>NW_026622711.1:2452412-4904824 GCF_028826915.1 Penicillium bovifimosum
CGCCTTGGACAGCCTTGCACCCGAGCAAGCTATCCCACAGGTATCTGTTCTACCGCAGCATACACAGGTCCGAAGCCAACTGTATGCCATTCTGGAGTTTTCCAATGTCATCCGGGCCACAGATCATGGCTTCGTGCGCACACAAATTCCCGTCCCTACAGTTCCATCCAGTCTACTGCACCAGGAGATTCTCCGCCTTTATCCCCAGCACAATTCCGAGCATAATCTTCTCAAGACAACGGGCTCACGGCTTGCAGACTGCTTGAGTGGAGAAGCTGACCCACTTTCGCTTCTTTTTCAAGATGCAGAGGCCCGACGACTCATGGAGGACGTCTACACAAACGCGCCAATGTTCAAGGCAGCCACTAACCATCTTGCACAATATCTTGTTGGTCTTCTTGGTCGCTTGGACACCACAAGGCAAATCAAGATCCTCGAAATTGGCGGCGGGACTGGAGGCACCACCAAAGCTTTATTGAGCCAGCTAACCGCGATCCCTGGACTTTCCTTCCAGTACACGTTCACAGACCTGTCTTCGGGGCTTCTCACTCTAGCTCGAAAGAAGTTCAAGCACTACGATTTTATGAAGTACCAAGTCCTCAATGTTGAGCAGACTCCTCCGCCAGATATGCTCGGTCAGTACGACATTATCATATCCAGTAACTGCGTCCACGCCACCCGCAACCTCGTTCAGTCGTGCTCGAACATCAAGAATCTCCTGAGGCCAGATGGGCTTCTTTGCCTGATTGAACTGACCCGCAATCTTTTCTGGTTCGATCTCGTCTTCGGTCTGCTTGAGGGCTGGTGGCTTTTCGAAGATGATCGACAACATGCTCTTGCGAGTGAGCATGTATGGAAAGGCACCCTTTTCCAGTCAGGCTTTCAGTGGGTCGACTGGACATACAACGATTCTGAAGAATCAAATATCCTCCGGGTAATCACCGCCTCACCGACGTCTGCCGTCATTCTACCTCCCACTCCTGCGGACCCTCTGGCCCTGATCGACGAGGAGACGGTCGTTTATGGCATGGAAGGTGGGGTGGAGCTTTCCGCGGATATTTACTACCCCGATGATCTTCAACCTATTGGAAAGCATCGTCCAATTGGTATGTAGACATGTATGCTTTCCAATCGTTTTCTTGAGCCATGACAAACCTCGTGCTTACACCCAAAATAGCTCTCCTAATCCACGGCGGAGGCCACATCATGTTATCACGTCGGGACATTCGCAGAAAGCAAGTTAAAATGCTTCTCGATGCGGGATTCCTCCCAGTGAGTGTTGACTACCGGCTTTGCCCCGAAGTCTCTCTCGCTGAAGGCCCCATGAACGATGTTTCTGTCGCACTGCGATGGGCTCGAGATGACTTGCCCAAGTCCAAGCTTGGTCGCCCTGACATCCAAGTCGATGGCAGTCAGGTGGTGGCTGTTGGCTGGTCTACTGGCGCCCATCTGGCCATGACATTGGCGTGGACTGCTCCGCAAAAGGGAGTCGCTCCACCGGAGGCCATTCTTGCGTTCTACGGGCCTACAGACTACGAAGACTCCTTCTGGTCCACGCCCAACTTCCCCTATGGAAAGGATGTCACTTTGCCCGAGATGTGTTACGATCTGTGGGAAGGCATGCACGCCACCCCAATTACTGGGTACAATCCGCCGGCCGACCACAAAGCACTTGGAGGCTGGATGTCTCTGGCAGATCCTCGCAGCCGCATTGCATTGCATATGAACTGGACAGGGCAAACTCTACCAATGTTGTTGCGCGGAGGCCAGTTTTGGTCGGAGCGGAATTACACCAACATGGGAGACAAGTTGCCCATCCCTTCGTTGAAAGAGATTCAGGCGGTCAGTCCTCTGGCTCAGATTCGCAATGGTCGTTACAGAACGCCGACGTTTATCATCCATGGAACCCTTGATGATCTCATTCCAGTCGAACAGGCGCGACGGACGTCACGGGAACTGAAATCCAAGGGCATTGAGATCCAACTTTGCGTTGTGGATGGGGGAGTGCATTTGTTCGACATTGAGCCTGGCTTTGGGAAAAGAAATCCAGCGGCTGCTCAAGCTGTCGAGAGCGGTTACGAGTTTCTGCGCAATCATGTTCGTTATTGAAGGGGGGTTGCAGCGTTCATCACATTGTTTCTTTTTACTTATAATACTGTTTTTCATAAATATTGAACATCTCGGAATCTTTACCTACCTAATTCTTCGGGCTACTTTTCCTTCTAATTCCAATATACTACACCTTGAAGCTCAATGCAAAACCTTCGAATTCTGTGCAGATCTTAATATTCGTTCGAAATATATATTGACGACCTGCCCGAGATCTGGATGGATGGACGGAGCCAATGGAACCTATGGATCCGGCTTCAGTCACCAGCATCCATTTACCAATAGTATATTCACCATAGGTTACCTAGCTTAGAGCACCAGTCCCGTGTCAACAAGTCTAGGTAGGTTCCAACTGAACTGGCCCGGTGACATGGACATACCTAGCCCTCGATTATTCCACTGCTATCCACCCTCCAGACTGTCCTCCAGGGACGTCCAGCCTCCTTGTCCGAAATATTCACGCAGAAGTTGCTCTGCTCGTTCTGCAGGAACAACATCTCCCAGTGTTGGTTCCTCCTGAGAAGGTGGAACTGGAATCCGGCTGTTACCCGGCTGAAGCCGCCTGATGATCCCAATAACTTCACCCCAAGTAACGGGGCGAGCAGCGGCGAAGATGCGTTCGGACCGCACCTTTGGACTGAACAGAGCTATCGCGTGTAAGCGGGCAGTGTCCTCAACGTCCACAAACCAAGCTAACATAATCTGTTAATTTATGGACAGATTACTTTTCGTATCTCAAGAATTACTCACGTAGAGGAAGAAACTTGAATGGTGTGGTATTTCCCTTGAGAAATCCAGAGACGTATCCCATGGTCGAACCGCCTATATTGGGATGGAGGACCTTGCCCAACTGATGGAGTGTTTAGGAATTAGTACCATCGAATCAAACTCTAGCAGGTCAGTTCTGTCTTTGGGGGTTCTCACTGTTAGCCAAGGAAGAACGGTGTTCAGCTCAAACTGTGGCTGGTTCTTCTCAACCCATTTCCACGCTTGTCGTTCTCCTTCGATCTTGCAAGCTCGATAGATAGGCACACTACTTCCATCTTTCTGTGCTTCTTCCAGGCTCCTGTCCCAAGAGTCTAACAAAGTATCAGCCAAGGCATGGTCTGTTTCCATTCGCACAAGAAACTACATCTGAGAACACGCCTTACCAACATCCAACTTGAAACCCTTTGCAGAAGGGTAACCCGCTGCTACAATTGAAGAAGTGAGAACGACTCGCTTGATCATATGCTCTTCGGACGCAGCCGTGAGAAGATTAACAACACCTTTCACGGTGTAGGCTGTTGCACTCTCCACGGTTTCGGAGGCAGTGCTAGAGGGTAACCCTTGAGCCTGGTTCAGATATCAACTTTTTGTCTAACAAATATGGATATAAACAGCACATACAACATGAATGACACCCGATACACCCTTGACGCTTTGCTTAAAGGCATCAGGCTGCTGGAAGTCCGGAACTAGAACGAGTTCGAATCTCCCTGCACCGTACTCCTTCTGAAAATACTCAGTCAGCCATGGCATTGGCGTCCGCACCGTGCCTCGAACAAGATACCCCAGGTCCAGCAGTACTTTGATAATGTGCGAGGCGATGTACCCGTTCGCACCGGTGACAAGGACCTTGGAGCCAGGGTGAATGATATAATTCTGAGCCTGCGTCATTCTGGAGGTGAAACTGTCCTATCCTTCGAGCTTTTTGGCGGAGATCACACTTTCTCCTATAATACCGGTGTCGTTGCGGGAGTATTCTATCCTAAACAAGGATATGACCTATCTCAGTGGCACATAGCGGTGAGATACATCCCCATCCACTACGATGTAGATGACTTCCAGGTGGACGAAGACATGATCAATCAGATCTCGGTAATTCATAATGGCCCCACAATCCTGCATGGAACGTGCGGTAATTTATGGCTGAGCTGAGTGATACGGTAACTTTGGCTTGTACTACATACTGCAGATTAGGTTTGCTTTTTCCTTCTGGATCTTGGGATCGGCACGGCACAGCCGGCTCCACTTTCATGCATATTGTGGAAGGTGGCTATCAAGATACATACATAAGCACCATACCTAGATGCAACATCCCGTGCGCCAGCCGGATACAGCATCTGCGGTCCCTTACCTTGCAGGCTTGCATTCTTATGATTCTGAGACGTCGAGGGTTCCCAGAGATCATTGTTGTTCCTTCCATTCCGTAGGTTTAGTCAAATATTTGTTCCAACTTCCGGGGCAGTTCTCTGTCCTTCCAATCGAGTTGAAATTCCGACCACCCTGAAATTCCCCTGGACACCACAGCACCATGTCACTTGAAGGCCATGTAAGCTTAACCCATACCATGTCTGGTAATTCCGGATTTTCACGCTCAGCACGTGATACTAATGTCCCAGGTCCTGATCATCACAGGCAGTGGCTCCGGCATAGGTCTGGCAACAGCCTCAGAGGCCCTAAACCAGGGAGCCCGGGTCCTAGGCGTTGATGTCTCATCGGGACCTGCGTCACTCATTGACAACCCAAATTACAAGTTCCTGCAAGGAGACCTCACACATGAAGCTACACCGAAGCAAGTGGTAGAGAGATGTGTCAAAGAATTTGGCGGAAGAATCGACGCTTTGTTGAACATTGCTGGTATCATGGATCGCAATGCTAGCGTTGACGGTCTCTCTGATGATATGTGGGATCGATGCATTGCGATCAATCTCACCGCTCCGGTGAAGCTTATGCGTGAGGTTATTCCAATCATGCGAGGGCAGAAGAGTGGTAGTATTGTCAACGTCGGCAGCAAGGCGGCTACAAGTGGTGCTGCGTCTGGTGTCGCATATACGGCCAGTGGGTACACCCTGACTCCGTCGGCTTAGGACTGATATAGTGACATTGCTTCTTTACAGGTAAACATGGGCTCATGGGTGCGACTAAGAATGTTGCTTGGCGGTACAAGCAAGAGGGTATTCGCTGCAATGCTGTTTGTCCTGGTGGTAGGTTATGCGTCACACACCTTTGGCGGCCTCGCGGGCAGATTCTCATCTAACTCGGCCTTCAAATTAGGCGTACCAACAAATATTGTTCAAGCATCCGATCCAAGCACTTGGGACAAGGATGCATTGGGCACAATGTCCCTCGTTCACGAAGCTCATGCTGCTGACAGACGGCTAGGATTGGGCGTTGAGACCGAGGACATAGTTCAATGCCTTCTTTTCTTGGTCTCGAGCCACAGCAAGAGAATCAACGGAGCAATCATTCCCGTGGACAATGCCTGGTCAGTGATCTGACGCTATTGGGGTAGTTAATTTGTAACTCATGCTGTTAGAAAGCACTTGAGGGATAATAGTGGTGAAGTAACTCAAGAAATTCATTGCGCATGTAAATTGATGTATAATGCTATTAGACAAGACCAAAGGCTCCGTGGTTTGATTCATTTCGACTTCCAAGCTTTCCCCGCGATCATAGATGTGGCAAACTATCCGCGCATGCAATATTCAATCGCAAACCCGAATAACCAGAACAGTGTAGCCAGGAAAAACGCAGATTTGGCGTATGCCTCAACACCGCTCGATTTTCCTACCTGTGTCACACGAAGGAGGACCGAGAAACCAACGAAGTGTCCACCAACCGACAACACAAAGAATGGTAGGCCAAGTCCAGTCAAATATCCAGCAATTGCGAGAAATCCAGTTGATGCGTAGAGGAGAGAGTATGACAGAATTTGAATAGAGTTCCGGAACCGGACCGCCATGCTTTTCACCCCGACCTTCAAGTCCTCCGCCGTGTCTTGGCGTGAGTAAATGACATCGATCATGATGATGACCAGGCCAATAAAGAGAAACATGCATACAGTAGGCTTGATTTGAGATAGAGGGTCTAGGCCAATACTGTGCATTGCCATTGGAACAGCCCATCCAATATTCACCAAGGTGATCTGGGGATAATCAGTGAACCGCTTGCCGAAAGGGTACAGCAGTGCAAAGAACGTTATGATCAAACAATCCGCAGCGCAAGGCGAAGGAAGAAAGACCAGGACGCTTCCTCCACAGGCGAAGAGAGAAACTGTAAGAAGGAAGGCGGTTATTGGTGACACGGCTCCTCGCGGGAGTGGTCGATCTTTTGTACGGGAGATCTGGCTATCCAAGTCCATGTCGATGAGGTCGTCCCAGACACATCCGGCACAGCGCAAGAAGATGGACCAGACTGACAGAAGAATTGCGCGGTTCAATAGGACACCGATTGGTACCTTTGTGGATGCGATCGATGCACTAAATGCAACGCCAACAAGATAAGGGGAGGTGTTAAGGTAGAACCCCAACAGTCGATGAATTCGCATCAGCTCGCCATATGGTGCGAGACCAGCGGGAAGGGAGTCCAAGATCTTGCCGTGCGATGGAGCATCTGCTTTCTCCCCTGCTCGCACCATCTCGAAGGCTCGATATATAGGTAATCGATGGTGGGATCAAGACCCCGAGCAGATTTTCGACCCGGGTTGGAAACTGATACAAATCACGGCAACTCAGGCAGGACTCGGCGCAATGAGGGAGAGATAGACAGAGATTTTCTCCAGGTACTCCGTAAAAAACTCTGGAATAATAGGTAGGTCAATGCTGTCTGTTGTATCTGTCGTGTTCCTGGTGGATTACTCGAAACAAGACACTCGATCCCTTCCGCCATCGACATATCGATGTCATTCCTCCGACTCCTTCGCTCCACACAGTAATTATAGTGCAGCCAGCGAGATCCCATTCCGGCAAAACACAAACGCATGGTGGCTGGCTCAAAGGTGCATTACTGTCCTGCATTAGCCCAATTGTGGAGTGAATGCGACAAAGTGTACACATAGTAATATGCGCAGCTCCCTAATGTGGTCCATTTTTCATATCTGTTGCTTGCCCTTGCTCCTTTGTCTTGGTCGATCAGTTCCTGATCTTGGTATGAGTCAGGTGCACCGAATCTGCAATATTCCGCGCATCACCTTGGATCGACGAGTCAATAATCGACTCGAAACACTGAAAGAGTTAAGAGTCTAACCAATTCTGCCAATAAATTAAAAAGTTATGCAGGAGATGAAAGATGATGTTAGAAATGTTTGATCTGGACTCTGGAGAGGAGGCAAAGGAGATAGGGACGATGAAGCTTATTTCCATATCGGAAGACAGGACACGTGACTCAAACAAATTGCCAAGTCCCGACCCTTTTTTCATATCTTGGCTGGCTCTATTGTATATTGCACATATATGGTTCTCTGTCTCAATAGCTAACGGGTCACGAAAAGATCGAGTGAAGATACGACCCAATGCAAGGGAAGACCAAGCACAGAACAAGCGAAGATATACAAACTAGTATCCAGTGTCGCGGAGTCGATCGGTGCCCCTGAGAAATCTCCGTTACGCACAGTGACTCAGTGCGCTTTGGTTGTGGCAGGAATTCAATTCTGTCGCCCCCGGCAAGTGTCTTTATTGTACGCTTCTCAATGAAACCACCAACATGTTGAAACACATATCGACCGACCAGGGCCTTGAGCCAGTTGTCTCGGGTGTGGAACCGAGCTCCAAACCTTGAGCGTTCATATGTACTCTTAGCACGTTCATATCGTAGACCTTTATACTCTCGGAGCATTGCTTCAATTCGAATTTTTGTTGGTTGGAGTGACCCAGTGGAACAAACGACCCGGTTGATAAGGGATGCGAGAACGGCGGCGTCTTCAATGGCGGTATTGGCACCTTGCCCGATGTTTGGTGTCATCTAGGGAAAAGAGATATTATTAAGCACGTTCCACTCGGCTCAGTAGAACGACTTACCTTGTGCACACTGTCGCCAAGGAGAACAATGCGATTGAAGTTCCAGGTCTCAAACAAGCCCTCCTCGAGTGCCGTCATCGACGCCACGATCTTAGTCTTCCAAAGATCACTCACGGTGATATCGCGCCATATGGTCACGCCTTGTAGCTCACGACACAGCTCCACGGCATCTTGCGGGGAATACCGCGGTGCGTTGGGGTAATTGTAGATACGATCGAGCTTCTGGATAATGAACCAAAACACACGGCCGTCTTTCCCATGAAAGGTGATCACGCAGAACTTATCGCCGTATCTATTGATATGCTCTCCTTTTTGAAGCCCAGGTATAGGGTGCGATATTCCGAAAACGCATGCGTACTCGACCGTGAGAGCTAAGGAGAGAGATGTCAGGAAAAATGTCGGGGCAAGTAGAATAATAGGTCAAATTGGAAGGGACAGAGTAGACTTACTTTGCCTTTCTCGCGTTGTTATCAGTCCTGGTTTTATTTCATCCGCCAATCGCCACATCTCAGAACGTATGCGACTGTGGATGCCATCTGCGCCCACGATGAGATCTCCTTTGAATACACTTCCATCATCTGTGACCACACTAGCACAGTCATCTCCTAGACGCACTTCCGATACTCTCTTGTTGGTGATAATTTTGGACTTGTCGGGGTACGTTTGGAACAGGATTTCAAGGACCTTTTGTCGGTCGAGGGATATGATCGGGTACTTGAATCTGGTCGAATAGTCAGAAGAGTACCATATACGCAGCGCGTGCGAGTGTGGTTGGAAGAAATCCAAACCTTTCGTGAATTGCCTTGGGCAGGAGGCTGCTAAATGAATAGCCATCGGGAAAGGAGAGGTGCATTCGACTTAGCGGCGCAGTCAAGTTCTCGAGGCTGGAATAGAGACCAAGCTGATCCAGGATCTGTGCTCCATTGGGCCAGACTCCGATGAAAGCGCCCTCCTGTGGAGCTATTTCCGCTCTCTTCTCCAGGACGATGTGGTCGATATTGGCTTGTGCCAACGAATGGGCCAATGTCAACCCAGCAATTGACCCTCCAACAATGATGACTTTGAAGTTGATTTTTTTCTCCACATCTTCCATTTTTTGCGTATCAGTCTGACAGAAACAACGTCAGAGCCGTACACGATGCTTTTCGGGGGGAGGGGGCGGTAGAATGTGTATAATTGGAGGTGATAAAGCATCCGTTGGTCGTCAGGGCATTGGATGTGATTCATTTTATGCACCATCTAGATTGGCCTGCAAAATAATAATGCAATAAATAATGACCTCTGGCTATGCCGTACGTACCTAGTCTATCCATAACCTTTTCCGTTTTCCCTGCTTATCACCACTATCGTGCCTACTCACAGGCTGCATTCCTCGCCCTCCTTGCAGGTTCTGGGATTATGCAACCCCTAAAGCTGCTATTGTGGATTCAAGGCCATCCAGACCAAGCTTTCTTCCAATTCTTATTCGGTGTATTCTATGTAGCATCTATTCAAAATTTTGCGTTCTCCTTTGACTATTTTGCTGAAACAAGTGTTGCGCTATCTCGGGACAAGATCTCTATCAAGAGCCTGGCTGCATTTCATGCGCGTTTTCCCAATTTAGCCTTCCTTCTCTGCTCCGCCTGAGGATCAGCCAGCTCCTGGCGCCTGATGATGTAGTAGCAAATTGGATAGACGAGATCAAGGACCAAAGTGAGTCCAATATAGAACCTGCACATGGGGCTTTCGATCCATGGGCCTGCGGCATTTCCAGTGAGGTAATAGATAGTCAATTTGATGAAACCACCAAAAGTAGCCACAGCTCTCAAGAACCTTTGGAAAATTAGCATTGCGAACGACAGACAGCTTTGTCCCTGAACAGAGTCTATACTTACCAAGTCAAGAGGGAAGCACCACGGGTGCTATTTCGGGAAAGGATTTGGGCAACCGGCCCAAGGCTGGCCAAAGTTTGACACAACACACCTCCATAGAAGAATCCCAATGCAGGTCCGACCTCGCATGCGAAGGAGTACTGACCAAACGCAAAGCCAACAGTCACGAGTCCATAAACAAGATAGAGATTCCGTTGGATGAGCGGGAAGTAATCCCATTCATTGTGCGCGTACTTAATGATAGTAACGATAACAATGCAATGGACCATGAACCACACGCGGACACCTCCTTGCCAATGAGCACTGGCGGTCGGATAGACGAACGCATAGATGAACTCCCATGCAATGTCATTGCAGAGGGGGAAGATACCGGTGCTTGGAATCTTATCCTTCCGCGTCGTCCATAACATGCTGAAGTAGTTCAAAGTCCAGCAAATTCCCGCCAGGATTCGGAGAAATTCTGCGACAGACGCCAGGGCATCTTGATGCTCCAGGATAGCTGATATAAGGCTTGTCTGCGCCATGGTTGTAGTCTGAAGGATTGGTGGCGAGAAGCTGGATGCTAAAAAATCGAGTCTCTTATCCGTCGTCAAAGGGGGAGACAGGACTGGGCAAAACTCTCAGACTTGATTACCGCTCATGTAAGTGAGAGTTGACGCAAACAATTGCCTCGGGGAAGAACTTGGAATAGCCAACAGGGCTGGTGTATTGAGACGATTGTGAGAATGAAAGTCTTTGTCGAGTGGGCTGTGTTGAGTAATTTGAAAGTGTATTTGCCTTGACCTCAGATAAGCACCGGTATTCTCCTAGCCTAGGTATTTTGAATAGCTGACTCATGATAACAGAATTACTGTGGTTTTGCTTTCAGGGCTCGCAGAGCGACCTCGACACCCCAACCTCCGCGGTACCTGTAAACTCTGGAGTAGAATATTCCGCGTGGGCTAGTCCGGCCTAGTAGATGCAAGGAATGCACATTCCTCATTTTCATCAACTGGCTATTACATCCAATTCGCGACTATTGGAATTGCGTAGCAGCGATGTAAGGCTGGTATTCATGACATCCAATGAATCACTCAACTGAACTACCTGCCTGGTCGAGAAAAGGGTACCCATCTCATACCTTGACGATCGTCATCACTGTCAATGAAAATACCTCACACGGTCTTCAATACATTGTGCATGTACGGGAGCTGTACGCAGTACATTAGGTTTGGATCAAGTGGGTCTTGGATCCGGCCCGTGCGGCCCGGGGCCCGGGGCCACCTAAGTTTCGGGGGCTGGCTGTAAGCTTCGGAGGCTGGCTGAACACCTGCAGACACGATGCGCATCTTACCCGCAACGCAAACCCCCCTGCCTAGCCGGCTGCCGATCTCCTATCCCCCAAGCCGTGGTAGTGACCTATCTTATTCTCGGCCTCAAATAAGCCGATAATGCACCTTGGCAGTATTTGTACTGCGTATTTATGTGTGCTTTGAATCATCGGTATCCAGGTAAGACAACGTATGTAAATTACAGTCTGTATTAGTTATCATACAGGGTACCCAAGGAATAATCCATACCTAGTGACATCGAGCGGTGAGCCAATATTTGCCAACTCACTTGCCGCCTTCCTCATCTGAGTTCAACTGACATCACGTGAATAGATGCGGAGATAAATATACTAGTCTGATTGGTTGAAGTGACTAGGTCATGTGAGATTATGTGGTTGATCACTTGATTGATCATTAAAACGGGCAGAAAATAGTGGAGTAAGTCACTAGGTATGGATTTTTCCTTGCGTACCCTGTACGAAAGTAACCAACCCACGTACGTGTACAGGTAGCCAACTGGTCAGAACCAGACTGGAAGCAACAACCTCATCCAAATTAGATCAGAATAGGGATTCGAGTTCAATGGCAATTCAGAATACAGACTTCGTTAATTCTCCTAATTTCAGCCGAGTTCAATCAACTGCTCTTCAACATACCCCCACGCGTCAGTTCGTAAAACGCCAGTCAGCCACCAGTTGCCGGCAGCATCCTTCCCTATCACCGAAAGGACATTTCTGAAAGAATTCGCTGAATGCTGAACCCCGTTCACATAAGATGGCCTTCCCGAGGTTTGTGGGCTGCACGAGCTCCGGTGATCTGACTTTTGCAGTACGGCCGACGAAAAGTCCATCTCATATAAGCGTGCCTTGTGCCAATTGGAACAAGAAAGTAGCACCATCCGAGGATCACCTACCAAGGCTAAATAGCCTGTTTTTTCCATCGTTTGCAGTTGCAGCGCTGTCATTGCCTCCACCTGTTCGGTAGTTCGCTGTTGGGCCAACGATTGTCGAATCCGCAAGGCAATTTGACCCAACGGTTCATCGGCGACTTGATGGCCCTGTAAGAAGGTGGGAGACATACACAGGGCATTTCCCATGAATGCAGTATGTTCCGACTTGAAGGAATCATGCAAAGACGTCCGCAGATTCAACGCATTGTTGACGAGGATAGTTTGGTCGGTCCGAAGTCCCAGTCCACCATAAAGTGTGCGCACCCACCATCCTAAAAGCACATCACTCTCACTCACAAAAGGAGACGCCTCTCCTTCCGGGGAAAGAGTAGAAAGCTCAATCGATGCTTCCTGACATAAACCCTGCAATGTTGTGGCGGGAATACAAATAGTACGGCGCTCCTCCTGGCGATACCATAGTCTGTCAAGAATGTTCAGCCCGATAAACCACAGGAACTCTTTTCGACCGAAAACGCGATTGTAATGCATGTACTTCTCCGCTGGCGTGCGTTGTCCGAGTTCTGTGAGCGGTTCAGATCGGAAACCTTCAAGTCGAGGAACCGCCTCTCGATCGCCTCGCATAAGGGCAGTCCACGCATTCAGAATTGTTGTCATCCCCATCACATCGGCTAGGGTGTGTAGCCATGTCACGGTAATGATCGTGGCATCTGTGAAAGTGATAACATGTATCGATAGCTGTGGTCTGTCCGAGCAAAGCCAATCCTCAATCTTTTTGGGTGTATCCGCGCTGCGTAAATGAGGGCTTAGTTCATCAGGCGATGGAAATATGGTCGGTTTGTCGGTGGCCTGTGGTATCTTCTCGGCAAGTGAATGGTCGACAATGCTTGTTCCATGCTCAACGGTGGTCATGATGAAGCCCGGTCTTGAGGTATCAAACTGTGCTGGTACATGGTACTCCAACTTTCCATCTCTCTGTCCGATTTGGTCGTATCAGTATCAAGTATGAGGAGCATTTTGGAGCCACATACGTTCAGCCGTAACCGAGCTCCCAGCTGTCTCCAACTCTCGATGTTGATTAGTTCTTCCAACCCATTGCGCAATTTGGTGATATCCAACACATCATCGAATTTCAACGAAATGTCCAAAACTGTGCCACGCATACATAACGCTGTGTTCCAGAAATGGAGAGGGATGATCTCGTCGCTCGGCACGGTGGCCAACTGAGGCAGCGATGGGCTAGAGAAGAAGCCCATTGAATCGTCTCGTGTTACCAGCTTCAATAAGGTGTTGTTCTCTGTGGAAAACCAGAAACTCGAGTGGTACATTCTCCTGGTATCAAATATTGCAAGGAGATTACAGTACGCGTAAGTTTCGCTTACTGCAAGGACACAACATACGTGTCGTTACTGTCACGCACACGTATCTGCTCATATTTACAGTACCAAAGATACCTTCCAAACGTGCTGTGTTTTTCACCTTCAGTAAACATTGTAGGACCTCGCAAATGCCATTTTTCGTTCGAGAATTCAGTTGTTTATATGATTTGAGTATTACAACATATGCCTTGAAGTGGAACTAACAGCTTGACCCTTCAAAACGAGAACTCCGAGCGGTTATCTTACTCCCGACTACTCCCGACGAATAGACGAACCAAGCATATAGATCCCCTCCAAAGGATGCTTCTTGGCCAAAGCATCATTCTGCTCCCAACTATCAACCTTCAGCTTCAGCCCCGTCTCCTGCTGAACACGCTCCCACAGCCTGTTCCAACTAGCCAGATCATGGTAGTAGTACGGCAAACGCCCATTCGTGGCATTTCCAACCGCCTGATCCCGGCACGCGACAACTCGGCACACGATTAGCGACCCAGCCTTTGGAGCAAGCAAGTCAAGCACTCGCTTGGCGACCGTGACTTGTGTCTCAAAGTCAAAGACGTGAAGGAAGAGCGAGATGTAGACGATGTTTAGCTCGCCTGCCAACTGGGTTACCAGACGTGATTTATCGTCCAGGATGTCTGCGTCGATGAAGTGGGATTTGATGGTCGCTCGATCGAGGAAGAGGTCGAGGCCGAGTTCGAGAAACTCGGGACGGAGGTCTACTCCGTACAGATTTTGGGATGGGGCACTGTCGTAGATCTGGGTTTTTCGCGGCGCTTGCGATTAGCATGAGCTCCCTATGTGAAGTAACGATCATCGTGCCGTCTTCTTCGCTGCTAGTACTCACCAGTTGCCGAAGTTCCTGACCAAATGCACATCCCAGGTCAAGTAGTCTGTCTCCATTCTTGACACGGTCAAGCATTTCAGGGTAGCATGGTGACGACGCGATGCTCAAGTCGAGGAACGACGCTTGTCCAATACAAGCATAAGGAAACTAGGTACGCAATGGTCAGCGGGACACGACTATATGTATCTGGGCATAGGCCTTTGCACAAGAACTTACAACCGCAAAAGCACGATCTCTCTGCTATGTGTCAGCGGGTACTGTCTTCCTTGTCTGAGATTGAATCTTGGAGCGAGGGCCACAAACCAGGTCTTTCACGTGTTGCAGAATCTGCTCAGCCGGGATTTTGCTATACTGCTCAAGAATTGTTCTAGCGGGCTCATTGACCTTGGTCAATTCGGTACTGTAGAGGCTCTTTGGATCGAAGCCATTTTTGACGGCGCTCTCTAGTTGAGAATCGGGATGCATTGTAGGTCTTGTGCGGGCAACTTTGTGACGAAAGAGTAGGATGGAATTCGCAATAAAAAAGTTATCTTGCCACTCACGGCGTGCGATCAGGACACTATATGCATGATGTCCATACAGGGCCCTCAAACTGTACAGTTATCTACGCAGCATGTGTGGTTGGAAAGGTGCGGTGTGTCAAGACCCACATGAGAAGCACAAGTATCATAGTGGAAAGTACAAAGCAAGGCAAGGAAATACTAAAGACACGTCTGATACTTTAAGCGGCAGCTGCGCAATTAGCTGCATATGCACGGCCATACCGATGCAGGATGTGATTGTGATAGCTGGTCTGCGTCATTGTATGAACCGACTCAGCTGGAATCACAGTTCAAATCCAGCAGCGAGACATCAACCTAGTTGGAAAGAGTCAGCGACGATGCATTATTTCATACGACAATCTCCAATGTTGACTCACGTTTGTACATGTAAACCCATCATCCCCATCAGGGCTAGAAACTTCGATGCCCTTGGCGTTGATATTGGAGCAAACCTGGGAGCAGTCAGATATTATGTCGTCGATCTCGGCAGGTGGGTGCTGAATGCTTACATCGGGACTTGAACAAACAATTGTACCAACATTGGGGTCATATTTCCCTGACGTGACACCTTTGAAGTTTTTGAAGAGAATATCTTCAATCACTAGCTTACTCTGTGATGTCCAGACGTGTTAGTTTCCGGCAGCTCAAATCTCGGTCATGGAGATAGACTGGGGCCAGAGGCACTTACAGGGAACTCATTGCAAAGCGTCAGGTTCTTCTGTCCGTAGCACTGGGTAACCTCAATGGCGTAGTCAACATTGTCAATGGTCATTCCGTCGTAGGTGATGTTTTTCACCAGCCCCGATCCGCCGCCGCCTTGGAGATCTGTCGAGAGCGCTGACGCAGCACCAGGCCAGACTTTGATACGAGCACCGTCCTGCAAAATAAGGTTAGCAGACAAGCCTCTCTCACTTGTTGGGTCCTCAGCGTTTAGCTCACAGATGCATTGAACATGGAGATATTGTATACAAGCACGTTCTGAACAATATCAACCTCGCCTGGATACTGTCCCAAAGAGCCAACAGATATTCCGTGGGATCCATTGCAGTGAAGATTCTGGACCAGGATATC
Organism: Penicillium bovifimosum; assembly: GCF_028826915.1. Classification (NCBI taxonomy): domain Eukaryota; kingdom Fungi; phylum Ascomycota; class Eurotiomycetes; order Eurotiales; family Aspergillaceae; genus Penicillium; species Penicillium bovifimosum. Next base: position 2,468,229 of record NW_026622711.1, read on the forward strand.
GCTGACATTGGGCTTGAAGGAGACACAATCTTTGGCACGTTTAGCTATAACCGGGCATTAATCTTCTGGATCAACGCACCATCTCCATTGTTGATCACCGAGTTCTGGATGACAACGTTAGTCGAGCGATAGAGGTCCCTACCAAAGACATTAGTAAAATGAAACTCAATCTTATATCACACAGGAACGTACCATCCGTCAGTGTTCTTCGCCGTATTCGCACTACTGCTGAACCCACTGATATCGATTCCGTCGAACAGGACATCGGATGAGTTGGCCACGAAGTGATACCACTGAGGTGAATAACGAAGTTTGAGAGGTCCAATGGTACCTCCGTTAAGACCAATGACACCCATCAAAATCGGTCGCAGGATTAAGGGATCCTTTGCATATAAGTCATACCAGGCCTGGCCATTGCCATCAAGAACACCGTCACCGTAAACATTGACATCCTCGCCACCGAGCTGGAAGAATGTCGCAGCGTTCTGGTAAATCTGCTTGAAAGCATTTGCCTGCCAGTAGTCCGTGTCATTGCTAAACTGGACATGGCCATGGATCTCTGTTCGAAGCTATGTCAATGATCATTTACCTCGAACCCATCTATTGGGAATCACCACATACCGAGATCCACATGCTTCAAGAAAGTCATGTCAAGTGCTTTGCCAATTGTGTATGTCTTGTCAGTATCAAATACGACCTTTCCTCCGTTGTTGCATTTCTTCAATGCAGCAAGCACATTGGCGGAATCGTCCTGCCCATCGCCATGATTGGCTACATGGCAAGTGCGAGTTCTAGGTTGGCTGGATGGAAGGGGCTTGAATGGATGGTGTGGATGACACGCCTCAGTTCGAGAGTGTCCTCTAGCTTCAACTGGGGCGTTGACTAGAGCCAGTAGTCCCCAGGCCTGGGTCAAAACATTCGAGATTTTCATGGTCAATGACTCAATATAGAGCGTCCAGACGGTGGTTTCGGTTCGGCTGACAGTCTGTTCAGCTCAACAACGGGAATTTACCGAGCTTTCCCCAGACAGTTCATATATGGACTTGGCTAGCAACGCCAACACTTGCCGCCATGCTGTGGGGTAGACCCATCGAAATCAGGTCCGGGGAAACAAACCAAGGGCAAGCCGTGTTTTGGGTGTATTCGGGCCATTGAAGTGGCTCTGCATTGTATGAGCGTGGGGCGCAGGCAAGTCCGATAGGAGGAATACAGGACGCAATTCCCCCGATTGGGAGGAAAACCCGGATAAATACTGTGTAGGGTGGAGAATACGGGGTCGGAGCTAGTAGTCTTGAGACGTTAGGCCTGAGACATGCTAAGCACGATGATACGCATGGTCAACTCAATAACGGTACAAATGAAGCTAGTGGGCGGTTGTTGAAGGTACAAGTGCTCAGGGCTACTACCTGGAAATGCTTCACGAATCCGACTACGTCTCGTCGCGGAGGGGCTCTGAACCAATCACCTTGAACATGCTTTATATGTACAACGGCTTTCCAACAGACAAACCAAATGTCGGCCCTGGGGACACGAGCCTCGACCATCTCAGGCGAAGTTTTCCTCCATGAGATGCTCCCAACTGCACCTCAGCGAAATCAAGATATGTCCTGTCTCCAAAAGGCCGATTCTAAGTGAAGCCAAACACTCTTTCAAATTCAGGCGCAGCCTATCCAAGTAAATCAGGTTTAAGTCGACTTTCCAACGGCCTTCTTCGCGATACCCTCGGTCTCCTGGGCCACGGCCTTGACGGAATCGACGGCCTCGTGCTCAATCTCCTTGGCGGCTTCGAGGGAGCTATTGGACTGGGAGCGCTGCCACATGAAGATACGGGTCACTTGAACGGCACCGACGCATCCGAGGAAGAAGTTCACGGTGGCAAGCCTATCGAACGATATCGGGTTAGCATGGATTCATCGCGGGGTTGCTTGTCGGAGGGCACGTACAGAATGTTACGGGGCTTGATAATCATACACCAGCGGGTCCAGATGGCACCGGTGCCCATGAGAGCAGCGTTCTGGGTGAGAGAGAGCTTCTCCGCGGGACGGGCGAAGTCAGAGATACCGGCGATGACCAAGCACCACTATTGTAGCATAATGAATTAGCCATGAAGCTCCGGAACCATGTAAAGAGATATCGGAGGAAATGTCATCGGATATAGACAATGTGTCCGCAGGATGAGTTGAGAAGTGTGGGCGGCTTATCGCGGGAAACCGAGTCATCGTACCTTCATAACGGGGGCCCTGCGAGGAAGACATTAGTATCAATGTTTTGAACAAAAGGCGCAATATAATCGGAGAGCTTACCAGAAGTGCACAGTCTTGACACCAATGGGGCTGTTCCATAGGCGCTGGAAAGTGCTCTGTTGCCCCCCGGCACCGGCTTCGGTGCTTTGCCAGCGGAAACCCTGGGCGCCCGGCCGGCGGAATGGCGCAGAGGCATTGCGGAATGCAAACCGAGCGTTGTTAACGAAGCGGAACCCCACGCGAGACGACATGGTGATATCTGGAGTGCTGGTCTTGGGGAGAATGAAGATGGAAGGACGTCCGGGATCGGTAGAAGGGGGAGTTTTCCGCCGGTGAGTGGTGAGCGTAAAGAGGGAGATGGACCACCACAACAACGGTTATACACTGAAATTGGTTTCTAGAAGGTCGGAAGGCATATTTCCAAGCAATTGATCTCATTTATTCTACTAATTACTCTCTCTATCGCTGGTGCTACCTACATCGATGTACCTATGACGCTGCCAACCCATGCTGGGAGCTGATGTAAGCTTACCGCACTAGTCTAGATTGGGACTAGCGGGATTATGGCTCTGCGCAGCGAATCACCGCCATCGTGAATAATGCACCGCATCGCAGACTATCCAGCAATTCAATCCCACTTCTCCCGCGCTCATCCTCCTGTGGCTCCTCCGAGGCCTCTATACCCATAATATTCACAATTGCTTGACTGTTTTTCCACCATGTCTGGCAAGTACGTCTTCTCTCAGGGCCTCAAGGAGCTGCGCTTCCTCTTCTGCCAAACTTCTGAGGCCAGCGCTGCCACAAGGTGTGTACAACCACGAACTAAGATACTTTGCTCTCTGGACCCCTGATTGACCCTCTACTCTCATATATAGGTCCTTCCTGAACCGCGCCTACCCGACCATGAAGAAGCACAACCCCCAGACTCCTATCATGATGCGCGAAGCCGCGGGCACCCCGCCGCGAGTGTTTGCCCGATATGGTATGACAGGACATCTAATACGCCCATTATGAGGGTTTCGGGCATTTGAATGAAACTAATTCGTTGTTCCTTGACAGCTTTCGGCAAGGAGAAGCAAGAAGCATTGGCTGGTGAGTGGCTCCGCCAACACACTCTTCGAATGAATGGTAATACTGACTTTACCATTCCCAGGCATGTCCGACGCCCAGATCGAGGAGCGCATCACGCAGTTGGTGAAGGAGAAGCTATAACTTCTATTTGTTTCCGCCCGAACTCCATTATGCCCCTCCGCGTTCCTACCGTTTTACACCCATCTTCTGTACCTATAGATGAATCGAACCCCATATCCATATGCCAAAACAAAAACTCAATTACATAGCTTCGAACAAGAAGTTCATATCACCACTTATAACGAACTACTAGCCTCGGCAAGCTCGCCAAACCGGAACTGCGACCAACTCATACTTCCCTCAGGATACGCCCAAGTCCTCTTCCCCATATCCTCACCAGCAGCACCAGCCCCAATGTGAATAGGCAGCAAATGCTCAAAGGAAGGATGAGCCTGTCGTGCATCTGATCTCTTCAACAACTCAGCCATGACCTTCTGCCGCTCAGCCGGGGCACTCTCCACAGCCTCCTTGAGCGCCTTGTCGAAGCTAACCGCGTACGGCATCGGGCCTGAACTCCCGAACGCGAAACGCAGATCACGCAGGTTGTGAACTGCCATCCCGGATACGATGATCAGGATGTTCTCCTCGCGGAGACGCGTGACGGCCTGTCCGAGCCGGTAGTGCTGGTCTGGGTCTTCAGAGGCGAAGAGCGAGACCTGCACAATGGGGACATTCAGAGGATTGGATTCTGGCTCGAAGGCTGTGTTGTAAATGTCAGCAGTCGGTTTTCGTTGTTCAATAAGAACAATCACATACCGCACTTGAAGCTAGCCCAGACACCGTGGTCGAGTCCGCGCTTTACGCCCTCGGCCGCGATCCCGGCGTCCTTCAATGAGTCCAGCACTTTCTGCGCTACCTCCTTGCTACCCACGTTCGGGTACTTCTCTTTATAGTAATGACCGGGGAAACCGTAGAAACTAGATCCAGTCAGACCAAAACTCACAGGCTTGCATGTGGACTTTGTCAAACATACTCATAGATCAAATCGGTCTTCTCGGCGGTGTTGACCTGAATAGTATCCCGGCCGGCCTGCCAATGCGCAGAGAAGACTACAACAGCGCGCGGCTTGACCTTGGTTGTAATCTCGCGGCCGATCTCTCCGAGCTTGCGGTAAGCCGGGTGGTCAACCTCGTACATGACGTTAGGCTGGGGTATGAAATTAGCAACCGGAACATTGTAAAGACTCAATTCACTCAATTTGAATCGACTTACGCCACCATGGCTGAGGAAATAAACAGGCGTCTTCATGCTGGACTGTATTTTGCCAATCGCAATTGGATTTGATTGTCCTTTGGATGTCGCCGATGCTGCAACAGATGCTGCGACTGAAGCTGATATAGGACCCGCCGCTGAGCTCGCAGAAGATGCAAAGGATCGTCGGAGGCCGAATAGATTGAAGGTATCTCCAAAAGCAAAGGTAATAAATACAGCCGCGAAAACGATCAGGAGAGAAATGAGAGCTAGTTTGCGTCCGCTGAATGGATTAGGCGTGCCCTGTGTCTCCGCGTGGTTTTGTCGGCTTGGTTTTAAAGACATATATGTACCTTTGCTCGATATCTAAGCAATTTGCTTTCTAATCGCAGACGTGGATTTACTAGAAGGAAAGCTGATTCAGTAGATGCTGTCGGAACCTTGGAAGCCGATGATAGGCCAAATCGAAATGGACAAATCCACCCGGTTGTGTCAGCGCGGAATCAAGCCGCTATATCCGAATGGTAGTACTGTGTACTATGCAGTCGGATTTACGGAAAAGGATTGAGGACATGCTTGGCAATTGTACAATCAGTTGGAATTGTGCAAAAATCTATTAACGTAGGCAAGTGCTGGAACCGGCCTCTGGGGAACTGGCTCCACCATGTCCACTCCAGTCATGTATAATATAATGGGTTCGTGAGAAATTAAGAAAAATAACAGAAGAGGCAGAAGGGGTAACAATAAGGGAAAGTCCACTCAGACAGAGGCGTGCGTGGACAACAAGAAGAAGAATAAAGGTCAAAAAACAACCATCTAGTCCAAAAGACAGAAGAAAACCGTTCTTGACCGGCCTCGAGAATTTCAAGCGCCGGTGATCATGAGGGAAACGCATACGTGCACGCCATAATGAAGGCATGGTACTCAGGCAAAAACAAGGGAGAAAAAGCAAAGACACCCAACTACATCAGAACACAGTCTCCATCACTCTGTTTGTTGACAGCGGAGCGAGAGAGACGGGTCTTCTGCATTCTGCTTCCGCCCTTCTTGAGGTCCTCGAGACGCTCACGGGCTTTGGGGAATCCTTGCGCTGCAAAAGAGAGGGAATGTGAGCTAACGTGACGACCAAAATCAGTCGGAAGAGTCGACTTACCAGCTGCCCGCCAGTACCATCGCTTCGCATCATCCAGGTTAGCAGCAATGCCAATACCAACTTCGGTGAAATATCCCATGGCATATTCCGCTTTGGCAAGACCTGCAGTGGCGGCCTTGCGCGCCCACAGATAAGCCTCGGTGTCGTTCTGCGCTAGAATCCCCTCGGATCCAGTAAGATACCAGCCACTAAGGGCGAGTTCGCTCTGGTGTTCACCCTGAGCCGCCGCACGAGTGTACCAGATGATACTGACGCGATTATCGATTGGGCATCCCATCAGGCCGTACTCGTAGGCATTGCCAAGTCTGAACTGGGAGAACTTGTAGCCCAACTCGGCTGCTTGGTGGAACAGCTCCGAGGCATACGCCTCGTCGCGGACAACGATATCATTACCGCTGGCATTCTGATACATCAGCGCAAGCTCGTGGAGAGCGTGTGGATTTTCCTCGTCGGCACGATCAGCGGCTCTCTTGAGCCATGAGACACCCTCCCGGGGATTTCTAGCTTGACCCAGCAGTCCCTTCAGGTTGATCATTCCCATTTTGTACATAGCGGGGGTGTCACCGAGGGCAGCGGCACGCTTGTACCACTGGACTGCTTTGAATGGATCGCGTTTGGTACCGCCACCTTCCTCCTGGCCGATCTCGCAACAGACAGCCACCCGATACGCAGACTGCGCGTGGCCTTGTTTCGCAGCAGAGTGATACAGTGCGAAAGCTTCTTTGGGATCAGCCTCCAGTCCCAGTAGGCCCTCACCGTAGCAGTCAGCCAGGTAGAACTGGGCTTCAGAGTAACCAGCTGTGACAAGCTTCTTAATAATTTTATGTGCATCCAACACATACTTCTCCTTGGCCTTGGCCTTGGATTTGGGATCGAGTCGGCTGTTGTCCGCTACTAGAACTGTGGAAGCCTCGACAAGCTTCTTGGCGAGTAGAAGTTGGGTCTTCTGATCAGAGGGATTGGCTCGCGCCTGCTGTTGTAGCATCTGAATTTCTTCAATGGTGACAGGCGCTACGATCTTTGCACCAGGCGCCATACTTGGCTGGGGGGCAGCAGGAGCAGGGGCGGCTTCCGGGGCCCCGTACTGCCGAAGCGGCGCTGGTTTCGATGCTTGATCGTGACCGGGGCGGAATGGAGCTGGGTGATGAGGGAGTGCATCGGGGTTTTGTTGATCTGCCATCTCGGCCTGATCGTGCGGATAACCTGGCTGGTTTGCTCGGATCGGGGAGGGACCTTGGGAATAACCAACATAATCCTCGTAGCCATTTGACGCGTATCCAGCAGAGCCGGGTTGACCATAAGTAGGGCTAGCAGTAGGTTCTCCAGGAATCCCGAAATTGAATCCCGCATTTTCAAACTGGTTCGCACCGCTTGCTTGTCGAAGGTTTGGTTGGGATTGGGAGCGCGTAGCTTCGGCGCCACCAGGGGAATATGACGAGTAATCTCCAGCAGCAGAGGTGGGACCAGGACCTGGTCTTTTGGCCGGTGTTGCGTCAAGTCCCATCTCATCGATCGGAGTGTGATTCTTGGGGTCTGGCATTGCATCAAAGTTGGGCATATCTGGTTCATCCGCATCGGTATCAGCGCCACCACCAGAGTCATAGTAACTGTCTAGGAAATCCTTCGGCGCATATGAAACACGATTGGAAGGCTCCGGAGGTATCATCAGTCCACCACCGAGGTTCGATAGGCCCGGGTCTGCATCAGGGGCACGAGGCCGCGGGGGTCGCATGCTACCAGCAGTGTTGGGACGCAGGGGAGGCTCGCCCATGTAACTCGCCGGGTAGTCCGGTTCAGGGTAGGCCGACTGGCCTGGGTACATTGGTGGGCCGGGTGTGAACGGCATGGTCGCACTTCGCGGGGGTGGAGGCATAGGAGAGCCGGAGTCCGGATACCCTCCATCAGGCCGGTATGGTCTGCCTGCACTAGCAGCTCTCACAGGACCCATCGGATAGCCACCTCGGCCCCTCCCGGGTGGCGGACCGCGTGGAGGTGGCGGCCGCATATCTGGTCGTCTCCCATTCGAGGTGTGCGGTCTGGGAGGGCCCCTGCCATTGATATCCATTGCGGCCATGCTGTTCTCTAGTGCTCGTGGGGGTGGACCACGTCGGTCCCTCGGGTCTCTTGGGCCTCTGGGGTCTCGTGGGTCTCGTGGCGGTCTCGGATCTCTTGGGTCACGGTTAGGGAAGGAGGGAAAAGGGTTGTCGAAGGCTCCACCGGGTGGTGGGCGACCACCAGCTTGAAGTCTGTTAGCAGACAGTTCGAGTCATATGTTCCAGGTATACGTACGTGTTCTCGGTCGTGCTTGGGGGGGCGGTCTTCCACCAGGAGGATAGCCACGTCGATCATCGTATCCAGGGCCCGGAGGTCGTCCGTATCCGGGGCCTGGTGGCCCTGGCGGGCGCATTGAGCGTGGCTGAGACTGAGGAGCAGCGTATGGTTGCGAGCCCGTGGAGCTGGACTGGTAACTGTATGCCGCATCATCATAGCCGGGGTCGGTCTGCTGATAGTCCTGATTACCCATGCCGCCGTCGCTGTATCCTCCGTGGGAGCCATCTTGCGAATATCCTCCAGGTGATGTCACAGAGCGCGGACCAGGGCTGTTGTACTGTCGCAAAGGCGGCGGCCTCTGCACCGGCGGTTGCTGAGGGTATGACATGGCGCAAGCTGGCCGAAGTGTGCTATACAACGTGTGATGATGCTTTCAGTACTCTCCGAGGGTCTTTCGCAGTCGCGCAAACCTAGTCGGTGGGTGAGCGCATGCAAGGAGGGGGTCCCTACAATGATAAGTTAGCTCTGTCCTTCACAATAACTTTAGCAAGGCAATTGGCCCAGCCATAGTAGCAACTCACACTGATCCTATCCTCCAGTGGCGCGTTTTAAACCCACAATACCCAAAGACCAGCTGAGCTTCTCGCAAGCTGATCAGGCTAGGGTAAGTCAAGAGTCACGCTCTAGTGATTTCGCAATGAGGTTCAAAGTGTAAATCAGACGCGGGGGGCAGAACGAATTTAGGGGCGGTCGAACTGTCGAAGCAGGTGACCTTTAAATTAAAAAGTCTCTTGACCCACTGGCTACCACTGGCACTTTACTTTTTCGCGGTACTTAATTTCTTTTTGTCTGCTAGAGAGTAACTCCATTTGTTCATATTTCTGGATTGTATGGATACTTCTAACTCGGTGCTGTCATAGACTCATGTTCCTATTATTATATCCCTGGCTTTTGATTGGTTTCCCACTTGGAGTTATCGATATTCAACATTCTCTCTTTGACGCTTCTATTGGTACAATGTCGGGTAAGTATACAATGAAGATTTGTTTCTCAACATAGAGCGATGAAACTGTACAACGTGCCTATGTAATGAACATCCCACTCGGTGCCTGACGATCAGGGGGAGCGTTCGAATCTCCGAACCGGGGCCCTGCGGACTTTGTGATCCTGCAAGCCCACCTCTGGGCATCACAACTGAAATAATGCCGACAAGACTTGGTTAGCACTGGTTACTTCACTACCAGCCGTTCCACTAGCCATGCTAGCATCTGAAACTGTCTTGACAAGAATCTTGGAGAATTTCCAAGCATGGTGCAGCAGTACCAGTGGATGGAAATCCCAAAGTGGCCCCGGGCACTTGGGCAGGAACAACATGACTAAATTTGTAGATCCACAGGGCTAACTAGTTAGTTACCTAGTCCATAGTACATAACTGCATATCGCAGGTGGGCACCTGGGCACTTGGCACGATCGGGTGGTGCCCAAGAAGGCGTGGCATGCCCGCACCTCGGAGGTATGAGCAAGTAGATAGCGTATGAAGGGAATAACCCACACATGTCTTGGGGCATTGCTTTCCCACTCCTTCGGAAACTGTCACGGCGTCAATCAGTAAAGAGTCACTACGTAATTCGATTAAAAGTGGGGAGGCATGGGTAGATCTGAGACACTTCATGAAGGCAAGCGTGGTGCTGCGCCACACTAGCCACAGCTGCGCCTCAGCATCCTCAAGAGCAAATGAGAGCTGCCATCATGGTGATGATCTCCATGTACACAGAATCCTAGCATATCTGTTTCACCGAGTTATCCGAAAATCCCAACGTCAGTGAAACCGTGAAAATCCCAGAACCCCAATCGATATCCACACTTCGGAATAATTCGCCATGTCTCGCGCTGGATTATGGGCAAAGACCATCGCCGGGTAAGTGATCTCAAATGCGCAATGACGGAAGACTCGTGCTTACGTCCGGTTCCTACCACAGTGGTCTTCTCATGGTCATCGGTGGCCCCGCACTCGTTGAGTACATCCGACCATCCGACGAAGAGCTCCGAAAGCGATATAACCCAGATTTGCAGAAGCGCAGTGCCGAGCAGGGTGAGCGCAGGGCGCAGGAGTTCGATGACTATGTCACCAAGTTGAAGGAGTGGTCAAAGTCCGATAAGTCCAGTATGTGGTATCCTTGTGATTTCTCTAGAGATCCTCCAGTGATTTCCGATTTCCTTGCCCTGGCTGGTGCCGTTGGAGTATGACCGTGGCTAATACGTATGACCTCTTTCTTTTAGTCTGGTACGCCGCCCAGGAGGAATTAGATGCTAAGCGAGCAGCATTGGAGGCAAAGCGCACACAAGAGAAGGAACAAACGCGGACACAACGGGAAGAAATGCGCAAGGAGATGTTGGGTGAAAAATGATGCTCGCGACAGCCACATCGCCACTCTGCCATTGCTCTGTGACCATGCTCGGTCCGCGCAAGAGGTGATATACCTCAGTTACCGAGTTCCCTCCGTGTCCCTTATTCGCCCTCTCCTCTCCTTCCCGTCCTCTACCATCCAGTTGCTTCATAACCTTGAAGTTTCTGTGCCATATGCCGCGTTGCATGCCGCTGGGTGTATCTCATGATCTCGATTGGGTGTACGTGAATTTGCGACTTCGCCCTCAACTATACGGTTTCGATATTCGAGGCTGCATCAATGTACAATAACGGTGTCCAGAACTATGCACTATGCTTAGTGTGACATTACAATCTTAAAGCGGATTTGATATTACATGGTTTCCTTGATCTGGCTACAATCCCATTGTAGGTAGCGTTCCCTCTCTAGATCTGTGTGTCCTCTACCCGCAACAGAGCACCCATCACCCACTGTTCGCGGATGTTAAAGGTTATACCTAATGGAACTCCCGAGGTCCCTGTCGGACAGACCTGGGGTATATGTACATCTGGGCTGCTCATTTTCCACCAGATACAGGAAGTAGAATGTGATATCCCAATGCGAGGATCAGACGTGTATGGAGAGGGTTGAGCGATGGGGTTAGACTACTAGTCATGTGGTTGGGCTTATGACTGCCAGTGCCGGTTGTTGATTCCGAGTCCTGTGACGAGAGGGGAGTTAAGAAGCTCCTTGGCTAATTCATTTCTTCTTTTCTTTTTCTCTTCATTGTTGTTGTTCTAGTCTGAATGCACTCTTTCATCCAAAGAACTGACAGGTAACATGATCAACCAGGAAAGACTTATGCTTACTATGAACTTAGTACTCCGTACGGAACACCGAGACTCTTCGACACAAGTACAACCATGTTGTCCGCAAAGCCGTGTACTATCCTTGATATAGTCTTAGTCGGCTATCATATGGAAGACGGAAGTACTCGTACTCCCCGCCGTAGGCAGTAGAACTTGATGTTGTCGATTTGACCCACACAGTTCAGCAAGTTGGCGAACGAATGGAGGTGAAAGTACCAAGTAGAGCAACGTTTACGTATCCATGTACAACCTACTACCTAGCACTCCAGGTTTGTCTATGGTAATCGTACCAAGCGTCCAACACACCTTCCCTTTTGTCCTTCTGCCTCAATGTCAAGATGCATCATGTCAAGAGACTTGAGCGCTGGAGGATCCACTCGGGGCCGGACCCGAGTAATGTTACCTAATAGGAGTTGCTGCTAAAAATAGGCCCCGTTCCTCGAGCAACGTGGACACTTCGACTCTCAATACCTAGTAGGCAGCCATATAGTTGAACCGATTTCGAGAGATGTGCTGATGTAGACAACTTATATCCCGAACCCTGAGAACATACTGTGTGCGTAAAGTTTCCGTATGTCTCTGTACTGATGATGTACTTCAGACAAGTCACAAGTGGCTGGTCGCAGACTCGCAGTAGAGCGAATTCAGACCGCCCCATGTCAACATTCGAGTCTACCACAAAATTGAGAACGACGGATAGACGATAGTGCGCAACAGATGAGACGAATGATCATTTATGTCCAATAGATACCAATAGTTCTACTCCCTACGGAGTACCTAGTGGACTGAAAATAGTAGCACTGACCCCAAAGCCGGAAGCCTTTGTACTGAGAACGCCACCGCACGTGACTCTGGGCCGCCTCAGCGGCAACCCGACTTGTCAGCTTCATCCAGACAACAACCGTTAATTCCTTCCACTCTCCGTCACAGGCCGTTACCCTACATCCCGGTTCTTATCAACCTGCCATAGCTACCGCTTCATTCCCGCCGTCTACGTCGATTTCAGTGCTCCGTACTCTCTGTCTGCGGCGCTTTTTCGTCAAAACAGAGCAACCCCTAGTGCACCCGCGAGGTCATCTGGGAACCACCAGAATACTGTTCATTCATAGCTGAAAACCTCTTAAACTCATCGCAACTTCCATAATGGCCGCCACCGAACAACCCTACGATCCCTATATCCCCTCGGGCTCCAACGGAGCTCCTGCTGGAGGACAGAATGGCAATCAGCGCACTGCCGCCTTGCAAGCAGTGAGTTCATTCTCCAAGATGCTTGCGAGCATCGCGTCCGTGGCCATAAGCAACCGACTCCGGCCATCTGCGACGCAATGCACGCATGCTTTGGGTTTATAGTCGAAATGCGAAGGCTGGGACGCTTTGTTGCCACAATAGGACTAACCCGGTTTCTTCTCTCTAGCAAATCGACGATACCGTCGGTGTGATGCGCGAAAACATCAACAAGGTCTCACAACGTGGTGAGAACTTGGACTCTCTCCAAGACAAGACCGACAACCTCGCCGTTTCAGCCCAGGGATTCCGCCGAGGCGCCAACCGCGTGCGCAAAGATATGTGGTGGAAAGACATGAAGATGCGCGTGTGTCTAGTCATCTGCGTGATTGTTCTTCTCATTGTCATTATTGTGCCTTCCGGTAAGCGGCCCTTCAAACTCTCCCGATCCTCTGAACTTACCATTGACCCCATATACAGTGCTTGCGACCAAGCATTAAAAGTCGCACTTGCGCGCGACTTACGACTTCTCTGTGACATGGGATCTTGAATTTTACTGGGCTTACTGTTGTTGGGGCCCATGTGGCCTTCCTCGTTTTCTTCACAGCCGCTAATACCTCCTCCTGTTTTTTTCTTGGCGTGTTTTCAATGACCAACTCCTCTTGATTTTTCCCCCTGCAACGATATGAGATCGTCCGGTTCTGGTTTTAGTCGCATTGTGCGACTCAGTCGACGGGTGAATATGTAAATGATACTTCGATGATGTCGTGTTTCAAGTATGCTTACCAGATGCCATCGGGTGCTTTCTCGCTGCAATGAATCTCCTTAGCCTGTTTTCATACTACAGTATTTGTCGAATTTTCGGCTTTCCTAGGTTGTCTAGACGGTAGGAAAGTTGCACTTAGTATAATGTAGCACGTTTTCAAGATCTACGCCTTGAAGGCAAGGCAACATAAGATACCTATACCTTCCAGGTATGCAGCTTCCAAGGTGGCAACGGGCAATTCAGTCTGGACCACCTCAGGTTGTGGACGATCGATATGCAAGAAAGAATAGGAGAAACCCCCATGAATTTACCAGTTAGCTTCATTTAGAAGCCGAATGCACTTAGTACTAGGGCCAGGGCCCGACACCGGACACTACCTAAGCTGGAAACCACGTAGATGGCTTCCAACCTACCTGGTAGCCATCCGACCCGCGAGTGCAATGTACAGGGATTGTCATGGAAGCTGCAACCGTCAATGAGCTCATTCTGCAAGGCACCCGGGCTCCAGTGATGTCCCGGCCCGGCAACCCTTGAGCATCGGTGGACCTTCTAAGGTAGGTACTCGTTCGGAATTTCCTATCGTGAAGTGCCCGCCGAGCAAAGTCTGGGATATATATCCTGCCACTCCGGGCGGATTCCGTTGGATGCGTGTGTCAACCCCTGTTGAGCCGGGGGGAATCAGAGTCTGGCTAGAATAGCAGTCTCCATCAAGTCCTCGGATAGACCAGTGGGAGCAGCGCTTGGTATGCCCTGTCGAGGAAAAAAAAGCGCAGACAACCAACCAGAGATCCAGCCCGGGTGGAGGGAAGTGGATAGTGGTGGCCGAAAGCAACGAGTTAGAGGCGGGAGCAGGATCAGATAACTGAGACTAAACCCAAGCAGGATGACGTTTTACGATCTCCGAGTTGGATAAAGTGGGCTTTTTCGGAGGAAGTGCGCTCGCTTGGGGAAGTCTAAGCAGAAATTGATCTGAGGGAATATGAAGATTTTTGGTCCCGGGTATGGCGCCACACAAATGTTAATATTTTGTGCTACACAGTACGGGACTTTATTGTATAGTTTGGCTATGAAAGAACGTAAAACATAATTCAACAACAGTCAACTCTTCTAATAGAAATGAGAATGAAAAGACGCACTTAAAGATGGGGCGAAATCGCTCACTAGAAGGGGGCCGTAGGGGCCCCACCGCCTTCCCCCAGTCATTGGGCCAAGTTATCGCTCCGAGGCCCGGCCGATGATCTGGAAAATCTCTCTTGACTCACTCTCTCACCTTCACCTACCTCTCCCACCCACCTATACATATTTGGGGCCTCTCCCACCCACAGCTGACTGTGAGACCATTGAGGCTGCCGCATGTGCGTTGCCAAGATGATGTCCCTCCGCTCCGCTGTGCGGAGAGCTTCGTGCAAGCCCCTCCGTACTCTCTCCGCATCAACTGCTCCTCGAGTTGCAGCTAAGACTGCCACCTCCCTCCGCCAGTGTCGCCCCTACTCCCGTTCGACGGACCCTCACCTGACCGCCACCCGCAGTACTGTCGTGCAGCTGCTGAGCAACATTGGCTCTAAGCGCGAGGTTCAGCAGTACCTGTCACACTTCACCTCCGTGTCGTCCCAGCAATTCGCCGTGATCAAGGTTGGCGGTGCTATCATCACCGAGCACCTTGAGACCCTGTCCTCCGCTCTCGCTTTCCTCAACCATGTCGGTCTGTACCCGATTGTCGTCCACGGTGCCGGGCCCCAGCTCAACCGCATGCTGGAGGCTGCCGGTGTTGAGCCTCAATTCGAGGATGGAATTCGAGTGACTGATGGTAAGACCATGGCCTTGGCCCGCAAGCTCTTCCTGGAGGAGAATATGAAGTTGGTGGAGGAACTCGAACGCATCGGTATCCGTGCTCGTCCCATCACCGCGGGCGTCTTTTCGGCCGATTACCTCGACAAGCCCAAGTACAACCTGGTTGGCAAGATCAATGGTGTTGACAAGGCCCCCATTGAGTCCGCAATCGCTGCTGGCTGTCTACCCATTTTGACTTCTATGGCCGAGACCCCCGACGGCCAGGTGCTGAATGTCAATGCGGATGTGGCTGCTGGTGAGCTTGCCCGCTCTTTGCAGCCCCTCAAAATCGTCTACCTGGCCGAGAAGGGTGGCCTTTTCAATGGTGATACCGGCGAGAAGATCTCCGTTATTAACCTCGATGAGGAGTACGACCACCTGATGACTCAATGGTGGGTGCGCCACGGCACTCGTCTCAAGATCAAGGAGATGAAGGAACTTCTCAGCGACCTTCCTCGCTCATCTAGCGTCGCCATCATCCACCCCGCCGATCTCCAGAAGGAGCTCTTCACCGACTCCGGTGCCGGTACCCTGATTCGCCGCGGTAACAAGATTCACGTCAAGACCAAGCTGTCCGAGTTTGAGAACATGGATGCTCTGAAGGAGGTGCTGCTCCGTGACCGTGAAGGCCTTGATGCCCGCGCCGTCGTCGAACGCTACGTCGAAGGCATGAAGGAGAAGGACTTCAAAATTTACTGCGACGAGCCCATGGAGGCTTTGGGTGTTGTGCTGCCTCCGCAACCTAACTCTCAGATGGCCCACTTGGCCACTTTCACCATCACCAAGTCCGGTTGGTTGACCAATGTCGCTGACAACGTCTTCGCCAGCATCAAGAAGGACTTCCCCAAGTTGGCATGGACTGTCAAGGAGGACGACGAGAACCTGACCTGGTTCTTCGACAAGGCCGAGGGCAGCCTGAGCCGTGATGGACAAGTCCTGTTCTGGTATGGCGCTGAGAATGGTGAGGAGGTCAAGCAGCTGGTTCAGGAGTTCAACGAGCACGGCCGCCAGATGTTCGGTGACATCAACCTGGAGGCGCGCCTCCACCGCGCCGCTGAGGCCGCCGCCAACATCGGCAAGGGCTTTGGTGCTAGCGGCGCTTCTGCTGAGCAGAAGCGTGGCTTCTCCACCACCAGCAACGCGCTGCGCATGAGCCGTGCCAAGCGTCCCGCCGTTTCTGTGAACGCTTTCCGCACCTATGCGACTACCAACCCCAACCCTCCTCTCGGAGAGAAGAACATCTCCAACACCCAGCCCGCTAAGGTTGCTCTCATCGGTGCCCGTGGCTACACCGGCCAGGCCCTCATCAACCTGCTCAATGCTCACCCCAACATGGATCTCCGTCACGTCTCGTCCCGCGAGCTGGCTGGCAAGAAGCTCCAGGGCTACGAAAAGCGTGAGATTACTTACGAGAACCTCAGTCCGGAGGATGTCCGCAAGATGTCTGCCAACGGCGACATCGACTGCTGGGTGATGGCTTTGCCCAACGGTATCTGCAAGCCTTTCGTCGATGCCGTCGATGAGGGTTCTAAGACCGGCAACGTCATCGTCGACCTGAGCGCTGACTACCGCTTCGACCCCAAGTGGACCTATGGTCTTCCCGAGCTCGTTGAGCGGTCCAAGATCGCCCAGGCCACTCGTATTGCCAACCCCGGATGCTACGCCACCGCCGCTCAGCTCGGAATTGCTCCTCTCGTTCCCTTCCTTGGCGGCCAGCCCACCACCTTCGGTGTCTCTGGATACTCCGGTGCTGGAACCAAGCCCAGCCCCAAGAACGACGTGCAGTTCCTTACCAACAACCTCATCCCCTACAGCTTGACCGACCACATCCACGAGCGTGAGATCAGCTCGCAATTGGGCACCAACATTGCCTTCATCCCCCACGTCGCTGTTTGGTTCCAGGGTATCTCCGTAAGTGCTTTTAGAGTTCGCTCGCTCCTTGTTTATCCCCATAGTCATTAACATTTCTTTGCAGCACACCATCAGCATTCCTCTCAAGCAGAAGATGACATCTCGTGATATCCGCAACCTCTACCAGGACCGCTACGCCGGTGAGAAGCTCGTCAAGATCGTCGGCGAGGCCCCTCTTGTCAAGGACATTGCCGGCCGCCACGGTGTCGACATTGGTGGATTTGCCGTCCACTCCAGCGGTGAGCGTGTTGTTGTCTGCGCCACCATTGACAACCTGCTGAAGGGTGCCGCCACCCAGTGCCTACGTGAGTTTTGACAGCTCTTCTACTCAACGGTCTATGATACTAACAACTCGTATAGAAAACATGAACTTGGCTCTGGGCTACTCTGAGTACGAAGGAATTCCTCTCGACTAAGCTTCTACCCGAATTTAGTCAGTGGCCATCTGGTGGTGTTTCCGTGTTGCCTTTGCATGTCCTTTGTCCCATACCCCCGTGCATCCTATAAATCGCTCTGGGTGGGAGATTTCTGGGTGCTTTCCATCTACTTTCAGATCTTCCATAGTTGATTGTCTTTACGTCTATACTTTTGTGCCAAAAGAGTTCGGTTTCGTTGGTTTGGTCTCCATATTGCCTTTCTAGAGTTATGCTTCGTCCTTTCGCATGGTCCTCGTGTTGATCTCGCGCATTTTGGTCAACTGACTGATGGTTTCCAAAGAGTCTTAGGAAAAGCAAGATTTAGTTCTTTTAATATGGTGGTTGATCCCAGTCCCTGCAAAGTCTTCCTATGGCCCCTACCACTGCCTCTATGTGAGTTGGATTGGTCTATCAAACCGCTGGAAATAACAGAGAAAGAGTCCAGGTAAATGTAATTAGAAACGACATGTGTCAACGGGAACTTTGATTTGCGCTGGGTAGTGCCGTAGAAGCGTACTGTGTAGAGAGCACCTCTTTCGTCGATTGTCTGCTCAGCCTTGGACCTCAGTTCACTCACCAACTTTCCATCTTCGTCTTGTGACTTGCTGCTTGCATCTCTGTCTCCCTCATTTTACCCCCCAATTTTCTCGCTACTTCATCAAACTTCTGGATTGCTTTCATCCAACGCTGTCCATCCACGCACACCCCGTCCACTCTGCGGCTGGTAGTCATCTCGACGTCGAAACCAACTTACATCTGATAATCCATTCTCGCCCCTCAGCAACAAATCCCACCGAAGGACACCACTTCCCTCAACCTAGCCACACGACCCTCGACTCACATCTGAGCATCTCACCTGTGCTGAGACTTGTGGGCGAAGTGGTCACTCAAGTACACTGGTGTCGCAACCATGTTCTACAGCCATGAAAGTAAGTGGAAATGCTCCCACGCTCGGTAACAAATCAGACAAAAGGCTCACTGGCTGGCTCACTCTAGTCCTCACCTCGCCCGAGCATGGTGTCGCAACCATCTGGTAAGAACGCACCGCCCTTCGACTCACAAGTCAGTACTAACAGCTCCCTGTACACAGGCTCGTCGCAACACTGGGATCTCGGTCCATCGCCAGAAGACTCAACAGAAAAGCCATACAAGACGTCGACGTCCCCAATGCGTGCCGGGTGATCATCAACCCGGAGGCGCCGATGGCCCTCCGGCTCCAGGGGAGCTTGCTGTGAGATCTGCCACTCTATGATGTCTCCTCGAATGAACTAACGAATTGCATCAGCTACGGAGTCTCTCGAGTGTACAACCAGCAGTGCGGGTACATTCTACTTGACACACAGGCAATGCATGACAAAATGGTCTCCAAGCTGAAGATCGTGCCGGGGAGTGGACTTGATCCTGCCGCCGGACAGACCAAGTGAGTGCCACCGAATGAGGTGTATGAGACTGGTTTTCTGATCAAATACTTACATCTTCCCAGGCCGAGCAACCTGATCCTGCCTTATGACCCATCTTTCCTACCCGAGACAGCTCTCCCAGGGCTGGAAATTGACTTGTCTTACTTCACCTCTACTGCAGATGATAGTTTGAGCCAGCTCAGTGGTCTCTGGACCAAGTCACCCAATAACAGTTTATCTGGGACTTCGCAGCTGTCGAGCCTGCAGCTTGAGCTCCCGTCTGATGATATGCTGGGCGAGGGCGCCGTCTTTGGGCTGGAGGATGCCAATGCGTCTGCGAACAGGGACGACGTTGTCGGCGGTATGGAAAGGATTGATATGGGCAACGAGCAGGGGGTTTTGCTTCAGCCTGACTTCGAGTTTGATGAGGATGGCAATATCATCGAGCTCGGTGCTCAAGATAACTCTCCTCTTGCCAGGAAGTCCAGCGATAGACTGAGACAGAGTCGGGAGGCCGTTGACAACCAGCAAGGCCAGCTCTGGGAAGACCCCGTAAGTATCAAGAACCCATGCCAGGGCAAAGAATTTCTCACTGACCTTTCCTGATAGATGGAGGTTGACGAGACCTGGGGAGCGGTCCAGAGAAACGATATGATGGAACTCGATAACCAACTCGCAGAAGCAGACCTTCACAACGAGGAACCAGACACACGTCAACCGAATGAAGGCTCCGATGGGATTGAGCAACCGATTGAGGTCCCAGCAGTGACAACCCGCCGTGTGAGACGTCCGAAGGAAATCATATCCGATGACGCCACGGGACTTCGAAACATGACACTAGCCCAGTGGAACAATGAGTATGTCGCAAATATGATCCAAGCAGCGAAGCAGAAGGAGCAGAACAAGATCCCCACCGTTGCAAAGAAGAACGCTGCTTTCTGGGTTTTAGGTCAAGGGCTTGGCTCAGTCGGAATCGGATTGGGAACGGGCCGCGAGCCGCATCCGCTCGGTTTTTACTCAGGCGAGGAACTGTTCGAAGCCATCGGCGGATACCCCAAGGAGAATGAGCGAAAGCGCAAATCAGACGACGAAGAGGTCTCAGAGGGACGCCGCGTGCGTGCCAGAGATGAACAGGCCGACCATCTCAGCCGCGAGAACATCGCCCGTCTGAACAGGGAGGCCGAAGTCGGCCGTGATGCGCCTTCCAGTCTGATTGATGACCACTCGTCCCAGATGCCGTGGAACATCACCGCCTCCATTCAAAGCTATCGACAGAGACAGCGAGTTGGAAGTGTCAGCGAGATGTCCTCCCAAGGACATAAGGCCCGAAGCCGACTCACGAGCGCCAGTCCTCTCGCCGGTCGCAGCTATCTCGGAGGCCAAGACCAACTCGAACCCGAGCTGGGCGAGTTCGGCGACGATCTGGATCTTACCCAGTATCTGGAAGGTGAACTTGCGACAGACCGCGAGCGTATCAGCTCGCTGTCGCCGAGCAAACGCTCTGCCATTGAACGCGTCATGGCGACACTTGATCGGGAAAGCTGGAATTTCATTGACTTCATGAAATCCAAGATGCATGTCGTTAAAGACAACGCGAGAGATGCGAGCCAAAGTCCGCACAGCAACCTATCCAGCCCGTTCGCGGGTAGAGTCAGGCAGACCACCTTCGCGAGTCTTCTGCCGCCCGAGAACACTACGCGCGCTATCGCGACTCAGGCTCTGATGAACGTACTCACGCTGGCTACCAAGGGTGTGTTGCATGTCCACCAGGATGAATACATCAACGAGAGCACCTTCGAGCACGGAGTCCGTTATCGATACGGCGAGATTCACCTGAAACTTTCCGGAATGTAAACGTGAGCAGTGCGCTCAAGCTCGAGATGAATGATGATGACCGAATATTCACGATGAATACGAACACACGATTGACAATGCACTTATGAAGAGCTCGCTATTCGTCAGAGTAATGGTGACGATGGAAAATACGAAAATTTAGCTCTACTCAGCGATGTGCGCGTCTCAACTCGCCTCGTCGCGAATACCGAATGACGAGTGCCACGCGACTTGCTGATCCACGAACGAACCTATTGACGCGATCTGTGCCAGCACATTACATCACTGACCCCCCTACCCCATACCTAATGAGCAGCTGGTAATAATATTGTTATTGCGGAGGAAACGACAGGGTCGCGGAAAGACCCATACGGACATACACGAAACGTAGGGTCGAATTCTTTTTTAATGTTTAATACGGAAATCTAGGCAGTGAATGAAGTTATTTTCAATGCACGTTTCTACCCCAATCTTACCAGGAACCGTCGTAGTTGACAGTATCGCGTATGGGATACGGATATGTACGTTCAGTAATAATACCTCAAGATGCGAACCCTGGAACAGAACGACTATACAAGTTTCAAGTAAACTTTGTATATAACGAATATCAGATTCCTATACTATATCGATGGCTATAAACACTGTTGATTCTGTTTTGCTTACGCTTATTGCGCGAAATTTGCTCAATGGATATTATTCTTCTGCCACGAAATCCAATCATAGCATCTCTCTGATCCGAGTGTGCCCTCGTGTGCCCTGAATCATCCGAGTGGGGAGATAGGCTTATGCCCGGGTTCATGGGTAATTTGGCGAGACTCAGTAGGGATAATGTCATATTAACTGTTTATAGACATTGTTCAGGGCACATCTCGATGTTCCAGTCTTCTTAGGCAGCTATTTTCATAAATTTTACTCACCTATTGCTCTGTTGTGAGCCATGTCCCGACCGCGTCTTGTTGGTCTCCATAGGCCGATACATCGCGTCAAGCCACAACAGCTACCTCAGAAGCACCAAATAAGCTCCAAATACTGCGGAGGAGAGGTAATAGTTCACTAAATAATTCTATCGAATATAAAATAGCCTTAAGATATGAAAATAATGTTCTTATACATAGAAATATCTCTTATACTAGTAATATACGCAGTATCGCTGAGGGTACCGTAAGCAGTGCTCCAAATTACGCAGGGCGCGTAACCCGCGTAATCTCCCGTCTTCGTTTTCCAATTTCTTTTCTTCTCTCTCCCTAACCCCTCCAACTTTACAAATACGCGACCATACGCCCATTCCCATTCTCCTCCCAACTTGACATTACGAGCAGCCGAAAATATTGCTTTACTCCTTCCCCTCATCATGGGTCGTACTGTCGACCAGGAGGTACACGCGGCGTTTGTCGAGTTCCGCGCCAAGGAAGATGACAAGGTGCGTGACTGCGTATTTCGTAATATTTCACCCACGACCTGTCCGTCACTAACATACGAAAACCCGTTTTGGGGTTTGTGCATGTGTTAGTGTCTCTCCGTGCAGTGTATTTACTGTCAACAAATTCGAGCAAAGAACACCTCGCGACAGAAACAACATCTTCTTGAATGTCCCGGTCTGCGAGGTCACCCCAACGCGCCGCAGCCTTCCCAGCCCGCCCAGGCCGCCCCTAACGGAATCGGTGCCCCCAATGGCTATCCGGGAACTCCCAGTGGCCCAACTGCCACCCCATCAGCAGCTGGCCCCGGTACCATTCCAAATCCCAATGGCACTCTCATGACCAACGGTGTCAACCCTCATGCCACTCCTTTGCAGACTCCACTGCAGGCCCTGCAGAATCGCGCCGCGATGGCCACCCCGGTTCCAGCTACTGGGGCTTCCTCCGTGCCGCCAAATGCTACACCTTCGCGCCCGACCCCCAAGCCCAAGACCAAGTCATCGACCTCGGGCCTGCCCGCGCCTCCGCTGGACGATGTGCACGCGGCTTTCGTGGAGTTCCGCGCAAAGGAAGAAGACAAGGTATGAATATGGAGCTTGGACAGCTATACGTTTGCGATACAAAAAGCTAACGGTGTATAAACAGTGTCTCTCCGTCCAATGCATTTACTGCCAGCAGGTTCGCGCGAAGAACACCAGTCGCCAGCGCCAACATCTGCTCGAATGCCAGACCTACCTCAGTGTCATGAAGGACTCGATCCCGGCCAACAACCTGCTTCACACATTCCCTGAAGGCGATGTCGCCCGTTCACTTCAGATCCCCGCGCCGACGCTCGAGCTGGACTTCCGCATGAGCATCAAAATGAACCCGAAGGTTTCTGTTGGTCCCGGTGTCTGGGGCCAGCGAGAGTGGGTCTCGTTCATCGGCGGTCAATGGGCCGGTCGATGGGGCAAGGGTGTCGTTCTGGTAAGTCTCACTTTTTCCGCTTCAACTCAGTTCAGTCTTTCTCTTATCTGGTGACTAACCTTTGGAAACAGCCCGGCGGTCAAGATACACAGATCGTGACCAAGGATTCTACCACCAACCTTCGTGCCAACTACATCCTCCAGACCGTTGATGAGCCACCAGCGTTTATCATTGTCCGCACAGAAGGATG
This sequence comes from Penicillium bovifimosum, assembly GCF_028826915.1. NCBI lineage: Eukaryota > Fungi > Ascomycota > Eurotiomycetes > Eurotiales > Aspergillaceae > Penicillium > Penicillium bovifimosum. The sequence goes on from NW_026622711.1 coordinate 2,491,407, forward strand.
GTTGACAGGCGCCAAAGACGTTCTGGAGAAGGTCATCGATGCTAACATGGCCGATGGAGTCAACCCCAGCAGCTACAAGTACCGCGTCAATCTGTCCATGGAGACCGGTGACGAGCGATACACATTCTTGAACACTTTGATGTGGATCGGTAGCGGTTGCCGCCGAGGTCAAGAAGGTATGTTTCGCCAATATTCGTCTCTTGTATACATGTATTCTGACCAGTCATACAGTTATTTTCGACTCGTTCCGTGTCAACTAGGCTGATACCCTCGTCTCTCGCCGATACCTTTTCCGTTTTTCAGCGACTTCGTGTCTTTCTAACTTCTTCGGTTTTTGATGGTAAAATGGTGTTTTCACTCTGCCAATTTATCTCCCCGCGGCGTAACTTTATATGATTTGGTTCCTTCTCGCCTCCATGACGATTCTTCACGGCTCTTTCTCGTTTGGTCTCAGGGATACGCGTTCTCGATTTCTGCTTGAGCCCTTACAGTGTTGCCCTTTTGTCTCTGTGCTTGGGTCTCTTTCGTTCTTCCTTCTGGTTTCTCTTCCGATGTATTTCTTTGATGGCTATTTCTGTCCAGATAGTCGGCCTTGTAAGGTATTGCTTTGCTTGCTTTGGGATGTTTCCAAGTCATGTTCTGTGGGCTTTTCTCTTATATGACTCGATCTGTGGATGGCTTTCCATTTATGCTGACAGCAAACAAGATTGTTGACTGCTCTGTTTCCTTTTCTAGTGCTGTAGTTCAAATCCAATTCTGGTCATAGTGAAGAAGAATAAAATGCTCTTACTTGAGTACCGTAGATCTTCGTCAGAATGTGGCTGGAATTATATGTGGCTGGAATCATAAAGAACAGATACATAACCCGCTGTTATATACACCAAGACGGTACTTAACAAAAGCGGTATATACGCGTATGTACCAGAACTATCTACAACTCTGAATACATCTATTTCCTCATTTGATTTTCAGTGCGCGCTTATAGATTTGACTTGAACTTCCTTACAGGAGTCTGTATGTCCGTAAAAGCTCATCTATACCGCTAATACCGCAACACCATACCAAGCGCATAGACCAGACATGCAGACTGGTATCACATGCTATTTACCTAGAAGAGGTCTCTAGGTCATTCAACTAGTAGTCTGAGGTAGTGTACTCCGCGGTACAGATGGAAAGCATCTAAAGTAAGAATCGAAACAGAGAATGATATTGCGGACAATCTAGTCTTAAAACGAGGCCGAGATAGGTATTAGCGTCTATCCCCCAGAAACACAGAGAAAACCGAAGTCCATTCCGTCTACAAGTCAAGTGTCGAATCAGCGCCTGGAAACACAGCATAAGACCCCGGTTTTCAATAGGAAATACAAAGCCCCGAAAAACCGGAAGATCGAGAGACCAGACGTTGCCCACAGTACGACCCTGAAGTACCACGCCGTGCGAGTCGTCGATGTCGACTATACTCAGAAGTAATTAGCGACAGCAACCAACAGCAAAGAAAGGGAAGAAAACCCCACCGTCAAACAAAGCCTCTGAATACTGGAATTGTTGATACACAATGCCAGCAACCCATTACTAAAAGTCCACAAGAGAACCAAATTCGTCCTGAAAGCCTTATAAGAATCATCCAGCGCAACAGTCTCTACTTCACTCGGCTCCTGCCACGGCGTCAACGCCCTCTTCACCGTCTCCGCAAACTGCTCGTCAATATCAACCTGCGGCTTCTCCAACTCCTCGACAAAGGGCATCTCGTCTTCCTTTTTTGTCTGTGCAGATGGGAGTTTGTCTTGTGAGTCGGCGCCTTTTGTCCCCCATGAGACGTCGTGCCAGTTGCAGAAGGCGTAGACCATGAGGACGTTGATTGTGGAGGGCATGCCGACGAAATAGGCCCAGGAGGAGGTTATCATGTGCCATGGGTCTGCGTAGAGAATGCTGGCTACGAAGTAGATTCCGTAGGTGGAGACTAGAGCGACGAGGACGATGCCGCCGGTTGAGCCGATGAAGCCGGAGAGGAGGGTGGAGAAACCGTGGGTGAAGTCAAAGTTCAGGTTTTCGGGGGTTAGGGCTTGGGCGACGAGGTAGAAGGAGAGGATTAGGAGGTAGAATTGGACGACGGAGAAGTAGACGATAGAGAGGGTGTAGAGGAATTTGGAGCTGTGGTTGATATATTAGTTATGTTGAGGGGAGCTTAGGGCTATGAGTTTGAAGTTCGGGCTGTGATACGAACCCTTTTGGTCGGTTCCCGAGAGCTAGGATAAATTGGAGCATGAGGAATGTCAAGTAGCCGATTTTCAGCAGGTTGTTGACGATTGGGGTCACTTGGTTTCCGAAGGGCCAGCTGTGGAATTTGTTAGATGAACTTGGTGTTCCGACAATGTCCAGAATGACAGAGCTTGTGAGCCAGTAGGATGCTAATAGAGATTAGTCGTCATCTTCATCGTCTTGCCTATTCCTCGGTCCTGGTACTCGACAAGGTAAGTACCACCGGACCAAAGTCAACTTACCAAGTGAAAGCCATGTCATCACCAACTGGCAAATATTGTAAACCAACTGGATATGAAGCAATAGCAACCGAAATATCCCATGCCCACTTTGATATATGCGATTGAAATGCATGATTGAATAGAGCGAAGCCGCAAAAGAGCCATTCAACCATCGCCGCCGTTGACTCAGAAACTCCGCCGGTCTTTCTGGGACGTCAGTTTCCCCTTTCGATGCCTTCACATATGTGAGCCGCCACTGGCTGCCGGCCTTAGCAACTAATTCAAAGCAGAGAATGCGATCTTCTGCCAGAAACATGTTCTTCTTAAAGATATTCATCCCGTCGATACCCTTTTTACCCAGCTTTTGAGCAAGAGTATGGTCTCCATGGAAATACTGCTCGAGAGGCCTGCCCATAATCGCTCGGTATCGATAGGCGGAGAATGCACCCGGGAGGACGCTCACATAGCCAAACCCACTCTCCAGGGGCTTATCCAGAATATTGGAAATCTTATATTCAAAGTTCTGTGCTGCAACCAAGGGATTAAGAAGCTTTTTCCATCGGTGGCCGAGAAGGGCGTGGATTTCGCCGCAGGCTCCGCCTAGATTTTTGTCATTGTAGAATGCTTGCCAGAGAGCGAGTAGAGACTTAGGTCCTGGCTTTGTGCCCGAGTCAATTAGGATGCAGATTTCTGGGTTCAATATGCGTCCGAATGCATTAAAGAGCCACCGATGTGAATTGATCTTTTTCGCATTCCTTTTCTTCAGGCAAACCATCATCTGAACTGGGGGCAGATTGGCTGGGTCATTTTTGTATGGACGGACCAGCTCTTGCTTTGGAGTAATCGATAGCTGTGTGGTATATTCAAACTAGATATCATTAGCTTTTAGATCTGCTTACCAGACGTGGAGACCAGGAGTAGGGACAACAAACAATATGAGCAACCGTCTCTCTCCCATCCACATCCTGTTTCATCACTCCGTCTTGAAAAACTCCGATGGTTGCCAGAACGTCGAGTGTACCTTTATCGCAGTGATCCATCCCATCGAACACAAGGCAAACGACGATCTTCTGCCACGCCGGGCCACCTCTTTTCCAAAATTCGGTCCTTTTCAAGCTGACAATGTCACGAACATTTTGCATTACACCATGCAGGGTTCGTGCTGTAAGTACTTTATCTTCATTGTAGTACGTGATGGCGATGAGGAGCTCTGTATGCCGATTATACATCGAGGGACGGAGATTATAACCATTGCGGAGGGTGAATTCATCTGGGTCACATGTTGCAGCAGTATCTAATTCAAAGCAGATAGGGTCAGGATGTTATGACATACTCGAATCGGTTGTACCGTTACTGAGACAGTTGGGTAACTCACATCTCATTTGCGTAAACTCTTCAGAGAGATCCCCCTCCGGGCCTCTGTACTCTGGCTGAATAGCATTACGAATAGGACTCGGTACCGGATAGTTGGCACTCAAGACCGAACCTTGTATCAGCTTGATTCGGCGTGTTGGATACCGACGGAGGGGGCTGCTCTTGTGTTGATGTCCTGAGTCCCTAGACGAGGCGACAGCAGAGCCCCGGTTGGAAATATCATGCAGTCTAATATGATCAGACAGATCCTTAGGCTCCATGGAATCCGACATGGGGCTTTAGACCCCAGTTGACAAAGAAGTATGTATATGATCGACCAGTTACTGCTCTTCAGGGGGGTTGAGGGATAAAGCGGAATAGTGGCCCGTTATGACAGAGGGAGAGCGCGGTCAACTGGGGGCTTAATATTCTGGCGATGACGGGGATTGTCACCTCGGCTTGCCGCAGGTCCGGAGGTCAAGCAATTTCCTCTCTACACTTACCCGAGACAAATGACCATCATTCGTGTTGTCGCTTCCCTCACTTTGTCGTGCATGGTGAAATGACCAAGGTCGATTCAACGGAGTCATCATATCTTGACTTGCACACAAGGTGAAACGAGTGGTGAGGGTGCGAGAGCTGAAAGTCCGAGCCGCAATCCCTGATGCCAAGCCGGTTTGGTTGCGATCGAGGTATGACAGGCTGTACAAGCCTGCATCGTTGAGAAGCACATGTTGTCCTGGAGGCTGGACTCCTTTGCGAAAAGGCAAGACTGCGAGGGAAGAAGAGTAGACTGGATGATGATTGATGATGGTTTCTATTCTCGATAATGCTCTACGGATCAAGATGTGGAAGCATGCAAAGATTGCAGAAGTCAGGGTGCATAATAAGTAGCCCGTTTGCAACTTAGGCCGCAAGCCACACATCTTAGCGTGAGGCTCAGCCCCTTGTCCACTGGCCAACTGGCCAATAAAGCCAAGACTCTTCTAGACACTCATCTTCATCTATGAACGGTGCTCATAACCCTAGCAAATATCTCGAGCATACGCACCATTTGTTTACCTAAAAATAACTAACATTCCGCGAAAGCCCACGAGGCACAGAATTGCAATTGCGCCGGAACCTGGAGTTACAAGTGAGACATCCCAATGAAGGTCCCCCCATTTGCGCTGCACCGAATTGAGGTCATAGTTCTTGAACCGCAAGGTTGAGCCTGCTCACTACTATAAGAGAGAGTTGCTTATATTCCCCAGTCAAAGCACGAACGGACTGTGACTGACTTGCGTTAATCATTTCGAAATGAACTTCCTCCGGCTCTCGCAATCACCGCTCGCAGTGGAGTTGAGGTTAGATCAAAAAGAAGCGGTTTATACAGATCTAGATACTGTGACGGGCGAGATAATCTTATGCAGCGAGTCGCCTGCCGATATCTCCTCGATTGTTCTTACTCTGTCGGGAACGGCGACGTCTAGATTGAACAACGGCAGACGAACGGAGAGCCACAATGTATGTGCGAAGGTGACAATTGCTTCTCCAGGTTAGGCGTATCTGACATCAACTTGCTCTAGCTGTTTATCAAGTCCAGTCGAATCTTCCCTTCAGACCCTTTGATGAAGGATTTGAAACGCTCCAGTGTAACTATCGGGGGTGGAATCCATGTCCTCCAATTCTCTATCACGGTAATTACCCTTTGATATTGGACCTGTTTATGTGAAGCCAATTCTAATACATATTTCCTTGATTCACAGTTTCCAGATGATGTTATTGAATGCCATAAATCTGGCCAGTGGCCATGCTGGCGCAGACCGAAGACCCATTTATTGAGGACATGCCCACCCTCAACAGGTACATCGAGTTCCCCAGCTGAGATTCGATTTACTTTGAGTGTGGTCGTCAGAGGAAGAAAAACCGTTCAAAAGGTAGGAATTCCATGTCTCAGCAACAGTGTGCCATCAAAGAGAGGTACGAAGATTCGGTCTAACCAATTTTAAGACTCGAAATATCTCCGTGTATCCGTTACCAAGTCCGAGGACTCCCCAATCGGTGTATTTTCAAGAATGCGTTATCGATATTAGCCCGCGAGACCTGGATACTGGCTTACACTTGTCCTTGAAAGTCAGGGTCGACCTTCTAGACGGGTCTTGTCTTTTTCTAAACCGCGCAATTCCATTTAGGATCAGCCTCACAAAGCTCGGCGACGCTTCCTACAACATTTTGTTGAATGGGTTCCAAACCATGCTAGTCGAGACAACGGAGGTAACAGCCCGAGGAAGAGCCGAATCATTCACCAATACCTGGACTGTACAAAGCACCGCCAATATGAACTATGATATAGGTCTGTCAGATGCACCTAGCGACGCAAGCATCGATCTGGATCCATTTATATGGGCTAACAGTCCTTGTCCCGCTTGGATTACTTCGAGTTTTGAAGCCTGCAATATCAGGAAGACTCACAGGCTTAATGTAAGGCTGGAATTTGTTGTTGCAAACTACAAGGTATTTCGCCAAAATGCCCACCTCCTGGCCATAATCGAGAGCTAATCCTTTACAGCCCCATATAATTATTCGCGAATTTGAATTTCCTGTCCTTGTCATGGGATCGCCTTTCACGACATAGAGCTCAAAATTGAATCTTGGAGGTTACAGATGGAGCCAGGGAAATATCCATGCCTAGTGCAAGATGACATTATCGTCATCCCTCTACAGACCCTCATGAGCGGGCTTGGGATGTAGCCTTATCAGAAAATTTCCCGAAGCTATTCTTCAGCGCCTTCAAGCGCAGTCAGAAATTTCCATCCAGCCTCTGAGAATGCAATAGTATGACTGGAGATGTAACGTGGGATAAGGCCGTGTGAAGCTCTTCCAAGGTTCTCGCCTTGTGATGTTTAGGTATGTGCCGAGGACCTCGGGCAGCATTTCAACACACATGGTCACGGAAAGCACAGCCTGCTCGATTCCGTGCTACGTTGTCTTAGATTTATTAACTACTTCGCAAATCGAGCTATTCATAGACAAATCTGTACACGGGATTCAATAAGACATGTATTGATAGTTCGTGATAGTGGCCCTTTCAGCTTAGCCGCCGGGCGTTAATGATTTGCTCGAGGGCGCATGGAATAACCTACAGTTATATCCACACAATCAAATTGACACGTATTGTCCTGGAACCAGAGAGTGGCCGAAGCTCTAAGAATCTGGAACCAATGGCTGCTGGCCAAATAAGGAGAAGCCGCATATTCAGGTATCTCAGGATGTCGTGGGACCTCAGGAGTAGCATCGCATGGTCCAATTCGAAATAGAGATGCGCAAAACATAGGGGGTGGCCAGTAGTTCGGTCAATAGAATGCAATCATATAGCCTGTTCTTTCGGGTACTAGAATAAGTGCCGCATCGGAAACCCGCGTAAGAAGGAAGGCGTAGTCAAACGAAATTGGGAAATAATGAGATATAGCCGATATCATAACGGACTTTTCAGGTTAGTGTGTAGATCGATGCAGGCCTCGTGAATCTGTATTGACTAGCCTATGACACAGCCAAGTCCGGGAACGAACAAAGTACCCTCTAGCCTAGTTACTCTTCTCCGAATGGCTTCACGGCAGTTTGCTCCACGACAGCATCACAATTCGACCCTGTAACACGTCCAGGGCAAGACATGCGAGATGCCGAAGGGAATGAAGGTCCAGACAACCAAGATACTATTATAAATACCGGGACATCTGCAAGCCTAGTTCTAAGGACCAGACTTCGAGTTATATCCCAACCTGAAGGACATACTTGCATCATTTCGACATGCGTTTGTTCCTCCTTGCTTTCATGGTCCTTGTCGGCGCTGTAATGGCTGCAGAGAAACCTCTTGTAAGATCAAATAATCTTAGGTGTTTTGCCTTGTCGTGTCTAACCGTTTCTCAGATTCCGAATGGGCATCCCTGTAGAACCGACGGCAGCACGGGGAACTGTATGAGTAACTTTTGTCTGGTTAGTTTTCTGTGTTTTGGCCGGTAGACCTCGTTTGAGACTGACGTGATGTATAGCAAGTTCCGCCTGAGGTTGAGGGTGTGTGCAGATAGAGGTTGGCTTCTATCTGTGTTTTGATTGATGACAAGGCATTGCTGTAATTTGGGAGTTCGCCCCTCTTTTCCCAAATAAAACTCTCTCACTTTTACCTTCCTACTTCCCGACAGTAGGTCTCAAAAGTCGTAGCTGCAATGTTACAGTAGATCCCGACGCTGCTTGATTCCTTGACTCGATAAATTGTTGTGGACAAGGCCGCCAGATAATGGAAGGGGAAACGAAAATCATTATATTTGCACATCAAGCGACTTCTATGCTTCACCACCGAGAATTTTCCAATACATCAATACATAGTCTCGACTTCAATTCAGAAATCTAGAGATCAGGGTCAGCAATTCGTTTCTTTCCTGAAGACACTGCATGGAATCTTACCTTTCTCGGTGTTACCCTCGCCCATGCTCTTGCTGCTGCTGCTTCCACTCTGGATAGCACCCATAATACTATCCATGTATGGGGCACCACTCCACTTCTGGTGGGTGAGGACGTCGACGCCGAGCTCCTTTTCGCGAGCCTGGACAAGACGGACGTAAGCCAACATTCCCTCGTCCTTGAACGCGCGGGACAGTTCGGTTGTGATAGTGGCGTTGCTGTGCAAACCAGCCAGAGAAATGAGTTGGAGAACGAATCTGATAGTTATTAGTCAATGCCACAGCAAAAGAGATAAAGCGAAGCCCAGACTTACCCTTGCTTGGCGATATCCCAAACGAAAGACTTGAGCGAGGCCTCATCAAATCCATGGGCCATCCAGTTGAATGAAGGGCTGAGGTTGTAGACAAGCTTCTTGCCGGGATATGCTGCGCGCACGTCGCCAGCTAGTGTTCCGGCCTTCTCGACATTAGGATCACCGGTCTCGACCCAGAGGAGATCCGCGTAGGGAGCGAATTCCTTCGCGCGCTTGGTGGCAGCAGGGAATCCTGCACGGTAGTGGTAGAAGCCCTCACGAGTACGCGGGCTATCACACGACCAGACAACGGGCGTCTTGGCGTAGTCGTTTGCTAGGGCACGGCGGCGAGAGAAGGAGAGGTCGGGATTGCTTTTGACATAGGCCTTGTAGGCATCCCGGGAAGACTGGGGAGCTCCCTCTGATTCAAGGTGGGCGTCGACAGCTACAGATCATTAGCGATTGCAATTTTAAAAACAGGATTTTGTGAGCATACCTTCGTCGAGGGTCACAAGCTTGTGCTTCTTGACCCACTCGAGCTCATATGCGTCAATTTCCTTAGGCGATGCGCCCTCTCGCTCCATGGCCTGAAGAGTCTCGGCCAAAGGCTCCACATCTTCCGCGACACCAAGGATGAATTCGTGATCACGAACATCGATAGCGCTGCTGATGAGTTTACCGCTCTCGGAGTCGGTTCGGGCAATAACCAAGTTCTCACAGCCCATCATATCCCACTGGAAGCGAGCAGCGACCAGTCGGTTGATGTGTTCGCCCATTGGGACGAGCACTTTGCCTGCAAGATGCCCGCACTTTTTGCCACCATGCAACTGATCCTCGAAGTGAACGGCGGCAGCACCATTCTCTGCGAAGAGCTTGGCGAGTTTGAGAACGGCCGATAGACCACCGTGGCTGCAAGAGAAAATTAGCGATGAGTTCGTTCCGTTACGTCCCCATTTTAGACATACCCAGTATCACCATCCGCAACAATTGGTCGCAAATAATCAGTGTAAGGCGTAGATTTGCGCTCCTCGGCAGTCATTTTGCGCCTGGCATCCCACTGCTTACGGTCGTGCATCGACTGCGCCTTGAACAGGCGCTGCACCTGGTTCGGCACAGTGTTGTAGGGATAATCGCCGAAATCGGGGGATACCTCATTGGTACTCGTCAAGAGTGAAGAGCAAGCCCAGCCAGAAACGTAGAGAATCTCTTGGTTGGGCGCTTGCTGTGTCATTTGTACGGGGTCAATAGCTCCCACTGAGTGCAGAACCGAGGTTAGAATTATCCTATTCGAGGCTTCAACCTTCTGAGAACTCACTGGTATGAACGGGCTGACCAGCAGCCGCTCGCTCATTGAGAAGATTGAAAAGCTTCCGCGCCATCAACGAGCTAGGGTATGTTTGTTGCAAAGAGCCACGCTTGCTCACGACGTCCGCCGCTGTGTAGGGACGCTTGATGCCTTCGTAGCGAGGCGACCTCCACCATGCTTCCACATCGCGAATTTGTTGTTCGTAGAGCGCATCTTCAGCGGCACCAGCTTTTTCTTGGGTGGACAGCAGCTGGTACGCGTCTGAGGGGAGGGTGGTGGATACGGGAGGGTTAACAGGCGTCATCCGAGGATAACCGCATGTGAAAGATCGTAATGCCCGCAAGGAAACAGTAGGAGCAATCGGAAGGCGTCGCGGCAATCGACGCATTGAACGATACATGGTGAAGTAATTGGGAAGAAAAACAAATTGTTGTCAAGATTGAACAAGACAACGAGGGAATAAAAGGTGAAAGGAAGACAAGGGTTTAGCTCCCTGAGGCACGCTTGACCTCGGGCCGTCAACATCTGGGGATTCCCCGCTGACTCCGGAGGTCCGAAATTCGCTACTTGACTAAGCACTAAGCCACATTTTGGCCCGTGCGCCCTCTCCACGCCACTTGGGCAGGACCAGACTCCGACCAGACGTCATTGTGTCGGTTTTTATATGCATCTGTTAGAACGTAGTGTCACCGATTCACGGCGTATCAGCTCCAGATAATAGACTGACACTGTTGCCACAAGTGGCCAGTGTCTGTTAGCCTTTGAACTTCCTTCTAGAGAGGAAGTCACGAGTCACCGAAACCAATCAAACCATAGGTCACAATGTCAAAGTGGAAGCTGTGAGATATAATCATGAGATCCCTGTTCTATTGGAATCCGGGCAAAGTCCCCATCCCATAAGGATATGATCAAAAGCTAAATAGGTACGCTTCTACCTCTAGTGGTTGGAAGAATTACTGATGTCCCAGCAAGTTCTTCGAGTTCTTTACTTCGTCCTTGACAGTAGACTTCGTATCTGTAAAGCATATCACTCTATGACCTGTCTATCTCCCCAGGGTCCAATGTCATAGGTAGATGCAAATTGGGCATCATTGTAGCTCCGCACCGGAGTAAATATACACAATGAGCTAGGTAGACTCTCATTTCGAGCAATGGGGCCCGGCGCTGTGCTGAAATGCTGATTACATACGCAATATTTGGGGCCCCGGGCCACCTAACTACTGCGTTCGGAATTAGGGTTCAAGAGCATCAGGTGCTTCTATGTGAAGGATGGTGTAGTCGCTACTACAGTATGTAGTAGATCAGGCATCATACAGAATAAACTAGGTACGCTGTCATCTGCTGGCTTGGAATGCCAAGCGTCGCTCTTCACCAGTCATTTTAATCAATCAATCAATCCCCATTAAGCAAGGATGTGACTTCAAATGTCATTCACCTTTGGCTTATTGTGCTTGCTCAGGTGGTCCATTACTCGAACCTTACTAAGACCGACATTATCTTCAGTTTGACAGGTCTCACATTCAATTAGATTGTCTGAATACTGCCGGCGTAGTCCTCGCAATTCCAGGCTAGGCAACCTACAGTTGGGATCAATGTTGCCCTAACATTGAACAATTGAAGTAGTTCGAACATACCTCAATAGTAACCACATCTGCATTGAATTTGAGATGGCAGAGACTTCGATATTGAATCAGCAAATACTTCTCAATTTCCTTGTTCGACCAACTAGATTGCTATTCATTCTAAATAACAGCAGATCTAATGGAAGCACCACTCAGAGCCATTGAAGCTTCGTTTCACTCTAATTTGACATTCACTATGAAGTGATAATACATCGAGGCTCATTCAAATGAGCTCTCAATGAACTCAGCCTGACTGAACGGATATAAAGCATAGTGAGACTCCCTCATCGGTCACATTCCTTCTCTGTAGAAACCCACCTACCTTCGCTTCATCCCATCTTCTTCTTGGTTCTTTTCCTGTTTTATCCCATCTGTACAACGTTGATGAGGACCATGGCTGCTTCTTCCGTGTCTATCTCACCTCGTCCGTCCCATCATTCCTTTCCTTCCTTCAGGAAGGTTGACCTACAGGTACTCGCTGGCGAGTACCGGCCTGGTACCCTTTTTATGTGGGACCAGCTCTGCCTTTTTGACGAGCTGGTTTGGGGGGCCGCGGCACCAGAGATGTTCGTCCTGGCTTGGGAGCTCTCTGGGCTCCATACCAACCTGGTCGTGGTCGTGGCCCCGGGCACCGAAAATGCGTGGATACTCCGGGTGATGCTGACGCCGGAGTTCCTGTGGTTCGGTCTCCACTGGGCAGGGTTGCCATACCCTGGTAAGTATCAACTGTTGGCATCGAAGCAACAGCGCATGCTAACCATCTCTCAGTCCAGCTTTCCGACTACTCCTCCAACCTCCTCCCCATCCTCCACTCCCACCACCTGGTTGCCGCCATGACCCTCCATTATAATATGGGGGTCAGCAACCGGTGGTGGGAGCTCAATAACCATCTGGGGCTCTACCTCTCCCCTGCGGCCGCCGCGGAGCCAGCCACCGTTCCTCCAATGGAGGACTTGATGCCCATGGAAGGCATCGAGGTGTCTGTGGGTGTTTCGGCCGCGACCGTCGGCACCTGTGTCCGGGAGTACTCTCCCGGCATGGATGTCTGTGAGGAGTTGGGCGTGTCCTCTGCCGCTCCCGCCCCGGCGACGGCCGACACCAGTGTCCGGGAGTACTCTCCCGGCATGGATGTCTGCGAGGACTCCGCTGCGTCCTCCGCCCCCCTCCTCCCCCGCGAGCCCCGCTGTTGCCGCTCCTGTCCCCCTGACCCCTCCTGCTGCCGCAACTTCTTCTGCCGCTCCCGGCCCCGCGGCCTCCACCCCATTACCTCCCTCGCGTTTGAGCTGGCGGGAAGCCGCTCCATCTCCGAGCCCATAGCTCTGGGCTCCCGCAATAGAAGCTGTTCGACGCTGGTCGTCGATTCTGTGCATTGCTTGTTTTTCTTTTTTTTCAGAATTAATATCTTTTACCTCGTTAGCATGCCCATGAGTAGTCCTTCCATAAGTTTTCTCACTGCGTAGACGGTATGTACGTAGTATCTGAGCCTAAATCCCGGGTTTGCGGCGAACTGCCCAGAGGCCTGAAGCACGTATCAAAGGCTGAAATGTTCCAACTACGGGACATCGCTGTTAGCTCTTGGAGAACGAATATCCTCGCTATGCAGGACAAATTCTTGAAATACAACCAACACATACTTCCATATACTTCCGCCATGACGCAAAAGTCGATAGAACCATGCGCCTCACATTTTCATCTCTTTCCGTTATTTCCATTGAACAACCCCAGTATGAAGTGTCCATGGAGTGTATTGTACAATGAACCTCGCACATGGCATGTGCAATACTTGATCTCGTATGACTTCAAGACGAATGACCATCCAGAAAGGATAGTGCATACCCTATGCACCAGGTCTGTGCTATGACGAATCGCGACCAAAGCATTGCAAGTGGGATCCAGGGAAGGTCACATGCCTATTCTGGACTTTGCGCATGTGCTATTGGTAATCGGTCTTGGTTTCTCCTGCTACCTAGATTCTAAAGTAATGAACTTAAGTTTTCTCCCGGCAAAAGGCAGGTTTCATACCGGAAATTTCTTCAGCAGGGATTATTATTGCAGGGATCGTTCATGACATGATCCGCCGGTCATCGGGTTGGATATCGCCCCTGGGGCAGAGTAGCTCCGCTATCGTCGCTATCTAGATCGATATGCTATGTGCAGAGGATTGGACAGCAAGGGGCGTGTATTATCTGGTTCTATCATAACGTTAGAAAGTGAGATCGGATATCCCGGTAGGGCTAGGGGTCTAGTGAGTGGCGTTGCAGCTCCAAAGGAAAATGATCAGCGGACCAGATACGTAGTGTTCTCTTTCAAAATTCAGGCAATGATCAACTCATAATTTGTATGGCTTTGTTTTAGAAATGGTGAATGAAGTGAAGTAAGTGGTTTATCACAGTATATGGACTAGCGATATCAACGTCAGTGGGAAGTAGAAAGACAGAAATCAGTGGGTTAAATATCGATCAGGAACGGAAAAATAAAGGATGAAGCTTGACTCCATGCGGCTAGCTTGAATAACACCATGCAAAGTACATCCAAAGCAAGGCCTGAAAGCATTCCGCTAGAAAATGAGCGGTTTAACATCCGAATCAAATAGGTCAAGTTCTTGATTTGGTCCGGCAAATCAAGAAGCAACAGTAGAGAATGCAACAGCATAATAATAACATTTCTCACGATCAACTGAGCGGAGAGAACCAAGTCCGTAACTCCGTTCAGGGTCCAGGGTCCGAGATTGAGTTGCACTGCGGAGCTCCGACCCTCGGACTTGCCCTCAAATCCCGAATAACTCGTTGTCTCAGCCACACATGGCAGAGAAGCCAGCTGACTGAACTGTGAATAATTTTTTCATAAACCCGTGGTCGTATTCTTTATCGGGACCAATGCAGAGGGGCAGTGCCGGCACCGCCCGCAAAATATCACAGAAACTCTCGGATGCAGGGCCCGAGGCGAAATCGCAGAGAGAAGTGTCGAAAATACAGAGTAGAATAATATTTCGTTCAGGGAAACAAGTCGCATCTGCCCTTGCGACGAATAGGGGAACGTTTTTTCGGTGGTTGGGAGTGAAAAGTTCGATGGTGATTCGCTCAGCCGCTCACTAGTCCGCGGAGATCCCCCCACTTTGCTGATTTGGTGGTCTGGTCGACAAGTTGATATTTTGGTGAAAGGTGTTTTGTGTGCTCGTTTCATCCCCCAAAGCCGACCTTGGCAGCGCAACGGCTGCAGTAGTAGGAGTTCATGCCGAATTGAACGGCACCGCCTGATGGGCCTATGTTGAGGGTTCGCTGGCAGCGGGAACAGCGGACGTTGTCGAGGGTCTGGGGAGAAGTGGTAGCCGGTCGAGCAACGCCTTCAGTCTCGGGCTGAGTGGTAATTGGCATTGGGGAGCTCATGATGAGAGTCAAACCCGAGTGAGGAATTGAAGAGAGGAAAGGGGTGAGATGCTCGTTTTTGAGTTGCCCGGTTGAGCCCCGTGATCTCTCAGTTGACCCCGGATTATTTCATTTTCTCCCTTGATGATGAATCGACTTGTAAAAACCGGGAAATTGGGCAATTTGCAAGAGAAGGTATTGTAAAAGCAAACGCCCCCAACTGCCCCAACGTGACAGGAACAGGGAAATATCCAATGGGCTTTTCGAAATTGTGTTCTCGAGCCCCATTTCTACCTTAATTCATTCCGCTCTTTCACCCCCACCCTCTCTTTCTTTCCATCCTACACCAGATTAATTTACGTATCCCGGTTTTATTCGCCCATCGCCAGTCATAGATGCATAAATGATTATGCGCATCCTCGCTACTTTCTATACTTTATCGACCACCAAATCACAACAATCCCTTTCTCATGCCGTCTGACGTTCGTTTCTGCATCCTTGGAGCTATCTTTTGGCTTGGCAAAACGTCAGAGGCACCCATGATTGACGCTAAATCAGCCTAAAATGGACGGCTCTCGAACGCCCGTCGGCGCTACTGCGTAGTTTATTGGAGGCCTATCTGTCCCGACTCCCGAGGCTCCGTGAGATCCACTTGGCGAAGACTCATGAGCTTCCGGAAATTAACCAATGATAATTATATACTCCGTACTGTGTAATTCATGGCTATGACCCTTTCGCGAACGGCAACTGATCTGGAAGACCTGAATGGCGATCGGAACGGAAAAGTTACATGTCGACTTCTAGACTCGGAGTCGCGAGTCTTCTTGGCCGGCGCACGGTGAGAAGATAACGTGCATTGACCCGAAAATATCTCCATCCCCGTACAAGGTGAATCTCGATGGTCCTAAAAGCAAAACGACCTCGATGACAGATCGAGATAGGATCCTAAATATCCGCTACAACTGAAGAAGAAAAAAGTACACTCCTCATCATATGCACTCAGCTGCTCCATCCTCTCCGCGGAGATGACTTCATCTCTGTACTGCGTACACGTCTTGTCGTCAAGCAACCCCACACCCAGCCCGTGCTCATGCAATGCAGCCCAATAGCCGATGTCGATCACAAAGCTTTTTCTTGCCGCATAGTTATGCGAACTAGAATCGCCTAATCTTCCATGAATCGCGTATCCGGCCAGAGACGATCCGTCGGGTTACTTGCAATCTAACGCCTTTCCATTTGTCACTCGTTCCAGAGCACATAAGAATTGCTCCGTTGGAGGCTCATCGAGGATCAATGATTCTTCCATCGGGCAGCGATCAAGCTAGAGTTCCAGTCCAGAGAGCAACAGTCACCAAGGCGGATCCAAGTCTTCGACGAGGATGTCTTCTGTTGAGGCATCTGAGAGATCAGGATGCAGAGGTAGCGGGGACGGGATGCAGGCTGGCAGAGTATAGACGATAAGAATAAACTGTGCTTCCATCTTAGAAGGTTATTAGCCATCTCTGTTTGTAGGTACATATTATTCTACTAGTGGGGGGTAATTATGGCTAGTTAATCATGATACTAAGCAACTTGGCAGAGCCGTCGCCAAATCCTCAGTCTTGGACCTTGGTATGCGCATTGATGGTTCCGAGCGCGGCAGGGTAGGCCCGGCCCGCGGGACCCAAGAGGCTCATATCAACTACCGAGAATCAGCTTGCCGGGGAGTTCAAGGGTCTGTTGGACATGCAATCTGAAACAGTGTGGTTTCTAAACATGTGTGCCTGTGCTACTCACAATAATGACGAAGGTGTCTATCCTAGAAATGTCGCTTAATAGCCTGACGCTCGTCCTAAAATATCCACGAATCACGATTGGAAGTTTTTACGCCGCCAGTCTCGCGCAAATCTCAGTAGTTTCTTTGCAAGAGACGACTTAATCGGTAAATTCCTTTTTGAACGCCGTTTTCCAAGTCAGAATTTTTTCAAAATCCGCATAGTAGGCCGAGCCGGATGACCGGGTATCGCAGCACTAAGCTATTTAGAGGTCCAAAAACGGTGCCAGCGCGCTTGTGAATAGACAGATTGGCAAGCTCGAGAGTCCAGCTTAAAACCAGGCCGCTGATGCTGTTCGAGGAAAGAGATCTTTGTGTTTGGGTCATCGGTGCCGATTTATTTACTGTGCGCCCCGATAGCGCCGTTCTCGAATGTGTTCACGTCTCAGTCGAAACAGCGATGGGCACTCAGTACGCCCTCGTCAACCTGCTTCAGGCAATCAAGACAACATCTTCGGCCGACCGCGAACGTGTTTATCGACACACTGATCCATCGTACGCTCGACCAAGAATCACAAAGTCTCAGGCCTATCGAGAGAAACCCGTGGCCTTCAGGCTGAATTTTTAAAGTTCGAGATTGACCTGCCGACAACTCCTCCCGGCCTTTTTCTCTTCACTCTTGGCCCATAGTTCGCGACGTTCAAATCCTCGTATCCATCTGGTCGCACAGGTAAGAGAATCAACAGACGACCCAAACACGGAGATCTCTTTCCTCGAGCAGTATCACTGGACGTCTGGACTGAGCTTCGCTGCTAGCGTACTCGCCTAGACCGCGAATGTGAGAATAGCATCAATTTCCATTGCAATCAGAGCAACAGGGGAGGTGTAGGAGGAATAATGAAATGGAGGGTTGGTTGCCGGGTCAAATTTCATGTGAGTTAGAGTACAATACAGGTGTAGAAACAATGGAGGAAACTCTGTATGTATTCAGGTCGACGGAGAGCAGAAAGAGAGAGAGAGGGAGAGCAGGCGAACTAGTTAGCTGGCAGCCGCCAGTCTGTCAATTGAAGGATCCTTCCGTCTGACCTGTCTCCTTGGGTGCCACATGCAAGCCTATCACCAATGTCACATCTCGGTGTCTTAAGGCTGAGGTCCGAGGATTCTCAGGGTCAAGGGCATCACTCACCTGGAGACTCGTAGGTTGAGGCATCTCATGAAGCCTTGGCCCCAAAGCTATAAACCTACACGGACCTTTTGGTAGCTAGTTTTAGATCCCCAGACAAGAATTTATACTTACTTCAGTCAACTTATAAGATTTATTTCTTTGACTTGTAAGTTGTGACCACATCCTACCAACAAGAATAGAGCAAGGACTTGTATGCTAAATTGTCGCTTGCTTCAATTTAAACAGGGTGGATCATGTACCATGTTCTTGCTCACTGATGACAGATGGATTGGTTGTCTCTCGCTGGCCCATCCGTTAGTTGCGGCCCGCAACTGATTCGTGCCTAGCATCTCCGTAACAATATCCAATACCATTATACCCGGATGTTATGATTGAAAAGCACACTATTAACCAACCCAGCACTAACCGGATGCCTTTTCTTTTGGTCCCATTACGGTCAATATTCCGCGTAAAAGATGCGTGAAGGTGGTTCGGGCTGGATCCACTTAACATCCCCACTTGTCACCCGCCGAATCTTATTTAAACACCCCTCAAGAACTGGCGCCCGGGCAAATTTGGCCGTGTAAATAATGTAACCATATCTCGCTCAAGGCTGAAGCGGGTCTAAAATACCCAAACGGAAATAAAAGGTTGTATAATTAGCGGTGTGCCGCTATATATCACGTGGATTGGGCCTTGATTGGGAGGTGACCCTTCAAGGTATAAATCCTAAGCCAGTGCTAAAACCCCTTCGTGCCCCCCTACATTTTCCAAAATTTCCAAGCCCCGCAGAACTGAACCGCTTTTCACTGATAATTTCCCAATTTACCACTATGATCAAGCTTTACAACCTCGACGACACAATCGACTCGTTCTTCGCGTCAAACCCATCCGTAACCCGACAGCAATGCGATGATTTTGTGCGCTCCCACGCCACTGATCCAAGTGACCAAGTCATCCCTGTGCAAATACAGGGAGCGTTTAGCTATACTGTGACCGCAGGGTCAAAGCTGTTCCAGTTTCGGGTCGAAGACTCGAGGATCGACCAAGAGATTATGACCCTTGCTAAGGCAGCTCATCCTGAGTTTGTTGCTGTTGTCAATTATCATGAAACTATTGGAACCGAACAACCCCTACATATCTACGAGATGGAGAAACTCCCTGGCATTCCTTATATTCTCGCACGCGATGTATCCCCCATACAGCCACCAGAATCGATATCTCGACAGCAAAACACCACCAGAGACTTCGCAAGGTACGTCTAGAAGGCTATTCTCTTGTTTGCCGCCAGTTCAGTATCGTGGACAGATTCTTCGCACAATCGTGGAACAAGCGCCAGCCAATACAGGGAGACGTTACCAAGGCACTCCATGCGGAGTTTGACCAAAAGTTCAATGTCCTTGCCCAAATCTTACCACCTCGATTCAAATCGAGATTAGTCAGCATCCGCAGAGACCTCCTATCGCTCTTCTCGGGGGCATTACCTTTTGTTCTCACTCATGGCGACCTTTGTGAGATGAATATCCTCATAGACCCGGAAAGTGGGAAGCTCACGGGCATTGTTGACTGGGCCGAGGCAAGGATTCTTCCTTTTGGCTTTTCTTTGTGGGGCTTCGAAAATGTCCTTGGATTCATGAATTCAAAGGGATGGCACTACTACGACAACCGCAGAGAGCTCGAATCCCTCTTCTGGAAAATATTTCGGGAGGAAGCTGAAGTTTTCGCCGATGATGATTTAATTCTAATCCAGCGTGCGAGGGCTGCCGGCTTGTTTTGCCGATACGGCTTCATCAGTGATGGTCTGGGTGTCAACAGCGTGGTTGGCCAGCCCAGCCCTTCTTCCCTCGCATATCTCGATGGCATTTGTACAACCACTGACCAGTGCCCCGGAGAGCTGGATAAAAATGTCTGATACTATGTTGTTCACTGTAACAACAAACCGATAGGCTCGAAGCTGCATCTTCGGGGCCACGAACGCACGTGATCTTGCAAGTAGTAGAGCAATAGACAAGACTGGTGTTTTTTCCATCGCATTCTTGACACACACCCTGACCATGCGTCAAAAGGAAGCCCGCAAAAAAGCATGACGGAACATGGTGGCCACAGGCTAAAGGAACAATAGACCTTCATTCTGTCAAAGATAATTGCCATCTGTCTTCTGGATGTTTGGCCTTTTGGCAATCATTCTATTGTCAAGTGAGAGAAAAAGAAATGCCAAGTCAATAATCATGCAATATTGCATTTGGGTGTGTTCGTGTACACCATTGTGCGAGATACAAGCAAGTGCCGAGTAGACCTGCAATATACCGAAATTCTCATTCCCTTCGTCTTCTATGACGGCACGAGTATACCGGCTGGCGCGGTCAAAGTGAGAAAGGGGGACCATGTGTGGTTGTTCCTGGATCGGTGTCGCAAAGTTGGTGCAGAGATGGGCGGCCGAGGTGCCAATGGCGCATCAAGCGCAAAGAAAGACAACCGAAGAGAGAAAGAAAGTGATAGTTTTGGTTCCATGTGGCAAAACTAGGAATGAGCCAACAACGAAATGATTAAAGATAACTCAGGGTGGCCATGATTTTTTGCACTGTGAGGGCTACCACAGCACGGGATATATTGACTTCCTGATTGGTGATAGACAAAAGCAATTTTGCTCAACATAGCAGTGTCTAACCGGACGCTTCTTGTTTTGATCCCAGATCCCACAGCCCGGTCAACTATTACCCTGGGAAGTATGTGTAAAAGATAGGTGGAGCGATTTCTGGAGGGGATCCACTTGACATCCCCATTCGTCATCCGCCGATTAAATTATATATTAGACGCCCCTCACGAACTTCTCTCTGGGTAAAACAGGCCGTGTGGACATTTAACAAAATCTTAGCCCCGCAAGGCTCGGATGGTCATATATCTTTCGTGCATCGACTTGACCATTGTGGGCAAAATATCGGAGGATGGAACTATCCCTGACCACCAATTAGTTCACCAATGCCGCTCACCGGGGCCACTACGCTCGCTTACCCGGACGTCAGAAAGCACTTAACTCGACACAGTAGATAGAAGGCTCGCTGGATAAGTGTTGTTGGGCAATCCGCCGGTTAATTCCCCTTGACCGTTTGTTCTTGACCGTTTGTCTAGCAATAATTTCCTGAGCTCAGTATCTCCCGATATCATCAACTCAATAAGATTTGAGTAATTTCACCGGGACAATGCGCTGCTTCTGGGAGCGACCCTGCGCTTGTAATTATCACCTTCAGAAGCAATGATGTGATGTGGACCAAAGCTCCTGGATTATTCTAAGGATGAGGGGCTAACACTGCCAAGTAAGTAGCGCTGTTACGTGAGTGCAGCGCGGTCGCGCCCCTAGAGGTTCTTTGGCTTGTCTCGGGCATTATCTCGGTATGCGCTAATCCGTTTCAGGAAGATAGAGTTGAAGGCGGTGTGACCTTAAAATACAAAAGAGCCTGGATTTAACGACAAAACCCTTGGAAAGGAAACAACCTCGAGAAATCATAGCTGACAGGCAGCATACTTCTCTCAATCCATTAAATTACCCAAATCACACTCACATGTCCCTTTCCAACCAACCACAAAAGAACCAAAACGCCCCTGGCTCTTTTATTATGATAATTACTCGATGGCAATGGAGAACATGAGAACCACGTTACGATATTACGCTTTATAGAATGCAAAGATCGTAATGCGAAACGGCGACTTCTGATACCTTTTTGACGATGTCCTGTATGTACAAAAGGCTCTATTTTGCTCAATGTGGTCGTAGAACAGAGAGATGGTTTACCGCATCGAGCTGGTAGAAATGGGTTCACAGAAGCGCTGAATAAATTGGTCGAGTACTAAGAGGCCCCTATGCAGAGGTGAATTCGGTGACAATTGTTCGTTATTTGAATAACTCAAAAAATTCGATTAAGGAAACTATCCAAGCATTTTCGAATAAGAAGTTTACTCCCGCATTCGCGTAGAGGTGGGGGAAACCCAGTGGGAGAAAACCCCACCCGGAGGGACTCATACGACTGCAGAAATATGACTAAATGGATAGCTCTTGAAGACTTGCCTCCAGACTCCGTTTCAATTGCAGTTTCTCAGTACGTCGGCGGGTGGTTTGTAGCGATTCGCCAGCCAGACGTATTAGCTCCTCATCTGAGAAACTGCTGACAACTGTTGGATGAAATGCTCCGCCCAACTTGGCCAGAATATGCCTTTCAATCACTTGGCGGCACACATTGTCCACAAATGTTTTCATCGCAACCTAGAACGCGTGTTATGACTAGAACTGACCTAGGACAGGTGGATGACTCACCTTATAATACGCATTTAGGTCGGTCAATACCTCGGAGCAAGCTCTCTCAACCATATTCACCTCCACACGTTTCTGTAGAGACGAAATCATTCGATCCATTTCATAAGGAGAGTTGCTGAAGTGGACACTGCCGCCCCAATCCGATTCAGCTGCTCTTTTGACGGATGCTTGAATGCTTGCTTTCGCTTCGTCGTGTCTCGCTTTTTGAATGTTGTCAGTATAGTAGTGATTATAGGTAATCGGGTGGCCTTTTTCGTCTTGTAAAAGCTTGGCAAGTTCTTCATGAGCCTCTCTTGTATTCTCATCGATTTGACCATAATGTGCTTTCGCAATTTGTCACCGACACCGGCGTCTTTGACCACGAAATTCAAGGCCCGGTGCACAAATTGAGTCACCATTTTCACGACAGACTCAATGTGACGTCGAGCAATTTCATTCCAGCGACACGATTGAATGTGAAACAAGCGCTGAAGTAGAGAATGGTTGTAGTTCCCTGGTAGCTCCCGACCTCTGGATTCGTGGTACATCTATTATCGTCAGCCATTGCCCGTCAGCCTGCAACTTTCGACGTACCTCTCTAATCCAAGAAAACATCTCTTCTTGTGTCACCAAAAGTTCCTCGTTTTGGTCTTTCACAATTTCTTCTGTTGAATCATCCATGTCTTCACCGTCGCCATGAGCAGTGACGATTTTTCTCCGTTGACCGTGGTTCCTCATGTAGTCGGCGAAACGCTCGTTTTCTCGATGAATTACAGCACGCAGACGGCAAGTGCCTGGAGAACTGTCTGCAAAAAAGTCCCCGTCCCGACCATCATAATTTCCCTCAAGGCCATTCTTGATAATGGCATGGAATTCAGTGCTGATGTGTGTGAGAAATAGTCGAACTTGCCCTGCATTTGACCTCTCGATCCCAAGGTTATCGATCTCCTCATCCACCAGTTGTAATAAACGTCGAACCTCCTGCTGAACCTTGGGTAATTCTCGCTCAATATGGCTATCCAAGAGATCCTCCAGAAAGGAACGTAGATTGGCGATACCAATTCGTGTAGGACGATTCCTTGGGCCTTCCAACGTTGACTAGAGAAGAACTCCATTTCCGCCCGATGACGCTGCCGAAAACTCACCCCAGCCACTAATTCATCCGGAGAGGGGTTTTTGACGAGGAAGAAGCCAAGGTTTAACTTGGTGCGATCGAGATTTTTTGCCAGTCGCGCAACTCTCTCTTCGGTGTTCTTGTTGATAAGGTCGGGCTTAGTGATGATACCCACTGTCCTCACGCCTTCCTTGTCAAAATGCCTCGCACGCTGGATGATACGTTGTGTCTCTGCGTCACTGCTGGCCGGAATAACAGCAAGAATTATCGTGCGGGAGCTCTCAAGATACGAATCAACCAGCCCTTGCACGATTTCAACATCTTCGTCATCCTCGGCAACCGATATCAGGCCCGGTAGATCAACAAGAGTCAAATGAAGTCCGGTGTTCCCAACTAATTCAAGTCGAAGAACATCTGCAGCGAATCCAGGGGCGTCGGCAAATTCATTGAAACCTCGAACCCCCATCATGAATGAGGCTTCGCGAATAATAGTCGGCAGCTCGTTGAAGTCTCGAAATTCTCGATGAAACGCTGCAAACTTCTCCTTCTCCTCGGGGGAACGGGATGCGCTCGGGAGAAGGCTCGCAGTCATCGAGCTGACTTCAGTGTCATGACGCAGCACTATCTCGGTGGGAAACTGTGTACAGAGTCCATCCTTTCGGGGAAAGGGGTATCCCGTGATACCTTCCAGAACAGAACTCTTGCCCGCCGACTGGTCACCACATACAGCCAACTGTGGCAACGCGATATGATCGCCAACCCCGTTGGCTCGAACACAGTCAATCTGATTAAGTCTTTGGGATGTCTTAACAGAATTGAGTCCAGGATTATCTTTTCCTCGGTCTCCACCGCTGGAACCTCCCTCCTCCTCGTCAAGAGAAATAGGTTGCATTAGGTTTCCCAGGGATTGGCTGATGTTTAAAAAATAATCTGACGAGTGGTTGAGTGGCCGCTTAATTTGTGTCGATGTCTACCACTCTTTTTATATTGTTCTCCCGTCATTTCTGGATGCACACTGAGCCTGAATCCAAAAGACTTGTTGAGATAGAGCTTCGATCAAAGGATTCTGTTCAAGGCCGTAGCGCCGTTCGCCGTTGGGATCTTGCAGATCTCTCGGACTTGGATATTCCTTCCCGTTAGGACCCTGGCTCTTATTGCAAACGTCTTCATCCGGTTTCTCCTGCTCTGTTGTGTTCCCTCTGATGGGTTCGGCAGGTTTCCGACCGTAGGATTCCGTCGGTGATGTGTTGTCTTCCTTCTACTATTCATTGACGGCCATTATCCAAGGAATAAGAGCAAGCGGAGGATCAAGACAAACGTTACAGGAGTTTGGTTACCTCGTGAACTGGGAGCAAAACTTTGCGGCATATAGAGAGAACATGGATGATTCAGCGGCCCTACACTTTCTCCTACCTGCTGCCATTGCAGCCCGGGAAGGAGATTATACGGTTGGTCAAAGGGCAATTAAAGCATGCGAAGCGTATAACGTTGGATCATTGTATGCTGCAGCAGACAACAATTTTACTGAAACCATGTCTCTCAGCTTGGCGACCACTGTGAATGCTGGTGGGTGTTCCAGAAGCGCAGGTAACCTTATTGAATATTTTACTCCTACCCGAAATTCCCTGACGGATACAGTGTTCTCGCGAGATATCGAAGAGGAATTCCGTTGTGTCCCATTTTCGATGCCCTTCATTTTCTGCTGCGCGGATTGATTTTCTTCAAGTTCTTCTGCTCTGCCTGTGCATCATTTGGCCGTCGGAGAATCAGTTCACTATTTGTACTATAATACACCCTGAGTCGTGCTCATTTCAAGCCATCCCTGAAGCGTGTCATGTTGTTTGGGTAAATTCTGAACAGAGCACTATCATCTTCGTGGCCCTCAGGGGCCTATGGAGAAGAACCGAGTATATTTTGAAATGGTAGAAAAGCCCCAGACGGATGAGGGCGGAGGCCAAGGACCCCGTGGCCGATTGAGAGCTTCTGCAGGTCAGTCAGGACCTCATCCGACGAGTCCAGCGGGTCATTGGCGCCGACAGGAGCGGGACTACCGGATTCCGCTGCGTCTTCAGCTCTATGACCCGGCCTTGGGCTGGCCGTAGGAGACACAGATGAATTCCATTCAGAATTGGCGTCTCCCATAGGCTGGTCGTTGGGTCCACCTGGAATCGTTTCTCCCGTACAAGAAGGACTTGGCTGCTCCTCTTGAGCGCTGTAGGGGGGCTTCGACTGTGACTGGACCCACTGGCTTTGGTTGGTTGTATGTGCGCCGCTACCTTTACTGGAACCTGGCTGGATTTACGAGGCTTGCGCATCCGCAGCAGCAACCTTGGGTTGGAAGACACCTGTCAGGAGCGTAGGGCTCCTCCACCTGGTATCGAAGAGTTTTCATTGTGCTCCACTTTTGTCGGATCCCTTTTGCTCCGAGGTCAGGGGTATATAAACCCCCCTGAATCCCTCGAATAGATAGTCAGGAATCATATCATGGTTTTCTCATCCCTTCCTTTTCTCTCCTCTATGAGGGCAGCCTTTAGCTAGCGCTGTCCTCCGTATCTATACAGCGCTTCGTATCGCTGTCCCCTTCATGCTTTCATTGCCTCATTTCTAGGCTGTTAACACCGCTCTCGCTTTCAGCCAGCTCTTGCAGCTTTTCTGGATTAAATGGTCTCTTGTTTCTCGTACTACGTCTTGAAACTCCACCAGTGGTTGAGGAAGACATAGCTCAGTATATCTGAGGATGTTCTCCGAAATGGATTAATAGATATTCTTGAGACGGATGAAGAGTCTCCCTAATTTATAGTTCCAAGCTTTTGGTAGACTATATTGCTTGCTTGTTTGTTGTTGGTCCTTCCCCCCATCCTTCCACCACCACCGACAGAAGATGGATGCTTTTACCATTAGCTATCCTCGACTCCGCGACCGAGCTTTTACGATATATCTGATCAAGTAGTGTATCGCAACGGACAAAGTCCGGGTCGCGCGTGAATGGCACAGTTGACAAAGGGCTGGGCGGAGTTCTGGTCGCTCTAGAGGGAAGCGGCAATTAGTCAGTCGGCCATGACCTGTTGGGTTCCGTTCCTCTGACTTACCCTGAGGCAGATGAAACTCTGCATTGATCGAGCCACGGTTATCTCCAACCTGAAGCCCATGGTTATTGCCATGGAATGATATCGATTCCATGATCAAATAACCGTCCGTTTAGTTTACGACAAGGGCCGTTATCTGACTCTCAACCAAAGGAGAAGGCCCTCAGGTTCACATCAGGTGACTCTGCGGCGCTAGGACAGGGAATCAGATTAGCGGACAGCCCAAATCGAGCCTTCTGTGATAACCAGCCAGATACTTCCATATAAGAGCGCGCTTTGACATTATCACTCTACAGCAGCTGTCTCAAATGCGCAGTATAAGCAATACAAGGTCACAATCTGGTTGTTGCTATGGTCGAGCTAGCTAGCACAGGATTCTCCGGTCCTTGCAACTGCCATGTTTTGAGGTCCACAGCTTCATGCAGACTGAGAAAATGATCTCACTTTTGTGCGCTGTGCCAAAGCTGCATTAATGATGGTTGATCTCATTAGCGATAAAGGTATATTCGCCCCACTAAAAAGTACGTGGCAAAAGGTTCCCCTTGCCGTGCGGCGCACGGAGCAGGACCCCCTCCTTCCCTCAGTATAATCAGTATAAAAGCCTTTCATGCTCCTGACTCCACCAAAATCTGACATCCCTTCAAGAAAAAAAAATCGTTTCTTTACCAAATGGCCACCGAAAATACCTGTTCAGCGTGTAGCTGGTCACCAACACGCCAAGAGGCATGTCGTTACCAGAGTCACGTGAATCTTTTCTACGGTGTCAGTAATCGAGGGGTGTGGTCTTTAGGCTCAAACTTGATCTTGAAAGAACGGTCTACTGAGCCACCCAATTTCGAAGTCCCCAATATCAGGTTTTTGGCATCAAAAACCTCAATTCCTATACCTCGAATCATCGAAGAATGGCAGGAAGACGACGGGGCATATTTTCTCCTTACCAAACGGATTCGAGGTCAACCATTGAGCGAAATTTGGCCAAAGATGACATCGGCCGACAAAGAACGCGTCGCAAAACAGACCGCTGAGTATTTGATGCAGCTTCATGAGCTTCGCTCGGACCGAGTGGAAAGCATCGGTGGGCAACCAATCTATTCAGCCTTTCTTTTTCCGAATGGATACGGCATTGGTCACGGGCCGTTTTCATCTGACGATGAACTATGGGCTGAGATGTCGTTGGCCTTGAATCAAGTGCCGGAGCAAGTTCTTTCGAAATTGCGTCAGCGGATGCCAACTGCGGCTCCCTATACCTTTACTCACGGCGATCTGACCAACGTCAATATCATTGTCGAGAATGGTAACCTGGCAGGGATTCTGGACTGGGAATCTTCGGCATTTTTCCCTGTTTGGTGGGAATTTACTTGTGCAGGAATTGGTTTGGGGCAAGACGATAAAGAATGGAAAGACTTGCTTCGCAAACACCTGCCGGATCATACTGAGGCCCGCAATTTTTGGTTGGATTTCTTTGCATTACGCAACTATCCCAAGTTGAATGAGAGAGGACTGGCATTTCTAAAGGAATGTGGTTCGAGTTTGTCACAGAAAGAAACATGAGAATCGAAGAGAGCTATCGCTTGATTCCACAAATTGTCACAGGAAAAGTAATGAGTGGCACTGTCTCGGGCAAAACGCAGGCTTCAAGATAGCTTCCTTTTCATGGTATTTTCATACCAACTTGCTCGCAAGCAATGGCAGTCATCTAGTATTTATGAGATTAGAATTTGAAGCTCTGCCGAGATCTTATCGAGACGCACCATTTCCAAAACAATAGATTGCTACTCCGTTCCTGGGAGTTCGGTACCGCAGAACTCGCAGGTATCTCTCCCAGTCATGTTGCCTTTCTTGCAACTTTGATTTGGACAATTCATATTCGACGACGGTACGAGATCAGGATCCTCAATAGTAGTATGGGCTTTCTGACCTGGCGGTTTGTGGCAAGAGGATGTGTAGCAAGAGTTATGACAGTAATAGTAGAGAGACGTTATCTGGCAAAGAATTTTCAGCGACTTTATAACCTTGCCTCTCTTCGTTATCTCATTTCGCGCAAGATCTTGAGGGGTAACGGACTGGATGATAGTATAAAGCGGGGCATTAAACACCAAACCAACTAAAATTGGACGAACGAGCGTCACCAGTTTGATTGGAAGACAGGACATCTTCAAAGGGCCTGAGCTGCGACTGATGCAAGCGACTGATGGCAGCGCCCGAGTCTAGAAAGGCCAGAGAGGATCCATAAGCTGACATAGACGGGGACGCCGAGAAGCAGTGAAGCGATCGAACACGAGACTGCGCCATGTTTGGTGGCATATGCGGAGTCATCTCCTGGGACCAGTAATAAAATGAGTACTTAGGAATGAATAGCTGATGATGCACGGTTCCCTTTCTCTAAGCGCTTTAGCCTACATTGCTCATGGGAATTTAAGGTGCATGAGAAAAAGCGTCACTCAGTAGTCAGTCTCAAATTTAGGGCATTGGGAGGATTTATCCAACGAATTCAAACACCCCAAGGGCATTGTAGGACTCGCAAGGCCTGTCTGTACAGAACGAACACTAAGATACCTCTAAAACCCTTCATCCTATTTGCCAAATGGGGAAAAAATCACTACCTGCATGGACGCGATGACTGTGCAATTGTGGTGGATGCCACGAGACAAGAGATAATCAGTTCCCAATTGGTGATGTTGAACGAAAAGGATTCTACCCATCACAGCAGCAGATTCAACCCAGGTAGTAACTTCTTTGGTCCCATCACACCGTCAATTATCAAAGATGCGTGGAAGCAGCTTCTTGAATAGACCTGCTTGACATCCCCCCAACATACGTCTAGGTCCTAGATCTGAAGTAATTAGCTGACTGATGTTTGCAGATCCCGCAGTGATAGTGAAATTTCCAACCAATAGCGTTTACTTCCTACCCAATGGAAAAACTACAACTATTTTCTGCTTAGAGGTATCCGATAGGTGGTTTTGGCTTTGAAATGGTTTCTTTCTCGCACCTTGAGCCACGGATTTGCCTCACAGAGGAACGTGCGGCTAATCGCGGCGCTAGTACGTGCCCCTGATTCGTACATAAGATACCATGCAGAATGCATCTTAGCCCGGCTCGTTTGGGTGTGCATTGACGCCTTATGCGAACAGGGATCTTAGGGAAACTTTTGGTGAAATGTTTCCCTAAGATCCCTGTCTCCAACTCTTAGCCCAGCTCGTTTACGTACTAGGTGCATTAGCGCATTATGCAAACAGGAATTCTAACAAATTCTCCCATCGAATGGTTCAAAACCTCTGTCAAACATTTACAGGACAGAGACCCTGAGCTGGGCTTTCATTTGGGAGGTATACCACATCAAAATCACGGACACACTGCGTCTGTAGATCTTGGACAAAAAGAAGTTTTTCGTCAAAAGAAAGCTCTTTGGTGCAGGACATGGCTGTTGCGATTCGCGCAACCTCGGGCATAATCAACATTTGAGCGCGTGTGCAAATGTCATTTTCCAAGTGCGCCGGCTCTTCCTTTCCCCGGTTGATGATTTTCTGGTCTCTTTTCTCCCGTACCCACCGATTTTGATATTGCTTGAGCGCAGAAAGACGATGTCGAACTAGCGCCTTCCTGTATTCCAGCTGCTCGTGCTTGAGGGAGTTCGCATCGTGACTTCGCTCAAACGAGTCGATCCGATCTCTCATTCTTACCATGTCTGGTTTTTCAAGAATACTTTTCTTGACTTCTGCTGGCAATTCGCTCGGCAAGCCGCGCTCATAAAATTGGACGTAGCCTTGGAAGTACTCAATGTGATCAGATTGGTCCGCCTCGTCGAGAACAGCTGACACTGTATCTATAGAGGGGCAGTGGGCTTGATAATGCTCTGGAAAAGTGTCTGGTCCCTGGTGTGCCATGATTTGAGACACAGGTGCAGAACCATGCCTTCCTATAACAAACTTTAGTACTGTGGCCTCTTTCGGGGTTTCTTTCGTGGTTGCAGGGACTGACTTTCGACTTTTTTCCCTAGATTTCGTCGAATGCAGTGGATGGTTGCCAGTTCACCCAAGTATCCCGCAGCGGCGAAGATTTGGCGTAAGCAGGAACAAAACTTTTGCTTCGTCAAAGGAGTCTCTTGGGGTCCATCTGCCGTGGCATGTCTGAGGACTGGCTTTTCCAAGTACTCATCTTTCCATCGCAATGGAATTTCTCCATTTGAGAGATCGAATTGTGCTAGATCGTCCACAGTGTTGACCCGAAAGAGAGCACCGTGTGCTAGTACGAGGGAGAGAAGAAGGTAGCCTGAAGCAAATTGCGGTCTGTTGCTGTCCCGGATACCAATCCCGAATCTAGAATATTTATTAGCAAAGGAAATGTCCCAGTATACCCAAAAAGCATGCCACTGGGCTCTTTCCACTCACACAGTGTATTGTGGACATCGGTTATTCTTGAGCCAGACCTGTTTGACCCGCCATCCCACCGCCCAAGGGGCCGTGGTTGAAGGAAATAGTACCAAGTCAATATGCTGGAATAGAGGTTAGTAGTAGACGACGTCGCTGGAGTAAAGAAACCCTACTTTGTATCGAAGACCTCTTTCATGTTTGTCCTTGCTGGAAGGAATGAAAGATCCGACTCTTGCTCCAGTAAAGAGATACAGTTGAAGAGCAAACAAGATGACCACTTTGAGCAACCCAGGGATAAAAGTTTGATGATCTGTCTGCCACAAAGACGAGACCGTTCTCAGGAAATCATGTTTTGTGAATTTTAGCTTCTCTTTCTTTTGGTTCACTATTGTGCCTTCCGCCGTCAGGGTTTTTTTTATCCACTATCTTGAAATTAGTATGGCTGTAAGGATTAGGTCTCAGGAGGGAAGTGACGATAGACACACCGATTTTATTTCTTTTCGATCATCTGGGATGATTTTAGTCTTTGTAATTTCTTCAAATCCACCAAAGAACCGCTCGGCACACGCCTCTACGGTTCTTACCGTTGGTCGTCCATTCTCGTTTAGTCGGCCTTGAATAGAACCAATGTACCAGCGGATAAATTCCTTGATCATCTCGTGACTTGGGGCTGGGCAACCAAACGAGGTCTTGTAGTATTCAAATCCATTCTCTGGGTCTGCAGTAAAACTAAGGAGGAGTCAGCGTTGCTCATGAATGAGAAGGATTGCCACTTCAGATGCGCCTTAACTTACTTCAGCCAAAGATCCAAGTTTTGTCGATGTAAGTTGTTGGTCTCGGCAAGTCTTTTGTCTTTCTCCCGAATTGAATCCTCCTGTCTGCGAGCTCCAGGAACATAACCGTTTATTTCCCGTTGTAGACGACGTCTCTCCTTTGCGATCTCATCGCGCTCAGCAAAAAAGTCTTTTCTGCCCATAATCAAGTGCGATGCCACAAGGGGGCAGGTATTCAGGGCAAATGAGCCCGGTATTGGTTCAACGTATTAAGAATAGGCGCCGAAAGCGTAGGCATGTGAATGATTAACATGCTAGGGCTGGGACATGGTTTGCTTTTATATTTGAGATTTCGAGCTCGAGCCACGATGAGAATTCAGAAAGAACTCTTGACCGCAGCATCATGAAACAGAGGAAGCCCTCCACTTTCTCCTGTGCCCCATGAGCATGACGTATCTCCTTCTTGATGAGATGGGCAGGGTTCAGAAAATGAGGGCTGGTGCGATGCTATCTACGAACTAAGAATCACAGTATAAACGACCCTGTGGGGCGGTTCCATTAAAGGTATAGTCTGCGGTGGTCTGAGTGATCAGATTTGCTCACTGATTGGACACAGAGTGTCACTGAGTAATCAGTGAGCATCCAATGAGCATCAACATAATATCAGTCATCATGCACGTGACTGTTCTGAGCTCATCACTGACTCTGAGCTTGTGCTGATATCTACTCTGGGAGCCTGAGTGTGAGCACCTTCATTAAAGCGGCGGCAGCCCAAATAGGAAATCCCCACCTGCCAGGGAAAATCCGGTACATATAGGTACATACTATTAACCATACGGTCCATACCCGTATCTGTACTCCGTAGGTACTCTCACCTCCAATCACACCGGAAGATACAAATTATATTCAGAAAATGAGCACTTCAAGAATAGATTCATGTACAACATAGAAACGACGATGTCCTGATAATCTCGGGTACAACGTATCACGAAGCACATGCATACTTGATGTATGAAGCGGATGCAGTGCCGTTCGCAAAACCCGATTTGGAGCATCTTGACACTTATTCTTTCGAGCCGTATACTTAGCATATCACATGTAGTATCATTATGGGTCTTCTTGGTCTAAGATGTTTCCTAACACATTCGTATCTACATGGATGTCGCGTGCTAATACTCGATCTTATCGTGAATCCAGGCGGGATGCCGTCATGGCGAGATTGAATGATGCAGCTGGCCCAATTAGGATAGTTTCATCGACCTACTGTGTAGACTGCCTCCGATGCACAGAGCAGGAGATAAGAAGGTCGAATAAGGTGTGGCGAAAAGGATTATCCGGTTAAACACAGTCAACGGGGAATCCACCGAAATCCCGTGATCATAGTCCAAGTCGATAAGAATTGATAGCGACGTCATCTTCCTCCCAATCCGGCGGTCTCTCTTTTTCAGACTGTGAACTTGCTTGGCAAAATACTACTACGTACATCTCTACGATCTAGTCTGTCAATTAGCTATTCCTTATACTTTTCAAGAGCTGCAGCCGAGCGTTCTGTCACCACCCCTGCCCCGCCAAAACATTTATCTCCTGCCCCTCACTTAACACTTTCTCCCCACCACACACATCATGGCGTCCGCACACCCCAATCTCTACAGCTTCCCCGACGCCGAATCCCTGGCTGGACAATTGCGAACCTACGTCCTCCGCTGCCAGAACGCCGCCCTCGCCCGCCATGACACCTTCCGTGTCGCGGTCTCCGGCGGCTCCCTGCCCGGCCTCCTAGCCAAAGCCCTCCTCGCTTCTGACGACGGCACCCCCGAAGATATCCCCCACTTCTCTAAATGGGACATCTTCTTTGCCGACGAGCGCGCTGTACCACTCAATCACGAGGATAGCAACTACCGCCTGCTGAACGACGAGCTCATCTCCAAGATCCCCTCCGAACTCGGCACACCGGTCGTCCACCCGATCGACGAGAAGCACGTCGGAGATGAGGATCCCCAGGAACTGGCCGATCTCTACCAAGAAGAGCTGATGCGCGTATTTGCCGGCAAGGACAGCGTCAAGTTGCCCGTCTTCGACCTCATCCTGCTGGGCTGTGGACCCGACGGCCATACCTGCTCGCTCTTCCCTGGCCACGCTTTGCTCCGCGAGAAGGACGCTTGGGTCGCTGCTGAGAGTAACTCGCCCAAGCCTCCGCCTAAGCGCATTACCCTGACCCTGCCTGTTGTCACCCACGCTGTCAGCATTGCCTTTGTAGCAACTGGTTCGGGCAAGCAGGGGATTCTCAAGCAGATCTTTGATCTTGAGGAGGGTGCTAGCCTGCCTTCTGCGCTGGTCAACCAAGGTGCTGGTGATAAGGTTACTTGGTTCACTGATCACCAGGCAGTGGACGGTGTCTCGTTCCCTCGTCGTGGAAGTCTTTGAGACCTGAGGTTTCTATGCACTTTGAGATTTTGATAGCGGCGATAGAGCTTTCCACCCCACCTGGTAGCCTTATGTTGGCCTTACGGGGCCATTAAATTATCGGTTGCGATAGAAAAGTTGGGACTTTGTTTGATTTTTGTTGTAGGAAGGCTGGCGGCTTGATGCAGGAGACCAAAGTGAATTATAGGATTCATACTTTTCCCCATCATTCTTGCCCATTATCATACCTCGTGTGAATCGTGAAAATGTACATGAAGTCGCTTGAGTAAAGTATCCATGGATGTGTTTCCCATAACTTTATTGCTCTAAGGGTCCTGGCTTGATACCTACACAGGTCTCATAGCAGACTGTAAGCAGCAGATTTAGAACCTTGGAATTTAGTGGCCTACGCTCTGGGATCTTTTGATACTGATAACTATGCGGTTTGGCGGCTGTTCGTCCACGGGTCGTGGACCACATTGGCCATGATGCGAACGGGTCAATCGTTCACGGCGCCCCATTTCATGGGCAGCCATTTGGGCTCGCCAGTGGTCACATCAAATATGAACAGATCCCTGTGAAATGGCAGAAAGGATATCGTATTCTCTGCGTGCAGGAGTGGGATGTCTTTGCTGGCAACCTCTTCACCGCGGCTGATGAGAATGCCATGTTCAAATTTGGGCAGTGGACAGCACCGTCGTGACCTCTCATCATCTTCGCCGGGTAGTCTGTATACTGCGCCTCGTCAATGCCTCAGACACAGATCGTTCCATCGTGACAGCCGCTGATTAGAGTGCCACGATCTGTGTCTGAGGCCTTGACGAAGCCCAGTATACAGACTACCCGGCGAAGATGATGAGAGATCACGACGGTGCTGCCCACTGCCTCAAATGTGAAGATGGCATCCTCATCAGCGGCGGTGAAGATTAGGTAGTCCGGTGCTGTGATCTCCAGACAGGTATATGCACGCAGGTGCTACCAGGCTATTGGTTACCAATCCATTGCGTATGCTTGGACTGGTCCAATATCGTCGCTCAACCCTCTTCACAGCCGTCTGGTCGTCACAGCGAGCCCCTGTTGAAGGCGGTAGCGGTGCCTCACTTCTTCCTTTTCCGTTCTTTCTTTTCCTTCTACTGTACATCCAGGAATTATAGTAGTACATGTCACTATCATTACCAGGGGCTTTAGCGACCCCCCAGACCTCCAGCCTCAGTTGCTGGACGTTAGCTACATCCACTTTTCTTAAACGCCAGTCTCAGTCCGTAGGTTACCACCTAGTTATGGTTGAGTATCTCAGCAATATGTTGACGCTGCTATCTAGTAACTATAGGGATATGTCAGTTATTGCTCACACTCGACGTTTCAGTGTAGCAGACTACGCTTGCACTGTTTCATTTCTCGCTCCCCAGTCTCCGATTAAAACTGGTCTTGGGAAGGGGGGAAGGGAGCGCTTACTGAGTGCAGATCTTGGAAGCCACTATCATACTATGTAAATATGAGTTTGATGTGTAGAAGGTAGAAGAAGAAGGGATAACTACTAACTACACAGTAGAATAGAGATATAGATTCTCGGGATGTGATTGGTGGAGGAGCGGGGCACTATTTCTGCCATCGAAGACGTCTTAAATCACGTGAGTCTCGGATTTTTTTCTTGGGACCCGTAACTTTAAAGTTTAAGTACAGAGATTTAGATCAAGTGACCCACAAGCCCCTTCTTCCCCTTATGATATCAGATATGGTGTACCTATGGATAGATGCTTCGCTACCATGGTAGTATCAAACCTTAGCTGTAACCCCGGAATAATCACGCGGATTTGGCTATGTCCTCTCAATTATGTAGATGTGTCTAACAGAATATGGACTTGCTTCACATACACGGTACGAGAAATATCAAAGAGTCAATACTGCTCGCCCTTATAATACTGTGTAGATCAACAACCTCTCCCTACCCAACTGTACCTGAGTCTATATGGTCTTTACCACTCAAACAGTTCGTACTGCCCTCCGTTTTCGGTACTGAGGTATTAAGCTCCCGAGCTCAGGAACTAAGTACCCCAGAAACCAAAATTTCCGAGTCGCATGGGTTTGACGCTACCTCACCACCAAATCATCCACGCGCAAGTTCCCGGCAATGCGTTCTCCCCCTCCATTTGCTGTACGGGTTGTACGGTTTTGGGTTTGGCACGATAGAGAAACAAGATTTCCAAAGCAAGGCCGATGAGAGAAGTGAAGCTGTCTTGAATCAGTCCAGCACAGAAACAAGCAATTCCACGTCACTCACAAGACAATAAAGCTGAATGCTTCTGCAGCATAGCTTCGTGAGCAGGTAACCTCTCCGTTCCATCGGTGCCTGTGGCAGTTTCTCCGGTTGAAATTGAGGGCCAAGAAAACGAACGATATAAGCCACCTAGAGATGGAAGTTAGAAGAATTGTTAGAATGGATGAATTGATCCTTGTGTGCTTACAAGTATGACAAGATTCCGTCTAGGAGTATCAGAGGAATTATATGCCACCTATAATGACGGGTCATGCAGCTTATAAGTGGAGCCACCACGAGAACGACTACAGTAATTGTAGCCTGGTTTTGTTAGTATTTGAGAGTAATTGGCAGGTGCAGCTTTGATAGATGACATACAACAATAAGTGAATAGATCACCGTGAGGGTCTTTGTCCCTCGTACGGCCCAAGCTGTGATTCCAAGGACAATGATCGCACTGATGATTTGGATAGCGCGAGCAAACCAACTGGCGAGTCCAACAGTATGGCCGAAGTAGCTTCTTTCCATTGTGAATTTGTAAGATGATAATTGGGTAAGTTTGGTAAACTGAACGATATGGTTGAGAGACCTTTTATAGGTAAAAAAAGAATGTTATTCCGAAACTGATATTTATTGCCGCATACGACACAATCAGAGTCTATGATCTCACCACTCCCCAAAATCAATATTTTCTATTCTCTCTACCAAAGATAGAACTCTACCAAAGATAGAAGAGAATTTCGGTGAAAGTCCGAATAGCACATTCTGAGAAAAAAAATTTAGTAAAGAGCTGTGACCTACGAATGCGAATATCTCAAAATGTTATGATGTGTTCGGGCCGCCCCGGTAGTCGCTACTGAATAAAAGCAAAAGCGAAAGTGAAAATAAAGAAAAGGACAAAGCAATTCTGGACTCATCCGTGGCTTGTCCTTCAGGGCAGCAGCATAACAATGATTTAGAGACTGTTCATAGCAAGAATTGCGTCACGGACATCAGCTCCAAGCACAGTTCCAGCATCAGCGTCGCGAGTGGAGGTATCACCGGAGTCAAAAGTCTTTCCTTGAACAAGGTATTCAGGGAGTTCCGACCCCAACACACTACGGGCTAATGTAACCAGGGTTGACCCATTAAGGTACTCGCCGGTGCATGGCCAAAAACGCGTGGCTTCAACCTTTTTCGCAACAGCGTCACTAGCACCTCGGCCCTTTGCATTCAGGTACGCAAGCATGAAACAGAAGTACAAATACCGCGGTCGAGGACGATTGTCGGAAAGGAACGTCAGTGGCATATCGTCAATATCCTATTATATCATTAGTATGATACTCAAATCTAGCTTTTGCAGTAGTACTAACTTTCAGTTTCATATAGAATCCACCCGAGCTGGAGGCACAGATGACGTTCTCGTTCTTTGATTCGTCCAAGACAACACACCTCCATTTAGTTGGACTTTGCATGATGCCGGGCATAGGCACAATCGCGATGGCACCTTGGTCGAAGAGCAGCTTAATGGTGCCTGCCAGTGTGATGCCTGATTTGTATGAGTCAGTCAATTCCTTGGCCACAAATAGAACATCCTTACCATTACGAGGGTCACCAACAACCCCATCGCTAACTCCGAATAGGTGGCAGACAGGTTAGATGTCATACCCCCAGTAAGCCAATGATCGGTACTTGCCAGGTGGTGAGGTTTAAGTTGTGGGAGTCCGACCTAGAAATCCAGTGGAATCAGAATCAACATATATTTCATGATCCAGTACCTACCGCGCACCTAACCCAATCGAATATCAACCTGTCGTTTAGATTCATATTGGGTAGTAGTAATACGCATTAGTACTATGATATACGCGTTGCAGCTACAGAATACATAGCGAGCTTCCTGTCCCGATACGAAATTGCATTCAATCGTAGTTATGGCATAGGGTTGTGATTGTTCATTGACTTACATGAGCTACTCGATCTTGTTGAATATAGAGATTCATCAGATGGCAGTTGACATGCAACGGTTCTATAGTGTAGTGGTTATCACTCTGGTTTTTGAAACTACCCGTCCGGGCAGTTTAAAAAATACCAGAAACCCCGGTTCGAACCCGGGTAGGACCTTTCTATTTTGTCTCTCTTTTTTTTTTTTTCAAAACCATTTCGAATGCATTGAGCCGAGCTTGCTTCATCTTTTGTCTATCGACGTGCCTGTTGCAAAGCCGTGAAAGGACCTGAAATTGCCAAATGGCGTAGCTACAATACTCAGAATCAGGCACAGCAGAGTGGGTGCTTAGGCTTCCGAAGATCACTGGACAACACCTCCCCAAACGTTGTGTCAACAAGGACCCCTGTTTACTAACCTCAACTACCTCAACGCATGATGCCGAATTCTACTTCATGACACTGCATGATCATGCCCATTCCAACACGCTCGGCTTCGCTGCGCGAGCCCCGTAAACATGTCAGTACCCCGTTTGTTTAACCCCTGTCAAGCTCTCCACAACTGTCGCATAGCCCAGTGTGCCACCGTCCATCCATAAAGCCACGGAAGCTCGCAATACTAATTAACCCAGACTTCCAACATAGCCCGACCAACCACAAAGCCCTCCACCACAGCAACCACCACGGCCGGCCCGAGCAGGGAATCCACCCGAGAAACGAAAGACAACAGCCGCCAGCCATCAGATTCCTCGCCGGTCGAGGGTGTGTCTTCGAAAGACAATGGCCTCATTGCCCGAGGAAAAACTTTACTTCCCCAGCGCAGTATCCCTGGTCAAGACAATGGGCGTGGAACGGGTCAGGTGCGGTTTCAGCCACCCGGCAGCAAGCCGAACACACGCAGAGACGCGTCACCGACAAGACAGCAGGAACGATTGCCGACCAAGAAACAAGTACAACCGGCGCCCAAATCCACGAAGCCCGGGGTGACACCCAGCCGCCGTCAAAGCTTAATGCGATCTGGCACCTTGAATCCTGTAGTGAAGACGACAGTCCCTTTGTCCCAGAGGTCAGCGTCCTCGTTCACCCCGCCCTCGCCACGCAAGCAGGCGGGCAGACAATCTCCCACCCAGACCGCTACTCTCAGACGACCGCCTTCCCCTAAGAAATCCGAGATGCTACCTCCACCACGTCCTACACGGTCCGCTTCCATGAGACAACCTGTCAGTGCCGGCAAGGGACCGCCGGCGGTGGCCAGGACCCATACACGACATAAGAGTCAGCTTGTGCAGAGCGCAAAACAGGCTGAACCGACTCCGGCGACGGGACAACGTCCCCGACTACTACCCACATACCAACGGCCCTCCTCCCCCAAGAAATTCTCTAAGCCCCCAACACCTACCCCTGGAACCAACGCTCAGTCTAGCAATCTGTTAATCCCTTCGTCTTGGCCGGACATTGCGGCATTACAGACAGAACTCCTTCAGCTCAGTCTTTTCCACTCGAATTCGTTGCAAAGACACACTCATTGGAAGTCTGATACAGAGTCATGCCTGCGCAAAAAGTACGACGATATCGCCGGCCAATACCGCTCAGTGCTGGCAGATGAAACCCAGCGGCAGTATAAACTGAATATACAGGCCCTGGAGCTCTGGCTCTCTAGTTGTCATGGACATCCCTGTCAGCATGATTTCTCCGATCAGGTCCAAATTCTATCAGGGATTCTGCAAGATGTCTCAGATATGATCTCTGGAGTCGGGGGTGGAGAGTATTCTCGGACTGTGGAGATATTCGAAAACTGGCTTAACCAGGCGGAGCTCGTTCGTCATGGCCGGGTGTCGGGGGATGTAGACATTGACATCTTCATTGACCCTCTGACTCGGGGCTGGCAGGAGTCATTGCATGCTTTAATCGTTAAACTAGAACTATGTGCGCGCCAGCTGCAAGTCCTCGATATCCCAGCCTTCGAGGGTCTGGAACAGTCCGCCCTTGCCAGGGCGTCTAAGAAATTGGCCGAACTGATCCAGTTCATGTTGCAGGAGATCCGGGCCATACGAACATTGGAGGCAGAAATAGTCCGATCAGAAAGAGATTCTGTCAGCCTTGTTGCAACGCGGCTGGCAGGTCCTACGAGGGAAATACGGGCTCCCCGAGTAGGAGTATGGAGAAGCTAGTTTACTGATCTGGTATCTTATGGTTCATTCAGATAACTACAAGGCGGCATCGCTAATGCTTAGCTGTAACTATTATGTGGAAGTAGAGGCCATGCGAACAACATTGTACTTTTCGAGATCATTTCTATTTATTCCGTTGGAACTGAACCTGTATTAGTAACTGCAGTACTTCAACTCAAGTAACTCGCGCTTAAGCAAAGCTTGTATGGTACCTGGCCCGAGGTAACTAGCTGAGTCACCGCGTTATCTCCATCCGGAGTGGTCTGGAACTTGGAGATATCGCGAGTTTGGACGTTTCTCCCTCAACATTTTCTTTATCTTTCTCTCACTTCGACTTTTACTTATTCATTTACTCCCCTTCACCAAACATCCTCAAGAAATCATCTGATTATTAAACCCACCAGCCAGTGAATCGAAAGCTACCTACAGTATCAGCTCTCTTCCTGACGTCATCTACAGCAGCTTCATTTGACAAAAGCAACCCGCAAAGAGACGGTCTGCACCTGATCATTGCCCTTCGAGATGATCGCCGATCATTACTAGCGAAGTATCTTGGCTCTTTCACCAATTGATCTAGCGACCATGCCAGGCTCAGTCTACGATCGCCTTTGGCGCCGGGAATGCGGGGAACTGTCGCCGTACGCCGGCATTCGGGGCATTTACGGATCCAAGGAATGGGTTAATGACCTCGACATTGTGAATGAACTCGGCGGTCATACAGGATGTGTCAATGCTCTCAGGTACGTCTGCACCCGCTAGGTCGACAGCTTTAGTCTTGCCAAACTGGCCAACACTTCTGCCACTTGATTCATCATCATGCTAACTGTCTTATAGTTGGTCGAAATCTGGGAATCTTTTGGCCTCCGGCTCCGACGATACGCACCTCAACATCTACTCCTACCAACCCGAATCCTCCGATGCTCCATTCGCTCTCAGCACCACCGTCCTCACCGGCCATAGGGCCAACATCTTCTCCGTCAAGTTCATGCCGCACTCGAATGATGGCACTTTGATCACCTGCGCCGGCGATTCTCAAGTGCGCGTCTTCGATATTGAATACTCAAGTGGGAACAGGAGCGATGATGCGACTACGGCATTTGCTGCGTCCACTCGGAATCGGCGCTTCAACGAATTCTTCATTGGCGCACGGTTTCTGAGTGATGGCAATACCAATGCCAGGATATACAAAAGCCATGCCGACCGCGTGAAGCGCATAGTCACCGAGTCGTCGCCTTTCCTCTTCCTCACTTGCTCTGAGGATGGCGAGGTACGTCAGTGGGATTTGCGGCTACCATCTAGTGCATACCCTTCGCCACGGGGTGGGCAGGGCTTCATGGCACACCGTCCAGGCCTGCAGCATGACGATTCCAATGTGCCACCACCTCTCATCTCTTACAAGCCGTATAGCTTGGACCTCAACACGATCTCCTGTTCTCCGAGCCAGCCGCATTACATTGCCTTGGGCGGAGCTCACCTCCATTGCTTTTTGCATGATAGGCGGATGCTTGGCCGGGACACTTCCGCTGCGAGTGGCAGTGCTTCTCCAAGCGCGTCAAGCCTCGATGACGAGCAGATGAGCAAGGCGACACGATGCGTGCGACGATTTGCGCCGGGGGGCAGAAATCGCATGAAACATATTGTTGATGGACACATTACCGCGTGTAAAATCAGCGATGCAAATCCCGACGAAATCGTTGTCAGCTGGTCTGGTGATCACATCTACAGTTTCGATTTGATTCGCACCCCAGATTCCCGAGAGACCCGGACGGAAAACCGAGCCACACTCAAGGGCAAAAAAGGACAGGCTCGCCGCAGCTCACGGAGCCGAAAGCGGAAGCGCCAGAAGCCCGCAACACCCTCATCGCAAGGAAGCGGTGCTCGACACCATTCCCGCCGTCGTTCAGAGGAGCCAGACACATTCAGAATCGAGTATGAGAATGGCGAGTCAGAAGAGATTCAAGTACCCGCCCTCTCAGATACCGATCGAATGCTGGAACAGGCCAGGTATTCTGTGCTCACTGAGGCCCAGAGGTTGAGCATGGATATCGCAAAAGCTCTGGTAAATCTTCGAAGGACCCTGTTCTCCTTAGAAAGAACAGTTCGCGAGGCTGCCCTGAAGCTCTGCTCCACGTATCTGCCGAAGATGGACGAGGTTATGCGTCAGTGGAGCTATCCCATGAACCCGTCCCAGGAGACTGTTGCGTTCCAGCAGTCGCTTCGCCGTAATCGGCAATCATCCTGGAGGTTTGTCCAAGCTGCTGGTACCCTTTCTCGTGCCTTGATCGACCCAACGCCAGATTCGGAAGAAACAAGCTTCCTGATGATCAA
This sequence comes from Penicillium bovifimosum, assembly GCF_028826915.1. NCBI lineage: Eukaryota > Fungi > Ascomycota > Eurotiomycetes > Eurotiales > Aspergillaceae > Penicillium > Penicillium bovifimosum. Next base: position 2,533,896 of record NW_026622711.1, read on the forward strand.
GCCTGCACCAGGCGAAGAAGACCCGGTTGAACCAGAAGCTTTGTTTGGCTATGAATTTCTACGAGCAATTCTGCTCTGGCTTGAGGGCGGCAGGCAACGTCTTCTAGAGGGATTCCAACGTCACAATGCTCCTCGGAGATTACACAGCCGGTACCCGATACCCGATGAATCTGACGAAGATGCCATCGAAACTATCCTTGTACCCTATATTATGGAGATGGCCCGTAACACTCCGATCTTGAATGTGGATGCCAACAGATTCGAGCATGATAGTACGAGGATATTGTTCCAGACCCAACAGGCCGCCGTAACTGCTTTCGGTAATGCCGTGCGATTGCCTTTGGAAGATCTTGATGGTGCAGCTGCCAGGTTCGACAGGCATCGTGCTTCTAGTGCGTCCTCACAAGTCCGCTCTTTAGATCGTGCCTCCACAAAGAGGTTTTGGATTCTACGAGTGGGCAGAGGATTATTGATGGAGGCAGGACGTGGAGTCAACTACAGCTTCGTTGACAATGCTTTCGGTGGACTGCAGGCTATAATGGACGAAGGCGACAGTGGCAATGAGGAAGAGAGTGAACAAGCTGATATTGATCCCAGTGTGGAGGAGGAAAGCATCGAACATGTCAGGATGTCTAGGGCGGGTAGTTCGGCATCTAGGCAGGATGATTCTCAGCCTGGAAGTTCCCAAGTCGATGGAACGTCTTCGGAAAATAATGATCCTGATACCCACGAGGACGGCAGCGATGACAACGAGGCAGAAGACTCGACCGATGATGAGGACGAACACCTTGATCAGCTTAATGATTTGACTTCGTCCGAGGACGAAGATACTGAGGAGTCTGATTCCGATGAGATTCTCCCCCGGAGATATGCCATCCGAAAGGCGCGACATTCAAATGTCGAGGGCGATGCACCTTGCGTACCTCATATGCGAAGCTATCGTGGCCATTGTAACGTCAAAACTGTCAAGGATGTCAACTACTTCGGACTCGATGACGAGTACGTGGTCAGTGGCAGTGATTCTGGTCATATCTTCATATGGGAGCGCAAAACATCAAACCTGGTTAATATCCTGGAGGCTGACAGTGAGGTGGTCAATGTTGTCCAAGGTAAGTTTTGTTTCACCGACTATAAAGACGCCGACTGACATTGTGACCTAGGTCATCCCTACGAGCCAATGATCGCAGCTTCTGGAATCGACAACACCATCAAGATTTTCTCCTCGGACCGGAACGCCCAAGAGGATGCTCGCAACGGTGTGAATATTCTCGATCCCGACAATCCATCCAACGTCCTTGGTCCAAACGCATCTCGCGTCGGTGGTCTTGAGAGCCGCAAGCGGATCCATGATAGCTACCGTATCATGAGCCAGAATGACGTTGAGCGTCGTGGGGGTGTGAACGAGGCACATATAACTGTGCGTTACATGTTCCAGCTTTACTAGTAGCTTCACAATTATTTGCTGACCTTTTACACAGCGGGGCATGCTCGAGCGCCTAGCTGCCAACCTGAGGGCCCGAGAGGGCGGAATTGGGACTGGAATCGAGGGCATTGCCGCTGGTGGTGAAAACCAGACTATTGTTATCGATGATAATTGCACGGTATGTCTGATTCTATTTCTAGGCTTTCACGATGAGCATAGCACTGACTATTTGGCAGGTGATGTGATGGTTGGGCAGCTGGGGGCTTCGAGTTGTGCATTGCACCGGGCTAGGCTATCATTCATTTGTATTCCATGGCATCTCTGAGGTGTATAAATGCATCGGAAGGAGCAAGAAGGAAGCGCCTGGATTCTTTTCTTGTTGACTACATCGCCACTCATACCATACAAAAATCCATTCGTGGAGGCTTGTATGTTTGTACTTGTACGTATCCACTCTCGGACTGAATAGCCCCCTAGTTATGCTTGATACATTTGACCTTGCATGGTGATTTTTTGATTCGAGTAAACAAATCCCGACCTGGGCGGACTTCGTAAAAGATAGACTTATTAGTCTAGACAATGACATGGCTGCATGGCATATTTCCTCCTGCTAGAAAGCGACATGGAAGAAGAGCAAGAGGAAAATATTTGAAATGTTCACGTGATCATCCTTATCGTCCAAAATTTGCGATAAGAAAAAAAGAACTTGAACATCGTCGATCTACAGAGGGGCAGAATATAAACTTCATCTATAGATACGACAGAATTCTTCATATTGTGTCAATGCTATAGACACATATATTGGAGTTTAAAGCCTGACATCCTCGCCACTGCACTGTCTGCACATACATTCCCCGAAATCACATTCTGACATCAACTATACAGCACTTTGTCTGGTGAAAATCAGCCTGTGTACAAGGGTTATTGCTTGTTCAAGAACAAAAGCCATTTCTCACAATGTCTGCATCACAATTGCTACAAGATCGAAACGAGACCTCCAGCAGGCTCTATGCAGACCCTCACAACCCCCACCTCCACCTCGAACGAGGCATCCAGTATGAAAAGCTGGGCTTCCCCGATCTGGCCTCCGCAGACGCATACCGTGCGCTGTCTCTGCTAGAATCAGTGGTTGATCCAGATGAGTGCGAGTTCCACGCAAGGCGGAAGGTAAATCCTTCCCAGCCGAAGGCCGAGAAAGAGACGAATGAGTCCGGCTCTGAAGTCGAAGAAGACGACACTGAGCCCATCACCAAAGAAGAATACGATGCCATAATCGACCAGGTGTACGCATTACTTGTCCGCAGTCTCGTCCGCTGCGGTTGCTATCGCGACGCATTCGAGTTCGGCGTGCGCGGATTGAAACTTCTCTCTTCACCGACGTCAGTAGCCTCTCTCAACGAGCAATTGGACCGCGTCAAGCAGATCTACAAGTCTCGCACCAACTCCGAGACCTCAAACATCGACCTGGACTCTATCAACCCAAGTCTCCTCCCGGCCCAAGGATTTGCCCGCCGAGTCCTCTACCCCTGGAACGAGCACGAGCCAGACCGCCGCTCCCCAGAAACCCTCAAATTGCTCAACGACCGACTAGCAGTCGTTGCACCGAAGTGCGAAGTCCGCGCAGTAGCCTTACCAGTCTTACACGCCTCAGCAGACGACCCAACAAGCATGGACCTCTCCGTGCAGCTCGGCCTCTTCGCGAAAGAAGACATCGCCCCCGACGAGATCATCCTCCGCGAGTCCTCCCTACTCACAGCAACAAACCGTCTCCACGACGATCTCTGCGATGCATGCAACGCGCCGCTTCCAGACCTTTCATCCGACAACCCTCCCGTAGCCTGCGAAAACGGCTGCGTAGACATCATCTTCTGCAGCCAGGAATGCCACGACAAGGCACAGGAAGTCTACCACGGCGCCATCTGCGGTCTAGAAGATGGCCTCGACTCAATCGGGAAGGATATCCCCGATCCAAAGGACAAGGCCGATTACCTATACCTGCTCCTACTGGGCCGGGCACTCGCCATGTCCGCGACACAGGATAAGCACGCGCTCGACCTACCGGAAGTGAAATACATCTGGGGCGATTTCCACGATTTCGACATCGAGTCTGTCTCTGCGGAGACAATACCTTCCACGGACGATACGGCCACACTTCCATTCTCGTTCCAGCTTAACGTCCTGCAGCCAGAACGCTTCCTCGATGAAATGGGCTTGGATCCGTACGTCGCGCTCTACCGCTACGATACCTGGGTTCTGAATACGCTTTATGCTAAGTTCCGTGGGACGGCGTCGGGAAGATTGTCGACTTGGGATGGGGGTCCGGAATTGTGTGCTGTTCATCCGTTGTGGTGTCTTGCAAACCACTCGTGTGACCCTAATGTTACCTGGGAGTGGAGTAGTGAGATTAATTTCCGTGCGCGCAGGGATGATGAAATGGCTGTTTGGTCGCGGGGGCTGGAGATGAAGGAGCTTCGGGCTGGGGGGATTGCTAAGGATTCGGAGATTTTGAATCATTATTGTGATATTGCGTTGCCGGTTCAGAAGAGGAGGGAATGGGCTTCTGGGGCTTTGGGTGGCACTTGTTTGTGTGATCGGTGTGTTTGGGAGGCTGGGGAGATCGAGTAGATCTTTGCCATGAGTCGATAGATGGCCTTGATGTATGTAGATCATGAGATACCCCTTTGCCTGGATTACATGGATCGATATTGTCTGCTGCTGCCTTAATGGCTCCTAGGAAGTGGACACACTGTATAGACTTTGTATTCGAGGAATATGTGATCGTGTAGAAATGAAACCCCGAGAAGTATGGAAGTACTATGCAGAATTGATTCGCTTCTATGAATACCCCCAAGTTTCAATTCCTGGCACTAGAGCAGATCAAGGTAAAGTACAGTGTCGTATTTTCGCTCCAAATACAGACTAATTCATTAACGACACAGTGTGAGAGGACGCAGCAAGTCCGTATGACGAGGCTGTTGTGTCGGTTCATCTACGACGTGGCGGGGTACGAGTGCGACTTCGGCCTCGAGATTCTGCGCGACGTCTGGGGGGAGGCGAGCGAGAGCGAGAGACTAAAACGTCACTGCGTCGACGAGGAGGGGGTGACACAGATACGGACGAGGCTCGTCTCGCGCCGCGCGATGGCAGCCGACGACGTGGAGGTGTGACGGAACGAGAGACCGATCTTGAATAGCTGCGATATCTCCGGCGAGGCGGACTTTGGCCTCGGCGCGGAGGCGTGACAGACCGAGAAACCGACCGAGTGACCGATCGAGTGTATGACCGACGAGACCGGTACGGACTGCGACTAAGGCTTCGCGAATCGGCACGGGAACGTGCTCGGCTACGTCTGACCGGTGACCGCGAGATGGATCGGGATCCAGATCGGGAGCGCGATCGTCTTGCTGGGGTTCGGGACCGACTAACGGACGCGCCACGGCCGCGACGGACTGGAGACCGAGAACGTGAGGGTGTGTAGCTTCGGCTCCGGGAAGAGGTGATGGAACGGGAGTAGGAACGACCACGGTCCCTGGAGGGAGAGCGAGAGTACGAATAGGACCGCGAACGGCGTGAGTGAGGAGATCCGGTGCAGGTTGAGCACATGGAACGGGAAGGGGAACGGTCGGATGGGGTGCGTGAGGGAGATCGAGATGCAGCTCGGGCAGGCAAAGCAGGAACTGCGGGCCGCGGGAGGGTTTTGAGGTGCTCGCGCATATCCTCTGTCAATACACCCATGCCGATGCTGGTGAAGTAATTGATGGAGAATCTGGTGTGACGAGGGTTCTCTGTAGGGAAGAGGCCCTCGAAGCTGGGCCGCAGGATCTCATCCCTGAAGCGGGCCTGCAGTCCAGGAAGACCAAGGTTTTCAGCGAGATTTTGGAAGAGAATTTTGATGAAGATACGGCTGCTGGATGTAGTTTCCTCCTCGTTGAGATGAACCACAGACAAGACATGCCAACCGATGGCATCGTTGCTGATCATGTGCCCGAAGAATTGAGCAATATTGCGCAGTTTGTTGGTCTCGTAACGGTGAATAGTGTCATAGTACTTGGCGAAGGCGGCCTCAAACAGGTCGGACCACAGTCGGTTGATTTTCGCAAATCGCTCTCCGATCAAACCGTAGAACTTGGAGTATGTCCGTTCCTGAGAGCAACATTCGATGATCATGGATGGAAGCTCATGCTCCAACCCGGCCGGCAGGTTGATCTTCATCAGCTTGTGGCAGCATTCTTCGAAATCGATACTGGACATGATTGTGAGGTAAATCGTTCGTCGTAGGTTCACAAGATCAGTGTTACTCTGATCCTTGATATCCATCTGTACTTCTTCCGCATCAGACTCTTCTTCCTCGCTCTCATCTGATCTGTCTTCCTCGTCCTCGTCACTCTCCTCGCCCAAGATTTCGGCCTTCAATTTCTTGTAAGCCTCCTCATGCTCCTCCCACTCCGCATCATACTTGAAGATGTTGAGAGTGTCTTGCGTGTCCAGCTCGTCATCCAATCCAGAACGGTGTGTGATTTGGTCTTCCTCTTCCACTAGATCCAACTCCTCCTTGATTGCAGGGTTGTCCTTGTACTGGTCCTTGCGCACTTGGAAGAGAACCTCAATCATATACTGCACACGTTTATCAATATCGGCCTCATGTAGAATGTTCCGGAACTGGTCGAATACGGCGAGTGCAATGGGAGCGTTCATTTCCTCCAGATGTTGGCCGACTTCTCGAGTAAGTCCCACGGCAATTTCCACGCTGTCGTCTGTGGGCTTGTGCAGAAGAAGCAAAAGCATTTGAGCCGCCAGCATCTCATGGGCAACCTGTTGGTTGCAGAGGTGCGCGATGAAGGTTGTAGAAGAAATGCAGACTGCCTTGTCATTTCGCTTGAAAGCCTTGCGGAATTGGACGATCAATCGGCTCAGCAGCAAATCGCCGACCTGTGGAAGCTTGGTGTTGACGATAGACGCCATTGCTGCGTAGATCGGAGTGAAGGGCAAACTGGCTGCCTGAGCCTTCATGATCGACCGACAGAATAAACCTCGGCCTCTCACCAAGTTCTCTCCAAATAGTTCTGGAACGATAAACTTGATGTTTGAAACGTTGACTTTGTTGATAAGACCATTGATGGATTTTTTCAAAGCTTCCCATGCCATGCGCTGGTATTCCTTGCTCGTCTTATCTGTGATCTGGGCCTGTAACGCACGGAGTCGAGCCGGAGGGATATAGGTGCCACCGGATCTCATCGTGAGAAGCTTCTCATATTCTGCCTTGGCCGACGCCTGTTTTTGTTCCTCGGTCATCGGCTTGCGCGCCGCTTCGCGCTTCTCATGTTCGCGAACACGCTCAGCGAGCTGGCGCTCTCGGTCGTCGAGATCGACAGCATCGGGACCATCTCGAAGGGTATCACCGGGGGGCGATCGGCGACGGTTCGGAGAAGGGGAACGAGATGGGGGCGAACGTTTTCGAGAAGCTGCGGTTGGTGAGTACGACGCGCCCGGGGAGGCGTGGGCACGCGCACCGCAGACTGGAGAACATCCGAATCGGACATTTTTGGTCAGTCAATATTCCTCCGGGGTCGATAAAAGGGGCTGGTGTACACCGGAGGGACGGTGGTTGCGAATTCCAGCCGGACTGAGATAGCAAGATGATTCAAGGATGCACCAGGAGAAAGCTCTAGCGGGATGCACGTGACCAGAGGCCAACTAGGAGGGCGCGACGGGAGCTCCTGAGATTCCTGGCAGTTCTGACAACACAGGATTCATCGACACTCCTTCACTTTCGTTTATTCTTGTTCTTGCTGTTACTTATCAGAATGGTGATGATGTCAATTCAGTTCAATGGAGAAACTGTGCTAACTGTGCTTTAGCTGGGCCAACTCGTCGGATCCGTCATGCTCCTAGTCGCAACCGCGATCTTTCTCTACTACACTGCTTGGACACTGTTGATGGTATGGAAATTGATCCTAGAGGTTTTCTTTGCTCATTACTCATATCTGTTCCACAGCCCTTCGTTGACCCTGGCCACCCTCTTCACGACATCTTCCCGCCCCGTGTCTGGGCTATCCGCATCCCCGTTATCCTCACACTGTTGGGCTCTGCAGTGGTAGGCACCTTCATTGGAATTGTTATGATCAACAGCAACAAGAAGAAGGCAGCCAAGGCCAAGGCCGCAGCCAAGAAGAAGACCTAAACGACTATTGGCGTGCCTGTCAGGAGAGAAGCAATCTCTGACAATATTCTGTATTACCAACCGTTTTGAAGATTTGCAGCTCTCAAAAGACATGTCAGATAACTTGTTATGTTATACCGAGCGCTTGAGAAATCATAACAGTGGATATAGCCTGCTCGTGCTTCGAGAATGGTGGAAAGGGAGGGTGAAAGAGCCATCTGGAGCTCAATATATCAGATCACCACATAGTCACATGAGTAGTCACCTGCAATCAAAAGAAGAGCCTGAACTTCCTGGCTAAAATGGTTACACCAACTAACTAGACAATAAATTGTCAGTTGTCGTCAGCCCTTGGGAAGCCCCTTCAGTCGTCATGTTGCCCATACCGCAATGATGCCCCGTGACCTCGGCTGCACCGATGACGCTCTTCAGCCACTCAGTAACAACTTTAATCATCAAACAAGGAAAAGTCAGGAATGGCACGGTTGGACTCGGGCTGACCAAAGCCAGCTGATGCCTTTCTCAGAACCACGTCCAAGCCATGTAAGGGAGACAAATATAAGAGGACGTCACAATGAACATCCATGGATGAGAGCAGGCCCAGAGTGGGCTACGAAGATGACTAAGTCATGCCTTATCAGTGTTTGCATGGTTTGACAGATTTCCCCTCATGGGTCAAGTTGAGTCAGGTCTCATTGTAGAAGTCGAAATTGGAGAAAAGAAAGAGAACAAAGATAGTCAAATAGTGTAAAGACAGAGAATCCGATCATATCCTCGGTAGGAAAATGACAGCGTCAGAGGATTGTTCCGTGCTCTGACTCAGGATAATCCAAACCCCCCTTCCTATTTCACCCTAATAGCCCCGTACCTGACTGGTGACCTGGGGTCAGCCCCCCTCCCCCCTCTTCTCTTATCGCGAACCATAACATCATCCTTCTTCCTCTTTGACTCATCTTCGAACTTCAACTTGTTGATGAAGTCATATTAGATTACATTCTTCTGCACCAGCTTGGAAATATATCTCAAGCTGTTGCGGTGTTGCGCCTTTCTATCAAGCCTTTCCCCGCGCGTCTAGAGTCTTCTCCGCTCTAGATAACCAAGCTGTGAGTGGTGCCTGCAGTTCACCACAACTCCGTTATTTCTAGGGCTACAGTGAACCTAGGTGTGGACTTTACAGTATTGGGTTGTTTTATGACCATGGCTAATCTCATAAAAGCTATCCCTTTCTCTCCAGACCCCTCCAGTGACACCTCCTAAAGTTCCGGTGCCCCGGTCAGGATCTCTAACAGTGATCCTACATCTCCGTTCTTAGACCACAAACAAGGTTCTGAGAGCGGTGTTAGTCGCCTATCTCGCACTTGCCTCTCACTTGAGGCATCATCTATTTGAATGCTCCCGGCAGCGCCTGACGATCTCATCCGCCAGCATAACCGTTTACTTGAAGACGACACCGTCATCACGCCAGAGCAGAACACGATTATACAAGAACATGAACCAGTGTCGAAGGGCAAAAAGAAGAAAGCTAAGAAGGTCAAGGCAGCCAAGACAGCCCAGACAGCAGCTGAAACACCACCGGATGATGTGTATGTATCTTCTGGTGACGGCCTCATTCCCGAAGAATGTGCCCAATTAACACCAGATTACATGAATAGCATCCAACCTTTTGCTCCGCCACCAGAGGAGCCCCTCAACTACCCGGATCCTCCCATCTCCCCAGATTCCCCTCCTCCTGTTGAACATCATGTGAACCAGTCTATCACGTCCCCCGTTCTAGATGCTTTCGATTCCCTCGAACAGCCGGCGGGTGATGACCTGACTAGTCGCACCGATACTTGGGCGCAATCGGTGCCTTATGGGAAAAGTCCTCCCACAGATCTCTTGAATGAGGATCTGCCGAATGCCTCGCCCTTGAATTTCCCAACCATTCCTGAAAGGGGTGTGTTCAGCCATCCTTCCTCGGCATCCCCCCAGACTCGTACCTTACCGTCTAGCTACGGGAATGGTTACCGGAGCAGTCTGCATTCGAGGCAACAGTCTGTGGATAGAAGGAAGAGCCATTCTTATGGGAGTCCAATGAGCAATCAGGCGCCGCTCCCTCATCTTCCACAGGCACATTTCTTTGGAGCACCCAACATCGATATGCTTCCAACTCAGAATCGTCCACTATCTGACGGAAGCTATTCCTTCTGTAGCTTTGATATGCTACCCAGCTTATCGCCGAAATCATCGCGGATGGGAATGAACGTCCTATTGGTTGGCACAGACGGGGCCGTGGAGATTCTCGCTGTCGAAGATCGTCGAACTCGGCTCATAGGGCAGATAAGTGGCCTGAATGGTCGAGTGATTGAAGCAAAGCTCTTGTCGAGCCACCCATCAGCCGACCCCTTTGCGTCGTCCCGACCACATGTGGCTGTCATAGTTCATGGGCCGTTGGCACCTCAAGAGGACGAAGGTCGGGTGTCGTCTGCCACATCGGATGCAAACGATATTCCCCCTTCCGTAGTGCGAGGTCATGCGAACGACCAGCGTCCAGCACGAGAAGACCTTCAGTTCTACCAGACGCGGGTCGAGATTTACTCATTCCGAACCGGTGAGCATGTTTCTACGTTGTTTGCAAGCAAGCCTGTGCCGTGTATGGAAAACCTTCCTGGCCTCCAGTCTTTTGCGCCCGCGCCTGTAGGCAGCTTGAAGCTCTTCACGGCCGGTGCGTACGTTATCTTGGCATCCGGGGTCAGTGGGGAGGTATTTATTTATAGACATGTTTTGTCCACGGAGACATCTGGATACCAGTGTTTAGGCAAGACTTGGACTGGAGTTCAGTCGAAGGAAACCCGGCGTTATTCGACCTCGTCAAGTTCGACAACTGACCAAGAGGGGAGTCGTGCCGACTCTCCTCATGGTTCGTCTTCTCTTGAACGGCCTATCTTGGCCGTACAAGGAAGGTGGTTGGCATTCGCTCCCCCATCATCAGCCTACAGAGGGTCAATCCAGGGCACCGTCCCTTCAAACCTGATCCTCGGCAAGGTCCCAGGCATTGAAACTCGTAGTCCCCTGGCTGTGCCGTCGGTATCATGTGCGACTGATGTTGGAGAAGGCGAGAGCTTCTTCGACAAAATGGCGAGGGGTGTTGCCCAAGAACTCGTCAGAGGCGCACGTTGGATGGGCGACCAGGGAATGCAAGCCTGGAACAACTATTGGAATACCCAGCAAACATCTGGCACTTCTCCACGTCGGTCAATGCAGGGCCCCGACCAGCCGGCACAGGGATATGGACTATTCCCTCCCACCCATGCTCAAGATACACAAACATCAACCACCGAACCTGATACTGTATCTATTATCGACCTAAATCGATTTGAGGACGGCACGGATATACGAAACGTGTTTATCCACCCACTTTCAACTTTCCAGGTCCCGAATGGTTGCAGCTTCTTGTCACTTTCCCCGAACGGCTTGATGTTGTTCACAGCAAGCAAGAAGGGTGATGTGCAATATGTGTGGGATCTCATGCAACTAAAGCACTGCCGGTCCATGGCTTTCATGGCCGATGACCAGATAGGCCAGAATCCCAACGTACGGCAGGTTGCCAGATATGCAAGACTGACCACATCACGAATTGTTGATGTGATCTGGACTGCGCCCACAGGAGATCGACTGGCCGTAATCACACGTAAAGGGACCATTCACGTTTTCGATCTACCCCGGAGCGCTTTCCAATGGCCCCCATTCCGCCGCGCGAAGACTAAAAGGAAGCCGTTGCCTACCGACCACCAAGTAGATGAAGTGCCAAGCCAGGCCGCTGGAGGCAACCCGTTGTCAGCAGCCATGAAGTTGGTTGGTGGTAAAACGCAGCCTTTCTTCTCCGCTGTCAGGGGTCGTGTTCCGTCGACGGGTGCTGCATTCCCAAATATGAGTGGTTTTGCGCTGCCTTCCGCTGCTAGCGTTAAGAGCGGAAAGGTTGTCGCAGCAGGTCTAAGCAAGTCCGTGGGCGCTGCAACAGGTACTGTCAATACTCTGCGCCATGCTGGAGAGAACCGTCTACACTTACCAGGTCTTGCTCAGGACCCCGCACCTTCTCGGGTGACTTGGATTTGCAACAAGGGCCTCATCTTCCTCGGTGTTGTGGATGGTGGGTACTTCAAAATGTACCGCCTCAAACGTGCTGTATCTGGCCATAGAAGTCGACAGCCCCACTCTGTCGTTGGGGGTAAAGAGTCACAGGTCAAGCTACCTGCCAATCTCCAAAGGCCTTCTGGGCCAGCTCCTGTCTCCACTTTTGATCCAGAACTGGCAGTTCACGCTTCTCTTGCTCTTCCCTCAGCCACTTCCCAGCCGTCCAGTGCCTCACGCGCGTTTTGCCAACCTCTCTCGCAGGCCGAGATTGAGACAAACACCCCATACCAGCCTTTCCACACTGACCAGCGGGTTAGTCTGAATGTCTTCTCTTCTGGCAGCGATGCAAGCGACCCGACTGGACCCTGGATTTTTGGCAACGACATCCCCCTGACCAAGGTGCACTTGAGGTCATTAAACAGCCACAGCGATGATCATGGCGAGGACGAGGATGAGAATGCTGCTATCCATGGAAGTTCCCTTGGCGCTGGTGGAGAGATTGAAAACCTCATCACACTCGGGAACAGCACCGGCAATGTTGAGGAAGTTGTCATAACTACTCGCCGGAAGAAGAGACACTCTACTCCGTTAAAGGCCGATGACGGCTTCTTTGAGGATGATTGTGAGGTTCTTGACTTCGCTCGGGACCGTGTGTGACATACTCTACACCCTCCACTTCCTTCACTTTCCCCCTACGCACTTTGTATTGATTTAGAAACTCTGCTCACGCGGCGTCGCTGACCTCAGTTGGAGTTTGGATCTCCGTCCACTGTCCTTTCCGATTCATATTCGCGCTTCCTTTTCCACTTTTGCTTCCCGATATTTAAACGCTCACGTGGAACATATTAAACTCTTGCATAAACCCATACTCTTCTTGCGTCAAGTTTGGGCGAATTTTTCGGCTTCCTCGGATCGACGTTTCGTGTCTATTGTCTCTCGCAAACCCAAATACCCAAATACCCTGTTCCAGGCCTACATGGTCTGGGAGTTGTTTTCTGATAGATCGGTGGTTCGCAGTTCTTTTACAGCAAGGTTGGTCTCTTCATTCAATGTTTTTCCCAGCAGTGGTCTGGGCATACACCCTTTCAACAACCTTGCCCTAGGCTAGAATGGTATACACTTCCCAACGAAATAGCTACAAGGCACCAAAAAAAATACAACCTGTACCTTTTTACCTTATACCTAGCCTCTGAGGCAACATCCGGAACGTAACCGGCGCTGGATATATTCCGTCAGTGCATGAAGCATGAAGGCACCTGGGTGATTTGCAGCCACACCGAGGAACGATGGAGGAAATGAGCGTATAGCGTTGATCCAACGGCATCCTGAAGTCTAGATATTTGGCAATCGAATTCCATGTCCAAAATGGGAGCTTATCCAAGACCTGTATCTATGTTCGTCACTCATCACTATCGTCGATGATGACCCGGTTCTGTTTCCTAGCATTGGCCTTCGACCCACTACTAAATAAAAGGCTAACATCCGGCAACGAAGCATCCGAGTCATCATCGAAGTCATCATCCACGGAGGCGAACGGGTCGGGGTCATTCGTCTTCTCGGGAGACAACAAAGAAAGAACCTCCCCGCCAGCGGGGATTGCAGTGGTCTTTTTAGACCCCGACCGAGCAGCGGGTTTAGAGGGCGTTTTCAAAGGCTTTTCGCTCCGTCGAGGCGTCTTGCGTGGAACCTTTGTCGAAGATTGACTAGATTCATCGGACGACAGAGGTTGGCGCGCTAGAATTTCCTTGAACCGACGATCACAGTCAGGACCAGCCTCGTCCATTTTCTGCAGAGCTTTGATCATGCGGCGAGTGAGAGAGCCATGCTTGACTTTTTTTGTTGGTCTTTCGACAAGCTGCAAACGCGGGAAGGCGTCGTTACGGGGGAACCGGATGAACTGCGGCGATGTGGCACCGATATTCTGGTAATGGTTCTCGAGCTCCTGTTGCTCGCTGGTGCTGAGTACAACGTCCTCCAGCGACGGGATGGCTACAGGCTCGGGTGTTGGCGTTCGGGGTCTCTTTTTCGGAGTGGCTGCTTTCTTGGAGGTCTTTTTCGCAGGTTTGTCGCCACCCATCGCCGAAGCTCGAGTAAAGCCAGTCTCCACGTCGTCTGGCATGTGGAACACCTTTGGGGGTCGCTTTGGTGCTCGTCCTTTGCCTTTGGGTTCGAGACTTTCTTGCTGCGAGTTCTCTAGGGGTATATCGATGTTTCGTCGGTCCGGTACTGGACGAATGCCTGCGGGCAGAATGCGAGGGGAACGATCGTCGTGGAATGTAAATCGGGCGCGGTTGGCTATCATTTGTTGCATCTTTTCGTAGTTGTCTTTGGCTTTGGTGTAGGAGTCTTCTTCTTTGCCTTTCATTAAGAGTAATGTGATGTTGCCGGCTCGCTTGCGGCCTGTTCGACCCATGCGCTGCAGCATGCGAATGGGTGATGCCGATGAATCGTAGCAGACGATGAGGTCGACTTCTCCGATATCCAATCCTTCCTCTCCGATCGAGGTAGCCACAATTGTGTTGTATGTGCCTTTCTTGAAATCTTGAATGATCTTGAGTTGTGTTTTCTGGTCCATTCCTTCAGAGCCTTTGGCGCTCGATTGGCCCACGAAAACATGAGGCCGGATCATGGGCCCGTATCTCTTCAATACTCTCGTGACCTCTTCTGCGCTGTCGCGGAAATGCACAAAGATCATGACTCGAGTCGCTGGCTGACTAGCGCCGCCATCAGGGAGCTCCTGGCCCTCGCCCCGGTCCAGAAAGTGATTCAGAATCACTGACTTCAGATATTCCAATTTTGGATGGCCAATAAACTCCGGGTTCTTACTCCAAGGTTCAATATGGCTGATCAGTTTCTTGAAGTTCTCATCCTGCACGACTTGCTTTTGGTATTTGCCGCCTCCACCTTTTGAGCCCTCGGCCCCTGATTTGAAATGAACGACATGACGATAGAATGGCACGATACCATGGTACTTGAGTAGATCGATGGCGTGAGCCAAGCTAGCAAGGACGGCAAAGATGGCGTTCACTTTGCCCTTCAGCCCAAAGTTGGCATTGCGACCAGCGGCAGACTGCTTCCATTGCTGTTTCGCCTTCGTGAGACCGTACGCAGTCAACCCCATTGGATCACGACCCCAATAGGCATTGAGTGTATTGAGTTGGTCAAGCAAGGGCTGCAAAGCCGCAGACATGAGATCCATACAGAATATCATTTCATCTGAATTCTCAAATGTCTCGATCTCGATATTGCGAGCATGGACGTAGTCGCGGATGTCGATCGAGTTCTCCGTACGGATCTCGACACGAGCAATGTCCAGGCCGTCAATGACCTCTTGTACTGATTCCACCGTCGAGCCCGGGGTAGCCGTGAGCGCGAGAACGCGGAAGCTGTTGTTGAACCGTCGAAGGAACTTGACTACCTCCACATAGGCATACGCGCCTGTCGCGCGATGAGCTTCGTCGACGACCAGCAGCACGATTCGCTTGGGGTCGGCGATTCCGCCCTTCAAGTCGTTGATCAATGTTTGAGGGGTCATGAAGAACACGCGCTTCGATTTCCACTCTTCGGCGCGGATCCCTGGTATTGCTCCTCCCGTGAGCATGGTCGACTGAGAGCGTGGTATTCCGGCAATATCCAAGCAGGCCGATACCTGCTGCGAGACCAGTGGTTTTGTGGGTGCTACAAAAATGATTTGCGAATCTTTCGTCCAGCGAAACCAATTAAGCATAATCGTGGCTGCTATGAAGGTCTTTCCTAAACCTGTCGGCAAGGCCACAAGTAGGTTGTGGAATAGACCTGCCTGGGTTATGTTGAACTGGTAGTCTCTTATTTTGCCCAGATTTGTTGGGTAAACCCATGTGTCCAAAGCTTCTTTGACAAGTTTGTGTTGAGTCGGTGGTTCGGTCTTCTGTGGAGGGCCCGGGTCTTGCTCGCGCGTTTCCGAGGCCGCGGGTCCTGAGGAAACCATGCCGAACAATGTGCTCTGTCGTAAATGGGGTTGTCGAATCGGACCCCGAGATTGGCTAAATTGCGGAGGTACAGGTCGAGCTGGTCGTGCTACCGGTGACAATGACGGCGAAGAATCGAATGCGCCTTCAGGTATGTCCTCTAGCTCAAATGGGACTTCCATTGTGCCATGTGTGCTTGTCTGTGGTGGTGAGGGGAGAGTCCTTTGTGGAGCAGTATTGTTTGCTAAGCTCGGCGGACGAAACCCTCCTCTTTGTTCCTCCTCAAACGAATCCAAAGATGCTGCGATAGCGGCTCTTAGCTCCTCTTCCTCAGGAATCCCCCTCTCCTGTCCATCATTTTGTACTTCGGTTCTGAACATTGGTGAAGGGGCCTTTGCAACGGGCTTCTGCCATCGTGGACCCCGTATCCGTTCCGGACTCGATGAAGGTTGCGTGAGCTGCGTGACAAACATGTCATTCTGGACAGTTGCGTGTTTCAGCACGCAGCTCTTGGTTTTAGAGCGATCCTCAAAGCCAAAAGATGGTGCCCGGCGCCTGGAGGGTAATTCTTCATCCTCCATATCAGAGGAAGAGTTGATTGAAGTACCGTCATCGTGGTCTACGCGGTCTTCCCCGCGCTTCTGTTGAACACGACGGCGTTTCGCGGGGCGGGATGGCCCTTCGGGGGTGTCGGGGACTACGAAGTCGTCATCATCGAAGTAATCCGACTCGGAATCTGTCGACATCGCGATAGTTGGAAGGCATGGTCGTTGAACGTGCAATTAGTCTCGCCGCTCGCGTCGCGTCGCGTAATCAGGTGATGGTGTTTGTTTAGTTTGCACTGGCGGCTAGTTCTGCCACTGGCACGTCTTCGAACTTCATCGAAAGGCCGAGCCGAGTTCACCAACTACCGAGATTGGTCTAGCATATCATGAAATGAAGGGTTCATACCCAGTTGTTTACACAATAATCTTCTATCCGGTCCCATCACTTGGATATTCTCCTAAAACATTAAATCATTGCTCGCCTGCCGAACAATCGCCCCTGTTTGTGTACAGTGTCCTACTCATGGGCCTCAGGTTATCGTCTGTGTCTGTTCTTGGCTTCAAAGTCTCCCCTGCCGAGGCCTGAAGTCCAATATGCCGTATGATCAAGCCAAGATAGTACGTAGCTTGGTCCCCTTGCTCATACGCTAATGCTTGGTGTCAATCAATATTTTGCAATTTGACAGGTCCACTCTTCCCCAGGGTCTCAATTTGCGACACAGCAGAAACCCCCCTTCCTAGGGGGAGATTATCCTGCACAATGCCCTAGTCTGGGGAAGCAAGGTGATTGTCGTGCATCGGCTCTAAGTCCATGGAAAGCAAGAGAACAGGGTCGAATAGGTCCGATATCAGCGGATTAAATCTGAGACATCACGAATGGGAGTCTGCACAATGTCTGTTTTTGTCTTTTGGCGTTGATTTTGGTTCCAAGGTTTGAGGCAAATTCCATGTCTGGGCAAAGGCCGGCCGTTTGCTTTTTTGATGGCTTGGATTCATTCAATATTTAATACTTCGCTCGCCTCCTCCTTTCCCGCTATCCGTCATTCTCTACTACTGTCGCTATCTACCAACACTTCTTCTGTCTCTCGTTTTCAGGATCTTCTAATACAACATGAAGTTCAGCATCTTCGCCCTCTCGGCCGTCTTGGCTGTCGCTGCTGCCGCCGACATCACCACCGCTGACACTCCAATCCCTACTCTTACCGCCGAGGCTGAGTGCGCAAAGAGATGTCCGTAATTCCCCCACAGCTTCCAATATATGCGGAAACAGCAATTCTAACTTTCAATTCCAGGTGACGTGAAGGATATCTGCTGCACAGCCAAGTGCTACAAGGTGCCCTGCCCCAGCGATGACCAGGCCAATGACACCAATGAGTGTGTCGCTGCCTGCCCCCAGGGTACTGGCTCTCCCGCCGATACCCTGAGGTACACCGACTGTGAGCAGTCCTGCTACAGATCGCACTTCTGGGGCGGCAACGGTCCCACTGCCACCCGCTCTTCTACCAGCTCAACTGGTACTGGCAACACCGGTGCGCAAACCACCGGGTCGTCAGACAACAACAAGAACTGTATGTACAGGTTTAAATGTTTATAGCGCATTACAAAAGGAAAACATGGCTTTGCTAACGTCTGCCTTCCAGCTTCTGATAACAATGACGACGACAACGATGATTCTTTCTCTTCCTCGGGATCTGCTACCACCTCGGGCTTCGCGCAGCAGACTGACAATGCCGCGGCCAACGTGAAACTTGGTGCCTCCGCTGCTGGTCTCTTCGGCCTGGTTGTTGCCGCCTTTGCTCTGTGAGCACATCGGCGGATAGAGTCTTTGTTCTATTGGGTCTACAACCTTGTAATTTCAGCATGGCCGCACGGGAATGTCCTTGATCTGGATCTATGGGGGTGACCTTGTTGGCCTAGTATAATTTTTCTTTCTATTTATCTTGGATATCAAATTTGGAGCATTTGTGAATGGAATGGCTTAGATTCTGGCACTGGCGTATTATCTTCTTCCCTTTCCCCATTGGCTTAAAACATACAAACGTACAATTCACGTATGGATCCATGTAGTACATTCCAACAATACTACCTAGTATGCGCTGGGTCCATGTACGGACTAATCTCTTACCGCCGGGAAGATCCCTACACAGACAACATGTCGCAGGCAGCAGGCATTCACCGCCAAAGCCAAAGGTTGTTTACTGTGGGGAAACGACAATTCTCCAAAATATACGGAGTACTGTCGAGCCCAATTGGTGGAATACAGAAACCGATCAACATCTGCTCGCTCAAAAAATCGCACCTTCTCAGTATATCAGTGAATCGCCGAAAAGAGATACAAATCAAATCTCCAACAGTGATAACCGAATCAGACTCCACTATGGACGACACGAGTCAGGAATTCCAAACGCTGTTTAGCAAGATGTCAGCTTTCGTGACAGACTGCATGTCTGGCCACGACCCGTCGCATAACCCGGCACATGTGCACCGAGTGGTAGCGCTCGCCAACAAGATCCTCGAAGCAGAGCGGGCACTGCACCCCACAACGCAATACAACGGCGCGCTTGTCAAACTAGCCGCATTGTTACACGACATTGGCGATAGAAAATACCTGTCCAAGGTAGATCCTGGAAGCGAAGAGCTCGACCCGACAACTATGGTGCAGCACGCTCTTCTTGCACGGGGTGCGACGCCGGAACTCGCATCCCAGGTGCAAAAGATCGTGTCCAATGTTTCGTATACATCCGAATGCAAGGATCCGGCCTTAGCTCGGCAGCTGATTGATGATGGACTTGTCGAGCTCGGAGTTGTACAGGATGCGGACCGACTTGATGCCATTGGTGCCGTTGGAATTGGGAGATGTTTTACCTTCCTTGGAGCTGTTGGGAAAAAGTATTGTGTTGATGGGAAGTGGGAGATGAGCAATTCCATTGAGCATTTTGGGGATAAGTTGGTCAAATTGGAGGGGATGATGAAGACTGTTACCGGGAAGGAGATGGCTAGGGTGCGGACGGAGAGATTGAAGGTCTTTGCGGGATGGTGGGAGGAGGAAATGAGTCTTGTCTCTGCTACACCTTGAAAAGAGATTTTGGTGAAGTGCATGTAGAGGTGGCTTACTGCACAGCGTCGAGGTTTCGAGGTGGTCTGGGCATGTCCGTCAGAACGTCCTCGTCGTGTCGATGATCCGCAAGTTATGGTCATCACTTAGTGACTGCGAGACTTTCAATGTCTAGCTGATAGAGTCCCTTTACTGATTCTTGGTTGTCTTTAAACCATCCTTTTGCAAAAACAAAGCTCCAGAAGAATTCAAAACATGACGATGGCCAGCTCTATTTTGACCACGCAGAGTGGCCGTTCGTCGTGCGCTATATTAAGAAGTAGACCAAAAGGGGCAGAAACAGAGCGAGCTTAGACTAGTACATATCAAGTCCCTACAATCTCTCCTCTATGGGCGTTCCTTGGACTTATGTTGCCCAAGTGTACCATCTATGTTGCGATGCGGTTGATATAGATCATGTACTGCCACGCTAGACGCCCGGTGAATGCACGCACCTCATCCGCCTAAGATCAACACCGCCATCCGCCGAGCAACAGAGTATACACAACCAACCCTCGCAACCATGGCTGATGCACAATTCGATAGCGCGCTGTGAGTAACATGATCTACAGGCTCTAATACCGCCTTATTTCCCCCAACCATGGCGATACCCCCCGATCTCGACGCAACCCCGCCCCCATGCACTCGGAGATCACTGAGCTGACCACCTTTACCCAGCGACCTCCTTCGGCGCCTGAACCCCCGCGATACCAAGAAGAACCTACAAGCGATCACCTCAATTGTCCCCGAACTTACAGAAGACCTCCTCGCCTCCGTTGATCAGCCCCTGGAGATTCGCCGCTGCCCGCAGAGCAACCGCGACTACTTGCTCTGCGACTACAACCGTGACGGCGATAGCTATCGGTCACCATGGAGCAATGAGTTTGATCCCCCACTTGAGGATGGTACCGTACCCAGTGAGCGCGTGCGCAAGCTCGAACTTGCAGCCAACGAGTCTTTCGATGTTTACCGCGAATTGTACTATGAGGGGGGGTGTGGGTAGCGTGTACTTCTGGGATTTGGACGATGGATTCGCCGGTGTGATTCTGTTGAAAAAGGGTGCGTGTTGTTCTTGGTGTGGAATGGCGCCGTTGCTCGAGACTGTGATTGACTCTTGCTCTTGATTAGGTGTCACCCCCGGTTCCCAGAGCTCCGGCGAATGGGACAGCATTCACGTTTTTGAGGCCACCGACCGTGCTCGCATGTCCCACTACAAACTCACCAGTACCGTTATTCTTCACCTGGCCAACAAGACCGAGGCTCTTGGTGATATGGACCTCAGCGGAAACATGACGCGCCAGGTGGAAGTTGACCTGCCAGTTGAGTCGGACGCTAGCCATGTCGCCAATGTAGGCAGGTTGGTTGAGGATATGGAGTTGAAGATGCGGAATTTACTGCGTAAGTTACACCCCGAGGTTCTGGTTAACCTCCCAAGTGAAGAGTTAATGCTAATTTGAGTCTCGTCTGATAGAGGAGGTTTACTTCGGTAAGGCTAAGGACGTTGTTGGAGAGCTCCGAAGTAAGTCTATGGGCCTCATATCTGCGTTGCTGGAATGTACTAACATGCGCTTAGGCATCGGGCCATTGTCGGATGCGAACAGAGACCGGGAAATCCAGCGGGAGATGATCACGTCCATGCAGAAGTAGTTTGCTTTATCCTTCTGACCATTACGTTCGGCTAGGCCGATGAACTAGAATTGTCGTTACCATTTCTTTTGCCATAGCTTAGTTCTGTGAACGAGCTTGAATATCGAACCATTCGTTGCCAGTCCAATTTGCATTAGGCCTGTGATATTTGATTATCGAACTAGTATATGTAGTGTAATATTCGTTTGTCACTTTTTTCAATGCCCGGTACTCTGCAGATGCAGATAGCATTGCAACCAGGCTCATTGTAATTGTAGAATCTCAAAGTGAGAGCCCAGGGTATCATATAAACGCATAAAGTAGCCACCGTCGGCCGTACCGAGCCCTATAGAGGTCATCATTTCAATCCACCTGCATATCCTGCGGTTCATTCGCAGGCTTTTCGTCCTGGGTCGTCTGCAGAATCTCCTCCACAACGAAACCCTCAGTAGCAGCCCACCGTTCAGCTTCCAACTCCTTCCAGGCTGCATCCTTCCGTACTTTGAGCTGGCCGATATCCAGCGAGCCCGAAGTGGAGAACTTATTATCCGCGCCTCCCTCGATTTTGGCTCCAGCCATTGGGTCGACTGCGGGTGGGCCGAGCTCGTGTGTATAGAAATATTCTTCAAGGGCGTGTACCTGGCGGCGTAGCTGAACATCCACCGAGGAGAGGAGTTTAAAGTAGACCATGCAGGCTTGTGAGAACAGGGCTTTGCGCGAGCCGACCGAGCCGTCGATCGCGGGGGATGAAGAGGCCAGTTTTGCAGAGGTTAAAACCTCAATTGCACTGGCAGCGGACCATACCAGTTTGTTCAAGTCCTGGGCAATAAGAGTCAGCGAGTCTCCGTGCATCAATGGCGCTCGTTGTAATACCTTATCCACTGCGTTCAGCTGCTCGATGCGATCGGCAGGGCTGAAGCTCTGCGGCTCCTTCGGGGATGTATCATCGCCCATGCTGGCCAGCCGTAGAAAGCACGATGGAGACAGAAGCCAGTGCGTGTGTGTAACCTCAACACTAGCAACTCTGCTAGGACAGAACGTGACTGAGACAACAATTGGAAGGCAATCGGGTGAATAGGTATCACGTGCGGATCGACGGGGTGCGGGGAGTGTCTCGAAGAGGTAGGCGGTCTGTAGCTTCGATCCACCGCCTCAAGATACGTTCAGTAGGTATCGAGCAAACTCGAGATAGTTATCGATAACGATCCCCCATTGCTTTTCCCCCATTGCTTTTCCCCCATTGCTTTTCCTCCATCACTCTTCCTCCATCCATCTCCCCTCCATCATCTTCGCTTTTCCTCCATCATCGTCATCTTACCTTCGCAACTAAGACTCATCCCAGCGACCGTTGTCTAGCCTGCTCGTTATCCAAAGCTTCCTTAGCAGTGCCTGCTGGGTCGACGACGCAGCCTCAAGCCAGCGCGGAAGTCGCAACTGATCATTGATAATGTCGGCGCCGGGTGGTGCTCCTAGCCCGGTCCCACGCAGCAATAGCATGGGACCTAGCGCAAGCGGCACTGGCATAGGGATGCCTCAGCAGTCTGTGTCACAGACACCAATCCAGGCCGCTCCGCAGTCAGGACAGAGTGCCCCTCCGAGTGGTGCTATGTCACAACAAAATCTGAACCAAATAGTACGTGTGTTCATGGTCTCTTTGCCGTTTCCCGCGCAAGTCTGGTTTCCCCTGCGTCCATTTTGTCTCTTTTGTCTCGTTGCGATGATTGTTTTCCTCGATGTGCCCACCCTGTCCAAGCCGAGGCAGACAAGTCACAGAGGCTTGATACATGACGGCCTTTCCACCTTCGACCCGAGACCCGTTCAGCCATGAAGAGTGTGGTAGATGTTCACGACGGAGGATGTTTGACGGGGAATCCGTCGTGTTTCACAACATCGAAGACGATATGACCGAGTCTCATAAGCATTGGCGTTTCCAATCCTGGCGTTGTGCATCCAGGCGATGTTCATCCGGAGTGGTCCATTGAACCCACCGTCCAACACAAACTCGAATGTTGCAATGAGCAAGCCTTGCAGTCTCCTGTGCCTTCTCTATTACAGCACGAGGATGTCGAATGAGATCGCGCCGAGGAACCAGATGAGTCCAACATATGCGAGCAGTATGATACATTGCCGACAGTGTAATCGATACAACAATACCCTGTTTCCCCTGAAACAGACCCGTTGGGTCAAAGCTTTGGGTGAATTTTTATAAAGGGAGTCTCTTCACATTCTCCTCAGCCGATGGCGGTGGACGATTCGAGCTGAGCACCTTGCGTCGCCTCGCGCTGAGCAGCTTGTGCCTCCTGGCGATGTAGAGCCAGCATCTCCTCGTGCTCGCGCTGAGCAGCTAAGAGCACTTCCGGCTGAGTAGGAGGTATAGCAGGGCGCTGAGCTTCCTCCTGCTGGGCAGTTCGCCTCTCCTCGCGCTTTCGATCCTCGAGTTTCCTTCTAGCCGCTTTTCTCTCCTCCTTAGACTGCGGCATTGTGGCAGTCTCCGGGTTAATAGCGAAGAGTAGCCGATGAAACAGAGATGTCTTCTGGGCGACTTTCAATGTCTCTGGAAGACCGCCTGAGGTATCCCAATAACCAGAGGAATAAGATTGCGGGTCGATGATAGCAGGTGAAAGGGCACTGCTAAGAAGAGAAACGGGAGAAACGGCGCGGAGGATGTGTTTGCTGTACCAAACTACAAAATGGGAAGGGAGGGCGATCAGCTGTCACTCAGACTTGTTCACGCCACTATCCCCGCATGTCGACATCCTGCTAGACGCGACCGCATTATTCGATCCTCCCTATCACTTCTACACACCACCACTACCATCTTCTATCTGGCCTTGACGTCTCATTCTACATTTGATTTGCCATCCCTGTTTCATCAGGTACGTTTCGCTATTAATCCGGAGACTGCCACAATGCCGCAGTCTAAGGAGGAGAGAAAGGCGGCTAGAAGGAAACTCGAGGATCGAAAGCGCGAGGAGAGTCGAACTGCCCAGCAGGAGGAAGCTCAGCGCCCTGCTATACCTCCTACTCAGCCGGAAGTCCTCTTAGCTGCTCAGCGCAAGCACGAGGAGATGCTGGCTCTACATCGCCAGGAGGCACAAGCTGCTCAGCACGGGGCGACCCAAGGTGCTCAGCTCGAATCCTCCACCGCCATCGGCTCCCGAGAAAGTCAAGAGACTCCCTTTGTAAAGGATACACCTGAAGCTTTGACCCGACGGGTCTGTTCTCCATACCCTTTGCTTTCACATTTTGTTTGGTTCTCTATACCTTTTGCTTTCACATTGTGTTTGGTTCTCTATATCTTTTGCTTTTACAGTTTGTTTTGGTCGAATCACTTTCTGTTACAGTGGAATGCTAACCTTTCATTGTGTACAGGTTATCGACTATCTAGCCAAGAAAGGCTACAATCGAACTGAGGCAATGCTTCGGATGGAATCTGCCAACCAGGAGATTGATGGGCGTCCTCTCCCTCAGTTGGGGGAGGATTCTCGCCCCAAGACCCGCCAAGGATTCGGTAAGCCAAGTGTCGCACTTGCATAGCCCAACATAGCAACTAACGCGATCTTCAGATTTGCTCAAGAACTGGGTTGAGGAAAACCTCGATCTTTACAAGGTAAGAGAAACAAAGCAGGAGCCCAGAACTTCATCCTAATTGCTTCACAGCCCGAACTTCGTCGCGTCCTCTGGCCGTTATTCGTTTACTCATTTTTCAACATGGTGACGTCTTTCTATCCTCAGGATGCAAAAGCATTCTTTGAGGCAAACAAAAACATGTTTCTTCCTGAGCACACTGACGATATCCGTCACTTTGAACCAATCAGTTTGCCGGAGCACCTGCAGGATAACTCCATCGTTAATCTGTACCGCACGAACAAATACCGCCTCGTGTTAAGCAACCCGGCTTACACCAATCTCCTCCAGTTCCTCGAGAGTAAGGACAAAGAGGGTGGTTCCGTCATGAATGCGATCCTTAGCAGCTACTGCTCGGTGAAGACTATGGATCGAGCAGCGGATAACAGATTCAGTTTTGCTGCTATGCTGGGCCAGATCGGCGCCGATCAGACCTTCCCCGCCGAAGACGAGGGAATCCCGGGACATCATCCTGGCTCGGCTTATACTGGCGACAACCCGGCCATGGCTGGCACCTTGCCCCGACTGAAGCTCGGGAAACTTCCTATGGAACCGGTTTTGATGGAGGACGTGCGGGCTGAACTGGCCGAAGAAGACGCGAAGAAGCCTGCGCCACCTGGTCGTAATACCTTTGTTCAAGAATTTGACCAGATGATCAAGAACGAAGATGATGATGAGGCACCCACTCGCGCCGACATTCCTTACCCCCCCTCTATTGATCGTGACGTCCAGGTTCAGGTTATGAAGGTGATGGAGCATCGCGATAGGTTCGAGATCAAAGCTCGCACCGGCGGTGTTGGTCCTGGTGTCAGCGTTTGCATGTTCACCTTCCATAATACTTATGATAGGTATGTTCATTCCAGCTATTCTTCGAACGGAGACCTTTGCTAACAAATGCACAGCATTAACTGCATCGATTTTTCGGATGACAGCAAGCTTGTCGCCGCCGGATTCGCGCATTCATACATTCGAATTTGGTCTCTGGATGGCTCGCCCATTCAAGCCGCTTACCCGGATTTGGATGATCTGCCGCCTACCAATTCGCGCCGATTGATTGGCCACTCCGGCCCTGTGTATGCTGTTGAATTCCAGCCGTGCGCAACTGCTCGCGAGAACGTTCCGGCCGAGGACAGACACCCTACCAATGCACGCTGGTTGCTTTCATCATCGGCCGACAAGACAGTCCGCCTTTGGTCTCTGGATTCATGGCAGTGTATGGTCGTCTACAGGGGCCACGACCGCCCCGTGTGGGATGTCCGCTTCGGACCCTTTGGTCACTACTTTGCTTCTGGCGGGAACGACAAAACTGCCCGCTTGTGGGTGACCGACCATATTCGTCAGCAGCGTATTTTCGCTGGCCATGATCAGGATGTGGATGTTGTGTGTTTCCATCCTAACTCTGCATATGTTTTCACTGCAAGTTCTGATCGCACTGTCCGCATGTGGGCTGTTACGACCGGTAACGCTGTTCGCATGTTCACCGGCCACACTGGCAACGTCACTGCGATGGAATGCAGCCGCAACGGCAAAATCCTAGCCTCCGCTGACGACCAGGGCTGCATCATCCTCTGGGATCTGGCTCCTGGTCGACTGCTCAAGCGCATGCGTGGTCACGGCCAGGGCGGCATCTGGTCCCTCAGCTGGAGCATGGAGTCCACGGTACTCGTGTCTGGCGGAGCTGATTGTACCGTGCGTGTCTGGGACGTCGCTGCGCCCCAGGAGGCCACACAGGGGCGTGTCATTGCCGACGGAGGCAGCGGAACTCGAATTGACGGTGGCCCACAGCCATCTGCTAGCCAGAACAAGAAGAAAAAGGGCAAGGATGACGTGGTCACTGCGGACCAAATCAGTGCCTTCCCAACCAAAAAGTCTCCTGTCTACAAGGTCAAATTCACGAACATGAACTTGGTGGTTGCTGGCAGTGCCTACTTGCCTTAGGCGGTGGCACTCCTCATCGTTTTCTCTGACCACAAGTGGTCTCTTCTGTTTTACTCAAAATACCCTGTTACGGAAACCTGGTGGCGTTCTGGAATCTGAGGTAGCACGAACTCCTCGCGTGCCTTATAGCTCCTGTGGTGCCTACATGTACTCTTTGCTTTTTCTAATATTTTCGCCACCGTGGTGTAGTGGTGCTCCGTTCGAGGTGGGTTGGACCTACCGGTGCTTATGAAGCTGGAGGCGTCCTCCCGAAGAACAATGGAGGTGCGTTACACCCGGTTGCTCAATGAACAATGAAGTTCTTAGGTAGTCTTCTTGTGCCTGTGCCGTTTCCATTTAGAAAATCTATGTAACTGAGATATCGTAATTCAACCGTAGAAACACGCTTGGAGGTATCAAGGGCCTGATACAGTATTTGCTTGCTTTCCCCGGCCCTTATTACAGTAGCGAAGCATTAGCAGGGGAAATACGGTAGCAGACCCGAATCTGCGGCGATACATCTTTGTGACTATGGGTGGACCTTTACTGGGTGTAATTGCGACATCGAGACAATTAATTAGGTAACATTCCACTATCTCAGATGCCCTGTCGAGCTATCAGGACCAGATCCTCCATTATTCATCGCAGCCGATGCCTGCATATCCGCAACCTTAGGCGGAAGTACCAATGCACTCCGGTCATTCCGTCGATAGAAATCCGCCAGTATCTGCGCGGTCTTGGCCGGCTGGTCCTCGTGAACGAAGTGGCCTGCTTCAGGAAAGACCTGGAGTTGATATTTGCCTGTAATACCGTGTGAGCATGATGCGAACCCAAAACTACTATAGACCAACGACATGAGTAGTATACACATACCTTGCATCTGCCCAATCATCAACTCTTTATCTAGTCGGTCCGTTCCAGCAAGTAGGAGTAATTTGCCGCCCCGTGCAGCGAGGAACTTGCTGCTCAATCCAACGAACCAGTTTTCCCAAAATGGTTTCGTCGCAGAGAGATTTGTGCGCCATACCCAGGGACGGGATGGATCGACGGGCTCGCTCTCTTCGTATAAGAGTGAGGGAACGGAGGCGCGGGCAGAGATCGTGTTGCGGATGGTGCGGGAACGTGTACTGGTGTCATTTTTAGCTTTGATAGGAAAAGCAATGAGCGAATCGGAGATTTGGGTACATACTGCCATTCAATGCCGGATTGAAGAGATGGGAATCGAGTAGGACGGGTAGAAAGGTATTTCTCCATGCTCTGCAGAGCGTCCATCGCTGAGCCTGGTAAATCGGGATTATTAGTATGTGATAGACATAACAGAATGGGAAACAAGACGACCATACCTTCGACCACGTCAAACACTGCGTATGCTAGCAACTTGTTGCCTAGCTCTCCGCCCTTGGCGACATCTGTAATTACTGCACCGCCGAGACTGTGTCCAACTAAAACGATATCAGGGAGGTTCTCCCAGCCCATTCTGGCCTGTGTCTGGTGGATGACATGGACCAGATCCCGGCTTAAAACTTCGAGACTGAGGTCCAGCTCAACCTGCTCGGACGAGTCAACATGAGCCGCCGTCGCCGTAGAGGGTGCCTGTTCCTCCGTCTTATTGATTAAAGTGGTCATGACAGTGCGGCCATGGCTCCGAGCATCTAGAGATAAGATCCCCGCCTTAGGTAGAATCTTCCGGATCTCTTCTGCGCATGTCGCGAATGAAAGTCCAGACGAACCAGCTCCATGGTGCATGACAAACAGCGGACCTGAGTCTTTTGGTGATGTTAAATAGGCGTGGTGGACAATATGGAAATCGTCCACTTCCTCCGCGAGGAATAACTCTTGTTCAAAGAAGTCTGTCCATGTCAAGGAGGACTGAGACGATTGTCTGCTGTATCATGTTAGTTTGTTCCCAGCGGATACCAGCCAATTAACTCAGCTGTGCAAGTAGACAAACCGGCGGTCCGTTCGGGCAAACAGATGTCGTGTCGGTGACGGGACCATCGTTCCGCTTGATGAGACTGAGGAAGCTGATGAGCCAGCGTCCGATGCATCTTCGGATTGATTCATTGATTCGGCCATTGGTGGTTCGGATGGAAGCTGGGCCAGTTTTGATTTGGCGAAGGATTTATGGAGGTCGCTCATCATAAGTGGATACCGCGGCTGTGCCGTCGCTCAAGACGGTTTCAATGGTGACGGCTGATGTTTACGCACCGTAGTGACCGTACGTTCTTACTCAATGAGAAATGGAGTCAATTGGAACAATCGAGTACACTTGCATCGGCTGATATTCATCTACGTTTCCCGCACCAGTACGGTAGTTGCCTCACTAATCGGTTACCGCTGACTAATGTTAAGCAGCCGAATCTGGTCAACATCATTTTGGCGAGAGCTTGGAGATGATTGACCGTAAGGAGGGCTGCAGATCAGGCAGGTCAGACATGACGGCGACGCATGTGACTCGATGATAAGTTCTTTCCGAGCTGAGTATGACATCCGTGTTTACTATGACAGTGACAGTTGATATCGAGATCATCAGATGAGGGGAAACAAGAGCAGAGCGGGGGAAGTAAATCGACCCCTCATTTACTGCAAGATAAGCAAATAGATTAGCCAGCTCATAAGAAACTCTTTTTGGTATCTCAATCCTCTTACTATTTGACTCGAAAAGAATGGATTCTAAAGTTCATTATCGTTTGTGGCTGGCTGGCAAAGAACAAGATGGGAATGCAGATCTGTGAGTGTACAGTATGGACATGTCAACACTCGTACCAACACTAATCTAGTGATCAGCATCCCAATTGAAGATCCAGCAACTGGATCCATATTCGCGCAGTAGGGGCCCCTTGAGAGAATCATTCAGTCCATTCCATTCTAAATTAGTCCCAGATGTCACGCAGCCTCAGCCGAAGATGTAGAGACGGCCATATCCGCAGCCAACACGGCATACAAGTCCGGCGTGTGGTCGCGTGCAAGTCGGCATCATCGAGCAGACGTCCTTGACAAATGCGCCGTACACCTTGCCGAAGCCCTCCCACAGTTCATCGCAACAGAATCGAGGCAGACAGGCCGCGTGATTCGCGAGATGAACGCCCAGATCCCCTCCTTGACAAGATGGTTCAAATACTATGCTGCATTACTGAGAATAGAGGAGCGTTCTGTCCTTCCAACGATGGGAAAGTTGCACAACTTCGTCGATCGAGTACCTCTCGGAGTGGTGGTACAAATCACTCCGTTCAATCACCCACTTTTGATCGCCGTGAAGAAACTCGCCCCTGCGCTTGCTGCCGGAAACAGTGTCATCATCAAGCCCAGCGAGCTGACCCCGTTGACAACCCTGATGTTGGGTGATATTCTTCGTCGGGCGGGTATCCCCGATGGTGTTCTAAGCGTCCTACCTGGTTACGGAGCCATCACCGGTAAAGCACTCGTCGAGCATCCGCTAGTGAGAAAGGTAGACGTGACAGGAGGTACCGAGGCTGGCAGAGCAATTGGAAAGATTGTCGGTGGGAATTTGGCGAAATATACGGCGGAACTCGGAGGAAAGGCACCGCTGATCGTGTTCGAGAAGGTCAATATCGATATGGCAGTCAACGGAATTGTCTTTGGTAGTTTCATCGCCAGTGGACAGACTTGCGTGGCTAGTACCAGGATTATAGTGCAGAACTCCATAAAGGACGAGCTATTGCCCAAGCTGCAGGCCAAGATCGAGAGCATTACGCGACGAATCGGCGCTCCAAGCAACCCGGAATCAACCATGGGTCCACTGATCTCCGAAAAGCAGTTGCAAAATGTCGAACGTCTGGTAAACAGCGCAATAGAAGGAGGAAATGCTGTCGCTCTTGTCGGTGCAAAGCGGATGAGTTATCAGAGCCCACTCGATGGATTCAACCTCGGTGGGGGATACTTCTACGAACCAACTTTACTTGTATCTCCAGATAAAGAAAGCAACAGTATTGTCAAGACATCTATCTGGCGTGAAGAGGCATTCGGCCCTGTCATTGTCGTTGCCGGTTTCGACACCGAGGAAGAAGCAATTGCGCTGGCAAATGACACCGAGTTCGGACTTGGAGCTGGTGTATGGACGCTGGACCTGCCACAGGCTTTCCGGGTGTGCGAACGAATCGAGGCTGGAATCACTTGGGTGAATACTCATCATCGCAATGATCCTAGCAGCCCCTGGGGAGGGGCAAAGTCTGCCAGTGGAGTTGGGAGCGAGAACGGAATCGAGGCCTACCATGCTTACACAACATCAAAAAGCACGATCATTAACTTTGCTACTCCTGATGAGTCTCTGGCAGCCGATGACTGGTTTGGAGATGGCTCCGGAAACGTTAGATACGGTTGAGTGGGCTGATGTCTTAACCGGCTTGTCTGGGCTTTGTTGCTCGAGTTTTTGAAGAATCTGCATGGTTATCAGGACAAATTCATAGATGTGATCAGCAGAATTCTCAAGAGCCTTGTAGATCAGTCATTTGTTTTGGAGACGCTGAGCTTGACCCCAGTTACCTCAGCCATGGACTGGCTAAAGAGATCCAAATGCGTGTTCCATACATAAAAGGTTGAATTCTTGGGGTTCATAGTAACCCGGGATGGAGTGACAATGGACAAGAAAGTCCAAACAGTCCTCGATAAGCCCGGACTAGAGTGCATCAAAGATGGCCAAGCATTCTTGGGATACACTGGGTTCTATCGAAGGTTCATCGAGGCATACTCGAGGATTTGCGCACCACTCTCGGGGCTCACGAAGCATCCATCTGCAAGCAAGAAGGGAGCAAACAAGAAGACTGAGGGCTTGTCTTTACGGCGGAAGCAATGAAAGCCTTTGACACCCTCAAACAGGGCTTCACAAAAGCACCCCTCTTGACGCACTATGTCGATGTATCGATTTCTGGTCTGAATTCTGCTTCCTACTGGCAGTAAGACGAACATTGCTAGGGCCCAGGGGGAGCCATCTGGCTCAGTCATCTTGGTGCATCCCACGTAATTCCTGAGATAATACTCTATCGTCTGATTCTGTCTTTCTATCTGCCCGTCTGTTTGATGGTGGTATGCGGCAGACAATGTGCGTCTTACTGCCAGTAGGAAGCAGAATTCAGACCAGAAATCGATACATCGACATAGTGCGTCAAGAGGGGTGCTTTTGTGAAGCCCTGTTTGAGGGTGTCAAAGGCTTTCATTGCTTCCGCCGTAAAGACAAGCCCTCAGTCTTCTTGTTTGCTCCCTTCTTGCTTGCAGATGGATGCTTCGTGAGCCCCGAGAGTGGTGCGCAAATCCTCGAGTATGCCTCGATGAACCTTCGATAGAACCCAGTGTATCCCAAGAATGCTTGGCCATCTTTGATGCACTCTAGTCCGGGCTTATCGAGGACTGTTTGGACTTTCTTGTCCATTGTCACTCCATCCCGGGTTACTATGAACCCCAAGAATTCAACCTTTTATGTATGGAACACGCATTTGGATCTCTTGGCATATAGTTTGTATTGCCTGGGCCTCTCTAGGACTATGCGTACGTGCTTGAGGTGCTCTCTGAGGTTCGACAACTTGACATTTGGATTTTCGGCCGTCTACTACCTCCATTGCGACTCTGTGATATGGCACTAGGGTCTAGGTTGGCATCTGACTCTAGCCTCTGGCACTTGGCTCTGGGCGCCTTTTCCGAGACTATCTCGCGGATTCAGGGTCACCTCCCCGGCTGCCATACGATCGGATCTTGTGTCCGTTTACCGCCCTGACCGTCCTTTGGGGGTTGTCTAAGTCTTCCAGGTTTTGTTCTACCCATATTTGACTTATGAATGGTTTTTCAGCTCCACAGTCTATGAGGATGCCTACTGGGATCTCTTCTTTCCCTAATTCTACCTTGGCTTCGCATGGAGCGCCTCGCTGAGGCTGGTATTTGCACCTCCTTGGGGGTCATCAGGGGCAACCTCTATGCTTGGCATGGGTCTTCTGGCCCCTGTTCGATTCCTCCAAGGGGTGTGTTTTGTTCCACAGGTGCTTGCGGGTCGCCGTCTGCGAGACTCAAAAGAGGTGAGGTCAGGTTCCTCCCTCGATGGCTCTGGTTCAGCGTGCGCCCTAGACCCCTAGTCTGCACTCTGCACCATTGTTCCTTCCAGTTCGGCCCGATCCCATCATCCCACTCGAGAGTTCAGAATGTGAAGGCCTGGTGGTCCTTCGTGGTGTATGAGGATCTCGAGGAGATACTGAAGCGGATACATATAGAATGGGTAAGGATACAATGTGTAGTATTGTTCCTAAAGTAGATTGAACTCTGGTCTCTTGAGTGAGGCTCCGAGTTTCTATTTATGCGCGTGTGCGTTAACTAAGCATCTTGAGCGAGCCCTGAGGTAGTGCGACGATCTCTCGTTACCTCGTGGGTCCTTCGGATCCATATGTCTGCCCCCGGTATGGATGCCGGTACTGCCCCCTAACTCCGCCTTGGGCGTCGTGTTGTGACAAGAGCGGTCCAAAAATCCGGCAGAATTTTGGATCATGTGATAAGGTCTGAGGGCCCTGAGATAAACAAAGTGAGGTCGACTTCTTGAACTTCAATAAACTGCAATCAATTGGAGTGAAGAAGAGATAGCAGAAACCGCAATTGCAGAGCCATGAGATTATAGCTGTTCGTATAATACAACTCTACCCATCTTTCGCCCCTCGAACCACATATCACTTTCACATTCCCCGCGGGACCCCCCAACCATGACGAACTCAACACTAGTGAGTACAATATTCTCCTCAAAAACGCCGAACTAGACTAACAACCTCACAGCGCACACAGCAAGTCCCCCAGCATGTCACCACACTGCTATCACACCTCACCTCGCGCCCGGGCGTGCAATCAACCATGATCCTCTCCCACAAGGACGGCTCCATCATTCAAAGTACAGGACTTCTAGCCCAACCCGAAGAAAACACCACTCTTCGCACGGCACATACACCCCCCACAACCGACTCGACCCCCCTCCCCTCCGCCCAACCTACCGATTCATCCCCTACCTCGCCCGCCGCGCCACAGCCATACCAACCCTCCCAAGCCGAGACACTCGCCGCGCACATCTTCGCCTTTGTCTCGAGCGCAGAGGCACTAGGTGTTTCGCTGTCGCGACCCACTTCCGCCGTGCGGAAACCCGGTGACGGCCACTGGGATGGCGATTACGACTACGGGAATGAGGGCACGGCGCGCGAGGAAGACCGCGACGATGGTGTCGACCGCGATGAGGACGGAGAGGTGAAGCTGCTTCGTATGCGGACTAAGAAACATGAAATTGTCGTCGTACCGGATCGGAAGTATCTGCTGTGCGTAGTGCATGATGCCGTCCCTGGTGGAGGGGCTGGTGCGGCGAGCTCGCGCTCCCGGTAGGGAGATACTTGGTTCAATTCCGTTTGAGGATATGGCCGCTGTCAATTGGTTCTCTCGGGGTTGTTCTTCTTTTCTTGTAATGTCTTTACGGAGCTTGTTTTGTTGGCTTTGGATTCTATGCATATACCCGATGGCAGCAAAATCTTCGCATCTGATTCTTCTTTTTCCTTGTTATGGGGGTTTATAAGATTACATATGAACAATACCGGAAGCTAACAGTGTACTTTGTATATCTAAGCACTTGCAACGCCTTGCTTTCTTTCAGGTCCACAGTATTGCCTCGTGGGTGAAGGTATCTCGTAGGCAATGTGGTTGCGGGCCTTCCATCGTCGAGTGCCCACAGCCTACTTACTCAGCTTCCATACAGATGCAGCCTTGGAAGTGCCTTGGAAGTGCCTAGAAAGCGCATCAGCAACTAGTACTTTGGGGCACCATGGCATTTCAGAAGCAGAACGGTGCGTAATGCGCACTGCGTATTCGCCAGTAGGTAGGAGCTCCACTGCCTACGGTCTACCCCTCTCAGCGGCATAAGCCGCCAGTGGATAAAATCTTCGTAGATTGCGATTTAGATACCAAAGAATACCTCTACTGCTACATAGCTATCAACACCAGCAATTCATACAATATGGTTCCTGCTCTCGATGTATCGGCCGCTCGCTCTCGCTTCCCTGCCCTGCAACAGGAGCAAGTGTATATGGACAACGCTGGTGAGTAACTGATGAAATTAGCTTGCCCACTTCCAGTTTCGAGATCTCTGATCGGTGATGGCTTCGTGTTTCATGCTAATGGCTATACTACAGGTGGCAGTCAGGTTCTCGATACTGTGGCCGACTCGTTAGTCTGCCTAATCTCAGTATAAATCAATGCATCGTACTAACACGGCCATAGCATCCGTTCATACCTGCTGAAGACGAATGTCCAGCTCGGAGCAACCTATAAGACCTCCAAAACCTCGACAAATGCGTACGATAATGCATACAATGTGGCTGCTGGCTTCATCAATGCGGCGCCCGAGGAGGTATGGCACAATGATACATGATGCCAAGAAGTAAGATAAAGATACCAGAGTGTATGCTGACACACGAATCGGGTTCAGATTAGCATCGGTGTCTCAACCACTCAGCTACTGCACAATCTCTCCATCGCGCTTAAAGTTCAACCGGGCGACGAACTGGTTCTGTCCAAGCTCAACCACGAGTCCAATACCGCTCCGTGGGTCCAATTAGCAGACAGGTTGGGCTTGACCGTAAAGTGGTGGGCTGCTGCCGATCCAAAGAACCCGATCTGTGATCCAGCCGAGTTGAAGACCCTACTCTCGGAGAAGACCCGACTCGTGACATGCCCTCATGTCTCCAATATCACTGGCAGTATCAGTTCCATCCGAGAGATTGCGGACGCCGTCCATGTCTATCCCCGTGTATGTGGCCCCTACCTTATGAAAAAAAAAGGAAAAATACAACCTGCTCACACGACTTATAGGCGCTGCTGTGTGTAGACGGTGTAGCTCTGGCACCCCATCGTCAGGTCGACGTGAAGGCGTTAGACGTTGACTTCTACGTAATCCGCAACCCTAACCTCTACGTCACTGAATCGTCGCTAACCTCTCCATTACCATTTAGGCATTTTCATGGTACAAGGTGTACGGACCACATCTGGCGCAACTTTATGCCTCATCACGCGTGCACGAGCAGATCCAGTCACTGGGCCATTTCTTCAACCCGACAAACACACTAGACAAGAAGCTCAACCTGGCATCGGCTAATTATGAGCTAACACAGAGCATTCCCCAGGTTGTGGAGTACTTTGGGCCCAACCCAAGCGTGACCTGGGCCCAGATGGCCGAGCATGAGCAGCAGCTGCAACGAATTCTACTTGAGTTCCTGGCCTCGGACGGTCGTGTCACCGTGATCGGTGAGCCGTCGGCCAGCAATGAGCTCCGCGTGCCGGTTATTAGCTTTGTTGTACGAGGACTGGGCAGCCAGCGTCTTGTAGAGGAGGTTGAGCGCCGATCGGCTTATGGCTTCCGCAGTGGCCATATGTACAGCCATCGGCTACTGGCCGAGGTGTGTGGATTGGAGGATGTGGAGGATGGGGTTGTGCGGGTCAGCTTCCTGCATTATAACACCGGTGAGTGGGGAGATCTTTTCGGTTGTATTGGTCCGATGCTAATAAAGACAGTGGCCGAGGTGCAGGGGCTGGTAGAGGTCTTGCGAGAGGTGCTTGCATCTTCGTAGATAGCTTGGGGTGTACCTACCTACGCAGTATGTACATTTGCATTTGTCATTTGGATGATATTAATAGTACACGCTGTGGAGATAAGTTATGAAGACTTTTCCTTTCTTCGATTCTGTGTTTCAGTACTCCCACTGTACTGCAGACAGAAGCGATGTCTCGTGTCTCTGCAACGATACTACTTGAAGTTTCTCGAAACCCATGATTACTCCACCTTTGAAGCCTGAGTCTTTGTTTTCAGCCTAAACCTCCCGGTGAGGTCATCTGAGAACCCCGAGGTAGCCCTAGCCCATTTGGAAGAGGCTGCAGGCAGTTCCCCAACCCCAGCACTGCCGATCAGTATGCTGCCCAATCAGCATAGATATAATCATGGAATATGTAATGGAAACGAGGGTGGGGCGTAGCCTGACATACGCGCGGTGATTGGTCACCACACCAAAGACAGCGTGGCAAGCGGCTTTTATGACTCAAGTGGGACTTTCAACCGAGTCTTCAGATTGACTGAATTTAGCTTCTACTCCGTATGAGATACTGATGGTGATTAGTGACTTTATGTACTCCGTAGATGGTTATTTGAGAGGAAATCATGGCATTTAGACCTGAGTGGCTACACAGTGAAAACTATTGTGCCACTACATATGGTGGGCATTCTTGGGGGGTTCTGTCTACACAGTAAGAAGTTGTAGACTTGTAGTGCATGATAGAAAACAATATTGCTATTAATATGACAAGAGATGGGATATAAAATGTTAGATATCAGATAGACAGACAATACCATAAGGCAATGAAATATGTCGCTAGTATATAGAAGATCAGACGATAGAAAGTGATCGAGCGTGAGTCACCGTCGTACCACCCCCATTCGTCTCCTATCTCGGATCTGCTTCGCCGTATCCGGGCCCTTTTCCCCCTCTCACCATCTCTCACGATCAAAGAGAGAAAGGCCAACTTATCTCTTGATAGAGGAATATCGAAAGCATCAGAAATAGAATATTTGACTATATTCTATTTTCTATACTTCGTGTGGTCCCTGCGCCCGGCCTCCCTAACCCGCCACCCATTTCTCGCCACAGTGTGACTTTCTTCTTCCCCTTCCTTTTTTTGCCCCTCTCTTAGTCAAGAAACAGATTTTGAGAAGAGTCATAAGTGAGTTCTTGATAAAGTGTCCCTGATATCCTCTGACTCTTCTAACTTCTCGCCTCCCATCTCAGCCTCACCCTCCCACCCCAACTTCTCTCCTCTCCGCCATATCCTCCCTCTCTGCCTAGCCACTTCGACGACTGCCTTGTACAAGCAGCCACAAGCGTGGTTCTGCCTGTCTATGGTCCGTTGAGTGCCTTGATCTAATCCTTTTCCCATCATACAACTTGTTTCAAAATGTACCCTATTGTCTCCTTCGTTCCGATCGCCCGTGCTGCTGTTACCGACCTCCGCATCGTCACCGTCTCTTACTCCATCTAAATACAGTCATCGGAAAAGAGTCACCTTACCACGTGCCCCTGCTTTGATCATTATATATCAGAAGCACTTGGTTGATCGGATCGGATACGTTTTCCTATTCTTGTCTCTATAATTTGCTTGCTTTCCCCTTTGGCCTCTTTACCTCTTTGACCCGCTAAATCCGGCGGTTCCGCTTTTTTTCATACACCTGGTTATCAACCTGGCACTTTATACTTAAGGTCTGCCGTCGCCTACGTCGCAAAAGACGGCTCCTGTCTCCTCGGCTCTCGTTCCCGGTTCCTCGCTTAACGGTATCTTGACACTACGGTTCCAAAATCGGACCATTTCGATCTATTCCGGCGCGGTTTACATCTGAACCTTGTTCACACAAACGAGTCTATATGAACTCCGCACAACCTCCGGATATGTCAGGGATGGACGTCTTGGGGATGAACCTCTCAAACCCAAGTTCTCACTTGACAGCGTCTCAATACGCTCACCCATACGCCTCCTCTATCTCCTCCTCCGCCTCCTCCTCCTCTTCATCCGTCTTCTCTCTCGATTGCGTCTCATCGCAGAGTTCGATATCTTCGACATCGACTAACCCGGTGGATGCGACCTGGGAGAATGAGGGTAATAACCAGCTGGTGGGAAGAAATCCGAACGGAGCTTGTGCCCGGGCTTATGCCAAGGGACGTGCTCCCAAGGTGGACGGTGTAGTGCCACCCGAGTTGCGAACGCATCCTCGGCGCACTAACGGTTATTCTTCTAGCGCTCCCAGTGCTCGCCCTCCGCCATGTCTGCTTCGGCAGTCGGAACGGAAGGTCAACTTCGTCGACAACCTCGTCGGTAAGTCTTGAAAAGAATTTCAAAGACATCCTCAAGATCCATCTTGAACCCCTGGCTAAATCATCCTTCCTTCACTTTAAGACACCGCATCGCAGATCGTTGAAACCATCTGGCCCCTTTCCGCCGTGGCATCCCGCAGTGATGCCGCGACCGGTTCCAAGGGTGTTCTTCCTCTCCGCACATTCATCCAGGAAACACTCCGCCGCTCGCGTACTAGCTACAGCACTCTGCAGGTGGCCTTATTTTATTTGATTAAGATCAAGCCCCATGTGCCCACGCATGACTTCACCAAGGAGCAACCTCGGGAACAGTCGGTTTTGCGGGCGATGCAGTGTGGGCGCCGGATGTTTCTGGCAGCGCTGATTCTAGCTTCAAAATATTTACAGGATCGCAACTACTCCGCTCGTG
This sequence comes from Penicillium bovifimosum, assembly GCF_028826915.1. NCBI lineage: Eukaryota > Fungi > Ascomycota > Eurotiomycetes > Eurotiales > Aspergillaceae > Penicillium > Penicillium bovifimosum. The sequence continues at coordinate 2,572,633 of NW_026622711.1, forward strand.
CCTGGAGCAAGATCTCTGGCCTCAACACTCTTGAGATCAACCAGAATGAGCTTATGTTCCTCAAGGCCGTCGGATGGCGCCTGCACGTTGATGAAGCGACGTTTCAGCGTTGGACTGATTTGGTCTTGAAGTTGACCCCTGGTGCCGGTGGACCCCCGGCTGCTGAAGGTCAGTGCTGGCAGACTGTTTTGCCCAGACTTACTCCTGAACTTGACTCTGTAGAGTCAGAGCCCATGACCCCCGTCTCGGCGATGGGTGGGATGGATATTGGTCTGCCAGAATCCCCGTCGCCTCGGAGCGTACCCAGCACTGGGTCAATGCGTTCTTTGTCGTGCGAACAATCTCCAGCTTCTGCTCGGAGTCTTCCGCGAACTATGGAGCCGACTCCGCGTATGGACTTCTCTACTTTGGCTATGCCTGGTCTTCCACGGCCTACGATGCTTCCGACGCCTCAGATGACTCCCCAGTCCCAGGTCGCCTCCACTCCTGCTGCGAGTATGGCGGCTTACAATCCCAGACGACCCTCCATCTGTACGGCTATGTCTCAGGCGCAGAATGCGTGCATGGCGCGATCGACTCTCGATCAGCGCCCGCCTCTGTCATTCTGCCCTCGGTCCCAGTCGTTCGATGTGTACCCGGCTGCGGCTCGTCGGTCATCTTTGGCTCGCTCAACCTCCTCGGCTTCATCGCCCGACTCGATGGTGTCGGACGTGTCTACTCTGTCGTCCCGCTCTTCGCGGTCGTCATCAGTCTCGTCCATCGCCTCGGGCACTGGTGGGTCAGCTCCGCCAAGTCTGGCCGTGAAGGCCACCTTGCGCTGCACGAGCAACTCACTCAAGGAGTCTCGGAAGACCCTGGCTATTGCCTCTCCGATTGATGAGAGTTCAACGGTCGGTGTCTACAGTTCTCCTGAATACCCCAGTTCCATGGGCTCTTCGGTCCCCGATCTGTCCAAGTTCTCGCTGGACACTAGCCTGAGCGAGGCTGCTCAGAGTCTCTGCCAACTTTCCGGTGCGACGCCCGAGCTGCGCCAGTGCCGGAAACGCGGACGTACTGGCTCGGACGATCTTTTGCTCCAAAACCATGTGCGCCACCTGATCAACCTCGGGGCTTCTGGAGCGCAATCCGTGTTGCCTGATGGACAGCTCCCACGCTCGTTCATGCCGCAGCACGAGCACTTCATTTCCGCTACGCGGACTGGCCCAGTCTCCGGACCCGCAGGCATGAAACGTGCCTGTTGTGGCAGCGAAGCACGCAAGATTGCCTTGAACCCCGGCATGCGCGTGGCGGAGTACTTGAATTGACTTGTGATTTATTAGCGGATCTTCCTATTTTCTTCGTTCCCTTTGCGCGAGGGTGCAACACAAAAAGAAAAAGTCCGTCTTTATTGTTTCTTTGCTCCCTACGGCGTCTCGACCCCGAGGTGTTATTGTACATACCCCCTTACCTTCCTCGGGCACTCGGGTCGTCGCACTGGGATTCGGGCGTTTGATTCCCACGAAATGTACGATGCGGTGATGACGGGCGTGTCTTCTACTTGTATCGTGCATATGTTTCTCCCTCTTTTCCCCTTTCTTTATCTACTTTTGTGGTTGCGAACGGAGTGTGGTCGGCATGGGATGGTTATGGTCTTTTATTTACTCTGGTCTCTGGTTCTTATGGGAGGACAGCGGGCGTCTTGCCCTCATTATACCTGTATCACCTCTCCCATCTAGGAATGGTCTAGTTATACACCGTCCTCGGGCGTTCTCGAACTTCCTGGATAGGGATAGACAATCCAAAATACAGCTTAACAGCGATATCGGCCCCTCCCTCGTATTCCTAAGCGCCAGGCCAGGCAGTTGTGCACCTGATCACCCTCGTGTGACATTCGAATCCACCTTGGTCCGTGGTTCTGCGGTGACTCATTTCAGGCATCAACCGTGGCTGGTTGCTGTGCCACATACTTAAGATGTGGCTGTGGCTCAGGGTGTGGCTGTGGAGACATGACTCGCATCAGCCCTTTCTATCTATAGAAACAAGTTTATGCGCATTCCAACTTGCTTTGATTGGGCTTTTATGGGAGCTGTATGCAAGTCTAATGCAAACGCGCTGGCATGCAGTTCGAGAGAATTTTTACCATACTCGTCCAAAGGTATCAATGCCTGGAAAGTTAGTGGCAGAGCTCGCGACTGGGTAGAAAATATCGATCGGCAAATCGCAACTCGCTTTTTCCGCGTAAAAAGGGAAGCAGCATATAATTTTTTCCTTGCTGATGAATGTGCTTGTGGATATTCCTGAGTCCTCCCTTCTCAGACTTTCATTTCATCCAAGTCAGAGATCATGTGATACGATCAGATAAGATGGCGATCAGCTGATTCTAGTCAAGCGTCCCCGCATTTCTGGTTTCGGTCTGTCTGTCTTCGTCTGTTCCCTCTCTCTTCAACCCCGCAAACATCTATATTTTGAGGCCAGTTTGTTCATCTGCTCAGCTGTTATGATGGTATCTCGCTCAGCAACCTTCATCGCCGGTGTTCTCGCCCTAGCCTTACCACTCACGGCCAACGGCTTTGTTGTCCCACCTCCAGACAATCTCCAAGCCTTCCTCGAACGACCAGGGAACGTGAACCCAAGCTCCAACCCTATTCCTACCGAAGATGAAGCAGCCTTCACCCGCCCATCGTGGTTCACGTCGGCCTTGATGGCCCGCCGCCTCCTTGCTTTATCCCCTTCCGGCGTCATCTCGACCACCTTCCCCGAGTCACTCTCTGCACACGACCCCAAAGATATAGCCGGTCTCTCTATCGGCCTTCGCGAATATATTGCCGACTGTGATAGCTCCCTGCCCTCAGATCTATCCCACGATGACAACGGCGACCCAACAATCCTTGGCCTCCGCATTGGTACTACATTCAAGAACATTGCTGCCGGGTCGAACCTCAGTCTCCAACTGGACTGGTGGGATCATCTGAATGAAGCTGGCCCAGTATACCCTGGTTTGCCTTTAAGCGCGGCTGCTCTACCTCGCGTCACTCTATTTGGATATTTGGAGCATCTCCCTTCCCCACTTCCCCACGACGCTGCCGCCGCCCTCGAGAAGTGCTTCCTAGAACCACACCCGGATGCAAAGGTCTGGCTACCAGGTGCTTCTTACTCTCCCCATGCTAGTTTCTGGGCACGGCTGGTTGTTACCCATGCGTACTGGATTGGTGGATTTGGCGATGTGCAGCAGATTGGGTGGCTTAATCTCACAGAGTGGCAGGGGATTCGTCCGCACGGCAGTGTAGAGGGCGTCGGCGATGGCCGCGGATGGCAGGATATTCGCTTGCCTGGGGAGAAGCTGTAATGGGCATATATAGCCGTACTCGCTATCTCCACGGGCATTGGTTGAAAAGCCGATGATCGTTTCAAGTTGCGTTCAATCCTGCACATGCAGCATGGATAGCAAATAAGCATATCTTCATATCTTTGCACGCTATACGAGTTTTCACGAAGTAATCTTTCCCATCTTCTTTCTCATTCGTCCCCCCTGTGCTTATCAGTTGGATTATGCAGCCCTGCTTATCATCTTATCATCATCCCTGTTGTGCATGGGGCAGGTCTGTGAGCGAGTCTGGGGAATAAGAAGACGTTCCATGGACCTGCGTTGCTTTCTCGATTGTCTTCAAGTTATATTTATCATTGAGCTGGTCTGTCCATTGCGTAGTGGTGGTACAGCATTGCATTAACCTATCCCTTGGAAACTTGGAAAGGACCCTGGGGTCCCGAACCTTAAACTTTAGCCCGTCTCTGACCTTATCTGACTCCACTTGGCGACCTTGCTCAGGTGAAACATAGAAGAGTTGCTTGTCCGACCATGCAGCTGAAGATCCCAAGGCCTCATATACGGGTTCCACAGGGCGAATCTGCTTTTGCAACAGGGAATGCACGATGGACAAACCGCGATCTAGATCCTGTGCCCAAACATGGGCGCAAATGGGGCGCTAAGAGTCTAGTAGGTACGTACTTGTGCTTACCTTGCTGGCATTCACCAGCTTGGAGACTAACAGAGAATTCTATCAGCATACTGGATCTCCGACGCCCTCCACGCATCGACCTGGCAATTCGCCAGCGGCATAATAGCCGTCGGACTTACATATCGAGAAGCGATTGGCATCGTCGCCCTGTCTTTCTTCATTATATCGCTTCCCATCGCAGCGAATGGCGCTGTAGGCGCAATATACCATGTACCATTCCCTGTTATCGCGCGCGCAAGCTGGGGCTTTTGGGGCTCCTATATCGCGATCATCTCGCGAGTCATTCTCGCCTTGTTCTGGTTCGCCATCCAGAATGTCAATGGCGGAAACGCTGTACGAGTCATGATTGCAGCAATCTGGCCAAGTTACCTGGATCTTCCAAATCATATACCCGAGTCGCAGGGTATCACGACCAACGGCATGGTCGCCTTCTTCCTCTTCTGGTTACTCCAGGTGCCATTCCTCTGCATGCATCCGAACCGATTACGATGGCTATTCACGGTCAAATCAGTATTAGTCCCAATCGCCTGGATTGCCATGCTAATATGGGCCTTTGTCTCCGTAAAAGGCGGCGGCCACGTCTTCGCCCAACAAGCCCCAACCGTCTCCGGATCCAAATACAGCTGGCTATTCCTCGCCAATATGACTTCAGTCATCGGCAATTATGCAACTTTATCTGTAAACATGTCCGACATCTCCCGCTATTCACGTGTCAATCCTCGCTGGCAGTTACTCTATATCCCCATGCTACCACTCATCTTCACCTTCTTCTCCTTCATCGGCATCGCCGCCTCATCCGCAGGCCAAGTCCACTACAATCTCGACTCCATCCCCTGGGACCCATTAGTCCTGATCAGCTACTGGCCCAATCGCGCCTGTCGCTTCTTCGCCGCAGCATCCTTCGCCCTGGCCTCTCTGGGCGTCAACATCTCCGCAAACTCCATCTCCGCCGCCAACGACTTCACGGCCCTGTTCCCACAGTACATCAACCTCCGACGCGGCCAGCTCCTCTGCGCCGTGCTATCCTGGTGTCTTGTCCCGTGGAAAATCCTCGAGTCAGCAGGTAGTTTCCTGACTTTCATGTCGGCGTACGCCATCTTCCTCGGTCCCATCGCTGCGATCATGATGTGCGACTTCTGGGTCGTTAATCGTCGGAGATATGACTGTCTAGCTCTCTACCAGCCGAATAACCCGACCTATCGCTTCGAGTTCACGGTCCCGGGTTTGGGAGAGACTGTCCATGGCACGAACTGGCGGGCCGTGGTGGCTTTCCTTGTTGGTGTTGCGCCGAATGTGCCCGGACTGGTTAATGCTGTGAACCCGAATGTCGATGTCGGTGTTGGGATTCATCCGTTTCAGTTTGGGTGGCTTTTGGCGTTTTTTGCTACTGCCACTGTATACATGGCGTTGTCGTGGCTGGTTCCTGCAGTAGAGACTCAGGTCCCTCGTGCTGTGCTTTGTGATGAGGTTTATGATGAGGAGGGAACGGTTGTGGATGGGGTGGAGGCGGATGATGAGGATAGGAAGGATGTACTTTCTAGTACGAAGGAGAAACCGGGGAAGGATGTTTAGGTTCCCTATGTCTTACTGGGAGGGATGTGGAGTTCTATGTGATTATCCAGTTGACTGAATTGAATACCTATCACTTTGCATTGCGTTTCAAGAAGTGATCATTGACAAGGAAGGTGTTGGCACTTCTAGGTTAAGTCTTCCCGTGAAGTGTGTACCTGGAGGTGTTAACTATACAAAAGGTGAACGAGGCACAGTACCGGATGTTCTGTCTCACTTTTGTCGGAGCAATAATTGAATCTCTACACCTTTGCTGTTCGATCAAGCCACTGACATGGATGAGAAGCCGTTCTTTTCTTCGCCCCTTGCTCTGGCACAGACCAGTAATCTGGTGGATTTGTCGGAGCCAGACGATGTATGAGTACTATGGGGCATTTGTCACAATCTAGATAATAGACTAGATTGGACTTGAGAGTCTTTTCTCTTAGTTTGATGTGCGAAAGGGGATTGGAATATGGAAGTGAATTCAAACGAGAATTGTTATTGGAGCAAGAATGGAGGAGTAGGTCTATGTACATTCATCCGTACACCAGGCAGTAAAAGCTCCCAACCGCGAGACTTGCTGCACGGTCTCTCTGTCTTGACGATAGCAAGTCCGGCATGCTTCGCATGGCGGCGGTAGTTCCAGTCGAGTATCCGACCACTGGTGAGTGCTAACACAATCCCACCTCCACCGATGGGGAGATACATCAAGGCGACATGGATATCATTGAAATGATAAATCTTGCTGAACGAGGTCGAAGCACCAGTCATCACAGCATAGAAACCGGCAAACAGCAGACCGGTTCTGTTGAGAATCACCCACGTTTCGATATCAAGGACAGTCTTCATAGTCGAGACCGGTGATGGGAATCTAAGAGAGGAGTTCCCTCTTACCTCAGCGTCCTTGTCCGGGTTAGGTGAAGGACAGGACGGTCGGTTTGCAGCTCTGCAACTTCTCGTCGCGACTATGGTCATCCGCGATCTTCGGGACACTGCTTCTGTATTTCTCGAGTTCATCCTGTTGCTGCTTGGGCTCATCTACCTAGAAGCAGACGCAGAAGAGGGCTTTCGGATGCACCGCGGAAAAACTCTCGCTCGCGGTTTTCAATATCTTGCAAGAAACGCTCATATAGATCCAGTTCGGTGTCGGCAGATACTTCATCTTTCTCTTCTCCGGTAAAGCCCTGATCCTGTTTTGAGTCTGCAGGACCAGAAAATGTGATGCCTGACCAAGGCTGGCCCTCCGAACGAGGCACAGACTTCCACCTGTCACTCAAGCTGCCTCGTCAGCTGCCTCTACCCGAGACTCTTTTCGTTAAGCTGAACGTGAGACGGAGAGGCCCATGGCAAGTCCTTTAAGCATTTGAAGAATGGCGTAAATTCATCGTGTTCGTCTTCATCAGGTTCGTCTTCAACTGACGCAAATGCGGTGTTGACTCTCTCCCTCGGCACGGCCATCGAGGCGACCGTGAACCAACGGTGCTCATGAGCAAGGTTCGACGCTATCGGGAAGAAGGAGTAAGTTATAAGTAACTATGGAGACCCCACGGATGGACGTAGGTTCTTGCTGGACGATTGTCTTTCACTTACTGTATAGAAGCTTGTTCCAGTCCTTGATCTCTCTCTCCCACCGAGCCCCAATTGGTGGTTTGTTGCGAGTCCCGATTGGAGGACTGTCTTGGTCGTTTTTGATGGTTGGTGGCCCAGTAGTCGCTGCCAAGGGGACTTCCCATATTGGCGGATTGGTGTTGACTTCAAGTGAGAAATCGCGGACTTGGATGTCGACTGGATTCACTCGCGCGCAATGTGTGGCTGCGCGGCATGATGGCCACGCCATCGATGCGACCGTGAATCGACAGTGCTCATCAGCAAGGTGCTGGACCTCAAAGGCACTCGACCTCCGTTGGAGAGAGTCTGAGATGCCTGTCTTCGAGGCTGCGACGTCGTCAGTCTCAAGTTTCGTCATGGAGATTGTCTGCACACTCGGGGTGATGCGAATAGATGGAAGGATATGAAAGGAGATGGCGGGATACTTACCAAGAGAGATGAGGGGTCAGTTGTTGCGGTGAAGGTTTATCAGAAATTAATCGATTCCTTATGGTAGAACAACAAGACTGGAGAGAAGAGAGAAAAGAGAAAAGAAACGAGAGGAAGAAAGAGATAAGTAGGGGAAGATACATTGAGAGGGAGGGCACGACTAATCACGCGAGCATATGACAGCCTTGGAACGCCATAAGCGCTTGCTATCTTGGACATGAACAGATCATTTATGGCGAGCGCATTGGAGGGTCATGTCACATTGACATTGTCATTGTGCTTTCGTAAGGTTGCGTTACAACACTACACAATCCCATAATTCCCGATTGTGTAGTGTCCTGCGTTGACTGGTGGGTCTACTAATCGATTGAGACCAACTACAGCAGCCATGGAATGGTTCCAATCAGTTATGACAAAGTGAAATGTCTACCGTTGAGTCATGGGATGCATCTTTCGCACTGACATCCATCTCAAAGCCGAAGTAGAAGCTGAAAGATAGCTCTGCAGAGCACTGAGGGCAGCCGCAGACCGGGGGGACAATGAGTCGTTTCATCGATGGTGAATGCATCAAACCCCATTCTACACGCTGCAGGGCCAATGGCTCGTACAATTACTCCTTGGTTCCTCGACAGCTGGTATATATACGCAGCTCGCCCATGTTAGCCGCCTGGTGGACGACTTAGTAAGTTATATTCTGCATTCCCGCGTACTGATAGGTTATAGGTGCTCAAAAAGTACTCGGAATACGACAGCAATTCAAGCGAATGCAAACGAAATGCAAACGAAATGCAAACGAAATGCAAACGACAACCCAACCATGTCGCCCCGCCCATGTTTGAGGTACCGCAGTGATGCAGTATCCTGAGAGAATACGGTATTCGGCCTTACTCTGCATTTTTGAAGGGGAAAATCTCGAATACCGTATTCACTCAAATATCGTAGCACTACGGTATACAAATCTGACCCCGGTATCACTACGGTATTCTTATAACCACGGTATTTCTATAAGTATTCCTACGGTATTCTGACGACTACCCCATTGGCAAGGGCTTTGAGCTTTGGAAGAGGAGGTTCATAACCTCCTTTGTAGATTTGGCTCGTCCCAAGCTCCATAGGACCTAGACACGCATTATATTCCAAGCGGAGGGTGTCCACCTCAACCACAAGCCGCACAAGCGACAAACCATCCCTGTTATAGGTATCTCGCTGTTCCCTCTTGCAAGAGCGCAACGCCCATGACCATCCTAGTGGACGGGCGTGCTGACAGGTCTATCCCAGCGCCGACTGCAATATAGCAGGGCGAGACCAACAGTATGACAAGAGACAACCGTGGGATTGATTCCGGGCTAGCTCGAACCCCGAGGTTCTCTGCCATCCATGGCAACCGCCATAGAAGCCCCGAGGTCCCAGGTTGCAACACAGGCCAGCGTACCATTCTAGATGGATTTTGATTTGGCTCATAACTCATAGCTGAATCCATTCATGGGCCTGGTCCATAAGCAATGGCATCCTTCAACACCTTCGTCACACCGGACGAAGCACGACCCAGCTCCCCGCCTTCCTCCCTAGCGCTCTTGAGTCCCCGCTCCACAGCCGGGTGAAAGCGATCAGTGAAAACACGGTACCGATCCTCCCTCGTTTCGTACATTTCCCCTTCCTCGTCGCGCGGCTTTCCAAACAGATTCAGATACGCAAATGGAGTAGACGAGTCTGCAATCATATGCTGCGCAGTCTGACAAAGCGGGAAAGACCAATCAGGACTCTCCTCGCCATCAGACATCTCGCTATCGACACCACCCGTGGCCGGCTTTCCGATCCCCGCATCCAAGAACAGGGCTAAGGCTGCGAGCGTTTTGACCATGGGCTTGCCCTGGCTGCCGGACTTGCCGAATGAGGCGCGGGTTGCGGACCACTTGGATGATTCTTCCGTGTGCCAGCCCAGTACGGACAGGAAGCAGTTGAGTGTTTTGATCCAGCCTCCTGCGCAGGAGACTGTTGCTTCACCTGCTGCCTCGACCATCCATGATAGGATCTCGACGGCGGAGACGCGGATGTCTGCTGCGAGATGGGTCATGCCTGCGCGGACGTAGGGGAGGAGCTGGGAGACGTGGTCCTGCACGTCGCCGGGTGGCAGGGTCCGTAAGAGCTTGAGGAGTTGGGTTCGGACGCTGGTGGCTCCATCGAGGATGAGGGGGAGGAGGGAAGGGAGAATCACGCTGACTGGCTGCGGAAGAGGCGAGTTTACGGGACGGGAGGCTATTGTCGTTGTGAGATAGGCGAGTGAGTCGCGCCGTTGGCTGTCGGATTTGGCGGAGAGGAGTGATAGGTTGTGTGTGAATGTGGCATTTGCTGTTGGGGCGGAGAGGTGGAGGGATTGTTGTGTGAGGACAATTGCTAGTCTTTGTGAGCATGGTACTGGTTAAGCAGCTGGGACTGTTGACATACACTTCGATTTGAAACTGGTGTCAGTGTAGTTGTCGGGCTTTGCTTTGGCTTTTCCAACCCTGAGTTTGGGTTTCTGTAGAGGTTAGTGGGATGGCCAGAAGAGATGACTGGTCGCTAGATCTAACCTGGAAATCCTTTTGTTTCTCCTTCTTCCTTTTTGAGCTGGAACCCATGGCTGTAATGTCAATTGAATGTTGAAGATGCACATGCACGGCTGTCGGTGATAATCTTTTTTCGCTCGGATTATCACACGTGATTTATTAGTTGGTGCCTGAGGCAGTAACACCCGAATGTGGAAGTATGTTATGACATCCCCAAGGACGAAACGGCTGGCAGTGGCAGTGGCAAATAGTGGAAAGAGCTACTCAGAATACGTACTGTATAACTGTACCTATATCCCTACCACCGCGTCATCAATTCTTACGTTGTGATTCTCTTACACCTACTATAGTCTATGATAGAGCTGTCTACCAATGACTGGTCACTGACCAGTTGGCAGTGACCACCCTAATAGCCCTAATAGAGACAGAACCACCTCAACAACACTCTATTCAACAATCTATCATACACATCCCAATCCAACTTCCCAAGAACACCACTCAACTCGACCCTTAACAAACTAATTAGCAATCCCTCGAAAGAGCCTCAGCACAATTCCCCAAGAACAAGTTCCGAAACTCACCACGAGATCCACCCCCAAGCGCCTTAGCCACCGTCTCCTGCGCAGACTGCACCAAAGATTTATCCCTCCGGAGCCCATAATCCGGCTCTTCCCTTGTACCATCCTGACCGAATTCCCACACATTACCGGGCGTATCCGACATCCGACGAGTCGTGGTCTTCGTATCTCCTGCAGCATACAACATCGCAATCTAGTTAGCCGATATCATACACATTCCCAGCACGCTAAAAGCACAACTTCATTGCAAATTCGCACCTGGTTGGAACTGTTCGGCGAGCTTCTCGCGTGCTTGACTGGCAGACTCATGGACCCGGCCCTTGACTGTGTCTGTGGTATTTGTCTTTGTCACAAACTGTTCAGAGCCCTCTGCGATAGTTTGAGTAGGTTAGTTACTGTATGGATGATGGAAAGTCGTATTAACACACCGTCTGTCATTGCGTAGTGGCCCTGTTGTCCACGAGTTAGCTTTGATGTCGATGTTGTCTGAGAGGAGGGAGGTCATACTGCCATTCCGTTCATTTTGATATGGGTTTGATCTTGGTTCAATATATGAGTTATACTAAGATTTGAGTTTGGCAAATATAGCATGAGCAATTTGAGATCTGTAGTCTTCTGGAGTGGCGCACAAAAGTAGCTGACTGCGTGGTTCGTCGACATGACGTGAATTGCCTACCCCGGATTACAGTCCGGGGATCTAGATGGTTGTGATGTCACTCTTCTCTCAGCAAGCGGTCTCAGCATGGGGAACAGGTGGCACTTTAGATTCCTTGAGTCGATATACCAGCTACAATTGCTGGAAGTGAAAGATAGTTTGAGAAATTCATAATCATATTGGAGTCCAGGTCTAAAAGTAATCACGCAAGGATGACAAGATTCATTAATGAAAGCCTGCTCAGCAGCGCAAGAAAACCCCAAAAAAGATGAATAGGATAAGATCAAAAAAAATACAGACATAAAACAGGAGAGAGATGCGCACTTCTGCCCGGTTCCAAGCTGCTAAACCGCAAAAACAAGAAAAAGAAAAGAAAAATCAAATATGAACGAAAAGAAGCAGCTCGGGCTCCGGACAGACGCGGTTGTATCAATCAAATCAACAAAAAGCACACGTGACGTATAATAATCAGTAAGAACATGAGAGGAATAAAGGAGTCACGACCTCCGGGGACATTAGTCGTGTACGTTGTAAAGCGTGAAATTAGAGTGGCAGGCCATCATCGCGCATGGACAAGTTCAGGAAGCGAAAGAAGATCATGTGGTGGAAGCCAACTACAGACTCATAGTCAACCACTCCCATTCCTGGCTGGCACCCTGCCCACCAGCAATACTGTGGTTGGCAGGGTTGGCGGCAGCAGGCGGTGCCATCGCAGGAGCCAAGGGAACAACCTTGGATCGGCTTGCCGGGGCGGCGGACCTGGGGCTGTCGTCTCCATCTGGATCGGATCCAGTTGGCGCTTTTTCAAGTCGGCGCTGCCTCCTAGGGGCCACTTGCACACCGGCACGTGCCTGAGCGACACCAGCAGGAGGGCCTAATTTAGGCGGAGCAGCGGCAATAGCCACGACACCGGGTTTCCCCATGGTGCTGGATCCAGAGATCGCGGGTGGGGATTCGGAGGTGTTGATGCGGGAGGAAATTGATGAGGATGGACCATGCTGAATGGAATTTTTGCGGGAAGATTTCTTAGACGACCGAGAAGTACCAACAGCAAGGGTGTTGGCGCTGCTACGGTTTCGCTTCTTGATAACATCAGTCTTGAGTGACAAGGGCCGGACAACACCGTGTAGTTTCAAGAACAGGCCGCAAGCATTGCACAGAGGCTGACCCTCCGGGTTGCGTCTCCACAGAGGGGTGGTTTGGGTGAAACAGTTGGTGCAGGTCGTCGGTCCGGCATTCGGATCTCCGTTCTTCGAACCGCCAGGACTGCCTGGCCGAGAAGGCACCGCACTGCTAAGACCGGACTCGGGAGGAGTGCTGGGAGAGGGGTGGTTTGTCGGAGGTCCACTAGACGAGCCATTCAAGCTCTGACGCAGTAGTGCAGCAGCGTTGGGAGTCGAAGCCGTGCGAGGAACTTTGCCGTAGCGACGAGGATCCTGGTCTCGGTTCCGAACCTCGCTCACCGAAGCGGCGGATCCGTGCGTACGGCCAAGAGAGCCTCCCTGATTCCACTCGGATGAACTATCCATGATGTCTGTAGACCCAATCGTGACGTGCTTGCGGTGCTGACCAGAATAGCCTGGTAGCGACTGCACCGACCCGGGGAAGCCTCCGTCCCACTGAAGACCAGCGCTCATATCTCCAGACTCGTCCATGGTGGCAAAGTCATTTGGCATGGCAATGCCACCACGTTCATAGTTGCCATCGTCATCCTCGTTGTCTGAGTCTCCACCAAATGTGAACATGCTGCTGGCAGGCGCTGTAGTGGAAAACTCGCCAGAGCCGAGCACATGTGACGGGTTGATATGCTGCGGTTGCGGCACGGAAAATCCAGACACATGAGTTGTCGGCGGTCCGCTCACTGCGTTCCCCATTTGAGAGTCGCCATTGGGCAAGTTGTACATATAGCGTGGCTGCAACGAAGCAGACAGATTCGACTGGCGCTGCTGGAGATAGTTGGGAATGCGGCGCTGGCTGTGAGATTCAGCGGAGGGTGCGTCAGTGAAGAACATCGATTGCTCTCCTTCAAAAATCGGTTGCGGGGTCGACACAGCAGACTGGTAGCCAGAAGGCGGGGGCGAGAAGAACTCCGTGGAGTTGAGGGAGGAAGCGAGTGGCGTCTGAGAGTAAAGATTCGAGAAAGGGTTTCCGGCGGTCATTGGAGATTCGGAAGGCGAGAAATGGAAATGCTGCTGATAAGACCCGGCCGATTGAATGCCGTGGTCTTCTTCGCCAAGGCCGAAGGTATCCAACCCGTAGGGAATCCCAGAAGAATGCGAGTGCGAGTGTGAGTGTTGGAGCTGAGGCCTGCGTGGTCCCACTGTGCCGTTGCCGGTCAGAGAAAAGGCAGAGGGCGGATGATCGAGGGAGTAATCCGGGAGTGCCGCAGACAGCTCCGAATGCTGTGCCATCATGGCGTTGGACACCGGGGGAACCTGGGGCGAAGCCTCCGCCGGCCGCTTGCGAGTCGGAACATTAAGGCTGGCAAAAAACTGCCGCTCATCGATGCTCGTTTTGCGAACCCTGCGAGGGACGTATCCAAATTCGGAGTTTGTTCGTTGTTCCTGGGGTGGATGAGGGAAGGAGGCGGCTACAGCAGAATCTGTCGTCGCATGGTCTTTGCGCGATTTGATGGGAATACCTGTGGGCGTAGCTGTGAAGCGCCGGTCGGCGGGGGGATGTGAGGGATGCTCGGGCGGCGAATCAAAGGGAATGATGAAGTCGTCCAAATTCATTGGATCCGGAGTATCATCCGGCTTCATTTCATGCGAAGCGTCGGCACCAGTGGACGATACTTGGTCGGAAAGGCGCATCTGCGCGATGCCGCTCGGTTTCGGGCTCAAAGTTTCCGAAGCACTGTTCGGACGCCAGATAATCAGTTTAAAAAAAATACCTCGAGGTCGGCAGGAGCGTCGCTTACCGAGCCTGCTGCTCCCGTTCCTTGCGCTTCAAGTTCATGGCCATCATCCGCCATGTCAGATTTTCCATGCGCTCCTGGTTGGGCAATTGAGATTTCGTTCTGGTATAGAGTTTCCAAATCTGAGCGGCCAGCGGATCCTTCTTCTGCATCTCGTCGGTGCTGTCGCCAGGCGGTGCACCGTTTGTCCACTCAGGAAATATAGAATTGCCGAGAACACCATCATTGGCGTTCGAGGAACCGGAGGGACTGAAGGATGACTCAAACGAGAAGTCGTCGGACATCATATGAGAGTCGACGTCGAACCCGAGGAAAGCCGCAGGGTGGGATGGGCCGGTTCTCCCGTGCCCTCCATGATGTATCCCCTCCATATTCTCCGATGGAGAGGGACTCGATGAGAGGGGGAAAGGTGATTCAGATAAAGGCGATCGCGGGGGGACGAACGGCAAAAAAGGGTGGGTTGGAATTGAAATTCCCCCGTACCCGCCGTAAACGAGAGGACCCTTGCCGGAAGTTGATGATCAAATGCAGCCAGGTGAGAGACGATTGGCGGGATTCAGCCAACGACCGGGGCTTGCTCTGTCAGCGCAAAACGCCTATTAGCCCGGATAGATCTTATAATAATAATATATGGTAATAAGATAATTAAGCTGACGACTGGGATGAGAGGAACACACGTTCTGGGGAGGGGGCGGACCACCGCCCAGCCTCGACGCCTCTTGGGATTTCCTGATGAGACGTGGAGGGGGGGGCTAGACCCTCCAAACGCTCATGCCCCGAAAGGATAAATCTTTCGATGGAAGAGGGAAAATCCTCCTGTGAAGAAATGAGAAAGACGCGGATCAAGCGTGATGAGAGAGATGAAAGATGAAGAGTGGAGGGGAGAGGGAAATTGTGTGGGATGTGACGGAAACGGAGGACAGTTGAGTTTACTGCCGACCCAATGACAACGAGGATCTTCTTGTCTAACTCAAGTTAGAATGCAAATAATTGTACTTTGTCAAACACTTTTAGACGTTTAAACAAAAGAACAGAGATCGAGGCTAAAGAAAAGGCAAAAAATGAGGGAGAGAGGCATACCTAATATGGCGTCTAAAGGCTGCCGATTGACCGTAATTTAAAAGTACCGGTAATACATGAACTACCGTATGAAATGACCGATTCACGGCGCTTCGCTTGACTGACCTTCAAAAGCCACTCCCGTCTATTGAAAAGCCGAGTAGTTACTCTTATTTTAGTAGCTATACGGAGTATTTCTTTTCCTCCCGTTCTATTATGTGCTTGGAACTTCCTCTTTCCCAATTGAACTGTAGCCAAGAGGTAATTGGATTGTAGCCAAGAGATAGGTACATGTAGATACAACCTGAGGATTCCCGAGTCTAGAAGCCGTTGCCTTTTCTTTGCATACTCGCACGGCCCCGTCTATTTATCAATTGGCTGACATTGGTATTGTTTTGGCGTTGGACCCGGCATCTCAAGCTCATCGGCCCGAGAGAGGTAAGCTCCGTGCTAAAGTATGAAACTAATGTACATATCTCTTCCGGGCACCTGTGAAGCGGGACACCCGGTCCAAGCGCAGGTACTATCCAATTCCCACGTTGCTTTTTGAAGAAAACCCGGGCCAGATGTTGGTGCAGAGACCCAAAACATCTGGTGGATAAATCCTAAACATATCATGCTTCTTAGCGTCCCCGGAAGATGTCCGCTTGCAGGCCAAGTGGGGTACTGTTCGTTACTGGTGGAGTTCCAAACTCCCGGTTCGAAAGGATCTCTCGTACACATAAGATGCAAGCCAGAACAGCCATACATCCTGCTCATGGTTCTGAATCATGTTGTTCTATGGGGCGATCAGACAATTGCGGGGGTGCTCCTTGTGAAGAATCAGGAATCTTGAAAGAAAGAATCAAGGTACAGACAATCACGGGATATCGAACTATGACCAGCTCCCTAGCACAGTGGGGGCAGTAACTAAATCATATTAAGCCGAGCAATGGATGGGCCCACGGAGATAAGGAAAGTTCTACGGGGCTTCCTTTCTTATTTCCTCTGCTATTGCAGAAGGCGGGGGAAAAGCACCCGAAAGGACAAAACAACAAAAAAAAAGGTATTGAAGCTCACTGTCCATAAGTACCAAAGTGAACGGATACTTCTTCCTAATCATGTTCATAAAAGGGACGGAGGACTCCGTCTTCCGACAAAAAAAAGCAATTAATATGCATCTCGATTCTCGAGGCTAAGCAGCGGAGTGAAGACTCACCGAGAGGCTCATCCAGAGAACCCTATCTTACCCGAAAACCGTACCACCCGCGTATTCAAACGATATACGACACAGCCCGTCACAAGATTTCCCCGATCATCGCACCCAAGACGAGTAAAGTACCAAGCCAAAGTACCAAGCCCGAGAGGCAACGCCCAGCACAAATCAACACACGTCGTTGGCCCTGGCTGATTTCTCCTTCGCGGGGGAAGCTTGTGGTGGACATCTTTCTTTCTCTTTTTGCTCTTCGCCACCGCAACATTTAGGCGGGGTTTAGGCAAAATTCCGGACACTTCGTCATAATCGTCGCCGATTTCAAACATCCCAAGTCATTCTCGATTATTCATTGACCCCGGTGAAATCTAGCCAATTCCAACCATGTGGGGACAGGAGCATGGCAACCAGGCACGCAAGACCCAAATTGGATGCGATTCTGTCCTCAAATCGCATATGGGACCTGGAACCACCGATATACTCCGTGATATTTTGGATGATGTACATCGATGCATCTTGAGTGGACATCTCCCTTAGTCTTGGCCCCACGGCACCGCAACACGGGGAAAGATAAGAGCTGATAAGGAGCTGATAAGATGTTCATGTGATAATTAACCGTGGTCATTTGTGCTGATAGACTGCAGATCGGTGGGAACTGGGAAATGACCTTATCTTTCTTTTTTTGTTAGCACAAATTGACATGGGTTATTCCTAGTCATGTAGATGGAGAGTGGGGGGAAGATGATCCCCTAGTCTCTCAGTCTCAGGCACCCGGAAAACCACGAGTACGTCGTGGGGGACAGCGCTGGGCAAACAACTGCCGTCGAGGCACAGAATACGCCGTGGCGTCTGTACATTCAGCCATGGCAATCTGACTGGTACTTTTGTCATGGTCTGATCCGATGGGTAGGAGAGTGTGGAGGATGGAACGGGTAGGTCTTTTTCTTCCTTTTCTGTGCGGTTCTTGCGGTTACATGGGAAATCATATAGCAGGTCGATGCATTTGACTGAGTCCATATGAACGGGCATTGCCCAGTGTGAAGAGCGTGGAGGCAAGAAACTGACACTGAAAATACTGCGTAAGTTCACAAAACCAGATCAGTGGTCCGCTCTCTTGGGGTGAACCAAATTGACCTCGAAGTCAAGGTGCAGTCAAGGGGAAAGGTCAGGGACAATGTGCCCTATATATACATTTGTATACCCAAGAATATGACACCTCGTCAGCCGTGTGGTTATCTATCGTGACGTCTCGATAACACGCTATTTCGGGGGCCAGATTATGCGCTGACTGGTATCTGAGAAGAAAATGCCAATGCCGATATCACGGCCCAAGACATCCAAGCTGGAGGTGCACAGAGAGAGATAAGATCGCTGACGCACGCCCCCTGCAGAAGGATCAAAGGCTATCATTGGACCTATCACCTACACAGCCATCGCATTTTGACTCTCCTATCTCCAGATTTCAACCCCAGAGTTCTCTTCCACCGGTTCTCCGGGCGATCCTCCAATGCGGATCCCGTAACCTTGAGTGGTCGATTGAATCTTATCTGCTAGCTCTTGACAGGGTTGGATCTACGTGATAAAGACCCTGTTCGAGAGGTGGCTGGCCCTCAAGAGGCCCGAATACATCCTGAGCAGATACGGGAATGATCCATCTATTGGCGCAATCCTCAGTTATCAAATCGTTGACGCCATCTGTAGATCCCGTAAGGGAGGATTCGCAAGTCAATCTCACGAGAGAAGAACTTCTTTATCTCTTCAATCTCTTACACATTATACCGTGCGAGTACCTATCAAGTCGCATTGGCAGGTAGTGATTGCAGGGATCAGCGTCTTCTGTTCTGTCTTTATCTATCTGCCTATCTGTACTCCGTACTCCGTACAGAGTTTTCTGTTGTCACAACCTCATGCGAGGACCACTACTTATCTCTGAAGTCTGGCTGCAACACATGAGGGATATACATCGTCTTCCAAACCATAAAAGCGCTCGCAAACCCCCAAGTCTTACATACATCGGCTTTTCCAGACACTCCACAGAGAATCGAGCCCTGTCGAGGCTTGAGGTCTAGAGTTCCGGACACAGGAGTTACACAGTACGGACACAGAACCAGCTCCCGACACAGACAGAGTTACTGGCCAATCGAGTCTCGGATTGTTCGTGCAGGCCAAAGTTCAAAACCCCCCACATTTGCACTTCTCTGCATGCTAGCCATGCACAGCCACATCTAACGCAGCCTCTGCTCGAACTGCTCAATGCAAGCAAGTTGGAATGCAGTAATTTGTACGAGGGATTAGTTACTTTTATACCGGCTTTGTACAACTACCTACTTACAACCTTATGTATGTAGTCTGTGACAAATCAAGAGTGTGCTACCCACACACGCCGCATGCATACTTCAGCAAGCGGGAGACTCATCATATAGCTAGGATAAACTTTGGAACCTATTGGCTCAGCCATGGTATTGATTGGCTGAGTTTATATAGAAAACATTCCTCGTAAAGAAGTGAATGTATGACGACATGGATTGTGCAATATTCGCCAGTACCTCCAGTGAAATCCGGTCGTTTGTAGGATGGGCTGCGTAGTCTCAGACTGTGCGTTGCCCAGATGAGTCTATTCTAACTGCAGATGAATGAAGTAAGGCGGTCAAGGCTCAATAGTATACCGGGCGATGACTGATTGCAAGACTGACAGTCTCCAATTGTGGCATCCGATTTTCTGATTCGATCTAGTCTGGACTTTGTAACATGGCACACATCCCCATGCACAGCCTCATCGACTAACAGCACAAAATGACGTGAGAAGTGAACCAGATATCTAGTGTAAAAGCATGAATCAATCCTGTAGAAGGTTAACGGGAAAGAAGTAACGAGAGTCTATGGTATATGGCAGACAGGAGATCGGAGACTTGAGGAAGTCCCCGGCGAGACAGGTGGAGGGAGAATCAAGAGGCGCGGCTACATATGTCATATGCCACGGAGAAGAGAGGGGAAAAACACAATAAATGATGAATGATGATTGAAAATGCCACCAGAAAGCCCTTGCGCCCGCTAATGATCAGCTGTAAAGCAGACCTGCCACGGCATATGAGGATGAGGTGAAAGTGTTCGAAAGTGAAATGCCAATTGGGAAGGGGGCATAGAATATGTATGTCCCGCGGGGTATTAGAAATAAAACAAGCGGTCTAGAAATGTGCAAACGTGATGAGTGAATCCGAAAATAAAAAAATAAAATAAATCCCAAGATCAGGAGATGGGTCAAGCGAAGGGTACAAGATGAAGAGCTCAAAAAAGGAGCTTCATCAATTCGGTGACCGTGACGGTGGCCCAGGATGTCCCATCGGCGGAGGATTCGTAGGGTAAGGATGTTGCGGAAGTGCATCAGCAGCGTACATGGGGTAAGGCACAACGCCCATCCCAGACATAGCGCTCATATCCTGCCATTGCGTGTAGTTCATGCCTGGCGGATATGAGACCGATCCCGTCTGCATCTCAGGTGCATCTGGGGAGCCCATTGTATTCGTAGCAGACAGCGGTTGTGCGGGAGTTGTCATTCTGCGCTTGAGCTCCGGCGCCATTTGAGGGTGGAACTGATTAGGATATGAAGAGCCCATGTCTTGTCCCGGGTAGCTCATGGTTCGCGGTGGCGGCGGTGGTGGCGGGACTTGCCAGACCGTTCCGTCCGGCTGCATGGCGTATGCCGGTGTTTGGCCCATGGGCTGTGCCGGGCCTCCCATCGAGGATGCGGCGGATATCGGTGAAGGGGGTGGTAGGCTGGAGGGTAGTGCTGAGGGCATATTGTTGGGATTCCATACGTTGGGCGCCATGTTCATCATCTGGCTCTTTGCGGTTGCCATTGTATTCAAAAGTTGTGGATCTGCTATTGTCGTAAATTCGTCCCATGCAACTCCTGTGTCCATTGGTTGATGCCCGGCAAAGTCTCCTGGTCCCATAGGTCGATCTGTTTAGGTTTTATCCAGTCAGCGAATGCGCCTCGGTTATAATGCGAGAAAGTCAAGTCCTTTAGGTAAAGTGAAACCTACCTGGCGGTAAACTCATGCCATTTTGCACCATTCCGATGTTGTAATTCGGCATGTCCGGGGCGGCAGAAGTGTTCATTGGCATGGCCTGGTATGTATAGAAAGCCTCGGACGTATCGGGCATCAAACCAGTCGGAGAGGAGGTAATCGGCGTGGTATTAGAGCGCTCAGTGGAAGGAGTTTCGAGTCTTGAGCTTGGTCGTGATTTCTTTTCAATCGGCGGTTGTTGGTCCACCGGGAAAAACTGACAATCCTTTCGCAATCGAATGCAATTCTCACATCGTCCTTCCGTATCATCTGGCGCTACCAGACATCGAATCTTTCGTCGTCGACAATGTACTGTGAATGTATAAGTAAGATGATCACATGCAAAACCCCACTCCCGAAAGGGGTCATTTTTAGGTTTTGCGTCTATCACGTTTTCCTGCTCATAGCGGGGATGATCGTAAAGGGAGCGCGAGAGTAAATTGGATGTGTGGGATTCGTGACTGACCACATGCGACGGAGGTTCGATGATATCCTAACTTATTGCGCTTCTTATCATTCGCGTCCATGGTGCTTTGTGAACTCATTGAGGCCATATCGTCGACAGCTGCGGGCATAGCTCACACGAGCATGAATTTGTCGATGTTTTGGTCGAAGTCGCATTAAATTTCTCGGAGAGGTGGAAGGGACGCTTTGCAAGCTGAGAACACCCGAAGCTTGATCAGTGGCTGATGCGACGCGAACCCGCAAGGCCATACAGATACTGCAGTTGGTAAAGATGACCCGGGATTGTTCTATAGATGATGACGTTCCAATCCTCACGTTCTAATCCGTATGCGCCACGCTGGTCCGGGTCTGATATTGCGCGTTTCAGAGGATGTTGGGAGTGTGATTGGGCCCGCGTCTCTCAAGGTGAAGTGGCGATGTTTCAATAGTCGAGGATAGATTGCGTTCCGAGTCAGGTGTTCAGATGCGGAGTCGAGTATTTTCGAATTAATCAAAGATTATTGTAGATATTAGAGTGTCCGTGGGGGAATTGTTGATTAGACGGGCATAGGGTCTAGCAGTTTATCGTGGCCCAGTTTGAGATGAGAGAAGACACCCTAGGTAGATGAATCGAAATGAATAAGAGAGGAAGATAAGAAAAAGGAGAAATTAGGGAGTTCAAAGGAGCGAATATGAAGTGAACAGTGTGCAGGAGAGAAGAGCCGATCCTAGATGGTAGGTATAGTCCTACAGAGAGAAGCTAATCGCGGGGTGAAACGCCCCCCAATGAGTTTTTTTTTAGTTTTTTTTTTAGTTGAGGGTTTTGTTTTTGAATTTCTAATAATTGAATTTTCTCTTTATGTATATCGCATACGTGGAACGCGGTGGCTCTCCTACCAACTAGGACTAAGACGGATGAACTTGGCCTAAATCTAGCTACCATTGTCAATGGATGATCAGGGGCCGGACAAGTTCCCTTCATGCCCTAACTACCTCTTCATAGAGCTTTGGTTCCTGGTTGGAGTAGGCTGGTAGACATACACTGTAGTGAAAATGTGAAACATAATCTTTTCTTCATAGTGGAATACCCCTGATTGCGTACTATAGACCCGTTTCTTCAAACGAGAACCATGGTCTGGGAGTACTGACAACAGTGGGGAAGATGTGGATGTTTGAAAGTGTAATAGGCTTAGGGCCAACTGGAATTACCTGTCAATCATTGATCAATTGAGGTTCCCTTCAACTTCTGAGTTTAGGTCGGCCTCTAGAGCCAATAGGGTTGATTTCTGGGGGTCCATTCATGGAGAACCTTCTGTGTCTGGACATTTAGAAGGTTGATCTCCAGAAACTTTGAGGGCTTCTCGAAGGAGAGTTAGATATTGCTTCCAAGGTTCTGGAAGGGAATTCCACGATTCCACGATTCCATATCTTCCATAATTTTTCCATTCTAATCAACCGAAACGAACCATTGGTTTGATTGGTTCTAAAAACAGATTCAGGGTCCACGTCGCATATGTATTTACTTAGATTCGATCTTGTTTCTTTGTCTTCTCCATCGTATTGTTTCCAACCGATTTTTTCTTCCTTTGGTCTACACAGTACTACGCAGTATGTACGAACAACATAGACTCTAACATGCTATTCTTTTTTGTTAATACTGATTTTTACACTGGTAACTAACTAGCTTATTTCTATCTAGCCTCATTTATCTCGCCCACACCCACGTTTTCCCGACCAAAAACGGTGGAAGGAGTGGAGCAGCGTGGACACTTTTGTGTCATTTCCCTTCGGTATCATTAAACCGGATAAGAGAGAAAACGTTTGGGGGGAGTCGAAGTAGAGGAAAAAAACCCCAGAAGATGACATAAATTCTACAACTACACAGCCTTGAACTACACCCAAGTAGGATGTGCGTCCGAAAAGCGAAAAGAACAGATAAATATCATTGCGATCTCTTCAACGTCAAGGTTTAATTAAGGATCGTCTCCAGTGCTGTCGCGTGTTACAGGTTGGTCTTGGCATTCACGTGGGGCTCTCGGTTTTGCTTCTCAGAGATCAACATGAATCGTGTTGATACTGCACCTCCACAGTTTGAAAAGGGAAGGAAAAGGGGTGCTGAACCACCAAACGATTTCTACTGGTCAAGTTGAAGAGGAAAACGCGTCGAATCTGGTAACTGGACAGTGATCTTCATATCGGTGAAGTCACAGTATCACGTCAACAAGATCCCTCAAGACCAAAAACGCCACGGATCAAGGCGCTCTCCTTGTTGTAAGGCACTTCCACTTCAATATACTTCGTACATACTTTGTACATGCATTGTCTGCTGTTCCTTCGATTTGAACCCGAGGGGAAGGGTCGACCGCCCTTTTGCAAAGGAAGAAGGAAAAAGGAAAAAAACAAGCCCCGCAACTTAACACACTCTGGTCGAGGATCGACAAGCACGGGTCTACGGAAATTCACATGGGCTGATTCTATTGGATCTCTCTCAACAGAGACTTCGCGGAATTGCGGACGCGCCTGCAGCTACCCAAGCAGCACATGTATCCTGAGTCGTGACGCGGCGAATGTCAACTGGCGATAGATCTCGCAGTAACTAGCGCGAAGTAAGTACCCCTCCTCCTCCTCCCCACCCTGTACTTCCTACTACAGGACCAATGTACAAAAGCAGCATAGTTAAAGCTCAGATTCGGTAATATGTAACGCTTCAACGGGCTTTGTGTCGATCGACTGGAATCTTGAAATGGAAACAGGGTCCAGGGCTGAGATCAAAGATCGAAGCGAAGAAGTTCAGGTGGAGAGTTTAAAAGCCTCGTCTACATTCGCTTGATGACGTCTGTAGACTCTGTACTTCGTGCATAACGAAGTAGGGTTTTCTCAACACCTCTACAACATACTACACACAGTAGTACACTACAGGACAGTAAGGACTTGGTTTTTCTGCACGTTAGTGTGATCCTGCCAAGCCGAAGTTAAATTGACTGCATTACTATGGGATAACCAATAAAGTTGAGGTACTGTGTACATTCAATTAACTTCTCTGAATACAGTACCACCCAGGTGAGACGGTGAGGCCACAAAGTCAAGAGAGCGTAGGTAAGGCCCTAACTATCACCGACATGAAGTTTAACCTTCATCGCCCTACGGTGTGCCTAGGTACTCGGTTATCGAACAGATGAGTTTACTAGCGCATAGCCTGCATTAACTCATCCGCAGGATTCATCTACACCTAGAACAGTAGTTAAACCCTAATAGCATGCATTTCACGATGTCTATGGCCTAACGTCGAACAGCATCGGATACCCGTCTGCTTCAGGGATTATCCGACGACTAATCTCCTCCCTGTCAATTGGAACCCAACTGCCGAGTTTGAACTCTGCTGTCCGCTGATAGCGTCAACACCCCCGGATGCTTCATCCAAAGTAGCTGGTGTGTCGCATGTCACATATTCGGAGGTTGATGCTATTTTGGAATGGGTACGGACGGAGTACTCCGTACACCCTCCGCCTTACATCCCTGGGCTCGGTAAAAGGTAAAAGGGCTTAGCGTGTCCTGTACATGCATTAGCACGCATGTATGTGGACCTAATATACTGTACAGACTACAGAATAACTACTGTACAACGTGCCTGATGAATATGATCTGTGATCTATATGTAAAGCAGCAATCGTGCTGATAATGTGATATATGCATATTCTGCAGTATGTACGGAGTACAAGTAGGGTTTTGCATCTATTCCGGAAGTATTTCCTTCTCCGACAAGATATACAACGACAGAATGTAAAATGCATGCAAAATAAGTTACTCCGTACCCAAGACGATTTATTCTCTAGATCTCAGATCTCTCCATGTGGGCCAAACGCAATGCAGGGACCCTCACTGGACTCCCAGGGTTGGACCGGCTGTTTCACCATCTTCGGGCCCTTGACTCCATTCGGTGCTGGTCTCCTGGGCAAGGAGAACAGTCCTTTTCAACCTGCAACCTGCCTTACGCGTCCTCCCAAGAAAGAAAAAAAGCATCATCCTTCTCTCCATTTTGCCCCTATCATCATTTGCGGCGTTTTTATAATTTTAATCTCGGTTTTGGTTGAAGAAAAGGAAGGTGGTATTGTATGTGGCCTTTTGGTTTTCTTTCATACTGGCTTTTCTCCAATGGCGCAGGGCTGGGACTGAGGGGAGGGCTATTCCTTTTTCCGGGGTGGCTTGCGCTTGGGTTGCGCTCTCTATCGGTCTTGTCCGGCCAGGAAGCCGTTGAAACTGCCAGCCACCCTGCCAGTCCAGTCCGGAAATAAAAAGGGGGAACAATGTCCCGGGGCTCTATTCGATTTTGAACGTGGGGGGACGAATGCTTCGGTTTGCGCGCTTATGGTTGTTTGTGCTTCGGGCTTTTAGTCCCCGAGCTTGGCTTCCAGAAAGAGCAGTAATACGCGATATTGGTCTATCAGTTTGCAAGTGATCTCAATCGCCAACTCGGATCACGACCATCGCACTGATGGCTCTCGCTTGTCTAATTGAACACGCGATACAGCAAGAGACGCGAGTTCCGCCGGACCGACTTATGATCGCATGGCATCCGACAGCTGCACACCACGCCCGGACGAACGTCTCTCTCTCTCGGCTGCCCCGCGCGTCGACGACGATAATCTCCGGTGACTGAGATGCCTCTGGGTCTTGCGATTTGGCTTGCGGCGCGGCGGTAGTGGGAAGGGCGCTCAAGGGAACATACTTGTATCGATAAGAGGTGTGCAGAGGATGGCCAGGTAGTCGTTTGTACTTGTTCAGGGGTCTTTTAGGCTGTTGCGATTCGTCATTTTCGCGAGTGGAACCCTTGCGAGACGCGACCCCCAACGGCGGACAGCACTCATGGGCGGAGACGAAGCGCACGTTATACTTGAGAGGGAAACGAACCGTAGCCGAACCCGCGCCATTTCCTGCGTCGTCGATCAGGAACGAGATGGACGCCTGGGCAGATGTAATACCCCTCCCTTCCGGTCGGCCGTTATCATCGGCAGTCAGAGTCAACTCTTCGATTGTCACTCCGGGCTTCGCATCCGGCTCCGGGTCGTCCATCGGAAGCGTAAAGGACTCGGCTGTGATTTTACCAACGCCTAGCGGAGTCGATTCGTACGCAAGCTTAGCTCCCTGTCTGATCCGAGGCCTGCTCGAGACCCGCGGAACTTCTTCAACAGGAAGTTCAAGCCAACCACGCTCAACCTTCTCCCCTGTGATCGCATCCCGGGGCATCACATTGCTGCTGATCCACCCCATGCAGGTCTTGGCTCCCGTGGAACTAGACAAGACGCGTCCAACGACGCATGCCTTGCTCCACCAACTCCGTCCGCAGTAGACAAATCCTCCGTAGAGGTTGGCAATTGAGCCCAGTTGGTTTAGCGCGTCTGCATCGTTTTCCAGGATCGTCGCCATGAGAAGGTGACTGATCGCCTCTCCGGGAATCACGAATCCGGAGAGCCAGGAACGCGAGATCCAGCCTAGGTATTTAGACCGTGGATCAACGGAGCCCCAAAGCTTGACGCGACGCCGGCAGGGGTTTCGCGTGTACATATCATCCTTGGCCAGTAAAATTTCCTTGGTGATCTTTTCCTGTCCCCACTTGTCATCGACGACCAAGTCGGGCAGCAGGGGATTGTTCGGTTCGCCGAGTTTGTGTTCCAATGTAGCTTTCAGTGCGGCCAACCTTGGCCATCCAACGTTCTCCGCAAACACATAAAGCCCCTCTAGCTGCAGTCGAACATGCGACGAGCTCAGTTGACAGTCCCAGGCGGAGTGTGAATTCGCAACAGGAGCAGTGTGACGCCGGGTGATGCTATCGAGCAATCCGAAGCGATGGGGTTTCTCTGGCGATTTGCTAGATGAGGCCCTTGACCGCGAGCCGTTGGGAGATGGTGCTGGCTGCGGCGGCGCACAGGTGATAGTAAGACTGTTGAGGAACCGACGCACAACGATCAGATCCCAATTCAGCTTTCCCTCTCGCATTTTATCGAATTTGCGAATCTCCTGTATCGTGATATGGCCCCCATGCGGCTTATGCAACATATCGACCCGAACAAATGCGTCCAGGCGAAGAAGAAGCTCAGCAGAGAGGAGCAGCTGGATCAGCAACCACTTTCGCTCCATCCCGGACTTGGTCAAGATATCCTCCGGTACTTTCTCATTGCCTGGTCCCGGGTCCATGCAGTCTCCATCGCCATGTAGTGATGCCTCCCACAGAACCTGTCCGGCTCGCAAGCGCCATTCGGGTAGACTGAAATTGATCCACGCGCCCGGCGTGGCCAAAACAAGTGCCAGGGTTTTGATCTGAGCCTTGACACCTTCTGGATGACCTTCAGAATCGCTAGATGGCGGACGAGGGTAAAGGAATTTTGTGTATAAGTCGTCATACAATTTTCGCGGGCTTTCGAGATCCAGGAGAGTCTTTCCCGAGCTCTCTGTGAGCATTTCGTGGCGGTATTTGCGCAAGTGTTCCAGCCGTTCCACAAGCGATTGAAGACTGACATCTCGTACTCCAATGCGCTTCCAAGCCTCGGGCCCTTCACAGATGAGCCTGTGTCGATCGTAAACGGCACCACTTTGACATTGGGAATACGGCTTGCTATAGCCCTCCATCAAATCGAACGCCCCCGATGCCCCCATAGTCGATATTTGCTGGATATACGGAGCGTTCCTTGGCTTTTCGGGGCCGGTGTATTTGACCGCGTCCGCCACAGGTAACTCGAGGAAATTTCGAAATCCGATGGTGCCGGGTTCTTTCCCGTTGTTCGATAACATATTCGGTACTTCAAATACACCAATGTCAAACGTCGCCCTGTTTATAGCAGCCGCACTGCAGCGGCGCCAGTCGAGCGTTTGCATCGGCACCCCGCCCTTGACAGCCCAGTCCTCCGGGAGTGGTAGATGAGCGTGGAGTGTGCTTAGGGTAAAAGAGGCATGGGGCAATGGCTTGCGATCCCACATATGTTGGATGACAGGGTTCTGTTCGTCCCAGGGAAATATCACCTGTGGATAGTATCGGCCATACTTGCCCTTTTCCAGGAGAAAGTGAGGTGCGCCAGATAACATTGCCTTGATCTCTTTCGCTGTGAGATGTGATTCGTCTGGTGAGCTGGACTCGGCTCCAGATGACGTTCCCTTCGATTGGCTCGCTACATTCAGCCTGTATTCTAAAAGATCCTGGATGTTCGCGGGTTGCGTCGGCTCAGCATGGTCTGCTGCTATGAGTGAGTCGCGGCGAGGGAAGCCAGAGCCCCCGGGAGAACCGTTGCTGTTCAAGTGTCTGCCATTACTCCGTCGTGTCGGAATGGGCGTGGTATTTGCCCTTGTAAGCAATAGCCCATCGGTCCTATTGGTGCTCTGTACGTCATGAGCCAGCTGTTCTGAAGACGGGATAAGAAGCCTTACTTGATTTTCGCTCGAAGATGGTATATCTAGACTACCGCCACTGTGTCTTCGAAACAGACTTCGAAATCCCCTTTGATCCGGACGATCGTCTTGGGGACGGCCAGAGGGGTCATGACGCAGTGACTGTGAACGTTTGAGTGCCCTGGGTTCATCGTGGGCAACAGCTGAAGCTGCCTCTGAACGACGTCGGCCGAATAAGAAAGACATTCAGATGACTTGTGGATGCAATCACTGCATGTTCCAAAAGGTATCAAACAGCCTGAGCTGCCGTGGCCAAAAAGGAGCTATTGATGGACTGAGCAATTGATGGTAAGGGAAATGAGAGATAAGCTCTATCTACTCCGTATGTGGAGCGCTATTTTCGGCTCCTCGGCTCGTGACGTGTGATGTGAGTCACGTGCCCTGGAAACGGCAATGCGCGGCGGGAGTGACACCGAGCTTTTCCCGAGTCCCGACCGGGGAATTTTGTGACGGAAGATGGTGGATCTTGAGGTTGGTTGGTTGGACATCTCACAATCAGATTGCAAATTCGAGCGATTAGCGAATTTGTGAAAGTGATGACGTATTTAGAGGAGGACGGGATCATGTTTAGAAGATATATGGTTATCGCCTATGATTCACCTATCTTCCTCTCTTTCGTGCAAATTTGCCTCAGATGTGACCTTCTACCTACGTGTGTAATAAGGCATAGGTATGATTTCCTCGAAGGTTGTTCATCCATTCACCAAAAGCATCGCCTCAGGGATCAGGGTAGCTAGTTCCCGCCATATCATTAAACCTCCTAGGAACCACCTCACGACCATTAAGATTTGTTTACGCATGCTGATGCAAGAACTCAAGAACGGTCTTGTAACCACGCTCATACTCCTTACGAACCTCAGGGTTCTCAAGGTCCGACCGCGCAGCCATCCAGCCATGAATCTGAGTCGGGAAGATTTCAAAATACTTCGGGACATTCAGACTTGCCTCATAATCCTTGACGTCTTGAACAGGCTCATCTTTCGAAGCAAGCATGGCCATGGGAATGTTCACCGTCTTGGCATCATTGGCATCGACCATAGCCGGGTGGCACTGCACAGCGGCCTTGAAGATCTTGTTATCAGCGCCAGAGGACAAAGAAGCGATCTTTCCGCCCCAGCAGAAGCCAAGAATCGACCAGGACCCGAACTGGCCACCGGGGGCCAGCTTGTTGGCTTCGGCCACGACATTCGGGATCTTGGAGAGGGTATTGGGCGGCGCAGCCTTGGTTGAGAAGAAGTCGCCCAGCCTCTTCTTTTGCTCGTCGGTGGTAGGCGGGTAATCGGAGATGTTGGCAGGCTTGCCCTCGAAGAAGTCGGGGATGAAGACGCGATATTTCTGGTCGTTTGAGGTTGCGAGAATATCGGCACCTTGGATGGTTTGGTCGAAGAAGCCGAAGATGTCTGTGTATCAAGAGTATATCAGCCGATGGTCGAGTGAATTGCACCAGGAGGAGAGTTACTGACCGTATATCACCAGAATAGCCTTGGAAGCCGATTCTGGGCCGGTGACGTCTGATATTCGCATTAGACAAAGGCTTGTGTTGGAGAGACGGGATACATACAGGTCTTCAAGCCATTGATGGTCTTGTATTCTCCCTTGGCCTGATAGCCCTTGGAAACAACGGGAGGGATCCTATTCACGGCGATGGTCAGTAAAATCCGATTGAAGACAGACCAAGTCAAGGGGGTTCACGAACGTGCAGCAGGCTTTACTAATTCCGGACATTGTGGTAGAGGAGCAGTGGAGGTAACGCGTGTGAACGTAGTATGGTTTAGTTGCAAGCAATGGGTTCCGGAAGGAAGTCAGAAATGGCCTGAATTGCATATGGAGTAGTTTGGACTAGATGGGGACATACAAGATACAATTGAGTTGGTGAAGCAAAACTGAAGGTGACTAGAATTGAAGGAAGGAAGAGGGAAGAGGAGAAGCTTTGTACCCCGCGGTCCGACGTCATCGGGACAACACTCGGCAATTCAGGTGATGCAACCTGGTGCGACTCTGCCCTGTGAATCTGAAGTAGCCGATATGAACCTACATTTTTTGACCTCTTTGGCTTTCTGAGGTGAATCTGATATCGGCATTGGTTTCTATTTGGAAGTCGGCTTCAAAGGCTGTGCAATATCGGCCTATGTTGGGAGAACATAAAGTTGCCGAGGCCGGGCCACAATCGAGATTTATATATCGTAAGTCGGTCTATATCAAGACACGCAGAGAGTAACACAAAGAAACCATAACGGAGGTGTGCGATGGTCTACTTGAGTTATTTAATGTACCTTAACACTTGTAAGCCTCGTACTGGGTAAGAGAATACCTCTTCCTGCATTGAACACGAGTGTTGATGGGACCACCACCTCATTATGCATCGAAAGGTTTCACCGCAGAGACCGCATACTAGAAGGCTGGCGTGACCGAATATGTTAATGTGATCATGAAAAAAGTGTCAGGGAAACAGCCTTAGGGGATTGTCATCTTTTCTTATACCTCATGAAGGCAATCTGCCATGCAAGCTAGATCCACTGTCGGAATCTTCCCGCAAGGGAGGATCCGACAGCGACCGAGACATGCTCGTGGGGCTAGTGATCGGGAGGCAAAAAGTGAAAAAGTAAAAAATAAATAAAAACGAATCGAACAATATGTTGTAGTTCTGCTTCGCTCCAATTTGCAACACTGTGTAAGGATGGCGATGAAAGGAAAACCTGAGGAGAAAAAAAAGTGAGACTCACAGCCAAGACAGATTACTCTGCTCCATGAATCATGTTTGAGAAGCGGAGACTAGACCAACAGAATCAAAAGATCCGTGCTCCATCCCTTTGTTGCCTTGAAAGTTCGGACCCGCGTGTTAAGGCTATCGGATCATAGTCAAGAACCGATCGACAGGATAGACGGTAGACCAGACACGCTAGAAAGATCGCAGACGAAATGTGGGCTTTAAACCCCACCACGGCTGATCATACCCATCGGCATCAGCCCTGCAGAAAACTCATGGCCGCAGATCACCCGGGTGAACAGACAGTGAACCTTCCACTAAACGCCATTCCCGAGGACGATCGTGGACGCCAACCGTGAGCTTCTCCGAAGCCACGTCGGCAAGAGCCGACGCAGGCGACACCAAGGCGTTCAAGATCAGCCAGGTGGATCCTTGCACGCTGTCACATCTGGGTGAGAGCCGCCTTGCATAAGACCATCCATATACTAATCGGCTTCGAATCATCGCATCGAGTGGTGTAGTAGGAGGGTTGTGACTGTAACCGGCATGAGGCTGTACACGGGCGATCGACCGGGAACCAGCATAGGAGGGGCGATGGATTATTGACGATCAATTGATCGTCGCGAAAGTGAGCCTTTCCGGGTGTGCGACGTGCGGATACGATGTACCCATGTCCAGACGCGTCGTGGAAGGGACAGCACAATCGATTGCCGGAGTTTGTCACGAGGGTTTGAGATGTAGTCCAATCCCTAGTGAATGTCAGTAAGCTGCATAGAATGTATAGGATGTACTATGTTGGAGAAAAGCCGTGTCCGTAGTTCGGTAGACACAGCTAGGGCAGAGGTATGCAGTTGTCAAGAATGTGACTCGGATGCCTCTCTCGCATGTCCAGCACTTGACCCCTTTCTTTTTTTCCTTCAAGAGTACTGCAGGTTTAAAGCTGGACTGCTACCAAATACGGGGGAGTAAGTCATGCAGTCCGGATCGTAATATTAAATTCCATGCGTCTGTGGACATGTCTTGACTCTTAAGTTGTGCCATGGACCTCGGGAGCTTCAGCTATCGGAGTATCATACGCCTGTGTCTTCTACCATGTGCACCGGACTCTTGTCCAGGCCTATCCGGGAGATATCTGAAAACCAATGTTATATGATTGAGTTTGCGGTAGATGAACTCTCTAGCGCTGTTAACCTTTCTTTTGACAGCGATGGACGATCGACGGGGCATGTCCTTTTCCCCGTTTACGTTAAAGATATGTCCGTGCAGACCAGGAATGTACCTAGTGGTTCGAGGATAAGAATCATAAGATCTCTAACATCCAGACCCTAAAGCGAGTCTATTCTGCTCTCGACTCATTAACATTCCCAGAAACCGTTGGAGCGAGCGAAACCCGAGGGCTTGGGTGGAGGCGATTGGCTTCCGGGGTGTGGCGAAGGAAATTCAACGGGATTTGGTTGACCTTCGTTTAGAGAAAGGAACCATGGTCGGTTAACTGGGGACCAATCACATTGATCTTCTATTTTGGCTATTGAGAGCCAAAGAGGGGGAAGAATAGAGAGCATGACCAGAAGATGGATATTATTACTATTAACCATTACCGATTATCTACATAACTATACGGAATACGGAGTAGTAGTATAGATCACTCTCTTTATGACCCATGGTCTACATGGCCCGAGGCGAATCATCAGATCCCAAATGCCGAAATCTCCAGACTTTAGAAGCTCATAGGCAAAAGCGAAAACGAGACTAACTGAATCGCGCGATCACGCTCTCGCTAACGAATGACCGGCGAGACAAGCTCGCTTGCCTCTGCCTTGTCAAAGGACTCTCGTATTCTGGCCATTCCGGTCTTGTCCGTGCGTTATGGTTGCCTCCCCTATTGGATAGAAATCTCACCGCGATAGAAGGAAGACGAAAAGGTATGGATCCCAACTGAGATTTCTTTTTTTTTTTTTCCCTTTTTTATTGTCAATAATCGGATCCATTCCAACTAGCACAGATTCTCTCCGGAGTCCCTACACTAGCGTCCTTTTTTTCCCTTTTTCCATTTTTTCATCTCGATCAGCCCGGACGCAAGGGATTCCCCTCAAGGCAACGGGTCTGTCCTTGACCTACTTTATAGTTATTTTCGTGAAGACCTACTATAAGATGCTTTATAATGAAATAGAAGCGAACCAAAAGAACCAAAGATCCCATGGATATTAGCAAATCTAAAACCTAATAAAACCAGTAATCTGGAACGGCTAAGCGGAGAACCAAATCTTTTTAGCTGTCAACCACGTTCTGCTGACACCCCTCCTATCTTTTTTATTTTTTTTTCTCGTCTATTTCGCCCATTTTCGCCCTACTTTTCCCTTTCGATTCGGTTCTTTAATATACACAGTATCAACTTCTATTTTGTATCATTCTATTTTTTCCCCACGGTGGCCAACTTGGCCCAGACCCGAGTAGACTCCATTCCCCAAAAGGCAAAGGAAGCCCAATCTTATTTACTTTTCGCTCTCTGGATCTCTTTCTGTTCAAGGGTAATATACTCCTGACTCTCTCTCGTTCTCTCTGTCTCTCTCTCTCTTATTATAACAACTCCCCCCGCGCTTGGTGTCGCCTCCAACGCCACGATCTTTTCGCCCCCCCACATCTCTCTTTCTTCTTCTCATCTTCGCTGCTGGGTTTCAACTCTCATTCCCCCACCCCCGAGACCATGTACTTCTCGCGCCTTCGTCGACCGTGACAATCTCACCTCCCGTATCCTTTTGTGGATAAACTCTGTTTCACGCCTTTGACTTTTCCTGTGTGTGTGTGTGTATACGTTGTGTGATCGAGTTCTGGTTCTTCCAAAGATTCCCCTATTTGTCGGAAGAACTTGAGTCCCTCGACTCTCTATATCCCGATCGCGAGCCCCAGCGATCGACGATCGCCCCTCCTGGATTCTACCAGCCCTTCCGGGGGCTTACCTGGTGACCGAGATTGGACACTGAGCGGTTCCTCCTTCGGTCAGCTCAACGACCCGGAATACTACGTAGGAGACAGAGATCCATCCGCCAACATGGCGACTCTAGCAGTGCCAGCAGGAATGGGGTCATCGCTGGAAGCGCTGTCTGCCCCGCCGCTGAACGTGCGCCGCCCAGCGGCGCCAACGTTACCCAGCTTTGAGCTTCCACCACCACCGTTCCTGGGTGCGAATGCAGGAGCTTCCAAGTCCGGCGGACAGCCGAGTCATCCTCCGATCTCGCATGCACCAGGCAACGTGAGCGTGGGGAACCTGTTAACGCCACCCGCTACGGTTCAACCGGGGGAGCACGCCACACCTCAGCCATTGGCGCCGTCTTCAGGCGCGTCCTCCGAGCTACCGCCCACGTATTGGCCCGGGGCCAATTCGTACGGACAGTCCTGGGGATCGGGAGTTCATCCATATTCAGCTCGCAGTTCGTTCTCACCATCATCTGGTATGCAAGTGCGCTCATCCGTCACATCACCGCCGACGACGGACGGGTTACCGCATCCATACGAAGCATCGACACTACCCTACCAATCTCTCTCTCATGCCTTACCCGCCCCATCAACCATGGCCCCCTCTGGCTCACAGCCTGGCATGGCTATGTACCACGGGGGACACGCTACATCTCCCGGCTCACTTCCCTCCAACGACCCCTATGCACCCAAACACCAGCATATGTATGCCGCTTCTCCCTCCATGCACAGTCCCCACCAGACCGGCTTCTCCCCAATGTATGGGAACCCCGCCGGGATGGTCCATCCTCCAGGACGAATGTCGGTCCACAACCCATCGGCCGGACAGTCGCCGCTGGGATACCCCCGTCAGCCGTGGCCCTCCTATTCTCTCCCCGCCATGAACGGCCCTGTTATGAGTAACGTGCACAGTCCCGGTGGACCCATGTCGATGATGGGTGGTATGCAACCGGGGCTGCTGCCCGGATTTAGCAGTGGACATGTCGCGAGCTCCCAACATCTATACGGAGGACATCCACCACCACACGGCATGTCTGCCCCGACCGCTGATCGTCCGTTCAA
Source organism: Penicillium bovifimosum (assembly GCF_028826915.1). Taxonomy (NCBI): domain Eukaryota; kingdom Fungi; phylum Ascomycota; class Eurotiomycetes; order Eurotiales; family Aspergillaceae; genus Penicillium; species Penicillium bovifimosum. The sequence goes on from NW_026622711.1 coordinate 2,607,853, forward strand.
ATGCGACCAGTGTCCCCAGAGTTTCAATCGGAACCACGATCTCAAGCGCCACAAGCGCATCCATCTAGCCGTGAAACCTTTCCCCTGCTCACACTGTGACAAAAGCTTCTCGCGCAAGGATGCTCTTAAGGTGTGTATATGCTTTTCTCCATAACAATTACCAAAATACTAACGTCTTCGATAGCGACACATCCTCGTGAAAGGTTGCGGAAAGGACGGCGAGTCGGACGCAAACGGCGGCCATGGAGCCGACATGAAGAGCGACGGGCGAAGCGAAGACGGCAGCCCTATCCTCAACGGGCGTGTCTGAGCAGACTTCAATCTCCTGAAACCTTCGTCTTGCCACGACATAACACCTCTCCCGAACGATCCACCACCTGCATATCCACCGGGGTGAAGTTCGAAGACATATGTATCTACAAAGACATTTGGAGTCGTGGTTCCTGCCGGGTCTTTTTCCTCATTATTTCTGCTATATTTTCCAGCTTTGGCGAAGGGTGCGTGTGTGGTTTGGGCATCTGGGAAGGGTCTGATACTGCTGTTTTTTTCATGTTATATGTGCTTTCTGGACTCATGTGTGACGTGTCTTACCTATCCTGCTTCTCTGTGATTTAAAGCGATTAAGCGAACTGTTAATGGGATGGGCTACGTCGGTATAACTATACGAAGTATATAACCATATACATCAATATGGAAGATATACCTAATTTCCAAAGAAACTGGAATCCGAAAGGAGTAGACAGTAGATAATAGATGAATTCTCCAATATCTCCAACTCCAACGGGTATGCATGTGCATAAATGGTGGAAAACTCATTTCCAAGCCCCCCGCCCGGGGCACATGGCCATGCTTTACGGTTATTGGTTATCTGGCCCAGCCCTGTTGCAACGTTAAGTCTTGGAATGAGGCGTCTCTCCCCAGCGTTACGGCGGGTGGTGGATAAACCTTGGATCCGCCATCCACAGCCATCTCAAGCCACTGTTTACCCCAGGTGGGTAGCCACATGGTTGTTTCATGCTAATTTGAACAACCGCCCTACATGTATTCAGACACATTCGCATCTCTTGACTTGAAACCATAAGATATGAAGCATTGCAATCCTGCTGTACGCTGTACATCGAGAAAGGGGTGTTCCAATATTTGGAACTCCGAACCATTGTATTCCGCATTAGGCACCATTATGTCGGCTCACCACGGAGCCAAGAAACCAGTCCTCTTACGAAGTTAAGGATCGTCCTATTTTTTCTTTGAGCGGGCGGGGATGGAAAAGTGTAATTCCATGATAGTTTCATTGCAATTGGTATGTAAGCCCGCGCAGTGCACTCATGAGGTCCATTTGCTTTTTCCTTCTAGAGGCTGGTCGGTATAGTATACATATATGCAACATATAGCAAAGATCGGATTGCATCAGATGTTCCAATTGCTCTTGCTAAGTGCCCTGGTAGCACAAGGAATTTCGGCGTTACCTGGTCATCTAAGACCATCGCCATCACTCAACGCAAGGATAAAAAGGGATGAGTATATCAGCAGCGAGGGCTACCAGATCTCCGGCGAAGTCGAGAATGGCACCAGCAAAGCTCGCTTCGACATCCCCACACCGGAATTGACTCTCGACAGCAAGACGCTGTTCAGCCTGGATGCACCGCAGATCGATACAATCAACGGGTCTGTATTCGACTGGTGGTATTTCGATGCCGTCTCAGAAACAAACCCAGACGACTCGTTCGTTATTACTTTCTTCGCATCGTCGTGGGAGGCATTTCCTTTCCTGAACGAGAGCGAACCCTCTGTGCTGACGGCTTGGGTGTGGGCTTCGTTCGCTAACGGGACCGTCTTTGCGGATTTTGTGCCCGCCACTGTGGCTACCGTGAGAGGTGCCGATGTCGCGGGGACGAACAGCTCTGGGGAGTGGGCTTCCACCGGGGTCAGCTGGGAGGCAAAATCAGAGGATCTGTCGCGGTATGAGATTACCATTGCTTCTGAGAAAATGGGGGTAGAAGGGCGGTTTACACTGTCTTCGGTAAGTAATGGCTGAAACTTACATGGATACATGCGGTTTGCTGACTTTATCCAATAGCATGTACCGCATCATCTCCCCTGTGGGATCCAAGAGGAGCGGACGACGCTGGAGGTTGCGCCTCATATTGGCTGGGTTAGTCTGGTGCCTGATGCCGTGGGCGAGGTGGACGTCAGTATACTTGGGTCGAAGCTGAAGTTCCGGGGACCTGGGTATCACGACAAGGTCAGTGATTCCGAAACACGGCAATGAATGATCCCGTCTAAGGTTGTGGTAGAATTGGTCCGATCGACCGTTCATGGATTCTGTCGCGAGCTGGTATTGGGGCCACGGCCGTCTGGGTCCATACTCGATTGTATGGTTCAGTTATTTTTCTCTTGAAGATCCGACGAACACCACCTATGTGAGCAGCTATGTGGCCAAAGATGGGGAGTTGCTCGTATCGGCTTGTAATTCGTCTTTTCTCTCTGTGAGACCGATTGGTAGTCCAGGAACCACTGGTGGTCGGTATCCACCGCGAGTGGGTGATGTACCGGATGGGTTCAGATTGGAGTATGACCTGGGAGAGGGGAATGGCCAATTGAACGTCAATGTCACGATCAGAAGGTTGGTTACAGGGGATGAGGAATATTATATGCGTTGGACTGGTGATTTGACTGGGGAGGTTGTCAAATCTGGGGATGAACGACCACCAGGTACATGCGCTGGTCAGAAAACAGCAAAGATCACTTCAGGTCTCATTGGTGTGGCGGTTTTGGAGCAATTTCTTTTGGTGGAATAGATGCTGAAGACAAAGAAGGGGATCAAAGAAAGATAGAAGTTATAATATTGAGCAATGAGAAGATTTACATACCCAGGTCAGTACATGAAAAGAAGGTCGTTCTATAGGCTCGGTGTATGTCAAAGAAAGTAACATTTGCTGGGGTATCTCGCCTAGCTCGCGAAAGTAAAAAAAAGGAAAGGAAAGCTAAGAAATAAGTGAGAAATGAGAAATGAAGTAGAAAAAACAATGTAAAGAAATGTCAAGTGCTAGTGTGTCAGGGTTTATAGAAAAGGTTCCTTCCTCCATGGCTGCTTCCTCCCCCTCTTCAGTACTCTTCCACCTCATCCACTCCCACTGCTCTTCCCACCGCCCTTGTCGAAGAAAAAGCTAATAGCAAGAGTCTTATAAAGTGAGTTGCTTGGCCTTCCATTCATCGACCAGACCCCGATAATCCTCAGTACCATATGGCTGGAGGCACCGTGTCAGCAAGCCCTGCTTGCGCTTCGGTGAGAGACCCAACTCCCGGAGCATAAAGTCAATATAGGGAATTGCATCGAACACAAAGTCCGGGTTCCGTCGCCCGAATCCTGCTGGGTAACGGTATCGGCCGAACTCTGTATGGAGGGCTGTCTCCCAGGCAAGGTCGTCCTCTGAGGTGTCTTCGCTCTTGAGGTCCGATGCAGCACGCACAGCAGGTGGGCAGCGCTCATGTGTACTAGGCGTCAGATCACCACGGAAATAAGCTGAGATCCACAGCGCCTGTGTCTGAGCAATCAGGGTTGTGTTGATGGTCATAGTGACACCCATGAATGCCAGGGAGCGCTCCTTCACCAGGGAAAGCGGCACCATGAACTTCGCCAGGCGGAAAGGATGGGGCGCAGCGGCCTCGGATTCAGCGTTCAGTGGCTTGAAGCGAGGGTTTGGGCGTGGTTGATCACGCAGTCGGGGGAACCGGTGCAGGATCTCTTTGTCCGCCGCCTCGACCATCTCCTTACTCAGAGGATCCGTACTCCAAGGGAATCCCAACTCGCGGTCAATGCCTTCAGGCAGGAATTTGAGGTTGGGAGTGCAACGCCAGCCCGTGGAGCAGATTAGCGCTGATGTTGGCAGTGCCTCCCCAGTTGACAGATGGACAGTGTGGTCCGAGAGACGATCTAGATCAGCGATGTGTACTTTAATAGTACCATCCTTGATCAGATCGAAGAAATTGGTTGGATAGTTAAGGATGCTGAGTGAGGAAGCAATCCAGAATGGGCTCACCCACGGCTTCAGTTTCTTCATCTCCGGGTGCTTGTTATAGCCGTTTAGCTGGACAACATCGTCGCCCAGGATGCCCCAGAACGCGTCCACAATCTTGCGACCAAGCCAGGTACCATGTAAAAAGCTTCGAACGCCGCTGAAGCCATCGGCATCGCCCCAGATACATGGGCTAAACCAGGTCAGCAAGCGGGTGGTTACCAGCTTTTCGAGCCACTTCTTAAGGGGCGTCACGTAGGGTGGCGCCATCCAAATGGGGCCATGGCCGGACTCCCGAATGACCCAGTCGACTTTCATACCCGACGTTGCGCATGCATAAGCTGCATCCCAAGCCGACTTAGTCCCGCCAAAAACGGTCGCACGCTGTCCCGGCTGCAATACCGCACCTTGATATTGCAGCAGGTCGCGACAATGGAAAAATGGCGCACCAAAAGACTCTTGGCCTTCGAAAGTAGGTAGGTATGCCTGTGACGTGATTCCAGTGGCCACAATCATTTTCTTGGTCGCAATAATTGTCGAATTATCTCCGTGCGACACGCTGAGTTCCCATGTTCCATCCAGATTGTGTGTCGCGCTCTCCACATGGTGATTCAGCCGAATGAGATTTGTGAAACCGAAATGCTCGGCATAGGCCTCCATGTATTGTTGGATCACATGGCCCGGAATATGCTGCCCAGGCTTGACCCCGAACCTCGCTTCGTCCATCGGAAAGTCGCTATACTCATACGTCCCTAGCATATTGTTTGACTTGAGGCCTTTGTACAACCGGTGCTTAGCCCAAACTCCACCAACGGAGCTTGCAGCCTCCAGCAAGAGCACATCATGATCAGGGTTGACCTCACGATAGGTCTTGACAGCGGACAGTCCGCTCCAACCTGTGGGGCCCCAACGCTTGTCAGCGCCATTGCGGCAGTGAGGAATGAAGACTCAAACTTACCTGCGCCTACCACGACAAGATCCACAGACTCCATCGTTTGAACTTCCCTTACTTTTGGGGGGTTGTCTTTCGAAGGGTATGAAATGGCCCGTTGCAACCCAGATTAATGTATGTACGAGCGAACGAACACCAGCGATGACCAGAATATCGGGAAGTGAAGGAATGAGCGACAACTAATAGAATTAGCACCGAGCCGACCTTATGAGGGGACGGGATATTTCCTTTAATTTCATTGATTTTCTCTAATTTAGCCCTTGCTGTTGCAGGTAGGACCCCCAGAAATACGGACGGGAATAGTGGACCTGTCTAATCTGAAATTACCCAGGCAGATCCACGCCGTTGAGACAAGTCCCCGGCTCGGACGTCGCCTGCCTTCTGTGGAACAAACAGACAATGGAATAATATGGAGAAAAGGAAAATTAAGGGACCAGATCAAGAGTCTGCCCAGGTGGGTTGTTTATGCTGACATGTATGGCATAACATATGGTACTATGGCTACAGACTCCCCTTCTTGGCCCATCTGGGTACTCGGCATGCACTGGGTACAACCCTAACAAGACCGAGTGTGACGGCGTTCATTCTAAGTGGAATTTGTTTGACTAGCTCCGCTTCATCTTTGAACCAGTTTAGCCTTGTTGTCAACGCGTGGCCAGGCCGTTCGAAGTGATCGTCCACTTTCAGGTTTTTTCCTTCGGGGACTATCCGAGGTAAACGGACCAGAAGACGAGAGGAAATGAAGATCTCCTGCGGTTCTACCGAACGCCTGATGGATAGTTCGACTGATTCTTTGGTGTTGGCGTTTACATTCACTAATCTTCGACCACAAAATTGGATCAAAAACAAAAATCTGACCGGATCAGCAAGATGCAGTATGCAGCCTCACATACTGCGGTTCGTCACGAAATTGGACTATTGAGCGCCCTCGTCCACAGCCAATCAATCACATTGCAATCAGACAAAGTATTTGAGATTCAAACACACGCAGTTACCGCGGAGCAAACCGACAGAAGAACCAACCCACGAGGCATTGCGTATACGAAGTATCCGTATGCATCCACAGTCCAAGATTTGGACCCGCTGTTCGGATCCACCAGGCGGTTGGAACTGCCCGCTGTCAACCGAAAATCTGTTCTCTGCATCTCATCGCCGTTTGGTGTATTTCCTGTTAAGAAATTATGCATAATTTATTATGTATGGTGTGAGTGAGCCCTGGGAACATTCCAACCCCTGACCCGGGCGAACCGGAAACCTTCGCCTCCATTCTAGTACTTTTGTTGTCTCCTGGACTCAGATGGCGCGTTACAGAAAAGTGGCACCCAGTCCATCGGTGCTCAGTAACTGGCTTAAGATAATTGACACACACCGTTCGAAAATTCCAAGGCTTCCGCGCTATGGGCATGCTCCGGGCTGATCAGCGCCAAATATACCGGAATGGGAAATACGTCTTGGCTTGTAAGTTCTGATGGCTCTTGGTCTCCCGGTCTGCCGGTCCGCCGTGGGGAATAGTACACCATTGGCTGTATCTCAGGCTTCTAGCGATTGCCCAGTGATTGTCCGGTGTCCGGTATTTGGATTAATCCGTTTGCACATCCTATGATCCTGCGACGATCAGAGAACAAAGAAAACCCCCGACCTCCTTGCCGGACCATGGGTCCATGGCTGCTTCTCGAAATTTGGTCCAGTTGATATTGTGCCTGAGCGCAGTACTCCCAGTGTGTAACCAGTGCCATTTCAAGTGGGACAGACTGGAAGTCTTGTCGCTGCGCTTTAGACTAAAAGATATTTGCATATCAAATGTCGATCGTCGACCTCAATGTGGAAGTTGATATCGACTCAGACGAAGAGCGGGTCCTCCTCAGGACTGCTCAGGACCGCTCTATTTCCCAGCACCCGGTTAGTTGGGAGTTCGAAACAAGCTATCTGGAGCTTAAAGTCCTCCCCGGGAACTTGGGGGCCGCCCCATCGTCAGTCCACCACTAAACAGTGGCCCGTAACTACCCGGTAAGACACTTGTTCTGCACCGAAGCTGTCATCCCACTCTCGGCTCCAGACCTTTCATAAACCCACTTCACGTGTATAGTTATTAATAACGGACGTGGCTTATGTTTAACTTATGAAGGAAGTAAGGTCCGCTGGGGTGCCCAGGTGGAGATTTGGCGGCTTTTGGCTTTTGGCTTGTTGCTTTTTTCTTTCTTTGAACTCTTAGAGTTTCTAAATCGACCAGGGCTCGGGCTTGTCTCTTTGTTCGGCCAGATTCCAATCGGGCGAACGAACGAACTCAAGGGAGAAGCATCGAGATTTTGTCATTTGCCGCTTCTGTCTTCCGCATCTCTTGCCCCCTGGGTGCAATTGACCCTCTCTCTCTTTTACTTTATTTGAATGGGCATCCTGGGTCAAACACCCTTTCCCTCTATCCTGGACCGGTAGAGAATAGAGAGGAACCACCGTCATGGCAGGCAATACCCAATTCAATACCGAAGCATTCACTTTGTTGGGAATCGCAATTCTCATCATTGCCCTACGTACGACGGCAAGATGGGTTATGGTTGGCCCGAAAGGGTTTCAAGCTGATGACTATCTCATGCTGGTGGCCTGCGTGAGTTTGACCCTATTCTGCGGTGAATTATTGTCTTGTCTTTGCTGATTCAAATCGACACAGGTGGTGTATGGACTCGAAACTGGTGCCGCATACATGGTCGGCGCCTGGTTCATGGGCCTTGCGAATAACGCTATGACGGATCAGCAGCGGAAGGATCTTTCCCCGGATTCAGAAGAGTATCGTCTGCGTGTGGGCGGCTCTAAGGTCCAAGTCGCCGGCTGGTCTTTATACACTCTTTTACTATGGTTGCTGAAAACATGCATGGCTATCTTCTACTCCCGGTTGACGTGAGTTGCTACCCTCATTGCCTCTAAGCTGGTTATTGGTACTGATGTCTGTTCTGCGATATAGCGCGGGCTTGTTGAACATGCGAATCCGAATCCATATCGCTTATGTTTTGATCGCCGTTACTTACATCGCTACGATCTGTTCAATTCTCTTCGGATGCCACCCTCTGCACAAGAACTGGCAGATAGATCCGGATCCTGGAAGTAAGTGACCAATGGTTGGCCGTGAGAGAGAACGTGCGTCTGATTGTTTGATAGATTACTGCCAGCCCGCAGTGTCCAAGATTGACATCTATGTGACGGTGGTCCTGAATGTCGCGACGGACATCTATCTAATTAGTATCCCAGCTCCGGTAAGTTTCTTCCAAGTCAGTGTCATGAAGTACCTATAACTGACGATCATGACAAGCTGCTCTACAAGGCCCGCCTAAAGTGGCGAGAGAAGCTCGAGCTTTTGATTCTCTTCAGCGGCGGACTATTCGTCATGATGGCCGGCATTCTACGCTGCGTACTCATCGTAACAGTAAGTCCCGACCTCACCCATGAGATCAAAACACATCTGACGACTTCCAGGCTGGTGCAAACGGCGCCCAACAAGCCGGCAGCTGGGCCTGCCGCGAAACCTTCGTAGCAGTCGTCATCGGCAACATCCCCATGATCTACCCCCTGATCCGCCGCGCCACCCGACGCGCCGGTCTCTACCTTACCACACGAAGCCGCGAAGACAGCTACCCCGGCTACCCTCTATCAGAAGGCGACACCGGCGGCGGAGCCGGGTACTCGAGCAGACGCAGAAAGTTCCGTCATCCACTTTCCATTCCCGATACACAGTGGAACACAACCAGCGACGAGCAAATGATCCTACCTACCTCACGCCAGCAACCGGCAACTTGCGCTGCCGGCGAAGCTGACTGGGAGACACACAGCCACAACAGTCAGAATGGCATAAAGGTCGTTCATGAAACGATAGTTCACAGTGCTGAGAAGTCGCCGAGACGATGAGTCGCTCGTGGATAATTCTACCAGGTAATTGTGACGTTACGCATGTGGGTTTAGCGCTGGCGCGCTGGCGGCTGGTTTTTCTTCTGTCACGTATATCTTTACGGTCGTATCGGATTGGCCTTTTGTCTTTTTGAGCAACGCGCGCTTTGGGTGGTTATACGTCGGATAATGTCTCGGGGAACTTCTTTTCTCTGGTGCTCAGCTGTCGAGTTTTGCTGGGTAGAAGTGAGCATATACCCTAATTCCTCTATTAATCTATACCCTATGACATTCAACTGTGTATATTATCTGGACGTTTCAATTGACCGCTTACGGGTACTGAAATGAGATTTTTGGCTTGCCATGTGTTTCCCTTTGCGCAGTCATACACAATAGAGTACTGCCCGTTGGAAATCGCACCTACTGTGAAGAGTCGTGGCACTTCCATGCAAACCAATTCCCATCTCCGACAGAACGAACTCCAAAACATACCCTAGACTAATAGACCGTAACACAGAGTCCGGTAGGGACAGATCCAATTCATGGCAAGACACGAGATCTATTTCCACCCAGCGGAGACAGAATTTCATACATACATCGGAGAGATCGCAGGTGGGGAGGATATGAAACCGGCCGGATGATTCTGCAAGGAGGTCCGGTAGGCTGGGTTCTGGGTTCTTGATCGGCTGTCTGCCGGAGAAATAAGACGCCACTAGGTAGTTGCGCTTTGAACGTGTCTGATCTGGGGAAATGGTCGATGTTTACTCCTGTCCCTCCCCGATGATGTCTGTTACAACGCGGGTGGGCACTGGTTTCCTTTGTTACCGGGATAGATATTTCCCCTGTGAGATTCGCAGGGGTTTGGAGGTCAGTTATGGAGAGAGAGAGAGCATCTGTATTATTTGTAGTTGGAGTTGGTTGATCTAGCCTGGTCTTGGTTGCTGAATGAGGTTATAGAGGCTGAAAGTCAAAACATGGAATGAGCGAGTTGAACAAGAATAGGTGGAAGTGAGGTGATGATATTTGCAGTATTATCAGAAAATAATTAGATTTTGTATATACATTTGGTAGTACCAGTCCATATTCAACAGTCGCATGGCGTATGCTGAACCCGAAGTCGTACGCTTGTTGGTCCTCCGTGGAAGAAGTGCTGCTATAAGGCATATCGGAAGAAGGGATTCTGCTTGTCGGTGAGGTCATCGAACGCAATCTTGTCGCGCTGTGCCTCATCCAGTTCCATCGAATCCCTAATTCTGTTCTCTCGGCGAAGGATCAGATACAACACAACAGCAGCGGCAATAGTGATGCAGTAGCTGAACTTTGTTAGCTCAGCCAGAGAAGCCCCATCAGATAAAAACTTACCAGATAACCATGCCCGTCCACAGCTCGGGGTAATGCTGTGCTTTCTGGTCGCTCTTCACAAGCTGCGGGCCAATGATGTTACCGACAGTGTAAGCCACGAACACGGTTGCCGCCATGACGGATTTCTTCGTTGCGCCGGCGACATTGCTGGCTCCAACAGTGATGATCAGGCTGACCACGGGCCCGAAGAAGCCAGTCAACGCATATCCGATAACTGGCGTAGCTGGACGATATCCCCACTCAGATTTCCAGATCATCACACAGCCGGCGATAACGGGTAGGCAGCAGATGATGAGTAAGGGGATACGAGTATTGGGAACGATAGTAGGGATATAGCCACAAAGAGGGATGAATATCACACAGACGGCACCGACGGGAAACTGGAATAGAATCGAGTAAAGGGTGTCATAGCCAAAGGTGGACACAATCAGGGGCCCGAAGCCTGAGATCGCTCCGTTGATGGTGTATCTGCAGAGGTATTAGCATGAGGGAGCGAATGGTGTATATTCCACCACAAGGAAGGGAGAAAAATTACGCTGCCGCCATCATAATAGCTACCAGATAGATCTTGACATCCGTCAGACACTCTCTGATCTGGTCGAATTTGATCTTCTGGCATCTGACACCGGTTTGACCCTTGCGCAGTCTCTCCACTGCAACCATTCTTTCTTCCGGAGTCAGGAACCAGGCAGAGACCGGGGAATTGGGCATAGTGCAACACCAGAGACCAAACAAAAATGTCAAGGCACCGGCCAGAATATAGATGTACTGCCATCTTGTCAACGATCCAGATTCGATCTGGCCAAACCCATAGTTCAAGGCACCGCCGATGATGGTGAACCAGCCGGTACCAGAGAACCACCACGCCTGTCGTAGAGCTTGCTCTTCTTGCGTGTAATATCCACTGACTATAGTCATGAAGCTTGTAGGGATAACACTTTCAATGAAACCTGCCATTTGTTAGACGAGATTAGGAACAGAAACTACTGATATTTTACATACCAAGGAAGAATCGCTGCACAAACAGTCCTTGCCAGGTCGACACTCCCGCAGTAGCGGCACAGACAATAGCCCAAATCATGACGACCGGGCCGAGAACGGTGCGCGTCTTGAATCTTTGCAAGATGAAGGTCATCAGGTAGAGACCGGCAAGCATTCCGAAGTAAAAGATTGAAGTTGCCCAGCTGAGCCGGGATGAATCAGCGGATGGAGGAGTAGTGGAGTAGTCATTTACGATCAAGTCCAAGTCGGTTGTCATTCCAAAGAGCGCGGCACTACCTAGAATGGCCTGTATGGGGATTAGTATGATCTAGGGCCGAATAACGGACTTGTCTCACTTTGTCGTAGTATACAATGCCATAGCCTGCGTTCAGGTTAGAACAATTAACAATTCCCAGGTTAGATAGCTGGGCCATAGCTGACCGATAAGCATAGCAGGCATCAGATATAGATCAATCTTCCATAGAACCCTCCTTGCTACCACGGGATCGATTTCCTGGGCCACTTCGCTGACGACTGCCAAGGCTGCATCTTTGTCATCGGAGGTATGGCCATGGGGAAGCCCACTGGCGCTGATACTATGGTCAATCATACTCTCGAGTGGTTACTCGAAGCACCCGGGAATTGAGGCAGATCGCTGTCAGAAAGAAACAGACAGTTTTGTTTCTTTTTTTTCTAAGAGAAAATTCAAAATTGCGACAAAAGAAACTTTAAAGCAACTTTATTTTTTAAACTTCGACCTTTCCTAATCGGTTGACCCGGGGTCGCGTGGCATACCGCCTTCAAATGGCAGAATAAGTGACAGCCAGGGGAACTTCCAGCAGCTGTGATAATGTTATTGCTATTCCAGCCATCGTTTTCGAGTCTCCGAAGTTGCGATTGCCGATTGTGCTCACTGCTTGTCATTTGATGAGTTCTTAGGGCGAGACTGAGCCTGTTCGGATGAAGTTATTCCCGTTGATAGCTTCCAAGCATATTGAAATGCCTTGTTCCTTGCTTTGAAGCGAGGAAATACAAAGGTGAGAACCCATTTTGACTTCAAGTATTCGGAGGGCTTCTATCTCCCGACCTGTGGGAGGTGTTAAGAAGGGCATCTCCAGCGACGTAGCCAAAATCGCATGTGATATTTGTCGGCAGGTGTGGCATTCCACAGCTTTCACGTGGAATTCATAGCAGAGAACATGTTCCTGTGCAACCTACAGTAGAAGTGTTCGATAACCCAACCACCACCCCCTCCGGCTTTGAAAGATCTAAATCATACAGTACGCAGATATTCTCAAGACGAATGCGGCCCTCCAGCGGAGACAGATTCCTGATAGCGTGGGTACATGATGTCATCAACTTTAGACGGCCAGTCGTATTGATCATCCTCGTGCATGCTCATGAAAGCCGGTTCTACAATGTCCAATGGCTAAAATCCTGTGAGGAACAAGCATGCAAAACCTGCTCATATAGTCGGATGTATTCTTTGTGATACAATGCACGTAAATGTCGTGGAAGATGCGCCTATCATCGATCATGCCACCGATCATAGTCCCACAATGCTTATCAGCTCGATTCATGGCGATCGTTCAGATCAAGTATGTCGAGCTCGTTGCATTCAGCTCCCACGGTAGGAGGAAATGACGTATCAGCGGGAGTGAGGTCACCATATCCTATAAAGCAGGTGCCGGGGCTCACAGGTAGTAACCTTATGATTCCCTGTCAATTCCGAACTTCACTCAACCGAAATTCTCATTCACAATGCCTATCAAATTTACCGTGTATAAAGGTTCCAAAGATGGAATCAAGCAGGCGCAGACTGAGCGGGGTGACCTCGAACGCGACGATGTGCTTGTCAGAGTCACCCATTCCGGAGTGTGCGGCACTGACGTACACTACCAATCCGTCGACATGGCTCTTGGCCACGAAGGAACCGGCATAGTCGAGGAAACGGGCCCAGACGTGAAACTCATGAAGAAAGGCGACCGCGTTGGTTGGGGATACGAGCATGATTGTTGCGGTCACTGTCCCCAATGCTTGACGGGTTGGGAAACACTATGCAGAGAGCGAAAGATGTACGGCAGTGCCGACCTCGACCAGGGGTCCTTCGCCAGCCACGCCGTGTGGCGCGAAGCCTTCTTGTTCAAGGTCCCTGACAACATGTCCAACGAGGATGCCGCGCCCTTGATGTGCGGCGGATCGACTGTTTTCAATGCTATTCACGCTGCGGAGATTCGTCCAACCGCTCGCGTTGGTATCGTCGGAGTTGGTGGTCTCGGACACCTGGCTATCCAATTCGCGGCCAAGATGGGCTGTCAAGTCGTTGTGTTCTCCGGTACGGATAGCAAGAAGGAGGAGGCGAAAAAGCTGGGAGCCAGTGAATTCTATGCGACCAAGGGTGTTAAAGAACTCAAGATCAAAGCGCCCGTCGACAACCTGATCGTCACGACCAGCAGTCAGCCGGATTGGAATCTTTACCTGAGTGTGTTAAGTCCTGGTGCTGTTATCTCCCCTCTCTCCGTCGATGACAACGATCTCAAGATTCCCTATATGCCGCTTCTGTTGAACGGGCTTCGAATTCAGGGAGATATTGTGTCTTCACGACAGATCCACCGGGAGATGCTCGAATTTGCCGCATTCCATAACATCAAGCCTGTCAAGATGACATACCCTCTAACGCTGGATGGAGTCAAAGAAAGCCTCAAGACATTGGAAGACGGCAAAATGCGTTATCGTGGCGTTTTGGTGGCACAATAAATCATCTTAATGTGGAAGTAAGGAGTGACAGTAGGCGCAGAGGAGCTGCCAAGGATCCAACTGGAGAGGAGATATTGGTGGTTTTGTGACGAATATTTGTGATGGCCCAGGGTTCCGGAGAATAGCAATAGAAAGAAAATTGCAATTGCTAGTATCAAGGGTAATGTTTTCTACCATCCTGAGAGTGAGGACCTTGACAGGTCTGCCCCATCCCCATATACCTTGTGTACAAGCACGCGGGGACCCCGCACGGTCGGGTTTTGGCAAACACCAGAGTTTCCACGGACTTGGTATGAAGAATATCATTCTGACATCTGAGATGTAGTGTTGGCCATTTTTCAACACACCAGCCAAAGAATCAGCCAAAGAAACGGTGTAGAAAGCGAAGAGGTAAACGCCGAGGTCGGCGGGTTCCGCCCACCGCAACGCATTAATCAGCTTGGAGTAAATCAACAAGACATCTTCACCCCGCCATTCCCCGAAGCCACTCCCAACACCTCTTCATCCCCCTCAATAACATCAATCAATCCCAAAACATATCCAAAATGCCCGCCCTCAAAGCCGGTGACTCGTTCCCTAGCGACGTCGTCTTCCAGTGAGAACACACCCCTCAACCCCGCAATCAACACCGCTGATCCCGCCAGATACATTCCATGGACCGAGGAGAGCGGTGAAATCACCTCCTGCGGCATCCCCATCCCCTACAATGCCTCCAAGGAGTGGGCCAACAAGAAGGTGGTCCTATTCGCAGTTCCCGGTAAGTTCAATGCTTCTCCCAGTCCTTGAGGGTGCATCAATAACTAACGCCATTTCGAAACCAAGGTGCCTTCACCCCGACCTGCTCCGTCAGCCACGTTCCCGGCTATATCAAGAATCTGCCCAACCTCCGTGAGAAGGGTGTGGATGTTGTCGCTGTAGTTGCGTTCAATGATCCCTTTGTCATGAGTGCCTGGGGTAAGGCCAACCAGGTCCGTGGTGATGATATCGTGAGTTTGAATCCATTACCCTTGGCTGGCTGCACTGTGCTGATTTCGCGTAGCTTTTCCTCACTGATCCCGATGCCAAGTTCTCTAAGAGCATTGGCTGGGCTGATGAGGCGTCTGGCCGTACTAGTCGTTATGCCATTGTTATCGACCATGGCAAGGTAACTTATGCTGGGCTTGAGACTGAGCGCGGTTCTCTTAAGGTGTGATTTCATCTTTCTGTTCGGACTATCTTGTGGGTGATTACTGATCTGGTCTCTTAATAGAAATCTGGCGCCGATGCGGTCCTTGCTTCCCTGTAGACGCAAGCTATTAGAATACCCATTAAACGAAATGTACGCAAATCAGTTGCAATGCATATGGTAGACCAATTCTCGTCTAACATTCATTCATCTAAATCTATATGCAAATCCTTGAAATGGATGGTATCGTCAAATCATGGTCTCAAAACGCAAGCCCGAACGCTGCAACGTACATCAGAAAATCAAATGTGTGAAAGGGCACGGTCGTGAAGATGCAGCTCTAATCCCGCCTGGACACAATCTATATGCAAAGGCTCAGCTGCCTGGTATACTTTATCTTTGATCGCAACTTCAGGCACACCGGGCCCGAAGCTAGTAATGACGCCATCGTCATCGCCATCTGATGGGAAATTTGTGAATGCGCCTTCGATGTTGATGTGCTTGAGGCAAGGGAAGCGAGTCCGGCGACTCTTTATGACAGTTTGTAGCTGGGCAACCAACATGCCCAAATATCGCTCTTCGCACCCTTCGATGTAAATGGTTTCAAGCGATGACGGAAGGCAATCGATGAGTGGCGTAGTTGGTTCATTCTGGTATCGGATGTCCAGCAGATTTGGTAGTCGGACGCGGAACTCCCGCAAGGCAGTGAAATCGACTAAAGGGCCGAACCACTCATCGTGAGATTGATTTAGCCCAGCCGCCGTGAACGGGTGGTGGCGTCCGTAGTGGTCCAGCCACAGGATTTCGAGGCTCGACTTGCTGTGGGATAGAGAGCGATAGAATGCGGATGGTTGGTAACCGTGTGAAAGAACGTGTGAATCTGAATGCTGGTATTTAAATGACTTCAGACCAGCACAGGAGCTCACAAACGCCTTCATGCCGTGGTTCCCGCTGCTTGATCGCAAGTCAATATCGGTGATGGAGGAGAAGCCAAGGCGTAGCTCTTCATCCTCCGCTGATTGCTCTGATGGGGTAATCATGGAGCTGGGATCAACCACAGAGTTGGCTGTGATTGAACGAACGGAGGGTAATTGGAAGAATGGAAGCAGAAGTGACGGTGATGGTTGACCGTCTGCCGTAGTTTCTGAGTCGTCACTTTGATCAAGATCCTCCCGATGGTGCAAGGAGACCTCGCGGAGTTGCTGAAAGGCTGGTTCACCGCAGAATGGTCTTTCGGAGTTCAGGGCCCTGTGCATAGTTCGGTCTAAATAGGGTGACCTTGCCCCATGAGCCAACTGGAGCTTGCTAAGGCGACTCAACAGCGGTGTAATGAGTGCGGCCCAGGCGTCAGCCAGGCCTCGTCTGAGATCTTGTGACCATTGATCACTCTCAAGCTTGGAATGTGATGCAGTATGTAGCAATTCCGTCAATTGTGCCGAGTTGGCGATTAGATTGCTGTCGACGTCGGAGATGTTTCGTTGGACCCAGTTGGTTATGTCAAACTCTCGAACAGCCCGCGCCAACGCGGGTCGCTTGAGGATGGCATGTAGAAATGAGTTGGCATCATGCCAGTGGTGGATAAGAACCTTTCGATAAACTAGCGGGAGGAAAAGATCATGGAAGTGGTGAGAGACAAGGACGAGGTTCCAGCGGTCCGCTTTCTGTTCCGATTCCTCTCCTATCAAGAGGAGTATGTCATTGGGGAGCGCCGACAGCATGACTTCGAACAGATGAAGACAGAAGCGATAGATGCAACAGATTGGAATGGCGGGGATTAGAGGGGCAATTAAAGAAAAGAGACCAAGCCCACAATTTAAGCGCGATCCCCATCCTCACAGAATTGGCCACTGTGGAAATTCTGGAAGTTCAAAATCTGATTCTCGGGACGATCCACCGGCCGTTCGGCCAATGTTGGGGCACCCTGAGGCCGGTGGATCAATGACCGCAGACCGCGAGTTGTCCCTTTTCACGGAAAAAATCAAACTGAAAACCTTAAAGTCGCTTGACAAGCCCGTTGGTCTTCGGGCTGGGCATCTCATCTTCGGCTCCACTGCCGGGCCCCGATGACCGGGAGGTGTTATGAATAGAGTCACGATCGCAAACTGCAAGTGAGTGTGTGCATTGCATACTCTGCGAGATTTCCCCGCCGTCGCGTGGGATAAGTGGGTATCTAGGTCTGAGGGGCATTGGATTGACGGGCAAAGAGCCACTGGCGTGCGCTGGTACGCGATGATCGCGAGAATGCTTGAGATGGTCGCCAAGACTTGGCGACACGTGACAGTATGGGATCGCGACACGCGGCTAATCTTGGTCAAACCCTGTATAATCCTACAGCCCACGCGAAACATGAAAATAAGATGTAAAACACCAGCACTATTTCCATCAAGTGTGGCGTGAGTACATAAAAACGGTGATGACGCAGGTGGGGTGGTCGGAGTGGACTCTCGGGAGTGAAGGTGGAGCGGACGGAGTTCGGGAACTCAATCGGCTTGGGAGGTCCAAGATCTCTCAGGTGGAAATAAAACCCATTTATGTGGACCAATCCTAGATAATCTTAGCAGAATGGAAGAATACATTGTTGTCGACATATACTTGAATTATTTGTCGACATAATTCACTTTGCCTACATAGAAGACTCAGCCATAGGTTCTGGCTATATATCATTGACACGGCGAGCAAGATATGGAAGTATAGGTAGGAGGTACTTGGATAGGTAGGTTGTACTTCCAATTACTTGCAGTTTAGGTATACCTAGGTCTAGGTACGAACTGAAAGCATCCAAGGGCTCGAACTCGTAGCAATCAGGTGGTGTGATCGAGTAGGTTCCATGTCTCGGTTTTTATAACCACGTTAGATCAAGCAGTGGATAACCCTTGTTTGTGGCTTACAGTAGCTTACAGTCAAGCATTCACTTGTCGAGCTAACGATAGACTATCAATTAGACATCCGCTGTACGGCACCTCGAGTCTGTAAGGGAACAATACTAAGCTTTTCACAACCACGTAGGACATCAACCTCTAATAAAAGCAAAATCGCCGCCCCCGTGTTGTAACAGATTCAATCTGAAACATCGCCGTCCTTCACCCACGCCACGGGTTGCAATGCCATTCTGAGTCTTCTGCAGCTACCATGTGAGCTTGATTCCAAGGCTCAGATCATGCCTCAATATCGGGTCTTGTGGCCCGCTGGGAGCAAGTGCCTTTACCGTCCATGGTCTGCCCACTCAATCCGAAGCTTCTGACACAAGATACTTAGTCGTGAATGGATGTTACCCACCCCAGCATGTGGAGCATTCAATACGAGACGAAAGCATATCATGGACCTCAACGCTCTCTTCTTCGGTGCCCTAAAAACTCTTCACTCGCAAGTGAGGGGCCGGTCTGGTGATAGATATCAGAAATAAGGAGCCAAGTATGGATATCGAGCTGCGAAGACCCAATCGGTTCAAAAGGAGTTGTTGAAACTCCGGAGATTCCCTGCCATGTGGATTGGCCCACCCAGATCCTCGAGAGCCAGAGGATCTTGAGATGGAATATACCAGACAGGCAAGGAAAAAAAATCCCTCAACACCAATTTCAGGCGAGTATTTTCTAAATTTACAGCAGGGTGTCTTCCGGCGCATTCAAGAGAAGGGAGGGAGCTGAAATTGGTCTTCGCCCAGTTCATAGGCTTCGAGAACTTTCCATCCCCACGTCGCTTGTGCCCCATGTGACATTATCTATCATCATGACAGCTGCTAGAATCTGCTGACTTCCCTGGGTAGTGGTTTAATAGTTCCATGCATCGAACGGCTGGTTGCGCATGTCCCACCTGGAAGGCGTTTGCTTCACATCATGTCCGAAGTTCCTGGGGCCGGGGATCAGATCTGGGCTGCATGGGTTTCTCATCCTAGGAGTAATTTCGGTTACACACATGGAACGCAGCGATGGGGATCACATCTTAGTCCCGGCTGTATTAAAAGCGAACTAAAACATTAGGCTGGGTGATGACAGTTCGCGCTTCGTTACATCGTTCTCATTCCGAGTCATTCGGTATTATTATGGCAGTCGGGAAACGGCACACAGAATTTCTGTCAATGGAGCTTAGCATACGCGATATGGTACTATTTCCATTCTGGCAGGGTCAGAAAAATGCGTATCGAATGACGGCTTCTCATTTGTCAATACTCCGTAGTGAACATACGGAAAGAATGCAACCATTCTTCCCATGGAAACTCTCCCGGCGTGTCTCGGACCGGTATTTCCTTCTTTGACGTGGACGTGGTAAGCGTGGTAAGCGTGGCCTTGACCGCTTCCTTGGCGCCTTAATCTACGCCTTCACGGGGTGCACACTCGACCCTCCAAAGTTCAGCCCCAACCGTAATCATCGTTTCACACATCTGCCATGGCACAAGGGACGGCGCAACAATAACATAGTACTGGAGCTCAGAAAATGCTCACATGGCTCCAGTGATCGAGGGCACCCAGCCCTGAAAGTTCGAGGTTCAGGGGCTGCTGCCGTAGGCACGTCGGGGTTGGTATTTTCCGCCGGGAGTCGGGCGAATCATGACCGAAAGTCGGGTCGTACCACGATCAAGGTTGTCGTTTTGCCGGGTTAACTGGCTTGGACCCTCTGGGCCTCTGTCCCAAGCATGCACCGTCGTCGAATCAAGGCGGGAGGGGCATGTTGGCAAAAAGCCTTTAAAGCCACCCGTTTGGCTATGGCGCCCTAACAAAGTCACACGTTACTTCTCCCTAGTCATCTTAGCTTCGAAGCCATCACATAGCACATATAGACACTCATTTGTTAATTATTGACCTTGTCCGATAAAAAGCCATGCGTCTTCCGCAAGAGATGAGTCAGAAGGAGGGGCCTCGGGATGCGGTAGGCCAGTGTTTCCTCTAAACGAAAGAACCAGGACGAAACAGGCTAATGTCCGAGAGACGATGATACCATGTGGCTGTAGAGAACACTTGAAGTTGCATGCGCTAGAGAACTGATCGACACTCGATCACGGGGTCAGGGCTCTATCGATGCTTGATGGCCTTAGATGACTTCGACTATATCCAACATATTCAAGTGGTATATGGAGATAATAGGGTCTTCGCTCTTCCATGTATCTGTATACGATATAGTATTTAGTGTGAATAGAGAGGAAATCCCTGTGAATGATGGAGCAAACATCCAACTTTGGAAGCATTTAGTGCTCTTTGTCCCCCCGCATTTTACGGGTCTCCACTTTGGCTCTATTAAACTTTTGGCGTTTGCTCCCTGACCGTTTTGGGCGCTTTGATTGATTTTATTGTTTCGTGTATTTTCAAACCTTTAAAACCTCTGGCCCCCTTACTCCTCGTCTCTTTCTTTTTTCCGCATCCTCCGTCATCCCCTGATCTGCCTCCATAGGTGGTCTATCATCATGGGTTATAAAATCACCAACATCTATGTCATCACGACGGTGGCCGTCATTGGCGGTGCACTGTTCGGTTTCGACATTGCCTCCATGTCTGCCATGTAAGTTGACCCACCTATGACTTGCTATATGTGGGGTGTATTGAGGGTTGACCAACTCTTATTTTAGTCTCGGTACCCAGCAGTACAAGTGTGCCTTCAACCAAACTGGCATGAAGGATGGAAAGTGTGGTGGTCCTACATCTTCCACCCAGGGTGGTATCTCCGCTGCTATGCCTGGTGGCTCCTGGGTAGGCGCTCTGGCTTCTGGATTCGTGACTGATTACCTGGGTCGTCGCGGCGCTATCCAAGTTGGCGCGGTTATCTGGTGCATCGGCAGCGCTATCGTGTGTTCATCCTTCGGTATCCCCCAGCTCGTCGTTGGTCGCTTCATCAACGGACTTTCCGTCGGTATTCTCAGCGCCCAGGTCCCCGTCTACGTCGCCGAGCTAGCCCAGCCCAGTAAGCGTGGCCAGGTCGTTGGAGCTCAGCAGTGGGCTATCACATGGGGTATCTTGATCATGTTCTACATCTCATACGGCTGTAGCTTTATCGAAGGCAACGCTGCCTGGCGTACCCCGTGGGGTGTGCAGATGGTTCCTGCGGCCTTGCTCTTCGGACTGGTCTTCGTTCTGCCGGAGAGTCCCCGTTGGTTGGCCAAGAAAGAGCGCTGGGAGGAGGCTCATGAGGTTCTGGCCACTGTCCACGCAAAGGGCGATTACAATGCACCCTTTGTGCAGACTGAGATGCATGAAATTCGTGAGATGGTCGAGTTTGAGCGAAGCAATAAGGACGCCTCTTATCTGGATCTTTTCAAGGGGAACATGATCTACCGCACTCATATCGGTGTTTTCACCCAGATTTGGTCTCAGCTCACCGGCATGAATGTCATGATGCTTTATATTACCTATGTGTTTGGCATGGCTGGTCTTACCGGAAACAGCAATCTTGTCGCTTCCTCTATCCAGTATGTCATCAACGTGGTCATGACTATTCTGGCACTGGTTTTCATCGATCGCTGGGGCCGTCGCACTCCCCTTCTCGTTGGCTCCACTCTCATGATGACATTCATGTTCGCCAACGCTGGTATCATGGCAACCTACGGCAGGCCAGCACCTCCTGGTGGTCTCGATAATGTCCCTGAGCAGTCATGGGATCTCTCCGACGCGCAGTCCGCCGCAAAAGGTGTCATCGCTTGCACATATCTGTTCGTCGCCAGTTATGCGCCAACCTGGGGCCCTGTCAGCTGGATCTACCCCCCTGAGCTGTACCCCCTCCGCCTCCGTGGTAAGGCTGTCGCGCTTTCGACCTCTTCCAACTGGATTTTCAACTTTGCCCTGTCCTACTTCGTCCCTCCCGCCTTTGAGAACATCCAATGGAAGGTGTACATTGTTTTCGGTGTCTTCTGCTTGGCCATGACGATCCATGTCTTCTTCGCTTTCCCTGAGACTGCTGGCAAGACCCTCGAGGAAGTGGAGACCATGTTCACCACTCCTGGTCTCAGGCCCTGGAAGACCAAGGTCCAGTACCAGCACGTACGCATGCTCGAGCAGGGAGCAATCCAGACAGATAAGGCGGCCGATATTCGTGCCGAGGAAGGCACTCACATTGAGAAGAATGCCTCTGCTCTACCTGAGTAGTCTCAAGCTCCCAGAACCTGAATTCACGTCTCCGTGTTTTCCTTGCTGACAGAGCTGGTATCCTCACACTAGCTTTTGCTTTGGTAGCTTACTTTGGGCGTCCCAACCGGATTGATTGGGATGTTCTTTTTTGTTCGAGAAGCACTTGGGCCAACACCCCTTCCAGTGCGTTGTTTCGGCGTTATCACGCGACACGATGTAATTACAGCTCTTCAACTCATGTCGAAGATATTGATCGTACTTGAGAAATACCCTGTCCGTGTCTGTTCTAGCTTATAATGCAAATTTGACACGATGCTATTTTTTGAACCTTCCGTTGGTCTTCTATATCGTGATCGTAGATACTTGGGTCACTACGCTTCCAGTGTCTTATTGGCTCATTAGGTACCCGAGTTTCAAGACTTCTGTAGTCTATCTGCTTTCCGTTTACGTTGAGAATTTTGATACTGATACCATAGAGATTGTAACCCCGTGAAAATGTCCACAAGTCTTTTAGACAGCTAGGACCTCTTGTAACTCTGTTCATAGGTCCGGGTGTTCTCATGGTAGTCATTGGACGAAGTAATACGTCAGCTGTATAGCCATGTCACTGTTAGTCGCTCACAACGAGCAGGCACTGATTACACGACGATGATAGTTCTTGTCCTTGTTAAATGCGTAAAGCAGGTTTGAAACGTAAAATGCGAATTATCGCCTGTTAATTGAACCTTTCCCTGAGTACCTGAACCCCGCTAAAAGCGTAATACCCCGACGCCCGCCAGATCGTGAAACCCAGTGATATGAATAATGACCACGATCACCCACCATAAGATCCATGACTCATAACCATACCGTCATATTGACCACTTGTAGGCGAATTGTAGCACACACATTGGAACACTCTCAAAGATCCAGTGCGGGACAGTTCTCACTTCTCTCATTGGTGACACTCAAGTATGGCGGAGGAACAGTCCAGATAAGATCGAACCTAGATCAGTTACCACAATGCCCAAACAACAAAAAGCAACGTCAAGTACTAACCTGCCATGAGGATACTCCGGCGCATGCTCCACACCAAGCGTCTCCAGAATAGGCGTCAATGCAATATGTTCCCAGCAAATGAGGATATTGCCCGGACCCGTGTACGCCTTAACCGCTTTCTTGACACAGTCGTAGTCATTTCGATCACAGGATGTGTCAACGGTCAAACCGAGGTCCGCGGCGAGAGGCTTAACGGTCTCGAGGGGACGATTTCTGTTGCCATCTGAGTTGGGCTTGTTAGAGAGATAGCCTTGTTAAAAAACAATTTGCGTAGTGTGTGTCATACTGATTCCCGGCATGTTCGCCATGATGTACCCGATGTTGTACTCAGAGTTCCTGCCGAATACGGATCTCAGACACTGGGCGCGTTGGAGACCCTGGAAGTTTAGGCCGTTGATGCCGTTGCCGGGTTTCTCTCCGTGGCGGATCATGTAGATTGTTGGGTCGGTTATGGGGGTGTATGCTCTTGTGAGAGCTGTGATGCTCAGCATGGCGTAGAGAAGTAAGTGCATTATGATGTGGATGGGCATAGTGCGTGATGGTGGAGATTCTTGAGATAGAGGTCTATCAGAAGTCTTGATGGGTGGGCTTAGGTCTTTATAGGGTAAGTACTAGGCACGTGAAGGGTGTCTTACGCTGGGTTACTCGAACTTTAAGCTTATTTCCAGTGATCCATGAAGGCCAAACATTTAGAAGATGATCGGTTCCGAGGATCTGATTGGATGGTGAGTTGTTGGGTTTGGCTCTATTTGGAAAACGGGGAGATGGATACATCGTAGAAGAAACAGCAGACTTTCCGATCGAGGTTGCTGTGTGCCCACTCATAAGAACATGTGCTAGGTCAAATGGATGACAAGAAGTCGAAGATCATGAGCATCTGTATGTCAAAGGACTGGTGCCAAAGTGAGGTTACATGTCGCTCCTTCAATGATCCATGTATAGATTCGTCCATAGGAACAAGCTCAAAGCTCGGAGCCGAGGAAGGTAATAAACATCGAATTCACCTCGACCAGCATCTTGAATGGTCCAATTGCAACCCATATGAATCACGGTGATAGACAAAGGCCACAACTCTTCATTTCGCGACACACTCCCATTCCAATTCGCTCGGTTCTTTCCAATAGTCCGTGTCACTGAGTGTGAACCCAAGCTTCTGCAACGCCTTCGCACTTCGGGTATTATCTCTCTCGGTCTCGGCAATGAACCTCTTCACCCCCTTCTCAACCGCACCCCACCGCATAAGCCCCTTGGCAGCTTCCTGTGCGATTCCTTTCCCCCAAAACTCAGGCGCCACACCATAGCGCAGCTCGATCATTTCAAGCCAATGTGGCAGCGCGGGATCATCAGGCTCTCGCGGCGGCATTGAGGTCGTTGTAGCATCGCGGAGACCCACATAGCCTACCCACTTGCAGGCAGATAGCAGGGCATTGTCCTGGCCTGCAATGCGGACATATTCATCGCCTCTGACTGTGGTGGAGACGGCATCATGTTGCGTCGAGTCATTGTCGGACTGGAATGTCGATGGCGGGCGTAGCCCCACAGCAAAATCGCCCAGCCCGCGCTGTCCCCAGCAACGTTCAATATCACGCGTTTGGATCGATTCACGTGTTTCTTCGTCGCTCCATTTGCGGGCTGGGAAATGAGGCCCGAATCCCATTGCACAGAAGTCCACATTTGCATGGAGGTCGGAGTAAAGTGCCCGGTATGAGCTGAACGATATCGCCGTCGTTGTGGGAACCAGGATCAGGCGAGGCGTGAGGACGACGAACTGGTCGGCGGGAATTTCGGTATTTGCGCCCATTTTTCACGCTGTTGGAGTTCCAGGAGTTTGATTCAACAAATTGGTAAAAACCTAGTCTGTCTTCTTATGAAGAATACAGGTGGGATACTGATTTTTCTCATCTTATTCCCGTCTTATTCCCGTCCTATTCCCGTCCTAGGTCACGTGTGTCTCATGGCCCTCGTTCTCACGGCCCACGATGGCGGTGTCCACTTCCTACACCCAGTCAAGTACGAAGTACGGGTGCCATTGCCAAATGGCATTAGGTGGGGATGGTAACAATGTAGGGAGCAATCTGGAGCATAATCGTTAAATATAGTAACTAGAGCGCTTGGCTTTACTAGTGGAATAAGGGTAACTAGCTGGAGCTCTAATATAGTTAACTAAGTGAAAGTTTGAATTCATTTGGAAGATATCCTTACGGGATTGATGTAGTTGTTCACCCCCTCCCTGCCTGAGTTTGGTATGATTTCATACTTACACAAGTCAGGAATATCCGGTGAAGATTGCGGCGATGAACGAGCGATGCAAGCTTTGGACAACTTCCCTGCGTATCACCGCGTTCCTATGCACTTCCGAGTGGTGGCAGACACCGGCAAAGAAATAACCTCGACCAGGGCAGACACCCTGATCTCGACTGGACTCGACCGTTACACGCTCCTGAGGGACAAGGGGGGAAGAGGCCCCGCGGATGCCCTAGGATGCGAGCAACTGCCGTGGAGGCTGCAGCGATAACCACAGAGCACAGTCAACCAACCCAGCCTGAAAGGGGCCCTGACGCCAAAAGGGATCCAAAAACAAACAAAAAACCGACAAACGAACACTGATACCACTGGCATGCCAAAGGACAACAAGGCTCCAGTCAGCCAGCATAGGCGAGTCAGAGGACACAATGGATAAACAACCAGACGATAATGAATTTTTTAACATTCGGCCCACTCCGGTCGAACCCTTTCATCCTGATATTCAGCAGGATAGCATGGAAAGCCAATCTATCCAATCCACAAACGAGATCACCCCTACCAATGAGACCGGCAATAAGTCTATCCGAGCCCGACGACGAGGAGCTTGACCCAGAGAGCCCCGAATAATGTTGACCAATTCATCGTCGCGTGGTTGTACATCCATGATGCCCTCCGGTTCGCCTGTGCGGCGCCTCTTCGAGGCTGACTGAACCCTTGTTGACCCTCGGCATGCTAGTGGTATCATGTTAGTTTGGGGTTCATTGATTGTTTTTGAGCCCTTTGGGCATCCAGGGCCTCTTATTGGGCTGAGTAGGCCGGATGAGCTGAGTAATTATCGCCGCAGCCTCCACGGCGGTCGCCGCATCCTGGGGTATCTGCACCAAACCAACCGTTTCGGGCAAGGGACCCCAAGCGAACCGTCGAAAGGATAGAGCGGCTTTGACAGATGAATGATGGGAAAATGCACAGAATTTACTCGGATTCGGGTGATTGATGGAGTTGTGGTAGGCTCCGACCAGAGGTTGGATCCCGACGGATTTTTCGGCCAGTTACCGTCCCGATCGTTGTCCGAAGGGTCCAGAGCGGTAATAATAATGCCATCACGTGCATTGATGCACATACCGAGGTGGATAAGGTAAAACGATGTGATCTTCCGAAAGTGTTGACCCAATAATACCTTGCCTGGAGAATCCATATCAACCGTAATAATAATAAGCAGTTGAAGCCCCTTGCAGACGGGCTCGTGTGGATCGATGTACATGTTCCGAGACTTTATTTACCCCTTTCTAAGACACTGTAAGATTGCGAAGCAGGAACCGTTCTTCGGGGATGGCGAGCAATCTCTGTTCTCTGCCGTCCAGAATGTGACTGAAGGAGATAATCTGATCAATTGACAACTAGATGTTGTTGTGTCCATACAGCATAGTGATCGGACGACCGTTAGGCCTCAAATACCTGGTTCTTATCACATCGTATACACAATCACGCTAAACAGAAAATCATTGTCGGCCGGTGTACTAGTACAACATAGGCGAGGACGGGTCGCCATCTCGAGGCCTCCCATGGGCCATAACTACTCCGTACGCGGCCCCGGAATGCTCCTACACTACCCCTGATAGTGCACCAGGAACACGATAATAATCGCCAAGCTAAAGATTAACTTTTCATCCCAACCGTTGCTAATTGGCGGATCCCATTGATCTCGAAAAGGGGACACAGCCCGTGATGTGGATAAGGTCAACGCCGCACAGAAATAGACAAGTCTAAGTCTCTATAAAGGTGGTGATCACCCATAGACCGAGTATTATCTCATTTAGACAACTCGATAGGTAACTAAAATCCCATGACCGTTCAATTAAATGGCGAAAGGACTGAATGAAATCCGTAGGGGCCCATAACGGTGAAGGAAAAAAAGAACACGATAAGGAAAAAAGAAACTGCTAGCGCAAGCCGAATCCATGGATCAACTTCCTCTACCCGAGAAACGATTGCCCAATCGGGATGCGTGTCCCCTGTCTGTGCTCCCAATTTGACAGTTTTCTGGAAAAAGAATTGGAAAAAGGAGATTGGTCGACCGTTTCGAATGCCGAAAATCTGAGCTCCTTTCCTTTCGAGCCTAGGGATATTTTCACGGGGGGCGAAGGGAAGAGAGAGAGGGGCCGGAAGAGAAAAAAAAAATAATAATAGAAGGACAAAATAGAAATATTCTCAGTCTCTCCGTCTTGACCATCTCTTATCCCAATTGCTATCTTTCATACAGCAAAATGGCCGTGACACAAAGGCAGCATGTTGAGCAGGTCAAGCAGACGGAACAGGTATGGGCGTATCCCAAATATCAACAACAGTTTCAAAGCTAACAGTTGACTTCAACAGCAAACCGACGTTCCTAGCTTGAAGGAGCTCAAAGATGCAATCCCAAAAGAATGCTTTGACTCGTCTCTCTTCACTTCCTGTCTATACCTGGTTCGGGATGCCATCTACTGTTCAGCTCTGATCTACGCGGCCCTCCACATCCACCTCCTCCCTTCGCTGCCTTTGCGCATCATCGCCTGGGCCACCTACGGATTCTTCCAAGGTTGCGTCGGAACAGGCCTATGGATTCTCGCCCACGAATGCGGCCACGGCGCCTTCTCGCGCCACCAGACCATCAATGATTTCATCGGCTGGGCTACGCACTCGTTCCTCATGGTGCCTTACTTCTCATGGAAGATCACACACGCCCGCCACCATCGCTATACCGGCCACATGGAGAAGGACACTGTCTTTGTCCCCTGGACCGAGGATGAGTTGGCGACGAAGCGCAATGTCTCCATTGAGCAGCTGAAGCACCTTGCCGAGGAAACTCCCATTGTCTCCTTCTTCCAGCTCATTGGACACCAATTGCTCGGATGGCAGCTGTATCTTTTCCTGAACGTGACTGCCGGTAAACAGAGTGGTCCCGATGGCAAGGGTAACACCGCATTTGCCAGCCACTACAACCCATCCGCTGAAATCTTCACGGCCTCCCAGTGGAAGCTGATCGCTTACTCTGATCTCGGACTGTTGATCATGGGCTCGATTGTCTACTACACTGGAACTATCATTGGCGCATGGAATGTTTTCTTGCTCTACGTCGTTCCTTATCTCTGGGTTCACCACTGGTTGAGTACGTCTTCCATTCCTACCTTTTACATATGATTAGTATGATTATTGAACATTCACTGACAATTCAACCAGTCGCCATCACATACCTCCAACACACCCACCCCGCTGTCCCCCACTACACCGCCGAAGCCTGGACTTACACCAAGGGCGCATTGGCCACCATTGACCGCACTACCGGCTTCATCGGCCGCCACTTCTTCCACGAGATCATCGACTATCACGTTGTCCACCACCTGTTCAGCCGCATTCCCTTCTACAAGGCCGAGGAGGCGACCAAGGCCATCCAGCCCATGCTCGGTGAAAACTACCACGAGCAGAAGGACGAGAGCTTCCTGTACTCGTTGATGATGACGTTCCGCAAGTGCATCTATGTCTCGGAGAACAAGGCACTGGCCGCTGGACAGTCTGGTGTTCTGCACTTCGTTATCTCTGATGACAGGAAATGAGAAGATCGCAGATGTCTAAAACAACCACATTATAGAAGCATAGACTAGATATCGATTATAGATTTTGGTTTTGTCTTGCAGGACATATTTTGTTGGCAATCCTGTATTTCCACGCTGTTTGATGGTCATCATGTATATACCATGCACAGTCAGATGAACGGTAATCATCCTGTTTGTTGCGGTACCGACATTCATAAGTCACATACTTTATCGAAGTTTAGTGGAGAAAGGTTGCCTGTAGTCGGGGTCAAAAGCACTGCTATGAAACTTTGCCTCGGTGCCTCAGGCCGCAGCCAATGATGAGACCGAATTCTGCCACGCTAACCCCGGGCCGACTAGGTTGCTTTGCCGGCCTGTGGTCTGCCGGCTGAACCTCGGGAACTGTGAACCCCCTCTTTACATACAGTCTGTCGAGACTTTCTTGACATTAACTAAAATTTCCTTATAGTGGAAAATCCCTGACCATGCCGCGAAAACGTGCCCGAACGTCGCCTTCGCCGGACAAGACACGTCCTCCCACTCCACTACATGAGCAAAATGAACAAAATGAACAATCCGCAACAAGCTCTGGCTATTGTTACATGAAGAAGCTTACTCCGCGCGAGAGAGTTGATATGATTTTAGCATACATGCGGGAACATCACCGGTGGTCTATCAAAGACCTTATTTATCACATGGTGCTGGCTCCCTCTTCGAAAATGAACGCCCATTCAGAAACAAGGCGCGCAAAACTGGTGTCGCAAGCCATATACGGGCAACCGGAAGTGGTGAAGCAACTAGCTAGTGTTTCAAAGGACATCTATACCATTGGCGCGTCTGATCAAGTTTCTCGGCTACAATCTGAGCTTAAAGAGCTTGGCCGCAGAAACATACTGGGCGAGTTTGAACCGGATGCTGATCCTGCACATATGGATATTCCTAACCTCGCTACACGAGCTCAGGCTAAAGCTCCAGAGCTATGGGGTCTCCTTGTCAGCATCATGACTCCACCTAAAAGCTCTCGTGATACATCTACTGTATATCAGGGCAGTATTTTCACTATCCTTTCAATTCTCGCATCAGCCTTTGCACCGCGGAAAAGCAACAAC
This sequence comes from Penicillium bovifimosum, assembly GCF_028826915.1. Lineage (NCBI taxonomy): Eukaryota > Fungi > Ascomycota > Eurotiomycetes > Eurotiales > Aspergillaceae > Penicillium > Penicillium bovifimosum. The sequence goes on from NW_026622711.1 coordinate 2,637,968, forward strand.
ATCCCAACGCTGATCGGTCTGTATTTACTTGCAATGGGAGTCAAGCGACGCGTTATTACCTTCCTGGCTGGCCTGGGGATAAATTCAGCCTATCAGACTATCATGGACCGACAGAAGGAACTCCCAGACTCAAAACAGCTGGAGGTAAGTCTCAATTACTAGACAATAGCTTACCCTGGCTAACTTCCGACATAAAGAAGTGTTCAGATGCGATTGAACAAGGATATCCGATCAATCTTTCCCCCAGAAATCTTTGCCCCAATGAGCCACAAGATGAGCCACAAGATCAGCCACACGATCAGCTTCGTGCACAACAGCCAGAACCAGCCAGTCTCACAAACCTAGATGCATAGCCGTTGGACGGGTGCGTTCTGTAACTAGTTTCTGTTGAAATTGGGATTATTAGGTTATGGGCTTTGTCGACGGAACCGTACGTGAATCCGCTCTCTGCGTTCCACTCTGTGTATTGAAGAATATCAGAGCAGCATTTGTAGAAGCCTTTTGCCTTGATTGTGGCAATGGGTTGCCTTGCCATTCAAGCTCTTTGTAATAGGGAGTAAGGAAATGGCGAAAATGTTCTTCCTCGAGCTGCTCGAAGAGAGTTGCTACTACGAATTACGATGCACGGTGCGCAGCCGATGCCGAGTTCATTTGCTGTAAAGAAACGCTGTTGAATTGCTTGGATGAAGTCTGCCGCTGTAACGAAGTCAGGCTTCTTCGTTTCGACGAATAGCGCGCGATTTGACCGGCACTGACCTTGTGGAGAGGGGTGATTATGTGTGGCTAATGATCCTCCTCAGTCGGCTTTGACATGAGAAATAGGATCGCGCCCTGTGCCAAAACCCATGATTAAGTGGTGGCTGCTCTTCTCCAGTCATTTCAATCAATCAATCCCCATTTAGCCTCGACTTGACTTCAAATGTCATTCACCCTTCGCTGATTGTGCTTGCCCAGGCGATCCATTACTCGGACCTCACTAAGAGCGACATTATCTTCAGTTTGAAAGGTCTCATATTCAATTAGATTGTCTGAATACTGTCGGCGTAGTCCTCGCAATTCCGGTCTAGGCAACCTCCAGTGGGAATCAAGGTTGCCTAACATTGAACAATTGAAGTAGTTCGGACATACCTCAATAGCAACCATATCTGCATTGAAATTGAGATGGCAGAGACTTCGATATTGAATTAGCAAATACTTCTCAATTGCCTTGTTCGACTAACTAGATTGCTATTCATTCTAAATAACATCATCTCTCAATGGAAGCACCACTCAGAGCCATTGAAGCTTCGTTTCACTCTAATTTGACATTCACTATGAAGTGATAATACATCGAGGCTCATTGAATGAGCTCTCAATGAACTCAGCTTGACTGAACGGATATAAAGCATAGTAAGACTCCTTCATCCGTCCTATTTCTTCTCTGTAAAAACTCACCTACCTTCGCTTTATCTCATCTTCATCTTGTTTCTGTTCTAGTTTCCTCCAATCTTTACAACGTTGCTGAACGTCATGGCTGGTCCCGTCGATTTCTTCCCCACCTTCAACAAGAACGACCTCCTGGTACTCGCTGGCGAGTACCGGGCTGGTACGGTCCTGGAGTGGGATCCGCTCCGCCTGCTTGACGAGCTGCTTTTGGGGCCCGCGACACCGGAAATGTTTGTCCTGGCCTGGGAGATCTCTATGCTCCACACCAACCTGGTGGTGGTTGTGGCCCCAGGAACAGAAAATTCCTGGATACTCCGCGTGGTCCTAACGCCGGAGTTTCTGTGGTTGGGGCTCCACTGGGCAGGGTTGCCATACCCTGGTGAGTATCAACTGTCGGCATCGAAGCAACAGCGCATGCTAACCATCTCTCAGCCCAGCTCACCGACTACTCTACCCACCTCCTCCCCATCCTCCACTCCCACCACCTGGTTGCCTCAATGGCCCTCCATTACAACATGGGGGTCAGCAACCGGTGGTGGGAGCTTAATCACCACCTGGGGCTCTACCTCTCCCCTGCGGCCTCGGCCAAGCAAGCTACCGTTCCTGCAATGGAGGACATCATGCCCATGGAGGGCATTGAAGCCTCTGCGGGTGTTTCGGTCCCGACGGTCGGGAACAGTGTCCGGGAGTACTCTCCCGATATGGATATCTGTTCGGAGAGGGGTGTGTCCTCTGTCGCTCCCGCCCCCGCCGCGGCAGCTCCTGCCCCCCCGATGGTTCACACCAGTGTCCGGGAGTACTCTCCCGGAATGGATATCTGTGAGGAGCCGGGTGTGCCCTCTGCTGCTTCCGCCCCCCTGACCCCTGCTGCCCTCACATCCGCTGCAGCTCCTGCGCCCGCGACCCCCGTTGCTGCCATCACTTCCACTGCCGCGTCTTCCCCCGTGAACCCCCCTACTGCCACTTCCACTGCGGCTCCTGCCCCTGCGCCGTCCACCCCACCACCTTCTTCCGTTCGGGCTGGCGGGAAGCCGCTCCGTCTCCGAGTCCCTAGATCTAGGGCCCTTGGCTCCTGCACCCTGGAGGTCTCGAGCTTGCTCCTTCCAGACGATTGAAGAAGTTGTTTGACGCTGGTCGTCAATTCTGTACCTTTCTTGTCTTTTTTTGAATGAATATGTTTTACCTCGTTAACATGCCCATAAGGTAGCATTTCACAATATAGAGTAAGGAACAACCCATGTTCAGTAAATTCTTAGATAATGACACTCTACCTAGTTTTCGACAGCGATTACCTATCTGCAAAACAATCAGTGGCGACGATGGTCCGGAACCAGTGCCGTAGCCCTGATTAGTAACTTATTGCCTCGATGGCTACTTCGCACCTACATACATGGACGTGAAAATGTCTTTGTAAAACAGGATACAGTCAAGGATCGAACAACAGTCAAGAAGACTAGAAGAGAATGAATCCTGCAATGACTTGATTTGTGACCAGCTACTCTATCAATGCTAATTATCCCCAAAGCACAGATTCAAACACCAGCAATGGGAACAAACAGCCTGAACTCTATAAAACCAAAGAAGCTCGTACCAATACAAGCAATTATCAATCATAACACATGAAAACTACCAACATCCCCCCTCAAACCTCCGAATCACTCTTATTCCTCCCCTCCCTCCGCCAAATAACCCACGCCAACGTAATCCCCAGCTTCAACCCCATAGCAAGCCAAATACTAGACGCCATACCAGTAGTCTTCGAAAGCCCACCGGCAGTCATAGCACCCAGAAACAAAGCAAGGAAAGCCCCAGCTCGACGGTTCCGCCGAGGATTAGACTTCGCAGTGAGTCTCGGATCAACCAGTAGATCGCACAGCAGCGTCGTCACAACAACAGTCGGGATCTCATCCAGTGCCAGAATTCTAGAGGCACAGATCTGGCCTCCGGCCTGGAAGGCCAGTAGCGAGATAGGCAGGATTTGCGTCCATTCAATTGGGGCGCGTGGGTCCTCCGGTTTGGGGGTGATAACGCGAAGTTGGATGAGGATTGCTGTTGCTAAGAGGGCGGAGGTTTGGATGGAGAATGAGAGGATTAGTGTTGAGCGGCGGCGGGGTCCTAGGTAGCGGTGGAAGTTTATGAAGAAGATGTTGCTGAGGAGGAAGACCGTTAGGGCGATTAGGGATTTGGCCCATAGGTAGGCCGGATAGGCGGGTTGGCCGGAGGCGCCTAGGGCTAGGAAGACGGTGTTTCCTATTTGGTGCGGTAGTTATTAGTATCCAGTGTGGGAATGGATATCCGGGTGATAGTGATGATTACATACCTGTTTGCATACTTGAGAAACTGCCCCATGCATTGAATGACAGCCCGTCTACTAGGCCGCCAACGAAGCTGCATATTATGAGAATGATATCGGCATGAGCGGTACGTATATTTGCTCGGAAGTGGCGTGATAGGGTTGAGAGAACTGTATTGTCTTCTGTCTGGTTGCCGGATAGAGACACAGCTGTACTGCCTCCAGAGGACCAAACACCCGGTGTGTATCTTGTTTCTGAGTTTGCGTGCTCCAGACGAAAGTTGATAGCAGTCAAGTCATTCTGGAGGACAGGCGGGTTTTCGGTAGTGCCACGGGGTAGTGTCGGTGTCGGTGTGAGTGGCTTGATATCTCCCGACGGGGAAGGAGGCTGTTGATGCATGATCGGGATAGCTGTAACGATATAAATGTCCCGATTAGTTGTTCGTAAAAGAGGATCTTTTGGTTCCACTTCAGGGCTTGTTCAGATGGAGAAGAAAAGTAGGTTTCTGAATAGGTATATTGGACTCAGTTTTTCTTTAATACTGACCCGGTTTTCGCATTCCTCCGATCTTTTGCAGGGAGGAAATAAAATGGAGTAAATTCGATCACCGCCAAGAGATAGCAGAATACATACCCTTGTCTATGAAACAATGATACTGGCCATATCCCCACACATCGAGGGTGCGTGTCACACCGCTGTGGATTACTTCCAAGGTTGGTAGGTAGAACTGCATCTATCGAGCTATGGGATATCTACGCCATTTCACACCAGATAACGACCTATGCAACTGCTATCACTTAAATCACTGGCACAACCAGCGTTCTGAAAGAGTCCCTGTCTACGAAAGATAGCTGCCCAATCTGTATATCCCATCCAAGAATGGATAGATCTCACAGATCCCACACTAGTAGAAACTGGAAGATCTTGGCACTACGATAGTCCTCGCTACATGCGTAATTAATCACCCAAAGAGCATTGCAAATAAACTCAAACAAGGCCCTGAAGGCCCTGGAAATACCACCTCAACAAAACACGACGTCTCGGCGAAGTGGACCAAGAGCCCGACTTGCTAGGCATCTCAGTTTCCCAAGTAGTACGGAGTGGAATCCGCAGCATGAACTCACATTGTTCCTTGGCGGCATGGACTTATTTTCGAGCTAGTTGATTGGCCCCTTTTCTTGCAGAATCAGTACGTCGACAGTAAGCGGCTACGGACCAGATTCAAATTTGGACTCTAATTTTAACCTTGTAAGCAATCCGGTTGGATCCCGTCCTCGTGTTCGTTGCCGTTTGAAAAGCCCACAATTGTATTTGTGATGCCTGTCTAACAGGGTATGCACGTAGCCTGGACTGAGATAGGCGTATTGACTGAGGACGCCTGTTCTGGCCCCTGAAAACGTCGAAGGTTGGTTTCATCTTGCCAAGGGATCGACGGCCCTACCGAAACTAGGCTTCTCTGGGGTCCCCAGGCGCGACTAGTCGCCAAGAAGGATCTCCGGCGGCGTCAAATGGTTCATCACTCGGAAGTGCTATCTATGCATTTCAACGGCTAACTTCCGCACAGCCTCGAAGACCCGATCTTGGCGGTCATTATGTTGACATGAGTGCAGTTCAGGCCTCCAGGGGTCTAGGTGCGTTGACGGCTCGGTCTTGGCGTGTTTTCTTTATCGATCCTCGGCACGATCGTTGTATGCCCAACTCTACTAGTTTTTCCTGAGAATGGTGAGCGCTTGTTCCGGCCTCAGATTCCCGTTGAAAAAGGAAGAGACATGTGGGAAAAAAGGACAGGAGTACGCAGTACCCAAGAATGGAATACCTGTCGACGTCGTGCTCGAAAAAGCAATATATGCCAAGGTCGGAGAGTCGTGTTTCTTGTCAGGCTCTTGGGGCTTCAGGCTCGGCATCGTCAACTTACCACCTGGAAGCCGAACACGGCGGAGCGTGCCAAGGGAGATTTAACTTTGAGCCATGCCGAGTAAGCATCTAGCCAATCAACTGCATGCTTGGTTATCTTCATGGAAACAACCATGCGTGCCATGTGACATCATCACCTGATTATTGATGAGCAGGCACAGATCTGATATGGATTGTATCACAGCCTCGATAACTCTAAGTGGATCAAACAATAGGCCCGTCTGGATTCTCTTCACTGTGCTCACCATAGGTCGTCGCCATTGACTCGAATAGCTGACACCATCACGTAGACATGGACCGGCCGATAAATGTAAACAATGTAAACAGCAGCAGTCAGTACTGGGTGCAAAGTCAGCTAGTATATGGATCTTCACCTTCGCCAACTCTATCTTCATGAGTCCATCGGACCATCTCAACGTGGATAACCATGTGTTTGGGAATGTCACAACTGTGTGTCAGTCTCTTATCAGCACGGATGATCCTAACTTTAAGCATCCAAGATAACCATACCGGGGTACCCCAGGCTCTCCAACACTCTACTCGCCATCCGGCGATCAACCCGATCTCCATTCAAGCTGCGCCACCTTGTAAGGAGCTCTCGGCGTGGGGGTGGACGTCGATCATCCCTGCGGCGGAGGTCTTGGAGTCGCTCGGATTCCGCCCTTCCTAGAACAATAGTATACCCCTTGCCTCCGAGAGGAAAAACAAGGAATACGTACTCTGTAACTTTCCGCCAAGGCATTGCGTCAGATGATCACCCAGCGGGCATCAGTCATTTACTATCTTCTTAACTGGCCTCGGGGTCATCCTCGGGGAAGATCTGGGTTGCATTGCATATACGCAGTACTTTGAAACCCTGGTCGGTCGCGTGTTGGAACCCCGTGCATGGGCGTGGCCTAGCCCCAACTTAGTTTTCGTCTAAATGAACAGCCGCTGAACATACTGCGGATTTAGGAGGTTTTGCTTTTTATTCCTGAATCTCCTTCTGATTAATCATTATTGTAGAAGTATGTCCTATGAAACAGCCCAATTCTGCTCAAATGCTTCGTGGAAAAAGGAGTCAAAGAGCGTCGACTCAATCGCCTTGATCGCCGGAGGCAACGCTGTATTCGCTCCGTAGCCATCAAGCATCGATTGGTCCAGGGGATGGCTCTCTGTCTCGCCCATGAGCTCCAGTGGTATCTTGAAAACACAAGTCTCGGTCATGTTCTCAGGTATATCTTGGCACTCTGGTAAAGCCATAAAGTCCAGGTTCGGTGCGCTGTCCTCATAGGATGCTTGACCGGATACTCCGCTGATGTATTGCAGCTGCTGCTCGGTCATCATCGGGGGCGTTGCGGGGTAATGCGAGTACCGCTCTGGTGATGGGACGTAGTTCATCTGGACCGCGTGTTGGGGAGGACTTTGCTCCGACTCGGTGTCTATCGTTACGGCGCCCGGTGAATCCCTCCGATCGGCGGAGAAGGAACGTGCGTATGCGGGGTGGTGTTGGCGATGGACTTGGCTTGAGAATGGGCTTCCGCTGTTCAACGTGGGAATTTCGGATGTCCAGGGGAGTCGGGCGATCACGCCCATGGCTGGGAGGTCGCGAACGATTTCGGGGAGGCTACTGGCGGATGGTAGCCGACCAATTGCCAAGCTGTAGTCCACACATGTTGATATTAACAGGTATGCCCTTGGGCACCGAATAAATGCCTCTTGCCAGCTACTCGGCTTGGCGGGCTTAAAGGACATAGAGACGCTGGTGTTGGACTGAACTCCAGGGCTCGATAGGGAGTTATTTGTTTCGGTTTGAGGGAGGAATAGTTGTGGTTTCTTCTCCTCTAAGAAGAGATTCTGTGTCGTTGCATAGGCGAGTTGTAAGATGTGGTTGGTGCCAATGGCGACAAAATCAGTGACATCGTAAAGTGCCTCCGAGTGTCGGATTATTTGGCTCAGGGAGCTCAAACGTTTTTGCCTTTTCTCCATCTCTTCTCGCGAAGGTGAGAGTTTGAGGTTGATAGCCGCCAGCACGAGGGGCATGCTGACATACCCAAGCCTGCGTTCTAGAATTAGCGAAGGGTACATCGTATGGTGAGGTAGATCCATCAAAGCAAAGGTAGTACTAACACACTCAGAGGAAGGTCACCGGCGTGTCCATTAACACTAAAATGTTCCATCACAAGACTTAGCCCGTCAATGCCGTTCCTTAAATCGTTGCCGATGTCTAGAATCATAGTACTGTATTTGTCTCCGGCGTAGAACAGGTTCTCCTCGAGTATAAATGCTGAATATTGTGCTAGATCGACTCGTGCAGCGCTAACCAAGGTTCGGGTGTCAGTTATGGACGGGAGCAAGGAACATGGGTAGCACGAACTAGTAGTACATATATGTCAAGTATGTCAATGTCGCAACAGCGTCACTGCCTTCCGATGTTGACAACTTGTGCGGTGACATCAGCGGCTGAGCAGGCTTCTTCCACTCGTCCAGTGACTTTTTGATCGTTTTTATCCTCGAAAGGAGACCTTGGAATTCAGCCATCGACAAAAACCGTCGAGGTGTCCTTTTCGGTATAAAGGCCAACGACACAAGGTCTGTAAGCAGCACTGCTAACTCGCATTGCTTCTGAAGGGCCGCGAAAAGACGCCTCTTCGTATCATAATCATAGACTCGAGACTGATGCATCTCTTCGGTGAAATCATCCGCGCTTAGCCAGTCACTCCATCCCTGAAAGTTGATCGAGGTCACTTGAGGTCGGCGGCGCAGGCCGATACAGAGACTCCGGTCACGGAGCAGAATCGACCACCAAAGCCGCTTCTTAAGTGATAATGACACATCCTCCATCAACAGAGATGGTTGGGCGTCGATGAGCATGGCATGTTCAATCGCCCGTGTGACCCAAAGGCTTCCAGCCTGTGGATCGGCCGCGGAGGTATAGTGAGTAAGGAGGACAGCGCCTTGCGCATTTGCATGTGATCGCTTTTCGGTTCTGAGCTCGAATAGCAGCTGCACCCCGCGTTATCAATACCAGCGTATGGAAAAGGAAACTGGACCAGGAGGTGCTTACCTTGGCTCTGTTGTAAAGCTGTTTTCGTGCGTCCCTCCTATCTTTAAACCCGCACTGGCGTAATGTGTCCAATGACACAAGCTATGATGATTTAGTCCGATGAATGACAGTCAGCGGAAGGGCGACTTGGGTCTTACTGGACAGCTTGCGAAAAGCAGTGATTGCAACACGAAGAGAGATATTTTAGATCCCGACGGCTGATTGCTTGAATAGACGTTCCAAAAACTTGCCTCATCTAGCACAGGCACTGATGGGTGAATGCGCTTGAAATATTGTTCCACAAACTCATCGATGGCGTCGGGGCCTGGCAACGTCAAGCAATCTTTGGATGCGAGGAACAACAAATCCTCTGAAGGGAGAGAGCGCAATTGCTGAGAGTCCACAAAGCTGTATTCTGTATGTAGCACATTGGGACAGCGTGAAGGTGGGCTTGTACCATGGCTGTCTGAGAAGTTATCTGGTGAGCGGATGTGCGAGCTAGGTCGTTGACCAGTTGGCTGGCCCATATTGTGTCGGGCCCTTTTAATTCCGTTTGGGCCTGCATTTTGATGTGCGGGAGGAGCTGGATCTTCCGAGCTCAGAGGTCTAATACGAGTTAGTAAGTAGACGCTATGAGCAAGTTTTGATTTCTCACTGTTTAGTCTTAGCGCGAAGGACACATTCTCTGCGACCGTCTTGTCGACATCTGGTACACGGAGAGCCTAGGATGGATGCATCACAGCGCACTTTGCGTTGGTGGCACCAAGAACACGCTGTTGGAGCTCTCCTTGTTCGCCGCAACATGTTGCTATATGATATTAAAATTGGATAGGTGATGACGGAGTGGGGATAAGCTGAAGCGGGGTTTAGAGGAATGTCAGGTCTGGGGATCTGGGGGATGTGAGCCGGGGGGATGATCAGCGGTCACACCACCCACGTGGATACAGCCGACTCGGGATGGGCTTGGCCCGTCCCCTATGCACATAATGACATTGAACTGGCCATGTGAAGGTGGCTAGATTATTATCTTGATATACTCATTTCCAATCTTGGAAGACTGGACGATGTATAACTGGGGCCTAACTACGAATGTCTTCATGGTTGCGCATTTAGTAAAACGCAATTCAAGTCGAGTCGGTGTCGGTGGTTTGATTGAGATGCATCTCCTGCCCACCGGGTGGGGGGAAGATTGCCCCTAGGGCAGTGCCCGGGCGGGGGCCCGCTAGGGGTGCGACGCCCGGAGATCAGTCACGTGACTTTAGCGTACAATCCATGGCCCATGTTGAGCACAGAAGTATTCTCCTGGAAAGCCAAAACATGGCGAGGATATTATGAAGTCAAGTCCACTCGCTCTAGGGATTCACTGTCACTAAGAATATGCTGCGTATCCTGTTGGATCTTTATTGTGATTCACCCAAGTACCCCAGAACATTAACCAACCCTAACATTTGCCTACCCGCGGAACTCGGCTTCTCCGCAGTCCCCACTTTACGAGATCCTCCCATGGGCCATCACCCTTGGGCCTCGACTGACTTCGCCTACCTAGCGAACGGTAGACTGCTTAGTTTTCATATCCTGCTCACTGTGTATATAAGCCCCAACCATAACAAAGTAGTCACAAATCAACACCAGGAATGGAGACATTCTCAAAAGTAAAACCAACATTTGAACGATTCCTCTAACCCGTTACCCAACACGTCGCGCCCCAATGCCCCTGAGCTCCTCTCACTCAAACATTACTTCTCCGACATATCAATTTCCAACTTCTGCCTCTTCTTTATCCGCCGCCGCATATCCTTAAGATAATACTGCATCGGATACGTCCGAATGAATTTCGGAAGGAACGGGTATGTAGCCTTGGTCACCTCGACCGTGACACGATTCACCCCTCGCCGAATCGCCGTAGACCGAAGCCCATATGCCTCCCGCAGTCGAACCGGCAGCATTTCTGTAGTCGTCACGCGCACCAGCGGCAGCACAACCCGGACCCTAAATGGAGCATGCTTGCTATAGAGCAAATCACTGGCAACATTTTTAGCATGTTGACTGATCTCCAAGTTGGCGATCTGGTAGTCCCAGTATTCCCAAAATGCCTTTCGGCTGGGAGGCCACATCTCAGGCAATACTCGTAGGGAGACTGCTAGGATGGCGTACTCGCGGTACAGCTGTTCAGCTGTTTCCTCGTTCATGGGGCCAAAGACTTGTTGATAGAGGTCTGTGCCCACGGCGTAGAGCGTGGCGGCTACCCAGAGCTGGAGTGTTGGGTCGTTGGCGTTGTAGCCTGGGCCGTTGACTGGGGCGTGGGCGCGATGCACCATTTCTATGACGGTTTTCTTCTCGTCTCGCGAGCCGAAGGCCATGCAGTAGATAAATGTCATGGTGGTGCGGAGTCGGTCAAGAGGGCGATAGGCGAAGTTACTGTGCTCGTCAACGCCTTTGGCAACGCCGGGATTGGCAATTTGTAGTAGGATTGCGGCTGCGCCGCCAGCTAGCAGGATTGCTTCGCGGACAACTTGCTGGATGTGATGTGGTGTCTCGAGTGAGTCTAGGAGGTTAGGGTCGACGGTGGTGCCGATGGCCGTGCTGTTGTGCGAGAGCTTCTCATTTGGTGTAACTGGATTATTGGTCTCTTCGGCGACCGCGACAGGTTCTGACTTGACTTCGCTCATGTTGGCAACGGAAAGAATAGCAGTGGACGTCTGTATATGTAGGATCCCGCCTGAAATTGAAGATCTCAACAACTTGTTTCAAGCATTGCTGCAGGATGGGACTTGAGATCATTTTATGTATTTCAATTATTTTGAACCAACAAGCCAACTGGAGTCATCACACTCCCATCTGCATCGAGTCTGATATCTAATATTCATATGATATTGTGCCCAGACCGCGGACCGGGCGGCACGGTCCAAATCGGACTAAAATGTCCCCCTCAAGGTTTGGCCTTGCGCGTTTGGCGGGCTCATACTTAGTACCGAGATCCGCTGTACCGCGGAGCTATCACGAGCTTTCATAAACTAATCCTGGGGGATCTACGCTGCCATGATGGCGGGGTTACCGGGGTAGCGCTAAATCTTCCGTCTGTGGGGTATCTGAGCTTATTTTCTACACTAGTAGGAGTGACGAGCATCGTATGTCGTATTCCAGTGCTCATGGTAGGTGAAACACTCCATAGTCCTACAGCTCCTGAGATTCCTGTGTAGCTTTCAGAGGTTCTTTTCAAGACCAGAGGTTATACTGCCAACTGGTCAGTTGGGGTTACCTCTAGTTAACCTGATGTAGTTGTCGCGCTGCTTCTGTACATTCACAGGAAGTATGATATGGTAAGGGCATAGTTGCTTAATGGGTAAGTCCGATGATCAGCCTGCTTTGGGACGAAAAGCGGCGCCAAAAGTCTATACATCCTGAGGGCCATGAACGACTGGAGGACCGGGCGTCGTGCAGTATGCAGGGGAGATACTATGCTCACATGTATAAATAGTCAGGAACAGGAGGATTAGACTACTGACGGTCCCTCGCTCTGTTCGGAGTCTTGCTATCCCAAATACAACCTTCCTAGAGTTCACAATGCTGTGGAGAACCAAAAGCTACATCATCGGCGCCGACAGGAACCTCTCTTTCTTTGATCGGGCAAAGGGAGAAAAACAATCCAAACAAAAAGAATATGATGCGGAGCATGTTGAGGGCATCGAGGCTCAGGAGTTACCGCCCCTTGGACGGGTAAAATCAGCTCGGGCAAAGTTCCAGAAGCATTGGAGGAGATTCTGGTGCTGCTATCTCTTGGGGGCCATCATATTCCTTGCAATCTTCCTTCCAGTGTTGTGAGTATACCTCGTTCAAGGCCCAATCTGATCACTTCCGCTTGCTAACGCTATTGGTTTTGACCATAGTTTCCTCGTCATCATACCCGCGATTGCCCAGAAACTCGTGAACGACATGAGTCTCCCCGTTCACTCAGCCGAGATTCTAAATCCCAGGCCAGACCAAGTCGACTTCGTCCTCCATACCTCCTTGAATGTCCCACTGGCCATCCGTATCCGAACCGAGCCATTGAGCCTGAATCTGTTCAACCGCGACACCAAGCCAAGGAAGACCTACCTGCGCGTTGACCTGCCTGCCTACAGCCTCAAAGGGAACACGAAGCTAGACGTGACCAAGAATGACACTAAGATTTTCGATGTCGACGAATTCATGAAGACTTTGGAGAATGCTGTCTACAACGAGCGGTTCATCATGTCTGCAAAGGGCTCGACTATTGGTCATCTTGGCGCCCTGAAGACCCCCCTGACCCTGGATAAGGACATTGAGCTTAATGGTACGTGGTATGCTGGCATCTATACTTCTGATCAGAAATGAAGTGAAGATTTGGTTCTGTTTAGGCCTCGACAAACTCCGTGGCTTCTCCATCGAATCGGCACGACTACTCCTCCCCAAAGAAGCAGACGGGACAAACTTGCGAGGCAAGGCAGTCGTGCCCAACCATTCTGTATTTACTTTTGCGTTGGTATGTTCATGTCCATACACCCATATCAAGGTCCGCACCACACCCCTGGCTAACCACTCCGTTCCTAGGGCAACGTGACACTCAACCTGAAAAGTCAGGAGATAGTACTTGGCCAAGCCTCGATCGATAACGTGGTTCTGAAGCCAGGAAACAATACCGTAGATCTCCACGGCAAGCTGGACTTCGACTTCTTGATTGATAATCTGGGGACGATTCTCGCTACTCAGAAATCCGCTCTACGAGACGGTCAGATTGAGCTTTCCGCTTCTGGAAACTCTACCGTCTACAACGGGGAACACATTAGATACTTCGAGGAAATTCTGAACGGTTTGACAATTACTACACGAGTGCCGATTGTCATGTTGCTTGCAAATACTCTGGGTGGCCTAATGGATACGAAAGAAGGAGGGAAGGGACTTGATATTGCGGGCATTCTAGGTGACTTGACCGATAACAACAAAACGGAGCTTGCGGTGAGATCGCTAAGGGATCGTATCAATGGATGAGAATCTATTTAGCAATGACTATATGCGACTATATCTTCTGCCGCTCCAAATTACATTGATGTAGTGAATGCACGCAATGAATACTAGTTAGAAAGACATCCCTCCATTCACATGTCAGGGCATGCATAAGCCCATATGCAGGATCATCTTTTAAGGGACCGTAGTATGCCCCGGCGATCCCACATGCTACCGCTCGTTGAGTATCCTCCGGTTGGTCCCCCCCCTCCAGGTTCCCCGCGTCAGCTCGCATCCTATTATCTATATCTCACTCTATTGGGCCACCCGCATTCTAGCCCCTTGTGCCCTCTTTTCCCGACGAGACCCCACCACCAAGTATGAGTGACACTCTTGAATCGGGTGCGATGCCTGGTACTAGGACTTATTCGCTGGAGGAAGTGTCGAAACACAATACCGCCTGTGATTTGTGGATTGTCGTTGGTCGGGAGGTGTATAATTTGTCTGAATTTGTTGATGAGCATCCTGGTGGAGCAAAGAGTGAGTCTTCAGTTCCTGATCTCCCAGGCTCTGGGGTTTGGTACTGGTTACACTCTTCTAATTGATATAAAATAGTTCTTTTACCGGTTGCTGGGAAGGATGCGACGAAACAGTTTCGTCGGTATCATAGGGATGCTATATTGGGGCGGTTTAGGGAAAGGCTCAAATTGGGGACGGTGGACGGTTCTAGTGAGAGAGGAGGGAGGAGAAAATCGTTCTTTGGGTTTCCTTTTGGGGCGAAGAAAGGGTGATAGCCTCATGTTATGATATGAAGTTTGATTTTGTCTTGCATAACTGCTCAATGTTAGAAGTCCGATTATGTTGCATCTAGAAATAGAAGAACCGTCGACTAGTTAGAAACTCCTGGCCCATAGTAGGTGGCGTTCAAACAATAAACCATCACCAATACCGCCGGTCGATCTATTCTACCTCTATGTCTCGCTCAGAGTCTAGCCTTCAGAACCCCATCCGCAATTTCCTTTTTCGCTTCTTCGCGCAAAAGCCTCTTCAAGATCTTCCCACTGGGATTCCGTGCGATCGAGTCAACAAACTTCACACCCCCCGTGAGCGCTTTATATTTCGAAAGCCGACTCAACACGAACTCCTGAACCTCAGCCTCCGTGATATCGGGCCCCGACTCGCCCGGGCGACGAACCACATAGGCACGCGGGTACTCAATATCAGAGCCAGGGAAGGTGATTCCAATGACCGCCGCATCAACGATCTTCGGGTGCGACAAGAGCACAGCCTCGATCTCAGGCGGCGCAACCTGGAAGCCACGCACTTTGATCAGCTCCTTTCGGCGATCCACGATGTACCATTTCCGAGTACTTTCGTCACAGTAGGCGATGTCGCCTGTCTTGAACCAGCCTTCGGAGTCGAAGGAGTCGGCGTTGGCCTCGGGGTTGTTGTAATATCCAGGTGTAATTGTAGGGCCTCGGACGCACAGCTCGCCGCGGACACCCCAGGCGGAGATGTTGTTGCCTTCTTCGTCGATGAGTCTGGATACCAATGTTAGCAGGAGATTATCTCCAGTACGGATGGATTGAACGTACTTAGCTTCCAGGTTTGGGATAAGTCGGCCCACAGAACCTGTATCGTCATGCTCGGGGTAAGGGAACATGGTCGCAACACATGATGTTTCAGTCATGCCCCAGACTTGAGTGAAAGGGCTATCATCGCCCATCAGTGAGCGGAATCGGGCTTGCACATTCTTATCCAAAGGTGCAGCACCGCAGGCGGCCGCTTTGGTCTTTTTGAGGTAAGGTTTCTTTTGGGAAAGAGGAGACATAAGAATCGCAATCACAATAGGTGGAACCATCGCAAGATCAGTGACATTGTACTTATCAACTGTGTCGAGGTACGTCTGGAGGTCGAAACGACGCAGCATGTATGCCATCTGGCCTGCTTTCAGTGTTGAGATATGCGACACTGGAGCTGCAGATGCATGGAAAAGAGGCACAGCAATGACTCGCGTGGTCTATTCAAGGATGCACAAGGGTCAGTGATACTCTCCACATCTGTTTCCTGCAACTTCAATCACGCTGATAGCGGGGATAAACTCACTGGGAAAGGACGCGGATTCACTCCGATAACAAGCTCATGCTGCGCAGCAAGATTGTAGTGCGTAATTGTCACGGCCTTAGGCAACCCAGTGGTGCCACTGCTGAACAGCCTTGCCGCAGTAGTTGTTGAGGCTGTCTTCAAATCGTCGAATCGGACCCAATCTTCCTCACCAACTGTCAGAAGCTGTTTCCACGATCGCATTCCCTTTGGAATGGGTTGGTTTAGATTGTCAAAAATCCAGACATTCTTCTCAGACACGCCCCTCTCCCCCGCCGCACGCAGGAGCGAATCTACGATCTCAGGCTCCGAGAAAAGAAACTTGGCTTCGGAGGCCTTGATGTGGTGCGCGAGCTCGTGCGGAGTATACGACGGATTGGATCCGGTGAAGATTCCCCCGGCTCCGATGATGGCCAACACGAGCATGCTGTAGTTGATCTAAAATCAGTTAGCATACCATGATTCTTAATTGGACCCCATCACAGGAGATCATACATCATTGAATGAATGAATAAGGACGCAATCGCCTTTTTGCAAACCAGATGCTCGTAAGCCGGCAATGAGCTGACGAACTATCTTCCGCGCCTGATTGCAGGAGATTGACCGCGAGGGGTTGTGCACATCTACATAAATCTAGTAACGTTAACTCAGCGGCTAGGAGAAACGTAGTTGGGACAGTGGAATTACTCACTGGCTGGTCTTGATCATAGTCCGGCTCATCAAAGATCCAAGACAATAGGTCCTTTGTGGGGAGCTGAGTCCGCACTGCCGGTTCGAAGATCATCTTGTGCTAGGTTGGAGAAGCTCGAGATTGTGGTAAGATGAAGGAATGAATTGGATATTACCAAATGCGTGGTGATATGGAATCTTGCAGTTCTAGGAAGGCGGGCAGTATTGACTGTTGTTGTTGCCTATGTCAATCTCCGCGGCTTCGGCTGACCCCTCATGTGTTTAGCTCGGAACTCGGCCGTCTAATGTGGAAGCAAACGCCTATATGAGAATGAAGTAATTTCATTGGCTGATCACAAAGAGATAATTATGCACCCTCCCTGTAAGGAGTGAAGAAGCTATCTCATTTTTATGCAAATTTCCCCGCGTGGCCGAGTTCCCCGCTTTCTAGCCTGTTGGGTAGCTTGTGTGGGGCCTGCAGGTATCACCGGTTAACTATGGAGGGCCTTGTAGACCTTGTTGATTACTTTGTTGATTGTGTACGACGTTGAGGATCTTGATCAAACGTCGTTAACCTCCCGAAGCCCTTCGAACCAATAAACCTAACCACCAAGTAACTAGCTCTGCAGCCATTGATAAGAGGCTAAACAGACTCCTTACGAGTTTCTCTTTATCCATCCCCTTCGAATACTTCAAGGAGTTCGCCCACTCTAACCCCTTTGAGTTGCCGGATGTTGACCAACTTCGAGATTCGTGGACAGGATTTCGAGGCATCCATTACTTTATAAGGTGCGTGCATCAACTAATAAGGATGTCCCGATTGTTGCGAGCCCGCGAAATTATGGTCGTTGATTTCAGTCACGTTATATTAGGTATGCATCTAGTTGTTCCTGCAGCAAGAACCGAAGCACATATCGGCGGCTATCGTTGCAGATTGTTAGCTTTGGGATCTCTGTTTCAAAAGTCCTACTTTGGATGCTTACCATTGAAGTTAGGAAGAGACTTGGGTCTCTTGTGGCTTTCTACGCTTGGTTGTCTATGTCCAGTCAGTACCTTGATACTATAGATGCTTAGGAATGTCTTACTTTGGGACCAATGTAATTTCAGACCTTGAATCATCCTTGATCTCGGGATCTTGGCCAAGGCGCCTGGCAAAGACAGCCTTGAGATGATCATATCGGCTCATTTCTCGGCTGGCTGGCATGTTCGCGGATGCAGGGAAGTGAATGATATCGGATGGAAGTATTAAGTGGAAGCATACAAATAGGGCTTGTTTGACAGTATATATACTTCTAGGTATTCACTCCCGCCGCCGAGGTCCCGAGGTCCTTCCTGAATAGGACATTGTGTCCGAATGATCTTATATTTGTTGACTCATTAACTACGTTGAAATTTCTCATATCGATACATGGAGATGGAGATAGGTGCCGTTGGCCGATGCCCTGTGGCCTTGACACTACACGTGGTTTGCCAGTTCGCCGATCGGCGGATGACATCATACGTATCCAACCCCAGCTAGTACAGTGGCCGGCGAGCGACGGCAATATCCACCTTAGCTGGGCATCGGCCGACAAGTCTCGGGCAATTAATTATTCATACCAGAATCATACGCAGCCCAATAAGTCTATTGGCTATTGCAGACACTGGTGACTGGGGTTTCACCTAATTTGAGAGATTTTCGGCCTCTGATCTCGGCCGTCAATCATCTTCCGTTCGCCGATGATATCTCCACTGGGATGATCGGATAAGATGCGCCTAAGCCCACATTATTTGCGTTCGCCGACAAAGCGACATAGCAATAATGTCCTCTCCTCTCTCCTCTCGGCCATATCGGTCAAAACGTCAGCGCCCGTGTGATCAATGCCGTGCACGCAAGCTGGGATGCCAGACCGACGGCGGAGGTGCCTGTCAACGATGCCGATCGGCCAAGTTTGACTGTACCTTTGATAGACCTCCACCAAAACGACAGCGAAGTTCGGGCAGCTTTTCGTCCTTCGCTGCACAGGGAGCTGGAGAAAATGCACATGCAGTTGTCTCACAACTATGCGACACCCAAGTTACCCGCGAGTCTAGTCTGGCAAGGAGCGTCTCGCAGAATATCGAACCGCAATTCCCGTCTCTTAGCCTTGATCCAAACAACACCGGTTTATCTCCATCCTCTGGTATTTTAGTACCAGGGAGACCGCCTCCTACCCAGTTTGTGCAGAGCATTGATCAACTGGAAAGCGGTTATGCCCAGCTTTTTGGCGCCTCGGCTGAATCAGACCCGTGGTTGTTGCGACACTGCTGCTTTGATGACTCCGGCATGAAATATTTTTACAAAGTACACTTTCGCAATGCTGGAGGGGTCCCTACGGCGCAAAGAATTCCAGTACACTTCATGATCACGAGTGAGGACCTCACCGCCAGCATCAAGCATGAAACTAGGGCTGGAGTCGGGGAAGCGACACGGGAACGGCTGAACTATCTCGTGCCTCCTGAATATGGAAGGAGATTAGTGGCACTGTAAGTGGTTCTCCCCTTGATTTGAAGTACAGATATGATGATGCTAAGAAGAAATCAGGTTCGTCAAGTATGTCTTCCCTGCTCTGCCAGTCATTTCCCGCTCCCAGCTAGGCTTGACTGCCACCTCATACCAGCTACCGGAGCTGTCGGTATTAGAAAAAGTCCCCGTGCATCTTCTAGCAGCTATCTATGCATCCGCATTCCCATTTGTCGCCCATGATGACTATTTGTGTGTTCTAAGTACCTATCATGAGCCGCCCATCGAGACACTATGGCGAATGGTCTACGAACTCATCACCGAAGAAATTCACAGTCCACGGTTAGCCGTGCTGCAGGCAGCATTGCTGTACATACATCAACAGCCGGGAGAGGAGGCCCGCCATAAGACCTCCGATACCCCCTTCTTGTGGTCCTTCGTCGGGCAAATCGTAGGGCTAGCCTGCTCCCTCGGCCTCCATATCGAATGCCGCATGTGGGGAATTCCGGCATGGGAGAAACGTCTTCGGCGGCGGTTGTGGTGGGCCGTATATGCCGAAGACAAATGGCGCAGTTTATTGATGGGTCGGCCACCATACATCCACCCCGCCGAGTGGGATGTAAGTGACTTGGACGAAGGTGACTTTCTAGTAGGCCCGCGACAGGGATTCTCAACCAGTTCCTGTGATACGGAGATTCCATTTCGGTATCTGGTCAATCTCACACGAATCGGCGAAGAGATCCATGATACATTCTAGTAAGTTCCCAGCTCACAACTGATCTCTCTTCGTTTCCTGCACAGGAGGAGAGGATCTTTGCTAATTTTGATTACTAGCACGCTCCGAGCGTCCCAGCTTCTCAACGCAAACTTTGTCGCCTCCGCCGAGGTTGGCCGAGAACTATTGGAAAAGTTGAACGGCTGGTATTCCTCTCTTCCACGGACCTTCCGGCTACCCAACTGGAGCAAATCAGTCAACGGGCTAGCTCCATATCCGACATCAATACACTTCGCCTACCTCTTGCTCGTGGTCTATGTTTACCGCGCGATGCTAAGACCCATGGCAAGGTCATCTGAACCACCACTGATATTCGATTTGGAGGATATGTCGGCCACATCACCACTCAACATAGATGAGTCCATGCTAGACTTTATGGATTTCCCGGAAATTGAATCATTGCCCGAGATCGCCATTTCCGACGAGTTCGGTACCGGTGAGGCAACTCTACAAGCAGCGGAGAAATGCGCCTCGGTACTGGTAAACTTCACGCGACGACTGACGTCTAGTGATTTTACGGGGTTTTGGTATTCATGTAAGTAAAAAGTGCCGCAATTTCCTCAAGACTTACTTGCGATCGTATGCTGATACTCACAGGGTCCCGCATTGGCTTCGCTGCAATATCAAACTATCTTATGTTGCTGCTAGTACAGGCTCCAAATACGGCACATGCGGCTCGGGGAAAGCATTTGGTGGACTCATGGCTACACGTTCTGCGCTGCCAAAGTCAGAGCTTCCCACTTGTGAAACTTGGGCTTGCGAGATTAGATGCGCTTCATTGGGCTGGTCTGGGGAATACATTCGTGCTCCCTCCGCATGTTCAAGAGGCATTGGTGAATCCTGATGTACACGAGCCTTGATTGCAGGGTCGTCCGGCAACATTTCCGCTTATATATCAACTTCGATATTTAGTTTTCTAAATATAATCAACAAGATCTTCTGACCAGTTGTCAGTGTCCCGCCAACTGGTAAATTTCCCGCCATCATCAGCTACGATATTCCTTAATTTCGGGTAGCGATGTCTGGCAACCTAGGGGATGTACACAGGCCCCTCGTGGGTTTTTCTGCGGACTTGTTCCCGCTTCTAGCTTCCACAGCATTCCACCCTACCACGGCACATGTCACGGTGTCCCTCAATTAAGTGCGGCCAGCTCAAAATGGTTGATCTGCGCTAATGGCTTTGCAGTGGAGCTTGGAAAGAGTTACTCAGTGTTTATCGGCGAAGCAGATTTCGAGAATGACTGTAAATGTGTTTTTATCCTTGAGAACCATTATGGGCTACTGTTTCCCCCTCGGAGCGTGAGCTTCCATGTTGTGCCTCGGCCCATGGATAGAACAGAAGGAACCGGGCTTTTCTGAGCCGTTCCCATCATCGCCATCAAAGTATTCTCTTCGACGCTCGTTTCGACTAGATTTGCCAAATCACGCAGAGTAATCCCTTTGATCTCTGAAAGGATTAAGGCAGGGCGCCCATTGAAAGAGCCTTCACCAAATAGAGTCGGAATCACGGTCCCTTGAAACTTTGTAGCTTCTTGTAGGCAGTTATCTCTGCGCGAAAGTAACGCTCAGCTTCCTGTTTGTATTTCTGTTGCTTGACGATGACTGTCCCTGGGAGTCCAAAACGGGGCTCCTCGAGTTCCAAGCGGTATACGGTCGGATGATGCTCATTCAAAAGCGTATCTTTTGTCACGGTGATACATTTTCCGCCAAAATGAAAGAC
Source organism: Penicillium bovifimosum (assembly GCF_028826915.1). NCBI lineage: Eukaryota > Fungi > Ascomycota > Eurotiomycetes > Eurotiales > Aspergillaceae > Penicillium > Penicillium bovifimosum. Next base: position 2,659,337 of record NW_026622711.1, read on the forward strand.
CTGTACGAGCTTAGACAAATCATCTAGATTATAAGCATAGATGGAGCGATACCGGAGATTTCCCTATTTGAAGCATGTTATTCATGGTGTTCAGGGCAAACTGCGAGGAGAAGGTTAAAGAAGATTGGTCAAAGAAGGGCGGGGATGGGAATCAGGCAGGCACTGTCGTTGATTGTACCAATGTACGCCTAATGTATGCCGCAAGAGCTGTTCTACCCGTAAGAGGGGAGCATCGGGCAAACGGCTGAGTCGAGACCCGGACTAGTAAGTGCAGAAGCGCCAGAAAAAGCTTTCCCATGGGACCATGAGGTGGTTGAGATCCGTCACATCGGCTTCACTTTCTAACGTGTTTGAACATGTTTGACGTAAGAGCGGCAGCCTGAAGGCCGATATTAATCAGCGTCCGAATGTCCGTCATTATGAGGGAGGCCCCGGAACTCGTCTGCTGCTAAATTTGGGGCCAGACTATCTAAGTATCCCCACAAATTACCCCAATAACTCATCACATGGAACTGAGCTAGGTACTAGTATCCATCCATCTCCAAGTGCCTAAAGGTCCACGACCTGCTCTCACAGCGCCAGGAGACTCAGCACATGTTTTTCATGCCTTGCAACTCCCACGGCCTCCAGCTCCTTATCAAGGATATCCTTACGAGGCAGCCCTTTTCCACCAGCTTCACCACCACCACGTCGATAGTCTCGTACTTCTCCCACGCCAGCCTTGTCATCACCGCCGCGAGAAGGGCCCGGGGTCTGGCCGTAGTGCTGTTGTTGAATGGTCCAAAGTGCATTGTATGGTGGGCTGGCGTGGGCGAAGTACGAGACCATGGACGCGGTGGTAGTGAAGCTGGTAGAAATAGGCTGCTTGGTAAGGGTATCCTTGATGAGTAGCTGGGGGCGGTGGGGATCGCCAGGTATAAAAAACATATGCTCGGTCTCCTGGCGCTGTGAGAGTAGGTCGTGAACCTTTAGGCACTTGGTACTGGATAGATAAGACTGTATCAGAGGCAGACCTTACACATTAAATTCGGACTGTCAGTGGATATGGAGTTGAGACGCGTCCAATCTATCGAGCCCTCCGAGGAAAGATACTCTCGAGCCTTGTCCGAAACTGCATGCGCAATTGTATTGGAGTTGAGACGCAGATCTTGCATGTCGAGCCCACAATGGTAGAGTGAATGGTCGCGTGCGTTAAACGAGATGTTGAGGATTCGTATCGCAGGTCAGATTGAAATATCGCGTGAATCGAAGCTGCTTGTTAACCCTCGCTTCCACCTCCATACTGATTGGTTCGCTTGGAGATGACTAAGCCCACAGTGTAAACTGTAACTCCGTAGTAACGTATTTCACTACCTACTACCGTGGCTGCAGAGATGCGCAGCTACACGGATGAACTGGACAGGCAGGCCAGGACCAGGAGGGAAGTCTATGAAACCGTTGCTGCGAAGATGGACAACCTCGTCGAACATTTCAAGAACCCAGAACAGCGCCAGCTGATGAAGAATATAGCTCGCGGGCTCCTGACTCCGTAGTTGGTGTTGTTGTTGTTGTTGTTGTTATATTTAACGCCCAGTGGGTCGCAGGTGTAGAGGTTGTCCATCTTCGCAGCAACGGTTTCGTAGACTTCCCTCCTGTTCCTTGCCTGCCTGTCCAGTTCATCCGCGTAGCTGCGCATCTCTGCAGCCACGGTAGTCTCATGCACGCTGCGACCTTTGTTTACGGGGGGAGGGACGATGCCGTAGATGCTCCTCTTTTTGGCGGCGTGGAGTTTAGTTGGGGGCTGGGGATCCTGTGGCCGAGTGAAATCGGCCGTTTCGTTGTCCGCGGTCGGACGCGCCGGGGTGTGCGGTTCCGCGTCCATCTTTCTTAGACGGAAAGATCTCGACAAGCGAGCTGATCCACGACGAGGCGACTCGAGATCTTTCCTCCGTCTAGGTGTGCACGCGGGTCTGCCGTCGGCACACGCTGCGCTCGAGGAGGCCAAACTGAGGTTCGCCCTACGGCTCAGGGTCGTCGACGAAGGACACCCCCTGACTAAACGCACCACCCTCCCCAGAATAGCACGGGGGACAACTGCGGGCACGACACACCGGGCCAGAACCAAGGTCCAGGTTCTAGGAGCATTACTCCCGCAAATCCCGAGACCAGTCCTGACCCGACCACACTACACCCCGGGGTGTAGGGACGACCCCACAGGAGGCCTGTCGAAGGAGGACGCCGCGGCGGCCTTCATGCAATGGTGGAGGGGCCTACCTGATGACCAGGTGACGGTTTTCTCGGACGGCTCTGAGCAAAACGCGGGAGGGCGCAGGGTAGGTTACGGCTTCGCTGTATACCAGGCCAGGCACCTTATCGCGTCGGGGCACGGGGGTATCGCATGTCTTCGACGCAGAGGCAATCGGTGCGTGGAAAGGACTCGAGCAGGCCATCGCCATCCGGCCCAACAGCGAAGATCTGGCTATGCATCGACAGCACCTCCGTCATATGGTGCACTAGGGGCAATGCCTCAGACTCGTCCCAATGGGCCTTCCTGCGATGCCACCAGGCCATGGAGTCCCACGACGTCACCCCCAAATGGGCCCCTGGGCACATGGGGATAGTAGGCAACGAGGAGGCCGACCGCCTCGCGGACGAAGGGGCGCGCTCCGAAGCTCCGACTGAGGGCCCGGAGGCACAACCCACAGTCAGTGGGATACGCTCCACGTTTAGACAACTCTGCAGGCAGGCCCGGCAGAGCTGGTGGGACGAGGCCTCCACAGGGCTGTCCTCCTGGTACCGTCTCTGGGCGGACTCGGACAGCTACGAAGTTAAGGCACTGCCTGAGCTCAGCCTCACGAGGGCCACGCTACACCGCTGGCTTGCGATACGCTCCTCCCATGGGGACTTCGACTGGTATCACCGACGCTTCAAGCATGAGAAAGCCACACTCAGCACAGGGCAATGTGCTCAGGGCTCTTATTGCGCCCGCAGGAGCAGGTGAGTGTGGCGTCCTCGTGCTTGAAGCGTCGGTGATACCAGTCGAAGTCCCATGGGAGGAGCGTATCGCAAGCCAGCGGTGTAGCGTGGCCCTCGTGAATTTATTTCATTTGCTACTACAGTGTATTGGCTTTAGACCACTGAATTCCGCTTTAATAACTGCATATCTTGATTTCCAGGCTTGTCACTACCTAAGTAGAACCATTTTTCGTATCGTCCACGATCATGTCACTTCATCGACATTCCACCCATACCCAAAACCTACACTCCTAGTTTGACATCGCTGCGTCGTTGAACAGACCTATAGTAAAATTCACAACGGATATTGCGTGGGGCAAGGCAAACACCAGATCAGACGTGGCACGTGTGGCAGTGGGGTCATTGGGGCAATTCGTAGGGATACCTATAGCCTTGCCAGTTGGCGGGAGGCTTACCAGTTCTCTGGAAGCCCGTCTGTTGATGTGCTTTCTCGAGCGATCTCCGACTCGAGCCGCAAAAAAAGAAAATAACAGGGGGAAGGATGAACGACTCACTTTTACAGGGGTCTAGTACGGTAAACTGCCGTCCCTAGTGCAGCGTATCCAGTTTCTTTCAGGGTGCACTCTCTGGTTGGCTCGGGACACCCCAGCTTGAGATGCGGGGAACGGAAAGCGAAAGTGCCGGCAGCTCGGCACAGAAAGCGGGGGCCATTGAAGCCCTACAATGAATGAGCATGTGCCTGCAGATGCTTTTCAAGTCAAAACGATGGACATTCCAAAGGCAGGATTGGGTCATTTGACTTGTCAAAGTCAGCCTTGACAGCACTACTGTACTACACCATATCTATAACGTGCAATTCATCATGGCGACTCCCAAGCGTATCCAAATCAAACCCGAGAGTCTTCCATCCACGGGGATATACCAAACGCATCCACTGCCGACTGAGACGACCGCAAAAGTATCGCAACTTCTGCAACAGAATCATGATAATTATCATATATACATCCACAACCTTGGGCTTCATAGTAAGCATGCCCTCACCTAGCTGGGTAAGCATGCGTTAACAAATGTCCTTAGACCATATCGCACACCACATTCTAGCACTGTATGCTCTCGGGGCGACTACAACCCAGCTTGCCAATGCCTACAATCTGGCCACAGACTCGCAAAAGCCAACTCGAGAGCCCGATGCGCGCCGAGTTTCGGATTTCGCCGATCCGGCCAAATTCAAGCTATGCCTTGGGAGGGGAAAGTACTATGATGAGTACTTTGCCTTCTTTCAGAAAGAGATCTCTGCCAACGGCGTGGCTGATACCGTCACTGAATTTCTATTCAAAGGAGACGACAGGGCTGAGGATATGTTGTACCGGTTCTTCAGCGGTAAGACTCCGATTCTGGGAAACCTAAGGTCATCTCACCACTAACAGACGGGAGTGAGAAGGGTTCCTACACTGTCCTATCCATCTAGGGTATGCCATCGAGTTCGACCAGCCTGTGTTGGCAGCCGAGGCCCTCGCTATGACTGCCGTTCATGAATCGTCATTTGGGGAGATTCTGAAGCTCGTTGAGCAGAATTCCCACATAGTATCCGAGTCCAAAGGATTAGTCGAAATCCAAGAAGAGATCTATAATAACGACAAGCTACGAAAGGCAATGGACTATGAGCATGGGACCTTCCAGATCAGAGACGGGCTATTAGAAAATGCCAGAACAGAGTTCTTGCACGCAATAGCTTCTTGGAAAGCAAAGCCACATGAGCTTGAGGAGAAGACCGCCGAGTGTCTCAACGCCGCTAGTAAGCCTCCACATCTAACCTGTGAAGAGGTGCACATCAGTTAACCGCCATGGAAGTATATTGGACGACACTAGCCCAGAGGCCCGATAAACAGATTCGATTCGATTTCTTCCTTATGCACTCCATTACTGCAGGATCCTTCTGGCCCGTGTTGAACAGTGTTCCGTGGATTCCACTCTCCGCCAAGTGCCGCTTGTTGGAATGGAAGGGCCGTTCAGACTTAATGCTGTACTGCCAGTGTGGCGCGCCTCGCCCTATCCCGGAGGAGATGGTCAGGTATAAGCCCGTCCGGCCCTCTGGCTGGGAAGACGTCTTCGTACGTGCCCGTGACTACGCAGACGATGGTCACCTAGCCAAATTCATTCGTGCGTTGGCCACTGCTGCGCAACTGACGAAGCCGTTTGCCAAAAATTCAAGGTTCAAGCTCACGACTGACCAGCAATTCTTGACTCTCGCTCATATGGGTAAGCTTTTGTGAACACTAGTTATCATACTATCATACCAGGGACTGATTGATCGCACAGTGGTCGATTCCGGTGAGCAGTTCAATCGGGAGTCCGTTGCCAGAGAGACAGAGATGGTCAACGATAAACTCGAATACCCTCGGGTCATGTCAGTCGAAATTCAAAAGGTCACAGCTCGTTGGCCTCGCCATGTGGGCTTTGCCGAGTCGTGGTTCCATGTTCCAGCTCGCAAGTCGCAGTCGCAGCTGTGAAGAAGAATGATACGTAGGGTTACGCACTACGCAGTGGTGAATCTACGTTGTAACCGTGATTTCAATGGAATCCATAGCGGACAGTACCTGTTCACGAATACTAGGTTAGCAATACCCTCATTCTCTTGGTGTTATTCAGAATTCACGTTATAAAAAAGATATCATTCCAATTATTCGAAACAGGAGGATGGGAACATAGATGATAGTGGAAGGTATAGCCTTAACTAAGGACCATTTTAGGAAAGTCAGGCGAACCTAACAACAGACGACTAACATGGTAGCCGTATGATAGCACGAGTCCATGCCAAGACAACAAAGAATTGGATTCAGGGAAGAATAGGAAAGTACCTAAGACATAAGATAGAAATAGAATAATAAAATAGAAGGCATATGTGATAATAGGTCGGCAAAAAAGAAAAAAAAGTCATCGCCCTGGATCGACCGGAGATCAAGCGGCACTCCGATTTCCTCTTTGGGCGATACGGAAGGACAGCGGGTTGGTCTAACGGCAGGAGGATAAGAATAGGTGGTAAGAATATGAGAAGAGTGGAGAGACTTAACCGCCGGACCACGTGCCCGCTGTCCTTGAAGGGTCTAGCTATAAGTTCCCTATAAGGGAAGTTTGGCTACATGGCAAACGATTTTGACTTATCCACACAAGTTGTTTGACCGTTCCATCGTATTTACCTTGAGTCCTTGACGAGGATATGCTATGCAGTGCAACTTGGAGCTTTGATAGGCGCACGCCCTTGTCTGTTGCGATGTTGACGGTTGCTGAAGCCTATATAAACAACCATATGAGGACCTGGCAGATGTTATCATCACCAAAGTTGGAATGTCAGGTCGGCACTGCTGTTGCATAAACGCTTATTCTTCAGTCGGTTGTAGAAGAGCTGCTTGTAATCAATATCAGGACAGATTTGAGTTCGAGGTCAGCGAATTAGCCATTTTTCTGATGTGGGTTTCCTAACAGCTGCAATAGTATAATACATGTGCGAGCGGCCACCAACCAGGAGGCCAGCAGGAGCGATATTGTGGTTGTTAGACTAATACAAAAAGTCCTCCGCATACTCCTCGTACTCCTGCATGAAGTCTACCATGCAGAACTTGTCGTTGAGCTGCTTTTGCCATAGAACGACATTACCTGCATCAATGTATCCATTCTTGAAGGCCGCGAACAATTTGAGTAAAGCGGGATGAACCGCTGGTTATCACCCGTTACCATAGCCCCTTTAAAGGCCTGGTAAACGACATCACAATCCTGGGCCAAGTCGAGCACCTCGCATTGCCCAAAATCCAAGAGATAGAGGCCAACGGCGCGGCGCTGCAAGTCCGGCGGCTCAACAAGAGCCGTCGGCGCGTCTATGGCCGATGTCCCAAGCACGAATTCTACATCATCACCGTTTATGCCGGCACCCCAGTGTAAGATTGCATATGCCTTTCCCATTTCATTCGCAAGCGCGACGGCATTGACGCCAAGTTCCTCCATAAACCCGAGGTAGAGAGGGAAATTCCTAAGCGGGGCTGCGTTGTCAAGATTCATCGGACCGATAATCTGGCCCAAATAGATCCGGGCGAGGCAGTGCTTGTTTTCCGGCTCGTTGAGAAGGGTCTCAATATCAGCGGTGTCAGGATTTCGATCGCGACTATAGATATGAGTAATAAGGGCTTTTCGTACAACCTTCGGCAATGGAAGAATCCGGTCCATTTTGACGACGTCCCCGCGTGTGCGGTAGGCCGGGGGCATTTTCGGAAGGACTTCATCCCAGAATGTGTGATTTTCTGTTCTGGAGATGAACTCGTGAGGTTTGGGGACGTGGACCAGGCTGTGTGTCGCATGCTTGTATTGATCAAATGCAGCCGAGACAGCGCGGTGGACTAAAAACTCGTGCCGGAGATTTGAGGATTGTGTTTCATTGCCTGGATATTCTTTCTTGAGAACGAGCGCCTGTCCAACAACTTCAAAAATGGCTCCTTGTAGGCCACTCCCGATTTGATTGATTTTTTGCAGTTCGGAACGAAAACGCGCGCTTTGAGACCGACGGCTGAAGGAAGAGGTTGTCGAAATGACGGATTCTACACTGAGCGCTCGTTTGAGAATCTCTGATTGCGGCATAAGTCCGAGCTCTGTGGCCTCTAGGTAGAGCCGAGCAATTCTAGCGTCTCGTGATATGGACGAGGCTCCAGATTAACCTGATTCATCGCTGCTGTTGAGCTCCCGTCGCGAAGACATGCTGTTGAGACTTGAGACTGGTGGACCGTCCAAATGCGAGCACTGTAGGACGAAAAAGACGTGGCTCACACAGAATGATGAACAGAGGATTGAGGCCTGAGGGCGATAACTTCTGATGGCTGTTCAAGCTATGTTATGGATGGGGAGAAAGCAGCGGCTTCCAATTCAGGAAAGTACTCGAATCGTGCTCCCGAGACTAGCACCTTTTGGGTGTTAGTCTCCGTAACACGACGGCAAGCGGGGCATCGGTAACCACGCGGCCACGGCGCCACGCCCATTTGTCCCCCATTCTGCGCGCCGACCGCATGACCGGCTGCGGTCCTCCGCTGCCCCTTCCGGCATAGCGTGCCCTGAGGGGCACAGATCATGTTTAGCGCCGCAGACTTATCTGATTCTCAATAGTACTAGTTACCAGTACTCAGATCTTGAGAGAGAGAGAATCCATTCCGATTGATGGCGAGGGACTTTTATGTTTTGATCCTGGATCCAAGCACGTGTACTTGATTCTATGGGTATTTGTGTCCGTGAAGAAGCCACAAACGAGATCATTGACCGTCAGCATGATGGCCTTCTCAGGTGCTAACCAATCAACTGAGAAACAGCCATAACAACATAAAAAACACAAGAATAGTACAAGTGGAAAGGGGAAAGAAACCTGATCCGTGAACCACTCACTGAGACAGTAATCACAAGAAATTGATAATTCTGATGAAATTACCCGAATCTCTTTAAAATAATTACTATATAGAATTAGAACGTAAGACAAGAACTCAAGATAAGAACGTAGAGACCAGGCCACACCACCAACTCTTCAACGGCTGTTCGAAAATTGCATGTCCCACCCCCACACGGCAATCTTCTGTAGCCATTCATTGTCAATGATCACGTCGGTTTCTCGTGGTGTTTGGGGATCTCGTAGGAAGAGGAGACGAAAAGGGATGACGAGGGGACCTCCAGAAAGTTTTACTTCGTCATTTTCGTTTTCAGACACCTCAATGTGTTGGGAATTGATAGATTTGCCGTTAACGGTATCCCATATCCATAAGTCAATAGCGATCATTGCTCGCTGGCGACTGAGTTTGATTGCAATCACCACATTTGCATTCCCTCCTGGGTCAAGCCAAAGGTCAACATCTCGTCGAAGTTTCTTTCGCGTTTCGGATGCCGCAACTTCCAACACAACCGAGGGCCGCTTTGGACAGCCGCGAGGAGGTCGCCTTGGCCCCCAGCCCATATCTGCCTGTTTTTGGAGGCCATTTACATCGATATCGACTCCTTGGTAGTCGTGTATGGCTTCGTCAAGTCCCATTCGTGCCAGGGCCTTATCGATGGCTCTGTGCACCGCGAAGGCAATTTGGGTATGCTAGCGAGGAACCATCTTGACAGTGAGTGTTTTGGTACTCGGGTTGAAAAATGTTCGGAGTGAAGGAATTAGGATAGTATCCGAGCTGAGGAAATCCTGGTTGAAGGTAGTGGGATCAATGGAGAAGATGATGTATTCTGTGATCTCAGTAGTTGGCTCTTGTTCGCTCCTGCCAGATCCAGTATCGATGTCGGAAATTTCACGAGAATAGCGCATTGAATCAAGCAGACGTTCACGTTCGAGGGTAAGTATTTGAGCAAATTGATCTTTGTCTTCATAGCCGTACCGTCTAACAGATAGAGGCAGACCCTCCGAATCATGGTCTTGCTCATTTTGATAAATATGGGACATTTTACATGATATCTTGATTCCCAGAGAATGTGTCAAGATAAATCCCAGAAATTTGCCTTTGATTCTCTTCTTAGCGCAGTTTAAGCACTTTATATAATACTGCGGGACATTGAAGTTTCATCTTTCCACGTTTCTCTTATAGATCTCTAAGAAAAATAGCTGTAATAGTGACGGAATAAAATCAATCGACGTTAATTTAGCGGACCCGAACCAGAATATAGATCTTAGTTTTTCTAAGGAACCCTAGAGAATTACTAAATGTCAACTTTGTGGTGACTATAACCCTATGTAGTAATAATTGTGGTTGGATCTATCTAAGAGTTCCACACCGCTCTTTTGGCTCAAGTGACATAATTCCGTGGCATTACATATAATCCATATCCGATATGGTGTAATCCAGGGGGACAGCGAAAAGACCACGGTTGTGCGTGGTGTTGTGGGAGATAATCGTGGTGATTCCGTATAGGCGTTTTCATAGATCTAATTAGGACTAGTGCCATATGTCAAACTAGGTTTAGCGCATGATTGTCCCGATCTTGCTGCATATCTATTATAAGCCCGGCGGCTTTATCGTGGGCGATGTTGACTGCCAAATTTAGACTTTTACTGCGAACTGATTATTATCATTTTTGGCTCGCAATGGTTAAGTATCGTACGCTCCCCCTCTACCTAGATCTCAATCAAGCTTTCCCCTCCCCTTCAAGAGGTCTGCTTCGGCTTTCGAAGAGCCCCTAGACAGTGAGGTTGCTCTTGTACGCTTGCTTTCTGTGACTGCCAATCTTGGTTTGTTCTCGCTGACATTGTGATACAGCCGGCCATACCTCATTATCACTCATCATTTCGCCTTCCTTACACTCACTACGCAATGATTTATCAAGTCGGCATACCCTAAACTTAGCATGGCTCCTCAGTCGAAAGGCAAGGATGCACATACATCCCTTAAGAATTTCGGGACAATCAATCTCTCCGCAGGATTGCCCTAATACCCGTCAGATCATCATCGACTTCTTTCTTAACCGCAATAACAAGTTTGGCTTTGCGAAGTCTGCTAAAGTCCCAACTAGCCTTCACTACATCCGCAACTCTGCGGTTACCCTCGCTGTTAACCATTCCGTCAAGTACTCTGCCATCCTCGCAGAGTCTCCACCTGACCTCTCTTCCGCTCATATGGAACCTGGGAATGTCTTTGATCTTCGACATTGTGGTACATTTGTCGGCTTCTCCTATCTCGCTCGCATGACCTTGGTCGACAGAGCCGCTGTCCCGCGTGTCCTGCCGAATACCCGTGTCCCTATGCCACAGCTTGACGCCTACGAAATCGACGGCGAGGCACTCCAAAAGTTCCCGATCTGGTCGAAGGTCTCCTAAACTGGCAATATGCCTGATGCACCCCGTTTCTTCGTCGAATTGTTAGATGAATGGGTCTATCTAGTTACCAAGTTATTCCCTACCAAGCTCCGGGCTGCCGTTTGGAGAGCCGATTTTCCCCAAAAAGGGGACGTTCGTCGCGACAGATTGAACCACGGGAAGCCAGTTATAGCTTGGGTCTATGGCATCCCATGGGTAGCGGGGCCATATGCTGACAGCAGTGGGGAACATTGCCACTCAAGGCAGACTACACTAAGGAATGGTGTTTCGGGGCCCGGGTTTCAAAGACTCCCTTTCATTTCGATGCCAAGGAGACCGTCGTTTGCTGGAACATCCTGGTTTACTTTGCTCGACAAATGGCCAAGGCGAAGGGGTGCCGACGCATGTCTTTCGAGTAAACCAATATACGTGTTGCTTCAAAGCCTGAACTTACCACATCTCATTCTATCGCCCCCGGATCTACCTCTCTCCATCTCTAGTCTGAACCATTTGATGACTCTCTTGACATATCAGAATACTTTGTTATAATCATCCATCCGCCCTCGTTCCGGAGAGATTTTTCCCTCAAGCTAGACGTTGGTGTTCGTCAGTTCTATAACCCGACTCTTCACATCAGTATCTATGATTCTATCTATTATGGCATGAATAATTGGCTGCATAAGCGGTCTTGTGATGACTTTTCAGTAGTCTTCTCAGATATAATTCTTTAGATGCCTCGTCAGTTTTATAGGTGCACGGCAAAAAAAGACGGAAAAAGGCTTGATTTGTGAAATGGACTATTCTAAGTATAACCTTTGATGATTCAAAACCCGACGCCGTAACCTTTATACTCCTAAGTTGAAACAAAATACAATGAAGCAAACGACCAAGCCTAAGCAGCGGCTTCGACGTGGCGGCTCTTTGCTGCCACATCAGCAGCAAGAGCAGCGAGGGAAGCGCTCTGTAGGATATTGAAGATGGAGACATCGGCAGCGGCCAGCAGCACCAGCATGTTGCGCAGCTCGACAGCGATAAGTGAGTCAACACCGTAGCTGGCTGGCGTCTTGCTAATATCAATCTCAGCAACGTCGATCATGAAAATGTCAGCCAACTTAGCGGCGATGGCAGTGCTAATGAGACGGGCAGCGTCCTCACGCGAGCCAACCTCAGCCAGCTGCGTAGAGAGCGAAACACCAGCACCGGAATCTTCAGCTGCCAGTGCCGCACGCGACACCTTGGATTGGCGCTTCAGGTGGACGTAGCGAGCATCTCGTCCGAGCGGTGAGCCGCCATGAGCATCCCACTGCTGTCCCGGCGCTGTGTTGAGGCCGATAATAATCTGGCGGCGGCCGCCGAGCGGACGGGCCACAGCGGCGCCGAGGGCGCGCAGAACAGTGGCCTCGTCTAGCATGACGTAGTCACCAGACCTGCGTAGGCGCTCGGCCACCTTGGCGGTCTCGGCGACGTAGCCAACGTCGGAAATAGGACCTAGGTCGATAGAGACGCCCGGAAGTCCCTTCGACTGGCGCCAGTACGCCATGGCATCCTCGTAGGAACCGCCAGCCGCGTAGTTGGTCTGTGAGGCAATGCCTAGAATGCCCGAGACGGACGACAGCATGACGAAGAAGTCCAGCGAGCCGGGTGTCGCGAACTCGGTATGTAAGTTCCAGGTACCGGCGACCTTGGGCCGTAGGCCGCTATGCCAGTCGTCTAGCGTCATCTGCTCGAAGATAGCGTCGCGCAGAAGCATGGCACCCTGAATGATGCCGCGTACAGGCGGGAATCCGTCGTCGGCACAGGCGCGTAGAGCTTTCGCTAGCTCGCTAGCCAGCGAGATGTCACAGCTGATAGGTTTAACGCGGCAGCCAGCAGAGTCGCGTAGCTCGCGCACAAACAGGGCGCCGTCGGTGTTTTGGTTTTCTGGCAAATCGATCTGGCCGGCGCTACGCGATAGCAGAATCAAATTCTTAGCGCCATGGGCAACCAGCCAGTGTGCGACGGAGCGGCCGATACCGCCGACACCACCGACGATGATGTACGAGGCATCAGACCGGAGTCGGACTCGGGAGGCGGCGGCGACGTGATTTAGTCGTGGGACCACTGGAGCTTGTTCATCGGGCCCAGCCGAGAGAACAACCTTACCGGTGTGGGAGCCGGTCTGTATAAGCTTGAAGGCGGCCTGGACGTTTTGTATGGGGTGGACTGTGACGGGCTGGACCGGTCTCAAGACCTGCTGCTCGATGAGTTTGGCGACCTCACCGAGAACACGGTGGACATCGGCACCACGGCGTTGTACCAGCATTGGAATGTCTAGCGCCGTCATCGAAATGCCGCGAGAGAAAGATGCCAGCGCAAGCAGGCCGTTGGCTTCGATATCGCGCTTGCCGACCTCAACCAAGTGGCCGAGAGGTGCAAGGGCGTCGAGGCTGGCCTGTAGAAGCGGGCCGGGCAGCGAGTTAAGCACGACATCGACACCGCGTCCGCCTGTGGCGGCTAGGACGGCGGGGCCAAACGAGATATCACGACTGCTAAAAATACGCTGAGTGGGGATGCCGTACTTGCTACTGATGACGTCGCGCTTCTCCGCAGACCCAGCGGTGACGAAGATCTCTGTCACCCCAAGATGCTTTGCTAACATAATGGCGGCCTGTCCTATAGCTCCAGCTGCCGCGTGAATGAGGATAGATTGTCCGGGTGCAAGACGGGCAGCATCAACGAGGCCGGCATATGCAATGGTGAAAGCTAATGGAAGGGATGCGGCATCTTCAAAGCTAGTGATGTTGTTGGGTATTTTGACGATGCTACCGTTCCAGGCGACGGTGACACTGTTACGGAGACAAGCGCTGCCATCTCCAGATAGGAGGGCCATAACACGGTCGCCAACATTATAGTCACCCTTTGCCTGAGCTTCGGTACCAAGACGGGAGACAATGCCGGCGCACTCAAGACCCATGGCACGGTCTTTGAGCTGGCCTAAGGACGCCATGATATCGCGCGAACTGAGGCCAAAGGCCCGCGGCGTGATCTCGACGCTTTCAGGTGCCAGACTCTCATCTGTGATATCCTCGTCGTCATCCACAAACGCCAACGTATCCAGGTGCCCCGGGATACCGACCTCCAGCCGTAGTGGTCGGTTCTTTTGGAATAGGGGTTCCAGGGGGATGCTGGCTGCGGCATCGAGATCACCCCAGGTTGCTGTGAGCGGACCAGTGACTATATCGTTGTGCTCCTCGTCCTTGTAGATGCGCGGGACTAGCAGTACGCCGTTGCGCTCCGCATACTCGAACTCCGCGGGGCCGATCTCGGTCGCCAGGACGTCATCGACGTGACCGAAGCCCTGTTGGAGAACTTGCGCGATGGTCGAGACGGTATCCTCAGTGGTTTGCTTGACGCACGGGTCCAGGTCCAGGTAGAGGTAGCGCCGACCGACATATTCGTTTCGGAGGACGCGCAGGAATCCCTGGGCAAGCGCATGCTCGGGCTGCTCGCTGTCGACGGCACCGCCGGTCGTAATCCAGAGCAAGCCCCCACACTGCGTGATCATGGCGCGAAGGCCCTCAATACGTTCGGCGTCAAGATCGGTTAGTATTATTGGCTCGTCGATTTCGCTGACAAAAATGCAGACTTTGGCTCCGTACGCGTCGAGGCTGCTCTCTTCTAGCACGAGATGTTCCACGGTAGTTTTGGTCAAATCTTGGATACGCTGGGAGAGGAGATCAACCAGACTAGCCGGCGAAGGTGTCTTGTTACTAGTCACCACAGCAAAGCCGCCGGGGTTGCTGGCACGGCTTAGATCTGGCTTCTGGTGCTCAGCGAGTGGCAGGGTGGACAAGACGGTGGTTGTGGCGTCGCCGATAGTAAGGTCAGCACCGCTGAAACCGGCTTCGCGAAGCAGGCTGTCCCAAGAAGACGTCAAAAGGGACGATGTTTCGGTAGGTAGTAATCCAAAGATAAACGAGATGTCAGCCTGGTCCTCATTCTGAGTCGTCTCTGCTAGCAGTAGCGTGCCGGCGGGCTTCAGAAGGCTGCGCACATGGGCCAAGGTGGCAGGTACATCCTTGGCCGTGCGCAGAGACTGGTAGAAAACGACGATATCGTAGCTCTCGGGTGCAAATTTCTGCTTAGACGGGTCGCTGTCAATGTCGAGCTGGCTGAATTCAAGCAGATCGGCCCAATCGACTAGATCCGCCTGGGCATCTTCCAAGACGTCTGCCGAGGGCTCAGTGATGTGCCAGCTGGCCACCAGAGAAACTTTGGGCGTGCCGAGCGCCTCAAGGATACGTCGAGTGGCAGCACCACCAGTGCCGGCACCGACTTGCAGAACGCGCGCAGCCGGATTCTTGTGGGCCACTTTACGCACCAGCGTTGACAACTGTGTAAGCGACGGCGCTAAACGCACAGAGTGGGCATAGTACTTGTGCAGCAGCCCATTCTCAACCATAGCCACTAACGGGTTGCTCTCGCCGAGAAGGATGGAGCCGATGAGGGGGCCAAGACGGCAGATTAGCTCACCGTCGACGCTCTGCGAGGCCACGGCAGTTAGGTTCTTTTGGCGCTCTTCCGGGCCGTCTAGCGCCCATTTCAGGTTCTCGCCCTGGGCGACTAGTTGCGTGAGCCAGGTATGGTATTTGACGAGGTGCAGCTGCTCATCTTTCAGCCGGTCCACGTCCTCGGAGGTGAGCGATTTGAGCACCTCCTGAGCGAAGTAGAACACCGCACGGGAAAGATCCGTGATGATGGCCTCGGGAATTCCAACAGTCGGCTCCAGCTCCTTCTTGACATGTGCCAGTGCTAGCGGCTGCTGTAGTGACAAGTCGGGTCCCCACTCGACCTTGCTGCAAACCTCTTCACCCCCCTTGTTAGCCGCGTCCTGGCGCGCTGTGGCGCCGCTGCCGCGCCCCAGGAAAACGCTAGCAAGGCCCTGGATCTCGAGAACAATCGCCCCGGTCTGGCTATCGACAACGGTGACATTAGCCCTGCCGCTCTGGGGGTCGTCGTGCGAAAGCGACGTGTCACAGCGCAAAGTGTGGCCGATTTCGCGGCTGATGTCGCTCGAGACCCACATCGCGTCGATCGACCGCGGTAGCTTGGGATCCTCCACCACGGCGCCAACGCCAGGCAATGCCGAGAAGAACGACACAACCACGGCATCTAGCGTGATAGGGTGCAGTACACTGTTCTGCGCGGCGGCCACCGGGTCTGTGTCGGCTGCCGACTCGTACCGGATCGTAATGTCGGATACTGACCGCGGCTCCCGGCCATCCTGTACGATCTTAGTCGTGTTCTGGAATAGTGGGCCGTGATACACGCCGAGGGCCCGTAGGTTGGCAAACATGTCGCGCGGGTCCTTGTGGCGCGTGTAAGCCGACAGAGGACGTAGGCCGGTCTGGTCGTTCTCCGGCTTCGTCTGCGCTGGGACTTTCTCTTCATCCCATTCCTCCTCCACGTCGGCTTTAACCAAACCCTGGGCGTGTAGCGTCCACCTGTTCTCGGGAGTGACCGTCGAAACCTCGAATCTCCGCCAGCCGCGCAGACCCAGTTCCCGCTCAGGAACGGGGCGAAGTGTGGTTCGGATCTCGACCCCATCACTGCTATCGGGGATCATAATGGCCGCCATAAAGTCGACGTCGCGCAGGCGGAAGCCCGAGATCTTCTTCTGATCGTCTTCTCCCTTGGCCAGCTGGTTAGCGGCCTCGATGGCCAGGCACACATAGCCGGAGCCCGGGTACACTATGCTGCCCTGCACCATATGATCGCGGACCCAGGGCACCTCGGAGACGCGCACCGTGCGACGCCAGACGGCTGTGGCCGGGTCGTTCCCGGCAACCGGCATTCCCAGTAGATCGTGCGGCGGCTGGCTGCGTTCACGGATGGCGCGGTTGACGCGTGCCTCCTGCCAGTGCCGCATCGAATGGTTCCAGGGGTAGGTAGGCAGGTCAGTCAGCACGCGGGGCAGGTCATCGTCGTAAATATACGAGTGCTCGGATAATGATTTCGGGAAGTTGATCTCACTCACAACGAGCGGCACACCCTCGCGTAGCAGATTGATAGCTGCAGCGCGCATAGTGTTGCCAGCATGCTCGTTGCGCACTAGACATCCCCAGTAGGACAGCTCGATGCCATCGAACTCGACGAGCGACATGATCTCGCGGATAGGTCCTCCCAGTGCCGTGTGGGGGCCAACCTCGAGCACCACGTCGATGCTGCGACCGCTGGCATCATCTGTCTCGCCAAGCACCATCTCCGTGAAGGCATCCACGAACTGCACCGGCTGCACTAGACTACCCACCCAGTGGTCAGGATCGGCGATCTCCTTGGCATCGGTAATCCGACCGCCTGTGACAGCTGATGAAAAGATTACATTGAGCTCCTCTCCTTCCCCGTTCAACTCTTTTGTGACTGTCCCCGCCATCTCTTTCCGCAGGAGCTCGCGGTAGGCGTCTGCCAGCGGGTCCATGTGGTGCGAGTGGTATGCCTGCTCGATCTTGAGTTTGCGCGCAAACACGCCATCCTCCTTGCACATTGCCTCGACGGCTATAACGGCATCGGCATCTCCCGAGACGGTGACGCTCTCCGGGCTGTTAACACAAGCGATCACGACTTTACCTACGTCGGCCACTCTGTCAAGGTACTCCTGCGCCTCCTCCGCACCAAGACCCACGGCCGCCATGCCACCCTTAGGTGCTCCGGGCACCCGCAGTGACTCGTCTGCCGCTAGCACGGCACGGTAGTAGGCTGTTGCCATGGCCTGGCGGAAGGCCAGCGCGCCGACTGCGTAGGCCGCCGCGATCTCGCCCGACGAGTGACTGGTTACAGCCGCCGGCGTGATGCCCCATGATTTTAGCAGGCGCACTAGCGCGATTTGCACTCCCACGCACACAGGGATGCTGATCGATGTCGAGTGCACCCTCGTGGTCTTGGGGTCGCGTTGTAGCTCCTCCAACAGCGACCAGGTGGCGCCGATATCGCGTAGGTGCGTATCAGCCTCGTCGATAGACTGCCGGAATACCGGATATTCTGCTAGCAGCTCACGGCCCATGGCGTTCCACTGCGCACCCTGGCCTGTGAAGACCATGCCGATTCGCGGTTGGGTAGTGGGAACCCGGCTGGGTTTAAACCGTGGCGAGTCAAACGCCTCGATGACGGCGTCGAGGGGCTGGTCTGCGCCTGCTTCCAGATGCACCTGGTGTGCTGCCACCCACGGAAAGCGCGTGCGGCGCTCTGTCAATGTGTAGCTGAGATCGCGCAGCAGCGCATTTGCAGCCTCAAAATTGAGTGACTTGTACTTTTCTAGATAACTCTTCATGTCCCCCACCATACGCTGACAGCCGCGCTCGTCGCGAGCGCTGAGAATCAACACTTTGGTATCAGCCGTTTTGTTAGTGCTGCTGTTTCCGTTTTTATGGCCATTACCGTTCGAATGGCCGTTGCTAGTGCCATTTCCATTACTGGTGCCATTGTTGAGCGGGAAAGACACAGTGGGCGTTGAAGTCCACGGTTCGGCGCTCTCCATGATGACATGGGCGTTGGTGCCGCCGTAGCCAAAGTTGTTGACTGACAGGCGGTTCGGTCCGTCGACGAGGCTCTCGGGCCACGGCTCTAGTGCTGTTACCAGCTTGAGGCGCCACTCGTCCAGCTTGACCTTCGGATTGGGCGTCTCATAGTTAACACTGGCGGGGATCAGGCCCTTTTCTAGGCACAAAACTCCCTTGACTATGGCGGCCAAACCCGAAGCAGCCTCGGTGTGGCCCACGTTGGTCTTAACCGAGCCGATGCGCAGGTAGTGCGCCTCATCACGGCCTCCATCACCGTTGTCGTCGACGCCGCTAAACACGTTGGCCATGACCCGTGCCTCGATAGGATCGCCAGCCTGTGTTCCAGTGCCGTGCGCCTCAAAGTACTGTGTGCCGCACGGATCAAGGCCGGCGCGCCGGTAGCACTCGCGTATAAGCGCTTCCTGGGCGGGGCCAGATGGTGTCGTGATGGTCTCTGTTTTTCCGTCCTGGTTAAGCGCCGTCTCACGAATGACAGCGCGGATGGGGTCGTTGGCGGCCAGAGCGTCCGACAACCGTTTGATCACAACTGTGGCGACGCCCTCGCCACGGCCGTAGCCGTTGGCGCGACTGTCGAACGCGTATGACCTGCCGTCCGGCGATAGCATGCCAAGTGAGCCGATGGTCTTAAACGGTTCTGGGCCTACCATCAAGTTGACGCCAGTCACCACGGACATGTCGGCCTCACGGCAACGCAGGCTTTGTACGGCTTGGTGCAGCGCCACTAGCGTGGTCGAGCAGCCAGTCTCGAGCGTCATGCTGGCACCGCGGAAATCGAAAACGTGCGAGATGCGGTTTGCCGCCATCGGTTTCCACGTGCTTATTGGCATGAATCGCGGTGGCTTGTCTTCGTCTCGCGCCAGACCCTCGTTGTATTCGTGCGTGAAGACGCCAGCAAAAACGGACGTCTGTGATCCAGCCACTTGCTGCAGTGTAAGGCCGGCTTGATCGAACTCAAGTTAGAGAGGAGGGCCCGAAAGAATTGTAGCAGGGTAAGTAGTATATACTCACCATTTTCTAAGGCCTCGAATGTCGACTCGAGTTGCATCCGGAACTGTGGATCGAGCGCCTGTGCTGTCTCCCCGGAGTAGTTGAAGAATGCAGCATCGAAACATCCTATATCACCGTCAAGGAAGTGGGCCCCCTTGACGTGTGTCTGTTCTGTTGTTAGCACTCGGACTTGCTGTTGGTATATCCTAGGTTGACTTGCCGTGCTAACCCTCTCATTGTTAGGGTGATAGATTCCTTTTAGATTGAAACGGTCCTCTGGTATCTCACTCCAGCCAGTCTTTCCTGAAACCAGCAGATCCCAGAGCTTGTCTGGGTCATTGGCACCACCAGAGAACTTGCAGCTCATACCGATGATGGCAATCGGCTCACTGGCCCACTCGCTGTCGTCCTCCATTTTTGTCTAAAGCAGTCAGATGATTTGGACTTGTTCACTGATAATGTAGATGCTCAGTTACTCTCGAACAGAGCTAACAGTTCCGTCAAGTTGAAGAGCTGTAATGTGTGAAGATTGTGAAAGATGGCTCTAAGTTCTATACTCAATTCGCTTTTGTTTGAACACCAATTGTATCGCACAGTGCCTTATTCTAATGGGGATTATTTATTCAGCTTTGAAGACGATCTAGCAATACGGACTTCAACTATCATGGGTGAAGCTCCATTCTCAAATGATCAATTCCCCGAAGCAGCGTCGGAAGAGGTTACTTCCAGAGAAATCGGTGATACGGGGTATAAAAAGTCCGCCGGGGAATTACCAAACTGGCTATCCTCAACTGGCTTGGTCTGTAGATCTGAGCTCGCACCCTTCATTTTCTAAAATTATAGATCCGTGAGAGGTCACAGCTAGGCTATTGGTCTGACTAGGTTGCAATCGCGCACGGATAATCTCTACATGGGCGGACAATTAATCGACGACGTTAGGCAATGAGATAGGCAGACAATCACTGTACGCAGATTCTTAACTGATTTATTCTATGATCATACAAGCTTCAATTAGGAGGGTTTAAATTTCCATCACATCGTAATTCATATAAAGTAGAGTTAGTCAGATAGATTGATCTAACTACGCAGCGCTACCAACCTATGTAGTCTAAATTCTGTAGATCTTTGGCTTAGCCGACATATCTTACGTATTGCTTCCATACAGGGTCCTTCTTTAGCCCGTTGATGTCTTCCTCGGGCATGCACAACGTCAGAGGGATGAATGCGCCCTCGGCTTCGTTGATAATAAAACAGCCGGGAATCGGCGCCGCTGTTGGGCGGCGGAGGAAGCACAAGCGGCCCAAGAGAGGGCCCCAGGATGCCGGCAGCGGCGTCGCCTGGCCAGCCGCGGTCACCATAAGGTCCGCCCGGGCGTCGTGGGTGCCACCGTACAGTAGGCTCGAGGTGTCGGGCTCACGAGCCATGAATGTGGCAAAGCTGCGAATGGACCATGGCGTGTTAGCCTGGTTGAGTTCACGACGCAGCACTTGCGCAATCTGTGGCAGTGGCAGCTTCGCCACCTGGCCCAATGGCAGCCGCACCAGAGCGTGGCACACCATGTGACCCATGTAGGTCAGCGGCACGCCCAGCGCCATGCGCCCGTCGATAGCGCGCCCGAGCTTGGATGAGCGCTCCGGCGGCTGTCCGTTAGCCACGCGCACGGCGCAGAGGCGCTGCCATGCAAAGGCGGAGAAGATATCGTTCTCAGAGACCATCAGCGAGCCTGGCTTGTTGCTAGATGGATCGTCTTTGACCGACTTAACCAGCCGAGCCAGAGCATTGACCGGAATCTTGAAGTTGCACCACATCGGTGGACTTGGGGGTGGCGCCCAGGTATAGCCGGGTGGGCGCCGCAGGTGGCTATAGCTCTTGACGGGCTCGGTGCGCGGAATGAGCGTGATCACCCGGCTGCGGTCGCGGTTGGCCTGCTCCAAGTCGGCGGCCGGAATCTCTTTGCCGCTCATGACAAGTGCCAGGAGATTCATAAACTGGTAGATACCGGTGCCGTCGATAATGGTGTGGTGAGTGCTAAGGTTGAGGATCAGGCCGCCCTGCACAAAGTTGGCCTGCATGGCAACGACAGGGTCAGGGCCCTCGAGGCCGCGAGGTTGTGGCAGCGCCGGCCATGGCGTCAGAACCGATCCGTCCAACATGTGGATAGGCACGCCGGCTGAGACGAGCTTGGCCATGGGTGCGATGAGATCGTCACAGTTTTTGACGCGGATGCGCTCCTCGGGCACGTCCGCGGGCCACGGCATCGTCTTCAAGATGCCGCCAGGCCCTAACTCCCGGGCCACCTGCCACCCCAGCCAGGGGATCTCCGCCTTGAGTTTATCAAAGCCGTCCTGGAGGGATGCGACGATGACATCGCGGTCCACGTCGGCCGGCAGCTTGAACCCAAACAGCAACTGCGTATAAGCATTGAGGATTGGGAACTGGGAGATAATATCACGGTGGAGTTCCGAGTCGGTTTCGGCTGTGTCGCCTTTCGTAAGGTGATTTTCCATTGCGACAGACATGGTGAAGAACTTAGTTTGTAGTTGTCTACGAGCCTGGAAGGCTTCACCTGCATGAGAAAGCCACAAGTCGCCATTCTATCCGTTGTCTCTAGTTCTGCATGTTATACAATCTGCATGCATCTTGGCTTGTGTCTGTGGATACGGTTGCACTTTCGGACTTTCGGACTTTCTTGCTAGCCCTAATTTCTTTTCTCGGAATTCACTTTTCCGCATTTCGGATCGCCAACGCTCGGGGCTTTGGGTCCATGCTGAAAGCTGCCAGATAGTGTCAGATCAATGCTTATATATATCCCTTCCGTTAAACATCAGCTTATAGGGCGCGTTCCAAAGGGTAACCTGTTGTGATATCGGCAAAAGACTAGGATTCTAAGACGACCGACTGTTCAGAACTGTGCATGCCATACAAGGACATGGTCCTTTACACCTTTCCGCAAAATCAAATGTAAGGCACTGTTATTATCAGTATTAGTGTTGTTTGCTACTCGTTGGGTATATATTTCTTGGCCAAGTGCAGTCAATTTAAAAATAGGAAGAGAAACCTTGGAAAGAAGAAGAGAAGTGGGGAGAGTTGATCCATGGTAGATCAAGCCCCACTCCTGCAAACTATACAAACACCATGACCAAGCTTCGTCTGTGATGAGAGGGGTATACAAGCCCGGCTAGAAGGACGAGCGCGGACCGCTCTAGGAGCCGTCTTCGAGGCGCAGAACGACGATCTTGAGCTGGCGTCCTTCAAAGCGCCTCGCCGCCATGCCCAGGCTATAAAAATACCCCCGACTTTGTGCTTTTGACCCAAGATCATATAGCCAAGTGCTGGGGAAGGCTAAAGTCCCTTGGATCCCGGAGCACGATCTAGGAGGCCTGGTTCGTAAATTTGAGACTAGGGACACCGGGGAACCGTTCAGGCACGCACTAGGTCCCGTATTGTGAGCCATTGACAGGAATCTATTAATATTGACCCATACACGTAGTTCAAATTGCGCAGTACATGCTCGAGTTAAAACTGAAATATAGGTTCTTGACAACGTACGAACAAACGATCTGTCTTCGAAAGGTCGACATCTGAGGCTCATGTTGCTCTGCAAACTATACAAACATGACAAAGCACCAAGACCGCCCGGGCCCCCGGGGCCGTAATCTTGCAAGAAATAGCCAACAGATACGGAGTAATTAGTACGTGATCACATGCATTATATGTAATTTTTGTAAGATGATGTATTCTAATATTCGAAGTTTACTCTTTCTTACAACAGTCCTAGAGGGCTTAATGAAGTGATTATTAATCAATGGGGCCCGCTTGAGAAATGTTAGGTGGAGAATAAAAGTGGGCTGATAATGTACAAAGTACACACCCTTCGTCTGACAATCTGTGTCTGACTGGCACTCTTCGTTTTTTACATCTACCCACATTCCATCCTACTTTCAAACTAGTATCCTCTATCGCTGTATAGAGCTATATCTCTCCCAACAACTAATCCCGACCGGCCCTCTACAGAATGGCTGGCCGATCAGCGCCATATGGGCAAGCGTGTTTGAACTGTTTCAAAACAAAATGCAAATGCATTCCTCGTTCTGATGGCAATGGATGCGAAAGGTCTGTCCGGGCTGCACTTTGCTGGCTGTTCCATGCTTGCAGACCCTAACCTGCGAACACTCGTTGACACGAAAGGGTGCCTTATATAGGTGCCACCGCCTCAAGCGCCCATGCCATCCAGCCGATGCAGTACGTCGCCGCAGCGACAAAAAGCAAAACTCATCGGAAGCCCGTATTGCGAAGCTCGAGGGTACACTCGGTCAACTAGTCTCGATGCTCCAGGCGGGCAATGTCCACGGCGAAAGAGTTGATGAATGGTCGCAGCAGCAGCAGCAATCACCACCGCAACAACACCAGCAACATCAGCAACAACCACCACCACCTCCAATCATTCCATACCCAGACGTGGCTGCAGAAGGGACCGAAGGAAGCGGCACTATGGAGGACTCGCGGTCCGGTTTTATGGACGAAGACGACGAGGATACCGACAGCGACGCCGTCCGTGCCTCTGCTTCTTGGTGGGGGATGGACAATGCGAACGCGTTTAGCGCCAACGGCATGCCCGTCGACACCCCCCATCCTCGACCATGTCGGGCGCGTTTATGTCGCCCGCTCTATCTCCGTCCTCGGTACCTCCATCCTCAGCATCGATCTCTATAGACACATTCTGCTCGCGTATGCTGCATCATTTCCCGTTTGTTCATTTGCCTGCCTACCTCACGGCCGAGAAACTACGATTAGACCGGCCGTTCCTGTTTCGCGCCATTATTTGTGTGACATCGGTATCGGCTAAGGACAAGATGGCAAGCTCCCTCGAGCTGAAGCGTGTACTCTATGAGACGGCATTTCTTCAACGGTCGCCACAGCAGAAACAGCAGCAACCACAACAAACTGTGGATCTGCTGTTAGGCCT
Source organism: Penicillium bovifimosum (assembly GCF_028826915.1). Lineage (NCBI taxonomy): Eukaryota > Fungi > Ascomycota > Eurotiomycetes > Eurotiales > Aspergillaceae > Penicillium > Penicillium bovifimosum. Next base: position 2,683,605 of record NW_026622711.1, read on the forward strand.
CCTTGTCTACATTTCGTGGGGATGGGAGCACCTGCGTAGCAATCACAGCTTGCCTCGTCTCATGGCAATGGCTATATCATTGGTCGGCGAGTTGCGTTTTCTGGATCAAGCTGTACCAGAAATCTCGCGCACAATAAGTCACCTCGAACCGAACGGCGGGTTCGACAACGTGTATGGCATCACGCCGGCGACTACCGCAATGGCAACACCGGCAACCGGCGCTGGGGTGACTGATACCCAGCTCTATCTCGAGCGCCAGCGAGCCATCCTAGGCTGCTTTGTCCTTGGCTCGGCCGTCTCAGCCTATTTCTGCCAGGTTGAGGCGCCCCGGTGGATACCTCAGATGGACGAGGCCCTTGCTGCCATTGTCGCCAGCGGCAATAGTGCCGGCGCAGAATGTCCATCAGATGCTGCCCTGGCTATTCAGGTCCGCCTACAGCTCCTCGCCACGAAGGCCGCCGAGGTCAGGGAGCGAGCCCAACTCCCCGACCACCCTCCACCGGAGACTCTTTCGCCTCAATCTCTCCTGTACATCAAGGCGCTGATGGGGCAGATACAGGAGCTCAGGGCGTCTGTCCCCCCTGCATTCCAACAACACTTTCGTAGGTGTCCAGCTCAGAGGGTTTATTTGGAAGAATATCAGCCACTGATTGCTAATCGATATATAGTCCTTCTCGCTCAGACGTACTACACAGAGATGTGCATTATCGAGACCATCCACATCCAGCAATCCGCGCGCCCGCCACCGCCAACATGTGGGCCTACGCGCATCTCCTGCTTTTGGCAGTCAGCACTCGCGGTTAAGTCGTGCACATCAACCTTCCTGACTCTCTCGCCGTCTGGACTCCTTGGTATTTCCTTCATCCAATGGGCTCAGCTAGTACGGTGCGTGGCCACCCTGCACCAACTAAGCACGCTCCGGGAGCCTGGCTGGGATCCAGCCACTGTGCGAAGGCTCGTCGATCTGCCCGTCTTGTTATCATGCACGGCAGACAAGCTGGAGCTCGCTGCTGCTGAAGCTGGTGAACAACCGGCGTCAGCCGACGGCGTATTCATGCAATTGGCCCGCGGCCTACGCATGTACCAATCGTCATATCACGATAGAGAACTGTTGAGTCAACAGGAAGAGGCATATAGAGCAAAGGAAACGGGTGATGGAGTAGGAAACAGAGCGGATATGACTATGGCTCCAGTTACGACTACGGAAGGAGATACAGATGCGTTGGCATATAGTCAACACGCAGGATACTTGATGAGTCCGACGTTATGGTTAGAGGAGATTTTTGTTGATTATAAAGATCAGTCGATACCTACCATGTAGAGGCTTGACATTTTTGTACTGCTAATAAAGGTACATACTGATCGCAAACCACTACTGCACATGTGAAATGAACTACATTACGCTTTCATAGCTTCCACGGTATTATGATATATGGGTACGCACTCTTGCGTCTAAACAATATTTAGTTTTACTGAGATTATATCTTCACTGTCTTCTACTACTGCCTGCCTCGGAGGTATATGATGAGGTAGCTATACCTCACGGTCCAAATATTGTTCTACTAGGCGACAGTCTGCCCTGGACACACTGCTATAGCCGTTCTTGAAAAGATTGAATATATTATCAATGGACAATTGTATATGCATAACTCACATTTGAGATATAACGTTAGTACTAGAGAAGTATTTCTACTATGAACGGGCGATTACCGTTTTGGGCTAAAATGGCCTGTAAAAAGCCCGAATTATTTTAAAACTACAGCCAACCAAATTTTGTATAATCTCTTGTAATCTTGTAATATTCCAATTCGTATGGTTATAAATATTTATGGCACGTTCCAGCTTGACAGGCCGGACATACTACTATAGTCCGTCAACAGGAGACCGACCGGATTTCAGATTCCGGTTCCGACATGCAGCTACTAGCCCTAAATGGATTTACATACTCGCGCAGAAACATTCCGGTCCCTATTCTAAGCTCATGATCTCTTTTTTTAACTTAATGTTGTCATACAATTGTGTTATATAACTTACGACTGCAAGCTACTTTTCTTCAATAACTACTAATACAGTTCTTGGCACCAGCGAGAGCAAGAGTCAGCTCCAGTGCCATAACCATGACCACTACCGACTCCAACAAATCAATTGGCACAAATATGGTTCTGTCGGATGAGAGTGGTGATGTTGAGAAGTACGGCTCCGACAGCGTCGACTCCAAGGACGAGGCCGCAGAAGATGACAGCAACTTTCCCAGCGGCGTGGCCTTATGGTCTATCCTTGGTCCTGTTACAATCGCCTACTTCCTCGTCTTCCTCGACATGTGTGTCGTGTCTACCGCAACCCCTGCCATCACACAACGATTCAACTCTCTAGTTGATGTTGGCTGGTATGGTGGCGCGTACCAGCTCGGCAGCTCTGCTCTGCAGCCGCTCACTGGCAAGATCTACAGCCACTTTAATATCAAGGTTGGTCATTCTATGATAGCTTGAGAAAAGACACAATTGATCATTGTTAACGATGGAAACAGTGGTCCTTCCTCGTCTTCTTCTTTCTCTTCGAGCTCGGGTCTGTCATCTGTGGAGCCGCCGTCTCGTCGCCCATGTTCATTGTTGGAAGAGCCATTGCCGGAGCTGGATCGTCGGGTATTGGAAACGGCGCCATGACAATCATCTCAGTTATATTACCGCGCAGGAAGCAGGCCCAGTTTCTGGGCATAAACATGGGTATCGGCCAGCTCGGTATCGCTTTGGGCCCTATCCTTGGCGGTGCATTCACCCAAAATGTTTCATGGCGTTGGTGTAAGTTGCTTGGAAGTCTCTCTACTGCTATAATCTTGCTAACCACCTTCTTCTTCTTGCAGGTTTCTACATCAACCTACCCATTGGCGGTGCTCTGGCCATTTTGCTGTTCCTGTTCAAGATCCCCGAGCCGACCGACAAGCTACCCGCCAGACAAGTCCTCGGCACGGCCATTAAGTCTCTGGATCTTCCAGGCTTTATGCTCATTAGCCCCGCTGCCGTCATGTTTTTGCTTGCATTGCAATACGGCGGTACCGTGCACCCGTGGAATAGCTCCGTTGTAATCGGCCTTTTGGTTGGCGCGGCTGTGACCTTTATCATCTTCCTTATCTGGGAATATCGCCAGGGCGACGGTGCCATGGTACCGTTCGCGATGATCAAAAAGCGCATTGTGTGGTCTGCTGCGGGTAACTTGTTCTTCCTTCTCGGTGCCATTTTGGCGGCCGAGTACTACCTCGCCATTTTCTTCCAAACCGTGCTTCACAACAGTCCTATCATGAGCGGCGTGCACATGCTCCCAGCAACCTTGTGCTTAGTATTCTTCACTATGCTCTCTGGAATGATGAGTCCGTCCCCCGCCTCTTTCGTCACTTCAAAACTAATCAAACTAACGTTTCGCAGCCGAGATCTTAGGTTATTACTTGCCCTGGAACCTGGGAGGAAGCGCCATGACTGCCATTGGGTATGGACTCATGTCTTTGATTAAACCCACGACTATATCGCACAAATGGCTTGGGTACCAGGTGCTCTATGGTGTTGGCAGTGGTGCAATGACCTCAGCGGTGAGTTTACTTCGCAATATCCCATCTCCTCCACATCCCAAATCGGACTTTGCTAACTTTACTTTCATATGAAGCCCTACATCGCTATCCAAAATCTTGTTCCCCCTCCGCAGATCCCTATTGCCATGGCTATCATTATCTTTTGCCAAAACATGGGCGGTGCCGTGTTTCTGATTGTCGCTAATTCGATTTTCACCAACGGCCTCCGCGCGGAGCTCCAGAAACGCTTCGCCGAGATTGGCGTCAACCCTGATATCCTCATCAGTACTGGACTGAACTCAATCCGAAGTCTTGTTTCGGGCGATAAGCTCACCGCTGCGCTCGAGTGCTATACCACGGCAATTAGCCATGTTATGTATCTCGGCATAGGAGTCAGCGTAGCCACATTTGCCTTTGGCTGGGGGTTGGGATGGGTTGATATCCGTAAGGCGAAGAAACTGCAGGCCATTAAGGGAGATGCTCCGGCTGCGTCGAACACCGAGGATGTGGACTCGACTGAAAAGACCACAGCTTAAGATGGAAATTGAATTGATGTCCCATTAATTGTGTAAGTGGGTCACATGGCTCTCTTGGGACATCGGCCAGTTGGTGGACGGTTCGGCGTTTTCGTTTTTTGTTGCATTTGTTTGATTGTTTTGTTTATTTTACCCTCAATCTTGTGATGATCGCTAGATCTTTAGATGATGCTTTTTGCGGACACTGGCAGGAGACTGTTACCTAGAAAAGTGCTGCCGCTGCCGCTGTTGTTGTTATCGATGGGGTGCCAAAAGTCTGTCAACACATCCTAAATCGCTAATGAATCGCGATTTTACGGCACTCTTTTCTTGGTATTTCCTTAATATTAATATATTCACAGAACTAAGATGTAATGAATACAACATATCTTTGTTATCATTTTTTCCATGGACTCTTAAATTTGTCGAAGCTCGGGGGATTCATCTGAGTATGCCATGGGAGAACGGTGATGAAGTTTTGATGAGAAATCAGAGGTTATGCTGCGATATTTGTGTTAGCAATTATTAATAGCGGACATGGGGATATGTAAATAACACCGCAGGTTTTCGCACTCTATGCATTTAAGGTGTAGGGACTGTAGTAAACTAATACCAGAACCCGACAGAGTGTACATAGAAAAGAGTAAAATGAGTGGTAGATAGCTACATAACCGCTAGGCTGAGCAGAAACCAATACATAAATCTCTAGTCTATAGTGACACAACAATCTTCTTCGCTGAAACACCCTGCATGTGAATTCCAAATGCCTCCTGGATCTTTTCCAGTCCCTTACCCACGACGATCGCCTCGGGAGCTGGCACAAATTGCGCATTGGCTAGTGCCTCCGGGAGGTAATTCTTGTAGATTTTGCTCACAACTGAGTCCGGGCCGGCGGCATCCGGGCCCAGCAGGATGAACTTGACCTGGACACTCGGGTCAATGCTGCCACCACCGGGCTGACCGCCAGCAAGAGCAATGACTTTATGGGTGGAGGGGCCCTCGTGCTTGGCCAAGACGGCAGCCAGCAGGTCGATGGAGCCATCGCCAATGGAGTATCCACCGGCAAGGTGGAGCCCCTTGACAGCAGCACTGATATCGCCGATCACGGTACCACTCTTGTAGTCAAACACATGGGTAGCACCGAGCTTCTTGACGTAGGCAAAGTTCTTGGGCGACGCCGTCGACACAACCTCGTAGCCGGCGGACACGGCCAGCTGGATTGCGGTGCTGCCAACAGCGGATGAGCCGCCAGTGATAATGACAGCATGCTTGTCTGCGCTAGACGGAGGGGCGGGCACGGTGGGTAAATCAAGGCCCAGGTAGCCGGCGTCAAACAGACCATGAGAGGCTGTGAACACGGCCAATGGTATCACGCTGGCCTGCTCAAAGGTAATGCTTTCCGGCAGTGGTGCGGCTAGCCACTCGCGAATGACTGTGTACAGCTGAAAACCGCCCTCGAGGGAGGTGTTGAGGGAGATGGCAGCAGCCGCAGCCACAACACGGTCGCCGACGCGGAAGCGCTCCACGCCTTCGCCCACCTCGACGACGGTGCCGGCCACATCCTCTCCAAGAATGAAGGGATAGCTGATATGACCTAGCAAACCTTCACCGAGCAGCTGCTTAGCCCAGTCAACCGAATTGATGCCCAGTGCACTATTCTTCACCACGATCTGGTGAGGTCCGGGTTGTGTGTATGGCGCGGGGCCGATCTCAAGCGGCGTAACTTTGGAGCCGGATAGCCAGGCGGCCTTGTTCTCTGGAGTCTGTGCCATTGCTGAAGTTTCTGGTATACACGATGACTGCGTTTGGTGTGGCAAAAAGGGGTATCGGCTGCTGTTTAAGATAACACAAACTGGGGGGAAGTCGTGCAGGTTGACTTCAACATATTTAAGAATGCAGATGCTCGTTGTACCTTTCCCACGTGGTATTGGTTATATGTTTATGCGGCAACTGATAAATGCCTAGACACCGGGGCGCCGTGCGTACGGAGTTGCGCCATGCGTACGGAGTTAGGACAATCAATCATTCTGGAATCATTGGCTGCATCACGATGGCGAGATCACGGAATTAATGGCTTTTGTTTGAGATAACGCCGTGTTAACTGTCGGCATAGGAATATGAACACCGGTTGATTCCTTAGTCGAAATATTCGGACAAGGGTCGGACCGGATTCTGAGATTTCGGTTGTATTTCCCTTCCGCGGGGGCTATCTAGGCAAGATGTCGTGGAGAACTCGATTTTAAACTCATATGAATTTCATCTGTGATATTTCTATACTCTTCGACACGGTTATACGCTTGACCGTAACAGTCACGTCTTCAGGAGTATATAGGCAACTATCACCGTCCCAGGAAGATTAACACTGCCATTCAATCAACAAATCCGTGTGGCTTTCAAGTCTAATGTCTTCAGATAATTTGCAGCCCCCAAAGACGGGGTCAAAAGAATACGAACGGCCCACCCAATGAGGTGACAAAGATGGATGTTGGAAGCGGTTACGGCGGCGGATGTGGCCGAAGACCCTTTGGTGGCTGCTGATTTTCCTCTGACTTTGATACAGCAGATAGAATGTGATCCGTGCGCTTTGGCTGACTCCACACAAACTGGCTACCTCGCGTTACATTCGCTATTTTCTCGGAGATGGAAACTGAAGCCTGTCGCTTTCAGCCGCAGCATTGATACGATCCTTCAGCTCCGGAAGTGGCCGTAGCCTGCATAAACGACCACAAACAGCCCATCGGAGAAATTGAGACAGAGCGACATACACCTGGGGCGCCACGGATGCCTGGTTCCGTTTTCGGAGGACGCGACTACTATACCGTGCAGTTAAAGGATTTCTAGCCTTGTGTTGTTGGGTTAGAACATCTCTACTATGAAGATAAAGGATTTCTAGCTTTGTGCCGTTAGGTTGAGACATATTCTCAGCGGCTATAGAGCACATACTCTGGTAGTTCCGAGGTTGGCTGGAGAGTTAACTATTGGCTCCGGGCCTAGATTCAGCTTGGAATACGGTATGTACTTATCTTATCGACTTACTTATGTGGTGAAAACTCTTGGATTTAACAGGTCCTGTCTCTTGATCCCGTACTCGTGAACTCGACTCGTGGACAGATTGCGTACTTACTCATTTTTGTTTCTTACCAAGGTAGGTTTTGGCCCCCCCCGAGGAGCAGTCAGTAATACTTCACCACCCCCTGTCGATAGTTGCATGTTATGGCCTTCTTCGTGATTGATTGGATATGAAATGGCTTACAGGCATAAGCACTAATAAGTTGCGGTAACGATGCATACTAGGTAGAAAAGGCAACATATACCCCAGGCAATCTAGTTTATATAACCAGGTGAGTACAGAAGTTCAAAGCAAACGTCTTATCTACATCTTCAATAATCAAATTCGGATTCCGCTTCGGTCGTTCGGCCTTTCAGGTGGTACTGTTGTGATTGGCAGCCAACGGCCAGAACCTTATACCTGCCGATCATATCCACTCTGTTATAGCCGTTTTAAATCGATAATCTGCCATGAATTCAAGAGGCTTCCGGCAACAAGCCGGATTCGCGTGCGAAACCTGTCGGAAAAGAAAAGCGAGATGTAACCGCGTCCGCCCACAATGTGGTCTCTGTGCAGAGATAGGCGTTGCGTGTGTGGTAATTGACCAGAGACCACAAAGGGGTCCCAAAAAGGGCCAGCTCGATGAAATGCGAGTCCGAATTGGTGAGTTGCTTTTGCCTTTTTTGCACTTCCTGATTGTGGGAGAAGCACAATGCCATACCTACCATCTCACTGGTTATATCGCAAGACATTATTAATGCTGGTTGGTTTTAGCGGAGCTCGAATGGCAATTAGGCAAGCAATTGGGGAACCAGGACCCCAGTGCTATGTCCAAGTCTCCACCAAATCCAGAACATCAGAGGAGTGGTAATACCACTGGTAGTACTACTCCAAGCATCATCCCTGTCCCACTCGAAGACCACGCCCATACCTCCCATCCTTTGAATGTACCGACACTTCAAACCATAACACCTGCCAGGTCAAGGGCATCATCGATTATTTTCCCCACGACGTCAAACCATGCAGCGACGACTGCGAGCGCAACTGTAACTACAACAATGCCCACGTTCCTGGGCGCGGAGCATGATACCAGCCTCCCTGCCTTGATGGATTGGCAAGATATTGAAATGGACAGCGGGATGCTGGCAGACATGGGAAATATGTTACAGTTTGATCTGGAGGCGGGTAGTCCTGTCCGGTTCCTGGGTGGTTTTAAGGTGACGAATCTCGTCTTAGCTGACTTGTGCGTAAATCTTTGCATGCCTTTCATTCTTCCTTTAAACCTTTCTGTTGTGCACTCCCGTGTCTGTGTGTCTTTGTGTTTTTGTGTGAGAATAAAGGAAAGATTTGTGACTGACCACTTTGGCTTTCCTTCAGAGATCAACTATATTTTGACCGCCTTCATGATGTCCTTCCTATGATACACCGTCGACGGTACTTTAGCTGGGCAGATCAGGAGAAGCCCTCTCCTGCTCGAACCTGTCTCCGGTCAGCCATGCATACTGTGGCAGCAGCCATGTCGGCACAATATCACAGCCTTGGCGACGCCCTTTACCAAGAAACATGCCAATTACTAGAATCCCAGTGCATGCGAACATTAAGTGGATGTGGTAGTTCTGACATGTCGTTGTTCGCATCAACCAACAACAACCCCGGTCCTAGACCCTCTATTGCGGGCGACAAGATCCCCATCGAGCTGATTCAATCCTGGCTTCTCCTAGCATATTACGACGTTGTGCGCAGCGGTGAACACCAGGCCATGGTTACGGCGGGGCGTGCTTTCCGGCTCGTTCAGCTAGCACGTCTCTACGATGTCGATGAGAGCAGCGGTGTTGAGGATATGCCGAGTAATCCTGCTGGCTCTGACGGCGACCACTCCGACCAAAATATCCCATATATAATAGCTGAGGAGAAGAGGCGAACTTTCTGGCTCGCCTTTAGCTTTGATCGCTTTCTCTGCTCACGCAACGAGTGGCCCTTGACGCTGCAGGAAGAAGCAGTCCGCACACGTCTGCCCGCATCGGAGGCAAGCTTTCAGAATAACCAGCCGACCCGAGTGTGCTTTTTATCCGAAGCGATAGCCATGAGTACCAGTCCCCAGTGTTATTCGTCTACAATGATCCCTCTTTCTCCATTTGCAGAATGTATTGTGCTGGCAGCGCTACATGGTCGCTGCATGACACATCGCCGCATGTCGATGCTGAACACTGGGACAGACGAGGCTCAAGAATTCTGGACGAGGCACGACCAATTAACATTGGCCGTAGAGAAAAGGGCTCAGATTCTCGCTCAAAGCCCATCGCTAAAGCTGGTCAACCGCGACCCCATGGTGCTCTTCACTTACATGCTGGCGCAGAAGTCGGTCATATATCTTAGCGGCACCCTCGAGATGGCGTTCTTGCAGCGACAACAACAACAAGTTGGCGACCGCCAGCTTTTCGCCAGCTCATACAAGTGGCGGGCTGAGCGGGCAGCGGTCGAAATAGTGGGCCTTGCCGATTTAGCCAGGTCTCTTGGCTGCTTTAGCATGCACCCGTTTATAGTAGATCCGCTTGCCTGTGCTGCCAATTTCTTTATCCGAAGTGCACAGTCTACCAATGCCAGGGGGCCAGGAAGTGCAAGGAGCAATAGCAGCAGCAGTAGCAGCATCAACAGCAGAAACAGCAGCAACAGCAGTATGAGCAACAATGATGGAGAGGTGGAGAAGCTTCTTTGCTTGCTTCGACATTTAGGCCACTTGAATGTTTTAGCACAAGACTATCTCTGCACTGTCGAGGCTGAATATAGCACATGGTGTGCCGGCCGGTGACAGGAGCAATAACAAGGCGCATATGATATTTTCCTGGTTCCGTTTTTCACGGCGGGTACTGTCTTTGTGATGATCTTCGTCGTTTTTACCATTTAGACATGACATTATACATAGTGAAGTCTTTGCCATACCTTGTATCTATCTTTCTTCTTTGGTCTCTCCTCTCATGTTTGATCCCTTCGTTTCGAGTTATCCATAGCTATATATACAATGAAGTTAGGGATCGTCATGCTTGGCTTGATCGTCACATGAAGTCCTTAGTCCTTTTATCCAAGTAGGACCATCCGTACCATCTAGTATATAGGAATCATAATTACATAATTTTGCTAATAGTTGCTCTAATCAGATAGATATTTGAATCACACCGATTTCCTTTGACCATATAAATAATACCAGATTAAGGAACTCGACCTAGGTCCGCGGTAAATTTTCGGCCATGATCAAGCTGACATATTTCACATGGCAAATACTAACAGGGTTAGACTTACACTGATCTGGAATATGCTCGTGTGATGAGGCGGACTGTAAATATTCCGCGGACATTGTGCACCGTAAACATGACATTTATGTCCGCCTTGTAAAGTAACAATTTCTTGGCTTGCTTGGCTCGCTCGCTCCGCCTGCTTGCCAAGAGACCTATCCCCGGGGAATTATTCAGGCTGAAATAGGACACTGGAATACATAAGTAGCACGCCGATATGCCTACTTATGCCCACAAGTTCATTCATACCATTCTCCTGTCTACCCACTCTCTAGACTCCACAGCCAGCCATCATGCCCGCTACTCCTTTGCCTGTCATCCTTGCCGGTCCACCATTAAGTGACCGTGAGGCCATCGCCGATGCCTGCTACCGCACCACAGCCTCTATTGACCACGGCGACGAAGAGCTCTTCTGGTCCGCCGTGACTGATGACATATATGCCGAAGTTGCTGGCACGACTGTCACCAATGCACAAGATCTAAAGACCAAAGTTTGGGACAATGTCATCAGGGTCGACACCATCCACTACCTCACCAACATGCGCATCAGCGTTGACACGCCAACAACGGCCCGAGTGACCTTTACATCTCTCGCTCAGCACTGCCGACATGGCAAAGGGTTTGAGCCAGGCCCCAACAAGTTCACCACTGGCGCCATCTACAACTGCGACGCTGTGAAAGTGGGTGACCTTTGGAGGTTCAAGTCGTGGAAGGCGAACCATGTCTGGGGTGATGGTGACCCATCTGTCATGGTGGCTTAGATGGCCTATCCACATCCTTGAGGTGGCAAAAACTGCAAAATTGAACTGTGTGCATAGTGTGGTAACATCTTTCTATCCAATATACTTCAGTGTACAGACTCAAATTTATCACGAATGAACTGGGACGGTTACAACATCGCCTTGTCTTTGATGTTGTTTGTCTTTCCTATAAAGCAGCTTTACCTCACAGTATTCGATAGAAGGGTTTTGACTATAAGCAGCCAGAGGCAACCTTTCTGCAAAAAACAAGACAAAGTATCTGGCCAGTTGGCTAGCTCAACAGAAACTATAAGTCAACAAACTGTTTGAAAGTGCTTAAATAATCTATTTTTGATGAGTTTGATTGGGGTAAAATACGAGTATACGCTCAAAATTTACTAAGAAAGAGGTATTGTCTGATAAAATTGTGATAGAATTAGATAACTCGACCCATGGTACTGCAGCGTCAAGCTTTGCAGGTGGGGCTATATGGGGGCACAACATATGGTGGACCCACCTGTTGAGTAATGCAGTTATGCAGCTATCCATGTGAATTTATGACCGACATGTCACAGCCCAGTCCCTAATTCCGTCTCCAGTTCCCGTTTTCCCATTTCCTGCAACTGTGGGACGATAAGCACCTCGGCTATCCGGGTCAGCGGGTAGGTTACACTCCGGCGGTGTTTTATTGATGCGCTGTTCAATGAGATGTTGCTTACGGAAGAGCATTACAGAGCTAGTAACGGACTAGCTCCATATCCACGACTCACTTGTGCCCTGCCCCATTTGTGGATAACATCCTGTCTGAGTACTATTGGTCTTCAGACGTTGAGCCCCCCGGAGTAAGGTCTTGAGCCGGGGGGATTATGTGATGAGAGAATGGGCTGAGCAGAATCGGCAGGGTGTCAGTCATGGTATCGGAGCGTGGCTAGTTAAATTTCCGGACTTTGGTGCCGGGGTGGCCATTAACTAATATAAGGGCCATACCAAGCTTTTATGCTGCTCAGTCTCGGTTGCATCCTTATCTGCACAGAGCTATACCCCTCCCCATCCTCAACCAATCATGTTGACACGTCTCTTGGCCTTGGCGGGTGTGGCTCCTAGCATGGTAGTCCACGGCCACTTCATTAGACATGATGCTTATACGCTCGAAGAGCTGTATGAACCATGGGTTTCACCCGCCACGGAAATCGCCTCTTCAACAGATGCCAACTTTTCTTCCGTTGTTGGACCGCGGTGGTCGGCTTGGGAAACGCCGCATTGGTCTGGGGCAATCAAGCCCGCAACGGAAAAAGATCTCCAGAAAGTGGTGAGTATTGTTTCCTTGTATTTCGCTTATTGGTATATCAGAAAGACTTATGGGAACAACAGGTCCAAATATCAGTTGCAAACAAGATCCCATTCATTGCAACCAATGGTGGCCATGGTCCGAAAGTCGGTCAAGACCAGTTTACCGGCATCAACGTGAACCTTGCCAGTTTTAATACTGTCAATATTGATACCGCCAACAATTTGGTGACCATTGGAGCTGGCGTCAAGTTGTGGGATGTCCAAAAAGGGTTGTATGATGTCGGCAAAGAAATCCGTATGTGCCTTCTATTTGATCTCCATCCAATATCTGTCAAAGTCTACTGTGTGAGAAAAGCGGCATATTGACTGACCTGGGATTGTCCAGAAACCGGCAATTCCATCTGCCCGGGTGCCATTGGGGTTACCATCGGCGCCGGCATTGGCATGATGACGGGCATGTACGGTCTAATGATCGACACGCTTAAGTCTGTCCGTATTGTGACCGCAAAGGGCCAATTGGTGAAGGCTTCGGCAACGGACAACAAGGATCTCTTCTGGGCAATTCGCGGAGCCGGTATCAACTTTGGCATTGTAACAGAAGCAACCTACAAAATCCATGAACAAACCAACCACGGCAATCTGACCGCAGTTACTTTTGTCTACGCGGCACCGTCTAATCGTTCGCTCTGGGAGACCATGAAAACGTTTGATGGCAACCAGCCAGCCAAGCTATCCTTCCAAGCGGTCATCAGGTTTGACCGGACTACCGACTCGTCGAGTATTGTTTTGCAGCTCTGGTACTTTGGCCCTGTGGCGGAGGCACAGCCATACGTTGACCAGTTTGCCGCTATCGGTCCGGTTGTTAAATCTGTGACATATCTGCCCCAGACCGACGTGTTCTACCAGTCCCAGACGGCTGGAGTGTGCGACAGGGGAAACATCATCAGTGCACACACCTTGGGCTTTAAGCAAACTGACGTCGCAAGCTATGAGGCTCACTTTGCGGATATGACGGCCTTTTACAAGGCAAATCCTGCGTTTAAGGGAGAATCTGTGCTCCAGTATTACAGCAACGAGGTGACTATCCAGACACCAGTGTCTGAAACTGCTTTCCCGTGGCGTGATATTCAAGTGTGGTGGTAAGTTCTTCTGGCTCTGTGGAGTGTCTCTGTTGTTTATTTTTCCTTGCACTAATTTCACGATTTCTTTCTATTTCTGCAGGCTCACACAAAACGAATACACGGACGCCTCAATCAGGCCTCAGGTTGATCAGTTTATGAGCGGACAACGCACGAATCTACAGGCAACCAGCGGTTTCTCTACGCCTCACGTTTATTTGAACTATGCCTATGGGGACGAAGGAGCGGCCGCATGGTATTCTGCAGCCAACTTGCCCAAGCTTCGAGAACTTAAATCCATATGGGATCCCTCTTGTATATTTGGAAATGGGGCGTCTATTTACTAAACAGGGATTCATACAGCATTATCATAAGGGGTTTACTATGATAGAAAGTCATCTAGCTGTTTAGATTAATGCCTTGTCTAGAAGTGAAACTATCTGTCATTGAAATTATTTTGAACGTAGACAACCTTTGGATTCTACTTTAAAAATTCTACTGCGATCTTAAGATTTACTCTTATACCTGATTCCGGATACACGCTGTAGTCCTTGTTGAGGATATACAGAGAGGGAGATATGAAGAACGGGGAGATATTGAAAAATCTATAGGATAGCAGGCTATTTATTTATACCCTGTAAATATAGCAGATAAAATAATACATGTAAAGATCTCGGTCTAAAATTAAACTGACCGGCAGCAGGGACGTGATAAACCAACAGTCCTACATGAGGTTGTTTGTGTACCTGGATGTTGTAATTCAGTTCAATATTCTTATCTAAAACAACAGAATGTACATTAAGTAGCTGCAGCTTTGATGTCTGTTACCATCTTTTCAACATCGTAGTCCCATATGGTTCGGGAGGCTCTCTCAAGCTTCAGTTTGCACCTCTCAGCATCCCGCCCCGTGGGACCATATCGCCACTGGTACATTTGGCCCATCTCGCGCGAGCTACGCACAACCCATTTGCCACGCTCCATCCTTGCTTGGCTATAGGCCTGCAGTGCGTGTACAATCGCCGCTCTCTGGTCACGATGATCGCCACTATTGCTGCTGGCCTGCACCATATCCAAGGCTTCACAAAGCACAAGAGCGTCTTCGACACCGATACAGGCACCGACACCCTGGAACGGGCTACTGGCATGAGCAGCATCACCGGCAAGGCAGACGCGACCGCGAGCATATGTTGGCGCCGGGTGTTCGTCCATGTCAAAGATCCCCCATTTGACCATGTTCTCTGGGAAGCACTTCGCAATGTCGACCAGGTGCGGGCCCCAGCCGACCACGATCCGCTCGAGCTCATCGCGTGTGGCCGGAGCCGTCATTCTCTCTGGGTCAGGGAACTCTGAGGACTCATGGGCGAAGAAGGCAACGTTTAGGAGGGTTCCGTTCATGACCTGTTGAGGATGTTAGCTTGCGCCGCTTTACAGATGTAAGTCAATTGGTGAACGGTGCGGCGCTTAGACTGACAGGATACGACATCATGTTAGCGTTCGGACCACAGTGCATACAACCGCTCATTGCCTTCGCCTCACCGAGGGCGGCGATGCCGGCGTCAATGGGCAGCATCGTTCGGTAAGCAACCGTGTGAGTATAGCTGGGACGGGTGGCCGGGTGATTAGCGCCGAGAAGCACCTTTCGGGCGGTCGAGTGGATGCCATCGCACCCAAGCACAGCATGTGCCTCGGCCGTGCTGCCGTCGGCAAAATGGAGGACCACTTTATCGTTCGAATCGTTGTCGTCGTAGCTCACAAGCTGCTTCCCAAACTTGGCTGCACCATCTGGCAGCAGTGCAGCCATGCCTAACAGGAAGTGTGAGCGCACGCAGCCCCAGAATGAGAGCTTGTTGCCCGGCATTTGGAAGAGCAGTGAGGTCGATTCATCCTCCGCCTCCTGCTTTGTCTGTGGATGGTAGGCATTCCAATAGCTCGTGCTTGCATTGTTAGGATCCGACTTCTGGCTGATGCGGCCCAGCACGTCAAAGATGCCAGGATCCAGGCGCCGCATACACTCCTGGGCCACGCCAGTGAACGAAAATCCAGCGCCGATCTCGTGCCAGCTGGAGGTGCGCTCGTAAATGGTCACTTTGATCCCTCGATTTATCAGGCCGAGAGCTGTCATGACTCCGATGATGCCACCACCTACAATGGCCACCTCGAGAGAGGGGGTTGTAGTGCTGCTGTTGCTTGCCATGATGTTGAAGGGGTTGAAGGGCAGTCTATTTGCTTCCAAGAACCGAAGTTAAGCCAATTGGGTATGATAGAATATAAAATATGTATCCAATACTAGAAAGGATACTACCACCTTGATAGGTAGGATGATTAGCGTATAGTTACTACTTATTTTCATTCACATGCATAGTGTCTATTGAAAGTAACACCTTTTCTCGAAACACGGCCCCCGAAAGTATTGCATGTCGATAATCAAATGACAATGAGCAATATCCAGCTTATGTCTGTGTTGTGTAGACTTTCATCCAAGGCGGAGTTACTATTGTCCTCTAGGGCTTATTCGTGGATCTACCAAGTACCTGGGCCCAGGAGGTACTATTCCTAGTGCTGACAGTCCCAATAGATTGTTTTAGAACGAAAAATTCCGTGCGGACTTTCGGATAAAATATAGAAACGGACTGCTATTCAGATATGAAACCCCCGGAAGTGAATCACGCCTATCTCTATGTGGAAGGCAAGTCCGCAGGCAAGGCCAATCTCCGATGTTAGTAGCCAATTTTAGGGACCTGTAAGGCTGTATGAATCCACATGTAATATCTCGAGTATAGAATCAAATGATACAAGTGATTCGCAACAACTCGGGTTGACCTGATTCTTTTTCACTTAGTGGTTGAGTACCTAGTCAGCTACACACATTACCTACACTACAATGAGTACATCTTCTATTCCCTCTTCTGTGGGGGATGCACAGAAGGCGACGACCTTCGTGTTTGGGGGTCACATCGGCACACAGAGCAAAAGGTCACTGGAAAAGCCAGTAAAGCAACTCCTCAGCGGACCCAACGCCAAATGGATATTGGAGGCCGTGGCTGGGCTGCCGCAATACTGGGCAGCCGTGATGGAAAAGATCCCCGAGGCCGGCACAGTAGCGGGTGCGGAGCAGTTGAGCGACTTCGACTCATGGCTGCGAAACGGCATCTCAGAGGGCGACCTGATCGCGCCCGAGGCAGAGCTACCCAGCGTCGCTATTGGGCCGCTGATGGTAGCCATCCAACTGGACCAGTACTGGCGGTATCTGGAGTTTCGGTTGGGTGATGTTACTGTCGAAGACCCTCAAGCAGAACTCGTTCGACAACAGCAACAACAGAACACCACCCCGGTGGAAACGCTGGGCTTCTGCGCCGGCCTGATTGCCGCGGTAGCGGTGGCGAGCTCGCACGACGTGGACGAGTTTCAAAAATACGGCGCGGTGGCGGTGCGCCTCGGCTTGTTGATGGCAGCGGTGGTGGATGCGCGGGAGGCCCGGGACACGGCCAAGGGCAAGGGCGGGTCGGTGTCGTTTGCGACGGCGTGGCGCAGTGGCAGCAAGCAAGGCGACGACATGACAAGAATTGTGTCTTCGCTAACGCCGGACGCTTATATATCGGTTCTGTTTGACGAGGCGCGAGCGACAGTGACGACATCAGAGCGCCTAGCGCCGACGCTAGTACGGAAACTGCGAGCCGCGGGCGTGAAGGCCGTCCCGTTAGCGTTTAAGGGCTATCTACACGCGCCAGGGGCGGAGCGGAAGCGGGACGCGGATGCGCTGATCGAACTATGCCACTCGACATCGTATGGTGGCCAGCTACAGTTTCCGGCTACAGCGGCCCAGTTGGCCCTGCCGACATACAGCAACTCGGCGGATGGAGCCCATGTCTCGGCCGATGAGACAGATCTCACCGCAATGTTGCTGCGGGCGATCTTGACGCAGCAGTTCAACTGGGCCGGGACGGTGTCGAAGCTGCTATCAGTGTCAGCGTCAACTCAGAAGGAGGTGTCACTAGTGGCCTTTGGACTAGACCAGTGCATTCCACCGACAATTACGCGGCGGTATGAGCCAAAGGAAACATCCTTCGAGGAGCTGGAACCCCATATTGAAAGCCGGAGGGTTCGAAGGGCGTCGATGACTGCAGCCACGGCTACCCCAACGGTCAACGGCACCAGCACCGGGGTTTCAACAACCATATCAGCAGCTTCGCCTATGTCAGAACGAGAAAAAGACACTGAGGAGGCCATTGCCATTGTGGGCATGTCTATCAACGTGTCCGGTGCCGAGGATCTGGAGGAGTTCGCGGCGATGCTGAAAACGGGCAAATCGCAGCATGAAGTGATCACGCGGGAGCGGATGATGCACGACATGCTGTTCCGGGATGCAGCAGACGCGGATGGGAAGAAGTACTATGGCAACTTCGTGCGTGACGCGGATGCCTTCGACCACAAATTCTTCAAGCGCAGCCCACGCGAGTCACAGGCCATGGACCCTCAGTGCCGGCTGTCGCTGCAGGCGGCATACCAGGCAGTCGAGCAGTCGGGATACTTCACGGAACCCAAAACAGACAAAGAAGACCACATTGGCTGCTACCTAGGCGTATGCGGCGTCGACTACGAGCAAAATATAGCCTCACATGCGCCGAACGCATTCACGGCGACAGGCGGACTACGCAGTTTTATTACCGGTCGTATCGCGCACTTTTTCGGGTGGACAGGCCCGGCGATGACGTTCGATACGGCTTGCTCGTCGTCGACGGTAGCGATGCACACTGCCTGCCGTAACATCCTGTCTGGCGAGGCAAGTGCTGCGCTAGTCGGCGGTGTCAACGTCATGACCAACCTGCAATGGATACAGAACCTAAGCGCCGGCAGCTTTTTTAAGCCCGACGGGGCAGTGTAAGCCATTTGACGGCGACGCCGACGGCTACTGTCGGGCGGAGGGCGTCGCTTTCGTCTTTCTCAAGAAGCTATCAGATGCCCAGGCAGCCGGTAACACGGTGCTGGGAACGATCCGGGCAACGGCAGTTTACCAGAACCTCAACATCACGCCGCTGTTCGTGCCCAACGTGCCGTCGCTGTCGCAGCTGTTCAAGGACGTGATCAAGAAGGCCGGCATCGACCCGGCTGAGATCTCCGTGGTCGAGGCCCACGGCACCGGCACGCCAGTCGGTGACCCAGCCGAGTACGAGAGCGTTAAGCTGGCGGTGGCCAGCCCGCTACGTGAAACCGCCGTGGCCATTGGCTCAGTGAAAGGCCATGTCGGCCACACAGAGGGCGCATCCGGGGTGATCGCACTGGTGAAATTACTCATGATGATGCGCGACAACTTCATCCCACCACAGGCCAGCTTCAAGCGCATGAACCCACACATCCACGCGTCGCCGACCGATATGGTAGAGGTGGTGACGGCGCTACGACCGTGGCCGGCTGACCGCAAGGTCGCCCTGCTCAACAATTACGGCGCCTGCGGGTCTAACGCCAGTCTCGTCTTGGCCTACTCAGCGCACAAGCCGACCCCGAACAACCGCTTGCTAGCTGAGGCAACGGCCCGCCGGCCCTTCTGGATCACCGGATTCGACGCACGCAGCATCGCCGTCTATAGCAAGGCACTAGCTCCGTACCTACGCACCCACACAGGAGGCCAAAAGGCAACCCTGGCCGATGTGGCGTTCAACTTGGCCCGGCAATCGAACCCCGGTCTACCGCAGGGATTGGTCTTCAGCTGCCGGTCGCTAGAGGAGCTGCAGGAAAAGCTTACCCTCGCTGCCGTGGCTACTAAAGAAACAGCCGCCGCCAGCGGTATCGCAGTCGTCAAAGCGGAGCGGCCGGTCGTTCTATGCTTCGGCGGCCAGAATTCCACGTTTGTCGGGCTGGAGCGCGCACTGTACGATGGCGTCGCCGTTTTGCAACAGCACCTAGACGCGTGCGATGCGGCCGTCACGGCGGCTGGCTTGTCTAGCATCTTCCCTGCCATCTTCTCGCGCAAGCCCATCCGCGACATCGTCCAGCTGCAGACGGCCCTGTTCGCCATGCAGTACGCCAGTGCCCGGGCGTGGATAGACTGCGGGCTGGCCTCGAAGGTTGTGTCAGTCGTGGGCCACAGCTTCGGCGAAATCACGGCCCTCTGTGTAGCAGGCGTGCTGAGCCTCAGCGACACGGTCCGACTTGTCGCTGGCCGGGCGAAGTTGGTGCGCGACGCCTGGGGGCCGGACTCTGGAGCCATGATGGCGGTAGAGGCGGATGAGGCACTCGTACATGATCTACTCAAAGCGGCTAATATCGCCAGTGACGGCTCCGCCAGCATCGCCTGCTACAATGGCCCTCGTAGCTTCACGCTAGCCGGGACAACCCAGGCCATCGACGCAGTTGCTGCAACTCTCGCTGGCAAGTTTGCCGGAGCTGGCATCAAGAGCAAGCGACTCAATGTCACCAACGCCTTCCACTCAGTGCTGGTAGAGCAGCTCGTTGGTGAACTCGGAAACGTCGGCCGGGACCTGACCTTCCACAGCGCCGAGATCCCGGTCGAACGAGCTACTGAGCACGATTCAACAGAACCGCTAGACTGGAGCTTTGTGCCGTCGCACATGCGCCAGCCTGTTTTCTTCAACCACGCTGTACAGCGGCTAGCCAAGAAACACCCGCAGGCTATATTCCTGGAGGCTGGATCTAACTCAACGATCACAGTGATGGCGAGCCGTGCGTTGGCCCAAGTCACTTCTGCCAGCCCTGACATGCTCGCTTTCCAGGCTGTGTCCATCACCAACACCGAAAAGGGCCTTGACGGACTCACAGATGCCACCGTTGCGCTATGGAAGCAGGGCCTGCGCGTGTCCTTCTGGCCTCACCACCCTTCCCAGGCACGTGAGTACGTGCAGCTGCTGCTACCACCGTACCAGTTCGAGAAGTCACGCCACTGGCTGGATGTGAAGTCGCCGACGGAGGTTGTCAGCAAGGCTGCCCAGGCCATGATTGAAGCAGGAGGTTATACCGTCGGAGGTGCCTCTGTCACTCAAGTGGAAGACCCCCGTTCCCTCCCTCTCTGGACATTCATCGGCTACCCAGAGGCCAAAAAGAATAAGAAGCTTGCCCGATTCCGCATCAACACGGCCTCGGACCCGTACCAGCGCCTATTTTCATCCCATGTCATCGCCCAGACAGCACCCATCTGCCCGGCGACACTCGAGATCGACATGGCCATCGAGGCTCTCTTCAGCCTCAATCTAGACTGGCGACCAGCTGGTTATTTGCCTACGGTGCACAATCTCATCAGCCAAGCACCGGTGTGTGCCGACTCGACGCGTGTTTTCTACATGGACCTGTCGCCGCTAGACAAGGCCGAGATGAAGTGGCACTTGAGCCTACACAGTGTGGCCAGCAATGGCGACTCCCAGGTCCATGCCGAGGCCACGATACGCATGCGTGCACCGACCGACGCCTCGTTTTTACAACAGTTCAGCCATTACGAGCGTCTGGTCAACCACGCGCAGTGTCAGTCTCTTCTTAAGCTAGATCTCGACAACGACGGCGTCGAGATGCTACACGGCCGCAACGTGTACCGCGCCTTCAGCGAGATTGTCGATTTCGGGCCGGTCTACCGCGGCGTGAAATACATCGTCGGCCGCCCCGGCGAGAGCGCTGGTGTTATTCATAAACGCCACGAGGGCCACACCTGGCTCGACGTGCCTATGGGCGACTCCTTTGGCCAGGTCGCCGGCATCTATGTGAATCTGCTGACCGACGACCTGCCGCCGGGCGAGATGTTCATTGCCACCAGCTGCGAGCTCCTAATGCGATCGCCAAAGGCACTCCCAGAGATTTCTGGTAAAGAGAACGGCCCCGGTATCTGGCACGTCCTCGCTCGCCATACGCGCCAGTCTGACAAGGCCTACATAAGCGACGTTTTTGTCTTTGACGCCGCCACCGGCGCGTTGAACGACGTCATGCTTGGTCTGCAGTATGCGCGCGTGCCCAAAGCGTCCATGAGTAAGATTCTCACACGCTTCACGACAGACCAGAAGTTCCTTAGAAATCCGGCGGTGGCACCGTCTGTTCCGGCTGCTGCTGCTGCTGCTCCTGCTGCTGCTCCCCCAGTTGCATTTGCTGCTGCTCTCGAGGCCGTCAAAACTAGTGCTAAAGTAAAGAAAGAAAAGAAGAAGACTCGAGACATCACCCAAGACGTGTGTAACCTAGTCGCTAATGTCTCCGGTGTCGACCCCAGCGACATGACCCTCGATAGCGAGATGGCCGACCTAGGCATTGACTCGCTGATGGGCATGGAGCTGGCCCGCGAGGTCGAGAACACGTTCAAATTCACCCTCAACCACGGCGAGATGATGGAGGCAACCAGTCTGCGCCAGTTTGTCGCCTGCGTCGCAAATGGGCTGAGCAAGATGGGGGGAGATGCCGGGGGAGACGCCGTCGATCAAAATTCAGATGACAGCGACAGCGACTCCGCCGCAGAACTCATTACGCCGCCAGATGAGAACGACGACACTGCCTCCGATATCACCACCCCAGACCCAGAACAGGCTTCTGCTCTCGCTAAGCCCGTCTCGCTGCCAGTCGGTCCAGTCACCAGTAATCTGACCCTCTCCCACTCCGACATCCTCGAGTGCTTCGGCCAGGTCAAGCTAACGACTGACGATAAGATCCGCGAGTTTGGGCTTGACAGCATCGCCCGCGTCAGCCTTGCCGGCAGCAGCAAACTCTGCACAGCCCTGGTCGTCGAGGCCTTTGACCAGCTCGGGTCGCCGCTGCGAACAGCCGCACCGGGGCAGCTGCTAGACCGAGTTGCATTCTTGCCACAGCACGGCCGCATGATGGAGTTTGTCTACGGCTTCCTCGAGCGTGAGGCGCGCCTAATTGATATCGATACAGTGACGGGCCAAATGACGCGCACGCACATAGCCGTGCCGCGCAAGAACAGCGCTGCCCTGCTCGAGGAGATGGTCGCTGCGCACCCGGAGTCCGCCATCCCCGACCGCCTGGCCTACTACGCCGGCAAGAACCTGGCCGGTGTGCTCAGTGGCACCACAGACGGTATCCGCGTTATCTTCGGCAGCGCCGAGGGCCGCCAGCTTGTCCAGGCCATGTACTGCGACTATGGCTTCAACCGCATGCACTACCAGCAGATGGCGGAGGTTATCACTCAATTATCCAGGCGTGTGGCTCAGCCCGGCGAGACCCTGAAAGTTCTTGAAATGGGTGGCGGTACTGGGGGTACGACGAATGTGATGGCTCCGGTGCTGGCGTCCCTGGGCATCCCTGTTGAGTATACCTTCACTGACCTGTCGCCATCCATGGTAGCCAACGCGCGCCGCAAGTTCGCCAAGCAGTACCCGTTTATGCGCTTTGCTGTGCATGATATCGAGAAGCCACCGGCTGCGGAGCTCCTGGGACAGCATCTTGTTCTGGCCAGCAACGCCATCCATGCCACCCACGACTTGGCTGCGTCGACCCAAAACGTACACCTGGCCCTTCGCCCTGACGGCTTCCTTATGATCCTCGAGATGACTGAGTGCGTGCCGTCTATGGATATTGTGTTCGGCCTGCTCGAAGGCTGGTGGCTCTTTGACGACGGCCGCACCCACGCTGTCGTGCCCACTGAAGACTGGGAGCGCGCTCTGCACGCCGCCGGCTTCGGCCATGTCGACTGGACCGACGGCAACCGACCCGAAAACGCCTTCCAGAAGGTTATTATTGCCCTGGCCTCTGGAGAGCGGAAAGCTCGTCTCCCGGCATCTGTGGCGTCTGTGGAGGAAACCAAGGTGATTGATAGAGGCGACGTAGCCGCCCGCGAGGCCGATGCTGAACAACTCGTGGACTCCTACACGGCCGGCTGGGCCACGCCGGCTCTCGATTCCGCAGTCATCGACGTCTCTACTACTTCTACTCCTGCTGTGGTCATCGTCACCGGCGCCACCGGCAGCCTGGGTGCCCACCTTGTGCAGACCCTCGCCAAGCGCCCCGATGTCGCCACTGTCGTCTGCGTGAACCGCCATTCCAGCGTCCCAGTCCATCAGCGCCAAGCCGAGGCCTTTTGGTCAAGAGGCATTGCTCTGTCACCCACCGAGCAGGAAAAGCTGCGCGTCTACGAGACCGACACTTCCAAGCAGCAGCTCGGCCTGCCCACTCAAGAATACGCCTGGCTGGTCTCGCATGCCACCCACATTGTGCACAACGCCTGGCCCATGAGCGGCACAAGGCCCCTCAAGGGCTTCGAACCACAGCTGCAGACCATGCGCAACTTGCTTGACCTAGCGCGGGAGATAGCTCTAGGAAAGCCAAAGACGCGCGTCGGCTTCCAGTTTGTGTCCTCGATCGGTGTGGTCGGTTACGCGGATACGTCCGCCGGACCGCGAATCAAGGAAGACCGTGTTTCGATGGCTGCCGTCATGCCCGGCGGCTACCCCGAGGGCAAGTGGGTGCACGAGCGCATGCTCGACGAGACACTGCACCGCTACCCGCACCTATTCCGCGCGACCGTCACGCGCCCAGGCCAGATCGCCGGCTCCAGTCGCAGCGGCTTCTGGAACCCAGTCGAGCACTTTGCCTTCTTGGTTAAGAGTGCGCAAGCTTTGCGCGTGTGGCCCGATCTGCATGGTACCCTGCAGTGGCTGCCTGTCGACCGTAGCGCTAGTGTCATGGTGGATTTGCTGAAACTGGAAAATGACAGTGATGCAGCTTACCCCGTTTACCATATTGACAACCCGGTCGGTCAGCCGTGGGAGGACATGTCACCGGTGCTGGCGTCGGCCCTCGACATCCCTCCTCAAAACATGATCCCCTACGCTGACTGGATTATGCGCGTGCGCCGCTCGCCACTGTCCGCCGACGAGAACCCAGCTGCCCGTCTAGTTGACTTCCTCGACGGCCATTTTGAGCGCATGTCCTGCGGTGGCATCATCCTCGACACCCAGAAAGCGAAAGAGCACTCGGCCACCATGGCTGCTGAAGGGCCCGTGAATGCCGACATCGCGCGGGCCTATGTGGCGTCTTGGAAGGCCATGGGATATCTGAAATAGATTGTCATATTAGAGAGTTATTGATATTTTTTTTTTTTTTTTTGTTCTTTGTTCTTTCTTTTTGGCTTGATTGATATTGGCGTTTTGACTTGGTTTGGATTGGCTAGAACATGGAAATGTGCCCAGATTGTTGCTCTCAATAGTAGTTTAGAGTACATATAATTGAAAATTTGGATATACGAGTGAACAGTAGCAGAAAAGTCAAATCACTTCATTGGCCGAGAGCTTCGAGTTGTTATGGCTTTCTAGATGAGATTCATATGTCAAAAGATGTTCTTTGGTCACGTGGTGCACAGTTGATGCCTGAGGTATCGGGCCAGAATTCGTAACGTGGTCTGCAAGCGAGTGTGCCATGTAAGCGAGTGGGCCACCCAACCACTTTTCCTACACTTTTATACGTATATATCAACCACAACGCTATTATATTGATTAATCTCTTCTTAGACAGGCATTCTTCTTATGCCCTATCTCGCTGCAATTACCACATTTAGGTAGGCGCCGCGTAACCGATGCTTACGTAGCCTGCGCTGGCGCTACCCTCGGTCCTGTTCTTAGCTGAAAGAACTGATTGTGAGCTTCCTCTAGCTCTAATGCTTCTCGTACTGATAGACCGTCGTCGTGGGCTATCTATCTATTTACACGAGCGCGCTTTTGCCTTTGTGTAGCGTTGGCGGCGCGTAGCTGCTTGTTTTCTTCCTCGAGAAGTATACCGTTCTGTATTGCGATTTAACAGCTTTTAATAAGCTGGTTTAACGCGGCCTAAGAAGGCGAGGGCGGGCTATTTAAGCGTCGCTTAAGAAATTCTTTGATCGAGGATGCTTGCTTTAGAAGCTCGTTAACGTTCGCGGGTGTATGTGGGTAAAAAGCGCTTGTGTCACTACCACGGCTCACGGGTGGCGTCGGCGTCCGAAGTTGAATATTAAGCTTTGATAGCACTTGTTAAGGATCAAATAGTACTAACCCTACTGCCTGAAAGCTATTCTTGACGGTGTCTGTTTTGAATGCGTTAACAAGAGCTTATAGATATACTACGAGGAAGTCAAGCTTGTCGATATGGTTGATCCCGAGCCGTACTTTGTCGCCGACTAAGGTACCGTACGAGCGCTTTAAAACCGCGAAACACCCGATATCAAGAGGCTATAAAAGATGCGAGGAATGCGCTGGCATACAAGTTAGTATAGTATTGTGATCCGCGCAAAGTTGATCGAATTCTAGCGTAAGATAGCTTCCGTGTCCGTCGAGGACTAAGAGTCGATATTTTCTATAGGTACGACTATTTGTCGACGGAATAAATTGCTTTTGAAGCTAGCGAAGGCCTATCTTATCGGACGAATAATGCCTCACCTGCGAGGCGTAGGAGAAAGAAGGCGAAAAACAAAATTGGGGCTGTTGGATGGAGGGGGGAAGAGCAGAGGACTATATAGAACCAC
This sequence comes from Penicillium bovifimosum, assembly GCF_028826915.1. NCBI lineage: Eukaryota > Fungi > Ascomycota > Eurotiomycetes > Eurotiales > Aspergillaceae > Penicillium > Penicillium bovifimosum. The sequence goes on from NW_026622711.1 coordinate 2,709,602, forward strand.
GCACGGGGAGGCATAAGGACAAAGAGCGCTAAACCTAAGGGGTCAAGACTAACCTAAGCGGGTAATTTGTTGTCCCCCTCCGATATGGTGTAGTGGCTAACATCGTCGTCTCTCACACGACAGCCGGGGGTTCGATTCCCCCTATCGGAGTGTCTTTTTCACTCTTATTTATATATTTTTTTTAACGTTCCTTGAGTAGTTATTGACCTGCCCGGTCTTGTTAGACTGACGCTGTCCAGAAATAAGTAGCTCGTCGCTGCGGGTACACCCAGTTCTCGACCCTTTTAGCACGTCATTATTCCGAAATCATACTAGGGAGGGAAATAGTCAATAGATGCATTTGATTCTGTTTGAAGAGGGAGACGTGATCGCTCGGAGTTTAAAGAATGGATCTTCATCATCTTCTTATCTTGGTTAGCTAACTATGGTACAGTAAGTTAGTTAGGTCTCCCACGATGGCGTATTACTAATACGCGCGGCCGAGGCGCAATATGAACAAGACGGGCCAGATACGCTCACCTAGAAAAACCGCTCTTCTCTAACCTATTAGCTTATTTCAGCGCCTTCTATCTGGCTTTAAAGCATCGTATAGGCGTGGCGTCGTGGCGAAGCTGATTAGCTGAGATTGGTGGCTGGACTCCATTAACGGGACAAATGAAACCCTCGTTCAAAGCCCTGTGGCTGTACGCCGTCAATGAGGCTCAGACTTCCATCAAGATGGAAAGTATTTGGAATGAATATTTGGAACCATTTCCAATGCTGTTTTGACAATGCCGTTCAAGTATTTAATGGCCTAATTAGCCCACGTTCGTCTTGATAATTCACGCAGCAAGATCAGCAGCCAAACAACACTATCATCACCAATATAGTACTGTAAAACCGACGTCCAATTGGGATTCAATCTTCACCATGATTCTTCCCAAGTCTATCATTGTCCCTGTGGCAGTCGTTGCCCTCACAGTTGCCACTCCAGCAAGCGCAGCACCTCAATCTATGCCTACAAGCGCACCAGCCGATCTCAGCAAAACAGCTCGCCTCCAAGTCGCAGACACGTACGTGCGTGGTTTAACCTTCAGCGGACCAATCTAATTCGATAAATAGGGCCGTGGATCGTTACCAAATACTATCCAAAGACGAAGACTTCGTCTTTGACTTCGGCAAGAGTGGAATCCCCTTCGCCAACCGCAAGACCTTCCCAGCCCTTACAGGCTATGGCACCTCCTTCAGTCTCGGTTCCCTGCCAGGTAAATTAATCTCGTCAGTATATCTTATTTTCATTGATGCTGATCACTTGAGTAGCATGCGGCATGGCATTCCTTCACCTACACCCTCGCGCTACAGAGCTTTTTGCCCTTACCTCTGGCCACGTGCACACAGAGATGGTTCCCGAAGGAAATGTCCTTGACTCTAATAAAAAGCAACGAGTCATCCAGACAGATCTCTATCCCGGGATGATGACTATTTTCCCAGCTGGATCGTTCCATACGCAAGTCAATCCGGACTGTGAGCCTGCCAATTTCTCGGCAGCACTTACGGCTGAAGACTTTGGGATTTCCATGGTTGCTGATCAAACCTTTTCTCTCACTGACGATATTATTGCCGGTACGTTTGGACAGAGTATTGCTGGGGAGGATATTGAACGTGTGAGGGGTGCTATTCCGGGTGCTACTTTGATTAGGGTTGAGGAGTGTCTAAAGAAGTGTGGCATTCAGAAACGCTAGGTCGCAGCGTTCAAATTGCCCGATCCCCTGGTGTTCTATATACTCTCTTTAAATTCATCTGTCTTGTCGATATCGGCTGGAGCTACATTGGCTAGAAGAGGGAGAGCTTTGGGATAGCTTATTTGACCTATCCATTGAACATTCCTGTTCAGGAAGGTACTTCCAACGCAAAGGATATAAATGAGTGTCTCTCATCTTCTGCTTGTTTTCTTTTTCTTCCCCCTTCACATCTCTTCCTCCTTCACTTCTCATCCTCTCTCTCTTTCTCCCTCTTCCACTCTCTCCCTCTCTCTCGTCCTCTCTCATCTTCTCTCGTCCTCTCTCATCCTCTAAAACGTGTCTTCCTCTTTCCTTCTCCCTACCCACGCATATCTTCTCAGTCATAACCAGCCTTTACCGTGGCGGGCCTTACGGCTTCAGGACAATCGGGAGGCTGGATATGGTAATGACCTTCACTCAATTCTGTCCATTCACTCAGCCATATGCAGGCCAGCCTTGCCGCCCACAGTAGGGACTTCGTAGTACAAGCTACCTAAAGGTTCTGGTTCTTGTATACCTTGTTCCATTCTGATATAAGGTAGCGAGTGTTATTTTCCGCTATCTCGAATTGAAATAAATATTTGTGTTTGTCAATGAAATTGACACATCCGAAGGAGTGGTCCTCCAATTTCGAGTTCGTCCATGTCATTGCAATGATAAGCCGCGGGATCAGCCTTCGGGAACCGTGTGGACTTTGTTGAGTCGTGGTTCCACGTTCCAGCTCGCAAGTCGCAGTCACAGCTGTGAAGAATGAATGATACGTAGGATTACGCAGTGGTGAATCTACGTTGCAACCGTGATCCTGATGGAATCCACACGCGACACCACTAGTCCACCAAATCCAATATGTATCTGAACCTTGCAATCGCTCGGACATACCCCACGGCACCCCCACGGGAATACTCCACGCTTCCCCGCACTCCCCTTTTCGGCCCAGGTACGACGAATGTAGGATCCATCTGTGTAGAACATAGCGTAGTTTAGAAGTATTCTGAATCTCTTGGCTGCCACAAGTCGCTGTGGCGTTCAAATCTTGAATCCCGTGAAAAAATGGCTACATTCTGGCCAAATATTGTCCTATGTTAATGGCCCACAGAGACTCGGAGACTCCCGTAATGCTGGGCCCCACGCGCCCCTGGTATCGCGATAGGGATGTAACGCTGCCATCTGAAGCGTGACAGTATGGCAATCCCTTGCTTTGCATAAAAGGATCGGATCGTGCCAAAACAAGTCAGAATGACCAGATATGAAGTGGATTGTTGTTTCCCTCGCTGCAGTCGCGTCTGCGGTGCAGACATTGCCCCCAGTGCATTTTGACCAAACAGGCCCAGATCACAACAGAGGATTTTCGTTAGAGACGACCGACCGGACAATCTATCTGGATGCAGATTTCGCAAGCTGGAAGGACCAGAATGGTCTGACACTGCTTCCACCCTCGGCATCCGACTTCGCCAACACGTTTCGCAATGACTTGCAGGAGCTGACGAATAGCTCCTGGGAACTCCGCACCGTCGACCGATTCCCCAAACACGCGTCGGGCATATTTCTCGGTCGCTCGGAGCACTCAGCCCAATTCACCTACGAGAACGGACTTGAAACAGAAGAAGGATATGAGCTGGACGTCAAGGATGATCGCGTGTTTATCCGAGGTTCTGGGGCTCGAGGCATGTGGTGGGGGACGCGAACGCTTCTCCAGCAGCTCGTTTTAACGCGCTCGTCCATAAAGGCCGGTCGCGTGGAAGATGCCCCAGCTTATCCGACTCGAGGGTTTTTGCTGGACGCTGGTCGCAAATGGTATTCGCTGGAATTCTTGAAGGACTTGTGCACTTATGCCTCCTTTTTCAAGATGTCCGAGTTCCATTACCATGCGACCGACAACTACCCACTGAGTCGCGGACCAAACGTCACCTGGGACAAGGTCTACTCGCAGTTCGCGTTGCACCCCGAAGACCCGGCTCTGCGGCCTCTTGTCCAGCGTGCCAACGAAACGCTGTCTCGCGCTGAGTTCGATGATTTCCAGCATCACTGTGCTCAGCGAGGTGTGACGGTGATTCCGGAGATCGAGAGTCCTGGTCACTGCTTGACAGTTACCAAGTGGAGACCCGAGCTCGCGCTGGATTCGAAAGATTTGCTCAACCTGACCCATCCGGATACCGTTCCTTTGATGAAATCCATCTGGGCCGAGTTCCTCCCTTGGTTCCACACGAAGGAGGTGCATATTGGCGCCGATGAGTATGACGCCACGCTTGCGGATGACTATGTCGAGTTTGTGAACGAGATGGCCCACTTTGTGAAAGAAACGTCGGGGAAAAGTGTGCGCATATGGGGAACATATGAACCCTCAAATATAACCATCGATAAGGATGTGGTCATTCAACACTGGCAGTATGGGCAATCAGACCCTGTTGTTCTCGCCCGCAACGGCTACCAGGTCATCAACTCTGAGGATTGGTGGGCCTATATGTCGCTGAAAAGTAACCACGTCCCCATCACCCCAGCCCCATACCCCCAATTCTTCAACAATACCCGCGTTCTCAACTTCGCCGACCGTGCCGGGTGGCAGTGGACCCCAGAGCTTCATAATCCGGTGAACACGACCGAACAGCCGGATGCCAAGGCTGTCCCTGGTGCTCTCTTGGCTGCCTGGAATGACAGTGGTCCAGATGCCACTACCCAACTCGAAGCATACTATGCGATTCGCGATGGAATCCCCGTTGTCGCTTCCCGGGCGTGGTCTGGCAACCGTGGACCGCGTTTGGACGAACGAAGCCTGGACAAATCCATCGCGCAGTTGGCATCGCAAGGCGTAGGGCAGAACCTCGACCGACGACTACCGGGAGAAGGACGCCACAGGTCAGGGGCTTTACTGTCATGGAAGGCGTCCGATGTTCGCTCGACCCAGGACCGACAACACCTGGGCTACGGCAGCAAGGGCATGGACTATACACTGCAACTAGACGTCACAGGTCCCTTCTCGCTGCAGTCATCTGATTCCCTGCTTGAATTGTCTTCAGATGGTGAACTGACTTTTGTTTCTGATGGATGGCCATATCCTCTTCGTTCTGTTGCCCAGTCTGATGGCTTCGAGGAAGACCAGCCCGGACGTATTTGGACGAACCAGACTAGCTCCAGCCACGAAGTTGTGAAGATTCCCCGCAAAGCTCAGATTACTATTTCTACAAATCAGGCAGCAGGAAGCCGTGTGTGGGTGGATGGTGCTTTTGTCGGTCGCTTCGAGGTCTTCATCTATGGTGGAAGAAATCAGGTCTTCTCGTGGGCTCAGATGGCGTTTGTTGCTCCTTTGGAGACTTTGCAGGGCTCGGGCTTGCAGCGTTTGGCCGTTTTCAAGGGCAGCAGAGATGACTGAAATCACTTTGCATCACTTGGTATTGGATCGGCGGAGAAATGGTGGCTAGGAAAGCTGAGTATCCAAACAAACAAATTGGTATCCCTGAGCCCAAAGGCTATCAACATTTTGTGCATCGTCTGCAATGCTAAAGCTCGTTCAGTCGTAGCTAGTCAACATGCCCTGCTGTTCTGATTTACGAGGATTTAGCTAGTATTACTTTGTATAGTCCCAAGTATAAGCAAATATCTGGACTTGATTGTTCTAGCTATCCCTGTCCTGGGCGCCATCTCAAAGCTAACATCAAGCAAGCACCTGGGCAGGCTCTCGCCAGTCGGGTTGTTCTCGCTTTACCAGCTATGGCAGAATGCACCTTATCTTAGCCATCTGCCCCCATACTTCAGTAGCGAGATTTTACACTTCCATAGGACACGCCATTGAAATACAGTTCAAACAGCAACGATGCGGATGCTGGCGTTAAAACCAACTTATAATCGATCTGGTAGAAGTGTTGCCCCCTCGAGTTCGTTTTCTTCACAAAAAGTTCTCTTGGGACTCTGCTAAGATCCGCGTCTACTTCGCACAGCGTTGTAACCGCTTTTGAAGTTAGCAAAATGCGTCCTGCAAATGTTGAAGGCATGGGAGACGTACTGGAGTCTATCCACCCGGGAGCTGTGGGTTGCAGACAAAAAAGTAAGTGCTCTGTAAACACCAGAGAGCTATTGGTCGTAGCAACCACACGATAGAAATCAAACTTGATCGGCTCAGACTCGGATATTGGTTCCCCCTGAAAGACGATTCGAATCAGCACTTCATGGGGCCATGCTTGCATTACCATGACCCATCACACTTCAACCCCCAGGGCACGTGGATACTCACTTTTCGGATGAACCAGTCCATGCGTCCATCCCTTTTCCACTTCTCCTCAAAAGGACACCATGCAACCGTCCCATTGTTTGTATGCTTATTGCAATCGTATGGGATCCGAGTCTTGATACCGTAGCTACATCGGGCAATGCGACTGTCTACCTGATTGCCTTCTTGGCCTCGAATAACAGCACCTCTAGTTTTAATAAGCAACATACCAGCGAAGGATCCTCCATAGAGACATACCGAGCAACAGCAGACCACCTAAATTAGTATCAGTATGTAGACTTGGCAGGAAGATATTGGGACCTACGCATTTTGGGGCTGCATGATTTCAATGCCGCTGAATGCAGCCTCTAGGCGCTTAAAGAGATACGCCGAGGCTCCAAGACCTCCCACGAGAACAATGGCCTATGCATAATCAATTCAGATGCTGTCGGGCATTTCCTTCTGTTGACACTCACTTTAATTGTGTAGCCATCTTTCTCGACACTTTTCTTTTGGTCGGCCACTAGATCTTCAATCTCTTTCATTATTGGGTCGAAAATACCCTGAACCTGGCCCCTGTTTCCAGGTTAGTGTGCCAAGGGGCAAGTTTGAAAAAGAGGTTTCAGACGCTATACATACCCATCGAGATATAAGTACCCTTTGCTTTGGTCGACGTTAGAGATCCCAGAAACCCCAGGCAATGGGATAAAATATCCTAGCTCACACAAATCATCCTCGTCAGAAGGACCGGAGTAGCTTGGCTTGACGTAGTCCTGCCAATATTGTCTAGCGGTTCTTGCAGGGCCATCGGGAAGAGGTTGACCTGATGATCTCTCAACGCGTTCTTTGATGAGGGCATCAAACCTCTCGTCTAACATCACTGAGCCACATAAAGCACCTGGAGACCGTTAGACAGACATGGAGACAAATATAGGTATAGGATACATACCAGTTCCCTTTGTGGCTTCCTCGACTCTGAATGGCTCGGTTTGCTTGACGCGATAGGTAATGACATCCTATCACGACTGGTTACTGTGATTCATGCGGTGACATTGGAGAAAGTGATACTCACGACCGTTCCACCTCCAGCATCACAGACAATAATACAGTCATCCTTCTGTAATCTTATTAGATATATGATCCAGTATTATCAGTTCGGCAAGTCCCTTACCGCGATAGAATTCGGTCGAATAGTCCGGATGGCACAAACCGCAGCAGCTTCGGGCTCGGATAAGAGAGTCAGGCTGGTGGGTGAGATACCAGTCAAAAGCGCTGCCCGCATAGTAGTGTCCTTACCCTTGTCCGACCACACAGCGGGCACAGTAAGGATGTATTGCAAGTCCATTGTTCCCAGTACCGATCCAAACCGCCGTCTCAAGATTCCGTGAGCATGGGCTACCAGCTTGCCTAAGTAGTCACCGGCGACCTCCAGTGGTGTCACGTTCAAATCTTTGATAATCCCCCGCGAGTTGACAGCAGGTGCATACCGAAACTGCTGACTTTCGTCTAGCAGAAGCTTAACTCCTCGGATGAGTTGTTGTTGCTCTCCCGGGCAGCGTGGCAGATCAGCTTGGTAGCCCCATATCAGCCTGTTGTCCTTATATGAACACAGGGTCGGAACCTTCTGGCTTGTGGCTGGTAGACGGTCAGTTTGATGAGCTTGCCAGCTCCGTTACGAGACTCACTGTTACCACCACCTGGCCATGTCTGAATGAGATCAATACTATCGGGATTATCTTCCAACCCCCAGGCAACACTGTGGAAGTCAGCTTGACAGCTTATCTCATACAAGTTCGAGACAGTATGTTCTTACCCGCTGAAGGTTGTCCCGAAGTCGATACCCACTATGAGCTTCGGTCGGTCCTCTTTGATCGCCATTTTGCATTTGCACCTCCCAAATTATATATGGAGATCTCGCGAATGGAAATATGAACGTTCAAGGGATAGAATGATTGACGGAAAATACTTCAGATAAAAGCTCGTTCATTTCGCAAGTTTGATATCATTGACTTTGTTCCGAAGCCACAATCGGCGTCGGACGAGGGAGAAATCTACCAGCAATGATAATTGTGCTGTCATCGAGTGAAAGTCTACCATAAGCTAAAACCAAATCATCTCACCTTGTCACTTCTGACCAAATGCTCACTTCTCACACCGAACCATATATTTACACCATGTGGGGTTTAGATAACTCCGGGCCTGACGAGGCAAGAGAGACACTTCCAGACTCACATGTGAGAAATGGACCTATCACTATTGGTTTGTCTATCTTCCTAATACCGAGGGTGGGTATATTAACATGACTAGGTCGTATAGATCATGAGGCTATGTGCGACGACGTCAACAGCCTCCACCAGGTCTGTCATTGCAATCTAGCCTACAACAGGTTCAGCCTAACATCCAAATAGAAAATCAAGATTGCAGAAAAGAATGCACAGTCCTTCCAAAGGGGTTTGCTCCTCGCGGAAGAGCAGTCACGCAGAAGGGCTGAACTACATGATGAGGCTGTTAAAGAAGCAGAAGCGGCTCGAAAGGAGAATCGGATACTCGTGGCATCACTAGCAGGTCTACAATCTGGAATAGAGACTTCCACAGACGAAGATATCAAGCGAGAGATGTGCCTCCTCTACCATGACCTTGAACGTTGGGTGTTCAGTCACTGCGGCAGAAGGCCAACATCAGAAGAGACGATAGAGACGCATGATCAGGGATTGGAATTCACCCAATCAGCCATCTCAGGCTTAATCTTCCGCAACTTCTGGAACCGGTTTGCTGTAGGATGTGATTATGGTCTAAGCAACTATCTTCGTAAGGCTGACATGACGATTAAACATCATTGTGAGTGCTCACAAGATCAACATTGTCGTCACTGCTCGTTCTAACTATCGAAGTGCCCAGACATATTAGTCGCCATTGGAGATATGCAATGAGCACCGCCATACTGTCGCTGGAGGAGGAAAGCTTGCAACGCCTGTGCGAGTACAATCTCGAGCAAGTCGACAAGTGTGTCGCCCCATCCACTCTCACTGACACGCCGAATCGGAAGAGGCAACTATTGGACATCTTCAAACGGTGTATCGAGTTCAAGCATAAACTAGAATGCCAGGAAGACACATATGTCTTCTGGTGCAGTAAGTATCAAACGCCCTTCCGGGACGAAAGCATGCGTAGCATCGAGGAGGACGAAACACTCGGGGGACTTGTCGAGTACAGTGTGTGGCCGTGTTTGTACAAAGTTCTGCAGGGGAATGAATGGGCTGTCGTCGAGAAGGAGGTTGTCAAAAGAATTGCGCCGCCGGCCTCCCTGGCTGAAACAACCGACGAGGAGGCATCTCCGCAGGAAAGCGAATGTCTGGTTGAATTGGATTTTGGGCAGGAGTTGGGTGATACAGTATAGAAAGTCCAATCTTTGCTTGCAACTTGTTGATCTAGCTAGCTATAAAGATCCAGTTGCTGGTCCAATACAAAACTAATGCACCCCTATACGATAACAACACTAGCCACTAGACACCATCGACGAAGCCATCACCTCCGGATTCTGTGTCAACTTTCATAGAATCCATCAAGCCACAGACATCGAAGATGGTTTTCGGTCCCAGTCCTTCGGGGACGCCGACCACTCCTTCTGACTTGAGGCGCTCCAAAGTCGCCTTGATACCCATGTAGGCGGGGGTGATCGTGGCGAATGAGAAGATCATGATTCTGAAGCCCATTTCCTCCGCCTCCTTCGTGGTAATGAGAGGGCTAGCTCCATTCTCTACCATGTTGAGGAGAAGAGGCCAAGGTGCCAGATCCTGCACTGCTTGCCGGGCTTGCTCTTTGGAGGTAAACCCTTCGAGCAGCCCAACATCCGCGCCGATATCCCGAGCCGCCTTCAGTCGGCGAATGCACTCTTCGTATCCATGCTGCTGGAGCGCATCGGTCCGGGCAATCAGGACAATGTCTGAGTGCAAGCGATCCTTGGTCAGCTTGGCGGCGCGTATGCGGGTGAGGTATTCCTCAAGGCCAACGACTTTCTTGCCGTTGAGATGCCCACAGCGCTTGTTCTGGATTTGGTCTTCAATGTGGAAGCCAGCCACACCAGCCTGGATGTATTGCTGAACAGACTTTGACACCATCAGGGGGCCTGCAAGAATGTCAGCCCCATGTCCAGAATAAGGTCTTTTCTATACTAAGGTGTGGATTACTAACCTCCGTAGCCAGTATCCATATCTGCGATCAATGGAGGACCAAACGGATCAAGGTTTGCGATCATCTCCGCGTTTGTCTTCATGTCATGGAGCTGAGCCAGTCCAAGATCGGCCATTCCCAAACGTGATGCAGTCGTTCCAGCGCCAGTCTGCGAACCATGTCAGCGTGCAGGGATGTGAGGGACGTATACAGAGTTCTTACCATGTAGAGTCCCTTGAAACCGACCTGCATGGCAATTCGAGCGGAAAGGCCATCGTAAACACCAGGACATACAATGAGGTCTCTGGTATCTTTCAGCATCCGACGCAACTTGGAAGCTGCTGGAATCACATAAAGAGATACGGTAGGCTCCTGTCGGGCCCCATTGACCTCGTAGTAGCCATCCTTCTCCACGGTGATTGTGATAGTCATGGTTGGAAGTTTGATATAGATAGGGCTTCTTGTTTGAATGCTTATGGTTCCTGTGCTACACTTCAAACCTCGAAGACATCGCTCCCCTTTATATCCCCGACCTCTATGTCCCGGCGACTTTTGCTACACCCACATACTATCCCAATTGTAGAAGTCTTTCCGTTGTCGTCAAGGACAAGATGCATTGACCACAGGCAAAAAGCTCTTGCTCTCTTGGTGATGTAACATTCCACTGCCTGCCAAGGCGTCAGGATGCCCTTATCTTTCGTCGCGTCGTACTGATCCCAGATGACCTCAGCTGAGTTGAGTTCATGAGCAAGAGATATTTGCACAGGATCAAAGGGATGAGGCGGAGCAAGCGCCGAAACTATTTCCATCAATCAATGGGATCCACTGCGCCGAGCAATTTATATCTTCAGATGTGTAAATCAGGGTCCAGATTATGCATGTCATGTTACAGTGCCCCCGCGTTGAGCGATATAGGTTAATCAATGGGAAACTGACCCCCAATCTGCATGGCGAACCCTGTCTTCATGCAAGACGGCATCTGATATGGAATAAGTCGGTAGATGGATGCATTTCAATCTCCATTTCATGCATCTGTGCTCTTGTTGAGAGAGAGATCTGCAATGAGGTGATATCTCCAAGGGGGTTGTCGCTTGGCCAATGTACCGTTCCACGAAGTCTTTCGTTTGCCAAGGTCTTCAGACCGGAAGATCAGCATTTCAATATAATTATAGCACACTGCGCCACTAGCCTGCTGTGTATCGAATCAACGCTTACGGTCGTGCAATGGTACGGAGTACCTTGTGTACATTTGTGCCAAAGGTGGCATCTAGCGGCTCCAAATTCGCACCCAGGTGAGCTGCTGACTCAGCCGATCACGCCGGGCCCCGCCGCCGGCGCTCTCCAAGACTCCGACAGCATCGCCAATTTCCACCCCGTCAACCTCTCACCAACCACATTCATTATTCCCCCCTGCTTTGGAGGATAGATTTCTCGGAATTACAAGACCGAGCCACCCGCAGTTAAACTTTGGACATCATGGCTGCCATAGAAGCAACCAATCCCGAGTTTCCTTACACTCTGTAAGCTCCTATCCCCACCATCAACTAGATCTCAAACACGACCTCGACTAGACCAAGCCATGCTAATGCATTGCCGCAGCACTATATCCCTCCCCCTACCTACCAATCGTCTTGCGTCGTGCGCTCTACGCGCTCTGGAAGTTGACGCTGAACTATCCCCGTTTGTGCGACGGACTTTTGTCCTCGAGGCTCCGGCTGTGGAATCCCCATCAGAGCCGCAAGAGAAGAAGCAAAAACACGATCCCGAGGAGACCAAAACCGTACTGAAGACTACCTACTATGCGACGACCAACCGGATGCTACGTGTTTCTGTCAATGGGTTCATGGAGAGTCTGGGTACTGTACTTGGTGTTATGACGGAGTTGGATGTCGATGTGCTGAAATCTGAGATGGAGGGTTGAATTCCACATTTCTCCCTGCATAACCATGTGCCATCGAGCCTTCCGTCTTGGCCTCAACCGTTTGGGTATCGTGCTATCGGCGCTCCGAGTGTGCAGAAACTTGACACTCTTGGCTGCCACAAGGCTGTGCCAATCATGCATAACGGGTCGTACAACAACCCTCCATGAGAACATATTGTGCCACAACCTTGTATTCGCGGGAGAAGGTCGGAAGGAGGGCGCCTTTGCCGCCAAGCAACTCGCCAACACTTATTCCACCGAGTCATCCTTGGCATTCTAGGCGTGCATCGGAGACTAATTATTCAGTATGAGGTCGGGCGATCTGCGCTCCGTCGACCAGAAATGACAAGGGGGATATGCACGACATGTGATTGCTACAGCATCAATCTCGCTTCGAATCCTGCGAGATATCGGAATGCACGGAGCTTCGCTATCATCACTTTGTCTCCGTTATGTGTATTTATTAGGTGAGATGATGATATCGAGGAGCTCAACTGAGGAAGCGGGGGATAAGATTGGGAATTTCATAGTTTATTGACGCGTCCTTCAATTGCTACAAAAAAACAGATTCCTCTTGCTTGTCCGGTTCTTATTTCGGCGCATTCCTGCACTTCTTCAGCTATTCGCCTTTCTTTCCTCTATACCCTTGTAATTGACAGTGCCCAAGATGGACCCCGAAAAAGGCGCACTCGGTGGAATCTCCTCGTCCTTGAGGGCCGAACTCGAGCCCAAGCATGCCGAACTTCTCCTCTACGCTTGTTGCCTAACATCCGGACTGGTGGACAGCACGATATACAGAGGTAGGGAAGGCCGATATCCTGTCCCCTCAATCGTGGCAACACTAACATCTGTAGCGTACAACACCTTCGTCTCTATGCAAACAGGTAAGCTCTTATATCCCCGACAAATGTATTTCAACTGAATCCGTTAACAAGGCATTGCGTAGGAAACACCGTCTTCGTCGGACTGGGAACATCTCACCAAAACCTTCGCTCATATGGCTGGTTACGCTCAGCCACCTCCATCGGGACATTCATCCTAGGATCATTCGTTTTCTCCCGAATACATTCCCTCCTGGGCCCGCGGCGACGCGGATCTCTGATGCTGTCCTTCATGTTACAGGCCAGTCTGATCCTGCTCACAGCTGGCCTTATTGAAGGTGGTGCTGTCTCCAGTAAACTGGATAGCAAACTATCCCAGGCAGTTCCCCCGTTCGACCAAGAAGTGCCGATTGTTCTCCTGAGTTTTCAGGCCGCCGGGCAGATTGTAGCAAGTCGTGCTTTGGGGTTCAATGAAATCCCGACCGTGGTCATCACCAGTCTTCTTTGTGATCTGATGTCTGATCCGCAGGTGTTCATGATCAGGAATGTGAAACGAGACCGTCGTGTCGTTGCCTTTGTGTTGACGCTTGTGGGCGCCATCGTCGGTGGATGGGTCACTAAGGTCACGATGGCCATTTCACCGATTTTGTGGCTATCGGCTGGTATAAAGGGATTACTTGTCCTTGCCTGGGCCTTTTGGAAGGCGAAGTGAAGCATATACATGTGAGGGATTCTACTGCTTTTCCCCTTCGTGCCCCATCCGGGGTATAGGCCTTGTTTTGTTCAACATACTAACTTGCTTTCATCTAGTTACAGTTAGATAGCCACGTCAGTCGTCCGTACATCGCGGTCGCCATGCCGAATACGGGGAACATGAGGGGATTGCTATGCTTCTTAACGCCGGTGAATGGGAAAATGTCGAGCTGCACAGCTTTTGTGCTTATAACTGCCTGTGGTAGCCCACTGCGCAGTCTGCAATTAGATGAAACGATACCGCATTATTGATCCCTCACAAGTGCATTCCGTGTTATATGCCATCTTGTAATCCATTTCCATCGAACATTCCATTGTACGAAGATAGACCTACCTACTCCGAAGAACTCACTGTCCCTCTTGTCATCAAACGCTAGACCCCCAACTTGCGGAACTGCGGCCAGAGGTTATACTACAAGGTCTCCCGCCGCCCGATGGTCTTGGGTTTTAACTGCGACGCTCAGCTCCGCCTATCCCAACCTATCAAGCATGATTTAGTAAGCATGACCTGGTGAACCGACCAATGATTAATGCAAACGGGAGACCCGGCGAATCCCCCCTTCGAGCGTAAACGCAGGGTGAATGCAAATTCTAAATCCTGTGTAGCGAACAGACTCATGTAGATGGTAGGCGAATACCTATATTTACGCGGTATATACTTTATTTGACTTATTTGACGTCACAACCTTCCACAGTCGCTCCTTTCCGCAGTCCCTCTATCAACAGTCCCTGCTGGACCTACTCAGTCTGATCCAGATGGTGTTAGAGAAGACGAGTCATCGATATGCGAGCACGGGCAGTTACACAACGCTGAGACTCCTGCTCGCCGTGATCACTCAGAAGCGACTGCATAACTCGCATATCGACATCAACCTCGCATACCTCAACTCTGTGCTCAAGGAGAGGATCGTGATGCACTACCCAGCAGACCTGGAAGACGGCATCGGGAAAGACCAAGCGAGGTATGCGAGGTTGATATCGATGTGCGAGGTATGCAATGGCTTCTGAGTGATCACGGCGAGCAGGACTCTCAGCGCTGTGTAACTGCCGGTGCTCGCGTAGGTGTCTTGGTAGTCGATACCTTTCTCCTGCTCAAAGCCTCTCGCGACCCATCTTGCCTTGAACTTCAGAGGGAAGCCGTCTGCGTTGGTCTTGAGCTTAAACACCCACTTCCCGGTGAGGATCTTGGAGTCATCCTTGGGTGTGGGAATCAGCTCCCAGGATCCCAGGATCCCATGATCCCGAGCTGATTGAACTCGACTCGCATTGCTCGTTGCCACCATGGCCATAGCGGAGAAGCATCGACAATCGGCGGCCGCCAATGGTTGGGAAGACGGTTTTCGCGATCGTCAAGTCGGGCCTGCATACTAGCAGAAGTGGACGATGTACGGATATCATCAAACGTAAAGGACTTGTAAAAGGTATCATGTTTTAAATGATATCTTTTACAAGTCCTTTACGTTTGACGATATCCGTACATCGTCCACTTCTAAAGCAACATATCGTAAACCTGAGGTAAACTCTTTGTCGGTGATGTCGAGAACGGCGCGATCCAACGTCACGCTCTGGGACTTGTGTACGGTTATGGCGTACGCAAGATTGAATGGGAAACTGGGTGCGGTGGCATTCGTGCCCATCGACCAGGAACGTGCGCGTAACGGGCAGGGTTGGGAGTAACGCGCGACCCTGGTAGTCCGTCTTCCAGGCCGGCTTCGTGTACCCATCGACCGTCACGATAAGAGCGTCGGGGCGAGTGTGCAACGCATCCACAGTTGTAGCCGACCAGATGATATCCCGGACTGTTGCAAAGGGGCCATTGACGAGCCTGCGGTCCGTCCAGATATTCTCCTGGAGCATGATGCGACAACCAATCGAGACAAAAAGCTCGTTGGCCAGGTTGCCCGCAACATCATCATCGGCTCTCGCCGCTCTGGGGTTGCTATTGGAGGCCATGATACGCAGAATTGAAGATCCCACCTCACGCAGACGGTCCCGGTTCCAAAGTTCCACCGCCGCCCGTTTTAGAAAGACGTCCAGCGGGCTCCTGAAGTCATCCTGCTCTTGCTGCGAAGGAATAGGCATTGCGCGAGTAGCGAGAAGTGCCCAGTCTTTGCGGGATGCCTATCCTTTAGCAACAAGAGCAGGATGACTTCAGGAGCGGACCTCTTGAGCGGGTGACACTGACGGGGAAAATCGGTAGGATAAAAGTTGGGCCGGAAAGGACAAACTATCCGTAATAGGTACTGCAAAACCGAACGTACGACAACCAATCGGAGGGAAATAATTCTGGCCGAATTATCTCCGAGGTCGTTTTGGCCGTAAGTACTGTGTAAGGCGACGCCTCGCGTCGCAACAATAATAATGAGCTGTTCCTGAAGCTCGCAGAGGCCATCGAACTCGATGCTCAAAATCTGACGTCATTGGAGGCCGTCGATGTAGGTCCGTCCCCCTTTGGTGGGGGTTCCTGCGGGTCTGGATATTGCCGTGCCATTCCGCCTTGGAACCTGTTACCTATTGCCTCTGAGCTGCGCCTTTGGCATCGTGTCGTGACATGCTTTCGAATGCTGCGCTTTGTCTGCTACAAAAAGAGCGAATTTGGCTAACTATCATTGGTCTTGTCTGAAACCCTGTGCGTTCTAACTTCTATTGCTTTTCATCCACAGATGCGCCCATTGGAATCGGTTGCATCTTATGGAAGACGTTTGTAGGATCGTACTTGGCCTTGATCCCTTGCAAACGCTCAAGATTCCCGCCATAGATATTGTTGACCACCGAGTCACCAGCTAGTTTTTCGTTAGTATTGACATTCGACTGTAGAACAACTCTTTGTGACTTTGTCGATCAGGAAAACTCACGTTCAGCGTAATTGATATACTGAGGCACGTTCGACTCCCCACCCTGATGTTTGGTCCGCGCATCCAATTCAACCTTCCACTTCGCCTGGATACCTCGTGCCCAAGCCCGATGCTCCAAGTCTCGGGATGGATCGGTCCATCGAAGATAAATAATGCCATTCTGGGTCGGATTGCGACTTGCCAGTGCCGTTGCAGTCAGAGGCACTTCGCAGATCTTACGCATGTCGGTAAATTCCAGAATAATGGCCGAGTTCGTCAGATCTTCCTCAGCCTGGATCTTCGCCATGAAGTCATTGAAGATTGTCCTCGCAAACTTAGGGTCCAACGGCGGCTCGTAGAAAATTCCCTTGAAAGATTTGCGATCACCGTAAGTCGCCTGCGGGTTTTGCAGCGTGTTCACCATCGAATACGGGATCATGTCGAGGGTGTTCAGGACCGGCTTCAGAGCAGTGAAACTGGCGAATTTCTCTTCTCCTTCCTCATGCGAGCCATTGAAGAAACCGAGGACGAGGACCATCGGTTCAGCGCCCTCAGGTCCCAAGGCAAAGATGCACATTGCCCCGAAGCGCGCGTCGGGATTCGCAAGTGACTCGTTGAGCGCATCCATGATTTCTTCCAGCTTATCAGGCGTGTAGCCAAGGATGCCAGAGAATACCGGATCCTTCTGCTCATAGGCCTGGTAGGTAAAGTCTACTACCACACCAAAGTTATACCCAGCGCCCCGCAGGCCCCAGAACAGATCGGTGTTCTCGGTCGCAGAGGCTGTGACGATGTTGCCGTCGGCTAACACCACGGTCGCAGACAGTAGATTGTCAATGGTGAGGCCGTACTGGCCGCTCAGCCAGCCATAACCACCTCCTAGGGTCAGTCCACCGACGCCAGTGTGGTTCACAGTGCCACCGACGGCGGCCAGACCGTGAACTGCACCGGCTTCGTCGACTTCTTTCCATGTAGCGCCACCCTGCGCGGTGATGATCTTCTTCGCAACATCTACGGTCACCTGGTTCATGCGCGACAGATCGATGACTAGACCGCCGTCGCTCGAGCTTGTGCCGGCGGTTGAATGGCCTCCGCCTTTCACGGCGAGGTCAAGACTATTCTCTTGTGCCCATAGTAGTGCAGCTGAGATATCAGCTGCGTCAACTGGCTGGACTACGATTCCCTGTCATGAATCAGTTTCTGTGGCCCTTTTTGATTAAGTTATAGTCATACCGCATATTTTGTTCCTGTGTCCGACCAGCGGATTAAACTTTTTTTATAACCCTCTGAGTCGGGTGTATAGATAGTTGCATTCTTTAGTCTGCTTCGAAGGGCCTCAATGGCCGCAGAATTGATCTGGGACATGGTTGGGAGTGGAGGAATTGGTGGGCAATTACCCCGCGGGATTGGCACAGTAAATAAAGGACGGGAGCACGCAACTTGACCTTGCCAGGTTTCTTTGTTTGATTCTCAGTCCTTTTCCCAACCTCACTCCCTCTGTGAGAGTCCAATTTTGGTTAAAAAGCCGGGAGGCCATTCTTCAGAAGGGACTACACAACACTCCCTCTTTCTCGACCCATTTTTCAGTGTGCCTCCCCAATCCCCATGATATCAATTGATACCACTCGTGCTATTGCAAGGCCTACTACAGTCGTCCACGGGTGCTCCCCAGGAATCTCATGAAAATTCTCAGTACGATTGTGAAAAGGGTATGCTCTTCTCGTCCCAGTACGGGTACTTATTTCGCTGGGATACTGCGTAGAACACTCGAAGTGAGGTGATAGTCCATGCAGTATGCAGATCACACTGCGTGAGGGCGGCATACATGGACGAATGATCTTCAATCGCAGTCAGAGATAGCCCACTTATGAGTGGAAGATGATTGAATTTCAACAACTTGACTAAATATCTGTATTGAAGTGAACAAATGGAAGAATCGTCTCTATTTCCTATACTATTTCAAGATCTGTTGAGAATACTTTGCATAAAGCTCGGGATACCATCGTCGGCCCACGTCCGGATGGCTGATAATGCGATTTCTCAAGTGAGCTTCGCCAAACTGCAAGTGGTTAGCTTCATATGCCACAAAATTTACGAGACCACTCACGCAGGAATACAAGGGTGAAAGGAATTCACTCGGCACATCAACTGCGCGCTTTTTCTGGTCGTCAGATGTGGGAACCCGTTGCACGATGTGGGCAGCCGATTCTTTGAGCTGATCTAAAGTCAGGTCCAGTCTAGCAGCTTGGAAAAATGGAATGCTATATCGCGTTTTGGATGTTGGTGCCTAACGTAACGATAGTCAGAAAGGATCCTCAGTGATAGTAAAGTGGACTTACAATGACACGGTGCGTTGTGGCTGCACAAATCCCTCCTGTGATCGCTTCGAAGCCCTGTTGGATGTTGACGACGAGACTTCCCTCAATGGGAGGCACATCGATCCATTGTCCGTTCTTGTTGAGGACCTGAAGGCCTCCTGTGTTATCCTGAGATAAAAAGGTAAAAAGTCCAGCCGAGTCTTTGTGAGGACCAACGCCCTGGGAGTTCTGCGCGGCGGGTGGGTACTTGACGAACTTGAGGCGGCTCATGTTACCCCTGAAGCCATCGAAAGTGTTTGCTGGAAGGGACAAGCTTTCTGCCACAAGGCGCACGAATGTTTGCGCCAGGGCATCGGTCGTTGTGATATATTCCTCGACCAGCTGTTGAGCCCCTGGATAGTCAGGGTACTGTCGAGAGTTAGTGTTGGACATCAAGCGTCCAGGGAAGAGAACGTACTTGATTAGGGCCTTCGAGCCTCCGCCAGAAAGGATCCTGCTCCGTCCATTCTTTCGCCCCGGGCGTACCGAAGTCAAATTGCTAGAAAGGTTGAGAACATCAGCAGGTAAGAAATACGACAATCTCCAGAGAGAGACTCTTACCTCGCGGAGGTCTGTTTGTGCCGCAGTGGTCTCGGCACCGAGGCGAGTATAGCCGAGGAATGAGGGCGAGTTAATCATGTTACAGGCTTCTTTGGCCTCTGCCGACAAGGCAAACAGTTCAGGAAGAGCCTCATGTGTGTGATGAATCAAGGTCTATCTCGAGTTCTCATTAGAATCCGGCCGCTCATATTGTGTGTCTTGCTGCTCCCACCTCCAATCCCGTGTTGGTCAAGTATAGGAATCCCACAAGGAAGATTGCTTCACGCAACTTCGCCAGCTCCTCATCTTTCGTCACGGGATCGCTCAGACGAGCGAAGTCCACGATCGGGACGGATGAAAATGTCCCTGTCATTCCGCCTATTGCGATTGAAAGGTCCTAGTCTCGGGAAGATGTGAATGGTGTTTTAGTGAATTCCCCGAATCCCCGAATCCCCGCAATCCCCGCAATATGCAGAACAGGGGTTACTCAGCCACAAGAGTGTGAAGAACTGAATTGTATGCGGGGAATATTCCGCATCTATTTGGATCACAGTTGGATGGGATGTTGACTCTTGACTCTTGTCACTTGACTGAGATCTGAAGACCAGGGAGGTCAACCAGCTCGACATTTGAAGGCCGATCACGTCATTTCTCCTTGGCTGTCACCATATTCGAAGTATTCGTTCTACGAGCAGTTCTATACAACGATGGGATCATTTCATATACCATGAAGTCGGTCAATTGATGGACATTCAACACCCTTGATGCTTCATGCGGGCCAAGAATCCCATATTGTTTCGAAGCCCAATATCCCTGGCAACAATCGTCACTCGTGCAGGGGTTTGTTTCAACTCATTTGTGGAAATTGTTCGGCAGAGTGCTCTGAAAGCAATTCAAGAACCTGCTCCCGCCTTACGCAGCAGAATATGACCCATCCAGGTGGTCCTCCTACATCTTCATCTGCAATCTACATGCAGCATGGGTGTCCCGATGTCGCCTGCTCCGCAATTTTCGCGTCCATCGGAGGAGACAGGAACTCCCTTGGCTGATGTGCCAAGCGTTGGATCTCAGGGATAGGAAAACAGTATGCGTCTGATCTTGGCAATTCTCCGGGTAGACTCCTGAGTGCTGGAGTGTCACCTTGAGACTTGGCGCGTCGGAGAATTGAGTGTTCTCATTCCCACCTCTGTGAATCTTTGTTTCGGGTCGACTGCAAGAGAATTTTTATCACGGAAATTCTCCGAAGGCTAGGGCGACGGCACACTGATTGTGCCAGGAGTATGAAGCATGCACCGCCTCATGCTACCGCTGAGTGGTATATAAAGGACTGCGTTTGGCCGCTGGATGTCCTCATTATTCGATATCAAGATTCACACACACCGACCAAGCATCGGAAAATCAAATTCATAAGGTTATATATCACAGAAAGTCTCTTCCGTGACCGCAATGGCTCCTCTCAACGTGATCGCAGTTGCCCTGTTAGGCTGCTTGTCCAGCCTTGCAGTAGGAGCACCTACTCCAACCAGCAACGAGGCGAAGCTGCTGGGAAAGCGCGCAAATATCAATGACGTGAGCACAATTCACCCCTGGACAAATTGTCCAGTAATGTTCGATCAAGCCAGTCGCTTATCTTTGAATTAGGTTGCTACTGGCTATGCGAGCCAGAATGGAGGCACTAATGGCGGTGCAGGTGGCACAACCACCACTGTCTCCTCGTATGCTGAATTCACAGCCGCAGTCTCCGGTGATTCCGCCAAGGTAGTCATTGTGAGCGGACCGATCACCAAGACCGCTGACCAAGTGCGCGTGGGAAGCAACACGAGCATCATCGGCAAGGATGCGAACGCCATCTTGACCGGGTTTGGTCTGTACGTTAGCCTCTCAATCCTGACTCAACCCGATACTAAAGTCGCATAGCTTGGTGAAAGAGAAAAAGAACGTTATCATCCGCAACCTCGGTGTGAAGAAGGTGCTTGCCGATAACGGCGACGCCATTGGCGTTCGTAAGTACACCGCGCTCTAGTCTCCATCATGACAAACAAGACAGAGACTGACTGAGCGCAGAGAAATCAACCAACGTATGGATTGACCACTGCGATGTGTCGTCCGACATGGATCACGACAAGGATTACTATGACGGTCTGCTCGATGTGAGTCCTGATAGCAATATACAATGAGACTAGTTGCCAGACACTGATATTCCCAAGTTCACCCACGCCGCCGACTACGTCACCGTATCCAACACCTTCATCCATGACCACTACAAGGCTTCGCTGGTCGGACACTCTGACAGCAACAGCGCCGAGGACACCGGTCACTTGCGCGTCACTCAGAACAACAACTACTGGTACAACATCAACTCTCGGGCTCCTTCCTTCCGCTTCGGTACCGGCCATGTTTACAACAGCTATTTCCTCAATGTCGCCGACGGCATCAATACGCGCCAGGGTGCCCAAGTTCTGGTTGAGTCGAATGCCTTCGTTGGTAGCAAGAAGCCTCTTTACTCCACTGACGATGGTTATGCTGTCTCCAATGATAATGACTTCGGCAGTGGGTCTAACACTGCCTTGGAGGGATCCCTGAAGTCGGTTCCTTATAGCTACAGCCTGGTCGGGTCGTCGAATGTTGAGGCTGCTGTTGTCGGCACTGCTGGTCAGACACTTACCTTCTAGGTGAACTTGTTCACCATGGTTAGGCTGGACGCGTCGGATGTGTGGAGGGGATGAAACCTCTAGTTATCTTTGAGTTAGTTAGGACGTGACTTAGTTTATTGTCTGACTATGAGGGAATAACATTTTGTTGCAATCGTATTCCATGAACACTTAAGAGGCATAGTAAGAATTGAGAAGCTGGATCATAGCATCACTATTGCCTAGCGTCCTAGCCATACAGCTGCAGACTCATATACGAACTACATGGGTTGGAAATCCAGCAACAACATGGAAGCATCAAGAAGGTATCAATTTCCACATAAACAGGCAGCAAACTACCGGGTATCCCAGTCAAAAATACACACGCCCCATGCAAGCCAACCCAAACTCCATCACAATCCCATAAAAAAGCCATTTCCCATCAGAGAGTCTTCTCGCTCAAAATCGTCTTCAACGATACCACCTCTTCACATGTAGCCGGCGTGGGTAGGGGAATCTTGGTAGCGTCAAACTCCCACGCAGCCTCTCGTTGGGTCGCCCGGCTTTTGATATGAAGATACAACGTCAACTCTTTAAGTCTGCCCTCGATCAACCCCATATCTCGATTTCGCTCCCACATACGCCGAGACTCTTTGAACGCATGGTCGATTGTCTTCCGACGCAATGTCTCGTATGCGTCAAAGGCCTCCGTCAGAGGCTCTGAGCGATAGCGCGCTAGGATGCGAGAGAACAGGATAGCGTCGTCCAGGGCGTATGCAGCCGACTCATCACGTGGCGGCATCTGTGTGACCCAGTCAGAAATGAAATTTCATCCATGTGATAATGCGCCTCAGAATCGAAACTTACCGCGTGTGCTGCGTCCCCTAGCAGAATAACTCGGTTCATGCACCAGCGCCCTCCAGGGCGAACTTGATATACAGGATAAAGCATCCAGTCCGCTTTGCTATCCATCATCTCTTTGATGCACGGGATGAAACACTTGCCGAAGCGCTTTTTGAGTTCTTCGCGGAGGCCAGAGCGAATTCTTTCCTTGGTAGCCCAGTCCTGACCGGGTACGAGTCGATAGTGAGTCAAAGCCTCTTGGACGAAAGGCACGACAGCAGCGACGAAGATTTGCTCCCGGTCGCGGTCACAGTAGCTTGCCAGTAATGAGCCATGTCGCGAGATGTTGAGCGATGACGATCGGAAATGGACAGGCGAAGAGATGGACTTCGCGTCAATGGTCGCCTGCAAGAAAGACAGCCCCGTGTACTCAGCTGGCCGATCGATGTCAACAAATTTAGTTCGAACAGCCGAGTGTACGCCATCACAACCGATGACCAAATCGGCAACCGCCTCAGAACCGTCCTGGAAGAGCAAGACGGCTTTATCCTCGAATTCCTTGCCGCCGACGACCTTTTTCCCGAAGATGATCTCGACGTTCTTTGTCCGCTCCGCCACTGCTAACATGGCAATGGATAGCGCGATGCGCATCACTCTTCTCCCCTTGTATCCGCCAAACCCTTTCCCATTGCTGTCTGTGAAATTGATGGAGCCGATCGGACGGCCCGATCGCATGGAGAAAAGCTGAATCGCATCGACGTCTGCGCCGCCTTCGGCTCCCATTCGGTTCAGCTCATCCAGCACACCCAGTTGCGCGAGATGTCTTTGTGCGACGGGGGTCAGGTTGATAGCTCCGCCGGAGGTTGATAGTACATCGTGTCGTTCGAAGACGGTTATTTTCAAGCCCGGGACGAATGGAGAAAGCTCTCGGGATAGGGCTAAGGCGCATGCGATGCCGGCAATTCCAGCACCGACGATGACGATATTTTGTACTGGTCGGATTGGTGCCATTGGGGGTGGTCTGCAATCAGTATACTAATTGCTTGAAGGGAGAAGTGTTGCAAGGGTGTCTCTCTTGGCATCGGCATGTATTCTGCAGATATTTCCGAATAAATTCCATGACTCTTGCGTTCTCCCCACAGTTAATATATACGGTGCATCTAGAAAAGCCGCTAAGGGACTAGAACTCTAGAAGGCTCGCTCTTCCTTCGGCCGGGAGGCCGGGGAACGGTTCCGCAGGCGGATCCATGGTACCGAAGTGGAGATTGCAACTTTCGCCAGTCGCCACGAGCTGGATTCATCACAAACCTCGCCTACAAGGTACGAAGTAGGGAATACAGCGCTTGGCGTTTACGGCATTGAATATTGGGAGAGTTTCGTGTTCTCCAAAAAGTCGAGCCCAATGGAGGAAGGAGCCGACTCAGCCGAGACTGAATTCTTTATGCAGTATGTTCGTGTTTATCTTTAGCTGTAATTAGAGGTAAGAAAATATTGGACCTTCTGTTATGAGAGATCTTCTATATCTTTAGGGTTTCCTTCTCTGGGGTTTCGCGTTAAGAATCCCAGTGATGGCAACCTCGGCCGGAGTTCAGCCTACTGTCCCCATCGATCCAGAGGATCTCCTAACGGTCCCTGCTCCAGTCCTTTTGTCGCCACCAAGCTTAAAAACTGGGACTTGGGGTTCTGCTCCTCTGTCTCCCTCTTCCCCTGGGTCCTGAGCCTTGGCGGCTTTTAATATCCAATCACAGAACACAATGCAGTTCTGGCATCGAATAGAACTCAACGTTACTCAACGTGGCTCTCATTCCGTGGAGATTACATCAGAACGCTTCTGACGGGTCGATCGCTGGGGCACGGATGATTTCAAGTTCCAAAACGCGATGAAAGAACATAGCGCGCACATCCCCGCTGTCATATCAGTTAGCGTCGAGAACCTGAAAGAAATGGGCAGGACCACACAGACCCAATACACAATTGATTCCATAGAACCCGACTGTTTCCGTCCCATAACCAGCGATGATGGGACCAACAAACATCCCCGATGTCCAGCTGATACTAGACACTGATATCGCCCTGGAATACCCTCCATTCGGGCCAAAGATACCAGGATATTTCTCCTGGATTTCATCAACAGCTTCTGTAAAAACCAGTTATCATCCAATGTTCACCATAACGAGTCCAAAGCAACCTACGAGTGGCTTCCATCATGCCCACTCCATTGAGCAGACATATCACAACACCGATACTAAGCATCGCGGCGCAGTAGATGATCGCACCAAACCCATCCGGGCTTGCCCAGGGGAACCGTTCGTCACCGGGAACAGCCATCAGCCAAATCAGAGGCGCCAGAAGAGCGAAACCGATCGTGGTCGGGTTCCGAGTACCAATCCGGTCTTTCAGCCAGCCAACAGGAACACCGAGAAAGATAGCCGGACCTTGGAATGCGGCGAACAACAGCCCCGTGGGGAGGCTCCCCCACCCGAATACATCACGCACATGGAGAGGGAGCGTGGCGTCGAAGCTGGTGGTCAAAACGGCATAGCAAAAATAACTCACGACGCCGCCGACGAAGCGACCGTTGCCAAACATGCATAAATAGAAATGTATCCCTGTCTTTTCGGTAACCCTATCTTGGCCGGTTATCGGCTGCTCCGGGGTTGATGGCGGCAGGAGTGCATCCCTCTCTGGGTCCTGACCATCCCGCTCCGGGCGAGAGATCTCCCTCTGACCGCGCGGTTGCTCCAGCATGAGACATCGCAGGATCACATCGAACACAATGACGAAGAGTACGCTTGACCAGGCTACCCAGTAGCCACCAAAATCGAACAGTACACCGGCCACAAGTGGACCGCCCGATGTGCCTATGGCAACGGCGATAGTTACGAAGCCATACATCTTGCCCAGTTGGTCGGCAGGGACATTGTCAGCAAGGGTTGCAAAGCCTACAACCCAGATGACTGTACTGGCCGCGGACTGTAAAAGACGCCCGGCAAAGAGAGTGAACACTACATTGACATTAGTTGCACAATTATCTCGATGTGAAACCCATACACACAGTGGGAGATGTCACTTACATGAACTCGCCAATGCGATGATCAAAGAGCTCACCAGAGCACCTCCTAGGCCGAACAGCAGCCAGCCCCGTTTGGCGCCCGACCGATCCGCATGGGATCCGATCAAGGGACTTGCAATGACCATGATAAGCGCACTTTGGGATAGCAGCGCTGTGCTGATACGTTGAGTGAGTGAGACATCAAGTCCTAGTCGATGCTCCAGTACGTAAGGAAGTAGCGGAACAAGGAATCCATAGAGATACATGTCTGTAGGATCGCATTAGTATATGCCTTTTTGACCTTGAACGCAGTGAAAGACATACCAGTGAGCAAGGCGACTGCCATTGCGGCGACAATGAAATATGTGGACGATCGCCATCGAAGGCCCCATGGTTCTTGCTTGTCATCTGAGCCTCCCATCGTGGTGTGATTGTTGCTCGCGTTCAAGAATCGGATCAAGATAGAGGAAAATGTTCTACAATTTCACTCAGACTGATTCCCAGCCTCCGGGGCTGATCGTGGGGCAGAGCTGAATACGGGTCTAGCTTATTAATGGCGCAATTCTTCGCCAGTTGATGATCATGCGAGTATGATCCGGCTGCTGCTGAGCCGAAGCTAGGATGTTGGGCTTGGCGATCCCTGACAAAACATAGGTAGCAGCGCAAGGAGATCGAATAAGCAACGAGCAGCTTGGCATGGCGGGCACTATTGAATCATTGCATGCAATGAGGGCATCATCACTGCGTTTCCATAGGTCAGTCGTAGACATGGAAAAAGAAATGCAATGCATCTGCAAAACCACGAATCAGATCAAAGTGAGTGACAAACCTGTACGTAGTAAGTGACGGTACTCGGTAGTATCGATGAGATTTCGATTCCGACGCAGATCACAGCCGATAGACGCACACTAGTTAGTGATCATCACGTCAGAAGGTTTTCCTTTTCGCTGATCGATCCGACTACAACATGAATTCGAAACAACATCCCAAGTAATTCCATGCACCTCGTAGAAATTCAATCATGCAACATATCATTGAAAGGATTCGTTGACTCGTGATACATCGCTCATATCACCTAAATACACATTGGACTCCGCATCGCAAAAAAACATTAATAAGCAAGCAAGAAGAGAATAAAAGAAAACGACGACGACGTCCATTGCAGTGCTCCAGGCATATTATTCTCTCTCCATCAGGGTCTCCTGATGACAAGCGACTGTCCACTCGCCATCGGACCCTTGACTCCAGGTCGTCGACCCAGAGGCAATATATTCCTTCTTCCCTCGGATCGCGCGAACCTTGTATGTGACAACACCAGCCATCAAATCAACGATAATGACTCGGACTTGGTCGAACTGGTATCCGTCGAAACGGTGGAAGGGTGGCCGAACGGCTTTCTTGAAGGCATCCTCGTCTTCGAGCGTGATGATGGGCATTTGCGGAAATAGGTAGACTGCTTCTGGGTTGCTGAGTTTCCAGATGGCGGGCGCGGGATCAGCTGATGTAAGGGCTGTCCAGAGTGCGCGCTCTTTGTTGAGGAGGTCCTCGCGGATGCGTTCGTGCATTGACGGCATCGTGAGTTGTGTAGGGTTTGTTTTTGGTTTGGGGTGGTTCTGGGTATCACGCTTCGGAGTGCGGTGGGGTGTGGTGTAGTTCGGTGCAGTGTGACTGGTATTGTATACGAGGAGGGAAAAGACTCAAGCGGAGGAAATGGGTATACAGATTTTCAGTGCTGGGCTTGGGTTTTATTGTTTGGGTGCCCCTATCGCTGTCATATTAAAATGACGTCAGATGACGTTGAAGGACGCTTTTTTAATGTCGGAGATCAACGTTTGGCTGTCACGGAGATTTTCTATTCTAAGCCATTGTCTTAACATGCGTCATGCCCCACGTTCAACGTTGCCTGTCGTACGGTGGCTGAAAAGTCGGGGCGTCACTGGGTGAGCCTCAATGTCCACGTTTGGTCCCTTCCCGCATCCATGGATGGCCACGCCTAACCAGAGATTTAATTGGATTCCGCGTTTAACGTTGAATTTGAACCATTGAAGGCGAGAGGGGCGTAAATAAGGTCAGGTTGAAGTTGAAGATATTTCAAGTCGACTATTTCATGGCTGCTTGCTGGCTTGATATCGCAACACAATGTAGTACAAATCTTCGTGAGTTTGGCATACAAGCAACAACTTAAGAACTTAAGCAGGAATAAACGTATAACTATGATCGGGTGACAGTTTTTAAGACAACAATATTGTGTAGTACTGCAGACAAACAATAGATTTCTCTCGAATAGACTCTCGATAGTGATAAAATAGGCACAAGGGCTAAAACACGGCCTATCTCTACTTCAGATCTCCTGCGATCGAACCGACCTTATCGCGACTGTTTTTCGCATGAATCTGAACGAGCTGTTAAACGATATTGAGAATCATCAAGTGTTTGGGCCAAGTCGTGCGTCAGTCCACGTTGCGGAGCCTTCTTCAAATTCATCAAATCCTCCATGATGCAAATCGCCACCTATCCCATCTACCAACGCCGTGAGGGTGTCACGATCACAGAACCACATCCCACTAACTACGGTTCCCTTTAATTGATTCCTGAGCAGGAAGCACAAGGCTCATATTAACGTCGAAATATACACTGCAGTTGATGCCATCCAGTACCTGCACAAGTACATCTACAAAGGGCCTGGTCATACCGCTTGAGGCTAATTTGGATGAGATCAAAGGATTTGGTCAATGGGCGGTACCTCGAATACTCTAGGCTAGGTGACGCCGAGGTACCGCCATCCTTTGGTCTAATGCAAAGTAAACTCCCCGCTGGCACAATCTGTCTCTTTGTAGATGTGCTTAAGGTACCGGAGGCATCGATCGTAAAGCATGTCTCGCCGTTGATAAGAGGCTTGTACTCCTAGCTAAGGAATGGACCATAGGGAACAGCCCACTCTTTCCCGACATAGATTTCTTCGTCGGTGAGTGGGAAGTGGTTCCCAGACCTGACACCCTCACGGTATTGGTAGAGGGATTACTCTTCTCAGTAGCAACACAGAAAGAGCTCACGCGGGATTGATCCAACCGAGGGTTTTCGAGCAAGGCGATAAGTATTAAAGAGACCGGTGAAAGGAACAGTGGATGCACAGCGGGTGCAGAATGGTGTAGACACTAGACAGCATGACATGATGGAGAAAAGAGATAAGAGGAAAGTAAGGTGAGGAATATAGATGGGAAATTGTATGGATATTCGGCGAAGAAAAGCCAGGGCCCTAACACTAGTCTATAAGAAGGTTAGCGTACAGCAGAAAATGGCATCCCGGAAGCCATCAAGTGTAGGCCGACCGATACAGTAGATACGCTATGGACGGTGATTGGACGACGAAATGTGACTCCACTATTAGCCTACAGTATTTCGCCGCTTCGCGATGTCTGCGTAGTGCGTACAGCCGTACACAGTACACAGTCACGGCCTCACAGGTACGCACACATCTGGCCAAACCATGCGGCTGAAACATGGTACCAACCGAACGAATCCCTGGAACTGGCATGTTGATTTTCCAAAGTTCCATATTGCTGCCTCAGGAGTCAGGTGTTTGTTTGCTCCGATCCCAAAATCAATATCCAAATCAATAGACTTCGTGCCTGGGCTGATCCCTTCGTCACCTGGACTATATATCTATTCGAGTGTGAAGCAAACCGAAGATCTCGATGTGATGTGAGTGTACTCCGTATGCGTATGCGTGATCTCGGTACTCTTCCGAAGGAACATGCCGAACGCTAGTAGTCACGGGCCCCAGCTCCCACATCGGATGCCCAGATATGCCATAGGTAATGCTTATCTCGAACCCGAGATATCAGGTACCAGGCACCGAATGACATTATCTCGAGCGAGTAAGATGCCACCAGGGAAGACCAATAGGAGCACACTCGGGATCTTGCAGTCGGGATGCTCCACGCGATTATGCTGATCATGCCCTCATTTGGAACCAATATGTCCACTTGTCGGCATGATCCAGCCGTAGCGGAAAGGGCGCAAGCCGGCAGATTCTTCACAG
The DNA here is from genome assembly GCF_028826915.1 of Penicillium bovifimosum. Lineage (NCBI taxonomy): Eukaryota > Fungi > Ascomycota > Eurotiomycetes > Eurotiales > Aspergillaceae > Penicillium > Penicillium bovifimosum. Next base: position 2,739,526 of record NW_026622711.1, read on the forward strand.
GTCTACGGTGTACGCATTACAAATAGAAGGATCCGCCATATGCAGGAACGGAGTCACTGTTAAAACTCCATCTCAACTCACCATGAACCTCAAGCAGGCCCTGACGGCTTCGTTGCTGCTCGCCGGTAGCTCACTATGCGCAGGAGCTATCGTGAACATCGATAAGGCTCCCCATAAAACAATCGCTCCCAAGGTATTCATTGTGTCGATGGTAAGAATCTCCACCATGTAGCTCATGATAAAGCTCATCTCGTTAACGCGCAAAAAGTTCGCACCCGAAGCTGAAGCCTGGTGGAATATTCCCGAGTTCAACCTGCTGGCCCACAACATCAGTGTCCCCGGTCTCTCACCTCTATTCCCAGAAGTCCACTGCACAAAAGACCACGAGATCTGCCAGCTCATCACCGGCGAAGGCGAAATCAACGCCGCAACAACCGTCAGCACCGTTGCTTTCTCCCCCTCTTCGATCTAACCCAGACATACTTCTTCATCGCCGGCATCGCCGGTGTCAGTCCCAGGACCGCCACAATTGGATCCGCCATGTTCGCCCGGTACGCCGTGCAAGTCGCTCTGCAGTACGAGATCGACATCCGGGAGCTGAACTCCAATGCTTCAACCGGGTATATCGCACAGGGAACCGACTCCCCAGGCCAATACCCGACCAACATCTACGGCACCGAGGTCTTCGAGCTCAACGCCGACCTGCGCACAGTAGCAGCCAACTTCGCCCGCAAGGCCAATCTCTCGGATTCCGCGACCGCCCAGGCGTATCGCGCGCACTACAAGACTCCCAGTGGGAAGTACAAGGCCGGCACTTTGGCGCCTGGGGTTGTGGAATGCGACGTCGCGACGACGGATGTGTATTTCAGTGGCAATATCCTCGGCGACACGTTCGAGAACACGACTAAGCTGTGGACGAATGGGACGGGCGAGTATTGCGCAACTGCTCAGGAGGATAACGCTACCCTTGAAGCTCTGCTTCGCTCTTCAATGCACAAGCGGACTGATTTCTCGCGTATCATTGCCATGCGCACGGGGTCGGACTTTGATCGGCCTTATCCTGGGGCTTCGGCTGAGTACAACCTTTTCGAGGCTGACCAGGGCGCCTTCGGGCCGGCTATTGAGAACCTCTATGTTGCTGGAATCAAGGTAGTGCAGGGGATTCTGGATGGCTGGCATCACACTTTTGCGCACGGTGTCCAGGCTAGCAATTATGTTGGTGATATCTTTGGGTCTTTGGGTGGTGTTCCGGACTTTGGGCCTGGACGCAAGCAGGCTCTTGTCGAAGGTGGTAATCTGAAGAAGCGTGGGCTTCAACCTCGTTTCAAGCGTCGTGTGTGAACATAGTATTCTGAGAAGGGGACTTTTATTTTTTTATCTCCTGCATAGCAGCATATATTTAGAGCAGGCTACATCGGCCAAATGAATACATCATTATAATCATCGTCATCATTATCCAATTCGTTAAGGAGCAAAGCCATAGCACGTACCATTGCCCTGGCCAACATGAAACTCCGCATTATTCCAAGATTCTCGCGTCAATCTATTTCGAAAAACTTGCAAATAGACCCTCACGCAAAGACATGCAAAGGAAAGTGCTCCGCCAAAGCCTGATATCCATCCACATTGGGATGAAGATGATCCCCCGAGTCAAATTTCTCCGCCAACTGCGACGGCGCCTTCGGATCTCTCAAAACCTTATCAAAATCAAGCACAGCGTCAAAAACGCCACTCTCCCGAATAAACCTATTGATATTCTGACGCGTCTTCTCCCTCTCCGCATTGGAATAAGGCTGAATATAATCAGCGTCCTTTGCCGACCCGAACGGGGTGATAGTTGCCCCGAAAAAGGGAATCCCCAGAGCATGGATCCGCGTCGCGATCTGTTTATAGGCGGCGATGAGACCCTTTTCAATCTCTGCTTGCGTGGTCGGATCGGTATCGGCAACGCCGATGTCGTTTACGCCTTCGAAGATCATGGCGTATCGTACTCCGGACTGTGCTAGCACGTCCCGATCGATACGGCTGAGGACGTTCGGGCCGAGGCCGTCTTGGAGAATACGGTTTCCGCCGGCTGCTTGGTTGAGAATTGCGATATTCGAGGTGGGCTTGTGCTTTTGCATCTGTGCTAGGACGAGATCCGGCCAGCTGATTTTGTTAGATTTGGTTGCCATTGTGATTGTGGGGGTGGCGATGGGGTTACTTACCGATTGTTAGCGTTTGTGGTGCTTCCTCGGCCGTCGGTGATGCTGTCGCCGATTATTGCGAAGCCGCTGGATTTGGAGGGGAGATGAGCCTCGACTCCGCTGATGAAGTACCTGTAATGGGAGGTTAGAGTACCGCAATCTGGGTGTTCGCGGGATTTTCTAAGGCACTAACCAATGCTCCGTACTTTGGACAGACGAGTCTGTCAGGTTCTTTGCGGTAGTCCAATCCCCGGACGTCATGTATGAGGTTGTCCTACTACCCGGATGGCCAGTGATTGAATGGCCTTCTTGTCCCTCTTCCAGGTACACGGTTATCGTGATAGCTGATTGAGCCTCCACAGGGAAGAAGATTGGATCCGAGACGGCCAGTGCACCGTTCGGGATTTCCACGTCTGGGCTTCCATCGAAGGAAACGGACTTCAGTGACTTTGTCTGTACAGCACTTGTTCCCACTTGATGCTCTGTTGGTAGGCCCACAGTCACCTTGTTGATCTTTAGATTGTTTACGCCAAATGCGTTGGACAATCGGATGCGGATCTCCTGCGCTGGCAGAGAAAGCTGCAAGGTCTGGCGAATGGTTGTATTGCTGAACACAGCGGTAGATCCATTCTATTTTACAGTCAGTACTTGCACCTTGTTCCAATTTCGTGGTGATGAACGTACAAATGGAACAGGGGGTAGGTTGGCGGGCTCGACTAGCTGAGGCATGGTTGTCCAGATGGTAACCCAGTTCGAGTCTTTGGAATTCCCATTATGGCGTTCCTGGAGGATAGGGTAGGAGAATGCTGACTGGATTATACTCAGAGCTACCAGAAGTATGGATGTGTGCCGAAACACACTGTATACAGGCATGGCGTCGAATGTTACGGCGAGTAGAAGATGATTCAACCAACTTCTACTTTCTGCACATGTTTATACTTCGGAGATCTCCATACCCCGGATAATTTGGATAAAAGCTTGTTCGTTCTATTGCGGGGTTGGGTTAAATGCAGCTGATGATTAGCCCTGGTTCCTGGTAGTCGAATACGGGTGACGAATCCGAGCTCGACATCATCATGAGAGTACGGTGAGAGGGTATAGTCATGGCACCTCGGATGTCATCATGTCCATTGTCCCGAGGTCAAGTCGAATCAGTGGAGTTTGGAGTCTGTCTCTCTTATGTCAATTTCCCCAGCCCATCAACAACCTTTGTGACCGGAATTATTGTAACACAGGAAAGCGTCGAGGCGGCTCTGAGGGCTGGGTTTGCTGGGGTGCAGATCTGTTGAAGCAAGGGTGCACAAGATTTTCCGAACCTGAACAGCGTGACACCGTCAATTTGTTATTTGACCAAGGAAGATGACATCGTGGGCTTGAAATATTCCGATTGAGTTCGTTGACATCACCATCCTGAATTGCGGGGAAACGGGGAAATATCCAGTGATCGACAGTTAGGCGCCGACATGGGGAAGGATAAATCCCGGCTAGTCAGTGGGTACACCGTATTCGCGGACAATTCCGCTACCCTGAAAATAGGATATCCCTCCAAGGCTCCAAAGGGCTAAAGCTATCACCTGACTAGCCGGGAACTAGCTGGGAAGAAGATAAGCCACCTCGTGATGAGTGGCCCGTCTCTGGTCAGTGGTCGATGCTTGGCTGCTTTGGCGGATGCTACACGACAGAAGCAAACTGCAGAGAGAGATCCCAGTCTCGAAAATGAGTCAATGACATAGATGATAGCTAGGGGGTGGCATCCCCGTGATATGGGCTCTGCACATAACAGGTAATGTAACATTCCTCATATCTGAGGGAAGGGGGGCTTAATTTCTTTGTTCTTCTTCTCCTGAATTACTTTCCTGATCATAATTTTGACGGGACGTACGGGAATCCCCGGGGGTTTTCGTAGACTTCTATCTCTATTCCGTTCTCGGGTGTCACTGCAATATGTCAAGTTCAGCGCCGGCGCCGGCGCCGTCGCCAGATGACACAACGAAGAAACCAGACACATTGAACACCATTGAAGAGCCGGACAGGTTGCCATCATATGGCTCTGCCCCGGGTGTGATAGATGAGGTGACGCGGGTCGTCGATCACCAGGCCGAACGGCGTCTATGTCGGAAGTTTGATTATCGTCTGTTGCCGATTCTGGCGATTATGTGTGAGTCTACGCGGTTCAAGTCGAACGGTGGAAAGTGTTGAAGCTGACTAGCGACAAGACTTATTCAATGCGCTGGACAAAGGAAATTTGGGAAATGCAGAGACAGACGGAATGTCGAAGGGTACGTGAAGTTCGAGACAAGTGGCATACACTGAGAGAGACTAATTGGACGAATCCACTAGACTTGAACTTCAAGCCGAATGAATACAATCTCCTATTATCGATCTTCTTCGTTCCATTCGTGATCTTTGCGCCACCGTTCTCAATGCTCGGGAAGAAGTTCGGTCCAGCACGCGTGCTTCCAATCTTGATGTTTTCCTTTGGCTCCTTGACGATACTGTCCTCAGCAGCGTATAATTTCAGCGGCATGTTCGCTCTTCGCTGGTTTCTCGGCATGTCCGAGGCGGCATTCTTCCCGCTGGTCATCTACTACTTGACCACCTTCTACCGGCGTGGCGAGCTGGCTCGTCGCTTGGCTGTTTTCTACGCCGCATCGAACATTGCAAACGCTTTCTCTGGACTCATTGCGTTCGGTGTGTTCCAGATCAAGGGATCGCATATTCCGAATTGGCGGTACCTGTTCATAATCGAGGGGACTGTTTCTGTTCTCTTCGCCATATTCGCCTTCATATACCTCCCACGCAGCGTCGCAGAGGCCAAGTTTTTGTCTGAGGAGGAGAAGGCACTGGCATTCCACCGTATCCAGGTTGATTCCAGTGCAGTCGTCAACGAGAAGTTTAGCCTCCGCGAGGCACTTGGCATCTTCAAGCACCCCACCACATACGTTTTCTTGTGCATTGAGATTTGCCTCGGTGTGCCTCTGCAGGGTGTTGCACTCTTCATGCCGCAGATCGTCGGACGACTAGGTTATCCCACCGTCAAAACTAACCTGTACACAGTCGCACCCAATGTGACCGGAGCAGTGATGCTTCTGGCCCTGGCTTTCATGTCTGACTGGGTCAAGCTTCGCTCGCCATTCATCGTTCTGGGCTTCCTCTTCACATTCACCGGGTTCATGATCTATCTCTCCATTGATGATATCCAGAACCAAATCCAGGTCGCTTACTTCGCAACTTTCATGATGACTTGGGGAACATCCGCCCCGTCTGTCCTACTCAGCACCTGGTATAACAACAATATAGCCCACGAAGGTCGCCGCGTGCTGTTGACAAGTATCGGCGTGCCATTGGCCAACCTCATGGGCCTGGTCAGCAGCAACTTGTTCAGAGAGCAAGATGCGCCCAAGTATATGCCCGCGTTGATCAGCGTTGCTGCTTTTGGAGCCACAGGCGCTTGCCTGGCTGCTTCGCTGGGTCTTTATATGTGGCTGGATAATAAGCGACGCGACCGTCGTGATGGATTCGTCCTCCGGGCAAGAGATATCCCGACGGATCGGATGAGAGATGGACCAGCATCTGCTGAGTTCCGGTGGTTTTTGTAATGATAAGAAGGTTGGTGCATTCGGTGCCCATGTACTCACATCTAGTTGATCACAATCAATACACCCCACCCCGTATAAGACTCAAGTGTTTGAAGGAGCTCAGGCTCACCTCCAGTAAGCGGCACACTCAATGATGCCCTAACTGTCCATCATGTTCTCTCTTTCTCCTCTTGAGTGAGCTATGTCACAACGCTGAGCCTGCGGATTTCGCCCAAAGTAGATGCAAATCGACAACTTTCAATAAAATCGATCCTGTGGCGCATTCCTTTCAAACAGGCCCATGGTTTGGAGCAATGCCATTGTCACTCTGACTCAGCTGACCGCTATCTGGAGGGCCATGTTTCATGCACTTGCCCCACAGCAGATACACCGGGGCATTCCCGAATCCTTCGGGGCGACTCCAAACCTTAAGTCCCTTGAGTTCTTATAAAACTGTCCGAGGATCTCAGAATTTCTTAATCCTGCGAATTCTGACAGTCTCAATCCCTACTCCCACAATCATCTCCTTGAAAGTTCCAAACAATGGCATCAAATCCCGGCCAAATCTCGCCCCTACGAGGCATAACCCGCCACATCACCGGGCACAACGACTCGGGAAGAGCCGTGATCCACTCCTCCACCCCAGGCCAATGGGACGCCCTCGAAGAAGCCGGGATGGCATTCAACGTCGTCTACACGTCCCAATTCCCCGCAGACCTGAACAACGACGCAGACATCGAGACACACGAGACACTGAAGCAATCAGGCAAGCTGGGTCTCGTGAACCCGGGCGGAACCGTGTGCCGGATTGTCGACTTCGCGCCAAATAACCAGGCGGTCATGCACAGGACACAAAGTCTCGATTACGGCGTCGTGCTCGAAGGCCAGGTTGAGATGATTCTGGAAGATAGTGAGCCGGTTATCATGCAACGGGGGGATGTTGCTGTGCAGCGGGCTACGATGCATGGGTGGCGGAACCCTAGCGAGACGGAGTGGGCTCGTTGTTTGTTTGTGTTGCAGGATTGCCAGAGGTTGACGGTGGCTGGGAAGGAGATGGGGGAGGATTTGGGTGTCGCGGCTGGGCTTGTCAATCCAAGTGGGAATGATCAGAAGTGAATTTCTTCCAATTCTGGAAATACTTGAGGCAATGACATCTATGATATCTCTAACTCCGTAGCCCTATTGAATCTTGATGACTACCTTGCCGAAATGGCTGCCGCTTTCCAGGAACCTGAATGCATCCTTGGCCTCGGCGAAGGAAAAGACCCGGTTGACTGCAGGATGGATCTGGTTCGTCTCGTAGAATCTGTTCATCTCTTCAAAGCGATCCTTGGGGCCGTTGATGATTCCCTTAAGGGTCACAGTCCTACGCAGAGCCAGCAAGTTGACATTCAGACGGTCCTCGTCAGCATCTACTTTGCCGGAGACATAACCGATACAGTTAATTAATCCTCCAAAGGCGATGCAATCAAAGCTCTTGCGTAGAGTTTTGGCGCCACCGACCTCCAGGATAACGTCTGCTCCGTGGTTCTCTGTGATCTTCATCACCTCGGCCTCCCAATTGGGATTGGTGCGGTAGTTGATAGTAAAATCGGCACCTAGCTTTTTGGCCTGGTCCAATTTCTCATCGGACGAGGAGGTGATAATAACTATTGTGAATGTTAGCTTCTATCCCCTCTTCATGTCGATCAGCCATATTTCCTACCCTTGGCACCAGCCGCCTTCGCAATCTGCAATCCAGCGATCGCCACGCCGCCAGTTCCCTGTAGCAAGATATACTCATCCTTCCCACCGCTCTGCCCCAGCGGTCGCATGCCGTTGATAGACATCCACGCCGTGACCGAAGCAATGGGAAGAGTAGCCGCCTCCTCATCAGACATGAAGCCGGGGGCCTTCACCAAGCCATAGTCGGGGAAAACGCGGTGAGTTGCCAGGACGCCATCCTGTGGCAACCCCAAGCTCCTGCCAAGTTCCTTTTCGGTCACTTGGCCGGTTTGGTGATCCGGCAGGAAGGTCGAAAGCACCCGGTCGCCAACTGCCCATTTTGTGACGCCAGATCCGACTTTCGTCACAACTCCACACATGTCCGAGCAGGGCACGATGGTGGCATCCTGTTCGGCGGTTTTGTGATGCTTGTACTCGCCTTTGGTCACTTTGAGGCGAGTCGGTCAGCATTATTTATGCACAGATGTGCATGTGGGCGGGCGTCGTACCTTCCACATCACGGTAGTTGAGAGAGACTGCGCGGATCTCGACCAATACTTCGTTGGGACCGGTTGCGGGCATTGGGACCTCGGTCTGGCTAAGACTGTCGATGCCTTTCAAGGGCGTGATCCATTGTTTGACCGACATTTTGTTTTACACTGGACTGCTGGAGGAAGAGATTCGAGGAAGAGAAACGTCACAATTAAGATCGAAGCAGGTTGTAAATGACGTTGGAGAAAATTTGGAGACAACCCCACTCAGGCGCCCTCTCCAGGGCCAGGGGCCAGTAGGGCTGAGTTATCGAATGTTCTTGAGCAACTCCATCTCCCTGGCTTGCTTTTATTGTTGGTCGTGAATGACCATGAGGGATACTTTGATTGATCGCTGATATTCACCTTTGTTGTCACGTAGATTAAAACAGCAAGTTCGACCAGCAACAGCCCACGGTAGATGGCCGCGGGGTCTAACTCCGCCTAACTCCGATGGCCTTGTTCACTCCAACAATATCTTGTTCTCTCTCCTTCAATCACAACGTCAGTCATGGACGACACATCACTAACCATGGAAGAACACCCACAAGAGCTTCCCGGTACGTATCCCTCCAAGTCATGGTGAACAAGTCGGCTCATTCTTCCGCAGCTCATTACCTCCACTCCCCGGTCGATTCCTCTCCACGTCTCCCACACACAATCGCCCACAGAGGATTCAAAGGCCACTATCCCGAGAACACCATACTGGCAATAGAAAAAGCCATCCATGCAGGAGCTCACGCACTCGAGCTCGATCTCCACATCTCCCGCGATGGGATTGTCGTACTATCACACGTAGGTGCACACACACTACACCATCAAGGAGACATACTCATCTCTCAAAGGACCCAAGTCTCCTCCGCTGCTTTGGGGTAAAGAAGAAAGTCAAGGACTGCGACTGGGAATATCTGAAAACACTTCGAACCTTGAAAGCACCCCATGAACCCATGCCCCGATTGGTTGATGTACTGGAATATCTACGACAACCGGGTAGGGAGCATCTCTGGATCTTGCTCGATATCAAGGTATGATTGCCCTATCTAGGTCACCGAGAACCAGCTCCATACTCACCTAGCAACTACCCCAGCTCAGCAATGACCCTTCAACCATAATGTCCCTAATCGCCAAAACCATCGAGTCAGTCCCCATACCCGCAATCGGACCCGATTGGCACCGCCGAGTCGTCCTCGGCTGCTGGTCCGCACGCTACCTGCCCGCCCGCGCACAGTATTTGCCCCGATACGCAGTGACACTGGTCTGCATCGACGTCAGCTACGCGCGCCAATTGCTTCAAGTTCCCGGTATCTCCTTCAACATCAATCAGAGGATCCTGATCGGGCCTTTGGGTCGCGGGTTCCTGGAGGAGGCGCGCGCCGCTAGACGACAAGTCTATGTATGGACGGTGAATGCACCGAATATGATGCGTTGGTGTATTCGACATGGCATAGACGGCGTGATATCCGATGAGCCGGGTCTGTTTCGGGATGTCTGTTCGGAGTGGGAAAAAGAGTGTGCGGAAGGGTTGGACCATCCAGATCGTGAAGTTGATCGGATTACATTTCGACAGCGACTTGGGATTCTGGCTATTGCGCTTTATGTTATTTGTTTTGGATGGATTCTCAGAAGGAGGTACTTTACGCCTGTTGAGAGGATGGGGTTTGAGGATCATAAGTCGAAATAGAGATTGGTTGTCTCTGGGAACTACGGTTTATTGATGGATAATGATACAGTTCTCAGACTATTAATAATTCGAAGACAAGATTATTGTTCATTAGACTTGTAAGTCCTGTGCAAAAAAGAACCCAAGCAAACACCAGAGCAATGGAGAGTTACAGTACATTGGAAACATTGCGGCGTGATGAAGAATCAAAGTACACCACCCCATATGACAGAATAATCACAAAACATACCAATAAACAGCTTCTCAAAGGATATAGATGAAGATAGCCCCGATGGGGAAAACGGACGATCAACGCCATCGCCAGCGCAAGCCAAATGGTTGAGATCGCACAGAGGGTATATCGCGATATGTGAAGGAATGAGGAATATGTGAAAGAAGGCGTAGAGATGCAACATGCAACTCAGAACCTCAAAAAAGAAGTTAAAAAACGAGCAAGACGATGTTATCAAATCATCATAAGCCTTGTAGTCCGTCGTTCGGGGAACCGTCCTCCACCACCAGGTGGTAATCGAGGACCGGGGTACAATCCCGGTCCAGGTCCAGGTCCAGGTCCCATTCTCGCACCAGGAGGTGGATAAGAACCAGGGAAAGGACCAGACTGAGCCAGCGGCGACGAGCCAACAGTAGGCCTACGACGACCAGGGTGTGGAGGAGGTGGGGGATGGTAAGCGGAAGCTGCACGGCGAGCATCGCGCTCACAAAACACTTCACCATTCCACTCGAAGTAGTCGCCCTTGAGGAGGACGTGACAAGTGCGACATTGCAGACATTGAGTGTGGAAACGACGACGGTCTGGACGGGCAGGATTCCGCTCGACGGTTTCCAGGTAGTGGCCCTCGATGCCGGTGTGGCAGCCGGCGCAGAGGGATCCGTTGCGCTCGTGATAATGTTGTGCGCAGAAGGGGCGGTTGTTGAGGACGTAGAAGTCGGCGGTTGGGAAGGGTGAGTGGCACTCGAAGCAGACGAAACAGCCGCGATGGTAGCGGCCTGTCAGACGGCCGTCGGAGGATGAGACTGATTTTCCGGTGATTGGCTCGTTGCAGCCTTTGCAGGTCCCTTTGGTGCGTGTTGCAGATCGGGTTGGTGTTCGTGGGGTTTGGGGGATTTGGGGAACGGGGGCTGTGAATGCGCGTTGAGGTGGTGGTGGTCGTGAGAGGAATTCTGTGGATTCGGCTGTCTTTGGGATCGGAGGGGCTTCTTGCTTTTCTGCAATCAATGATAGTCCGGTTTTGTTGATTGCAGGGTCGGTGGGTGAGTCGGGACTGAAGAACGCTGCCGGGATGGGAGGCACATCTTCCATTGTGCTCCGTATACGGCCAGGTAATTCTAGGATTGTTTGTCGACTCCGGGCGGGCAGTTCTTGAACCAAGGGGCCGAGATTGAGTGGATCGGTGGGTTTGGGGTTGTTCAAGCTGACATCGGAAGGGAGGCTGGACAGGGAACTCCCGCTGCGGGCATCGGAAGGCGAAGAATCAGACGAGCCGGAGCTTCCTGCGTGGTTCATCATCTGATCCTCCAGCCCAAGAGCACGCGCAAAGCTGGTGACAGAAAAGGCACTTGCCGTGCTGGCATTGGAATTCTTCCTTTGGGGATCGCTACCAAACTCTGTCGCTGCTGCTGCGGGATGCAGGTGAGTCTGTGCAGGCTGAGATGTGATGTAGTCATCACGATTTTCTGGGTCCGCTGGGGGAGACTCTTCCGGAAGGTCTTGTAGTCCGGTCGTAGGGTTATGGCCAGTGGGAATGCCGAAGTCGAACCCACTAGCTTCCTCCTCGCTGATCCGGGATGAAACCACTGAAAGGTTCGAGTCGCGGGGGAAAGACGACTTATTGGGAGTGCGAAGAGGTGCCGGTGGAATTGGAGGTGTTTCGTCCATGAATGACCGGAACCCACGCGAAAAGCTATTAGATGATGATCTCGCCGTGGAATCGCCATAGCGACTACTGGAAAAAGACGTATAGCTGCTGTGGCTCACCGCCGAATCCCCCCTGTAATGATTCGTAGTCGGCGACATCGAAGGCGGTAATGGACTAGGTGGAAGTTGTATATTTTCTGGCCTGACGCTCAGTCCCAGCCCCGGCGACGAGACTGATGGTCGTAATTGATGCCTGGGTATGTCCGTCATTGGACTCGGTGTCCTCACTTCGGTTGGCGACCTGTTACCGGGCATGGGGAAGGAGAATACCGAGTCCAAGTTGATCACAGACTCATTGTCGTCATTCACATTGTGCTGCAGCGAGCGCAGTGGCGATCGGGCTGGTGGGCTAATCGAGTGCGGTGATGGATGCACACTGCTGGCTGGTGTCGGAACATTTGGCTGTAGAAATGCGCGATCTGGATCTAGGGTTAGTGGGAAATGTCAACTCCCCACATGGCGATTTGAGACATACTTGCAGCAGAGGGGTCAATGGCCGGGGGAGGCCCGTCTCGGGTCACTTTTGGTGAGAGTCGGTCTGGAGATTCTAGGCCCGCGGATGGAGGTGGTGATGGGAGGGCGACGGGGGCTATGAAGAGTATTAGTATGTGTATTATATCCTATCTCGACGAAAACCGTACCAAATTCATTTGGAGCGCAAATGTGATCCCCCATGGAGGAGATCTCGACGTTACACCCACAATTGGAGCATTTGATGGTGGGCAACACGCCCATGTTCATTTCAGCCATCAGCGAAGGACATCGAATTCAGTGGGCCATCCCCAGTCAATATAGGAATTTGAGTAAAACTTCAAGATAAAAAGTTGAAAGACAACCCCAGGAGAAGACGATCAAACTTCGGGGGGGGGGAAGAGGCGCTAGTGGAGTAGCGTCTCCAGTGTGGAAAGGGGGTGCGTAAGTGTGGTTCAGGGGCTACTTTGCGGAGACTGTGTGGGTTAAGAGGCTTGGAGTCTTTGTTGTGACCTTTTACTAGAAACTTCTGCTCTATTTTTGCGCTATCTTGCTTGTATTTGGCCATACTCTTTCTTCTATTCCTCTGCAGTATACCCATACCCTAACTCCGATGCAATGCACCTCATCCCCTGAGTCCACAATTTGCCAGTGGAGCCCCAAACAACCCGCACAGGCTCTCTCGGGAACATATGCATATCCGTCTTGCAATGCAACTGGTCCATTTCTGGTGCCTGCTCCCGGGCCTATCCCCCACCGCCAATCACATTGTCCACTCGATATCCCAATGTGATCAGGATAAAATCAAGGGGTCATCTCTCGATCTGGTTGATAATGAACTCTGCATAAGCAGCCCTTGCGCCTTCCCCCAGAACACGCGAAGTCATCTGATGACGATTCCGAGCATCTCCATTATCTCATTGGTAGTGAAACAGAACAACGTTTACGCCCGTGTTCCCTGACGATCCGCGGGGCCAATTTCCCTCCGAGCTCGTCCCTACTACTGGCCACTGCTTACCCTCAAACAACGCGATGGATCATGCATGGTCCTGACACTTGACCAAAAGCAGAAGTACCCGGCTCTACCAAGAGTCTTGGAATTGCAAAGGGTAACTCGTGAAATCCGACGTTGGTCTGGAGGCTCGTGTAACGCGGTTATGGGTGAAAAATGGGACGAAGTGTAACAACGTCGTATGTCCATTTCGAATGGCGTGCGGGAGAGCAAGACGATCATTTGCCGCAGATACTTCTCTCCACCAGCACAGCCCAGATATGAGGTCGGTCCTCATCCATTGTTTTGCTCTTTAAACCCGCAATAAGCGACGTATATACCGTCAACGCATCGCCCATGTTTCTCGAAGCTGTCGCTGTAGCATATGGGTTGGCCAACCATGGACAGAATCCGTATGGGTGAGAACATGGATCAACAGGTCCTGTTCATGTGGGTCTGTGAACCGATCACCGCCTGTGATGCTGATCAGTTGCAATGTACAACATACGCTGGACGTCTTGGGTTTCCGCTACTTACAGATATGGATAGCCATGCATCCGACAACCATGGCTGGGGGAACAGAGGCATTGGATAGGGAAACGCCACATACTGTCCAAACCCCTTGGCGGATATGATCCTGGGCTATGTTAATTTCTAGGCGGATGCATTGGAGACTAGCTCGGCCACTTACATCCGCTTCTTGAATAAAACGCCTGCGTAGAGGTCCAATGGTAGGCAGACTTGGGTCATGTACAAGGAGTAGAATATGCGCAAGGTGATTGTATTGATTGCCGATTGCTATAGAATAAGGCGGTTAGCTTCTCTAATGTCATTTACCGAAAGATTCCCAGAAGGGACTGCTCATATGTCTAGGTCGCAATATACGTACCGTGCCAGGGACATCCGAAGCGGATATCGGGGAATTTCGTCCCAACTTCCATATCTTCACCCACAAAATACGGGTCGAAAGAGTCCGGCCGAGTCTCACTCCATTGCTGATTCTGTGCCTTTAGCTCTGCATGCACCGCCTCAGAGCGAGGTCCGTCCCCGAAGCAAAACACCAACACGTCCGCACAGTGGGCGATAGCTTGGTTCGCCCATGCACAATCACCTGCATCGGGACCTAGAGGATTGAATTCGGCATTTAGATGCAGGGAACTCAGATCAATGTCGGGGGCTTGCTGGAGACTAAGCGCATTATAAATCTCCTGGCGCAGACCGCTCCAATAAACAGCTTTCCGTAGACTTGGGGTGGTGGTCATCAATGCTGGACCACGGATAAAAGCCTTTGTGCCGAATGAATGGCCTCGAATATCAGCCCCTGCAAGTGGGACTGGTTTCGTTAGCCTCGTCCGTCCGCGCCGATAGGGATTGGGATATCTCACCATCAAATTCTTCCAGCAGCCGTAGGATGACCGTGGCAGCCAACAAATCGTCATCCATGGTGACTCCGTGATCATCCAGTGCAGGTATCAATTTCTCCAGACATGCTTGATAGTAATGGTCCGAGACAAAAGGGTCGAAATCTTTTGTCCGGTTTAGATGGCGAGCTGACATGGCTAATATTGCGTTGAACAATGTCTCACAACGGCGTGCACGAAAGGGGATATGGATTGCAAAATGTTGGTGGCGATCCGTGCAATCGAACTTGACATCATATCAGAATGCGATGCATCGCTCGGAACAAAGGATGTCGACTCACAAATGGGGCAACCTCGTCAACGAAATGTCGCAGCAGGAGTGCCTCCTGGGGGTCCTTCAATGGCCATGGCCGCTGCTGTGGTCGTTCAGGTCTGTCTACCACTGGGAGTGGTGAATGGCCACTATCACTGGTATATGCCTGGTTGCTTGGGCCGGCGAATTCCGGCAAAACAGGAGTATATGAGGGTCTAGGAGAGGGTCTGTCTGGTATTGAAACAGGCCCGACATGACTAGGGAAATCTCTTGCAGGCGACAGATCATCCGTCGCTCCCTCAGTCAACCTCTCTGCTTCTCCATTCCCGGACTCAAGTATAAAGTCAACTAACGGTTGAATGTCAGCTTCGGCCATAATAATCCAGACTCGAAGAACAACCTCTAGGTGGTGGTCGGACCCAAACTTGGTCACGAGGGAATTTCGTCCGCGTCGTCCGACCTTTTGCCTGTCGAAATTTGGTCTCTTTTTTACCTCGACTGCATTCCCGACCTGTGCGGGCGCATCGACTGCATTGTGGCGAAAGTCCGTCACCTACTGATGGTTAGAGAAGAGCTCACGATGGGGGGTGAGAGCATTACATTTATGGTGGAGTATACGGCATGGATCACTGGAAATTGTTAATATGGGATGCCCAGGTGTAAATGGGGTTTATCTAGATTGCTTACCAGCATTGAGGGTTTCTTGCAATCGGCATGGCGAAGATGTTGGATTCTTCATGACTTTTGCGCGGAAATTTCCCCACACTGCGGGGACAGTGATTTCGGTACCAGTTTGTGACGGTCGTGAGAACATGGGGATATCTCGACTGCAATCAACTGCAATTCTCGTTATAGTTGGTACAAACTGCTATAATTAAATGCTGCGACGAATCGCACAGCATATCTGACACAATTTCCAAGGTTAAGAAGGTCAATTCCAATGGATCCATCCAACCTAGATTCCGACATATATTTCCAACATCTACTACAACCTAGTACCTATTCGCCCACTCTGCCAACCGGGCTTCAGCTAAAGTAGGTTGAGCCTATCCGGGACACTTCCAGGCATCCGGGCATGGAACTGGAGGCATCAGTTTTAATTTTGTAACCTCTACCTAGGTATATTCGATACACCTGCAGCATAAGGAAAAGATGACAACTTATAGCCACAAACGGTGGACAATTCCTAACGAGGTCTTCCTAACCTTACAAAATCAAACTATCTTTCGACGCCAGAACATCCGACATCTGGGCAAGACGAAGAATACCCCCTTGCAGATATATCAGCCTTCGGACAACCTATGCAGTGTCTACTTGAAACCTAGAATATCTCTGACGTTATTCACCACCTCAATGGACCGTAGAACATTCCATCAGTCCTGATCGTCAAGACATAGCATAGCATGCCAGGAAACAACAAGAATGCGCGGATCGGATACACCGAAGCAATGACACAATCACAGAATAGAGTCTTTAATATCCACAAGCCTTGTAGAATTCAATCCCATAACCTTATTCCCACCCCAAACACCGCACACCCATATGACACGTTTCCTCGGCTTCCGAGGCACTCGCCTCAACTATGTGAGCATGCTGGGCGTAGTGATGCCAGCAATCATGTCAGTGGGCTATAACCAAGGGTTACTAGGCGGAGTCCTGACCCTCCCCTGGTTCGAAGCCCAGTTCCCCGAAATCGACGTGAGCAACGCCCACCCATCAGAAAAGCACTACAAGTCGACATTGCAGGGGACTGTCGTAGGCCTGTATGCAGCCGGTGGTCTGCTAGGTGCCGTCGCCTGTATCGCACTCGGCGATGTACTCGGTCGTCGCCGTACCATAATAATTGCCTCAGTGGTGCAAATGATCGGGGCCTTCCTGATGGCCAGCTCGTTCGGCTTTGCTCAGCTGGTCGTATCGCGGATCATACTAGGTCTCGGCACTGGAGGGCAGCTAGCCACTGTGCCGATCTGGCAGTCGGAGATATCGCCGGCTAGTAAGCGTGGCGCGCATGTTGGGACGACGGGTATTTTCGTGGCGATGGGTCTTACCCTGGCTCTACTTGTTGATCTTGGGATGTCGTATGTTCCGAACAGCGCGAGCTGGCGCGTTCCTGTTGGTTTGCCGATCGTTATGTGTTTAATGGTGATTGCGTTTGCGTCGCATCTGCCTGAGTCGCCTCGTTGGCTGGTCCGTCAAGGTCGGGTGTCTGCTGCTCGGGAGGTATTGGCAGCCCTGAGAGATACCGAGGTTGATAATGAGGTGGTCGAGAAAGACGTTTTGGATATTGGGTCCTCGTTGGCTATCGCGGGAAAAGGGACTTTTGGGCAAGTCTTTCGCATGGGACATCAAAGAATCTTCCATCGTGCCTCGCTTGCAGCGGGAGGAT
This sequence comes from Penicillium bovifimosum, assembly GCF_028826915.1. Lineage (NCBI taxonomy): Eukaryota > Fungi > Ascomycota > Eurotiomycetes > Eurotiales > Aspergillaceae > Penicillium > Penicillium bovifimosum. The sequence goes on from NW_026622711.1 coordinate 2,756,642, forward strand.
TGGTGTTGTTGCAATTGACGGGGGTCAACTGCATTACGCTCTACAGTACGTCTTCTACTACATAAAATCCGATCATGTCTCTCTTGCTCATTGATCTACTAGGTACGACAATATTCGAAACTCATCTTCATCTCAACTCGACCACATCAAGAATCTTATCCGCGATCTATCAACTGTCCGGCGTTTTCGGTGGCATTGTCTGCGTCTTTACCGTCGAAGGCTTCGGTCGTCGACCCTTGATGATGTCAAGTGCGACGGCCAATACAGTATTTATGGTCCTCGTGGCTGCACTGAGTTCCCAGTCGACAAATATGGTTGCCATGTACGCAGCTGTGGTATTCATGTTCCTCTTCCACTTCAGCATGATCACCGGTTTCGGTGGATTGCCATTCCTGTACGCATCGGAGGTAGCGCCTCTGAGCCTACGCACCACAATCAACGGCATCGGCTCGGCCATATGGTGGGCTCTGAGTGTGTTGATCGCGGAGGTCACGCCGATCGCCTTCAACGCCATTGGATGGAAGTACTTTGTTGTCTTTGCTTGTTTGAATGCTGCGATGTTACCGGTCCTTTACCTCTTCTTTCCGGAAACCTCGGGGCTGTCCCTGGAAGATATCGATGAGGTATTTATCTTGTCTACGGGGTGGTTGGACCCTGTTGGTGTCGCTAAGCGGCTGCCTAACAAATCAGACGATGCCAAATCCCCGGGGGATATTACGGCAGAGAGAAAGGATCATGAAGCTCCGCAAGGTTGATAACTTGAAACTTGATATCATGAGGGCATGGCTGGGAATACAGAATAGTGTGATATCCATTCATCAGGTCGAAGCATTGAACTTCTGGTCTCAATCTCGTGAGTCGTGACTTTGAGTGGAGCCCTAAATGGATCCAAAGGCCCGAGCTTCTGTCCACCGTTCTGCAAAATTCGACGCTCTACGGATATTCTACTCGAACCTAGGTATATCTTGAGCTGAGATCACACAACTGAAAGAAGATTATACATCAAAATGCGAAGAAATCGTTATAAGAACGCAAATTCGAGTCGAGATTCAATGTGGATTGACCGCCATTTGACCCCGCGGAGGAGCCCCTCCGATGTGCGCAGCACGGTCCAAGTAAAGGCACGTGTAATCTTCACATCCGATTGGCATAGTTAGTGTGTAATGCTTCAGCCTGATCTACGGACAGAGAAGTGATATGCAAGGTGAAATATGCATATCCAATTGGAAAGATCTCGGTGATCTCGGTCAGTAGATATGGACACATCCGGAAAAATGAGGAGTGGCCGGACCAGGGACTCCCGAGGACTCCAGAAGCGGAGACCCCAGGCGGCAATGACTCGGGGGAAAAATGGAGATTGCGGTTAATGGGAAGTTTCAGGCTGCTAATCACGATGGAATGACTTGTGCCTCGGTCTACGAGGGATGTGTAGTAGTTAGTACAGCTTGATTGTATAGTAGTGGCATGTTGTCGATGCTGAGGCAACACTGTGTCAAAAGTTGAAAAGACTATTCTACTGCGGTATCGGCTAAAGAAGAGACGGTGAACCAGATAGCTTAGCATGACCAATAATAAGATGAATGCCAACAAATAGCTCGAAGCTAAGGAAATTTGTACGTAGAGAAAGGAAAAAAAAATAGAGAGGAAAAAGAAAAAAAAAAAGAAAAAGGGGGAAGGCGGGGGACAGACCGGAGACAGGCGGAGTACCATATAAATCCCCTCCTTCCATTTTCTCTCTCTCTTCTTCTCTTTCCCTATCAACACTTCCAGTACTCTCGTCACGTTTATTAGGTTCGTATAAACCTTTTCAACAGGTCAGATCACATCTCGTTGAGACGTGGTCGCTATACAACCGCCACAATTTTCGCGACAAGCCTTAACTCGTGAGTCTACCCTCAACCCCAATGCCGTTCCAGAAGTGCAATCACTAACTCGTCACCAGCCGGCACCACCCGTTCAACGGCCGACGCTCATCCAACCGTGGAGGAGCATCGGACTGCGCACCCTACATCCGTTAAAGCTACGCTTTCACACAAACCCACTTTTTAAATCTACATACTTCTCGCTGTGAACGCAATGGCTCCTCACGCTAGCTCGGATGCTACCAATGGTGCCCTGAACGGGTCGGCTCGCCAGGAGTCTTCCCTCTTCACTGTGCAATCTCCCAACGTTGTCTACACCGATGACGAGATCAAGTCGAAGTACGCCTATCAGACTACTGAGATTACTCGCACCGCGGACAACAAGCTGGTTGCCACTCCTAAGGCTACCAACTACAACTTCAAGGTCAACCGCAAGGTTGGCAAGGTCGGCATGATGCTGGTCGGTTGGGGTGGAAACAACGGTTCCACCGTCACTGCCGGTATCTTGGCTAACCGTCGCAACATCTCCTGGGAGACTCGCGAGGGTAAGCAGGCCTCCAACTACTACGGTTCCATCGTCATGGGTTCCACTGTCAAGTTGGGCACAGACGCCAAGACCGGCGAGGATATCAACATCCCCTTCCATGACCTGCTCCCCATGGTCCACCCCAACGATCTGGCCATTGGCGGTTGGGATATCAGCAGCCTGAACTTGGCCGAGTCTATGGACCGTGCCCAGGTGCTGGAGCCCGCCCTCAAGAGCCAAGTCCGCAAGGAGATGGCCGAGATGAAGCCGTTGCCTAGTATCTACTACCCCGACTTCATTGCTGCCAACCAGGAGGACCGCGCCGACAACATCCTCGAGGGTGACAAGGCTTGCTGGGCTCACGTTGAGAAGATCCAGCAGGATATCCGTGACTTCAAGGCCCAGAACGGCTTGGACAAGGTTGTGATCATGTGGACCGCCAACACTGAGCGCTACGCTGATATCATCCCTGGTGTCAACGACACTGCCGACAACCTGATCAACTCGATCAAGACCGGTCACCTGGAGGTTGCTCCTTCTACCGTGTTCGCTGTGGCCGCCATCCTGGAGGACACCCCCTTCATCAACGGTTCTCCCCAGAACACCTTCGTTCCCGGTGCCCTCCAGTTGGCCGAGCAGCGTCGTGCTTTCATCGGCGGTGACGACTTCAAGTCTGGCCAGACCAAGATGAAGTCCGCCCTCGTTGATTTCCTCATCAACGCCGGTATTAAGCTCACCTCCATTGCCAGCTACAACCACCTGGGTAACAACGACGGCAAGAACCTGAGCTCCCAGAAGCAGTTCCGCTCCAAGGAAATCTCCAAGTCCAACGTCGTGGATGACATGGTCGCTGCCAACCACATCCTCTACGAGAAGGACGAGCACCCCGATCACACCGTCGTCATCAAGTACATGCCTGCTGTCGGTGACAACAAGCGCGCTCTGGATGAGTACTACGCCGAGATCTTCATGGGCGGCCACCAGACCATCAGCTTGTTCAACATCTGCGAGGACTCCCTTTTGGCCTCGCCTCTGATCATCGACCTGGTCGTGCTCGCCGAGATGATGACCCGTATCAGCTGGCAAGCTGACAGCGAGGGTGCCGAGTACAAGGGCTTCCACAGCGTGCTGAGCATTCTCAGCTACATGCTCAAGGCTCCCTTGACTCCTCCCGGTACTCCTGTCGTCAACGCTCTGGGTAAGCAGCGCTCTGCTCTTATCAACATCTTCCGTGCTTGTGTTGGTCTCCAGCCCGAGTCGGAGATGACCCTTGAGCACAAGCTGTTCTAGGTCCCACCAGTTTGCTTCTGGTTGAATCCTCTTACCTGCCAACTATAGTCTTTCTTTGAACAATACAAGCTTATATATGCTACCACAATCTTCCTACGTACTTGGTTTCCTTTGCCACTGCTTGGCCTTCTATTTAAGTCTTAGTGCTCGTCCAGCCGCCGTCGGACGTTTTAAAAACGATACCATAGCATATTCTAACTATCCCGTATGGGGCATGGTGACGTCCTAAGCTAAGTCTACGGAGTAGGTGCTAGATACAAGACCTTGTTCCTCAGGAAGCAGGTCTTTGCTCTTAAAAGACAGATTCATAATCATACCCAGTTGACCACGTTCCTCGCCCCAATTAATGGAGCCTAGAGAAGCCAACCTAGGAAACCAATCTACGCCAATCCAAATGGGACGATTGAATCGAGGAAAGTGGAAACGGAAGTGTGCGTCTCGCTTAAATAACGGTACGTGAAATCACGAAGTCCGCCAAGTCGTATCGACTCTACCGTCTTTCTACGATATCCACATTTCTCGACAGGATCCAATATGGATTTACGGAGTAGGAACTATTGACAGGGAAAATATTGGATGAAAACAATTTATCAGGAGACCAAGTGGTTACCATGGGTTACGCGAGGTCAGCTGGGTGGGGTATCCACCCGCATCAACGATCCTCCGTGGAGGCCCCGACTCTCACAGTAGATGTTCCCTTCCCTCCTTTTTGATAGCAACACCTACCGCTTGAATGCATCTTGTAGCAACAAAATGCTTCAGAAAGTATCGTCTTTCCTAAACCGGTCCTCCGTGTCCTTCCAGGTCCTCTCTGATCTCCACCTTGAGGTTAACCGACAGTATCCATCTTACGAAATTCCAGTGTGCGCAGAATATCTTATCCTTGCGGGTGATATTGGGCGCTTAACGGACTATGATGACTATCGCAACTTCCTACAAAAGCAGACAGACCGATTCAAATTGGTATTTCTCGTACCCGGCAATCATGAGTTCTACAATGGGACTTTCGCAGCAGGGCTAGAAAAGGCCAGACAACTTGAACGGGAACCTTCCTTAAATGGAAGATTAGTACTCCTTCATCAGAAACGATTTGATGTCCCGGGATCTTCTGTCACTATTCTAGGCTGCACGCTTTGGTCAAAAGTGCCTCATGAATCTACGGATATCGTCCGGTTAAAGATCAATGATTTCCAGAAAATCGAAGGCTGGTCAGTTGATGACCATAATGCAAATCATGACTCAGATCTCGCTTGGTTACTGGAAGAGATACATTCGATTCATGAAGAAAACGGAAACACGGAAAAGCGAACTAAAAAACAATCTATTCTTGTTGTGACACACCACGCTCCTTTACTCCAGAGGACGTCAAGCCCGCAACACGCCAACAACCCTTGGAGTGTTGCCTTTGGGACCGATATTCTACCACAAACACCAGATGGAGTGAAAGCCTGGGTGTTCGGCCACACGCATTATACCACTGATTTCAAGGAGGGAGGTGTAAGGATTGTGAGCAACCAACGGGGATATGTGCTGCCTTGGAGCACTTCGAAGACGCAGGATAAATTTGACGTGAGGAAGGTTATACATGTACCATGATGGTTTATATGTATTTTCTAGGTAGTCTCTAGCCTATAGTCATATCAGCACAAAGTCTCGCCAATAGTACTGGTAGATACATGGCAACCGATTCGACCTTCAGTCGCATGTTCTATTTACCTACTTCTCGGCGCAAAGCCATCATTACCTACCTTTGTCGATCTTGTAACCGTCGTTTGCCTGACTGGATCAATGTTTTCTTCGTGAAAAATGTGCATATAGACTGGCTTGGGGGCGAGATGCGTGGGGGGACTGCGGGGGAGGGGAAATGAGGGGCCTATGTTGGAACGGGGAGGGGGTGGGATTGAGGAGAAGGGGTAGTGGGGGTTGATACGCAATGGAGTTGGGAATGAGCAAATAATCGCTTTCAGACTATTCCCTCAAACTCCTGCGGGACTGAGGGATTCAAGGACCTTGGGATGTGAGGACCTTGGATGCTAACCAACCTCCTATGAAGATACAAAGACCTGGAGAGTTCCGCTGGGGGCCAAATTGTGATTTAATACATACAAGAGAAAGTATTGACATCTGGGAATGATTATATAGTCATACTCCGCATCAATTTACTTTTCATCGACTAGCTAAACAATTGCAATTGCATCTATTGCATGTCGACAACGCAGCGAACACAATCACCCTGCTTCATCTGGTCAAAGGCCTCGTTGATACCGGTCAGCGGCTGGCGGTGAGTGATGAACTCGTCCACCTTGAGCTCGCCGTTCAGGTAGTCATCGACCAGACCGGGCAATTGTGTGCGACCCTTGATACCACCGAAGGCACATCCCTTCCAGACACGACCGGTGACGAGTTGGAATGCTATTATATATTAGCGATGTACAGATCGAAAGAGAACAAGGGAGATAACTTACGCCGCGTGGAGATCTCCTGGCCGGCAGCAGCGACACCAATGACAATGCTCTCACCCCAGCCCTTGTGGCAAGCCTCAAGAGCAGCGCGCATGACACCGACGTTACCGGTGCAGTCGAAGGTGTAGTCGCAGCCACCATCGGTCATCTCAATCAGGTGCTCCTGGATAGTCTGACCGGAGAGCTTGGTAGGGTTAACGAAGTGGGTAGCGCCGAACTTGCGGGCCCAGGCCTCTTTGCCGTCGTTGACGTCGACGGCAATGATCTTGCCAGCCTTGTTCTTAACAGCACCCTGCACAACCGACAGACCGACACAGCCAACACCAAAGACGGCAACGTTGGCGCCCTCCTCAACCTTGGCGGTCACGACGGCGGCACCGTATCCGGTGGTGATACCGCAGCCAAGCAGGCAGGACCGGTCGGTGGGGATCTTAGGGGTCACGGCAACGACCGAGATATCGGCGACGACGGTATACTGTGAGAAGGTGGAGGTACCCATGAAGTGAAGCAGGTCCTTGCCGCGGGCCCGGAAGCGGGATGTGCCATCGGGCATGACACCCCGACCCTGGGTAGCACGGATCTTTCCGCAGAGGTTAGTCTTGCCCGACTTGCAGAACTTGCATTCGCGGCATTCGGGAGTGCTATAGATGGCATGGCATGTCAGTGGATTGATCACGCCACGCCGAGATCGGAGCCGAGGGAGGAAAGAAGGACGTACTAGAGAGCGACGACGTAGTCGCCGACCTTGACGGAGGTCACGCCCTCGCCGATGGACTCGACCACACCGGCACCTTCGTGGCCGAGGACAACGGGGAATGCACCCTCTGGATCCTTGCCGGAGAGTGTGTAGGCATCTGAGGGTGGTCAATAATCGTTCTTGTTATTGATCTCCGGGTTTCCGGGAATCGTTTTGTTTGCTACCCTTGGCGGGGCTGATGGCGGGGCTTACCGGTATGGCAGACACCAGTGTGGTGGATTTTGATGCGCACCTCGCCAGCCTTAGGGGGAGCGACCTCGATGTCCTCAACGGACAGAGGCGCACCGGCTTCCCAGGCGATGGCAGCCTGTTCAATTGTTCAGTACTGTCCATACCGTTGCGGAGCTCACTGATGCGGGATATGCCGGGTGAGGTCATGTGCGCGGGGTTCGGATAGAGCTTACCTTGCAAGTGATGGTCTGTAGATTTCGAGAGTCAGCGGTTGTTCACGGGTCTTTGGATAGTCCATGCTTCGATAGAACAAGGAAATAATTGCAATGGATCATGGGATTGATTTACCTTTCCTACTGTGCTGGCCATTGTGTAGTGTATGTTGATCAAGTTTCCAAGCTAGGGCACTGAGGCACTGTAAGCAACGGGTGTAAAAGGAGAAAGAAAACAAGATCACTCACATCAAGGAACGATGGTAGAAGGGGAAGAGAAGAGAAACTGATGGGTTTTTGAATCGGGTGGGGGGTGGGACCGGAATGAGGGGAAAGATAAAAAGCGTCAAGTTGGAGATCCGGGCAGAGCTACCAAGTATATACGACCCCCTCATATATTAATACTTTTTCCCCTTTCCCCACTCCAGGAAAACGAAGTAAGATAAGGCGAAGTTTTCCCGTTTCAAACATGCGTGATCGGGAGCGCTCCCGAGTTCCGTCTACGGAATGGGCCGAATGGTTATCGAGTCAGACCATATCTGTATATGGATCACCATGCCCATGACATATGTCCGATAGACATGGTTGGTAGATACGCTGTTTTATATCCACCAAGTCTGCACATATGATAACCTATCAGTCAAAGCTATCTGACAAGAACGACAGATATGGCCGACGTCGGGCTAGTGAACCTCTTTACCAGCCGCAAGATATTCGTCATGCCCAGCATTTAGGTAGCGACTCACTACACAGTTCGACGGATTACGTTGGAAAGGCAGTTCACGGAAGGAGTAGATATCGGTGTAAGTACCTTAACTCAAGGGTTGTACACGAAGAGACAGAAAATCGAACGCCCCTATCTATCTGGACTCGAAAACGCAAGATGAGACTAGCAGCGAGGAATGAGGCTGGATTGACGAGCACGAGGATTAAAGTTCGGCTCTGTTGACTGACAGCCTATGTACATCTCCCGACGCACATGATCACTTCTAGTTCTTCGATAGATTCAAGTCTGTTGTATTTTGAGCCCGGGGAGAGAAGAGGTAGATAAATCTCCCGCGCTAATCACTATAGTACACGGTAAGGAGCCGATCCTGCCTGCTTCCTCGCCAAAAAGGGTGACTGATCACTGTGCCATCCCCTGAACCCTCGAAAAGAACCCACCGTCAGACCGAAAATGACCAGGGCGATCAAGCCCGTGTTGCCAGCCACCGAGTCCACGAAATGCATGTTGTCAAACTGGAAGATATGGTATTCGACCCTTAGTTACCACCCATGGAGCCGCTCTGCATCATTGCGGCGTTCTGTTCCTGGAAACGCTCGTTCAAGCGGGCGGAGCTCTTGAGGTTCTTGTCGACACAGCGCATGACGCAAGTCTCCTCGCGGTTGATGAGGGACTTGGTGGTGAAGTCGTTGACACAGTCATCGAAGCAGCGCTGGACCATCTTGGAGTACATCTAAGGGAGACAAAGTCAGATCTGAGTGTTGGGAGAAGACATGTCGATGACGGTAGGCACGTGGCATCGCGAGGAGGGAAGGGGAATTCGTGTAATCAGATGCCAAAGAGGACACCCTAAAGTTACATACAGTCATAAACTCCTTCATCTGCTTGCGCTCCATGCGGGAGGCGAACTCTCGCTGTTCCGATGCATTGAGACTGTGATTTGGGAATTAGTGGTTTGCTCAGAGGGCGGTATGGAGAGACAATGGAGTGAAAGACAAGACAGATGAGACTTGACATAGTCCATAGGAAGTGCTTACGATTCCATTGTGATAGATGAGTGAATTGAAGATGTTTGATGATAAGTTGCTTTCCACAAGTGTCCTGCCAAACGCTAGCTCCGCTGGTTCTGAGCTTCTCGGACCCCGGAGGAACATTAATCCAGGAGACTCACATCTGTATGCCTTAGGCGCCTAGCAACTACTGCATCCACATCGCTTTGATACTCCAATTTGGCGAGTGGACTTCCATCTTGATGGCTCATTGGCTATGGGCGGCCTATGGCAACATAGTACATCTGTTATTTGACACTCCGACCAACCAGCATGCCGGCGGAGGCATCTGATACACGATCATCGACATCTCTGGTACGCCCAAACGGGAGATATTGATCCGATCGGAGTTACTGGCCAAGAGCGGAATCGCGTCCACGTGATCTAAAGCGTCATCAATATCCCTTCAACATCACTTCATGACGCTATGAATAGACGGTAGCGAGGAGGTAGCCCGTTAAACGTGGCCAAAGAAGGTTACACCCAGATAGAAGACAATGCGATATCATATTTGGATATGCGATCATCTTTGCGATGTAATTCTAAGAATGTCCAGCTTATTCTACTCTCTTGGGGCATATAATTACCCGAGAGTGACGTAGAACGTGTGCATCAAGGCCATTGAGAGTCTCGAAAGGGCTTTAGATACGCGATTTCGAGACCAGTAGGAGGCCAATCAAGTGTTATGTCTACGAGAGTCGAGAATGACAAACTCGAGCCACATTGTCGCGTAGAAACACACGGATAATTGTTGTAGATGTAGTATGTACTCCATACGTACAACGTACTACGTCGAGTTCGTTGGCCAAGGCCCAAAATTCGAGTTGGAGTTATCTGGTAAAAAAATGAAAATCGGTACCTGATCCGGAAGATCTGAAACCCGATACACCCGACTAGTAATCTCAAAGAGACCCCTAAAAGGGTCCAGACACGATCCAAAGAGTCCAGGACCCATCGGTTCCAGACTATGTCGTACTCAGTGGCTGTTCTTCACATTGCGATGAACCAGATCCCCAAATTCTAATGGGAAAACACTAGACATTCCAGGGCTAAAGATACTATACAGCATGCTAAAATATGGTCAGAAAAGTCCTGGCACTGGTAGATTGATCCAAAATGATCAACAACTACAAGATAGCTGGAGGTATGAACGTTGTACTTACTGTGTACTCCGTAGTTGAACGACAGGACCCATTTTTAACCTCATCTTGGGAACCTTGGGTCTTTCAAAACGACTATTCATAGTCGCAGGATCTGGAAAAAGGAGAAAATTTCCCCTGAACAAATCTCCAGAGGTTGTTCGTTGAGCAATACCTAGGCAAATTATTAGCTCTGTCATATGTGTTCGGCTTGGCTCGTGCCCTCCGAGACTCATTGACCCTTTCGACACCTTCAGCCCTTTCGCATCCCTTCATCCATCGTACCTTCTCTCTGACACGATCATCAACTCGTCATCCTCACTTTCTTCTTTGACTTTGTTTATCCCCTGCTCGTGACTTTCGTTTGCTCTGTTCTTTGATCTGCCTCGATCCTGTTCCTGTCCTGTGCTATTTTTGGGCCCAGCCCCAGGATTTCCCACACGAGGGCGGTGACGCAGGGCCCCTTCAACTTTCCCGAATCCCTTCATCAATACCCACATTTCTACGTTGCCTCTGATTATTAGCACCTTCGATTTCATCTCGAGTCGCTTTCAGACTCGCGATGGTAACGGTCGGCAAGTCGCACCCGGGTGCTGACCCCGTTCAACCTCTCTCAACCTCGCCTGATCCCGTTGGCGCCAACTCCCCACCATCGAAACGTGATCTAGCTTCATGGTGGAAGCAGTTCAAGCGGAGTACCAGAAAGGATGATTTAAAAGGTACGTTAATGTTGTTGAACGCGACGAAAGGACAAAGGCGACCGCAAAAATATTGCCTGGGGCAGCCCCGGGCCGCACCGGTTCCCATGTCCTTCCCCCTGAGCCCCCCAGGTCAAATCCTTTGTCGCACAGATGAGGTTGTGGAAATCTCAGAGTGGAAGATTTGGTCGCTCTCTAGTCGCTTTCATGAGTTCTGTATCGTTTTCCGATCTGGTTTGCTGACTCGTCAATCGCAGAAGAAACACCCCGCGGTATCTTCGGAGTCCCACTGAATGTCAGCATCAAGTATGCAAACGTGGCAATATCATTGACCAACGATCACGGAGAGAGCTTCATATACGGATATGTGCCCATTGTTGTTGCAAAGTGTGGAGTGTTTCTCAAAGAAAAGGGTTAGCACATGTTCTCGCGTACCCCATGACTTAGCGCTGACCCATTTTCGAACAGCGACGGACGTCGAGGGCATTTTTCGGCTCAACGGATCTGCAAAGCGCATTAAAGACCTTCAGGAAGTCTTTGATTCCCCGGAGCGATATGGTAAAGGCCTCGACTGGTCCGGATATACCGTCCATGATGCGGCAAATGTACTTCGACGATATCTAAACCAGCTCCCCGAGCCGATCGTGCCGTTGGAGTTCTATGAACGCTTCCGTGAGCCGCTGCGGATTTACCAGCGACAGGCACTGGAAGGAAAAGTGACATCGGATGCCGACAAGTTCGACCACGCCAAGGCTGTGGAGACGTACCAAAACCTTATCATCGAGCTCCCTCCGTTGAACAAACAACTGCTCCTTTATATCCTCGATCTCCTTGCGGTCTTCGCCTCGAAGTCAGATCAGAACCGCATGCCGTCGGCTAATCTGTCTGCGATATTCCAACCCGGCATGCTATCGCACCCTCAGCACGATATGTCACCAGAGGAGTATAAATTGAGTCAAGACGTGTTGATCTTTTTGATCGAGAATCAGGATCATTTCCTGTTCGGAATGAGTGGCACGGCGGCTGATGAGAAAACCATGAAGGAGGTCGAGGCAGGAATGCCACGGCCAGTGCCTCATGGCAATGTTCGGCGATCTGTATCAAATGCCAGTGCAACTACAGAAGGCCACCGCAAGCTAGGCAGCGTCCGACGAAATGTCTCCGTTTCGTCGCGCAATTCGCGTCATTCGAACAACACGCAAAGTCCCGTGACACCGACCTCAATGACCGTCGGTGGTGGTGCTAGTGGTGTTCACCGGAGCAACACATTGCCCTCGAAGATGGGCCCTGTCTTGACCTCTGCTCGCTATACACGAGCCCACGATACTGGCTCGCACAATCCTTCCGGTCTTGCGGTTTCTCATGAGAGTTCTCCGTTGGCCAGTGGCACATCGTCGGTGCGTGAGGAGCCCGAGCAGGTTCCCCGGGCTGTTGCACAGCCTGCTGCACAGCCGGCTCATCAATCCCTCTCGGAGCAGCTACCTGAGAAGCTTGCAGAGCAACAGGACCATAGTCAATCGACTGGCTCATTGACTCAAGGCAATGCGTACGTGCACACGTCAACCCATGGCCCGGTGCCCCCAGCGACTGCCGAACTTCTTAGTATCAGCGAACCTGCGAAGCCCCAGAATATCGCCATTCCTCCCGCTGCTCCTATCGCCCCATCGCCACAGGCCGTCACTCCTAGTCGGGAGCGCAAGCTTTCAAATTTGTTTACCAGGTCACCGCCGCCCAGTGGTGAACTCAAAGAACCCCGGCAACCAAATCGCCTGAGAAAAAAGCGCATCCCCGGGAGTGCAAGTATGAGTGCTCAGAGTTCGGTTAATTCTCTCCACGGTTCGAACGTCGATCCCAGTGCAGATCTTCAACACCAGCACGAGCGATCTGTGGATGCCGCTCTCGGCGGCGATACGACCCCAAGACCACCGAATACCGCGACTCTTGGTGACCGGGAGAACCCCTCTGATTCGAACCTGGCTCTCACCGAAGGGACTGCACAGCATCAATCTGACCATACTTTGCGACCTCACAGGTCACGCACGCCCTCCATGCACTCGCGTTCTTCCTTTACTGACCAGTCTGACATGGATCAGCCCGAGGATAGTTCCCGCCATGAGAATCGTCGTAGCTGGCGGTTTCACCGATCTTCCAAGCGTACCACCGAGCATACTGGACTAGGTCTAGCATCTCCTCCATTGGTGGCCACCAATCCTAGAGCCGATCAAAGCACCAGTTCCTTCGGCAGCGGAAACCACCAAAACCCGGATGTCTCCCATCAGCCGTTGAGCTTGGACGCCGGACTGCAGGGCAGTTCTTCTGCAGGATCGGAGCCTGAGAAAAAGAGTTTATTCGGCAAGTTCAAGGCGAAGGTTGCCCAGGTTCGGGATGGTGTCAAGGATGATCGGGAGCGCACAAAAAGCCCCAATCAGTTGGAAAGCGACCCTTCCCTCAGCAGCCAACCCCTTTCTCCTCTTATTACCAGCTCCGCGAATGGCAATCCTGTCCCTATCGAGTCGCCAACTGAACAACTGAAAGATGAGCACGTGCGTTCGCCAGTGTCGCCATTGCCTGGTGCTGGTCTTCCGCCGTCTATCCCGGAGGAGCCGCATAGTCCTAAGACCACTACGGCTGGTACTGTCACTGAGCAGAAAGAGTCTGTTGAGCTTCCGGCTACAGAAGCCACGCCAGTCTCAGAGCAGACAGTCTATCATGAAACTCCGAAGGAAGCCGTAGGCCCCGCTGCCTCGGCTGCTTAAACTGCTCCAGGCACTATTCACGCAAGTGTTTTCACGTTTTCACCCTTATGATAACCATGATTGCTCATCGACGGCCTGCACCTTCATCCTTTACCGACCGCCACATGCAGTATTTGTTAACCCATTTGACAAGATATGGATTATTTCCGGATCGTGGGCTTCGGTCGAGGCGTTGAACGAGATCGCTATTTGTCTTTTATCCCGCGTTCGTGATGAATGGGCTTTGCCCTGGTGTTCGTGGCCCTCTTGTGCTCTCATCCCTTCGCTGCTTTCTGGGTGGCCCGATGCCATCTGATGTCCCTCTGAATGACCACCTTGTATTCTCTATCCCATTGCTTTCACACACCCTCCATCCCCTCGCAATGGCCCGAAAGTTCTCATATTATTAGCCCGTTTCCGGATCACGTTGCCATGTGGAATGAATGTACGCCTGTCTCTGCGATTGCAGCCGGTCTGTCTTGATCTTTTTTATCATCTTTTCCTCCCGGATCTCCCATTCTTAGGTTCGGCTTGCGGTATCAGTCCGTTGATGTTATAAACTTATGAAAACAACAGGATTATGTTCTTCCATTCGTCTTCTGCGCTCGTTCGTGTAGCTGTAGAGGGTTCGTGCGGCTGTGTTTGCTTGTTGGAGATCAGCTGAGAGAAGGGTCGCTTTCCAACTGATTGGGGCTTTTTGTGCGCTCCTGATCATTCTTGACACCATCCTGAACCTGGTCAACCTCCGTCTTGAACAAGGAAGAAGCAATGCAAAAAAAGGTGGTGGTGGTGGTGGTGATGATTTCGTTCGAAGGACGAGGGGCGTTCAAGTTCGGCGTTGGTCGAGTCAGCCAGCTCACCAGTTGACCAGGCACTTCACGACTAAGCATTTCACGACTAAGCAAATCTCTCCTTACACCACATTACTCTACCGGAACAAGGATTGATTATTCTCATACTGAATACGCATTCCTATAATGAAGGCCCGGGATGAAGGCAATGACCTCCGAGGCGTTCACAATGTCTTAATCGCGGATTGCTGTCCTACGTAGCTCTCTCTCTTATAACCATTATTGTTGACATTTTTACATATTTGCTATGGAAATCGATTCACGAGCCTCCCGGGCACGCTCTCAGGCACCAAATTATATACAGGACCCCATCGTTCAAAGTACACTCACCCACCCCATTTTAAATCAAATGGAAGATCTTTTCTCACCAAATGATCTTCTACCATGCAATCCGAGCAGTAGGACCCTTTGGCCAAAGACGCACGGAGAGCTTCCTGATCTCATCCATGCACAGAATGCCCAAGGCAAGCGGCAGAGGCAGGAACCAAAACTCCAGTGGAGCCGAGCCAGTGCCAAAGATTCTCTGGAGCCCCGGTTCCTCAGTGACAAAAACCGCAATAGAAAGACTAACCATCAAGCTAGCGATAAGCCAAGGGTTTCGGCGCTTCTTGCGAATAGGATCAGCCTGTAGAATCGAAAGACGCTTATTCCGCACACTGAGAAGGTTGGCCCATTGTAGAATGAGAAGGCAGATGAAGTATACACTTTGACCGACGACGTTGAAGTGCGTCAGTTCGGCCTGCGTGTAGCCATGGAATCCATCGGTGTATTTCTCGAATGCGAAGAAAAGTGCGCTGGCTGGAATGCCGGCGTGTCTCCAATAATAGAGGAAGTACATGGAATGGGCACAGACTGTTTCCATGACTCCGATGAACAGGTAGCTTTGGATGTAGACTTTCAGGTTGATCAGATGATCCTTCTTGTGGTTGCGAGGAGGGAGCTCGAGCAAGTCGAATTCTTCTTGCTCCATTATAAGGGATAAGGAGCAGAAAAGATCGGTGAAGACGCAGATGATGATCATCAAGAAGGAAGACAGTGGAAGAGGAACACCGAAGAAGACGTTGAGAAGGACGGGCCAGATCTCTGACCATGAACCGGCTGGAAGGAGATAACTGATGACTTTCTGGAGATTCTGGAAAACTAAACGTCCGAGGCGAATGGCATCAACGATAGAGTCGAATTTATCCATCAAGATAAGATCGGCAGCTTCAAGGGCCACGTCGCTGCCAGTTATCACTGCGACGCCGACATCAGCAGCACGCATTGCAGGTGCGTCATTGACGCCGTCGCCGGTCACTGCGACAACGTTATCACGATTGCGCAACTCGTTGACGATGCGAAGCTTCTGATCGGGCATAGTCCGCCCAAAGACAATCTCTTGGTAGCCGCAAACCACGTCCCAATCTTCGTTGGTCAATTGAGAGATTGAGGGGCCTTCCAGAAGCAGGGAGGTCTGCGACCACGAGAGAGCAGGATCTGTGGATGGCTGAGAGATAGAGTCCTTGCTAAGTCGTCTCTGTACGATCGTGTCGAAAGAATCGGGTTCAGCATCTCCGGAGAAGATGCCGATCTCGCGTGCGATGGCAGCTCCAGTGAGACCAAGATCACCGGTGATCATAAAGAAGCGAGCACCCGCTCGTCTGCAAGCTGCTACTGTTGAGGAGGCTTCTTTGCGCGGCGGATCGATGATACCAAACATTCCGACTAGTGTGAGATCGCAGATGCCTTGGCTTTCAATCTCGTCTCCAAAAGCGTTCGTTCCAACGGGCTGGATCGATGTATACGAACGCTGGCAAAGAAGAATCACTCTCTGGGCACCCGTAGACATTTTCGTCTGAGCTTTTGCAAGCTGCTGCACGGCCGCTCCATCCAGTGGCTGAACGCTATTGGTCTTGCAAGACCAGTAGGACGTACAATGGGGAAGGAGAATGTCAGAAGCACCCTTCATGAGAAGCAGGTAGCTTGGAGAAATGTCGTCGGTCTTCCGAGGCTTGTGCACAGTGAGCATCCACTTGTTCTTCGAATTGAATGGGATGCTGAAGACACGTGGATATTCATCGTTCATCGCCTTGACCGCACCCTGCTGGGCGGTTTCAACGAATTTGAGAACAGCACCGTCGGTGGGATTGCCAAGTATCTTTCTCTCTGCGATCGGAAGTGAAATAGTCGCTGGATCAAAAGTCGCGTCGTTGCAAAGAGCGGCGACTTTATGAAGATTCGACAGTGGCCCCAGGTTGCCTTTAGTGAAAGCTGCAAAGGCTTCTTCAGCAGGCATGCTCGAGTCCACAAACGCGGTCGTGATCACACTCATGCGATTCTCGGTCAGGGTACCCGTCTTATCAGAACAAATGACGTTGACACAACCCAGTGTTTCCACTGTGGACAGACCCTTGGGAAGGATGTTGTTGTTCTTCATGCGTCGAGCCACCATCATGAGAGTCAGGGCGACACCGACGGGCATACCCTCTGGAATGAAGGCGACGACGCAGCCCATCACGTCGTTCAGCATAGCCACAACGTTCATGAAGCCGGGGTGATCTTTTCGAAGCCACCCAGACCAGGTGAAGACGAGCAGGGAGGCAAGGCAAACGGTCAGTCCGACAATGATATAGACGAATCGAGTAATCTCACGCTGGATGAGCGTGGGTTGCTCCTTGACCGAGGAAGATGATACCGTGATATGGCCCATGACGGTATCCTTTCCTGTCAACACAACGATGCCGATTGCGCTACCATTTGTGACCATGGTTCCCATCAGTGCAACGTTGCGGGACTCGAGGAAATTGGCGTCCGATGCCTCAAGGGAACCGTCGATTTCATCGGATTCTCCAGTCAGAATCGAGCGATCGAAGCGGACATCTCCAGAGGTGGCGAGAAGACAAAGATCCGCAGGCACCTTGTTGCCGATATTCAGCTGGACAACGTCGCCGACGACGACTTCAGTGGATGGAATTCTCGTGGCGACACCGGATCGTAACACCACGGCATCGGTGGGTACCAGGTCCAGAATGGCTTTCATGGTGCGAGCAGTGGACCAGTCTTGGAAGGCAGAGAATGAGGCCTGGAGGAAGATGACTATCAGGACAAGGATGGCCAAGCCAAGATTGTACGGAGCCGGATCTGGATCACCAAGAGGGCGCCAGCAGATGAAGAATATAATGACACCTATCCAAAGGATCGAGCAGAAGCCCCCAAAGATGTACTTCAAGATCTTCTTAACGTAGTTAGGAGGGATATGGGGCAATTCGTTCTTGCCATCGCGGGCTAGACGGGCACTCGATTCCTCCTGAGAGATCCCCTCAACGCTACTGTGAAAGCGCTTGTAGAGATCTTCGACAGACCGAGTGTGGTAGTCCAGGGTCTCCAAATAGCGGGAGTTATCGGGAGTCCCTTTGCCCTGGGCTTTCAAGTCTTCGTCGTCTTGCTCACGCCTCTCCGATTCGGAGATTTGGTGGCTCAGCCGATGAAACTCGATCTGCATATTGGAGACGGATCTAGCACGGCTGCGAGAGCGCGAGCGAGTCAAGGAACGAGCCCGACCTGCATTCTTCCCACGTCTTGGTCCATCGGCACCAGGCTCACGGTCGTCCGGACCGAAGGAGATAGTGCGATCCTGTATACTGAAGCCATATTTGTCGACCGAGGGGGATTCTGGCATGTTTTTTTCGGATTGGTCGTTGAGCTGGCTATTTGGGTACCCTATGGACATCTTTAGTTAGCGAAAGAACGAGGAAGAGTATCAGTGGAAGAAGGAAGGAATTGGGCAACGTACGACGGCTTCAAGCTGAAATTCAAGTTGAAATGAGACAAGAGAAGAAGGTTGAGGCAAGGCTTCTTGAGGTAGGTCAGAGGAGACAGAGTATATGCGAGTCGAGCAGGCTTTTAGGACAAAACAGTCACAGACGAACGGAGAGATATTTGGATGAAGCTCAAAGGTTGGCCCGTCTTATAGATCTAACATATGGAACCCACGCCAGACACAAAGGCAGTTCCATGAGCTGAGAGTTTCGTCTAGATTACTATTTTACGTACAATTGGACAAAGTAAAGGTATTTCTTGCTATGCTATCGTGACATCGTAACCTTGGAAGTGAAGATGTTTTCAGTTGTGGTATGCGATAGGTCAGAATAAGTCCCCGGAGTGGGCATCAAGCTTAATGCTTAAAGTTGTGGCTGTGTAGAAGAAAAGGTCTATGCGGGAGCCATGTGGTAGGTGACATTTGTACAAGCTTTTGCCGTTCTCGGTCAACAGGTCAATCTTGGAACTTTGGTCCATCGAGGGATTTATTTTGATGTGGCTTGCGGATGCGGCGCCGTTTGGTACAACAAATCCCTCAAGCCTCAACAACCGCTCCAGTCTAACCTGAAAACCTCCAACCGTGAGCGATTTTGTTGCTTATCGAAGGAAAACCATCTAAGCGAAGTTGGTCACGTCGATCTGTTCTAATGGCCACGATATGCGCGAATATACGTCTCGACGGTCTCGTAGCCCAGAAAGGCAGGTCCGCGCTATCAACACTCATGGAGTCATGGCCAGGAGACCGAGCCAGTAAATACTAGACAGTTGTCGGTAAAATTATTGTATAGCATCCAGTGTGGACTGGGACAAAGTAGTATATCGAAAATCCCTCACACAACTAAGCTTCCCTCATAACTAGTCACTTTGATGGGTTTACCCTAACTTAACCCCAAACATTGTTCTCTACCGGTTTTGTGAATAAATTAGCTAAGAGAGAAACTGAACTCCCAGGACTCAAGGGATATCTCATTTCTATTTAGCCCTCATCTTCGTCTATGTGATATCAAATGCGTTTGCAGAGGTTGGGGGTCGACATACTGCGCATCAAGAAAGATCACACCCTCGGTCCCAATCGACCCACTGATCAAATTTGCTGCCATCGAAAAACCTTGATGCTCTTCACATGCATTTCTTCCTGTGGGCTATCATGGGTTATCACACTTCGTATTGAGCCACCCGGCGGTGATATCTCTATGCCGGACTTCTGACTAAAAGTCAAGGCAGGACCGGGCATAGTCACTCTCTTTAGTCCTCACTTCCGTGGGATTCTAGGCTTATTTAGGACCTGTTTACATACATAGGATGTCTTGTTGTATGCAGACCGAGGCTCTCAAAGTGTGTCATTCTCTTTGTTTATCCCGGCTGTATACACAGCCTGCTTTCCCCTAATTTCACGGATCGGTTTCTTCCTGATTTTCCCCACCCAAGTTTCGTAGGTAGCCTCCCAAGTCCTAACAGGAGCTCGGGAGACAAGCTCAACTGAAAATTTCTCCTAATTGCCCTGTACCTTATACGCTGCTGCTGACTGTTGGGCCCTCTTTCGCATCATAGGGTCTATCCAAAGCATTCTCCTCCTGCCATACAATCCTGTCTAATGCAGAGTTTCCAATGTCCAGTTGTAGATAAGCTTAGTGGCGCTTTTAGCGTGACCTAATTCGCGTAGTAGTACTCTAACCCAAATATCTCTGTCTATGAGAGATTTTCTTCCTCCTGTCTCAGTCTACTGCTTCATTGTGTTGTTCACTTACCATGAACATGTCTTTCTACCCGCCGGGATGGGACTACGATCGGGTCTTAAGTGCCTCCGATGATTATATGATGGGATTAACAGCTGAACAACATACAACATTCTTCGGTGGCCTCAGAGAAGATGGTATGAGACACGAGAAGGATATCTGGTGCCATGTCTCTAAAGATGGCATCCGGCAATACGTGTAAACCTGAGATTGAGCGAGTGTTTGGATAGGGATCTTTAGCCCAAATTTTCTCCATAATCATATAAGTATAACTTGGGATGTGAATGAGTGATCGAGGTGCAAATTGCAATGAACTTTTGTGTGGAGGGTGTAATGGGCCTGAAGAACGAGGCGTAATTCCTGCCTAATATATCAGGTGACAAGGCATCAATAGCACCACCAATCACGATCGAACGATCATCCCCATCAAAGACCCTCCCATTCCCACCTCGGACCAGCCGGAGCTGCTCAGGGTCTGTTTTCTTCAGAAAACTGACAGCTCGAAGCCGCAATGGCCCCAGACACCTCTTCCGTGCCAGGGAGTCCTTCCTCACCGCAATCCCCCGTCGAGAAACCGTCCGCTCCGCCCATCAACATCCTCCCCTCGCCAACAGCCCGCATCTACTCATTTGCGCACCCAGCACTCCTTCTGGCATTGGGCGCTACTCGTTTCGAAGCCTTAGTGGCTGATCCCACCAAAGAGCTCCTAGCCACCTTACCATGGCTCACACTTATACAACTCTCCTACGTGATTCTTTGTCTTCCGCCCGCTGGCTCGACGACAGAGACAGGCGCGTCCACAGCGGATAACAAGTCAAGCCCTCGGACGCCTGGGCTAGGTGGTGCCGCGCGCCATGGAAAACATGGAAAGCGGAAGCAGCATGCCAACAGCTGGGCATGTATTTGGTCCCGATCACTAGTACGAGATACCCTGTCCAATTGAGTGTTGGCTCCGCGGCATTGAACGCTGACACGAATTGTTCTTTTTTTAGCCGGCTTTCCTATCGCTCTCCCTGACCTTCGCCCTGGCCACACCGGTTCTGACCGTTCTCCTGGTTCTATTCGGCGCACCGCTGACAACGCATAATTTCGAGACCATCCTGTGTGCGGCTCACATGGCCGTTCTGTCTGCGACTGCCCTGGTTTATGTCCATGGGGTGGATCGTGCCGTGTGGAATGAGGTTTGGGGTATCAATCGTCCCGCCGATGCGGTTTGGGGTGGCGCGCTCGGCACGGGCTTGGGAGCTTGGTTTGGTGCCATTCCCATTCCTCTTGACTGGTGAGTTATACATGGATGCTATGCCTCTGATATCACCGCTAACACTCTGTGAAGGGACCGACCTTGGCAGGCATTCCCAATTACGATTCTTGTTGGAGCTTATATTGGCTTTGCTGTTGGCTCTTTGCTTTCTCGTACTCCGTTGGTGTTTGGCAAGCGGGTCCAATTCACCTCCGAGGACGTCAGCGAGACTGAAAAGAAGACGAACTGAAAGCGTTGTCGTGGCGATTTGTCATATTTGCGCCACGTGTCTACCCTTGAATACATTTCGCCAGGCTTGTATTAGTATAAAAGGCTCTCCTCGACTGCTGCCACCATTTCTAGGGCTAGACGTCTCAAAATTTAATTTGTTAATGCAAACATCTTGTTCAGCAAGCCAGCTTGCTTTACAGCTTGCTATGATCCTTAAAGCTGCCATGCCTCCCTAAACCTTTGCTAAACTTAGCGGCACCTGCAATAGCTTCCTTTGAGATCACCCTGCTCCCAACGTCAAACTCGTGGGCCATGGCATCCTGGAACGAAGATGCCTCATAAGCACTGTAATAGCATGACTGGCGGTCTGTGTTGAGGCAAAGTTCAGGGAACGTAATGAGCTGTCTTGCAATCGCGATGGCCTCCTTGACCGAATCCCCTTTAGGAACCACCCGGCTGGCGAGTCCCATATTAAGTGCCTCCTGGGCGCTCACAGGCCGACCGGTCAAAATCATATCCAGGGCACGACCCAGTCCGACAATGGCTTGCAATCGGACAGTTCCTCCATCAATCAGAGGTACACCCCACCGCCGACAAAAGACGCCGAAGACTGCGTCTTCTTCAACCACGCGCATGTCTGCAAGCAAACTCAGCTCCAAGCCTCCTGCCACGGCATATCCAGCGATAGCACATATGACGGGTTTTTTGATAGTAAGTCTGGAGGGACCCATTGGCCCTAAGTTCCGACCGTTCACAGGCTGGAGGTTTTCGCCAGGTTCGTCATTACCGGCCTTAGCAACGGCATGGAGATCGGCTCCAGCGCAAAAGCTACTCCCGGTGCCTGTCAGAACGCACACTTTCTGTTTCGGGTCTTCCTCAAAGAGGAGAATGGCTTCGTAGAGCGCTTTCGCAGTCAAGGGGTCGACGGCATTCTTCCTATGAGGGCGATTGATGGCGATGACCGAGATGCCGGGATAAGATGAAACATCGGTTGTGACTCGATGAGGTTCTTCCATGTTCCAAGGTGTGTAGTTGGTTGATTCAATTGCTGGTCGTAAGGTCTTTTATAGACTTGCGACATGCCTCGGCTAAACCCCACTCTTCACCTCTCCTCCAACCACCCCTGCCAGTCAGATCGACGCTGTCGGGCATAGCGCCATGTCGTCGGCATGTATAATCTGTCATAAACGAAAGGTGCCGAATATTCCCCTGCTTCATGACCAATTGCTGATTCTTTTAGGTGAAATGCGACTTTGCGACGCATGACCCTTGCACCAACTGCAAAAAGTCCGAGGTGGAGTGCAAGTAAGTAAACTACTGTGTACATGAAATCTCCTCGTTTCTAAATTGACTCTCGCAGGCCATACACGAGAAAACGCAAGCGCTTCACCAACAGCCTGTCTCCAGGGCGAAATGTGACGGGTTCTGCATCTTTGAGTCAGACACCTCGGAGTTCGCAGGTTCCCGCCGAGTTGGAGATTCAGCCACAGCGGAACTCTTTCAGCGTGCCTCACAGAGGAAACGGACCAGAAGCTAACGTTGGTCTGCCTGCGAGTAATGGCGAACCTTTCATCAAGGAAGAGAGCTATCGCGGGCGCGACGAATATGTCGGCGGCAGCGTCCCATTCGATGAAAATATGGTCAAGCCCGGTCGCGAAACCACGTACACGAACCCCAAAGAATCAGTAGCTGATTTGCAAATGCTTCGCGACCAAGGCGTCTTCGAATTACCTCCAATATCGGTACAAAAAGAGCTAATCGCGAGTTTCAACACGCATTGTGCGCCTTGGACCCCCGTTGTGGATCCGAAATGGCTGGATGAGAGTGCGCCATCGATGCTGCTTCTGCAGGCGATTTTTCTCGCTGGGAGCAGAGTTTCAAAAGCTCATCTCGATTATGGCTCTAGCGAGGTGTTTTATAGACGAGCGAAACTGCTTTTTTCTTCGGTGGTTGCGACAATCCTTTGATTTCGATTGTCGCCGCTTGCCTCCTGCATTGGTATAACCCTGTCGGGCCTGAGGATGTGTCTACCGATACCAGTGGCTTTTGGATTCGCACGGCTGGAGCAATGGCCTTTCAGATTGGGCTACACAAGGAGCCATCACCACATGCTCGAGATCGTGGGCTGAGGAGAAGACTGTGGTGGTCTCTGGTGGTAAGTACCCATCCAGTCCATAGCCTACGAAAGTCATCACAACCTAACCCTTCCAGGTCCGCGACAATATAATTTCCGTTGGGGTTGGCCGACCAAGGACCATCAATCTGCGTGACAGCAATGTCCTTCCACCATCAATGAGCGATTTCCCCGTGAAGAACTTCAAATCCCGGTTGTTCCTAGCCTATTGCACGATATCGCAGCTTCTGGGAGACACAGTAGAGTCCCATCTGCGACAAGAAATCTCCCTCCAAAGGAAAATCGATCTTGAAAATGCCGTCTACAGATGGGCAAAACAAGTCATTCCCAAACTCCAATCATCTGTCGCCGAGCAAGAAGATGCGCCCATCTGTACCCTCCAAATCCGGCAGATGCTGATCATGTATTTCGTCGTGATCACCATTCTCCATCGTTCCCCCACGCCAGGCAGCGTACCACCCGCAGCATCGCTGGTCGCCTCTTCCTTTATCGCCGGGATCTACGAAGAATTCCTGCTTCGAGATGAGCTCAGATACTTAGGGCCCGTCTTTGCATTCTATCCACTCTGTGCTGGAGTCTCACTCCTTTCCAGCTGTCGCTATGCACATCTGCAGAGCACCGCCGAGCACGAAATAACAGTTATGAAGCTCTCTTTACAAAAACTGTCTGAAAGATGGCTCTCGGCCGTCGGACCTTTGCGTGCCTTGAATAACTTGACTGAGAAAGTTCGTGAGCAGGGTCACTTTGAGGAGCCACCGCCCACGCTTGACTCGGATGTAGCGTCCTTCTTTGAAGGATTTGACTCCAAACTGTGCAAGCAATGGCAGACTTTTGGTCAGTCACCTGAGACTCCCAGTGCAAACACAGGTATCGCACCTACTTGTACCTTGACGGATATTCATGATCCCAATGATGGGCTGGGGACGATCGATGGCCCAGCGGGGCAATCGATAGATGCTTATGACTTTACCTCGCTTGATGTCAGTTTGGATCCTTTCAGCAATAATTGGGAAGGGGCTGGGTTTGATTGGAGTGGCTCCTGGCTACTTAATATATGATTGTCGGATGCATCGGTGTTAGGGCAGAGGTCGTCAGTGGTTATCAGGTCTTGTTTCGTTCTTTCTCTATGTCTAAGTATAAAATTATTCCTCTTGTCACTCTCAAAATACGTACCCAAGGGGCCCGGACTATACAAGGCAAGGTAATATCTTTGAACTGCAAATAGTTGCTCTCATTCCCTAGTATAGGACTTCGGAAATAGGAACATACTGTTGCGAGTCACGACCTCAAGAATAGCTTTCATTCATGTCTCGTCATTATCTCAATACTAGCTTCAGAGCTTTGAACCGGCCTTTTGCAAGGACCGATGACCAGAAGCGCGCTTCTCCGGCAGATCAACACCCCAAGCAATACGGCAATCCCACTGCAAATGCTCCTCTCCACCAGATGTAGCGCCCGCCTTATCCTTCACCGAAAGGATATCATGGAACACCTGGTCCCCGACACCACCCTCAATACTCAGCACCCAGCGACGAGCGATCTCAGCAGTCACAGGATCATCGTCACGCTCAGCATCCAGGGCCAAAAGAGCACCGCACAGAATCCAAGCTAAAGTGAACATAAAGCGACGGCCATCAGCAACAGTCGAGGCAGGATCTTGAGCCACGAAACGAGCACGCAGAGCATCCCACGAATCACCCAGAGCTGTCCGCAGAGACGCGTTCTTGATCAAACCGAGGGTGCGGTCTAGCCATTTTCTGAAGACCTTCAGATTGTCGTTCTTGAGAAGGTAGCGCACGAATTCACTAGCCAGCACGTTGGTTGTACCTTCCCAGATGGAATTGACTGCGTTGTTGCGCATGATGCGGGAGATGTTAAACTCGGGCTCGTCGGCCTCGTCCATATACCCGACTCCACCCATCGACTCCTGGCATTCCTGGATTCCCAAAGTAGCCATCTTACTGATGACAGCCTTGGCAGTCGCGGTCAAGGCACGGAAAATCACCTCGGCTTCCCGGCCGATCTGGGGTAGATGCGCGAGATTCTTGGATGACGGTTTCTTATCCTCGACAAGGCCGAACAGCGCAACGGTAAACCACGCAAGGCTTGAAGCGCCCCGATGCTTCACTTCCAAGTCTGCGAGGAGTCGCAGGTGCATGGGAATGAGCCAGAGTGGCTCGCCGACAGTAGTGCGTGCCTTGGCGAAGCTCTTCGTGATGCTGATAGCGCGGCGCCAGCCGCCGAGCGAGCCGATGAATGTATGCAGACGGGTGACGTTGAGCAAAGGCGCGATGGTAACGATGCCCTGATCTAACTCACCAACGAGATGCGCTCGCATATCCTTCACTTCTAACTCGGCTGTCGGTAGTTCTTTGGTACCGAGCTTATTCTTCAGGCGGTGGATTCTCACGCCGTTTGATACGACTCTAGAAGTCCCGTCCGGGCCCACCACGGTTCGTCGCAGTGGCGCAAGGAAGGTGCTGAGTTTGCCGGAGGGCGTTTTCGCGAGCAGAAGTGCGAGGTTGGCATCTGTGGCTGAGGAGAAGAACTTGAATCCGCTGATGAGGTAGTCACCTTCACCCAGAGCATCGACGCCTGAGGGATTAGCTAGTGGTGAGTATGTGGCCCAGGTTTCGGTGTTTTGGACATCGCTGCCACCGGCTCTTTCGGTCATCCACTGGCCCGAGGTCCAGTGATCGTCCTTCTCGGAGATCAGGCCCTGGAAGGCAGTCTGGAACGGATGTGTCGGTGGGAGCTTGCCGATTCTCGATGAGAGAATAAACGCAGCACCATCCGTCATGCTAATGGGGCAGGAATAGAGGCCAGAAGAAGGACCATACAAATAGTTTCTGCACTCATAACATCAGTAATAGCGCAGGACCGCCCAGCGTGCAAAATTACTTACAGCGCATACTGAACCGTTCTCCGATCAACTCCCAAACTGTGATCATAGCCCGCTGAGACGATTCTGGTCAAATCAAGTCAGATCACGGTCATTTCATAAAGGCAATCTGAAAAGTTCACCTATTCCGAGCACCCCATTTTCCTAGCTGTTTCCAGCCCTCAGTGGTGACCAAGCGATCATAATCATACCGCTTGCCCCATACGTTGTGGCTCTTCACATATGGCACATTACGTTCAGCATCGCCACTCCATTCACGGATCTGCTCTGAAACGGCCTCGGCACCAAGCTGAGTGAGGTGTGGTTGTACAGATTTCAATGTAGCGGATGGTAGGTACCCTGAATCGCGGTTAGAATATATGATTGCAATATTGAGGCAATACTCACATGCCAGGGTCCGCTCAAGGCTGGGGTCTGAGGTGTAGGTGTTCTCCAGAGGTCCAGGCTCGGTGATAGACCCGGTATCTACGGTAGCGGGCTGTGGATTGGACATGTTGGATTCCGGTAATGAAGATTAGTTCAGTATCGAATTCTCCAATTTCCAGTAGGATTTGGAACGAATTAAGAATTTTAGAACTTGAAAATGCGGGGGGAAGCTTAAATCAAAATAGACCTGAGGGCTGGGGACTGGGGTTCGACCCGTAGCCCGTAGACCTCGGCGTTCCGAGGTCTATCTTATGATCGTCCAGAGCTCACAAGCGGGTACAAGCGGGGCACTTGCCAGTTGCCACCTTTTCCGATTTGCTGTATGAACACAATTGTCATTTACCTATGCTGAATCTCATGGATTTTGATAAATGATACGTCGATTGTCCAAGCGAATGTGCGGACGGTCATTGAAGGAACTATATCCATGAGGTAACAGTGTGATCGTCTTCCAGGCTGCTCTAGACAAGGTATCGGCAGGTTCCGACATGACAAGAATCAGTTCTTTTATTTTTCTCCTATGGTTTCAAAACACACAGCTCATCCTTTTTACATATCATGCAGCGTATTATATCCTGTTTCCACCAGGCTCCGTGGTCCTCGGGCATCTGAACAAACATGCCAGTAGAACAAACCACCGAGTTTGGCCGATGTCACGAATTCAGCCTTTTGTTTCACAGTTTCTGGGGTGTCATATGTGACAAACCCGCCATCGGCCCCAACGCAGAACGCAGCGCCAATGTTCCTGTCGTGGTACTCTTGTGTCCCCGGTCGGGGCAGATCACGATAGTCAAAGACACCGTCCTCGCCGCCGTGCCCAGTGTACCGCTGACCAGGGCCATTGCTCCCCAGGAACGATCGACCATAGACTGGGACACCAAGTATAACTTTTCGCGGAGCAACTCCTTGTCCAGTCACGTAAGAAACCGCAGAATCACCGGATACCCCTGAGCCATAGAGCTGCGCTTGATGGCCAGTCTCAGATTCCCATGGCCCAGCGAAATCGTACGTCATCAGGTTAATCATGTCCAGATACTCTTGCGCGGCGGCGAGATCAATGTTCTTCAGCGCCCACTGGCCAGCAGGAAGGGCGGTAGTCAGGACGTATCGTGGTGCAGGTAGCACCTCCCGCAAACGGGCTAGGAGACGAACGTAGTCCTTGCCCTGCTTGGAATCCGACGGGTGCTCCCAGTCAACTGCGTCAGAGATAGTAAGCTATATGTCCCATCTCCCATGGTCATGTTATGAACTCCAATATGGCCTTACCGTCGATCCCATCAATGCCAAATTCATCCACCAGTTGGCGCGCGGTCCGAACGAAAGTATCCAGACGAGAGCGACTGTGGGCTACAGCAGCAAAGTTCTCGCTGCCCTTTCCGCCACCGCCAACAGAGAGAATGACTCTCATTTTAGAGTACTGTTGCTTCAATTGGGCAAAGGCTCGAAGGCAGCCCTCTGCGCCGTCCACGGGCATCTGGGTATCGGCCCACTCATCACTCAGCTGATATGCCGCATCAGTAAACACTGTTGCTGACATGTTGAAAAGGCTTTCATGTTCCAGATTGACCTACATAGACAGTTCCATCTTCCTTCACCCTACAAGATTCAAATTTGTGATTAGCCATCTATACGAGTGCGGCCTTTATATGGCGGTGATTGGGTCTGTTTACCAGGCAAATGCGTAAAACACATGTGAAATGAAGCCCAATCTCAAGGACGAGGGAGGCTCTTTCCGATATATCCTCCAATTCGGATAGTAGGCCGCGTTTGTGTACAAAGGCACTTCATATGAGACGTGGGACTCGGCCGCGGGGTCAT
This sequence comes from Penicillium bovifimosum, assembly GCF_028826915.1. NCBI lineage: Eukaryota > Fungi > Ascomycota > Eurotiomycetes > Eurotiales > Aspergillaceae > Penicillium > Penicillium bovifimosum. The sequence goes on from NW_026622711.1 coordinate 2,785,403, forward strand.
GATCCGCTCCCCGCCGGCGGAAGAGCCTGGAAGCTGAGAACATTCTCAAGTAAGAAATGCAGGTATTCAGCACCGATAGACGTGAAAGAAAGACAGTGGAGTCGAAGAAGTTTCGACGCAAAAGTACCCAAAAAGAAAGAGACGAGATTGATTGAAATTGGTTGGAAAGTGCCCTGACTCAATGCCGTGTTGTTGCCTTTTCTGGAATACGTCACGTGGATCGCCCGTCGCTCTTCTTTGCCCCTTACTTCGTTGCACTTGTGTATCACCAATTCACCATGCAGTTTGCAAACGTAAATCTCAGGTCACTTCAGTAAGCTGCTTGGCATGAATGGTCGATCACGGCCAATGAGATACGAAAGTGACCTTAGATGTGGGGAATGTAGACTGCATATGCACAGCATGTTCAGGGTACAAACGTCCATGTTTGCGCATGCGGGGTAAGCCCCCTCGGCTGCCTAACGCTGGCCTTCGGAGCCGGGAGTACCTACCGAGTATGTACACAGAGTACTCTTGTCTCTTACTGCCATAATTGGGTTCGGGTTGCCCTGATCAGACATCCGGTGAGATCTGAACAGCTGATGCAATCGCGAGCAAATCCGACCAGGTAGAATTTGCAACTCATGCACGATTGTGGACCGTACTGCACCGGGAGTGCACCCCGTTAACGTTTTTGGGAAGAGTCACGCCTAACGGCGCCAGATCGGCGAAAGAGACTAGAGAGCATGACGGTTGATGATCTCGCCAAGCTGCAAGCATGACTCGAGACAATGCGGATGCAGCATCAAGCTCGTATCAAGATAGCCCGACGAGCAATTGACTCTTGTTATGAGCTATTGGCTAGGCAGAAGTCAGGGGCAGTGCATGGATGGGTGCATGTTTGTCAGTTGACTAGTGTTAGTAGTTAGCTTTGATGACCAAAATCTCGACCAGGGGTTGATTCGTCGAGTAAGAGCTTATGTGACGAGGCTAGTGAATTATAGACAGGGTTGTGACCCCCACGGCTCTCTGCTATTCTGGGCTGTTCCCACAGTGTGCCTAGAATGCTTGCTGCATTTAGCTGATGTACCATTAGGTTGATTCCATGGCATAACTAAAGTATTCCACAGGTTACTTTGGACTCGAGAAGCAGAGAACGAGAAAGGATGGAACTGTTTGTGATCACTCTTAGGTACTGGGCAAACTGACCTGTTAGGCTGTCAAACTCCTGCAGTCCTCAATCTTATGTCTTCACGAAGTTGCATATCCATTCTGAAGCTTTAGGGATTTTCTCAACTATCTAAAAGCCTTTCGGCTCGTCTGCCGTTTGTACCCGCTCACGCAGTTGTGTCTGCCCGTTCCAGAGATATTTACAGCGAACGTCTTGTCCTGGGTGAGACTCCGTACCTCCAGCCTTTGCTACACTGAGTTATTTGCTTCTAGATTATTGTCCCTGAGGTCGGAAAAAGCAGTTGTAAGGCAACATAGCCCGAACGTAGCTTGATAGGAGGTATGCTATATTACGACTGTGTATAGATCAATCTCAAACTGCAACGACTATTGATAACGACTACAAATGAGGCGTGGCATGCGGCGTTATGTACAGTATCAAAGACAAACTCTGAAGAATGGATAGTGGAGTTCCTATGCTTGATTGGAAGTCCATAAATCCAGGTGGAATTAGTACTCCACGGCCTTGTTCAGTTCAACCCATTTCTTCTCGCCCTCAGAGCCACCCGGCGGAGGAACCAGACCGTTGATTTTCCACAAGTCTCTCGATGTTTCCGCAATGAAATACTCCCAGTCCATTCCCTTTGATTGGAAAAACGGGGTGAGAAACTTGTCAATGGCAGTCATGAATCGCTGCTTTCTCTCGTCGTTTGGGAAGGCACGGGCAATATGGTAGATCGATATAGCTGCGAAGTTGGAATGAGGCTTGCCGCCGACGAAGACAGTATTGGGAGGACTTTCAACGAAGTGGACCTGGACATAGAATGCAGGTAGGCCGACGGAGACATAGTACTTTGTGATTGACTGGGCAAGCTGCTCTTTTTCGAGGTCCGTGATGGTGTTCGGACTGTGTTTGATATTCCAGACAGGCATTGTTGCGGTTTGGGTATTTTACGGCAAGTGGCGAGAAGTTCCAGTGTAGATTATGAGGGAATGTTGGTTGAATGAGTTGACAGACACTTCGCGGGATGTTATTCGGTTTTAAATACTATGTTGCAGATCACAAGGTTCTCGGTGATGAGTGATATTATGACATACTACTGTGTCACTTTCGACGAAGTGCATATGTGTCCCTTGAGTTTGTGGCACGAAGGAGCCGAAATCTCGAAGGAATGATTTGGAATGACAATATCTCGTACAGAACGGTTGGTCGGCTGGCAGCATAATGATTTTATGATCATTTCATCAACCTCGGGTGGCGACAACCCTTGGAATAGATCACCATATCATTATTTCCTCGGGCAAAGTCCACGCTCTGCAACAAATAATCAGATTATAACTAATCAGATCAAAGCTTACAAAGCTTGAATCTCCCGGCTATCAATCGATCCTATGTCGGAGATCGTTCGGTTCGGAGTATGTGAAGCCCGAACCTAGGGAAGTCCTTATCCCGTTCCTGACAAACGATCAACAGAAAATCAATTGAAAGTGTGCCGACGGCTTAGAAACCCGAGATCAATTCCCTCTATAAAAGCCATGGACTCCTTCAGTGAAAGAGGTCTCTCACCAACGAACAAATCTTCCACAATATGTCCAACCAATTGATCTTTATTACCGGAGCCACGGGCTTTATTGGCAGCGCAACTGCGCTGGCAGCTCTCAAGGCTGGATACCGTCTGCGAGTCTGTCTTCGCAAGCCCTCTGAGCAATTGGAGGCCTTGCTGTCAGAGTATATTAACCAAGTCGAGTTTGTTACTGTTCCAGATATCACAGCCGAGACGGCTTTCGACGGCAAGCTGGACGGTGTGGATTATGTGCTTCATCTTGCGTCTCCTCTTGCCCATGGAACGAACAAGGAAACCTACTTCACCCCAGCTGTGAAAGGCACCACTGCCGTGCTGAAAGCAGCCGCAAAGGTGTCGAGCATCAAGAAAGTTGTCATCACTTCATCGATTGCCGCCTTGATCCCGTTAACTGGAATCCCTGCCGGTGGTGTGATCAAAGGTACCGTATCCTCCCACATTTCGTCTCCCACTATCACAGAAGAAAGGCGTTAACAAGTTTCCAGAGGACAACGATTGGGACTTTTCGGTCGATGAACATGCAAATTTTGAGGACCCTGAAAACCCGGGCGCAACGCCAATGAAACTGTATAAGGCCTCTAAGCTTCTTGCGAATCAGGCGACTTGGGATTTCCGGGCAACAGCCAAGCCGCATTATGCTTTGGTGACACTGCACCCTGCATTCGTGTTTGGTCACAATAATGTGCAGACGTCCGCAGACGTGACCGGGACTAACCGTCTTCTATGGAATTTCATCATGAAAGGCGACCCTACTGTGAATATCGGAGGTGTGCATGTTCAAGATGTAGCCGATGCACAGATCAAAGCCTTGGATGCGAAAATCGTTGATGGCTCAAAGTATCTGCTGGCTGGACCAAAGATGACCGGCGCGAATATTGCGCCCATCGTCAAGAAGTTCTATCCAGATTCAGGTGCATTGGTCACCGAAGACATCCAGGGTGGAGGGTTCCCAACTGATACGACTAAGGCGGAGACAGAGCTTGGGATGCAATGGCGCTCGGTTGAGACTCTCGTGCGAGATGTGATGGACCAGCAACTTGGATTTCTGTAATTACTAAGCATATGCTTCAATGCACAGGATTCAATGTAACACTGTTTTCCTTTGATTGAAAAAATCGGTTTATCTTTATGTTCTTTTCAGCAATCAGCCTGTAGTAAATGTTGAAAAATGGGAAAGGGAGAACTGGTATCACAGTACTGTGTAGATGTCAAATGCAAACAAGCCAAACATCTGCCGACCGCCTGATTTCTAAGGCGAAGATGGGGGAACATCCTGGATAGCTCCGCCGCCTTCAACTAAGATTTCTACTCTCTACTCCGTATCCTAGCTCCCCTTCTTCTTGCCAATCTCACTGCAGACAGAGCACTAATCTTTGCATGCTGTCCTGTCTACGAAACTCGCCATCCCACTCTCAGAAGTGCGTGCACAATCGAATTCTCCCATCTGGTTGCGACGACTACGTATCTTCTTTACCTCGGACGCTTCGCCCAAGCTTCATCCCAGCTTCCTCAAATCATGGCTACCGATACCGCCCGAACAGCTGCAAATCTCCTCTCTGCTGAGCCGAATCGCGACCCCAGTTACAATGACTTTACTTTCACGCCTTTCTTACGCAAGAGCTTCGGCTTCGGACTCGCCAGCGATGTACCTGTCTGTAAAGCTTACAGTGAAGGGCACTGTCCGTTAGGGCCTGCCTGTCCCGATCGCCATCCTACCCCCTCCCGTGTCACCACCTCAACTACCACAGCATCTGGGATGGCACCATCTACCACGCACGGGTCGCTGGTCTGCAAACATTTTCTCAAGGGACTATGCAAGAAGGGATTGAAATGCGAATACCTCCACGAATACAACCTCCGACGAATGCCCGAGTGCCAGTCATTTTCGCGATCCGGATATTGCACCAATGGCGACGACTGCCTTTACCAGCACGTTCGCGAGGAGGCACGCCTGCCGCCTTGCGAGCATTACGACCGCGGATACTGTGAACTGGGACCACTTTGTGCAAAGCGACATGTGCGCCGGAAGCTATGCATGTTCTATCTGGCTGGGTTCTGTCCTGATGGAAAAGCATGCGCCAATGCTCATCCGCGCTGGAGTGATAACCTACCTCGGCCTACGATGCGCACCGAAAAGACGGAAGAGGAATTGGAGCAGGAACGGGCTCTCATTCGCGAAGAACAAGAGCGGGAGAAGGAGCGGGAAAGGGAATGGCGAAATGAACGTGGTCGGGGTGGTGGATTTGGCCGTGGTCGCTTCCGCGGGCGTGGAAGAGGTTAGGCCATTGCTTGGCCCAATATGTCTTTTGTTTCACTTTTTACGGCGACTGCATGGCATGGAGTGAGGTGTGAGTTAGGAAATGGGGCTTTGGTTTTTCTCATTATACCTGTGTACAGTTCTTTCGCTAGTCTCGCGATACCCCATCGATTTGATGATAATATCTACAAAACATCTTTTCTTTTCCTCATCTGATATTTCGAGTAAACATCTGCTTCCGATCTGGCCAATGGTGGGTAAGCTGGTGGGCACATTGTCTTAATTAACTTATGCAATCTATCAGTGCCTATCTAACTTCCGTTTTAGGGTGACAATGTTAAAGCTTCAGCCACTGGACCTCCACCCCCGCGGTCGGGAGTCAACCTTGGACCCGTAGATGTTATAAACATGGTCACTGACACCACCTGCGGGGTTCATCCGGGGTCATCCCCAGGGCTCAGTCGAACAGTCGTACTGCAACCGGAACAGAACATGAGCAAGACACTCATGTTGCTGTCAGAGGTCGTTGTGAAGACACGGGAAGGACGTTGTAGCGTGGAATTGGTTCATGACATCATGATTCATGATATGAGATTGAGCTGTCTACAAACATCGGTCAAACTCCTTCGAATGTCTCAGTCCTGCGCCTGACTAAAGCGCCTCATTTCATTTTAGTCAGGGGTTGTAATCGCCAGTTTGTAACTACTCCGTGGGGTTTTCTCTCTGCATAGTATTCGATGTAATTCGAGAATGCTCACTTCGCATGAGATTTCCATTTGTCAGTTCTCAGTAAGAATTCACTAAGCCTAGACCAGCGGCACGGATCTAAAGTGGGCCCCGATCGACCAATCATATGGTTGCCGTGAGCTCTGTCACGCTTGCTAAGCTCTTATTAAAACAACTCGGTACTTCGCACTACATAGTAATTACTATGTGGATTGAAGTACCACCACATTCTCCGCGGTGGAGTGTCCATGAGTATACGAAGTGATTGCATGTACCTGTGTAGTATCCCCGCCCTTGCTACTTAAACGAGCAGATTTCCCCTCCAACCTAGTATCTGCTCTCAATTCAACCCCTACAACACTCAAAACATTCACAATGGCTCCCAAAATCGCAATTGTCTACGTACGTGCTCTTCCCGCACTGCATTGCCATCGCATCTCACTAATCATGCCAACAGTACTCTATGTACGGCCACATCAAGGCCCTGGCCGAGGCCGAGAAGAAGGGCATTGAGGCCGCTGGTGGTCAAGCCGAGATCTTCCAGTCAGTCACACCATATTTGTTGCTGTCTGTCTCAAGTCCCTTTGCTTACCTTTTGAGTATCTAGGATTGCCGAGACCCTCAGCGAGGAAGTCCTGACCAAGATGCACGCTCCTGGCAAGGCTGACTACCCCATTGCTGAGCCCTCCGATCTCCTCGCCTTCGATGCTGTTCTGTTCGGTATCCCCACCCGTTACGGTAACTTCCCTGCCCAGTGGAAGACCTTCTGGGACAAGTCCGGTGGCATCTGGGCCTCAGGTGGTTTCTGGGGCAAGTACGCCGGTCTCTTCATTTCCACCGGTACCCAGGGTGGTGGTCAGGAGTCCACTGCTCTTGCCTCCATGAGCACCCTCGCTCACCACGGCTTCATCTACGTCCCTCTCGGCTACAAGACCGTCTTTGCCCAGCTGAGCAACCTGAACGAGGTCCACGGTGGTAGCCCCTGGGGTGCTGGTACCTTCGCTGTAAGTTGATTCGGTACTGTTTGATAAGTTTCTCTTACTGATCAATTGCCTACAGGGTGCCGACGGTTCCCGCCAGCCCTCTGCGATTGAGCTCGAGATTGCCACCGCTCAGGGTAAGGCTTTCTACGAGGCCGTTGCCAAGGTCCAGTGACTACATGATAGCTCCGAGTCGAAGCCTGAGACCTCGACTCCTGCTGCCAAGGAGCCTTCCAACGGGCAGCAGGCCGCTCAACAGCCGGCCAAGAAGGAGAAGAGCAATGAGGGCCCATGTGGTCTGCCTAAAAAGTGTATCATTCAATGATCGGGCCTCCGTCTCTTACTTCCCTTAGCGGCTGGCTGTTCTGCCTGAGGTGTTCTCTATGGCGTTTCGCTTTCTTATATATGACACAGATATCCCTTTCCATTTAAAGCCAGATAGTAATGAATAGCCTGGTGAATATATTACTTGATCCAGTCGCACCTATCCTGAATCTGATAATGCGTAGGTACTTGTTAACCTAGTCTTCATGTGAAGCGTGTACCTGTAAGTGTTAACTATACAAATGGTGGACAGGACATGAGTACAGTACCGATGTTCTGTCCCACTTTTGTCGGAGTAATAATTTAGTCCCTGCACCTTTGCTGTTCGATCAAGCCACTGACATGGATGAGAAGCCGTCCTTTTCTTCGCCCCTTGCTCTGGCACAGGCCGGGCAGGAACCTGGTGATGGAATTTGTAGACAGATGATGTATGAGTACTATGAGGCATTTGTGTCACAATCTTGAATCTAGGAGACTACTAGGTTGGACTTGAGAGTCTTTCTCTTTGTTTAATGTGCGAAAGGGGATTTGAATATGGGAGTGAATTCAAACGAGAATTGTAATTGGAGCAAGACTGCAAAAATGGAGGAGTAGGTCTATTTACATTCGTCCGTACACCAGGCAGCGATCCTCCCGGTATGTATGGAAATATTAAAACAGTAGAAAATAGACCCGCAGAAGACACAGCTTAGGTTGATCTTCACTGGGCGAGCGATGTTCCTGCGAGAGTTGGCGCCTCGCTTGCAACCTCAGGCAGCCGCAGTCATCATGCACGAGCCACGCCTTGCAACAATCGGCTTGGCACGTTTGACCCCAAAGACAATGGAACGGTTGTTGGCTCGAGCTTCATCCCATGTCACAGATTCCTACGTTATCATGTTATGGCTGCAGGTAGACGGCCTGCGCTTGCTGGTAACTTTGGTCCTTGGAAAGCGGGTCCATTCATCCATGCACCTGCTCCGCCGACATATCGCAACATCCCCCGGCACCGGGAGCACATTCCATCAATCCACTGTTCCACGTACCCTGCTGACCGTTGGAATGAGACGGGTAGTGGGCGGCCGTCGAGTTCGACCAGGATCGACCCGTTGATAGTACTCCACTCGTCCCTCGTTGGGACTTGGGAGTCAAGTCACGAAGCGCCCCCTCCCCTCCCCTCCCCTCCCCCACCACAAAAGATCAGGAAGACGTCGTACCGAAGGACCCTCCGGAAGCATGTATCCGATGAACCTGGAGCTCCATGATCTGCCAAGCCCGCATACCCGAACCAGAACCCGGTTCTATTGCGATCTGACGTGTCCATCATCAATGGGAGGCTGCTCAGGCTCAGCTTCCTTGTCCTGGTTAGGTGAAGGACAGGACGGTCGACCGGATTGCAACTCCCAACCACGAGATTTGCTGCACGGACTCTCTGTGACCGCAGTGGCGGGGTTGATGCCAACACCACCGGACCGGATCGAAAGCATGAAGGCAAAGTAAGGCGAATCTGACGCGTTGAATTTATGGATCTGCTGCTGCTTGCCTCCCGACGCCAGCATGCCATCCGGGCGACGGTACCGAAGTCCAGTGCCAATGAGGAAATCTTCAGCTATGTCAAGGTTCTCCAAAGACTGAAAAGCAGGAGCTATTCCTTGACCCAACAGCAGCAAGAGACGCCAGATAGATAGGCGTGTAAGTTGCTGTGCCAAGCGAGTGACCTCGGCCTCGATATGGCCCTCGTTGCCAACCTCGCCCTTCTCATTGGCGGCGAGGACGTCAGTCATCTCTATTTTGATGAGGCGGATTACAGTCCTCCAGCTGCCAAGAGGCGCCGCCTGGAGGCAGAGACCCTCGATGCGACCGTGAATCGACGGTGCTCATGAGCAAGGTTCGAGGCTATCGGGAAGAAGGAGTAAGTAACTATGGAGATCCCACGGAGGGACTTGGGTTCTTGTTGGACGATTGTCTTTCACTTACTGTATAGAAACTTGTTCCAGTCCTTGATCGTCTTTCCCACCGAGCCCCAATTGGTGGTTTGTTGCGACTTCCGATTGGAGGACTGTCTTGGTCGTTTTTGATGGTTGGTGGCCCCGTAGTCGCTGCCAAATGCGGGATGGAGGGAATTCCCATATTGGCGGAGTGGTGTTGACTTCAAGTGAGAAGTCGCGGACTTGGGTGTCGACTGGATTCACCGCGCGCAATGTGGCTGCGCGGCATGATGGCCACGCCATCGATGCGACCGTGAATCGAAAGTGCTCATCAGCAAGGTGCTGGATCTCAAAGGCACTCGACCTCTATTGGAGATGATCTGAGACGCCTATCATCGAGGCTGCGACGTCGTCAGTCTCAAGTTTCGTCATGGAGATGGTCTGCACACTCGGAGTGATGCAAAGAGGAAAGGGGATAGCGGGATGAGGAGACAGCGGGATGAGGAGACAGCGGGATGAGGAGATGGCGGGATACTTACCAAGAGAGACGAGAGGTCAGTCCCCCTCGAGGCAGCGAGGCAGCGAGGCAGTCAAGGGAAGGATGCGCTTGGGGCCCTTGATATTCTACTCGGACGTTATGGGGCGCCTCATCGACCGATTCCACACATCAGATCAATCAGGAGGCTCGTTGTCGCAGGTTTATTGATTGGTCTGGGGGTGAAGGTTGATGGGGGAATCGATTCAGAAAGGGGAAGATAAAGTGAGAGGGAGGGCACGACTAATCACGCGAGCATATGACAGCCTTGGAACGCCATAAGCGCTTGCTATCTTGGACATGACCAGATCGATCAAGGCGAGCGCATTGGAGGGTCGTGTCACATTGCGCTTTCCTGAGGTTGCGTTGCGACACATGAGATTGTGTATTGTCCTGTGTTGACTGGTGAGTCTACTAATCGATTGAGACTAACTATGTACAAGAGCCGTGGAATGGTTTCAGTCAACCATCAGTTATGACAAACTGATATGTCTACCGTTGAGTCATGGGGTGCACCTTTCGTACTAACATCCGTCATCCATCTCAAAGCCGAAGTAGAAGCTGAAAGATGGCTCGGCAAAGCACTGAGAGCAGCCGCAGACCGGGGGACAAGGATCGTTTGATCAGTGGTGAATGCATCAAACGACATTCTACACGTTGCAGGGCCAATGGCTCGTACAATTACTCTTTGGTTCCTCGACAACTGGTATATATACGCAGCTCGTCCATGTTAACAAGTATGTAAGTTATATTCCGCATTCCCGCGTACTGATTACAGGTACTCAAAATGAAGTACTCGGAATACGACAGCAATTCAAGCGAATGCAAACGAAATGCAAACGACAACCCAACGGAGCCGAAATCCACACCAATTTCCCATCTATCTGCCGTAATTTGCGGTCAATCACTGTTTCAACAAAGTATTCGCATTACGCCTGGGCAGCGTACTCGAATGTCTTTCCGACAAGAACATCTTGGCCGGCAACAGAAAAAACCGTACAGTGGGCTTCCTTGTAAGTCTTCGTCTTGTAATCTGTCAGATTTTGCACCTCATTTTCATTCTACATGATTGCACGCATACTCCAAATCTCCTAGCCCGACTCCCCGTCTATCAAGGCGGGATAATCACCTGGTGCAGGTGGGTTGCTGATAAGCTTTGCCTTGCGCATTATGGAGGCTTCGGGAAGCTGCAGGATTTACTTGAGGGTCTTCGGTATTGTAAGGTTCCGGTGGAAAGGTAGTAGACTAGATATACAGGATAAGGTACCCGTAGGTATAGGTAGTTCGTCCTCAATGTTGGGGAGGTAGGTAGTAGGTAGTCGGCTGATGCGAGTCGCAATTGGACTTAGGGCGTCAGACCCTCGTTGCGCGACGCGTCTGAGAGTTTGAGTCTTGACTCCATCGTTTCCAACGGCTTTTCAGTTAGCGCCTGTGATATTCATTTCTTCAAAGAGACGTATCAAATAGTTTCTACCTAGTCTTCCAATTCTATCCAAAATTCCAGTCAGCCGCGGGGTGTTCTGCCAGCCATACGGTCATACCGCCCTCCAGCTGTGACGTGACCAGGGAAGCTTCCAATTCAACGTCTCTTCTTGAATGTGTCTCTTTACTCGCTCATGAGCATCTGAAAGTGAAGCTACTGTCTCTCGCATTTGTTCTTTGACAGTACTCTCAGCTCGTCATCATCCAACATGGCATCCATTCTACTGCGGTTTGAGAGTCGAAACGGCCAATTTCGACTCACGGTCAACCCGCAGGAACTCTTTCCATCACTTCATAAAAAGGTAAGTCATGGCACTGCTATAAGCGGACTAGACAGGAGAGCGGAGAAGATGAATTCAAGAAGCTAACCAGACAATTGGTATCAGATTCTAGAACACCTACCGGCTGACGTCGACCCTTCCTCCATCACCCTTTCAAATAAACCGATCGGCACAGGTGGAGAGGAAAGAGAACTAGAAAGTCTACAAGGGGTTTCGCTGCAGAAAGTTGGTCTCAAGTAAGCGCCCCATATCTTTCCCCATGCGAAACGAGTTACTCACGCGTCACCTGGAGGCATGGCGATAAGCTCTTTGTCGGGTACAAGGAGCAGGCGCAACAGAATGGAGTCTCGAACGGCGATAAACCCACCACTCAAGAACACCGACTAAATGGAGCCCCGGTCCCCTCGCAACAGACAGTCCCGATCCGTTCGCAACCAACCCCTTCCACCTTAAGCAAGAATCCGTGGGAACTGGTTCAACAGTCCCCACTAGACAACTTGCTGGACAAGAAGGATGGAAAGATAAAGCGTGGCATGGACTACAAGATGTGCAGACATGGTCCTCGAGGCATGTGCGATTACTGCATGCCACTCGAGCCTTACGACTCGAAATACATGGCAGAGAAGAAAATCAAACACCTCTCTTTCCACTCATACTTGCGGAAGATCAATGCCGCAACGAATAAGCCCGAAATGGGAACATCGTTCATGCCGCCGCTCAGCGAGCCATATTACCGAGTTCGATCCGACTGCCCCTCGGGGCATTCACCTTGGCCAGAAGGAATCTGCACCAAGTGTCAGCCGAGTGCAATCAGTCTGCAGCCCCAGGAGTTCCGCTCGGTAGACCATGTGGAGTTCGCATCCCCCGATTTGATCAATTCTCTCCTCGATTTCTGGCGAAAGTCCGGTGCCCAACGACTAGGGTTCTTGTACGGCACATACGAGGAGTACACTGAAGTGCCACTCGGTGTCAAGGCTGTCGTGCAAGCAATCTATGAGCCTCCACAGATGGGCGAAGTCGATGGCGTCACCCTTCATGACTGGCAGAACGAAAAGGAAGTGGACGAGGTAGCCCGTCTCTGCGGGTTGCAGAAGGTTGGTGTGATTTTTACTGACCTCGTTGATGCTGGTCGTGGAGATGGATCAGTGGTTTGCAAACGACACATCGACTCATATTTCTTGTCTTCACTCGAAATCGTATTTGCTGCACGACTCCAAGCACAAAATCCCAAGTCAACAAAATGGAGCCGCACAGGACAGTTCGGCTCGGACTTTGTAACGTGTGTGCTCAGCGGAGACGAAACAGGTGCGATTTCTATCAGCTCATACCAAGCCTCTGTTTCTGCAGTTGAGATGGTTCGAGGCGATATCATCGAACCCTCCGCGGACCCGACCGTGATGCTAGTGCAATCAGAGCATGACGAAGACCTCGGAAGCAGAACAAGATACATCCCTGAGGTGTTCTATCGACGAATTAATGAGTACGGAGCAAGCGTTCAAGAAAGCGCCGAGCCAAGTTTCCCCGTGGAGTTCCTTCTAGTCACCCTCACCCACGGATTCCCCAAAGAGTCATCCCCATTATTTACCGACAGTCGCTTCCCTATCGAGAACCGTGAAGTTGTCGGCGAAAGCCAAGAGCTTCGACATGTTGCTCAGAAACTCATGTCGCATGGTGATCCCGATAAAGCCATCCAAGCCATTTCAGATTTCCACATCCTGTGCTTCTTGCATGGACTTGGCACATTCAGCAAGGTCAGTGTTTGGTTCTGTATAATATGATCTAATATCTGTGACGCTAACCAAACTTTCTCGCTCAGGATGAGGAATCACTCCTCTGCCGTGTGGCCCGAACAAAGTCCGCCTCCGAGGGCATGCAGCTTGTGAATACCCCAGGATGGGCGACGTTGATGACAATCCTTCAGGAGAGTGGTGAGCGTCCCCCCAAGCGGCCCAGGTCCATCCCGGTCCGGCCTTCGGATTCCCGAATACGGAAACCTGGCGACCCCTTACCTTCCACCCTACCCCGCAACACATCTCCCAGTCCCGAGAGTGAGCAGCTTGCTAAGAGGTTTAAGGGAGCTAGTTTAGAGTGACGACTTTCGTCTTTCCATCGGCCGCGTCGCACTCACATACCATTCGGTTCATCTCGCCGCCCCGTGTCCACCCAGGAATAGTACGGAAGAGGATCTACTGGGTAGCCATCGCCCCCTTCTTGTGAGGGATCGTCAATGCTTGAATATGAGATAGGGATCTGGTAGTAGGAGGTGAATGGTGCGCAAGGCCTGGGGGTCGGTACTCGGTAGCTAGGTATAGTAGCCAGAGCATTAACACTACTATTCATCCACAGAATATATCACTAGGTACCTACTGAAATCCAATCTATCTTTTGACAGTGGGCTATCAAACGCATCTTTCCACGGTCCGGTATTTGCTACCTATTATGATTCACGTCTTTACATTTAGGTAGGTACTGGATACCAAGAATACTCGTCGGAATACCTAGATATAGGAATACCGTAGTGACACGGTGTTCGAGTGAAGACGGTATTCGAGATTTCCCCTTCAAAAATGCAGAGTGAGGCCGAATACCGTATTCTCCCAAAATACTGCATCACTACGGTATCTAATAATCTAGGTAAAACATGGGCGGGGCAACATGGAGTAGAGATGAGATTGTCATTGAGATGCACCCATTGCAACGAGCCTTATAATAGCATAAACAAACGCCTAATAACAATGCTAACCGACGTAAAAAAACGAAACGAATCATCAGTGAGAACCTCGGAATCAATCTGATGCTACATCCTCCTGGCATTTCCTCACAAGTTCCTTCAAACGCCTCTCCAACAACTCCCTTCCCCGTGCAGTCATCCACACCTCATGAGGTGCATCATCAGCAACATCCCAAGCCAAAAGATTATCCGTAAAATGGGAAAGATCCTCCTGTCTCTCCTCCCACTTCCGATCCCTCTTAACTCTCCTCCCAGAACTAACAACCACAGCAGGAACATGACCCATCTGCACATGTCTGGCCGACTCCATCTCCGCCGCAGTCATAGTACCCGCAACGAGACTCTCCTGCAGCTTAGCCTTGATAAATTTCCCAGACTGATAAGCCGATTGTCCAACGACACGGTCCTGGCGCGTGCGACCACGTACAATCGCACCAGCAAGTCTATCCAACCCCAACGGCGAAAGAACGCCCCGAAGCCAGAGCATAAAGCCACGACCCGGGCGTCCGAGATCACCCAGGTACGCCTCGTGCAGCGGGTCGATCATGAAGATCCCCCGCACCTCGAGGAGGTGACGACTGGCAAAGAGTCTGGAATGGAGACTGCCGACGCCGGCTGAAACGGCTACCCAGGGACCGGTCTCGCCCGCTAAAGCTAGGGCTTCGGCGAGTGCGTCTGCGGACATTCCGGCGGAATGGGGCGAGGGCGCGTTATCGGACCAGCCGAAGCCCGGTCGGTCCCAATAGCAGTAGCGATTGATACTACCGCGGAGACGCATGTCGTCGATGAAGGGCTGGAGTGTATGTTCGACGGGTCCCTCGCCGCCCTCGAGGAGGATGGTTGGGACGGTTTGGTTGGCTGTTGTTGTCTTTTCGCCAACGCAGACGAGATGCACTTGGTAGCTGTCGCCGTTTACTAGGTAGCGCTCACCGGGGGCTGCGAGTCCTGCATCTGTAGAGCGCAGGATGAGCGTGGCGGTGAACAAGAGGGCTGCTATTGCCATGGTGGCTAGGAGGATCGTTTCGGCGAAGACGGCGATCCACTCCAGTAGTGAGCGACGGGTCTCTTCGCGGCCGGTTAGTCGTTCTTCTTCCTCGCGCTTGCCCCAGGTTACGGCACGGTTCTGAGTCACTTGGTAGACGGAGATTAGCGTTACCCAGACGACGGAGCCGATGCCGACCCAGCCTTCTTCGAGGCGGAGACGCGGTACGGCGAGGATGATGATCATGTCGATTAGGAGGAGGATGGCCAGGATGATGCCGGAGATTGTCATGGGCTTGGAGGGGACTGCGAAGAATAGTAGGCCCAGGACGAGGTAGCCTGTTGCTAGGGTTGTGTATGCGAAGGCGAAGAAACCTGAGCCGCGTGGGTGGATCATTGACGGACTGACGAAGATGGAGACTAGGAGGAATATCCACCATATGAAGCTCAGTACTAGTGCGATGATGCTGACGCCACGCAAGGCGCGGACGCTCCAGAGGTTGTAGGGCGATATCTAGTTTGCATGTTAGCTGTGCTCTTTCGTGGTTGACATAGGAGATTGATTGGTTTGATAGTGAATGGAAACTTACAGCTGGATCATCTGGACTCAAATATCCCTGGTTAATTCCAGGGAGCAGCCTTGAGCGCTCGGTTGGTTCTTCATATCTGTGTGGCGCGCTGTGATCTTCCCGATCTTGACGATGGGGTGACTCTGTGGACCTGTTGGACCTGTTGGACCTGTCTGGGTCATCGCTGTGACCCCAGAGAACCATTATGGATGAATGGATGAATGTCGATCTTTGCTTTAGTGGGAGCAATAGATTAATTAACTGGGGAAGATCAAAAAGAGAAACAGGCGATCTAATATCTGGGGTCGGGGTATGACATCATGCTCCAATCAAGTAATGCAGACAAACACAGTAAACTCAATATCTTGGAATATCTGGGATATTCATGTAGGACAAAAGCTTAATCTCTGATAATGTGATTGTTGGCCAACTACACAGTAACTACCTAGAACTTAGAGACTACTGGCATAGGTTAAAGTGACACTCGGTCCGAAACTATGGAGCCTGATCTACTTCGGCCCGAAACGACAGCCGTTCATCAATAGACTTGAATTGGTATAACATTGGAAATATTCGAATAAGGGAACAATAGCTCGATCCATATCCTAGCCTTCGCTCTTTTAGAACTACAGTGTGCTCAATCCAGAGGACCAATTGCCATTACCATCCGGGTGTAGGTTCCGTCGACTGTAAACTGTTAGCGAGCTCTCTCAGTTTTTGGTGTCTAACGTGGCCAACCGTGGTGGGTCAGTGGAGATCTCAATGCCCTTAGTATCCCCAGTAGCTTTAGAAGCCATGTATCTCATAAAAAGAGTCGTGTTGACGACCGCCGCTGTTTCATCTGCAAAGTCAAGCAACGGCGTCTTTTGGATGATTAGTTGTTCGGAAGCCAAGTATGCAATCAAAATTCGAGCCTTCATGTTTTGAAACGAGCTGATAACCATGACAGGTACCGTCTCGGTAGCTGACGGCAGTTCGTCGCTATTCAGGCGGGTTATAGTAACTAGGATGATAGCAAGAACTTCCAAGGTTGACAGCCTGTCATCTGGCGGCTGGCATATACACCTGCGTACCCGGGTCAGATTCGAGGGATCATCACCAGCCCATCCGCAAGGATCTACCCGATCCAAAGATCCTTCCACAAACAAAGCCAGCCAGGCCACCATTTCCAGACGAAAATCATTTTGGCCGGAGCTCCTCCCATCACCGGGCTGACAACCTAGCTCTTTCCCTCACAGCCCTGGAAAGCCTGTGATATATAGATATAGAACACCTGGATTATTGGAATAAGCTGCGGTTTCGTACTGGGTTATTGGGTTTCAACAGCTACGTGCTGGTCTCAAATTAGAGTGCAAGCAACTCATCAATATGTACAAGGGCAAAAGATCATCACCAGTAAACCCAGAGCTTAGAAGAGAAACAGTGAATAGTTCATCAAGTCAACAAAAAGGAAAAAGAGAATGTCATTCAACGTTGGTGAGTAATTCGAGCACCACTGAGACTGGACTTATCCGACATCCACCCAGACTCAATATCCTCAATCATATTGTCCAGCTGTTTGATATTCGCCCGACCATGGTAAGCCCCCGTCTCATGACCACTATACTCACTACTGCGAGAAGAGCTAACCCAGCTATCCGGGCGCGACGCATGACGACCGGAATACTGATTCGAAAACGGAGCATGTTGGTATGGCTGCTGGGAGATGCCCGGATTGAGACTGAGACCGTCGAGGAGAGGATTCTTCCCTCCAGCATTGAGTGCCGCCATGAGAGCAGCCTGGAGAATTTGGTTCTGGCGCTCCAAATTTGCAACCCGGTCTTCGAGGTAGTGGTCTACTTGAGGAGCGGGGCGGACGTGGTGGCTGCTGCGAGACTCTCTCGATCGGTGGGAATATTGGGTCTGGGGAGGTGGAGCCTTGTCCAGGCTGTGGAGGCTGTGGTTTTGAGGTGGTGGCGGCCGTGTGGGTTGCGGGTAGCGGAGGCGAGCGTGGGACATCTGGCGTTCATCGACTGTCTCGTAGCCTCGACGTGTTTGCTGTGAGCGTTGGGATTTGATGCGGCGTGAGGATTTGGTATTGGAGCTAGGACCGCAGACTTCCTCGTCTGAGGAGGGAATTGGAGATTCGGAACGAGAGTTGGAGTAACTTTGTTGATATGGTTCGGGGAAAGTCTCATGTCTAAGGCTGCTCCCTGAGCTGTTGCTCCGAGACATACTCGTGTTTCGATGTAGTGCCGGTCCAGAAAGTGCCTCCATACTTCTCATCGAAGACAGAAGAGCTGCGTTGGGTGCGGTGTAGTTGCGCTGACCTACTCTTAGCCCGGAAGGCGGGGGAGGAGGTGCTTGCTGGGGAGGAGGAGCTGATGGGAGAGCTGCAGTTGGCGGAGGTGATGGCAGACCGAAGGGAAGGTTCTTTCGACCGAGCTGGGAATTGATCTGAAGTCCCTTGACGACGGTATCCTTACCCTGAGACATTGCTGGGTTAGAGTGTCCCAAAACAGGCGAGTCAGCGAGAGGTTGCCCTTCAGCCGCCTTCTCGGCAGACTGGCTTGAAGGGCTCGCGGGCGGCTCCTGCACTCGGGGAATGCGCACGCTAGAAGCACGTCCTCGAGGAGCGGACTGTCCTGAGCTTTGCTTGGAGTGTTCCGAGATTGAGGGAGTAAATAGGCTGTCCTCATCATCAGCCATTGAGCCTCCACCACCAATGCTGCCAAGAGCGGTTGCTGGACGCGAGTCAAGTGTGCAAAGGCTGGGACTAGCACCACTGGATTCCAGTTCCTGATCTTCCGACAGGCTTGCTGAAGAGAATTGTAGATTGGAAGACATCGGACCCGAACGCATTGCTCTAATAGCGCGAGTGTTGATGCTCGGAGGAGCACTGGGAGATCGTTCGGCTTCGGGCAGTGATGGAAGAGGTCTTGTAGGCGCTGGCAGAGGAAATGCCTTCAGTGTGCCCAGAGACAACGAGACCGGTCGAGATGGAATCGGATCATCCGAGACAGATTCTTTGAGGACCTTCTCCGAAGGTGCAGATGGACTGTGATCCTCGACAGGCGCGAGGGCACCTGAGCACGTGGGTTCTTCCTCATTAACAGGGGCACATACGGAAACATCAGATGATTTTCGTGGCTCATCTGGAGCTTCCGGTGTGTGCCCAGTTCGTGGACTCGATATCGGCGATGTTGCGATATTATCGATGGTTCGGTACCGAGGAACAACTGAAGTCCTCCACACAGGTTTCGTCGATTTGGGAGGGGGTGTCACATCAGGGAAGAGTTTCAATGCGGGTTGCGAAGGAGTCACGCTGCGAGACAACGGTTTCTCTGGTGGGTCTCGCTTTGGACTATCAATGGACGGTCTGGGGAGTGAGTCTGAATCATTCACACTCGCAGGCGTATTAGGGGTGACTCTTGAAATGGAGTCAGTGTCCTGAGAAGTACCACCTGTACTCGACTCTGCTGAGTTAGATGGCGGTTGGATCAGTTCATCAATTGATGCATTCCGGTAGGAACTATCGGTGGAAGTCAGGGGGGAGTCCGGTCTGGCGACTCCTGCGGAATTTGAAACCGCCGAAGAGCCCGAAACCGGAACAGCTGATGCGTTTTGGGATGAGGCGGGTTCAGTGGGCTGATACGGCGGCGGCACCGAATCGTCGAATTCCGAAGAGAGTGAAACTGCGACGTCAACCATTGAACTGAAATCGCCAAGATCCAGAGAAGCCAAGCGGCGCCCTGTGTCGGTTGGCCGGCTAGGGGCCTCGACCTTGGCTTGTAACCATGGCTGGCCAACGTTCTCTACATCTTTCCTGGTTTTAGAAAGGGACCGAGAAAGAGACAGGCTTTCTTTTGACCGCTTTGCCTCCTTTTGCACCATTCGCTCCTTCGGCGGCAGAGGCGTAGTGATAAGAAACCCCTCCCTTGTCAATGCTTCGATCTGGCGCTGCTGTTTTTCCTGTTTCGACTTGGGCGACGATTCTTTCTTTGGGCGCTGGGCAAACTGGAAGAGGCGACGATGAAATGGCTTTTCCTGCTCGGGTTCGGGCTTCGGTTTCACCGCCGGAGGCGACATAGCAACCGGAAGTGCAGTAGTGGTGTCCGAAGGACTCGAGGGTGGGGGCTGAGAGTGAGTGCGAGAGTGAGGTTGACGTTCCGATTGAGGTTCAGGCGATGGATTAGAGGGCGTATTCGGAGACTGGAAGAATCGTACCATGTCGACCAGGCTTTCATTCCTGCTAGGCCGTTCGGCTGTCCCTGCTGAGCGGGCTTGCGGTCGTGGAGCACTGCCACCTCGAGGCCTTGAGAGCATTGGCTCAGATGTTGGCACAAATGTCTTTGTGGATGTCATGTTGGATAATCTGCGTTTCGAAGGAGGATCAGGCCGATATGTTCGAACTATTGGGCTTGGTGCGACAGCACAGTCTTGCGGTGAATCCCACTGATGCATAGGGAGACCGAGCAGCAATCACTGGCTGGCTTTGCAATTCGACGGTTTCCGGGCGTCGACATCCAAATGCAGCGTCCCTGAAGGAAGCAATGGATGATGCTATGCTTCCACGTTAGACGGACCAACCAAGGTGCAGGATTTAGAGCACGACATGCTCACCTGCTTGAAGGGGTCGGCGAGCGAGGTGGCCGGGGAGGCTATATAGAGTGAGAATAATCTGATATGTTGACGTATGATGACACCGGGCACTATATACGGGGGTGCCAATATGTACAAAATCGACCGTGGGCGAAATGGGATCTGAAAGAAAGGATTCGAAACGAGCAAACAAAAGTCAAAACTATGACGAGGCAACCGGGAAGAGGGAGAGTTTTATTATGTCTCGAGGTGAGCTGTCGCATCCTTACTTGTCGGGGATCCTCGAGCTAGGACGCAGGAGTAGTCCGGGGGCCCCCCTCTCCCGGATCCTGGAAAGGTACAGACAGGATAGTTGAGGCTAAAACTGTAGTCCGAATCCGAAAGACAGGTCCTGCAGATAATAGAAAATTGGGTTCGCCCAAAGGGATTCGTCCCAGCAAGGCCTGTGGAGCCCATTTCCAGACATCGCCGGCTATCAAACACGCCGGTGACACCTGCGATGTGTACATTGGAGGCAGGTCGGGAGCGGGAATGTAATATGACACAGCGCAGGTATGACAAACTTGGTCGTGCTGCTATGATGCAGCTGCAGGATGCCGTCTGGGATCCGTTTTTTTTTCATTGTGTCTATTGTCGCAGTGACAATACAGGTCAACCACAGGCCAATAGTCAATTGAACTGATTCATTTTATTGGCTTTTCTCCTTCCTTTTTCCCCTTTGATATGGACGCAAGGGATGGGGTCTGAAGAGCTAAAGTGCCGAAATAGAAAACGTCTAGCCCTGTACTCCGCAGTGGATGTGAGGTATCGGATCCATCGACAAAGAACCCACGGACTCTCAAGTCAAACAGTTAGATTTAGTGGGTAGTAGTAGTAGTTTAGTGGCATGATCCTCGAAGATCAAAGAGTTCAGATCGGAGCTGTGCAGATCCGAATCCTCTGGACGGGTAGAAGCAGTCGATCATGGTCATAGTGGATCGTTGTAAGGGACAAAAGTACAGATCGGAGGAGATAGTTCACACTTACCTAATGGAACTATTGGGGATCGATCGAGCTAACTCGACTAGTGTCTAGTGAGATATTTCTATGGGACTTGATCACGCACCTTAACTTCCCATAGATCAGAAACTCTCTGCCATGGCAGACACTATCTATACATAGCTCTGCTCTTTCTCCGAAGTAAAACGCTCTTGAACCTATTCACAATTCAATCAGAATCAAGATCATAGAGCTGAGCTGATTCCCGCCAAGAAAACAAACGAGATACAAAGAAACTGCAGAGTCCAGACCCACGCGACAAGACACGTCAACTCTCCCCCTCTTTCTCTCCAACTCTACTGAGTACGTACAAACGGAAGAATATCCACTCTCACCAAAGAGTCGGGTCGAATACGCCAACATTCATAGCAAACATGTTCGTCCCAAGACTTTTAGAAAGACTTTAACCTTGGATCGTCCGCAGTCAATGTGAACTAACGAGATTACATGCATGATGCATCCAAACCCCACTGGGCTCCACTGCCAATCGTAGAGAGAAGATCCGGTGCTAAGATCAGTGTGCAATTATGCGGCATGGCTGACTGCCAGGTTGAAAGGCTGTCAGTTTGGTTGAGCTCACCGCGGCTCATCCCATACC
Organism: Penicillium bovifimosum; assembly: GCF_028826915.1. Classification (NCBI taxonomy): domain Eukaryota; kingdom Fungi; phylum Ascomycota; class Eurotiomycetes; order Eurotiales; family Aspergillaceae; genus Penicillium; species Penicillium bovifimosum. The sequence goes on from NW_026622711.1 coordinate 2,807,125, forward strand.
GCACAGTATATGGACAGGGAGGGGCCGGGAGGCTGGAGCCTTGTCAATCAGTCACGTGAGATAGGGTTTTGAAGTGAAGGTGGGAGTGGGGAGATGCTTTGACTCGGAGTATTGTTTGACAAGATGTGGGTATAACCTGGATGATGTATAGTTGAAGGATGCATACTAGAGCCTTGAAAGCTAAGGAGAGCTTATGGTAACCTCCTTCCTTCTACACCAACATATTTGACCCGCTAAGGCCATTTGACAAGAATCCATCAAACATGAATTTAGACAAGTAGCTCCTACTCTCGCTCATGACAAATGCGTATGGTGTACATAGTGAATGTACATAGTGAAACAACACCGAGAATCAAACAAATTCGCCGACGCCTACATGTACATATGCTGGAAATGGATTTTGTTGAAATCCACTCGGATCCAACCCCGAGTGGAGTCTTCGCCTGGAAACGCCAGGGCCTGGATGAATGCGCGTAGGTGGCAAGGTGGTGATATCTCAAAAGTAGATCGGGGAAAAGACCAGGCCCTGTGGGACGAAGATAGAAATTGGTGTAGCGACGCTTACTTGCGTTTCGCCTTAGGCCGGATGAAAGGGTCGACTTCCTTCTTTTTGCGGATCATGGGTGGTCGGGGCTTTGGAGCGTTCGACACCTAAAAGAATGGAACATTAATATGAGTGATTGATCAAAAAGTCAGGAAGTCGTCGCTTACATCTGTCTTGGGTCCCTCTGCCTTGGGTCCCTCCGCCTTGGATCCCGTCTGCGGGGCCTGAGGCGGGTTATGTGCGGTCGGATACGCTGGGCCATTGCGGGAAGGTGTAATGAGTCCCTTTGAAATTTGTTAGCATATACGATCTCGGGATAAGTTTTGATATATAGAAACTGGCGGAACATACTGCTGGCGGGCCGTTGTTTGACTGGCCCTTGGGACCAGTGGGAGCCTTGGAAACGGGATTGGCGCGAGGGAGAGGGGGTCCAGAAAGACCTGGGTGGTTGAGCTTGGGAGCTTTAGACTGAGCAGGGTTCTGTCCAGTACGAGGTCGTTGAGCCTGGGGTGCACCGGGGGCAGGGTCCTCAAGTTTTCTCTTCGCAGGATTGGCAGCAGGCTTCACAGGCGGGTTTGTGTTTGTGGCTCGGACAGTAGGGACCTTCCGATCGTGTCCTCCCATCTGGCGTTCGCGCTGCCGCGCAGCGTTTTCCTCCTGACGTCGCTTGAGATTGAATTCTTCTCTTTCAATGCGAGCCTTTTCAGCCTGTGTAAGAATTCTCTTGGACTTGCACTGGTGAGCCAGATGTCCGCATTCACCGCATCCAAGGCAGCGTTCAGCTCGGCAGGCATACTTAGAATGGCCAGGCTGGTCGCAGCGGAAACAGGTACCCCGAGCAAGTTCCTTTGCGTCGTCATTGTCGCAGTTGTGCGTGTAATGCGCGACACTTCCACATATTCCACACGCCTTCGTCTGATCCATTAGGTTGCCTCCCCCAGAGGGTCCATCGGGTCGTGCGGTAGGTGGTGCGCTATGCCCAGAGGCAGACGCCGCGGAGCGCGAGTCAAGACCCATGGAGCCTGACGAAGGTCGCCGAACCGGCGGTACAGGGGGTTCCTTGTCGGAAAGGGTGGGAGTGTCTTCGGCGTCGAGGTCAATCATTTCGACTTCTTTGTAGCCAGTGAACTGCGGGGTCGCTAGGCGATTGATGATATCACCGTCTGTGTAGACATCTCGCTGCCGTGCGTCTTTGATGAGCCCATTCCAAAATTGACCCTGTTCCAGGGAGCGGGAGTTACCGAGAACCCAGAGCGATGACTTAGCACGGGTGAGACCGACGTTCATACGACGGATATCAGCCAAGAAACCGATGCCCTTGTTGGATGCTCGAACACAAGAAAATATGATGACTTCACTTTCCCTACCCTGGAAAGCATCTGTGGTATTGAAATCGACCTTGTTGAGAATGTCTTCGCCGTATCTTTGGGCGAAATGTATCCTCAGCTCATGTAGTTGGCCCTTGTATGGGGTGATGATGCCGATCTTGCCTGTAAAGTCGTAACCTTTCACATCCGTGATCAGACGTTCATACAGTTGCATGGCCACTTGCAACTCGGCGTAGTTGACCAGCGAATGACTTTTGCCCGCATACGAATGCATGCCCTGGACATCGAAGAAACGATAAGGACTGAGAAGCTCGCTCTGATGCCAGGGACGCTGGCGGAGCTTGCCCATATCCGGTCCATCCTGCAACTTGCCATCGTAGAACGTCAAACTGGGGAATGCACTGATGGCTGGATGCATACGGTACTGGATATCAAGCAGGTGGACATCTTGAGGATGGTTCTTTTGCATGCGAACGAACAAACTCTGTTCGTATTGGAACTTGGAGGCCATCTTCGACAGCACAGTCGGAGGCAACTGCTTGGGATCTCCGACAAGTACACACTTTGAACAGCCATACTTGAGCGGGATAAGAGCGCTGAGTTCAATACACTGCGCCGCCTCATCAATGATGACGGTCTCAAACTCAACATTCATGCTCTGGAAGATATCATGTCCAGAACCACTGAGAGTGGTGCAGATAACGTGACTTTCGCCGATGATCTCCTCTTGGATCCGCCGCTTCTGCATATCAGCATTGCGGGCTAGCACGTGGTTTGAATCACGGGTGTTATCGATATCGAAACTCAACTGAGACCGCTTCTTTTTCATCAGCTCGAACTCACGCTCCAACTCTTCTGGAGGAGCGAGACCCTTCGCTCGTGACTCATCCAGTTTTCCACGGAGCTCTTTGAACAGGGTGTCAGTCGTCTTGTGTTCTTCATAGAGTTTTTTCAAGTCGACCCCGTTGCCTTTGTTTGCGTCCTGGTTCATACGGCCTTTAACCATCTCTTCGAGAGTAACGTCCAACACCTTGGTATTCACCGCGTCGCTTCGTCCCAGACGGAGGACAGAGACCTTTTCATGCCGTCCATGAACCGTCTTCACGCCTTCTTTCAATCGCATGACTAATTCATCGACAGCGGCGTTACTAGGCGCACACAGGAGAAGCTTCTTGGAGAGCGCGCCTCTGGCGACCGGCGCACCATTGACTCTAACGACTTGTTTCCCAAGCGTGTCGCTGAGCAGACTTCCGACAAGTGCGATGATGGTCTTGGTCTTTCCCGAACCCGGAGGACCCTGGATGAGAGTGAACGCATCATTGTCAACAGCCGACTTGATGGCCTTCGCCTGAGCACGGTTGATGTTATGGTTGTCCATGATGGGTTGCAGTCTAGCGTCTGTATAGGTGAGAAGAGGCGAGGGCTTCGCCATGACAATCTCCTCACACAAGTCGTAGTACTGCAACGCCATCAAGGCACCATATTCTCGCTCAAGCGGGGTCAAAGAGGTGATCTTGGCACCCCACGCGTCAGTGCCGGCACCAAAACTAGTGAGGAACTTGTTACTGCCAGGGTTGACCCGGTATGTGACCTCCAGCTTTTTGTTCTTTCGGGAGACGCTACAGACACGCGCCAGAATACGGGGCAGCGATGGGTCGCTTGTGAGCTTAGGCGAGTTGGAAAACAAGACCAAATCACCTTCTCCCAAGCCGAGATCCTTTGGAGGAATACCAATCGGCTGGGTGCTGAATTCGATCCACGAATCGACAGCAAGTCGGGTCATGACCTTGACCTCAAAGGGTCGGAAAGAACCCTCCTCCTTCGCCTGTTGAAAACCTTGCCATGCCTCAAGAATCAACAGCGGCTCAAATGTGCTCTGGTAGTCACCGGGTGTACGGAAAGTGTTCGAAACCAGCGAGTAATCGATACGCTCGGAGGTAGGGAGGAGATCACCAGTTGCGAAAAAGTCCCAAGACAGAATGGAGTGATGAAGGGAACTGAGATCTGGAGCCAAGCGAGCTCGCATGTCTCGCATCGACCGATGTCGCTTGATCTTCTTCACGGGTTTTTGCTGAACAGCCTGCTTCTTGCTCAGTTCGTAGGCTGCGACAGCCTCGGGCTTTGGTTTGGCGCCAAAGAGTTCTTTATCTAAGTCATCATCGCTTTCAGAATCTGATCCAGAACCAGAGGAGACCATCATGCTATCAGCGGGGGTTGTATGATCTTTACCCTTGATCCCTATACCCTTAAGACCTGAACCCTGTTCAGCAGTCTGCTCTCCAACACCATGCGCAGGCAAGCCCTTCTTGAGTCGGAGGAGCTCAAGCTGATCACGCCTCTTTTTGGCTTCCTTTTCGCGTTCACGTCTCTCGCGGAAAGACAGGACCTGGGCCGCGTCATCTTTGGGCCGTGGAGCAGGAGCTGTCCTCGCGTTATCAGGCGGACGGAATTTGGTGGCAGGTGCACCTGACATCTTCGCGGTTTTGGCGGCGGTTCGTTTGGCCTCGGCGGCGCGACGCGCTTTGTTGAATTCAACAGAAGAAGACAATTCAAGAAGAGTTTGATCCGTCAAGTCATCATCAAAGTCATCGTCGCTCGTAACGCGAGAGGAGGGGCTCGAAACATCGGAAGGTTTGGCAAAAGCCGTGATGGAAGATTGCTTTTTGAGGGAAGCAGTGGAGGCAGTGACGACGGGTTTCTTGTAGTAAGCCTCCAGTGACCGAACTAATTCAGCCTTCTCACGTTGAGTGAGTATCGTCTTGATCGAGCCCTTGACGGCAACTCCCTCAATGAAGCTCAACGCATCGGGCTTCACGTTCGTCACGTTCATGCCACCTAGCCTACGCAGAAGCTTTGCCACCAATCCTACGATTGTAGTTGCCAGAAATTCATCCTTCAACCTGAGCCATTTTACCATAGCGCTCATTGTGTTGGTGGGTGACTTAAGGAAGTTCTCAGACGCAGATGTCTGCCCCGGCTCTCCATCCCCTACCGCTCCCAAGAAGACACCATACTGATCCCACAGCAGGTCTGCGAATTGTATCGTGTTACGACAGAAGTCAAGCATGACACTCTTGTCATTACCCCGAAGATGCCACGCCTCGGTCTCGTCGAATATCGTGGTCAATGCCAGCCACAGATACTCCCAGAGCTTCTGCAACGACATGACTTCTCGACGATCAGCAAGATTACGAGTTCGCAGCATACCGCTTTGGCTGTCACACAAGATTTCTACGATATCTGTACCAGTGTATATCATTCTTGGAGCGGACGCGAAGGTTTTCATGGTAGAGATCCGACGGAATGACCAGCTGAGACCATAGATCGTGGTTGTGAACGAAGTCTCAAGCAAATGAGAGATAGCATCCCGTCGAGCAGACTGGCCACTAACAGCCTTGATCAGGTCAACTGCAGCAGTGTAGGTGTCGACGTCGGCGGCAAAGAGGGCGGAAATCAGAGCGCTACTGGTATCCTGGCTCTTGAACAACACTTCAAGATGTTCTGGTGGAAAGTCTATGAGACGCTCGAAGATGCGACAAGACAAGCGGGTGAGGTGGCCATATATCGAGTTGAAGTGCGTTTTTTCCTGTTTCACCTCCCCTTTCGTAGCGAACTTCTCCAATCCCACCAGCGGGAGGATTCCCAGGAGGGCTGCATTCGATAACAGTTGATTGTCCGGACGGAGATTCTTAACGACAGCATCCCAGATAGGTGCAGAATAGGTAGATACTCCATGCGACAAGGTACCGTGCTTCAGAATAACCTCATAATCGGTCTTCAATGATTGACACTCCAATGCCAATGTGTGGCGCACGACATCCATGCACAGCTTGCGAATATCATCCTGAAGCCTTTGCTCAACAGCAAAAGTCGGAGGGTTGATGATTATGTCGATGGTATCAGCGACCACTCCCATTGTATCTGCTAGGACGATTCGAGTGACTGTTCCCCGCGAAGACTCATTGTCTGTGAAACGGCGTAGGGTTTGAAGGAGGCACGCTAAGCCGACGTTGAAACAATGATATCGAGATAAATTGGGGTATTGGTTATCTTGAAGTCGGCCAAGTAGTTCCAATGCCAAAAATCGACAAGCTGCCGGCTGGTGGGCACCCTTCAGTGAGCTGAGGAACGGATTGATCCAGGACAACATGTCTTTCAATGCAGACTGCTCGTAAGGCATACCCTCCGAATGTGTCATGAGGAATTCATTGAATTTCGGGTTGTAGAAGGTTTGTTCCATGATTGCTTGCGCAGGGATTGCTTGCATAGCATCCCAAAAGTCAGCCGGGGCTTTTTCGAGAAACAATCCGATGGTGTTGAGAAGGAACCGTAAGCCAGGGTCAGGTACAACAAGATGCTCTACGGAGAGACGACAGGGATCTATCTCCAATCCTCGAAGCTGATGGGTAATCTGCTCTTTCTTCAACGTTTTCACGACAAGCAGCATGCCTCGCCACAATCTCTGAAGGGCTGCAGATTGTGGCGGTTGTTGTGTAGCAGCTTTTAGGCCTATCGTGAGGCCATCTCGAACTGCCCATTCGAACTCCTGGTCGGTAGGGGGCCGAGAGAATCTTGTCCATGCATTAACAGCCCACCCACTTCGAGTTTTATCAGAGTCGAAAAGAAAGCGAGTGACGGCGGGGACGTAATCTGAGACCTTCAATTTTCGCTTCGTTTGTATGAGTTGGAAGGGTTCGTCGAAGTGTTCCTGCAAGAGGTCCTCATCGCGCAGCATGGCTTCACAGCTTAGGGTCTCGAAGATTGACAGCAACGCAGCCCTGTCCAAGACACTTAAGCTGATCTGATGAGCTGGTACTTGCTTCAACTGCGTTGTGGCAGCTTTCAAGTTCCGTGTGATTCTTCGAATATCCCACTCGTCAATCTTTTGGAAAAAGGCCTCAATGTCATCGTCTTTGTAATTTTCCTCCTTCAGCAGTTCGACAAGCCAAGTCTTGTCGGTGTAATAACGCCTGATGCACAAATCACATTTCTCCAGCGCATGATCGAGTTTGTGTAAAACCCAGTTTTGCTGGTCCTCCACGCCATCCTTATTGAACGCTAGAATGCGCATGGATGAGAGGAAACTCTGCCTTCGAGCCGTCGCTTCGGCCACAATCTCCTTGATGGGCTTCCCTCGCTCGTCGACCTGATCTAAATTCTCGTAGTGTCCATAGTCGTCATCATTCTGTCGGGGGCAAAGGAGGTGAATGTCCTCCGGGAGGGCCTGAAGTTTTCTGTACAACACCAACTCAGTTAGTTCCGGCTTCTTTATCTAGAAGAGTTCCCTGGAACCTACGTGATTGCAGCTAGAAACTCCATGGCGGCAAAGGTCTCGAATCACAGACACAGGGTGGATTCAATAAGAGACTGCAGCGCTGTTTCTTCATCCCATAGGCAGTGCTTCTAGGACATCGTTTTGCGGAGAGGAAACACACGTCTGAAAGCGATTGCGAGTACGCTGGGTATTAACGATCCGGAAAACACCGATAAAAGGCTGAAGGAGGTGATAGGAGGCTCAAAGGAGTGGACAAAGTGATGTGTAAACTTAACGGCGAGAAGTGGGTCGCAACAGAGAGAAGAGTTTGGTCACGGTATGGAAATACTGCAGGAATGCAACAGATGATGAGTCGTTAACACTTGTCAGTCACCACTTGAGACTCAACGAGTGACACTCTTGTCTTAGAAGCAAGGCAATCGAGGAAACAGACAATGGCGAACAAAAATCCCCAGGACAAAATGCGGGATGCGGGCATGTGATTGGCAGAGACATTGGGCGGTGAACCAGCTCTCTACGCGTCCACTACTCCGTAGACGCGCTCTATTTTGCCTAACTAGGAAACTACGTAGGATGAACGCCGTCATTAATTAGACTATCAAGTGGTAGGAGTAGGGTTCATTGGATACTACATTCTAAGTGATATCACAGTCTAGGCACTTATGATCTTGAGAAACCGCGTTAAGTACTTTCCTCGCTGAGGGCCTCGAATAGAATACATGAATCTCACTCACAGTGCCGGCTGGTCCCCGGTAGAGGGAACACCTAAGCTAGACAAAAACATATGACTAAAAAGCCAAAGCCAACATATCATCTGACGAGATATGACATCCATATGGAACAAAGACAGCGAGAAACCCCCTGAGGGGTGTCATTGCGGGACAGAAACGCTTTTGTACAGAATATTGGCCAGACTGGCACAGTATAGAAATGGATGGGAACAATGAAAGGAGAATGCGCGGAGGCAGTGAAGGGGAAAGAAAAGAAAAGAGTCAAGGTGACAAAAAAATGAGAATCGCGCTCAGCCTCCAACCGGGTAAAGGAGTAAACCCAAAACGCCTGCTTTCTATCAGGGAATATAAAAGACTTTCAAAAAGAGACACCCCGGCATATTGCTCATCGGTGTAGGTATGGCAAGGGGAAATCACATAGCAACAGATCGGAAGGTGCGATGGGAAAGGTCATCAGTGACGGGTCGTCAACGTCAATGCAACGGAAGATGCGCTCCTCTATATCATATTATGTACAGAAGGATCGTCGGGAGTCCGGAACGGGTCTTCGTGTTGACGGTTTTGTGTCGACTCGAATCGTGAGAGCATTGCAGCGGAAGTGAAGTCGTTGCTTTGCTCAAAGCTTGGTCGACCTCGTTCGAAGGAATGCCGTGTCCGTTCCTGGGAGCGTCGTACGTAGTCCACGGACTGTGGTCGCGGATACTGGTCAAGGCTGGCGGTATAGTTTGTACCGTTGCTGCCGTTCTGACTGCGGGGATTATGAGTGTTCGCAGTCGGTGCCATGGACGGCGCATAAAATGGCCTTTCCTCATCAAGGGGGCCGTTGTCCTGCTTAACGGTAGGTTGTACCGGCTTCACGATGTCGGAAGAGCTGGCCGATTGGTCACTGGAAACTGTGCCCTTCGAGCGGCCTTCTTTGGGGGGCAGTGGGGGCTCTGGTATCGACTCCAGATGTTTGAACTTGCCCATAGTTACTTGTTCTCGGATGATATCAACGTCAAGCGGGAAGAACACCTTCTGGATGGAGTTGTACGTGAAACGCGGGAGCAAGCAAATCAGGACAGTCAGCAAGAGAACGACCCAGTAACTCAATGATCCGTAGACTTCAGCAGCGGCATGGTAGAATTGGCCGGAAGAAACAAAGGACGTGTAAATGCCGGTCCAGAGGAAGATCAGAAGACTACTGATCGCATTGATCAAGCAAGTGAACCAATCCCACCGGTAGGTGTTCATCATGATGTAAAGGTTGCTGGCAATCACAGCACATGATGCGACAAGAACACCCATTCGTGCTCGGTCATTGATGTTGCGACCAGATTCATTGACGAAGTTCGCTGGTTCGTAAAGAAGGTAAGGCATGAAGAAACAGATAATGGACTGGTACACGCCATCGCCCATGTACAACCTGTCTTAAGTTAGCATCTGGAAACGCCAAAAGGGGGATATGCTTAAGTACCAGAACTTGAGTTCCGACCATTCCTTGCGCTCGATACCTCTCATGTACAATTGAGGTACAGCGAGAGACACCTGATCCTCCACGTCCTGATCGAAGATACCCATGAAGATCACGGGCAACGAAGTGAACGCAAGGTTAACTAACACAATGTAGGTGTAATCGAAAAGATAGGAACAATCGAAGTTGTTGTAGATACAGTACCAGAACAGGGCGAAAGTCCACACCAGATTCTGCACATAGGTCGTCAGTAAGGATACGGAATGAAGGTTAACATCCACGTCACATACCTTGTAGAAGAAGTTCGCCGTACATTCGCCCAGGCGACGGTAAGACCATCTTCCATGCACCAAAAGAAGACGCTGGAGGAACCGGAACTGACCGATGGCATAGTCGGAAGACATAACAGCTTGTCTACCTTCCTCACCAGCAATTCCAACACCCACATCGGCTTCTTGGATCATGGCCACATCATTCGCACCATCGCCAACAGAAAGAGCCATAATGTTTAAGCCGTTCTTGACCATGCTCACGACGGCAGCTTTCTGCGCAGGACTGACACGGCAGCAAAGAACGGCCTTGCATTGCTTGCACAGGAGAAGGAATTTTTGCTTTAACTCATCCGACAGCATCAGCTTGAGGGTCTCGCCATCAACGACCACGGCATGCGTAGGCTCAGGTGGTGAATGATCCTCGCGGGCAGCGATGAGTTCCTCATCAGAACCGGTCAACCCGAATATTTGCAAATGCTTGTCGAGTTCGTCAGAGGCCCGCTTGTGTTCGGTTTCAGGGATGTTGAGCACAATCAGATCCATGGTATTATTAAGGAGATTGCACGAGAATCCAATATTGATGGCAGTCTCAACCTTGTCACCGGTGAGGACCCAGAGTTTGATACCAGCGTCCGCAAGGAGCTGAATGGTGTCCGGTACGCCATCTTGAAGTCTGTCCTCAATGGCAGTTCCACCGAGGAGCATGAGTTCCTGTTCAATTTCGCTGGAGACCTTCTCTAGTTTCTCCTCGCGATCTGTGATAGCAGCAGCCGCGATATCGTGATTCTTGACCCAGGAACGGTATTCCTCCTCGCTGATCAGTCGGTCGGCGACACATAGGGTCCGAAGTCCTTCCCTGGCAAACTCTTCCAGATGCTCCGCAGTTTGTCGACGAAGCTCCTGCTGTTTGCCACGAGCCAAACGGGAGTAAATGATACTGTCAGCACCCTTGCAAAACAAGCGAATGGTGCCATCAGGCATTCGAATGATGGCGCTCATACGCTTTCTGGACGAGTTGAATTCAAGAGTGTTAAGAACAGTATATGTGCGTTCCTCGCCCATCACATTGAGTAGAAGGTCATCGCCGGCCCGACCCAGAACAGTGAATCCACAGTCTCGAGCAGTGCTGACCAGCGCGGCCTCATCGGGAGACTGAGCTTTGAACTCGATCTGAGGGGGATCGCCAGGAGTATGTTCGGTGATGACAGTGTGGCACAAGGCAAGCGCCAGCATAAAGTCCGAGGTACAGTGTTTCTGCCGATCTCCGGACTGGCCTGCCAGGTCGGCCGCAAAGTCTGGGGCGATGAACGTCAGTTGATCGTCGTGCAGGTAGGGATTGTCGTGGATGTCACGGAGTAGGCCTAGCATTCGCTGCCCATCGGCAGCAATTTGCTCTCGAGCCACTGCGGCCTCGGCATCAGCGTCAGCTCCCTCGCGGCGTCTCATTCCGATCTGAGCTTCGGTGTAAGCCTCTCCATATGCCACGCCGTTAACAGTGCATTTCTTAAACTCCATCAGGTTCTGAGTCAAAGTACCAGTTTTGTCAGAAAAGATGTACTCGACTTGACCGACGTCATCAGAGATATTCCAAGACTTGGGGACACAATAGATCCCTAGTCTCTCGTAGTACATATACAAATCGCTGTGGATGAAAACGGCTTGGATGGTCCGGACGATTTCGAGAGAGATGTACAACGAGATTGGAACCAAGTTCTGGAAAAGGATGACGGCTGTCCAGAAAGTGACAATTCCAGTCACAGGTGGCGTGCCGCCGAAGGACTCCAGATCGAAGAACTCCAGAGACTTGTTTGGCGACGCCCAGGCGATTCCATTCACAATACCTGCAACCAGGCACATCGCGAACAGGATGACGAAATTGTAAATGACGTTCCAGTTGAGATCCTTGGCCATACGAGGTCGCTTCGCCGGAGTAGCACCGGAGTTCAGCATGATCTTGCTCTCTCCGCCGGTGAAGAGGACAACACCCAGAACCCATTCGGTACTCTTCAGATTGCAACCACGGAGCAAGATGTTGTTGATAGAGATGGGCTCAACCATCTCCTTCCGTGGGGCTTCTGGAGAACGCAAATCGCGCTGGTCCCAACGGACGGCACCATTATAAGAGTACAGGTTGGGATGCGGTGCCTCGCTTTCGATAACAAACTCGGCCTTTTCGCAATCTCTGGCATGTCGAACTTGACGACCACAGTGAAGAGCTTGGCGAACCTTCAAGTTGGTTTCACCATCCAGCCCTTTGGTTTCAACATAACAAGCACCATCCGGATCAGAAGTGGAGAGAATCACAATATCAGCTGGAATAGGGTCTTCGTTGTACAATCGAACGAAGTCGCCAACTTGTAGACTTTTCCACGTGTCTCGCTTGAATCTAGCTTTGCCAGGTGTCTGCTTGGACACATCCAGGACGGTTCCGTGTCTCTTTTCTGGCGCAGGCTCCACGAAGCTCTCTCGAGTTGCGCTGTTCGGAGACAGAAACTTGTTCTTTGGGTCGTTCATCATCGGCCAATCTTCGCGAGCTTCGGGCTGAGGCGAAGGAACGTCGGTCATTGGTATGGCGACATCTTCAACTACCAGAGAGTTGCGCTGGGTATAGATCGATGCTCGGGGATCTTCTGAACTCAAAAAAGAGTTGCGTCTTTGCCCTTCATCGGCAACCCCGCCTTTCTCCTTCCTCTGGAATAGGGAAGATGCCCACTTGTACGTGGAGATCGTACCCCTGGTACAAGCCTTCTTGACGCGACGCCATAAGCTGATATTGTCTTCTGTCGAATTCACATTGTTCCAGTCGACCAGTCGGTAAACCGGGGAATTGTTCACTTGATTATCAGATACCGTCCGGCCCCAATCCTCAATGGCGTCTTTGATTGCGGTCACAACGATAATCACGATTAGGGGAACGGCGTTCAAGCCGGGGTTGTTGGCACCGAAAATTGGAAAGAACTAGAATGCCATTAGCCAGCGCTCAATGAAATCGGGTCCGAGGGAAAGGAATTTGGTACTGCGTACGTTAAGAATGATGACGAACAAGAAATATATGTTCGCGATGTTGTGGAATTGCAGCCAGACGTTGTAGGGAACGAAAGTAAGTGGTGTATACTTGGAAGTGCGAATCTTGTTTCGGGGATACGCGGCTCGCAAATGCCCATCCTCGTCTCGTTCGGACTCTGGAATTGGGATACTGAAATATATCCTTCGATTTGGTCCTGCTTGCGAAGGGTCTTGCCCGTCATTGGTGGAGGCGCTCGTGTTGTTTGATTTTCGCTTTTCGTCTCTCAAATCCGATCGTTTATGGAAACGGTCAATAATCGAAACACGCTTCTTTATTCCTCCTGCTCCAGGAGCTCGTGTCGTCGCCCATCGTTGTCGTTTTGTCGGCTTTGAGACATTGCTGTTGACCTCCCGAATATCACCACTTTGCTCGTTATTATCCTCTCCATTATCCCCAGGGAAATGTACGGCGGAAGCCATTTAGGGTGATGGTGTTCCCAAACTGGGCATGAAACTTGAGAGAACCCTGAATTATATGAAGCGGGCGAGCATCCGGTTTGCAGGGCCGAAATTCGACAGCGCCGGGTGTAGAGGGCAGACTGCCAGTCTGAACGTGTTCACGAGATTTGGGATGAGTGAAGCGCTATTTCATCTGTGACGAGAGATCTCCAAGGTATCGCCAATTCTGCGCGCACGTCGAAGCTATTTTTGTCGATGGGGTTCGAGTGATCGTGTAGGGCAGACCAGATTGAATTTCTGCGGCCGGTCGTGGTGGAATGGAATTGCAATACGACAGGCGAAGCGTCAGAGGGCGCACCCACACGGGGCCATTCAAGATACTGAGGGGGAAAAGATGGGGAAAAGATGGAGAGCGAAGCACTGGAGTAGTGGTAACTTTTTCGTTCGAGGGGTGTGAAGAGAGACGTAGGCCACCTGAGCTTACCCTCGTATCGATGTCAGTACGGGATAGCATGTATCGTCGTTACCGCACTTACCAATCTGGATACCGGTGCTTTGTCATCCTCATAGTGGCCGGGTCTTGGCGGGACATTTTTACTTCCTAAACGCGTCGGTTGTTCGATCTGTGTCCTCTTTGTGATACGATTATTTACGATCTCCGTAGGAACATTGATTAGACAGTATTCTACACTGACTCTTTCTTGACTCTTAGAATCATCTACATCTTCAGTCTTGACGTCTTGATGTGATCTACGGCTGACGGGCTTGAGTAAGCCATGTACTTCGTATCAATACAGGTAAATTTCGGTAATCATAAGTCCAGCCCCGTTCCGGCCTCCCCCTTCTAAATTTCTGACTGTGGCAATCGGAGTATTCGGCACTGATACATAACAAAGATAGCCAAGTCAACATCTACGCAGTATATACATACCTACCTGTACGTTGTCCCGTAACCCGTTTTGAATTGATCTTTCGAGGGCCTTCAACTTGATGGAGATAGAGATTCTGTTTTCAATTTGGCTTTCTAGGCCCCCTTTCTCTGGTGTGCCTAATGGCACTGCCTCCATAAGCTGCTTTATGACCGCTTACAGAGCAGAACTAGGATGCTCCCCAGTGGCCCAGTGCTTTAGGTACGCGGTAAGCCCGGCCTCGGTATCCGTTTCATCCGTACTCTTTATGCAAACTCTGGAGTCTGGAGTACGCTGCGTATGTAGCGGTCATTGGCCCACAGTTTTATCCGTTGCTCTGCCCCCACTATGCACGGTTTTCTAACAGCTGGCCTTTTCTCACGAGTTACAACCTAATGTATTTATAGGCATGTAGTAGATAGTCTCCCTGTAGTTAAGGCCACGGATAACTATTGACACTCAGTAGTAAAAATCGCTAATTCATATAGAAACTATCCCCGCTATCAAGCACAACCGAATGTATTATTTCGTTTTTTCCACAAGACATATTGTCCCCTATGATATCAGTCCACGCCCCCCAAGCGCAGACTCAGCATTCGGGGTTCGGGGTCGGAGCATCGATCCTGAAACCCCGACACGGCACGAGCTTGCCGACCCACCTGACTCAGCGTCTTTATTTTATTTTTATTTTTTTCTGTATCCATCTCGTACTCTAAACAACAGGCAGAATAGCCCTGGAGATCTAAGACAAAGGCGCTTAACTAGTCAGTTAGCGTACGGAGTACAGTGTAGGCTAATCTTTCCAGGGCTCAATTAGGGTGGGTCTTGATACCGTCCCTTTTGTCTTTGTCTCATTTTGATATTCATGTCACTTATGCTCCTTGTTTCTTGGCACAAGAAATGAAACTCTTGGCATTTCAGGAGCAGGCATCCTCCTGAGCGGGCCCGATGATCCCCATATTCTGTACTCCGTACAACAAGCGCAATGAACAAATTTGGAATGTGCTTCGAATCTATGAAAACTCGTGTTCTTGTCTTCCCTATGTACTACGGAGTAGCCCTACGAGGTATGTTTCAGAGCGGTGTTACCCTAAAAGCTTATAACTACAGATCCCGAAGTAAGGGTCCGAGGCATGAGCCACGGGGCATACAGTGCAACGTGCCGTATACCAGCCAGTACTGTGCTGTACAAGTGTAGATATGTATACGAAGCTGCGTAGAAGGGCGTCGCCAGCCAGACCGCACGAACTGTAGTGGATCCAACGTGTAGTGTAACTAGTACTGGTCCCTTGACTAAACTTAGTTGGGTTGTCAATCCCCCTGATACTACAGGCGCTTGATGGGTGATGATTGCTGCCAGTTCCACTTGATCGTTACACAGTAGTTATCGAATCGATATAACTACGTAGTCTACTCCGTAAATGTAACTCAACTTATCATGCGGATCAGCCGTAGATCTATGCCACCAAGAATGTGGCTGTCAGATCTACAAATTAAGTATGTACAGGTACAAGTACATAGCTGCCATCGTTACGCGATGGACGCTGGCCACACAGCGTACACATGTGTCGACTCGATGCCACCGAATTGACCTCAAAACAAGTGATGTTTGACCTCAACCTTGTACACAGTACTACACAGTAGGTACGTGTAAGAAAGCCCCAGTCCAGTGGACCCACCCACTAGACAGTGCTGAGTCAGCAGTAATCATGTGACATCGCGCTGGACACGCGCGTCCAACGACGCGATATGCCTAATTCTTCTAGGAAGAAGAAAAAAATATTCAGCACACGCCATCATGCGGACGTTAAAGGACTTATGGTTTAACAAACCTGCATACTCCATTGCTAATCGTAATACCACGCCGGAGAAGAAAGAAAGCACGGAAAACACAGCTGAATCCTCGACCTCACCCCTCACCGAACCCCCCTCATCCTTTGTCGTCGATCAACTACACCCGGAATCCGCAGAAGATGCTGAAGCTCAGTTGAACGCAGCACTGTATCTGACAACGCAAGATAACGCCCACCAATCTCCTACCTTGCACCAAAGTTTCCAAGGCGTCGACTCGGCCAACGTTCTTTCATCGCAAAGTGAGAGCCTCCAGGGATCCCAGCGTATCATGAAAGACGGTAAAGAAGTTGTCATCAGCTCCGATGGAGAAGACACAGATTCAATCTGCTCCTTGGATGATCCGGACACTCTGTTTGCTCCAAAGTCTACGAAGAAAGCCGAGCCCGCACCGGTCACGTTCACCCAGACGATAAAGTCGCCAAAGAAATACAGACACACCATCGATTCTCTCGTCCACGATGCGGTAGATGATCTCGAGACCGAAGCAGCTGTTTCCCGGGTAAGAGCCACCTATGCGCAAACGCAATCTAATGGCGGTGCGCGCGGACTCCGCGCGTCTAGCTCTGGATATGCTCTGAATGAAAGCATGTTGATATCAGCGCTCGACGAGGATGAGGACGGTGTGAGTGGCCAGCGCCTCATAGGTGCTATCAGAAGAACCGACGCCCTTGATAACGCCCGGGCTTGGTCATTCTTCGATTCCACACAACCGTTGCCGCCGGCTCCTGAATTGTCACGGGACCTGTTCGCGCCTGGGTCGAGTATGGAGATTCTAATGGGTGAGTCTTCAACCAATTGTGTGCATTATTCCTACATGTGCTAACTCACTCGCAGACTCGAACGCTCGTGATCGTCAGTTCATCTCTGGCCAATTCATTCAGATGCTTATGTCCAAAGGACTTCTGCCTGACGAGTTCGTTCTGTGGATGTTCCATTCTGGTGCGTATTTAACTTGGGAATTCTCCTTTACTGATTTATGTACGAGAAGCTAATATTTCGTGAACAGTGCCCTATGAACGTCGAGAGAATCTGAGCAATGCATACTACCGGATACTGAAGGTTTGCCAATACCTTTATACCGAATTCCCATTAGAATCCACTAACGCAATGCATAAGAATATGGATGTGGAGCGTCTCAGGTCACTGATACGTCCTGCCGATATCGATGATCTATTTTCGCGGCTGGGAGCTCGGCCCCAGGCTTTGGATTCCTCTCAGAAAACGTCCCCGGACTCTTTCCAGTGTATGTGCTAGCTATTTTCTACTTGCAAGAATATGCTAACAGAAGATATTAGCTATCACCCCAGGTTCTGAGCTAAAAGACCATCTTGTTTCGGTGTTCAGATTACTTCAGGAGACTGCTGGCTTGTATGTTGACACGCCACGGAATTCGGCGATGCGAGACTAACAATCTGTAGATTCGCAGAAGACACGCAAGAAAAGGTCATTCTTCTCCTGTTACGTCTTACCCTTGATGCATCATTGACGACAGATTTCACGTTGTCTTCGGAGCTTCAGAGAACCATAAATGCTGTGCTGGATCCTGTGAACTTTGCTGGATTCAATGCCGACGATATGGTACGTTCTTCCTGTGCTTTCCTTCACAATTGTAGCTAACCATACCAGTTGCACCGAGTGTTCCTCACCTGCTACAACACAACAGACGATGTCTGTCTTCAAAGCCATATCGTCTACCATATCCTGCCTACATCACCATGGCTTGCACTGTTACGATGTCGTCTAGCCGTTTCCTTCTTGCTTCGGAGCCCCGAACCTCTCACCGAGCCACCTGAAAAGGTGCTTGATCTCAAACGTATCACGATGCTACTACTGCGTGACGAGCGTTTCCAGGTCAAGAAACTCAAGAGTGTAGTTGACTATGACTGGCGAGAGCTGAATGCCCTCGCTGGTCTTCTCAACACCGCCATCGATTCCTCTGTGTTGGAGTTGAACTACAGAGGGGATCGAACTGAAAAGGACTATAACACTGCCATCGACAGGTTGGCAACTCAGGTCAAGACGATCTTCTGCTCTATCCAGGACTCGGGGGCCTCACATGTGACACGCACAGTAGCGAAAAGCGAACTGGAGGCTTTGCATTACCGAATTGTGTACTCTGTTCGGTCCAAACCGCCGCCGAAAAAGGGCATCTTCGAGTCACACGTCAGCGAGAAGGACATTCGAAGCCTTTTTTCCAACTATGCTGCAATGGCTGGAAAGCCCGTTCCCGAACTCTTGCCGACAGTACAACCATCTGCGGCGCCAGATGACGTGGAAGATGGGGACACAGGGCTCCCGATTCGTGCGCATGACCAGATACTACAATCACCTGGCAGGCTCTAGCCTCAGGATCTCCATTCTTATCTGAGAGGACAGGAACACTGCGGGTGGCTTAATGAGTTGAGATGTCTAGCTCCTTCTCTGCATGTCCCGATGACTTACGACCCTTACAATCATACCCTCGGAAAGCGACGGTGTTTTCACAACCATGCTGTTACAAAATACCAGTGTTATCAATGCAATGGGAAGTAGCGCTAAGAGTGTTTGATCATATTCCAGATCAGACCCGAACTGTGCAAAGAACCCTCTCTGTCTATGGGAATGGCCAAGAGGAGCAAAGAGTACCCGAATTATAACACACGAAATACGGCAGTCGCAAATGTGAAACCAGAGATAGAACGATAGAACCAAGTAGACACTTAATCGTAAAATCTTCGGTTCGGGTTCTTGCCAAAGAGCGTCTGTCGGACCGCAGGGAGGGCATCGATTTCCAGCAGTCGCAGACGCTCCTCGAAAGTGTTGTTGATCTCGATCTTGCCCTGTCCGCCAACGATAATCACACCACCGGCACTGACAGCTAGTTAGACCTTTTCTTAGATTTGCAGGGAGAATAGGAATAAACTCACGATCCCTCTGCCAACGGCTCCGACTCATCCACAGTCACGGTAACCTCTGAGCCAACATTCTCCTTGTACTCCTTGGCCGCCTCCTCGATAGCCTTCTTAGTGACATCAAAGTCCTTCTTCCGCGAGCGAATCTGCACCTTATCCTCATTCAAATCGTACAGGCCCTCGAGGACCAGCCCCTTGAGCATGGCCTGGTACTTTGTCTTGTCGTTGGCAGCGACCTTGGTAATCTTATCACGGGCATTCTGGAACAGTTCATCGAGCAGCTCCTGACGACCACCAAGCACACGCAGTCGGGTCTTGTTGGCGAGTGTAGATCGGGTGATCTGCTGGGACATGGCAGCCTGCTTGAACTTCTTCTCGTAGAGGGTATCGATAGCGGCGGTTTCCTGGCGCACCAGTTTGGACTTTTCGATTGCAAATTCCTCGTCGGCCTTGAGCTGGATCTCGCGGGCCTTCTCGAGTGCTTCTTGCTTGATGAAGGCGGTCATCTTGCGGAGCTCGCCCGCGACCTGGATTCGACCGGCATTAGTCCCACTCCGGCTTTCCTGAGAACCCCAAAATAGATAGCGGACGTACCTGGTCATCTGAAAGAGCATGGCTTTGTGACATTTTGGCGGCTTGACTGCTGTACAGTACTGTTGTTGTGGAATGATGTGGGGAAGAGGGAGTGGAGGACGTTGTGTCCAGCTAAGCTCGGAGTGCGTTGCCTTGGCGTTCCGCCTCCCAGCTCCTCCGCACTCCCCTCGACTGACATCCCTTTCAGCGTGATCTTGTTACTCCTCTATAGTCTTTATCTGAACCATGGACTCATTCCTCCGGTAGTTCCTGTCGAATCGATGTGCCTTTCTCCCTGTCGCCCCCTTCACCCGGCCAATGCACCACACGCAACATGGGCAATCTAGGTGACTTGTCGCCGCAGGGTAGCATTGCGGTAAGCACTCCAGATTTAAGATACACTACGAGACTAGATTAAGCCCTAACGGAACATCAGGTCGGTGTGGTAGTCGGGCTCATATCCACTAGCCTACAAGCCATTGGGCTGACGCTCCAGCGCAAGTCGCATCTGCTCGAGGACGAGAAGCACCCCTACGATGTGCGCAGACCACCCTACAAGCGGCGACGATGGCAACTAGGAATGGGGATGTTCGTCATCTCCAACCTAGTGGGGAGCACCATTCAGATCACTACGCTTCCGCTGCCAGTGCTGTCGACACTCCAAGCGGTCAGTAGTCCCTCTCCACGGCACGACGATCAGTGACTGATAGAGGAAATAGTCTGGATTAGTGTTTAATACGATATTCGCGACACTCATTCTCAGTGAACCATTTACCCGATATTCCCTTGCGGGCACGATTCTCGTCTGCACCGGCGCGTTGCTGATTGCGACGTTCGGCGCCATCGGAGAACCAGCACATACGTTAGACCAGCTTCTGGACCTTCTTCAGCGACGGCCGTTCCTCCTGTGGATGGGGGCTACCGCTTTGCTGGTTGTTGCGGTACTTATGGCCACTAAGCTGGTAAAGCACTTCCTGCTATCCTCGCGCGCGAAACCCTCAGCGTCCGGTCATTTCGCGCCACATCTCCTACGTCTGCAAAGTCGGATGAGGACAATCCGAGGCATGAGCTATGGATTTGTCAGTGGTATATTGTCAGCTCACTCGCTTTTGCTAGCGAAGTCAGCAGTGGAGCTTCTCGTGCGCACGGTCGTAGATCGCGTGAACCAGTTCAATCGTTGGCAATCATGGGTGATTTTGCTTGGGATGATCTTCCTGGCGCTCACGCAGCTGTTCTATCTCCACCGGGGACTGAAGCTGTGTAGTACTAGTGTTTTATATCCTTTCGTTTTCTGCATCTACAACATCATAGCCATCCTGGATGGTCTGATCTACTTCCGGCAAGCGTCCCAACTAGCAGGCTTCCACGCAGGTCTCATTGCTCTGGGGACACTGGTGCTCCTAGCCGGTGTCTTGTGTCTATCATGGCGACTCGAGGATATCGACAGCCATGCCGCTGTTACGACTGGGGGGCCCCACACAAACCGCACTCGGTCCGGGCATGGCAGTCCTGGAAGAACACTCTCCGACCTCAGGGCTGCTGGACGGCCAAGATGAGGAATCGCGGATTGGTGAGCGCGAACCGCTCCTCAATCCAAAGGCCCACACCCGACATCTTTCATATCATCGCGGAAGAGCTCCAAGCTTACCGCTAGACCTGCATCTCGACCGCGACTCCGTCGATCTAAACGCCGCATCCATTTGGGCCGAACTCGACGACTCAGAGTACGGCTCTGATGACGACCACACGCGGTTCTCAATCGACCGTCCGCGCAGCGCCAGCGGCAGCGCAATACGAAACGGCGGCCAATTACGAGGTCTGAAACGACACTCGACGATAGCTGCTGTCCCACAAGACCGCATAAACGGCTCTCGCCGAGTCCTGGGATCAACACGCGAAAACCAACTGCGGCACGCCTCAGCACCCCTAAATGGGTTATGGACCACCCAGCGCAATCGTCGTAGACCCGGACCTTTCATTTCTTCTTCATCTAGCCACGAAACCAGCGGATACGGAACCATCCGCGAAGACGGCGATGATATATACGAACAGGATGGGCTTCTCGTTCCCCGCTCGCCGGTGACGGAACCAAGCTCAGGTCTTCTTGCCGGTTCAAGGAGAGCTCTTGCAGGCATCTGGAGGTCCGGAAAACAATATCTATCTCGGTGGAGCAGCCCGCAGGCGGGCGGGCAGCAGCCAGGCTGAACCGGAGCCAGATTGGATAGCTCCTTCATCTTTACTCCCACCCTCTGTACCCTCTGTACCCTCTGGCATCTGCCTTCCTCCGACGCGTTATACACACGGAATCCCCATATACGAGACAACTTCCACCTGATCCTTTGTCTTTGTTTCCCGATAAATCGACATAAAACCCTATGATATGTGAACAGACACAAATACGGAATTTCTTTTTTTTTTTTCTACTTTCTTTCACACCCCTGTCTCGGTTCAGTAGATCAGATCCCTCGTCTCACTATACTCGTCGCTCTACCTAACCAACTCTCATGGAGAGAAATATTCTCCAGCTGTGTTCTGTAAGTTCTGTTCGCTGTCAAGATCACTATCGCGTTTGATACTACCTTCGGTCGGGTATATAGCTCTGCAATGAATATAGCACTCTAGTGGGTACCTACCTAACATGTATACCTCGTCTGGCCACTTTCGACTCCATATCTAGGGACATACCTAGGTACGTACCTAATTTACTGATATATAGATTTTGCAGGTATCCGGACTGAGTATGTATTCAAATACCTAGCTTGCCATGTGATTATACAGGTCTCCGGGTAGGAAGTGCCGATGCACGTCAGACCAAGCCTCTAGGTTGGCTGCGGCCATATGCAGTCTTTGAAACTTTCTTCCTTAACCATGCATGCCAAGATGATAGCCCAAGGTTTCTTTATTTGGAGGGATGGAATGGATAGATCGAGGTCATGGTCCAGATCCATATGGCGGCTTGTGACTGCCAGTCGGACATATTAGGTACCAAGACATCAGGCATACACAGTGCTGGGTATATGGTAAAGTCCATGTCCGACGAGAGGTCTTACTATTACATAGATTAAAATACCAAAGGAACAGAATCCGATTGCTCCATACCATACAGAATGTAAACCAGCCAAAGCCATAGCAGAGCAGCCATCGTCGAAATGGACTAACCCGTTGACTCGACACAATAAACAACAATTAACACATAGCTTAAGATTAGACGAGGAAAATAACATGATCAGTGACCAAGGAAATAGCTCAGAGAGAAAAAGGGAGGAAAAGAAACAGAAAAAGAAGTAAGATTGAGAGCAAAAAGAACAGGGAGAGGGGAGGAGTAGCCGCATCGCCGTGTTTCAATGCACCAGGAACACCACCTTCCTCCGCCATAGATATAAGTAGAGAGGGGAAAATAAAAAGCCAGAGTTGCCTGCTTGCGCCCTCTTTCTCTTTTCTCGAGGATGGTTTCTTTTTTTTTTCGTGGAGCGTGTTTTTGTGATTTTTTGTGATTATTTCGTCGCCACGAGTCTCGGGAAAATTGGGTTATTTGCGAGAAGGCGATGTCGAAAGGAAAAACCAGATCCCGTATCATCAAAGAGAGACTGGAAGGTGTCTTCCAGAGCGGTGCTTGACAATATACAAAAGGTCTCACGGGAGTTCCCTAGAGAATGGGGGCATTGCAGGTTACAGCGCAACCATTGCACGAGGGAAGTGTGGGATGATGGATCGGCACAGAGAGAGACGGGTATCAAATGAACGCGAGATCGAGGCGCAGGGAGGAAAGAACAGAGAAGAAGACGGAGCATCGGGGATCCTTTAGGTAGGAACCCCACGGATGAGATCGTAAGTTGGGAGCATTTAAGCAGTGGGTTGGTGCTGCGGCGGCATGCGGCCGGCAACCGGCATGGGATACTGGCCACCAGCCTGCTGTTGCTGCTGGAGATTCTGGTAGTATGCCATCTGCTGCTGCTGCTCGTTGGTCATGTAGCCAGGGTGAATGCCAGGACGCATATTCCCCTGGGGGGCGTTGACATTGCTGTGAGCCACGTCTTCGGGGGCCTCGGGGGCGACATCGGGGGCGTCGACGCCATTCTCACTGGCAGCTGGGTCGGGAGCATTCAAGCAGGCCTATCTTTGAATTAGCAACTGAACAGGAGGCTTGGGACAAATCAGAGCATACCTGAATGAGGTTCTTGCCCTCGGCCTTGGTAACCAGCGGTTGAAGCTTGGGGGTAGTGAAGGTGTAGACCAGACCAGTCTCGGAGACAACCAGAAGAAGCACTTGAGTGCCAGTCAAGACAGACAGCTCATAAGCCTAGAGATTTTCCCGGGTTAATCAAATGTTCAGGATTGGAAGTTGCCTTCGGGTAACTGATGGTGACGCGACGCACCTTCTTCATGATACCAGCCTTTCGCTTAGAGAAAGTAATGTGTCGACGCGACTTATCCTGAATGAACTTGATCTCGATCTTGCGTCGCTCACGACCAGGCTTGTCGTCGTCATCGTCCTCATCGTCGGCGCTCATGCGGTTGCGCTTGGTCCCACGGGCATCGCCGTTACCGGGCAGGTCATCATGACCGGGCGAGAGCTTCTCATCAACTACCGCCGACATGATAAATTAAGAAGAACAAGTCAAACAAGTCAGGATTTATTATGGGAGGGGGAGGGGGTGATAAGTTGGAGGTGCCGAAAGGGGAAGGAAGGGAGATGACCCAATCGAGTAACGCGTTTATGAGATGTGAGAAAAGGGAAATTCGGGGGAGGAGGACTTGGGGGAAACTTGCTATGGGCAGGCGGTGTGTTATTAAGGATCATGTGAGTGGCGTGAAGAAGAACAGTAATTTAAACTTAGCTACAAGTTAGGTACTTCTAGGCCACCGCAAATTGAGCGTGCATCTTAAGGTACCTCCTTCCTCCCTTTCCGTATCGAACCTGTAATTGTTTCGTATTCGCCTCCTCTTGACCGGGTACGAATCTTGGCTCTGATCGATTATTGGCTGATTCTTCCTTCCCCCCCTTCCCCTCCGGTCTGGATCTTTCTTTCTTTGTTGCTGTCTGCTAACAGCATGTGACTTGTCTTCAACTGTACTTTCTCTTTCTACTGTATTTCAAACATCTTCTTCTCAGTCCTGGACATAAATTAGAGACACCCTATCTACTGCGTATACGGAGTTAGCTGAGTAGTTCACTCCATTCCAGTCCACATGCCTCCAGGGGGCAGAACTCCCGTGATTATATGATTGGCTATCCCACCGTTCCAAAACATACGATGACTCAGAATACGGATTATCTGCCATACAACATCCAATTCTTCATATACATAGTAGTTTTGTTGCTTCGATATTAAACTATCTATGAAAGTAACTGATCAGGTTACATCTGAACCATCGACACAACCTACGGACGTACACCCACCTTGCACAACTCGCGGGTCGCACGGGCCAGTCTGATACTCGCATGGCCGCATTCGAAGAGTAACAGCATCACATAGCCCGAAAACAATCCCTCGTTGCTCTCATTCCTGTCTAATTTAGGCCTCTCACATTCATCAAATTGCACACGAGATAAGCAAAATAAAATAGGCCTGGTCTCGACCTCCAATACTGCGTATCACTCAAGAAACCTCTAGATATCTCGTCTCCCCTTGCACGGGCATGCCTCGCATGGGAATTACAGAGCCCCTGGAGACATTGAAATGTCTCACAAGCGTAGATTTGTTGCACATGAACCGGGGAAATGACTCGGTTAGTAGGTTTAGTAGCAAAAATTCATTCTATTGGCCCTTGTCTCCCTGCTTTTGTTCTATTTACCCTCTATTTACTCCGTACTCCTCGCCTTGCTCCTACATGTACTCCGTACTCGAACCCGGTGCTACATCTTTTCATACACTTTCTTCTCGTTATTGGGTGATATTGCATTGAGCATAGGCCATAACGTTCATTTGCATAACTACCCCGCTCGGAAGCTGCCCGTATGTTCATCCAAGCCGGGTCACAGCAGCCAGAGGCCAGGATGGACCCGTTCGTGGAAGGAAAACAAATCTCATCCAATCCACCGCCCAGACAGCAAGAACAAAGCCGATCAAAATGCGGCCCGATCCGAGAGGCCCTAGGCCCAATGCAGCAGAGTCCAGCTCGGCTGCTTCGAGATCATTCCCCACGGACCAAAGAACACCGGACACAACATGGAAATGACGAAAACTGATCATATTCTTCGCATAACGAACAAAAGGTTCAACGCTAATCACCAACGGAGACCCTAAAGTGGGTCTGCTGTCAAGTCTATTTTTACAGAACGATGCAAGGCATAGGGCATGGGAAGTGGCTGGGCCCCAAAGCGCACTTAGACCGGGGCGGAGGTCATGGACATGGGAAAGGAAAAGCAGAGCAAAAGCCAAACCGATTGAGTGAGGCATATCTCGGCCAAGGTCCCTGTGGGTCCAGGGCGAGAGAGATAAGAAAGGAAGGAAAGAGCCACTGGAACATTTCAAAATGGGAATACACCGTCAGGATATAAGGAGCACGCAGAGCCGCCAGGTTCCTGCACCATACTGGACTCCGCCAATGCAACGCCGGATAAATGATATCAGAAACTGGAGGACACGGAAGGCACGTCACCAGTCTCATTCGAATAAGGAAAGGCCGTTCGTTTGGCTGGTCGATTTTGCAATCATATTGGGCGGGGTCGTGAACTCTGGAATGAGAATAACCAGAGGAAGAGGTATGATATTGTAGGAGATAAAAAAAGGGAGCCGAATCATGTGCAATGAAGTGAATAGAGAGGAGGTACGACCCACAATCCCAAGGGCCAGCCTTAAGTAGAAGCGATCCATGCAAATTTTACTGCTGGTAGGTGCCGCGAAGGTAGTGGTCAGTCACACCACCGCCACCGCCGCCCTTGGGACCGAGCCAGACGATCTCAATTACGCTGTGGCCCTCATCTTCCTCGCGAACATAAAATTGATGCACGTTGTCACCAACGACGAATGCATCACGGAGCAACCACCGATCCTTGGCAACGCCTTCCTCCTCGGCGGGACGCAGGGGGCCGAGGCGGTCTTCATAACCGCGAGGGTCCTCGGGCCAGGTCTTTTCAGTGGCATCGAAGTTGATGGCATCATCCGGCACATTCGGTCCGTACGTGTACTTCACTAGCGAGTAGCCGTTGGTCATGACCCAGAAGTGACGGAGAGTCTCGCCGGTAGCGCTGTTCACAGTCTCCTCCTGATCAAAGACCCAGCGGCGAAGGACAGACTTGCGACCCGCGGCAGCAGACACGGTGGTCATTTTGACGACGTCCTTGGTGTACCAACTGTTCCAGTGGTGCATGGATTCGATCTTGCGACCGGACTCGTAGACACCGTCCACGGGATCTGCCATGTCCATCTGGTACAGAGAGGGCCACAAGGTAAGGGGAGTGTCACCGAAGCGCTGAATGCACTGTCCAAGCTTCTGGTCACCGGGCTGCTCACCCCAGGACTGGCACTCATCGTAGTTCTTCATCAAGACATCCAAGAGCGGCTTTGAGACAAAGACACCGGCACCACCAAAGGCAATGTGACCGAAAGTATCCACTTGCCAGCTGGCCTCGGACAACGATCCAATGTAGTGCTTCTTGGTCTCGTCGAAGAGCTTCAGCTCCTCAGCGATAGTGGGAAGGGAGAGGAAGAAGGTATCGTCGTCACTGAATCCAACCCAGGTGGTGTGAGGACGGTGCTTGCGAATGTGCTCTGTGAATGCCTCGACCATACCGAAGTAACGGGCAGTGAATTCGAGAGGAGAGGCCTTGAGAGTCAGGTCCAGACCGCGGTTGCGGAAGTAGGTCTCTTGCTTCTCCAGGTCGTCATCCGACTCGGGAACCAGAACAAGCAGACCGGCCTTAGTGTTTCCATAGGAGTAAAGCAGAGAGGGCAGCAGACGGTCCAGACGATCAACAGTAGTAGCCAGACCGAAGAGGAGTTTCGAAGTCTCCTCGACATTATCATCAGCCGCGACATCAACATCAATGATCTCGGGGCAAACGAAGCTCTCGGGCTTGTTTTCGGGAGAAACGACCATACCGCGCTCCATGACAACCATGGGCGGGAGCACGGGCTTCTCAATCTCCTCCAGAGTGTGGAATTCAGTGCGAGGATTCACATGGCGAGGACGGAAGTAGGCGCGAGTGTAGTTTTTGCGAGGGAGCCATTCGGGGAAAGGGAGGGGAGCAGCGAGTTTCGGATCGACCTCACAGGTGCCGGGGGTCGGTTGGGGGTTGCCAGGTTCTGCCGGCGTTTGTACTTGAGGGGGCGGCTTGGTCCCGCTCAAGGGAGCCCGATCCACCGGGTGCTTGAACCGTAGGAAGGCTGATCTGTCATAGCGTTCCATGCAAAAGAAGAAGATTCCAATGGTCAACAGAGCGAGCAACGGAAACACCGTCTTCAGCCGAAATACAGGCATTGTGGCTGGTCCGGTACTGTGCGATGACTTTTCAAACATGTAAATAGACGAGGGCGAGGTGAAACCGGGGTAGGTGAACCTTGGCGGAATTAAAAGTTATGGGGTCGGCGTGCGAAGGGTCGTATCCCGGAAATATCGTGCAGAAGTACTGCTAATCAAGAAGCAATTCCCAATTGAAGGAATAGCTATTTAAACGAGTGTTTCAAGAGTGAGGTCAAAGAATGGTAGGCAAATCGAGTGCCGAGATAGTTCAACGAAAGGCTGGCAGCGTCGGGACCTGCGACACGGTCCAAGGGGGAGGACGTTTGAAACGGGGACGGAGCAGGAGAACTGGAGAAGATAAGAGAAGCAAGACTAACGCGGCTGGACGAGATGCCCAGTCCGAGTGAAAAGTCGATGAGAAGTTGGGGGAAGATGGTGTCGTGAAGGTGTTGCAGGAGGAAAAGAAAAAGGGAGGGCTGCCGATGCAATTAACGGGACAGGGTTGGCCGTGTATCTGTATTACCGTAATATATTGTCCAACTCTTTCGGACGGACATCTTTTTAACATCTATTTCTATATTTGGTTTCTACTATGTATTTTCTATGTTTTCGGAGGCCAATTGGCCCTTGATATGCTGTCTTTGATGACCTCGAAACAGATTGCAGTCTATTCGAGATTGACGTCTTGGTATTCTCTCCCGGTTCCGGCGTCGATGCAGTTGGTATGCAGGAACAGTCTGGAAAGCACTTCCACTTCATTCATCTCGAAATGATAGTTATGTGATATGTGCTTTTATGCTCTATGTTTGCATGTTCCTTTGCCTTTGACGTTCGTACCAGTTGAGCTAAGTGTCGATCACGAGCGAAAAGGGAATACAGTTGGCTGGGAGTGATCGGTGATCATCCCTCCCAGGTTCAAGTGGAATAAACCGTTTACACGCCAGGATACCAAGATCAGGCAATCAGAGTGTTCTCGTGTATCCAAAAGCAACAATACTTTTGGGGCATTAACGACGCTGGATGCGATGGCACTGGGATACCTCGAATGAGGCCCGATTCAACAATGTTTGCCAGTGCAGAGGGCCGTTTGCGGCGACACATCACGACACATCTGGATGTAGGCTCCGAGGCTCGTGTGAAGATGCCACTTGTCAAGCGCTTTAAGGGTATCTGCATCTTCCATTGTGTACCAGCCCGCGTTGTAGGTTGTAGGTTGACCGTTGCAGTGATCACTCTGAGCCTATCACAGTACACAGTACGGAGAGGTCATCAACACCAAAAGTATCCAACCAAATCGGCACATTGCACCGCTGACGGCGTGTATCTGAGCCTCAAGTGAGGGAACAATAAGCGATCACCTTTCCATTCGCAAGTCAGATCCGATCATGTGAATAACATCCCGGTACTATCAATAACCTACTGAGGGATCACCCGTTATCAAAGCGCTCGGGCCCTCTCTCTAAATTTGTGCCGATGCTCTGAACTACTAGACAGTCTGGCAAGTCATTGACTGTGTACACAGTAGACAACTGCTAAATATTTTCATACATCTTTTGCTGTGTACATCTTTAACCACATTACACAGTACAATATCAAGTAAAGGACAGGTAACCAGGAAATAAGAAGACGATCACTCTGGCCTCCAGCCGCGTCAGCCAGTCACATTTAGCCGGAGGGGCGAATGAGACCCAGTCGCCCCGCCACGAACACGCGTCCCTTTTTGGCCTTTTATCTGAGGAAAAGACAGCCATTCGTTATTGTTTCATATGCATGGCTTGGATAGATTTACAGGCTCTATATAGAGTAACACATGACTATCTATTTTGAACGATTCTCAATGGTATGTACCGGCATAACAATATGTGAAACCTTCTAATGAGATCTGAAAGTCTGAGTATCGTATCCGTACTCCGTACTTCAGTGGCGATAGCATCTTGCCTTCCTCACGAGTGGGCCTGATCGACAAACGATCCAAACCTCCTTGGATGACGCAGTTTCTGTTTCGAGGGTCTCCTTCGTATTGCGCGTCATTATTCGTCAACGTAGATGCATGGATATCTACTCCGTACAGTACCAACAGGTTGTCATGCACAATGGCAGCTAAGTGGAGAATCATTTAACTACCGAGACCCATACGTCGTAATAAAGACCCTGAATATTGCAGTTTCGACTCCGTACAGAATCTGACACATCTCCAAGTGGGACCTTCGCCTCCTGATCGTCGGTCGTTGGTCGATGTTACCTCTTGCGTAGAATGTAGATCAATCGCCCTCTACGGAGTCCGTAAAGGATCATACTTCGTACAGCATAACCATGTGTTTTTTGTCGACCACAAGTCTGGATTTTTCACCTGATCTGAATGTACTGTACAAGATACTACGTACGTTGAGATTGACAATCTCACACCAGTTGCCTGTTCGAGGCCCAGATGGGGGCCGCTTTAATCTGATGCCATCCGCTATCGACAGCACGACACTATTCAGTCTAGACCAGGATAGGAATTCTTCTAGATGGTCTCTAACCGTTTTAGGGGTCTGCTCGAGACTATTTTGTAACTACATCTAGTAACTACGTACGGAGTAGAAAGATAAGAAATCACACCGTTGCACATATTTGTCCTACACCGTTTCACTAAACGTCATGCGATATAGTCATAAGCTTCAGGCTGTGACCTTGTCTGATACTGTCTCAGACGGAACCAACCGTTGAATGCTCCCCGCGAAAGGAATAGCATGAATTCCTATGGCCCCGGATTATTGAAAACACCGGACATCATTCCCACTTCTCACGAATCAACTCCATCAACTCCCGATGAATCACCCGCCAAGCCCCAGCCCTCGTCTTAAACAGAAGATGCCAATCACCCGCCGCATCCTTCCCAATAATCCTCACAATATTGCGAGTCGGATACCCACGACAATACTCAATATCATTAACATAAGATGGCCTCCCAAGACCATGTGGCCTCTGACTCACAGGCACACCAGCCCTAACAACAGCCGCCGACCAGTCCGTTTCAAAGTACCTAGCCTTGTGCTGATTAGTAGCAGCCAAGAAGAGCAGCCCGGGGTCTCCAACCACAGGCGCAGCTCTCATAAAATTGGTTCTCTGAATAGCAGTCATGGCTTGGACCTGGCGCTTGGTTCTGTGCTCCACGAGAGCCCGACGATTCGTAGACGCCACGTACTGCAAGCTGCTATCTTGGAGGATTTTGCTCGCTATGAGCAGTGTGTAGGAATAGAAGAAGGAGTTGCCAATGACGCCTGTGGTACCATTGGGAAACCACTCCGGGAAAAGGTTCCACACGTTGAAGACATTCATCACCATGATCGTCCGATCCGGGGCGGGTTTCAGCGCTTTGATCATCGTCCGCACCCACCAGGCTACGACGACATCACCCTCGCTCACGAAGGGCTTCGGTGTGCCCTGCGGAGCACGGGTGGCTAGCTCCTGTAGTACTGTTTCTCTCATTCGATCCACGCAACGTCCCGGTAGACGTATCGGATGTTCTTCCAGCTTGCGGAACCATAATAGCTCGAACAGGTAGCGAAGCCCGAAGAGCGCAAGACTGAGGCCGCCCAATAGTTGTCTGATATTGGTGTAGCTCTGCGCCGGAGCACTTGTTCCCAACATGCATAGAGGGTCGTGGTCGTAAGGAACAAATGCTGGCACTTCTTCTTCGTGGCCACGAAGGACTGCTATCCAAGCCTTGAAGAAATTCGTTCGTGAGATCGCGTCGGCGAAGGTGTGGATGTAGCTGATTGTGAGAAGGGTGGCATCTTGGAAGAGAGTAACATGAATGTGAAGCTGTGGACGGTCGGTGTAGATCCAGTCGGCCAACTCCCGAGGACTGTCGGGGTGGCGAACTATAGGGGCGAAGTAATCGGAGGATGGTGATAGGAAAGACTGATCTTGGCCTGCTTTAGGCAGCTGGGAGCCTAGCGGGTGATCGTCGATGTTCATTCCAAATCTTGTAGTCGTGAAGATGAAGACTGGGCGCTTCTCGTCATAGCGTGCTGGTATGTGGTATTCGAGTTTGCCATGCTCCTGGGATAAGTTGTTAGACTGTGTTTTTTGCATGGCTGGATGGGCAAAGGCAATAGTATACCTACATTGAGACGTAGCCGAGCGCCCATCTGACCCCAGTCTCCGATCATCATCAGACGTCCCAGTGCTGCTTCGAGTTTGCTCGCATCCAACACATCGTCAAATCGGAAGGTAAAGTCGTGGCATAGAGCACGTAGGTAATCCAAGTCATCCCAATACCGCAAAGGGATGATCCTGTCTGTAGGTACTGTTGTCGGTCGTGGGCGCTGGAATAGTGAGAAGACCATCTTTGACAGCATACAGAGGAGATCTTCCAGTAGTAGGGCTTATCTGTTCTGTTCCATAACCGCGCTTTTCGGGGGGGCACAATGAGAACATACGTATTGCTTGTATACCTTGTTTCGTGAACATGTTGTCTGCATGCACATCTTCAGCCCTGCGAGAATGCTCTCGGACATCAACCTTCAGTTTGCTATCACCTGCATCCGCAGTCAATAGACGAGTAGGAGACCAAGCGTCAGTATCAACAGTCGATCTTTTGGCCCGGCCTGGTTCGCATGCATTAACATATTGACGAATAGCTTCAGAAATCACACAAAAAGGAACAGCAGTGTCTCAACCGGGGCGGCCTGTATGTAGATGCACATTTGACTTCCTCTTCTGGGAATCCGAGGCTCCACGTTATAAAGAGAGCTGCATGATTATTGCATGTGGCTGCTTTAGCGCCGATGTAAGCAGGGTCAACCAGTCATACACAGCCTGCATCTGGGACACAGCTTGCTTATCTGGGGCATGGCTCAATATGTGATGTGCATGCAGAGTGCATAGGGCGGGGAACCAATTCATGAGATGTGATGAGATGCACCGTGCTTAGCTCATAGAAAAGCACAATTATGAGTTCTAATGCAGGCAAACTCCAATTTAGACCCACGTTAAATATCTGTTTCCATGCACTGAAGTATCCACAGGCAAGCCATCTTTGACTTCACAGCTCCCTCTGGCCATATCCTCGAGTACCCTGTAGGTACCGTCCCAGAGCCATCATAGGAAAGTAGTGACGGTAATAGTCATAGCCCAAGTAAAAGTGATTCGGAAACCCAGTTCCAGTGTACACAATTTGGGGCCATGAGGCGCCAGAACCCTCCCGTCTTTGCGAGCTTACCAGGTATGAAATCCCACGCTCAATCGATTTATCAGTAACAGGAAGATGGGCCAGCAGTCCCATCAATGCCCATGCAGTTTGCGACGGTGTTGACGCCGCCAGCTGGTACTCAGGTAGCCGATACGACAAGAGAGACTCGCCCCAACCACCG
Organism: Penicillium bovifimosum; assembly: GCF_028826915.1. NCBI lineage: Eukaryota > Fungi > Ascomycota > Eurotiomycetes > Eurotiales > Aspergillaceae > Penicillium > Penicillium bovifimosum. Next base: position 2,840,185 of record NW_026622711.1, read on the forward strand.
TCGGCATTTTGGCTTGATTTCAGCCACTGCAGAGCGGGTTTGACCATCACTCGAACTCGATCGTCCTCGACAAAATACGCCAGTCCGCACAGTGCATGACTGGTACCGTAGACGTAGTTACATCCCCATCTACCAAACCAGGATCCATTGGACTCCTGTGTGGACACAAGATATTGTACACCACGCGTGCATGCCGCCCGCAGCTCAGGCACCAGCTGGTCCACGTTAGCATTTGCGGAAGAACGAGTCATCATTAGACCAAATGCTTCCAGGATGCGCCCCGTGATGTCAGCGCATGATGTATCACACAGGCTGTCCATATCGCTGAAAGGAATCTTGTTCAGAAACAGTTTGTCGTTCTCCACATCAAAGGCAGCCCATCCCCCGTCCGGGTTCTGCATGCCCAGGATCCATGTAGCAGCCGCAATCACAGACTCCGAAGCAATAGAACCAGCATCGTGCTTCACCTGCGCAAGGATGATGGCAGCTGTGTCGTCCACATCAGGATACCAGCTGTTCTCGTACTCAAAACTGAACCCCCCGGGGGCTAGGTTCGGCCGATACACGCACCAATCTCCGCGGGGTTGAAGTAGCTGGCGGGCTCGGATCCATGTGAGAGCGCGGTCGATGGTTTGCTTATTGGGTGACATAGCATCGCAGAGCCCAATCGTCATCAAGGCTGTATCCCAGACGGGTGAGACGCAGGCTTGGATTCGCTTTCCTCTATGGTCTTCCCAGGCAAATCTCTCCAATGCTTGGATGCCGAGGCGTACTGGGTCATCGTCCAGTTTGTAGCCTTCGAGCACGAACGCGTAGATACTGGCATGCATGGGAGGGAAAATGCCAGCCCAATCACCGGTCTTTTCCTGGCGCTCAAGGACCCATTTCATACATTGCCTCCGGGCATATGGCCTTATTAGAGGGACAGAGCGAAGTCCATTCAGCTGGTAAAGGAGTTTATCCAGAACTCCGAAGGCCAGTCCTGTAATTTCTCTCTGGGACAGCAGCTCCCGGAGTGACGGGCCGTAAGGCACCTCCTTGTTCGTGCAGTCTAGCCATAGCTCGTCTAGATAATCATTCGTAGTCGACTTCCCGTTTGGTAGCGGGTACACAGGTTGATGATGGCAGATGATCAAAAGAGGAGCAATAGTGCCGCGGGCCCAAGATGCAAATTTGTAAATGTTGATTGGGCAAATGGAAGGCAGAAGCATAAGCTCCACAGGGAGCTGGGGCACTGCGCTCCACGGGAAGAGACCAAATGTGGCCAGGTAAATGCGAGTGAAGACTCTCACGCGCGCAATACCCCCTGCTTGAAGCACAAATGATCGGGCCCTGCGCATGGCTAGGATATGCGGGCTTGTCCCCAAGATCTTCAGTGCGAGATAGGCCTCGGTCGAAGTTGATACGTCGCCTGGGTACTCGGGTGCCAGACCCCAGGAGCCATCACTATTTTGCTGAGAGAGGAGATGACGACAGTATGCTGCAGCGTCAGCTTTGAGATCGAGTCCCAAAGCCTGCCGGAGGAAGATATACTCAGCAGTGATGGTGACATTGCTATTCATCTCGCCATACCAATGGCCATCTGAACGTACTAGACCGAGGGCGTAGTCATCTGAGAGTTTCAACGCATGCTCAACTTGGGGAATCAACGAGAAGCTGCTGTTGAAGTTTTTTCTTTCGGCCATATTGGCATCGGTTTTCCTTTGATGTTCGAGAGCGAAATGACGGGCAATCTGTAGGAGACTCTGCTCTCCGCGGGTGTGAATTTAACTATACACTCACGCACTGCTTCGTTATTCTTCTGACATTCCTCTGGATCGGAATGAGCGGAGATCGAGATATTGATTTCCTCGCCGGCTGCATAACCCGGAAGAGCAAATTGGGCTGACCCTACCGTAATGCATTTGCAGTGTGATCAGTTTCAGTTTGGGGCACCACAAGAGAGCGTTGTATCACGGCATGACCAACCATCCCTGCACCTAGGTATCGATGATTGATTAGTCAATCCTTTTCATCTGGAATCACGCAGCTCAGAGAAAGACATTTGATTGAACTCATGTCTCAGGCCCAGTTGATGACCAGTGCTATGTCTAAAGACCACCTGCGTACCCCAGAGATGACGCTTCAGCCGCCTTCGGAGGCTGTACGACCAGAAAGTCTGTTAGTGGTTGCTGCGTTGGCTTTTGTGGGATGTCAAATTATCCTCCTGGTCCGAATACCAATCCGAACCCAGAAACTGCGAGCACTGGAGCGAGCGCATGGATGCGGAAAGCTTCGCGACGAAAGCGAAGTCTTTCGATATGACTTCTTCGGTATCATGAAAGCAATCACTTTAGCTTTCCACTTCCAGCAGCGAATGTCACTTCCATATACAAACTCTCTGTTTCAGAGATACGGCGAGACGTATGCCTCAAACGTTGTTGGCTACCGAGTGATCTTCACCTGCAACGCAGAAAACATCAAGCATATGTTATCCACAAGGTTTGCCGATTTCGATAGCTCTCCATTGCGAAAGTCCTTGTTCGAGCCCATCACACCACACGGCATTTTTACTCTTGACGGCGCAGACTGGAAGAGAAGCCGGGAACAGTTGCGGACTCGGCTGTCAAACCTTCGCAAGGCGATTGACCTGAGCCTCTGTGAACAGCATTTCCAGAACTTTCTCCTGCATGTCCCACCAAATGGTCAGGTGTTCGACGTCCAGCGCTGTACTCTTGCTCTCTCGTTAGACTTGCAGAGTCTGTTCTCTCTCTCGGGGAGGCTGTGGATGCCCTCAGCTTCCCGCAGTCGCCAGCGAAGAGGCAGTTTATAGACGACCTTGATCTGATCAAAGACAGGATTGTGCGAGACGGATTTCGGGGTCCCTTCCATCATTTTGTGCCAAAGCGAGCATTTAATCAGGCTTGTCGGAGGGCACGAGAATATGTGATGGCTTGTGCCACGCGGGAAATCGACAGACGGGAATATCGTAGTGATAAAATCCGCGATGAACACACTGAAGCTGACGCCGATGTCAAGATTGAAGATATCTCACAATTCGCTGACCAGGCACTGAGTATCCTGCTCGCAAATGACAGCATGAGCACCACTCTCTCGGGTCTTTTGTATTGCTTATCTCAGGACGAACGTGTAGTCCATAAGCTCAGGGCAAGCATCATTGATACCATTGGGACTAGTCCGCCAACGTGGACTCAGCTGGGAGCGTTACACTATGTACGCTGGGTACTCCATGAAGGTGAGGCTGCCTTCTCGATACATTGGTGTGAGAAATACGCTGATACTATCGCTTGCATAGCGATGAGAGTTTTCCCAGCGGTTGTATTCAATGCAAGGGTAGCAAACAAACACACCACGATGCCGAGTGGTGGAGGAGATGATGGTCAGTCACCAGTTCTGATCAGAAAAGACGATATTGTAGTATTTTCCACTTGGGCTCGGCATCGCTTAGGGAATGACTTTGGGGACAACCCCGAGGAGTTCTATCCAGAACGTTGGGAGCATCTAAGCAGTGATATGTCCGGCTTCATTCCATTCAACAAGGGCCCTAGGATATGCCCTGGTCGTAAGTCTTGTTCCCTTGCCACTATGATCGAGAGACTGATGGTCGGTCATGCAGAACAGTATGCTATGATCGTGCTTACATACATTGTGGCTCGTATCTTCCAGACATTCTCGACTGTATCCGATTATAACACCGGACAGTGGACAGAAAGAATTAGCATGACATTTGAGAACGAGAATGGAGTCCTGATTGGACTAAGCTGAGCTTCACCAGTTGTCGCGCGGATATTTTGCAAGCGAGCTGATCAAAGTAAGACTTGAAATGTCTCGGCTCACAATTTGGTCAATTCCTATAAAAGAAATCACGCGAGAAACCTCCTTGTAGATCAGTCGCCGCCCGTCGGGTCCACAATCTGACTGACATCCATATGTGCAGGGCTGACTGAAAGTGAATGATGAATAGTGTCTCCGTCCAGTCTGTATTGTTGTTTTAGCGTGCGAGGAACTCCTTGTCGGGTGCTGTTTTAGACGGATCAGAAGGCAGTTTGTGGCGTGGGATTTCGCCGTCTGCGCCGGATTGGCACGTTTCTGATCGTGCGGGACTAAGGATGCACCTTCCAGGGGTATCATCATGATCTTCTGCTCGGGGTCTCTTTTGTGACTGAATGTAACAGGTAGTTCGGAGAGGGTCTGGAGGTATAGGGTGGGCCGTTGTGGCCACTTGGAATACCCGGTTAAGGGGTTTTAAGTGCTTCATAATCATAGATTTTCAATGTGCGTTGATTAGAGTAGTCTGTTAGTTACCAGGCTTTGGGGGACAGAGATAAAAGAAATGTTGTTGATGTTGTCTGGTCTAACTTTACCCCGGACTTATACCTCTGGCCACGGGGGCGACCTTCAGACATGACATCATCATTATGGGAGGCGTCGAACTACGAGGAAACAGCGTCGCCAGTAGCTCGTTCCAGTGCTCTCGCGCTAGAAGAATATATATACAAAGCACGGCAAGTGCGTTCGTTGTCCCCGGAAGATGACGACACGTAGTTTCTAGTATCTGACACATTGAATCTTGACCAAAGGCCCGTCGTGGCTCGGTGGCCAAAGATGACACCTTGTACACGACAATAAGAAACAGAAAGGTCGCTCAAAAAATAACAATGCGATGCGACAAAGTGAGTATTCCCATGATTGTAAGTTTATAAGGTGTATAGGAACCTGGGGTTTCGATCACCCATTTCCTGGATCTCCTGTTCCGACAAAGACGAGACCTTCTCATCCTCCAGACCCTGAGCTCTGCGTCTGTTGATTGTTCGGTAGCAGTACCACATGCCAGCATATACAACGCCTGCAAATCCAACTAACCCCAACGTGACAGCGTTACCACGGACGAAGCGCGGGCCTTCCGAATTGGGATACAGGAAAGGGGACATGACTCCACTGATGTTTCCGAAGGTAAGCTGCAGGCCGGTGGCATAGGTGCGTTTTGCGTATCGCGGCAAGTTCGTAGGGAGCCAGGCTAGGGGTAAGCCGACTGCAACGTATAGCCCCAGGGCGACCATCAAGGCACCGAAGTAATGAACACCCGAAGACGAATCCGAAATCAGGATACCATAGCCAACGACCGAGATGATGCTGAAGAGACAGATGAAGAGGGCACGTTGTTGGGTACGATCACTCAACCAGGCAATTATCAGATATGCAATTGCGCCCAGTGCGTAGCAAGGAATCGTCAAGGCCTGGACCTCAGCGGTCGTCCATCTGCCCATGCCCTTGATGATGGTAGGAAGGAAAGTACTGTATCCGTAGAGCATCGTATCGACACCAAACTGGCCAATCGAAAATGCCCAGATCTTCCAATCGAGCACACCCTCTTTGACATCTGCCCAGTGAAATTTCTGCGCAGACTCGGTCTGGCCGGTGTAACGACTTCGGCGGCGGACAACAAGCTCCCGCTCCTCTTTGTTGAGATAGTACGCCGTGTCCGGATCATCTGCCAACCCAAACCAAGTCACCACACCAAGTAGAACTGTCGGGATCCCCTCGATGATCATGATCCAGCGCCAGCCTCGCAGTCCGGCGATGCCATCCATGAATCCAATGCCGTAAGCCAATAAACCGCCGAAGGCTCCTGCGACAGCCGCACTGCTGAACAGGTAGCTTGTACGCAGAGCGATCTCCCGTTTACTATAAAACAGAGTAAGGTAGGTGATGAAGCCTGGGAAGAGCCCTGCTTCTACAACCCCGAGTAGAACTCGGCAAGCGATCAGGCCGGCATAATTTTGAACTATGCCTGTGAGAGTTGCAATGGTCCCCCACAGCACTGCGATCGTGGCAATATACCGAGACGGTCTCAATTTCTTGAGTACAAGATTCGAGGGAACCTCGAAGAACTGGACCTTGATATTAGTGACCGTGCGGTACCTGGATTGCGGGATATGCGTACACAGTAAGTCACAAAGAGGATGGACACGGCTACTTGGTACTGGTTGCCAACCAGTCCCAAGTCCTCTTCAAGGCCGTACAATCGCGCATTTCCAATGTTGACTGCAGGTCCCAGGTCAGTGAATGTTTTCATTTCCGCATTCGTACAGGCACGTTGTTATCCAAGGATGGGTCAGGCACCCCACCCCCACCTGAGCGCGTACCTCGATCCAAAAAGCTGAAAAGATACAATAACACCACGAATGGAAGGACATGCAGGTCAATTTTTCTGATGAGAACCTTCTCGGTCTGCTCTTCAAGGAGAGTTGGCCCTGCGTCGACTGCGTCAGGCTCTTGGTCATTGAGTGAACCCATGCCGGGTTCAGCATGTCCCATGGTGCGATCAAAAGAATGTGAAGATGCGATGCGAATGCATGGGAGAGACTCCAAGGCCCTCAACAAAACTTAAATGCTGACGTGAGCGTTAAGAAGAAATTGTCGCGAAAAAGTCACCGGGAAGAATTAAAGTTGGCTAGTGCCAAGGATTGGGTGGCCCTTGCCGCCGATTGATAAGGCCCCTGTCAACAGACCAGTGCAGTCACCAGTGCTGGTTGATTATGTTCGGTATTTCTTCCTTCTTAGATGCAGGGGTAATCTCGTTCACAGCTAAATACGAAGTACAGGATATTTCACCAATCATTCATGTGGCTTCAAGTCGCTTTTTAAGTAAGTAGGATGGCGAAGAAATCGGTGCCTGAGGCCAGCATGCATCATGGTCATGTCAGTGCCACCACAGAAAGTCCAACTATGTATCACTAAGACTGAAAGGTAACCTAGGTTCCTTGGGTCTCCAGGAGCTACCCACACGGCTACTTGGCTGTACACGAGGAACCTTTTCCTTTCCCTTTGATGCTCGCCTCCGGCTCGATCAAGGTCACGTGCACGTAGATCATCGTACCCCACATGCTTTTCTTTCGCTCATCTTTCGCATCACAGTAAAAGCCGACCACAAAACCTGTTACTTCGTCTCGCAGAAAGTGGACATGATTCGACCATGCGAGCCCCAGCCTGATCACTGATCAGGTAAGTGAGGTAACCTCTGAAATACACAGTAGATCGACGATCCTCGATCAGAACTCAAGGTCATGTGATACATAGTCATACGACGCTTAATCAGCTTCTATCCTGATCTGTGAGTGGCTCCGAGTGGTGTGCTCAATTTTGCTTTGAGATCAAAAAGCGCCAAGGCCTGAGCCCTAAAACGGAATGGGACTGCCAAGTACATGCATCATAGGTAACATTGAAGGTAAAAGACGATGTTTCTGCTACCTATAGCAAGTTCATTTTACACAAGTACAACGTCTTGTACGAAGTAGCAAAGGTCAGCCGATCGGGATCGACCCGGGCCTAGCCAGCTTACCTAATATCGAATCCCGCGGTCATTTTTGCCTATTTGTGCCTGTGATTTGCTGCAAGAAACGAGCACGAAAAGTCAGGGACTATCACTTTCCGACTCTTTCTGCGCATAGTCAAATTTGGGATACACTTATCGTCTGCTATGAACGGGACTTTTTCCCCTTGCAATCCTGTTCACCCCGCAATGCACTGCTGACGGGCACATATCTCTGACACTTGTGACTGCAACTCTCACTATGAGAAATCCTCCACGCCCACGCGTCTCACAGCAAAGCTTTGCAAACAACTCCTAGAGTTGCTACTCTTTGAAGGTTGCATTCTTCCTTCCTTCATCCCCGGAGATTTGGAACATTCACATCCTTGCTTTCCACTTTCCTGGATCACGCACAACAAAAATTATCCAGGGGGAAAAAAATTATATCTTCCACCAATGAATCCGACCTCCCCTTCTCTTGGGAAGCTTGTCGCATCCAAGACCCTTGATGGTCACACCGGCTGGATCTGGGAAGTAGCATTATCCAAAGATGGCGAAATCCTGGCCTCGGTTTCTAACGACATGATGATCCGTCTATGGAACGCCAAAACCGGTCACCAGCGCGGCATCCCAAGGGACAACGGTCATGCCAGCTGGGTTCGCTCCGTGAGATTCTCCCCAATGGGCCGACTCTTGGCCACTGCTTCCGATGACATGACGATTCGCATCAGCGACGCCAACACGGGCTTCACCTACCGCATACTGCAGGGCCATACAGGCAAAGTGCGCGCTGTGGAATTTTCACCTGATGGAAAAACTCTTGCTTCGGCATCTGATGATTTCACTGTACGTCTATGGAATTCGATGGAGGGCTCGCAGCTCAAGATTTTCACTGGACACACGGGCTGGGTGCGTACTGTGGCCTTCTCATCTGATGGGAAGACCCTCGCCTCAGCCTCAGACGACAATACAATCCGACTCTGGGATACGACCACCAGCAATGAGCTTCATAAACTGAGTGGCCATGATGCCTCGATTAGAGCTGTTTGTTTCTCTCCCAATGGGAAGCTGCTGGCGTCCGGGTCGCAGGACAAGACCGTGCGCATCTGGGATACAGCTTCTGGCGCCGCTCTTAATGTCCTCCAGGGACACTCTGGGCCTCTGCGTGTGATTGCGTTTTCTGAAGACGGGAACAACGTGGCATCGGCAGCTGACGACTTGACGATCCGTGTATGGGCTGCACCGTCAAACTTCATTTGTGCCCAGGTAGTGACTGGCTATTCGGGCTGGGTTCGGGCCATTGTATTGGGGCGCGATGGAAGAATGATTGTCTATACCTCTGACGATATGACTATCAAGATTTGGAAGTCAGCATGATGGGTTTCGGGGCTGGTTTGGGATGGTCTCGGGATGACCAGGGAATGGTTCGAGGGATAGGCCCTTCTCATGATGTGCTGCTTTATTTTTGTTTAAGATACCCATCAATGTTCTTACTTCTTCATGTGTCGGTTGACACACTTTCTAGTGTCAATATACTCAGCTTTCCTTTTTCGAAACTTGTCTCCTTCGCAATGTAGCTTCGAGTAGTCGGGTAGAGGGTGGCTCCTCACAGCTAGAGACGGGAAAGTGCTACGAACAGTCAACACAAGAACAACCAGTTCGGTGAGACAACTCACTCGGGTCCATGGCATCTCAGCCAATGGGGTAGTATGGATGTCAATTCCAGTGGCTGAACGTTAGGATCCCTGGCGAGAGACCTTGATCAATCTGGTTTTCCACTGCATACTTCTCTGGAGCTTTACATTGCATGTGTCTAATGCGACGGATGCTACTCACAGTCGTCTTGAGTTGATGGAGATGGGGTTCTCCAGTTTTAATCCGAAGATGTATCAGTCGCGGCTTATAGATGGGGAACTTGCTCTCGTTGCGTTATGATGGGCTCACTGGTGCCGCTCCCTTTCAGTGGGATGGACGACGACTTCGATCTCGCGGTAATTATACAGCTCACTAAAACTCGGCGGGCTTTCGAGTGAATTTTGGATAACAATGAAGCTCCAACTGGGAAGCAAAACCAAGAAGATGGTGACGCACGAAGCCGTGGAGCCTCGGTTCATCTCGTCTCCGCACTTGGATTTGAGGCATAGTTATCCCCATTACCCCAGCTCCCCAAGATTCCGACCTGATTTCTTCAACCTCCTGGTTACCGACAATTTTAATTCACAATGTCTGACAATTACGGCAGTTATCAAACGGAGATCTATGGCAAGGGCGCCTTGATGAGCCTGGTGCCCGGAGTAACCACCGACCCCCGCCTGCTAGAGGAGCAAGCCAAAAAGTCTCTGGGCATCCGTGCATTCAATTATGTCGCCGGTGGAGCAGGCGAGAAAGCGACAATGGATAGCAACCGGCTGGCATTTCGACAGTGGAAGCTGTAGGTATTCTAGCTGCTTACCGCAATACCTAGAAACTAACCGTCGAGCCTCATAGAATCCCTCGGATGATGCGAAATGTGAGATAAAACAGTTTACAACAGACTACAATCTACATTTCCACTAACTGATGACGTACCCAGACACCCGAGCAAGACGTTTCGGTCGAGCTCTTCGGCCAGAAATACGACAACCCCCTGATCATGGCCCCGGTCGGCGTACAGGGTATCTTCCACGAAGACAAGGAGACAGGTCTTGCAGAGGTATGCGAGGAAGTCGGGGTGCCATATACATTGAGCACAGCGAGCACGAGCTCGATCGAAGAGGTTGCGACCGCCAATAAGGATGGCAAGCGATGGTACCAGCTGTACTGGCCGAGGGACAACGACGTCACGCTTTCGCTGCTAAAGCGCGCGAAGGAGAATGGATTCTCGGTTCTGGTCGTCACCTTGGATACCTGGTCGCTGGCGTGGCGACCGGCCGATTTGGATAACGCCTACGTCCCCTTTATCAAGGGGGTTGGCAACCAGGTCGGGTTCTCTGATCCTGTTTTCCGGGCTAAGTTCGAGAAGGAATCGGGTTCGACGATCGAGGAGGATATTGTTGGTGCTTCGCGCGCTTGGATTGGTGATATTTTCGCAGGGAACCCGCATTCGTGGGAGGATTTGGCTTTCTTGCGAAAGAACTGGGATGGGCCTTTGGTTTTGAAGGGGATCCAGCATGTGGAGGATGCGAAACTGGCGGTAGAGGCTGGATGCGATGGTATCGTGGTCTCTAATCATGGTGGTAAGTGGTTCACTAGACAAAGGGTTATCATGTTTTTGCTTTCTGACATTTGTCCAGGCCGCCAAGTGGATGGTGCTATTGGGTCCTTGGATGTCCTCCCGGAGATTGTTGACGCAGTCGGCGATAAGATAACTGTACTTTTCGACTCTGGTATTCGAACAGGATCGGATGTGATCAAGGCATTGTGTTTGGGAGCCAAAGCAGTCCTGGTTGGTCGCCCGGTCATCTACGGGCTGAGCATCCAGGGCCGAGATGGGGCCCGGCAGGTACTGAAGGGTCTGTTGGCCGATTTGTGGCAGAACATGGGACTATCAGGAATTCGCAGAGTAGCAGATTGCAACCGGGACCAAATGCGCAAGGTTCAGTATGGAGGGGATGTGAAGGCGATGATGTAGATGGGAAGAAAATCAGAAGCGAAATCTTGGAAATGGAGGCTGATCACATGTGAAAAGCGCCGATCTTCTTGGTTGGGCCAGCCAGGTACCACGAACTGGCTTACCTAGATCATTTACACTGTATAGTTGTAGCAATCATCTGATTCATCTCTTCATGGCTCAATCATTTTCGTATTCTCCATCTCTATCAATATGTTTGAGTCTCGTGAGCGGGCAAACCCCGAACCACTTCAAGATGACGTTGAGATGAGCCTGGACTATGCACATGCTCACGTACCAGCCTCAGGATCGACTCTACTCCCGCGGCCAGTCGCGTCGTTAATATCGTTGATTACCCAGTCAACGTCGCTATCATTGCGACTGGGCACATTCTTTGGCGGGGCTGCCCTGGATGGCGCGCGAGCCACGACTTTGACCAGCTTGGAACTAAGCCGGGCGTTGGTCGAAGGGATCTTGACAAGGGCAGGACGAGACGTCGCTACTCGTAGTAGTGATGATCATGGTAGGGCAGAGGTGGAATCTCTCCTCGAGAGAAGTGTATGTTCTTTATCAGATCCCCTCGGACGCGACGGGACCCCTGACAACGTCTAGTTGGCGGCACTCCACACAACAGTAACTTCAGCGTCATTTTTCGCCGCAGCGACTTTCCATTTCTCGTCGACCACTTTGTCTTCAATCTCAAACCTCTCGCAGGCACTTTTGTCTACTTTGGACGCCATTCTTGGGTCCACCGAGTCTTCAAGGGCCATTGCCGCCATAATCACGCTCATTCGGCGTGAGTTTAGATCAGTTGAGCCCGGTGCAAATACCGAGAACATTGGCGTTGGTGATCTACTCGTCGGCTCTCTAGGATTTGCACTATTGCAGCGTTGGGGTAAGAAAAGCACCGAAAGGCAGCTGCGCGAGAATGGAGGGGACGAGACAATTTGGGATGTGGTCATCCTGGACAACGGCGCAAGAGCAGACGTGATCGGGTCCCATCAGCTGCAGTTCCCCAGTCGGGAGACTGAGGAGTCGGTTGAGCCTGGCAGTGCTTCTTTTGTGATGCCTGGGAATGACGAGGAAACTTTTGGTGCAGTCCGACGGTCGAGCGTTAACGACCCTTCAGACCCTCGTCTCTCTCTTCCATTGAGTGGCCAGGGGCAAGCCTCGGATGAGGATATCCGTGCTTATATCATGAGCCAACTCCCTCAGGGTTGCCATGCGTCCATCAGATCGGAGGTCCAGACGGCGCGAACGATCACAGTCGATATCTACGATGATGATATGGCAGAGATCGCCCCGCCACCTGGGACTGAAATGATCGCGGAGAGATTCCATCATGATCAAGACTACAGCGATACAGGTATCGCCAACAGTCGGAGACGGCAGCCCAGGCATACTGTGGTATTCAGAACAGCCTTCAACAAATCTCAGAGCACTCAGCTGCGACCTCATGGTGGCTCCGGGATTGTTGATCTGCCTGGATCGGAAAGCTATAAACGTCCATTGCCAGACAGCCCATTGCTTACAGTGAAGTCTCCTTCTGACCGGTCGCACTCGAATCCTGATGTCAAGCATGGCATTTCACACAAACGCCGCGAGATAACTCCCGAATCTCCGTCGGTATCTCCTAAATCTGGACTCAGCAAAGCTACGTTGTCGAAGTTTGCACAGAGGGTCAAGCCAGCTGGTCTGGAAAGAAACGAAACCAAGCGTCCGCCACCGAAGAAGCCAGCCCCAAAAGCCGCTGGCTCATCGGGGATGTCTGTTCCCCGTCTACCGCCCAGGCCTACGAAGGGAACTACATCAGCGAATCAAACTACTGCACAGGAAGTCTCTAGTAGACCCGATGTCAAAAAGACCCATAGTGAGCCTCTGAGCCATCGGCCGACAACCCCTGTTTCAAGTAGAAATTTGCGAAGGCCATCGTTCCAAAACGGCCCCCAGAGCCTCTCGCCACAGTCTCAAGCAAAACATGCGCCACCGCATTATGCCTCTCGTGGCTCACGAGGGAGCCATTTTGCAATGCGGGAGAAGAGTCAAGAGTCCCTCCTCACTCAAACCGAGACATTCCTCTCACGCCGTGGGATTGGCATGCGGCCTGGATCACCTTCCGCAGCCCGAACGCACGTTCGTAGCAGCAGTTCCATGTCTGTGACTAGGTCTGAAACAGAGGGCACGGTCCCAGCGAATGATAGCCGTCCCGGTTCCTCGGCTCTACACCGCAGGTCCCAATCATATACACCCAGCCTATATTCCCTAGCAACGGCAGGTTCCGAAACGTCGCTGCTTCTTGCCCATCGGCCTCGCAAAAGCGCATATGAAGATATGGAAACCATCCAGGCCCTCAACCGTGATGGATTCGTTCCAGGTATCTTTCCGGAGAGGCATTTTGTGCAGAACATCCGCCGGTTCTGCCGGTTCTCCGCTGCCTCATATGGCTCCAATGCACTCAAGGTCATGGGTGTACCCAGAGACCCGAAGACTCTTCTCCCTAGTACCCGGTCAGACGGCCACGAGCATAGTGCTTTCTCGGAGAATGCAGGTCTCCCACCCTCTACGATTCTCCTATCGTCCTTCGTCGATCCAGCCGGTGGCTCAAACGCAGCCGGCGAGACAGAAACAGGCTTCCCGCTAGTTCACTATCTATCCATCGACCACGACTCCAAAGCCATAGTCCTGACCCTTCGCGGAACCTGGGGCTTCGAGGACATCCTCACCGACATGACCTGCGAGTACGACAATCTAGAATGGCAAGGCAGAAGCTGGAAAGTACACAAAGGCATGCACAGCTCCGCCAAACGTCTCCTGGAAGGCGGCGGCGGCCGCGTGATGATCACCCTCCGCGCCGCTCTCGAAGAATTCCAAGACTACGGCATAGTCCTCTGCGGCCACTCCCTCGGCGGCGGCGTCGCCGCCCTCCTCGCAACAATGATCTCAGAACCCAACCCCTCCCCAACAGGCACCTCCTTCGTAACAGCCTCCTACCAATCTGCCACGCGTCCCCGTCTCCTAGCCACAGACAACAACCCAAATCCACACCCCAGCCCGCCAACCTACACCCTCCCCGCAAACCGCCCAATTCACGTCTACGCCTACGGACCCCCAGCCTGCATGTCCCCCTTCCTCCGCCTCGCCACCCGAGGCCTAATAACAACAATCGTCAACGGCTCAGACATAGTCCCCAGTCTGTCCCTGGGGATTCTGCACGACATGCACACGGCGTCAGTATCCTTCAAGGACGACGCGGTAGGTGCCAAAGCGCACATCCGTCAGCGCCTCCGCGACTCGCTCCGTCAGAGCATCATTCACAAATTCTACGTCAATCAGCCGCCGCTGGTCGTTAATGCCGGTGACGGTGTTGGCGAGGACGCCTGGGCATGGAAGACGCTGCGGCTGTTGCGGGATGAGATGCGTGCGCCGAAACTCATGCCGCCGGGTGAGGTGTTTGTCGTTGAGACTATGCGCGTGCTGCAGCGGGATGCCTTTACGGCTCCTGATCTGGGGTGCGATGGGTATCCAAGGTTGGGAAGGCCGGCGACGCGCGTGCAGCTTCGGTTTATTAGGGATGTTGATGCTTGGTTTGGGGAGTTGAGGTTTGCTGGGGGGATGTTGAGTGATCATAATCCGGCGAGGTATGAGGCTAGTCTTGCTGCGATGGCGAGGGGGGTTTTGGATGAGTAGATCTGGAGGTGATTGGCGATTGTTTTGGGATTTTGTGCCGGTTTGATGTTGAGATATGGTTTGGATATTGGGTTTTTGGAGGAATGGTTTATGTTGATAATGATTTGATGATACATTCTCGGGTATACATAGAGAAGAATGAATGACTGTACATACTTACTAGGTTCCTGAACAGCTCATTCCCTTGACTTGATGTTGTCCTTGTGTTATACGGAGGTTGATGTTGGCAGCCATGGGCCTCGCCTTCAAGGTGCATCCATCCATTTGGACATGACTACGACAGACAAGGGGGAGTTAGGCCGCTTGTCTAGACTCATTCATGGCTGGCTGTCAACGCACATCTCTCTTGTCCAGTACATTGACTTACCCGGTCCAAGGACATGCATACAAAGAAACTAGGTACAAACCCTAAGACAAATACGAGTCCTGAAAAAGAGTTAAAGTCTGATCATAGAATGTACATTGAGAATCATAATGTGTTATATACATAAGTGGTTTATAGATCTGACCCATCTAAACCAAATGAGAATCCAAAAAGAATCATAGCCAAGATCCAGGGTATCATCACGGCATCACACACAACGCCAAACAAAAGAAACCCCCCACCAAACATAGGAAAGACATTTTTAAGAAAAACATAGGCCAAGCGCGGAAATATACACATCAAATCCACAAGCACTCATACAACAAGCGCAGTAGCAACAGCCGCAGCCGGGCGACCCGAGTGACAGCCACGCTCATGACGCTTCATATTGCTGCGCACCGAGAACGCCTTGCCACAGCCAGCATGCGTGCAGCGGAAGGGCTTCTCGCCCGTGTGCGAGTGGGAGTGGATGCGCAGCGAAGAAGGCCGCGAGAAAGCCTTGTGGCAAGTGCGGCAGATATAGCGGTCGTGGTTCTGCTGGTAAGGGGCAGAGGTTGAGGGCGGAAAGTAGTGGTGGTGCTGCCAGGCCGGGGTGACCGGGGAGATGAGAGCCGAGGAGTGAGATTGCGGCTGGGGCTGCTGGGATTGGGTTTGCAGCTGGGGCATCTGGGTTGCTGATGCGGGTGTTGAGGGTTGGAAGGATGAGGCGGTTGGTGGGCGGGGGTAGTACATTTGCTGCTGTTGGGGAGTGTCGATGGGGGAGTAGGATGAGACACTTGGAGCGGGCGAGGCGTAGGGTCCTGTGTTGCGGGCGATGTGGATTGAGCCACTGCTGGAGATGGAGGCCCGGTGCAGGTGGTGGGGTTCCTTGTGAGGGAGGGACTCTGCGGGTGATGCCCGGCTGTGGAGGTGGTGCCCGTGGCCGGAACCGGGACGCAGAGGTGGTGTTGGAGGCAGTTCGTAGGACTGCATGCGCACATGACGGTCACCGAGAGATGGTGAGAGGCGTTGACGTTCTGCGGAGAAGGTTAGTTATGTGTGTTTGGGTATTGATGTACTATTGGAATACTCACTGGCTGCGTGTTGAGCACCATCGGCACCTTCGAAGAGAGATGAGATTGAAGGCAGCGAGACTCTGGGCTCTTCGGCGGGCGGCGACAAAGGCGCGGAGCGCTTATAGTAGCTGGACTCGAGAGGAGTGTATGAAGGCTTCACAGCCGTGCTGTGAGATAGAAGGCTGGCGAGATCCATGGTGAAGTTGGATGTTTTCGAGTTGATCCAGATGTGTTTCAAGTTCCAGCTTTGTTCAATGAGTGGGGGATGCCACGAGGTTTATACCTACAAAGCAGGCGGGCGGCTTTGGATGATCGCCAGCGGAGGCTGCCGACTCAGGCAAATTACGATTTACGTTACGGCATTTTGTTTTTTTTTTTTTTTTTTTTTTTTGCCTTTAAATTATTTTCTTTCTTTTTTCTATGAGACAGAGTCCGCTTCAAAGCTTAAATTAATTGAATTTTCTGTTTTAGATTTGGATAATTCAATTTTAAAATACCAAATCAGATAAAACAAATATAATTCCGGAGATTAACGTGGGGAATGACGATTGCCCCACGCGAAAAAATAAAGGAAGAGGCCCTAACCACCCAGCCTTGTGAGATGTGCAGCCCCCTAAACCTAATTGGGGAGGCCGTAGAGACCCCGTTGGACGATTGCACCTCGGCTACGGTTAGTGCAGATCCTGCTGGACCTGTCACATACTACTTCATGCCCCCATAAACGGTTTGATCGATCAGGGATCTATTGATCTGCGAATTTAAGCGAAGACAATGGTGAGGATGTTCATTTTCAGTCTCGTCGCTAATTCTCACTCTCCTTGGGCTCTGTTTATAACACTCACACGGACACATACAGACATTGAATAAAGATCAAAACACGGGGATGACACGGTTCAGGAGATCATTTCGTCGCGTGGCTATGGGGAAAAACGGCGCAGGAAGTGAAAAGGGAAGGTCACAAGGATCCGCGCTAGTCCAATTTGGGTTACACCTCCGGAATCCTATTTACACCTGCGCAGCTCATACGCCGCCAGGGAACATATCCATGGAACCGTGGGTTGGCGATTTAATTTCATCTATTAATTACTCATCACCGGCGCAATTGATTCCGAGCGAGCCCTAATCACCAAGGGCGGCTCTAAGCGCTAGGGGCGAGACCGAGATAAATGCCTGAAACAGTTAACCCATGGCCCTGGGGCTTGAGGCTCGCTTACACGAACCTTACTTCGTACAGGTACGATTGAAGGATCGTATGTCTGCACTCTACCGTATATAAGGTACGCGGGCGGAAAACCTCATTTTCCCACTTTGGTAGGTACATAGATAAACAGTTCCCCTACATTTTGGTAAGACGCAGATTGATCGTAGATCATACAGACTGGAGCAAGGCCAGATCGCGGCAGTTGCGTGAACCCATACTCGGTTAAGAAGGTGAGAAGGCCTAGAAGCCGATCAAGACCCTGCTCCTGAAGATCATTCCTCGATGCTAAGCGAATTCAAGTACGGAGTATGGATGGTTATCAGGCAAAACGGGTTATTGAAACGATCGTCGTTCTGGAACATTACCTCCTATTACCATACCTTTTGCCATTTTCGGCCGTGCACGATTTCTGCACAGCGCGACTGAGGATTGGCCGTTAGATGTGGGTCCATCCCGGCCTCGTGGAAGCGAGCTCCACTATTTTAGCCCTTTACGAGAGATCGCTGATGACGGAAGTGAAATTGTAGAATGAACTGTATAACATCGCGACGGGGATGCAATATGGGTTGTTGTTTATTTCAATCTATTCCGACATCTGCCATGTACAGTTACGTTCCAAATATATCTTTTCACATTGCAATAAAGTCGTCTAAGATATCGGTAATCTCGAATGGCTCGAGCGTCAAGATCGCCCCGGGCCTGCGGATGATCAACCCCTTGTCGGCACTTGGTACGGATCGCCTATGCTCAATTGGGTCTGGTCCCGGTCTTGGTATTCCGAAGCGATTGATTGGGTCTTTTCCTTTGGCCCCTTGGTTCTGCCCAGCATACATGCTTATGGCGATTGTATCGATTCAACAACCAGATAATATTTAAGCAACGTCATGTACGTCAGTCATAGCCCTGAGACAAAAATGTCATATATAGAATACACTTTCAATCATCGTTTGCCAAAACTTCGCTTAGAAGCCTATCTTTCCTTTTTGTGATGGAACCGGGAAAAAATGTGATCCGCTCGAGTCCCGTGGAAGCGACATTGCGTTTACATGGTCCATCTACATTTTGACTTCAAATGTTAATTTAAATGTTATTTCTCCTAGTTATGTCATTCTTAATTTCACAACTGCGACATTTCAATTATCTGAAGCCACGTACGCCTTCACATTTTCCAGTCAACAATCAATAGTCCGGGCCATCAGAACCGCACTGGATATAAACGGTGATCAAGCTATCCTCTTTAGGCCATAGATCCGGATAGGCAACGGATTCAGCCGTGATCGCGGATCGCTTTGTGATCCCGGGGCACTGGGCCCATGCCACGCGACTTGTCTCCCCCTTTTTTTCATTGGGCATGACCCAGGTCGAGGCACTGATCGCAAATCAGTGGGGCTAAAGCATGGCTTCCAGCCACGCGAAGCACTCGGATCTTATGTGACGATGTCTTGTCTTCTGCACGACGTAGGGGGGAGTAGAGGCTGGCATCATACTTCCTACACATCCTGTCTCGATATACGCTGGATGCAGTGGCTGCGATGTCCATTGGTTGCCTTTGCGAGGGGCCTTGACAAACACATGGCACTTGCATGCGGCAGACATCTGCTGTATCACATAGCGTCGGTGTTTCAGCTATCAAAACCCAAACCATAATTAAAATTAAAAGCGAGGTCGCCAAGCATCTCCAAGTCATGACGAGCGACATTCACAAAAGTCAAATTGTGGCCTGCCGACATGTTAGAAACTGTAAATGAACTGTACGCAGTTAAGTGGCCTGGCCACATCAGGGTGGGTCACTGTGAATTATCCCTAAGCTTCCGTGGCGGTTTGGACGCCGATCGGCAATTGGTATGTCCGATCTTGCGCTTGTACTACTTTGGAAGGTGCTTTTATTAGACATACTAGTACTACTGCCACTGGGGATCGCATATACAAATGCTACTGTATGCAAGTATGCAACCTCATTTAGGTTTTTATGATGATTTTTATTTTTTCACGTGGCATCAAGCCCTAATCTGGCATTCAATCCGATGCACCTCTCTGCATCTGATCACCAGGATATCTGCATAGGATCTTCCCGCGACGACCGACTCTTAGTGAACATATTCCATCCTGATTATGCAGATAGTTTCTATCCACTATTGGATATAAATATTACGAACGTGTCCAATGAGTCTTGACTCTTGTCACTTCCATGCCCATTCCTAAAGTGGATCGCTTCGCGCCTTTCTCCAGGAATGACGTATGACCTCATTCCCAAGTACAAACTCACATCTTCAACTTGATTTACATAACGTTCAATCCCGACAAATAACTTCCTTCCTATTCGAAAAAGTTATCGGTGGATCAACGAAGATCCAGGTTCAGGTTCAGGGGATAACCGCTGGCCATAGCTCCTACTGACTCAGCGCAATGATCGCCCATCATCTCGCTTAACGACGACCGTTTAGGGCATGTCTCCGATGCAGTCCCCCACGTAATGCAGATACCTATCCTACGCGTATTTTGGCCCCTGCTACTACGTCCAACTTGTATGTACTAATACTTGCGAACACAGAGATCCTATCGCCATCTTAGTACGCGATCTGGAGATTTAGATTAGATGACGCCTTGATCAATTGATCTCGGTAGTTCTAGCCTGCTCGATTCCACTACTTACTCCGTAAAAACATTGTCCTCTGTTCGATGTCAACAAGCAGGAGTGTACATGTAACCATCCTCGCGGATCGATGGATCTCCCTATTCCTCCAGGATCTGATATCTAATATCCCAGCGTTGTCTGATCATCCTTCCAGCCCGAAAATTAAGAACGGCAATCATCTCGGGAGCCCGTCGATTGTCAGCGTATCCCCTTCGTATAGCCGTACCCGAACCCGAGCCCTGAAAATCAGGGGGGAGAGTAATAATAGAACATCAACAACGCAAAAAGCAAAAAAAGGGATCAACCAAAACAAAATAGGAGGCAACTAGAGAAAAAGCAAAAGAACGTTAATCACCTGCTAGAACCAGAATGCCATACGAGGGTGATCGACAGCGATCGCCCGACAAGTTTGACCGTCTTTAAAGCAGATCCGGCAGGGGCTCTCGTGCCCACGGACTACGGAGTCGGGACCGAGAATACGGAGTACCAAGGGGTAAATCAGGCCCCAGGTTACAAGTACGGGGCAGGAGCATGGAAGAAGGACTATTGTACGGACTACGAAGTACCGAGTGAAACTGGGGTTATTCCGCGCTGTGCACCGAAGTGGCCTAGCATGGAGTCCAAGCGCATAGCCAAGTGAAATAAGCGAGAGATTGACAATCGGCATGCCTTGAGTCCGTGAGACGAGTTCGTCAAGCGCGATCCCCAAATTGAATGAGGGCTAACCGGGATCTTACCGACCGTACCCTTTCCTCTTTGGGTATAAACCCCGTGTTAAGATCGCCCGTGGGGCGCCGCGGCATGTTTAATATAGTACCATAAGATACGGAGTACAAGATACGGGGACAGGTACGGAGTAAGCATACTGTGTATGGGCGAACTGACCAGGTGATCTCCATTTTTCTGCCTCAAAAAATGGAAATTCACAGCGTTCGTTGTACTACTCAGTATTTCACTCGACTATTTTAGGGAGGTGATACGTAGTATGGATCATATGGATCTTCTGTCATCGGTAGATCCGCAAAATTGTGGTCCTGTTCCCCCTTTCGGAGAAACATGTTGGGTAAACGTAGATCCGGTGCCGAGGCTGGTTGCCGAGGCGTCTTTTACAACATGGATGTCAACTTTTCCACCTATGGATCGGGGTAGTACTGTTACTACTGTACCATCGTATGGATATCGGTGATCTGCGCTCTTTGCATAAGCTAAGATGTGAAACACCCGGGAAATCAATCCTTGTTACCCTTCATGTTGCATGAAACCATCTTCCTAATCGGATGAGGCCAGATGAAGCTATATTTCCGGGCATAGTGTCCGAAGCCATCTGATAGTGCCGTGATAATTGGTTTCACTCGAACAGTTATGCTACTGAACTACTAACTAGTATGACCTCAGACTATGCACAATGAATAAAGTTCACTTGCTGTCTAACATACAACTCTAATTGACGTCCTGCCTATTCGGGCATCTTTCCCACCACCCACTTCCTTCCAATTTCTCCCTCCTATGTTGTAATCCCCTTATGCTCGATCCTTCTCCGGCTTCGAGAACACTCTGCATATCAACAGGATTTATTGATAATCCCTCATTTGAAATACCATCCACATCATGATTCATGACATGTGTGTAAACCCCCACGCAGCCCCTACTACAACCCCACATGACTTAGGACACTACGATTTCCCAGATTCACAACATTCCACATCCAAATGCATATTCAGACTCCACGCACTCCAGCACGCTGCACAAACTCATCCCACCGTATGCAACTGCATCCATGCAATGATGACTGTACTTCCAAGTACTTCCAAGATCACACATCGGGCCATTGGGTTAGGCGTGTAGTGGGGCAGGGGTCTGATCATTCGCCTCCAGCCTCTTCCCCTTCCTTTCTCCTTCGTCCTCTACCAAACCGCACCCATGACAGTTACAAGATTCCAGATACATGGACATACACATGCACATGTGCACACAACCCACCATGGCACTGATCGCTTACCAGAATGGCAAATCTCGTAAACCCAATCAAAGGAACCCAGCGCCCGGTCCTGCTATTGCTTACATTGCGTCTGCAGATGGATCAGACACACATGCTTGTATGTTGTATAGAGTTTACGACAGCCAGTGATCATATCGCGCGAGGTTCCGTTGTTGATTTGGTCAAGGACATGGAAAAGGTGAATGATCCCTGTGTGGACGAGGCTCCGTTTCAGAGTGTCTACTGTTGTACTGTAGTGGCGCGATATACATCAACCGGGGTCTTGTCTACACGCTAATGGTAGATCGGATGATCGACGGGTGATTTCCATTTGTCGTTTCATGTCGGCACTTGAATGTTCCAAACTTCCAACGTGCGGGGATTGAGTAGCGTTCCAAAGTTGAGATCATTCCTAGAAGCAGGTTTGGGTTCGGGATTGGTAGGGAGGGCGCAGAGGGATCCTGACTAGAATTGTAGATCATCACACCGTTGCATTCTATGCTTTTACTTTCTTTGGGAAGGTGCAGGTGGCCTGTTGTTCCATAAAATACTTGTATGTGAGTTGTATTGCAGTTCTTGCCACGCGGTGATCTATGACATTCCAAGCACGCTGCATGTATCCCGGGTCCATGTCGTAAGTGGGATGGTTTGAATCGGTAAGTATCCCATCGGAGACAAGCCCGGTTCCATCTTCCTGGTGATTGGTGCTGCGCCGCAGGACATGGATACGGATCGGGACTTAGACCAGAGGATTCAAGGGGACTTGCATGGTGCACTATATATATTCCAATCATAGACTCACTAGCGGGCACAAGGTACAGCACCTCATGTCCCAAAGAAATAGGTAGTCCAGACCCTGCAGTCTATCAAGCAATGCACCTGTATATTTTTTTTACGCAACCAGCAGGTTGGATCTACTGTGCTACCTGTATAGTACTCCATACGAACATCAAATCCCCAGCCCACATCTAAATGCCCGGGTACGGCCGAGATGGTGTAACCATCGTGCGACGCTGGGATCTGAACCTAATGTTAGGTAGTGGCACGTCACCGACTCACCCCAGGTCCTATAAATTACCACTCCTGGAAGGTTCAAGTTGTCTTTTGTGTTTGGGATTCTGGAAGTATGTTGAGGGATTGAGGTATATCTCCGAGACCAATCCAGCCACGTTATTTGGGGGCCGTTGGAAACGAGGATCAAGCAAGTGACCAATGCGTTGTGGATCAGGCTTTGGGGAGGTGGCGGGGGGCCGTGCATGCAAGCGCCGAGTCAAGTCGCTGCACGGTGTCGAGTGAAACGTGATGTATCTTTGTTGTTTACAGGTAAGATGCAGGAAAGGATGAGATTGCAGGGGCTCGAAACAAGAAATGGAAGGTTGGGAAAGGCATCCATGGTCGCTGGGAGTTTATTTGGGGAGAGTTGAGAAGGTGAAATTAGGTTGCTTCTGGGAAGTTTGTTGGAAGTTTATTCTTTTCGACCTTGGTACATTTAATTATGAGGGTTAAGTTGATCTAGATGAGCTGCGTACGGATTATATAGTATAACATAGTTATGCAACATATTAACTTGCAGGGACAGATAGAATAGTAGAACACGTATCTCCCACACATGACCCTCTACATGTAAACAAAGTATGGCTAAATGCAGCGAGACAAAGCCCACGTCAATTAGAGTTGGTCTTAGCGAGCGAAATGGCTAACCGCAGCCTCTGATTGGCCTGGAAACCTCCGGAGGGGATGATCTGCGGCGGAAACGTCCGTCGATCTGAGCTCTGCTTTTTTCCCATGCACGAGGCTTTTCTTTGTTTCTTTAATTTCCATTTCTCTACAAGCGAGCAGCGATCCCTTTCTCCTTTTGTCGAATCGTCCGATCAGAGCAGGGATGTGAATCCGTTGCGTCGATTTCCGGTCAGAGCAACAAAACTAATGATCAAAGAAGATGGTGGAAAGAGAAACCCCTTCTAGAGAACTTAACTAAACCCACCTTTTTACTTTGGCCTTTCTACATACCCTTTTAGAACAGTGATCGATGGATCTCTTTAAAGAAACTTGATCCAGATTCTGATGTCCAGGGGCCCCCGTATTACGAAAAGCACAGACTTCGGAGCGGCCGATCATGCGTCTGAAGAACCGGCCAAGGGGAGCCGCAGCAGGAAAGTGGTGCTTGACCCACGTCTGGTTCCCAGTCGGGCAGGTCATGACTTGGTGTCTCAGGAGTCAGGATCTTCGACATTCTGAGGGATCTTCAGATCTTCAATGCTCTTGTGTCTACCCAGTTCTGTTGTAAGTTGAAGGTAAACTATGTATAACTACAACATACATAACAAACAAAGCAATTTGAAGGGAGAATTTATTGCTAGCTCGTTGGTACGCGTCAGGCTGCGCTACAGTTATGGAAGAATTTGATTCCGGCCGAAGTCCGGCCGGATAATTGAGTAAATTGGGTATCGTGTGCACAGAATAAGAGCGAGCCAAGAACTTCAGCAGTAGAAATCTAATCAACCTCAGGCTCGAATGGCAGCAGCGGGAGCAGTACCATTCATTGCGCGGGCGGTTTTGACTGCCTTCATGTTCTGAATCGCCTTTCGGAAGTCCACCGCATCATGGCCCTTAGGCATGTGCTCTCCACTGTAGATGCAAAGCACACGCATGCCCGGCTTGTAAGACAGCCCGTTCAATAGCTTGGGAGTAATAAGGAAGTATTGGCCGCCTCCGCCGGCATTCCCATTCTCGTCCTCCTCGTTCGAGGCACAGGCAATGTCCACCAGGCGGCCGTGGACCATGCGCTCGTTGCGAGGATCCATACCTTGATTGATCTCGTCGACAGCGCGGAAGGGCGAGGCGGAGAGCGACTGGAGTGCCATCAGATAAAAGATGGTACTGACGGCTCGCTCACCACCAGACTGGCGATGAGAATCCAAGACCGAAAGCCCCGCGCCTTCACGGAACTGGACATGAATCACGATCGACCATTCGGCAAATTCGCTAGGACCGGGCTCACCATTGGGGCCTGGTTCACCTTCCGCTTTGCCCAAGGTGACCTGGCCATTGCATCCGATGCGGCGGAAGGAGTCTGAAAAGGCATCGCTGATCTTCTCGATGAGCGCCTCCAGTCGGGGCTCCCAGTCCTTACGGACTTCCGCAATGGCTTCGCCATACTCCTCAAGCTTGGTCCTGAAGTCGGCGAGTTTGGAGCGCAACTTCTCGATGGACTTTTCACGGGCTTCAAACTCACTGATCAGGTGGCTACTACCACCATGAGTGAGTTCCAGTCGGGCCTTCTCAGAGTCAATATCGGCTTCGAGTTTGTCCATATCGTGGTCTGAGAGCCCGTCGACGATCTCTTTCGCATCCTCTTGCTCATTCAATTCAGTACTGATCTGGTGAGCCTTTTGGTAAATTGCCCGGCCAGCCAATTTGGTGTCTCTCAACTTGGTCGTAGCTTCCTGCGCCTCCTTTCTCTTTGCCGCTAGTAACTTCGCACTATTGCTGTTGCGATGCCGCAGGGTCTGGAGATCGGAATTCGCCTCTAAGAACAGCACCTCGACTTTCATGAGTTCCTCATGAGCCCGACGGAACAGCTCGACGGCATCCTGACTTGCGTCAGATGAATGTAAACACCTATGCGGATGGTAAACTTACGGCATATTCAATAGCAGCCTCAGCCCTTTGAATTGCAAGATCATCTTGCGCGTTGCGCATCTCGCGAACCCTCTCACCCACTTCTTTGAACATTTCGGTAATGGTCTTGATTTTGGCCTCTTGTTGAGCTGCAAGTTGTTAGACAAATGGCTAGACGGCAGAATGACGTTTCAACATACAGATCTTCTCGGGAATGGCTCGATACTGGGTATGGGCCGTCTGTTTTGCAATCTTCTCCTTCTCAAGCTCATCCTGTAGAGAGGATCAGTAAATGAACGTAAATAAAAACCACAAAAACGATGCAAATTACCATTTCTTGGGTGCACCGCTTATATTCTTCTTGTATCTGTAAAATGGCCGCTTTCTCGGACTCAATCTTGTTAGTAAGTCCTTGCAGTTGCTCCTTATACAGCTCGATGTTCTCCCGGTATTGCTGTTTCAAAGAGGCATCAACAGGCTGGGAGGTCCACGTTGTAGCAGGCTTGATTTCTCGAACCCGAGTCGATGTGGCCCCAGGGCCATACTCTCTCCGGCGGGTCACCTGATAAGCGTTCCTGTCAGATACCCAGGAGCTTATCGAGCTATTCTCCAACTGATTGAACACCTCATCTGAAATCTCCTTCAATGCGATGGGAGTTGCGTGAAGGTTTTTCTCGAGACAAAACATTGCAAGGACAGGGTCAGGGCCGACGAGGAATTCACTAGCCCAGCCATCAAAGCCCCATCGGGTAATTTCACCCTTCGACATTGGCTCCGTGAATCTAGCTCGCGGCTGCGTGCAAGTGCGGATGGTAATATCATGGAGCTTCAAGGTCCCGAGAAGGCATTCTTGCAACGTACGGAAATCCTTCCGGTTTTGCGTGGTGAAACACGTGAAATCCGTCTTGGACAATAAGGACTCAACAGCATCGGCGTATTTAGGGTCGGTGACCGAGCACGTAATGATTGGAGGACCAAAGACTTCCTGCTGGAATTTGTCTTGGTTCTCAAGAAGCCATTTGTAGGCTTTCAGCGAATCTCTGGACCGTTGTCCCAACTTGTGTTCTTGTTGACCAGAGACTGAGTCCAGATTCTTCAGTTGATTTTCAGTCTGTTCAATGTTCTTCGTGACTTGCTCGCGCTGCGTAGCGATTGGTTTCCTCCTGTCTTTGATTTCAGTGGCCTTCCCCTCTAGTACACGCTTCTCGCGGCGTTTTTCTCTCTGAGGTTATCATTAGCATACCGGGATATATACTGGAGTATTGTGAGTTCTTACCAAGGTCTCGTTATAAAACTCTGGGTCGAATTCCACGGCGTCTTCCTCTAGTTGGCGTTGCAACTTTTTCAGAGCCTGCTGCGCCGTTGTAGCTTCGGTTCTGTGCCTTTGACTACTCTTCCGTTCGGCTTCAATCCGGTCGTTGAGATCTTTGATTTTGCTCTCATATTCATCAATTTTCTTGCTGCGTTCAGCGGCAACCCTAGACGCGGATTCAACAGCATCCGTTCGGTCAACCCTCACCTCGTTCAGTGACGTGAGGTAGGCCTCTTTAGCGTTGACAGCCCGCAAGGTAGGCTCAATTTCTGCTTGGGTCCGGTTGTATTCTTGCAAGGCTCTAGCTTTGATAACCTTCAAGACCTCAACAGTTTTGTGATGCTCCTTATACTCCACAATTGGGCGGCAGAGCTCGAGGATCTCAATCTTCCGCTGAATCCCAGCCCGTTGGCGCATTCTTTCAACGTCTGGTCGTTGCATCTCTTGACGATTCTCCATACTGGCTAGTGTTTCCTTGTCACCACTGTTGTCCATCTCGAGTTCCCTCTGCTGGGCTCTTAATTTCTTCAGGGCATCATGCATTTCAATCATCTCTGGGCCAGCTGCCGCTCTTTGCGTGGAATAAAGAAGCTCAATTGGTGTAAGCGCAGCAAATTCAGCAACTTTATCCTGAGGAAGGAACTGGCACAAGTTGTCCACTTGGATGGCGAACGACTGAGCGAGTTTGAGAACATCAACCTTGGAAGCGGGATCACCGTTGACTATGAAAGAGCTCTTGTTTCCATCACGCTTGATGGTTCGCTGAATGATAGGATTGCGACCAATCTTTGGCGGTCCGCATAGTTCGATCTCGATTATAGCTTCACGAGCGCCGTGTTTCACAAATTCTCCCAGGTCTTTGGCGCGTCCCAGATGCTAGATACGATCTTGTATTAATATCGGTTGCTGCACGGCAGTATAATGAAAGTCATACCTGAGGTCCCCATCCCAAACCCAAGCAGATGGCGCAGACTAAAGTGCTCTTGCCTGTCCCATTCGGACCGATAACCATGTTCAATTTTGGCCCGGGAAAGAACTCTGCTGATGTATAGGTAACAAAGTTCGTCACCTTGATCCGCACGATCGCGCCAGGCTTGTAGCCACCGGGACCGAGGCCATTGTGGGCTACGGCTCGCGGGGCTCGAGAGATAGCTGTCGGTGTACCAGATCCATCGCTGTCGTCTTCAGCTCCTGATGCGGGATCGCCGGTTGGGTTCAGACGGGCGCGTTTGTTGCTCGATGGTTGAGATGAGGGGGATGAAGTAAGCTCTTCACTTTCTTCATCTTCGCTGTGAGGTCGGCGACGAGAGGTATTTGGTGACGCCATACTGATTGAAACCCTTGGTTAGATGGAAAGGGAGTCTCATGGGCGTGCTGAGAGATTCGCGTGGTGGAGACTTTGTTCAGAGCAAACGCGAGGGGAACGCGTCCGCGATCACCAGATCTAATTCGGGTAGGCGGTAAGAGTTGACACATGGCAAATTGGATGCGAGCAAATTGCTTGGCGTTGCATAACACTCACTAAGATTCACCATGCCTCCCCCGAACGTTAAGCGGCTAGTCCTGACTGCCGCTGTCGTCTCTATCACTATCACAGGCACTCTCTACGGAGCTGGTCTAAAGACAGATCAAGAAATTTCTGAGGTGAGAGCACATCATTCAAGCCGAAGCTATTCATTTTCACTGCAATCATGTCAATCGTGTCAACTATCTAACAGCATATTGATATTAGACAGTAAAAAAGCGCCAGGAGTCGACTTTTGATGAGCAATTCAAGGCTCTTCAAGATATGCGCTCAAACTTGGTCGCTCGAAGAGGAATCCTCGAGAACCAGATACGGGACTTGGATGCGAGAGTGTTAGAGAAGCAGCAGAAAGGCATTGGCGGGGACAACAAAGACCAATCGAATGGGGAACGATGAGGGGTATTGACTCTTGCCCGAATGAAGGCAATGCATACATGACTACCGCCACATGCGGCTCATGGCAAACCCGCCCCACGATGCAATCGGCACGACTTTGGTCCTCCAAAGCACAATCACCACTTTGGACACAATTCAAGATATTGGTTGTCGATTACCTTCGATATGATGGCTGGACAATGGCCACGTGGCGAGCTCGCATGAAACCTGCTGGATCCAGGCGACCAGGACTGTGATATTCGATGTCTGCAAGCACCCATCACAGCTATGGTCTATCCACAGTACAAGATTCGGAACCACCGGACTTACTCCTATCTGTTAATGGCTTTGGGGAATCGATTGTCCGCTACTAAGGCATATGGGTCTACTCATGTACATAGCCTAACTGACCATCTGTATGTCTATTTCTCTATGGCAATCGATGCAGATATATGATCTCTAAATAATTTGTACATGCCAGACGCACACGAACACAGCGATTAGCAGCTGCTATTAATTGCCGAAGAAATCCCAAATTCTCAAACTAAGCCTCAAGGTTGAGTCTTTCCAACAAATCATCCAACTTCTCCAACAAGATTTCATAGTTGACTGCGTCTTCTGAGAATTCGTCTTCGACAACCGCGCCATCCAAAGCCCTGATCTCCGGATGATGTCCCTGGGACTGCCGCGGTGCCTGACCAGTGATGGCCCCTTCAGAAACATCGAGTGCTTCGACGCCCTTTTTAATTTCGGCGACGTCTTCTTGTTCTTCATCTGCCTCGACACCTTCCGGTGGTGCCTTTTCTTCCAACATCTCCTCCAGGCCAGCCTCATCGAATCGCAACCTGAAGCGCTCTCCAAGGTAGAAACGGATATCGTCCAGCATTTCAATGGAATCCGTTTCTTGTCTGGCCTTGATACGAGATGCTGATTCTTCGATCAACTCTGCAAACTCTGGAGAATCAATATGTGCCTCCAGTCGATATGCGAGATACCGAGCGGCGAATTCTTCCAATCGCTGTACGCGCGTCAACCACGCAGCTCGCACGATCGAGTAAATGTCTATAGCTTCATCGTGTGTCGTGTCCCGAGTTTTCGCAGCCTCATTCTGGGACATTCCAGCACTGCCGAGAGTACTGATAACCACAGCAGCTTTTGTTTTCAGTTTCTCAATAAAGAGCATATCTGCGGCGAATAACACATCGACCGCAATCTCCAAGGGGAAATCGGCTCTTTCAGTGTACAAAAATGTAAGGATTATTTCCAAAACCTCAGGGGAACAGTCGATATTGATAACCGTCAAGTGCTCGCCAAGATGAGCTTCGCGAAATGGCGATGTGAACATCTTCTGGAAGAACTCAGACCGCAAAAGCATCGCTCGGTGACATGGGAAGATGATTGATTTTGGAGCGTCAACGGCCTTCTCATTCGCAGTGGGTATGCCATTGTTGACCTCTGGATTGTAGACATCTTCCTCTTGCTCTTCCTCGGGAAGCTCATCTGCTCTTAGAAGAACATCAGCGAACATTGCATTGCTTCGATCCCACTTTATTTCCTTCACTTTTGAAGTCTCCACCTCGAGCTTGTTTGCCAGGACATTTGTATTGAACCATTGTTCCAGTTGATCTCGGCCCTTGGAAATCTCGTCGGCCCTCCGTTGCCTGGCACGTCTTCTGTCTCCGCTGTCAAGGATGCTGTCTAAGAGACCGTGGATCTCCAGATACTTGGAGATTCTATCCACCCCCGCAAAAGTCTCGGATTCGGTGAAACCTGTTCCTGGTCCACTTCTCAATTCCCGGGGAGCTTCTCCAAAGTATATATATTTGATAGCAGCGGCAAATGCTTCCGGTGGAATGGTACTGGGAAGCTTCCATGTTGTAGATTCTGGCGCTGCTGCCAGTTTTGCTTGGAAGTATGGGGAGCGTGCTGCAAGGATGAACTTGTGGAGGTGTAGTGATTCCCCGGATGCAGTCACGATAATGTCTGTTGTTACTGGCAGCTCTCGGGTGAGAAGCGAAGTTACATGGGCAGCCAATGGCTGAAGGGGGTCCGTGGACTTGGAATAATCGTATTCGAGGAGGAGGTTTCGTATCCGGTCATTTAGGGCATTATAGAGACATCTATATCACCACCAGAATTAACTCCAATCACTGTCTAGGGAGTATAATTGCAGCATACCTTTCACCCTGGAATGTATCTCGTTCACAAAGAGCACCAGACTCGAGAAGAAGTTGTGCAACTTCATAGTGACCACATAGACTCGCCTTCGGGAATGATTGGTTAATTATGTTGTACACGAGGCCTAGCAGGGCCCGAATAAGTATATTGTACTCACTAGAATCAACGGCGTATAATCGTAAGGATCACGAGCATTAACATTGACACCCTCTGTGATTTTCTCCTGACAGACTTTCAGATCGCCCCGACGACATGCGCCACATAGTTCACGGAACGGCTCACTGAGATCTAGCGGGTTATCATCCTTAATAGTACCTTCTTTAATCAGCCTTTTCTCATTCACCAAGCTGATCTCCAGCTGGTCTTTTCGCAACACAGTTGGCTCATCCATCATGCAGGTTGCCGGTAACGCGGGATGAAACAAACCGGCACCAACCGCGGGGGCGCAGAAAGCCGCTTATCGATAAGAACACACGTGACTGGCTTAAATGGAAGTACAATATGCCTGAGGTCTTGAATCGTACGTGTGGGTATCCCCTGGGGGATATATATATGGAATTTGATCGAAGTATGACAACATTAGACATATTCATAGCCATCTATCGAAGTGCATCAACAGTTCTGCTTCCCCTTCCCACTCGTAGAACCAACGTCATTGGA
This sequence comes from Penicillium bovifimosum, assembly GCF_028826915.1. Lineage (NCBI taxonomy): Eukaryota > Fungi > Ascomycota > Eurotiomycetes > Eurotiales > Aspergillaceae > Penicillium > Penicillium bovifimosum. Next base: position 2,871,677 of record NW_026622711.1, read on the forward strand.
TTTTGCCTTCTAAACGGTTTGATCGACCAACTCTACCGCCTACTGTATCTCGTTAGCTCCATAACCACCGTTGCTTAGCAACGACAAACCAAACACCCATCTTCAAAGCTTCAATCCATATTGCCCTATTCTTCTTCAAACCTTCAATTCCACCGTCCAACCTTATCCTTTACTAACACAGGTCCTCGGCTTACACTGTTCATGCATCATTGACCCTCATACTCTTCTGTTTTGTCTTTACCTTGTTGTCCTGAACCCTACAACTATCTACAGCCATGGCGATTGCTTTGGCTGAGGCCGATAAGTATGAGATCTTGGACAAGATTGGTGAGTTGGACCATGTTGTAAACATTGACATCTCTGTTCAAGTCTAACGTTGCTCTGTATCAGGTTGCGGTTCCTTTGGAATCATTCGCAAAGTCAAGCGGAAGACAGACGGCTTCGTGAGTGTAGTGCATTGGTGTCATGTTCAAGCTGGGCTAACCCCAAATCCCCTCTTTAGATACTATGCCGCAAAGAAATCAACTACATCAAGATGTCTCAGAAGGAACGGGAACAACTCACCGCTGAGTTCAACATCTTGAGTTCCCTACGTCACCCAAACATTGTCGCATATTACCACCGAGAACATCTCAAGGCCAGCCAGGACCTGTATCTGTACATGGAGTACTGCGGTGGTGGCGATCTGGGAATGGTGATCAAGAACTTGAAGAAAGCGAACAAAAATGCCGAAGAAGAGTTCGTTTGGCGCATTCTTTCTCAGCTCATCACTGCTTTGTTTCGATGTCACTACGGATCCGACCCCGCGGAGGTGGGATCGAACATTTTGGGTCCGCCTCCTAAGCCATCGGGTCTCAAGGGCAAACAAGGACAGGTTACAATTTTGCACCGTGATCTCAAGCCTGAGAACATTTTCCTCGGTAGCGACAACACCGTCAAACTCGGTGATTTTGGGTTGTCCAAGCAAATGCAATCCCATGATTTCGCATCGACATATGTTGGTACACCTTTCTACATGTCACCCGAAATTTGCGCGGCTGAGAAATACACCTTGCGTTCCGACATTTGGGCTGTTGGCTGCATCATGTATGAGCTCTGCCAGAAAGAGCCCCCTTTCAATGCGCGCACGCACATTCAGCTAGTTCAGAAAATCCGCGAGGGCAAATACGCCCCTCTGCCTGATTATTACTCGCCAGAACTGAAGAACGTTATCGGAAGCTGTCTGCGCGTGAATCCTGATCACCGCCCTGATACCGCTACTTTGATCAATCTTCCCATCATTCGCTTGATGCGCAAGGAGAAAGAAGTTGTTGACCTCGGCAAAACACTCCGGCGCCGCGAGGAGCTTGCTGTCACCAAAGTGCGCGAAATGGAGCAGAACCTCGCCAAGAGGGAGTTAGAGAGTCAACAGATCAAGGCCGAGATTGAAAATACCGTTCGGAGAGAATGGGAGGTCAAAGCCCGCTTGGAAATCGACCGTCAGGTGCAGAGTGAGCTCGATCGCCTGCGCAAGCGATTTGAGACCGAGGTGCAAGAAAGAGTTGCCATTGAGGTCAAGAAATATAAGCAAACCATCGGCAATACCAATACCACCACCACGACCTCCCGCGATGACGTTTTCCGGACTAGCACACACGGTTCTGGGTCCTCTAGATCCAGCAACCAGGGCTGGCGATCATCTCGATCATCTGCCAATATGACAGATGACTCTGAAAATACCCCCTCATCTGATATCAGTCAGCTATCTCTCGGCTCCCCTCCGTCTAACAGCCGCAAACAACCTAAGAAGGAGACACGGACCCCATTCTGCCGGTCCAAGACCGTTGTCGACTCACCAGTCGATGTTCAGATGGCCGAGCCCTCACCAATTTCCATTGCTTCACTCTCACTTTCGCCTCGACGAACATCTGCCCAAGGAGGCGCTCGTAATATCTTCGCAGAAGCCGAGCGAAACAAGGCCAAGTGGGAACCTACCCTGGCCTACTCTGACGATGAAGATGATACCCCCGATTTACCCTCGCCTACCCGCCCAAAGGTGAAGCCCGATCCATTGAAGGCCCCCCGACGGCCTCTACTCCGCCAAAACACTGCGGCCTTTATGCAGAAACTTAGCACCCAGCCATCACTGTTTCCGTCGGGGGGTACCCGGCTTCCTCAATCCGTCAGTGCATCTGCATCCCAATCCGAAGAGCGCAACGCGAGTGAGACCAGAGCCAGATCTCCTCACCGACGCCTGACCAAGATCCCTTCATCCGCAAACCTTGCTGCCGATGCCGGTGGCTCGCCAACCCGCAAGAGCAATTCGAAGCAAGCCCCTCCCAAGAATGGCGGCGGCGGTGGTGAAGAGATGTTCAAGGCCGTTATGCAGCGGAACATGGGTGGCCGCACCCTTGTTGAACTTGCACAGGCCAGAGCTGGGGGACGTCCGATGGACGAGGTCAAGCGTTGTGCCAGTGACTCACGTGCTGCCGGTCCCACCATGAGCATGAAGTGCTCTGATGCTCCTGCTATTTGGAACCCTGAGCTGGATGAGATGCCCAGCCCCTTCCTTGTTCGCGGCAAGAAGGTCATCCGCAACCTGCGGTAGTCTTCCCGATTTTGCTTGCATTTATCATGTTTTCCCGTTCAATATCGATTTTCATTTCTTCCCTCAGGAGCTTTGGTGTGATTGGAGTTCAGGAGACGGTATTCCTCTCCTTTTTGTTTCTTGGATTGGATTCAGTTGATTTGGTTTCTTCGGAAGCCCTCGATTCCCCTTGTTGTCCATCTTTTCGGGTTCTCGTTCGCTTCTTGCGCATACTTCCCCGTTATGTCACGGAGTTGGCTTTTAATGCTTTGGGTGCATACTTGCCACATGCAAGACACGGAGTTTGATACACATGCCTATGGTTCGCTCAGGCTGCTTTGCCTTTGGCTACACACTTTGTCTCCCTTGACTCGACTTCTGACTACCTTTCTTTTGTCTTTTATGCCGTCACGCCCTTTCTTTCAAATAAGCATTTGATTGAGCTCTCTTGTACATTTATTCGCATAAGCCATGCACTGACTGTTGATGTTCTGTATTTTCTTTCTCCTTTAACTGGAACTAATCGCCTGCTCATCGTACCCTCGCGCCTCGCAGAAGTGACCTACATTAATCTTCGCTACGCCCCCAATTCGGGATGCTACAAACTACCTAATAAAAATTCCCCATTAGCTGTGTCCCATGTGAAGAGTTCTGGTGCTGCAATGTGGCATCTCGGTGTAAATACTGTTTTCCAGGTCCGACCATGATTTGTCTAGGCTTGTGGTTGAGTAGCTTTTAGAAGTCTTTGTCGACTTCCAAGCTTCCTCCATACTATCCTTGTTGAGACACATGATATGCTAGCCCTAACGTCTCACGACTGTGTACATATTATACCAATCTAACGGGGCTGACCTTGGACATCTCATCTGAATCTGCAGTGTTGTACATTCATCACATCTTATGAAACGTTTCAAAAGGCAACTGGGCATTAAGCCCCTGCCTGCTCATCCTCCACCTCCTCCATCTGAACCATCTTACGCTCCTCCCTGAATCGCCGCTCCTGTTCTTCTAATAACGCCAGTTCATCCAACCCATGTTGTGGGGAATCTCCAGTCTGTGTTTCCGGAACAGGACCAGCATTATACCCAGCCCTTTCAAGCTTATCCATCTCCTCCGGTTCCAACAATTTCCCTTGCCCCTTGATAGACTTCTGTTTCATCCTGACAGCAGCCGGAATGAATTTACTAGTCGCCTCCTGCCGCAGATCCCGAATCTGAGGCTTCGCCTCGTAAACAGTCTTAGCCTCTACAACCGGCGTTGGCCGGGATGGCAGCGGGTGCGGACCACCGCGCACAGGAGCCTCGTCTGCAGGCGCATTGCCATCTCGTCTGCGCTGGTTCTGGCGCGGGATCGGCGGCGGTGTATCCCGCGGCATAGGTATGCTTCGCACATCCTCGTCCGTCTCGCTGCTATCACTATCGCGAGGCATCCGTGTTTCATCCGAGCCACGTCGCCGCTTCCCGAGCACGTTGTCGCCACCGCCCCGTCGAGCACCGTCCCCCTGGCGGCCTCCTCTGCCGCCGTGCTCAAACCGGGGTGCCTTGTCACCGAGAGCTTCGCGTGCCTTCAGTACAGCTCGTAAATCCTTTTCCAGTGCTTCGAGGAGTTCCTTATCGCGTGGTCGTAGTTGTTGTCCTGATTCTTGGGCTTCTTTGAAGCTGTCGATTTGGCGCTGGATTCGTTCTGGGTTGCGGCGTGCTAGTTTTTCATTTCGTCGCGCTAGTGCCTCTGCTTTGCCTTTCCGAAGTTCCTTTTGTTTATCTTGTTTCCGCTGCGCGGCGGCTGGGTTGAGTGTGCGCTCTTTGTCTTTGGGCATGATGATGGGTTGGGTGTTGGTGGTCTGTGATTATAGACAGCGCGGAAGCTAGCTGGAAATCCCGGTCACGGATACCTTGCACTGTGGACGAATCGATTCCACGAGTTGCAGGTTACAACAGGTCTAGACTCTGTGGGGGTTGTCGCACGTGGAGGGTAATGTTGGAACCAGCTGTGCAGGATGTAGGTCGGAATGGAGCCGGGCAATGAGATGGTTGGGTTTCAAAGGCTTGCGCGATGACAGGTGATCAATGCGTTAGGTCTCCTCGAGTGGATTGATCGCGTCAAGTCGGGCCGTCAGGTCGAGACTGCAGGTGTCCTGGGTTGGGATTGGACGCTCACAGGCTGAATGCGTGAACTCCTGCGCACTGTCGGTGTGTTAGGTCAAAACACTGATTCAGCCTCACAATTTAGGCACGTAGGGGTGGATGTAACGGGAAGTATTGGGTGAAGTTGTCGAGGTTGGAAGTTGGGAATTTGGTCAGGCGCAGTACGGAGCTGTACAGTGACCACGGGAGACTTAATTTCTGGGAACTTTTGCCGGCAGAAAATCATCACAGCCACTGGGGATTCCCAAAGCGGAGAAAAAAGCGGCGTACTTTAAGTCAAATCAGAGGCGAGTCACTCGTGGACGCTCTCGTTTTCCGTAGAGAAAGCTAAAGCGGAGTGGAGAGGAAGCTATCCATGGTTCGGTGATTCGGAATTGGAACAACAACTATACGAAGTATGTCGGAATATTGTTCGAGATACAGATTGAATCAAAGCATCATGAGACTTATTCACAGACAAATGCCTATAAGTGAATGTTTGGTTTCGAATCTCGAGTCTTGTAGGAACACTCAGAGCCTCCTGCTTCTCCCAAACTCCGTAGGTGCAGAGCGCAGCAGTTAGCCCGCGCAGTACGGCAGTAAAACGTATTCTTTCAAAAGCAAAGAATACTTAGGGCTAAAATAGAAGGCATTCGACTTTGAGAACAGAATAATATGCCTAAATGTTGCTTTTTCTTGATTTTCGTCGCATTTCCAAGCCCCTCTTTGAGGAGAGGTCCGAGGTATCATATTTCCGCCTGAGCTTGTGCTCCAGAATATATAAAAGCGAAATCTCACTAGCTTCTTCACCAGGGAGTGTAACTGGCTTCTCTCGAGCCGCGCGCTGTTAAGTTGCCGCCAGAGTCTCAGCGGCTCACTCCCTCTTTCTCCGCCTCTTTAATTTCTTGCTTGATTTCTCCTCATGAGGGAAATAAGAAGCGTCTCTCCCCTCTCCTATAGTCGCGTTTTCCGATTTGACTGCGCACAGTCTCTCGCATCCTCCCCGCTCCGCACCTCCCATCCTCCATCATGACCTGTGGTCCGCTCGGTCTCACATTGAGTTTGATCGGCGCCTCGTAGACTGTCGCGGACGGAGCATGTCTCTGCCGGGACCAAATGTCCGTCTCAGCCTCGATTCCCGACACTTCGCTTGGCCTCACCTCCTCCGAGATCCAAATCCTACGACAACAGCAGCAGATTGCCCTGCAGGGCGGCCATGCTGGCAACGGTGGTGCCAGGGGCAGGGGCACAGGGAGAACCAGCAACTCCAGCTCGCGCGCTACCAGCGCCGCCAGCAGTCAGGGCCGTCTGTTGCTGGACCCTATGAGCCTCCGCGCACTGTCGCACCAGCTGGACGGCCTGCAGGCTCAGATCAGTCACCGAATCGAATATGTATGTTTTTTTTCTTGCCCCGCGCTTGTTGACCCGCATATCCATTCTCCCCGGGAAACCCATGGCTTCGTTGTATTAACGTAGAATGTCCCCGTTAGCTCGAAGATCAAATGCAGCGCTCCATTCAAAACACCTACGACCGCGCGGGAAACGTCATTCGCAATGCCGATGCCGAAATTGCCCGTACCCGTGAGATCCTGGCTTCCATCGATGAGTTGGACAATGAGTTGACGAAGATCGCTCATATCCGTGATATCGTGAAGTCCTTCCGTGGTCGGATTGAGAACCTAGATCATCGCATTGACCAGAGTTCTCGGCGGCGACGATGACACCTTCCTATACATAACGCCTCGCTATCTCCCGCAAATGCCAGCCCTATACTGAATCGCCCCAAAGACCATTCAAATCATGCATTCTGCATATTACCTTTTACTCGACCACCGGCCACTGGCTGGTCCGGCCAATACACCCCTATATCATCTCCGGAAGAAAACGAGAACAAGAAGAAACAAACAAATTTATATCGAATGTGTCCTCGCGGACTGTTTTCTTGAATGCATGCCAGCCATCCTGTTCGCATATCACATTCTTGTTAGTCTAAATATTTGCTTGATGAAACAGTTGCATGAAAGAGAACAGCAGGCTCCGGATCCATTGATGCGCATGCATCCTTGATGAGCTCGCAGTACAGTAACAAGTGCTTTGGACTGGCCAACAAAGGCCCGAGAAGCTTGCATTCTTCACCCGATGCTGGACTGAACTGCGCGAGACTTGATGACCACCATGATGGAAAGATCTCCAACGTGATTTTCAGTGCATAAACCTGACTTGCTTGTGTGTCCTGTTTGATTTAATGCTTCTTCTGTTTTTCTATGCTATTTCGATTCCCCTCTCTGCATGTTGCGTGTACATTGCCCTGTGTCTTGTTCTTCTGTCTGTGTTGATGTTGGCACGTCGATTGCTAGTTGACCATAGCTAGGCTTACGGTGTTTTTCAATATCATTCGGAACAGATTCTCGAGTACAGCTGAAATGTAGTCCGCATCGCGTTGACTCCCCCAACGTTGCCGTCAATCGCGATTGATGAGACGGGAGAAGGGGGAAAAACCAGAGATATGCCCAAGTGTGGATGACTATGGATTGGAAGAAACTGAAGAAAGCTCCCGGAAGCGCGACTAGTTACAACACCCAACTACTGTGAATTAGGTGGTGGCCTGCACCCCAAGGCTCCATCTCAACAGGGATGGATGTATGTCGGTTGATTTGATTGTCGCCGGTTGCCCGGATCGGGACTGTCGCTAACCTGAGCCACCTGCACAAGGCGTCAGGCTGGTAGGTGGAGAGGATGCGATTCTCCGCGAAAATCAGCTGCGGCTGGGTGCTCTAGCGATGGCCTTGCGCCGAGCAGGTTCTTTCACAAGATGCGAACAATTGGTCGGCGCTATTCATATCGCCGCTCCACCCACCACCACCTCGGAGGCTCTCGTCATGCCTGTTAGGTGACAGTTTGTTTCAACCCTCATTTGGGTGTCCAATCTGGCGTCCGAGCATGTTCTTCACCAGGCAAGTCCGACTTCCCTGTGCGGTAAATCCCGCACCATATGTATATTGACTTGGACAGCCGTGTGCACAGCACGGTATTCATGCCGAAAGCCAAATAGGAAAAGATGGCCTTGCGAATGTTCGGCGGTGGTCAAGATCCACACATCTTCAGGTCATCCATCACAATCGAAGTTGGGGTATTCTCGTCACATTTGTCAACACTTCGTTGCAACACAGTTTGGTCGATTGACTCAAGATTCCCATTGTGCTTGTCACTGGTCAAGTTTGACTTCTCTTTGCGGCGCTCATCAAGCTTTTTGGCACGTTTGTCCGTCTGTGGAAATCGTTTCTCAGTTCCGCATACCAAGCAGCGGACGACAAGTACATCGGCCCAAGGTTTTCTGCCCCCACGACTTGCGTTGCTGATTCCTTGCGAGCATGTTATTCCCGGCTCCAGGAGTGTATCGCATGTTTTGCACATTGATCTCTTCAGCTTGACTGGCAGCCGAATCTGTGTCTTCATTGCCACGGCTCGGAGATGCGATACACACATTCTTGAGAGATTGCCCATATCAAGATTCTTCTCTTGGTGGACGTCAAGTTTCTGTGCTGCCTCTGTCGATTGAACGGGGACACTGACGCCGTGCTGGGATGCATCCGTGCGGGCTTGTCTAGCCTTGGGCTTGCCCTGGAAATACATTGCAGCTTGGTGAAGATAATCCAAGCGGGCTCGAATATGGCTCTGAGAGTTCTTGGCGTTCTCTTTTTTGGCCTTCGCCATGGTGAATGAGACTCAAAATTCGAGAACGGAGTTTTGATTGTTGCAAGTTGAGGACGACAAAGTTGTAATAGATAGAATCCCCGAGTTATTTACGACGTTGACGCTACGAAAAGCGCTACGCTAGCGCTGGATGTATGTCACGTAACCACGTAGTGAAGCTCATTGAATGGGCCTGAACCAGTGGAAACAAGTCACTGAGGCTGATTTATCACGTGATGCGCAGCCCGGATTATTTCTGCCAAGATTGATCCGGTCCGGAGCCGGCAGCCTCAGATCCAGTAGCTGTCCGTCAAGGACCCCGACCGCCTACGACTTCTTCTCCCTGCACCATCGTCTTTATCAAAGACCTTTCCGAACGCGCCCACTTTCTTCCTTCTCATCTACCTCTTTTTCAATTGCATACCGCAATCGCCTTTGTAATCACGTCACGTTCTTTTCTTTTTCAAAACTCGCCAGTTTAACGTCGCCATGTCTCACGAAGAAGACCTCATCGATTACTCCGACGAGGAGCTTCAGACCACAACTGCGCCCGCCACCACTGCTGCGCCCGCCGCTGCAAATGGCGACGCTGACAAGGAGGGCGACTTGACTGTTACCGGTGGCCGCCCTGACAAGAAGGGCAGCTACGTTGGTATTCACTCGACCGGTTTCCGCGATTTCCTGCTGAAGGGAGAATTGTTGCGTGCGATCACCGACTGCGGCTTCGAACATCCATCGGAGGGTTAGTTTGACTTATTATTCCCACAAGCGTTCCTCCATTTCTCCAAACTCCAACGTCCGTCCATCCTCGCGGGAAGATTCTTCATCGGTATCTGGCAACCAGTCGTGTTTCGAATCTGCAGACGACATGAGGATCATTGCTCTGGAAAAAGGTCCATATCTTCATATCAAATATGTACGCTTGGTGCTTCGGCGTCGTTCGCTCTAAGACCAGGCTCCGGTCTCCCAACATCCATGTACTTCGTGGATAGTGGCGCACTCTTTGGAAGACTATGAGTTCTATTACCATTGTTATGCTGTCGAGTGCTCCTCACGTTGTCTGCAGAACAACATATTCACCAAAGTCTTGCTTTCATATTTTATTTTTAGAAGATATGACAGGATGGCTTGGCGAAGCGGGTGGAAAGTGATCGCCCGGGCATCAATCTGGAGCTGGCGCGGATGGACGGACATTGCGAGACAAATCATTTCTGTTTCTTTATTTCCGTCGGACACAATCTAACATCGGCTCCCCCTCACAACAGTCCAGCAAGTCTGCATTCCGACCTCCATTCTGAATGTCGATGTCCTTTGCCAGGCCAAGTCCGGTCTCGGTAAGACCGCCGTCTTCGTTCTCACCACCTTGCACCAACTCGAACCCGTCGCTGGCGAGTGCCAGATCCTGGTCATGTGCCACACCCGTGAGCTCGCCTACCAGATCAAGAACGAATATGCCCGCTTCTCGAAGTATCTGCCAGACGTCAAGACCGCGGTCTTCTACGGTGGTACTCCCATCCAGAAGGATGTCGAACTTCTGTCCAACAAAGATACCCACCCCAACATCGTGGTCGCCACCCCTGGCCGTCTGAATGCGCTGGTCCGCGACAAGAAGTTGTCTCTGCGCAATGTGAAGGCCTTCGTTCTCGATGAGTGTGATAAGATGCTCGATCAGATTGGTAGGTGCAACAAAACGCCGAATTCGTCGTTAACAGAATGAAAAAGAAAGAATCTAACTTGCTCTTCCCATAGATATGCGTCGCGATGTCCAGGAGATTTTCCGTGCTACTCCCGCCGACAAGCAGGTCATGATGTTCAGTGCCACGCTCTCTCAGGAGATCCGCCCTATCTGCAAGAAGTTCATGCGCAACCCGTTGGAGGTCTATGTCGATGATGATACCAAGCTCACCCTCCACGGCCTGCAGCAGTACTACATCAAGCTTGATGAGAAGGAGAAGAACCGAAAGTTGAACGAGCTCTTGGACAACCTCGAGTTCAACCAGGTCATCATTTTCGTCAAGAGCACTCAGCGTGCCAATGAGCTGGATAAGCTGCTCCGCGAGTGCAACTTCCCGAGTATTGCAGTCCACTCGGGTGTCAGCCAGGAGGAGCGGTAAGTTTCTCGCCGCAGTCGACATCCGCATAGGCCATTACTGACCCCCTTCTAGCATCAAGCGTTACAAGGAATTCAAGGAATTCAACAAGCGTATCTGTGTTGCCACTGATGTCTTCGGTCGCGGTATTGATATCGAGCGTATCAACCTCGCCATCAACTACGATCTCCCCGCGGACGCTGACTCCTATCTGCACCGCGTTGGTCGTGCCGGCCGTTTCGGTACTAAGGGTCTTTCTATCTCCTTCGTCAGCAACGAGGACGATGAGAAGGTCCTCAAGGAGATTGAGAAGCGTTTCGAGGTTGCCCTTCCGTATGTATTCCCCAATCCCCTCTAAAGCGTTGCCACTCCTCTAACCGTGATCGCAGTGAGTACCCCGAGGCTGGTGTCGACTCCACCACCTACATGGCTTAAGGCGTGTGTCTAGGTGAAAACTTCTTGATTTGATATTTCTTCTCTTTTTTTCGAGTGTTATGGCGCAATAGCCCGGGTTTTGATATGATTTTCTTCGCCGTCAGGCGGGTGCCTCTGCCCTCGCCGTGGTTCCGAAGTGTGGCATAACTTCCTATGTATTTGAGATCAGTAATGGAATCAAAGATAGGTTAGCCCTGCACAACTGTTTCCCGTAGTATGTAGGTCCTAGAATCTCTTTGTAGGGTGCGATGTCCTTTTCAACCAGCATTGACGTTGATATGGGAATGTATGCACGGCTCGCAGTTCTGGATTTTACTCCAATAACCTCGAGCCTCGTGCCAAGTAATTGGCACAGCCCCAGTGGACATAAGAGTGCCATCTAATCTACGATCATCTATCCTGTTCGGTCGGTGGTTATCCCATGTACGTTGTATCTGCCGCATCTACTGTGTACGAGCTGAACGTACGTTGTACATAGTCTGCGGTCACAGTTCCAATCTGACATGCAAAGCTTACGCAGAAATGAGCTCATCAGCTCATCTTCAAGCGGTCCCTGCATGGCAGTTCAGTGTAGATATGAAGTGATTGGTTCGAGCATGTCGATCTCGGCAATGAATATGTACATAGTGGATGTTACTATGCTTAATGTCAGCTATATCGGTCGATCCGAAGCCAATACCGTCTGACTCGAGCATGTGGGTGAAAAGCCTCCCCAGCATGCTGCAGGCAAATGACAGCTGTCAAGCTGCGCGCATGGCCAGGGGAAATTATGATCTTCTCGGCAAAGTTCGTGATGGGCGCAAAACCAAGTTCAGAAATCAAGTTTCTTTGCGCTGGTTAGTGCGAGTTGGGTACATCATGGCGAGAACAGGGGTTGCTAGTCGAGCGTTTAGACTATGTACGGTTGTAGGTTGTACTAATGTGTTTTGACCGTTGACCGTTGACCGTTGACCCCAGCATCTGGAAACTACGCAGTACGGGAAAAAGCATATGCCACATGGGACCAAGAATATGCGTATCCATTCAAAATGTAATGTTTGAGGCGAAAACCAAAAGTGGAAAAATGAAAATAAAAACAGAAGTGGCTTAGTCGTGAGTAGCGTGTGAAAACAAGGAAAGTAAATGACCATTCGATTCTCGAACCCTGTCTCGGAGCTACAGTATGGGAAAGTGTCCACTATGTAGGTCTCGGGTTTAGTGGCTTTGTGAGCTGACTCCGAGAGTCTAAAAAGTCTAGGCATTTCATCTCTTCAAGTAAGCTCTGTAGTTGTACACAACACAAACATAAACAATCGTCCATTGTATGGAGTACTCCGTCACAGCTCTTGTTTCTCCACTTAACAAGAAATGTGCATGGGACAATGTCGATCAAAGGTTATGATAACGATCAAGTTTTCTTGGCTATTGTACTGAGTACAAAGTAGTCTATTTCACCCGTTCTCTCCTTTTTTTGCATCCGAGAGGTTCCGGACTATGCGTATTTGCACACGAGCCCGGGCTCTAGGCTTGATGAGCTGGGTCTCACGGAGAAACTAAATTTTTCAGTGGGACACGGCTTGCATCCGATATAGTAAATTGTACACAATAGATTAAGTGGTAAGCCGATGTATCAAATACCGAACCCCATAAATACAATTACAATCTCAAGTCCAATGATAACCTCTTGATGTTCAGATTGTAGTGTTGTCATGACATCTGTGGCTTCCATCTTAAAGCCATGGAGTCATGACTCTAAGCTAAAGACAATTGTGGCTGAGGGGAACCACTATGGTTAAGATGAACTCTCTGATGTTGATGATCTGCCGTTTTCGGCTCTCCGCAAACGTGGTTTTCCCTGCCACCTGTCGGCATGGCCATGTATCGACCTTCGGACGTGTACAATCATATACATCGTACTTCAAAATAGAAGTGTCGAAAACATCGTTCGATATCGTACATACCGGATGATTGCAATTCCACCAGCGCATTCGACGGATGAATGATAGCTTACCATTTGTTCAGATGCATGTCTAGATTCCACACTATGTATCACTATGTACTGTACTCTGTACAGCTTAACGGATACACCGTCGAATCCCCAGAGGTCTAGACTGGTTCGAGGTGATGAGCTTCCCCCGACACACAGGAGATGTGATTGATCCACGTTCTGGCTCTTTCGCAATTGGACCAACGCACCCCGGCGACATATTGCATATCTTGCACTTTTATTATGTACACATAGTTGAGCATGCCTTGAAACAGCACTATCCTTACTTCACCGTCAAAATTGAGTGGGAAAAATTCCCCGAACAATGTCCACACGATCAAAATGATCCCTTGATACGGTCGGAGCTGCAAGCATCGACACGCGCGTCGATCCCTACACTCTTCGGCATGCTGGGATTGTCAACACCCGCCTCCCCCTTTAAAGGCATGCGGAGGGTCGATCCTGAATATCCCTTGTACTGATTTGATCAGCCTCCGCCCTCCGGTACTCAAACAGGTTCTAGTTATTTGCGAGCGAACTAAGGATGGCAGTGTACACAGTAAAATCGGTCAAATGTTCCCGAATACTTCGAGCACAAGTATCGGGCGTCTATGCTTCGACCTACTATCCGTTTGTACCACAATGGCTGTTTCTTCCACACAGCATTTCTCCCAGGTGTTCAAGGGAATGTCGGGATGGGGGAGGGGATGTCCGACCCTCGGAGGGCTTATCCCATGTCGTACGACGTATATCGTACATCGTACATCGTACAATGCCCGGTGGCCATTTTATTGTGATACGATGTTGTATACCAGTTCAATTGACAACGGGATGTCGATCAGGGTACAGGTCTAAGAGGTACTCGCCTGCACGTTGTGCGAACCACTCCAGGTACCCGGTCAGGTACCGTGAATATGCATGTTCGATGCTGTGTTCGCGATTGAGGCGTCAGAGCCTAATTCTCATTCCCAGTCCTTAGATCTAGTGGTTCTAAAGAAGGCTTTAAGCTTCTGGGGTTCCGTCTCGATTTAATGAATTGGATATACTACTGTGGACAAAGTTGTGCTGGTGGGTTTGAACCCCAGCTAATCTTGTTTTTATACTACCGCGTACCTCCGGGAGACTTACCCGGGGTTCATTTTACTTTCAGGCACATTGTGCAAAAGTACATAAACGATCTTGGTCGGTTCTAATTCCTCTGGAGTTTCGTTGCTACCTTAGGTCCTTCTGTATTTTTCTGTAGTCGGTCACACACAGTCCATGGGCGAGAGTGTTTGGGTTTGCTGGTGGTGGGTGAGTGACGTACATTGTGGGTAGAAGATCTTCGAGTCAGCATTGAGGTGATAAGAGCTACTCCGTAAGGATAAGAATATAAGAGTAGACAAAGTAAATAGAGATCTTCATTGATTCTCGAAGGTGTTGGTTATGGTTCCTGTGGACCAAGGAAAGCCAATTTATTTTGTACAATATTATCAAAATTACAGTAATCTTTCATTGTGCATTGTACTGCGTATAAGTCTTGTACAGTGCACTAGACTAGGATGCCGTATCGGGAAAAGGAAAAAAACCCAGTTTAAATATAGAACATTGGCATCCACTCTCCACTCTCTACATGCCAACTCTCAATTCTGCTTCACAAGAGGTACACACATATATATTCCTCATAGAAGAAGTAGAAACCATTGATGTACCTAAGATCACTTTTACGGTATCCCAAGCTGAATCTTCAATGTTCAATGCTCAGTTCTCCATCCTCTGTCTCAGTCTTCGATATTGATTGCGTAAAGTACCACGAAATGGGCTAGATGAAGTGGAGGCTAGACCTTGTAGATGGATCTAAGAATCACAACTCATACAATCTGTCAAAATAGACAATCAGACGGAACAAGAGAAGGAATTCAAAATATCTGCATCCATCTCTACTGTAAAGATATTCTTATCGCTCCCTGGTTCCGTTTTCGGATTGAGGCGGGGGGATCCACGACCGTTGAGGCTTTCAAAGCATCAGAGAAAAAAAAAATAAAAAAATAAAAAAAAACCAAAAAGAGAGAGATCGTAGTTTACGATTGCATCCAAGATTTCCTTTTCTTCTTCTTCTTTCCCTAAAGCGTGCCAAGTTCAAACCAGAGAGAGAGAGAGAGAGAGAGTAAAGGGAATAGCTAACGGTGGAAAAGAAACTTGACCTTGGACAACCCTGCCCAAACCCCCCTCCCAAGTCTAAACTTCCACTATCTCCTGGTTACAACTCTCCTTCCTTTTTTTCCTACTTTCTTTTCCGTCCTTCATCCCTCTTCCCTCCTTCACTCTCCCTTCGCTCTTTTCCATACCCTCGTTTATTCGGTGGATCTGTGTTATAGCCTGTCTCCTGGACTTTTCGACCTGGGACCTTCCCGCCCAGTTCCTTCCAGATTCGAGACCATGGCTCCTCCTCCACGTCTGCGCATTTTGTCCGGTGAGTTTTCACTTCTTGACATCGCACTACAAAATGGTTCGTTCGCTAATCAAAGTCTGTGTAGTCGGTGGCAATGCCATCTCAGCTTTTTTGTCATGGCGACTTCAGGCAACCACTTCTTGCGATGTTACCCTGGTCTGGAAATCTGGGTTTGAGGCCGTTGCTCAATACGGTGTCTCATTCAAGTATGTCTGCATCTTCTATCTCACCGATCTGATGGCTAATACCCTTCTCCAGATCCAAAGCGTTCGGCAATGAACGATTCAAACCCCGTCATGGTGAGATTCGGATGTTAACTTTCAGCCCGAGCCCCCGGCTGACTTGTATGGAATTTTAGTCGTTCGTGCTCCCGAAGAAGCCTCATCACGCGAAAATGCCTACGACTATGTCATCCTCTGCGTAAAAGCTCTGCCGGATGTCTACGACCTTGCCTCCGTGATCGAATCCGTCGTTACTCCTCAACACACCTGCATCCTCGTGAATACCACAAATACCCTCGGCGTTGAAGCCCACCTCGAACAAAGATACCCCACCAATGTCATCCTCTCTCTAGTTTCCAACGTGGAAATTTCCCAAACCGGGCCCAGCGAGTTCGAGCATCTGAGCTCCAGCCAGATTCATGTGGGCGCAACCAACAAATCTTCCTCTATTCCGACGTCAATCCAGAACGACATGGCTGCGGCATTGGCAATGACTCTGAACTCCGGTCAGGTCGATTGCAGAGTTTCGGAGAATATCAGACAAGAGCAGTTTGACCGTATGATAGGGTAAGTTGGAGATTTCAGATTCGCGCGGCTACGGACGAAGCATGCTAAACAACTCACAGCCCGATCGCGTTCCACCCCGCAAGTGTCGTTTTCGACACTCCCAACCACACACAACTCCTCGAGAAAACCGGTGTTCGTGCCTTGGTAGCAGGTATCATTGACGAGTTGACGCAGCTCGCTTGTGCGTACGGATGCTCGTTCCCCAGCGACTTCCGGGATAAGACCATTGAAAAAATGACTGCATTGGACGCTCCGACGACAATGTACTCGGATTACCAGGCCCGACGGCCTATGGAAGTCGAGACCTTCCTAGGGTCACCAATCAAGTTGGCCATGGAGTCTAACGTCCGCGTACCCCGAACCGAAACAATGTACGCAATGCTGCATCACGTCAATATCGCAAACCAGAATAAGCCCCGACAGGAGTCTCCACCTGCATCTATCGTGAACCAACCGCCTCCTCGCATGTCTTCTGTACCTCCACCGCAGCGACCCATGATGAACGGCGGCCCTATGCGTGGAAGTCGGACGCCGTCTGGTATGAGCCTACCCCCGCAACAAAGACGAGGCCCACCATCTGGGATGGGGCCTAGAGGTCCCCCTCCTGGACAGATGCCCATGGCACCCCCTTCCCGAGTCCCGCGCGACCCGTCAATGGAAGGACTCGAGGAGTTTAGCCACTTGGTGTTGTATGACGAGCAGGGCGAACCAGGAGTACCAGCCGTATCGCACCAGAATGGGAACGGGTACCCCGAGGGTCCATCCGAACCTGTCTCCGAGTTAACGTTACGGGAGCGCGAGCTGGCACTTCGTCAACGTGAATTGCAGCTCCGCGAACAGGAGATGAGCATGCGCCGTGGCCCTCCTGGTCCAGGGCGTCGTGGACCGCCTCCCCGTCCTGCTGCGGCATTTGATGAAGAAGACGAGGATTATTTCGACCCAATGAACAACATGGCGATTCCCCACTTCGACCCCGACAGTGTGGACATGATGAGCATGACTTCTCGCCGAACGCGTAAAGGCCCCAGCCAAGGCCAGCTACGCAAAAACCCTGAATTTGGCGCAAATGGTGCGGGTCCTGGCAGCCGCCCTTCTTCCTCAGCGTTCAGTCGTGCCTTTGGTGGTAAGAAACGCGCGAGCGAGACTGCCATGCAACAGATTCCGGGCCTCCATGATTCTCTCATGGGCCATACGTTGATGGGATACTCCTCAAATAGATATGGAGCCGTTGATCGAGGCCAGATGCACGCGGATTCTCGAGCCAATTCTTTAACGGCCAGCCACATGGGAGATTTCCCACCCCGCCCCTTCCCGCAGAGCCGCCGCAACAGTCAAACGCCCGGCCTTCCATTCAATGGACCCCCTGGACCATACGGACCGCCTGGCCCAGGAGGACCCCGGATGGGTCGTCCTATCGCGAATGAACACAACCTTGGCCCCCCTGGTGCACCTCACAATGGCCAGCCCTCGCCGCCTGGAAACATGCGTACGCCGCTACCACGCTATCCTACGGGACATGGAAACATGGGAGGGCCGCAGCAACCTGAGCAACACTATGGGGTGAGCAACGCGTTACCCGGTAAAGGTTATCCTAAACAGAATCTGACCGGCAGTGCGAGCGCCAGCGCGGTGAGTGGTGATAGTGGAGCTAGTGCAAATCTCGACTCAGAACCCTCATCGCACAGCAGTCAGATCAGCCTCAATGGCCCAGGAGTCGCGGCGCCCGTCCGTTGAGAACCTCCCACTTGACTGACGAGCGACCTATGGTTGGTTTCTCTTTGTGACATTGCATTCCTTCTCGGTCCGGACCATCATTGTCCGCTGGGAACAGGGCATGTTCGGGTCTTTTTGCATCATGGTGTCATTGTGCGGGACCGTTATACCACGGCCCCGTATCCGTGGAGTATTGATCAATACTCTGCTGCTCGCTTCTTTACATATACATGAGGCACATACGGGTCTTCTTTTCTTGTTTTTGCTTTTCGGTGGGCGGTTGGGAGAAATTGGTGTGCGCTTTTTGATTTGTGATTTCCTCTGCATCGATACTCCTCTTGTTTCGCGGCATTATTAATAAGGCCACTATGCGAGGCCGAGACTGAGACCCATCCTCATCCTTGCTTTCTCTCTCCTGTCTGTTTCTTGTCCTTTATCCTTACAGCATGTCGATATAGCGTCGTCGGCAACTTTTCCTGCCCACTTTCCCATCTCTCTGCATGACTGTACACTACCCGAGCCGGCGCATTTCTTTTTTTCCACTTGAACTGGTATATGTCCTTTGCCGTCCTTTGCCGTCCTTTGTCTGCGTTATCATCATTTGCTTCGGACAACGCCTTCGTTCGCTTTTCCTAGTCTCATTTGTCTGGCTTGATGCAATAGCCTCATCTTTGCTTTACGGTCTGGTCTGGTCTCTGGCGCATTCCTAAAAGAGCGGGGGTTCAATTTATTCGGTTCATTGACTTGTTTTGATCTGCTTTATTGGGTTTGCGCTTCGATGGGAATTAATCAAGGGTGCAGTGTTCCTTCGCTGCGCCTTATGAACATCATCTTATCCTTCCAAGCACACGAAATGACAGACCATTCGGATATCGTTGAGGTCGCTACAGCTTGTCTCGATTCAAGTGCATGATAGTTGAATAGACAATAGACTCGAATACCGATTCGCCATGGCTGCGTTTGTACCGAGAGTTAAACCATAACGAAATCCTCGAAAGAGTGCGGAGAGGATCTGCCGATCAATAATCGCTTGACGTCGTCCTTAAGTCCAGTCCGGAACTGCGACCTTTTGGCCTTGTCGTTCCAGTCCAGAATGGACACCAAAGAGATAAACTTGGAATAATAAGTAGCAACGGAGTCATTGCCTTGCCGCAGCGATCGCAGTTTGCGGTGGCTTCCGGATCTGGGTCGTCGAAGGCAGCCTTCAATGACAGCATAAGGATTAAGGTCCTCGAAGGTGGAGAAGTCGCAGCTCCCGGTGATCTCGTCCAGGTGGGGAGTGAACCATTTCTTGGCAGGTCCACGCAGGTAGGAGGCTGCGTAGTGCGTACAGCATCTTCTTGAGGGACGTGTCGTATCTCCGTGAGTCGGAGCTGAAAACAAGTTGAGAAACAAAATCGGAGAACTTTTCTCGGTCGCCATAGTAGTGTTCGGGCTCAGAGATCTTTGGAGCAGGATTGGAGGTGGGAGCGGGAGTAGATGAGCGAGGACGTTTTTGTTTCTCAACAACATCTTGTTTTCAGCTCCGACCCACGGAGATACGACACGTCCCTGAAGAAGATGTTGTACGCAGCTTCCTACCTGCGGGGACCAGCCAAAAAATGGTTCATCCTTCACCTCGACGAGATCACGGGGAGCTGCGACTTAGTAGTTAGTACACAGTAGTAAACCGCGCTAAAATGTTCACAAGAGGCTAGTGGATGATATGTGGATGTCGGATGAAATGTGTCATTAACTAGCAACTTGATAGCAGTGGACTGAGGAGAGAAAGAGAAAAGGAGGAAGAGAGGACCAAAGGGGCTATCTAACAAGGTGCATTCTGGCAGACAAACATGCAGCCTGAGGCACTAAGGCCTCAACAAATGTAGCATATCTGTATCACCACGTGACTCCCCGCGGCCAAATATCAACGACAGACAACAGACAACAACAAACTGCAACATTCAAATTCACCTACAAATACCGTCATATCCCGAGCCAAAAAAAAATCCAATCAATTCAGTCATCCAACCAACCAATCTCCAAAATGCCACTCCCATCCCACCGCCGCCAAGACTCAAACACAACCTACACGCGCGCCTCAATCCTGCCAGGAACAGGCCAATACAACACAACAGCCACCCACACCATCAACACAAACCCAAACACCACCTACAACTCAGGCTATACGCCAGGCTATAACACTGGCGCCTCAACACCCTCAATGTCCGCCGCCAAAACGCGGCAGTACGCACACCTCCATTCGCAGCTCGCGCAGCTCAACGCCAATCTCGCGGATACGGAGAACTTGCTCCGCATGACTGCTGTGCAGGCGGGAGATATGCGGTTCCTGGGTGGGTATGTTGGGGCGCTGTTTATGGGTTCTGCTAAGGTTCTGGGGGAGGAGGGGGTTAAGGGGAATGCGGATAGGAAGGAGGGGGTAAAGAAGGAGGATAGTGAGGAGGATTGAAATCAATATCGAATCAGGATTGAATTGTCGTGATTTGAGGATTGTGGGATTTAATGGTGAGTGGGCGTGGCTTACATTTCAGGATCACGGATCTAAGGGTTCTATGAGGGAGGATATTTTATCGGTCATTGCTAACATATGTTCATAGATATCCGTGTCTCCATCTGTCGTTATTGAGTACTTACTCCACCACGAATTGACCACCGAGAATGATGGCTGGCTCGTCAATGCTATGGTGTTCATAACTATTCCCACATGTCAGCGATGCTCTGCTCCGAATATTCGAGTCTGCTCTTACCTGAGTGTACCAATACCACCAGCCTCAAGAATCAATGACGTCTCCGTCAACGGCTTGCCAGTCCAACGCATGGCAAAAGCACGCAAAATGTGGCCGTGCGCAACGACCAAGACATCACCCTTGGATTCATCCGGGTTCTCGAAGCAGGGACGCTGGTATTTGTTCCTGATTTCATCGATCAGAGCGTCGAGGCGACGGACGACGTCTTCGGGGGATCTAAAATCGATGTCAGTATGGACAAATACTTGATGACAATGATTCACGCCTTAGCAGAAAACAGTCTAGAATCAGAAGACCAAGCAGAAGAAAAGAAAAAAGAATCAACCACTTACTCTCCACCGGGACACCCATCAGTCCAAATATTCCACGGTCCTTCCCCCTTCTCAGCCCGCAGCTCACGGATCTGCTTACTCGTCAACCCCTCATAGTCCCCATAATCCCACTCCCGAATAGCCTCCGTAACCTCGACCTTAGCCTCAGTCCGGATCGGCTCCTCGTCCTCCGGCTTCCGCTGCTCATTCCAAGGCAACCGTTCCTTGCAGCCGATCTCGAGGAGTTCTAGGGTGCGCTGGGCGCGGGTGCGGGGTGAGACAAAGCTGAGCGGGGTTAGTTCTGTTCTGGATTCTGTTCTGTATCATGCAGAAAGAGTGTGTACATACACATGAACCAGCTTCTTAGGAACAACCAGTCTATCATTCCCGACAAGAGCCTTTCCAGTTGCTGCGATGCGCTTCTCGCCGTTCGCGGTTAAGGGCAGATCTGTCAGACCGGTGTGTCGGCCATTGAGTGACCATTCTGTTTCGCCGTGGCGGATGATGAAGCAGCGAGGGGCCATTGTGGTTTTATCGATTGGGTATACTGGGGTAATAGTACATAAGACTGCAATGGCTGGAAAGAAAAGAAGAATCAGACACGTCTCTACTGTGAAAAAGTGGAATCCGGTTCAGATCAGGGCCCGATTTGATTTGCGTCATACGTGGGGCTGATAAGGATAATGCTTATCGCTCCTCAAGCTACTCGCCGCCTTAGTCTCCGCCCTGTTAGCACTGAAGATCAGGTGAATATCAAATATTCTGCCAGGCAAATACATCCGCCATCATCCATGGATGTCGCCTTCAGACATCCCCCATAAAAACCATCATTCATTGAAATTCTGAGTGTAAAATGGAGCGCAGGCCAACATCCCGAAACGTCAGCCTCTCCTGGCTCGACCCCTCCCCAAACAGCATCTCACCCCACCTAATCCAAAACACCTACGCCCGCCTCAAACTCCAATACGCAGACGCCCTCCAGAAAAACTGGGCCGAAGACCTCGAATTCCCAACCCAAGTCTTCGAACATATATCTCTCGCAGCATGTCTAATAGAACTATGGAGAAAAACCTACAACGCCGTCCCAGCCACAGAACAACCGTCATTATCACGGCCAAACCCCACAGCACCAATACCATTCCCCAGCTTCGTGGATCTAGCCTGCGGAAACGGGATCCTCGTCTATATCCTCCTGAAAGAAGGATACCAGGGTGTCGGCTACGACGCCTGTCGTCGGAAGTCGTGGACGACATTCCCGGCTGAAGTACAAGCTTGTCTGAAAGAGAGGATCTTTCTTCCTGGTCCTTTTGCGGATGTACTAGGCTCGCAGGGGCGAGATGATATGGAACTGGAGCTGGGTGTTGAGATACATACTGGTGGATTTCCGGGGGGCACGTTTATGATCTCGGATCATGCGGATGAGCTTACGGTTTGGACTCCGTTGATGGCTGCGTTGGCGTGTCCGCGTGACCCGTTGCCGTTTTTTGTTGTTCCTTGTTGTTCGAAGTCGCTTGCTGGTGGGGAGTTTAGATATCCTCCGGGGAAAAGGAGGGGGTCCGGGGAGGACGGTATGGTTGATGATAATGGGGGAAAGGAGTCGGGTGGAAAGCAGACGCAGCCTGAGTCTGGGGATTTGAAGGCGTTGAGGGCGATTAAGTTGGAGGAGAAGACTGAGGCTGGGTTTTGGATGTCGATGGCTGGGTCTCTGGCTGCGAAGACGATGGGTGTTGCGGAGGAGATTGGGTTTGAGGTTGAGAGGGCTTGGTTCAGAACTCCTGGTGCGGTTAATATGGCTTTGATTGGAGGGTGTAGGAGTGGTACACGGGAAAATGAAAAGGAACTGGGGAGGGAGGGTGTTTTGGAGAAGATTAGGGAGATAGTTGAGACGGAATGCGCTAAAGATGGTGGTGCTGAGAGAGCTGCGAAGCTCTGGATTGAGAGGACGAGATGTCTTCGTCTGGGACAGGGAACGGTGCATCATGCTAAGATACCCTAATGAACTGTGACTTCATCTGTCAGGATAGAGTGTAGTCTTTCTAGGGTTATAGGTATCTCAACCTAGAAAGTACTGGAAGAATGGTATTGGTATGTCGCCGCATATGCTAGATCTATTCACACTATAATTGAACATGAATCATGGAGTGGGGGAATAGAGGAAAGAGTGTTTTAATGTACAGAAATATTGTTACAACACTGTTCAACTCCGTTGCTATGAGTCGAATGTCCATAAATTCAAACGCCAATGCACTGGGTAACCGAGTCCTTAGTTGCTTCGTATCATGTAACGGACTTGGTGGCAGGCTCAACCACAGGCTCTTCAGCCTGAGCACCCGCCTCCTTTCCAGTAGCTTTGCCGCTTGCCGCACGAGCCTTGCCAGATGCCGAAGCCGAAGCCTGCGCAGCGGCCTGGGAAGTAGCATGTGCCGATTTGATGTTTCTCGCCGCAGCCTGGGCTGCAGTCTGAGCCGCGTGTTCCTTGAGACGTTTCATGCGCTCGGATCGGGCTTCGCCTGGCAGACTGCCCCAAACCGGCTCAATGGAATCCGCGCGCCAATTATTGCGGTTTCCGCCGAGGACGCCGCGCTTGGGAGAAAGTGCAGCGAAGGAGGAGCCTCCCACGCCTGATTCACCCCACATACGGACTCGCTGGAGCTTGCGCAATTTGGCGAGGCCGTAGACGCAGACGATACCGGTGAGACCGAAGCAGATTACTGAGACACCGCCGAAGCCGAAGTCGGATTCTTCAATGAAGTTCTTCAGGTTCATGCCGTAGAGGGCGGAGAATAGAGTTCCTGTTGCGAGGCCGAGTGTTCCAATGCTGAATTTGAGGTCCATGAGCATGAGCGAGTTACGGTTCGCGTCGAGAATGGCCTTGACACTAGTTTGCATTAGTCGTTTTCCCTTGTTGATATGAGCGGTGGGACTTACACTTCTTCGGTGTTGCGGATGTTAGTTACCAAGTTGCCACTGGCTTGGACGATTTCATCGCACACTTTGTGGTATGACTCTAGAAGCATTTCCACTTCTTGGTGATCATCCTCTTCTCGCTCTTTGCCAATAGCTCTTTCGGAGAGGTACATTGCTGCCAGATCGTCGTCTGCCTCCAGCAAATCGTCGATAGCATCTCGAACCAGGCGGGCTTTCTGCTCAAATGTACCCAGCTTCTTGGAGTAGATCAAAAGATGCCGAAGCTTATCGCGATCAATGTCCTCCTCCAGCGCACGCAGAACCCGCACAACGGGATCTCTCACTCCGTTAAACTCCTCCTCCAGACCACTCGTGACACTAATGAGAACGGCTTCCAGCGCGCGAAACTCGTACGGCAGCGGTTGACTAGGCTGAGCGACGCCCTGGACTTGTCTCTGGCGGAGCTTTCCTTCTAAATCGTAAACGAACAGCGATTGCATGTACGAATCCGTTGATCCGTACGCGTCGAACACAAGTACCCGGTCCGCTTTGATGAGGACTCGCAAATGCAAGAGATTGATGAGGATGGCGCTAGGTCGCACTAAAATATGGGGGAGGGTGGACGAGTCGATCTTGCGGAGATCTCGAGGAAGAAGCCCGTACTACGTCGCAATCCATTGGTTAGCAAATGTTGAGCTTGTAGACCCGCGTCCTCTTCACCAACCTTGGCGATCAGCTCCTGCTTCCTGAACTCTCCATTCACAAGTGTGACATCGCCGTTGATGTCGAATTCCGTGCATCGTATTCGCAGCTCGTTCGTCGCCTTGGCTGACAGACTACGGCCAATATTGAACATTCCTTCCGTCCCTTCGTCCATGAGCCCCGGGCCGGACGGACCTTCGTTCTTGTACTCTGAAGCTTGATTTCGCCTGAAGGGGAAAAGTCGTCGGAGCAGAGGCCGGCCTTTGGTCGACGCATGGCGCGTGAATTTGAGCGGCGTTGACACCGATGATGGCAGCATTCTGGAGGAATTTTGTCTCCCATTTTGAATGCTGTGTAGGCTGGTGTCAATTGCTGTAGAGCCATGGTGAGGTGCTTCGGCGCGTATCCAACTCGAGAGTCTCGGGGACCATGTCGAGAAGGCTTTATCGCGGTTGGCGAGACGCTTTGGATAAGCGCATGGTGATGGCGAGGCGGAGAATTCAGACTGTGACCGTAGGAAGCGTAGAAGAGAGGCAGAAGGTGCAGATAGCCTCGGAGACAGCATGTCTCTGAATTGTCGACCAAGCTGTACGCAAGTTTTGCCGATGAGATCAGATACGCTTTTTTCCCGTCGTTCGGGACAAGGTTAGTCCGTGTATCAACCTACTGTGTGTGCAGATGTCGGAACATTGAACTACGCAGTACTGCAGCTACTGCTTGCTGTATCTAGAACGTTTTAGAGTTGAATTCTCGACTTTGGAACAGTTATGTACTATTGGCATCGCCGCCGGCTCAAGTGGTGGGCGGTGGCACTTCCAGCTCGACTTGTGCCCCGTCAAATGGAGCATCAGCTTTGTCCTTGTTATGAAGAAAGAGCCTCTACATCTCGAAAGCATAAAGTCTTTCTCCCTCATCCACTGCATTTGCCATTGAAAGTTATATACAAAGTCCCATCACCATGCCTCTTCTGTTAAGCGCTTGAAACCAACTTTTAGGTAAACCACTGAACCAAGAGACATGATGTCAATGCTCGCAGGAATACGCAAAAGCCATTGGTATCTTGAAAGACGCATGAATATACCAGCACTAACACTCACCAGTCGTCGTCGTTGTCTTTCTCGTCATCTAATTAAGGTATTAGTATATAGTCGTAGAATCATTATGGGAGCATACATACCACTTCCACTGACTCTCTGTTTTCGCTTATTGAGGGCGTCTTGCAATGCACCTGCCAACCCGCCTTGCGGGGCGCCGCCTCCGCTTGTGCTTGCAGCCGCGGATTCCGTAGCAGCACCTGGTACTAAGGCAGCACTCCTGTCCTTCTTCTCGGTGTCCTTGACCTTACGCAAGCCACCACCTCCACTGCCACCAGTAGCCCGGATAGACGCTAGTAGATCATCACGTCCGCCGACCTTGGGCAAGGGTGGAGCACCGCCTCCAGGTGGGGGAGGAGGAGGAGGACCACCTCCAGATACTCCAGGTGGTGGAGGTGGCGGTGGTGGTCCTCCTGGTGCCCCAGAGCCAGGGGCTGGAGGAGGGGGAGGAGGAGGCATTGAGGGACCACCACGGCCCGGAAGTGGAGGCGGCGGTGGGAGGCCCCCAGGTGCAGCAGATCCAGGCGCTGGAGGGGGCGGCGGTGGAGGCATGCTGGGAGAGAATGCAGGAGCTGAGGGTGGAGCGGGAGGTGGTGAGACTGGTCCCCTAGGTGGTGGAGGTGGTGCAGCTGGCACGGGTCGAGGCGCGGGCGGGGGTGGAAGTGGAGGTGAGACGGGACCTCTGGCGGGCGGGGGAGGAGGCCCAGTTGTAGTGGTCATGGGCGGAACTTTGGGAGGCAGCTGAGGTGGTGCTGCTGGGCTCGCCGTACGAGGCGGTGGAGGGGGAGGCCCACCCGGCGCTGGGCTACGGCTGGGAGGTGCCGGCGGCGCAGAAACCTTGCGCTCACCAGAGAAAGGAGGCGGTACCCCAAATCGTGATTGACTTGACTGGCCATGTTGACCATCGTCCACCGGTGTCTTTGGTGGTCGCGGGGGCGGTGGAGGCCCCGGATTGACATTCGATGTTGCGCGTGGACGCCGCAGAGGCACAGGGCCTGCGGGCTCAGCAAATTTGCCCGCATCTGCAAATGGAGGAGGTGCATTGAATCTCCGAGCAGGCGGTGACGGCTCACGAGGAGGAGCAGAAATCGTTTCTTCTGGCGCTTCGGATCGTGTCTTCCGTGACGGAGGCGGGGGCGGGGGCGGCGGTCCCCGTCTGCTTGTGGAGCTGGATCCTGTATTTTGAGGACTGATCGAGGCCTTCGAGGCGGGAGGCGCAGAAGGCGGCAGCGGAGGAGCAGCCTTGGGCTTGTTCTGATCCACGGTGGGGGCAGATTCGGCCGCCGCGGCCTGTTTCTGGTCAATGTAAGCCTTGATGAATTCGGAGTTCTCGGCAATCTGGTCTTCAGTGATTCCCATCTCTTTCAGCTCATCCAGCAGTCCTTTCCAGGACGGGTCGCTTGTATCAAATGGCAAAGCTTGCGCGGCGGGTGGCGCCACTGGGGCCAGTGTCGGGGGTGGAGGTGCAATCTGTATTGAAGGAGCGGGTGCTGGCGGCGCCGGCGCTGGGCTCGAACGATGCAACAAGCTGCCAAACAATGAGCGTCCTACTTTCCCATTCAAGACAGGAGCAGGTCCCTGGCCGCGTGTGGATGCGAATGGTGTCTTGGTGGTCTCTTTGCTTGCATGTTTCTCGCGCTCCTGCATCTTCTTCATGAAGGTTTTGGCCTCCTTCTCATCGACAAAGGAGAGACCAGCGGCACATTCTTCGAGTTCAAATGTGTGGAAAAAGGTTCGGTCTTGGTTGTAAGCGAAGTTATCGTAAATCTCCTGGTCCCAGATTACGCCCCTGTTCGCAGGCTGCAAGAAACAGCATTGTCAGCATTTGCTGATCTCCCAGCTCAATATAGTTCACCTACCGAGACATCGACAATTTTGAGCCAGAAAGTCCTTCCTACGAGATCGTTGCAGAGTACCGCAGCGCCTTGGACTCCGGTATATGTCCATTTCTGCCCATCGGGGTAGGCGACGTAGAGTCGCGCGACAGCTACGGCGAGGATCTTGTTGGCGGGTTTGGGGACGTTCCGCTTGACAGTCTCCTTGTCGGCATCGCTGAGAATGGAGGGCATGTTGGATTGAGGGGAGCCCCGCCAAGTTTAGAGGGGTGAAGGTGATAATCGAGGGGGTTGTTATGTGAGGAGAGCACACATTGCAGCCCGGCGGGTATATTCGAAGGATGGAATAGCCCCTCAACACACCGACTGATACGATAATGAAGTATAAGGGCCTGGCGGTGATTGAGTTGAAGCTTCAGAGCTTTTGAAATAGGAGTAATTGGAGAGGAGCCGACCGGCGGTTGCCTTGAGAGTTGGGGAAGGATGAGCCGGAGTTGAGAGTAGGCGGGGCGGGTCCAGGACGCCGAAGTGCTGCCGCAGCACCGCCCTACGTGCACCGTGCACGTGGTACTATATGTACTAGTACTACTATTCTGTGGCTCAGTCCATTCTACCGTCTTTGATATTGAGCGATCTCTCACTAGAAAGAAGTAAATGGAGTGAAATGTCAAATAATCACTCGAACTTTACGTCTAGTAGCTATACTAGTGGGCTTCCCAAGAGACTACGTACCAATGTGTCCTTGGGGAAGTCCTTGGGGAACGTATGGTCTACCTTCTTGTACGAAAGAGCCCGTTTAATCTGTGAGTTCACGTACTTGAAATTTCTCCGAGACCAAGACCGATGGCCTTCCTTGGGCATACCTTTCGAACTTATGGTATATTATGTTGATTATTCGCCGAAATCGCATCAATTGAAGCTCCCGGCTATGACATACCACCAGTATGCTATATGCACCGCAGTTCTCGGATCACGAAAAGGCCCTACATAGGAATTTGCCATCATTGCATCCTCATGTTGTACTCAACTTTTGTTTAGGCAACTTCTTTCCTGTTATTTGTTGCAAATTGACCACCGACGTCATCCCGCCTGAGATCTATATAACAAACATCGAGCTTCCTATATTCAAGTCTACTTCCATTCTTCAACTTACAACCACTCTTCATCAAAGGCTAGATCTCTTCGATCTTCGTACCAGTGAACGAAGCCAATATTAGTTAAATACAAGGCTACTCCATACATATCCAACATGCCCGTCATTCCTGAGTCATCGGACTTCCCATCTGCACCCCAAAAGGGAGGCAGCGAGGACAAGAAGCAAGGAGAACAACAGAAGGCATCTGCCACAGACTTTTTGTCCAAGGGACCTCAGATTCCAGACAGTAAGATGCCTACCAGTACTATATCGGCTGTGACTGACAGTTCGTAGACATGCCTTCCAAGGCTTCGAAGGAGGAACTCGAGGCACGCATGAAGGAGCTGAACAAACCGTCCAACTAAGGAAACGCCACTGAGCACTATCCTTCTATCTCTCTCTAACTTAATTCAATCCTAACCCTTCCCAAGTTTCCGACCTTGGAATTTCCTTACCGAGCGCTGCAACTACAGCAGGTTGGGACCTGAACTAAGTAGACTAAGGACGAAAGGTAGCCATCTTAGAAAAGGCTAAAATCGTAGACAATAAATCCAGCTTCTTGTCTTACTCTTCTCTGGCCGCATTGTATCCGTCTCTCTGTGCATACTGCGTACAGTACCTACACGGTGGCTGAGGCTACACCAGCGGCCAGCCCTGGTGGTCCATTATGACGTCATATATCATAGCACACGTGATCGCGCGACATCTTCGCTGACCCGATGTCTCATCCCCCACGCGTCGAGAAGTGCTCCCGATGCCGCCAGAACGCTCTAATGTGCCAGTGAAGCTGTCCCTGCCACTGGTAAGTATTGCATCTATCTACCAGTGATGTCACAGACCCGTAGCTAACCCCAAGAAGCAATACCAGCAGGAGCTCTTCACCGAACTACGCGCCGAAGATGAGCTTGTTGTCCTTGCCCGCGGCTTAGGCCTTTTGCATTTAATAACCAATCTTCTACATTTTTACGATGCCGCGGGGAACAACCTGGTCTTAGTGGTGGGTGCAGACGAACGTGAGAATGAATGGATTGGAGAGGGTATGTCGATTTAACTGAGCTGCCGGAGTTAGTTTCTAATGGAGTCGACACATAGCATTGGCGGAGCACTATGCTACCAGCAAGTCCCCGCTTGCTAGGGGTCTGAAAGTGATCAATACCGAGAAAGCTACAGTCTCGATGCGGTGGGTGCCTTGGATCTTGCCACGTCAATTGCAGTGATATTGATGAGTTTTCAGAGAGAAGATATATGCCGAAGGTGGTATTCTGAGTGTGACATCCAGAATACTTGTTGTGGACTTGTTATCGAGTATGTGCGCGAAGTATGATTCCTCAAGACACTTGCTGATCTTTCTAGAGCTTCTTGATCCGGAGAAGGTCACTGGGATGATTATTCTGCATGCTGATAAAGTTTTGGCAACGTCCCTTGAGGCATTCATTATTCGGATCTACCGACAATCGAACAAGTTCGGCTTCTTGAAGGCATTCTCGGACTCGCCGGAACCCTTCACAACCGGCTTTGCCCCGTTAGCCAACATGCTGCGCAATCTTTTCCTACGCAAGGCATCGTTGTGGCCTCGATTCCACGTGTCTGTTGCCGAGTCGCTAGAAGGGGATCGGAAAGCAGAAGTGATTGAATTGGAGGTTCCCATGAGCGACAAAATGAGGGAAATCCAGAATGCCGTTCTGGAATGTGTAGAGATCAGTGTCACTGAGCTCAGGAAAAGTAACACCGGCTTGGACATGGAAGAGTGGACATTGGACAGTGCTTTGCACAGGAATTTTGACATGATCATTCGACGTCAACTAGATCCAATCTGGCATCGCGTGAGCTTCAGGACAAGACAAATTGTCAGCGACCTGACAGACCTACGAGCAGTCCTTCAGTATGTTTCTCGCATTGCTTATCAGGGTTCACTTTTAACAGATTTGCAGTGCTTTGCTGAGCTACGATGCGGTATCTTTCGTGAAATATCTTGATACTATCGTATCCGCGCATGCTCCGCCTCCCGGCTCCAACAAGCATAATTACTCTCCGTGGCTTTTCCTTGATGCTGCCCACGTCCTTTTCCAAACAGCCAAAGCACGGGTCTATGAAGGCAAACTAAACAACGAATTGTCCCACCTTTCAGTGTCAACTACATTTTCTCCTGAGTTGAAACCGGCTCTAGAAGAACTACCAAAGTGGAACGTTTTAGCAGATGTTCTTGCAGAAATCGAACACGATGCTTACCTTCATCCCGCGAGTATGGATCAATCGAATAGCACCATATTGATCATGTGCAGTGATCAACGGATATGCCGCCAGCTTCGCGAATATATTGGCACCATGCATGCAAATATTGCTCACCGGTCTGAAGAATCCGAGGATAATGATGGTCCAAGCGAGGATAAGCCTTCCGCAGAGCTGATGATGCGACGCCGGCTGCGAGACTATCTCAATTGGAAGAGGTCGCTCTCGAACGTCAATAAGAACTTGTCACAGTCAGCGGAGGATGATAGAACCGGAAAGCCTTCGGAATCCCCGGCGCCCCAAACTGCACATCAAGGACGGCCTCCCCCAAACAAGCGTCGTCGCGTACGTGGCGGCGGCGCAGTCACCTCAGCTGCAGGCCGTGTGCCAAATAGCAGTGTGCAAACTGAAGTGGAATTGCCAGGTCAGGTTACCAGCCTGCTGAGCGAGATCCAGCCCACTGAAATGGAAGAAACGCAGAAAGAGGAAGTGATTGTCGATGAGCTCAAGGACATGGAAGACTTTTACGAACTGTATGACATGAACGATCTGGTTATGATACACCCTTACGATGGTGATATGGATGAGCACATACTTGAGGAAGTGCGTCCGCGATACATAATCATGTACGAACCCGATGCTGCTTTCATTCGGCGGGTTGAGGTATATCGCAGCTCTCATTCAGGGCGCAATGTGAAGGTATACTTTATGTACTACGGTGGCTCTGTCGAGGAACAGCGGTACCTCAGTGCTGTTCGACGAGAGAAAGACTCGTTTACAAAGCTGATCAAAGAGAAAGGGGTGCGTTACTCGACTTCAGTGTTCCAATTGCTAGCTAACTTCATCTTAGAACATGGCTGTCACATTGACGCATGACAAAAAGGTCGATGACCCCCAAGAGCAGTTCCTTCGAACGGTCAATACTCGTATCGCAGGAGGAGGGCGACTGGCAGCGACTGCAGCCCCGCCTCGCGTTGTAGTAGACGTGCGGGAATTTCGAAGCGCCTTGCCGTCCCTGTTGCATGGCAACAATATGATAGTGATTCCCTGTCAGCTCACCGTGGGCGACTACATCCTCACACCAGATATCTGTGTCGAAAGAAAATCGATTCGTGATCTCATCAGCTCTCTCAAGAACGGTCGCCTCTACAATCAGGCAGAGACCATGCTCCAGTATTACAAGACTCCGTTGCTGTTGATTGAGTTTGACCAAAACAAATCCTTCACTTTTGATGCCTTCGCCTCCGTCCCAACAGGACCGACATTTATGACAGACTACGGTTTCTCGTCCTCTGGTACTGCGACCAGTACTAGCAGCAGCTCTCTCGCCAATCCTTCGAATCCGAAGTCCGCTCAGCATCTACTTGTGCTTCTCACTCTCGCTTTTCCACGACTCAAAATTGTCTGGTCGTCCTCCCCGTATCAGACAGCCGAGATCTTTGCAGAGCTGAAAAAGAATGCCCAGGAGCCAGATCCCCTTCGAGCAGTCCAGTATGGTCTTGATGTTGACATCACTGACTCGTCTGGCTCTGCCGATGTCATGGCTGCCGCTGGGATTGAGCACCGTACTTTCAATCTCCTTCCACAGGATATGCTGCGGGCTGTACCAGGGGTGACTCCACAAGCCCTGGAGCGGCTGATCATTGAAACAAATAATATCAGCGAGATCGCCAATATGGAAGTGGAGCAGCTTGATCCCCTGGTGGGCAAGGAAGCTGCACGTAAGATCGTTGCTTTCTTCCAGAAAAGCGTATTTGATTGATCGATTCGGCCATGGATCTTGATTGTTCACTTGATTCCCCCATATGTAGTCAATTCATGCCACCATGCAACTTCTAAGCAGGTTCAGGCGTGTGCTGAGTAGTGTGAGTACGTCACTTGATACCGTCATTTGTGATGTGTAACAGTCTCAACCATCGTCACATTCTCATATTCTACCCCATCAGCAGTCAAAAAAAGCAAGTAAAAGCAGTAAACACCCGAGACATCCGCGTTCTAGGCTCTCGATTTAAGCCTGGCCCATGTCGACTGATAAGCCCTGCCTTTGTCTTGGCGCAGATCATCTAAAAACAGAACATCAGGAGCCAAAGTAAGGGCTCATCCCCTGAGAAAGAGTGGAGATATGGGTCCATCTGAGGTCACAAATAATATGGCACCCCTGATGTCTCCAACTCACCAACATGCATCTCACGACCGTGTTGACTCCGATTTTGGCAGCTGTTGTCGCTGCCATACATGACAGTAACGATGTCGAGCCATGTGCTCAGATTAGCAAATTGGTAGAAGATGCCAACGAGAACCACAGTACGTTGCCCTTCAATCATCAGTCGCTTGGTAACTAACGATCGCAGTAAGTGCCCGTGTGCCTCACGACCTGGCACATCGGTGTCTGCTATCGATGCCGTTTGAGTCGGATCGTGCCGTTGATTTCCTGCATCAAGCTCGCAAGATCCTCGAGTTTCAATCGACTATCGACATTTTGAAGAGTAAGTTTCGTCGAGCACCTATATTCATTTGACGTGACTAAGTAGTCTCGTTAGATCCTCCTTCGGGGTATACCATGCCCTCAACGGACATTTTAGGGGGAATTGATACAATCCTGGGCAAAGTCAAGAGCAACAGCTATACCAGTCAATTCGAGATGGATTTGGAACTCACGCAACTTATCAAAACAGCCCATGATGGCCATCTGGTTTTCCAGCTATGCTCGCAGTCAATCTTCACATACCAAATCGATATGCCTCTCGTCTCGATCTCAACAGATGGGCTCGCACTTCCCCAAGTGTACAC
Source organism: Penicillium bovifimosum (assembly GCF_028826915.1). Lineage (NCBI taxonomy): Eukaryota > Fungi > Ascomycota > Eurotiomycetes > Eurotiales > Aspergillaceae > Penicillium > Penicillium bovifimosum. Next base: position 2,905,232 of record NW_026622711.1, read on the forward strand.
TTTAGGTATGACCGATTCAACATGAATGTCAATTATTCTTCGGCTAACATCTCAGATGATGCGAAACTACAAAGAACTGTCTCAAAAGCTGTCTCGCCCCTGGTGTCCATCAACGGCACTGATGCAGCTACGTACCTTGAACTATATGCTGCTGGGCAGAATCTCCAGGACCGCGATGCACAGTGGGTACTAATTCGATAGTATACTTGAATGATACTAATTGCCCCCAGGTATAATCGACTATTCCCCGCACCAGCCCGCAGCGTCACCAATACCCCAACTAACGTCAATGGAATCTGGGCATCCATCGGAGATTGGACAGAGGGCGCCCAGTTAACCCTCAAGTTCGGAAACGGCACCGAAAAGACGATTGAAAAGACAGCCACGCCTAGCGAGAAGTTCTTCTCATACAAGAACGGCACAAACCTCTACAACATCGCATGTCTCCCCCGCGACTTGTCTACAGCACCAAGCAGTCTATCCGGCGCCGAAAAAGCCTCCTCCGAAATAGCAGGACTGCCTAGCACCACCTGGCGCAACTCGGCCAACTCAATTGCCGGCTATTACTCAAAAGTCCCGGGTCTCGAAGATACAGCAATCATATTCCTGCCCACATTCTCATCCAGCGCGGCAGAAGTCGCCCAGCTGGCGGTTGATTTCTTGCAGAATGCCACCGAAGCCGGGAAAAAGAATGTCTTGATTGATCTCTCATCCAACCCGGGTGGATACATGTCAATTGGCATTGACTTGTCTCGTATATTCTTCCCTCATGCGGTCCCATATACGGCGACGCGCTACAGAGCCCACGATGCTGCCAAGTATCTCACAAAGGCATACTCGCGCGACAATAGCACAGATACGAGCAATGTCTTTGCGTATCGGCAGATGGTCCGTCCAGACCAGAAAATAGACTTCAGTTCTTGGGATGATATGTATGGTCCGCATGATATCCTGGGAAGCTCCGCTTCCAGTCTGTTAGCCAACTTCAACTACACTTCTACTTCTTCGAAAGGCTTCCCTATCAACGGGTACGGACCTGTTCCGTTGAATCCAAATAGCTCATACTTCCCAGCGGAGAACATCGCCCTTGTAAGTGACAAGGTCCACATGAAAACAATGACCGAGAAGAAAAAGAGCTAACACATATCCACCACACAGATCACAGACGGCGATTGCGTCTCAACCTGCGCATTCTTCGTCAAGCTAATGAAACGCCAAGGCGTGCGCACAATTACATTCGGCGGCCGTCCCCGCAACGAACCAATGCAGGGAGTCGGCGGCGTGAAGGGCGGCCAGTCTCTCGGAATCAACTATATCAACGGGTACATCGCACAAGCGAATGGACTGATAGCAGATTCGGTGAATAGTGGATCTCCGCTCTTGACGGACGCCGAGTGGAAGGCTTTCAATGAGTCCAGTCCCAGCACGACGGCGTCGCTGCAGTGGAGTGGCAATTTGAATTTGCGGAATGAGTATGATCCGGAGGATGGGCAGACTCCACTGCAGTTTGTTTATGAGGCGGCTGAGTGTCGGTTGTTTTATACATTGGAGAATTATGTGGAGAGGGAGAGTGTTTGGCAGGCGGCGGCGAAGGCGATGTTTGGGGGTGGGGAGTGTGTGGAGGGGTCGATTATGGGGAAGGGGAGTTTGGGGTCTTGATTTGGTTGATATGATGAAATACATACTGTGACATACATAACGTAGACCAATAGAACCTGTACCTAACTACTCGACTACCTATCCAAGGTCTATTCTCGTAAAACGTAGGCAGTTGGGTGTATACAGAGGTTGTAGATATACGCAGCGTAGATGTATTGTGATTATGGTCTGACGACTTGCCTAACTTGGTTTACAAAGGAACTCCTGTAGTGGCAAATCTAGAAATATTTTCAATTCTCGTGGCCCAGTTCATGACTCTATCATAAAAAGAACGAAAGAAAAGCAAGTCGAGGCTGGCAGAGTAGATACACCGCATGCAATGCAATGCAGAAAACAAGCACACAGGTTCATGACGTGTGCATAGCGATCATTTTTGGTCTCTGTCATGATCCCCTGTTATTTGCAAAAAGGACGAGAATGGAATCGAATGACTTTTTCATATTCCAATATCGCCAATGGACAAACACGGGGACCCTCTGTTCGATGGCTTCAAGCCCTGGGAAGTTGTCGTAGTAGCGCCAGAGTGGGAGTGTGTCCTATCTTCATTGCAAGCCGAAAGGAGGAGCGTCGTAGGTGGTTTCGTTCAAGCTCTTGTTCCGTTCGGACAAATGTACAGAAAGAATCGGATGTGGAAGATGCCTCGCTGGCAAGTAGCCAAGAGCGGTTTCGGAGCGAAGGAGCCACGGCACTAGGCCGACAGCGGCGAGCAGCAGAAGAAGGGTTTGGCGAACATGGAGAATACCGGAGGGATTTGTATTCTTGCAGGGCAGAGCATCGAACTCTGGGGGTGGAAGGGGGTGAGCTTAGAGCTCGTCGACGTCGATATCCTTCTCGTCCTCGCTCTCGCGGTCCTCGTCGAACTCGACGTTGTCGTCCAAGCCTTCGCCACCGTAGGTATCGGTCTCGTTGATCTTGGCGTGCTCGGGCAGCTCGCCGTAGGCCTTGAGAGAACGGGCCTCGTCGGAGGTGTACTTCATGATAACATCACCCTTCTCGTCCTGGTAGTCACGGAGCGAGAGGAGAATAATGTCACCCTGGTTGATCCAGACCTTCTTGCGGAGTTTGCCACGGATGTGAGCCAGACGCTTCTCGCCGTCAAAGCAGAGAGCCTCTAGACGACCGTTACCCAGCATCTTCACGACCTGAGCGTACTCTTGGCCCTCCTCCTTGAAAACGAGCTCACGCTTCTCGTTGTCGTTCTCGTTCTTTCCGCGACGACGGTTCTTACCGCCCTGTACTCAGTTGTTAGAAGATGTCACATGTAATCATATCGGTGGTTCCGCGAAAGAAGAAAAAAAGCCTTCTGCAAGTTCCTACTCGAGGAATAGGTGGCTATCCTCGAGCGTAAAGAAACGGCGACAGTGGCGAACAGGATATTCACAAAGGATGGGGGGCTGGAGATTTTGCGCTCTTACCTTTCCCTTATTCTTGGGCATGACGGCTGTGTGCGACCTTCACCTGGGTCGAGTCTCTCTGTAGTGTTTTCGTGAGATCTACAAAGATCTGAACAAGCCTAATCGCAGTGGACTAGGAGAGTGAGAGAGGTTGAAGAAGGAAGGAGGTGGGGGGCTCTGCGCACGGTATTCAAACCTTTTTCCTTACATAATCAGGCACTAGCTGCCCAGTGGCGTCAGCGAATTTGCCCGCTTATTGTGGATTTTTCCCTGATGCCTGAATGCCTGGATTTCGGAGGAAAGTTCGGGGTTGACCGCCTCGATTAGATTGGCAGAAAAAGATGAGGCGACACTGACAGAGAGTAGGTCACTGAGCAAGTTGAGGGGTTTCTCTGAGGATCAGGGATACCAGGTGTTGTCAGCTCTTCTGAGAGGCTGGACTATCTTTCGGTCTTGTCTAATTTGCCTCTGCTCAGTGTGCCTCGTCCGAACAAATAAGCACGAAGCTGCTTTCGTCCAATCTCTGAGAACTGGGCTCGCGATACAGTCGTGTTACTTCCAAGACTTGCTTGATCACTATATGATACTATTTGTGAGCCTGTGCCTCACTCTATGGTCCTCTCCCTCAACAACATATGAGACATCTCTTATCTTCTCCACATTGTTGTGTTCAAATTCCGACATGATATCAATCTGCTGCAACTCTCCTCATCCTTCACAGTCCGACCAACATACGCTCACGACCGATAATCCTCCTCCATCATGACACCAAAGCACTTTGCCCCAACTACTGGCTTCGTAGCTCGGTATTGGGCAAGCTGCAACACTCCACCCGTCGCCGCACGGTATCTGAAAGCCCCGTTCCATCCAATCCGGCCCAAAGTCGTCCATTCTTGTGCGCAGCGTGACCCAAACACATTGTGGTGGCGGGTATCAACAACAAAAATTACGACGACCAAGCGGGTGGTGCGCTCCTGGTGTGCACGTAGAGTGCGGCTGGCTTTTGAGCAGGCTTTAAAGCAGCATGGGTTAGACAAGCTGGGGAAACCGCTTGTTTCGGAGTCTCCTTTGCAAAACAACATTCTGAAAGGGACACTAGAAATCTATATCCACCCGCCATGTGTGACAGAAGACTTTGAGAGCATCCAGAAGGGTGCAAATGTGGTTGTCTCCGGGCTTCTGGCTCATGGATCAACACAGACATCAACACAGACTGTCAATGGGCCACAACCGAAAGTCAGACGCCAAAGAAAAGTGTCTGGGAAAGTCGATGGATCCTCTTGAGAACCAGTGTATTTTATCATATTATCTTGTATCATACTCGCCGTCGGGCTACTGTACATCATCCGGGAGGCATTGCGATCATGGCGTTTGAGGGAAATCCTTTTACATTTTCTTTATTTGCATTTGGGATCTCAAATCATCTCTACTTATATTCAAGTCGTTCACTATATACCCTCAAATCTGGAATGGATCAATCTTGGCTCCGGGGTAAAGTAAATATAGAAGCGCAATCTTAGCTCCCGTATCTCTCGCTAAACGCCGATCTGGCGGAATCAACGGGGGGGCCTGGACTAAGACTTGACAACTACCACCCACTTGTCTCAAACAACCTCCTCTTTAATCCTCACCATGTTGGTCTCCTTGACAGTTGGCAAGGTAGATGCGGGCGTCGCAGTGCTCCTCACCCAAGACAACAGACTTGTAAGCTCAAGCCCCCTGGTCGTCTGCCCCCAAACATCGACCCCCAAGCGATTCTTTGTTGGAATACCAACAGCAAAAAGACGCAATTTACTAACGAATTGTCCGCCCAGATCGAATTCCCATCAGTCCTCCTTCCAAACAACATTAGCTCAGGCAGCATTGTTGACATTACGGTTTCGCGTAACCACGGCGCCGAAGCAGCGAGCGCATCAGCCTTCCAATCCCTTCAGAAGCGAATTCTAAATACCTACGGAGTCAAGGCCCCCTCGCCACCAGTCCTGCGCCTACGAAATGCAACACAGACCTCACTCGTTCTCGAGTGGGACCCAATCGACCTGGCCACCGCATCCCTGAAATCGCTCTCCCTCTACCGCAATGGCTCCAAGGCCGGATCGATCCCCCGCCCGCTCGAGACACGCAGCACAAAAATAAGCGGTCTCGCCATTCACTCCGAGTATTCCTTCCACCTGGTCTTGCGCACCACCGCCGGAACCTACCAGTCGGAGAAGCTGACGTGTCGGACTCACAAGATGACCGACCTGTCTGGTATCACCGTCACAACGGGCATCCTCGATCCGCAGCAGAAGGACGCTCTTAGTGCGGCGCTGGACCGCATCGGAGGCAAGATGGTTGACTCAGTCCGCATTGATACCACTCATTTCGTCTGTACGGAAGGCCGGGGCCCGCTGTGGGAGAAGGCTGTGGCGATGAACATTCCCGTCGTGGTGCCGGAGTGGGTGAATGCGTGCGAGAACGAGGGGACCATTGCTGGAGTGCGTGGCTATTATCTCAACGCAGATCCGAAGGCCCGTAATCTCGGTGTCATTCACGGCTCGTCCCACCAACGTACGACTTCGACGGTTTCTACTGCCACTACTGCCAACCAGGGAAGACCTAGCATGCAGCCCCAACGGAGCCCGGCGCAAGAGCAGGTGCCCGAGGAGCCCCCTGCGACTCCATTCCCTGAGGGTGAGACGAGTAGCGAACCCCAGGCGAAGGCCCAGACGCAAGAGGTTGGGTCAGGAGACGAGGATGAACTCCCGCCTCCTCCGCCTCCGCCTAAAGACGAAGCCGAAGATGTAAACGGGGCGTCTCAGAATGGCGAGGCGGATGCACCACCTGTTTCAGATGTGAAGGAGGAAAAGCCCGTTGTCAAGGTGGATGAGCATAGTAATGCAGAGACAGAGGAAGAACAAACTCTTCCACACCACAGGCCCGAGCATGATCACTCAGTAAGCCCCAAGAGTAAAGGCAAAGAGGGCGAGGGTGACTTCAACGAAGTGCCCCTTTGATGATTCATGCCATATCCTTTTCTTGTGTCTATTCAGCACAGTGTTACCTCCTCGTGGTTATTGGCGTGTTTCTACCTAAGCAGATAAACCTTGGGTCCCTTACGAATGTGCTCCGACTCGATTTCCTGCCCTTCTTCTTTGCGTTTACTCTCTTATGTATGTACAGTAGATAGCTTTTCCATTGCGGCTTTAGCTCACTCAATTATTTCGGTCAACCTAAATAGGCACTTAGCCATCAATGCACAGTTCCAATGAGATAGAATCTAGAAATTTCAAGATTGGCTATGCGTCTCTAAACAATATTCTATCATGAAGTGTCGTTAATCAGACGGGCCCGCCAAATGCAGAGTCCGTAGGCTCCAAAACCAAACTCGGCAACTTTGCGAGAGCACAATGTGCCCAAGGCACGAACGAAATGAGAAAGCACATTCAGCTCAGACTCGTTTTTTAGATCTCGTTGCGAACAACGTCGTCAATTGCTTGTGCGACGTAGGCGAAGTTCTTTTGGCTCACTGTGTGCAATGTCAGTTTGTATTTACGGAGTGGGAGATTCGTGATCCTTACAGCCGCTGATAGATGCTCGGCCAGACTTGAGCAGGTAGATGTGGTACTTATCCTTCAAGGCGTATACTTGCTTAGGGGTCAGACCAGTGTAGGAGAACATGCCGTTCTACAAGAGAGTCAGTACAAGAGAGTCTACACACGAAATTAGGTTCAAATAGCTTACCTGCTGGATGATATGCTCCCAAGTACCGGGGGTCTGCAGACGAACGAGCTCATTGTACAAGGCTTGTCGCATGGACTTGATACGCGAGCTCATGACCTGCAAGTCCTGGTGCCACTCGGCAGTAAGCTCATCGCTGGTGAGAACCTTCTTGACGATACTGCAGCCGACACGAGGACCCATGGAGAACTCGCCGCGGATGAGATGACACAGGTTATTCACGACAATATCGCGTATGCTAGTCGAGGCACGGTTGGTACAGTAGTGGAAAGCACCGACACGCTGACCGTACAGGCCGAAGTTCTTTGAGAAACTCTGTGCCACGCACATCTCCATGTCAGGCTTATTATTGAAGAAGTAACGGACAGCCCAGGCATCCTCCACCACAGACCCGGAGGCGAAGCCCTGGTACGCCGAGTCAAAGAAGGGGAAGAGCTTCTTGCGCTCGCAGAGGTCAGCAATGGCAACCCACTGCTCCTTGTTGGGATCCAGGCCGGTGGGATTGTGCGCGCAGGCGTGAAGAAGCACCACATCGCCCTCCTGAGCGTCGGATTCGAGGGTATCCATCATGCCGTCGAAATCGAAGGACCGCGTCGCCGCGTGGTAGTACGGGTATGTCTTGCGGGGCACGCCGGCCAGCTCCCAGATGGTCTGGTGGTTGGCCCACGACGGGTTGGACAGCCACACATTGGTGGGTTTCATGTGGTGGGCAAGGAACAGGGCGCCCAGGTGGTTGGCACCGGTGCCGGCGACGGTCTGTACGGAAGCAATGCGGGCTTTGGCATCTTCTTCGCTCGGCTTACCCTCGAATCCGAACATCAGGTCCCGCGCGATTCCCAGGAAGGGCACGTCACCCTCGATCGCGGTGTACTCGTGGCGGAATAAGTCATTGTCTTTCACCAATTGCTGCTCGGCCTTTTCTACAACCGGGAGGGGCCATGGCTTTCCATCGTCGGTTCGGTAGACTCCCACGCCGAGGCTGACTTTCTGTGGGTGGGGATCGACTGCGTAGGCGCCGTTCAAGGCGAAGATCTCGTCCGGAGGGACTGGGGCAACGTTGAGGCGGGTATCGATTTTGGTCATTGTGATTGAAAGGGTGCTGCAATTGGAGGGGTCAATTGCCTTGTGTTGTGGCGAGTCCGAGGGAGTATATGTAAGTTGCGATCAAAATCGCCCCGGTGAGTCAAGACCGATATCGCCTTCACTCTTTTGGCCACGCGGGAAGACCCGCTTAGTAGCGGATTCCGGGGTGCAATCCTGCAAGGGATGTCATCGTCTTCTATGAGTTCAAAGACATACAACTGCTAATAGCCTTTTGAATTTGGCCATGTGACGGTCGACAATAGCCTTTGAGATGTTCCATCGATCTCTCTTCCAAGGTTGAAGGTGGATCCGACCATTCAGAGTAGAATCCGTAAAATGTCAGGTCTGCTGACGCCCAAGCAATCTTCTTTTGAGAAGGGTAGATCCATGGGTGAGACCTGAGTTTAACTGTAAATCTCCGTCAAATAGAGTCTGGTTGTAGCCCTGGCGTAGGTGTGTCGTTGGAAGAGGCGCCTGCGCATGGAAGACATATTTCCATCCACTGCCTACCATTGGACGGATATATATCCTCGTTCACAGGCACATAGGTATTACAACAAATTTTATATTTCCATGGCGGGAGTTCCAACCTAGACTCTAGGTTAGGTGCCTTGTAATCATAGGCTGCATCGCTCTAGGTCCATATACTCGCTCGTAGCAAAACATTGAATGTTTATCAAGACGGAAGGTGTAGTTCATGGGAGTACCTCTGCACATGTCCCTGGGTAGGGCTAAAACCTCAAATTCATGATGCTGCCACAACAACCATCATTTTCAACTGTGTTACAGGCATACTCCACGACGTGACGACATGCTGCACGTATGAGGGAAGTGGATTCGATAAATGCCTAGTAGACGATTGAGGGTTTTAGGCAAATTATACCCCCGCGCGAGATCGTCTGTACTACGCGAACTCCAGCAACTCCAGACATCACCCTCTTCACACATTCACACACCATATACTGCGTACACGTTCCGACCGAGATAAGTCATAACCGGTGAATTTCCCAACATGGCTGCTGACCCCGTCGCAGCTGGTACTCCAGCTTTGCATGAGTATCGAGTTCCCATCGTTGCTCAACCTCTCCACAATAGCATTCCCCGGGAATTGCTCCCTCGATATGACCCGGTCTATGTTGCATACTACAATGCATTCAATGCCGGGCGACTGCATAGCCATGAGGTTCCAATAGAAGAATTTCGCAAGAACCCTGCCCGATACACCATCTCTTATGGCCGAGCTTCCGGACCAGACATATTCCGGATCACCGAGCAGAGATGTCCCGTCGATGATGGCGAAATCACCATTCGAATCTTCGAGCCAGCTCAGAAGCTTGATGAGCAGGGCCAGCCGAAGAAAAGAGCGGCCTATATCAACTTCCACGGAGGTGGATGGGTATTTGGCGGATTAGCCTATGACCACGATTTCTGCAAGCGACTTGTTCATGGCCTCGATGGGGACTTAGTCGTATTCGACGTGGACTACCGACTGGCACCTGAGTATAAGTATCCCATTCCCGTCAATGATTGTTGGGCCGCTTTCAAATGGGTAAGAATCCGATAACCGTAGACAAGAACAACCTGCTGAAATGGGAGGCTCTAGCTTTACTCCCAGAAAACGACCGAATTCAATCTTGACCAAGGTAGATTTGCAGTGGGCGGCGCGTCAGCGGGAGGCCAGCTTGCGGCTGTCATCAGTCATCTTTGCCGTGATGCCAAAATTCCATTGTGCCTGCAGATTTTGACCGTGCCGGTGACAGACTTGCATCGTGTCTTCACTCCCGAGGGTGAGTTTGATCGTGAAGGTTGTCCCTATGAATCGTATTGGGAAATGGAGTTTGCGCCAGCCCTACCAGCAGCACGCATGGCATACTTTCACCGACATTTCCTGGGGGTCCCTAGACCGGCGGAGTCTGATGAGGTGAGTCCTGAAATTGGGCTGCAAGTATGAAGTTAACATGATCAGGATTGGAAAATATCACCCATCCTTGCGCCCAACTTCCAGAACTTGGCTCCTGCTCTGATATCTACGGCGGAGTTGGATCCGCTGCGCGATGAAGGAGAGGCGTATGCGGCGAAGCTTCAAGCTGCTGGGGTATCTGTAGAGGTAAATCGGATTGCAGGTGCACCCCATATAGTCGCGTTACTCGATGGCATACTGGAGGGAGGTTGGCGGTACAACGAGAAGGTACTTGCAACGATGCAGCAGCGGCTCAAGGGATGATGGGATCAGCCTGTAAACAAGCTGGAGATACCATACAGCAAATGACCAGAAATTACCAAAGTTACTAAAAATTACCGACATAACTGCCGAAGAATCCGAGTCCCTTTGGTCCTACCGATACCGGGAAGTTTCGGCTGGGGCTTCGGAGTCGAGTTGGCCTCAAATTTGTTCTTCTCCTTCAAAATAGACCCGATCCTCAATTCCACCCTCCTAAGGAGCTTAAGAAGCTTGGTGTGAGCCTTTGTATAACATTATTGAGACGCGAACCAATCGTCATAATGAATGTCGCATCCTCCCGAGCCGCGGTGCGCTCCATGGCCGCTTTAACACATGCGGCCAGAGCCACCCCCGCAGCTCGCACTCTTGTCTCGTCCATTGCTACCCGGTCTCTGAGCTCTAGTGCACGTCAAGTCGCTCAGTTCCCCCGCCTTCAGTCTCTGAACACTATTGCCAACAAGCGTGCTTTTGGAACCACCGTCAGAATGGTATGCTGTTTCGAGAGTACAGTGGATGAGTTCAGACAAACTGATGGTTATGGTCTAGTCTGTTGAATCTCGCACCGAGAGCGATGCCTTTGGCGAAATCCAGGTGAGTGAGGTTTGAAGTACAATGGCGTTACACATAGCTAATATTCGCTCTATAGGTCCCCGGAGACAAGTACTGGGGTGCGCAGACCCAGCGGTAAGACGACCCGTCGAATCAATACGTTACGAGAGAAAAGCAGGATTGCTGATGGTTATAGCTCCCTGGGTAACTTCGACATCAACCAGCCCCAGGATCGCATGCCCGCCCCCGTGGTCAAGGCTTTCGGTATCCTGAAGGGTGCTGCCGCCGAAGTGAACATGAGATATGGCCTTGGTATGTGGAAAGCTCTGTGTGAACCGATGTTCTGGATAACTTGTTGACTTGTTGACTTGGAATAGACCCCAAGATTGGTGAGGCTATCAAGCAGGCCGCCGCTGAGGTCGCCGAGGGCAAGTTGCTGGACCACTTCCCTCTGGTCGTCTGGCAGACTGGTTCCGGTACTCAGTCCAACATGAACTCCAACGAGGTCATCTCCAACCGTGCCATCGAGATTCTCGGCGGCCAAATGGGCTCCAAGAAGCCTGTCCACCCTAACGACCACGTCAACATGTCCGCCTCCTCCAACGATTCCTTCCCTACCGTCATGCACATCGCCGCCGTCGTCGAGCTCGAGCAGACCCTTCTGCCTTCCCTCAAGGCCCTCCGCGACGCTCTCCAGGTCAAGGTCGACAACTTCAACCACATTATCAAGATTGGCCGTACTCACTTGCAGGACGCCACTCCCCTTACTCTCGGCCAGGAGTTCTCTGGCTACGTCGCCCAGCTCGACCGCAACATCGAGCGTGTCGAGGCTTCTCTCCCCCACCTGCGCTTCTTGGCTCAGGGTGGTACCGCCGTCGGCACTGGTCTTAACACCTTCAAGGGCTTCGACGAGGCCGTCGCTGCTGAGATCAGCAAGCTGACTGGCACTGAGTTCAAGACCGCCCCCAACAAGTTCGAGGTTCTGGCTGCCCACGACTCCGTTGTCGAGGCCTCCGGCTCCCTCAACACCCTCGCCGGTTCCCTGTTCAAGATCGCCCAGGATATCCGCTACTTGGGCTCCGGCCCTCGCTGCGGTCTTGGTGAGCTGAGCCTGCCCGAGAACGAGCCCGGCTCTTCCATCATGCCCGGAAAGGTCAACCCCACCCAGTGCGAGTCCCTCACCATGGTCTGCGCCCAGGTCATGGGTAACCACGTCGCTGCCACTATCGGTGGCATGAACGGCCAGTTCGAGCTTAACGTCTTCAAGCCCTTGATGATCTCCAACCTGCTCCACAGCGTGCGCATCCTCTCTGATGGCATGAACAGCTTCCGTAAGCACTTGGTGGATGGTCTTGAGGCCAACGAATCGCGGATCAACTCCCTTCTCCACGAGAGGTATGCGCTTAATTTATCCCTTACTTTTGATGGCAGATTCTAACCGTGTAACAGTCTGATGCTCGTCACTTGCCTGAACCCTGTCATTGGTTACGATATGGCTTCCAAGGTTGCCAAAAACGCCCACAAGAAGGGCCTCACCCTGAAGGAGAGCGCTATGGAGCTTAAGGCTCTCAGCTCGGAGCAGTTTGACGAGTACGTCCGCCCCGAGCTGATGCTCGCTCCTAAGGAGAAGAAATAAATGCAGCATAGATGCTGTCCTGTGATATTATAGACCGATCCGATAGGATGTGTACACTGAAAAGAATTAATCATACATCAACTTGAATTGTGTTGTAAATGACTGTTGGGATATAGATAGCATCTGATCCAAAGTGAAGACTAGTAAATTATAGATCGAAGTGACCAGAATTGTCTGAATATTGAAAATTACCTACTTTTCACCAATTTTGAGAATTTTCAAATGGCACGGGTATTGATCAGATCGGAGTAGGCGAAAGGAAGAACCCACTTTATCGTCCCTTGGTATGGAGAGTATTAATAGAACTGCCCCTGTGGCAGTGTCTCAGTGCCTGAACCTGAACCCTCAAGTACTTTAAGTCTTAACATCTAACATCCTTCTCTTCAAACCACATCCATTCACTCGTTCCCCTCTCAATTAAGTATCCGAGTCCAGTCAATCGACCTCCTCTACTCGATTCAACACCGTCGATCCCCCCTACGATCCCCCGCCCCTGATAAACAACCCACTCAACTTTTTCTTCAAACACTCCCACCCACAAACCTCACCAAAATGACCGCCCCAGTCCTTACAAGCACTCCCGTCCCCGAAGCCACCAAGCCAATCATGAGCTCAACAGTCACCCCCATCGACATTGAGACCGACGGACCCCTCTTCTCCCCCTCCCTCATCTCCCCCGAAGTGATCTCCCTTCTCCCAACAGACTACACCATCCGCCCCATGCGCCGCTCAGACTACCACCGCGGGTACCTGGATGTGCTGCGCGTGCTGACGACCGTAGGAGAGATCAGCGAGGAAGCGTGGAACCAGCGGTACGATTGGATCACCTCGCGCAACGACGAGTACTACTTGCTGGTTGTCTGCGATGGCGCGGACCGGGTCGTCGGAACAGGGAGCCTGATTGTCGAGCGCAAATTCATTCACTCGCTTGGCATGGTTGGGCATATCGAGGATATTGCTGTTGAGAAGAATCAGCAGGGCAAGAAGCTGGGGTTGAGGATTATCCAGGCTTTGGATTATGTTGCTGCGCAGGTTGGCTGTTACAAGGTATGTGTCTTTTTTTGTTCTTTTGTTCTTCTTTCTGTGAAACTTCACGGTTTCGTTGTGTTGCTGTACAAAGCTGACTTGGTATAAAGAGCATTCTTGACTGCTCCGAGGTCAACGAGGGATTCTACGTCAAGTGTGGCTTCAAGCGCGCAGGTCTCGAGATGGCTCACTACTACTGAGCTGTTTTTGTTTTTTTAATCTTGATATACTCTACTCCCGGGTCACACCGGTTTTGGTCTGGCGTTTGGGGCATTCGGTTCGAGTAGTCCGGCAGGGCTTCGGCAAGGCGCAGTTATGAGAGGAACTTGCATATCGCATGTTGTGGTTGCATTCCGGGAGATTTCGAAACTGTACATGGCTCCGGTTCGTTTTAGTTGCTTGAGACAGCAACAATCATCCTACTGTTGGCAAACCAATTCCATCGCATCCTATGGGGATCTGAGGGGCCGGGCACACAAGGCACTGCTTGCTTTGCCAGCTATATCCATCATGATGGCGCTTTGGCCGAGGAACATGGGATTGGACTTGGCCGGCAAATCTTAGGGTTTTGTTTGCATTAGCATTGCTTTCACGAGAATTGTAACTCGGTGCATTGCGGGAACGGAGACAACTTCATAGATAGAGGTGCAGGCACGACAAACAATCATACCGTGTACATTATTATCATCCAGTCTCCAAGGAGTTGGAGGGTTACAGTTTGGCGATCTAAGCTATGAGTAGTTTGTCCCCAATGCTTCCATAAGAAAATAGAAGACAATTAGGCCCTCATGGACACTCGTTTTGATGCACTTTGCGTGATATGGAACACCAAGGTTGCTATCAAAGGACGCCTGGATAACAAGGCCTGCCCCTCATAGTGTTTACATGTCAAAGAGGTTAGAACAAAGAAGAAAGTGACATTCGACGAAAGATTGGAAGGCCAATTTGGACTACTTCGTTGGCGAACCCGGCCAAAGACCCATGCCCAACCACTCATGAGTAGGTCTGGTGGACATAGATCCCCAGTGGGAGAAACGCAATGAACATTTCATTGCTAGAGGCTGGACAAAAGCAGAGTTTTTATTACTCGCATGGGGATTCGTATTTTTGATTCCTTTGTTCCCATTTTTCTGCATGAAATTGTATTGCATAAAGTATCTCCAGAAACAAGGTCAAGGCTCAAGGCCAGTCCCTCACAGACAGTACTCCGGTGCCCGTAAGTTCCATCATATCGCAACCGTCACAGCGCTGCTTCGTTCCGAACACCTCCATTCCCAACCATCCTCAAAGAGAAATTTAGCGGGACTTGGCGGCAACCTTGGGAGCAGAACCCTTAGCACCCTGCTTGCTCTGGATGCGCTGGGCACCACCCTTGGTGGCGGCGAGCTTGGCCTTCTCAGCCTTCTTGGCGCTGGCGGAAGCAGCCTTCTTCTCCTTAGCGTCCTTGATGGCCTGCTTGCGGGCGGCCTCACGGGCCTCGGGGCGCTGGGAGCGGCGCTCCTTGATCACATCGAGGGAAGCACCAACGATAGCACGCTGCTGCTTGACGACACGGCGGGTGCGCTTCTTGGCGACCTCCTATATATCCAAAACATAACCCGGTCAGTAATCTGCGAGTCGCATTTTTCCATAACTTGAATTGGTTTCATGTGTGGTGGTGACATGAAAATTCCTCCTCTTGCATCCGTCTCATGATTCGTGGAATCGTTTCAAATCAACCGATTGTCCCCCACCACACAATATAACAATAATCCAAAAAGGGAAGGGCGACCGACCTCAGAGATACCCTTGCGGTGCTGGCGACGGAAGAGAACAGTCCATGCGATGCGGCGGGGGTTCTTGCGCTGGAGGAAAAGAGACTCGGACTTTCCGGTGGAGAAGCGGAAGATCTTGCTGTCGCCACGGACGAACAGCTTGCCCTGTAAACATTGAAGATCAAGAATTAGCCACTGGTAGCTTGAAACCGGAGAGCGGAATTCATGTGCGGCGATTCGGTAACGGATAGCGACAATTGTGTGGACGGTATTCGAGATATCCAAGTGTAAATGTCGAATCCGCGATGCCGTTCCCTCGCACACAAATCCCTCCCAAAAAAGATGACGGGATTAGGAACGCACCTTGCCAGGGTAGATCTTCTGGCCGCTGAAGGCGTCGTCGTAAGTACGCATCTTGACGGATGGAGATGCGCTGACGGGGGTCGATTGGCGTTGAGTGGTTGTCGTAAATCGTGGATCGCGGTGATGCCGTTGACCCAATTGTGGTGCGGGTGCTCGCTAAAGTGCGACACGTGACTGCCTCTGCCCTTTCCGGGTTAACTTATCGATAAGGTCACATGATAATCCTGCATTTCTCAATGTCTTGGATTTTTTGGATTTTTTGGATTTTTTCATCGGGAAAGCCGCAGAGGTTGGATCTGCTTATTGGCTTTCGCCCTCCACCTGAAGTCATCAGCAATTGATTGAGTCTCTGGATGAGACTTTTATCACTTTTTCTTGTAGCAAAACTCTCGACACAGTGCAGGATCATGGAATAGTTGCCGAAACAACCACTATTGTGATCCCAGCCCTGGGACGGGCGCGAGCGGCGGCGAGCACCACGTCGGGACCCCGACGATGCTGCCGGACGACTTCGCGTTTGAGCACCCACCGGGCATATCAAATGTAACATGGCTTGAAATGGAGATTCTCGTTGGTCACTAGTGATTGATTCTATTGTTACTCACTAAGACTCTCGTAACTATAAAACTGACAGGGCTCTGCTAGTGTGAGTCAGTCATCGTACTGCATACCTTATCCTACTAGGTAGCCCCATACCCAAAGCCCAAATTGAATCTCAATTGCGCACCACACCCACAATCCACCAAAATGACACTCTGCGAAGGAATAGAACTCTACAAATCTAAGCGTCTCCTCTACCGAGCAGCAGAGAACAACGAAGAAGACAACATCTAGCAGTAACAGAGTCACCACTGCCTTGCCCTTTCCCCATGCAGCTTTGACGCGGTCGATGAGGATATGGATGGCATGGTCGGTGGATATGCCCTTTTGACCTCCCAGGTGTGTTCGTGGGAGTAGGCCGTTGGTCTCGACTGCATAACTGATCCGTCGCGCGACCACTGCCCCCAGAAATTTCCCGAGCGTGTTCCGCAGCGCGACGGACCGGAAAGATTTCGCCAGCTGGTAGTCGCTCTTTCCTTGCTTTCGTAGCACAACTGTGATAGATCGTTGGAAATGTGACGGACTATATCCCGCTCTATGCATGCGTTGAACAGCTGGACCATTGTTTCCAGAACCACTGGTATCTCGATAAGTTTGTGCCAGACGGAGTTTGGTATACCGTCTTCTCCGTGTGCTTTCCCCGCGCCTCCTGTATCTCTTGGACAGTGATTGCTGGAAAGTCGAGTTGTTCTGGGTACAGGTACGAGGCTGTGTCGGACAGATCAGCTGGCGGCGGTGTTGGGAAGAAGGCAACCCGGAATGCCTCCCCTTTTTGTTCGGCCGTCTCGGCGAGAGCACCAGGAACTTCGGGATCTTGTATCTTCAAGGAGGGAGTGATGCCTTTCTCGTATGCCCCGTCTCGGTTTCTTGCCCATTTGGACAATCGCCACAAACCCTGTGGTCCGTCCTCAACGACCTGCTGCACTCGGCGTCGGTGTGCTCTTGACAACTTTTTCTTGAGGAGTCGCGATTTCACGTTACGTGCTTTCGTATAGCACATCCAATCGTAAGCATCCTGAGTTTTCGTATGTCTGCGACGGAGGCGACGAACTTCCTCGACCGCAGCTTTGCATTCATCGTCAAAGTCGGGGTTCGACCACTCGGATGGTCTTGCCCATGGTGTTGATTCCTCGAGCGCCGTTTGGATCACGTCGATAAGCTCCTGGCACTTGGCCTCTATCGTCTCTGGTCCTGCTTGGTCTAGGCCTCCCGTTTGTAGGCCCTGCTCAACCTCCTAGACGAGCTTTTTGTCATCGGTTGCACTCCAGTTCCTACTCTTCTGCTGTGTGGTGAAGGGTGTGACAATATCAAGCACAGTCCTGATCGGGAAGTGGTCAGATGCATGTTCAATGTCATCGGCCCTCTCGCAGCTGATTAGCCTTTCGGCTAGATTGGGCGTTATGAAGGTGAGGTCGATCACCGACGACTGATCGTTTCGAGACCAGGCGGATGTGCCCGGTTGTGTTGTTAATTCGAGTCCCCATTCGTTGACGATTTCCAAAAGCTGCTCAGCCTCCCGATCAGCCATGGTTCCTGGCCCTCCCCACCTCGGGTGGTGTGCGTTCATATCCCCAAGGATGATATGCTCCCCATAAGGACGTTTTGACAGCTCAGTCCGTAGTCGTTCAAGAGTTTGGCCGCCCGGTCTGTTGTAGATATTGTGAATGAAGAGGTCTGTCCAGTCCCTTCCCTGATGAGCTTTCCTAAGTTTCAGTATCTGGTAATCTTGTAACTGATGGTTGACTGAAACCATTCCATGGCTCTTGTAGTTGGTCTGATCGACTAGCAAATCCACCAGTCAACCCAGGACACCCCATAATCCCATGTGTCGTGTAGGTAGATATACCGGAGTATAAATGAGAGAAGACCGACCGATTGAGGAAAGGAAGCGAGTGAGTTATCCGCATACCTAGCTCGGTAGGCCCTTGTTCAAGATTTGAAGACCAAGGGGCATGGTGTCGTCGTGAAGTGTGAGCTGCAACACAGCCTCACGAAAGCAGAATGTGAAACAACCCTCCAATGCGCTCGCCTTAAATGATCAGTTCATATCCCCGGCGGGTCTACCTCCTAAGAGCAATCGCTTAGTTGTCCAAGGATGGCATATAAAGTGCTCCTCTCACTTCATCTTTCCCTTTCTCAATCGATCCCCTCAACCTTCATCCCCAACCAATCAATAAACCTGTCACAACAAGCATCTTGATTGATCTGACGAGCGGAATCGGTGGATGAGGCGCCTCATGACCTCCCAGCATAAAATCAAGGGCCCCAAGCGTCCTTCCCTCGGCTGCCTCACTGCCTCGAGGGGTCAGTACCTCTCGTCTCTCTTGGTAAGGATCCCCCATTTCCTTTCATCTCTCATGTATCACACCAGCAGATCAGAGACTGGATGGAATGCATTGTCTAGTGTTGGCATTGTAAAAAGCCTCGACCAATAATTACCTACACTACTGTATACTGATGAGTGGTGAAGAAATCGGTCACCTTTCAAGAATGCCCGAATGTGAATGCATTTATTCACTAATCGCGGCATAGATCTACCTTCATACCTAGTGTGTTTCGCTTTGGTGCTAGGTATATTAACAGCAATAGCATGGTAGCGGGCATCTGGAGATAATTCCGCCTGGGCGGTCACGGCGTGGTGGCTTTCTGATGTTCTGATGGATTCAACCTTGAAACCCCGCCGTGGAATGCACCCCAATCAAATATGGCCTTTCTCACGATCATCGAACTGGGCCTCGCCCAGGATGGACTCGGTTGAGATCACTCTGATCCACTTCCTGAGTTTCAGCCCCATCTGCATTCTGCCCTGAGTGCCCTCTCTTGCCTCCGCAATAACCGCATGTCTTGAGCGGAGAATGCATTCATATTTCACTCCAGAATGGGCACTGCCAAATGCCAATGACAATGTTCTATCGGTGAAGGTGCCTGAATCCAAAACTGATTCAATTTGGCTGGGCCAGATGCAATCTATCAGAAGCCTGAACAAACATGAAAGTAGGCACAGGGAGGGAGCGGTGCAAAGTGTGCAAACAAGTATTGGGTCACATGCTCACGTGACCCTAATCCGTGCCGGCACGGGCCGGCGCCGCACGGCAGTTACCCTATCCCTTTGACCAAACCTGGGCTGTAACTATGGTCCATGGATAGAAAAACTCGGATACTATGATCTCTTGTTAGTAGTCGGAGCCGTAGCAACATTTTTCCGGAGGTTATAGACATGATCAAGGGAATATAGCGAAGATAGGACGTCACCTGGTAAATGGTAATTAGGTCGAGGGTATTCGACCTGTTGAGGCGGTATCGCGCTGTTCCCCTTTCCCCAAAATGGCACGTGGGAATAGCCTCGTTTCCCATTGCTATGAAAGGCGGTGACCAAAGGCCCGTGACTAAAGGCTCGTGACCGATCGTCCCGCCTCTTTCGAAGCTACTTAACTCTCTGTCCTGGTGCCTCTTCTCCTTTCATTTTTGACCTTTCCAACCATCGTTGTTCATCACTTTGGCCATCCTTTCTCTAGCGTTTTATGGTTTGTTTTATACCCGGAGTGTGCAGACCATCTCCATGACGAGTTGATACTGACGACTGCAGACGACGCAGAGATCGAGGAGGCTTCTCCGTTGATCCACGAGGGACGGAGCTCCAGCCATCATCTCGGCCATCACCTCGAGCAGCCCTCCAATCGGGGCTCGCAGCAACCCACCAATTGGGGCTCGGTGGGAAAGACCATCAAGGACTGGAACAAGCTTCTGGGCAGTAAGTGTCGTCCAACAAGGATGTCAATCCACTTATGGGATCTCATCACTTACTTCTTTTGCTCTCTAGGACGTCCGATGACCACCGTTGGTCCGCCCCCGCCGTCGAGTAGATGAGCGGAGTGCCATCTACGCGCTCACATGGAAAACAGTGTGAGGGTTGACGAATGCGCTTTGCGACAACGCATCACACTGTCCCCAACTTTCACGTGAAAAACATGACTTGGGGGTGTAGTGAATTCGTTCTCGGGGTGCAATGAACTGTAACCTGGGTGTGGCTCGTGCATGATGGCTGCGGCCTGAGGTTGCAAGCGAGGCACCAATTCTCGCGGAACTTGACGCAGCGAAGAAGGCCGAGGCGGACCGTGAAGCCAATCGCCAGAAGCGCAAGCTCAACTCCCTTATCTCACAAACCGAGCTGTACTCCCACTTCATCGGGCGCAAGATCAAGACCGACGAAGCTCAAGGGTCTTCTGATATATTTGGGTGTCCGCCTTATGCCACTTGTGTGCAGTCTGGCCACTCATTCGAAAAGCTGAAGACGATAGCGATCCACCAAAGTCACGTTAAAGGTATCATCTTCGATCCAGCAAACAAATATTTCGCGACGGCCAGCGAAACATCGCTCGCCCAGTGAAGATCCAACCTACTGTGTAGAGCACGGGATACCTTCATAATGATTTAAAATCCTGAAGAAACACAACAGCCAAGTTTTCATTGAACTCGACACCCTGGATAGTACGTCGTCCGTCATTCGTGAGGTCGTGGATGTGGCACAGCTGTACTGTGTAGAGCACGGGATCAAGAACAAACCAGGTCTTGAAACAATGCTTCGAAACATGAACCTGCCGACTTCTGACCTGCACAATGCGGGTTCTCGTGCGATTCATGCTCAAAGTTGCTGGCGAGAAAGCGGATGTGGATCCGAAGCATCAGACTGGCAACGAGAAGGACAAAGATGAGTCCGGGGTCTCTTACTGTTTTAACATTTCCGTACATACCGGGAGGATCGCTGCCTGGTGTACGGACGAATGTACATAGACCTACTCCTCCATTCTTGCAGCCTTGCTCCAATTACAATTCTCGTTTGAATTCACTACCATATTCTAACCTCCTCTCGCATACCTCTCCACTGTCTTCTTCGAACTCCCACGAACTCAGAGCGCGCACCCGGGCACTTGAATTCCTGCCGCTCTTCACGCGTAGAGGCTGACAAGTCCGCGTAGGACGGCGGGGAGGCCTCAACCTCATCGAGAACCATAGTTCCCCAGAACGGTAGTTAGGTCTTCGATGTGATCCCGGGGCCGAACACCATGAACGGTACAGACGCCTGTGGGAGACAGCGTGTTCACGAACACGCTGCGAAGACTGCTTTTGTCAGGTACTCGTCCCACAGGCGTCCCTACTACCTCGTTCATGGGGTTCGGCCCTGGGATCACATTATGATTCTCCCTGGTTGCGATGAACTTGGATTTCCTTGAATTCTGGACTACAGATGCAGGCTGAAAGGTTTCATACTTCTGCTGCTCAGATCCCGCCTCCGTATCCGCGATCCTTATATCCAGTTCCCCAGGTCAGAAGCAATCTCCATGACTGTTTGTACAAGTTCGACCGCTGGGATGTATACGATGGCGATTCATACATCGTACAATCTATACCATAAGGATTACAAGCGTAAGTCAGCCGACATACCATGGATCCGCCTCCTCGCCGCTGGAGTTTTTCAAGTTGAAGGGGAAGAGATAGCCTTTGCCTGGCTCACGGCGTTCTTGTCGGCTTCATAGGTTGGCCCGGAGCCATATATATCGCTGTAATGCCTCTATCACGTGGTTGAACTACGTCGGATGTAAAACGCTAGAGTGGCTGGTAAACACGCTCGACAATGTTTATTTTATGCAACGCCCTCTAAAGAAAGCCAGAATAACACAAGACTAGTAGGGTGAGCGGAGGAGAATATAAGTTTCCTACCAAAGCCATCGAT
Organism: Penicillium bovifimosum; assembly: GCF_028826915.1. Classification (NCBI taxonomy): domain Eukaryota; kingdom Fungi; phylum Ascomycota; class Eurotiomycetes; order Eurotiales; family Aspergillaceae; genus Penicillium; species Penicillium bovifimosum. The sequence goes on from NW_026622711.1 coordinate 2,926,968, forward strand.
CTTGCCGAATAGCAAACGCTTGGCATACAATGCCTGCTGGCGCAAATAGAAAGGCTCTCCTGCACTGAAATCATGGTCACGTAACACCGACAGATTTAGGTCATAGCGTGTGTCCGAGTCCACTCCTTCGCGGTTTGAATCGCAGCGGGCTCATCATCCTTCCACCTTTGAGCAACATCATTTGCGAGTGGGTCATCTGGGTTCGGGGCTCCAAGTAGCGCCTGGATTGAAAGTAGGATCGTACGAATCTGGAGAGCTGGAGACCAGTTGTCTAAATAGGGCAGTTAGATATGTGTCATCCGAGAACCGGCCTAATGTTCCTTACTCTTCAAGACATCCAAACAGATGCGACCTAGGCGATCGATATTGGGGTGGTAGATCTTCGTCAAGAAGCGGATTTTGGGTGGGGTCATGGGATAGTCGTCAGGCAAGAAGAGCTCAAGTCGGAAGATACCACCTGCAAAGATGGACATTAGTACTTGATACAAGGAAATATATTGCCGCTGTGTGCCTACCCTCGTACGGGGATTGTGCGGGTCCGTGGATTGAGACGTCGAAATAGCGGAGATTATCTTCATGCGGCACAGCGTTGATGCCTGGAACACTGTTACCCAAGCACACCATATTAGCTACTGTACAAAATGTGGTTCGGGGAAATTGAGCATCTTACGGTTCTGCCATCAGACGTTCCGTCTCCTTAATGATTCTCTTGGGCAAAGCCATGGCGAACCGGCTTATCGACAACGCGCGAAGACCTGGTAGATTCGGTCGATGAGGGTGTTCCCAGAGAAAACCGGGATATCGTGCACTTTCAACTTTAGGCTAGTACCACCAAATGTGATCTGAGAATTCAACAGATAAAAGCAAAGAGTGAGACAACAAAAAACACAGATACAGATCTCGATATGACCGGCCGAGGGGCTCCTGCATGGCGGGGTTGTTTCGCGTCCCGTATACGAGATCATGTGATGGCTTATCTCATGCCACAGCACTAGCCACACATCCCATCCCGTCTTATCGCGTTATCGCAGCCTAACCCTCCAGAATCTCCGCGACAGGTCGACGGTAGGATTGTCATATCCTGCCATGAATCAAGGATAGGGGATGCCATTTCTGAAAATGGGAACAGGTATATCTATCTTAACTATATCTATTTGCCCGTCATATCATATGGGTAGTTCTTTGACTCCCCGGTTCCTGCAAGATCGCGGCCTAACGCGCATTGGAGATTGAGCAGAGCGGCCACCGCAGCCATCATGTCGAGCTCAATGGAACCGAGGCCTCTGACCTCGGCCATGGAGAGCCCGACTTTTGAAGAGGACAGCTCTTTTCATGTAGAGCAACCTGTGGGATCAATGTCAATATCTCCTTGTGGACGTGATGTCGTTTTAGCCTCCAAGGAGGGTTTACATGTCATTGACCTCGACTCACCTTATTCTCCACCTCGATATCTCCCGCATCACACGCCATGGGAGGTAGCCGATGTACAGTGGTCGCCATTTGCGGCACGAGATCAATGGGTTGTCAGTACATCCAATCAGAAAGCTTTGGTCTGGAATTTGGCCATGAAGACCTGGCAGAACTCCATCGAAATCGTACTTCATGCCCATTCCCGCGCTATTACCGACATCAACTTTTCCGCATTTCATCCAGATCTCCTCGCGACTTGCTCGGTGGATAGCTTTGTGCATTGCTGGGATCTGCGTGCTCCGTCGCGACCGGCCGTCTCATTCTCGGATTGGTTCACTGGCGCCACTCAAGTGAAATGGAACAGACAAGATCCCCATGTCATCGCAAGTTCTCACGACCGGTTCCTTCGGATCTGGGACGACCGAATGGGCGCTTACCCAATCAAGTCCATTGAAGCTCACAACACCAAGATCTATGGAGTTGACTGGAACCGTGTTCGACGCGGTGCGCTGGTCACATGTTCCCTAGATAGAACAATCAAGTTCTGGGACTATACTTCCGATTCGGCAGATGTCCCAGAGAAGCAGATCCGCACACCATTCCCCGTGTGGCGCGCACGCAACACTCCATTCGGATGGGGCGTGCTTGCAATGCCACAGAGAGGTAATAATGATCTTCATCTCTACAGTCGACGAGCTGGAGATGGCTCAAATCCTGAGGATGATTTGCCTTTGGTGCATAGCTTCCCTGGACATAAGGGACAAGTAAAAGAGTTCCTGTGGCGACCACGTGGAGGGGTAGCAGATGGAATCGACCACCGTGAATATCAACTTGTCACGTGGGGAACAGATAGGGAGCTACGTCTTCACAAAGTTGACCCTGAGATTCTTCAGCGTGTCGGGTATGAAAAAGGCAAATCCTTTATTTCCACTCGAACTCTGACACGACTCGGTGCTGCGTATCGCACTTTCCGTGACGTGAATACAGATTTCGATTTTGATGACGTTGACGCGCCTTCTTCCTCAGTTGGACTTCAGACCCAAAGCACTATGGCAGGTACAGGCATGAACGCTATCACGGTTCCCCACACCCGTGGTTGGGCAAAAGGAGCCCCTGTTGATCGAGTTGGCATGCAACCGAGGTCAAATTTCAGAGCGGACACAAATCCCATTGCGTGGATGCGCGGCGTGAAGATCTCAGGCTGGGATGTCGAGACCTTGGGAGATGAAATTAGTCACGTCGGTGAAAAATTCACCAAGGTGTCATTTGATTCAGTTGATGTTCGGCAAAGGAAAATTTCTATCTCTCTCAATGGGCCTTGGGGCGCTGAAGGTGCCTCATTATTCTTGAAAGTGGACATCAAATTTCCCATGAGCTATCCCAAGACTGCGATCCCAACATTCGCATTCCAGAAGACAGCAGCTGTCACCGATGAATGGGCTGCGAAGACCACAGCCGAACTACGAACAATTGCTGAAACCTACATGTCCCGAAATAGGGGGTGTCTAGAAGGCGCCGTACGTTATCTTCTAGGTGAGAGCAGCCTGGAAGAAAGTATCGCGTGGATCCTGGACGAAACTGGGGATAACCTCAAGTCCCCCGTCAGCGGCGACATGGAAGGTGAATCCAGTGACGAGGATGAGGTCGGCATGACCCAGAGCCAAGAGCTGGGAATGAGCTCCGAGCTACTTCGCCCTGTCAACGCCAATGTCATGGTGCCAGTGGCTAAAGTGTGCGGAGCACTTTGGGCCAATGATGGCCGCCTCATATGCTTTTTCCCACCAAAACCAAAGGTCGACAAATCAGCTGAGCTGTTTGAGAATATGGGTTTCAAAGAGATGACTCGATGGTCAAGAGGAGACAAAGTTTTCGAAGGCTTCGGCCGGCTACAAACCAACTCACCTGGTCCCCGCAAAATGGGAACGATAAGTACCGATGACGGTGCCTCTAGCGATTCAGAGGAATCTTATACAGACAGCTCGAGCTCTTCAGGCTCCTCTGATGTTCTTTCTGGACTACCGACCCGCTTCCCCGCCTCGCAAACATGGCGCAGTGCCGGCAGCTATGGCATACCTCGACCAAGATCAACGGATAATTCTCAGCGGTCTACTGGCGGCGGTGGCACAGTCAAATCAGAGTTGCCTCAGAACATTGTGTCTATCCATAACCTCAGTGATATGTTACCAGTCAAGCGGGAGTTGGCAAGCCAATATCGTATCTGCGGCAAAGGAACAGACGTATGCGCCCATAATGCAGCCGTTGCCCTTGACGCTGGTTGCTACGAATTGGCTCAGATATGGGGTCTGATCAAACTGATTTTGCATGTCAGGAAACGACCAGGCACTTCGCCCGAGTCCGGCCTCTTGCAAAAGCGTGTGCAGCGAAAGGAGGGCGGGCGTGGTGGTTTGGGCAGAGATGGGTTGTATAGAGACTTGACGGGCAGTATTATCCGGTGGGGGGATCATCCTCTTGGCAGTCACTGGCTAATCCCTGCTCTCTTTGAACACTTCGAAGCCATTGGTGACGTGCAAATGGTGGCAATGCTCTCATGCGTACTACTGGAAGCCAGCCAAGAGGGAGCGTTGGAGAACCAGAGAGCCAAAAACAAACCTAGCCAGCAGGCCTTCTCATTGAATTTCTCTGCCCCATCGACGATCCAAACCAAGCTGCCAGTTGTGACGCCAGGTTCATCTGTTCCTAAAGAGGTACCGCCTATGACCGCTCCCCAGACCTCAGCGCGTTCGTCTAGTGAGATCTGGCGTCTTGATTCTACGCCTCCATATTCAACAGGCACTACGCCCCCTTTCATGTCCCGCCCACGCGGAATCGCTGCTGATCGAAAGTCCCTGAGCCATTCTGCGTCTGTGGCCGCATCGCCCGACCAGCAATCCCAAACGAAGAGTGGATCTGGGTTCGGATCCGTACTGGCTTCGTCATTGTCGCGTTCATTCACATTTGGACCGTCATCTGCGTCGCCGCCGACGAGCAGGCTGGACAAGAAAAAGGGGACACCCCAGGACAGCCCGGGTGTGACAAATGGACAAGTAGTAAGTCATTTCCCTGTTAAACATGGCACAAGTTCGATCTGTCTAACCTCAATTGCTCTCCAGTCACAGGCTCAATCTGACACTGAAAGCGACCATGCACCCGACCCTACACCGCCACCCGCAAAATTCAAGATCACGTACAAGAACCAAAGCGAATTTGAAAGCGACGGACCCGCGCAGCATTCGTTCCTCGACCGAAGCAAAGAGCTATTGTATCAATCATACCGCGCCGCGTATGCGAACCTTTTGGCAATTTGGGACCTTCCCGTCCAACGAAGCGAAGTGCTGAAGATTGGAGCCGTGGCTGAGCGAGTGGACGACCTGAGTTCGAGTATGTACTGGAACAGCATGACCTCTACAGAAACGGTGGTGGATGACCTACAACCGGAGTCAAAACCGCAAGCTCTTGACTTCCAGCGCCACTGCGCTAGCTGCGGTCACGCGTTGCAGCGTTCCATTTTCGATAAACACCCCAACACCCCCGACACGCCGTCGAAGCGACCGCAAGACAACTTATCAGGTCGCCGATGTCCCAATTGCAAGCCACGACGGCCGCTGCCAATCAAACTACCCTGTGTGATCTGCAGCGAGGTGGTCGACGGTATGCTGATTCCCTGCCTGAGCTGCGGGCATGTCAGCTGTTTCGACTGCCACCAACGCTGGTTCCTTCGACCCGCCGACAAGCTCGATAGTCCGTTCGACCACTCAGACCAGAACAAATCCCTTCCAACCTGTCCGACCGGATGCGGCTGCCAATGTTCTGAGCATATCACCGTGGACGTCCCAATGCCCTCGAGGGAGGCAGTATCCCCCGGTACCACAGAGCCTATAACCGTTTCCCACCCCAGCTCTACACAGAGGAAAAATTCTCGTCGCCGACAGTCTGAGCCTCTGACCTTGGACACACCTCGTAAAGAGGTATTACATTCTGGCCAGCTTGAACATGACCTGGACGCGTGGCAAGAGTCATCGCCATTTGCATCTCTTGCCCGGGGTCTCGGCGGTGGCCTGAGTCGTGGCCTGCGGGCGAAAGAGGATCGGAGGAAGAATAACTCTATCGCCCTTGCACCACCGAATGCGAAGAATGCTTGATTTATTGATGGCGTTGAGCGTGACTTTCAGGTTCTTTGCGGATATCCATTGCTTTTTGGGGTCGGTCCTCGAATTCTACTACCCATTGCTCATCGCATATGTAACTATTATTTTATGCTACATTATTAGGTGAATATTAATCATGAATTCAAGATGAAGAAATGATGTCCGCATTTTCGACGATCTGGTCTACGGCAGTCTACGACAGTCACCAGTAAGTACAGAGTAAATAGGGGACGAAGAATAGGCCGAGAACTGAGAAGGGGATGAGTGTCAACAACTCGACATTGGCCATAAATAGCCGTGTAAGCGGTAAGGATAACTAAGGTATGGGCAGGATATCTGTGATCTCGATCCCAAATGCTAAGCCTTGGACTCCAAGGCTTGGAGTCGTTGAGCACAGACATCGGGGGCATGGACCTCCAGAGCTAGTCGGAGCTAGTCAAGGCAGAGCCCAATCACAACGACAAGCTATACTTCCAGCACCTAACATACATGATTCATGACTACAATAGATCACACAGAAGGATAGAGGATAGGATGAACTCGTGGCTTCATTAAATGTATTTCTAGCTTTAAGCAGCAGAGCAAGCAACAGGGCGATCTAAAACGTATTAAAAACCCGAAAGAGTCGCCCAGCAATCACGAATCAGACCGTGCGCCCGCCAATTGTACCAAATCTATTTTTCGAGAGTACCGAAGTTACAGCTGCTTGTAGACAGCATCAGCGCTGGAGACCTCCAGGGTGTTCTTGGCAGACTCCTTGGCGGCGTAGGTGACCTTGCCGTGGTCGATGATGATCACGTAGCGGTAGGTACGGCCCTCCTGGTCAGCCCAGCCGATGCTCTTGGAGAAACGGGCCTCGGGATCGGAGAGGAAGAGCTGGAAGAGGAAAACGTTAGTCAATTGTGTCCGGAATTATTTTTTGGCTGGTAGCATGTGATGAAAAGAGCATTGAATGGGGACAATTGGATAGAGGTTATGAGTCACATACAATATCATCTCCGGTGACACCGTTGGCCTTGCCCCAGGCGCTCATGACGTAGGCATCGTTGTAGGCAAGGACGGCAACCTGGTCAACACCCTTGGCGCGGAGCTCGGGGAGCTTCTGGATGTACTCGGGGACGTGGTTGGCAGAGCAGACGGGAGTGAAGGCACCTGCAGGATGTGGCGGTCAGCGTGAGAACCTTGTGGACGAGATGCAGATATGCAGATTGGAAGAAAAAATATAGAAAGAGCGGTCACGTACCGGGAAGGGCGAAGAGAATGACCTTCTTGTTGGCCCATTCCTTGGAGGCGTAGTAGTTGATGGGGATACCGCAAGAGGTGATCTCGCTGGAGTCCTCAGACCAGGGGATGTAGCTGTTACCTCGTTAGCTGGTGGGATGGCGAAGGTGGGGAGGGGCAACATACGAGAAGACGACGTCGTCGGGGAAGGCGTCACCGGCTTTGAAACCCTTAGACATTTTGAATGTGAATTGAGATTGGAGTGGGAGAATTGGGAGAATTGATAAGAAGTAGAAGATAGAAGGTTGGAAGATGAAGGTTTTGGATTGTGGATACAAGAGGAAGGAAAAGAAGAAGGTACTTAAGGTATTTAAAGATTTACGGCTTACACATATCGGCCCATCGGGATCTTCTGGGCCCTGACCCGTTCGACTTGATTTGAGCCACACTCCAGAGTGACCTGACCCGAAGAAGAAAGATACCGAAGCCTATGGATTAGAAAGAAAGACCGCCGAGAACCGCTGATTAGCTCAGCGGCTTTTTCTTTTATTAATTTATTCACTTTGACCAATCGGATCCCTCCATTTCTGAGTAAATCCGGGCTACCGTCGGGATACTGTAGGATAAAGCTCTTTCGGATTTACTTGAAGAAAGTCAATTGGCCGAAAATGACATGAGGGGCAAAGCTATGATGACATTCTAGCCTGGATTCTCAGGCATTAAGTGACATGATACGATCATGTGATTTGCCTGGTTGCCTTCATGCCTTAATCAACTACCCCTTGGCTACCACTTCAACTCTTTTCACATGTATCACTGTCCTTAACAAGCGTACATTTAGGATTGCAAGTCTCGATTCTCACTCGTGTTTCCACAATAAATGTTCTCAAAATCTCCACTATCATCAAAGTGGCCTTCAAAGTGGCCTCCATAAACACTATCAAGTGAAGTCGGCATACACCGCCGTTTCAAACTCGCTAGTCAACTCCTCGAATCGGGCATCCGCCTGGGAAATAACCTGCGTAAATGTTGCAGCCGCAATACCCTTAGCCCGGTCGATCCACCAGAACAGATTGGGCCGCCCAGCCCACTGCAGTGTACCAGCAGAGCGCTTGCCCGGGATGGCATCCATGTACAGCGGGCCGCCTAGCGCCATCTCAATACGACCAGCATCCATGTCAACCGTAGAACGGAGCGACGCACGAAGCGGGCCGGTTAGCAGCTCCTGAAGATCACTTGAGCCGACTGTCTGCGGCTTGAAGATCTCGTCGATGCTGGTCTTGGAAAGAATCGATCCGCCGTCCGCGAGCACCATGCCAAGGAACTTCGTCCAGTCGAGCGGTGTGGACCACAGCCCGTGGCCGCCGCAGTCGTGCTTGGCTGGGATGTGCGAGAGCCAGGCGCCGCGTTCCAGGCCGTGGTCTTCTGTGCGCTCGTACAACGCGACCAGGCGGTCCATCATTCCTGGGTGCAGCTCGGGGTGGAAGGTTGTCGAGGTCATGCCTAGTGGCTCCCAGATGTTGGTCCGCATGAACTCCTCGAGGGTGGTGTTGTTAATTCGTGCGATGGCCTCGCCGGCCCAGTCGGGGCCGGAACCGTACATCCAGCCCTCTCCTGGCTCAAAGAGGAGTGGGAAGGTTTTCATAACTTCCTGAGGGTATATTAGATTTGTACCGAATTGTGTGGTTGATAGAACTTACAAAGTCGTTGTCAAAGACGCTGTTTGTTTTGCCATTCTGTCTCGCCCATCTCGCCAGCGGCGGGCTGGAATGATAGCCACAGCCGCTTTGGTGGCTCATCAGTAGCCGAAGAGTGATGGTCTTAGTCCGGGGCTTAATCAAGCATCGACCCTCAGTATCAACACCGTTGAGAACCGGGAGAGCACACAGATCTGGCAGGATTGGGGCAACGTCATCATCGAGGGAGATCTGTCCTCGCTCGACACAGATCATGACTGCGACAGTCGTCATAAGCTTGGAGAGAGAAGCCATCCCGTACACAGCGTCAAAGTCAACTTTGGTGGTGGACTCCTGCGACAGTGTCCCCTCGCACAGTCGGTAAAGTTGCTCACCTATCGTCTTTGTTAGTGATCACCTTGTCTGAGGTGGAACTCGTGTCTACGTACCCTGAGTGTTGATGACAGAGCAAACATATGAATGCATGACCGGCTTTGGATCAGCAATTGCTCTTCTGACTGACTGAGAAAATTTCTCCATCCGAATGTGAGGCGAGGCACCATTCAGGCCATTCACGTCATGTACGCCATTCGAACCATTTACACCGTTGGAGCCATTCAGGCCATTGCTCTCAGATTTTTCACTGGCCTTCTCATGAGCTTTGCCATTCAAGCCATTTGTCACAGGCGCAGTTTCTGCAACTGCAGCCCTCGCCTTCGCGAGTGTATCAAAGATAGTCCCTGCCAGACTCTTGGGCGAGCATGAGGGAGCTAGGAGCTGCAAGAATGACATTCCCACGCCGAATTTCTGGCTCAACCAATGAATCAGCTCACTGCCGGACATACTATCGAGTCCAAAGTGCGAGAAAGGACGACTGATATCAATATCCTCAATGGGGATAAACATCAACTTGGCCAGCCGCTTTGCAACAGCGTCCGCCAGTACGATAACGGCCTTATCACGGTCATCGGGAATGTCGGATATCAGCAGGTCATCACCGGTGGCATCGGTTACCACACCGCCAATGTTGCCAGCAGCTTTGCGTGACTCGAGAGTCGTGACAAGTAGTGCTGAGCGGCGATCTTGCTCTATGCGCGTGACCTGTACCATGCTGAGGTCGTGCTTGGAGTACTCGACACCAGTGAGAATGTGTCCCTGCGTGAGACTATCAAAGTGCTTTGACTCTTGTTGCGGGTGCGTGAAACGGTTGAAGTGTCTGATGAACTCCGACTCCTCGGCCTCGATCAGTCCAGACCGCAACAAATTCTCGGCATACTCGGGCTTGCGATTCAGCGTGCCCACGCCTTTGATTGGGCCTAGTGAGATTGTGGCTGCTGGAAGGCCGTCGCGGATGCGTTGCCGGGCTAGGTTGTCCAACACGGCATTGGATGCTGCATAGTTTGACTGTGAGATATGACCGACGTATGTGACTGTCGAGCTAGTCATGAAGAAGAAGTCGAGGTTGGCGTTGGCCTTTATGGTGGTATTGTGGAGGTTCAACGCGCCGTTCACTTTGGGGCGAACAGCAGTGTTGAATTGCTCCAAAGTCATGGTTTCAAAGAAGGCATCCTTGATGATACGTCAGACTCGGAGACGAGAGATGAGGATTTTGCATGAGTTGAACTTACCTGTAGCACCATAGCTGCGTGCACAACTCCCTTGAGCGGTCCCATTGAGATGGCCTGAGCCACAGCTCGCTCGACATCCTCTATCTTGGCCACGTCTCCCTGAATTGTGACTACATTCACACCATTCTCCCGTGCTCGCTTGACGAAGTGAGCAATCTCGGGCTTGTCCTCGCTCGACCTCCCCAGGAAGACGAGATTCCTGGCTCCATGCTCGATCAGAGCGTCAGCCATGCTGTGACCCAGCCCGCCGTGACATCCTGCAAGCACATAGCTGTTGCTGGCGTTGATGCCCCGAGGCCGAAGGGCACCCTTCATTGTGACCTTGTTTGAGGTTGGACCATAAGTCAGTACAACCTTACCAATGTGTTGTCCTTGACCGAAGTAGCGGAGAGCCTTCTCCATCTCGGTGATGTGGAATGTGCTGTCCAATCGAATTGGCTCGATCTTTCCTTCCCGGAGGAGCTTCATCGTGTCGGACAAAAGCCTATTCCAATATTAGCAAGCCTATACATGGCAGACAAAAACCAGGGCAATTCGGGGCTCTCATACCGCTCTGCAATTCTTGGTTTCTCCTCCAGCACATAGTTGAGATCAAAGGAGAAGAAGCCAAGGCTCCGGTCGAAGGCATGTAATCCCATGCTTCCCTTATCTAGGACGTTTCCACGTCCAACGTCAATGAGCCTTCCACACGGTGCCAGGCATTTCAAGGTTTCGTGGAATCCAGGACCAGAGATAGTTGAGAGGACGACGTCAACGCCGCGGCCTCGTGTCTGTTTCAGTAGTTCGTCCTTGAACTCCAGCTTTCGAGACCAGAAGATATGATCATCGGCGATGCCACACTCAGAGATGAGATAGTCTTTCTTTCGTTGTGTTCCTACTGTGGCATAGATCTCAGCTCCCACATACTTGGCATACTGAATAGCAGCAAGTCCCAAACCGCCAGTGGCAGCCTGGATCAACACTGTTTCGTCAGCCTCTAGGTGCGCAAGGTACTCTAACGCATAGATTGCCGTGCCATGTGCTATGCCAACGGCAGCCATCTTCACGAGATCAGCATCATCGTCGAGCTTCAAGCACTTCTGTACTGGGCTGCGAAGGAAGGTGTCATAGAATCCGCGTTCCAGGCAGATAACTTTGTCGCCAGGTTGGAGATGGGTGACGTTCTCTCCTACCCGAGAGATAATACCAGTGCTCTCATTGCTGGACTTGACACTCTCAAAGTTGCCCATTGCAATGACATAGTCCTGTGATGGATAGATCAGCACATTTGCTTGTATGGTCTGTTTTGACACATGCACAAACCTTCATATTCAACCCCACAGCCTTCACCTCAATCTCAACCTCATCGGGACCAAGCACAATGTCACACGTTGGTTTCTCTCGGAAATACACAGTATCCAAAAGACCCGGGGTCTCTAGTGCCAACTGGACATTACCGGTAGTTGGGAAATCTTGCTCAGTTCTCCCTTCTCCAGTGTCAAGCGTGAACTCTTCGTTCAGCTCCATGTCGGGCACAACGCGACTAATATGGATGACACCATCCTTGAGCATGAAGTCTGTCTCACACGTCGCTCTGTTTGCGGAGGTAGCAACCGTGGTCCATACGTTGACGATAGTCTTAGCAAGATCGACCGTTTTGGCGGCATTCGTATCGTCGACATCAAGAGTCGCGAATTTGAGGTTGCGTGTCGAATTCTCGTTCATAAGCACGGTGTTGATACCATGGGCCATTGCTAGCAGCGGATTACCGCCGACAGTCAAGTCGCCTCCTGTAACCCATAGTATGCTTGACGCAGACGAAACGAGCCTCTTTAAGCCGTTGAACTGTTCTGATCGCATGTTTGAGAGCACGGAGGTTTGTACTTCCTCGAGTACGATATACGTCATATCGCTGTCGCCGATATGCTCCATCGAAGGCATTGATTCAAGAGACCAGTGTGCGATAGGGACCTCGGTGAAAGTCTGGCATGCGAGAACCCCATCCTCAATGGCTCGTGCCAACTCATATTGGGCCGTTGAATGAATCTGTAATCGCCTTGTCAGAACACAGTATGCAAGGAATCATGGCGAAAATACGGAAAAGGAAAATAAGGTGAGAGCACGCCACAGGCGTAAAAAGAAACATAGCCAAAGGAAAGACAGAGTACTCACAATAGCAACGCGGGAAATGCCTGCTGCCACATTTCCGTTCGAATGTTCGCCAACACTGCTGGCGACCATTACACTCTCCAACGCCAGTGGTTCGGGGAAGTCAGTCAAAACCATGTCAAGACCCGTGAACCCAGATATCTTAAGCTGCTGCTCCCACGAAGGAAGGGTGCGGAAGGGCCCCAACGGACGGTCAGCATCAAGATCATCGAGACATTCCCAGAAACTGGGCAAGGTGCCGAACGCAAACTGCACAGGGGTAAGACTGCCTGTTTGCGTGATTTCCAGCATCACAAGCTTACCACCTGGCTTGAGCAGGCGACTACAATTCCGAAGCAGTTGATCTGTATTCCCTGGAGCATGCATCACATTCGACGCAAGAATTAGATCATACTCGCCGAGATCGAAGCCCTGCTCAGCGGCATCCACCGACAAATCGAATGTCTTGTAGATCATAGGCGGATACGCGCTGAACAGCTCTTCGGCCTTCTCGAAAAACGCCGGCGAGATATCGGTGAAGGTGTAGTCATGATATCGTTTGGCATGATGGCCAGGCGTGTCACGATCATATGCATTGAGCACATCCAGAGCAATGCTAGTGCAGCTACCTGTGCCGGCGCCAACCTCCAGCACACGCATCGTCGGGTTCTTATGTGCCAAGATGTCGACTACAGATGCCAGGTTCTTCCGTGCCGCATCGTGGATGGACCCGTCTGCGTACACGCGAGCGAGAATCTCTGCTTTCACGGCCAGGTCGATGCCAGCCACTGTGCCGTTGAGGATCTCAATCATGTTCTTGTAGACTATGGCGTTGAACTCGAGCTGCGGGAAGTCTTCTGGCAACTCGGAGAGAAGCTGTGCGATACGCTGCTCTCGCTGCTGGGGATCTAGAGTCGTGGCATTTTCTTCACAAAGGATCATGCGTCCAGCTGCTGCTTCGGCCTTCACGTGGGACATCCAGTTGTAGAATCCGAGCACCCACTTTAGCGACGGGTCTGTTGGGAGATCATCCGGCTGCACCATGTCCAGGGCACCACAGATGTACAGAACTGTCACTGTCTCAAGCCGCGTTCGGATATTGTAGACCTCATCGAGGTAGGCTGCCCCAGAGACCGAGTGGAAATCGCTGTGGTACAGACTGTGAGCGCCGTCTGTATCCAGGAATGCTATGTCCGGCTTCCACTGTAGGCGGTAGTAAGGCTCGCGCGCGTTTTCTTTGTTCATTTTCTCTTGGCTTCCTTGGTTCTCAAATTGCCGCCATTTGACATTGCGCGCTGCGATGATCTCAAAGCCGCTATCCGTGGTTAGGGTTGAGTGGGATCCACCGCTGCGGGCACCCTCAGTCCAGGCAACACTGTCGATGACCCCTGTCTGGTTCTTCGCCCATGAAGACGGGCTAATCGTCATCTCTTCGATAAAGACGGGGATTTGGGTAGCTGCCTCTTGGTCCGCACGGCTGGTGTATACCGAAGCTACCCGTCCCTGGAGTACGGCGTCGATAGTCAGAGGGTGAATCGCATACCGAGACTCATACTGTGTGGTCTTTTCCGCTGTTTTGAGGATAGGAGCTTTGGCGCGAGCACGGGAAGCATGAGGCAGTACTTCGATCTCGTCGATAACTCGGAAGAGAGGACCGAAGTCGAAGCCTCGATACTTCAGTCGCTCATACCACACATCTTTGCCAAAGGTCTGCTCAAAGACGGGCTCTTCGGTCTCATTGTTGAAGGGGACTCTCTCTGTCTTTTTCCCGTTTGTCAATTCGAACGATACTATGCCTTGGGCATGCTCAATCCACCGGTCGTCCGCCACGGAACAGATCTTGAACTCGAATCTGTTGGATGAGATGGAGGCATCTGTGGGACGTAAATTGATCATGACATCTGCGGTGCCACTAGCCGGAAGAATAAGAGCCGCTTTGATCGTCACGGTCTGAAGACGGAATCTCGCATCCTCGAAGTCAAATGGTGGACCATCAAGCGTGGTATCTTCAGCAAACTGGGCTGCCGCTTCCACGGCCATGGCAAGATATGCCGCACCAGGTACAATGATGGCACTTCCAATCTAAATCAAGGCCATATTAATAAGCATTTTGGTCCGGAAACTTGCAGATTGTTTCAGATTGGACAAGGTGTAGTCTTACCACATGGTCTTTGATCCAGGGCACATCATCCAGGCGAAGATAATTTCTCCAAATGGGCTCCATACGATTCCCTCCCGGCAGCCGACTGCCAATCAGGTCATGACGTGGGTGGGTAGCGAATTTGTAGTCCTGAGTAGAGCGATTGACAATCAAGGGCTGCGGAGTCTCGTGGTTCCACGGGTACTTTGGAAGATCAAGAATGATCTTGTTTGGACGATAGGAGGTATGACCATTGACATGAAGGAGATTGAGTGGGTAGCCTTTGATGAACAGGCTTGTTGCAAGCTGCATCATGTCATCTTCGGCGTCATGTCCGCGCTCAAGTGTCTGGTCGTATGTCACCTTTGGAGCAATCCCCAGACTCACGTTCCAGATATTTGCAACCTCGGGCGATGCAATAATCTGCCGAATGGGACCCTTGAGGGAACTATGAGGCTGTGAATGTGTTAGCTAGAGAGCACCAACTGGTGAAGTCGATAAAAGATAGACATAATAACTTACGCCTATCTCAATAAGGCAATCAACGTGGCGGGCCTCGGGGCCAAACTTCAGACCCAGAAGATGTTTCATAGCAGGATCAAAAAGAACGGGACTTTCCAAGTTCTTTTGCCAGTAGCTTCCATCAATATCCCCAGGCTCTAGCTGAGCCAGAGTCACGGAAGAAACCATCACTGGTCGTGGCTCGTTGTCATCAATAAGGGCCACGGCGCCATTGGTATGGCGAGCCGTAGCTTCGAAAATAGCCTCGCTGTAACCTGATCCCACCTCTTTCATGCTCGGGGAATGGTAAGCCTTTCCACCAGTTGGGAGTTTCTTGCAAAGAATTGAACGCTGTTTCAAAATTTTGTGCAAAGCATCCATGGGCTCTGTTTTACCGCTCAGCGTGACACTCTCGGGCGAGTTGATACAGGCAACAGCAGCATCGGCAGACGAAATGCCCCTCTCGACAAGAACCTTCTCTGCCTCACTTGCACTAAGTGCAACTGCCATCATAGTTCCCGGAGCCTGTGTGAGGGCGGCATGTACACCCCTCAGATAGGCTGCTATTATGGCGTCTTCTGCAGTGATTAATTTGGCCGCATATGCGGCAGCGAGCTCACCAGACGAGTGACCAATGGTAGCTTCGGGCTTCACCCCCCAATCGCGGAGTAAATTGACAATCGCAATTTGGATAGCGGTGCAGATAGGTTGGGAGAAGGAGACTTCGCCAATCTTGCTCGTCTCGGCGGGCTCCAGCAGGATTTCTGTGAGGAATGTCTCAGCACCAGTACATGTCACAGAGTACACTAACAGAGGAGAGCATTATACAAACGTACCTTTCAACGACCACGTTGGTCGCTGTTTCAAGCGTGAAAGAGCCAGGTCAAGCTTTTTGAAAGTTTGGCGCACAGATGGGTAGCAGTCCAACAGCTGTCGGCCCATCTCGGCCCACTGAGCACCTTGTCCGGTGAAGACGAAGGCTACTGTTGGGACGCTGTTATTTGTACGACCGGTAACTGGGTCTCCAATCTTCAACGTCTTGCCGCTGCTGATCTCCACTGGGATCATGGCCCGGTGGGAGAACCGTGTTCGGCGGGCAATCATGGTATACAGAAGCTCATGGATATCGTGGGTCTGCTTGCCCAACACTTGAATTAAATCTTCCAATCTTTTGCGCATGGAATGATCGTCATGCCCTGTAACCGGCAGCAGAAACTTCTTCTGAAGTATTGTGCTGTATGGGTCGACTTCAGGAGTTGCATTAGACGGGTTAGAGAAGCCGATGCTCTTGAAATACTCATCAACGCCATCAATGACAACGTGTCCGTTGGCACCGCCATAGCCAGATGAGTTAACTGAAGAACGCTTCTTTTTGCCTTCTGGCCAGGGTGTGTTCTTGGTAACCACAGCTAGGGCGCCTCCTTTGAGATCCACTGTGATAACACGCCTATCAGTTTAAGCCAAATCTGGTCGCACAAATGGATACTCACAAGCGGGATTTAGTTTCTTCACACCGATAGTGCCAGGGATAACTCCGTTTTCCATCGCTAGCACCACCTTCATGATGCTTGTGATTGCCGAGCAGGCCTCTCCGTGACCGACCTGCGGCTTGGTCGACCCAATGCATAGTGGATCGTGCCATTCACGATGGCTTCCAAACACATTGCCAATAGCGGTTGTCTCGATAGGGTCTCCTGCGGGAGTTCCTGTTCCGTGGCACTCCACATAGCCGACTGAATTATAGTCGAGAGGACCTGAATGCTCATAAGCCTTACGGATAGACAGTTCTTGAGCGAGGGCACTGGGGAGAGTAATGCCATTGTTTTTGCCGTTCCTGTATGCGAGTCGGATTAGGTGCCAAGCCCCGCGAGAATGACAGATACCGTTCAATAAAGATCAGGTGACTTACGCAGTCAAGGATGACCCTCGAATGACACCACGGATAGGATCACCGTCCCGAATCGCATCTGACACACGCTTCAAGTACAGAACGTTGATGGCTTCTCCGCGAGAGTAACCGTCTGCGGATGCATCGAATGCATGACACTGCGCAGTAGGAGAAAGGGCGCCAATCTGACCAATGGCAAAATGATACTCAAGGGTGAGAATCAAGTTAACTCCGCCGACGAAGGCAGCGGGAACTTCACCATTGCGGAGAGCTTGTACTGCAAAGTGTAGTGCATACAGTGTTGAAGAACATGCTGTGTCCATGGTAACGCTGGATTAAATGTGTCAGTTTGGACAGTCCAATTTCCGGCGACTCAATCTTCAGAGGAAAAGTCAAGAGTCATGATGCCCACCAATCCACCAAAAGCAAATACCAAGGAAAAGGAAACAGACCTGGGTCCGTGGAGGTTATACATGTAGCTCACACGGTTACTGACTGTCGTTCTACCCATCCCCAAAACAGCCATGCCCTCAATCCTCTCGGGCTCCTTGAATGCCAGTGTCTCATAGTCGCTGGCAAAGTTGCCCACATACACACCAGTCATGGTACCAGAGACATCCTCGAGTGTGATGCCTCCAGATTCAAGACACTCAAAGCAGCACTCGAGTAGCTGACGCTGCTGGGGATCGAGGCACAGAGTATCCGAGGCAGACATGCCAAAGAAGCCGGCGTCAAAGTGTTCAAGGTCATTTGCAATGCAGTAACCCTCCTTGTATCGTATGTTTCCGGGTCGTCCTTTTTGCGGATTGTAGAAGGCATCGGCATTGAACCGGTTACTTGGGAAAGGGCCACGTGCGAGCTTTTGGCTCATCAAAAGATCCCAGAAGGACTTGGGATCCTGAACATCACCGGGAAGTCGGCATGCTAATAGAGCACGGGTCAGGGTTAGTCAGGTGCAGGGCTGCGACTGATAATCAGGGGTGGAAGAGAAGGAGCGGGGGTCACGAGAAAAACGCAGCGTGAATGACTTGCCCATTCCAACAATGGCAATCCCCTCATCTTGGAGATCGCTCATTTTTGCGATCTGAAATAATAATAAAAGCGTCAAAGGCTAAGTAAGGATGGGAGGGACTGAAATGGAAGTAAAAGATCAGACTAAGGTTATCAAACACTGAGCAACAGGTAGAGATGAGAACAACAAGTAAATATTGAATATTACTCTTTATATCTTGTAGACATACGATGCCTTTGGGAAGGACATCTGACATCTCTATAGCCCCCAAAAGGATCATGTACTCCATTCCGGGTATGTATCCAATCATGCTTGCACATAGACCATGGTCTAGGTATGCATTTGCCATATCCAGTGGCTCTCCGGCATCGACATGTAATCTTAGTAGCTTGCCTAGGGGTCAATATGGATCAAACCTTCGATAGGCCAATCTAATGCACCTCCTCACACGGTCTGGTGAGATCGAAAGAGGCTCATTCTGTCGTATTGGGAGATACGGTCCCGGCATGAAAGGCGACATTACATTATCCGCATTAGGGCTTCTGATGCAAGAGTAACAAGACCGAGTCAGCCTTGGGGTCCACCGCGGATCTCAAAGGTTGCTATCGACATGTCCCGCTAAACTTTCAACTTACTGACCCGAATGGAGCAGAGAGGAATCAGCCTCGGACACGGTGATATGCGGATCTACGCTCTCCTGTGAGCGATTGTAGTAAGGCCAAAGCTACACCATACCAAGTCCAATGGTGTGGAGTAGTCTTCTATTGGACGGGCTATCATGTCCTGGGTAAAGGTTGTGAGTTCGCGAGTCTCCAGAGGCTCCGTGGGCTCCTTGGCCTGTGTCTATACCCAGACAGACCCCAAGAATTATACCCCGCCATTGCTTCAAATCCGAATCCCGGAAAACGACAAACATCAATCTGTAAATAGAACGGGGGAACATCCAGTACCTGAGTTACTATACTTCGTCGCACCTATAACGAAGTATATCCCTCATTTAAATGATCCTTCACTACAACAAGCCACATAGATGCAGATAAGATCATAAGGTTATGTGGCTAAGGGCACATTCTCCAGGGCTGCCTTGCATATGCATGATGCATGTCAGAAATGAAAGATCATTGGTGAGCTGCAGGGGCCGGAGACTGCATCTTATTCTTACATGATGCCGGCGCGGAAAACACCTGCGCCAAGATCCTACCTTTCAATTAGTACTACACCTTTGTGCAGGCTTGGATATGCACACCCGGATCCTGCATGGGAATAGGAAACGGAGACCGGGGAAAGCTGCATCAACATAAGCGCTAAAAAAGACCAAGAACCGCCTTGAAGTTACCCGGAGAATTGTAAATGGCACGTTGCATGTTGCTAACAGAATTACCAATCAAAAACCCAATCAAAGCATTGAAACAGCAGCGATAGGAAGCAAGTCCAGTGTGGAAGCAAATATAGGAATTAGCATACGTAGAATGGGATATGCCCTTAGTAGACGGGTGATCATAAACGGAACCAGACGGTGACGACTGCGAGTGAGTGCACATATGTGTACGTAGTATCTCTGTTCTAAGTCATCAGCTGAACTCACTTGAGCCTTGCTGTACCTGAAGAAGAAGGTCTAGTTCTACTAGGTTCAGGAAACCTATCGCGCAGGCTCTGGGAATTGAGGCTGAAATCCATTCGGCAATGCAACCGTGGGCAAAAGTTGGCAAGATTTTGAGTTGTAGAAAATGCCTCTCTGGGCTATAGGTTTTTCGCAAAGCAGGGAGATTCTCCTCGTCTTCCCAGAGGAAATCCTCCCACCCTGGAGTCACGTTAGTCATTACGAGGTGATGAAAGCCCTTAACCTCGCGAAGGGTATTGCGCATAGCCTCCTCAAACTCTGGCAGTGTTCTGAACCGATCTGCGGAATCACAGTCCTCGATGAGACGCTCGAGGGAGTTAAGGGAATAGTAGGCATAGGCGGCGTGGCAATCGCAAGTGGACAGAAGCGAGAGGTAAATTAGTAGGGAACGCGGGGTTGAAGGAATTGTGTAGGGAAGGAGCGCGTTACAACTAAGCATGCCATGCGTAGATAGCAGATTTGGAAGGAGTTGAATGTTGATTGTTGATCCAGGCGCGAAGATAGCGGCCACCTAGGGTCAAATGCGCTAAAATTACTTTGGCAGAAAACGATACGTCATAGAGCGGTGTCAAAAGCGGTATGGAGATGTTCCTAAACAGGGAATTAGTGGGGAGATTTTAGTGCATTTGACCCTGGCCGCTATCTTCGCATCCGGGTCACTCGTTCACTCGTTCTCAATCCACTTGACGTTGCTAGTCTAGTACACAAGGTTTGGAATTTGTATTACATTTGCACAAATGTTGATACGGGTAATACTGGCTAGGCGCTCCTCCGTAGCACTTTGCTACCCATTCCCAACCGCAAATTTGCGGCCATGGTTTGCTTCAGCTTACCTATATTACGGAGAATTCCCAAATAGCTCCAGAGTCTCTCTTCTAAGACTCTTCTTACCTTCATAATTATCTTCAGAAATGAGAGAGTATCATGGCTTCTCCTGGTGGTAACATGTTTCATCTTGACCTTGACTTCAGAACAACCTTTACTGGATTCAGTGCAGTTGCCCTGAGCGGACTGCTAGTCTCCAGACTCTTGTCCAAGCGTAGGGCCAAAACCGACGAGGGCCCGGGCTTTCTCAGGTCTTTCTTGCTCTTCTTCTACTCTTGTTTCATCAAGCCACACAACGGTGGCAACAAAAGAACCCAGCAAGATGCCCTCGAAAGCTTCTATAAGACGCAAGCTGGAGCTTACGATGCAACCAGAAAGATCCTCCTTCAAGGCAGGGAGGACATGCTCGCGCTCATTGTGGCACAGTTGAAGGCTAAGACTAAAGACCACAAGAAGGGCAAAATCTGGGTTGACGTGAGTGGTCTAACATCCGGAGATTCAGTCCTGGACCATTTGTTGATCTGCCGATCCTCGACTTACGCGATTTATAGATTGGCGGTGGAACGGGATGGAATATCGAAGCCATGTCTGCCTTTGTCAATGTCCCTGAGTTCTTCTCGAGTGTGTATCTGGTTGATTTCTCCCCATCCCTTTGTGAAGTTGCCCGACGACGCTTCCGGCGCCTTGGTTGGAAGAATGTCAAGGTGGTTTGTCAAGATGCGAGCAAGTTTCGTCTCGAGGATCATAGCTGTGCGGATCTCATCACTATGTCTTACAGCCTGTCCATGATTGTGAGTGTAAGGACGATACGCTATCAAGGCATCAAATTAACAGTCTATACGCGCAGCCTGATTATCACTCGGTCATCGAATCACTCATTTCGCTGGTCTCTCCAGACGGACTGATAGGGGCCATTGATTTTTACGCGCAGTCCAGGGTGGACTTTTCTTTTAGGAACTACACTGGTGGATTAGTCGGACGTCATGTCAATTGGTTCCTGAGAACATTCTGGCGCGCCTGGTTCGACCTCGACCGAGTAGGCCTCGAGGGCAGTCGCCGAGACTATCTCGAGTACAAATTTGGTACAGTGCTCAACATCAATACCCGGAACTACTCTCTCGGCCGCATTCCGTATTACATATGGATTGGGCGTCATAGGAAACACTTCTTGCGCACGAGTCTTGCCCATGAGGAAACTATTGCTATTGCCACACAGCCACCTTACAGACAGGATAACACCTCATCTGGCGCGGTGAAGAGACTTACACCAAAGAACCGCCCCAAAGCTTTCAAGGCGGCGATTCAGAACATTTCTGCAAACATTCCACTGCCCTCGTTCTTTTACCAGAACCACCACTGGCGTATCTACTACGATGACCAGCTTCCAAAACATACTCAATTCAACAATGAGTACATCTATGCCTTTACCTGGGAAGACGCGCGAGTAGATGAGCATTTACTTAACCTCGGAACAGAAGACGTGGTTTTAGCCATCACCAGCGCTGGCGATAACATACTCTCCTACGCGACCAAGAGCCCAGCTAAAATTCACGCCGTCGATCTCAATCCCGCGCAAAACCACCTCCTCGAGCTGAAGGTAGCGTCGTACACTGCCTTGCCTTATGAGGACTTCTGGAGACTCTTCGGCGAGGGCAAACACTCTGATTTCCGCGCACTGTTGCTCACTGAGCTATCTCCGCACCTGTCCAGTCGAGCATTTCAATACTGGTTCAATAACATACATGTCTTCTCTGATACCAATGGCCGCGGTCTGTATGATACCGGAGGTTCGCGCCATGCTATTCGCGCCATTCGCTGGATCTCACGCATATTCGGATGCCGTCCTGCCTTCCGGGATTTTCTCACCTCGCAAACACTGAAGGAGCAACGCGATATCTGGGCCAACAGGATCCGACCAGTCATGCTCTCAACACTCGTGTGCCGATTCGTTGTCAGCCAAGAGAGTTTCCTTTGGACCGCTCTTGGCGTCCCCAAGAATCAGCTCGCAATGATCGAGAGCGACCACGCCGAGAGCGAGGCAGTCAATGGCCCCAACCCGACTGACAGAAAAACCCGCTCTCATGCAATTTGGAGATACATGGTCAACACTCTCGATCCAGTCGCCGAGCAGACGCATATCGGTGTGGATAATCCCTACTATCACGTATGCATGACAGGCGCCTACACCCGCAGTTGTCACCCGGATTACCTGTCCGAAGAGGCCCACGCCAAGCTCTCCCGTCCAGGAGCTCTAGATGCTCTGCGCATCCACACGGGCGAGGTGGATGAGGTGCTCAACGAGATGGCCCCTGACTCGCTGACAGTCGTCGTTGTCATGGACAGTATGGACTGGTTCGACCCTGGCGCCAAAGCTGCAGCCTGTCAGATTTCCAAATTACGCCGCGCCCTCAAGATGGGTGGTCGCGTCTTGCTGCGCTCATCAGCACTAGTTCCTTGGTATATCAAGACGTTCGAGGCCTACGGCTTTTCTCCGAAGCAGGTTGGCGCCCGCAGCAGTGGGGTATGCATTGACCGCGTCAACATGTATGCATCTTGTTGGATCTGCACGAAGCTGGAGCACTTCACTGTGGAGACTGTTGGAGAGTCGAACATCGCGGGATTCTCTCTCGATGTCTCTGGTTGAGGTACACGTAATTTATTGCAACCTGGGCGGTACTGCATGATACCGCTAGCGTCTCGGCGCGTTGCCGAGACGGCCCGTCTACCTAGTGGATGTTACGGTGGGACCTTTATTCAATCTCATTCAGCCATGGATGAGCTTTGATAGCGGAGGAAAGGATTTGTTATCTGCTATTACAGTGTAGATTGGTACCTCTCATTTATCAATCCATTACTTCCATATCATCATCCCAATACACTGTACAAGCTTGGATCGAGACCGAACACGGAACCATATGAACGATACTACCTACACAGTAGTACAACCATCATCGTCCTATCAATTCAATTAAAATCAATAATTTGCAGGCGTACCTTCTACATGTACATACATAGGTCGTGGAATCGTCCTGCCATGTGCAGGCGCAGGGTAACATGCAGCATTGAGTCAATATCCGCAGTTGAGACAATTTCCATTACAGCTACCTAGCGCAATTGCTGGCCGCAGGCTCAGCTGAGTCCAATCCTGGAGGCTCTCCGGGATTTCCTCCGTCTGGATCTAGGTAAAGATAAGGACAATGTCAGTATCACAGACAGCAGCGGACTTCAAATGCCAGTCGTTTTCAGAAGGCAATAAGGCAATGCGTCGCGTTAGCTCGCCAGTTGGCCAGAACTAGCCAGTTGACTCAATGGTCAGATGGCAAGAAGGCATTGTGTCCCGTTAGCTCGCCAGTTATCCCGAAGATCTACCGTCAAGAGTCTGCGTCTGCTGACGTAGTCTACATGTACATAGGTCGTTGAATTCTTCCTCTACGTGCAGGCGCAGCTCATTCGACATGCAGCATTGAGTTAATATCCGCAGCTGGGACAACTTCTATTACAGCTAGCGCAGCCTATGTAGATAAATTGTATACATAAAGCTGGGCGCCTAGTAATATCGGAGACTTTCGATTGATCATTTGCCTTTCTTTGGTCTGAAACCCTCCGTAGACATCAAAAGTACGGTCCGTTGACAAATAACCCCCAATTTTATCATCTTACTGGGGGCCAAATACAGCGTAGAAGACATTCAAGTCTTGGCCGTAAATGGTGCCAGTCTTGAGAGCGCTACTCCGGATATGTGCCTCCAATAACGGATTCGCAGATGTACATCCAAGACCCTTGGCGCAGTCGCATGCCTAGCAGGGACAAATAAGCTGACCGCAGCAGAGGAGATTTTGATCTTACGGTTATCAGACCATTCCGTAGCAAGAACGTGGAATTCATCTCCGCACAGTAGTTACATTGTGGCTTTCAGCCACAAGATCCGTTATTAGCGCCGTAGCCCGTAACTAGCGGGAGTGGATCTTGATGATTGTCCTTCTTGGCAGGTGCTGACGGCTGATCGCCTTGGAAATGCGGAGGGCGGATAGCTCTAACCTTATTAGGGGAAGATCGACCCGGATACCGGATTTCGGAGCGGGATTCGGGATTGAAGTGTGAGCTGCCCTAATGTTGCTGTGATACCACGTCCACCGAGATCCCATGGCAGGAACAGCTCTTTCAATGAGGGATGAATCACCACCAACAGATGCAGCTGGACAACAGTCTCTTCAGACACTGCCAGAACAGCAACAGGAGCACGATGCATCAGCGCTACCTGATGCAAACACCATCACTCCGAAGAAGACATGGCGCTTTTGGGCCGTGTTCCCAGCACTATGCGTGACGACCTTTCTCTCGGCCCTCGATACGTCCATTCTCTCGACGGCGCTTCCAACCATTGCACTCGATATCGACGCCGGCGAGCTGTACATGTGGATTACAAACTCATATATCCTGTCATCGACGGTTGTCCTCCCGCTATTTGGCCAGACTGCAAATATATTCGGTCGGCGATGGATGTTGATTATCTCGGTCGTCATATTTGCCCTGGGTAGTGGCATGGCGGGCGGTGCAAATAACACGGGTCTCCTCATCGCAGGACGGACAATCCAAGGCATCGGCGGCGGCGGTATCAACACGCTCGTTGACATCGTGATATGTGACTTGGTTCCCCTGCGCCAGCGAGGCAAGTATGTTGCGCTCATGGCAGCCGTGTGGGCAGTTGGAACGGTCATCGGCCCGGTTCTGGGCGGCGCGTTCGCCCAGTACATATCCTGGCGTTGGGTCTTCTATATCAACCTGCCGCTTTGCGCTGCGTCACTTGTCCTCTTAGTGCTATTTCTTCGTGTTACACACCCTCCCGGCAGTGGTACAGCATGGCAGCAGCTCAAGCGTGTGGATCTGGTCGGGAATGCTATTCTCACGACTGCAGTCATCTCGATCTTGCTCGCGCTAACTTGGGCGGGGACGCTGTACGCCTGGTCTTCGTGGCGGGTGCTTCTACCACTCATCCTGGGGCTTGCAGGACTGTTTCTCTTCTACTGTCATCAGGTCTCACGGTTCTGTGCTGAGCCCTCGATTCCAATCCAGCTCTTCTCGAGCGCTACAGGGATGTGCGCCCTGTGGATAGCTTTCCTTCAGTCTGTCCTGCTGTACTGGGTCGGGTATTTCCTGCCCGTTTACTTCCAGGCTATACGTAGCGCCACTGCTACAGAATCCGGGCTGTACGTCCTCCCCATCACTGCGGCAATTGCGCCATTCGGCATCATCACCGGAGTCCTCATCGCCATCACGGGCAAATACCGGATCTTCCACTTTGTAGGGTATGTTTTTCTCACGATCGCCAGCGGTCTTTTCTCCCTACTGGATGAGAATTCGCCCGCCCGTGACTGGGCCGGCTTTCAAATAATCTTCGGTGCAGGCTCGGGGATGATCTTCTCCAGCACTTTACCTCCGATCCAGGCCGCGTTGCCCGAATCCGATGTGGCTACTGCAACATCTACCTGGGCATTTATGCGCAGCTTTGGGTGTATTTGGGGCATTGTTCTCCCGACCACTATTTTCAACGCGCGGGTCCAGGAGCTGCTATATCGCGTCAGTGATGTATCTTTGCGCGGGAAGCTTGCGAATGGTGGTGCATATGCCATGGCTAGCGAAGGGCTGACACGGACTTTGAGTGATGCTCCGAAGCTTTTGGCGGAAGTTCTTAGTGTTTACCAGGATAGTTTGCGGTGGGTTTGGTGGATTTCGATCCCTTTCGGGGGGATCGGACTGCTTCTCTGCGTACCCATCAAGCAGCTGGAGCTCGCCAAGGACTTGCACACTGAATTTGGCTTATCGGAGACCAGCACGAGAGCACAAGAGCGGTGAAGTGGATGGATGTGTTGTGTCTGTGTGACGGACTTCCGCAAGCCCAACATTGTCATTGGGCCCAGAACACCAACCAAAAGCCTAAATTCATGCATACAGTACATAACTACGGTCTTGGTGTTCATAAACTTGCTGCTAACTTTTTTTACGCATGTTCTAGTCTGTAAGAGTGAAGAAAAAGGTGGGAGGACTGGCTGCACTGGCATCAGCTTTGCGGCTGAGAACACCCCGGGGCCCGGGAGAACCTGGGAAACTTCGGGCTACAGCCTACATCATCATCCACGGGCGTTCTTAGTGGGTCAGCAGAGAGTGATCTGGCCAGCCATAACGAGAAACCTTACAAACGAAGCAACTCTGAACGACAGCTTTCCTTACGTCCGTAGAAGTCGACCGGTTCTGACGGACTTAATGGAGATGCTGACATCCGCCAAGGCTTCCCAGCCACTTAAAGGGGCCTCGCCCTCGCCCGTTAGTCCGACAACAACCAAGCAAATAAGCAAATATGGTGTCCCTCGAAACAGTACAGAAGAGCAACTCTGCTCTGAAGGGGTATGGCCCTAATCTGGTGGCAGTTTTCGGTAGGCCAAGATGTTTCTCTGCAAACCCGGGCGGATGCTCACATATCTCTAGTCGGCGGCACCAGCGGCATTGGAGAGTCTACCGCCCGTGCTTTTGTGAGCTCAGCTGTATCGCCGCGCGTTTACCTCGTGGGACGAAGTGAAACACGAGCTTCCAAGATCATCGAGGATCTCCGCGCCCTGAACCCCGATGGGCATATTAGTTTCATCAAAGGCGACGTGTCGCGTCTGCAGGAGGTAGACCAGGCCTGCAAGACAATTCAAGCAAAGGAGGAAAAGGTCAATTTACTTGTCCTGAGCGCTGGAGTATTGACTGTGA
This sequence comes from Penicillium bovifimosum, assembly GCF_028826915.1. Taxonomy (NCBI): domain Eukaryota; kingdom Fungi; phylum Ascomycota; class Eurotiomycetes; order Eurotiales; family Aspergillaceae; genus Penicillium; species Penicillium bovifimosum. The sequence continues at coordinate 2,953,912 of NW_026622711.1, forward strand.
AGGGACGTGATGGTGCGTATTTTCACTTATATTCGCCGCCCTGTCGGGGGATGTTGTACCGTGCCAATTCAACACACTAACCTAAGGATAACAGAGACCGACGAAGGCTTAGACAAGAAACTCAGTCTTCATTATTACTCGCGCATGCGGTTCCTATACAACCTATTGCCCCAATTAACAAAAGCTGCCAACGCCGAAGATGCCGCCCCTGGCAAACAGAGAAATCTGTCGACTGTCCTCTCAGTTCTTGATGCCCGCGGCAACTCATCCTTAATTCTGAATGACTTGTCCTTGAAGGACAATTACACTCTGCGCAACTGCGCCAACCATGCAATTACCATGACGTCGCTGTCTATGGAGGAGCTTGCCGCTGCGTATCCCTCGACATCCTTTGTTCATGCATATCCGGGTATCGTCAAAACGAGTCTGGTGCGCGATCGTGGCTTTTTGATGAAGACTGCAATGAACGCCATGATGGTGTTGCTCACTCCATTCACTGTTCCACTTGAGGAGTGCGGACAGAGGCATCTGTATGCCGCGACCAATCCTAGCTTCTCGCCTAGGGGCTTGGACGGCGGTGATGCCGCGATTGGTTCCGATGGGGTTCGCGGTTCTGGTGCCTACTTGGTTGGATCAGACTCAGCGACCCTCCCTGATCAGAAGGTTTTGCAGGGTTATCGTGAGGACGGAACCAGGGGTGTGGTCTGGAAACATACTCTTGATATCTTCAAGAGCATTTGTGGTGATCAGGGTAGTGATACCCAGGCTTGATGAAGTAATGTTGATGAATTGTATAGTTATATCCGCTAACTTAGTCGAATCATAGTGTCTAATAAATGCCTAATAACAATGACAGTCTCACATATCCTATTTCATCAATGCCTGGTATCATTAACATGCTCCGTCGTCTCCATCAACCGCGCCAAAGTAACCGCCTCCCTCAACGCCCGCCCAACATGACCCCGCACACCAGCCTCCTCCATAACCATCAAGCCGCCAATCGTACATCCCTCCGGCGAAGTCCCCTGATCCTTCAGCAGCGCCGGATGAACCCCACTCTGCAACATCGTCGCAGTCCCCTGCATCGACTGAAAAATCATAGTATGCGCCAAATCCCTCGGCAGCCCAACCGCCACCGCAGCATCAATCATCGCATCACAAATAACAGCAAAGAAAGCCGGCGTCGAGCCCCCAACAGCCGTAGTCGCATTCATCAGTCTCGGCTCAACATGCACAACCTTCCCAATCTGCTCAAAAATCCACGTCGTGACCTCTAGATACTTTCCCGGCAACGCAAGCTCGGAGGTCTCGATTGCCGTCAATGACTGGGAAACCTGTGCCGCAATATTGGGCAGTGTGCGCACGACCCAGGCCCGGCCGGCGACGTTGTTGGCTGTTGTGGGACTGCCGTAGAGTGTGGTTTCGAGCTTCTGTCTTGTCCAGCCCGCTGCGATGCTGATGAGGAGTTTTCCGGATAGTGCTTCGCGTAGACCTGGTTGGCGTAGGACGGATTCTATATCGGCCGGGTCGGGGCCTAGGATTATGACATCTGCGTATTGGACGGCTTCGACGTTGTTGTTACGGACTACGCCTATGTTGCCCTCTGTGCCGAAGCGGGTGGTTATTCGGTTTGCTGAGCTTTCACTGCGCACGCAGGCGATGACACTGTTGAATACGCGATGGTTGGGCTTTTTTGCTGGTGCGTTGGCTAGACCGTCTAGGATGGCGATGCCCAGGTTTCCTTGGGGGTTTTAGTTGATATCGTTTGCTTATGAGGTTGTACACTTACCACATCCAAGGATGCAGAGGGTTGCGTTCTCAATCTCGGCCATATTGTAATTGAATCAAGTTCAAAGCTGTATGTTAACTTGACTTCGGATAGACTCATAGACCCAAAGAAGCAGAGAAAAGTTGTCTTTTGAAGCACATCGGCAGCCATCCCGGAGAATTGGCCTGTACCCCGCTTGTCGGCGCTTAAAGTCTGTCGCAGTTTGTCGTGACTCGTGAGGCAAGGCTATTAGGTATTTCTAGGTACCTAGGAGTCCACTGATATTTGATAAAATTTGTTACTCAGAGGTTTCCGCGATTTCCGCCGTAGGGGGCTAAGGGTGCACTCCTGTACCTACCACCTATGCCCGGTCTGTCGGGCTCGACCTATATATTGATCGAACTTTCAACCTGGAGGCCGCTGCATCACTATTTATACCACCTAGCCTTTATTACTATATATGCACGCAACCGTGGAGAATACCTTCCAGTAGACAGTAGTCCTAAAACTGCATGTGAGATTGGGACATAACCAAGGAGCTGTTATAGACAGTTAGACAGGAGTAGAACTGGTGGAACTGGAGAAAACCCGTGATCGGGCGACCAAGCCGATGATCGGCTACGGCACCGTAATCGGCACTCGCATCAAAATTTCCCCTCACGGCCTCCTCACGATCTCCTCACGACTATCTTCGATGCGGGCTTCTTTCAACAAAACAGGCCAAAGCACGATTTCCATAAATAGTTCTCCAACTTCGCAAAACATGACGCTATTTGGAACGCGCTTTCCCGCGGGGGAGCAAGGATACTACTATATCATCCCATTAACAGGCACATGAACGAACTCGACGTGTTATCTCTCTCATTATGGTCGTTTCCACATCTGATGCCATTATCATCATCGGCGCAGGCGCTCTCGCACTTTCTACTGCATTACATCTCTCCCAACAAGGCTATACCAATGTTTCGGTATTCGCCAAGGAGCAACATATTCCATCTGGGAACTTGACACCTGTAGTGTACCCTAGAAGCACCGTTTTCTTGACCGATAACAAAAAAAAGGGTGTGACATAATTGCTAATCGCTTTAGTGTTAATCACAGATATACCATGCAGCACAAGCCTCCGGCGTGCAATTCTTTCTGGGCCAACCAGTCGACGGAATAATCTACGTTAGCACATTGACCGGAAAAAAGAACGCCGGCATTCGCACAAGGAATGCCCAATTCCATTCCTCTTCGACGGTCATTATCGAAGCCGGGGCTGGTGATGGTAGTTCACGGTCTGGAATTGGCTATGCGTCCGACTCCTTGGCTACCCCCCTTTCTTGGTATTCTAATACCTCGGACTCCTTGATTGGATACTGGCCACAAGAGGCTTCTTCGGTGATACTGTTGCCACGGATTTCAGGAAAGGACTCTCGGATATCGACCACACCTTCTGTTTTGAGTCTTTTGCAAGCAACGAGTGGACAAAATGCGGTGGAGGCGGCGAAATTGGTACAGATTGTACCTCCGACATTATCGAGGTTATAGAGGGGGCTGTTCAAGGGATAAACTATAGAAGAGAAGAATCAGTCACGAATTGGAATACTTAACATCCTCCAAGCTCCTATTCCTCAGTGATAAGACTGGTCATTTCGATCTACGGGTCACCTTAAACAAAAGTATTCAAACGCCATATCATACTATCGAGTGGAGACCTCACTGGCGACGAGGGTTATCAACCCGTTCAGGGCGAGCTAGTTTAGGAGCTCCTGGAATCAACACAGGCCACCCAAGACAAGGACGACAAAGACCCATTGCAAAAGCCTCGGTGATACGAAGAACGGGACGAGGATGGGGGCAGGGTTCTTGTCTCTCACGTGTTCTGGCTTCCTTACAGCGCTCAAGCCACACTGCTTCTGTGTGTCCACAGCCACTGATACCACAATGGCCGCGGTACCATTTGTATCGCAGTTTGCACATTGTAGGCTCTCTCTGTTGGATTTGCTTGGTTTGGACCTTTTGGGTAATGGGGAAACTAGCAGCTAGGGCAGGATGTGGGTGGTACTGGGGTGGACCGTGGAGAAGCTGGTATTTGTAGAGATCCATGTAATAGATTGTTGGATATACTGAATGAAGAGTGTTTCTTTGATGATAAGGTATGTATATGCCTGGTCCAGGATAAAGAAAGCTATGTTTGGTGCAAGCAAAATTGAGCACAATGGACACATTTATTCTTTGTTCTATGCATGAGCGAATTTCGACGCTTCTATCTGTAGGTATCAGACCCCGAAAGGGTAAGATATACCTATAATATAATAATTCTATGAAGCGTCATGATCGGTCAGCTCATAGAACACCTCGAGCAGTTTTGGTCGGCTCTTCTCACGAATGGATCTCTACGGTTTCTTTCCAGTGTACACTCTGGCTGTTTATACGGGCCCTGCCGTATGTCCGCAAAGAGCATCTGTCGGGAACGTAGGCATTCAGTACCTTTTAAGTCTCATGGATATAGTAAGATACATGTCTTCTTAGGGTACTAGATCAAAGCTAGGTAAGGTAGCAAGCTTAGGTTGAGATGAAATATATGTTTGAATATTGGTCAGTTGGCAAGTCAGTGATGGATACATATTCCAACACATCATGAGTGGCTATACTTGGTACCTACTCCGTACATAGGTTAAAGCTAGTCACTACATTACAGCAAATTAGGTAGCGGGTCACAGCTGGAGAGAATATCGAATATTTTCGTGCTTTACCTTTTTCCCTGTTAATGAGAACCAGATAAGCGTACGTCCTGTCTGGCCATGTGTGACATCCACTTGCTATAATTCAAGACTTGATTGCCAAGTCATTTGATGAGCTTGGCTAAGAACAAGCTTCAATACTTCGATGTTTGTTTGATTGATAGATCTCGTTTTCTCTTCTTTCTTTCCCCTTTTTTCAGGCCTTCACATAGTCACGAGAACGCTCGTTTGTAGTGACCTCATGTCGTACAACCTTACGTCAATGACTCAAGCGACTTCACCTCAGACCAAAACTTCGTAAGCATTTATTCATGCCATGATCTTACCTTAACCATTGCATCTTAACTCTCACACAAACTCGTGTCTATGCCACAATCTCATCATGGCTAACCTCAAACCACCCTTTACACAGGAGACTGCGCAACAAAAGGTCAAAGCAGCGCAGGACATGTGGAACACACAGTAAGTCTCGGTTGATCATGGCTGGCCCTGAACAATCCCATGTGGTCCACACAAGGGCGTCGGGGGTATTTTACCCCTTGCATTCCTGCAACCCTGTGTTTCCGCTGTTTTCTTGTTTTAGCGGAGCGCCCTGCGAACATGCGAGCATACCTCCCAAGTTTTAATTTCTGGTCTGGTCGCTATTCGACCTCCAAGATATGACGTCGCCTTTTTTTATCGCTCTGACTAGGTACCAGAGACCCCACCCAAGTCGCTCGGGGATACACCGCAACGTGTATCTGGCGTAATCGAGACACCTTCTTAACGGGGGCAGAGGCCATCGTCGCATTCCTGACTGCCAAATGGAAGCGTGAGCGGAATTACCGACTCCGCAAGGAACTCTTTGCTTTCCAGGATGATCGCATCGCTGTACAGTTTTGGTATGAGTGCCAGGATGCAGAGAATGAGATGCGTTGGAAGCGATGTTATGGACTAGAAGATTGGACTTTCGATCGGGAGACAGGGAAGATGCGCAAGCGGATGATGAGTGGGAATGATGTTTTAATCGGCCCTGACGGGAATGGTGAGGGGCGATGGTTTACAGATGGGGTGGATGTCAATGATGTGCCTATCAGTGAGCAGCATTGGTGATACTAAAAGTGTTATGCAAGTATCCTGGAGATCAACTCCGTACAAATTGTATACAGAGGTGACAGCTTGATGTCTTGGCAGTCTGTGCAGCAGCCTTATCCAAATGCCCTTAGATTTCACAATGTAAAAGAAATTAAGAGATCAGGTATCGTGGAATGTCCACTATCAACCCCTGCCAAACAAACTATTAATGAGGTCGTAGTCCTGGGTGTTGTTTTGTTTTGATCCCCCTTTCTTGGGAGAATGCCCATCTCCCGTCGATAGCCATTGATGTACGCCGTAGAATAACTTCAAAATATTGGGGACGGGTGGATACATCTGATATTGAAAGAACTAGAACAACCCTAGTGAGGGACCTAGTGAGAGAAATCGTAGAGTTGTGAATAGCATCGAAACCACTCATATAGGAAACACATGACGAGGAGCAAACACTACGTAGGAGTACTTGGGTATACATTCTCGAACATACAAACCACTATGTAGGTCTATGTACATTGTGGTAGTAGAATCTGTGGTGGAGTTGATGTAGCCCGTGACATTCCTCCCGAGAAAGAAGGAATCCCACTCATTCCACGCCAGCCGAAGCATGTGAGCCAACCTCTTTGTCTTTGTGAATATTGACATCTTCATCTTCTTCTCTTCGTTTGGTCGTCAGCCTCGATTCGTGTTTTCGTGATATTCGTTTACTTCGACCTCGATGATGTGGTGTTGAACAGTTCTTGTCCCTCATTCGTTTACTATTCACCAGAAACACCTGGAGCCGATCTTTACAGCCAGCTTCTTTTCGTTGATACTCCACGGGAGTGTTCCCTTTTTGATGTTTTGCATTTAACCTAATCTCTTGTGCGTGTGGGACTGATATCTATGTTGACGAAGAGCTAATCAGAGTATAGATTCTCGTCTAATACCCTATCACTCATTTAACCAACACACGAACAGAATAGCAAGTCTAACGCCAACATGGATCAGATAATGACCGACGTCAGCGACTCCCAGCGGAGGCGCCAGCCTTTGGGAGACGCGTCAGGTCGGATGAACAAGTCTATGTCATCGAATGTTGGGACTCCACGCCTATTAATCGACGAGTCCGAGCCAGTCAAGACTCCTGACCGTATGTCTTTTATGACTCCGCAAAGGAATAAGGAGAATGAGCGCCTTTCCGTGGCCACCGACATGCAGCCCGATTCAGCTAGGAACTCGATCATGTCAGCGGCATCTCTGTTATCAAGCCGGGGCAAACGGAAGACACACGTGGGACCATGGCAATTGGGACGGACACTGGGAAAGGGTGCGACAGGCCGGGTTCGACTGGCGAAGCATGCGGTCACTGGAAACACCGCCGCCATCAAGATCGTGTCCAAGAAGTCAGCTGCGATGGTGCAGAGTGAAAGCATTGCCGCAATGGACCGTAACGTTGCGAATTTTGCTCCCAACACGGGGGCTCGACAAATGCCCTGTGGAATTGAACGCGAGGTTGTTATCATGAAGTTGATTGAGCACCCTAATGTGATCAGTCTTTATGATGTTTGGGAGAACCGCGGGGAATTGTGCGTTTCAACCATATCCCCCCAAAGAAGAGACAACTAACAGATTTGCTAGGTATCTTGTACTTGAGTACGTTGAGGGCGGAGAATTGTTTGACTATGTTTCTCAGAAAGGACCACTGCCTGAAGAAGAGGCCGTCAGATTGTTCCGACAGATCATTGCGGCTCTTGGCTATTGTCATCGTTTCAATATCTGCCATCGTGATCTGAAGCCAGAGAACATCTTGCTTGACAAGAATCATAACGTCAAGCTCGCTGATTTCGGAATGGCCGCTCTTCAGCCGGCAGGCCACTGGTTGAATACATCCTGTGGCAGTCCTCATTACGCAGCGCCGGAGATCATTTACGGTCGAAAGTATCGCGGCGACAGAGCCGACATGTGGAGTTGTGGAATCATCCTTTATGCCCTCTTGACAGGTTACCTGCCGTTTGATGGCGGAGATCTTGCCACGACCCTGCGGCTCGTGAAAAGAGGAGAATATACCATTCCATCGGAACTAAGCGATGAGGCAGCTGATCTGATTCAGCGTATCCTCCAAAAGCGGCCAGAAGATCGAATTTCGATGCAGAACATTTGGTTGCATCCGTTGTTCACCAAATATGAAAAGCTTCACAACGCCATGATAGACCACTATGTCGGGCCTCCTCCGCCCTTGTCGGTGAATGATTGTGGACAAACTCTTTCTTCTCAACAGGATATTGATATGGACATATTGCGAAACCTGCAGACTTTGTGGCATGATGTGAAGCCCCAAGAACTTATTCAACGGCTCCTTTGCATTGAGTAAGTACCGATATCTCTCACATTGGAAATGAGTTTCATCATGCTAACATGGTACCAAGACCAACACACGAGAGGATGTTTTACAACGCCTTAGCCAAGTTCCGGGATGAACAGCTAGAAAACTACCAAGGACAGCCACTTGAATACTCAGCCAGTGACTACCACCACATCTCCCGAACCGGTGATAGAGTTCGCCGTGGACGCAGTCAGACCGGTCAGGGTAATTCCAAGCGTCGCGCTCAGTGCCCATCTCCGAAGGAGTTCCCTCGTCGCCACAGCTCCTTCAGAGGGCCAATGTCATCCGGCACCATGGAGAGCTATGACCCCTACCGATCACCAAAGCACCTTGACACTGCCCCAGAATCAAAGTATGCCCAGATCACCATTCACCGAGAGCTGGTCGAACAGACACCGGTTAATGCATCCTCGCCAAGGGTACACCCTCCGCCTTCAATTGCAGAGGAGCAGGAACCCGACGAATCAAATGGCGCAGAGGGCTCTCCGTTCACTGTACTCCAAAAGCGCAAGCACGGTCCAAGCTCTATGAAGTCTTCCCAGTCTTCCAAGATGCCTCATTCCAGCTCGCGGGCTCCTGGGCTGTCGATACACTCGATGAGCTATCGTCGAAATGTCTCCTTCCGTCACGCCCGCAACCGCTCCCAAGGATCTACAACAGCCAAGCCGAAGAAGAGGAAGATTGCGACGCCAAATCAACGAAATGATCTCAAACGTTCACCTAGCGTCTGCAGCCTGCAGCTCATGGCAGAGGGTGCCTATCTTCCGGACATGCCGAGCAGCCCACCGCTACCAGCACAGCCAATGATGGTCCGACCTAACCCTCCCAAGGTTAAGAGCATGCACCAAGTCCGGAAAGTCCGCGAATCAGACTACACTTGGAAGGAGGACACTCGCAAAGTCTCCCACGAACTCAGCCAGATTTGTGAGGAGGCTTTCAATGGGAGTTCTGCCACAACCATCCGCACTGCCAGTGCTGGATCTGGATATGACACACCGGCAACTCCAGTATCAATCGCAAGCCCCCAACAAGCTCAAAATGATAAACCGATTACACTGCCCGATACGCCCAACCGCGGGTATAATATTAAGGCGCTTGCCGAGACCCGTCGCAAGCTCATTGAGCATAGCCAGGGCCGAACTGATGACATTCCTGCCTATCTCGCAGGTGTCATTGGCCATCTCGATCGCTTGATTGCAGAAGACGAGCTCCAGAACCCTCGGAGGACCGTGGACATGGCAACGTTCCAAGACCCATTTGTCACTGCTCCCAAGGAGACCCTCCCTGTCATAAATGAGGATCATGCAAGCCCTGTGCGCGCTCCCAGTGATCTCAGCCCTAAACGTCAGCAAGTACGCTCTCTTGCCTCATCTCAAGGTGGCGATGCAAAGGCAACGATTCGAATGGTCCCGCACAGCTCATTCCGCTCTATGGAGGAGGTTAAGCCTCTGACCATTCGGAAGAAGAATCACGCCAAAAGCGCGACCTCAGATGACCATGATTATACGATGAGCGGCTCTTTGACCAGCGATCGGAATTTGTCTACCACCTCTCGATGCGGCGGCCAGTCTGTTGCTCTGCCACCCATTCAAGAAATTCCTCTGTCCCCCGAGAAGAGCCCTACTCGGGGTCCCGAGAACAAGAAGTGGTCATGGTTCAGACATCGCCATCAAGGCTCTGATACTCCACCTAGTCTTCCGCCAAAAGATACCCATCCTATCATCCCTAGTGGAGCCACCATTGTGCACAAGCCCATCACTCTCCCGCCGGCTTCGCCCACTCGAGCCGTAGACCCGAATACAGAGCGGGTCCCCACCCGGAAGACATCCATGGATCGCTTTGGAGGTGCCTTTTTGAAGAGACTCATGCCCAAGAAGTCGAACAAGAACTTGCAGGAGGAGGCCACTCGTAAGGACAGCCAAAGCAACTTGAAAATGATATTCTAACCAATTCACAGATACCGAGAAAGAGAGAGAGCTTGAAACTACGCCCACGAAGGGTAATCCCCATCCTTTCCTCATGTGCAAGGGTCCTGCAAGCACGGAAAGTTCCAGCGAATGTGAAGATCCGCGACCCCTATTCCGCAACACTCGCCGCTCAATTGCCAACCACAACTGGTTTGCCCGTGTCTTCCAGATCAAGCCCGCAACCCAGGTCATTGCCCTGAACACTTCCAAGGTCAAGGGACGCAAGGAGCTCTACAAGCTCCTTCGCGAGTGGCGCGATTTCGGGATGGAAGATGTATACCTTGACAAGACCAACAGCGTCGTCCATGGTCGTGTCGGCGAAGCAAACTGTAAGTCCATCTAACCCCCGTCGCTCAAAATTGAACTATGCTAACAACGATCCCAGTCCTTCATCTCCGAGAAGTTGAATTCACCGCTGAATTCTACACAGTCCTTGAGCATGGCCGGCAGGCAAACCTCAGCTTGGTCCGCTTTAAACAAGAGCGCGGCGCGGCTTCATCCTTCACCAAGGTCGTCGAGACAGTGCAGAGCACACTAGCAAAGCGTGGTATGGTTGTCGAGGACGCAACGCGGGCAAAGAAGATGTCGCGTGTTCTCGACTCAATCCCCAATCACAAATAAATCTTCCTCACGACCCCCATCCAATCCCTCGTTCGCTCAAATCTCGCTACGAAGCATCTCTGCCAACTATCGTCTTCAACTACTTTCTCATCCCCACCAGCATTCTGCGTTCCAGCCCTGCAAAAGCTTCGTTCTTTGCATCTCTGTCCTTTTCATCCCATCATCGAGCAAAGTTTCTGAGTCAAAGTCTCACAACCTTCCCGTTTTCTATCACTTCACCCATTTCTATCTAACTCACTTTCCTTCATTTGTTAATTATGCGGTCATCTCAGGCTCTCAGCATGTGTGTTTGTTCGTACTTAACTCGTGCTTACAATTGATACGTTCCTTTCCAGTTATTGTTCTTCTCTTGACTTCACATTCTCGTCGTTCAACGTGCCATAATGCTTAATTGCGGCCCCGGGGGCAGTCGGATACCTTTTTCTCGGCTACTCTTCGTTTTTACTCTTGAAGCAGCAGGACGGAAGCTTTAGAAGGAGGTGTTTGTAGCTAAGTCATGCACTTGAAATTCCAAATTCATATCATCATATCCATTATCCTTATTCGTATTACCCGGCTCAAAGTTACCTCTAGCTATTCTGTTCTCGTGTCAAGCCTTGCCATTCGCCCTGCAATGCTCACTGTCCGAATTAGGGCTAGTCACGTGAACCACGCCCTTCCGTGCACACGGCTGATCCACATAACTAATGTAAAGGTAAATGTAAGTGCTCTAAGACACATTACGACACATGTTACGGTAGATCCTGAGCGGGACCGTGCATCGTGCATGAAATGTACGATGCAACTAAGAATGCAATAACTCGCACTCCAACATGCAGCTAAGAATCTGGCCCCTTTCGGGAAGCGCGGTAGGGAACTGAAGCCAAAACAGCCGCTATGCACTCCTCATTTCTGCCGACACTATACCCCCCTTCCAGTTTACCCCCAACTTTTACGAAGCAAAGAATATGTCAGAAGCGGGAAGTAAGGGAACCAGGAACCGGGAAGATCGGAACAACGAAGCTAAGGAAAAAGCCTGAGCTCAGAACCAGATGAGATCAGATCCGATCAGCGATGATCCATACCGATGGAATCTGATCTGAGCTAGAAAGTGGGGCTGGGAAGGTTACTCAGTCGAAAAGCGGGTAGAATTTTTGATGAGAAAGCGCTCAGAGATACAAGATCCCAACGGGAGGTGTAATAGCATGCGGGTGATTGAATAGCAGAAAAGCGTGATCAGACAGCCTCCGGATATAAGTATAAGCAGACATTTGATAGCGGAAAGACAGGCAATAGTAAAGAAAAAACCAGCAAGAACAGACGATAAGTAGACATAACCGATCCCCGTCTTTTAGTCGCATGAGCGAGAAACACACGGCCACACCTCCATCCCTGAGAATGTAGAAAGAGTAGCAAAGAGACGAATGCCTTCCCGGTAATGTAATATAGAGCGTAAAAAAAAGGACTAGAGCCGACAACGGTGCAAGAACGCGATGATAAAGATATAACGAATTGCAAAAACAGATAGCCTCCCGAAATTCAAATAACAATGCAGACGATTTCTGCTTTGCTCCGTATTGGATATGGAGAAAACAGTCAGGTAGTGTGTTGCCACATGAAGTGCAGAATGGGATCATGTCAAGACTCCCATGATATGCGGCTCAAACCGATGGAAGTCGGGATAGCAATCGCAGACTGAAAACCATGCCGAGACACTCTCTGGACAACCCAATAGGTTTGCCATTAATCATGTATCGCAGTCGATCAAGATCGAAAACAGAAAACGTAAGAAAAACAGATTTAGTAATAAAAATTCGTATGGCCGATAAATCAGAGCCCATGCAGCCTGAGAGTCTTGGTACCGAATTCAAATTCAAGATCGTGCTCATGAAACTCGTGGGTTCGCATTTTGTAGCATCGTAAACAGATCGGATAGTAACGAACTTGTCGCGTTCATCGTCCAAGCTAGCTCGCCGCCATAATTCGGAATGTGACGTCCAAACTCCCCTTGCAGCCCCTGAAAGCGAACCCGAGGTTCCATCCGAGGTTCCATCGATTCGAGTTTCTTCGGAGTCGGGTCCGACAATCGTCCGCCGGATCCGACGAGACCGCAATTCTTCCTTCGAAATTCCAGCACTCAACACATGGCTCTCGGACCGTATGGCCAGCACACGGCCCATTCCGGATCTATCGTCTGCCTCATCACCCTTGCATCGCACTTTCCCGCTTTTCGTAGTTCCCCACTAGGAGCTCGAATGGTGACATAAGAGGGCGCTATTGCGGGCCGCGACGATTCAGCGCATTGAGCATGTCGCTATCGGTGCTGGACCGGCCATGAGAATCGCCAGGGTTCAGCATATCGCGCACATTCAATCCGCCTCGTTGCGAGCCACCGGGGGTGGAGGTCGGGGGCGGTGTCACACCCCCTGGCTGAGGGGTCCCGCTGGGGTTGATTGGAACGCTACCCGGCTGAACTGAAACTGGGGGCACGCTTCCCTGGTGCGGAGTCAAAGGCGCCTGGTGGGACTGCATGGGAGGAAACGGTGAGCCGTGAGGCGAGGAGGAGGGGCGTGCATCGTAGTTATAGGCTGATGGCGGCGAGGTGCGTCGATCGTGGATAGGCGGAGGGGGATATGCGTAAGGGCTCGACGTAGTGTGAGTCTGGTATCCAGGAGCAGAGCCAGCGGGCGTCACGGGCGCCAGATTGGTTGGATCAGGGTACTCGAATCCCGAGCTCGAACCTCGACGGTTTGTCTGCGCATCAAAACATCAGCTCAGTCCTCTTATCCAATTTACAGGAGGGGATGGCTGCCTTACCGGATCAGGCATGGTTGACGCAAGGGGCGGCGGGGCACCGTCCATGGGGGGTCGTCCGTTCTGATAGTACATCCCTTGAGGCGGCGGCAGGGTAGCCTCTGAGCCCTGCGGCTGCTGCTGAGGCGGCAGAGGCTGTCCATGGGCACCGTAGAGGACAGGTGGTGCGCCGCGGCCCCCTGGTTGCCCGTTCTGTCCAGGTCGAAGATGAGGGTAGGCGGTGTGTGCAGGCACAAAGGCTTGCGTTTGCGAGGAGACTGGGGTAAACATGCAGTCTTGGTTGAATCGAACGCAGTTGCTGCATCGTCCATCTGCGGACGTCTCGAAACCCGAGCAACGAATCTAGAAAAAGATGAAAAATCAGCGCGTGATAGCTGTCGGGTGGGGCAATCCCTCCCGTACCTTTCGGCGCCGACAGTACCGACAGGCAATGGCCGTTCGCTGTCGCGGAGCTGCTGCTTGGTAATGTCCTTGGCCTGCGGGAATGCCGTAGCCATCCGCGCGATAAGGACCCGGAGGCGGGGGTAGACGGTAAGGATCTTGAGCTCCGTGGATGGCGTTCATGGCTGGTGGATGGGGGTATCTTGGGTCCGGATACTGCGCCGGGGGATATTGTGATGGGGGATACTGAGGAGGAGGGGGATACTGAGGTGCCCCGTACTGCGCTGGGGGAGGATATTGGTAGGCACGGTCCTGGTCAGGTGGTGGAGGGTAAGAAGAAGGCGGATACTATAGGATTATCAGTAACCGAAGTCACTGCGAAATCACAGCCCGGAGCGCGATAGATTGGCTTGTTAACAGCACATACTGGGTAAGAAGACTGCTCCTCCGGATACTGGGGACCTCTGGTATCGCGAGGATCCTGGCGATTTGGATCACCCTGACGGTTAGGGTCGTGGTCGTTGGGATTGCCCGACATTTGTGTTGTTTTGAAGGGGGGAAGTAAGACGAGATGAGTCAAGGGTGCAGGGGTGTGACGTCGAGTTATTGAAAAGGGGAGGTCGAATCACACGGACAAAGTGAGCATAGCGCGGTCACGCAGGAGAAGGGATGGCAGATGCAGAAAAGATCCCAAGCAGAAGATCAGAAAAGGAAATAAGAAATAAGAAAATAAGGGAAAGGAAAAAAAGAAAAAAAAAAGGAAAAGGACAAGAGCCTCGGCGATTATGACGTGAGCAAGTATAAAGGAATTGAAACCCCACGACAAGATAAGCAGAGAAGAGAAGAAGAAGAAGAAGCTCAGATCGGAATGGACAGAGAAATAAAGGAAAATAAAAGGAAAGGAATAATCTGATTGGAAAAGCACAGGGGAATTTTTAGAGAACGGGGTGGAGCCCCGGGCAGTGCGGGCTAAAGCGGCGCCAGTGACCCATAGACATGGAGGGGGGATTTACTGTACAGTGTATACGATTGTATTAAACGGTCATTTGCTCTGCCAGATGGGATCATCGTGAGGGTATCAATTGATACCTCGCTCAGAATGACCTTACCTGACACTGTAAATTGCTTTCAGCTCTTCAGGTGAAACGTGGAACGGAAGGCAGTGAACCATGGATTTCGAATTAGAGTACCAGATTTCGGTCGCTCTGCAAAGCCAATAACGGAGACGGCTATTCTTTTCTTTTCCTTTTCATTTCAACTAGCCAGTAGTGCCCGAGTGACTTTGCACGTTTCGCCACTCTGTGATAGAATGAGCTACAGGACAGCAAAGGTTCTACAAACACCGTATACAGCATTGGCAACACCGTACATTCACGATTATCGCGACAATTAAATTGACATCATCAGTAATGTGGCAGGTGACCTCTTTTTTGCATGGGTTAATCCATGCACGTATGTTAGATCGACAGCAATTCCTCCGAGTGACCCTTGCTGCGTAACCGTCGTGGACGAACGACCGCCTCGGACCGTAGTCGCACAACCGCAACCGGCCCCGCGGAACCAGGATCATTTTCCATGGCGATGGGCTCGGGTCGGGTCGACACATTCCCACGCATATCGGGGTTGGTATGTATCTTGTTATCATTTTTATGATTCCTTGGAATTTTTCATTCACAATGATTTCATAGAACACATTATTACACTTTCTCTTACTGCGTACATTCAAGGTTTTCGAGTTCTGGCCAGCACTACCTAGTCCATCAAAGTACATGAAACTACTGCATGTACATCGTACTAAGAAAGAAAAAAATCGAGCGGTGAAAGTGTGGCGATCAGACATCAGCTGAAGGAGTGGGGTTCGGCCGGATCATTCGCCACACTTTCGATACGGATGGGGCTTCCAGAGAAAGACAATAGTCGGATACGGAAGTCTGGCGCAAAGTCAAAGGATGAAGTAAAAATATGACAATCAGCGAACCAGGCTTGGTAGGAAAGAAGGGAGAAGCATAAACGAGAGGGGTGGAGTGCCCTAAGTTCCCGGGGCTGTAGCACTGGATCCGGAAAGCCCATCATAAACCAAGGTAACCTGCATTAGCGCTGCGCTGACAGGGCGGGTTCCTTGTCAAAGAGCCACAACCACGTTGTACGGGGGGCCCATTAGCGTGCGCCCGTCACCGCCAATCCCTGACGATTTCAGCTCGAACCATCTGCGATAATACAAAGAGAACGTGAAGTTGAAAAATGAGATGGATAATGGTAGATGGTCATGATATTCATAGGTGCTGGCGGAGAAGCCATGCCGACACGACCATGGATTGGGCACTATGTGTATAATGTCATGGGTAATACGTAATACGAGTACTAATATTGCGCAGATTTAAATCAATCAAGTTTCGGGGTACTTGTCCCACGGGCCGCTCCGGCCTTCCCGCCGATCTATGCATGTGTGCCATCTGGCAAAAATACCTCGGTCTTTACCGTACAGTATCTCTGTGTGTTTCGAGTGACACTGTGCTATTTGAATCGCCGAGAAAAATTGAGGTGGGTTTCATGCACTTCAAGTCAAGTGCAACATTTGTAGAAGGTCACTTACTCAAAGAGGTAAATAGTGTTAGGGATGACAATGCCGTTTGCGTCCAAGTGTGTACGCGCTACTGGTAGTTCAGAGTGAAAAATGGAGCCCAATCTAAATACACTCCTTCTCAGGCCACGTTTTTTGAACCCAATCGACTGCATTGCCGTCCGCATCTTTCCGTTCCCCACTTCATGGCCAATTCAGTTTAATGTCCTTCTACAATAAGGCAGGAGGCACTCTAGCGTGCTCTCCGGAGAACCCCAGGATCCACCCGATCCAAAGCTGCTGGCCACTCGATGCTGTTTGCCCTAAGGACGCGCTAGTTCGTCCTCAAAACTAGGCCTTTCGACAGGGACTGAGCGCTCCTCGTTGAAAATGCAGCCCCAACGCTAGAGGACCCAGTGTCCCAGTCTGACCGGTGTTTGATTTTCTTATTTTTTATTTTTGGCGAGCTGCGACGTTTTATTTCGGTTGTTTTTTTTGGTTTTTTTTGTTCTATCTCTTTTTCTTCATATGAATTTTGCTCCTTTGTGGAAGGCCGTTAAAGGCCGTTTTAATGATTTTCCCCCCGATTTTTATTAGCCACACAAACCCCTCCTTCTCAAGGTTACCCACACGGGAGCGCGTCTAGCAGCAAGGATGGGGACGGGTCGGGCACTAATAGGCGCAGCCCGCATGCACTTTCAGTCACGGGAACACCTCTAAGCCAATGTGGGAATGAGTACGAATTCACGAGGCTAAGGTCTGTGTGCTAGGAATCTGACGTGGCGAGAGTTTTCTGCACCGAGCCAGAACGAGGCAGTGCTTTCAGAGTCGGTGTACAGAAATTCGATGCAGGTCGTGTGATGAGGGATGCCTGATGACTACCTGATCGTGGAAATGAAAGTATGTATGCAATGTAAGAAGATCGGCAAGTCTCTGTTATGATGTAGTCGAGTCTTTGAACTTTCATGTCTTGGGTTCTTTGACTTGACCAGGGTCTTTCTTATGTGATTCGCTAGCGGTGGTACGTGATTGGTGTTGCCCTCCCCTCCATCACCTGTTTATACCTCGTCACACAAGTAAGACCAGGACGATGCTGCATGATCAAACTTGTCAACTCTATTCGAGCGCCATTCGGAAGACAAAGCGAGCCGATCGCACCTGGCTTTTTTTGGATGCTGCTCGCTAAGTGGTTTCTCGGCATCGTGCCTGAAGCTAGTGACTTGGACACATTAACTACCGTGCGGCTTAACCGATCCGATTTCGCTCTTTGCTTTTTCGAGTACCTTTTCCTTATTGTGGCTTGCTTTTAACTTCGCGCATTTAAAACTGTCTAACTAGATAGCTTTCGGTTAGATCGGATTGTGAGTTGTGATCTGCATACAGATGCACCTAGGGTATCGGTATCACCAACCTAACTCAACTGCGGGTGCCTCGTGAAAACGACCGAAGCTTTGAACGTTTTGAAGGGTGATCCCTGCACATCTGGGCGTCTGCATTGATCCCTGAGATGGAGCTGATTGGCTGTTTCAGTCGACAAACATCATGCTTGTCGATGCCTCGTGGCTGAACAAACAAGACAAATTCGGGGACATGTGATTAGTTCTGCCCTCAGCGTCGGGGGTGCTTGGCTATAGGCTTGGCTATAGAGCAGATGAAATATAGTTCAAGAATTCAGAATTGAGGTCGTGGGTTCAAATCTCAGCCTCCAGTCTTCGATCTGTGTGATTCTATCGGTAATACTTTGGGTGATAACAATAACCGCTTCGATGAGTACCGGGAAGGCAGCCCGGCATAGACCTAGAGGGAGAGTTGGTTACCACTCTCTCGGCCTTGGGCGCACAACTTCTATTATCATATAGTTTTCTGGATTTTGAATGTGATATTCAGCGCCTTGCCTGAGACGACCACATCCGAAATCTGGGTCGAATAGGCAGTCAACAGAAATGTGTATAGCTTGACTAACTCAGACTAAGAAATAAGGAGCATGATAGTTACCTACCCAGTCTCTTTACAACTAGGTATCAAACTCATAGAATGCGGGCTTCTGTCCATTTTCATACCAACCCAAGTACCTATGCTGTACTGACAAACCTTGCAGGGCTGAGAATTCTATAACTAAGACATGTTCTAAGCCTATTCCAAACGTCAATTGATAACAGCATACGTCGACCCAGAATCCGCCTAGTATCCAGAGAGACTAGCTACTGCCTGGAGGGCTACGAAGAACCAACAGTACAACCTCAGAAAGCAACGACGTGTCCACAGGTCTCGGAATCCAGTTCCCAACTGCAACAGTATGCAAGAATGATAATCTCTGTAAAACCAACCAGGTCATCTAATCGTTGACGAAATACTGTCTAGTTACAACACGTAAAACACAAAGGATCAATTACTTGGCCATCGTGTGTAGCCAAAATTGACATGAACATGACGTTAGGCAAGAATACAAGGAAGACCAAACCAACGGCTGCAACAGATAGAAAAACATGACATTACCACCCAGTCAAATAAACGGAGTCCATGCCAGACCAGGAAGGTGCTCACCTCAATGAGCAGATTTGGTACGGCGGAGTTAACTGCCCGGCTCCCGATCCACATTGGCTAGTCCCAAGGTTAGCCTAGCGGGCCATGCCCGACAACGGGCCGAACGCGGGCGCTTGCGGTGACAATATCATGCGCGTCACTGAATGCTTCACTAAATGATAGTCTAGGTTCTAGTTACTTGGCTATGTACAGGGTTTTTGCCGGGAATGCATGGGGCATTGCAACATCGCAACGAGGATAAGATGTAATCTGCATTGCACTCGAAAAGGCTCAACTGCCATTGGGTGCTGGAAAACGTGTAAAAGGCTTCCGGGGATATGGACTCTTTGAAACTGTATGTGTGCCCCGATTGAGGGGAAACGGGCGGGCAGTCGTCATGTCTCGACTTGGAGGTCTGCCGACGCAGTGTGCAGCAAGGCGGCAGTGGCAGTGCTTGCAGCGCAGCAACTAGAGGTGACATGAGTTGCAGAGTAAATGGTTGTTAGTTGTTACGCCCTGCGCCAACGTTAGGTCCGCAGTAGCAATCCAGGGAACGCGGCGGGGCCTGACGAAAGAAGCCGTGTGCAGGAGGCGTTGAAGGTGGGGGAGTTCGGTTTCAGGTCGAGGGTTTCAAGACAAAAGACCCGAGCCTTTAGAAAGCGTATGAGGTGAAATGAAAAATAAAATGGGTAATTCGACAGGTAACAAACACACAAGACACGTGCCGAACTTGGAAACAGGGCCAAATGGTAAACCGGAATACACTTGATCTACCCTCTCTCCTCCCCCCTCCCGTCAATTGCCAATAGATGCGGGTGGCTTGCTCCAATCATGTCACTGATCGGGCATCACCACGCTGTTGAGATATGTCACCTGTTAGAAGGAGCGAGAAGCGGTCAGCAGTCAGCAATACAAGTAGAAAAACATGCAGGTTATTGTTTCCCGAGCCTCGACAAAGCCACGGGAAAAAATTAAACCAAAAATCATCTACGTGACAGGCGTGTAGGCACCCGAGCGCTGATTTGGCGGTGGATAAAGGGGAGCAACGGCCAAAGTGGCTAGCTCAGAAGGGAAAGCAGGCTAGTCAAGAGGGGGCAAAATCGGCGGGAAATAGGTTGGGAAAATTGAGGCTTACGAAAGGCTCCATGACCCCAACCAAAGCAGCGATCCTCTCCTGGGCATCGTCGCCAGTGAGTTCTTCGTCAGAAATCGGCTTCCCAATAGTAAAACTGCGTAGTCGAAGCAATTTGATGTTCTTATTGTCCGCGTCGTAACCCTAGAAGAAGTGCGTGTGTGTGTTAGCGGTAAGATCCCCTGGATCAGACGTGGAGCCTGGCGCCGATGTGAACCATGGAACCAAACTCGACGGCGTGATAGCAAATCCCCTTGCAGCAAGTGAGAATCCTCCATTGAGGGCAGCCAGTTTGGTTTCTTGGATCCCATAGCATGGCCTCGGGAGCGAAAATTGGCCCAAAATGCGGATTCTGGCATTTCCCGTAACCCCGTGCGCTCGTTCCAAGGTTGTCTTCCGCATATCTTGTCCATACGGAATTTGATGGTGCGTCGCACTTGGAGGTCTGCAGTTCTCTTGGTCTGTCATGTGCTGGACCTTCTGAAGTCCTAGCGATGTGAGGCTGGGAGGCTTCAGCCACCGAGGCGCCCATCAACCCGACCAAAGCTGTCCCTTCATCAACTTGAGGAAACTGGTCTCTAGGAGCTCATTAGGCCATTGGCTATCAGACCTCGGGAATGCTACTTGTTGATAAAGATGGAATTGGTTTCCATTCCCAAGTCCGACCCCGGTCGGACGATGGACGCCACATCGATGACGGACCGCACCCCTGCCTCCCAAGATCCTCACGGCCCGGCCCAAAAACAGCTGACAATGCAACCGAAGTACAAGGAACACCACGAGGGAAGGAGTGGGTGTCTGTATCTATGGACAACAGACTCCAATGGGGTAAGGGGGTAATAGACAACAGGAAGCTTCGTACCTTGGGTTTCGTCTTGAGAGCCGACTCCCTGTTATGATGTGTAAAAGCGTCCACAACCGCATCATCGTCATCGGCCGCACCATTCAGGAACAAACGACGCATTTCCGGCGCCCTCAGAACCTCTTTCAAGCCAGCCGAGTTCGCATCGATCTCCTCTCGAAGCAGTGCAAGCGGCGCCGCCTCGGGATTCCAAAGTCCACATCCTAAACACAGCCAGATGTTAGCCCTGATGGATGGGCCCAGTACAAGAGAAGGCAGCACAGCAGGACGAGAGCGAGGCCTAGAAGCCAGGGGATAACCTACCCACGAAACAAGAGCCTGGCTGGAAGTGGACATAATATGCCGCATATGGCCCCTTCTTACCAGTCCGAGACCTGTACCTTGTTCAGTGATATGTTTCTCCATCGAGTCTCGGTACTAACCAGGCAGCAGAGAAGTGTGTCTGTACATGCATGTTAGGACAGCTAATGAGCACCAGAATACCACAAGCGCACCCGCCCCATAAGCGTACACACGACTATGCGACAGGCACACATTCGGGCTAGAAGGAATCAGGTCATACCTTGTACGGGAGTGGGTTCTTGCTGAAGCGGATATCTCTGTGGACGCGAAATACCTGGGGTAAAACATGCGTCAGCGGCGGCCACGGATAGAGGTAAACATGTCTGCAAGCCTACCAAGTCCTTGACGGGAAGTTCGGGGACGGTAGCGTCGATCTCCGTGATCTTCGGCGTGAGGGACTCGATGAACGTCTCGAAATCCTTTTTTGCCGCGCGGTAATCAGGATCATGCGCTGCGCAGCTCAGCCAGCCATTCAATAACCGCGGTACATGTGCCTTGCCTACCTTTCATCCATTGGCGGTCATTGTTATCCGCCAGATCAATCAAAAACAACCGGGTGTTGGGGTGCAGCGTCTCATCCTCGTACGGAGTGCTCCCCGCGGCTCGGGCCTTGGGTTTGGCGATGATTACCTCCTGTCCCGGCTCAAGGCCCACTCTGACACCCTCGCGCCAAAGCTCTTTGCCCTTCATAGAGTCGCTTTCGTTGCTGATGCTTTGCCGCTGCTTTCCTTTTGTGACGGGTTTCTTCTTCCTGTCCTCATCGCTGTCGGAGGGGTCTTCCGGCTCCTCTTCGTCGGCAGAAGACTCATGTTTTGCTTCCTCGTATACCGAGTCATCGGAATCCCCGGTGTCATCAGGCTCCGAACTAGGCTCGTCAGAGTCTTCTGTCGCGAAGTACTTGCTCTTGCTGCTTGTCGACTTTGCCTGGCGGAGGGTCAAGTCGGCGTCGGACTTAACTCGTTTGACCTCCGGTTCGGCGGCGGACAGCCTAGCTGAAGCGCGTCGCTTTGACGCCACAGGCGCCTCAGGCGACGCGGCTTCAGGCCGGGATGATCGTCGTGGCATACTTAGATAGTCGTGTAACGGTGTAAATGACAGCAGGCTTGTTTTCTCCCTTCTATTTTGCTGAGCTTCTCTAAAAATTTCGGTGTGTTTTTACCATATCCCAAGAATTGGGCAGGAACAAGGTAGCGAAGCAGCCAAAATAGCCCACAAAAACGTCGATCTGAGGAAGTGGTAAACAACTGCAAATAACTTGAGGGGACCCGCGTGCCTTTAAAACCGGCTGTAATAATCGACTCCGCTTTTTGTCCCTTACTTTTTTCCTTTTTGCCCCCAATCTTGGAAGTCGCTTTCCGTCTCTTTACTCATCTTTTTCGATTTGAGATCGAGACAATTGGTTCGAAATCATGAAGGGATGTGGAAGCCATATTTCAGCTGTTTAGTTCAGACAATACCCCCCTGCGGTATTGACCCGTATCTGAAGAGATTGATCGGTAACTATGAACCGACATCAGACTGATTTGCGATCTGGAGAGATTCGTCAACTGGATGCATCGAATGAAAGAGGTGAGGTTGATATAGAGCATCAGGCTTACCGACGCCGATGTCCTACGCGATCTACTACCTATGCATGTTACCGCATAGCTACTGAATCTAGATGAGAGATAACGCCGTTCAAGGAAGTCTACTGAGAGCGGAGAAACGAAAAAGAGAGAAAAGCAAGTTAGCAAAATGCTAAGTAAGAGAAGAGTGATCAGCAAATGAATCTCGAGTGGATCTTGCAACCCAGCAAAGCCCAAGATGCTATGACCTCTCAGTGAGGCAAGCGATAAAGTAAGCTAATGGATGCCTCCGTACACCCGCGCAGTTGAAGCCAAAGGAGAACAAAAAGTAGAAACCAGAAAGACACCACTCACCGCCCGTTAGCATGCTATCAGCTTAACACCGCTCGACCGAGTTGTATTAACTAAGGTTGCCGGGCCCTTTCATTCACTCGATTAAGGCTCTGCCTCTTCCAGCAGTCCAAACATATTACTGATGCAATCGGAGCGGGAACGCTTGCTAGGCCAGGTCCTCGGAGGGAGCGGAGCCGGAGCGAAAGGGTCCGACGATGAGCGCAGTTTATAGTCCGTGGTCGAATGCGGTACGTAGTAGCCCGGACGAGGTTGTTCCTGAGAATGCGGCATGCGCCAGTTGCCCTGCATCCCGTGATCACGAGCCGTGCGGGTGACACTGACAGTTCGAGCGTGAGGTGCACGGTAGCGCTCGGCTGCCACGGGAGGCGAACGCGTTGGGGTTACCGGGAGTTCGTTAGTAATATCACCTTGGGAGCCAACACGAGTGGTACCACTCGGCACATTGGTATCCTGCCCAGGTATGTAGAAGCGACTGGTAAATTCGTCAATAGTCGCCAGGTTCGAGGTCTGCTGGAAAGCAGGGCTAGGATCCACAGAGATGTTTTGGGTCACTGAGATTGTTCGCTCGCTGTCTGGAGCGGAGACCTCGCTGGGGTTCGGCGAGGAGTATGGCGCAGTGCCAATTGTCGAAGCACTAGACGTCCTTCTACGAAGGTGCTGAAATCCAGTGATGATGAACTTGCGCAGGACGGCGGCTTCGTAGATGATGGCGTCCTTGAATACCATTTGACGGGCTGCATCTCCCTGCCAATCAAACCAGAACCTTCCAAAGATTCGTTCAAGCCGAGGATCATGATGCTCGTTGACCAAGCCCTCAGCCTCGGTGCGCAAAACGGAGCCCCTGTTCATGAGGAAGGCATAGAACTATATTGAGTTCGCAACATGTTAGTAATCAGACAGACAAGGTTAAATAACCCACATTCCGTACCTGCATCGTCGCAATAGTGTGACCTGGGAGATAGGTCATTGTATCGTATGGGAAATACAGACACCAGTCATGATCCAAGGACATGATTGCTTGCTGGTCCTCCGAATACCACGCAAAGCAATACTTCATGCGCGGGTTAAAACCCGGGCACTCGATTCCTGCCTGAACCAACTCAGTAAGAAGGCGAGAGTCAAGGCCAATCGTCCGATTCCTTTTTATGCTGGCAACCAGTATCCTGATCAACTTGCAAAGGGTGAGGAACAACGCGTTACGGTGGTGCACGGTGTAAAGATGAGTTGCGCGCCATGGGAACTATGACATAACGCCAAATGTATAAGTAAGATTTCAAAGCAAACGAGTACCGAATGGCAATGTCCTGTCTACTTACCTTCCAGATGGTGGTGATGAACGATTCGTAGCAGCGCTGGGGCACCTTGCAGGCGAATACGCTCTGTATTGTGTTAATCAATCATGTCCATGAAAGGGAAGAGAAAGAAAGGTAAGACATACCCTATGTGGCTGCTCGGCATGACGAGTAAGGCAAAACAATTCCTCGTCGGTGAGGAAGCCATTGAACCCGGTAGACCACTCATAGTTATTTTCCAGCTGAACAGGACTTCCAGTCTCCCACGAAATGCATTTGGCCAAAGGGAAGATGGCTTTCAGCAATTTGGCTGGGCTGCTCATTTCAATATCAACATGGCGGCTACCCATTCGTGGGGCACTGCCAGAATCATAGGCACGGCTGAGCCGATCGACCGTTTCCTTGGCCTGTCTCTCCGTCGAGAACTCCACATAGCAGTCCATGGTCTTCCCAGTGGATCGTTCCATGAGTATATGGACCGGGCATCCATGAGAAGATGGGAGTATTCTAGCGCTACGTCCAAGGAACGAAGTAACCTCATGCCGAGTCAAGGTGTATGGAATCTGAGTATTTTATCATTAGACACCAATACTGAATCATGCAGCAGTCAAGCTGGATGATGCAGCCAGCGACTTACGTTGGAAATGACCAAAACGCCCATGCGAGAAGGTATCTGCGTATCTGTGGTGCTGCCGAATGGAATAGAACTTGGGTGAAGCAAATCCTCAATGGAAGAGCTCTGTAGGAGAGCATACTCCCCCTCGCTGGAGTTGACAGCTGCGTTGAATGGCCACGCCATGGTGAAACTGTCACTTGTAGGATTAGATTGCGAGTTAAAGTGGACTTAGTTGGGGATTGATTGCTAGACGTTGAGGGTGAATGAGAGGGTAAATCGAAGAAGATATCGAAGAAGAAGGCATACAAATCGTATGAACGGAGAAGAGAAGAAGAAGGGAAGATGAGTAGGAGTGGAATAATAAATAGTCGAGGGAACAGAACCTGAGAGTAGAAGGTAGTGTTGGCCTAAGGGAAGTCACAATGGACAATTGGACAATTGTTAGGAATAATCGTCCCACTAGAAGTTGCCGAATCAAAATCAATAGGCATTTTGCTGCCTTGTAATGGCATTCAGGACAGCCACAATTGAATAACATCAATAGAAGACCGAAGCCTGACTTTGAATCATGTCCACAGAGTCGAACTGCCGTTCACATCAAGAAGCCCCGTGACAACGCAATGAGAGAGCTCAGTCACGGCTCACCTACTCTCGACCCATCCTTGATATTCAGCTTCTGGACTCGCCATATTGGATCAAATATCAGTATGAGAAGCTGCCTTAGAATCCCAGATAGTGGTGCGTGGAACAACAGGTGGAATATTGGAGGTCTCGACTCTCGAGCCACTCGTCCATCCAGAGAAGAGACTTCTATGCATGCCAGTACATATATAGTCTCTCCGTAGGACAGAGGGATAGGTCTGCCTCTGACCCTGTCTAGTTGCGTGTTATCCATTAGACTACTGCATAAGTGAGAACCTTGGAAAATGCGCACCAAAGGACAAAAGTCAATAGCTATAAGATTCTTTTGATCAAAGCAAACCTATGCTATCTGTACAGGAGTAGGAGGTGAGGAACACAGGGCGCCATTCATTATTCAGAATCAAGGAGAAGAACGCTAGGCAATTTAATCGAACTGAGTGACTGTTAGCATATAGTCGGAGTACATGGACTCAATGGAACCATACCGGTGTGAGGAAAGACTCGGCAACAAATCGAGCACGAGCGTTCAGCTAGCAATATATCAGTAAATCAGCCACGATCAAGTAAGATGTATGCACACATACGAAGAGCTTCATTTCTGAGATCTCCTTGTCCACCTCCTCCATGAACTCGATCACGAAATCGATGAGCTTGTGAGTAAGCATTTTCTCCGTGTGGAAGTTCGTAATGAGGAAACTGATATCATAACCCTCCACTGGCTTCCTGCGCAAGATGAAGAATGATTCAGCTCGTTGGGTAAGGAACCGGGTGAATTTGTGGACAAGAATGTGTTCAATCTCATCCGCCTGCTTGATCCTGATGCTTAGGCGAACAGAATTGTAGCTCGGCTCAATCAGGACCTTTTCATTTTCGTTCCTGCTGATGTGCAGCCTTGAAGCGTCTCAATAAGTTTGTCCAATGCGAGTATAGGGAAGTGACCGTTAGACGTACGGGTTGAGTAAGATCTCGGGCGAGGAATTCGCCTCGACCTCGGGGCAATTACTGGTACGCCATGTTAGTGTCTTCCACGTCACGGATCCACAGAGCGTGTAACATACTGCCGTTCAGATGTCTGGGAAGCGAAGTTGGAGATAGTAAGAGCCGCGGTTAGAGAGGACCGGACACTGTTTAAAGTGTAAGCAAGCTTGCCGCCGAACAATCGATAGATGTCTGTGCTCACGCCTGGAGGTAAGGCCGGAGAGATTGACTCTGATAATCAATTAGTTGAGTGTCGAACTGGCCGATTGGAGCTGTACCTACCATGATGAGGGGTGTTTATCGTGGCAACACGGATGCGATAGTCTTGAGAAATGATATGGCCAGGTTCTGCCTAGGGATGATTTGAATGAGATCGCACTTTGAAAAGCCTTTGACCACCAACAGTCAATGCGAAAGGCAGTTCTCCTGATAACAGGTTGTCCAAGGCAGAAGAGGAGTCGATGTCGGGGCGGGCGGTGATGATAGTGGTTGGGCGGTGAGAAGGCGTCCCCACGCCCACGCTTCCTCATCCCGCTAGCTGTTCATCATTCGCCTCAGCATTCGGAAGCTTCTTCAAGCTCTTCATCCTTCTCGCATTATCCATCGGCACAACTCCTTGAAACATGGCAGCTATACCGAGTATGTGTGAATGAATCGGCAGTCTTGTTATGCATATGCAACTACTAACAAATACAAGTCATTGTCAAACACGCCGGCAAGCGCCACGAAGTCGAGCTCGATCCTACATCGAACGGCGAAACACTCAAATACCAACTCTTTTCCTTGACCGGTGTAGAACCCGATCGCCAAAAAGTATTGGTGAAAGGTGGTCAGCTTAAAGATGATACACCTCTTTCCTCGCTTAATGCCAAACCCGGGCAGATGTTTATGATGATGGGCACACCGTCGGGAGGACCAGGCTCCGCTGATCTAGGTCGGCCAAAGGAGGCCGTCAAATTCTTAGAAGACATGACCGAGGCTGAGGTGGCCCAACAGGCGGGTGCTACTCCTGCGGGCTTGCAGAACCTGGGGAACACATGCTATCTCAACTCCACCCTACAGACTCTGCGCAGTCTCCCGGAGCTTCAACAAGAGCTCCTGCAGTACCGGCCGAGCGGTGGGGCTGGGCAGTCCAGTCTATCAGACCTCAGTAGCTTTGGTATTGGTGGGCTCGGAGGCTCCCGGGATTTGGCTGCTTCTCTACGAGACTTGTTCAAGCAAATGTCTGAGACTCAGGAGGGTATCCCACCGCTGATGTTTCTCAACGCCCTCCGAGCGGTGTTCCCTCAATTCGCCCAACGCGACCGGAATGGGCAAGGATACGCTCAACAGGATGCCGAAGAGGCTTTCTCTCAGATCATCAACCAGCTACGGACCAAGTTGACTATCACCGAGGGAGAGGGAGATTCTGCTACGACTACTTCATTTGTGGACAAATATCTTGCTGGTCAATTTGAGTCTGTCACCGAGTGCCAGGACCCTGCCGCCAAGGAGCTCGGCGAGGAACCCACCCAAAGTTCCGATGTTTTCTACAAGCTTGATTGCCACATTGGAAAAGAAACCAATCACCTGCACGATGGAATTATGGCTGGCCTGGAAGAGGAAATCGAGAAGAATTCCCCTCTTTTAGACCGCAATTCCGTGTACAAAAAGCGGTCACGCATTGCACGACTGCCAAAGTACCTCACGGTGCATTTTGTCCGTTTCTTTTGGAAGCGCGAGACCAAAAAGAAGGCCAAGATCATGCGCAAAGTCACATTCCCTGCCGAGTTGGATGTGGTGGAATTCTGCACCGATGATCTCCGGAAGGAGCTTGTCCCTATTCGCGACAAGGTTCGCGAGATCCGCAAGGAGGAATTGGACGTCGAACGTGCCCAAAAGCGCCAACGAGTTGCCGAAGAACGAGCAGAGCGCCAGAGTAAAGAGACCAATCTAGGCGAAAGCGTGGAGCCAATGCCGAAGAAGAAGATTGCCGAGGAGACCAAATCTAAAGATAAGGAGGGCGATACCCAGATGGAGGAAACTTTCAAGACCGATGCCGAGTATGAAGCAGAGAGATTGGAATCGATCCGTGTTGCTAAGAAGGAACTCCAAGAACTCATCAACCAAAGAGGCGCTGGAGACAGTGGTACCAACCAGTCTGGTTTATATGAGCTTCGCGCGGTGATTACCCACCAGGGTGCTAGTGCCGACAGCGGTCACTACACGGCATATGTGAAGAAGCAGGAGAAAGACGATGCTCAAGCCGGTAGCAAGCGCCGTGGGGCGGACGATAAGTGGTGGTGGTTCAACGATGACATGGTCACCGAGGTGGAGGCACAGAAGATCGAAACTCTTTCTGGAGGTGGTAAGTGGACTACTATGACAATCTTCTTCACAACGATCACTAACGGGATTTTTAGGCGAGTCACACTCTGCTCTCATCTGCCTCTACCGCGCAATTGATCTGCCTAAGTGCGAGTAAGTGAGTCGGCTTCCATAGTCGATGACAGAGGTGACTGCAAGCATCCGTTCAAATGTGAACTAGTTGCATTGTTAGCAGTATTTTATTTCGGTGGCACTAAAGCCACCAAGGTCTAGATGAATAGAAACGACGAACATGGTTGATGCTCTTCTCCGCGCCCTTCTTCATCGGGGGATACTTCGTTCTCGGGTCTGACAGATAAGGAGAAGCAGTCTTACAGGTATACTTATTAGTGTGGTCAGTAAATGGTGATGTGGTCTAATTTGACCATAGTATAACATACGAGACCCAACCCCGGGCCTGCGGCCGAGGGATAAATCACCCAAGTAACATGGACGTGAACTACCTGCCCGGAAGTGTTGACTAAAGGTGAACAGGAGATGAGTACGTACAGCACCGGATGATCTCTCTCTTTTGTCAAAGTGATAATTTAGTCTCTGCACCCACCCTTGCTGTTTCTATCAAGCGACTAAGATGGATGTGAAGCCGTTCTTTTCTTTCCTTGCTCTTGCACAGACCAGGAATATGGTGAATTCGTAGGAGACAGACGATGTACGAGTACTATGAGGCACTTTTGTCACAATCTAGGTAGGTTGGACATGAGAGTCTTTTCTCTTAGTTTGATGTGCGAGAGGGGGTTAGAATATAGTAGTGAATTCGAACGAGAATTGTAATTGGAGCAAGGCTGCAAGAATAGAGGAGTAGGTCTATGTACATTCGTCCGTACACCAGGCAGCGATCCTCCCGGTATGTACGGAAATGTTAAAACAGTAAGAGACCCCGGACTCATCTTTGTCCTTCTCGTTGCCAGTCTGATGCTTCGGATCCACATCCGCTTTCTCGCCAGCAACTTTGAGCATGAATCGCACGAGAACCCGCAGGGTGCAGCTTGCATCATTACCCGCATTGTGCAGGTCAGAAGTCGGCAGGTTCATGTTTCGAAGCATTGTTTCAAGACCTGGTTTGTTCTTGATCCCGTGCTCTACACAGTACAGCTGTGCCACATCCACGACCTCACGAATGACGGACGACGTACTATCCAGGGTGTCGAGTTCAATGAAAACTTGGCTGTTGTGTTTCTTCAGGATTTTAAATCATTATGAAGGTATCCCGTGCTCTACACAGTAGGTTGAATCTTCACCGGGCGAGCGATGTTTCGCTGGCCGTCGCGAAATATTTGTTTGCTGGATCGAAGGTGATACCTTTAACGTGACTTTGGTGGATCGCTATCGTCTTCAGCTTTTCGAATGAGTGGCCAGACTGCACCCAAGTGGCATAAGGCGGACACCCAAATATATCAGAAGACCCTTGAGCTTCGTCGGTCTTGATCTTGCGCCCGATGAAGTAGGAGTACAGCTCGGTTTGTGAGATAAGGAAGTTGAGCTTGCGCTTCTGGCGACAATGAAAACTTGGCTGTTGTGTTCCTTCAGGATTTTTAAATCGTTATGAAGGTATCCCGTGCTCTACACAGTAGGTCGAATCTTCACTGGGCGAGCGATGTTCCTGCAGCTGATAGTTCTCATTCGCCAGGATCCTTACTTGGTCTTTGAGGGGATCGGTGCTCTTGTTCTCTTCCTCCAGCTTGCGGATATAGGTTTCCTTGCGCTGGCGGAGAATTGGTGCCTCGCTTGCAACCTCAGGCTGAGGCCGCAGCCATCATCACGAGCCACACCCAGGTTATAGGCCATAAGGCCATTGCACCCCGAGGAAGAATTCACTGCACCCCCCAAGTCACGTTTTTCACGTGAAAGGTGGGAACAGTGTGATGTGGTGGGGCCCTGGGGGCCAAGGCTCGCTGGTCGGTCTGCCAGACTTCCGTTGTCGCAAAGCGCATTCGACAACCCTCACACTGTTTTCCATGAGAGCGCATAGATGGCACTGGCCGCACTGCGCTCATCTACTCGACGGCGGACCAGCGGTGGTCATCGGACGTCCTAGAGAGCAAAAGAAGTAAGTGATGGGATCACATAAGTGGATTGACATCCTTGTCGGACGACACTTACTGCACAGAAGCTTGTTCCAGTCCTTGATGGTCTTTCCCACCGAGCCCCAATTGGTGGGTTGCTGCGAGTCCCGATTGGAGGGCTGCTCGAGGTGATGGCCGAGATGATGGCTAAGCCATCGATGCGACCGTGAATCGACGGTGCTCATCAGCAGGATGCTGGATCTCAATGGCACCCAACCCACTGCCAGAGTTGGACGGAGAAGAGATCAGCGAATTTGTTGAATGCAGTGGGATCATTGTCCATTGGAGATGGTTTGAGATGCCACTTGCATTAGCCGTAAGCACACGTTTGGTATCCTGTCGGGGCCGAGGGTTCTGATCAGCGGCCGTTGGGTTTTCTTGTACAGGAGAAGTTTGTGTGGGTGGGCTTTGCGCTGGAGGGGTTGTCAAGCTAATCGGTGCTGCGGGTTGATGACTTGAAGCCATAGTATGCTGCCTATCTTCGAGGCTGCGAACAACTGTTCTTGAGGTTGAGGGTGTACAGGTAATCAGCTCCACGGGTGTATTCAGATTCACACATGCGGCATCCAACTGGAGCTCCGTCCCTCGTGGATCAACGGAGAAGCCTCCTCGATCTCTGCGTCGTCTGCAGTCGTCTGTATCAACTCGTCATGGAGATGGTCTGCACACTCCGGGTGATACATGAGAGAAGAAAGGGGATGGGGGATCCTTACCAAGAGAGACGAGGGGTACTTGACCCCTCGAGGCAGCGAGGCAGCCGAGGGAAGGACGCTTGGGGCCCTTGATTTTATGCTGGGAGGTCATGAGGCGCCTCATCAACCGATTCCGCTCATCAGATCAATGAAGATGCTCGTTGTGACAGGTTTATTGATTGGTTTGGGGATGAAGGTTGGTGGGATCGATTGAGAAAGGGAAAGATGAAGTGAGAGGAGCACTTAATATAGGTGCCATCCTTGGACGACTAAGCGATTGCTCTTAGGTAGACCCGCCGGGGATATGAACAGATCATTTAAGGCGAGCGCATTGGAGGGTTGTTTCACATTCTGCTTTCGTGAGGCTGTGTTGCGGCTCACACTTCACGACGACATCATGCCCCTTGGTCTTCACATCTTGAACAAGGGCCTACCGAGCTAGGTAGGTGGATAACTCACCCGCTTCATTTCCTCAATCGGTCGGTCTTCTCTCATTTTTACTCCGTTATATCTACCTAAATGACACATGGGATTATGGAGTGTCCTGGGTTGACTGGTGGGATTGCTAGTCGATCAGACCAACTACAAGAGCCATGGAATGGTTTCAGTCAACCATCAGTTATGACAAAGTGAAATGTGTCCCCATGATTCGTGGGGTGCACTTCTCATATTCTGCTTTCCCGCGTACTGGTTATAGGTATTGTCAAAACGGAGTCCTCGAATTACGACAGCAATTCAAGCGAAATGCAAACGACAAACGAAGCCAAAACCTGTCATACCAACCTATTTCCCGTCCATCTGCCTTATTTGCGGTCAATCGCTGTTTCAACGGTATATTCGCATTACGCCTGGGCAGCATACTCGGATGTCTTTCCGAACCCTTGGCCGACTCTTCGTTATCACCAGGGAAAACCATACAGTGGGCTTCCTTCAGGAACTATGACGGGATGAAAGCTCTAATTACCACACTCTATTGTCGCCCAGGAACTACTCTGAGCTTAAGCCACTATATCTTGTAATTTGTACTGTGTGGTGCAATGTAGTCCCATCTTTGAGTGTAGATCCATGAACTGTGGAAGTCGCGGTCGCTCCATGCCCCCGGGACGGGGACAGAACTCAGATGTAAACGAATAAACGGCTAATCTCACGTGACCCCGTTCGAGCCTCGGCCTCGGCCAAATCATAGAAAAGCTCTGCTCAATTCAAAGTCCCGAGTTCAGAGCAATGGCAATGTGACGACAATGAACTACCCTCGCAGCATCCTCCAGTCGGCTCTACGCCGGTCTACGACACACACGCAAAGCCTTTGGCGACCAGCGGCCCGGAATATCAGCACCGCGACACAGCCGAATGTCCCACGTCAATCATCGCGGTGGCCGCGCCGTCTAATCTATGCGAGCATCTTTGGGACACTTGGCGTCAGCGCAGGCAAATGGTTGGACAACAAAGTCTCAGTTCCTCCAGCGCCTGGGACCCTCGAGGATCAGATGGAGCTTCAAGGAATCCAACGGGTGTTCGACGTTGGACTGCCTATCGTCCAGGAACTGCGCCGTGACCCGGATTACGTGGAAAAGGAGGTCTATCAAAACTTTGGGGAGGAGCATAAAACCCACCGGTTGACATCAGGCCCCATGGCTGGTAGTAGATCGCTGGGACTACAGGTTGGTCTCTCACTTTCCCTCTTTGGCTCCCGGGGCATACCTATCCTACTTGACTGCCAAGCTCTTGAACTGCTGAACCTTGCGATTCCGATTTATCTAACTTCTATTGTATTCAACAGAGAGTCTTTTGGAATGATAAGGAGAAAAAGATCATTAGCGTGGTCTTCTTGGGGCCCGGCCTCGAAGGCTGGCCAACCATGGTCCACGGAGGCGCAATCGGGACTGTTATCGATGAGAACCTAGGGCGCCTAGCTATTCGGCAGTTCCCTGCTCGAACAGGGGTCACTGCCAATCTCAATCTCGATTACCGCGCCCCGGTATACTCGGGCAATTTCTATACCGTGCATTCCTCCCTGGACCAAGATCGGAGCACGGACACCAAAGCATATGCTAGGTGTGAGGTTCGTGACATGGCAGGTCGTCTATGTGTGGAGGCAACGGGTCTTTTCGTTGTCCCCAAGAAACTCAAGCTAGGCAAGGTTGGGGAATATTTCTGAACCTCGGCATCTAGCTTCGTACTCGCTAGTTAGGTGGCTTGGTATCTACGAAGGCGAGACCTTCTTCTTCAAGCGTGTGACTTATTCGGGGGAGAACTTCGGCGATATAAATCGGGCGTCCAAAGCTTCTTTGTAGCACAAGTCATCTCATTATTTCTTGTGCTTTCTTATACTTTCGGGGCTGCTTCCCGTTATGGTTTTGTACCCCGGAGTGGAGGAAACGTGGTCCACAACGTCCTTCCCCGCATTTTTGATGGGGCCCTAGTTACGGAGTAAGTACTACGTATCTTCTTCCAACAATAAGAGGAGAACCGCCAAGCAGCCTCGGTACTCTGCGCATTTCAAGCATTCTTGTCCCGGCTATCGCCAAGTAGACCCCCCCAAGTCAACAGATTAGCCGGGCAACGACTCCATCATTTCTTGTTTGATTCGCTACACCTCAAAACGAGCTATCCGATATGACACACGAACGGGGGGCAATGCTTGAACTAAGTGGAGTAGGATGATTCTGTCAGCCCAGAGAACAGATATATCTTCGCCGAATTCTTCCTGCAAGAGTGGAATTGCGCATCCATTTCCCAGAATACTACCTATCCACCTTCCAATTTGGATCTGGCGGATTTGAACAGTATCCAATTTCATTTAAGTTCGGTGGGCCAACGTCAATCCCCCAGATTTTCGATTTTCGTTCCATTTCTCTTAGTATCTCCACAATTGTTCTTCTATTCTTCTTAACTGTCTTCGGGCGCCGCCTCTGAGCCCCAATCATCATGGCGGACGTCATTGATCAATCGAGTCGGCCGATTGACGACAAGGTTGTGGTCCAGCATCATGAAGGAAGTGGCTCTTCAGAGAATAGTCACAAGGAGATAGCCGATGCTGGCTCAGAAGAAGCTCTGCATGAGTCGGAGATGGATATTCCGGTAAGATATGCCTGTGCAGTTTAGTGTGAAAACAACGTTGACCGGCAATAGATGACTTTCCGCCGCTTTATGGGCTTTACTGCTATGGCTTTCCTATGGACTGGCAGTCAGATACCAGTCTATCTATTTGGTCAGTACAATCCGAGGTCAACCAGATCTGTGATGCCTTTCTAACACCTCTTGTTGTCTAGGCGGTATCCCTCCATATATTTATGGAGACATTGGCGGAGCGGATCGATGGGTCTGGTTTGTGAGTAATTACTCCTTGAATTGTGACGAATTCAGCTAACAGATCTCCATCCAGGTCCTCGCCAATTTGCTTGGCCTTGCCGGTGTATGCCCGTTCGTCGGATCTCTATCAGATCTCATCGGACGCCGTCCAGTCGCGATTATTGGAGCATCCCTAATTGTCATTGGAATGATTATATGCAGCACAGTCAACACGATGAACAGCTTTATCGGTTCGTATCCGCGCAGATGCTGAATTGTGCACTCGCTAACATGCATCACATAGCGGGCATGGCCATCGCTGGCGCCGGTGCGGGAGTCAATGAACTGACGGCCCTGGCGGCTACCTCGGAGATGGCACCAACTCGAAAGAGAGGAGTCTATGTTGCTGTCCTCATCTTCACAATTGTGCCGTTTTGCCCGTCCGTGCTGTGGGCACAACTCATTGCATATTATAGCCATTGGCGCTATGTTGGTGCGTTTTGTGCTGCGTGGAGCGCCTTTGGTCTGTTGATCACTATTTTCTTCTACTTCCCCCGCCACGAGTTAACTCGGCTGGAATGAGCCGGAAGGAAATCATTGGACGTATCGACTTTGTCGGAGGTTTCCTCAGCATCACTGGTCTGATTGTTTTCTTGGCTGGCTTGCAATGGGGTGGTTATATGGTAAGATCGATCTCTTGTGATATCCAAGGCTCTTGTTGACATTCTCTGCAGTACGAATGGTCATCTCCCCATGTCCTGGCACCGTTGATCATTGGGTTCCTGCTTCTCGTCGCTTTTGCCTTCTGGGAGATCTATGGAGCCAAATTCCCCATCTTCCCATCACGTCTCAAGCAGGAGCCCCGGATTTTGGGTCTAACCCTGGTCATTACCTTCATTTCCGGTGCCAATTTCTTCTCTGTGATCATGTTCTGGCCCACGGAGTCGTTCAATGTCTATGGCCATGACCCTATCGATGTTGGCGTGCGCAGTCTCCCTATTGGATTCGGGATCACAGCAGGGGCTTGCATCGTGCTCGCGCTACTGAGTATTCTACGTGGTCATAACAAAGAGCTATTGATTGTTAGCAGCGTCTTGATGACTGCAGGTGAGTTCTCATCGTGAACATCGGAAGTATGAGCAGAACTAATCTAGTTTCTCTAAACTAGGCTGCGGCGCTATGGCTATCGGCCGCGTCGACAACATGTATCAGCTTTGGGGTATTCTCATTCTTGCCGGAATTGGAATCGGAGGGATTGTGGTTCCAGCCTCCATCATCACTACAATCATCTGCCCAGATGTAAGTTGCCTTTGCCGCAAAATATAATGACCTTGGCTAACATCGGCGTTCCCTAGGATCTTATTGCCACCATCTCCGCCCTTACACTCTCTATTCGCGTTGTCGGCGGTAGCATCGGCTACACCATCTACTACAATGTCTTCGTCTCCAAGTTTGTCCCTGCGGCGACGAAGCACATCGGCGGTGTGATGATGACACAGCTCAACATCACCGATGTTGCGCTGATCGGCGAAGCAATTCAGTTGACAAGTGAATCGTTGTTAGGCGAGCTGCGCACAATCCCTGGCATTGCTGGCAACGAAGCTGCCTATCAGATGGTGGTTGAAGCTGGCCAACTTGCATACGCCGAGGGATACAAGTGGGTATACTATGTCAGTATCGCCTTTGGAGGCATCTCCATTATAGCTGCCTGTTTCTTGGGCGATATCCAGAAGTATATGACGGATCATGTAGCCGTCGTGATGCACTGATTCGAGGGCGTGGCCCAAAGTGTGATCGGTGGTTCATTCGATCTTTAGAAATAAGTCAGCTGTCCAAATTATGAGAAGAATTCATATGATGGGTGTACATCTATACTACGAAGAAGAGAAGTCCTAGACGCATCGTAAATAAGATTCATCGTGGGGCCGCCGATCAATCCATGGATGACGCGCCAAGCCCGGCAACTTTTTTTACACGCACATGTCAAGACAACACACAACTTCAATTAGCCATCATGGCCTCCCACACTGCCGCTAAGAGGAAGCCTCCATCTGGTCCCCACGGGGCAACGGGGCCATCTCGCAAGCGCGCCAAAACCTACGATGCGCGCACCCTGGCTGCGCAGTCGGCAGACGCCGCCCTCTCCGCAACGGGCGAGCTCGATGTCGCGGCGTATTCGGCCGCCCGAGCATTCGAGATACAGGCTCTGGAGGAGGGAATGCAACGATCTAAAAATGCACTTACAACGCGAGCCTTTCAGAAAGTGCCCCGCGCGCTGCGGCGGCGGACGGCGAGTCATAATGTGAAGCGTGTTCCGCGGAGGTTGAGGGCACGAGCCAAGCGAGAGGTACCGCATTGACAGTTACCTGTGAAATCGGGAAGAGCGCTGATTGACCCATTATGTGGAACTAGATGGCCGAGGATAATACACCTACTGTTACAGCTCGCAGACGCAAACCATCCCAGCTCATGCGCATTCGACTCGATACCGCCCGGCGACTGCAGGCTCTCAACTCGAAATCTAAAGCCCGACGGGCAGCCGCGAAGCTAAAGAGGGACCAAGAAAATAAGACAACGCTGGAGAAGGAGGGGGGCCATGCGTTTGATATTGCACCGCGCATTCCCAAGATCAAGAAGAACAAGCTGTCGAGGCCGACGCCGGCGGAGGCTAAGTTCCGCAAGCGCCAGAAGTGCAAGACTTGGCTGCCAACGCACCTGTATCATGCGAAGCGAGCCCATATGGCGACGACTAAAAATCCGATCTGGCGCTTCGCAATTCCCTTGTCCCCCACCGAGAAATGCTATCGGCCTACCCACCGGGCTCGAGGTGCCAGGGGTGCCGTGGCGTGGGACATGAGTTATATGTCGACCATTCAGTTAGAAGGTGTGGAATCAGGTATCCAGGCTGTTCTTCAAGCAGTAGGTGTCGATGGCGACACTGCATGGGGGGCAAAAGGAAAGAAATGGAGAGCTGGGACTCGATCTCTACAGGCTTGGACTGTTGAAAAGGACTGCCGTGAACGACCGATTGCACCAGTGACCGTGGTCTGGTGTGCTAAGCAAGAAGACGTTGAGATGGTTGATGCCGACAAATCTCAGTCGAAGTCATCGAGGAAAGACCACCGAAAGCTCTGGATAAGAATCCACCCTTCGGCTTTCCTTCAGCTATGGACAGATATCCTTGAGATAGCCAAAAGACAGAATCCTCCTGTTATGGTTGAGGACCTGCGATTCGAGATTGGAAGCATTGAAATCACAGGGCCAGGATCTACCGAAACCCTGCTGGCAGCATTGAAGCCAATCGTCGGGCTAGAGGGCAATGCCCCAGCAGCACAGAGCCCGGAAGCTGTCTGGCCGTCTCTTTTGGGGGTGTCTAATCCGTCTTCGCTGCCACATAATGCCCTTCTCGCTTTTGATGTTTCCGACCCTCGCCTGCACTTCCCGCCTCGCACACTTCACGTCCCCGACAATGAATCACACATGGTTGACCTTGCTACTACACTTTCTACATGGCACCCGGACAAAACACAGGGTCCCTCGAAGCTATTTGACCGATCCACTCGGCTGAAAGCAGCCCGTCAGCTCCCAAGCCAAAAGGCCATCAACCGGCGCCGCACTCTCGCTGGTCCCGGTAAATATCCGTCCGCCCAACCATCAGACCCCCAAATTCCAATCATGATACTCGCAAATAAGCGACAAGCCCGTGCCAAACACAGCAGTGCGCCTGGGTCCTGGACTGTGCTATTACCCTGGAAGTGCGTTGTTCCAGTCTGGTACTCACTCATGTTCTACCCACTATCCAGCGGAGGGAATCCACTACTTGGTGGCCTGAAACAACAACAGCAGCTTGCCTTCGAAGCAGGCGAAGCTTGGTTTCCCGGAGATTTCCCGGGAACACGCGCTGGCTGGGAATGGAACCAGCGAGAGACCGAGAAATCGCGACGTGAATGGGAGCGACGTCCCAAGGGGCGCCGTCCAGAGTTCGACAACATTCTGCTGGGTGCCGGTCATCCAAAGGGCGAAATAGGCCACGGGTGGGCCTGTGACTGGGAGAGGCTTCTTCAAGGCCCCAAACAGGTTGATGGTACGGAAAAGACCGCCGATGCCAATAACAAAAGCAGCTCAGACAAGAAGACAATTGAGAAAAAGGAAGATGACGGCGATATACCCAGCCCTGTCGTTCCGCCGCTCAATATTCACAATGTCCGTTTCGGTCCGGTTGATACCAACTCAACATTGAGTAAGCTCGACAAAACAACCGTCGATGTTTCCACTCTTGCGACGGTCTATATATCTCTCACCACGCGGGGCACGCCGACACCCCATGCACGCATCTACCGGCTACCTACAGATCCAGTGCTACGCCAGGAATGGCTTGATCTCGGTGCGGCACGTACTAAGCAGCCCAACCAACCCAAGGTCTACAAGGCGAGGAACGCTGAACCCGGATCCGAAGAGGCTCGACGTCTTCTTGCTGAATCTTTAATCTCGTCTGTTGATGGACATCAAGTCTCTGAGCTTTGGGAGGTGCCCAAAGAAGAGGATCTGATTGGTTTTGTCACTACTGGAAACTACAACCTTTCAGAAGGCAAAGGCACAGGAATTGGGTCTATCCAGCTATCGAAGGTATTGGCTCCTAATGTCAAGCTCTCTGAGAGAAAGATGTGTATTATTCGGGCTGCTGGGGAGAAGAGCGGACGGTTAGGAATGTGGGAGTTTGTATGATATCAAGTTCGATGAAGTCTGCCCGCTACCTGGCGATCAGTGTCTATATCTTACAGCAGAATAATGAACAAATCCGAGGGTTGACTTACGACCATTCCATGGATTACCCGTGGACTTACCCAAACAACTACACAGTATCTTACCCATTCAGATGAAAACAAAATGGAACAAAGAGAAAAATGCACATTCTATACATACAGTACAGCAGCCTCAAGCCCAGAAATCAAAACCCATAAATCCCCGT
This sequence comes from Penicillium bovifimosum, assembly GCF_028826915.1. Taxonomy (NCBI): domain Eukaryota; kingdom Fungi; phylum Ascomycota; class Eurotiomycetes; order Eurotiales; family Aspergillaceae; genus Penicillium; species Penicillium bovifimosum. Next base: position 2,993,855 of record NW_026622711.1, read on the forward strand.
GGCCTTGACATCAATCCACCCCAAATCAACCGACAATGCGATCCACAAACGCTGCCTCCAATTTCGCAACTTCACGCTTGAAAGCATCGACCTCCTCCCAGCAGTTCAACGGCCGCCGATCATTCAACTGCAAACAAGCAGCAACATCCGACCGCGCCTTGTTAACGCTCTCATCCATCTCCGTAAGCTTCCTCCGTCCATCAAGCTTACTGCGCAGCTGCTCGATCTCCGCAGCAACCGAGTCGCGTGAAACATCACGCTTAGCGGGCTGGGCGGCGGGTGCAGACGCGGACTCGGCCGGCATCGCGATGGCAGGGACGGGGTCGTGGTGGCGCCCGGCGAAGGGGATGCGGGGAGCGTCCAGGTTCAGTGAGCCGGCTGGGTAGCCCGTGGCTGAGGGGGCGAGGGGCGCGGTTGCTGCTGTGACGGGCAGGGAGGTGGTGGTGTCTTTGGACTCGGCGATGCGCTTCTCGATCTCGGCGAGGGTTTGCTGCTCGCGGGCGCGGATGCGCTGGAGTTCCTGTGCGACGCGGTTCTGGATCTCGAGTTCCAGGGCTTTGGAGCGGGTGGAATCGCTCTGTTTGGGGTCTGTGAGTTGGAAGGTCTGGGTGGGGAATGTACGGGTGTGTTGCACTCACCTCTGAGTTCGATTGGAGGGCGTCGACTAGGTTGGAGGAGAATTGGACGGGAGAGTTGCTGTATGATTGGGTTAGCATTTGCTGGGGGTAGCTTTGGTTTCGGCTTCGCGGGGGTCCCAAATGACGATGGGTGGCTTGAGAGATTCATTTGAATCATTTGGAGTGTCTGCCCTTCCCAATTGGACTCAATTGGAAGGTCGTTGCCGTTCTCTCCGGCTATCAAGCACCAATGCCGCGGAAGCTGGGATCGAGGTCGGGGGGCAATTACCTAGAGAAGACATGTTGTGAGCCGGCCGAGGCCTCGGGCTTAGAGTTTCCAGCACCCATTTTCGGCAAGAAGACGAGTCTTGTAAAGATAGAAAGACAGTGGTGGTTCGAGATGCCCGCTCACAATCCGATCAGTTCGGAGGATGTTGGAGGTCACGTGTGATGCATTAGTCACCATCAGCTCGGACCAGTTCGCCAGTTGGCTGCTAGGCGGAGGAAAGCAACCGCAATCTTGATTTTTAGTCCACGTTGAACTTGAACCAGACACCAGTCGCACTTGTGAGTCCAATTTCCAATCCTACGCAGTATGTTGTCTCAATAAATGATGTAATATGACAACTTCCTTGAAAATAGATGGCGATTGACTAAAGCGCCAACATACGACCCAAGTCCAACAGCAAATGCATGTTGAAACATGAGCGGATGAATTATGACGCAAACCCCGAGTAAGTCGCTGCTGGGATGCTTGCAGGTGAGGGTCTAGGCTTGATCACCTCCCAAGTATCAAGCTAGCTTCAGTCTGGCTCTGTACTGCTCAGCCGTTGATATACCGAGGGAGGCCTCAGGCCAAAGCTATGATACTTACCCATTGACCCATGGACACATACTGTACTGCGGGTGGGTACCTCACAAGTCACCACCTCGCACCATGTAATCACTGTACTGTGTAATAATGTGTACGGAGTACGGAGTACTCCGTATCTCAAACGGGTAATAGCCCTAAAAATTGCCATGACCTCCGACTAAAGCCTAAAATGGAATGTCAAGGTTGGAGGGAAGAAGAATAGAAGTGACCACCTGGGCAATCCCGATTACTTTGCTAATTCTGTATACTAGTAGTTTCCATGCCTGGCAATGATTGAGATTCGATGACCACCACAATTTGCCTATATAGGCAAGTTCAATGGTTTATCATTCGATCGCTTAGGTCCAAGGGACCAAGACCAGTACCTATACATACGTATTTTGGTTTGACGTGTGCCTGGGAGAGGTGGGCTGTGGCTGGAAAAGAGAACATCGAGGATATTTATTATTACGTAGTGAAAAAAGAGTGAGAGGGAAAAAGAAAGGAAGCCACAGATCTCATCAACTCCATGGGGTTCCAAAGCTTCCAAACATCTTCGGGATTCCGCTCGGCCCAGTTTGGCTCTGGGCCCCTGGGGCCGAGTTGGGATCCCGTGTTTGGGCCGATCCATCCCGATGTCACGGAATTTATGTCGGTTAGAAGTTCTTGGATGCTGCCAAATGCAACATAACTAGATGTCAATGTCAGACTCACTGATAATAAGTACATGTGAGATTACCCTCAGATCTCATGTCTTACCTTGCAGATACTCCCCGTGAATCCCCATTTCCCTTGGGCATAGTATTTCCGTCCCCTGCCCCGGTCCCAACCGGCTCACCGGTGAAGTTGGGGAAAAATATAATTTTATGCATGAAACATTTGGATTGACCAGTCATAGCAGTTCCCCTGCGAGGTAAAATCTGCCAAATTTTAAATTTGGGCTCATGGCGTCATGAAAGAAAACGTCAAATGTTCGATTATGTAGGTGAAAAGGAATGTAGGGCAGTGGCTGCATCCGGCAGGATACACAACCCCCTAATGTAATCTGAATATCCTTGAAACATCCAAGGCAGTAAATAAGTCACATGTGTTCGGTGAACCCGGCAAATCTCCAGTACCTCCACAGTACTCCATATATCGCGAACAGTGAACGTGCCGGGCGGGCAAAGTACTGCCAAGGTCACTGACCTCATGCCCCTCCGTCATCCCACTTCTTTTTATGAAGTATGTTTCCCATGTTTCCCAGCTTTGCTTTCTTAAATTTCCCGGTGTTTCTCTCTTCATTCTTCAATTCTTAAATTCTACCCTTCCCCTTCCCTCTTCCTTTCCCTTCTTGCCGGTACATTTCTAAGCCATCATCCAACTATTTCTACTCTCGTCCAACCATGTCCTCCTCACTTTTGGATAAGGCCACGCGCATTGCGCGTGATTTTGATTACCCCGCCGAAAATGTGCAGCGCGGTGTCGCCGAGTACATCAAGCAGTCCAACGAGGGCTTGGCTAAAGAGGGCACTACCTTGAGCCAGATTCCCACTTTCGTGGATGCCGTACCAAATGGCACAGAGAAGGTATGACCATTGAGAGGAGACCACCGACAGCGCGAATTGCGCGCTGACTTTCCCTTACAGGGCCTTTACCTTGCTGTAGATCTTGGCGGCACAAACTTCCGTGTGTGCTCGGTCCTCCTGCACGGCGATACTACCTTCTCCCTCACCCAATCTAAGATCCTCATACCCCGGGAAATGATGGCCTCGGGCACTTCCAAGGATCTCTTCCTCTTCTTGGCCCGTCAGATTGAATCATTCCTGCGGATTCACCACAACGACCACTTCCAGGCTCACCTGCACCGCCGACGGGAGGGTAGCACCGAGGAGGATCTCTTTGATTTGGGCTTCACTTTCAGTTTCCCCGTGCGCCAGTGCGGTATCAACCGCGGAACCCTGATCCGCTGGACCAAGGGCTTCAACATACCCGATGCCGTTGGTCACGATGTCTGCGCTCTGCTCCAAACCGCTATTGATGATTTGAACCTACCAGTGCGCGTGGCCGCGCTGGTGAACGATACCGTCGGTACTCTGATGGCTCGCTCATACACCTCTCCCGGCGAAACGGGTACTTTCATCGGCGCTATCTTCGGTACCGGTACCAACGGTGCCTACGTGGAGAAGACCAAGAATATCACCAAGCTTAAGGATATTAAGGATGTTCACTTCGAGGACACTACAGGCGAGATGATCATCAACGCCGAGTGGGGTAGCTTCGATAACCAGATGAGCGTGCTTCCCACCACGGTCTTCGACGATGAACTAGATGCCGATAGCAACAACCCTGGGGTGCAGATGTTCGAGAAGCGCGTTTCAGGCATGTTCTTGGGTGAGATTCTGCGCCGTGCGCTTTTGTCCCTACACAAGGATCCTGAGTTTGGATTGTTCAAGGCAGACAAGAACTCCAATGTCGTTCTTCCCGAGAAGTCTATGCTCTTCCGCCAATGGGGTCTCGACACCAGTCTGCTGAGCTCAGTCGAGGCCGATAGCAGCAAGGACCTGGCTGAGGTCAAGACCGCGTTGAAGGATCACCTTGGGATCGAGTGCCCCAGCCTGGAGGAGTGCCAGGCTGTTAAGATACTGGTTCACGCTATTGGTAAGCGTGCCGCTCGCCTGAGCGCTGTTCCGTTGGCTGCAATTCTTGTGCACACCAACAAGCTTGCGAGTGATGATATCATCGATGTCGGTGTTGACGGCAGTCTTGTTGAGTTCTACCCCAACTTCGAAGGCCACATGCGCGAGGCATTGCGCGAAATTCCCGAGGTTGGAGTTGCTGGTGACAAGAAGATCCGCATTGGCATTTCCAAGGATGGCAGCGGCGTCGGCGCAGCTCTAATTGCTCTCATTGCTAGCAAGGAACAGGGCATTACGGCTCCCCACGAGAGCTAAGCTACTTGCATTGATCGCCGTCATGCCTGTCTTGCAGAGTGATGGCTTTGTTCCTTGCTCCCTATACAATGGGCCTGTCTCTCGTCGATCTTGCGGTCACCCTCTCCTCCCAGCGAAGTCGGGTATTAAGTCGATGAATTTACTCACAATATCCGATATGTCAAAGTCGGCCTCCCCCGACACAAATACCCAACGCAGATCCCCTCACCTTTTGCTCAATTGCCCCTGGCAACGCTGTCAGCTGAAACTAGTATTCGATTGGTGGTCAGCGTGTCAACACGTATTGTCTCTACTGCGGGCATCGCGAGCTCACGCCCGTCTCTGTCTGATTCCCTTAACGATGCCACATTACAAGAGGGCTTCCATGCCAATCTCTTTTGGAGTTGCACCGACATTTGCTTTTGGTTCTTCCCGGCGTCGAACGGCATGCGATTGCAGTACATTGCATTGTTGGACTGCTTAAATCCGATCTCATGACTTATCTGTCCAATTATTATCTCACAACCCGATTGCTCCTAGTGAATGTTTTCAGTAGTTGTACCCGGAATTTGGAAACAGGACTATCTTAATAAAGAGTCCCTGGGCATCACCTATATACTATATGGAAACAATGCTGTACTCCATTGTCCTTTCACATGGCAGCCAATGAGCCATTTGCCTTACTAGTAGTAAGTAGGTCCACTAGTACGCAGCCCTACCCCGTTACCCCGTACGGAGTAGAAAGCAAGCACAAGGACAAACCTAACTCCGAATCCCCGATCTTCGTATCGAACTGCACTAACCCAAATCCAGTTAGTGGCTCTTCAACCCGTCGGATCGGTCGATCATAAGAGAACGCCAATACCCGTCAGGACTCACAACTAGATTGACTCTGTTTATCTGGAGATCATCGTCTTCACATCAATTCACCAAAGGCTGTTCATTTGACATTCCCATTCAAATCGTCCGGTCGGCATGTTTATCCTCTCCCTTATTACCTCAACAGCGGTGTAAGTCCACTGCAGCAAGATCAAATGTTCGTCTGAGTCGAGCAAGGGGCGATCTACTATTCACACCCCCTGATCGCTGATTGGCGAGTGAGGTCAACCAATATCATGTCGACAATCTCCTTCGAAAAGCAAAAAATAGATCGCCTTGATCCTTGCATTCCCCTGACTAGGCCCCCGCCCGGGGCAGACGATTTCGCCGTGTTCAAGCGAATATTTTGACTCAACCCACATCGGTTGACAATGTGCTCTTATGACCTCTCATGATGTTTGAGACCGAGTTGCGTAATTGCATTGTTATGGCTGCGGTCCCAAGCAAATGACAACATTCGTTCACCCAAACTATTCAGAAATCGCTGGCCGAGAACGCGCTCCATGCAGCTCGGCGGAGGATTTACGTACCACATGGATGAAATATGACCCCAGGGCCTTGTGCTGCCTGGATTGGCCCTTTTCTCCTTTTCCAAGGAATCTGCAGGCAAGGTTCCTTATGAGACCTGTACAAAGCGGTTGTGTTGTCAATGGCAATCTTGGCTTATTTTGCCTCGTTTCTTATTAAATCTCTTTACTTCCCCCCTGCTAATTTGTTTGTCCCAACCCTCGTTCAGTTCCATTTGCTCTTTTTAGTATTATTGGATTTGCCTTTCGTTCATAATGGGCTTCTTCAATGCCTTGAAGGCCTTCAAGGCCAAATCCCCCAAAGAGACTGATATCTCTAAGGATAATAATGAGCACAAAGCTGAGAATACAACCGAGGGCGCAGCAGATGACAAGAACGAGGTCATGGCAGATGAGAAGAGCCAGGTCTTGGACCCTGAAACGCAATCCGAAGTTGGAGGCCAAACATCCAAACCGTCCAGTGAGAAAGAAAGTACTCTGGTCGATGTGCCTTTAGGGAATTCAACTGCGGACCCCGAGAAACAACCCTCACGCAATACCTCCCCGGCACCTGGTCATACCGAGGAATTGCCTGATGACAACAAGGAAGTTGCTCCCAAAGCAGCATCGAAAGCAGCATCCGACAAGGAGTCAATAAAAGAAGAGAAATCAGAAGCCGTTGACGGCGATACACCCGCGGACGTGGAAGAATACCCAAGCTCATGGAGACTAGCCCTAATCACCGTCGCTCTCTGCTTTTGCGTGTTCTGCGTGGCACTGGTATGCACAATAACTACTACTTTGATACTTGACAATTGCACCCAACTAACACCCACTAAGGATAACACAATCATCGCAACCGCAATCCCCAAGATCACAGATCAATTCAATTCCCTTGAGGACGTGGGATGGTACGGAAGTTCGTATCTCCTGACAACATGCGCTGTATGCTTGATGTTCGGCAAACTATACACCTTTTACTCGATTAAGTATATCTACCTCATGGCGCTCGGAATTTTCGAGATCGGCTCGCTTGTCTGCGCCGTCACCCCAACCTCGGTTGGACTCATCTGCGGTCGAGCCATCGCAGGACTAGGCGCTGCCGGCTTGTTCTCAGGCTCGATCCTCATCATCAGCAAGAGTGTACCCCTCGTCAAGCGGCCTATGTACACCGGTCTCCTCGGATCGATGTTTGGAGTTGCTAATGTAGCTGGTCCCCTGTATGTTGCTCCCATTCCTTTCGTCATTCATGAACCTCGCTAACTTCAACTAGTATGGGAGGCGCGTTCACCGACCACCTCACCTGGCGTTGGTGCTTCTACATTAACCTGCCCATCGGTGCAGTGACCTTCCTCTTCGTGCTCGCGTTTTTCCCCAACCCCAAAGCCATCCTGAAGAAGAACACCTTCAAGGAACAGATCAAAGAACTGGACCTGATCGGCTCCTTCTTCTTCCTACCGGCGATAATCAGTCTTCTCCTTGCTCTGCAATGGGGTGGTACCAGATACGCATGGAGCAACGGACGCATCATCGGACTATTCGTCGTCTTTGGCGTTCTCGGGCTCATCTTCATTGGCACCCAGATCTGGGCCGGAGATCGCGCAACCGTCCCGCCTCGTCTGATCAAGAACCGCAACGTCTGGGGCTCGGCCTGGTACGCTGCCGCTCTCGGTGCTGCTTTCTTTGTCCTCACATACTATGTAAGTTTTCTCTTTTCCTTCCCCATTCCGCATCTCTCGATATTCCTAACAAAACCACTTAGCTCCCGATCTGGTTCCAATCAATCAAAGGCGCAACAGCCCTAAAATCCGGCCTCATGAACCTGCCCCTGATCATCGCCGTCGTAGTCTGCTCCATTCTAGCCGGCGGCCTCGTCACCGCATGCGGCTACTACACGCCCTTCATGATCGCCTCAGCAATCATCATGACCATCGGCGCCGGACTCCTCACAACCCTCGAAACAGACTCCAACCACTCGAAGTGGATCGGATACCAAGCCCTCTTCGGTATCGGTCTGGGCCTCGGCATGCAGCAGCCGATCATCGTGGCGCAAACAGCATTGAAACCAGCAGATGTGCCCAGCGGCACTGCTATCGTGATGTTTGCACAGACACTAGGCGGCGCTGTGTTCGTCTCGGTTGCGCAGAATGTGTTCCAGAATCAGCTTGTGCAGAACTTGGCTCGATATGCGCCGAATGAGGATGCGGCCAAGCTTATCTCCGCCGGTGCTACTATGCTGCGCAATGTTGTTTCTGGGGATGCGCTGGGTCGGGTTCTGGTTGCTTATAATGCTGCTATTGTGCAGACGTTCTATGTGGCTGTTGCTATGGGTGCGTTGTCGCTTGTTGGGCCTATCTTTGTTGAGTGGATCTCGGTTAAGGGGAAGAAGGTTGAGATGGCTGCTGTTTGAGGATTGTTGTCTTTAATGTTTTCATGCACAGTTTTTTCTTTTTCTTATTCTTTCCCTCTCTTGTTGTTGTTCCTGTCGGGAAGGATATATTGGCTATAATCCTGGACAGTGTACCACAGCATATCCTACTTATAATTAGTGCCCGTCTATGGCAATGAATGCATATATTAATCTAGGCATGTGTCTATAATCTATATCCTTCTGCGCTCTACTAATTGTGTCTTACATGAAGGAGCCCAAGATCTATCAAACCTATGCGACAATGCCACTAACCTGTTAATCGCTACACATTAAAATGAAAAACAAACAGAAACCCAAGTAGTTATCACATTATTACATAGACCTATACACCAGCATAAAGACTCAAATACACCCCCCAGATAACCCCACAAGCACTCCCAAACACCACCCTCCGATCCACCGGAATAACCGTGTACATCAAGACCGACACAACAGGCCGATACTTGAGACGAGCACTCATAATAGGCCGAAAGTCCTATACTCCAGTCAGCATATTCCCACACACACCCTCAAGTTCCAACAGAAGGGAAACTAGTAACTAACCTCAATAACCAACTCCCACGACCTGCCAACCGTCTCCCCCTTAAGCAAATTGATAATAACAACAAACAAAACAAGATTGACAACCGAAGCAACAGTCTGATCAAAAAAGAACTTCATCAAGAAGCTGCGCAGCCCCGTCCGCTCTCTAGGCTTCCACAGCGGCGTCTTCTCTTTATCCTTGTGGCTGGGTAAAGACTCTGTCTGAGCTTTTGAAAAGAAGGCTAGCCATGAGCGTGGAGAGAAAAAGGAGAGTAGATTCTGTGCACTGAAGGCAGCAGAAACCTCGGAACGCGTGGGGAAGCCTGGATAGCGCGCTTCTAGGAAGCGTTGCCAGTAGAAATTTGGGGGGACTATTATTATCCCGTAAATTAGGAATTGGAGGAGGGCTGGAGTGTTTAGGATGAATGGTGTCTGGGGGAATTAGTTCTGAGATAATTGTTTGGATATTGAAGTTCTTGGGGTGCTTGGGCTTACTTTGTTGTTGCGTTGGTCGATTAGCTGCGCCAGGACGTTGGAGATGGCGTTCAGCGCGGTGGCTTGTACGAATGTCGCTAATAGGGGCGAGGGCATTGTGAATTAGCCCCTGGGAGGTCAATCCAATTATCCCATGCAATTATTTTCACGATATGGACTGAAATAAGTAAACAAGTGAATTGGAGAGGTTGCCAAGACGCGCAACCGTGTCCTGATAAAAGCTGAGATTAAGGAGGCAGCAGCTTTGTGACTCTTGAGGGAGAAGGAATAAACAATATGGATAGATTTCAGATGCCAAGTAAATGACTAAATGGCCCGCCTAATACACATTTTTTCTCATCTTCTCCTAAATACCACATTGGGACCATTCTTCGCACTGGTAAAGTGGTCCGTCAGTGCCAGATGACCCCCTTCATCCTCACCCACACGGTCTGCCAACGACATATCAAACAGGAACATAAGTCGCGCCAGCGTTAGCCGCATCTCCATAAAAGCCATGCTCTTTCCAATACAACCACGAGGCCCAACGCTAAACGGACAGAAAGCGTGTCGTGCCGTCTCAATGCTCTCCTTAGTCGTCTGCCAAGTCATGCCCGACGCCTCGCAGGTCTCACCCTCAATCCAGCGCTCGGGCAGGTAAACCCCGGGCTCGCGGTAGTATCTCTCCTGGCGATGAATGGAGTAAGTCGGGGTACCGCAGTCGGTGCCAGCGGGCAGGAAGACGCCGTCAACGACAGCGCCGCCCTCCATCACTTCGCGGGGAATCGCACCAGGCACGGCCGGGGCTAGACGCAGCGCCTCGTCAATGCATGCTTTGAGGTATGTTAGCTCGCCGAGCTGGCTGTTGGTGACGATCTCTTCGACTTCCGTGAAAGCGCCGCGCACCTCGGCGCACAGCTTGGCTAATGCGGCGGGGCGTCGGACTAGGTAGAAGAGTGTGGCGGCCAGGGTGGTTGAGGTTGTGTCGCTGCCTGCGATCATGAGAACGTTGGATTCGCCCCATAGCTCGGGCGTGCTGAGTCCGTTGCCGGTTTCTGGGTCCTTTGCGTTCAAGAGGTAGTAGAAGAAGTCTTTCTTGGCGTCATGGCCGATCTGGGTGCGTTCCTTGGCTCGCTCGTTGGCTTCCACGCGTGAATTCATGATGAAGTTCCACCGGTCGCGGGTCAGCTTGCGGATGAAGATCTGGTCTAGACCCCATGAGTCTAGAGGCATCCAGAGACCACACTATGTGAGAGTTAGATCGGGCATTTTTCAAGACGGCTGCAGATGACAGCACAGAAAGAGCAAAAAGGAAGAAGACTTACCACATAGTGCCTATTAGCAGCGCGATCCACCAAACCAACCTTATGCCTCTGGCTATCGGAGACCAACATATCAAAGCTCTTTCCAAAGCAGAGTTCACCCATCACATCATACGAAAGATAACTGAACCAATCACCCATATTCTTGACATTGCCTTTCTGGTCATGCGACTCGGAATTCCCATCATACCCCGCCAACACAGCACACAGCTGGCGCACATGGAGGAGCATCACATCCTCCATGCTCTTGAGGGCATTCTCGGAGAAAGCCTGGCTAAGCACACGTCTTTTGCGACCATGCATAGTCTTATCGATAGCATTGTGGGTATTGTACACGCCCTTGATAGCAGGGAAAGCATCGTAGAACTTTGCTTTCTGAAGACGTTTCCCGTGGCCATAGATATCGTGTAGTCCACGATCAGAGTTGACGGAGACGAAATTCGGCGCTACACGCACGTGTGTTCCATATTCGCTGTGCAGTCTGTGTAGCCAGAGATGGCGGTCGCCTTTTAGGCCGTGGTAGAGTTGCACCCAGGGTGTGATGGATGCGAGGAAGGGGCCTTTGATGTGACAGAGGGGGTGGAGGAAGCGGTTGTAGATGGTGTAGGCGAGGGTCTAATATGAGACTGATTAGCTTTACTTCCACGATGCTTTTGTCTGTAGGTGTACGAATGGTGGTAAGGATATGAACAAGAAATAGTATACATACCGCTATGGCTAGTAGGCCTATCAATCCTACCAATGCCCCCTGTAGAGAAAAGCTAGCTAGTACAGATTCAACGAGCATTGTGGATGGTCATGAGTGAGTCTCAGGACGGGAATAAGCCGTTCATAAGAGAGGGTTACTCTGTAGGCTGACTCTTTATCATGTCTCAAACTTGGTTCCAAGGTTTATACTTCACTTATCAATAGCCGCTGATACCCGCCCGCAGCCGACAATTTACAATCAATGACGACGTATACGACCTAGGCGCACGATCCTATCTTATTTGGACGGACGGGGCCCCGGATCAAGAGTGGTTGACCTCTAGTATTATGTGTAATGCAACGACTTTTCTTTATCTGACGCGGTTATTGGCGGTTGAATTGGAGATGCAGAATGCGATGCCGTGGCGGTGATTGGTTATGCTTAATATATCCCCCACGCGTTATTGGCTTTATGGGGCTCGCGGGGAAGGCTCCAACTCGGCATACTTCCGTGGGGTTTCCACTAATTTCATGCTCTTGTTAGACAATGATGACAATCGAATCCTCGACTCGAGGCAATGGTTTCAATGTTGTCGTCTAGGGATGTTACACAAATGTATCTTTTTGATTTTGGCAGACCGTCGTCACTCATGAATTCGGTCGCGAAGTAGCATTCCCGGATGGCCCACTGGTTCGGGTTTCCCTGGAAGTGGTGGATCTGCCACCGGTAGTAACCGCTCTTCAGCGGATGACCAGATACCTGTTCCGGGACCGCCGCACCTTTTCAGGGCTGAGGAATGTGAAACATGAAAACCCACTCAATCCTGTGTTCCGCATTAGGCAACTGCCACGCGAACATCTGTACCGAGGCTCATAAAACCCCAGGAGTTTCTTGTAGTCTTTTGAAATGATGACAGGGAAATGCTGTTATTCTCGCTGTTAAAAGAGCCTGCTGCCTACTCCCCAATTAGACTTCGGTGGTATGCCCGCGAATTCCTCCGTCCAGGATCAACTGCTCGTTGTCATCGTTGTCGTCTTGCACACGTCTCCATGTCTGTTTCCTTTCGGTTGACCGTGTTGCCTCCGTCTGCTGGCCCTCAGGGGCACGCCAGACTGGCCGCATAAGACCACCAGCTGCAAGAAGAGGGTTGCGACTGAACGCATGTTCTCCACGCGGAGGTTCTCCAGCATCTCCTTCCTCCGCAGTCTCAGGTTCACTGGGCTCTGGGGCTGAATCTGCCGGGGCGGTATGATAGACTCGACGGACCTTTCCTCCTTTGATATCAAGACTCATCACAGTCTTCTTCTTCTCCCACTCAGGACGAGCCTTCTCGTCCAGCTCTCGTTGAATGCGCTGCTGCTTCTTAAGCGCCAGCGCTCGTTGAGTGGGAGTCATCCACAAAGTGGAAGCGACATTCGGCGTCTCGAAATCAGCTGTCTCATCAACAACTTTAGTCCGACGGGCATTTTGGGCCTGGAACTGCAGCAGCTTGTCCCGGTGTGCTCTGGCAGCATCCAGCTTGCTGGGTTCGGACCCCAAAGTAGGCATAGGTCCACCCTCGTGATGGACACCCTCATTGTGCACGCGCATCTTCTCTTGTCCGCGCTCCGCCCGTAATTCCCGGATCATACCCTGCACTTCTTCGGCAGACAGTAATGGTGTGTCACAAAATGAGCATGGCTGTAGGCCCTCGAGCGAGCAGATGATTTTCCCGCAGTTGAGGCAGTTGGGCGCCGCCTCGAATACGGGGTGTAGTAACCCGTAACAGGTACATTTGCGTCTCTCACCTAAACTCGGGTTCGTCGATACCTCCAATGCGGCAATAGCCGCGGTGAGGTCGGAGATGTCGTTGGTTGTGAGAGCTGCATTGCCCTTGGAAGATGAACCTGCCCCCAAACCCTGTCGTTTCGACTTGCTGGTTTTTGACCGTACATTTGGTAACATGTCTGATATTGTGGGGCCACTTGCAGATGGTGGTGGCTTCGGGGATGATGTCGGTAGGGGAGAGGGAAGGTGCGACGAGGACGAGCCGGCATGTTGTGATGGTGCGAGGGTTGGAGCGGTTGGTTTGCGAGAAGACATATAGTCTTCTTCATCGGCTTTCTTGTAGCCACCGGCTACATCGCCATAATTGTCGGGTCGACGTGGTGGGCCAGCGTTGTGCAAAGGAGCCTTCTTTTTGCCCTTCTTGGCACCTCCGCCTGATCTCGTTGCATCTTCGCTTGATGCGGCGGGTTCTTGAGGTGGTCGCTGGGGTTGTCTGCGCGAATTGAACGAGGAAATAAATTCCAGAGCTGCTGGAGAGTCGCCGAGGAGGTTTTTGAGGTGGTCCGCACATGCTTCTTTAGAGAGGCTGGCAGCGTACTCAATCACCTGCGAAAGAGAATCTGCATCGAGCGGGAGGAGGGCGGAGAGACGAGGAGCTGCCCAGGTTTTCAGATCGGCCATGTTAGAAGATTGTGAGGGGTGCTGTGGTTGGTGAATGTCACAATATGAGATTGCGGGCTGGCGGATCCCCGCACTTATTAAGCATCGACACCGCCGGGGCCCGGGGGCCGGGCCCCAGGCCTCCAGGGCGTCAACTACCTAGTACCAGGACAAGCATCTAACTATGCATTAGCTTTTTCAAAGAATCAAATGAGACTTTGCGATGATTGGTTTAGTGGACACTGCTGAGGTGACGTCCTGGCTCGCAGACAGGTTCGCGCTTCTCGCTCTTCACTATATAGCCTTGCCAGTTGGCGGATAGTTTGCCAGTTGGCAGATAGTTTGCCAGTTGGCGGGAGGCTTACCAGTTGGCTGGAAGCTCTAAACCCGTCTGGAACTCGGCACCCACGTCAGGTCATATTTTGCGCCAGTGGCCTACAAGGATTATTGAACTAGTCGTGCTAGATTAGATAAGTAGTTAGTTATAACTATGAACCTCGTTATGATTAATATAAAATTACCTACGAATCCTTGACGAATCGTTGGCCCCCTACGCTCTCTGTGGTCATCCTTCAGAAGAAAAAAAAAAAAAAACACCTTTCCTGCACAAAGGATAGTTATTAATATGGCCGTGAAACAGCTAATTTAGAGTGCTTGGTGGGTCAAGGTAGTTAGAAGAACTAGAACATGATGAAGGGGATGGAGGATGGGTAGTTGGAGGGTGACGGGGAGGGAATGGGATGAAGAGGAGAGGATGAGCTTCCGTCGTCGGATTGTTCTCTTGAAGGGCATGTAGGGAGTGTCCGAGGTGATAAGCGTGCCCGTAGGTAGTCGAACCCTTTGAGCAGCTCTTGGAAGTGGCACAAAGGAATGGAAGTGATGAAACAGGCTGCTTGGGGATGGAAAGGTCTACATTAGCAGGAATTGGTTGTGGTAAATGGGTGTTGAAGTAACTGAATCAAGTGTGTTTCGGTATAAAGTAATGTACATCCTACAAAGCCCCTCCCCCTTCATCATTCATCTATGCAGATATATTCGAAGGTCTGGTCAAATTATGACCAGACCAAACCAGACCCAGAGACGCCGTGGGATATGACCGACCCATGAAGAAAAGAACAAAGCTCGAACGCCGCGGACACCATGATAGGGAAAAAAGGGTATGAGAAAGGAATGGAAGGTTAGTCCGCGGTCTCGCTCTTGATGTCGTCGTCATTATCCTCAACCGTGAATGATTGCTTGAGCTTGCTGGGCCCCGGTTTGTTGCTAGAGCCCTTCTTTGGCCCGTTCAGCTTCTTCTTTTTCGTCGGGCTGGGACTCTCTTCGTCATCGTCTGCATAAGGGCGCTTTGGTGCTGATGAGGTAGGACTATTGCCATTACTGGCTCCACTGTCCGTGGGAGTCTTGTTGCGCCCGCCGTTGCGGCCACCGCCTACGCAGCGTTCAAGGTGCTGGGCGAGTCGCGTCATGACGAAGTACCGAGGACAGATTGGGCATTTAGTGGTAGGGATCTCAGGAATCGTGCTGTCTCGATCACCCTTCTTTTTCTTGGGGTTCGGCATGATTGCAAAGAGCTTGCCGTGGACGTCATGCCCTTCCCGCTTGACCATGGGCACATTCGCGCAGTATTCGGCGCGGGAATCAGGACTGGGACAAGAGGACTCCCCGGCAGTCGGATACAATAGCTTTGGGAGACGACAGTCAGGGCAAACATGCTCCTTGATTGTTTTCAGTGGGTTGCCCTTGAGGAAAACCTTGCCGCGGTCGTAAAGGGCAGCATCCGTCTCCACGCGCATACTCGCAAGCTTCTTTGTGTCGAGAATGACTTCTCTCTTGGTATCGGTCGAGGTCTTGCTCGGCGCTTCCTCCGGCATTATTGCGTCCTCTTCTGCCTTCTGCCGAGCAAGAACCACTGCGGACCGCATGCGCGCCACCTTCTCTTCGCGGTGCACTTTGGAGACGAGGTCGTGGATGATGTTCTGGAATGTAGCGTTCAAGATGTCGGTCGCCTAGAGATAGAGTCGTTAGTGCCTATATCAGGAACCCCATCAAGTTCTCGCGAGGACAAATCATACCACTTTAGCGATCGTTCCGGCAGGATAGGTCGGCCCGCGACCACCGCTGTTATTGGAGTCGGCCATTCTCGGATTGCGGCCGGAGGTGGATGCGCCGAATATTCCTCGCCCGGTCGTGGATGACCGACGGCTGTGTCTGCCCGCGACACAGGTAATGAGTGCTCCGAACCGCCAGGTCCGAGGTTTACTTCTCCATGTACTGGAAATCTGTGCAGGGTTGACGCAATGGATACACGGATGTCGAGGAAGTAAGAAGAGGGAAGTAGAAGAGGCCCGAAAACATAGAAGCCGAAAGACAAAGGAAAATGAGACTATTGCGAGGGCTGAATAATATAGCCTAGGGCAGAGGCTCGTGTCAGTGAGCTTCTATTGGGGGGGGGCGGAGGTAGGATCGAGCCGCCAGAAACAATAGGGGGAGACAATGTGGTCAATGAAGATGTTCCATTGACCCATATAATAGAGAGAAAGTATCAATAGAAAGTAGGGCACTGACCTATTGGCGTCCTATTTGCAGGCAAGTGAACTGTCACTCGGGGAGATGAAAAGACGGATGAGGCTGGAGGCCGAGAGTTGTTCCCTGGCCTTATCTTATCGCATCTCCGCATTCGCTGTCTCTCTGCTTCTTTCATAACACGAACATTCACTTAATTCAGATAAATATGGCATACCAGCTCTTTGCAAAGAATCAGTCAAGGCCAGTGACCAACTCGTCCTCACTGTCCCCTCCCCCGACCAGCCGCCACCCCGCGCGGCCTTCAATCCATCCTCCTCCAGTACAGCCGCCGCAATCAGCTGTCGCGAACGCGTCCGGGCCAAAACGCCCAAATGGAGAGAGCTTTGAGCCATACCCTCGGGAGATTCCCGGTGGCATCGTGACTCCACACCCCCATATAACAGTCGAGAAAGTCAACACGGCGCATATTCCTTCCCTGACGCGGATCACGGGCTTACTTCTTCCCATCCGCTACCCAAACAAGTTCTACACAGCTACTATAACCGATCCGGTGATTGCGTCTCTTTCGCGCGTCGCTATCTACCATGACCACCCTGTGGCTGCAAGCCCAGGATCCGGCGCGTCTGCCGGAACGGACAAAGTGATCGGAGGTATTCGGTGTCGGTTGGAGAGAATACAACAGACGGAGGACACTAGCAAACACACCCAAACCCTGAGTGATAGAGACCCCACAAACCTCTATATTCAGACCCTACATCTGCTCTCACCATATCGGGGTCAGGGAGTGGCAGCATCATTGTTGAACGCGCTTCTTTTTGCGTCGCCGCCGGACCGCAAAGCGAAAGGCTCATATCGGCTGTCCGAGATTGTCAAACACTATAACATCCGCTCAGTGGCAGCACACGTCCATGAAGCCAACGAAGAAGGCTTGAAATGGTATATTGCGCGTGGATTTAGGGTTGACGGCAACGTAGCCGACTATTATCGGCGATTGAAGCCGTCGGGCGCGATTATCGTGCGCCTGGACTTGAACTGGGACGAGGCTGATAGAGAGGGCTCCACGGACGAAGGCAACGCCCGGACTGGCAGTTCTGGCGCTGAACTGGAAGATGAGGACTGGGAGAAGGTGGAGGCTGAGGATGGCGACGAAGGGGACCATGGGATAGAGCATCTGAACGAGTCGCAAGTGCTCGAGAAACAGGATGCGCCTTCGCGTAAGCGCAAGGCTGAAGATGACAACCACCAGTCTCAAGTGGACTAAGATGTGTTTTGCATATAGACAGGAGTCGGATGAACTCGAGCCATCATAGGCGACACATACTCAATTCAAGATTATATTGGACCATTTGCATGAATACCGACTGCATTTAGAGGCCTTACAGTAACAGAGTGTATCCTATAGAGAGCGATGTTCAACGCATCATAAACTCCAATAGTACCAAGATAGGTATGTCAGAAATGTGCTACGGAGTACGGTGGCTACTCTCATGAGAGATCCTTCCGGAACTGTAATGATGCTCAGACTGGCTGCCCTCTACCTCTGCCTCTGCCTCTGCTACTTCCGAGGCCTGGTAATGGTACGCCACCCCAAAGTCAGATGGCACTAGCCAGTCCTAATACCTACGGTAACCGACGTGGTCCCCGCCCTTCCCACCACAAATAATAATATACACACGTCCCTATATGTGGAAGTTGAGCATTAAAAGAACTGGAATGTTGATATAACGCAACGCCATGGGTATCGAACTAGTTACAGGAAGGCGACATTAGATGTTATAGTTCTCGGCATGCAAAAAGACTTCATCTCTTGAGGAGTCAGTCATCACTTGCCACTGCAGCTTGGCGACGGCACTGGCAACCTCAACTCTCATGCTCGGTGGGCCGCAGACGAAAACACACGCACGACGACCAAATGTCTTGGAAAACTCATTTACCATCTGTGATATGTTTGGACGGAAGTAATCCGTACGCCAGTTGTCACGTCCACGCGGTTGATAATATGCAAAGCGTGGCGCAGGGGCTGGTGGTGGCCTTTGCGGCACGGCTTGGGGTGCGCCGAATCCAAAGTCGAAATTCGGGTTGCCATACACAGCCGGTCCAACGGGAGCTTGGGGATTCGTAGCAGGCTGGTAGTATTGGCGGGTGTTGGGCGTATGAGAGGGCCTGTATGCGTTGGGAAGCGCAGCGATGCCGTCTTCATTTTCGCGGCGCAATTCCTTTTCAACGTCAGGGTTGCCGTCGGCTTCAGCGCGGATATAAGCTGAGTTGCGCTTGTCGATGCCGCGAAGCATGCCATAGATCTTCTCCTGGACCATGTCCCGTCCAGCTTGATCGTCCGATTTCATTCCAGTAAGGAAGAAATGGCAGCTCACGATGTTGGCAGGTGCGTAATCGCGGCAGATGCGCAGCTCTTCTTGAAACCACTCCATCGTCTCTGGACTTTTCAGCGCCCAGATGACTTTCACCGATCTGGTGATGGCCTTGCCATCGCGTATCTTTTTGATGAGATCCAGCAACTGGCTGGCAATGGCGGTAATACCACTTCCTCCGGCGAAGAAAATCACGTCGTCAAAGGCAGCAATCTCCCGCTGCATGCCACCGTAGGGCCCTTCTACAAAAGCGCTGTAGATCCTGTAGGGTCCATGCTTCAAAGCTTGCTCAAATGCCTTGCGTGTGAAACCGTGGAATGGTCGGAAAACCAGTGTCATATCCCGATATTTATCACCATATGCAGAAGGAAAGTCCTCGCTGCAAAGAGAGGCAATCGTAAAAGGGTGGCTTTGCACCACGGAAATCCTTGGGAGTCGAAGGTAGACGTACTGACCGGGTCTCCAGCGCATCTTTGTCGGAATGGTGACCTTGATCGCGTTTTGTGGGAGAATGGTTATGGCCGACTCTTCTCCAATCAAAAACGATGAATGCAAAGGGTTTGTCCAGTTCAGATAGAATAACCTGATAGTATATGAAATGATCCAGATGGCGATAGTTGTGAATAGGTAACCCCATGTTGAGAGGTAGTTTCTCGTGTGCCATATTAGCATCGCCACAAAGATCCACGAAACCGGGATGTGGACAAATACAAAGAGCTCATACATCCGGTTGCGCAGGATGGGAAGAGAATGAAGACACAACACAAGCAGAGGAACCAGCGCCGCAAGTCCAGTCCCGTATACGTATGCGTGCGGCGGGATACTAACGATATAGTTCACCAATGCGCCATCTTCCCAGATCGGGGTAATGTAGAATGGGACCGTGTGGACCAAACTGAGGAAGAGGCAAATGTAGGCCAACCAACGGTGCAGCCCGTTCAACCGCTCAGGAGAAAGGCCAGTCATCATAGTGATAAAGTTTGCCTTGGTGCTGAGTGCGACAATCCAAGGGATCGTAGCCACCGCGAGCATGCCGGCGCGAATAGCCAAAGGTGGGGATCCGAGTGAAATAGACCAGTAGTAGAAAGGCTGTGGCACGAAAGTGTACAATGTGACGAAGATGAACGCAGCCAATACAGTCGCGGTAACTCCTAGAGACGGGAAATGAACCTCAATCTTCCCAATCTTCAGGACCGGAACTGGCCGGTAGAAGATCCATCGCATGAAGGCGATCGCCCTGTTCAGGGGGACTATCCTAGCAAGAAGCGATTCCTGTCTCTTAGGCGGAGAAATTGCCGTGGGAGACGGAAAGAACTGGGCATTTGAAGCGTCCGTGCCTGCACTCGGGAGCTCGTACTCGTCCGATACCTGGTCATCGCGAAAGATCTCTGGTCGGTTCTCTTTGTAGAAAGCAATCCGCATCTTATCGCCCCAGATATGCCAGCATCGGATGAATGTCGTGATGGCCAGCAGCACAACGGCAAAATACACAAACCCTACTCCGTATTTTGCTGACTTCGACCATGGATCTCGCTGCATCTCAGCTATCTCTGCATCGGTCGTTGATGCCGTGATAATGACATTTACTCGCTTGGCGAGTGTCACAATTGAGTCCATCATTTTGCAGAGAGTTCGTGAGCGACAACCCTATCGATGATGATTTTCTACATTTTTGACTCGTTAGCTTGGCCCAGATCAGACTTTGTGGGTACTGGCCTACCTCTAGATATCAATCGCGCACAAGAGTCTTCCCTCTTGTGCTATAGCCGGATTGAGCTCATGCTATCACTGAAAACTCTGATCAATATTGCTGTCACCAAGAAAAAGCACAAACAGAATCATCGGGGGAGCTTCCGTCTAGATGTAAGGCGCTAGGGAGCGGGGGGTCACATAGTCACATAGTCACACAGGCTTGCAGTCTAGCATAAGCCCGAGAGCAGCATATTGGTGGCTTTTCAAGCATTGAGCCAATAGAAGGCAGTGATTAGAAACAGAGATCTGTGAGGACAGCCACCTCGCCTTAGCAATAGTGGCTCGGAGTCCATTGCGGAGAGATATTCCAGTGATATGTGACTGTTTAGCGCTCTGTGGTCCAATCACAAGCGGCGATATTGGCAACGCAACAGTGACTGGAGTGACAGGGCCGCATTAGCGTGGTGGGGAAGCAGAACACTTGAATTCTCATTTTCGCTATTCTGCTGACGAAAATGCCCATCCAATTATAGTAAAACTGCAATGCAATTCGTAATCCCTCGATGCGATTTGCATCACATAGTTTAAGTTATCCTCGACTCGCAGTGAGGGCAACGTCCCGGCTGAGGTCTGTGACTCCGTCCAAGGTTGAAGAGGTCCTGTCAAAAATACACTGGAGAACTTAACTTTAGTTGCATAATTTAGTCAAAGCCTTGGGTATGTGCTGGATAAAACGCAACAACAGCCCGTCTGCGTTGCCGGAACGACTCCGAAAGAGCTCCTCCTGCCGCCTGCAGGCGTTATATAGAAAGCGTCGGGCGTGAATCGTGATATTGGCCAAAAAAGACGTGGGAGCAACTCCCTTCAAGGGGAATATCGAGTCAATCCCGTCAATAGGAAGGAAAAATAGACGGAGTAATAATGTAGTCTCTGCGCCCTTCCTGTTCGCTCCTCCACTGACAAGGATGAGAAGCCGTTCTTTTCTTCCCTTGCTCTTGCACAGAGTACAGAGTGAGGACTACAGACCAGGAATCTGGTGAATTTGTAGGAGACAGACGATGTATGAGTACTATAAGGCATTTGTGTCACAACTTAGGTTGGGATTCGAGGGTCTTCTTAGTTTTATGCGAGAAACGGGATTTGAGAATGAAATCGTGAATTCAAACGAGAATTGTAATTGGAGCAAGAATGGAGGAGCAGGTCTATGTATATTCGTCCGTACACCAGCGATGCTTCCGGTGTGTATGGAAATATTAAAACAGCAGAAAAGAGACCCGCAGAAGACACAGTTTAGGTTGATTCTTCACAGGGCGAGCGATGTTCCTGCGAGAATTGGCGGCTCGATTGCAACCTCAGGCCGCAGCGATCATGCACGAGCCACGCCTTGTAACAATCGGCTTGGCACGTTTGACCCCAAAGACAATGGAACGGTTGTTGACTCGGGCTTCATCTCATGACACAGAACCCCATATCCTCAGCTCAAGGATGTTGCGGTGGATGTCGATGTCGTCAGGGACAGGAGCATGGACCCGCTTTTCAAAGTTGTCAGGGAGCGCTTCATTCCCGCTTTGTCCCCAGATCTCATCATGTCGCTGATTTTGTCCATTTTGTCCCCGGATGGTTCAGAACCGTTCGAGTCTTCAGAACCGTTCGGGATCACGGGGAGGTGATCAAGCTTGACCGAGTTTCGTATAGTCAACTCGCTCCGCATCCAGGGCAGACTACTGACGGTGGTGTCTTGCTCACTCCATCCCGCACTCCAATGAATGACCCTTTTTGGCATGGGTCCCGTCCGTTCTGGACGGCCGAATACCACCCGTGGCCCGACAACGATGTGAATTCGCATAGACCCTCTAGCCTCGTCTCACCGGGAGACGGCATGCGACCTTCCACCCCATGACCCAAAGAAGAAGCAGGCAGGCTGGGCTCAAGCGACTCGCGGGTCTTCTTAAACCGCTTTTCCTTTCGCTTTTGCCATTTCTTCTGCTTCTTCTTTGTTGGCCCCTTCGTGTTGTGGGCCACAACAGACTCTGATGCAGATTGCCCGATGCCAGAGCTCATGCTCATGCAACAAACGCAGAATCACTCGCTCCAGTCCCCGGGACCGGGAGCACATGCCAACAATCCACTCGTCCACTCGTTAGGGGTCAACAACTCACGACCCCTCCCCCCACTCCCCACCGCCCCGCAGCGACTTGTACCGAAGATTAAGAGGGCGTGGAGGACCTTCTCGGACGGTTGGCGACGGGGCGACGGGGGGATGGGGCGGATGGGAAGTTCCGCCATCTGCCAGGCCTGCGGAGACTATCCGAGACTATGCTAAGATGCCTCATCACTGAGCAGTCAAGGGTAAGGGAGTGAGAAGAGGACATCGACACAGAAAAGTTTCAGGGGGTAGTGTCTGGTACTAGGGCTCATTTCTCTGCTCGACCTTTTCTGCTTCCTGCCAATAGTACCGGTACACTCCTCGGCACATGAGTTCACCTTGTTGGTCGGAGTATTTTTTGTACCTCAATGGGGGACAACGGGGAGCAACCACTACCATCACCGGCGTGGATCGAGGCCTGGTCTCTTCGAGAGGGTGGTGAGACTGGGAGTTGAAGTCTGCTGCACGGACTCTCTGTGGGCAGAGCTTCTTGTCGATGGTGACTTCGAAGAGGGAGGACAGTAGGGCCGAGCGGATTGCAACTCCCAACCGCGAGATTTGCTGCACGGACTCTCTACGATACAGCCATTGGAAGGGGTGAAACGGCTATGCTGAGGCAGAGAGTCAAGACCGCACTTGCATTGAATACAAAGAATGCATTCGTCAACCCTCACACTGTTCTCCATGAGAGAGCGATGATGGTACTCCTCTCATCTACACGACGGCGGATCAACGGTGGTCATCGGACGTCCTAGGGGATAAAAGAAGTAAGTTATAAGATCACATAAGTGGATTGACATACTTGTTGGGCGACACTTACTGCACAGAAACTTGTTTATGTGGTGTTTTCCGCCGATCCCCAATTGGAGAGCTGCGTTGCTGAGATTTGCGATTTGAGGTCATGTCTCGCATGAGGTTCGCGTCGAACTCCTCTGGCACGGGGTGGATGTGGATCATGATGTCAGTACCTGGAAGCATGCTGCTAACCATATGTGGCTAAGCCATCGATGCGACCATGAATTCGACGGTGCTCATCAGCAAGATGCTGGATCTCAGTGGCACCCAACCCACTGCCAGAGTTGGACGGAGAAGGGAGCAGCGATAAGGCAGTCGGATCATTGTCCATTGGAGATGGTTTGAGATCCCTATCTTCGAGGCTCCAAACAACTGTCCTTGAGGTTGAGATAATCAGCGCCACTGGTGTATTCACACACGCGGCATCCAACTGGAGCTCCGTCCCACGTGGATCAACGGAGAAGCCTCCTCGGTCTGTGCGTCGTCTGCAGTCGTCAGTATCAACTCTCGTCATGGAGATGATCTGCACACTCCGGGTGATACATGATAGGTGAAAGGAGGTGGGGGATCCTTACCAAGAGAGACCAGGGGCACTTGACCCCTCGAGGCAGCGAGGCAGCCGAGGGAAGGACGCTTGGGGCACTTGATCTTATGCTGGGAGGTCATCAGGCGCCTCATCAACCGATTCCGCTCATCACATCAATCAAGAAGCTCGTTGTGACAGGTTTATTGTTTGGTGTGGGGATGAAGGTTGAAGGGATCGATTGAGAAAGGGGAAGATGAAGTGAGAGGAGCACTTAATATACCATCCTTGGACGACTAAGCGATTGCTCCTAGACCCGCCGGGGATATGAACAGAGCGAGCGCATTGGAGGGTTGTTTCACATTCTGCTTTCGTGAGGCTGTGTTGCGGCTCGCTACGTTGCGGCTCACACTTCACGACGACATCATGCCCTTTGGTCGTCACATCTTGAACAAGGGCCTCCCGAGCTAGGTAGGTGGATAACTCACCCGCTTCCTTTCCTCAATCGGTTGGTCTTCTCTCATTTTTACTCCGGTATATCTACCTACACGATACATGGGATTATGGAGTGTCCTGGGTTGACTGGTGGGTTTGCTAGTCGATCAGACCAACTACAAGAGCCATGGAATGGTTTCAGTCAACCATCAGTTATGACAAAGTGAAATGTGTCCCGATGAGTCGTGGGGTGCACTTCTCATACTGACATTCATCTCAAAACCGAATTAGAAGCTGAAAGTTGGCTCGGCAAAACTGAGAGCAGCCGCAAACCGGAGAGGAAGATGAGTCGTTTGATCGATGGTGAATGCATCAAACGACATTCTACACGCTGCAGGGCCAATAGCCCGGTAGCTCGTATAAGTACTCCTTTGGTTCCTCCCGACTGATATATAAGTACCCAGGTCGGCCATATTGCCCGCCTGGTGGACGCTTCGATTAAAGTAAGTTATATTCTGCTTTCCGGCGTAACCTATGCCAATAGGTATTGTCACAACGAAGTCCTCGAATTACGACAGTAATTCAAGCGAGATGCAAGCGAAATGCAAACGACAAACGAAGCCAAAACCTGTCACACCAACCTATTTCCCGTCTATCTGCCGTAATTTGCGGTTAGTCGCTATTTCAACAGAATATCCGCATTACGCTGGGCAGCATACTTGATGGAATGTCTTTCGGCTTTCCGAACACCTTGGCCAGCTCTCCGTTATCAAAAAGAAAACCCGTAAAGTTAGGCGCGCTTCCTTGTAAGTCTTCGTCATGTAATTCGTCAGATGTTGCGCATATTCCAAACCTCCATCCTAGCCCGACTCCCCGTCTATCCAGGTCAAGGCGAGAGGATCACCCTGTTTGGCAGGTCAAGGTGGGTAGCTGATAAGCTTTGCCCTGAGCATTATGGGGGCTTCGGGCAGTCGCAGAATTTATTAAAGGGTCTTTGGTGTTGTCAACGCTCCGTTGGAGAAGTAGTAGACTAGGTATACAGGAAAAGGTAACTATAGTTCGTCAACTTCGTCTTCAACGTTTGGGAGAGGTAGGTAGTAGGTAGTCGGCTGATGCGAGTTGCAAATCGCAATTGGACTTCGTAGGGCGTCAAACCCTAGTTCGCATCGACGCGTCTGGGAGTTTGAGTCTTGACTGTCTTTGTTGTTTCTATGGGTAAGTCACATGTTGATTCAGGCAAGATTTGGTGGCTTTGGGTTACCACATTGGAATAAGTCACAAGGCAGTGGAATTATGACCGGATGGAAGCTCTAATTACCACTCTATGGCTGTACAGATTTTGTTCAACTTTGGCTCCTAAAGTTTAGGAGCTTCCCGGGGGTAAATATATTCGGATTTCTGAAAAACCGAATATAAACAGAATAAGCGTTGATGGTGGACTTCGATATTGGATCAATATGGTCGCCTGACCAGGCAGAAATGTGGTGCTGGCGAATCCTCTAGCATTTGGCGCTAGCCCTAATTGGATATAGCGGGAGAGTCAGTCATATGATCATTGGTCAAGGGTGAAGGTCACATGATGAAGTGCGACCTCACAGGATTCGGCAGGAAAGGAGGGCCCATAAAGTGGACGGCATGGTAGGCTAGCAGCCAATAAGTCATACAAGGCCCAACCGGGCCTGCGGCCCCGCCAGAGATAAAGACACTAAAGGTAAACCGTACGGCGTACATGTGTACAGTACCTCTCTGAATGATAAGATATCAACAAAAGTCTTCTGTCCAGTTGGCAGTATTCTTCCCGCCAACTGGCAAGTCTTGTGTCAACTGGCAAGGCAATATCCCTACGAATTACCCCGATAATCCCATTGCGACACGTGCAACGTCTGATATGGCGTATAATTATATGGCAAACGGTATCAATTGATTGAGAGCAGGTCAAGACGAGCGCCACGATCAACCTAATCGGCGCATCTCCGAAATCGCCGAGTCCAAAGCCCTTATCGGAAGGTCAGAACGAAGCTGTTGATTCCACCCCAATGTAATGAACACACATCAGAATGCATGCGTTGTGCGCAAGGAAGCTGGTAGCGAGCTAATATGCCACGCAAATGCCTCAATACAAATAGCAACGCCACCCTATCCGAGCGACCACAGCAATCCAGAACCTACAAAATGAACAAAGACACGCAAATCCTCATCGTCGGAGCCGGTTGCTTCGGTACCTCAACGGCATACCATCTCGCGCAGCGCGGATACACTCACATTCGCGTACTGGACCCCTACGCGCCTCCCTCCTGCGAGGCAGCTTCCACCGATATTAGCAAGATCATCCGCAGCGACTATAACGAGCCGCTGTACGCGCGTCTAGCGATTGAGGCTATCGAGGCATGGCGGTCTTGGCCACTGTTTCGAGGACTGTATCGTGTTACAGGGTGGATTCTGAGCGCGGCGAAGCTGTCTGTGCCGTTTGTCGAGGGGTCGATTCAGACATGTGAGAATCTCGGTGTGCAGGGTCTTGAGAGGCTTACGACGGACGAAGTTCAGGCGAGATTTCCAGTTGTCACTGGTTTGCTTGATGGGTGGAATATCAATGTCTGGAACCCGACGGCTGGATGGGCGGCTGCTGGGACGGCTGTCGAGCGGATGGCGGGTGCTGCGCAGGAGATGGGTGTGAAGTACAGTTTCGGGCAGAGCAAGGGCCGTGTGCAACAGTTGATACTGGATAATGTGTCCGGTGAGTGCCATGGTGTTGTCACTGCCGATGGGGAGAGACACAAGGCGGAGTTGGTTATCTTGGCTGCTGGGGCTTGGACGCCTTCGTTGCTGGATGTCAAGGGCCAGTTGACTGCTAAGGGACACAGTGTGGCGCATATCCAGCTCACGCCTTCTGAAGCTAAACGCTACGCTACCATGCCTATAATGGATAATCTCGAATTGGGTTACTACTTCCCGCCTCAGGAAGATGGAGTGTTCAAGATGGCACACAGTCAGTTCATCACCAATGTGCAAACAACAAAGTCTGGAATCACAACTTCTGTTCCACACACGTTCGTCCAGGAACCTGCCGACGGACTGCCTCTCGAGATTGAAGCTCAGATGCGCCGTAACCTGTGGCGTGTGCTGCCCGAGCTTGCAGATCGACCTTTCTGCTATACGCGGCTTTGCTGGGATGCTGATACAGCTGACCGGCATTTCCTTGTCACTCCTCATCCTGACCACAAGCGACTTTTCCTGGCTACTGGTGGCTCAGCGCACGGGTTCAAGTTCTTTCCTATTGTCGGCAAATACGTTGCGGAAATGCTTGAAGGGTCTCTCGACCCGAAAATCGCGCGCCTGTGGCAATGGCGAGCCGGGCAAACGAGCATCGCGACGAACTTGGCGCATTTGGATCCGGAAATGGAGTTAAATGATCTCACGGGATGGAAGGATCGACAGATGCGTGAGAGGAGCGATTCGAAATTGTGATTTATCCGGGATATAGGTAGAAGTCGGGGAAGTAGGTTAGACATGGAATGCAATAACTAGATATCGCGGTTAGGTTCAAATTTCGATACTCATATAGCGGTAATATTTGCGTACGTTTGACTTTCCTTGCCCGGACCTTCATCTCTCTCTCCTTCTTGTCTCTCCCTCCAACCAAGACACCAGTGATCTCGTTTCTTTTGCCTCCATCGATATCATTACAAAACGATCTTTTCTTCTATCATGAGCTGATCAGTCTGGCATTTCAGATATTAGTTTAGGCGATAGTCAGGGCAGATACCTTTCGCAACCAGGATGGTCACGCGAGACCCAACAGCCTTGGCTGACCTTCCACTTGAGGTGTTGTGGATGACCTCTGAGCATTTATCGCCAGTTGAACTTATTTGCTTGGCACTCGGTAACCGGCGTCTGCTGTCTTCACTTGCTAGTGCTTTTCGTGACTTCACAATCGGCCGCAACGGAAACCTCACTGATGACGCACGTATCAATCTGCTATCCCGGCTTTCTCGCGACCTACCGCAGTACTATCTCTGCTTCTTCTGCCTCCGACTTCATTTGTGGAAAAATATTCGGCCTCCAAGCTACTATCATGTCGATTGCTCATTTGGCTTGAAGCTGAAAGACGAGTGCCTTCAAACACCTCTACCCTTCTGTCACTACCCATGCTCTGCCTATTACCAATTCCGTTTCGTTCATCTTCAGCTTGCTATGAGAAGGTTCTACTATGGGCCGGGTTTTGGAATTCCCGTTGAGCCAATGCTCTATACGGAGGTAAAGCGTCATCGTCTCAAAGGCAAAGGCCTGCTCTCGTTGCAATCCTACGTCAACAACATATCAGAACAGGATCCTCAAAACGATGTTCTGATGACACTATTCTCTGCTGAGGCTCGAGTTTGCTCTAAACCTCCGGGCCTGTGCTTGAGGACGCAAGAAATAGCGGTCGTAGCACGACAGAACATACCACGGATGTGGCCGTGCCCCGAAAATAGACTCGTGGAGATCTGCAAGCATATTCACACTCATAACCCGGGATTTGGCGACATCTTTACCTCTCAGATTGAGCGTTATTGCTCTAAAACAAGCCCAATGCCACCAGCTGACCAAGGCAGTTGTGATAAATGCAATACCTCTTGGAAGTTGGAGATGCGAACCCTGGATGAAAACAATGCAAGCCTCACTATTACCCGGTGGATTGACTTGGGACCGGGGCTGAGCCCGAATGATCCTCAGTGGAGGTGTCGCTTTGGTATTGAACTCCGGCTCAATTCGCCAAATCATGAAATAGTGGACTCCCGTCAGCGGTTCGAGAGGGACTCTGTTCAGGCTAACTCTTCGAATGCATTGTCTGAAGATGAAATGTATCGGCGGAACATCTCTTTGCTACAAGGGAAGACATACCAAAAAGCGATGACTCCAGTGTACTATGGATTATACGTATTGCATGGAGAAGCAAAGACAAGTCCTTCTCGTTGTATCATTTTATGAAGAAAGCATTGACCACACACTCTGGGTTCGTCCACCTGCGTTCCTTCCCTGTTGAGCGACTTCCCAATGGGAAAAGTCAATTCCCATAAAATACTCCCCTCTTCCCTCTCCCCTCCCTCTCTTCTTTCTTTCACCCCAACGAAGCTCAAGTCAAGCTGAGCTTCCACCCACCCAGCATAACCATGGCATGTTCCCACGAGAAACGAGGCCCTTGTGAAGAATCTTTCTGCCGTTGTGTGCTGTTCTTTTTCTGACGCTTTATTTCATCCTGCGCCGACAGATCCCGCTGACGCCAGACCATTTCGACGACTTCGACAGCCGGCGCGATATTCTGGAAAGCCGGCCAGATGTCAGTCAACCGACAAATAGGGTTGGTCCGATATACATACTCCGTATCGACGGATACTCTCAACTTCCTCAAACAACCGTAGCACAACAACCCTTTGCTCTTCTCGATTCGCGCAGCAACCTGCCAGGAACAGGGGCCATAAGGGCATGACGGCAGTCCGCATCATGTTCGCCTTTTTCTCCGACAAAAGCCCCAGTATCTGTTCAACATATACAATCTTCTCCTCGCAATCCAATATCGGAATGCCAGGCGGGCTTAGAACCTTCGTTGAACAGATCTCATGCAAAAGCAGCAGGGCACCCAGCCTATTTGCTTCCGCGATAGCAGCACATTCCATGCTGGGATCGATACTCTCTGTAGGTACCTTTTGCTGCAGGGTATCCAAATTTTCCTTGAGTTGATACACAACCTTACGGTTGGTATCCATGCAGTCATCCTCGCGAGCCCACGCCAGCTCAGCTATCTGATCAATCAGTAACAAGAGGGCAGGGCTCAACCCCATATATGGATCTATCATATCCGATCCTTCGATTATACTTTGCGGTAGGATGTAGGCTCTATGAGACGTAGGTGAAGTGACACGGAACGCTGTTCGAGCGAGAATTAGATGGAAGGCAAAATAGCGATTGAAGAAACTGGCCAGTTCGTGGCTGTGAGATGAGCGACCGGGGCGTTCTGTGCGTGTTCGAATCAAATCTTGGAATCCGTTCAGATGGGTCACCCACGAAGGGCGACTACTGTCTGATATCTGTGAGAAATGAGGATATTGACCGCTAAAGAGATGAGAAAAGGGGAGTCTCCTACGTCAAACCAACATAACATCAAGACCAACCCTAGCATTTCATCCAATTCATTCTCCTCCCAACTGTGCTTGTTCAGCAGACCACGCAGGTGGCTCAACGCTCGATGATGATGCTCCAATGCCGGAAGCCTGTACTTCTGATCTGACAGCTTCAGGGTATTAGCCGCGATAGCCAAAGCAGCATGATAAAGTCCCTGGCACTGCAACGCCATGGGAAGTATCAGATATCGATATGGATTGTAATGTGCATTATCGACAAGCGTTGAGCTGCTGCAAATAACGTCTTCAAAGTAAGACATAAGCACCGGCTCCCAACCCGACTTCGGTGAATCCGAAGGAGCCACCTTCAGCCAAGATGACGAAGGACCAGGCTCCCAAAACGCCTTTAATTCATTTGAATCGGGCTGGGTGCCATCAAGATGGATCTTGAGATCGATCACAGTCGTATTCAAGAACATCCAGGGCTGATCAGCGCGCGCATGCGGTCTTAGCGACAATCTGTTTTCAACATCCGCCTGCTCCAACGCTTTTTTCTTCTTCCCCGCGTCTTTAGCTTTCGACCATACACCCGCCCTGCCGTGGCAGACACCCCGGGCTAATGATTCCTCGTGCCAGATTAGACGGACTCCGTATTCGCATGGGACATTGTTGCGCGCGCATCGACGGCAGATTGGGTGGGTTTCTGATCAATTGTTTTAGTTGGGACTGGGGGTTCCTGCAGTATGTCAGGGGCAAGAGTGTACCGTCACATTTGATCCGTCGCGCACGACATGTCCAACAGCCGGTGCGAGCTCTTGAAATTCCGCTCATGATTCCCACATGATCTGGTGAGTGGTGCCCCAGGTGGGTTTACCCCGCATATAAGTGGAAGGCGGCCTTTGTTAGTTATATGCGAGCTAAGGCGATAAGCCGAGTTTCGGCTATTTCATTGGCTGAAGTAGGCTGAAGTCTTCAACTTGGGGGTAATCGTGTTTGACGGTGACTTCAGGAACGACATTCAATAAGGACCTGGATCAATTAGCTGTTCGTGTTCGCGGGTTCAACAATGTTAGATTCTTGATTTGGAAGATGCCGAGTTCCAGACGCGTGGTTGGCGAAATTTCCGCCAACTGGCGTGACTCCACCCACCAACTGGTAGCCAACTGGCAAACCATCCGTCAACTGGCAAGCCTCACCAACTGGCGAGGTGTGCGCGGGGATGCGAGTTCGAACCTAATTATTAGAGGCCCATCGAAAATTCAGATCCCATCCCATCAACACTTATATAAAGTGGCTTTCGCTGTATTCAGAGAGTTGGGTTATACTGGTAAGGTATGTTCAAATCCTAAGTTAGATTTTACAAGATAGACCCTAACGTTAACGGATGTAATGATATACCTTACTGGGACAAAAGAATAGTCATCGATCAGAAAATTTATTGAATCGAACTTCTTTATAAACGGTCCGTGGCATGAGACCAGGCAAGACAATCTTACATCTCAACCAGAGAGTGCCAGCATCCCTTGGTTTTGGTGTGAGCGTGGGACTTGTGAGCGCCCTTCCTGTACGCGAACTTAGGGGGCTTCGGGTGTGCCTTAGCCCGCTTCGGGAAATGAGCGAGGCTCTTGGCATAAGTCGCAACGGCATAAGCCGTAGCCCGCGAGTTGATCAAGTATGCCTCGTGGTTGAGGTTGGTCATGTCATCTCCAGCAGCATGATAGTTCACATCGTAAGCCTCACCCGCTTTGCCTCCGAACAACTTGGCCTCCTCCTCAGTCATGATGCCTTCAGCACCAGTGAAGAGCCCACCGGCGGGAATACCACGGGAAATGAAACCGTCGTAGTCGGAGCGGCCATCGAACGCAGTGGGGATATACGGGAGCTTCTTGGATTTGTAGTATTTCTCGAAGAGAGCCTCGATCTGGGCCGATCCATCGGGTCCGGTCTGGTTGAAGGCGCTTCCATCACCATCGTAGATCATAAGGGCATAGTTGGGCGAGGCGATCATATCAAAGTTGAGATAAAGTCTGATCTTCTCGAGCTCACGCTCGCTCAGGTGCGAGGTGTAGTACTCGCTGCCGAGGAGGCCGAACTCCTCCGCAGTCCAGAAGCAGAACCTCACGGCGTTCTTGACAGAGAATCGGGTCAAGGCTTTGGCGACAACAAGGTTGCTGATGATTCCAGAGCCATCGTCGTTGATACCTGGGCCGGCATCGACTGAGTCGGTGTGACCTCCGAGAGAGACGACATTGTTGTGATCACCGCCCTTGGTCTCTGCGATCACGTTGAATGTAGTACGGTTCTCGATTCTGCTGTCGATGTTGAGATCCACAGTCACTGCAGCCTTCTGTGCCGCAGTGAGTAGGGCTTCGCCGTCGGATGAAGAGATGCCCGCAATGGCGGCATAAGGGCCAAGCGGACTAGTCACACCACCGAGCGTTCCGCTCAGAGCCCC
Organism: Penicillium bovifimosum; assembly: GCF_028826915.1. Lineage (NCBI taxonomy): Eukaryota > Fungi > Ascomycota > Eurotiomycetes > Eurotiales > Aspergillaceae > Penicillium > Penicillium bovifimosum. Next base: position 3,026,525 of record NW_026622711.1, read on the forward strand.
GCCTTCGTTATTGTAAACAATGGCAGCAGCTGCATTGGCCGCAGCAGCGAAGACCGACTTTTGCGCGAAATCACACTCTCCGCGCTTGATGAGGGCGACTTTACCAGCCAAGTCAGCGGGGTAATCCGATGCATCGCATCCGAGGTTTGCGACCACTCCCAGCTCTGCAGTCACGTCGACGCTGGGACTGTATGTCATGCTGGCCACGTCAATGGTCTCGCCGTCGGCGCTCAGAGTGGCGTCTGCCTTGCTCCATGTGTGCACCTGGGGCTGCTTGTACACATTGTAGTAGCCGGTTTTCTTCAATTCGCGATAGATGAAGTCAACGGTATCGTTGTGTGCTTTGCTACCAAAGACACGGTTCCGCTCGGGATACGAATAAGCAATGTCCTCAAGTTGTTGGGATCCATGCAAGAGGTCTTCCAGTCGGATCAGAGAGGTAAGTTTATCCTAATAAGTCAGCTTCACCTGATAAAGTCTGCGGAGATACAGCTTGCGCACATACCGGTGAAACCAAAGGCTTCGGCGGACTGGCCAAGGCAATGGACAGGTGGGTTATCAAGAGCTGCCACTTCATGGTTGGAAATGGAATGGATGATCATTTGGAGATACTAGGGGGGAAGGGCTTCTTATACCCATTCCCGTGCCCCGGATTGTCGGTGTATCTGTGAAGCACGCGATGATAGAAGTTTAATTGTTCGCGACTGGAAGAGCCCCGACGGGAAGCCAAGCAGCTTGCTGCACCTCGCAAATAAGGAAGCCTTCTCATAGGGCCGGGGAGTGATCAAGGTCAAAATGGCAGGCGGAACACCGACGGCACTGAGGAATGTGAGGGCTGAGGTTACAGCGCCAAGGCCGTGTATGGTCCCTGGACGCTCCTTGGCAGTGGGAGAATTCCCGGCATTTACGGAGTAGAGCACAGGAACAATAGAGACGGGAAGATAACAATGGTGCGGGGGTGGCGATCGATATCTTCGTTTAGTGTAGAGCTGAAGAGCAAAGCATGGATTATATCGACAGGAGACTTGAGGAAGGTGGTGAAGGGGTAGCAATCCATGCTAAGCATGGTCCGTGGAAGGCCGGTATAAGCATAGGTATAAGCATATATTGAGGAAGCAGGAACCAACGAACCCTTCTCTGTCTTATCTCGGCTTATTCCACGCAATGCAATGCCAAGAGCTGATAACCATATGTAGTTAGGGCTGCGCGGAATGTCTGCATGGGTTAAACAGGGGTGATATGTAGAAGGCTGGCCATTCTTGATTTCATTCTATCCTACAATCAACTTTCCTATAATGTTAGGACTAAATGACTGAGAACCCGTGAGTTGCATATATTGAGGTATTCTATAGATGACCCGAACCTACAAGGAGTTGATGAGAAATGTCAGCCTCACCTGTAGTAGTTAGCCCTTGTCCTGTAGCATAATCCCCGAACCCTTGTAAGCTTATTCCTAGGCCGAACCTATGTAGGCAATGAGATGAAGATGTCTTATGAGATTGATGAAATGCGGGGTTCATTGTGGCTGATACTGGTGAGTGTGCACGGATGTTAGCCTCAGGCTGTGATGGGAGATAGCCATTGTAAAGACAGGAAAGACTCAAATGTTAGTAGTGGCAGGAGATCAGGGAGGAAATGCCTGATATCCAGAGAGTACTGCATCTAAGAAAAAGAAAGGTGTAGGATGTTTATCATCGGTGAAACATTTCACAGCAGACTGAACGCAGGAGCTTGACCTGATCTCTCGTATTTTGTTTTTTTTAGTCTATCATGGCTAAACAATGGACATAGCCTGGACACAGCCCTAAGAGGTCGGGATAAAATAACATGGCCTCTGAACCCTCCAAACGACCCCGCCTTGGAGAGTACACCTAGGCACTACCCCCTGATTGTTGTCAATCTCAAATGAAATAAACGTTCACACACATTATGCAGGTGTAAGAATCACGGAATCACAACATATTGACAAAGAAACCGGACAAAGAAATTGGGCCAAGGTCCTCGGCAAGTCCGATCGTGTGCATTTTCTGACGCTTTCCCGCTCCCCTAAAAGCTTCAACCCTCCCGAGGTCAACTAAGAACCTCTTTACCACCATTTCATCTTATCGAATTAATTATGACTTTCAGTACTGCCGCTGAATTTGACCAGGTATGTCAACACATCAGTCTTTCTAGTTCAAAGCTGACATCTGAAGGCGTATAAAAGCGCAAACCGTGCCTTTGCAGCCGGCACCACCAAGAATAAAGAATGGAGGCGCCGTCAGCTGAAGCGTGCCTGGTGGATGATCGAGGACAACAAGAAGCGTATCTGTGATGCCCTCTACACTGACCTCCACAAGCACTATCAAGAAGCATACACCGGTGATTGCGGCACTGTCCAAGCGGATGCCCTCCGTACCATCGCCAAACTCGATGAGTGGACAAAGGATATAAAACCAGAAAGGTCTGATCCTCTTAACTTCCTAGGCGGAGCCACAATCCGCAAAGAGCCGCTTGGGGTGACTCTAATTATTGGAGCATGGAATTTCCCGATCACTCTGCTTCTGCAGCCAATGCTTGCTGCAATTGCTGCCGGGTGTGCTATGATCCTCAAGCCTTCGGACGTTGCAAGCGCCACCCAGGATGTACTGATGGATATCATCCCTAAGTATATGGATCGGGATGCGATCCGCTGTGTCTCTGCTGGAGCTCAGGAAATGAGCTATATCCTCGAACATCGCTTCGATCACATCTTCTACACCGGATCTCCCAATGTTGCCAAGATCATCCATGCCGCAGCGGCAAAGCATCTGACCCCCGTTACTCTCGAGTTGGGCGGCCAATGTCCCGCGATCGTGGCAGAGTCGGCGAATCTCGATCTCACCGCTAAGCACATTGCCGTGACCAAATTCATGAATGCTGGACAGGTCAGTGCCAATCATACCAATGAAATCACCCCCATCGAAAGCTCCTATCGCTGACTCTTCGCGGCTCCTAGATCTGCTTGAACGTCAACCACGTCCTCGTAGCCCCTGGCCTACGAGACCGCCTCGTCGCCGAGCTGATCAAATACTTCGACACATTCGCCGGCGGCAAAGCCCAGAACCCAGACTACTACACGCACATCATCAATGAGCGAAACTTCGACCGCCTCGACACACTTCTGAAGCAAACCTCGGGAAAGATCGTCTACGGCGGCGAGCGCAATCGCGAAACCCGCTACTTCGCTCCCACCATCGTCACCGGAGTCAAAGCCGGCGACTCCCTCCTTTCCGAAGAGCTATTCGGCCCCATCCTGCCCATCATCGACGCAGACTTCGACACAGCCATTTCCACCACCCGTGCAGGCGAGCACCCGCTCGCCATCTACGCCTTTACCAGCAAAGCCGCCGACAAGTCCCGCATCCTGAACGAAACCCAGTCCGGCGGCGTCACCTTCAACGACTGCGGTCTGCACATCGCTGCTCGCGACGTGCCGTTCGGCGGTGTTGGAAACTCAGGAACTGGGTACTACCATGGTCCATATGGTATCTTGACGTTCTCCCATCTGCGTACGTATATCAATGCGTTGCCGTGGTGGATGGAGGGGGTTATCACGGCGCGATACCCGCCTTACTCGGTTGAGAAGGCTCATAAGATGGTTCCTGCGGCGAAGCCGACGTTTGATCGGGAGGGTAATGATTTGACTTCTAGTCGTTCTAAGTGGGTGTTGAGTATTGGAGGGCTTGCGCTTTCTGCACTGTTGGCGACTCGATGGGATCAGGTTATTGCTCTTGGTTCGCAGTTGCTCAACTAGGCTCTCGTTTTGATTTATTGTATATTGATAGGTGGAATTTATTTTTATTTTTACTTTATGAAGCGGGGAAGCTCTTGGTTAGAGAGGCCCAGATAGCCGTGGCCCGTAGCAATAGATCGAACTGCCCTCAATGCGTGGCACAGTTGTACCTGCATGTTAAGCATGTAATAGTCACACAATTGAAAGCTCATACTCCGCCACATTAAGGCCACTTGACAGCTAATTAAACACGACAAGATATTTGAAGAACGCAGATAAGTCACCAGATCCCGTCCTGAGCTAGGTACACTTGCATCTACTCCAAACTCAGCTAAAAATCGTCAGACTCCACTAACACGATGTAGATCTTACCCAAAGTGACCGGCGGACCGCTCACGGAGTGAACTAGACCGAGATATGCCAATTACCCCCGGCACCGAAAGCTATGCAATGGTTATAAAAAGCGCAGTGAAGAAATGGTTCGATATCCTCCATCTCCAACCCGCCAGTTGGCAGTCTACCCACCATGAAACTCCCACTCTCCCTCCTAGCCCTCATCACCATACAAAATGCCCCAATCATCTCAGCAGCACCAGCAGACAACTGGATCACAAAATCCCACACCTCACCGCACGCAGTCGAAATGTTCAAAACCGCCATCGAGTGGAACGACAAGTACTGGGACAACGAAGCCGGCTACCTGATTACCGCCAGCAGCAGTCGTGGCCGCTACGATAGTCGCCACTCCGCCTGGTATGCGACGCAATTGCTGGCCAGGAACGGTCGGGGCGATGTCGCCAGAGCAGTGCGCATCTTCGACAATGTCAATTCCGGACAATATCTTGATCCGTCGAAGCAGTGGTATGGGGATTATCCACAGGCGCCTTCGGAGCCGGAGCCTGGGACGTTGGTTTATCCTGATGATGGGCCATATAGTTCGGTAGGTTGATAAGTGATTGATGTGTTTGTGTGCTTGTTATGGCTAACGGCTAATGTGGTTGTGGGGTTAGTGGGATCCCAATATTCGTGATTTCGTTGGCTGTGCCTGGATAGTCGCTTTAAACGACTACGGCCACCTGCTTCCGGCAGCGACAGTGTCCAAGATAGAGAAGTCCCTGCACATTGCAGCAAAGGGTGACCAGTACCGAGTTGGAGGCGTCGACGGCGACAACTCTTACCCTTGTTATTCCAATCCGTGGCTGATGCGCACGATCCTGCAGAACTGGGTTGGCGCACGAGTTGGAGATGCGAACTTGACTCAATCCGGCGAGAAGTTCGCACAGGAAATTTACGATCTCTGGAGTATGCACCGTACATTGTCAGAATTCAATTCCCCGACGTATGCTGGCGTGGCTATGTGGGCACTGTCTCTCTGGAATCAATACGGGACAAAGGACAGTTTGTTGAAAAAATATGGACCGGAGATGCTGAGATCCAGCTGGGACGAACTTGCACAGCTTTATAACGCGAATTTGAAGAATCTCGCTGGGCCGTGGGATCGGTCATATGGCTATGACATGAATGAATATGCATCGCTGATTGGCGCCGTGATTTGGGGCGTCGTTGGTCGAAAGAAGGCTCCTGTTCCTCAGCAGGAGCTGGGGATGTATCATCAAGACGATTTCGCGTTCTATCCGCTGTTTGCCCTGTCTATGCCGGAGATGGTCAAGTCTTTGTCTGCAAAGACGAGGGCGAGTTTAACCGAGTTCCCTGGTGAACATATGTACACTTCGCAGGCGTACTCGCCGCCTTTTGATACGTACCCTCGCAATATCACTGCCTGGATATCCAAGGACGTGACTATTGGCGCGGAAACTGTTGCCGAGACGGTTGTTGGAGGGCCCAGTATCAATCCCAGTCAGTTCAATCCGGCTGTTATTCAGTGGGCTATTGATGAGGGCAAGATTGGATGCATTACCCACTGGGTTACGCAGTCATCTATTGATGCTGTCGCTGCGCCGCGGTCTCTGAATATCTCCTATCCAAATGCAACATCCAGCGATGATCCGGTGGCTTTCACTTTCCTTTTCAGTGGCCTCACTGTTAACAATGGTGTCAATGTGACTGGATTGGAAGGCCTTCCTGGCTTGGATGTCAGGGTTACAACCAATGCTTTGTCGGATTACACGATCACATACAACACCGATCACTCGGTCAATGAGTTCGTGTTCTATAACATCACATATACGATGCCCGAAAGCTTCATAGGTGTACCATACGTGTCTCTCGAGATAATTTGAGCGTGTGAAACATATACCAATGTTTCAATTTCATGAATCATGCGTCCCAAGAAGCGTATATACAGGATGACCGAATCCAATGCCTCCTTCGAAACATTCACCTTCCACCGACACAAGCCCTCATTCATCCTTTCTCTCCTGTTTCTTCGGTTTCTCCTTTCCCTCCTGCTTCCCCTGTTTCTCCGCATCCTCCCCATCAGAATCCCCATCCCCCTCCCCCTCCCCCTCCTGCACCTTCGAAAGCCAAAACCTCGTAATAACACCCCCCAAAACCTCTGATCAACCCACTTAACCAACCCATACAGAATCCACCCCCACCCCCACATAGTAACCCCCATCATACTCGTAACCAACAGCACCGGTCCAAGCACCAGCACCGAAAGCACCGCCCAGAGCAAAACCGCCACAGCCGCAAAAACAAACACCCCCGCCAAAAACACGAACAGCGGAACCCCACAGCAGATCATCTGGCAAACGATGAAGGTCGTCGCCGCGGGCCTCTTCAGCGCCGCTTCATACATGGCCGCCTGGCGCGGCGGAGGCAGAATCCAGGCCATCAGACGTTGCAGACAGGAATCAAAGTAGTCGAAGGCTTTCGGGAAGAGAGTTGCGAACCATGTTGTGATTGTGGTCCAGATTGAGGAGAAGGAGAGGTTGTTGTCGATGTTTTGGCCTTTTGGGGGCGCGTTGTCGGAGGGGAATTCGCCTGGGATGGATTGGGAGGTTAGGTCTTTGGTTTGGTCGGTAATGTCTTTCGTTGGTTTGTTCAGTTTTTTGGGTGTCTTTTTCACGGTGTTGGTTGTTGAGTTGACTTTGTCTGTGGGGAGTTGGCTGGTTACGCCTGTGGTGGCGTTGTCGAGGGACATATTGGTTTGGGAGGTCTTTCGGTTTTTTTAGAGGATTGGAGTGAAGATCTAGAGAGATATCTGTATCTCAGAGGTTTGATGTCCGCGATGAGAGATGAGATATAAAAGTGTACATGCTTCTTATCGATCAGGTCCATGGCATGACGTATGGGGCGTTGCAGCTGGTTATGTCGCGGATATTAATTCTGCGTCACCACCACAATTATTGGCTTCATATTCCTGTTTCACGAACACTACATGTAGATTGCAGCTTCTTGTAATTGAGGTTACTCTTGATGACTGAGCGCCTCATCGCGCCTAGGTTTGCAGATGTTTTTGGAGGGCTATCATGACAACGGAATGACGAGTCACTTCGCTTTTGTTATACAGCATGAACGTGAGGTGACGAGTTCCAATGAATAATAGTATCTTCAATTATATTTGTAATTGCTAATGACTGCAAGAACGCTGTGCTACGAATCATCAGAAGCGCCATCGCGATCATCAAACTTCATGAAATCATCATCATCTACTTCATCCCCTACAACCTTCTTCCAGGCCTCTTTAGCTAGTTCGAGAGCATCGTCCTCGAACGCCAAATCAAGACTCGATACAGGGAACTTGTAGAGGTTAGAAATGTCATCTTCCGTCGTAAGGTGCCTGGTCTCGCCATTACTAAGGTTACCGCGATGAGTATATCGCAAAGACCAAAGCACACTTGCCGAGCTTCCTTCTGCTTGGACTAGTCTGTCCACAGCAGATGCCAGCAGCGATTGACCCTCCGGTCCTGGTAGTGCGACGCTGCAATAGATGATACCTGCGACATTAAGTTAGCCACTTGATAAGAATAATTGGTGACGAATCCAAATGAAGTAAGGGTGCTCGTGATCAGGTTTGAAAAAGTTTGCAACATAGAATGTTCAGGCAATGTAGATAAGTTTTTGAAAAAAATCATCATGCGAGCGATGGAGGAGAACGGGAAGAAACAGATTTGACTTACTCTGATGACGTGGACACTCGCCAGTGTCACTCGAATGCACCTGGACATACACTGGCGGAGATTGCGGACTACCCAATGTGTCGCCCGGGAACATGAGGACTGCAGTTGCAGGCACAGGAGCCCCTTCAACTGTAACCGGGAAAAGAGACGGGAAAGTCGCCGACACGATATTGATTGAACGGCTGACATCGACAGCAGGCCCCGAGGCCTGTTCGGAAAGATCATGAGACGCTGGACAAAAGATAAACTTAGCCTGGACGGTCCCTGTCTTCCCGAGCATTGCCAAGAAAGGATGTTCAGAAAACTCGGGCGTAGTGCGCCATAGAAGGTCATGAATAGGCGTGTCCAGAGCATATACTCCACCACCCACAGCGGATGCACGGCAGGCAGCTTGCAATATTTCAGCACCGCCGCCATACTTAGCAATCACAGCGCCGAACCCAGGCCCAAGGTGACCAATAGACGCAATATGTCTTTGGATCCTGGGAACAGCGTAGCTGGCAGGGGTGTCTTGATGCGACAGTTGCGACAAGGACAATGACAACAGAGGATCGTGGAGCTCCTCTGGGACACTGAACTTAGAAGTCAGATACTCCTTTAACGGCATTGACATATCCTCATCCCCATCTACCTCCTCCTTAGGTTGGGTGACGTGACGCAATAATCGCATTAGTGTCCTCTTGGACTTCATGCTGATATGAGTGGCGGCGAACACATCCTCTCGGTTGCCAGGCACACGGGAAAAGATTTTCTCTGCACCAAGTGCGCTGTTCTCGGAACTAGCCTGTTCAGGTGTATAGATCCACCAGCTTCCAACAGCCATGAACTCTAGCTGACGGAAGACTTTTGAGGATACGAGGGCTGACATTAGTTGAGAACGGGCATGTAAGAAATATGGGGATAGAGACAAAGTGTAAGAACGGTTGGACGCAAGCTGGGGAGCGGCGGTTGTACCCTCCGAGGCCTCAGAGGCAGAAGAGTCCGGTACAAAGATAGACGCATCTCTGAAACACGACTCAGTAGAGTCTGTGTAGTGACTGATCGTTAGCGATGAGACAACCAGCAGTGGACAAGACAAGACGAACCTTTGTTGACTTCTTCCGCCCACTCCTGGGCCTCATCCAGACTAAAGGCTGCATCTGGACCGCCATAGTACCGGTTTGAGTCTATGTGGAGAACCTTCTTTCCAGATCGTGAGAGGGCCCTTGGGAGTGTGAGTGCTCACTCACAGCCACCCTCAGGATAGACACTCACAATGCCAGAAGAGACTGTGCGAGACCAGTCCCGTTGATGATCACATCCCATGTTGTATCTGACAAAGTATCCATTTTGTGGGAAGATCAGGAACGTAGTCCTAGCTGCAAGTAAGTTCAAGTTTTATGGCCAAATGAAGCAGCCAGAGCTCTCATGAGAGTGAATAGTGAGATAATTGATGCAACTGAAGCATAGTCTGTTGTTTCACAAGCTTGAATACTGAACAGCCCATGGACTTGAGGTTGGGAGAGGAATTGGAGGAGGAAGAAGAAGAAGAGAAGAAAATTTGGAGAAAAACGCGGGAAGTGCGCGCCAAGGCGGTCACCAGGTAGGTCCCCACTTCAGTCAACACCACAATCCCTCAGCATTCAGCTCCAAGACACGGTTGGTATGATTAAACTGTCTCGGTGCATCTTACCAGGCCTAGAATATGTTGTCTCAAGCTCTGAGAGAGATTCCGAGCCAGCAGGCCCAGCCCTCCTGTGTCTATCCATAACTACCGTCCCGCGAGACATATCAAGCTCGAGTGCTCGACGGTTCTCAGCACCTTTAGCATAGAAGCTCCCTCGGATCGGTCTTTCGCGTTGGTTTAGGTTTCACATTCTCATTGAACTTCACTTTTACCAAAGCAATTCCACAGTCAGCATCCTGAAGAACGCATCAATCTTATTCCTGCGCTCGCAAATAGCATCTGGACCCTTGGTCGCTGCGATCGACAGCCTGACAAGCTACAGCATTCCTTGGGGACCTTTGAAGGCCTATTGGGACATATTTCAACATAAAGCGTGTGCAAATTCAGCTTATATGATAATCACTGCCAGTATAAAACCCGGCCAACCACGTCGGGGCACCTACAGGGTTGTCCGCCTAGCTACGGAGTAGATCGTTCCAATTGCATCAGGCAACACGGAGTACAGGGGATCTCAGATCTGACACCACCTTCGTCCTCCACAACCACAGCATCCCTCAACACTCTCGCTACTAGTGCACCCCTTCTACTTGCCTCGTTATCTGTTGTGGATTTTCTCGCCATCTGCCCTCTACTTCGATCATCATGGCCTCCGGACTCATCTTAGACCCCCGTACACTCCTACGTACAGCCCCACTTATCACCTCAACCTGCACGCTCTGGTACTCGCTCGACCAGGACTTTTTCCTGAACACCTTCCTCCACCCCGAACACCGCACCCGCAGCAATGAAATTCTGCCATCTTATTTCGGCGTCTTCTTCGGCCCAGGTGTCGTGCGCGTGCTGGGCCTTCTTGCGCTGACCCTGACGGGAGGCGGATACAATATCTTGACACAGCGAAAGTCTGGTCTGGGTAGCTCGGCCTCACTGTCTTGGTATACAGCTGGCACGCTGTTGGCAGCCAGTCACCTTCTCTTTGTGCCGGCTGTTGCGCCCAAGATCCAGGCTGTAGTGGAGGACACGTCGCAGGGCTTATCGACCAAGGACCTCGAGGGCTGGCTGACAATTCATCGTTTGCGCACGTGGACAGTTGATCTGGCTTCGTGGGCCTGTTTTGCGGTTGCAATCTCAATTGTTGAATGAAGCAAATGGACAAAATCAGTGCAATACCAAGGGACAGTACAAGTGATTCAAGTGAATATGCTATATCGCGCAACAACTGGTTGTACTTCGGCTCGAATGTATATAAATCTGGTATCTACATACTAGTTATGTGCCTATTAAAAGGCTGAATAGACCAGGTAAGTATTTATCCCCATGATGGCGGGTTATGTGCAAGCCAAATATGGCCAGGAATAGGCCAAACACTGCCGCCAAGGATGGGCGCCTCGGGTTACAGTAGAAATTACTAAGCTTTTCCAAAAGCGGTTAGGCTGAGGCACTATATTAACTGAATTTTCGGCGGAACACTTTTTCTCCCATACCACTCCCAGTGCTTGCACAGAACAGGCTACTATTCTATCGTAGCCTGGTTTTCGTTGACGGGATCCTTCACTGGAGCTCGTCCATGGGAGTGGTAGATAAGATTTCTTGTCACTCTGTATCTGCTGCTCTGGATGGATTCATCTGATGGAAGCGGTTCGTTTTGTAGTGATACATTCATAATCTCATTATTCGGAGTGGTAGCTTGCTTTGCTACTCTAATAATTCATTGTAGAGACCAAAATTGCTCGCTTGCAGCAGCTGCGGCTGCTCGATTCAAGTCGAGGGTCACCGCTATCCCAAGCATGGCTCCTGCCGGGCGTGCCGAATGTTGTGCCTGCCTGCAACCCGTCCACGGGTATGGCAGCTGCATTGTAAGCTCTCCAAATCTGGACAGCACGTTCCTGCGCCGCTTCCTCGCAAGAGAGACTTGTGTCCAACCCTCCTATATTCGCAGATGAAGCCACACCGTGCGCGGCCCTCACTCCTGTGACTCTGACTCAACCACCTGAGCCCGAATGATCTTCAGCTCATCCACTGGCCTGTCCTCCGCGCCAGTCTTGACCAATCCCATGCGTTGAATCACTCGCATGCCACTCTTCACTCGGCCGAAGATTGTGTGCTTCCCGTCCAGCCAGGGTGTAGGCGCAAGAGTAATGAAGAATTGACTGCCATTAGTGTTTGGCCCGCTGTTGGCCATGCTTAGAACTCCAGCACCTGTGTGTTTCAGATCTCCACGGATCTCGTCCTCGAATTTCTCGCCATAGATGGAGCTACCTCCTCGGCCGGTGCCGGTGGGATCACCAGTTTGGACCATGAAGTTAGGGATGATGCGGTGGAAGATGACATTGTTGTAATAGCCGCGTTGGGCGAGGGTCGAAAAGTTCTTGCATGTCTGGAAAGCAAGATAATTAGTAAAGGGTCCCTGGGAGGTCTGGCAGAGGGGCTCATACCTTGGGCGCATGGGTATTGTAGAGCTCCACGGTGAAGGAGCCCTGCGGGGAGGGGGGTGGTTAGCGAAGAATCATGCGTGGAAAACAAAGCGAAATTTACCATAGACGTGTCAAATGCCACCTCAGTCGTCATTATGGATATCTCACTGCGAATTGTCCAGCAAAGAGCTAGAGAGAAAAGCTAGGACGGGAGTTTGAGGATCGGCTGGCTTACAGCGGAAGACAACGACCATTCCAGTCTCCCATCTCTTTTGGCAAGTTTTGCCTGGCAGAAAACTGGCCCGGTCAGATAGTTAGCTGCAGGGCAGCAGGCTTACAGATATCTCCTATAACAGGCTCCTAAACATGTAAATGGCTCATTGATTACTAGATCCACATGCAGAAGAAATAAAAGCGCAAGATTATAGGGCATCATTCAAGACGCAAGTCGCTTTCATGCACACTTCAGTTCCAGAAGGATTTGTAGCCGCATTATGTAGAAAGAGCGGAGTGGAAGGCGGTGACTTGACCTCAGATGCTGATGGTCACTACGCCCGTCTGCTCGGAGGACTCCAGTACCTTGGCGATCAACTCAAAGAATCACCCTTATATTGCAATTCGGTCGCCATCATGGTCTGATACATTCGTTTTCTATACCTTCGCTCAAATTATACGTGATTTGTTCTGTGTTTACGGTCTACGATTCGCCGTCCACCATGGCCGATGTCAGCCCTGTCGCGGAGCTGCTTGGACAGGCTCTCTACCACTACGAGCGTCTGAGGCCGCTTCTTCCAACCTACGGGCACCTACTCGTTTCCGCTCTTTTCCCCATCTGGATCGGTGCACATGCATCCCTGACAAGACCTTCGTCCGCCGCCAAACCGCCCAAGAAGAAGGACAACAAACATAACGATGATTATGACACGGAAGATGAAGAGGGACATGGTCCATTGCAGAAGATGGAAGGCCTTGAGCCATCGGATGCATTGATCTTTCCGTTGACTGCTGGACTCACACTCGGTGGTCTATACCTGGTGATCAAATGGTTGGAAGATCCAGCTATCTTGAATAAGATCCTCGGCTTCTACTTCTCGCAAATGGGACTTTTCTTTGCATTTGCATTTCTAAAGGATGTGCTCTTGATGATCCGTTCATTTGTATTTCCGAGATATTATCGTCAAGGTGGACGGTTGTGGAAAGCGAAACAGTCCGAACGCCTCTTTATCACATCGGAGAAGACCAATTCCGCCAACTCACCTGCCATACGGCATTCACCTCTTCCTGGGTTTTTGGGCCGAGTCCCACTCCCAGGTACTGTGCTGAGACTGCTCTGGAGATGCCGAAATCTATCTTACCAACGTCTCAAGGTGCGTGCTTATATTCGTGGTTTGTTTGACCTCAAATGCCTCATCGGCCTTCTCGATATTACCAGCGGAATCCTCGCGTTATCCGCTGTAGCATACTTTGCGTTTGTGGCAAACCCGTGGTGGTTGACCAACTTCCTTGGGTTTTGCTTCTGCTACGGTACTCTACAATTCATGTCTCCCTCTACGTTCTGGACAGGAACCCTCATTCTGGGTTCCTTGTTTTTTTATGACATCTACTTCGTTTTCTTCACTCCATTGATGGTCACTGTTGCAACGAAGTTGGATGTACCGATCAAGCTTTTGTTTCCTCGCCCGGTCACTTCCCGTGATGCCCCTGGTTCCGTGCCACTGGCCATGCTTGGGTTGGGTGACATTGTCATTCCCGGTATGATGATAGGCTTGGCTCTTCGATTTGATCTTTTCCTTTATTACCAACGGAAAGGCGCTCAGTTGCCACATACTGAAGCGCAAGACCAGGCAACTGTCAAGCCTGAATATCAATCGGCAACCGGTGCTTGGGGAGAGCGGTTCTGGGCGCCGACAATCAAGCCAATCCGCCCAGAGCTTCAGCCCCCCTACCATGATGCTCGGGCTTTCCCAAAGACCTACTTTAAGGCCAGTATAATCGGCTATGTCTTTGGGATGGTCACAACCCTCCTTGCCATGCAATATTCAAATCATGCCCAACCAGCTCTTCTCTATCTGGTTCCAGGCGTGCTGATCTCACTTTGGGGTACTGCGCTTATTCGAGGTGAGACAAGCACAATGTGGGAGTTCTCTGATGCTGAGGAGGAAGAAGATGATAAGGAGAAGGAGGACGAGGATGAGGTCAAAGACAAGACTTCTAACGGCGACCAGAAGAGTCTCCTTATGCGTCTCTTCTCTGGTGAATCTATGCACACGCCAAAATCCGAGGATACAGCACAGGCCAAGAAAGCTGAAGGCGAGGCAGCCGACGACTCAAAATCTGATGCGAAATCATCGGAGAAAGAAGAGGGTAGAGTTGAGACGAAGAACCCCAAAAAGTCCCGCGACAACTCGGAGCTGGTGTCATTCTCTATCTCAGTTCCTCGCAAGCCATCTGAAGCCGAGGACAGTCTGCCAAAGCCCTCCTACACAGAGGATGAGGAAGTACGTGTATCCAGGGACCGCAATAGGGATGACGAACCGCCGTTGAAGAGAAGGCGACGCAGCGTGATGAACAAGAACTCAACAACTTAACGAGGTGGTCGTTCATGTCTGCCATTGACATGGACAATGTATCTGTGAAATCAGTTACTTGGTTAGTTATGAATTCCACAATTATCCGAGGTCTATCTACTGTTCTGCGTAGCTCCGTTTACCAATGCGCAAATAGCAATCTAGGAAGAATTAATTGTAGTGGTATCATTTTATTGCGTATCAATTTGATCAGCATTGCTCTAGTGCTTGCTTCAAGTCATCCCATCTCTGAGAAGACACATCCACAAGCTTCCGCAGATCATCACTGTCCACGTTCCAGCCACCGTGCTTCTCCATCTTCACGATAATCGTCTTTCCGTTTTCTTTATCGACGACAACACAAGCCCGCTCCTGAGTCAATCCTTCCTCATATCCATCCGGATCCGCAAGAATCCATTTTTGCTGCGAACCCTTCTTTTTCTTCTGCTCCTCGGCATCTGGAATGACATTCGCCCTCCAACCAGCAGCGGCATCACCCTCAAAGCAGCAGAATGAGCTAGCAATAGGCAAGCCTCGCAGAGTCAGCCTGTGCGCTTCGGCAAAATCATCCGAGCACAAAATAGTTTCGTTATCGTCATCCCACCAGGCATTGGGAAGCTTTGTATCCCGCAGCGCGGCTAATACAGAGGCCCACGCTGCATCGAAAGCGTTCCCAGCCATGGAAAGAATCATGATATCAATGTAGAGCACCCAGAATGCCTTGATCTCACGCTCAGGGCCACCGCTCTGTTCTGTGTCCACCTCCATTCCCTCGCCCGGATTGTGGAATTCTTCGGAGTCGAAATTAGGTGGCTGGTACCAGATGCGCAGGTCATCTGCTCGAACGAGATTGGTGGTGTGCAGGAGGGAAAGGATTTGGTGGGAGAGTGACTGGGCGAGAGCAGAAGGCGGTGCCCCGGGTGTAAGGCCTGGCGCGCAGCCAGTGCTGAGGGAAAGGTTGGGGACAAGCAGGTTCAGATCTTGGATTTGGCCTTGATCATCCTCATCTTCAGATTTGGAGTCTTTTGCCTCATTGGTGTTGGTGGGATTTTGCTTCGATGGGGCTTGCGAGACACCCCAGGAAGATATATCACTTGTGTGTAGGAGTTCTGCGCGAACGCCACAGACAGCCGTTGTGTCGCCGATTCTTACGACGGCACTGCCATTTGCGTGCGTTAAAGAGCCGGTATTGACAGATGTGACACGGAATTGTGAGGTTGCGCGACCGTTTGCGCGGACTGAGGGCTGGTCGCTCGATGGAGGAGAGAGGTGGGCGCGAAGGTAGGCGTGAGGTTGAAGGCGGGCGAATTGGGATGGTGGCATAGATAATGATGGAGGCATCGGGTTGCCAGTAGTTGCCGAGGATGCCATGACTTCAAAAGGCTTCCTGGTTTTGTCCTGTAATATTGTGGAAATCACTGAGAATACAAAAAAAACCTTTGGGAAGCCGATCAGCATGAGGCAGAATAATCTGCTATCGAGGGCGGTCGAAGCTGGGTTAACGCCTGAGGTGTCAATCAGCAGTCAGGCTTCTGGATACAACCTTGGGCCACCTCACAGGCCTACGAAGGTTGGAATATTCTTAACTATGCTGCAATCCCAATGTATTTTCCCTCAGTGACAGTGAGCTCCTAAACAAAATCTATACAGCCATAGAGTGTGGTAATTAGAGCTTCCATCCGGTCATATTCCACTGCCTTGTGACTTATTCCAATGTGGTAACCCAAAGCCACCAAATCTTGCCTGAATCAACATGTGACTTACCCATAGAAACAACAAAGACAGTCAAGACTCAAACTCCCAGACGCGTCGATGCGAACTAGGGTTTGACGCCCTACGAAGTCCAATTGCGATTTGCGACTCGCATCAGCCGACTATCTACTACCTACCTCTCCCAAACGTTGAAGACGAAGTTGACGAACTATAGTTACCTTTTCCTGTATACCTAGTCTACTACTTCTCCAACGGAGCGTTGACAACACCAAAGACCCTTTAATAAATTCTGCGACTGCCCGAAGCCCCCATAATGCTCAGGGCAAAGCTTATCAGCTACCCACCTTGACCTGCCAAACAGGGTGATCCTCTCGCCTTGACCTGGATAGACGGGGAGTCGGGCTAGGATGGAGGTTTGGAATATGCGCAACATCTGACGAATTACATGACGAAGACTTACAAGGAAGCGCGCCTAACTTTACGGGTTTTCTTTTTGATAACGGAGAGCTGGCCAAGGTGTTCGGAAAGCCGAAAGACATTCCATCAAGTATGCTGCCCAGCGTAATGCGGATATTCTGTTGAAATAGCGACTAACCGCAAATTACGGCAGATAGACGGGAAATAGGTTGGTGTGACAGGTTTTGGCTTCGTTTGTCGTTTGCATTTCGCTTGCATCTCGCTTGAATTACAGTCGTAATTCGAGGACTTCGTTGTGACAATACCTATTGGCATAGGTTACGCCGGAAAGCAGAATATAACTTACTTTAATCGAAGCGTCCACCAGGCGGGCAATATGGCCGACCTGGGTACTTATATATCAGTCGGGAGGAACCAAAGGAGTACTTATACGAGCTACCGGGCTATTGGCCCTGCAGCGTGTAGAATGTCGTTTGATGCATTCACCATCGATCAAACGACTCATCTTCCTCTCCGGTTTGCGGCTGCTCTCAGTTTTGCCGAGCCAACTTTCAGCTTCTAATTCGGTTTTGAGATGAATGTCAGTATGAGAAGTGCACCCCACGACTCATCGGGACACATTTCACTTTGTCATAACTGATGGTTGACTGAAACCATTCCATGGCTCTTGTAGTTGGTCTGATCGACTAGCAAACCCACCAGTCAACCCAGGACACTCCATAATCCCATGTATCGTGTAGGTAGATATACCGGAGTAAAAATGAGAGAAGACCAACCGATTGAGGAAAGGAAGCGGGTGAGTTATCCACCTACCTAGCTCGGGAGGCCCTTGTTCAAGATGTGACGACCAAAGGGCATGATGTCGTCGTGAAGTGTGAGCCGCAACGTAGCGAGCCGCAACACAGCCTCACGAAAGCAGAATGTGAAACAACCCTCCAATGCGCTCGCTCTGTTCATATCCCCGGCGGGTCTAGGAGCAATCGCTTAGTCGTCCAAGGATGGTATATTAAGTGCTCCTCTCACTTCATCTTCCCCTTTCTCAATCGATCCCTTCAACCTTCATCCCCACACCAAACAATAAACCTGTCACAACGAGCTTCTTGATTGATGTGATGAGCGGAATCGGTTGATGAGGCGCCTGATGACCTCCCAGCATAAGATCAAGTGCCCCAAGCGTCCTTCCCTCGGCTGCCTCGCTGCCTCGAGGGGTCAAGTGCCCCTGGTCTCTCTTGGTAAGGATCCCCCACCTCCTTTCACCTATCATGTATCACCCGGAGTGTGCAGATCATCTCCATGACGAGAGTTGATACTGACGACTGCAGACGACGCACAGACCGAGGAGGCTTCTCCGTTGATCCACGTGGGACGGAGCTCCAGTTGGATGCCGCGTGTGTGAATACACCAGTGGCGCTGATTATCTCAACCTCAAGGACAGTTGTTTGGAGCCTCGAAGATAGGGATCTCAAACCATCTCCAATGGACAATGATCCGACTGCCTTATCGCTGCTCCCTTCTCCGTCCAACTCTGGCAGTGGGTTGGGTGCCATTGAGATCCAGCATCTTGCTGATGAGCACCGTCAATTCACGGTCGCATCGATGGCTTAGCCACCATCTCAGCCATCATCTCGAACCTCCCGGAGTTCGAAGAAATCACCCTACCTCAAATCGCAAATCTCAGCAACGCAGCTGTCCAATTGGGGATCGGCGGAAAACACCACATAAATAAGTTTCTGTGCAGTAAGTGTCGCCCGACAAGGATGTCAATCCGCTTATGTGATCTCGTCACTTACTTCTTTTGTCCCCTAGGAGGCTAGGACGTCCGATGACCACCGTTGATCCGCCGTCGTGTAGATGAGAGGAGCGCCATCATCGCTCTCTCATGGAGAATAGTGTGAGGGTTGACGAATGCATTCTTTGTGTTCAATGCAAGTGCGGTCTTGACTCTCTCCCTCAGCATAGCCGTTTCACCCCGTCCAATAGCTGTATCGCAGAGTGTCCGTGCAGCAGATCTCGCGATTGGGAGCTGCAATCCGCTCGACTGTACTGTCCTCCCTCTTCGAAGTCACCATCGACAAGAAGCTCTGCCCACGGAGAGTCCGTGCAGCACACTTCAACTCCCAGTCTCACCACCCTCTCGAAGAGACCAGGCCTCGACCCACGCCAGTGATGGTAGTGGTCGCTCCCCGATGTCCTCTTCTCACTCCCTTACCCTTGACTGCTGAGTGATGAGGCATCTTAGCATAGTCTCGGATAGTCTCCGCAGGCCTGGCAGATCGCGGAACTTCGGAACTTCGCATCCGCCCCATCCCCCCGTCGCCCCGTCGCCAACCGTCCGAGAAGATCCTCCACGCCCTCTTAATCTTCGGTACAAGTCGCTGCGGGGCGGTGGGGGGTGGGGGGTGGGGGGAGGGGTCGTGAGTTGTTGACCCCTAACGAGTGGACGAGTGGATTGTTGGCATGTGCTCCCGGTCCCGGGGACTGGAGCGAGTGATTCTGCGTTTGTTGCATGAGCATGAGCTCTGGCATCGGGCAATCTGCATCAGAGTCTGTTGTGGCCCACAACACGAAGGGGCCAACAAAGAAGAAGCAGAAGAAATGGCAAAAGCGAAAGGAAAAGCGGTTTAAGAAGACCCGCGAGTCGCTTGAGCCCAGCCTGCCTGCTTCTTCTTTGGGTCATGGGGTGGAAGGTC
This sequence comes from Penicillium bovifimosum, assembly GCF_028826915.1. Lineage (NCBI taxonomy): Eukaryota > Fungi > Ascomycota > Eurotiomycetes > Eurotiales > Aspergillaceae > Penicillium > Penicillium bovifimosum. Next base: position 3,045,828 of record NW_026622711.1, read on the forward strand.
GCATTCCGTCTCCCCATGGGACGTCTCGGGATGAAGAAGTACCTCCCAGAGCAATGCAGTTGGGCGGCAGCGGGGCTCCATCCGTCTCTGGCCTGGACCTGCGGACAGTTGGGGTCCATTGTGCCAAGGTCGATTGCGAAGCCGTTTGTGGCTACGCGGATGGAGTCTCCGTTGCCTGCCCTGGATGCGGAGCGAGAAACGACGTTGACTATACGAAACTCGGTCAAGCTTGATCACCTCCCCGTGATCCCGAACGGTTCTGAAGACTCGAACGGTTCTGAACCATCCGGGGACAAAATGGACAAAATCAGCGACATGATGAGATCTGGGGACAAAGCGGGAATGAAGCGCTTCCTGACAACTTTGAAAAGCGGGTCCATGCTCCTGTCCCGGACGACATCGACATCCACCGCAACATCCGTGAGCTGAGGATAATGGGATTGTGTGTCATGGGATGAAGCCCGAGTCAACGACCGCTCCATTGTCTTTGGGGTCAAACGTGCCAAGCCGATTGTTACAAGGCGTGGCTCGTGCATGATCGCTGCGGCCTGAGGTTGCAATCGAGGCGCCAATTCCCGCAGGAACATCGCTCGCCCTGTGAAGAATCAATCTAAACTGTCTTCTGCTGGTCTCTTTTCTACTGTTTTAATATTTCCATACACACCGGGAGGATCGCTGGTGTACGGACGGATACCTTATACATAGACCTACTCCTCCATTCAAGCTTGCTCCAATTACAATTCTCGTTTGAATTCACGTTTTCATTCTCAAATCCCCTTTCTCGCATAAAACTAAGACTCTCGAGTCCCAACCTAGATTGTGACACAAATGCCTTATAGTACTCATGCATCGTCTGTCTCCTACAAATTCACCAGATTCCTTGTATGTACAAGGGCAAGGGAAGAAAAGAACGGCTTCTCATCCATGTCGGCTTGATCGAACAGCAAGGGCGCAGAGACTAAATCATTACTTCGACAAAACTGAGAGAGATCATCCGGGACTGTACTCATTTCCTGGCCACCTTTTGTATAGTTAACACTTACACGTACACGCTTCACGTGTTACTTGGGTGATTCATCTCTTGCCGGGCCGCAGCCCGGGGTTGGCTCTTGTATGATACTATGGTCAAACTACACATCTCCATTTACCAACCACACTAATAAGTATACCTGAAAGACTGCTTCTCCTTATCCGTCAGATCCGAGAACGCAGCATCCCCCGATAACTCCATAGTCTCCTGCCCTGTCTTATCGCGGCGACTGTTCTCCCATCGGCAAAGAAGTCCATAGGAAACAATAGACGCAATCGCCACAACCAGACACGCCAGGAGACCCTCATATCCCCTAGAATACGATGGAGCATCAGTGGCACGGAAGCATTGAGGCCCAATAATATTGCCGATGCAATACGCCAAGAAAAAGATCGCATTCATGGTGAGCTTCTTGCTGTGCCCGCTGGTATTCGCCATGGGAAGTGAAGTCGACAGCACGTACGGCGCCCAGTAGGTATAGAAGACGTAGTATGCTGCCAACAAGCCTTGCTGGTTCTCGCGTGGTAGCTTCCACATCAAGATGGCGCAGGCCATAGGCACCAGGTTGGCCAGGGCGATGATGTTGCAGCGGGAGTTGGGGACGTTGGCAGCAATGAAGCCTAGCAGGATCTGCCATACTGTTGCAAGGACACCGGTCGGGATACCCAGGACGGTGGTGATCAGCGGCGTGTACCCCAAACCTGTGACGATGATGGCGGAAAAGGTGACCAGGCCACCGTTGGGGATATTCTGGGCAAGGGAGAACAGCGCCAAAAGCCATGTCTTCGGATCGAGGAGACATTCGCGCACTTGGTACCATTTGATGGTTTTGTCTTCCATGCCGGTGTTGTTGTCTTTAACACGCTCGAGGCAGACGAATTTCTCGCGATCAGAAAAATACCAGCATGTCACCGGGGAGTCAGGCAAAAAGACGAATAGCACCACAGCCCAGATGAGGGTAAAACAGCCCAACGCTACGAAGAGTAGCCTCCATGGTGCTAGTGCGGTGTGCGTCTGACCGATACCGTAGCTCACCAGGCCCGAGAAGACAGAAGACAACTGGTTGAACCAGAAAGCGACACGGAGCGGTTGTTCGCTGGTCTTCCACCACATGACAGTTAGAATACTGGAAATGGGAAAAACAGCGGCTTCCGTCATGCCCATCAAGAAGCGCACTGTAGCCAGGCCCGCGAAGTTCTGCGTTGCCGCGGTGCACAGTAACAGGACTGCCCAACTGACAACCAACCCTGATATCAGCTTGGCGACAGGAAGCCGTTGAATGAGCAGCGCTGCTGGGTACTCGAAGGCAAGGTATCCAAAGTAGAAGACCGAGCCTACCCACGAGTATTGGTCGCCAGTCAAGTGGGTGTCCGTCTTCATGCCGTATATGGCCGCGTTTGAGATGATGACTTTGTCGATGGCGGCCAGGACTACTGTCACCATGATCAGGGGAATGAGGATCAGGTCGATTTTCCATAACACGCGGCGTGATTCGGCCTCACTCACTGGGTCTGCTGCGACAGTCGGATCCAGGTGAGCGAGAAACTGTGCTGCGACATCTTTGCCATCAACTGGGGTCTGAGACTCAATGCCGACGGCTTGAATCTTTTCCTGGTCGAGTGCGACTTGGAAATCTGGACTAGCTGGCCCTTTGTCGTTGGCCGTCATCGTATAGAGAATGCGTGGGTATCAGGAAGTGGTAGTAACGGGGCTTGTATACACCAGGGTAAGCGATTCTAATCGAGGTGATTTATACTTCAATTGACCCCAAAACAAGGTGGAAGATACTTGCTCAGATGCTTATCTCCAATGGGGCCGTGAATTAGGGTTTGCTTGCAGCAGGAAGGTCGGAGCGACTGATCAGCGGCTCTTGTCCCCGTTTCTCCACCTCCGCTTTGTCTCGGTCAGATGCCGAAAGAGACGAGATAGCGGTGCGTGGGGTGTGATTTACTTCGTTTCGACCTGCTGGTTGATTTAGGTGATGGTAGATAAAAGGCAGCCTTTGGCCCTGGCACTCACAATAAGCATCTAATCAGACATATCGCCTAACCATGTCTCCTCACAAACGAGAAGCTCCAAGCATCAAGATCGCTATCGGTGAGTTGCTTCAAGCATGTGACAACGGATACTGGGTTATCTCCATTAATGGAGCAGGTAGACTAATACGCTTCTAGATCGCGGTGGTACTTTCACCGATTGTCTAGGAATCATTGATGGACGCGATGAAGAGGTCGTCGTCAAGCTGCTTTCGCAAGATCCAGCAAATTATGCGGATGCTCCGATTGAGGGTATCCGACGCATACTGGAACAGGCAACAGGCAAGACCTTCCCTCGCGATCAAAAACTCACAACCGCCGACTTTTCAAACGTGAGCATTCGCATGGGTACAACAGTCGCTACCAATGCCTTACTTGAGCGGAAAGGAGAGCGACATGCGCTCCTGATTACAAAGGGATTCAAAGATGCTTTGCGCATCGGAAACCAGTCTCGGCCGAAACTGTTTGCGCTGAATATACAGCGTCCTGATGTGTTATACGAGGACGTTGTGGAGATCGATGAGCGGGTCACAATTGAGGATTATCAGCAAAACCCCACTCCAGACAAAGAGAGTCTTCAGAGATCTCTGCAGTCAGAAGCCTGTTTGAAGAAGGGGGTCAGTGGAGAGGTGGTGCGTGTCTTGGAACCGCTCGATGAGGCAAGCACAAGACAGAATCTCCAGCAACTGTACGAGAAGGGCTATCGCTCTATCGCAGTCTGTTTGGTTCACTCGTACACATTCCAAGATCATGAGCTTGCAATTGAGAAGATTGCACAAGAGATTGGATTCACGCAGATCTCCCTGTCCAGTCAGCTGCTGCCTATGATCAAGATGACATCTCGCGGTGCTTCGGCTACTGCAGATGCATACTTGACGCCAGTCATTCAACGCTATATTCAAGGCTTTCGCGAAGGATTCAAAGATGGACTCAGCTCTGCAGATACACGCTGCGAGTTCATGCAGAGTGATGGCGGTCTAGCTAATTTTGAAAAGTAAGTTGTCAGCCACCGCCAATGCAGCGATTGAATCAAGCTAACTGCTATAGATTCACTGGTCTGCGTGCAATCCTGTCTGGCCCTGCGGGTGGTGTCGTGGGCTACGCCGGAACTTCTTTCGATGAAACGGACAGAAAGCCTGTCATCGGGTGACTCGACCTTCATATTCGCACTATAAATTGGCCTTTACTAACGAATTTTCAGGTTTGATATGGGCGGTACTAGCACAGACGTCTCAAGGTATGACGGAAAGTTGGAACACACATTTGAGAATACCATTTCTGGCGTCACCGTGATGGCACCCCAATTAGACATCAATACAGTTGCTGCTGGCGGTGGAAGTATTCTCTTCTGGCGACATGGACTATTCGCTGTCGGTCCTGAGTCCGCAGGTGCTCATCCAGGACCAGCATGCTACCGAAAGGGGGGCCCTTTGACAGTGACCGATGCTAACCTCTTTCTCGGTCGCCTTCTTCCGGCATACTTCCCTAAGATCTTCGGTCCCAATGAGAATGAAGCTTTGGATATCGAGGTCACCCGGAAGAAGTTCACGGAACTCGCAGCTCAAATCAACGCCGAGACTGGACAAAACAAGTCCCCAGAAGAGATTGCACTTGGCTTCATTCAAGTTGCCAATGAGTCTATGGCAAAGCCTATCAGAGCCCTCACGGAAGCCCGGGGATACGATACTTCTGCACACAACTTGGCCTGCTTTGGTGGTGCTGGTGGACAACATGCTTGCGCTATTGCCTCTTCGCTATCCATTGGCACCGTCATCATTCACCGATATTCTTCTATCCTCTCTGCATACGGAATGGCTCTTGCAGACGTCGTCCATGAGTCACAAGAGCCTGCATCTGGTGTACTAGATGAGGCAGCTATGAGGGGTGTCAGCGAGCGAATTGCTGCGCTCAAGACTAAGGTCACTGATGCTTTGACCGCGGACGGGATTGAAGGAAATCAAATCCAGCATGAAGTCTACCTCAACCTGCGATATCAGGGAACCGATAACCTGTTGATGGTGCTAGAGCCTGAACATGGTGACTTCATCGCTGAGTTCGTCAAAGAGCATGAGCGCGAGTTCTCCTTCACATTCCCAGGTCGCAACATCCTCGTTGAGGATATCCGAGTCCGAGGTGTTGGGAAGGCTACCTCTATCGCGCCAGAGGCGCCTCAACAAGAGCTCAAATCAGTCGCTAAGATGCCCGTGGGTTCAGAGAAGCAGGATGATTCATGCCCTGTATACTTCGCCAGCGTCGGTGAAGTGACAACGCCTGTCTTTTTTCTGGATAATATGAAGCCTGGCTATGTTCTTCGAGGACCCGCGATGATAATCGACAAGACCCAGACCATCGTTGTTGAGCCAAATGCCACTGCAACAATTCTGTCCCGACATGTAATTTTGGATGTTCAGCCTTCCAAGAAGCAGACTGCTGATGCAACCGTCGTGGATCCTATCAAACTGTCTATCTTCGGCCATCGATTTATGTCTGTTGCTGATCAGATGAGTCGCATGTTCCAAAAGACCTCCGTTTCAACAAACATCAAAGAGCGACTGGACTTTTCGTGTGCTGTGTTCTCTCCCGATGGAAAACTGGTTGCGAATGCACCGAATGTGCCTGTGCACTTGGGAAGTAAGTCGAGACCATCTTGTAACCTTCCTATGTCTCCGGAGGGACAACCATGCTAATCCTTCCTCAGGCATGGAGTATGCTGTCCGGTATCAGCATGAACGATGTGGTGGTAATCTGAAACCGGGCGATCACATTCTCACCAACCATCCACTTGCTGGCGGGACCCATCTGCCCGACATCACCATCATCACCCCAGTCTGGGATAATGAGGGCAAGAATATCATTTTCTATGTAGCTTCCCGCGGTCACCATGGTAAGTACGAGGCTCCTACCTTGTCTGGTGTGATTCTAACAAATATCTATCAGCTGAAATTGGCGGCATCGCCCCGGGCTCTATGCCTTCGAACAGCAAGATGCTCTATGAAGAAGGTGCCATGACAATGGGCTTCAAGGTAGTATCACAAGGCCGCTTTGACGAGGAAATCGTCCGAAAGTTCCTATATGATGAGCCCGCCTCGTATCCTGGTTGCAGCGGCACACGAACTTACAATGACAACGTCTCCGATTTGAAGGCCGCCATTGCAGCCAACCACAAGGGTGCACAGTTGCTAGAAGCGCTAGTGATAGACAACACTTTGGAAGTAGTCCACTTCTACATGGACGCAATCAAGCGCAACGCAGAAGTCGCCGTCCGCGATCTTCTCAAATCCATCGGACGCAAGAACCAAGGTGCGCCCCTTCGATTCTCGGACTTCATGGACGACGGCACCGAGATCAGACTAGAAATCCGCATCGATCCCGAGACCGGCTCTGCCGACTTCGACTTCACAGGCACTGGCCGGGAAACATTCAATTGTCTCAATGCCCCCAAAGCCATCGCCCATTCAGCGATCATCTACAGTCTGCGGGCACTGATTGATGTTGACATCCCACTCAACCAGGGCTGTCTTGCCCCGGTAAATGTGATCATTCCCGAGGGTACACTTATCAACCCCTCTGGCCATGCCGCCGTCTGCGCGGGTAATCCCATTACCTCGCAGCGTATTACGGATGTTGTGCTGGGCGCATTCAATGCCTGCGCTGCCTCCCAGGGCTGCTGCAATATAATTTCCTTCGGTATGGGAGGCGTCGATCCCAAGACGGGTATCGAGATACCTGGCTTCGGCGTTGGCGAGACTATCTGCGGTGGCTCGGGTGCTGGTCCAACATGGAACGGCACCTCTGGCGTGCATGTCCACATGACAAACACACGCATCACAGATGCGGAGGTCTACGAGCTGCGGTACCCGGTTATTCTTCGCAGATTCGGCATCCGCGAGGGGTCTGGTGGTAAAGGTCGCTACCGTGGTGGTGATGGGGTAATCCGGGAACTGGAATTCCGCATGCCTCTTTCGGTGTCTATGCTCAGTGAACGACGTGTGTATCGCCCTTATGGTTTAGCTGGAGGCGGCTCTGGAGAGGCGGGCTTGAATCTTTACTTGAAAAAAGAGCTGGATGGAACAGACAGAATGATCAATATCGGTGGCAAGATGGAGCTGGTTGTTCAACCTGGCGAACGGATTCTGATTCATACGTGAGTGATCTTCACATTCGAACTATTTAAAGGGTATATACTGACAAACTCCCGTAGACCTGGCGGTGGTGGCTGGGGTCAAGTATCCAAAGAAGTGGTGGCCAGCACCAGCCAGGAACGTGACTCGTCAAATTTCGAGCCCCGAGGAAGTGTGCATGCTTTCAGTATTGCTGCCGAGGCTGCTACGTAACCTTTTGTACTTTGATATAATCACATATGCTAAATGCTTGGGGATTCTAAGTTCTTCGTCTTTATCCAGCCCCATTTTAGCAGAGCCGCATAAAAGGATTGACATAAGCAGCTCCACCTTCCAATCTTGGAAACGGGCCGACACCAACCGTCCGAGGTCGGAACTTGGAACTGATCAGTTGATCCATGGACTAAGCGACTTTTCTCGAACTCCTCTTGATGTGATAAATATATCTAGCATATCATGCCTTTCGACCGATCGGCAATCTTGATCACTGTTCTGTTGGGTCTCATTATCTACCGGGTATCCGTCGTCACGTTTCCTGCCCAATCCATTGCACCAGCCGTACAACATGTGTCTCCCCATTCTGGGAGCTGGAGAACATGGTTTCATCCAGATCAATCCGAGGTGAAAAGTTCGAAACAGAATCTAACACACGAATGGAACGTTTTCCATCATTTGGGGGGAAATGGTCCCTGGATTGAGAACACCAATGAAGACCTAGCTCATAGTCTAGCAGCCCCAGAGGAGTGCTCTGTAGACCAAGTGCATTTGGTATGCTTCGTACCAGCCAGGTACCTATGCCTTCACTTTCGCTAATAATCACCTAGCTATCGCGCCATGGGGAACGATATCCCACGCCTTCGGTCGGAGGCAGTACGTCATCCCATCAATCATGTGTGAGCAAGCTCTAACATTTCCAATGGCAGGACATCTTCAATTCCTGGAGCGAGTAAAGGGGATAGCCCTACCACTGAATGGCTCACTCAGCTTTCTGAATGACTGGACTTATTTCACCGACAATCCCGAACGAGACTTTGGGAGATTGACCACCACCGGCCCCTACGCCGGAACGCTGAGCGGGTTCACGACCGGCATCAGATTCAGAACTAGATATGGAAACCTAGTCCCCAAAGATACCAAAACAAGGCTTTGGGCAAGTGACTCAGGTCGTGTGGTCGACACTGCCCGTCACTTCGCCTCTGGCTTCTTTGGCTTAGACTGGGAGAGCTCTGGAAAAGCGCAGTTGGAGATCATCCCCGAGACCTTTGAAAGAGGGGCAGACACTCTGACTCCAGGGGATACTTGCCTCTCTTATCTCGAAGATACCATTCGTGGCCATGACAATGGGATGGAGATGCTTGTCCGTTTCCAGAATACCTACATTCCCGAGATTGCGAAACGTCTGATACGCGATAACAATCCCGGCCTACAGACACTTTCTAATCAGGAAGTGTATAGCATGCAGGAGATGTGTGGGTTCGAGACCATGGTGCGAGGATCAAGTCCGTGGTGTGAAGTATTCACCGAGGAGGACTGGTTGAACTTTGAATATGCCCGCGACTTACTCATGTATTACCGCGCAGGCCCGGGCAATCCCTACGCTGGCGCGATGGGATGGCTTTGGTTAAATGCAACCACTGGACTACTTCACGACGGGCCGAAGGCTGGAAGTATGTTCTTGAGTTTGTAAGCGAGGCCTAGCCATCCTGTGTGAATGGGATTCGTTGCTAATTGAATAAACAGTGTACACGACGGGGACATTGCTCCATTTCTCACAGCATTGGGGCTCTTTACTGGCGACGATGGACATCTTCCCACCACCAACAGAGCAGCAAACCGGGATTGGCGCATTTCTCCTGTTCTACCTATGGGCGCAAGGATCACACTCGAACGGTTGTCTTGCTCGTCAAATCTAGACGATTCGTTTGTTCGAATCAATATCAATGATCGGATCGTACCGTTGCCATTCTGCAAGTCGGGTCCTGGAGACTCCTGTTCTCTCAAGCGCTTCGTGGAATACGTTCGTCAACGAAAGCAGGAGGTGGGAGGTTTTGCAGAACAGTGCGGCTTGAAAGGAGAAGCAAGGGGAATTTCATTCTTGCATCAAAATTGAGCTAGGAATTAAGCGTCATAAGATATATCCACGGGGCGTGGATCTCGTTTAGTGTTTGATACGGTTATGGTTTTCGTCACAGATGTTGATATTACGACTTACGATTGGAGATTAACCTGGACCCGAGTCCCAAAGATCGTTCCATGTGATCCATTAAAGCTGGAAATAAATTCATGACACAAAACCAAATGATCTTGAACTGGAGGTAGATGGAAGTAGATGAGGCGATTTTGCTATAGATAGGATCACGTGACCGTAGCCCGGCGAACCACTGTTTACCAAAAGTTTTGGCTCCCTCGATAGCTGTTCGACAAACTCATCTCCAGGGCAGCTGTGCATTCATCTCACCTGCGCTAGCTTTTACTTTTGTTTCTCTCCCTCACTTCTCTACACCTCTCCACTTCGCATTTATCAATCCCTTGACGGCATCCCATCTGCCGCCATGGAATATCACTCCGTCCCACCGGAGGAGCGTGCTAGGGACGAGCACGGAAACCTCCTTCCCTGGGGTTATGTTTACAAAGAGTATGTTCACTGTCTCTTCCAGCCCCTCAGCTTGCAAACTAACCCATTCTTCCAGTGAATCTCGCAATCCTCGCCGACCACCAGAAGAATCAGGACCCTTCGGCAAGAGAAGAAATGCTCGATACGACACAGCCCGTTCACGAACACGCACCGGAACACCAGCAAAGCGCGAAAACCCCAACGTAGCCGAGTTCGGTCGATTATTCTCCCAGCAACAGCAGGAGGACGAGAAAACAGGCCTGCCCAAGTCATCATCATCGTCCAGTCTCGACAACGCCCGAAAGCAGACCGAGAAGGTCGCAACGGAGTGCATACTCTATGGATACAAAAGCAAGGACAGCGAGTGGAAGGTCCTCGACAAATACGAGCGCATTTCACAGGGCATGATCTGCGAAGACTACCCTCGCAACGACCCGACCTCAACAAACAACTACACCCAGCTCTTGAGCGGCGGCGACGTCGTCATCCGGAATCTCTCAGCGGACGCGAACCGCAAAGCAAAGGTCTACGCCGGCGGCCACCACTGGATCAAGGTCACATACGATTCGACGCAATCCGCCGATCGCGCGTGCTTCTACTCGCCACAGGAAATCGACGGCCATCTAGTCTACTGCGAGCTATACCACGGCCACGGCCCAGCAGAGGATATTCCCATCCCTGCGGATTCGGCAAATAGTCGAATTCGCAACCGAGCACCGCGCACCTTGACAACCTCACACTCGACCACCTTCCTCTCCAGCTCCAGCAAGGACCAGGACCGCGGGACACTGCCGCGCTCCTTTGGTATGAATAACCTCGCCAGCGTGCCCGATGTACCAGAGGATGTAGACTACTCGTTCGATTCTTCGACCGTCGCCGCCTCCGAGGCAACCACGTCCTCCACTGCAACCTCCGCAACCGCAACCGCCACCCCCTCCTTCCAGCACGGCACCGTGAACACAACTTCTTCTTCGTCAACCTGGGCAACGGGCGCATCGTCTACGGATCAGACACTTCACCAACGCCGAGCACCCGCCCAGCGCGAACAAACTCAGGATAATGAGTTCATGACGCATATCCCGTCCGTCCGTCGTACCAAGCTGCGCCCGCTGCTCGAGGCGCTCCCCCCGCAACCTACCATGACCGAGCGCATCCTGCGCTCAATTCCTATTCTGAGTTGGTTCACTGGTGACATTGTGGGCGAGGGCCCGATTCTCCGCGACGACGGTACACTCGACCTGGAAAAGTCTGGCCTTTACTGGCGGTTCTGGTATGCGTTTGACTATTACCTGAAAACGGATATGTGTGGATTGAAGGAGGATAGTTGAGACGAAGGGTATATCGAGTTCTGACAATGGAATTGTACCTTTTTCGTCTATTACTTCGGGATATTCGCCATGACTGTGAAGTCTCCGTGATCTGCATAACGTCCGGGGTATTGCTAGGTCAAGCTTTGAGATTGCCGCGCCGCGGAGCCCGGGGGATGGAGTCGATTTGGCGGTGAAATTTGGGATGATGTGTACGATAGCTGCATCCGATGCAGACATAATGAATTGTTCTGTCGAGGGACTATTACGCGTTTTTTTAGGAGTGCTGTAGAACAATAAAAGGCGAAACCGTCCATACTTAATGTTTCCAGTGGCTATGCACCGTCACGAATGATTCTGTACGTAGCGAGATCCCTCGTTAGTAGAATTTGACACGGCTTGGAATCAACCCATTCAAGATCCCAAGAGAAAAGAACATGCTATCCGCAGTTATACTCAGAAAGAAACGAATCAACAAAAACCCTCTCAACCGGAGCTCAGATTTCATTGATCATAGACAGTAAAGTATTTTAAAGACTGATTCGATTCTCGCCCAGTGCATATTTATTCCTTGTTGTCGAAGTTCTCGCCCTCAACGAGATCGGGGATATCATCCTCATCCTCGTCATCCTTCTTATCACCCTGCTGCTTCTGCATGTTCTGGTAGCTCTCGGCGAGCTTGCGCAGGGAAGCGAGGGAGTCGGGGCCGAGCTGGTTGAGGATGTTGGGGACGAGCTCAGTGAGCTCCTTCTCCTCGCCGTTACCGTACAGGGCGAAGGTGTTGGAGGGGACGGCGCCGTGGACTGCATAGTGGTTAGTGGGGGTTGTTCTCTTTTGCTGTCCGTTTTCTCTGCTTTTGAGGGTTCGGACGTGGAGCACAATGACTGGCTGCTACTCACCACGGGGGTTGGCGAAGTGAATGACGTTGCCATCCTCCTTGAACATGTTGACCTCCTCAATACCCTGGATGGGCTGGACGTTCAGCTTCTTGAGAGCGGCCTGGAGCTTCTTGTCATCGGCGCCGGAGTTGCGGACGACCTTCTTGACCTTGCGGCGGGGGGTACCCTTGCCACTATACAGATAGTTAGTTTGGTTGGTTCGTCGAGCAGATGTAATTTTGGGGGTAGATTGGGTAAATTGGTTTTGTGTGAATGTGGGGGTTATGGATAGGGGGGGGTCGGAGGGATCGAAGGAATGCGAGGTTTCATGAGAAGCCGAGGGTCAGACTGGATATCCCGAGCCCATGCGCCATGTATATTCAAGGTCGATCGGATATAGCGTTGTCGCATGGAACCGAGCGGGAATCGAGATTGATGTAGTCTGACCATCGGCTGTGTCGAATCCAGGCATTGCAGTTCGAAATTTCGATTCCTCAGGAAGTGATCGCTCGGGATGATGACAAGTCGAGATATGGTGATTTTACGTACCCTATCGAGAGAAACCGAGTTAGTTATTGGATTCATGCGTTCGAATGCAATACAAGAGGTTTTCAGGAGGAGAGATGATTCGAGATGTGAGCACCAAGCTCCAGGACCAATTCCACGAAATCGCAGCTCCACCTCATTGTCCCGATCATCTCTCGCGCCTAGAAATTCTTGAAAAGAGATATAAACCTACCAATGCGCACACTGGCCTGCATTCTAGCCAACTTTGCTTGATCCATGATGAAGTCGGGAGGGGTGATCGCCTGGCGCGGGATTAGCGGGTAAGTTCGTGAATAAAGGTAGAAATTCGAGCAGAAATTCAAGAAGAAATTGAGAATTTCGAGTTTCGTGGATGCGTACCGTTATAAAAAAAAAGGTGGTGGTTGAGGGAGATGGTTAAGAGGGAAGATCGTGAAGTGGGTGGAATCGGTGATGCTTCGAGAGTTTTGTGTGGGGAGTTGGGTCAAACTTCGCTAATCCCGTGAGATGGACGGACAGCTGTTTTACGATTATCTACACTTTTTACGACTTATATTATTGCTATACTGATCATATTCTTCTATCTGGCCATGATTTTGCGTATTTGCCGGTCAATTCGATTGTGGGATATTTTGATGGGCTAAACCCTAATACTTGTATAGCTTCAAATCAACCCAGACTACTCAACGAGTCAACCCACTTCCTCTCATGGTTCTCTTCACAAAACCCGTCGGAATATTCTTAATATGATCATTTATAGTACTCAAAACTTGGTACCTCCTTCCAATGCCGCCTCACAACCCCAAATCCCGCTCAACATTTGCCTCCCCGGTGGCTTACAATATGACCAGATGCAAACTGAAAGAATGTAAGCAGTAAATGAGAGAAGGTAGCAAGCTAAATGGCAAGAGATATCTCAGTTCATATCATACACCCTTTACATATAGATCCCAGGTGCTCGCAGCTTAGATGTGTTTAGAAATCTCAGTCTCCGTCCAATCCCAGAGCTTCTTCGCCAGCTGCGCATCCTGAACAACCGAAGTGCCATTACTGCGGTATCCAACGGGGGTGTAGTAAGCCCCATTGACCAGGTTCTCTCTCTGCGTACCAGCCGCCCAAAGAGAATTCAGCGCTCCACTAGTAACATTCCGGAACAACAGGGAACCAGTAGCATTAACGCCGTGTTTCATGACCGCACTGAGATTCTTCGCATGACCGTAGAGACCACTGTCCACAGCACCGGGGTGCACAGAAACCGACAAGATATCTGGGTGGCGACGAGCCAACTCGGACGCAAAGAGAATATTCGCTGATTTGGAAGCACCGTAGCGAGTCCAGGTGCTGACGGCCAACAAGCCGGGTGTGGAGGTCATCTCTTCAAATGTGGCAGGGCCGACTGCGTGAGCCGCCGAGCCGAGAGTCACGACCCGGACATCGGGAACTTCGCCCTCTGCGCGCTGCACCTCGACCGTCTTCTGCAGGGTAGGAAGAAGCAGTTTCGTAAACAGGAAGTGTCCAATGTGGTTTGTACCGAGCTGGACCTCGAACCCTTCTTCCGTCGTGGTGGGCGGGTTGCCCATCGTGCCTGCATTCAGGATGAGAATGTCCAGCCGATCGCTGTCGGCCTGGAACTTGTCTGCGGCGGCGCGGATGGATTTGAAGGAGGAGAGGTCGAGAGGGAGGAAGCGGATATCAGCGGGCGAGGAGAGCTGGCTTTGTAGCGATTCGATGGCTTCGCGTGCTTTGCTTTCGGTGCGGGCGGCCATGTAGATGCGCGACGGGCGGTGCTTGGCGAGTTGGAGGATGGTTTCTTTGCCTATCCCGGCATTGCCTGGTTTATTGCCATGTCAGTCGACTGAATGTGGGGTTGTATAGGGCTAATGTGTACCTCCTGTGACGAGGACGACCTTGCCGTCCAGGTCGCGGATGTCGCGTTCTGGCTTGAATGCTGTCCCCAACAAGCCGAACGTCGCTTCGCTCAGCGTCGGGCCGAAGCTTGACATTGCCTCGAGCGGATGACGCAGACTATATGTTGCAAAGCCACGAGTGGCTATTATATCACGGAGATCCATTGCTCAGGTTTAAGGGGGGTGGAATATGGTGAGACTTGGTTTGGAGTCAGGTACCGTTTAAATCTCCGCTTTCTTCGGCTGGAGGGAAGGATTTAATTAGCCAGGCCATGGACCAAATTGGTCCGAGGCAGATCGTCGCCATTTCCCTGTGATGTTGAACAAAGAAAGATTTGCCTCCATCTTCCAAGATCTGGGCGGGATTCTCTATTGGCCCGCAGGGTTCTCCTTCGTTCAGAATGCGTCCAGGCTAAGTCGCCTTCCAAGGTTACCTACCCTACGAGATAGAACATAGACATTGTCATATTGTTCAATGTTGTTGTCATTTGGTTATTTTATAATTAAGACAGAATTACAACAAGCAATATAAAGCAGACTACTCACATCCTTAGGGACATGGGTATGGAAGCTGTACTCCGTACCACAGACTGTTTTACCCCGACGCCATTCAATGGCGAACACTCTCCCCTCTGACTCCAACTAGATCTTCTATGCAGTAAACCTCCGACACCGCCAAGCTGGCGCTGTAACCCCCGCATGTACGGAGTACGCAGTACTAAGTAGCATGATCCCCTGCCTAGAACTTATGCAAAGCACTTTCCCAATTCTTCTCCTGCTTTCTTTTTCTTCCGCCAAGTGAAACACAAAGAGCCGATCAATTTGACAACGACCTTGGACCAGCTGTAAGAAACTGGCCGAACATTCCAGTGAAGCTTTGTGATCAATTTCCAATTACTCGTCAGCTCCAAAACCAATCCAAAAGAAGCTTCAAAAAATGCGCTTCCTCTGTCTCCACGGCGGCGGCACAAACGGCGAAGTATGTATCTCCGTATACAACAACAGCTCCAACACCAAACTAACCATGACCAGATCTTCGAAATCCAAACCGGCGGCTTACGCCAACAACTAGAGAAACATGGCCATAAGTTCAAATTCATGAACGGCAAGATCCCTGCCAAAGTCGAAGAAGGCAAGTCCATCCAGCCTACACTACAGTCTGTCTCTCAGAAACCCAACTAACATACTAACCAAACCAGAACTCGAAGGCATAGTCGACGGCCCCTTCTACAACCACTACAACCGCGGCCCAAACCCGCCTGGGTCAAGCATGCTCGAAGCAATCGAGCACACCAAGCGATTCATCGCATTGCAAGGCCCCTTCGATGCAGTAATGGGTTTCTCACAGGGTGCAGCCCTTGCCGCCTCATTGCTGATCCATCACAGCAGGACGCGTCCGGCTGAGCCGCCGCTGTTCAAGGTGGCGGTGTTTATCTGCGGTGCGGCGCCGTGGGATAGTTCGGGGTTGCAGCAGATTGCGCCGCGGGAGACGTATCCGATTACGGTGCCGACGGCGAATATTGTGGGCAAGGCGGATTCGCTGTTTGAGGAGGGGGTGAGGCTTTATGGGCTTTGTGAGCCGAAGAAGGCGGGGTTCTTTGATCATGGGTCGAAGCATATGGTGCCCTTTGATTTGAAGAATACCGAGGAGATGGTTAGGGTTATTTTGGAGGCTGTGGAGAAGGCTGGTTAGTTATGTCAAAGGGGTTTATATGCTATAGCCTGGCTTTAGTGGTATATTCAATATTGGTGTCTGAATTGGCGTTGTTATGTATGTGAATCACCAAAATAAAAGATGATAGAGCTAAAGTGGGTTAATACTGGGGTCGTCTGGATTTCTCCTGTCTTGCCGACTGAATCCTAGACCAAGCAACAGCTGCCAGAACCACCACTAGCCCTATGACTAGGGTATATCCCCATTGTCCACTAATCATCCTCTGATCATGACCAAGTCATAAACCAGCGGTGGCGTTACCATCTCCCTCTGCGGGAATGGCTTTTTCTATGAATTTCTCCAGATCATCAATCTCCTGGGGATCCGCTGAGTGGCCAAGATTACTGCGAGATCAAATTAGCAAATCAATCGACACCCAGTCGAGGAGACCATCAACATACGCATATTGGTGGAAGCTAACATCCTCAAGACCCATCGTCTTAAGCAACTCCGCCGACTTCTTTCCGTAGTCGAACTGAACAACCTCATCCTCCAATCCGTGGCCCAGGAAGAACGGCGTCTTCTTATTCACCCACTCCTCAGGCAGGAAATTCTTGATCTTGTCGCTCAGAAGCAAGTATGACGACAGCCCAAAGACACCGCCAAGCTTCTCCTTGCAGGTGACTCCGGTGAAGACGGACATCGCACCGCCCTGCGAGAACCCGCCCAGGATGATTCGCGACGCCTTGATACCTTTGTCCATCTCTTCCTTGATGAGAGTGTTGAAGTAGTCGCGGGAGCGCAGGATGCCTGCTTCGTCTTGGGAGCGGAGGGATTCTTCGAAGTCCAGCTGATAGAGTAATTGAGGGTCAGCGATGTGAGTTTGCGGTTGGAGGGCAGGGAAGTGAGGGCTTACATCGCGGCCAAGCTTGGAGATGTCATACCATCCCGGCATGCTCATGCCAAAGTTCTGATAAGCATTGGGTCAGCAATGGTTCTTCTTGTGCTGTATGATGATCACATACAACTGTGATAGGGATCGTGGGCGCATTGGGGAAGATGAAGGCCACTTCGTCGAACTTGCCGCGGCGGCGCCAGTTCTGTGCCAGAGCCATCCTATGAAAGATCGGTCGTCAGAGTTGAGAGAGAGACCTTCAGTCGAATGAGTTGCTTACCATCCGGCACCACTAGAGTTGGTATATTGTCAGTCGATATTGTACTTCATCGGCTTCATCGTCTTTAGGCTGCACTCACCTGTCTCCCAGCCCGTGGGCCATGATGACTGTGGCGGTGTGCTTCTTTAGCGCGGGAACAACGAAAGGAGCGCGAGCCATGTTCAATATTCTGTTAGGATAAAATAGATGAAGACAATCTGAACCGATCTCAGCTGTTTCTCCCCCACGATTCTGCCTCCGAGGTTATCGCCAATCTCACCGCCCACTCGATAACAGCCTGAAAATGAAACATCCGTTTCATTCTTGAAGAGCTCATTCTATGCATTAAACATTATACTAGGTAAACAGGCCTCCCGTCAAACATCCTCAAGAGAGTACATGTCCTGCTTAATCGACTCCACCGTCTCATTGATGAGACCCGCCTCGACAACCCCCTGCTGCCACGAGATAGCCAGCACCATACACCCATCACAACCAGTAGCAACAGACACCTCAATAGCGCTACCCATGACACTAGCACACTGCGAGAACACCAGTCCATCAATAGAAGGCATCTGCGGATCAGTCTGCGGAACCATTTCCCCAACATTCGACACCTCAAAGCTCCTATCGCGCTCCTTTCCAATCCTAGACAAACACAGCTCATGCTGGTAATCGTCGACGAACTGCAGCAGACTCGAGCTAGCATTTCTCCCTTTCATATTCAGCACAGACTGGATCGTCTTCCGGGATCGTTTAGTCTCCGCCCATGGGAAAGAGTCATCAGACGGCCAGACAGCAGCCCGGCAGTAAGACTCCTCGTAGTCCTGAAACCAGACGCCCATCGCCTCATCATTGATGGCGGGCAGCCAGCGCCTGCATGAGACAGTGCCGGAGCAGACGAGTCGCGTGAAATGGGCTGGAATGTGTGCGAAGATGGAACGGGCGACGATTACCTGCAGCAGTGCAGTGATCGTTGTGTCCTCCATTCGACATCTGGCTTTTGCCGTGGCCATGAGTAGTTTAGAGAATGGGACCAGGCGCAAGCGTGTCTGAGATGGACCCAGGATTTTGGAGCCGGTCCAGAGACCCGATGGATGTCTGGAGAAGACCTTTGCGTGGAACATTTTCTTGGCGAGGTATGGGAACGAGAGAGACTGTGAGTGCATGAGTTCAACGTTTGGTAGCAGGGGAATTGACGGCGGCACGATGATTGCTTTGGTCTGCTCTGATGAGTCTATTGTCCCCAAAGCTTGCAGGAATGTGTGGTGAAAGGCTTTTCCTGAAATCCCATCGCCAATGGCTTGGTGGTAGACAAATGCTGCGGTAAACTGCCGCTCATTCTCTGTGTCTAGCAGAATACCGAGTCTCCAAAAGGCACTCGGCGTCTTGAATGGCGTGTTGTGCTGAGTTGCAAGCAGTGTTTGCAGGTCAAGGTCTGGAGCTGGCTCGCCATTGGCTTCAATGCCTAACAAGCCGGGCTTTCGGTCCCGGAAAGATACAACCTGGTCCAGATTAATGCGTGGCAGCCGCACGAAGTAAGGGTCTTGGGTGTGGTCGTCTGCCACGATGGCGGATAGCGACGGATGTTGCGCAATTGCGGCTTCACATGCTTGGTACACGTAGTCTTTGATGGGAAGTACGAATGTGTCTGGTAAGACATAGGTTGCTGACATGGCCACGTTGAGATAGAATCCTACTTGATGGCGCGACGTGGAATATTGTTCCAACCGACCTGAATAGTATCAGGCTTTGTTGATCGCCGGAATTTGTTCCCGGCAGTACAGCGGGGGTTGTACTCACCAACAGGGCGCAGTATCTCAAAGTTCTCCATGATGGCTTGTTCTTAGAGCCATCCGACTAAATGTTAGGTTTCGATCTGATGTTCTGGAGCCAGATAGGTCTGGCTATTATTCTCTGTGCAGGTTGCTCACTGCCCAGCTTGTCCATAGCCTAATTCCAAAGACTGCGGGCAACCCGCAACCGTGGGTAGCACTCTGCTATCCATACCTACTGCAAAATGAGGCCATGGGTAGGTCACCGTAGTAGCTAGGTCTCTCACCCCCCAAACCCGCACTAACTATTTCCCTTGTTACTACCAAAAGTTAGTTGACGGAAGAAATTGCCCATCACTTGATACAGAGACCAAGGGCATCTGCGAGGAAGAGCCGACCTTCCTCGTAAAAAATTCGGTACACAAACCCCTGAATCCCTTCATGCCAGATTGTCAGATATTCATTCATTCATTCATTCATTGGATTATTCGCATTCATATCCATCTTCACATTGGACAGCCTGTATTTCTGCTGTCCCCCGTGGGGGTTCAGCTCAGCAACACCGGTGAATCAGCACCCGCGCAGGGCCAGCCGGCTGTCGACCACTGGACCTCAGTTGCAGATGTATATACTAATAACCTCTTATTCATTTGCCTAGCATATGTGAAGCATTTCGTTCTAGCAAATAAAATCCTGTGACAGCTTCGACGAGGAATGTACAACAGTACACCCAATCCGCAAGCAACCAAACCAGCTGGAAAGTGTATCAGACAAGCCATGGATGAACTATCGGGCCTTAACCTCGACACAAGAGACATTGAACTGAACTGGAGACATTGAACTGAACTGACTCACCTACTGAAGAACTTAAGAAGACTATATGAAGATAGTACCACTCTCACCGTCTCACGTAACTAGCTCGATGTTTAACGAAGTCAAGTGGTGATGCTGGCCTACTAAGTATTGTAAGACCAAAATCGTTAACTACCAAAGAACATAATGAAATTGAGAAACCTAGGTATTGCCATATGTATTTTTGATTGAATGCTAAGTGCCCGGTACATAGTGTAAGAAGCAACAGCCATATGAAAGGACACATTCTGCAGGGAGCATCCACAAGCGTAAACCCGTATGTCAAGTGTGTTAATCTCGTTGATTCATTATACATCGCTAGACTTCACAGGGAACCAAATGAAGCAAAGAAAGGGCCGACAGACCAACTTTTACAGAATAGCAAGACCACCGGCAACAGCAGCACCAAGGACACCCCAAGCGGCAGTTTGCATTGGAGCCGCAGCGCCCTTGGAGGTGGAAGTTGTGGAAGAACCACCACTCTGTGCGTCGCCTTCAGCAGTGGACTCATTGGCATTGCGCTTAGCAGCGGCCTCGGGGAAAGCAGTAGCGACAAGGTTCGTGTTGTTGGTGCAGGCTGGAGGTTTCTCGTAGGTAATATCGGAAGAGAACTGGACATCGGCACACTGCATTTCATTAGTATGTTGCACTAGATACCAAGGATTTCTGAAATCCCAAGACAAGAACTTACAGCATAGAGACCACCAGTCGGGTCTCCGTTGGTTTGCACCTGGAGAGTAGCATTCATTCCGTTGGTGAGGTTGCGGCCAATCATTTTCTCGTTGATCTCAACATGAGGCAGACAGAACTCGCCCAGGCCTTTAACCTGGAAGGTTGGCGTGAGGACGAAGTTGAAGTTGTCACTAGGTTCGTTGCCCAGAGCGAGGAGGACCTCGACTGCGGTCGTGGCGTGGTGCATCTCGAGAGCGACCGGGAATGAGCCTCCAGATAGTGGGAGTTTCGTACGGTCTGAAGACTGGCTCATTCCACCACAGGGAAAGTTGGTCATTGTGTCTGTGTTGAAGCCGCGGGACTTAGGGTACATGAGCTTGAAGTGTGCTGCGGCGAATGGCACGCTGGCCATACAGGCGAGGAGGGAGAACTTCATTGTGTGTATTGGGTATGTTCAAGAGTTGCGAATGAATAGAGACGATAGTTTGACGGAGCTGGCGATCAGGTCAATTAAAGAGACGCGCAGGAGTCGCATGGGAGCTCTACATTAGGTACATGATGAGGGAGTTAGCGGGACCTGAGCAAGACAGGGTCCACCTAAGAGACCCCGCTGGAAATCAAACATCGGCAATTTGACTTTGTGAATGTGAGTACTTCGGAATAATCCGAACCTTCCTATCTTGTCTTTTGAGCTCAGCATTGAACTACAGCGAGGATTTCGGCACTTCACTCTGATGCTACTTCTCAGATCTATTTGAAAAGTGAGATATGTCGCACCAAGGCACCATGGCTCCTTTAAGTTGACGCTGTACCATAGTCAACAGGTCTAAATCCGATGACATAGTCTTCCACGTGAACCGCTCAGACCACATCTAAACTCTTGGAAGAGGGCTGGAGCCGGAGGTGAAATAGCGCGGATAGCGGATATTACCCGAGCCACTAGGCCGAGTCTGGTTAGTAAATTAGCTCAATCAAGCGCACGCTTAGTCATGTGATCGCATGCAGCCCTGAAAGTTGGACCCACACTCCACGAGGACCGGAGACGGTGATAAATGGATTGAGTACGGAGTAAACGGAAATTCCGGGAAGAGCAAAGTTTTATCACAGTAAGAGTCATTGAGAAGTCTATGTCATAATATTCGCTCAGCATTAGTCCCAACGCCAGACCGATAAGATGGTGTTCAAGAAGTCGTAAAGCTCAATATGCAAAAAGATGTGTCATAAGTCAAAAGCGGTTATCTCACGGCTAGTGCGCGTGCTCATTAGCTTCAATGAAACGTCCCACCGCCAATTCTCCGAGAAAAGCCCCTCCGAGCACAGAGCAAAAATAGCCGACATTCATAGTCATGACAGCCAACATACTAGAAACAGCATAAGTATCAATTCGGTCAAGATAGGAAGAGAGAAAAACTCACAGTAGATATGACACGCCAGCGATGCATAGATAAAGACAAGCCCGTGGGAGATCAACGCTGAACCGCCAGGGGAGTGGGCCTGGAGATATGTTGTGAACGACTTTGACAGACTCCTCAATTCCTTGCGCCGTAATGAGCGATGCCATTTTTGCGTCTGGGTCTGCATCGATGTTGGCAGCTTCAGTGTTCTTTCCGGCAACGGTGACATATCGCCGGTTGAGATGAGCGGCTCGCCAGCGTCGCTCCATTGTTGCTTTGAACGCGATAAGACATCGGTCGATGATGGCAAGGACAATCAAGAAGATGCATGTTCCTGCAAAGCTGCCAGAAGATGATGGGGTCCATGCATTTGAGAACAGTGGCGTGTCGTGGGTATTCGTGAACACCATGGTCATTGTCATTGAGGAGCTTGTACTGCTTGAGCCAGAGCCGTGGCTATGGCCGCCCATATCCATGCCCTCCATTGTTGTTAAGGATGTAGTGTGAAGGAGAGGACGGAGAAATGAAAGGTGAAGATGGAGAGATATCAACGTTGAGATTGTCAACTTTGTACGACGCATTGGGTGACCCCGGCAAAGCTAAAACAGCCCGAAGCCCACATGGATGGTGGACCGACCCACTCCCCAACTTGGCAGTGAGCATGGGTGAGCATAATATTGGTAATCGGTGCTGTCATTGGTTAGCATCCACTTCAATCGTATTCTCTAGATCTCAAAACTCCGTCTTCTGAAGTTCTGAGCTTCACCCCAGCACAAAATGTCCATGTCAATGGGTGACATGCCCGCGGGCTCAATGTCCATGGGCGATGGCGTTCCCAGCCTATTTACGTTACAGAAAATGTACTGGGCTGTCGCGGGAAGTGCCATCGGTGCAGCGACACTGGTCAACGTGCTGGATCGCATCATTGCTCGGCAACGGTAGGCCTACCGATCTCCATAGGGGTGATTGACGCTGACGACAAATAGGCTGCGCGATTCTTCACTCACACCTGCAAAACCAAAATCAATATTCTTCGGAATCTACGCCACCATCACAGCAATAGTGCGCGAGGTCAGCTATGCAACTATACGACCTCTCAGAGTCGGGGCGTTCACTCTCCATTTCCCACCACTTGGTCCTGTCCTAATCGTGCTCGCAAATCTGCTTACGGTTATGGTCCTGTGTTTTTATAAACTGGACACAATGGATCCATGGAATTGGGAGAATGTCGGTTACCGCACAGGTTTCATTGCCATTTGCCAGCTACCACTCATATTTCTCCTCGCAGGCCGACAGAATATCATTGGTTTCTTGGCTGGAGTGAGCTATGTCGAGCTAAACTGGTACCATCGCTGGGTTGCTCGTACACTATGGCTGACCACCACAATCCATATGGTGTTCTGGTTCCGTAATTGGGCTCGCTGGAACTACATCACTTACCAGCTGTACAACGACCCGCTGACGAAGCGTGGGTTCGCCGCTTGGGTGATTCTGACCTTTATCGTGATCACTTCGTTTGCTCCAATTCGACGACTGAGTTATGAGGTCTTCGTTATCCAGCATCTAGTCACCTTTGTCGGATTCATCGTGGCCGTGTGGATGCATGCGCCCGAAGAAGTCAAGGTCTGGGTATGGATCCCCATTGGCCTAGTGGTATTTGATCGGGTTGCTCGCTATGCCTGGAGTGCATATGCGAATTTGTCCATTTTCCATCGAAATGAAGAGAGAAAGGGTCTCTGGGCGCACGAGGCTACTTTTACTGCACTTCCCGGAAACGTGACTCGCGTCACGGTTGACAACCCCGGGGTCGGATGGAAGCCTGGCCAGCATGTTTTTCTCACCTGCCATTCCATCGTTCCACTGCAATGCCACCCTTTCACTATTGCATCAATTCCAGAGGATAAGAAGATGGAGTTCTTTATCCGGGCGGAGAATGGGGGAACACGACGGTTTTTCCGATATGCCTCGAAGAGCCACAGTGTACTGGGGAATGACAAAGTTGATACCGCGTCCCGTCGGACTATCTTCATTGAAGGGCCATATGGAAGCATCCGGTCCCTGCGTCAGTTTGATAGCGCTGTCCTGTTGGCAGGTGGTATGGGAGCAACATTTGTCATCCCTCTCCTGAGGGATGTTGTCTTGGCTTGGAAAATGGAGAGTGGCCAGCAGGCTGCCACTCGCACAGCTCGTCTGGCTGCCACCAAGCGGTTGCGCTTCGTCTGGGTGATCAAGTCCCGTTCCCAGCTGTCCTACTTCGAGGAACAACTGCAATCTCTGCTGGCAGACGTGGAAGGATGTCGGCGCACATGTCCAGACTTTGACAAAGAGATTGAAGTGAGCATCTATATCACTTGTGATGATAAGCTGGACCCGCCGACCGCTACCTTGCTACCACTGCAGACAAAGGATACCGCCACTTTCAAGGATACCACGGAAGGTGCGGCTAAGGAGGTATCCGAGAAAGGCGACGTACCTGCTTATTCCGTCTCTGTGGATTCAGTATCAACTCCAGGCCCTGTGCTCACAGGTCAGGGCTGTCTCCCTGGTGGAGGTTGTTGTTGCACTACCCAAATCGAAGACGAGGATGACAGTACCGGCTGTGCCTGCAATTGCTCCGGACCAACAGCCGTTCAGTCCGAAAAAGGCGAATCAGGTGTGAACTCGATCCGAAATCAGACCTCCACCGCTGAAAGACCAATCGCTCTCCATACCCTCACTGGCCGTCCCACACCACGAGTCATCATCCAAAAAGTTCTGGAAAAGGCCGAAGGAGAAAGTGCTGTGGTTGTGTGTGGGCCTCGTGGTCTTGCCGACGACGTTCGTCGCAGCGTGGTTTCTCTTAGTGATGAACGAGCTGTGCATAAGGGGACTGGTGCGCAGGGCATTTATTTGCATGTTGAGAACTTTGGACTGTGAAAGAAAACACGGAGCCACGACGTTGACTCTACTACGGGCTGAGCGTTCTCCCTGCCGGTTCGGCCATCCCAACAGCTGGCATGGCCTTGAGCTGAAGCAGCATATGCAAACTTGGCCGGAGGCATCCACCGAAGCCAAGATTCTGGCATGAAGGACTAGCCAGATACCCGTCAAAGCACCGAGAGAAAGCAACGCTTGACAGTGTCTCACTGTGGTTCTCACAGTGAATCCACATGGCAAGGCAGTCGAAACTATCCCGCAATCCTGCCCTGACTCGTAATAGAGCTCACAAGGGCTGGGATGCGACTCGACCTTGAGCTGAAAAGCATATGAACTGAATCACGCCACTCTAACGCAAGCTTGATACCCAATGCCCATTTGCTCAAAGAATAGAAATGGAACAAGACAGCTACCCTTCATGTACCTTCTTTCCCTACGGAGTAGAGCTAGGACGAATGCTTATCCAGTGCTTGTAAACGGTAAATGGCGACGCATCTGCTACCAATTCTTCTACATTCATATAATGATATAAGCCATTTCGAGTTGGCAGTAGCTAGACGTTTATTCTCGTACTTGTACAGGCCAAATCATGCGAAGCTCAAAAGCAAATCGGGAGCGAGGTTGTTGACATTCCCAATTCACACAGCAACCGTCCCCAGCCCAAAGCACCGCAACGAAACAGCTATCAGCATACCAGAAGGCAATACACAGTTTAATCCTGAAAGAATAGAAGAACAGAACCAATTCGTAACCAATCGTTTCAAACAACTGACTCATCACCGCCCGACCCGTCCCGAGCAAAAAAGCACATGACATCATCCAGGTCCCCCATCCCGAAGCTCTCTCCTCACTCCCAAATTCTTCTTCATTACAACCACCTCCAAACAAAACATACCAAAGACACCCAAAAGCCATAACAACCAAGCCAAAATGTTTCGTTTCGTACGCAAACCTATCTACCTACCCAATCCCCTCCCACCCCCAAGTTCCAACAAAGCTAACCCAGAACAGAGCAAAACCCTCGACCCAATCACCCTCTTCCACGCGCCCACCCTGCAAGCCTCAACCCGCGCCCTAAACATCCTCAAACAAGCCTCAGCAACAGCCTCCGAAACCGCAACGGAAGACCAAGCAAGCGACTATGCCCGGCACGCTAAGGTGCAGCGCGGCGAGTTCGAGCTCGAAGTCACTACTTCTCCGCCGACGGTCGATCAGCTGCGCAGTATCCTCGACTACGTGTCGCCGGTTAGCGGTGCCGGTGGGCTCGGGGAGAAGAATACTTATGGGGTTGGGGAGTTGATTAAGGGGGCTAGGGATGCGGAGGATGCGTTGAAGAAGTTCAAGGAGGATAATTCTAGTTTTGTGAGGCCGATTGTAAGTTCTTTTCAAGATTTCTTTTGGAATTGGGATTGGCATTGGAGATTGGTGTGCTAACTTGGTTTTATAGACTGTTGATTGGGTGAATGGTCGGGCTGTCATTGGTGACAATGAGTCTGAGATTCTGCGCATGGTGCGTCAATTGCCTGAGAATTGAGATTGAGGATTCTTTCGATGAGATTGTTGTGGTCTACTTGGTGTGTGGAGATATAATTTGAGTTATCTTTTCTCACCCATATTCCATACATACAATGAAGCAAAGTGCTAGTACTCGCCGAAGACAGGAACTGGCTGTATCATACAAGAATTGACTGTCGCCGCTCACATCCGCATGGTAAAACTAGAGTCCAGAAAAAGACGTGTCGCGTTGAAACGTTTAAAGAATAAAGTTGAAGTCCGATCAGAAAGAAGAGAACAGCAGAAGACGTGCCATTATCCCAATACCGGGACATCTGACACAAGGAAACCAAGGTCCAGCTCGGAGTCACGCAATGCACCAGCAGGCGTAAGAAGATAAGAAGATGACCTGACTGAATATGAATGTGTATGTGGATATCGGTTCAAGAGCCTAGAACATTGTTCCGAATGTGCCGTCCGTAGTAATTGGCTTCCGGGGCGAGGTGCTGCGACCGTTGCTGTCGACGGCAGGTTTGCGATGACTGGAGATAGTTAGTTGAGAACAAGCATAGGAAGGGGTGTTGGCGTCAAACATACCGGAAAGTGAACCCGACAAACAAGCCTTTGCCCATCTGGTCCTCGCGATCGGCCATATCTTCCAGCGCGCGCTGTTTATCATGAACCTCCTTGTACTTGGCCATGTCCGCCTCATTGCTGAAGTCGTCGAAGTACCCAGCATCAGTCTCAGAATCAAGCTCAGGAACAAACGGAGCGCGCTGGGTGCGCAGATTGTTAAAGTCAACCTCGGCGAAGTAGTCATGCGAGTGGATTTCCTTTATACTCTTGAACCGCTGCTCCTTCCCGGCAACCAGTTTCGTGATAAGATCCCATGTCCGCCGTGACAGGAAGTAGTTAGGGTCCTCGTATACAGGCTTCCGCAGCACCTTCTGCCAGCGCTTCAAGTTCTGCCACGTCTCATCGACTGTTGCACCGGCAAACGGCGGGTACCCAGCCAACGCTTCGAAAAGCATACATCCCAAGCTCCAATAGTCGACCGTGAAATCATATTGATCGCCCTTGAGCACTTCCGGCGCCATGTAGTCCGGCGAGCCAACAATCGATTTTGCGTAATTCACTTCCCGCTGGCGTAAGGACTGGTATCCTTGTCTTCGTTCTGCCATGGTACGCTGTTCCATCGGCCGACCGAAAGGAACGGGCGTGTTTCCGACTTCCTCCAGCTTCACGCGCATAGACTCGATCTTGCCGGGGCTTAGCATGCCTGCCGCCAGACCGAAGTCGGTCAGTTTGACGTGGCCTGTGGAGTCGATCAAGAAATTCTCGGGCTTCAGATCCCGATGGATGTAGCCAAGCACATGCAGTGCATCAATACAGCTAAACATCTCTGCAATGTAGAACCGTGCGTGGCGATTGTGAAGAACACCGGTGTTGTTCAGCAGCGTGCGGAAGTCACCGCCGGGAACATACTCCATAGCCAAGTAGATCTGCGTATCATCCTGGAAAGCATAGAGCAGCTTGACGAGCCACTCGCTCTTGGCCGCCGTGAGAATATCGCGCTCGGTCAAGATATGACGAATCTCATCAAGCTTGAAAAGCAGCTTCTTGCTCATGACCTTCAAAGCGCACACTTCGCGCGTGTCCTTCTTCTGTGCGAGATACACCTGTCCATACCCACCCTGACCGACCTGAGTCAATATCTGGAAGTCACCTTGGCGGAGGCGCGTTCGGCGTTTGCGCAGATGAGCGCGCTCGCGACCGAGATATTTCAAGAGAGCCGGTTCATGCTCTTCTTCAGGGGTAGCGGGTGGGTCAGGGTAGGCGGATCGGAATTGTGCGTGGCGGGTTTGGCGGTTGTGGACGTAGCTGAGGAGATCAAAGTAATGGTCGAGGAAATCTGAGGCATGCCAATTAGAATCGTACTTTTTCAGGTGGCATGATAGGAATCAACACTTACAGAGCTGGGTTACATTGACCAGGCGCTTCACCTTGGGCTGTGCCAGTTTCTCCATTTCCTCTGGCGTGAGGCCGCGCATCTGGACCTGGCGCTTAGTTGTGTCATCGCGGGGTGGGGGTTGATACGCCTGCTGGCGTGAAAGGGCTGCAGCAGTCGGGGTCGAAGCCAGCTCCTTCGTTAGGCGCGTCGGATTCGGCGGTGTGTTTTCCTTGTTGGCTCTGCGGGTTGGGCTGGAAGGGGTCTGATGGACCACGCTCTCGTTCAAGTCCTCGCCACTCTTGCCAGCAGAGAACATAGGATGATTGTAATGATTGTGGGTCGATTTTGAGGGAGAAGTGGGTGTCAACTTCATCGCCTTGTCGAAAACATTAGGCAAGTCGAGTGCGCCCGGCGGCATTCGTGACTTGCTGGGGCTACCCTGAGGGGTCTGTGGGGGACTGGTGAAGCCATCGGCGGGAGTAGAGGGACGATCGAATTGACCACGAGTATGTAACAGTGGTGGCGGATTGGGGAGTCGAAGACCGTGGTCCTCTGAAAGAATCGCCATGATGAGTGAGTTGGAGGAGCGATAGAGGGGTTTGGATTCGAGCCCCTAATGATAAGGCCGGAAGACTAGTCGGCACTAACAACTGCCTAAAAGAATAAAGGCAAAGTGTGTTGGGAGTGAATGTTTTAGTGCCTGAACAAGGTAAGAAAGAACCTTCAACGAAAGGAAAAAGAAAAAAAAAAAAAGAAAAGAAAAAAAGATCCAAGATCAACTGGCCTCAGCCTCTTAGAGAAGAAAAGCCTTAAGATTTATGTTTATTATTTCAAGTCGATCACTCTCCACCGAGATCGAATATGATCTTGATTCTCATTTTCTAAAATCCACCCCCATCTGTTCCCCGATCAACTTTCCCCCTTCCTCGCGGAGTTGCTGTAGCAACTTGCCCCACGTCATACGGGCTATGCAACACCCGGCCTGAGACCCATGAATTTATCGGAGCTGTACGTCATGTCCACTATTATGACTTGCGCCTACTTTATCGATGGGGTCCCTTTCAGCTGGGGTCGGCCTTAGTCTTCATCGTATGGGACCAAGCTGAAACAATCACTGGTCGATGGACTCGGCATATATGGATTTTTGACTTTTCCCGATCCCCAGTCGAGACCAATTGAATGTTGTGCGTCTCCCCGAAGCACTGGCGCATTGACAGCTGGAAAAAGGAGTACAACATAGGGGCTGAAAGGTGTTCCCACATTCATTATTGGGTTTGAGGCTATTGCAAGGGATATAAGCAAACTACCAGATTGGGAATGGTCAATCTGACAGGGTCGACGGTTCCATGGATCTAGGCACGGGGACCCCGATAATTGGCAAAACCGGAAACAACAACCACTAACCAGTCAACCAAGGAACGCTCGAGCAAAATCAGGGGACGAGAAATGTCAGAATTGAAGCTTAAAATACGATTCATTCCTAAATAATGCAGTTATTACCCCCTCTAGATGATAATAATCGCTATATTATTCAAGCACCACCCTGCTTCCGCTGGCCGGTCTGGTTGATTTCGTTAGTTTCACCCTTGAACCATATTCTGAGGAGGTACCCACGAAGAATGCCAATCCATAATCTTCCGTCGTGAAGGTGATCGTGGTTCCAGCCGGGAAGTAAAAGACATCACCCTTAGTCGCCGTGACCGTCGCGCCCGTCTCATCGGTAATGCCAAATGAGCCCTCGAGGATAATCTTCATCTCGTCATAGGTGTATGTGTAAACGAGGGGTGTGCCTTTCTCCAATCGGTAGAAGCCAGCAGACATGGGTGCGTTGGGGTTTTCCTTCTCGCTAAAAGTATCCAATGTCAGTCAGCAAACTGCTCAGCAATAACTGACTTTCCAACTGATCCTGGTCGTACCTGGTGGCAACATCGCCCAAGAAGGCGTTCTCGTTGGCGATAAGAGGCGGCTTGTAGGTGGATTGCGCCTGGGCGAGGTAGGTAAACGGCATGGTGGAGGTATGAAGGTGAGTTACTTGGAGCAATGTACGGACTTGGAGAACAGCAATGAATCAATTATCTAGCTATGCTCAGTCGCAGGATATCGGTCCTTTTATATATGGCGTGGCGGTAATCTGCCATCGCACGAAAATGCGCTTCAGAGGGCAATCTTCCATGAGACTTGGCCTAGGAGATCGGATATCCAGTGGGATATCCAGTGAGTAACGGATTTGATGTCCGGACTAGGCAGCCCCGCAGAGATATTGATAGGAGATCAGAAGAATGAGGAGGGGTGAACCAGTGATGAGGGGAATCGTGAGGAGAAAGAGTCCCGAAGTCGGAGTGGGGGGAAGATGCTGTCCCCATGAGGAGCGAAGGACCGATCTCCAACCATGAGAGGTGCTCACTGTGTACTTTATCTCATGAACCATGGACCATCTTAGGGATATTTTTACCTATCGCGGTTAGTCCTTCCCAATGTCTTGGCATGGGACGTTAACACCATCAAACAACAAGAACTGGGACACATCGCATTGACATATTGAATAAATGGAACTATAAGACTGAGGATTGCAAACGATATGCCCAACCAAACTGCCAAATGACAGACATGACAGACATGACAGACATCCCGAAGAAAACTCGCTACGGCCATTGTGAACTACGTCGTTGGTAGAAGGAGGTTTCCCAATCTCGGGAGCACCAGCTACAGAAATGTAAAAATTGGATCATGGAAAGTGTCTGGTAGGTCGAGTATGTCCTGGTCATGAAGAAGTTGTCCAAGACATAACAAGTAACAACCATGACCGTGACTGACTGCAAGTGTGAAGCCTCCATGTATGTTTTAATCAGGTTGCAGATCACCGATCATACTCATGGAAAGATATTGATTAGCCTCCTGGAAGTGGTCTTCACTTGAAGACCTCAACGTGAACTTCAACATAACACTGATCAGATTTAGGGTACAATTTGAAGATGGTGGCACTTGGAGCCATAAAAGGTAGGGTATAACATAAACAACAAGGGGAAAATTAAATTAAAATCGTTTGATCCATCAGTCGTAAGGCTAGTATGACACGCCGGGCTGCGAAGAACAGTTGGTACTTTGCGCTCGGCCAGGGTTAGGTCACCGAAGTGGCTATTGTCTTCGACTATCCGAGAAAGACTGTCAAGCAGGTCGAGTCAGTATTCTAGAATGATGAATGCGTTTGGCAGAGGACAAACTGACCTTCCCATCCCCAGTCAGCCATGACATTCACCCAATGTGACTTGCCACGCACAGTTCTCTCATGTTCGATATTGTCAAGTGAGGCAAGAGCCGAACCCCTTCGGGCAGATCTCGACGCATTTCGGCCCGATATACCTTTTGTCGGGTCCTGGAAACCGTGCACACTGTAATTATTGTCAAAACCAGTGGTCTCTTTGTCGTAAGCCGAGACAGAACTAGTCCGTAGCGACCCTGCGAGTTGGCTCCCTCTTTTAGAATTCATTGCATCACGGCGTTTCCAGACCTCTTTCAAAACCTCCAAGCAGCGGTCGACGCCACCTAGCATCAGCCGAGACTGAATTGTGGACCATCGGCCCAAAACCCATTTTCGATCATCATCGGTATCAACCTCAGCCCCAGCAGCCAAAAGAGGGAACATCTGGATGATAGTAGTTCGGGAGGTGTAGGGAACAGTAGCAAGGAGTATCAAGACTCTCTTGGCTAATTCATCAGCCGGCTCGGAAGGAATCTCTGGGACAGCTTGGTGCAGATACAGCAACGTAGCCCAGCGATATGCATGTGCCACTTGGATACTATGTTGAACCTCTGAATGAGGATCATCAGGTGGCTCAAACCAGCGTGGTGGATTCCATTGCTCCAGACGATCCTTCAGCTCCATAGCCTGAGCCACAACCGATACTGTGTTCGATGGTGTTTTTCGCACATGCTGGATGAGCGTCGCTACCTGGCTCATTAGGGGGTACAGGGTAGTTGCACAACCCATCAATGGATCGATATCATGAACCGCATCACCAGGAAGCTCAAAGACTGAAGAATCCCAGCTTTGCGGTCCACATTCCTCCAAAGAAGTCAATCGGGAAATGACATCCATGTAAGACCATGTGTTGTACAAAAATCGGATGCGATCGAGCTCGTCGTCCCTGATGCTCTGTTGCATTCCAGCTGCAATGACCTGGCTCATCAATGCTTTTGCGCCTCTTAGGTGCTGAATACACGTTCGGGTGTGTTGATCCCATGTGTCTGCAAATGCCAACGCCAGGCTGGTAGCCAAGGCAGCATCAGGTCTCATATTCTGAGCCTGTCGGGCTAGACAGTTCATGCTCTGGCGCATATGCTTGACTCCCTGCGCACGAAGATGAGGATTTTGCTTGCCCGCGTGGAAGGCCGCGAGAGCAAAAATGGAATGGCGAAGTGCGGGTGCGTCCTTTGCTAATGGCCAGATCAGGGTCCGCCAGGGGTTCTCTAATGCACCGTCTTTCACAGACAGGATACCGCACGTCAATTTGTCAAACCGGAGCACGAGCATTTCCGAACTGTCCATTGGCAGAGGTGGGCGGCTCGGGATCCTCAGAGTGTCGAAAGCGAAAACATCTTCATCAGGCAAGCTCAAGTTCCACGGTCCAAGTCCTGGATCTGACTGCCGAATGATTTCTTCAATATTATCATTCTCATCCTCCAAAAGCTGGGAGAAGCTGGGTTCCGCTGGCTGTTCTGAAATGAAAGGAATATTTGACCCCGGAAATACATCAGCATCTGATACCAACGACTCGGCAAGCGACGGAGAACCTTGGAAGGGTTCAAAATAAGGCAGAAAGTCGTAACGCGGGGACTCGGCCGACAGTGACACATCAACATTGAAGGGAGACGTATTGCAATTAGTCATGGAGACATCCTCTTGCACCATGAACAGATCGTCAACGGTGTGGTGATCAGTAGACAAGAAACTGTCAATGCTGATGGGTGGACTATGTAGCGGAGAACACGGGGGCGTATGGAAGCCACGAGGATTATATGACTTTATACGAATTGGAGATGCCGGCTTTTCCGTCGTTGGAGGACTTGGGATACCAACATCGACGATACATGGGGGCTGATTGGAGGGAGAGTTAGCTATCGAGAATGTGTCAGTATCTCAGAACAACCCCTACGCTAGCTATAATATCAGAAATCAGGACCTACCTTTCTTGCCTTTGGTCTCCCCGAATGGCCGCCATTTGAAGTCTTTTCTGTACCCCCCGCATTGGACCTTGCGTCTCTCACATTGCCGACATGATGGTTTGATTTCATCGCACTTCAACCGCTTTGTCTTGCAGGTGATGCAACCTATGGGGAGAGTCGGGTTAATTCTATGGACAATATGACGAGATGATGTATTCATTCATTCATTCTTGTCAACAGAATGGGCTCGAAATCTCAACAAAGAACCTACCATTTCGACTCTTTGTCTGCCTCGGCTTTTGTCCCGTCCGATGATCTCCCCGGGCTGGTGCCGAGTTATCATGATCTAGAATAGTCGACGATGAGATTTTGATGGTTTCCATACCAAGTCGATGATGAAACCCATTCACACGGATTAGAAGGGAATGGAAAGAAGATGTTGAACAAAAACGAGAATAATAAGAGAAATAAGAGAAATAAGGGGAAAGCGAATTGGCAGAAGATAGGGAAATTCCAGGCGAGCGGAGGTGATAAGCCAATGCGGGGGTGGCAGATTTGGAGAACGTGGAGGGCAAAACGTGGTTTCTATTACAATCTCGACTAGATTGAGCATATAGATCATATGATCGGGTCTGTCAAGTTCGGGTTGCAAATAGTGTGCTGATTCATGAATTTAGTAGTCAGTCAGCAGTCCACTAAATTCATCTACCACGGAGATCATTTCTCCACTACCGGGCCACTATGGCCACATCGGAGCTAGTCATTTAAGCACGGGCTGCAGTTAGTTGAGCACGCTAACGGGGTTCAACATGTTCTAGTTCCGAGATCGAAAGACAGCGTCTAACAAGCCCAACGATGGAGAGTTATCTTTTAGGGCTAAGGCCACTAAGCTAGCACTGTATCCGAGTCCTGCCCCGCGGGAAAGCCCCTGACCTCGGAGTCCAAGATGAAGTGAAGCCGTGATGTCCATAATCATGGGTAATCTGGGGAGATTGGTCCCGCTACTAGGTATATCAATGCCTGAAGCCTGCTATACCTACTCGTACCTACGGCAGATAGCCATATTCGCTAGAGCGAAGGTGTTTCCAATAGCGCTGGGAAGTATGAGTTCTACTATCGATTGCTCGTAGTTATGTAGTACGTGTAAAGTTAGATCAGGTAGTTATATGATCTCCTAGAGCGTGACACTTCGGCTGTGCTTTGCTATGGGCTTGGTCAGATAACTATACCAAGGTGAAGATGAGAACCTTTCCCTCTTTTGCTTCCACTTGGACCACTTCTTCCTCCAGAAGTAACGTTATCAGGCGTATTAATAATATAGATTAGGTCTTTTGTACTTATGATCTTGATATCGGCTCTCTTTGTCCCTTATCACCCATTTACACCTGTGGACCGGATAATGTATGGGCCGGGATGGCACCCGAGATCCTTTCCGCATTACATGTACCGATGTACGGAGTAGGGTTCCCCTTTTGCCCCTTTTGGATCATTAAGTAAAATCGAGCACGTCACTAAGTATTCCGACTTAATCAATATCGTATATTACGTATAGCTGTAAAAGTATCCCTTCAACTGGAATACCCATGTCATCAAATGTCCCAGACTCACAGTACAACGGGAAACGGAAGTATGACATGGGTTGCACGGGATCGGCCCGTCTCATCCGTCTCGTGTGGGGTAGCACCGAAAAACCAATCTCATTGGCTGGATGGCGTCCTCTCCCCACCTCCCGATTCTCAAGACGATAATTATGAGCGTGCGAAACGCGAAGACTCGAAAATCATCGGGGAATGGTTCAATCTTCTTCGAAAACAGCTTCAATTTGGATTTTGGAATTGACACCGAGGACATTACAACTTCGACGAGATCGGTTTCGGGATGGGATTAACAATAACAGCTCTACCCCAACCCAATTCTCTTCTCACTTCACATCATCAGCTCGAGTTTAATATCATCAGTCCGACATGCTGACCGGGCACGTGGACAGCAGACCTTGTCTGAGCAATATTGCTTATGATTCAAAAGAAGCGGACCAGTTGCCAGCTATTCCGGTCCTTAGTATTATTCACTTCACCTTCCACGCCGGAGTCAACATCTCAGAGTCATCGCAGCTAGCATCTATACTATGGCAAAAATCTTGGAATGTTGTCTCGACAATCCCCGGCTTTCAACAGCTGTATTGGGCCCCAGTCGATACTGCTTCGGAAGATCAACAAGTGATCATTCTAATCCAGTGGGATAGCGGTCATGGCTGGAAAATATTCCAGTCGTCCTTGGGCTTTTCCATGATGCTGGGTTATATACAAAATATCTCCAACCGGTGTATCCAGATTACTCTACCTGTCAATCTCTTCAACTTTGACAGTGTCCTCGAGATAGTCTCGTTCCAGTTCTCTGATACACAGTCTACAGCTCAGATTGATCAGAAATCAGGCTTCAGATCCAAATGGGAGACAACAATCTCTCTATACCCCAGCAATGTTACCACGGAGCCCGAGTTGATACATTGCTGCGGAGAATGGCTTGAACCAGATTACCCCTCTGAAGATCAATTTTTCATCGGGTTGCTTTTCTGGAGATCCAACACCGAGGTGGGTGATCAGGGTCGACTTCGACAAGCAAATTTCCACAATCTCGGGCACCACATTGCAGACCTTGTGAAAGATGCAACAGGTGTGGTGTCGGCGTGCACAAACCACCTCAAGAAAGTGTCTCTCGAATCTGCTACACCACAACAATTTGATGCTTTTCCAACTCCAATCGCTATGCAGTTTGAAACAAATCACCCCGTTTTTCGGACACCCGTTAAGCCTGAATACAACGTGAATGATTTGACGTTTTCGGAAAACAAGGACCAGCTCCATATGGAATCTATGCGGCAAGCCAGACAAACTCCTCCTCAGCGCATAGCCGGCGGACCCGCTGGTGGTTGGTGTCCTATGGGAACACTTTCTCAACATCATTTGTCCCAATGGCAAGGCTACCCCACGAATCCCGATATGGATTGGATCTCTTTTCGCGCCCAGCTTGAAGACTCACGGGTAGCCGGCTTATTTGAGGATCTCCGGAGAAAGTTGTGGAGAATGGGCGATTGTCCACACCTCTTCTGGGGCAAAGAGCAGGAGAATAGAGGGGGTAGTGACCGAATTTCATTATTCATTGGTACGTGACGCTTCTGTGATTGGCTATGACTTGACTGGTAATAACGCGCCTGTCATTTAAGAGCTCGAAGCTGCCAAGCGCCAGGAGCCAGAGACTCAAACACAATTCCAACAATTCATTGAGGAATTCTCAGACAGGTGTGGAGATGCTGTACATGACTTATCTCATCGAAGAATCGTTGGTCCAATTCCAATCTTCATGGGTCTTTGTCGAGATATAGACATCACTGTTTTTCATGTCTCGGAGAATGAATTGGACCAACGGTCCTTTGAATATGCCTTTTCGCTTTTCAAGAGGTATGTTCCATGTCATTTGATTGCCGAATCTGCATCTGCGAGGAACCTAGCGACTAGCATGCTGATTCTCGATTTATCAGGACTACCCATCAACAACAACAAATACAATCAATCCACAGTCCTTGGTCTGCCATAAAAGCACTGAGCCAAGGATGGCTAAGCCAGGAGAGGCCCATTGACAATCATAATCGTTCTTCGTCTGATCAGAGCGAGCAAACCGGTACCTCACAATTCGTCTCAGTATTCGGCTGCGAGAAAGAAGGGGCTCGAGAGGAGTGGTGCAGCGACTTTGTCGAACGTGCTCAAACCCAGTATGATCTTTTAGGCCATATCGTTGATTGGCTACGAACTTTATCCAAATGCATCACGATTCAGAGTCTACGATTGGAAAACGATGATCCTTGGATGATTGCAGACAAGCAGGCAAAAAGGGACCGCTTGCCTCCGCAAGTTCCCCCGTCTATATTTGACACACCCTGGGCTAATGATCCCCAAGACGGATTTTGGCAGGTGAAACGTTTGTGATGGAGGCTATTGCAATATTTGTTCGGCTTATCCGCTTCCCTGTCTTGCGACCTGCGATCATGAGAAGCGGTACATCGTCGTTGTCAACGTTTGCCGCGCAGACGGCCGAAGGATTCCGACATCGATGGATAAGGCGAAGAAATTAGTGACCTCAGTGCTGTACAGAATGCTAGTTATAGCCAGGTCATAATCATTAATAATAGGAGTTCACGTAACTAGAGATTCCAAATTGATCTCGATAGGGCTTATCTGTCCGCGTGACTTCGCCATCTCTTCTTTCTCGCCCAGGTCTCAGACGCGGCAAACTTCGATCTCCCACCCCGGCTCCCTTCTTCTTTCTAACTCCTCAGATTCTGTAGGCTGTCATGTAGAACTTGGTATTAGTCTGTATAGTAGTAGTGCCGATGGTAGCCGAGAGACGGAAAAGCCGACTTCATACAGCTACATATCAGAGTAAGAGTAAACATGGGTCGTAGAGCTACTTGGAAGTGCTTCAGTTCATATTCTCTGCAGGTGCTCAGCTAGATACGCATGGGCTCAATAGTTTTGATGTAGTTGATAGCCCCGAAAAACAAACGAAACCAATATATGTGCTTCTCTCTTCAGTATGACTGGTCACTTGGCGGATCCCCTGGCCCCGCTTTGATCGACGATCTTTCCCTTCAGATCGGATTTGTCCTTTGTTTTCCTTTGTTTTTCTGGCTTCCTTTCTTTAATGGTTTCCATTTGCCATCTTTGCTTTTTTCTAAAGGGTTTCTCTAGTCCGATCTGACAATAAAACAAAGAGACAAGCCAATGTGATGAATACAGACCCCCACGCATGGCCACTCTGCATCACCGATGCGGATCTAGCGGTGTAACGCGATTCAAGTGCATTTCTCGAGGGATTTGCTTCTGGTCCGCCTGTGCACTGGCTATACTACTTGATAAAGATTTGATATCTCCTACTGGAAGCATAGGGAGATTATTACACATACAGTCTTCTCAAAATGGAGCTATCTCGGGGTGGGACGGAAAAGCCGCTCGATGGCATTTGGCTGAGCTGAGTCCAGCATGATGAAAATGACATATCTCAGCAGCAAAGAGAAACCCACAAAGTGCAGTCCTTCGATATGACTGGCTGCTGCTTCACATTTGGCGTCGCCATTCGTCTAGATGGTGCAGTATTCTGGGTCCCATGCTGTCTACTTGCAAGCCATGAAATATGACCATCGTGGATCATTGCTCAGATATTAATTGGCTACATCAGATCACCATCTTCTTGTGAAACCTCGACGCGTTCCGACCAGGTTTTTGTTGGGCCTTTATAATCTGCTTGTCGCTCGTCCAGCTTGTGGAGGGGTTTATCTCTTTCTCTCTGTGCAGTGTGTCGGTCGGATCAATTTGTTGGGTTGCATTCATTTCAAATTAAGAAATTCAAAAAGCAAGGTAAGCCGGTATGTGTGATTCAATTCCCCAAGGATTGCAGCTCGATACTTTGTGATGTTGTTACCTACTGCCCTGGTCCAGAGGCAACTCCAAGGTATCACCATACTTATATACCCTGAACTAACACAGACCTGCTGACAGAGAGTACAACCTATTGCCTAAGTTGTGGACTCGACCGAACATCTGGTTAGACAAGTCGAGCCCCGACTGTTTGACAACGCCGACGGGCCGGGATATTTGCATCGACGTCTTTCCTCCATTCTACGTCCGCAATCTTGAGCTAGCACGCTTTTGGCACTACAATATCGAGGCGCATCACTCGAGATATTTGCAGCCATGCCTTTTCTTGGTAGTGAGAAGCCTCGTCTCAGATCACGCAGGTCGGAGGACGAATTTGTCGTGTTTCTTCAGGGCGTGAGTTCGATGTTGAGTTGATACTTCGATGGGCTGCAGAGGCTGACGGAAACCTCAGATTCCACCTCACTGCCGCTGGCAAGAACTCAAGGATCTTGTGCGCCAAACTGCACTGCACATCCGCCAGGCAGTAGTGTACGATGATAGCCATGGCTTTCCCACCGGACTTGGTCAAATCATAGTCAAGAATGAAGACGAGGCCTGGCGAACGTATCGTATGTATCGATAACTCCCATTCAATTATCCTCTATCTTACGCGAAATCACAGATCGACTTTCAACTAATGGATGGGACGGCCAAAGCCTGGTCGTCACACTTTCGCGAACCAGCACACCCACCAAGCCCATTGCCGGGCCTACCAGAAGTCCACCAGCCATGATACAGTCTGGCTACGTCTCCGGATACTCCACGCCTCCATCAGGACATGGCAGTATGGCACTGCCCCCGTCACCCGTCTCCCCAGAGTAAGTCAAGTCGTCGTCACGCCTGGACAAGCTAATCTCGCTCCCCAGATCTGCTCATCCCGCCACACCTCCATTCTCATTCCCAGATTATGGCCCAATGATGGCCCCCATGCCAATGCCACCCCGCTCATTCATACCCATGATGCCAGACCCACTCGCACCGTCTATTCAGTGCTTCCCGCCATCCCCAGTAATGAACGTCCCATCCTACGAACAGCATTGGAACATGTTGCCAGGCTACCCGATGAACCCCTCGCACTCCATGCACTCGCTAAACGGAGACCAACCAGCGCCCAACCACCAGCGCTCTTACCTGGACAAGTGCCGATTCAAAGGCCCAGATCCCCACTCTCTGGCTTTTTACCCCGAGCGGCGAACCCTAACGCTTGAGAACTTGAACCCGGCTACTACATGTGCCGACCTAACAGACCTTCTGCGAACAGCGGGCACTGTCGAGCACTGCAACATAGTGACGACGGATTCAACGAAAAGCGGCCACATCCGCGGTTTGGCTACTATGCAAAGTGCCGAGGACGCACAGCGCGCCTTGATCCTATTCAACAACCTGACGTTCCTGGGCTCGCGGATTAGGGTAAAGATTGACCTTATTTCGCACGCAATGCAAGATGCGGATATCGATGGAATGCCAGCCGCGGGTCTAGTACATGAGGGCTTTGGCGCAGTGGTGGATCCGGTCAAGAGGGGAGTGTATCGGTCATGGGCCGATGAGATGACTGCTCGGGTCAGAGCTATTGATACTTCTAAGCCGCTGGTGATAGATGGGTCTGGGTTGAATAAGTCTGTGGAGAATCTCTCAATCACTTCTTCAACGTGAGGATGGCGATATTCATCGGGCAATGTCGGGGAATAATTTCGTTCCATATCAAGATGCATCCAATATTCAACCTCTTCCATGTTCAGATGCATTCTATGGTGTCGAAGCTATGTTGTACATATACCTTCTGCTCATTCTTTGCTGCTTTCTCGTTTGGCCATGTCAATAGGTAGCGTCCAATTATCTCTAATCTAAGCCAGATTTGATTTCCTTTCACCTAAGATGAAACCCCAATACGAACTCCATCCATATTCCCATCTCACAGCCCTCCAGAAGCAGTCTGCACCAAGAAAACCTTCGCATAAGCATTCCTATGCGGACACAACCTCCCCCCACCCCCAATCCGCTCCACCACATCCATATCATCACACTCCAAACTCCAATCCCCCAGCCCATCTCCCTCTAGACCACCCAACAAAGACCCAACCAAAACACCAATCATCCTCGGCCCGAAATTCGGCTTAGCAGGACATTCAAAAGGCGCACGCCCAAACGGCATATAACAGGCTCTCTGCCCAGCCGTCGATGAACACCAACGCCTCGGATCAAATTCCTCTGCCTTAGAACCCCAGATATCAGATCTCAGATGACACCCCTCAATATCAGCAGATCTAATCTCATACACCTCCATTCCCGACGACCGGTACGCCCTACGGACTCTCCTCGTGGGTACATACAGTCTAAGTGCTTCGCAGACAATATCCTCGGCACTAACTGCACCGACGAGCTCATTTGGGTCGGTTTTCCGGTGTGACTCCGAATCGGACTTGGATATGCTGGAGGCCAACCTGCGTTCAAACATCTCTTTGCTAGGCTGTTGCGCAAACGCGATCATCGTCTCCCGCCATAGCGGATTCTTTGTCCCAGTCGCGAATCTGAGTTCCAGGAAGGCGCGGAGGACGACGCGCCATGTCGTTTCGAAGGAAGGTAGTATCAGGTTCAGCGGGTTGTCTTCGGGTGTATCGTGCTTTCCGAAGATATCAAATAAAGACGTTTGGAGATTTTTGTCATCTTCGAATCTGCATATGTTGTTTGCACTGCTGAGCTTGGAGGATATCCAGACTCGGTTAATGGATTGTGCTAGGTTTAGGAGACTTTCATCTTGTATGTGGCGTTGGTCCTTGAGGTTGAACATCAGCCATAGCATTACTTTCAGGGAAAGTATTTGCGCGAGACTTGTGATGTTGAGGCGGATTCTGCCACTGCGGTTATCTTGGTGAAAACTGTCGAAGCCATGGTTGATCCAGTGGTTCGTTGTCGCTATGGCGAATTGGGATACGCCAATCCAGTCCTGTGGTGAGAGGTTAATCAAGGGCTTGATTTTATTGACGAATTTGCTGGCCTGGATACGGTCAGTGCGGGTGAAGGCGTTGTCGATTCCGAAGGCGATGCGGATATGCGCATTTGGGATGCCTCTCGCTTCGTGTGGCGAGAGGGTGTTTGGGTGTTCGTGATTTTGTGCTTTACCGGCAATGATTTGGTGACATATCGCTGGGTCTTTGGATATCCTCCTCCTGTGGCGGTTTCGCTGTCTGTTGCCCCATATCCAACCTAGAAGAGCGGATAGGAGGACAATAAATGCCGCTGAAGTTGATAACATTGGATTTTGACTTGATGTGTGGATGATTGATGAGGACATATGGTGAGTAAGGCATAGGTTCGTTGTAAAGTACAGGTAGGACTATACTTATATTGGAGAGCAAACAATGGATATGCGCCTTGCAGGTTGCTTGAACTGGAGTGAGAACAAGCAATCAAAAACTCTATTAATCTGTTGGAACCGCAATTCCTAACTCCTCCTCTCATCTCATATCCCACGTAAACTCCTCTGCACCAAGCTCCTGGCCGGCCTATCCCTGTTGTTAGAAGAATGTGTTATGAGGTAGTGCAAGCGTAGCGAGTGCTTTCGGAGGAAGTTGGGGTTTCTCCCATTCACCAGTTGGCAGCACATGTATGTGCATGTTCCGAAAGAATAAGAAAGGCAGAGACTCAACTCAAGTGCATTTCATAAAGCTATCAAACATTTGTGTACAATCATCAATTCATTCAGACAAGCGTGTATCTTGTTCGTCAAGGCAAGTCCCATGTAATCCAGTGACCATTATCATTCGGTGCAAGCAATCATATCATTACCTCCGTTTAACGCCCAGGTGGTATGCCACCAATTTCTCTTTTAGTCATTACCTATCAAAGACCTCAAGCCATGTCTATTTGGCATGGTTGATCATCTCCGCATAAAGGTCCTCGGGAATCTTCCGGACCAAGAGAACTGTCAATGCAATGATTTCCTTTGCATCAAGGGGAGGGAAGGAGCGGAGGATTTTGTTCGGGCTGAGCGCAAGTCAGCTTTGGTTGACAACATCCGAAAGGACTTGGACTTACCTCGGACTCTCAAAGATTTGGTCCCGCATACGGATCAACTGGGCAACAATGCACAGAATGTTTAGGTGTGGCCCATATGCAAATAGGAAGTCCCACAGATGCAACACCTCAGGCAACGGAGGAGTGCAAGCGCACAGTGTCAATACAGACGGGAAGGCATAGAGTTCAGCGTGCATGCCCTTCGAGAACAAATATGCTGCAAGCTTGGGCTCCACAATCTCAAGGCAACGGTCGACCAAACGGAGGCCCTTGTGGACTCCATCCATGGCACCACGGATATACCCTGGACATTCGCGGGTGACAAAGTAGTGAAACAGAGCAAAGGCTTCCACCTCGCTCCGGGCAGCATAGAGGAATGGCGCACACAAGACGTTCATTCCCTGGACGTACATGGGTGAATCAGCTGTAGTGACATTATTAACCTTATCCAACTCCCCACCGAAAGTGGACTCCTCAATAATGCTGGGTGGTGTATTCACTAGCAGCTCCATCTCACGGCGCCGAGATGACGTTGGTCGAGATCGTGGTTTTGGCCTTGAGTCGTGAAGCTTCCACGCCACAGCATTGAGCAGTCGGATTAAGCTTGCCTCAGTGACGCGACGTTTGAAGAGAGGGTCTGTAGCTAGTGTGCGGAAGGTGTCGTTGCGGATTTTGGCATAGGCGGGAGAACGGCCGCGGTGGATAAGAGCAAGGTAGTCATCGGTGGGCATCGCGGGAACGTCAAGAAGAATTAACCAGAGGTAGATACGGTAAGGTGACTGTCATAATTGGTTAACTACCCAGTCTCAAAGCAAATCTCGAATCTTCTCACCATGCCATCTCCATCTGCGTCCACTCTGCTGGATAAGACGAGGTATTTCAGCTCCCGGAGTCCCTCGTGGAGGTTCGCACTCTGTGGCCCATCTCGCAAGAGAACGTCGAGAAGCGATCTTTTGACCCCAATCCCCGACCCTGTTTTCCGTGCAGGGCGTCTCTGGGTCGCAGGTTGTGTTGCCGCGGCTTCTCGAGCAGCCGCATCGCTGTTCGATCGAGCGCGACGATGTCCGCGGGTTCGTGTTGTAGCACCAGGATTTGCCGCTGGTTCAGAACCAGCTCCACTGGAGCCCACTT
The DNA here is from genome assembly GCF_028826915.1 of Penicillium bovifimosum. NCBI lineage: Eukaryota > Fungi > Ascomycota > Eurotiomycetes > Eurotiales > Aspergillaceae > Penicillium > Penicillium bovifimosum. The sequence continues at coordinate 3,089,887 of NW_026622711.1, forward strand.
GACGGGTGCTCTGGGTCTGTGCGATAAGTGCGCTCGAAGTCGACAGCACTTGGTGGGATTGGATCTTTCGAAGTGTTCGCATGGTTCGCGGTGACGCGGGTGCGTCTTGCTCCGAGGCCCCGAGGGCCCAGGAGGGCTGGGGTTTGGCCATTTTCTGCAATCAAGTCTGCCTTGGAGGGCCACAGACAGACATCCTTGGTAGATGGAAGAAGACGTGCGGCAGTTCAGGAATGAAGTGTATCGGATCGCGGTGGCTGGAGCTTTTCTGCCGATGAAATGCGGAAGCCGTTCACTCCGAGCGCAGCCTCCTACGCCATACTTCCAACATCACTACATCGAACGACTTAGTTAAGATGTTGCTAATACCAGGAATATTGGCTAGTCTGATAGCCACTTATATCTCATCTCCCATGACAAGGTGTGTATAGTTCGACTTTGCTCCTACCTACAGCATTGAAATCTGCGTGCTGCCAAAAGGTTATCAGATATGCCACCCATAACGCCAATTCAATTGGAGCCCAAAGCCATGAGCGCAATTCATACATGTGCTACATCCCCCTCTCGTTTCGCATTATTTCCATTCTCCCCACCCACAATACTGCGTACAAAGTCATGATACTGGAAAACCTCGCCTCTCTTGCCTAAACCGCCTGACTTTGCTCCTCGACCAACAAATGCTGGGCGCCCTGTGAATCCACTGAATACTTCATCGATCTGTTTCTCAGTCAAGGGTTTCCCTCCATCTTCTGGGACAGTGTGGAGTAGAGCATCACGTAGTTCAGCCACGTCAATTTGCCCGTTGTCATCGTCGTCAAAAGCGGCAAGGGCATTGAGAAGCTCTTGGGAGGGCGACATTGATGCCATAAGCTCGGAGAGTGTATTCAAGAACGTTGGGAAGTTCATCGTCTGGCCTGCTCCGGGTGGGAAAAAGCGCGAGATCGTAGATGGGGAAGAATCCTGGCCTATTGAGAAAGATTAGGTTAGTATTCCATGTCAATTTGCAGAGATATCTTCCATACATACCCAGAGTTGTCAGCACATCAATCACATCATCCTTGTTCACCAGTCCGTCATTGTCGCGATCGAGAACCTGGAAAGCTTCTCTGATCTCCCTCACTTGGTGCGCCGGCAGCTTTCCAGCAGCATCGCTAGCTGCGCCAGTAAAGCCAACAGTCCTGTTCGTCAAAGCTGGTGAAGTGTTGTTTGGCGACCGCGCTCCTTTCGTTGGCGAGGGAGAAAGCTCTCTGCTAAAGACCGGTTGCGGAATTGGCCGCTCCCGCTCGCTCTTTGGAGAACGTGATTCACCATCTTCTACTGTGTATGTTTGATTGAGCTTGCTGGGCGATACCATAGGGGTATAAGCCCGACTGGGCGAGCTCCCCGGCGTGCCTCCTGTGCGAGTCGCTGAGGGCGGGGAGTTGGGAGTGGACGGTCGCCGGAAGGGAGACGCCCTCGGCGACCCGAAGGATAACGGCGACGGTTTGAATGTGGGGTTGTTGGCCTGAGTCATTGCATGTTAGCGTAAATGAGCAGTTATATAGCTCAAGAGCCACTCCTACCATAGTGAGGAAGGGGTGTTGACTGAAAGTGTCAATAGTAAACAGCCTATGACGCTTTGCTTATCGATGTAAACAAGCGGCCCGCGGGCCCGCCAGAGCGAGATGGTTCTGCCACTTCCCACCGCCTTGTACCCGTCAGGCACATCAGACAAATATGTACGGAGTACAAGTTTCTTCTTCATCCTACATCGTGGGGTCGTCTTTTGCTTGTTCTGAGGAGGAGTAGGTGGTTGTTAGGGTATAGGGTTAATCCCTACAAGAGTGATATAGCAGATATTCTGGATTCCTGGTTTGGATCTACCAAAAGAGCTGCTAGATCTACCAGTGCCTATATTCGGATGGATCATGGAAACATTCTGGACCCTCAATATCCTCCAGACTACACAGTACATCGGCGAGTGGATGTCGGTGAAATTGGATACATAGATTCTAAGATTCTGATGCTGCAAAAAGAGATCCATCTCCGTATGCAAGATCGCAAGGAGACAAACTGATACATCACAATCTCCTTTTTCAAGGTTTCGATGCCCAAAGTTCCATGGATCGCCTTATCGCCTTATCGGCTCTCCACTGTGGAGAAATCGTCCTTTTTCTTAACACCCCTCTTAACCCCTGAACAATTAGGCCTGCTCGATTGATTCAATTTATTGTTATCATTGGCTCTTAACACTGTGTTTTTTCATGCCCGCTTGCCCAGGTATGCAGGTCAACTCATAGCCTTGCCCAGCGCAATTGTTCCAACCTAATCCCTCCCGAAAAGATGGCAACAACACTACCATATCGACCGTCAAACGACTCCCTCTCCGCCTCGAATAACCGCCAAACTAGTGGTCTCCCTCGGCTCTCGCCTGCGGCCTCCTTCATTGGACGCTCGCCCAGCAGCTCACACGGATCTTATAGACGCACATCCACAGAGAATGCAGCCTCGAGCTTCAAACCCCGCCGCTGCAAGGCGCAATACCCCCTCGACTCGCCGGAACGCCATGTGGAATACATTCTGGTTGCGTCCTTCCATATTGACCGGGGGCCAATCATGGAACACCAATACCCCGCTGCAATCAGCGGTGACGAGAGCATGCTTGCGGAGCTGATGCTGCCGGATCAGACCCATGTGCGGAGTCAGGACTGGACCATGTTCTTCCTACACAAAGACACAAGTGGCGAGGATGAGACGAATGAAGCGGGTGGGAAGAAGAAGAAGCGGAAGTCAAAATACATTGGGAATCAGGAGGGTGCCGGTCTTCCTGACGATGACCCCGGCGAGGCCTCCGATGACCCCGATAGCAGCGATGACGAGGGTGGTGAAGGGCCGCCCTTGATGTACGTGTTGAATTTGGTCAATACGAAGCAGGATAACACCGTCCGAAGGTATGCCCAGAATTTTTACTTGTCGGATCATTCTATGGGCTAACGGTGAACAGAGGTGCAGTAGTGAAGGCGATGGCCATCTGTACAAGACATTCATTCCTCCACATATACAAAGTAACGACGCTCCCCCGGCCCTATCATCCGGACTATTCTGACTGTGGTATCTAGCCCTTGCTCCTTCTAGCGTTGGAGGATTATTTTAAATCACCATATCCCGAAACCCTGGCAACTCTATATGACGCTGTCAACGCCATGGATCTTTCGTTAATGCCGAAGATGTCGATACTCGAGCGCCACATCCTGCAATCTAGCAACACAAAGGATATGTTCCTGGAGAAGTTCGAACAAATGATCCGCCAGCGTGAGGAAGAAGAGGCCCAGAATGGCGAATGCCCACCGTCACCAAAGAAAATGAGCCGATACGCGCTACCGCGGGATACACACGAATTCGAGTCAAAGGTGGTCTACAATGACATTCCCATTCCGGTCAAAATTCCTACAGTGATTTGGCCAGAGACCGTTGGCGACTTCTCCCTTATCAAGCTTATTCAAACATTCGCCGTGCCTCATGCCACATCTCCACAAGCTTTCCCAGCGCATCCCCATCTGACAACAAGCGGGCCATTCACACACCCCATCATTGTCCTCGTCAACGCCATCCTCACCCAGAAGCGCGTGGTCTTCCTAGGCCACAACCGGCCTTCAGGAGAAGTAGCCGAGGCAGTCCTTGCAGCCTGCGCCCTCGCATCAGGCGGCATTCTCCGAGGCTTCACCCGACACGCTTTCCCCTACACAGATCTTTCCAAAATCGACGATCTCCTCCAAGTCCCCGGTTTCATAGCCGGCGTCACAAACCCCACATTCGCCAATCACCCTGAATGGTGGGACGTCTTATGCGACCTACCAACAGGCCGCATCAAGATCTCCAGCCACGTCGAACCAGCCCCGGTAACCGAAGGCCTCCTCTTCTTCCAACAGCAAAACTCCCTCCTCCCACCCACCACCTCCACATCCTCCGATCCAACCGGTGACACCCTCTTCATCGAAGACATCCTCCGCAGCATCAGCCAACGCCACGGTGAAAATGCCGTCCGCGCCAAATGGCGCGCCTACATAACGAAATTCGTCCGCGTCGCCGCCGCCTTTGAAGAAGCCGTCTACGGCGCCTCAAACCTATACATCATCGGCCCCGGCGAAGAACTCTCCCCGGATAGCCCAACAGGCCACCAAAGCGACGCATCCGACCCGACCTCCCTCCGCGGCCACGGCTACGTCTGGACCGACGAAGGCGCCAAACAGCGCGAACTCTCAGCCTCCGTATCCCGCATCGAGGGCTGGCGAAATACCCGCTCCTATTACTCTTACATCCAGGATATCGCCGCAATGTACTACCCAGCACGTCCGATCCAACGACCAGATATCCACCACCACCACGACCGGCTACGTGCTCTGAAACTATCACACGCCGAAGCGGCATCGATTTACCTCGCCCTCTCGCATGCCGTCAAGGATTACGCGGGTATTTGTCAGTTGCTTACCGTGGCGCCGGAGAACCAGGCTGGATTGTTCTATGTGAGTATGGGACTTTTCCATCCGGATCAGGTTGTACGCGAAGCGACGGTTGATCTGTTAGATCGGATTGCAGCGCATCCGGCTGGTCGTCATTTCTGGACGCATGTGGGGAGGTTTGCGAAGTTGGGGTATATTCGGGTTAAGCGGGAGAGGGATGCTGCGACACAGAGTCCTGCGTCGCCGGTTCCGACGAGTCCTGGGGCGAGCTTTGGAGGTGAGCCGCAGAGTCTTGTTGGGGTTGCTATGGGGGATGGGATGCAGAGGCGGAGCTGATGATATGATTTTCGTTTTGTCTTTGAGCGTTTCGTTGTATTTAATTTGTTGCTGTATGTTTCTCGCTGGGTCGGTCATACGTGACTCTGTAACTGTGTCTATACCTCGACTCATGATTTCGGATGTGATTCCATCTATCTTGCCTGTGATTATTTGACTATGGATATTTGTATGGGATTGTTATTCCCACTTCCTCTGAGACGTGTAGGTATTCCATACCTATGTTTGTTGATGTGCCGATGCTATGCACCGGCTTCTACTGATCTCATGATTGGGTCTTTCTGCGTCGACTTTTGCAGGCAATGCTAGACTCTGAACGAAACGGTAGAAGCAAATCAAGTCGAGCTCAACCATGAGAACGAAATAGAGTGAATAACGTACAGAGTAATATGGACAATGTCACTGAAAATAGATACAGATCGGACGATCAGACCAGAAAGCCAAAAGCACGCTCGCTGACATGAATCATGGCCATACCCAAGCTCGGGCAGCCGGATTCCAAACGATGGACAAGAACAAAGGGTGCCTCTATGAACAATTATAAAATCAAAGAAATATGTAGATCAAAACAATCCCATCAACGGGACAAGTCCCAAAACTGCCGCAATTCCCAGACTCGGCAGCGGAGCAGTAAGACCAGCCCCCGCCATAACGTCTTCCGAGCCAACAGTTATATTAGTAGCAGCGAAGCCAGCACCACAGTGCGCATTGACAATCTTCGCCGAAGGAACATACGTCGAAGCAAGCGGCTGGCCATCACGTTTTGCCCAGCGCGAGAACAGCGCCATGGTCGCCTTCAGACACTTGTTACAAGTTGGCGCAGCGCCCTCGCTGAGCGGGACACCGATTGGCATGAAGTAGACGGTGTAGTCGTCGGGTGAGGTAGAGTTCGACACCGCGTCGACGAAGCAATAGTCCTTAGTTGACGGGCTGGTGAGACAAGTAGCACGATACGTCGCTTCGTAAGCGACTAGATCGCGGTACGTGCCCTTGACGACCGAGTTATCTTTTCCATAGTCTTCGCCGCAGTTTTCGGCTTTCAGTAAATCCGCTGCGAGATCCGTCATGATGGATGCGCATTGCGATACATCTGCGGAACAGGATTTATCAAGAATGCGGGATGTCGCCGGGGCGGAGTTGAGGGTGTGGAAGAATGCATTTGAGTTCTCGAGGAGGAGGGAGATGGCGTTGCAGTTGGCTATTGTTTCGTTGCTGCGCCATTTGCTGAAGAAGTCGAGACAGCTTGGTGCGTCGGCGAAGTCGTAAGCGAGTGTGTCGAATGGCTTGGGCATGCCTGAGGGGGTTGAGGTTGTCGCTGTGACGATTGTTCGTCGACGGACGGTTATTGTTTCTTCTGTAGTAGGTGTTGCTGGTGATCGACGCTCTGCGAAGATCGATCCACTCGGGTCCCAGGTTGATCGCACGTCGATCAGACGTGCAATCAAAGCTGATGTGGGCTCCTGTGGTTGGGCTTGAGCCCATGTTGTGGGTAATAGACAGAAAATAGTAATTAAGATTAGGAGATTGTAGGGATGGTAAGGACGGGACATTTTGATGCAGGTCCGTCGGCTCGGGTGATCTCGAGACATGGACATGGCTAACATGCAAGTGCAAGTGTTATCTGAAACGACTGAGTGAGACGTGCGTGATCGCAGTCTTTTTAAGGAGTGACGAGGCCGTGGCTGATGAGAACAAAGAACACGGGAAACCCTTTGGTGGTTTATTCGGACATTGTGTGGGCTAAATGAGTGTGGAAAGAGCAACTGATGGGCAGCTAACGCAGCTTCCAGTAAAAATGAAGTTGAAGATGCGAGCACGGGGCAGCAAGCCAGCAACTTACTGCGTGATATTAAACATTGAAGGAAAGGGCCGAGAACCTAAAAGAAAGTAGGTGCTTTCGGGGCAGGAACGACCGAGTTCCGTAAGGCCAGTCGAAATTTGGCATTGAGTCCATTAGTGATGGACTGATGGTCCATGCTTATGCCAATGCCACTAACAATCACCACTAATCACGGGTAATCACGGCTAACACCGTAAACAGCAAGCTTGTCTTGGAAGCCGAGGACTAGACCGTTCGGTGGAACTTTGTTCAGGGGACTCTACAGCTTCATAGCTGGAGCCTGGGACTTTTATATAGAGTCGATCCGATCTCAAGCCGAGGCCAGTCACTGTCAGACAAAGATGTACTGTTGATCTGTTCTCCATCTCTGCTTCATCTTCCAAGGTCACTCGGTTACTCCTCACCGGGTTGTGGGTATGACTGGACAGGTAACTAAGACCCGGGACTGAAGTACTGAGAATACTATAAGGAACAACTGAGAAACAGAACAGAGCTCGGGACTAGAAAAATCCGGTCGCCCTGAAGCAAGGAGATTTTGTAACACGAGGTCAAGTCGTTGCAGATCCTTCGGGTTCAAGCTGGTTGGTGCAACTTGGTGGGACGGGGCAATTTCCACAATCAAATTTGAGGAGATCAGACGTGAATTGAGTACTATGTAGACACAATTGATCCTATTGTCAGTATACTCCCGCTTCATGTAACACGAGATGCTTTAACGAATAACTGCGAATACAATCTCACGCACTCGGTTCTCGGAGCCAATTAGGTCACGGGAATTTCGGCAAATTACATTCCCCTCCCCCACACAAGACTCAGAGACATAGATAACGAGAACTCATCTTCTCAATTGGACTACACATACTGTATACAATATCATGGACTCATTGGTGCCAGAGACTAGGGTTCTGGCTGTAGCCAGCCATGTAAGTGACCTCGCCTACTCTGTGGGATGCCAAACTGACACTTCACTAGGTCGTCTATGGGTATGTGACCAGACCATCTGATAACCCACTCGACCATATCTAAAGAGCATACTGGACGGACTGAATAGCTAACACTTCTTTCAGCCATGTCGGAAACTCCATGGCAACATTCGTCATGCAATCGCTAGGCTGCGAAGTCGCCGCCTTGAACACTGTGAACTTCAGTACGTGGCAAATCTCTTCTGGCCCATCCAACACCGACTCATATGTAAATATAGGTAACCATACCGGCTATCGCCAATTCAAGGGGACTCGTGCGACAGCCCAGGAAATCTCAGACCTCTACCAAGGCCTATGCCAGAGTAATCTCACAGACTTCGACGTCATGCTATCGGGTTACGCCCCGAGTGCGGCAGCCGTGGAATCAGTAGGCGCCATCGGCATTGACCTGCAACAGAAAGCAGAAAAGAAACCAGGATCATTTTTCTGGGGTAAGTGGTGCCGTTTATTTCCCTACGTACAGACGCTGATACAATATCAGTCCTGGATCCCGTCATGGGCGACCAAGGCCGTCTATATGTCAACGACGACGTAGTCCCAGCCTACAAGAAAATCATCCCCTTCGCAGATCTAATTCTGCCCAACCAGTTTGAAGCCGAGTAAGCCTCAATTCCAAACATACAACCCGCCAACCTCCCAACTAACACCAATACAGAACCCTCTCCGGCATCAAAATAACCTCCCCAGCCACCCTCGCCGCAGCAATCACAGCCATCCACCGCATTTACTCGGTGCCACATGTAATTATCACATCGGTGCAACTGTTTAAACTCACCCAATCAAGCTCAACCCCACCACCACCAGAGAATTTCCTGACGGTAATCGGCTCCACGACGCGCTCTGACGGCTCACCGCGGCTATTCCGCATCGACGTGCCAGCACTAGACTGCTTCTTCAGTGGGACGGGCGACATGTTCGCGGCGTTGACCGTCGCACGACTCAGTGAGGCAGTGTCTGCCGTCGACGGGCTCCGCACGACCAAGTCGTGGGTTTCGCCCGACAGCGTTGCAGCTACGGAGTTGCCGTTGGCGAAGGCGACCGTTAAGGTTTTGTCGAGTATGCATAGTATCCTGGAACGGACGCTAGAGACTCGTGATGCGGAATTGGCGGTTGCCGTGCCTGCGCTGGAGGGGGAGGCGACGGCAGAGGAAATGGCGAAGAGGGAGTATTTGCGCAGGACAAAGGCTGCTGAGGTTAGGCTTGTGAGGAACACGCGGTTTTTGAGGGAGCCGAAGATTCAGTTTGAGACGATAGATTGGCGGAAAGATGATCTTCCCGAGGAGCTGCAGTAGATGGGAATTTGTTCTTTTTTCTGGCCTTTTGCATGTGGCGGACATCATTGCATGGTACAGGGATCATGATACAAGATTGGGTTAGGGCATAGACGAACCAGATCGGAGGCCTTTTTCATATCAACCACCAGTTTGGTCTGTACATAGATTTGATCGAGTCAAGCATTGAAACACTTCTTTTTAACATTTTCATTCATTCAAACATGATATTCAATCATCACTGGGTCCTTTTCTTCCGAAGCCCATCTAAATTTTGTTTGCCATATTCCCAGCTGTGTATCACATAAATAGAGACCTAAACGCCGGTGCTACCGAATCCACCGGCGCCGCGGACGCTCTCCTCAAGCTCCTCGACAACGCTCACTTCCGGGGTGTAGATCTAATTACAGTTAGTCAAAAGACACAAAGTCAACAATATCGATATCCAGTACTCACCCGCTCCAGGACCAGCTGGGCAACACGATCCCCCACCTTGACCGGGAAGTCGACGTCGGAGTGGTTGAATAGAAGCACCTTGACCTCGCCACGGTAATCGGCGTCAATTACACCAGCACCGGTGTCAATGAAGTGCTTAGCGGCAAGACCGCTACGGGGAGCAATGCGCCCGTCTGTATCCCTTGTTAGTATCCGATTCTTTCGAATCCCGCTCAGTCTCCACAAGCATAAAGGTCCGGAATCCCTATCCCGAAACCAGGTAATCACATACAAGTTCCCTCAGGCACGGCGATAGCGATACCAGTATCGACAGTACCCTTCCCCTTGGCCGGAATAACAGTCTCCTTCGCAGCGTAGATATCGTATCCAGCCGCGAAAGCTGAACCCCGAGTCGGAGCCTGGGCAGACTCGACAAGCTTTTTCACGAGCAGCGGGGGCAGCGGCTGCTGGATGGATGTGACAGCGGTGGCAGTCATTGTGTCAGGCTTTGAGCGTTTGGGCAGCGGCGAAGCGGGCAGGGAAGGCGGGTTGTGAGCGGGGAGGGAGTTGGATTTCTCTTGTGGCGGAGGAGTGGTCTCTTTGGTCATGGTAGGTGAAATGCAAAATAGGGTGAGGATTGATGGAGAAAACGAGTGCGAGATAGTCAATTGCTAGGGAAGAAAAGGTATGCGCAATTGATCTGGCTAATGCAAGTAATGAAGCCCCTAGCTTGCAACAAAAATTGCGGTGAAGCTCCACGCTCGCCCGCTTCGGCGCGTTCTCCGGGACGCGCGCGCGAAAGCTGTTTGCGCTGTTTGTTTCGCCCCGCTCCAGAGCGGTGACGCCGAGGACGTACAACTGGGGGCAGGGACCGAGGTTCCCCGGTAACCAGCTAGTACGAAGGCATTTATTGCTTTCGCTCCCCCTCTTGTACATACTGGAACGAATCTGTGGTCACTTTGCAGAATACATTAATTTTTTCCTTTGCCGCTCTTGTTTATCTTCCCTATCACATCGCGATTATGGCGGGCGAAGTACGCCAGCCCATAGATATTCCCGCTTTGGAACGGTACATTGACCAGAATGTGCCGGAGCTCAAGACTCCACTCGATGTGAAGCAGGTGAGTCTGGACCCGGGAAATCAATGTGCTATAGCAAACATATGTCGACTAATGCGCTGTTCATGTAGTTTGGCTTCGGTCAATCGAACCCTACCTACCTGCTTAAGACCGCCGATGGCACACAGGTCGTTCTGCGTAAGAAGCCCCCTGGCAAGCTGCTCTCGAAGACAGCCCATATGGTCGAGCGCGAGTACAAGATCATCCGTGCATTGGGAGGTACCGACGTACCAGTCCCGAAGGCGTACTGTCTCTGCGAAGATGTCAACGTGATTGGAACCGCCTTTTACATCATGGAGTTCCTCGACGGGCGGCATTTCACCGACCCATCGATGCCAGGCGTGAGCCCGGAGGAGAGGACAGCACTGTATGAATCAATTGAGGCTCGACTAGCCAGCGGGAAAGTGTTGCATTACTGACAAGCACACCAGGTGGAAAGATGCAGTGCGAACGCTCGCCAAGTTCCACAACGTAGACCCCAAGAGCGTGGGGCTTGATACCTTCGGCAAGCCGACAGGCTTCTTCGACCGGCAGATCAAGACCTTCACGACCATCTCCAAAGCGCAAGCGGCCGTCGTCGACGTCGACACCAAAGAGCCCGTCGGCGAACTCCCCCACTTCAACGACATGGTCGCCTTCTTCTCGCAGAAGAGCATGCAACCGCTCGACCGCGGCACCCTCGTCCACGGCGACTACAAAATCGACAACCTGATGTTCCATAAGACGGAGCCGCGGGTGATTGGCGTGCTGGACTGGGAGATGGCGACCGTAGGACACCCTCTCTCCGACTTCTGTAATCTCACGGGCCCGTATGTCATGGACAACGCGGACAGTCAGCTGGCGCTGTTTGCCCCCGGTGCAGTCGCAGGGCTGCCGCGGCGCGAGGAGTGCATTCAGTGGTACGCCGAGGCGTCCGGGTACGATACGAGCTCGGACGTGACGTGGGGCGATGCGTTCTTTGCATTCCGGGGATCCGTGATTATGCAGGGCATTGCGGCCCGGTATGCTGCTAGGCAGGCTAGTAGTGCGCGGGCTGGGGACTATGCAAAGAGGGCGAAGCCGTTTGCTGAGTATGCCTGGGAGAGGGTTAAGGTGGTTAAGCGGGCTGGTGAGGGGAGGTTGTAGATTACTGCATACTATGTAGCGAGTAGACATATCTACTACATCATCTATAGATGGCTTTGACCTCGGCACAGTTCTCTATTCGTTGAATCGATTGTATATACTACCAATCAACTACATGGGCATATGGACCTCATGTATCCAAAGTCTAGTACCGTGTATGCAGATAGTGCATGTAGCTTGACACATGTACCGGCTCTAAATCTAAATCTAAACCCGACTCTTCAATCTCACCCTGTACGTTCTGGTCCAGAACTGACCTTATCCCATTCCATCATGAAACAGTTACCCCGCTGCTTGATAGACCGGAAGTACACACCACCAAATAAGGTCATGCACAGCCTAGAACAACTTGAACCCGGGGTTCTTTTTGACGCCTGACGTGTGAAGTAAGCACTTGGTCAGATGAGGATAAGCAGTCCACAATGGTATCAGAATATCCTGCGAGGAACATCACGTTTATGTACGCCATCTCACCCGATCACTACCGATGGCTGAGAAGTAAGTACTAGTAGACGGGATGATACCCGGATCACCGGGTGTGTATATAAATACATTTGTAGAAAGTACGGAGTAGATGGGATGATGAAACGACTAGTTTATGTGGGGTTTCAAGAATGAAAGATAGTCGGCACTCGGCAGTTGGCAACACCTACGTACCACAGTCCACGACTCCACAGTACACAGTATGGAAGACCAGTGCGCTGGGGAAGCGCATGGTGGAATGTCCGTTCCAGGTGGAAGGTCAGAAGGAATTATGATTGGTCAGGAGAAGAGAGGGGAAATGGACCAGGAAATGAGGCTTTTTCGAACTCTGCGGCTCTACGCGTAAATGAGGCTGAGGGGTTGAAGAATATCCACTTTGTTTGCCACGGTTGGTTTGATTATTTTGAATTTGACAATAGTTATGGTTATGGATAACTAGAGCTGTCACTGTGTGGATAGTGCGGTATCTCCATATTCAATATGATGACATATTTATATCCTTTTCTGACTAGTGCGAGGGGGGTTGGGAGGATGCGGCTGGGAATTATGAATTATGAATTACGATGAATATTCCAATACTTTAGTTTCGGGTTGTGGCCGGTTGGACAGCACATCGATGCAGGTAGTATAGCGTAGTATTATAGTATCAACAGGGTACAGAAAGGCCGTATAAGCTGCAGAAGAATAGATTAATACAGCATACAACGACTGCCCTCTGAACGATGTACTCCGGAGACGAGGCTCTGAAACAACGTGGGCCGAACGATCTCCTTGCCGCAGACAGCGCGTTGACAACCAAACCAGGAAATCCTGAAGATCCTTCGGACTGACGGCTGAGGCTCATAGTGCCAACGCAGCTGGTGAGTAGGGCCGCTGCGTAATGGATGGACAACTGGAAAAGGCGGGACAAAAGGAGGAAATGGGACAGTGAAAAGAACCTTGGTGGGAACCCCTCCACCTTCCCCCCTCATCGTGCAGGTTCCCTTGCCGGGTATGGCAGCCTGGGGGAGTGGAGAGGAAAACAACTCAGAAGATAGAGAATAACTTCCTTCCCCCCTCCCGATTGTTGACTGCGAAACCAATAATGGTGGAGCCTGAATAACATGAGTGAGAGTAGCGGTGGGGAACTATTTATTTTTCAATTTTCAATTTTTTTTTCATTTCTTCTTTTGGCAGTCTTGGCTTATGTGCGACCAGGTTCAAATCCTCCGAATAAAAGAGAGGCGGGGGGTAGTTGAGTTATAGGATATCATCTGGTGTAGTCAGGGGGTGTGGAATTGGAGGGATTAAAGGTCGTAGGTGAGTGCTTAAGTATCTAAATACTGTGTACGGAGTAGTATAAGCACATGTAGACAGTCGTTAAGGATGTTAATGCCACAGCTAACTGCAAATTAATCCCGTTACTAAAATAACCAGGGTCATGACGGTACCTAACCCGTAATCTATTATTATGGAGCCCTCGAGTCGAGAGCCTCATTGCTCTTCCCCCCCGGGTATTCCTTGGACGTTTATTCTCCTTTTTTTTCCCTCTTTTCCCTTTTCTTTTCTTCATGATACTGGTAGATATTGGGGCTTCTGCTTTCACGTGTAGAAGGTGATTTCTTTCCCTTAGATCTTTTGCTTTTGCACTTTCAGCCTCTTCCTTAGCTTTTCTTTTCTTTTCTTCGTTGGAAGTCAAACTTGTTGGCTTCCCCCTTCTACTTCTTCCGAGTGATATCATTCCATCTGCAGATGGCTGACAATCGGACCTGTTGAGCCTCATCCCCCGGGACCCATTCAACTACCCGTCAACCTTTCCACTTAGGTAAGTCCTTCTTTCTGCAGACCTCGAACTGGTCTTCACCTTTTTCGCGTTTTTCTTTCTTTTTATTTTCTTGTTTCTCTTGGGTCTTCCTTGTTTATCCAGCTGTCTGCTTCTGTTTTGCTTCGGGGTTCATCCCAACTTTACCCCTCATCTTCCATATCCCATCTCGACGTTTTGCAGCAGGACCACGGGCAGTCGCATAGTGCCCGACTTACCTGCTTGGATATTCCGTGCAATTGGATCCTGCGCTGTTTCATCCATAATCCGATCTTCGGAAGAAATTCAATTAACATAGTCCCAATCTCTAACCGTCTCACAGGCCACCAGTTCTGATGTGTGATTGTCAATTCAAATTGTCAGATCAACAACGAACATAAGGCGAGGTGCCAAATGCACCTGCCGTTATATAATGTCCTCCGCTATGTATGATCCGGATGATGCCTTTAATCGGTCCCCGCCTTTGGAGGCAATGAAACCGAACTATGGAGACAAACCGTCACCACCGCCATTCGTCCGTCCTTCTGAAACGGAGGCCGAAGCGGGCTCATCCCGTAAGCCCAACCAGCCCGGACCTCTGATTTCGACTCATGAGGGCGACCGCGTGCTGATGGGGTATCTAGCTCCGAATCAGCCTGAGATTGCTGCAGCGGCAAAGACTTCCCCATTGGAACCATTGCCTGGGAATCCCAAAAATCATAGACAGCGGCCTCCTGATTTCGACCCCAGATACTTAAAGAAATTAGCTCCAATCTCGAAGGACGAGCCTCCACCAAAGGAGGAGGCGGTCTCAGCCTCAAAGATTGAAGAAAAGCCCTCCGAATTGACATCGACCCTGGCGCCAGTTCAGCCTGTGCAGCCAGGGGTTGAGGTCAAAAATGAGGTCGTCCAAAGAGGACGGCTCCAGTCATTCAGTGGTCCAAGTCGTCGACCTTCACAAGGGTTGCCCCAACTCGAAACTTCCCCGGAACTCAAATCTCGCATTTCTCTCCCATCACTACAACTGCTTCAACCATCATCTGCATCGTGCGTCACAAAATCCCCGGAAAGCAGCGGTAACAACCAAACACTGCCGTCTATTCGAAAGGCTCTGGGCGCACTGTCAGACTTTGGCCCCCCACCGGTCAACACCTACTCATCTCCCGTCACGTTCTCCTCATGTCCTGGATCAACAACCTCAGGGAATGATTCTCCCTTCGACCGCCCTTTCTCGGGCAAATTTTCCGTTTCCGCCACTCCCTTCTCTCACTTTTCGCCAGTGAGTATGAAGGATTCCTCTACCAACCCTTCTCCAGCCTCGCACTCGTCCTTCTGGCATGGACCACCGCATCCGGATATGTTGTCCATTCAAACCCCATACGAGTCTTCCCCCGCGACTGCCAAAAGCCCAGCGACCAGTTATCCTACGCCCACGGAACAAGTCGGCGCTGGTATAGGCGATCGACATTCGCTCGCTGCGTCCACACCCCAGGCCAATGGAGGCCCCGTGGGCAGTTACAAGTGCGATCATCCCGGATGCACTGCTCCACCTTTTCAAACCCAGTATCTCCTCAAGTAAGAGCAAAGGAACGACTGGAAGCGAAGTAACCCCTCAGTTAACAGAATAGTAGCTCTCATGCCAATGTGCACTCACAAGATCGCCCACACTTCTGCCCGGTAGAGGGCTGTCCACGCGCAGCCGGCGGGAAAGGCTTCAAGCGCAAAAATGAAATGATGCGCCATGGCCTCGTTCACAACTCCCCAGGCTACGTCTGTCCCTTCTGTCCGGACCAGCAACACAAATACCCGCGGCCCGACAATCTTCAACGGTTCGTACCACATTCGAGCCTCACCTAATCTGACATCAGCTGAACCCAGAATCACACAGGCATGTCCGTGTACATCACCCCGAAAAGAACAAAGACGATCCCATTCTCCGACAGGTGCTGGCCCAAAGGCCGATGGGTAGCTCTCGCGGCAGAAAACGAAGAATGAATAATACATGACCGTTAGCCTCTTACCTCTTATATCTTCTACTTCCTTTCTCTCGCTGGATACCTTGGGTCTTTATTCGATCTAGTTCTCGTCCGATTTACTTTACCGTCGACTGGCGTGTACCCTCTACCACTCCCACTCACCACAGTCAACCCCGTGTTCCCCGGGTGTTCCAGATTAGCGCCTCAGTACAACATGGCTACCTTGGCGAGTCCCTCCTCGAGGCAGCTTCGCAACTTTACGCGTGACGAATTTCTCAGCTGTGATACCTTGCTGCTGTTTCTTCTTAATTTCTCCTGGCTTGTTTTGCTTTGGTGCTTCTGCAATGATACCACCTGTCCATTGTTAGAAATTCATGCTGTCACATGGGTCATTCGTTAATTGAGCGTTGTTTGTTCGTGTCAGGACTAGCATCTTATCATCGCATTACCTTCTTTATTTCTTGTCTCGCCAATCCGATTGAGGTCAAGTACCTCGATTGGTTGAATCCTCTTGATATACAGTGTACAGGTCCTTGGACTATTCCATCGAGTTCAATCCTCCAGTCATACATTCTGTCGGCGACTTGGAACATGTTGGAATTCTCACTCGGGCTCGACAGCTTCGCTTTTCAAGCACATATGATTCATGGGATCTTCTGCTAGAATCAATTCAACCTCTTGATCCCATATTCTATCAACCTTGCGGAATTCCCAATCAGATCTTGTCGGCGATGACCTGCTCGCTCGAGATTATTCGGTCTTTATCTTCTCTATAACCTCGGCATACTTCGAATTCTCCTGCTTTAACGAGGAATACCCAGAAGTCATTGAAAACCCCCATTACCGTCTAATATAGAAACCTCACTCCTTCTCGCCGTGTCCAAGCTTCAAGTTAAACACAGAAGAGCTAGAGTATATGGACTTTGAGAACCTGGCAGCCTAGAATCTCGACCTAGTGAACGAACTCCCAGCCATCTTGCTTACTCGACTGTTCCAAATTTAACCATTAGGCCAAGCTTCTGACCTCAATAGATTGCATTAATCTGACCGGGGTTTATCTAGTGATTAATGAACGTCCAGACCATGAGAAATAATGTCAGTGAAGGGCTGAATGGTCGCCTCCAGAAGAAACCGAAAGACATGGCAAGCCGCTGAGAATCCCTACCCAGGTGCCAGAAATTGGACTTACATCTTCTTCCGTCGAAAAAGCAAATCCTATACAGCTGGGCCTAGATTGCTGCAACCTGCCGACTCAATCCATGCCATAGGATGTGTATGCGTATCTGCCGCCATCTTAACCGGGGAATTTCTGTGTCACACTGACTCACACACAATCTACCAGATTCCATTGCTGACTCCCGTTGAACAGTGTTCAGACAAGGGTGAGCTAAGTATATCCAACGAATTGGGGGTTCGTCAGCTCCGGACAGGGATCTACGGATTCAACGGGAGGCCCTTAACTTGCAAAGGTTTGGGGCATTTTCCAACGAACTCTTCAGTAAGCAGTCTTTTCTTCTTTCTTCATATCTGTATCATCATTTATCTCGCTGCATCGAGTCAAATTCTGTTCGACTTCACATTAGACCCAACCTGCAGATGGTTCGCTACAAGGGACTATTCAAGAGCAAGAGGAAATCGGACAATCCAGAATGGGGTCTGTAAGTTCCCCTTTGGGTAAAAAAGACACAATCTGTCCATGGGATGTATCAAGCTGACGATCTCGAGATTCTCTACTAAAGGCGCAGTCGGCTTGGAAGTATTACATGACCCTCCAAATGCCGAGCTGGAGTAAGTCCACCATCTCCAGTCTTCTGTCCCAGAAATTAACAAACCAGCATAATCTTCATCCACAGCCTCACAGCCAACCGCACAAGAACATGGACCCACCAAAACGGCACTTTCTGGCCAAACGACCTCCTCGCAAACGACATCCCCAATGCCCGCATAATGACCTTCGGCTACGAACTCGACCTCCTCCACTTCACATCAACATCCACCTTATCCACAAACCGCCTCCACGACCACGCCCAATCCCTATCCTATGCACTCGTCAGCCAACGCATAGACTGCTCAGCCAGACCGATTATATTCATCGCTCACGGTCTCGGCGGACTCATCTGTCAACAAGCATTCATCCTAAGTAACTGCGTCGACGGACTATGGGCGATCTCATCGAGTGCTATCGGTGTGGTTTTTATGGGGACGCCACATTATGGCTCTTCACTTTCGTATTACGGGGAGAAACTTGTGAACTGTGTGCGCAGGAAGGGTGATATCATGCATGTTGCCGCGCTAGAGCGTCATCTCGGACCAAATGATCTGCAGCGTGTTGCGGGTGAGTTTCAGGGGATGTTGAGGAGGGGGGATTTGGCTGTTAATGTGTTTTGCTTTTATGAGATGGAGGGTGTGAATGATGTTGGCAAGATTGTTGAGGAGGAAGCGGCGGTTTTACGGGGGTGTGAGAGTTTGGGTCTTACGGGTGATCATTGTGGTATGGCGAGGTTTGAGGGCTTTGCGGATGAGGGTTATGGTATTGTGCGGGAGATTGTTAGGAGGTGGATGAAGGAGGCGCGTAAGGATGGGAATGGGATGGTTGTGGATAAGTCTTCTGTTGTGTCTGGGGGTTCTTCCTGTTGGGAGTCTGGCTTGGTTGGAGAGTTGGATTCTTGGGAATTATTTTGGGGAAAGTAATAGTGACCTGAACTATGTATTTCAATGTTCAGTGATGGGTTATTTGAGATATACGAAGGC
Source organism: Penicillium bovifimosum (assembly GCF_028826915.1). Taxonomy (NCBI): domain Eukaryota; kingdom Fungi; phylum Ascomycota; class Eurotiomycetes; order Eurotiales; family Aspergillaceae; genus Penicillium; species Penicillium bovifimosum. The sequence goes on from NW_026622711.1 coordinate 3,108,421, forward strand.
CCTCCGGGAGGTTGGTCTCCTCTGTTCTTGTGAGCGCTTTATGAGTCTCGAGGGGAGCTATCTATAGGGTTTTGATATACTTACTCCCCCCTCCCTCATACGACTTAGCGGATCGTTTAAGCGAGAAACACATTATGTCCTCGCCTCCGCTTTGTCTCTTCTTTTCTGCTATCAATTCATTCATTCATTTTGGATTGGTTCCCCTTGGCTTCACTAGATCCCATCACGTTTTGCAACTCCGCACTCCATGTATTCACCACTTTCACAGATAATTTCACCCTCAGTGGTCCATCCAGTGGTCCAGCTAATGTTCGAGTCAATAGCCCAGCTGGAACATTGGCTGAACCACTGGCTGGGGCTCTGAGGGTGAAACTATCAAAAAGCTCGTACGGGGGCTATTGACATGGTAGTATCATACAATAGTGGCATTTCAAAGGTATTGGTACCTTATGCTGTGCTATAATTAGAATCCAGGATCCTGGAGGGATGGGCGTTTCATCTGACATATTTTGTGTAAACGGCACCCGTACATGAAGAGCTTACAGTAGCCCTGTTCGCAATGATTCCTCATATCAGTCCGTTAGGTTGTATTATCCGGGCAAGGCTTTCTTAGACTACTACCTAAGCGTGGATTGACTACCTCGTTGCCTTTGAGATGTCCATTTGACAACGACAGCTGAAAATTCATTCCCTGTTCTAGGAACAGTTCGAGAAGTTCTAAAATCAGCCCTGGACGTATAGCCTATAGGTATCCATTGCATTTCAAGTGCTTGTATCGTCATAATCCATAGAGACCTATAGTAACATCATCATAACCCAAGAAGACTAGTCCTTCTCCAATGCGCCATATCCCAAGCCCGGTTCCTGTTGTGCCAACCCCTTTATACCAACCAGTAACTAGTCATACATCCACACATCCAACAAAGTAGGTATTATACTGCATACACCATGCCCACACCCCATAATGCCATCAAATCATCAAAACAACCATATCCAGACTTCAACCCCTCCCAACCTCTCCCTTCCGGTGAATCCTTCTAACATGATCCTTCATATTATCCACCCGACTAAACACCTTTCCACACCCCTCCCACTCACACAACACACCCGGATTATGCTTCGCCTCGTGTCTCGCCCGATCCTTCTTACTACTAAACCCACTCCGCACAGACTGAGGACACCCCTCATAGCGACAGGCAAGATACTTGCGGTGTCGATTGAAATGTTTCCTCAGATCGCAGCCTCGTCGGAACGACGCTTGCGAGGAACAGCCTGGATATGCGCAGCGCCAGGTGCCGTCGCCGGTGGGGATGCCGTAGTTTGTTAGGTCGGCGTTGGAGGCACTCGTGCTTTGGGGCGGGGAGTCTGGGTCTGAGATGGAGTAGGAGTGGGAGTGGGAGTGTGTTGGGGAGGGGGCGGTTGAAATTGGGGTTTGTGTTGGCATGGATTGCGGGGGTGATAAGAAGGGTTCTGGTATTGGCGGGGAGAGCCATTGGGTGTTTGGATTGAGGTTGGTGAGTGGGTAGGGCTCTGGTTGGATTTCTGGGGTGAAGTTCATGGGGTAGGGCTGGCTTTGGGCTTGGGTTGCTTGGGGGTGGGAGTGGTAGAAGTCTTCGGTGGGGTTGCTGTCGATGCACCATTTGTCAATTTGCTGGGTGGTGTAGCCTGACTCGCTGAGGCTGGGTCTGAGTTGTTGGAGGGATTCGGGGCAGTAACTTTGCACGAAGGGTGTGCTTGTCCCCGGGTTGATAGGGTCAAATGAAGAGAGGTTGGGGGAGTTGGAAAGGATGTCTGCGTTGGATGTAGTCGACCAGGCGTATTGAGAGCCGACTGTCGAACCAACTGTGGACCCTCTTCTGCTGGTGGAATAATCCACTGGGGCTAGGAAGGATCTGGGGTCCAGCTGGGGGTCCAGATAGCTGATATCATGGAGAGAAGACATGTGGGGGTCTATCGGAGCACTGATGGGCATGTCGGTCAGGCTTTCGGTGTGTTGAACTTCGAAGGATTCAGAGGGTCTACTGCTGTACAATGCAGTGCTGTACATGTTCTTCGAGTGTTCGTACATGTCGACGAGGTCAAAGATGCTTCGGTCGAAGGGTAGTTCTTTTGAAAACAGTAAGGATATGGCAACCTGCCAGTCGGAGTAATCAAGAGTGTAGTTTATAGGCAATGGTTCCTTCATATCAATTGCTCTGATTCTTTTCTTATCAGAAGTCGACTTGGAAACTAGTTCAACACCGGGGAAGCCAGACCGTTATGAAGCTTTAGCTGATTTAAAGCTGAACTTGCGTTTACAATAAAAGTAATCAGATGCGGAGTATTTCCGGCTTTCCCTTGAGATATGGGGCAGTGCTGTAAAACCTGAGCTTATACGCTTAGCAGAAATTGAATCGATATAGGATGACGATCAATCTGCCCACTGACTGATCTGGACTGCTGTTACCGTTGCCTTTGTCCTTTTTTTTCTTTTTCTCATTCTTATTTCCGTTTATATTTAAATTTTATTTATTTTTTGAGTCAAGGTATCCAAAATGGATAGTCGGGGGCCGGGGAGGGCCATCCCCCCTTGGCATCCCAGCGTATGTACGCAGGACTGTCCGGAGGTATTTCCATGTGTGCAGTTATGGGCATGAGAAATTAGGGCTGAAAGGTGAAGTGGGTCTGTTAACTCCGTAGAGACCGGCATGTACCAACGATGGACTAACTAGTCTAATTACGTGACATTCTTGTGGGTATGCATGTGTACATTGTAACTGCCAACCATTGCTATCATTGGCCAGTCCAAAGCGGCCCAGGGCTGCAGAGGTGACCAGGAGCCAGTACTACGGAATCTTCGCAGATCTCTCTTGGAGCCTCGTATAGTCTTTAGCCTTTACACGTTGCGTTGTGGATACGTGGAGAGTGGCTGCTGGCTCGAGAGCCGCATAGTCCCTGATCGCCATAGATACAGTAATTCTACCCATCCTGCCCAACAGTTATGATAACATGACAAGCAGGCTCTGAGCCTTCCAGTCTTCAAATATTAGATATCTGGCCAAGACTGCGTCAGATTCAACGTAACGTTAGAGTGAAAGGTAGCATCCCGTGCATTATCTTGGTTGATTGGAAGCGTGTCCGTGTCGAATGTTGAGCGTTGATCACTACTGAAGCTAGCTATTCCACGCGCCCGGGATGAAACAGGGCCGAATACCGATGTGAAAACTCAGTGCTTCAGCCATGGGCTTGTCGGCATTTCCTAGCTCGACACCGACGGCTAGCACCGTTGGCGCATATTTGAACAAAGCGTGTCGTGATCATGATTGGCTGGTGATTGTTGAATTGTGCTTATGCTCGAGGTGGACCAGTTATATTGCTTTGTGGGGAAGAGAACATGGGGGCCGTTGGAAACTAAGGAGCGGTGTCGCTGATCGGCGTCGGTAGGCGTCTCTGACCGGCGTGAGCCTCATTGTGGCTCCAGTATGCAGCCCCCCTTGGAATTGTGACGATTGCATTATGTGACAGATCTTCTCGAGAGTATCGAATGTTGAGCCCGGATTTTTCTAGAATTGAGCCTTGTAGCTGAAACTGTGAGACAAGATTCATCGGTCTAAGAATAACATACGAAAGCCGTGTCTCGGACTGAGAACATCAAACTACCAATAAGACTGTGTATGATGTATCGTGTTGGTGGCTTATACCAAATGCCGAGAAATCAAAGAATCAAGATCGCCAAAGTCTATGGTAAGATATCGGGTCGAGTCGACCGCCCCCACATTGTCTCAAAGATTCAAGGTTGATCCGGGAGACAGCACGGACAGCACGACTCTCACAAAAATAGAGAAACATCCCCAGTGTCTTGAATCCCGCCCCAGAATCGCCGGTTGTATCATGTCTTGTGCGCCTTGGCCCAGATCTGATCTCACACTGAAGGGTCTCGTTCAACCAAAAGGGGCGTTTGCTCGCCTGCGCCATGCGTTCCCTTGAGATCCGGGGGATCTCGGTATAAAACATAATGCTGGATGCAGAAAATCGCATCGAAGAAGATTGTAATGTTGCCCAAAAGTAGCTTGACTGGGTTACCGGTGATACCGCTCCAGTCACTTTGAAGGCTCGAATCAAGCACCAGTTGAAGCATCGAAAGTGCTCCACCCGCCAGATCCAGGAGAATGGTCCCGATATGCCACCCTACGGTAGATTGGCGCTTATAATTCAACGCTACCTGGGGCATGTACTTCACAACGGTAATCAAGAGCTTGATGTACGAGAAGGAGTATATCTGAAGGAAGATTAGTTTTCTAACCATCCCGATGGATCCAGTTTCTTAGCAGAGAAGAGTAGCTTCCGTTCACCTACCACGTCAATCCACGCCCAAGAGGAAGGATCGTATCCTCCATCTGGACTTCGGACCAGCACAATCGCCATGACCACCAGAGGAAACAGGATAGACCCCCAAAAGAGACCTGCCATTGTCCAGCTGACTCGCTGTACGCGGGAAACATGCAACCCCCAGATGAAAGGCCAGAACTGCGTGTACATCATGGTGGACAATAACGCAGCATGCGCCGCAAATGCGAGGTCATTGAACCGCACGGTTGGTTCGGGGGAAGCAGGATACCGGGCCGCATACTGCGATCGAATAACAGGTGAAAATAAGAAGGCCGAGGTATATATCGTATAGCAGACAAAGCCCAGAGGATTGATGGTGGATAGATCAATCGATAAGCCGACCGTGGATTTCCGTTTCCAGTTGGTTATGGGTTGCGGATAGAAAGATCCTGACCAGCAGATCATACTGTCTCGAAGTCAGTTATCAATCCGAGTGTCTCATCAATCTCTGACTTCGAATTTGACGCGTAAACCTACTATGCCCATCCTAACAGGCTGGTGAGAGTGGGTCAGCCATGTTCATACACCCGGGGGCATCGGGGTTCAGAGGAGGTCACAAACCGGGACAAAGCCTTTATAAATATTTCTACTTGTGGTGTCATCGTGGGCTGAGGGTTTTCATCCCGGAGAGTCGGGCGGGGAAAGATGAATAGAGGTGGATGTGACGATATGGACTCCTTCAGCACGCCATCTTGTGATAAGATCAGCTGAAGATAAGTCTGATAAGATAACGGGCTTGGCGTGTATTTAACCGGGAAGGCGGTCAGAATGCATACGCTGAGTCAGCGGCTGGTTGGCCCGGTAATGTGATGGGGGAAAACAAATGACGGGGGTGATCGGTCAGCCTCTTGTTGTGATTCTCTGCCCAAGGTCTTGTGCAACCTGGAATCTCCTATTCCAGATCAGTTGCGTTGTTGGACTTTTTTTCAATCCCGTCTCGACTTCATCTTCAGACATTGTACGACTCTTCCTCTCCTCCGCTTGCGCTCAGTCTCGAGATCTGTTGTCCACTCGAAATCTGCGGAACGGTCAATTCCAACTTCATAGACTAATTGATATACACAGGACATACTACTATCAAGTGGGCCCTCTGCCATTGAGCATTCCCGTCGAAATCCCGATCCCGCTGTCGCATGGTGCATTCCTCGGATCGGGAGATCTCAGAAGGTCTCCTCCGGTAAATCCGACATTCCAACAAATATCACATGGTTCTTCGAGAATTTTCTACAAGATGTCAGACTCAGGGCTTGCCGCTGCGGGGAGCAGCTCATACGCTTCAAACACGCTTCATGTTGGAGATGGCACCTGGGACTCGGGGCGGGATACTTTCCTGCTGCCCAACCTGATGGGTGTCAACTTTGAGACGATGCGATACAACGGTCAGTCTAACGCATCGATTTGTTTTATCGTGCAAAAAATGCATCCTTATTGCAAGTATCTTATCGACTGACACGTTGCAGGCATGGGCAACCGTTTCAAGGATATGGCTGGGTACCATTCCATAATCATCGCGCACGGTGTGATTGCAACCATTGTTTTCTTGGGCATCGTCCCGACTTCAACATTAATAATTCGATACTACTCCCGATGGAATCCATACTGGGCATTCAAATTACACGCTTGGTGTCAGGTGCTGACCTTGCTCTTGACCACGGTCGTGTTTGTGCTCGGGTGGTTTGCCGTTGGCCCGGAAAGAAGCCTAACTAATCCCCATCATGGAATTGGTCTGGCAATCTACGTCTTGGTCATCTTCCAAGTACTCTGGGGCTGGTTCTTACACAAGAAGGAGAGTAAAAGACAGCGAGTTACAGTCCCATTGAAACTGGTGGTAAGTTATGTCACCCAAAGGAGTATGGGTAGTTTCTAACTATCTTAGTTTCATCGCTGGATTGGCCGTGCCCTCGTACTACTCGGCATTATCCAAATCCCATTGGGACTCACGCTCTACGGCTCGCCAAAGGTTCTGTTTATCTTATTCGCGTTGACCGCTTTCGGCTACTTGGTCCTTTACTTTATACTTTCCTACCGGTATGATACTGAAGGGTATCCCATGATGGGAAGTGACCATGGTGGTCATAGTCATTACACCGGGCCTTCAGAGGTCTCAGAGCACCATGGCCACCACGCTGGAGAAGCTCTCGCCGCTGGCGCTATGGGTGCCGGCTTAGCTTCGATGTTTCGACGACGTCCCCGCAGTCGCCACGCAAGCCAGGTTTACGAAGGCTCCCGTACTTCGATCTCCGATGAGAAATACTCCGATGAATCTTCGCATCACGATGGTGGTGGTGGTGGTTTTGGCAAGAAGCTTCTCAAAATTGGCGCACTGGCTGGGGCTGGCCTCATGGCCAAGAAGTTCTGGGACCGTCGAAAGAAACGAGAAGATGATGCCGAATCAGGTCGTTACAAACCCGCCCATTCACGCAGTACGAGTCACACGGATGAATCTCTGAGCAGGATGGAGGACGGTCGACCAGAACCCACTCATCACACGCCACTAAATCGACCACCGAGCCGGGCACCAAGCAGGTCACAAAGCCCAGGCTCGTCGTACTATTACAACAGCACATATTTTACCGAGCCGCCTAGGCGAAATGCCTCCCATGGCGTTAGAGACGCGCTTCTGGGTGCGGGCGCTTTTGCGGCAGTGAAGAGGATGTTCAGTCGCAAAAAAGACGACGAAGAGAAACGGCGTTTGGAGGTTATCAGGCGCCGAGAAGAAGAAGATGAGGCGCTGCAGAGAGCCAACAGCAGAAGACGGCCACAGGCTGGAGAAAGTTTCTACCCAAGAAGAAGGGCGAGTTCATATAGTGAAACCGACCTGACCGAGACCGAACTATCACGTCCTCCGCCTCGGCATGCATCACATGGAGACTCTCTCCTCACTACAGAACCACCTGTTGCGTCCGGTGCTCTGCATAGCGTTGTCTCGGATATGCCACCGATCCCCCCGAGCCATCAGCAGCTTTCCGGTGACTTAAGGCCTGAGCGTCCTCACTCCCGCCATTCTCACGTACCTGATGGAGCTGAATTTGCCTCAGGTGCGGCCGCCGGAGCAGCCGCGGGGGCAGCACTAGATGCCGCTTCCCGCCGCAACAGGAGCAGTAGCCGGCGCCGAGAGGACGTGGCCTCTCCTCCGGTATCTGTGAAAGTGAAAATGCACAACGATGGACGACATGTAACACTCCGTCGACTGACCGAAGAAGAAGCAGCGGCGAGTCGTGAAGCCCGTCGTAGAGAGCGAAGGAACTCCCGTCGTCGCAACAGCAGTGCTGGCTCGTTATCAGGCAACGAAGACACCGGCTACGACCGCTGGCGTCGAGTCGAAGAGCTCGAACGTCAACAAGACGAACAAATGCGACGTGAGCAAGCTGCTGCTGCTGCCGCCGCCGGTGCACCCCCTCCACAGGCGTCCCTGGCGCCCTCGGGCACTATGCCTCCACCTTCGTGGGTGCCACCAACCTCTCAACTCGGTAATTTACCTCCACCTCCCGTTCCTGCGCCTTCTAGCATGCCCTACGGACCGGGCAGTATCACTTCGCCTACGTATACTGGGACCGAGATGAGCGGCTCGTATGCAAACAACCGTCGCCGTAGACGTGCAGAACGAGCCCGGACCCGACAAGAACGGCAGCAACAGCACGGCGTCGAATTTACCTAATTGGTGCCTTGCCCTGTCCAAAAACGTCCGCTTTTTATTTCTCTTCCGACTTCCACAGACCAACTGACGACATGTACAAAACGATTTATGTGCTTAAGCACCGTGTTGATATGAACGATTTCCTTGTCACGGTACTATGTCTTTCTGATGTGATTTTTTTCTTTCTTTGAACGTGCTTTTGTGGCGACGAAATGATTGTTCTAGCTAGCTGTTTGTCTTCTCGATACCTTTTCTGATGATGCCAGCGATTTTATGAACGTTTGTTTTTTATTTGGCTGGCTTTTTGCTGGGCTTTCTATCCTCATCTTTGAGCCGGTGTCCTCCTTTTGGTATCTATCTGTCTCATCCTGTTTGAGATCCCTCTTGGTCTAGCGCTTTAGTCTCTACCTAGAGCCGAGTAACATGCAGTTTGCATGTTCTAAATTTCTATCCCATCTGCAATTTTCAGTCCGAGTAGACATTCTTAACGCAGCAAAAAATCTCTCATGTAATCTCTCAACCCGCCGAGACGTCACGCAGTCTGGATCAGTAGGGCTGGCGTCACTGGCTGCCAAGCAGTACATCCACATTAGGCACTTATCTCGCCGATGGTTTCTTCTCCAATCTCCATGTCTACGAGCATCTCCTGATGCATACCATGGGTGGAGTGCTCCGGTAGAAGTGGGACTGAACAAGCAACTGACTACCTAGATCCGTGGCTGTGGCTAATGATTGAAGCAATCCTCGATGCACGTCGGGTGGACATTCACTCAACGCTACTCTTTGCTATATTACTACAAAGCTTGCAGTCAAGATTAACTACAAACACTAAAATAGAGTTAGAAATGGATCGTGAGATTGAATTAAACATCGAGATTGCAGTTGGTCTCTTATCGTGGAACCGTGGTTCCGGAGTGTACGGGCGGGAGTGCCCGGGGGTCCGGCATGAGCCTAAATTGTACCATGACACTAATAAGGCGAATACCTACCTAATCTTGGCCCGGTTCAAACATCATGTCTCATCGAAAGATGTGTACCTAGGATACTAACATGGTGTTTAGGTTCTAATCTTGTGATGACACTGTGTCGCTACTGTGTTTCAGACCCCGCGGCCCCGACTCCCTCCATAGATCCATCCATAAGCCCGGTACTCTCACTCAATGCAACCCATCACGACAAAACCAGTTGCTTACCCTAGCTGAGATTTGATCGATGACTGAGAGGCTATTAATCTCTGTACCTGGAATCGATTCTAGCGAGGTGTCCACCGCCCTGCTTCATGTTCTGCTTCCAATTGACTTCGATTTTTGGGCATAGGTTCTCATATATATCTCCGCTCACACACACAAATGGCGAGCTCCGACTCTGTTCCATAGATGTGAACTCCTCTGCCCTTGAACTTAGTTGTTATCTGGTAAATACCTTACCCCATTTCAATAATTCGAGCATCTTCAGTTGACTGCAGCCCTGGAGAGGAGGTACGATAACCAATGACGCTCACGTGGGGTTTGACGAGACGCTAGACCTGCGCTGATCCCGCGCCCCGCAGAGTCTCAACCACCGCCTATTTCAAGCCTCCCCTGCCCCATAACTTGGCGTCAAGTTGCCGCAATGTCTGGCCTCGAAATATTCGGTGTTGCAGCCAGCGTCATCCAGGTCGCAGACTTCGGCGCAAAATTATCAGTCCAACTCTTCGCTTTTTACCGACAAGTCAAGACCGCCAATGAAAACATCCAGCTCCTGTCAAACGAGGTGGCACTCGTCAGTGCCATTTTGCGTGAGCTAGGCGAGAGCCTGAAAGAAGAGCCATCGGCGAAACTCTGCTCGGATGAGGCGTTTCAGACGCTGAAGCGTGTCCTGGACGAAAGTCGGGATGTGCTGAAGCAAATTGAAAGAGCTGTGAATGCGAACGATCAATCGGGTAAAAGTCGTATACAGCAAGTTGCTGGGAAGGTGCGGCTGGCTCTGATTGAACCGAGCCTGAATCCCCTAAAATCGAACCTGGAAAGGCTGAAGGCGACGATGTTGCTTTTGCTTAATGTTATTATGTTTGCTGCGAAGGTTCGCAAGTAAGTTTGGAACCCTAAATTCCCAGAACCTCGAGTGTCTCTAAACAGATCCTAGCCGCAATTCACCGAGTCTTCGAGACCAGCGTGCCTTGATAGAGGCGCTGTTGCAGGAGAAACGATTCGAGAAGGATGGAAACAGTTCTCCGCCGAAATATGACCAGATTCAGCATATGAGCCAGCCGGAATTGCCTGGTGATTCCTCGCCAGCAAATCCATGGCAAGAAAGCGAGTTCGCTGAGGTGAACGAGTACAATAACTTGATCCATAAAATGCTTCATGAGATTGATCGTTGCAAATCGAAACTCGAACGCAGCCGCTCCTCGAGAATAAGAAACGGCGTCCTGAGCATACACCACAGTGAGGTTATTCGATTTCAACTCACCCACGGCCATTCTATACTCCAGAATTTCGACAAATCCCTGTTGGTGTGCGTAGTTGCCCCGAATTTTAATATCAGCATAATGAACATGTGCAAGCGTGCTGACACCTCGCTAGGGACGAGAATGACGCTTCGCAAGTTCCAACGGCTAGAATAGCCCCGCCAACGATTTTACACGAGGTCGTCCACGTACCAATGACCAAAGAGCACTTACCGGACAGCGCAGGTCAAGCCATGACGCGGAAACACAAAGTACAGGACGAAAATTACCCAGATGGCGGGACTGGCCACCGGCCTACAGAAGCCGTCGAGACTTACGAGGCTACAATGAGTCTAGATTGGTTAGGCGATGGAAGCGACGTACCACTTGCTGACTTTGACTTCGATACATTCACCGAAGTCGAACTCCCTAACCAGCGACCAAACTCGGTAGCTACTTATTGTCCTGAACCACAGGCCCATGCGCCTGCTTTCCCCCTGGATCACCTGGCGGTTTACCTCCAGCCCCAGGTGGTGTACCTCCAGCCCCAGGTGGTGTACCTCCAGCCCCAGGTGGTGTACCTCCAGCCCCAGGTGGTGTACCTCCAGCCCCAGGTGGTGCACCCCCAGCCCCAGGTGGTGCACCCCCAGCCCCAGGTGGTGCACCCCCAGCCCCAGGTGGTGTACCTCCAGCCCCAGGTGGTGTACCTCCAGCCCCAGGTGGTGTACCTCCAGCCCCAGGTGGTTTACCTACATCCCCAGGTGGTTTACCTACATCACCAGCCTATTCGCCCACATCGCCAGTACTTGCTCCTACATCACCGGCCTATTCTCCAGGATCACCGGCCTATTCTCCAGGATCACCGGCCTATTCTCCAGGATCACCGGGGTATTCGCCTGCATCACCGGATTATTCGCCGGCATTACCCCCACACGAGTTGACTTGTAAGTGTGTTTCTGTCTTCATGACTACCCACTACCGCAGATAAGCTACAAGCCCAATCCCTTGTTCAATTTGTTAACCACTATTCTATATCAGCGGATACGTACTCCCCCGAAGCGCAACCTGAAAAAGCCGGGCCACCGACTCGCAGTTCTGACCGAAAGCCATTCAAGAGAAAGGGGCTATACTCTGAAACCACCCATGAGACGTATGTTCCAGTGACCGAGAAGAACTATTGTCAGGATGAGGTAGAGAAACACTCTCATCCCGCTGGATTGACCACAGAGTCGTCCATGGCGCTACCAGAGAGCTTTGAGGACCTGCTTATGCGGTGGACCAAGCTCGGACGGAGCGAGGTTCAAGCGCTGTGAACCCAGTGTCATGGAACACATGGAGTAGTCAATAGATGCATTGTTGGCGATCTTGAAATAAGTTGGTAGAATATTACTGCTCGACTTTTCAACTTTTGTAGAACAAGCCCTAACATCACCCACACAACTCAATCTTTGATCTTAACAATACTAATGAATGCATATACTTATCCTCCCTTCTATTGGCCTGAAAAAAGGAAACTGCGCCACCCGGACGACCCAAAAAAGAGCAAAAATGAAACGACGGCTGCATGATTCGAACATGCGCCTCCGAAGAGAATTGATTTCTAGTCAATCGCCTTAGACCACTCGGCCAAACCGCCTTATTGATAAAAATAGAGTCGAGGTTTGACAACAAGAGCAAAAACCCTATTGGTGGCTCGTGAGTGCCACAACCTTTAAGCTTCATCTCAACGACGTGAAATGAGCAACTGTGGCTTGGGCATAGGTATTCATTGTGTAAGGGTCTCATAGTGAGCCTTTGCATTCGAACTTAGTCTCTATCTCATTAATACCACTATATGAGCGTTTTGGGGAAGTAATTGTCTCGAGTGACGGGTATTGTAGGTTTGTGCGTGGCGCTCGACCTCACAAATAGCTTTTTCTCTTGTAGCCATATTTTCTGCCCTACTTCATCAATAAGGCGGTTTGGCCGAGTGGTCTAAGGCGATTGACTAGAAATCAATTCTCTTCGGAGGCGCATGTTCGAATCATGCAGCCGTCGTTTCATTTTTGCTCTTTTTTGGGTCGTCCGGGTGGCGCAGTTTCCTTTTTTTCAGGCCAATAGAAGGGAGGATAAGTAAATAATTATAAGTAGTTACATACGGTCAGATACTTGGCTCGCTTAAACTGATGTATGTATTTCAATCTTAGGTAGGACTAATGCATGTTTCACTGTGGTAACGAACTATCACATAAGGCAATGGAACGCAACCCTTACGGCAAAGAGATACTCGAAGGGTACGCAGCGTAGAAATGAAAGAAGCAGATGAGGTATTCTCCGGTGTTCATATCACCTCGTCCCTGTCCAACCCCATTCAGTTGCCATAACACGGAGGCCATAGCTACTCATTCCAAATTGTTGATTTCCGAAGTGCACTGGAAGCCGAAAGACACGCCGAGTTTAGCAAACACACGATTGACGATCTTCTTCCACAGACGTAGTAATGCCTTTCCAAATCGAAGTAGTACGGCACCGGCGCTGGTATTGGCCCAGGGTGATGCTGCAAAGATGATGAAAGTGGTGTACAACAGTACGACCAACCCAGGAATGACGAAGCAGATGTTGAAAAGCAAGTTATCAACAACTGTGTGGCGAGGTATGTAATCGAATAAAAGGCTCAACTTCCGAGAACACACTTGGGGGAATATTTGAACGATTCGAAGCCTGAGATCGTACGTTGATCCGCTGCCGAGGGGCGAATCAGGCACACGTCGAACTCTGTGGAGCGAAAGTGAGATGAGAACAAAATCAGGGAGGCGCTTGGCATCCTTCGCAACGTCCGAGTCATTCGTAAGAAGAGTGTCGGTCACATTATCAGCTCCTACTATCGGAGAATCACGGCTCACACCGTGGTATACTTCACAATCGGGCAACTCGGACACGGCTGTGAAAGAGGCATCGTAAGGATTTTGCCACATACTGCAAAAAGGTCAGAGACGCTTACCATGATCCCGTAGGGTGTGGGGTGTTCTATTGCACACGCATTGGCAAGGTCTGAACTGGAATTCCATGTAATTCCGGAATTGACCTTCACGATCCTGCCGAGTGAAAGAGGACCTGCACTTCTCATCATGATCAGGGGTGTGGCCAAAGTCGGCGCACGTGCATCTGGGAAAGTTGGGCCCGCCGGACAGCAAGTTGAGGGATTGTTTCTGACGCCGCTTCGAAGCAGCATCACCTTGTATATCCCCATCCGGAAGTAGATGGCGGTTCATCGCACTAGATGGTGGAATTGGGGTGGCAACAGGAGGAGCAAAACGAACGGATCGCAATCGTGAGTCCTGGTTGTCAGGTTCCTTCAGCATACAGGGGTCAGTGGTAGGCGGATGATTGGCCCGTCCAGGGGCCGGAAGGTCGAAAGATTGCGAACGGCGAGTGGAGAAGCGTAGCAGGTTGAGAGACCCCGGCCACTGGCTTTCAGCGGTTTGAAGATCACAGCTCGCTTCTGGTGAATCGTGAAAGCAATCGTAGTTGAATTCCTCGCTTTGAGATTCCGTGCCCGTTCGTGCGTTGCTGGTCTTGTGACAACGGAGCATCTCAGAAGACTCCTTGACGCTTCCTCCACTGTCGGAAGCAGGCGTATTTTGCGGGTTCAAGGGCTCGATGAGGCCGTCAAGTGTATGATACTTGTCCGCAGCAACGTCCAACTCCAGTCGAGGGACATTCAGCTTAAGTCGAGGGTCTTTGCGGCTGGAACTGACATCAAGGAATGACTTGCGATAGTCGAGTAATCGATACGCTCGGTTTGAGCTTGCTTCTGCTTCGGTCTGACTTCCTGGCTGTGTTTCGTCGGATCCATCAAGCCCAGTGAGAGGTGCAAAATCAGGTAGAGAGGCAATATCCATATTCGAGTCTTTCATCTCATCCATCGAGATGCGAGTATCCACGATGCCCAGAGGGCCTGACTTGAATGAGTTGGGGAACGTCATACTGCAAGGTTAGCGGAAGATTGATTAGCGAAAGATTGAAGTTGTAAAGTCGCCGGGGATGGAAGGCTCGGTCAGGTATTCGACAGCCGAACTTGGAAGGCGCCTTCCCACCTCCACGACACACAGAAAATATACATAGAAGGAACAATATATGAAACCAAGTATGATTAGAGGGAAAGCAGAATTGCTATAATTCTACAGGTTCATGGTTGGGCGAAACGGTTATGTACATCCAGTCTATTTGACGTGAGCCTGCAGGGTCTCGAGAACCTATTCGATGTAAGTCAGTGATCAGCCGGTCCAATAGTCACTATGGGTCCATACCTCAAGCTCAATCTTGGCCTCAGCGATATCCTGCTCGCTGCCGCTACCGCTGGCAATCTTCTGAGCCTCAGCGACCTGGGCGCGGATGGCCTAGCAAGAAAATGTCAGTCATTTTGAGTTGTGACGTCGGGCAGAAAATTGACATACGTCGGCGCTGAATTCCTCAAGGGGGAAACCCTCGACAGCGTTGATGCTGAGCTGGGAGTCGGGCTGGACAACGGCAAAGCCACCGGACACTATACAGGAAGCCCATTGTCAGTTCATGGATGCTAATTGGCAAAAGACCAAATTTGCGGGACGTCACAGGGTGCGAGGTCGGACGTACGGAAGTACTGCTTGGTGGAACCGCTCTCCTCAATGATCTCAACAAGACCGGGCCTGAGCTGCTCGATGGAGGGAACGTGGTTGGCAAGGACACCCATGTCACCGGAGGCGGCGGGAATGTTGACCTGGGTACTGTAGTCGCGAAGGTCCGTCAGTATTTAGAAACCGGGCGCAGGCACCGTCGACACGGGCGCAACAGGAAGCATAACATACACGCCAGTCGAGCGGTAGATAGTCTGTGGAGCAATTGTCATGTCAGTACTTCGGCTATGATGTTGGGAGGCCGGCCGGAGTTGGTTCACGCACCTGGTGAGGGAGAGTCAGGGACAGCTTGATCTTGTCGGCGACGGCCTCAGCGTAACCACGGCGCTGGACAGGAGCACCGAGGAAAGAAGGGCGAGCCCGGAGGGCGGAGCGAGCGAAGCGGAAAGAGCTCATTTTGCAGTGGTGGATGACGTGCAAAGGCTAGATTAATCCCTCTTGAAGTTGCGTTGCAAAGGTCGAAGTCGGATGCCGGTTGTTCCCTAGCGGCTAGTCACGTGGCACGGAAATTCAACGGCCGGGCCGCCGGATTATGGCCAGCACAAGCCAGCACAAACACTGTCCAAATGGTCATTCTGTACATGTTTCTACCTGTCTTGATATCAGACGAGGTGAACACGTACTTTTCGCTTAGTGCTCTACGGATTTTGATAGGAGGACATGCTGACATGTGCTGTTCAAAGGGAAAATTTGATTCTAGGGACTGTCTGGACAGTCTGGCCGCCAGTTTAGACATCAAGCGTAATTGTAAATAAAATTAAGTTGCGCATTGCTTTTGAGCCCTACACATAATCCTGAAAATCAACATATATTTTGTAATGTAGTCGACTGTTCTTTGCTTGCAGTAGGGGAAGTATAAATATCACGTGGTCATTGTACTCGCAGATCACGTGGATGAGCGGCAGAATGAGAAAGAAAATTAACTGCGAATTGAAGACACCCTAGAGGAAGCCTGAAAGGGTTGAATTTAGAACCCGTAAAGAGAGCCTAGAGATAACAATAGGAAACAATGCTGTATCCAATTTAATGACGTTGTCTGGGGCAGTCTAGGAAGTCGGAAGCCCATCTATTGACGCTCTAGTATGTACACCGCCCGATAAGCGAGATCCCACAAACGGGACGAGCCCTAGCCGAGCCTCTTAGGCCTGACGTCTCAGTTCACCCTCCTCCCCATCCATCACACCGTCAATCAGAGACAACATCCGACAAGATGGCCAGTACGTTTTCACCACGAATCTATGACCTCTGCTCGTCTGCCAGCTGGCGAGAGAGAAAAATCAGAACGCCATGTCGCTGACATGAATTTCACCCACAGAGTCCAAGAACGCGTCCCAGCACCACCGCAGCCAGAAGGCTCACCGTAACGGGTACGTTTCCCACTGAACCCCCTCGATCGCCCTACCATTATATTTTCCCGGCAATTTCAATACGGTCTCATGGATGTGGGGGAAGAAATGCTTGTGTGCGACTGGTTTTATCAAGTGTGATAATTTTGGAGTTGAATCTTGAATACCCGCTCGGTCAATCTGTCAATCGCAGCATTCATCCACCATCCGCCACTCTATCACAACCAGAACCAAATCGCTGATAGATCTCCTCGAACAGTATCAAGAAGCCCAAGACCAACCGTTACCCCTCCCTCAAGGGTGTCGACCCCAAGTTCCGCCGCAACCACCGTCACGCTCTCCAGGGTACCATGAAGGCCCTTGTACGTTCTACCACAATCCGATTCCAACCAATACCCAACGAATACTGACCCGTTGAACAGAAGGAGCGCAAGGAGGGCAAGCGTGAGATCGCATAGATTACGAACTAGGTCTTACAAAAAATGGGAAACATGAACTGCAACTCGAGCGCGCAGGAAATCCGGAGAACATAACGTGTGCTGCGACGATCAAGGAGGGTCCGCTGGTTCGAATAGGCCTGGTTTTTGCTTATTCTCTGCGTGACGAGCCTCGAGTTGTTTGATATCGAGAAATCAACAGGCTTAATTCGATGTGCACAGCGGTGCCATTTTCCCAAGCGGATTCATCTCTGCCATCTTTTCCATCTTCTCCAGACTCGAGGGCTCGACTTATGTGTTGCGGCCCTTGACTTAGGCTCCTTTTTCCCAGCTTCCCAGTTTCCCGTCCGGCATATGTGTGTACAGCTGCGTGCTCTTCTCATGCGCGATTGCTGAAGGATTTTTTCTAACGTGCCAAGAAAAACCCCCAAGTCCTCGATTGCTATATATCCTGTCTTGATTCTTCTCGATCGTGACAGGGTTCATGGTTAGGAGACCTACATCACGTAAACCGTAGCACCGTTTTTACATAGCCTGCAATCAAATCATCTCCGTCGAACTTTCTCATTCACACATCGATCATCTTACTGTACACCACGACGCTGCAGAGATCCATTCAACTCCTATCATACCTTCCAAACAACCAGTCGTTTATCAAACCCACCACTAATAACCCATTCCTCCTGGATCGGATCTCCCGATTCCTGAGGTACACTAACATACCCGGACCAAACAGTCCTCACCTTGCAACCTGGCTCATGACCACCCTTCAACGTAGCGATAACCTTCCCCGTCTTCGTCTCAATACCACGGACAACACCATCATCTCCATTAACCCAGACTCCAGACCCATTAGGCCGCCACGCCACCTGCGGCGAGGAATAAGCAGTCTGCGGTGCAAAGGTGTTCGCTTGAACGAGGATAGCAGCATCCTCGCGGTTCTGTATGTCCAGGGCAGCCATTGCTTGAGTAGCCTGAGTCAACCGGTCTTCCAAAGCAGCCGGGCTGCTTTGCTCCACTATCTTTCTTGTTGGAAATAGTAAACGCACGATAATGACTTTCAGATGGGGCAGCGTCGACGTGGCTACTGCTAGAAGGCCTGAATCGTGCGGACTGAGCGCCATGTGCGCCGGTGAGAACGTAGTCCAAGCATTGGAATGAGGAGCCAGGTTCTGAGTTCCGAGGAGGCGAGCTTCTCGTGGCGACTGTTCAGACTGTCCGTCATTTGCTTGAGTGGCATCGGCTTCTTCCGAACCCGCTCCCACTTCGTAATAGTAGATAGAAGTCGAGTCTCTGCGCGAGACTAAGAGAAGCAGCTCGTTGGTATCGACATGCGGAACGAATAGTAGTGATTCCGGATTCGAAGTGAGCTTGATGCGTGCAACTGGTTCACCAATCTTTAGAGCCGATGCATCTGCTTCGTCCGGGATATCGAGACAATATAACATAACACTCTCGTCCCATCCGGCGGTAGCAACCCACCACTTGGATGGATCTGCTTTGTCTTGGTATGTTACCACTTTGACTGCGTATTTTGCATGATCTTTTCTGCTATCTAGCATTTGTGATCCATGCTGGAGAAGTAGTCGGCCGGTCATGTTGGTCATGAGGATGTACCGACCCTGCAGGATCGACAGAAATGAGAGCACGGGTGAATCTGACAGACTTGAGAACGAGGTGACAGCCGCGTTGTTTTGTGCTGTTTTGAGTACATGGACTTGTCTATCTGCTCCTGTGGAGACGATATAAGACTGTGCTGGTGCGCCATCTGCAGCGGCTTCAGCGGCATCGCCACTGGGGTTTTGCCATTGCTCTACCGATGCAGCGAGAATATTTGATGATGATGGTGTTTGGACAATAACCGGGTTCGATGGTGCTAGTGGTTGTTAGATCACGAGTAAAAAGAGATTGCACATAGAGAATGGCTTGGAAGGCCGAGTCTGGTGGGATTTTCGACCGCCAAGTCAGAGGGATAGGACTCACCAGGTTCGGTCCAGAGAGCCGCCTGTTGACCATTCGCGCCATATCGTTCGAACGATACGGTTTGATCATAGGTTTCTTTTTCCTCAAGCAGGCTGTGGATGGTCCAGTTGTTGGTATCATCGCCCGAGATCTGCCCCACGTCCGGAGCAAGTTCAGCTTCGCGGATAAAAGCTTCCAATGTTTCGGAATAGCCCTTCGCGCGCAGAAAACGTGCAACTAAAGCACTTGCTAGCGCATCTACTGTTGCGGAGGGAGCCATGCTCGCATTTGGTGCCTCGGGAAATTGTGGTTGGGGAGAGATTAGTGTGGCGTCCGCCGTGGGGGTATACACAACTTAACATCTACTGTGTACATCAAGTCTATCAAACTTTCAGAGACATACGATGATACAGATACTCGTAAGAACATGTACAGGTAATTCACCCACTAGCAGAGCAGAGTATGTGTCATTAAAGAATTTTATCAGACAATCCGTTCCCATCCCATTCGCGAAACGCCGGATATCCATAATGCGAGCCATAAGTCCCCCAGCACCTTCAGTCCACGGCAGTCTATCCTGTCCCGCCGAACATATCCTGAGCCCGACGTCGCCGACCACCGCGTCCCTCCAGCGTGTCGGAGAACAAATCGTTGCCAGCATTGGTGGTGTTGCTATCATACTTGGAAGGAAACAGCTCACGTACAGATGCACCTTTGCCTTTGATTGAGAGACCACCTGCTGCGCCGCCGCGGATGGCAAAGCCTTGATCCTCGGTAGCTGCTCCACGAATGCGGGTGTCACTTGGGGTGGAATCAGGGAAAAGCTCAATATTGCTGCGTCGGCGTTCAGCGGTGCCTGGGATGGAAGTCGCATCAAATGCATCTGACCTGCGATGATGACTGGGCTTGCCAGGCAGCAGTTCCTTCTTAATGTAGCTGGATGTGGTCTTATTCGGGAAGAGCTCGCGATTTCCTGGCGCGCTCTCGCCTGCAGTGGGGAAAAGCTCCCTGGTCTGTTTTTCGCGAGTATGACGAGGTGATCTCTCGCGGAATCGCCTGCTATCATCATGACCACTTCGGTCAACTCGGAGATCTTCCTCCAGTGTGTCTCTTCCTGGTGACGCACTGCGATTCCGGAGACGTCCAGTCGATCGGTCCTCGTGTTCCGGGAATAGATCCCTGTTCTTATGACCCCGACCTCTGCGCTCGGCCCGAGCAGATTCTGGTGCAGCATTGTCATCGTACATGTCGACGTTGAAAAGGTCGCCGCCGTCGCGATCTCGGCGACGTTGATGCTCCCGGTTATCGAACTTGCGTCGCCGGTAATCACCGTCACCTGCATCGTCGCTTCGTCTTCTATCCGCAAACTCCTGTCGCAGACGTTCTCTGGGATCGTGCTCGGGGTGCATCAGGTAGAAGCGACTTTTCTCATGAGCGCGTGGCAGCTTGCGGTCTGACTTGACAGCCGATCGCACTTGGATGACAGAGTCGGGGTGTGAAGCCATGAGTTTCGCGGATCGCAGACGCAAAGGTGGCAAGGTTGACGCATCTTCATCCGCGGCGACTTGGGTGAGAGCTGCGAGGGCTTGGAGGCCGGCCTCGGCGTCGGAATAGATGATGTTGGCTGAGGTGTCGTCTATCCATTCAATGCGCACTGGTTCCTGTCCAGAGCAATCACGAGCGAATTGTTTGATGTCGTCTGTGGTCAAGTCGTCCACCCCGCGAACATGCACTTTCTCGTAGACCGCTTCATCCTTGGGGGGTTCGGGTTCGAGGTTGCTTTCGATAACTGGGGTTGCTTCCTAGTGCGCAATATATGTAAGTCGGTGGTCAAGCATCTTCACTATAGAGATGAGACGCTCACCATTTGAATTGGCTCGAGCTCTGGCTCGGGGCCTAGGTCAAGGTCCATGTCGATGTCCATATCCGCGACGGGAGCCGGGGCCGCGCCATTGAGTGCCATTGTTGAGGCTTCACTGTATGAATTGACACCTCAAACAATTGTCCGCTTACGATTCGAAGCGAATTGAGGAGATAGGAGGGGTGAGTGAGCAATGCAAGGTGAAAACCGTGCCCGCGGTAGCTTGATTGTCTGTCCCGATCAAGAATAGCGTACTTTTTCCGGGGAACATCAGTCATCCGGCTACGTATCACGGGCCTGACGCATCTACCAAGTACCAACTGAAGTGATGGGAAAGGAGAAGATGAACTAATAACTTTGCGAGTACGCCAAATATGCAAACAAGACTGATTCAAGTCAACGTGACAGCAATGCTGCAATAGCTGCCTGGTCTATCAGGTAAAGCGGCAGAAGGCGGTCGCCATCTCGAAGCACAAAGACCTGTGGGCCAGGGCCTCCAGGCTACAGGCTACAGCGCAAAGAAGGTTCGACTGTTCTATAGCATTGCTATACTCCAGAGTCAAGTATTCATATCATGAAAGACTCTGGAGCTGATCGAACATACATCAAATGCGATTGGCAAGATTATCATTGAGGGGTAACCCAAATGGCTCTCCAGCTAGTCCTATTGGAATACGGCTGCAGCTCTATGCCTAACTAAAATGGACCAATGATCCCAGCAGACTTACCCCTCAAGGTGTCACTGTTGCCCAAATCATTGAATAAACCAACAGCCTTCAGTAACTGCCAGTAACATGCTCTACTCCGAAGAAGACAAGCTCATCTTCCGCTTCGACGACCACATCCTCTGGATCCAACCATGGGGCGAGAACGCCTTCCGCGTGCGTGCAACGCGACAAGCCTCAATGCCCGCAGAAGACTGGGCCCTCTCCTCCAAGCCACCCAGTCCAAGCTCACGTATCGACATATCCGCTGACCAGGAAGCGATTATCACCAATGGCAACATCAAAGCAACCGTATCCCGGCGAGGTAAGGTAATTATTTACGACTCAAAGGGAACCAAACTGCTAGAAGAATATGCTCGCCATCGCCAGGACCCAATGGATCCCAAATGCAGTGCGTTGACAGTCGAAGCCCGCGAGCTGCGTCCAATACTAGGCGGCGACTATCACCTCACTATGCGGTTCGAGTCTCTCGATCACAAAGAGAAGATCTTCGGCATGGGGCAGTACCAGCAGCCCTATCTGAATTTGAAAGGTACAGATCTCGAGCTGGCACACCGGAACTCCCAAGCTAGTGTTCCTTTTGCGGTGTCGTCGCGTGGTTATGGGTTTTTGTGGAATAACCCCGGTATTGGAAGGGCGGTGCTGGGGACCAATGTTATGAGTTTCGAGGCCTACTCGACTAAAGCTTTGGACTACTGGGTTGTGGCGGGTGATACGCCCGCGGATATTGAAGAAGCTTACGCTAAAGTCACGGGCTATGTCCCAATGATGCCAGAATATGGCCTTGGGTTCTGGCAGTGCAAGCTCCGCTATTGGAACCAGGAGCAGCTGCTCAATGTTGCGCGCGAGTACCGTCGTCGCAAGGTGCCACTGGATTTGATTGTTGTTGACTTCTTCCACTGGAAGCATCAAGGAGAATGGAGCTTTGATCCAGAGTTCTGGCCAGATCCGGGTGAGTTATAATGTTGTACAATGCACCGATGTCCAAACTATTATTGATAGAAGACATCCAATTCCAGACGCCATGATCAAAGAGCTCAAAGAGCTCAAAGTCGAACTAATGGTCTCCATCTGGCCGACGGTCGAGAACGCCTCCGAGAACTTTCCTGAAATGCTCGAGCAGGGTCTCCTCATCCGTCATGACCGCGGCATGCGCGTAGCAATGCAATGCGACGGCGACGTCACCCACTTCGACGCAACCAACCCAGCCGCCCGAACCTTCATCTGGGACAAAGTCAAGCAAAACTACTACGACAAAGGCATCAAAGTCTTCTGGCTCGACGAAGCCGAACCCGAATACTCGATCTACGACTTCGACATCTACCGCTACCACGCTGGCAGCAACCTTCAGATCGGCAACATCTATCCGAAAGAGTACGCGCGCGGATTCTATGAAGGCATGGCCGCCGAAGGCCAAACAAACATCGTCAACCTCCTCCGCTGTGCCTGGGCCGGCAGCCAGAAATACGGAGCCCTAGTCTGGAGCGGCGATATCGCGTCCTCGTGGAGCTCGTTCCGCAACCAGCTCGCTGCAGGCCTGAACATGGGACTGGCAGGTATCCCGTGGTGGACGACTGATATCGGCGGTTTCCACGGCGGGAACCCGGATGATCCTGCTTTCCGTGAGCTTTTCACGAGATGGTTCCAGTGGGGAGCTTTCTGTCCGGTTATGCGGTTGCATGGGGACCGGGAGCCGAAGCCCGAGGGACAGCCGACGGCTAGCGGGGCAGATAATGAAATCTGGTCGTATGGGGATGAGGTCTACGAGATCTGTAAACGGTATATTGAGATTCGGGAGGAGCTTCGGGGGTATACGCGGAAGTTGATGCGGGAGGCTCATGAGAAGGGAACGCCGGTGATGAGGACTTTGTTCTATGAGTTCCCAAATGATAAGCGGGCTTGGGAGGTTGAGACTCAGTATATGTTTGGGTCGGAGATCTTGGTTGCGCCTGTTTTGGAGCCCGGACGGCAGAGTATCAATGTATATCTGCCGGCTGGGGTATCGTGGAGCCTCTGGGACCACGACAAGCCCGAAATTGTATTCGAAGGTGGCCAAGATGTTGGGGTTTGGTGTCCTATTGATTACATGCCTGTGTTTCGCCGTATATAGCGGCTCAACGATGGGCGATATCCCGGGGTGCTTGGTGACTCCCCTTCTGTCTTATCCCAAACTAGTAGGAGTCTTCGATGAACGAGCTCCTTCCGTTCCCGTGTCTTGTCCTGTTTCGCAATGTAACTAGCACTTTCCGTACAAGATGGCAAAGGAATATCCATGTCTCCTTCCGAGTTCGTGCTAGATATCTTCCAGCCCAACCGCCATTGCCGAGCTGACCCTGCAAATTGCATACCCAATCAGCGCAAATAAGGCCCCTTAGACACAATAGGAAGGACAACGTCAATGCCACTACAAACATGCCCACAACGGTTATTATTTCCCTGCTGGCAGATTCATCGTATTCCTATGCTGTATACGACACAATGTCCTCCACGCCTGATATGTACTGTGCAATAGACGTCCCAGACAGCCACCACGCACTCCACTTAAGCACCATTGGAAGTGCCAACATCGATTTAAGCCCACGGAAATTCGAATACCCGATCCGAAACAAACACATCACAAACAAATGCTGAAACCCATACGAGACAAACCCCAAAAAGGTATCCTCTGAAATAACTGAAATAGTATAAAGAAAAACGAAATCCCAAACAGGAAAGAGTCTCAGGAATCGTTCCATGCAAGACTAACACTGCCACCCCTGACAAAGCCCTGAAAGAACTGAACCTTGAAAAAACCGCCAAGCCCACTACCGGGGCGCATTCCCGGAAAAGCAAATGGAGCTCCTCGCTCATACTGTAGCATCATAGCATGGGAGGGGGAAACTGGTAGCGCTGGAATGGTGAGGCTTTGCGTTCGGCTATCCCCCGAAGAACGGGGATTTGCATCGTTTCTCGCCAACTCCGCGGGTAAGGTCAGGGGAGAGCGGCAGAAATCGTAAAAAAAAAGAAAAGAAAGGTTCATGCTTTCGCCGTGCGTACCGACAGGCGGGTACCTTTTAGCGCTAGGGCTGTTTTGGGTTGGCATGTGATTGGCACCGAGATTCTCCGTGAGCCAATTACGTGCTGTATTGGGTGGTGTGGTTATTGGTTTTGAGATTGGGTTTGATCTTTGTTTAACGTGTCTTCCATGGTTCGTTGACTTGATATTGAGCGAGGTAGATCACGGTAAATTTTTTTAACGAACTTTTCATTATCAGATTTAATTGTAAAGTAATTGTTGATGATAAAAACACATCAAGCAGTATCGAATACCCTCAGATCTCGATCTCGATCGCTCTTACGCACAGCACACTATGGAAGAACTGAGCGCTTAAGACCCACACTGCATTTGTCTTGGACTTTCCGTACTCCATTTTGGGCGATGTGGCTGTCGATCGAAAGACCCGGGGGCTTGGGAACGTAACGGTAGAAGGGCGAACCCATGGTTCGAAGTGCAACGGTGCTTCGATCAGTATCTGCGTAAACACAAACAATAACTCAAAGACGGAAAAATCAACAATTAAATCAAAATAAAGCTGTATCTGGTATGCATACTCCGTACATACAGATACCCCTGACCCTCTCCTTCTCCTCCCATGGTACGAAGTCCAGCACGCAAGTCCAGGATCCACAGGTAGAAGCAACACCTCTAACGGCTCGTTTCAGTTAGAAAACGATCCGATCTAGCCTTGGCGCCGTCTTATTCATTTTTTTCCATTTTCCCCCCTTTCCTGCTGTCATCGCGTGGTGGTGGCGGGTGGTGATCAGGGCAGTTTTTTAGCGGCATTTCGATTGAACTTTCTTTTACGGGTTCCTTGGACTTGGAACAAAGAAATAGAGTTTGGTGT
The DNA here is from genome assembly GCF_028826915.1 of Penicillium bovifimosum. Classification (NCBI taxonomy): domain Eukaryota; kingdom Fungi; phylum Ascomycota; class Eurotiomycetes; order Eurotiales; family Aspergillaceae; genus Penicillium; species Penicillium bovifimosum. The sequence goes on from NW_026622711.1 coordinate 3,133,724, forward strand.
GCTTGTTTGGGACTCGGGTTTCTTTCTTTGAATTTTGACAGGGTTTTGGAATACGAATGATGTTGTAGGAGTACTACGCACGTTAGAGAACGAGAACGATGACTGCACAGTAACTGGAATTGAAATGTACACTTGACAGTAAGATGACATCACGCATTTCTCCCGTATAAGTTCCACGGTCCGCATCCCGTTTGGATCCACATAATAACACAAGTCCCGTACTGTGTATGCATGCAGTCCGACCGGGAATTAAGCTAAAGATTCCAAATACTGGGATCCTGCAGATCCTTCACAATGCCAATGTCGATGTATTAGTTACCTACCAGGTTGACTCTACATGATGAGAATATCCGATTATTACAACTGACGGAGTACGGAGTACTCCGTACCTCAATTTCCCAGTTGGGTTCTTTCGCCTCATCACACTGAAAACCCATCTCCCCACTCTGATTCGGTAGACCACAGTCGACTAACGGTACACAGCACCAGGTCTTTTCGATAGTCTTTTCGATAGACTTGAGCCGAATACAGCGAAATGGTGTGTGAACACGGAATCTGGCTGGCTGTTACCAGCGTAGCTGAATGATTTGACTACATGTCGTCGAACCTTGGAACAATCCAATCCGAAGACGATCATGAACATACCCTTGTCTGTACGGAGTCCTCCGTACATTTAGCTTGTATACATAGTGCAGCGGCAACTGAAACGAACGAAACCACCATACATCGGTAGGTAGCCACCCAAAAAGAAACGCTGAAACCGCTCAACCGCGGTTCCAGTAAAAACGTCCACCGTTACCCCCAGTCCTCTCCACCCAACCCAGGAATGCCCTCAAGTCTCAACGGCCAACACCTTGACATCTGAACCTACGCAGTACACGTCCCTCTTCGGGGAAAGTGGAACGCACGACCCGACGAACCTTAAAAGAACCTTAGAAAGAAAAGCAAAAGATTTACAGAATGAAGCATGCACGAACACCTCCACGATCCATGCAAGAACGCAAAAACTCTCCACTCAGAGCCCCGCCGTTCATCCCGTCAGAACTGGAGGTGACCAATCCTTTACCCGATGCATCACAACCATTGGCTACGGGTTCCTACAACGCTCATCCGCGTCCAGGCGATCCGAGCGAGAACAGTAATCCCCGCTGTAACTGGCTAGTCATGGTTTTTCATTAGATGTATACCCAGTACATTTGTAGGTCGCTCGAATCTAGATGTGGGCGGATAGGCGGATTCAGCACTACATAGACGCAGTGGTCGGGTTTTTGTGACGTGGATTCTCTTTTACATAGATGGATATGGATGGGGAGTTGTATGGTTTGCCTCCCCCTCTTCTCGGAGATTGAGATTCCCCTCAGTTTCCTTGTTTCGGTCTTTAGGTAGTTGTAGCCACTTGGGTCTTTCCAGGGTTATGGGTTGGGTATGCTCTTGGCTTCAGGGGGGAAGTCCGGTGTCTAACTATTCGCTGATTCATGTTCTGGATCTGGTCGGAGAGTGTGTGGGCGGTAGTGTCAGACCGTTTGATTTCCTGCAGGTGCGGACGAACCTCTCCAGACTTCAGTTTTATTTCTTATTTTCTTTTTATCATTTTCCTCTTCGGGGAGGAGATGGCATGTCTTCGAAGTACCACTGCCGGGTCTCGTCTTGCCCCGTCACGGGTAATGCATGCTGTACATGTACATGTATGCATTACATGTAACTTCTTCATGATAAACTCCCAGTCCTGGTCCTGGTCACTGGTAATGGTCCCAGGTCTAGATGCAAGAACATGAGCATCGACCTCGGTGTGGAGGTGCTTTCATCCTGCCTTTCCCGGTTTCCTCTTGAACAAAGAACCTGTAGCCTTAGCTTCCCTTGGCTAGACGCTAGTCTGATTCTAGTCTCCATGCCACTTTCGATGTGTAGCCAACTTTAGGACTACGGCTATGTCATTGAGTAAGGGTAGTCTGTCCATATACCTCATCTACAACCATGTCCTACTGTGTCTCCACACCCAAGGAATAGACCTTGCCTTGTCAGACAAACGGTGGGTCCTTGCTTCCGTGCTTAGGCCCTGGCCAAAAGTAGACGGCCTCATGCTCTTTGCATCCCTTGCGTCTGTCCTCGTGAGCACAGCGTGTCTGGTGGCGCATTCCTCAGGGGGACCCGTGCAATGGGGAACGGGGGTAACGGTTTGAAGGTATTTGGACATTCCTGGGTGCCAAGTGAAGGGCTGGTACAGTCTCTTTGTTCTTACATGGTGTGCAAGGATGATATAGGACAAGGTAGGCACTAAGTATTACTATGAAAGAAATTGCTATAGACCGGGTAATATGCCATGCCAATAGTAAGTGCAAGCCCAAGTTATATCAGGCAGCACCTCCGTATACTGTCTACACCGAACATAGAATAATGGGAGAATAATCATCGTAACAGAGCCCAAGGCCCAAAGAACAGTTTTAGTATCAAATCATGGTAATACACATTAGAATATACAAAAGGAAATCGTAACATCTCCCTAGAACACAAAGAAAAGCGAGGGTCGAGCTTTTGGCAAATGTACGTAAAGGGTTCCATCAGCAAACCCGAGCGCGAAGGGGAATCATGAGTATAACAAAAAAGAAAGAAATAAAAAGGAATCGAGAAAAGAAACTCGTGATAATCGTAAAAATGCAAAGGGTTGTTCCCTTATTTCAGTTGAGCAAGTTGTTCACACCCATACGGGTATCACGAGCAGGCTCAGATCTAGAGCTCCAGGGCTTAGGCAGATCCACAGGTTGGTGCCATGAAGCCAAAGTAGGCTGGTGGCCCATCCAACGCTGTGAAGAAGCAATCTCAGGCAAAGAATCCAGCGAGCGGGCCGGATAACTGGGCGAGTCGTCGAGGACATGCACACTAGGCTTGCGGATTTCATACTGCGAGCGCAAGTCGACAGGCAGAGGCAGGAGTTGCGGGGAGGGTAGGGTGCGGGGCGAAGAAGAGCAGACGGAGTTGTGGTCTGAGACCATTGAGGGTGGTTCGCAGGAGGTGGCGTGGGAGACGTCCGAGAAAGCCGGGGAGGTGAGGGGCGTTTCGATGGAACGATTGATGGAGGGGAGGGTGTAGATGGGCGTGAGCTGGCGGGCGGAAGAAGCCAGAGACTCCCTGCGAGAGTGGGAATATTGTTCAGAGATGGCAGACTCGATTGATTCGGTCCATGAGGGGCGGGATGAGAAACGGGAGCGCATTGGGCTCATTGCTGAGGCGCGGGTGTAGGGTGCCTCGATGCGGCCTGAGTAGGTGCGAGAGATGGTGGGGGTGGATAGACCGCGCTTTTTGCGGTTCATGCTTCCATTCCACCAGTTTTTTACTGCGTTGTCGCTGCGGTTGCCGAGACGGCGGGCGATCTCTGCCCAGCGCTTTCCCATTTCGCTGACCATGCGCTCGATCATTAGGCCTTCGTCAGCGGAGATGGGCTCCCTGTTCAGTGATGGCTTGAGGTTTTGGTGGAAGCGTTCGCGGCATTGTTTGGGCGAACGGTAGTGCATGTGTTGAGAGATGCGGACCCAGTTGTTAGGGCCTTGTTCCCGGACCAGTTGGGTGAGGAGTTGGTCTTCCTCTGGGACCCAAGGACCACGACGGTGCGAGGCAGGCATTGTTGGAGAGTAGAGGAAGAGTGAGGAGGAGATGGATGGTTCCAGGTGGAAGTATAAGTATCAGATCCGGGAGGGAGAAGTAGATTATAAGTCTCACGAAAGTATGATATAACACCTTGTTTTAGCCCTGGAGGTACTTCATAACTTAAGTACCAGGGGGACGGGTCCAAAAGGAAAAGAAAAAAAGAAAAAGAAAAGAAAACCAGGTCCCGCTATGGAGATCACGATCCAAGATCTCGGAGCTGACAGTTCGGAACAATACAGGTTAGATATGAAATCAAATGAATAAAAATACAGACTATTGTAATCTATAGATCGTGGGGTGTGGAAAAATGCTCCGTAGGGATCTTCAGTACCGGGAATTCGGGCTGAGGAAAGACGCGTAAAACAGCGATCGGAGTGATCGACCCTGAGCCCTGATGCTGGAATTCCAAATCATGGCGCTAACGCTAAGCGCTTTTTGGATTTTTTTTATATTTTCTTTTGTTCTCTAGGTGTCTCTCTTTGTTTGAATCCCAACGTTGTGGTAGAAGAAAGCAACGAAAAACATCAGATACAATCCTAGTCTCCATGAACAAAGCAGACCTTCTTAGATCCTTCATCATTCTTCTATGTCCTATATACGAAGGATGTTTGCGTGCTAGACAATCCATGGATGTTTCGATATCCTACCATGGTTCTATGGTCCATGCACACCTGTGGCAGAAAGGGGTCAACTCCAAAGCCAAAACCAGCCAGGGGCAGATCTAGCTTCCGAAATGTGACAAGCGGTTAGACGTCGCCAGTTTCCACTCAGCCAGCCATGCACAACACTTCCAAGCTCGATGGTTTCCCGATCCATGTGCAATCGGTCAACTCCGACATATCATTGGCTCGATCGGGGTTCCTCTTCGAACTTTGCACTGCTAATGATCTGCAGTGGAGTCCGTGGGGTTATCATTGACAAATTTTGCCAGAAGATATAGACAAAATTGATTTTGGTTTCAATAGTATGGGGAAGGCGGTGCCTCCATGCGCTTGACAGGAAGCTTCGGTCGACCCCGAACAACACCGAGTTATGCCTGAAGACCTAGATCGAGGATCTATTTCTTATTTCCTATTCTTTAACCTGGATTTCAGATTCCATATTCCCTGTCTTGCTCTTGATACTATCGACTTTTGCAGATTTTAGCTATGTTATGTCCCACGGGTGCCTTGCAGCATATCCATGGGTTCAATGCCATATGGTTCGAACCGTTAGAACCATGGAACGTGATGTTTGCTTCCCTGGTCTCAAACTACCCTGGAGACCTCATCGAGTTGACTTAGGCAGAATTCAAAACCCAATTAAGGATAAATAGGAATATGTTAGCACCCGCATGGGCCACCTGCCACCTGTCACTGACAGTTGAGCGTGGATCTCCATGATGCCACAGGGGCATAAGAAACAAATAGTACGGTCAAAGCATATTGCTTACGTCGAGAAGGGGAGCACTGTACGACTACCCACTGTTGTACAACCAGTAACTAAAGTATCGGCAAAGACATCTCCATCCCAGCAACCGGGATACACTTGGGAACGACAGCCGCTAGACCCCAACGGCACAAGCAGCAATATAGATCAATCTATATCCCGTCTCTTCAACGCAGCCCACAGACTATTCCCAGTCTATACACTGGTGTACCAAGTAAAAACGGATGCATCAGAGGGCGAGATCTGAATCGATGGAGGGATCGACGTAAGCGAAGCCTCCAGACTACCTCGTTAGGCATGTCGCAGCTGGGATCTCCACCCGTGGAAACCGTTAAAACGCACGCCACACTCTTTTTTTGCTTTTATTACCAGATGGCAGTAGAGACACTGCACAACAATAGCTGTCTAGGGTGAAATAGCATTACAATACAGCAATTTATATAGAGGATAAATACTTCAGACCTTACATGCATGCGCTAGTCAGATGATTGGTCCCCCCAGTATTTGTCATTGTTAGTGGGACCGCCAGTTCGGTTAAGGATAGGCGGGTATGGGCGTCTCTCCTAAATCTTTATTTTATGATCATTTGATTATTCTACGATGGACTCCGTACTGAGGAAGACTGATTCGAAAAATCATGCCTACAATGTATCCAACTACGTAGATTAAGTAGTTTAGACGAGGTTCTACGTTGTATAGCATTGAAAGAAAAACTGTGGAGACTTAATCAATTCCCCCTTTTTCCAAGTATGAGAGGGATTGTGAAACATGCCAAAACGAAAGACACCCATGACCTCTTGTGTCGCCATGTGGACAGTCCTCGTGTGGTCAGCTAGATCGGATTTCCATACTCCTGGGAAAACCGTTGTTGAAAGGATGAACCCGTCGTCCTGGGATGCAACATCGACTAGGGTGTACCCGAGATTGGACCTGTCATTTGGTTTTTTCTTTGTTTTATCGATTCTAAATTATTTACCATTTACTCAGAACAGACTATTGTGCCCCCCTCCCCCTGGTCGTTCGCCAATCAAAGACACGGCAAGTATTTGAGATTAATCCTTGTCGGTGTGCAGGGATCACCGTTGATCACGTAGTCCCGTGCACTCGAGTTTATCGGGTGGTCTAGTCTCGTACTCTTATGTTGTAGTTAGTAGGAGAAAGGGACAGCGGGGATAACAGAGATTGATAGGCCGAGAGGCTATCAGTTGTAGTATATATGTTAGAACAACAGAACAATAGAAGCCCCAATATCACAATTGACAAATAACGACCAAGTGAAAGCTCGGGGTACCGGCAAAAGTGGAGCGAACGGTCTCGCAGCTGCTTCCTGACTGTCGGGCCTGCCGCATGGCTTCGACAAGGCCCGAGCACTGCCCCTTTCTGACAGTCACGTGGCTCACAATATATTGTAGTATGGGCATTCGGGTCTCGATTGCTTCGATTACAGCAAGACTATAGAGAGACTATTATGTTTGTTGTATAGTTGTAAGACGATCTCCATTGTTCCAGGTCTCCATTATTGGTCATTAGCACCAGGATGTTTAGCTCTAGTAGCCCAAAAGGTCTTACCCGTCAGGCAATGGGTACATTTGTGACATGTTGCATCATCTAGAAGTATCAGAGTAACTGTACATGGTATACGACGGGAGTACAACTGATCCACCGACAGATAATACATAGTAGTGTTAAAAAGGGAAGACTAAGGACTCAATCCGTCCCCTCCCGGGGTTACAGTACAGCCAAGCTGTACATAGACTACGGAAGAAGTGATGCACTTGCATGGAGAAAAGGTGGATTAGAATTCTTATTTTGAATTTGAATTTGAATTTGGATATATTCCAAGGTCCAAGACACAGCCTAGGCCCTGATTGGTCGGCCACCATCTCGGGCTTCAGATTTCGGGGACCACTCCCATGGAGCCCGATCTGTGGGAAACCGTTTGGGCCTATGCTGTGACACGAGATGATGTACATTACTGTTTTAGCCCCTCAGACCGTCACACATCCACTTGAATTGACTTCCATGTTATCGACTTATGTCAATACCAACTACCCAGTACGTGTACCGGGTCCACCGTTGAACCTACCTGGGCACATCGACGGGAACCTGCTCCGTTGTATCGGTGATACGATCTGCACGTCCAGATGTTCTCAAACGTCAGCTTGAACCTTAGGTAGGAAAACAGTGAAGCGATTACAATCCGTTTAGAGAATGACATGAGTACGGGCCATCTGAAGGCCCCGCTCCACGACAACTTGAAGATCCCTAATTCTGAAGCTTCTAGAGCGAGGAGATGTGCAAGTCGCCAATTACTTCCATCCGATAGTTCCAGTGACAACGACCTAATTACTATATTCCCCGAATAGACCATATCAGAATCAATAAATAATGCCATGTAACCATGATCCAACTTAGGAAGGAGTCTGAAAATTGAGTACCCGACATACTAAATCCTGGGTGTGGCTTTTGGTTTGTCTGATCCTCATCACTATCACATCCCTGCAAATAATCAATTGGTCAGGTGTTTGCGGAAATAGGTACCGGACCGTAGAACCGGACACGTTTGGGTTCGAAAGGTTGTAAGTTAGCTCGTTGTTAGCGCCGGTAGCAGGAACATGTTTCCACGGGTGATTTTCGTTTCTCATAGCGAATTGCATACCTAATTGAGATATCGGAACTGATCTAACATACGATAAATTTCAAGGTTGAATAACTACAGTATTGTGTAACTATTTGAACTTCGTGAGGTGGTTAACTGCCTAACTATTTGATACAGTTAGCTATCTCTGCATCTGCATGACAACCTAATGATAGTCAAAAACAACCATCCATCTCCCCTTACCCAGTAATCCAGACAAAACCAGCAGATATCAAAAGAAACTCCTCGTAAATAGTAACAGCCACACTCATCCAGCGGCTAATCGACCGGTCCAACGCCTCAAATCGTCACCGGCGTACGCCACACCAGTCACATGGCCCCATAGCCGACACAGCCATCCTACACGATCCGGAGCCGGAGATACATTTATTTCATACATAGTTAGCAAGTGCCAAGCGGGGCCGATCAATATGACACCGCACATAGGCAGCCACAGGGCAGGATCCGGGTCAGGTCCGGCGTAGGGCTGGTGCCAGGTGAGTGCTTGTCGTATAAGCTGTTGCCTCTGGCAGGCGTTGCGAAGCGAGCGGGCTTACTTGACAACGGGTTGAGACAGGGCCGTTGATGCAAGGGAACGGCTGTTTGGTTTTGTTTCTTTTTCACGTTTTGATGAAGGGGTGACCCCGGGTTTGAGGGTGCGAGGGGGTATCCTTGTTGGTTTGAGAACCTTGGAAGTTTTGGGTTTTGCTGAAAAAGGGCTGAGTTTATGATTGTTGCCTGTAGGGCCATGAGGCTGTTTGACTTAATTAATTGAAGGGCTCATTTAGGGTTCTCGTGTTGATCATCGACGCCTTCATATGCATTGTACATCCTGATCTTCGTCGGCTAAACTATCCTAACTATAATTCTTCACGGACCATGTAGCTACTTGTCAGGCCTGATGTTTGGCTTTGACATTACTACATTTATCTAATCCTGTTGATGAGTCAGACTTCTCTTGATTCACCTTTGAGTAATACACATACCCCCGAAATTTCCAAACCAACACCCATCAGCCGAGACCAGACCCCGAAACCACGCACAAAACCATGTGGAAAACATGACTGGCAACCCGCAGACACGAAGCCGGATACGTGCATCTCCTATCTCCCCGCAAGGGGCACGAGCACTCTGATTCACGGGGTATTACTGCCATGCTGTATCGACCAGGAGTTACGTACATCAACGTGCACTGAAGCACGTAGTGTAGGGATGGACGTCTGAGCGAGGTTCATGAATCATCATTACCGGTCCATGTCGCTGTTTCAGTACGGTGGCCTGTGCTATGCGTAACGGGGCCGAAGGCGTGGCGTGGCGTGGGCTGCTTTTGAGCGCATATCCTGGTTCATCCTCTGTCACGCGTGAGTTTTCGGGGCTTTGAAGGCGTTGATCTAGACCTAGAGTTGGATTTAAGGTTATAACGGGCGCCTGGTGGGCCGTGGCTAAGAATCGGGATGTTGGTCTTTGGTCTCTGTGAACGGTAGACTTCGTAGGGAAGAGGGTGTTGTCGAACACGGAGCTGAGATAAAGATCAAGGAGATGTGTGACGCGGGAGATGATTGTTGGTAAGCGGTTACGTAGGTAGACGTGTGCTCAGACCCATCAGGGTAGGGTCTCGTTTCATACTGCCCTTGGTTGTCTTAGTGTTGACGAATGTCTTAGGTTGCGAGTGAGGGCTGGGACGGGCAAGCCTATTGGATGTTGAGATGATGTACAGATCAGCAACAGGGTTATAGGGGCTGCAGTCACATATGCCTTGGAGCATGGTGGAATTAGGGGCTTCCTGTCCAGGTAAGCAGCAGGTGCCAGGTCATATGCCCGATGAGACTGCACTGTTTCCACATACAGGGTATAGAGCGCACCATCTTCCAGAAAGCATTGACGGGTTCATGTTCGCCTTGATGATACAGAGCAGCGCTGCGATCATTGTGACGAGCCCGGGCAGGCTAGTGAAGGTGAGGCGGAGAATGAGCTACGTAGCAAGTGTTCACTCTCCGCGCTACGTAGCTTATTCTCCGGCCTCACCTTCCTTAGTCTGCCAGGCCTCGTCACACTGATCGCAGCGCTGCTCTGTATCATCGTAAAATGTCGCCGTACGTTGTTCAACTGAATTGCAAATCGTAGAGAAACCATGAAAACGGTGTAGGCCAACAGCACTGGACACATGCTGTGTGGTAGATTCCCTCTGCTGTTCAGTTTATTCAAGAGGAAGAGATCCAAAGCCTACATGTTCTCGAAACCGAGAATGCCCAAGTACAAATGAGAGAGGATAACGCCTGCCCAGGAGATCCGACAGGCTTTCTCTTTCGTATATGTCCCAATGTACTGATAAAACACCAAATGCAACAAGTTGTTTCAGTACAAAAATGGCCCAGCCCGAAACCTAGGGCTGAGCATAGCAGGGAAAACGTAAATGAGACCCAAACGCAAAGATGTAGAAAGAACAAAAAGCGAAGTAGGAAAAGGGACAAGAGGGGGAAAAAAACGCTCAAGGGGTATATTCGCAGTGCTCATCATAACCAGATATCGCCTTCTTCGCCGTTGACCCACTGCGCCCAAACAGCCTCATAAGCATTCTCCAAATCACGCACCCAGCGCGTTGTGTCAAAGAGTTTATTCTTATATCGGTCCTCGAACAGCATCTGTCGAATATCTACCAGCCGGCCATGGGATTGACCCTGACGACCAGGCTGCAGATCCAGACATAGACGAATAGCTTTACTCTCGTAGTCTTCGTCTGACGAGGCGATGAGATCTTCGCGGGCATGCTGCCCAGCTTCGGTATTGGGAAGCGCACTGCTGAGTATACTGCTCGCCATGCGCGAGCACATCTTGTATTTGTAGCGCGGTAGGGTGAGGAGCGGGGTGCCGCTCCAGAGAACGTCTGTAGCCGTCGTGTGGGCGTTGCATTCTGGCGTGTCAAGAAACAAGTCTAAGATTTTCGCTCGCGCGATATGTGTGTTCTTTGGGGCTACATCCGTGAAGATGATCCGGGATGCTATTTCTTCGCCGGCCCAGGCTTTGGCGGTGTCTCGGAGGTTTTGTTCGCCTGTGTCCGGGAAGCGGAGGAGCCAGAGAACAGCCTTGGGGACTCGCGCCAATATGCGCAGCCATGTTCGGAATGTCGTCGGTTCAATCTGGAAGCGGATTAGTAAGGTAAATCGAGGTGAGGAGGGGCCGTGAACTGACCTTGTATAACTGATTGAAATTTCCCAAGATGATGGTATCGTCACTCAGATTGGGGAACAGCTCTTTGCGCATCTTCCAACGCCGGATTTTCTCGTCTCCCCATGTGACGTGTTTTTCACTCGCATCCGGAGCACTCTGTCGGTGATCACAGCAGAAGAAGGTATCGCGGGTGAAAACAATCTTCTCTGCGTAAACCCAATCCTCGAGTTCCTCACCATTATCTGGTTCCAAGAGACGGTCTTCGATCCGTGTAGTGCGTCGTCCAGGACTCAGTGTCTCCGGTGGGATAGAGAGCTGGTCAGCCAGAATATAGTCGCACCACTCAGCACCGAGGGTGCCTGCGAAACCCATGAACGACATGTGAATAGGAGCCGGGCGTGCAGCGAATACCTCGTTACGAGCCCCCCGTGTGTAGCCATTCAAGTTCACCAAAATGTGGATGCCATCCGCAACAATCTGTTGAACCAATTGATCAACTGGCCACCCACTCGCATCGTGAAACACGGGAGCCTCTTTCTCAATTTGGTGACGATGCACTGATTTGTCGCTGGGCGTAGTAGCGTAACAATATGACTTGACCCGGGACTGATCATGCAATCCAAACACAGACTGCATCAAATGTGCAAGAGGATGGTTATTGAAGTCCGACGACACATAACCGACCCGGAGGTATGGAGCAGGCGGCGAAGGTGGGGGGAAGACGGTAGATGGAAGCCACGGCAGACGCAGAGTTGATGTCGAAATCCGTAGTCCATTGCGCTGAGAAATCTGACGGATTTGTTTCGCCGACAGGGGAGACGTAAAGGTATGGAAAGGCAAAACAGTAGGAGCGTTCGGCGCAGAAAGACCTCCAGGTAGTTGGGGTCGATGGTACTTGGAAGCAGGATAATCTTTGCCGTAGACATATCGATCTTGATACCACTGCCATGTAAGCGATCGGATAGCTCGCTCAATAAGCCGTACAATTCGAGACCCTTCCCATTTCTGTCCGGCCCATGACTCGAAGAGCTTCGCCAGAGAGATCTTTGAGTTAGAAGCAAATCGGGTAGACAAAGCGGGAGCTAATTGCAGGCACAATTGCTCCGCTGTGGTCCCAGACGATAATACGCCACGGCCCCAATACTCGCCTTCTTTGAGCTGTCGATCGACAATGTCAACTACCCGCTTGATCCACCCAGAGCCAACGTCCGTGATAAGTGAATCTCGAAGCTCCCCTTTATCGTCAACGTGCCATCGGTCGCGGAAGCCACGGGCGTTGGAAATGCCACCCCGGCCCACCCAGTTGCAGACAGAGTTCAAGGCATTGGCTAATCCGCAAACAGCCTCAGCGAACTCGGGGTTAACTTTGACAGCACGTCTGTAGTAGACAATGGCATCGTTGACCTTGCCACTATCCTTGACGGCATTTGCCAAGTTTGCCAGGGCGATGTCGAAATTGCCATCACAAAGAACCGCCTGTTCGTACATTTTGATGGCAGCATGAAGCTGTCCAATGTCTTTAAGCAGGCTGCCGAGGTTGGTATAGAGATGGGCATGTCGCGAGTCGAGCTGTAGGCCATAATTGTAATATGCCAGGGCCAAGGATATCCCACTTCCAGGCACAACGCCTGGAACGTCAGGATGCTGAGTCTCCCCATTCGGACGTACCAAGCCTCTCGCGGGACGATTATTTTGAATACCAGCCAGTAGGATACCCACATTATTGGCGGTGGATGGGCTAGGTTGCAAGGAAAGAGAAAGATAATAGAGAGCCAAAATCTCGCGGACACCAGGAGAAGAAGACCTTGGTGCTCCTGACGAGGCCCCGTTGGACATGCCATCCTGGTAAATTTTCGCCAGCGAAAGAAGGGCATTGCTGGTGGTGGAAGTGGCTGCATTGCGAGAGATACCCTCGGTGACGAATTGGAGACCCGGCGGCATGCCAGCTGCTGGGAAAACGAGACGGGCTGTCTTCAGCGCTCTGTCGGGATAAAGTAGAATACTCTCTTGGGACTCATGCTCTGTTTGCGGGTATCCATTGCTCGATGCGCCAGAGAAGGCAGCGAAAATTTGTTTGATGATACTTTGAATGCCATGGCGCCTCCGACCGGCAGCGATAAGAACTGCGTCCTCGAAGGCGGCGGCGGCACCTGCATTGTCACCAAGAGCATAGAGCATGTTACCTTTTGCATGAACCAAAGCAAGCATTCTCCCGTTCTCTGCACCTGGGATTGCATATCCACTGCTTGCGAACCCAAGGGGCTTGACATCCGGTGAGCGGGGCTCAGTCCCTTGGGTTCGTCCCATGTCATCATCATACTCGAAAGAGGCTTTGTCGTACATGCACACATCAGACACGTTGCTCTCGGCATCACTTTCGGTTTCGCTGGCGAGTTCATCCGTCTTGAAACAATCGCCATCTTTTGGATGACGAAGTGCACTCTGAACAAAATCAATGATATTGACGGCTTCCTTGCATCGATGGCCATTGCAGAGTAATCCAATCAGGTGTTCAACAGCCTCGAAGAAACTCGGCCGTAGTTTCACAGCGCGCAGCCAATGTTGCGACGCCTCCTCTCGGCGATCGAGTGCCAAAAGGGTGGCTGCGAGGTTAGAGATAGCTTCCACATGTCTAGTCTCGTTAGTATCTGATCATGACACAAAAATGAAAGATGAAAACTCACGTCGGGTCACGGGCTATGATCCTGTTGTTCCATCGCAAGGCCTTGTGATAATCACCTAAGCCATAGGCTAAGCAGCCGCCAAGAAGCATTCCATCGATCCACTCCCAATGGCTTTCCCCACACAGATGGGACAACATGTCCAACGCAGACGCGGCATTAGACATGGGCGAGCCTTCATTAAACAAAGAGCCACGAGCCCTGGTAAAAGGGGACACGCCCACAGAGTAGCCCGTGTCTCGCACTCCAAGCATGTGAGTGTCTGAGCCTCTGTTATGGGCGAACTGGTTTAGGGAGGGGCGGCGTGTCTGGGGACGGGAAAGAAGTGTAGGATGTGTCGGGTCATTCGACCGATGACTGCCCATGACATGGGCTTTCTGGCGTTGCAGGTCATATTGACTTGATGGGTAACTGTTGTGGCGGGTGAGATCAGGAGCAGGGGCTTGTGAAAAGTCCAGGCCCGGTTGCCGTGGGGGCTTGGGGTATATGCTCGGTTTTAAGAATCGGGGATGGCTCTCAGCAGTGCCATTGGAGGCGCTGTTGCGCCGGGCCTGATGGATAGTTGCGAGGAGGTCAACGTAGACACCATGAGCCCAAGACAGGACTTTCTCCTTGAATTCCGTGTTGACTGCTACCGCGGGGCCCGGAGGTTGTTGGAATCCATGCACGGGTGGATGAGCTGACCAAGCATTTGACTCGGTGACTAGTGGCTGCGGCGGAAAGTTTGACGGAGGACGATTGGCACGGGTGTGGAAAGGGAGTTGATCAGAGTGGCGCGGTGGAAACTGAGGTTTCATCAAAGGGTCCTGCGTAGGTAGGCCAGGCATAGAGTGGCCCCATGCAGGTCCCTGCTCGGAGGGGCCGCCTAGGGGAACCTGGGCTTGGTTGAAGACGGGCTGGTTAAGGTCATAAAGCGGTTGCGTGGGCTGCTTTCCAAAGAGTGTAGGAGTATCGAAACGCGCATCACGGAATGCAGCAGGGCGATATGGAATATACACTCCATCTGGCCAATATGGACCGAAAGGCCCTGTGCCCGCGGACGCGGTGGGTCCCGAGTACGACTGGAGGGTTGCAGGCAAGACCGTGGGCACGTACTGCCCGTTTTGCAATATAACCCGCTGGGATCCCTGTGGTGGCAGATTTTGGTTCAACATCGAGTCCACTCCAGGCGGGTAGTTGACTGGACGGACCCAGCTCGTTCCATTTGCATCTTGCACAACTTCTCCAGATAATGCATTGCCTGCGGAGTCATTCTTGAAGACTGGAGGGAAGTTCATTTGCTTGGTGGCTGTCTGATCCATCATGGACTTCCAGCTATCAGACTGCATCCCCGGTTGCGGGGAAATAAACTGGCCTGATTCCATCGGTGACACCAAGATGTGCTTGGATGCTGGTAGTTGGACGGTATCGCCAAGGGTACCATCGTACCCAGCAGCCAGAGTTCCGTTGGGGGTTTTCCTCCTCAGCGTATGTTCCGCGATATTTGCGCTGGATCTGGAACCGGGGCCATCGCGGGGATCGAGACGTTGGACGGGATGGGGTAATTGGAGGCGTGATCGTGATGTCGGATTAAAGAAGGGTTTTGAGGGGTCATGAGGAAGGGCGAGATTTGGGTCGTTGGCATCGTAAATGGAGTGATTGTGGGATTCGGTGGGATGGTGTATGCGGTGGTGCGGTTGGACCGATGGAAATGGAGCGACGGTCGGAAACATCTTTTCTTCTCTTGATCCAAGGACGGGGATCGGAATACCTCGAGGCCGACCAGCGACAAGGGGGGTAACCGAGAAAGGCTCAAACGGGTCGATGGAGTAAATATTCAAGTAGCATCCTTGAACCGTTTCCTACACCTCATTATGTGAAGCCAGTCGACGCCAATTTGGATGAAGTTCAGCCAGTGGCTTCAGTTGCGGGTAACAAAAGTTGAATTTAGGATATCGTCATCGAGCAAGTGGAAGAATGTGTAATGAGGTAGAAGTAGGGGGAAGATCCAAAGAAAAGGGGAGATCTGAGATGCAAGGGAGAGAGCAAAAAGGTGTAGAATGTCCAGCTCACGATGCTGGTGTCCGAGACGGTCGGCCAATAAAACAGGATCTTGGCAGTGCGAGGGGGGTGGAGCGTTGGATCGATGGGATCAGGGGTGATATCAGATTGATTTATGTACGGAGTACACAGTACGGAGTAGATTGTACACAGTATTGGGGATGTGAGAAATTTAGAGAGGTTCACAGAGAGAAGGAGATCGACTTGAGAAGAACAAAGCTGAAGGTCTGAAAGGTGGACACGGTAGCAGTGGGTGGATTCAGGTGGGGGGGAAAGAGAATGGGGAAGATGTGAATATAAGAGGAAAGTCAAAGGTACAACATACTCTGCGTTTGCTACGATACATAACGATTATCTCTATCGCTCTATTAACTGCGTTCTACATAGTAGCAGTACATTAGCCCACGATATACTGTGTACACTGCAAACTGCAATTCCTCTGAAATGTGAAATGTAAAATGTAAAAAACTAGACCATATTCCTATCTCCACTTGGCCCACTCGATCCAACGGCTGAACCCTCTGGAACTCAGAAAAGCTGTGGAGTCATTGGTTCCATCGCGGCGACTAAATGGATCGGTGACGCCCCGAGTCCCGTTCGGTGAAGTTGGCTGAACCTTCCTTTTGTTTTTTGATTGTCACAACTTCTCTGCGTATATCACACTGTAGAGCCGCCGTGCAGGCGTGCACACTTCTGCTCTGTTCCTTCCTGCCAGACCCATTTTCCGCCGCCTCATCTCATCTCTCCGATCATTGCCTATCTGGGATAATTCTGGGGTTGCTCACCAGCATACCCAGTACTCCGTACAATCCCTGCAGTTCTTAGCTTTTGGCTATTCTTTTTTTTCCTTTTTTTATTGAACCTACTTTGATTCGATATGCAATACTCTCTACATCGTACATTGACTGTTTCCAGGGGCCATCGTACGCCTGATCTCCAACTTCCATCAGCATATCTACAACGTACAGCTCATTTTGCACATCCATACCTACATCTAAAAGACACGGTCGCACTGGGGAATATTCAAACCCACACCCTCTCAGACTTGTTCTTCCGTAAAGTTCCACGATCGCCCTGTCATAGGTCAGAGATCGACCAGTGTGTCGCATCCTTTCTTGGCTTCTTGGCCTGCACAACGTTCCTGTACAATTGCGGCTCGGGTGGTACAGCCACACCAGACTGATAATCAAGAGATGTCTAGACCAGATCAGTCCTTTGTCTCTGGGATCTGTAACAAAACTCCAGCAAAAAAAAGAAACACGAAGATCAGCAGTGTAAGAAAATGAAAATATCTAAATATCCCCACTTAGCATTCAACCCCCCATGCGATCCAAATATCACTTCACACTTGTTCCAAACCCGTCGACCAAACACAGCTCGTAGCAGAGCACATCATGGATCAGCCCCCACTTCGGTGTGGATGAGCCTGCATATCCTTTGATCACAACGGACGAGGATCATCGGTGGAGCACTTGAGTCCCTACCCGCTAAGATCAGTGCTAGGCATCAATCTCATGAGTCATTCTACATTTTTCCAACTACAACATACTAATTGTACATCGTTTATGTTATGTCTGTGACTGCGACATGGACATCTCCAGTAGCACTGGGTGAGCAATGAAACACACCCTTTTGAATCCCCATTCAAAGCCCTCGAATGGAAATTACATCTCTCGAATGGAGCTTACATCTCGTGGACGAATTTTCATTGGTGCGCCGGGGCCCGGAAGGATACGAGCTGGTTGGCTCGAGGGCCCCTGTTTCGTGTAGCGGCCGTTGCGATGTTTCAGACTGCAGAGGGGGGATCAAATGCATCACAGGGCTGGCTATTTACAGACTCGGTGTGACAGGTACTGTGTAGTAGGTTATCGTTTATGATAATGGTCAGTCCTCCATTGTATACTGTACTTGCAAAGATCATTGTCGTGGACGGACTTGGTCATTATGTAGGTTGGTGATATATATCTCCGCCTCATTTGACCACCGGGCTGTAATGTGCCTGAGTGACATGCCCGCATCTTACGGGAGGTATATATACACGTCCTCATTTGGTTAGAAAATGATGGGAAAAAGGCATTAGATTGGGAGGACGCTCGGTCTATCTATGTGGAAACCCCGATAAAACATTTGAATGTATCCATGAGATGGAACATCCATAGGAAGTTCTCGAGTAAGCAACCCAATACGACATTTCCGTCCCTGCCCCGTGTGCCAGAGAATGGAAGCTCAGCATCACGCTTCACAATAATCCTCCATCCTCCGGAACAAACGCATCCTTCAGCTTAGTGAGCGAATCTAATCGAACGATAACTATGGCCTGTACATTTGGACATACTGTATGCGTGCTGGCAGCCCGCATGCAAAGTGGTCTGGCTTGGTGTTGATACATTGTCCGCCGAAGTCTTCGGTGATACACCACTAGTGCAGGGCGTCGGTACATGGACATGTCAATATGAAAGTAGAACCTGTACTCAGGAATACGAAGTAAAGAAGTGGACCGATCAAATGTGCTGAATTGATAGCTAACTGAGCTACAGCCTACGAGGGCAGACAAATAGATAGCATCCGCGAAGAGATGTAGACCCGATGTATGGACCACTGTACCCACGGAGCAAGCTCCAAGGATACCGCGGTGAGTAATGGGACTGGTTTCCTCTTCCCCACTTAAAATAAGCCTATACCACGTTATGATATGATCAAACCCCGTAGGGAAAGAACAGTAAGGGCCAGAGTGTTGTGGGGGTTCCATCCAAAGACGGACTGTCGGCTGCGCCGGGCATAGCCTCCCAGTATGCTCCTCGCCATAGGGGAAGGCGAAGAGTATCATGAAAGGAAGTAGAACGCGAAAAAGAGAGGAATACAACCGGAGAGAACGAGAAAAGAACAGCGAGCCGATCAATTTGTTCAGGATACTCGCGAATTAGGAAAGGTATCATAGGTCATGACTCATGAATATTTTGTTGGTCTGGAAAACCATTCGTATTCTGCAACTAGCATCTCAGCATCTCAGCATTACGAGAGCACGCATTAGAAATCAGATAGGCCTCCTCTTTTTTTGAGCATTCAAGAGCGAATAATTTATTCCTCGGGAACTGCATACACTGTTAGCATTGAAGCGACCCTAGACAGTACTGGTGAAACTCACTGTCTATCTCGCCAGCCTTGACGTCGTCGGAGACATCCTTGGGGCTGCGGCCATCGACCTGGCAGCCGACGGAGAAAGCAGTACCGAGGATCTCAAGGACAACACCCTGGAGAGACTTGGCCATGGAGCGAGAGCGCATGGTGCGGGCAATCTCGATGATGTCATCCATAGGGATGGACTTGGAGTGCTTGATGTTCTTCTCCTTCTTGCGGTCACGGGGAGGCTCCTTGAGGGCCTTGATGACGAGGGAAGAAGCGGAGGGCACAACCGAGACGGCGGCCTGACGGTTCTGGATGGTCAGGCGGACGGTGACACGGAGACCCTTCCAGTCGCCAGTGTTCTTGGCGATGTCTTCACCAATCTTCTTGGGAGACAGACCGAGGGGACCGATCTTGGGGGCCAGGGCGGACTGAGCGCCGACCTCACCACCAGTCACACGCAGGTGGCTAAGAAACAACAATTGTTAGGGTTTTGATTGCGATATACTGCTGGAGCGAGTCCAACAAGCTGCAGAAATTTCACTTACATGATCTTCACCTCATTGGGATCGAACTTGGGAGCTGATCAGAGAGGTAATATTAGTCGCCATCTTGCATAAAGCCAAGTAGATGATACTTACGCATGGCGAGTGCGAAAGGTAGTCGATCTTCCTTGGTTGCCGAAGAGGATGGTTGGAGAAGGAGAAAGGAAAGGAGCAGAAAATTAACTTGAACACTCGCTCCGCTAGCGTGGCCCACACTTGCTCAACTAAGCGAGTGACTTAATCGGGACATAGGGTATGATTATCGCATCACGTGATATTAACAGCCCTTATCGAGATTGCAGACGCATGCCCGTTTCGGCAATTGATTTATGCTCCCGAGTCCCGCGGTCACAGCTCAAGCCCCACCACTACTCCGTACATGTAGAAGAGCTCCACCATTTTCTACTGTGTACAAAGAGGTACATGCTGCACAAGATTATGATCGGAATCTCCATATCATGGTATCAATCCATTCAATCTACTACTATATCGCGTCAAAGGAGTTAAAATCACCGCTAAAGATACACAAGACCCGAGGGTCGATGACAGACCGCCCTTTCATGGCCATTGTTCATCACGCCTAGCTGGTTCCAGATACAGCAAGTCTAAGATAGAGTTAGCATGGAAGTCTAGACTCAGTATGAAAGGACAGCTCACTTCATAAGATGGTCCATAAACGTCTGGAGTGACACGTCGTCAGTGAAGATTGTCTGCGATGAGACACCGCCACCGTAGCCGCCTGTGGTGTGAGTGGTAGACGGGTTCAGCTTAGACAGCAAGAAACGAGCCTGAGAACCACCGGCATCACACACAATGAAACGGGGTAGAGGGAAACGGTCGGCAATGAGATCCTAAATGGTTCGTCAGTGAGAAAAGCGCAATATATCTCAGGGACGGTCGAAACAAACCCTTGCGTCCTCCTTAGGTTGATCAAGGAGCATCTTGAGGTTCTCGTAGCCTTCTTGCTCATGGTATCCGGCCTTTCTCCATTCGGCGATGATCTCACCGTGGAAAATGAGGATGTGGAAGAAGGTATCGAGGAGGAGAATGTGGGCTGGCTGGATAGAAGCAGAGTCCAGCAGCACTGGTTGGGCACCTTCTTGCTCCAAAGAGTATGAGTCGAGAGTGGGTTGGATCATGACGAGAGAATCACCGGCATCCTCGTGGTTCAGAACATGGCGGTAGAAGGCAGTCTCATCGGGCGAGTTGTTGAACACCTGCAGGAACTGACTTCGGCGGAGATGGAACATGAACTGAGGATACAAGGTGAAGTTCTTTTCCAACCGGAATGAGGTCGGGTCATCCTTCCGGTAGTCGGCGAATCGGGAGCAAAGCCTGATCAACATGCGGTCAACCCAGCGCAGGACATCTGGGCCATCATCAACCTCCGCCTTGAACACTGCAATACGGGCCATAAGGACAGCGGCAGCCTCCTGATCGAAGGACTGCGCCAGTGTCGGGTCACCTGCTGGCCCGCTCAAGGGGCGGGCAGTGGTGGTTACCCGAAGGTGGTAATGCCCAGATGAATGCTGATAGTATGTCAAGAATTGCATCACACCCCGCTGAGGACCGGGCTGCACAGCAGCTGGACCACCCTGGTTGGCGATCTCGAAGTAAATACCGTAGCTGGAGGATGGGTCCATTCCACACATCTTCCACGCGCAGGTGTTGCCGATGCCGCACTCTGTCTCGCCAACGGAGCTCGATTTCTTGTTCAGGGAGATGGCGTGACCGATCAGACCAGTCACCTTCAATTCCTTAGTTGTGAGCACCTCAAGGGATGCATTGAAGCCCATCAAGAGATTATCATTAGCATCCTTGTCAAACACGCGCACGAACGATTGCTTGAACTGCGAGGACGTGAAGCTATCTGTCAGAAGCATGTGACCTCCAGTATAGTTAGAGAGGTTCTTCATTTCCAGCAGACCGACTTGATCGAGACAACCAGCGAAGATATCAACAATGTGGCCATTGTTGGCAGCGCGCTTGGCAAGGGCATCGTAGAACTAGTCTTCAGTTAGCAAGAAAACAAAATACGCCCGTGTCTTGAGAAACCTACCTTGACAGCCTTCTTGTAGTATTTGATATTGTCCCGGTCGATGTCGTGGTGCGAACGGATAGGCTCCTTCAGCTCAGGCGAAACAACGTGGCCGGGGCCTTCAGTGGCAGCACCACTAGTGAAGGTCATAATGCGGCCTCCGGCATTCTGGAAGGAGGTCTCAAGAAGACCGACGGCAACGCTGAGGGCAACACCGGTGCAGCGCAGAGGACGCTTGTCGTTGGCCACTGGCCAGGGATCACGCTGCAGCTGCTCGAGAACATTGGTGATCTGGAACTCAGCCTGCTGAACCGGCATGAGGAAACGAGCAGCCGGGCCAAGGGGAGGGCGGGCAGGCTGTTGCGGGGGAACACCGGGACGCACGCCGCCGGCCAGGCCCAGCATCTCTTGGACCTGCTTGGCAGTGTAGTCCTTGCCGCCTCTGAAAACGTATGACTTCGCGCACTCAGTGTATCCGAGTTCGTGAACTTGAGCCTATTTCATTGTTAACAACATGTCGCCTGCCGCGTCAAGATCCTGGTTCCCTACCATTGTACCGAAGGTAATCAAACCAACCAGCGCATTGGGCGGCAAAAGAGACAAGCTCATAATGAGCGAGTCTTTCACAGCCTGCAGGCTGTCCTCCTCCTGGCAGGTATCGACGACAAAGACGAAGATTGGGGGAGCGGGGGCCGGTCGTGCCAATTGGTACTCGATTGTCGTGCTTTGAGGGTGGAGTTCGGGCGGTATCGTGTTCTCCGTGATATCCTTGTAGTGCGGAGGGAGAGGATTACGCGACAAACAGAAGGGGCAGATCCAGATTCGTGCGCGGACATCGACAGTGCTATTCCATAGTTAGTTCATCTTGCCCGGGGTGTATATCAGAGTATCATGTTACGGACGCATATGGGTTGAGCACAGCTCGGCAGGGCTGCTTGCAAGTAACGGGCTCATATTGAAGCAATGGAGCATCGGGCTTTTCCTTTAGAGGGGTGTAGACGGCGGCAATGGGAACGACGAGGCGGGAGGCTTCCTATATCAAGTCTCAGTGGATGATGCGGTGGAGGTCAAAGAACGATCACAATCACGAACCATGCGAGTGCTCGGGAAGGTGTTCCAGCTGAGCCTGATACCATCGCGATCCTCCACATCACTCCATTGGTCCTTCAGCGCTTCGTAATCCATCTTGTTGACGGGTGTTGCGGTACTCGGTCCTGTGTTGACCAAGGGAGGGGGTATTGCGGATAGCCAGAAGTCGGGAAATAGGAACCTCGGCGTTTATTTACTCCAATAAACCAAGCAAGAGAGCCTCCCTGAGCATAACCCAATCACAAAAGACAGCAGAGTCCCCGTTAATAGCTAGGGATTGAATGAACGAGATGGAGGAGTATGTTGTGTGGAGGTCCGGTCCGCGAGTAAGGCCAGGTTGCAGCACAGTTGGTCTCTACCGCCTCCCGGACAAAAACATCATTAAAACTCGGCTCTTCCGCGGTTTCTCTTCTCTTTTTCTTTTCTTCAATTTCACGCCGACCTACAATATGTGCAAACATATTATTATCGACAACTTCCGTCATTCCATGGCAAAGTTGTCTACTCGTTGAGCGGAGATCGACTTGACCCGTTGCTGGGCACCTGGATTTGAGAGGTCATTCTGATCCTTTCCGATTCTCTGGGAATCAGCTGTGGTCACACTCCCACACTTTATACCATAGTTTATAAAATAATGTATTATCTTCGTGCTGCAAAGTGACTAAAACTGCTTCGGAATGTGCTCGTATGACCAATGCTCCTTGTAACGCCCACTATGAAAATGATACACGTGAAAGTAGAAACAGCCCCGACATGACCTCATGAAAAATCAACATTTGAACAACGCGGTCAGGCATCCTTTGGAGGATTGGCCATCTGTTTCAAGAGGAAGCTGCGCTTGAAGTAGGTATTCGGATGAACGATTGTGTCAAGGTCAGTCTGACTCCATGTTCCATCATCCTTGACCCTCTTGATCTCGTTCTTGTGCGTTGCCTCAAACACTCGGTTGCATGCAATATGGTACCGCATCTTGCCAACGTCCTCGCGCACACCGCGCAGGACCTCTTTGTCATTAACACCAGTGGCTTGAAGGAAGCCCACCAGGTTATCCACCGAGTAATGGCGGTAAGGACAGCCGTGAGTCTGGCCAATGCCAGGATTTGAATCGCCAAGGATCTTCTGGCATGAATAGGGAGTATAACCCTTTCCACGGCGGTTCGCATCTCCACCGACATCACCATAGGCGTGACGAATGTTGTACTTGTATTGAGAGTTGAATTCGTCGTCGGTTTTGCCCTTGAACGCCTGACGCCAGAACAGAATACATTCTTCCAAGGACAAGCCAATGCCCTTCAAGAAGAGAGTGTACTGTAGTCGACCGAAATGCTTCAAATGGTTGTTCTTGCGCAGGTTCACGTGCAAGCTCTTCATGCACAGCGGGAAATGTTGCTGGGCCAGTTGGTCGATAGAGCTGGCCGTGATCGGAGTTCCGTCCACATATCCTTCGCTTTCCGAGTATACAGACTCGGCGCTGCCGAAATTCTTCGAAAGATGATTCAAAATGGGTGTCAAACGATCATCCTCATCCAGCCGGGGGAGGGCACGGCTTGTGAGCTAGAATCCAATTAGTGACGATAAATCAAACACCAAGCCAGTGCTGCAGACATACCTCGAGTGCGCGCTCCAAACGAGCCGTGAACTCGGCCATAATCATGCTTAGCTGCTCCCGACCGGGAACGTAAGCCTTTCCTTTCTTCAGGAACACCGAGCGTCGTTCGATCAGCTCAGGGACCTTCTCCCAGTCAACTTTGTACCAAGTCTCATCGTCTAATCGTCGCAGTCCTGGCGTAGAGCTAATCAAACTCTCTGCAATCTCTGTCTTCTCGAAGTCACCGACAGGTTCCCAATCGAGATTCAAGCTATCAATGAATGCCCGCTTTTCCCTCGAATCATCTTGCTGGAAACGAAACTTGAACAGCATGGTCTCCGCGCGAGCAAATCGTCGACGAAGGTCCTCGGTGGCCGAGAAGGCCAGCCGGAGGATGAAATGCGAGTAGTGGTCCTTTTGACGCTCATTCTGAAGACGAGGGTCTGCCGCGCCCTGTGACGAGGAGGTGTTGGAGGAAAGAGGAAGGAACTTTTGGAGAAGAGGTGTGATGTAGGTCGCGGTCTCGGCGGGGGTTTTATT
Organism: Penicillium bovifimosum; assembly: GCF_028826915.1. Classification (NCBI taxonomy): domain Eukaryota; kingdom Fungi; phylum Ascomycota; class Eurotiomycetes; order Eurotiales; family Aspergillaceae; genus Penicillium; species Penicillium bovifimosum. Next base: position 3,158,244 of record NW_026622711.1, read on the forward strand.
TCGATAAGAGCATGCTTCGATCTCGGCCAGAACTGTTTGGCATTAGTAAGTGGTAAGTCAACGTAGCTGCAAGTGTGCATACTCTTAAGTCTGTCAATTGCCCATTGCTCAAACTGTTCGAGGGTGATCTCCGCGGTAGGAGGTGTTTCGTAGATGTTCAGACGGTGGGCATAGTCCTGATGCTTGTATGTTGGAGTAGCAAATTGCCTTTTCTTGGGGTCAATAACAGCTCGTCGTTTTGGATCGATCCGATGGGCGTCTTGTCGTATCATGTTGAAGGTATTATGGTCGAGAAGCACGAATGTACAAGATCTCTCCGTTATCACTAAAGTGGTAAACGCGAACGCGTGCCACGCGCCGTAACACGTGATCTAGTTAAAATCACGTGTTATTTACATAATGCGGACCCGCCCCGGACCCGGTTCATGGGGTGCCCTGAGCATGGGTGATGATTTCCCCGAGTGAACAGAGCGTCTTGAATCTTGCATGTGCAGAGACATGTGAAAGTCTCACTGGGGCATACCGAACGAATATACGAGTACGGCTGTTGCATTTGATCTTCTTTCGCAAGTCAATGCTGTAGTCTTATTTACCATATCATATCGAACTTGCGTGCTGCCATATACATATAAGGTAGTACTAGTACCTTTGCCCTCGGAGCATTCACCGACGACCGAAAGGATCAAGCTCCCCCACAGAATCACATTCTCAACAGTCTTAGCACCGGGGAACTGCCACTGCTTATTCTCTAAACCCCAGTTTCACTCTCTTCTCCCCAAGTCCATTATGCTGTCTTGAATCCTCTGTCCAATATCTTTCCCGCGGTTCTCCCCGCCCCACAACATTTGAACCGTTGAGTTCCTCAGGAACAGCAACCCTAAACCCTCCACCCGAGTCACCGGCATTGCCATCAGATATAATGTCCACCGTGACAAAGCAGCTCCGGAAGGCTGCACGCGTCATTCTGATCGGCGCACCGGGAGTAGGAAAAGGCACACAGTCCGAGCGACTGCTAGCCCGATTCCCGCAATTAGCTTCAATCAGCTCGGGTGATCTGTTGAGAGAGAATGTGCGCCGACGCACACCCCTCGGTAAGAAACATCACCATCCGTGCAACAATTGCGCATAGTGCATTTATCTAACTCGAGTATAGGCCTGGAAGCCGAGGCCGCAATTCAGTCTGGCGAACTTGTCCCGGACTCGATGATCTTGAACTTGATCTCCAACGATATGAAATCCAAGGGCTGGCTCCTTCCGAAATCCGAATCCCCAGTACAATCTTCCGCATCTCTGTCATCTTCTTCTCCGGCCGGTATCCCCTCACCGGCTCACTCAGTCGATGCCTCCGCCTCGTTCATTCTCGACGGGTTTCCCCGCACGGCAGCACAAGCAACAAGCCTGGACGAGCTCGTGCCAGTGAACTTTGTCGTGCACCTTATTACTCCGCCATCAGTGATTCTCGCCCGCATCGCATCGCGCTGGGTCCACGAGCCCTCAGGGCGGGTATATAATACAGATTTCCATCCACCTAAGGTGCAGGGCAAAGACGACGTCACGGGCGAGGCGCTGACCCAGCGAGAAGATGATTCACTCGAAACATGGACGCAGCGCCTAAAAAAGTTCGAGGAAACAAGCCAAGCCCTCCTGGAACACTATGACCGTCGGCGGTGTCTCTTCCGAGTGGAGGGCGACAGCTCTGACGAGATATCTCCAAAGCTGTTTGCTGAATTTGAGCGGCGGTTCTGCTAAGAACCAATCATGGCCTGTATATTTACTCATTTTCTCGCATCTCTTCGATTATACGAGGAATCTTCAAGGCACTAATGCCCGTTCGCGATTGGCGTCTTATTGAGGGCAACACCACTCCAACCTATGTACAATTTAACGAAACATGGTTTATCATATTCAGCATCCAATATTCGCCTTGATCATAATCATCGCATCCCTTCCATAAACGTACAATGGGATTGCAACCACGCTGTCTCGTCCCATGCAAATATAAATACCAGAAACTCAGTGATTCAAAAATATCCGCTCATATACCATGTAGCCATAATCACAAGCGCAGCTTGCCAGTATCCTCCTATTTCCGCGCATTCTTCGGTTTTCCATTACTCTCAGGAGCAGGATCCTCCAACCCCATCCGAGTCTTATACGCTCTCGGACTCTCCCAGTCAGACCCAATCCGACGATAATCCTTCCAAAGCCCCTTAGCCCGCTTCTTAGCCCACCACTCAGCATTGCGATACTTTTTCTCCATCTTCTCGCCACCAAACTCCGACCCAACCTTCGCTTCGTAGACAGTTGCCAAACCGCGTCTCAGCATTTCATAAGAAACATCCCGCCGACGGAAGGGCGGGAAGTCGAAGGCGCGTCGGACGTAGACGCTCGCTACCACGCGCGAATATTGATCTTGGCGGTGGACGAGGGCGCGAACTCGCCGATTGGACAGGTAGGATGTAAGCCAGGCGTGCGCGTCGCGCGCGAAGGGTTGTTCGGGGCGGCCGAAGTGGGCTAGTTCTGGGGCGTCAATGCCGGCTAGACGGATGTGTATCTGGAGTGTAAATCGTGTAAGCTGGATTTAGTTCTCGAGTATGGGGTTTGTGGTGTGCATGGTATGCCGAAGTCGCGTTATGTCTGTGTTTGGCTGGGGAGTTGGGGAGAATAGGGTAGGTGCAGGGTAGCTAACGGTCTTATCCTTCAGATCCTTCTTTGCAGTGGGGACCTTTTTCCACGGTAGCCAGCCCCATCCAGCGAGACGGCCTCCGGGTGTGTGGAATATTCTGAAGTTGTCGCCGTCGCCGACGCTGGTGACTGGACCGAAGATGGTGCGCCGTCTGAGATATGAGGGCGAGATACTAGGCGCGTCGGGGATGCGGCGTAGGTATTTGCGGTGGAAGCGCACTGCGAGGAGGATACCGCTTGTTAGGACGAGAGTTGGAACCAGACTCCTGGGCTCTGTGAATGCTGCCCAGTCCAGGCTAGAGCTTGGGGTGTTTGCCGCGGAGGATTGCCAGGTGCTAGATGTGTGGTTTTGTTTGTCATTGGTCGACTCGGAGCTCCATGGCGGCCATCTCATAATGACCCATGCTACTTCTGTAGCAATATTTGGGGTGTGTGTGAAGGCTTTGGGGTGAGCGTTGTTGGGGTAGAAGATGCCCGTGATCCACGCTGTTTACAAAAGGGCCGATGGCCGATCCATCTGCAAGGTTAGCCGTTAGACCCCCGCCCTTGTCACCAACTACAATACCAACGATGTGAGCCAGTCCATACATGTATGTTGAGATCCCTGAGAATTTAAGGTTTACAACATTCACTGCATTCACTGCACTTCGAGATAAATTTACATTCAGGACGAGGCAGATAAGCAACTCATCGGCGGAACAAGACATTCGATAACCATGTACAGATCTATAATGGTATTTGATTTTTAGAAACATATGGTTCTAATATATCAAGTACTTCCAGAAAGCCAATGCCAGGAAACGTCTACACTGTTCAAATTCAAAAGAATCCCCAACGAGATACTGTGTACATACCAGGGCGCCGGCTGGACAAACAACAAGGAACCGAGAAAGAGAGCTCCGCCGTCTAAATATAAAACATCTATTTCAGGGTGGCAGGCATGCTGGTCTTGGCCTTTGCTGCTGCCGTATCGACCACCTTGCTCAGCTTCTCCTTCTTGATGTTCTTGAGGTAGGCGAACAGGAGAATGAACAGAAGCTCCATCCTATGTAAGGTTAGTACCCAAGCGACGGATAGTTCAGAAAACGGGGAACGTACCTCTCCTTGGTCATCATGAGCAAACCCTGGACCAACAGACCCTTTAGGATCTGGGGTCCAATACCCTTAAAGAGGGCAAAGAGACCCTCATTATCAACAATGTGCTTCATGACCTCACCAAAGGACTTGAAGGGCTTGCCATTGCGGCTAGGAGGGGGGCGAGACTGCAGTCCAACCTTGGCAACAATCAGAGGCTGGGTTGCAATCGTGGCCATAGCCTTAGACATGGCACCCAGGACTGGAATGAGTTAGCAAGACGCTGTGAGATCCTTAAATTTGACGTTACTTACGGAAGGCCTCCCAAGGCTTGAGGTTATTCTTTCCTGGGAAGATAACTTCCTTGAGGCGCTGATATGCGCCATAAGTGATAGCCGGGTTGACGACCAAAATCAAGCTAGCCTTCAAGCCACGCCACAGGCCGGACCAGCCGTCCTCGCTCTCAACCACCTCTCGGCCTGTATCGATCAATCCCTTCTTGTCGTTCTTGGGTTGTGTCTGTTGCCGGGTCGTAATGACAGCCACCGGGATGGTGAAGATCTGAGCCACAGCGCCCGAAACGGCACCCAGGGAGAGTTCAATCGCGGTGCCGGGGGGTGTCGGGGATTTGACCGAGGCCATGTAAAGAGTCCTTACGACGCTGTACCAGTAGAAGTATGCGAAATTTGTAGAGGCGACACCCAAAAGAGATCCAGCCATTCCGGCATATAGGCCGCTGAAGCCCTCCTTCTCTGCGATCTTGGTGATAGCGTCCACGGTCGATTCGTAATGTTCGAGATCTTCGGCCCGCACGGGTCCATTCTTCTCCTTGACTTGTACTTGTAGTTTCGTCTTGACTCTAGGAATGGGAATGATACAGTCAGCGAGGGTGTGTTCTCATGGATTCTTGTAATTGTTCTATTTGGAGCCTCACAGGTCAAGCGGGTAGACCAGCGCATTAGCAAGGACGGCACCTGTTGCGCCTGCAACGGCGCTGCCCCATGGCGACAGCACAGGTTTGGATTGTCCAGCCATAATGCCAGTGAAGAGTATTCGAAATCAATGAGATCAACAAGAACAAGATCTAAGAGAGTGCTTGAGCCGGTAGACAGGAGAAACACCGAGGCGGGGCTTTCTACACTGCTTTGCTCCGAATCACGGAGAGATAGGAATAGAGGAGAGAAACGAAGTTAAGGAAATGCACTGAGACGACGATCAATCATACCGGAGTCCGGAATTTCCAAGTTAGAAAGCAAGAAGGAGAGAGTCGGAGAGACCGAGCTCATGAGCCGGAATTCCTGCAGATGCACCTCGGCGCTCACCTTAAAGGGCGAGCCGAGGTCCATTTCGGCGAGGTATGGGCTTATGTCATGGTTTTATTACATCACTTACATTTACGAAGTAGTTACAGTGTACTTCACTGTTACGAGTATTTGCTATATTGTATATTTTGGAAATAACAATCTGCAAATATCTCTCACAATGTATATAGAAGTCGGATGTTACTAAGTACTGTGTACTTGACTCCAATACATCGGAACATGCGGAATGAACTTCGCGGGGGTCTTGGCTCCAACCGAATCTGGTAATTAACTTGCGGGTCAGATCTGATTACCTGACTACTCCACGACTCCAACGAGCAAGTACGGAGTATGTCTAGACCTCCATCTCACATATCTCAGGCATTGGTACTTTCTTTGTATTGATACATGAATAGTCAAAGCTAACGACTGCAATAGAGTGCGGAAGAGGCGGTAGCCACAGCCACCTCGCAGAAGGCAGCATTGGACGCGGCTATCAATGCCGCGGAGTATTACATGAAAGCGCTGAGCCTGGCGCCCGCCGAAGATAAAAGGCATCTCGACCAAAAATGCAAGGACTTACTTACAAAGGCCGAAAAGATCAAGGCCGCTGCCGACTGGCAGTCCGTAGCGGGTGCGGGGCCCCAGAAAGCCTTCCCTAGCTTACGGCCGCCTACATCCACACGCAAACTCACCACCCGCGAAGAGATCATCGTTCTCGAGGGGTCCAAGTTGAATGGTTTCATCTTTCCGCCGTGGAGTCGTGCACCACTTCAGGATGAATTCATTCAGGAGGGGGAACCTTTCACGTAAGTGGCGAGGAAGAATCAGCGGCACCCTTCTCTGACTGATTACTGACTGATCGTAGGGATGCGCCGGACTTGCACCTCTCTGAGTGTCAGAGGGATATTTTTGCAGGCTGGAAACGGCCGCATGACCTGTTACGGACAATGAAAGCGACCAGCCAGACACATGATGCAATTGACCCGTCCATGTCGGCTTCGGGGCAAACTGATCTTGTGCAGGACGTCTTAACAGACTGCTCGGTGGTCGCGAGTCTCTGTGCTACGACGTCTCGAGCCGAACGAGGCCTAGGACAGGTACGGTTCGAGGTGACTCCAGGTCATGGACTATCGAAAGCTAATTCGGACAGCATGCATCGCCGACACTGTACCCGTGCAATGAAGAGAACGCTCCGATCATTTCGCAGTCGGGGAAGTACATATTTCGCTTCTATTTCAATGGGTCTTTCCGAAAAGTAGTAATAGACGACCGATTACCGTCGTCGAAGACAACACGCTCACTCCACGTGATTGATCGCAATAACCCCAATTTCCTGTGGCCTGCTCTTGTGGAGAAGGCTTACCTGAAAGTTCGCGGGGGATATGATTTCCCAGGTAGTAACTCGGGGACAGACCTTTGGGTGCTGACTGGCTGGATTCCGGAACAAGTCTTTTTACACCATGACGATGCCACCTCGGATGAGATATGGGGGCGTTTATACAATGCTTTCTACCATGGAGATGTGGTCCTAACGATCGGCACTGGAAAGCTAACCGAACTCGAACAACAAGGGCTGGGGCTAGTGGGCGAACACGATTATGCTATCCTGGACATGAAAGAATTCCAGGGCCGTCGTCGGCTTTTGTTGAAGAACCCGTGGGCTGGCGCGGAACCCCATGTACAAAGCGGTCCCGACTCACTTACACTCAGTGGTAGCTCCCCGCTGTCTCCGGGTACCTTCTGGATGGACTGCGAGCATGTCCTTCAAAATTTCGAAAATCTTTACCTCAACTGGAACCCCGGATTGTTCAGGTACCGCGAAGATATTCATTTCACCTGGGATTTGTCACATGGCCGAGTTATCGCTGGCTGTTTTGTGAAGAATCCTCAGTTCTCCATCTCCAGTGATCTGGGAGGGACGGTCTGGCTGCTGCTCGGGAAACATTTCAAGACAGATGATCAACAGACTGAATTCAGTGAATTGGAGAGTGGACTAGGCTTCATCAGCATCTACATCTTCCAAGCGAATGGCCGAAGGGTATCGCTCAGTGACGGTGCGCTCCATCGCGGACCGTATGTCGACTCCCCAAACACACTTATGAGGCTGGAGATGCCACCCAATACGACCTACACCGCAGTGATTTCAGAGCAATCACTCCCATCAGTCAGCCAGAACTTTACACTTTCTGCGTTTTCAACGAATCCTGTTGCCGTGGCGCCTTCGCTAGACAAGTACCTCTGTCTGACCAAGGCAAGTGGTTCCTGGACAGCGATGACAGCAGGGGGGAACGCCGAGTCACCTCGATATCACTCCAATCCACAGTTCAGCATACGGATTTCCGAATCGACAGACGTCTCCATATTGCTCGAGACCACTGAAGCGGACCTAGCAACACACGTGAAGATCTTTTGGTCCAATGGACAGCGGATATCGCGCGTCCGAAGCCGAGACATCATTGCAGATAGTGGCGATTATCGCCGCGGATGCGCGCTGGCCGAAGCCAAATCCCTGGATAGAGGCACTTATACCATAGTGTGCTCTACATTCGCACCCGATCAACTGGGTCGGTTCACGTTGTGGATCTCATCCACAATTCCCTGTACAGTTCAACCTTTGGTTTCCGAGTCCGCAGGTCGACGTACCGTCTTGTCCGACGTGGGTGTGCTGGCTCCAGGCAAGGACCGCATGCTGGTATCGCTGCGAGTCTCGCGTCTGACACGAATCCGCCTGATTGCCAGGAGCAAGCGGTCCATGATCGGGTCTCGCCCTGTCGCCCCGTCTCCCGTGCTGATGACGGTGGAACTAGGCCAGGGTCCTTACAAGGAAATCTTGGCCAGCTCAGAGGATGGAACACACAGTGATAGTGCTTCAGGGGTTCGCGTCGATGACTTTGATTTGCAGCCCAGTACCGAGTCACGCGGTGTGTGGATTGTGATTGAGCGCATTGGGGGTCCGGGAGGGCAGGTGGAAGATCATTTCGAGGTCGAGGCATTAGCAGAGGAGAGAGTTGAAATTGGCCAATGGGTGGTTGAAGACGAATGATACCCAGGAGATCTAAGATCTTTATCGAGGCAAGAAATAGTCACAAATCTATGCATGAATCAGCATGATGGAGCTCCAAACAGTTGAAATTCCGTAGATAAGATCGGTTCTTCCGCGCCCCCGCACCCAGGCGGTGGCATATTCCCCAAACTCCAAACGTCATCTGTTCCTCCACTTCTCCTCAACACAACAGATCTCTTAGATCATGGCGAGTAACATTCCAGCTGGACTGCGATCTGCAGATATCGGGCGCTTTGCTATCAGAGCTGCTCAAATCGAAACCGCCAAGCCTGTGATTGCCTACTGGTGTAAGTTGCAAGACCCCGCGCATTGCACAAGCGAGTATTGAAGCTGATAGTGTCCTACTTCTGTAGGCAATTTTCACATCGTGAACCAAATTATTGAAAGAGGTCTTCACAATTCCGACGACGAAATTAAGGTTTATACGACTAACCTCGTTGACAAGCTAGAGGAGGTGAGTCGGGCTCCTCCATTGCATCTGCTTCACGCATTCCGCATCTGAGATCTAGCGGCTAACGAGTTGGCCTGAACTAGTTCAAACAAGAGAACCCAAACAATGAAATAGTGACAGACAGTACTGCGGCAAGCGCCTATGTCGAACAATTCGGATTGGAGGTCTTCAGCCGTGCGGAGGCTGCCATGAATGCCAACAAAGTCACAAAGTGAGCTCTCCAAAGCTATTTGAGCTTCAAATGGCTAATGCCCCGAAAGGCAAACAGCAGATACCTTCCTGGCAGCAGCCACCTTCCTCGAACTATGTTCGATCTGGGGAGCCCTAGACCCAGAAATCGCCGGGCGAATCAAGTTCGCCAAATTCCACGCTGTCCGCATTGTGAAGGCTTTCAAAGCCGGCGAAGATCCCAACGCGACGAACCCCGCACCCAAGCAGGAAGAAGAACCAATCGACGATCCCGATGTGCAGGCATTCGACGAGTCGGTGGCGGAGGAGGCCTCCAAGCCAAGACAAGCTTCCATCGAGGAGGTCCCTGACGAGTCTGACCGTCTTGGACGAGAACTAGCCCGAAAATCGGTCCTGGATGAATCCCTCCACCCATCACGCACATCATCCGCACCACGTGCACCCGCCGACTCTGGTCCCGAAATTCCTTCTGTTCCTCGCAACGCGCCTGGACAACCGCTGGATGCCGACAACTCCAGCTCCGGTGGCTTAGAGCTTCCCTCTACCCCAGCGACGATTGGCGGCTCACCCTCAGTACCAAATCTTCCTGATACACCGACTGCATTCCACTCCTTCCCCCGGCCGTCTATCGATCCTTCTATGCCTGCGCCAGATCCGGCTTCTTTCTACGATACCCCAAGTGCTGGTGCTCCTACGCAGCCTCCGGTTGGCCCGCCGTTTGTCCCAACCCCGGCTGCGCATGTACCTGCTGCACAGGCTCCATATGTCCCACCTCAGCCGACACACGGCGTAGATGATGGTTCGGTGCAAATGGCGCAGAAGCATGCTCGTTGGGCGGTCTCTGCTTTGACATTTGATGATGTTGAGACGGCTATTAAGGAGTTAAGGAATTCGCTGAAATGTCTAGGAGCATCATGATTTTACGGCCTTGTATGGTGCCGTCTTTGCTTGCTTTTCAAACTTGTTAGAGCACTCTTTATGAATATACCTTATCTTAGTACGCTCTTAGTACGCTCTTGTGTTCATAGCTCCTATCTTCCGTTGTCATTTTTCAGAGTCATGTAGGATTCTATCTGTTGTTCAGTAGTAGTACTCATAGTAACTAGTCCATAGAATTGTGTCGCGAGCTCTTCATAACTTGCCTGCACAACTTCCTTGCTAGCGCGGACTTGCTTTTGTCAGTCTTCTCGAAAGAGGTGATTCGTAGATCTGTGAGTGTGACAATGACCAGAATCAATCAGACCAATATTATTGAACAGTTTGGCTCCACAATCAGGACCGCACCGCACCGCAACGATCATCTGAGTTGTATGAGAAGTGTGGTGGGGCCTGATATTGCCGAGAAATTATCACACGTTCAGAACACAATGACCAATATTGACGTCCTATCCCTTCGCGTATTACCATCAAACGCCATTGAAGGTCCGGCAGTGATATTTTCCGTATCCACGGGCAACAAATAGGAGAAAAGAGACCCGCAGCGACATGCAGCAGCCACCTTAAACCAGCGGGCTTTGACACTGCGCTATCTCCTCCAACCACAAGACTCTATTCCCTTGCACGTCATTCCTGCAAGTGTCATGCACTGTCTTGAGTGGGAAAGGGGACAGCGGAGCGGGTCCCCGGACCAAATGCGAACAACTGTGAGCCAGATTGGCAGGTAATATTCACCCGCCGGCCCTCAGTGGGGACACAATGGAGTCTGAGAGTTCAGAGTTGGATATCGATGAAGAAGTGTCCCCGCTACAAGCCGCTCCCTTCCAATTCCTCAATACTGCAGTTGCAATTGCCTCGATTGAATGATATATCATATGGGTGTCACTTGTGTATATATTGACGCATCTCCACTCAAGGTTCTGAAACTGATTCTCTTGCCTGCTCGTACATCATACGGAGATGTTGTCGAGGAATACTATGCGATACGCGCGAAGAAAGGCCCGCTATGTAGAGACCCACTTTCGTGAACAATCGGTCCCGAGCCTGATGAACTTCTGCAGAGCACATTCATCTGATAATTATCTGAGATGCGCCAAGGCTAGACTTGCAGCGCGGAGAGCTGCTCTTATACACAGTACAACATACTGGGTATACAACCAAGGTCCAAGGGCCAATGTCGAGTACATATTGTAGGATGATATCGATCGACAGATGTTGGACCTGCAGCGGCAAGAGCAAATCCCGCATTATGCCGCATCATGCATCTTGATCATGTTGCTCATTGGGGAGACCCCTTTTTCGCTTTTAACTCTCAGCCAGCAATCAGGACGATAACATAGTAGGCAGTAGTGGTTTTGGTACATAGTAGTAATTCGATAACTAATTATACCATTGTTAGGCGTCCCAGATCAACAGCAGTATAGCTAGTCATTCGGTATCGGTGCAAGATATGTAGTAGACAGGAAGATCGAACAAGATTTAGAGTCAAAATAAGCATGGGAGAGGCTTAGCATCTGTCCATGGGTCGTTCGGGTGATCGGAAACCCAGTACCATGGGACCACGGGCACAGGGATGTAGGTAAAGACTTCTACACAGTTGCTATGCACATAGCAGTATACATATTTGTAGTGAATAAATAACCAACTAATGCAAGTCTTAACTACGTACTTTTTCACCATCACACGATCTCTTCAACGTCACAGGTACATTAGTCTCTCGATGCTCCCCAAATTGCTGCAGTTCCACTACAACCCACTGAGTTATGTCAACCTCGTGGATTAACCGGCTTGGCAGGGGAGACAGCATTCCCGAATAATCCCCTTAACTTATTTCATTTTCTCTCTGTAATTTTATATTTTTCTCTCATATAATTTTCTATTCTTTGGCAACGTTGCGTTTCTTGTTAGTCCAAGATTGTCCGTTTAGTTAGTCCGCCCCCTCCTTTCTCCCGTCCTTCGCCTTCCCCCCCCCCTTTCCCTTCCCTGAACCTGCGGGGAGTCTTTTTTTCAGGCTTGCACATTCAAAATGGCCGACGCCAAAAAACCCGCCGTTCTAATTGTCGGTGGTCTCGGTATGTTCTTCTTTTTCAAAAGAATCTAGTCATTCACTAACCTGTCCCTCACCAGGTTTCATTGGTCGACACCTCGCGCTTTATATCCACGAAAACAACCTAGCCTCCGAAGTCCGCTTGGTAGACAAAGTCCTCCCCCAATTAGCATGGTTAGCCCCCGAATTCGATGAGGCATGCTCCAAGGACAAGTTCGTCCAGGCCGATGCCAGTCGTGAACGTGAGTAACCCGAACAAACACATCCCATGGCACAGTAACAACTTCTTACCCACCGCTTCCCCTCCACAGAACACTTCCCGCGCATCTTCGACCGCGCCAATGGCGAACAATTCGACTACGTGATCAACTGCGGCGGCGAAACCCGCCACTCCCAACCTGACGACGTCTACGAAGTCCGCAGCTGCGCCCTCTCCGTCGCCCTCGGCAAGGAAATCGCCCGCCGCGGCATCCCAGCCTACGTCGAGACCTCCACCGCACACGTCTACAAAGGCGGCTCCACCCCGCGCAAGGAAACCGACAAGCTCGCCCCGTGGCACAAGCTGGCCGAGTGGAAAGTGAAGGCCTCGGAGGAACTGCGTAAAATCCCGAACTTGCGGTACTGCGCGCTTCGATTGCCGCACGTGTACGGCGCCTACGACCCCGGCTACTTCGCTACGGGGATCTGTTTGTCTGCCGTCCATGTCGATCTTAAGCAGGACTTGACGCTGTTGCACACTAAGGATTTGAAGATAAATACCTTGCACGTTAAGGATGCGGCTAGTGCCCTGTTTGAGGCTGCGAAGTGGCGCGCTTCGAAGGGTGACATTGATCCGAAGTTGGGGGTTATTGCTTTCAACGTCGTTGATCACAATGACACGAAACAGGAACATGTTGCCAAAGCTCTAATGGAGGTGTTTGGGTTGAAGGTTACGTTCATTGGTTCGCTTGCTTCGCAGCTGGCTAAGCTGAACCTCGATGATGTTGTCGATGATATGAATGAGGTTAGTCTGCAGACGTGGGCGGAGCTCATTGAGAGAGCCAATATCACGCGGCCGGGTCCGATCAGTCCGTTCCTTGAGCGGGATATTCTCAAGGACCAGGATATGTCAATCGATGGGTCGAAGTTCGAGAATGAGACTGGCTGGAAGCCGAAGTATCCCAACTTCGGCGCTGACAGCATCCGCGAGATCGTCGACAGCTATAAACGCATGGGCTGGTGGCCATGACTGTGGCCTTTGGTAGGCTGAGATCGTCTGCCTTCTCTTCTTTTTACATTTTCTTCTTTCTTTTCTTTCTCCTTTCGAAGATATCCCGTCTGTCGATGATTTTTTGTTTCCCTTTGTATCCTTTCCTTTCTTTTGTCCCATGATTCCTCAAATCGAATGTCGCATCGCACTGCAAAAGAGTGCATTGAATTCCCCACACGACCCTTTCATGATCTCCATCTCTATCAACACCATCCTACCTTTTGATCATCTCTACTTCGAATACCTCAGAGCTATCGATCCGCGGACATGCTGAGCATCGCCACATGTTAGTCAATCCTGTACTGTAATCGATAGTTGCTATCCTATGGTGGGGTTTTCTCATTTCCTTTTCTGCATATATGTTTCTTTCTATCTCTTGTTGCTACTGCCCCTGTCTCTCTGTCTCTTACTTGCATGGCTCCTGCATCAGTAGCATCTTGCGCCCTTCTCATTTGGAATATTATATTCTCCACTATCTCCGAATCAAACCAACGTTCTACGTTCAGCCTTATGTACAATCTCATCAAGTACTTATAGGTGCCTACCTATACCCACAAAGCAAGAGGAGCAGCTAGTTTCTCCGACGGCCAGCGGATATCAGTCGGTCACCTAGCGGGGCAATACCTAGCTCATCGAGGCACAATCCGCGGTGGAGTTGATCATCGCTCAAGATATTCCCTAGGCTGATGGCGGGCTAGTTATAGACGGGGTTTGAACATGATCTTGTCAGCATACTAAGAATAAACCTCACTTCTACATACGATATATCTAGAAATAAATCGAACAAACATGTGAAACAAATGACAGAACGCATTGCTATGTTCGAAATTTCTGACCGCCATGGCCAGAGTGACCGAGGGCAGAACAGAAACTGTGCAGAGTATGCCAACTGCCATGCATGAGGTGCATTTAGTCAAGTCGCCAACCAAACAGATCGACGAGTCTTTTTTGGGTGTTTTGGTGCTTTTCCCCTCATTATACTGGCATAGTATACTGAGCCTATCGTACCCACTGCCACCACTGATGCAGGCTCTCACACGGAGCCAACGTTGAAACACCCCCGAAAATATGAAAATGCCACTAGCAACGGCAGTTCTTTCTCAAGGATGCAAATGCAATCAAGAACTTGAATGGACAAATGCTAGATGTAGATGAAACAAAAGCACGCAGAAAACAAAACCAGGCAAAGTCATTTCGTCTTACCAAGCCAGACGGACTGAGCCCGAAAAATATTGTACGAGAAAGTAATTTGCGCGAAATGTGAGGGTTGCAAGGAAGATATCGAGTCCACGAGAAGGAGAGACTAGAATTCCCAGTCCTCATCAACGGACTTGATGGCCCACTCAAACTTCTCACGCAGCGCCTTGGAGAAGAGCTTCTCGATGGGAACGTCGAACTTCTTGCTGAAGACGACAGTGAGACGAGGGTCGATGTAGTTCTGTGTAAAAGATTAATTTGGGATCTTGTAGATGAGAGACGAAACAAACTCACAATCTTCGAGGTACCCAAGGCAACCTCCTTGTTGTCCTCCTTGTCCTGTGCCTGAACGGACATCGTTTCGACCCGCTGGTCAATCTTGGCAATGGCATTCTCCAGTTTCTCGACAGTGGCGCCGCGGGCTTCAACCTCAACCTTGCCAGTCTTATTCTCTTTCTTAAATTTCTTTTCCATCTCTTTGATGACCTGCAGGCGCTCCTCGAGTTCGGATGCCTTCATCTCCTTCTCGCCATCGGCAACGCGCTTTTCGTTGTCCTTCTCGAACTTCTTGTTGATCTTTGTTCGCTGCTCCTCTATCAAGAAGGCCTGGTGTTCTTCGATCCATTCTTTATCAAGATCCTCATCAATTTCAAAGAATGCCGCGCCCTTCTTCTTCTTCAGAGTCGGCTCCAGGTCAAGCATCTGCTGCTTCAGCCGCCACTTCTGATAACGAAGTCCCTTGATCTGTCGAGTGACATATTAGCTCTGTACCTTTGGCCCGTGATGGGAGAATGCATCGAACTCACCCGTTCACCCATCTTTTCCATTGCATTGGCATGGCTGGCAGTGACAGTACGCTTGTGATTACACAAGATGGCAACCTTGCGATTGGCATCGTTGTACGCCTTCACCTTCTCAGCGATTGTCATGCCACCAGTAGCAGTCATCTCGCCGAGAACGCAACCCATGGTATAAGACGCGTTGTAGGTACGGAAAACCTTGGCCGTCAGACCAGGCATGTAGTTGGCAAGGTGCTTGTTGAGGGCAGAAGTCTTCACTTGTCAGTAACCATCAGAATTGCAAATAAACAAAGGACGTACCGTAAGGCGGTCGAAAATCTCGTCACCATTCTTCTTGGGAGCCTTTTTGAAGATCTTCAGGTTCTTAAAGACCTGTGGATCGACCTGTACTTCATCATAGAACCGAATGCTATCTTTACCCAAGAAATCGAAGACAACGGTGTTGGGGGGCTTCAGTGTAACGTTCTCGTACTTCAGAGAACAGCAGCCGACGGTTTCGGCCTCATCTTCGCCTTTCTCGTTTCCAGCACGTAGGGCAAATTGATCAATAAGGTAGACAGCTGTGGCCTTCTGTCGTTCCACCATCATGTCGTGCTTGAGGTTCTTCTGATAATCCTTGCGGATTTTCTCAATGTGCTTCTTCAGCTCACGGGCTTTCTCGAATTTCTTGTAGTCGCTTTGGCCCTTGACGTCCGAGTTGGCAGCCAGCATGACGTACTTGTAGTTACCATTGATGTTTTCCTGCCACATGGCAAGCCAAGTGCCTTCTTGGTCGTGCTTCACTTCTTTCCACTTGTGACCGGGGGGAGGTGGCGGAACCGTCGCTTCCTTGCCAATATTGATAGTGATTTGCTCGGGTTGTACGCGCGTCTTGACTCGTCCAGTTTTGGGGTGTTCACCACGGCCTCGGAACAAAGAAGGCGGTTCCACGCGGAAGTTGCCCACCTTCTGCTTGCGACCATCCCATATGCAATACTGGTAGGGGGCTTCTTGCTCATCTTTGAGTGCCTTGGCAGCCTTTTTCTCCGCTGGCGGCAGGTTCCTTTTCTCTTCACGTTGAGCATCATAGTACTCAAAGATGGGCTTGAAGTCGCATTTGGCAAACTCCTTGATGTCCACCTTGTTTCCCTTGGGATCCTTCGCCCCACCAGTCTTCTTGATGATATCCTTGAAATCACCGAAGAAATTCTTCTGGAATACAGGGTTCTCCACGTTATGAGTTGAGTTCAGCATGGATCCAAAGAAGCCAGCAACCTCTTCGGCCTCGGGTTGAAGAGAGATCGGAACCCCATCATACTTCATCTTGACGTTCTCCGGCAGCACTTCGTACTCAGGAGGGAAAACTACACCGTTATGTTCCAAAGTGGTCCACTTGATGGTTCCATCGTTCTTGGTGTGGTCCTCCCACCAGCGGTACTCATTCTCCTCGTCCTCCTTTTCTTCGGCATCCTGGCTTTCAGCCTTCACCGCGGTTTTAGCTTTACCCTTCTTGGTGGCAGGTTCAGCCTTTGGCTTCTTAGGGGCAGCTTTGCTGGCAGCTGGCTCCTTTTTGATACCATTGACTTGTTTCTTGGCCGCAGCAGGTTTGCGCGCAACTTTGGCCTCCTTCTCTGCGGTTTTTTCGATTTTCATTTTTTGTGCAGCAAGCTTGCGTTCAATGGGAACGTCGGAATCGGACGCTTCTCCGATGGATGTTTCCGCAGGCTTGGGGAGTTTTCGTCCGTTGAGCGCCAAGGGCACATCGTCATCGGTTTCAGGGTCTTCATGCTTCACGGACGTACGGCGGCGTTTGCTCTGTCGAATGGTCAGACGATTTCAACCGAGAGCGACGGTGTGGTCGCATGGGAAGGACATGTCATCTCGCAATGGGGGTAGGCGTACCAATGGCTCATCTTCTTCGCTACTTTCCGCTTCCGCATAGGACTTTTTCTCGCCCACACTGGACCGAGATTTGCGCTTGGTAGCAACCAGCGCATCGCCTTCTGCGTCCTCCATTTTCACGTCTTTGTCCTCGACGGGCCCGAATCGGATTGATATTCCAGGATCCACATGGCCGTTCGTAGCAGGGGCGTCCGCCATCTGGACCTCGCTGGGATTTGAAGGAACTAGAAGTGTGAGAAGCGCTAGGTGAGAATGTTGTTCATAGTACGTTGAAGGTGAAATGACGTCAAAGTGTGGAATAACACGTTCGAAGCTTCGAGGACAGGGTGCAGCGATGGACGGAGTAGAAGAGATACAGATGGGAGAAGACAAAATGCAAAGGTGTCAAAAACTCGCGACGAAATGTATAGGTGGATAAACGCAGCCGAATGACCCGAGAAACTCACCTTTACCACGTCCATTGGCGCGCATGAGTGGTGCATCGTCCTCCGAAGAACTCATAGTGACAATCCTTGGTGTAGCGAGAGGTAGGCGAGGGTAAAATGAGAGAAATCGGTATTTGGCTAAGGGAGGGCGTCCTCGGGCGCCGAGTCGGGCAAATCGAGCCGCCTGATAGAAGAAGGAAAGCAAGGTAATTCTGACCAATGAAGAGTAAGAATATAGTTGAAAGATCTAGTGCATCAATGATACATCTAGAGAGAAGCTCCTGTGGGTGGGAATGGAAGTATAGACACAGGAGAAAAAGAAAATAACAGATGAAAGAGCAGGAAAAGAGGCTGAGGGAATTGGAATGGAGGAATGGATGGGAAAAGAGGCCTTGAGGGACTACAAGGTTGATGCCTGAGGCGCCAAGTGATGTTATGTAAATACTGCGTGCCTGAGGCTTACAACTGCGGTAGAAGCCGGAATGGTGCGCCGTAGATGATTACCCCTTCGGGTTTAGCGGGGGCACGGAGACAGAACCTCCCTGGTTCTCAACTTCCTTTCCCGACCAGCGAGGAACCACGTCTAACCTTCGTCACCCCCTCCCCTCCGCAGTCATTGTCTGCCTAACTAAATCCCTTTCTCAATACCTCGCATAATGTTCTCCCGCGCCGTCCGCCCAGCCCTGCGGGCTGGTGGTGCTGCCGTCGCTCGGTAAGTCCTGATCCGATACCTCGTGCCAATGCCCTTTCGCCCGACGTACTCCGGCGCAACCACCTCGACTCATCGACATTGGAAGATATACTGGATACCAAAAGATATGGGAAGGACAATTGCTGACTTGCGAATCCAAGCCCTACCCCCGCCAATGCCGCCACTTTCGCGACTCTGCGTGAGATTGAGGGTCGTCTCAAGTCCATCAAGAACATCGAGAAGATCACCAACACCATGAAGATTGTTGCCTCTACTCGTCTTACCCGTGCCCAGAAGGCCATGGACGAATCCCGTGTCTACGGTCAGACCTCCAACACTGTCTTCGAGCAGGCCGAGACCAAGCCTCTGGAGGACAAGAAGACTCTTTTGGTTGTCGCCAGCTCCGACAAGGGTCTTTGCGGTGGTATCCACTCCGGTCTCACCAAGGCCACCCGCCGCATCTTGGCCGAGAACCCCAACGCCGACATCGCTATCCTCGGTGAGAAGGCCAAGGCTCAGCTGTCCCGTGCTGCCCCCGACAACATCGTCCTCAGCTTCGCCAACGTCTGCAAGGATATTCCCACCTTTGCCGATGCCCAGGCTATTGCTGACCAGATTGCTCTCTTGCCCGAGAACTATGCCAGCGTTCGCATCATCTACAACTCCTTTGTCAACGCTCAGAGCTACGAGGCTGTCTCCATTGAGGCCTACTCCGAGGAGGCTATTACTCAGTCCGGTGAGTGTTCTATAATTCAGAAAACGTTTATTGAGTTGCAATTAATACCATATATTAGCCAACATCTCCTCCTACGAGGTTGCTGACGAGGCTCTGTCCAGCCTCCGCGAGTACGCCCTCGCCAACAACCTCTTCTGGGCCATGGCCGAGGGCCACGCCTGTGAGATTTCTGCTCGTCGCAACGCCATGGAGAACGCCTCCAAGAACGCTG
The DNA here is from genome assembly GCF_028826915.1 of Penicillium bovifimosum. Lineage (NCBI taxonomy): Eukaryota > Fungi > Ascomycota > Eurotiomycetes > Eurotiales > Aspergillaceae > Penicillium > Penicillium bovifimosum. Next base: position 3,177,184 of record NW_026622711.1, read on the forward strand.
GTGAGATGATCAATAAGTACGTGCTACCTCTTATGTTGTTCCTTAAGGAATTTGGACTAACATTTTCCCAGGTTCCAGATCTTGTACAACCGTCAACGCCAGGCCACCATTACTGGAGAGCTGGTTGAGATTATCACCGGTGCTACTGCCAGTGAGGACATGTGAAGAAGTTTCCTTCTTCGGGACGAAGTCGCCTCCAGTGTAGACTTGTTCATATTTAGATCAACCTTGAGCTTGTGTAAAATCAGAGTCAATCCATTTCCAATTTTCTTATGTATGGTCTTTACCCGTGTAGCCCTAGCTGTAGCCCTAGCCTTGGATGATCATCAGGTGTGTTCAGTAACCCTCCAGCCCTAAATAACCTTCAATTCGTTATTGTTCTTAGGTTGTTCGATGATATATTACACAGTAGCCCTAACATGTCCTTGTGCTGGCTGGTAGGTTGTGTATAAACATCGTTGAGTTACCTATTTGATAGATTCTTTGTTCTTCTCAACCTCTTCATTCTCTTTGTTCGGTGATATACTACACGGTAGTCCTAACATGTCTTTGTTCAAAAATGGCTGGGTGTATAAACTTTGACTTATTTCATTGATTCTTTGTTCTCCCCAACCTCTTCGTTCTCTTTGTTCTCTTCTGTCCTATCATGTAGATGTACATACAATAGCATCTATTGTCAATAGCATTATCCCAATTGAGTAAAATGTATTCATCCACATCCTCGATACTCTGAAGACTTTGTAAATTCCCTTCGGTCTATAACTGTCCCCTTCTTCTTCCCATCTTCTCCCCCTCGACTTCTCAATTTCTCGTTGCTTCGTGGTAATTGACCTTCTTTCTCATTGATTTTTCTTCATATCGTCTTCGAACAGCGAACAGCTTGATTTGGTCTTCTCGACCATCTTTTTTTCAAACATCAATTCCATCCCAGCGTTGGTCTGGTAAGTAGCTATAGTCACCCCAACAATAACTATCTGATCCGACACCTTCCACCTCATGTCTGTGCATATACCTATTCCGAGTACCCATTACACACTTGTCTTCTTCCATGATATAGCCCTCTCTTCTTTCAATTCGACGTTCATCTTTGATTCAATTACATGCACATACTGTGTACACATACACGGAACACTGACATCCAATGTAGGACTTTCGTGACGGCGAAATGTCTTCTCTCAAAGTAACCATTGACGCTTATGCCATCCTGGCCGTTGCCCGCGATGCCAGCCTTCAGGAAATCAACGCTGCCTACAAGCGTCTGGCTCTGAAACTCCATCCTGACCATGCTGGCAATACTGAGTCAGCCAATGAAAAGTTCAGAGAGGTATACCTCCAGAAAGAAATATTTCTCGGTCAAGTTGGCATAGCTAACAAGCCATTGTCAACAGGTTAATGAGGCTGTCGAAGTTCTTCGTGACCCCGAGAGCCGGGGCCGGCTTGATGCCCAGCTGAATGTAAACCGCAAGAGAGCTCGTGCTCCCGATGAATCTTCGTCTTCCAACTGCAACGGTGCGGGACGTGATGATACACGACGGGCAAAGAGAGAGCGCCGATCTGAGCGCCAATCTCAGAGCCAATCTCAGAGCCAATTTGAGCGCACATGGACCAACCAGCGGTACCACCGTGAATGCACCTGCAATCCCCTGCAAAAACCGTACATGCACAGCTACGGGGCCAGCTGTCCCAAGCACCCTAATTCGGCCGAATCCAAGGCCAAGCGTGCGCAACATGAAAGAAGGAAAGAGCAATGGGAGAAGGTGCGGGCTGGCTGTGCTCAAGAAGCTAAAACGGCTCGGAAAGATACTTTCAAGGAGCTTCACAAGGAGAACGTGCGTGCTCGCAATGAAAACGTTCGGAATCGCATGACGCGCGATATCATTCGCTTGATGGGGGGTAACTGCGGCCAGCAGTTCCAGGATCTTCTTAGTCGGATAATACGCAAAGGCATTGACGAGATTGAGGCCAACCATGAAGAAAATGCCTGTCGCCCTGAAGATTCCAAGCGCGGAAAGGTGCCGAGGACATGGGACACGGCCTATACATTTGATGGCTTTACATTTACCCATACATACGCCAAAGCCAAATGTACGGCAAGCAGCCCGCGTCCTGCTGATGGCAGCAGCCATGGTTATAGTGCTCGTGGTGCGCCCTCACCTGAGAGCAGCTCTGGCTCAGCTGGCAATTATTCCCCTGGCAGCGCGTCTGCAAGCAGCACTTCGAGCGGCAGCACTTCGAGCGGCAGCACTTCGAGCAGCAGCTCACCCCACTCACATGTTCCTCGACTGCATTTCTCTGCCACTAATCCATTCGAAAACAGCCCCGAGGCATTCCGGGCTGCCTGTGCGAACATCTGCTCTGTCACCAAGGATGTGAGAGAAGCTGTTAAGAACCCGAATGTCTCTATGAACGTGGACCCCGAGTCAATCCGTCCTCTAGTCCCTTATTTCAACAAGAAGCTCGCCGATCCCCTCGGACGTTACACCATGAAGGACTACGAGAATGAGATCCACGGTATCATGCTAGAGATGTACTCTGGCTGGCTGGAGGAAATCCGCCTTTCGACCCCGGGTGCCCACCCTATTCCGGCTGTTCAGGTCGATCCGACTGAGTGCCGCCACGCTGGCGTCTGGAAGAAGGAGTTCTGCCACCCCATGTGCGAGGCCTGCGAGACCTGGATGCCGCTGTTCACTCTTACTTGCCCAGGGTGCCAATTCAAGGCTTGCCTGAAGTGCAAGTATCTGAAGTATGAGGTGAACCCGTGTGTTGACATGCCCACTGGTTTCTAGGTGCCTTTTCACGGTTCTTTTTGTCGAATTCCTTGAGGTTCCCGTTCGATGCTGTTAGCGCGCTGCGCGGTTTAGTGTTCCCAATGTTTGTGAATTTGAGTCTGCTAGGATAATGATAATGATATTCCCATTTCAGTTAAACCAAGTGCGTATGGCGGTATCTCCTCCATCCAACTGCAGTGAGAAGTGAGAACTCGAGGAATGTGGTCCATAGTGGGCATCGTATAATTACGCTAGACTCGATATGACTTAGCGGATATTGAGCGAGAGAGACCACAGGTCTCCGCTGCCACAGCTGAGATTTGGCACCGGATACTTGGCCACGCAGGAAAACTAACAAAACGGCCCGGAATCTGTGAGGCATCCCAGCCGAACTGAAGCGGCAAGTCCAGACGCTCGGTAAACCGTGAGCGTGTCTTCTGTCGATATGGAAGGATTTACTTCGAGATGATACAGCTGTTGTCACCATCGAGCGTCTGGATACCTGTCGCTTGAGTGCGGTCGCCCGGCATGCTTCGCAGCTTTTGGGCTGTTTTGTTACCGTGTAGTTCATTATTGGCGTCGTCAAGAACCTACATCCCATCCACCATCTGCGCTAGCGTCTCGACGCGGCGGGATACAGATGGCCAAGTGAACTCGACGCCAAAGCGTCTAAGAGTTAGATCATTTGATGCAATGCTTCCCGAGGGTTAAATGGGGCTGATCTAAGAATCAGTTTGTTGAACATTCTCCTAGCTCCTATAGTCCCCACAGATTCCTCGAGACCTGATTTCTTAATCACACAAATGTCCTCCAATGAATGTAAAGTGATGTTTATCGATTTTGGCTAAGCCTCCCGACACAAGGTTGATATGCTTCGTTGTTCGACGCTCATAGCTTTCTGATTCTTCATTAGTCGGGATGCAATGACTAGTTAGTTAGTTGTGGAAGGGCGACCTAGTTAGTTAAGGAACTCGTAAAACCTATATCAATAGACTCATGCCCAGATGGCTGTTTGAACATCACCCAGCGATGTACCGAATTAGGACTACTTGATCTGCCTACAAGACCGGACTCCGCTCTAAATGCACATGGTCGAATGAATACCCAACATTATGAATATGGAGACCTCCATCATCTCTCTGCTTTGAATTCATCTATCGATCAAACCGGTAAATCACCAGTTCCCGATTGCAATTCTCCCCCAACAAATACTTCTCACAGCCAGCGAGCTTCCCACTACCAATGAAATCAAAATTAGGATAAGTCACAATCGAACGAGGCGTCTGAACAGTTAAACTGATGATCTGATCCTGGGTCCAATTGGTCGGATCGAAATGGAGACAGAAACCGAGATCAGGGTCGAGTACAGTCACATGAGAAATAACCCCAAACCACGGATCGACCATGAATCCATCGAAGCTCATAGGCTGCGCTTGTAAGCCACAGTTTCCCCGGTAAGGTGGTAGAGCACCCTCGCATGGGCGGCGCCAAGCGGGCCCATTTCCAGCTAAGGGAATGCTGATAGTAACAGACTGAGGAAATGCGAAAGGATCGGGTGGTCCGAAAGGATCGGGTGGTTGGTCTTCCGCCCAGATGCAGACGTTCTCTGTAATCTCGACCGCCTGGGAATCGTCTGTAATTTCCAGACGCTGAATCAATGGACAACCGCGCTGTCGTATGCCGAAGAATTCCAGATCCCGGAAACCGAACCGTGCCACGATGGAAGGAGAATCATCTGGCGAGTCGCCTTTCAGTCGACCTGTGGGATCCAACGAAGGTCGATATGATGACGGTCTTGAGATGTCCCAAACAAACAGTGATTCGATAGGTGCATCCTCGTCTGAAGTGTAGAGGCTTCGATTCGGCTGCCACATGTAGATCACATAGTGCGTATTGCTATGTGCGGAGAAGAACCGATCACGCTCGCTCAGCGGATGGCCCAGGAACATTATTTTCCATTCATTGCGCGGGGCAATATTCCACCCTTCGGTCTCGCTCTTCGTCACCTCAAATGAGGACGCGAAGTGACGATGCACGCCGTCGCTGTCATTCAACCAGTGGAAGGCATTGGGTTCAGCCCATTCAATAACCAACAGGCGCCTCTGCAGTCGGACTCGACGAATGACCTTCCCACGGATGAGGAAAGGTACCATGAACTGTCGGTCCGTCTCTAGATCCCTGAGTACGAGACACTGATGCTCCGCGCTGGGGTAGACCAACAGCCCCTCCTCGAACGTCCATAGAGCCTCGGAGAACAGTCGGTCTACAAGACGCCTCACATGACTCCCATGTGTTTCCCATGGCTGCACTTGGTACCACTCGCGATCTCCGGAGCTGCTAAAGTCCTCGCAGAGGGGCAATTTTTGAATAGAGCGGGGCCTGCCTCGCTCTAGGTGGGAGTAACGGGAAGCGACCTGATCGTATAGGCGACGGCCTTGACTTCGGTCTTGAGCCGATGTATCTGAGGCCAGGTCTTCAGCCTCTTTTGTCCATGGAAACTGGATCTTTAGGAGTGAGAGTAAAACGACAGGATTGCTAAAGGCTTCATTCCAATCACGGCAGACGCGGCGACAGCGGACTATTTCGTCTGGTTCTAGATATTCCAGGACCATCCAGAATAGATCGCGAGGCAGATCTGCTAGGTGAAGGTCATGGCTATCTTGTGCGATCATCGTAGAAGAACCCGTTGAGGGTGGGCATTGGGAGACGTACAAAGCTTGAGGGAGAAGTTGAGATAATAGATTTTTATTTGTTATGTGCTTGGCCTTGTGAACATGCAAACGTGTACTTTCTATCTTTTTCAGATCATTGCAAGTGAAAATTATTAGCTCGAACCCAAAATTGAAAGATTTCAGACGATTTATTTTCGTTTTACCTCGATACCCCCGTACTTTTTGTCACATCACCAGTCGCATGCCAAGAGCTTCAGGACACCTTGCCTAGTTGAGGACAAGCTGTCATTTCTGTCGGTCTTTTCTCTACTCATCTTTGGCTTGATCCAACTCGAACTTGTACCAGGTCTTTACCTTGCAAATTTGGTATTCATCATGTTGCGCAACACTAGCCTTCTGCTTGTCGCGCTTTTCGCGGCGTTGCCTGTCAACGCCGATGGACTATACACTAAGAATTCGCCAGTCATTCAGCTGAACCCCAAGACCTACAACTCGCTCATTGCGAAATCAAATCATACCTCGGTGAGTCGACCGTCTTCTCAAGGTTGCGCCTGCGCGTTGACTAACGATTGGCTGCTCCATAGATCGTCGAGTAAGCTATTCCCGCCCTATCGCTATCTGTATAGCTCTTCGCCTCTCCCCTTCGACCTTCACTCACATTTCAACTTAGATTCTACGCGCCATGGTGCGGCCACTGCCAGAACCTGAAACCGGCCTACGAAAAAGCCGCGAAAAACCTCGACGGCCTCGCGAAAGTCGCCGCGATCAACTGCGACGATGACGAAAACAAAGCCTTCTGCGGCCAAATGGGCGTCCAGGGCTTCCCAACCCTGAAGATCGTGACACCGTCAAAGAAGCCCGGAAAGCCCCACGTCGAGGACTACCAAGGCGCACGCAGCGCCAAAGCCATCGTCGAGGCAGTCGTCGACCGCATCCCCAACCACGTGAAGCGCGCAACCGATAAGGACCTAGACAAATGGCTGGGACAAAACGAGGATCGCCCCAAGGCCATCCTATTCACAGAGAAGGGCACAACGAGTGCGCTGATCCGCGCACTGGCAATCGACTTCCTCGGCGCAATTGACATCGCTCAAGTCCGCAACAAGGAATCTGCCTCGGTGAAGAAGTACGCCGTCACCGAATTCCCGTCGCTTGTCCTCATTCCCAGCGGCGACGCCGAGCCCAAGCTCTACACCGGCGAGCTGAAGAAAAAGCCCATCACCGAGTTCCTGAGCCAAGCAGCCGCGCCCAACTCAGACGCGTCTGCCTCGCAATCGAAGCCCAAGCCGAAACAAAAGTCCAAGCCCGCTTCCAAGCCTACCTCCGTCGTGGACGATGCTGAGGACCTTAAGCCTACCGCCTCCGAGGACCAGGATGAAACAGACCCCTCCGCCAAACCGGTTCAGGTCCCCATTCCCGCAGCCCCCATCCCTACCCTCTCCACACCCGAGGAGCTCGATTCAGCCTGTCTCGCACCAAAATCCGGCACTTGTGTCCTCGCTATCCTCCCCGAGACAAGCGAGCCCGACGCCGTATCTGAGCCAGCTACTGAGGCGCTCGCCAGTCTCGCTGAGATCGCACACAAGCATGCCCAGCGCGGAACGCATCTCTTCCCGCTGTATGCAGTGCCTGCTATCAACACTGGCTCCAAGAACCTACGTGAGGCATTGGGATTGGCTGATGACCCGGTCGTTGAGATTATCGCGTTGAATGCGCGTCGCGGTTGGTGGCGTCGCTATAACGGTGCCGATGCACACTTCGGAGCTACTGCCGTTGAGTCTTGGGTTGATAGTATTCGGTTGGGCGAGGGTGCTAAGGAGAAGTTGCCGGAGGGCCTCATTGTCAGTGCTGAGGCTCCGACTGAACCTGAGGCTGAGATCAAGACTGAGGCGGACGCTGAGGTTGAACCTGAAGCCGAGCCCGAGGCTGAGACTAAGGCCGAGGGGCATGATGAACTGTGATCCATGAAGTTCTGCGAGAGATCAATGTCATTTTGATTTCTGATCTTCATTATTTGTTTTAATTTGATAGCGAATCGCATATGCTTAGCCAATGGCTCAAGCAGTTAGGGAATATGATATCTACCTCTATGAATTTAATCGGCATAGTAAACACATGTGATTCATATATACGGAGATGAATATCCTGCAAACATGAACCCTGAAGAGGACATACAAATACTAACAAGTCTTTTAGACCCAGAACCCGAACACCGTACAAAAATGCAGAAAGAAACAACGGTCCAGACCCTCGAATGATCTAGCGCTTTTTGCGGCTCTCAGTGCCCTTCTTGATAACCTTTTGTCTCTTCGAGTCAATCTCCTTATCGTAAATGTCGCGAGCAGTCTCGACCTTCTTGCGCTTAGACGGCTTCGAGCCATCAAGTCCGTCACTGTGGGCTGCAAATCAGTTATTGTTGTTTCGGTATATGAGACAACGTTGGTGGAAACTTACGGGTTAGATGCAGCCAGGGCGCGCTGCTTGGCGCGCATCTCCTCATCGATCTGCTTGCCTCCCTCGCGGAGCTCATCCTCGAGACTGATAGGCAGGGGCTGGAGCTTGTTTTCGATGTCATCATCGTGGGCCTCCGAGGTCTCGAGACGGGCCTTTTGGGCCGGCAGGGATTGCTCGATGTGAGATTCAATCAGATTGCGGAAGTGTGTAGAGATCTTGCGGACGATCTTGAGGAACATGGCGAGGAGCTGGGAGGAGGGGAGGTTCAGCTCCTTCTCCAGGTCGTCGAGGTTCTTGTGCTGCAGGCCGATGGCGAGGAGAATGGACTGCTGCACACCGGACAGGCTGACCTTGCCCTCGAGACGGTTGGAGAAGTAGTATTCGGAGAGAGTGGGGATCAGGTCGAGGATGACGTGGTAGTCAAGGAGGTTGTTGGCGTAGCTGTCCAGACGCTTGAGATCAAAGGGCGAGAACGCGGCGTCGAGGTCGGCCTTGCTTAGGACACGAGGAGTGAACTTCGGGTCCTTTTTGGCGCCGTTGTTCGCAGACTCGCAGATGCTGAGGGAGAGGACAGACGGGAACTGGCCGAATTGGTAGGACAGCAGTGCGAGGAATCGCTTGTGGAAGTCGCGCGCGTAGGCGCTCAGCCAGGCATCGTCGGTCTCGCCGGTGGAAAGAGTGCGAACCATCACGCATGAGTGCTCGCCAGTGAGTTCGTTGGGGGTTTGACGCAGATACACGGGGACAAAGGAACCGCGCTTCCAGAACTTGTGAAGGGAGGGGGTGAGTCCGTAGCTGACACCGATGTAGTCGAGGACATCCGGGCGACGTTCGCTCAGCTTGCCGAACAGCGGAGGCATGGAACGGATATCGCGGACGTGGACGTTGTCATCCAAAAGGCTAGAGCTGGCGAGCTCTTCGTCTGTGACACGGACCATCTCCTCTTCCGCTGCGGTGTGGCCTTCCTCCAGGTTCGTGAACTTGCCCTCGAAGAAGTCGACCAAAAGCTCCATAGCCCGAGATCCGTATCCCATACCCACATATTCGGGGTTAGTGGCAATGCGGACAATACGAGCACCGGAAAGACTGGCGAAGTTCTCATCCTGGAACTGCTGGCTGACCAACCAAGGGATGAGATCACCCCCAGCACGCTGACCACGGCTCAGACTGTTAAGGACACTCTGACGACTGATGCGACCCTCGAGCGCGACTTGAATCACGCAAAGGGGCTCGGGCAACTTAGTGGCCTCCTCGTCAATAGGCGGTACAAGAACATAGAGCTGGTGGGCAGGAGCGTCACTCATGAGCTGGAGATCATTGGGTGTGTTCTTGTAGTGACTGGCGACGTAGAGCGCCATCATTTGTTGCAAGAACTTCTCGGAAACAGGGTGGAAAGAGAATAGAGTATCACGGTTGACCTGGAGCAATTGACACTGCGAGGGGTGAGGGCAGCCTTGTGTGTTCATACGGGACTTGGGAAGAGTTGCGTCAAGGCACAGAACCTTGTTCAACCATTTCTCAACGGAATCGCCTGGTGCGTAACGAATGGGCTCCGCGAGGGTGATCTCTCTCAAGGTTCGGCCGGTCAGGTTCTTGTCTGAGCCCTTAGCGGACTTGCCTGTGCTGCGGTCCGCGACATCGGTATCGTCTGTCTTGACTCCGACACGGGACTGTTCCCGCAGCTGCTGAATCAACTTCAGAGACAGGGACCGGCCCGTGCCTTCGTAGCCATTGATAGTGGAGGACATGAAGACCAAGTAAGGTCCCATCAGCTTGCGCACCAATGGTAGGGGAATGGCGGCAGCCTCATCAATGACGAGAAGCTCTGCCTGTCCAAGGACATGCGCATCCTGGGGCTGAATGTACTGGATGGTTTGGCGGTGGTTGCGGTGAATGTTCACACGAACAACGGCCTTGTTGAAGTCGGGGTTGGTCGACTGCAGGATGGTGTAATCGACGTGGTCAAGGTATCCAAGTGCATCGAAGCCCTTGAAGATGAACTCGAACAGCGTCTTCAAGTTCTCTGGGCTGGGGGAAGTGATGAAGATGTTGCTGTAGCCGTGAGCGACAGCCGCTGCAATGGCGACACCGAGAGCGGCAGACTTTCCTCGTCCACGACCCGCAGTCAGAGCAACGGTGCTCTTCAGAGTCTTCTCGGCAATGGCATCAACGAATGTCAGGAGCGCCTTAGCTTGATCCACGGTGCGGGCCAAGTTGAGCAGGGGGCCCACGGGCTTCGAATCGGCCAAGCTCTCCTTGATTTCCTTCAGCTCCTTCTTCGTGCCGAAAGCTGACTCGTCGGTTGTTTCGGGAGCAGGGAGTGGCTTCACGGACTTGCCGCCGGAGATGGGCAGCACGTTCAACTCATCGTCGACTACCAGACATGAATCACAGCCTCCCAAGGACAGAATGAATCGCTCGTTGAAACGAGCAACCACATCATCGTGGGCCTCCGTGCGGTATCGCGAGTGAATATCCATGGACATTGTGTACAGCTGCTTCAAACTGGTCATGCTCTTCAACAGCAGAATGACCATACCACCTCCCTCGACGGTCTCGACAGTTCGTGCCAGCAGATTGGGGGTCATGGCCTCGAAATCCTGCAACACACACATGCCGTAAGTGTTACCCAGAATCTTCTCGGTTTCCTTGTAGTAGACATATCGGATTTGGTTGAGGGTGATGAAAAGCTCGAATGGGTCTTCTTGGTTCGGTTCGCGGATGCCGCGTTTGACCTCCTTCTTTATCTTCATTTCGCGCTTCTTGCGGTGACTCGTAAAGCCGAGCAGGTCCTTCTTGTAAGCCCATAGGACAGACTTGTTCTGCTTCACGTCCACGCTGGACATAATGTAGTGAAGGTGCACGATCACATCCTTGGCATGGTCACCAACAACCACGAAGAAGCTGCGCTTCTTCTCCTGGACTCCATTGCGAATGAGAGCGGGAATCCGCGAGTCGATCGCCTTGCGGGGCATGGCGAATTCGGACTGGTGTTGATTGGAAAAACACTTGGTCTCGTCTTGCGACCAAAAAACTTCCTCGCGGCTAGAAAAAAATGATACTGCTGTGCAATTCCGCCTTCAGGCCACTCACCGCCCAGGGGGCCTGTCCTGATTACATAATGGTGCTAACCAGTCACATGATCGTATCTGAACTTACTGCCGGCCAGTTCCGCCCTGAACATTTACCGAATCACCTGACTATCAGTGACGTAGTCCGTGTCGAATCTGGAGGCACACCAGCTGCTTTGAGCCTAGTCAAATTAGTTTGTTGAACGCTAACCATGGATCGCTCGGACCGCCGTTATTTCATGATAGCCAACTTGGACGTACACAGTACAGCTAGACAACTGTTTCTGGCTTAGATGACGCCCATACCATCCCTTGGCTGCGATCTGGTACTACGCATGGAAGAGTCCATCACAGAGTCTTCTTTTGAGATTGGATAGACGATCTCAATATGTGTGGGGGAAAGAGCCACCACATCCGACATGACCGCGATAAGTGGGTCGCGAGGTCGACCAAGACTTTTCAAGGTTGATTCTGGGCGCTGATCGGCCCAGCATTTCTTGCTTGCCAGCCCTTGCAACACGCATCCCTAGGACCAAAACAACTGACTATCAGGCGCTAACAAAGATGGGGGCAGCAGTGGCTGAAATATTCTACCATCCATCATTGGTCATAGATACCAATTACTGTAGAAGAAAGTACTCCGTATGGCAGACAAGCAAGCCCGTGGTTACGTGCGCACCCAACATCAACCCGTGAATTAACCCACCCATTGACGCAACGCCAATGGATCAGCACTCCGGGTGCCTCTGATTAGTCGGCAGTGGATCTTTGGACCTTCGCGACCCTCCCTGCCCTGCTTTTTGCCATGTTTCGAATAGTACTGTCAATCTCCTGAGGATCCACAGGAGGTTATTCTTCCTTGGACCTTCTCCAGTCTTGTCGCTCCGTGTTCTCGAACAATTCAGTTCAGTCTTTGATCACAGCGATGGCCTGGGATACCCTGAAACGATCATAGAACGATTGGCGCAACATGGTCCAGCTACCTCCCGACCTCGGGCTTAAGCTCTGTGTAGGGTAAGTACTCATGGACCTGTGTCACGTCAAAATGCCTAGGCTCACGATCGCATTCCTTACGCAGAATCTTCTTGTTAAGCGCGCTATTCCTGACCACCTCCTACAACACCACCTTCGCTTTTGGTAAGTCGCCATCATAGACTTCAACGGCTCTCGGGCTTTATCTGACGATTGCGCCGGTATAGATCGCCCAGTCAGCACGTCTATCCTGGTCTGTTTCCTCACAGGATTGACCTCCTTGATATGGAGTCGGTTCGTATCAGTCGCGGCATCGCCATTATCGCCCACAAGTAAACGGCCAGTTATCCCTCTCGCGGAGCAGTTTGAGCTTCCCTCCAGGGCCTCGACCTCTTCTTTCCCCCTTGGCGATTCGGACAGTCGCCCTCGGCTACAATGCCAATCTTTAAAGGTCGGCTCTTGGTGGGTAAACGTTGGCCTCTTGCTGGGTTTATGTGGCTTGCGAATTGAGTCGTTCCGCAAAGTTACCCGAAACACAGAATGCGCGCCTGCTGGATATGCCGTAAGTGGCCGAGTGCCCTGAATTTTGTTTAATAATGCATGCGACTGACACGGCTTTTTGGCAGTATGCCATCCCTTTCGTTATTTCGCTCTACGACTATTGGCGCAACCAGCGATTACGCCAAGTGGAAAGATATGTTCCTACAAAACAATTCGATCAGCTGCCACTCCAGGTGGTCTACTCGTTTTCCCGTCGAAGCTTCCATTATCTTACGCAGAGCCGGTTTCGAGGTCTGATTGCAGCAGCCTTTTTGTCCATTGGGGGACTCCTGGCTTCATCATTTTCAGCTGGAAACCGCTCAACCTATATCTGCCCTATTGTGTTACATGGCGCATCGCGATTGCAATCATACAAGCTCTTCAACTTGTTTGCGGACTCCATCTTACTTATCGGTGTCACCGAGTTATGCCGGATTGGCGCGCATTTTGACGATGCGCGGAGAAAACGAGCCCTAACATCCCTCGGGTTTGGTCTCCTGGTAAGTGAACGGCTTAAAAAGTACCCGAGATGCGCATTCTGACAGGCTACTCTAGGTTATTTCCCTGGTCTGGACTATTATATCTAGGCTAATGACAGGAAGCTATGGTGAATCCGCCGGTCCATCAGTGTTGAATCTGGAGTACTCGCGCAGTGCTTTCAACCAATGTGTGTTGGTACTTCTCCTGATTTTCTCAGCCTGGCATATGGTTGGTTCCTCCTGTTGTCTCTTCATGATCTCTGTCGTTGATACTAACTTTTCTAGTTGCCGCATTTTGACATCCTCGGAGTATCAATCATAGGCGGTTTCATGACCTTATACTTCTCCTCTCTATCGAATGTCGCCGGTGCACAATCGCCCTTCCCATTCACATACCTGATCCACGCTGTTATCCCGTTAATCGCATCTTTAACGGGTGCTCTCCTTTTCCTTCTCGCACGAGTCGTATATAACGAAGAGCCAAGATTGCACCACACCAACATTGCCGTACAAGTTCTATTTGCCTTGCTATGTGGGATCAGTCTCATTTTTGCAGTGAGCAAGGATCGTCTTGTTCACATTCACCCGATCGATGTGCTCATCCACAATGGCAGCATTCAGCATGACAGCTACCTGGCGCAGGCGTCTAATAGCAGTACCCTCGAAGATGCTGTTTCAGAATACAGGAGGCGATATAATCAGCATCCGCCACCGTGAGTTTGAAAATGCTATGATCGATCTTCAATCCAACTAACCCTTGTCTAGGGGCTTTGACCAGTGGTATCAGTATGCCACTGTCCGATCATCAGTTATTATCGACGATTTCGATCAGATATACCATGATCTACTTCCCTTCCGAGCTCTGGCTCCAGAGCACATACGGGCAATGACGCACGAACTAGCAACGAACCCTTTCAATGATCTTGGTGGAATTATCGTTCGCAACGGCACAGCCAGGGTGCAAGAAGGCATCAAACCTACTCACGCGTGGATGGTCCAGGGTGCCGCAGACATGATGGAACCCTTTGCGAAATATCTCCCGGACATGGACTTGGTGTTCAATCTGAACGACGAACCACGCGTCGCAGTACCCTGGGAGAAGATCTCAATGCTGAGTCGCCAGGCCGAGATGCAAGAACTGATTCCGGAAGAGCGCGTAGTGAGGGCTTGGCCCATCGACCGAGGGGACGCCTGGGCTCCGATCGAACCAGCCGACCAAACCAACATCACCGCGTTCACCGATGGAGCATGGAGGGATGTCTTCGACCCATACGTGAGCGCCGTCTGTCCACCTACATCCAAGGCGCGCTCCCAACGGATCTGGAATCGCCACGACATCTGTCATTCATGCGTGGCGCCGCATTCTCTGGACCAGTTCCCGCTCAGTTTCAACGCCGCCTCCGAAATCTGCCACCAGCCCGACCTCGCTTATCTCCATGGACTCCTGATTTCCCCGGCCTCATTCAAGGTGTCGCAAGAACTTGTCCCGGTATTCAGCCAAAGCGCTCTCACTGGATTCAACGATATCCTCTTCCCAAGTCCATGGAACTACGTAGACAAAGCGAAGTACCAACCAACAGAAGAACACCCAGACCCAGACTACAGCCTCAAGAAGAACTCCCTCTATTGGGTCGGCAGCACCTCCGAAGGCGTCAGCCGCTTCGGCGAATGGAAAGGCATGCCACGCCAACGCTTCGCCCACCTAATCAACAACAACACCGATAACCAAGTCTCCGTCCTCCTCCAATCCGGCTCCGACTCCTTCCGCCACGAAATAATGGACGGCAACGCCCCAACAACAGACCTCCACCTCCAAACCTCCGTGCACATCGCCGACCCAATCGTCCGCTGCGACGACTGCGCCGAACAAGCCGCCGAGCTGGGCACCGTCGGCTGGACCGACTTCCAAGCACACTGGTCCCACCGCTTCCTCTTCGATCTCGACGGCGCAGGCTTCAGCGGCCGCTTCCTGCCTTTCCTGCACAGTCACAGCTTACCACTCAAGACCGGCTTGTTCCGGCAGTGGTTTGACTCTCGCGTCACTTCGTGGCTGCACTTCGTTCCCGTTGATATCCGTCTTCACGGTTTGTGGAGTACGCTGGCGTACTTTGCTGGTGTGCCTGCGGCTGATGAGGGTGGTGCGCAGATGCGCATGAAGGCGCATGATCAGGAGGGGAAGTGGATCGCTGAGGAAGGGCGGAAGTGGGCGCAGACGGTGTTGAGGAAGGAGGATATGGAGATCTATTTCTTCCGGTTGCTTTTGGAGTGGGGTCGGCTTACGGATGATCAGCGTGATGTTCTGGGTTTTGCATGATTTTGATTTTGAGGGTTGCATGGTTTGGTGTCGGGGGTTCAATGTTAATGTCAAATGTATATATTCCAAAAGTAATCTATATCTCCGTCACCTTACGAGTATATCTACTAGAAGAAAGTGGATATGACAGTTTGGACATGATGCTCAATTTTCATTCTCTATCGAAATGGAACTGGGTATTGCCCTAACGCATCGCACATGAAGCATATCGAATGCCCTGCGGACCGCAGCCGTAGACTAGCACAGGTTGAAGGCCCAAACTAACAAAAAACAAAAGATGCAAACCTAGCCACAGTCGAATCGAATCATATGAAACATGGATGAAACGACCGAAACGCCTCTCATACGCCCCCGCTCACAACGCAAGCAGTTCATCCATCACAGCAACCCCATCTAGAAATGTCCGCCATGACCACGAGCATGACGGTGCTGCTGGCGACGATTCAGCGCAGCCGCCCGCTTCTCAGGGCCACCACCGTGTCCATGTCCATACCCACGCCCATGGCCCTTCTCATGGTCATCGTCATGATCATCGTCATGGTTATCATCATTCTCCGGACGATCATAAACCTTCAACGAACGCACCTGCCAATACGACTCGGTAAACGCCGAAGGATTATTCTGGACATAATCATTGCAAGACCCAGACTTCTCGGCACAAGACGAAGATCCCCAAACCTCACCAGCCCAATCACCACAGAAAGTGATATCAAAGACAATGCGCATTTCATCAAAATGCGAATCGATATCGCAATCCCCGGCAAACTTTGCAGTAGGATTTCCCCAATCCACCGGACTGGGTGAGTCGGAGCCAATATCGCGAGGCACACTATCAGAAGGCCAGAACCAGACATTGATAGCGTCGCTGGTCCATTCTGTTGCGTAGACGCCGCCGCCGTTGTCGTTGAAGCCTGTGCCGTAGGATTCGGTGTGGTCGCTTCGGATTGCGCAGCCGCTGTTGGCGGGTTGGCCGTCTGCATCGACGTAGCAGTTGCTTGTGTCGAGGTGGCCGGTGAAACCGGTTGTGTCGATTGAGCAGCCGTCGGAGGTGTGTAGGGCCATTTGGTTTGAGGTTTGGTCGTTTAGGCCTTCGATTATGTCGATTTCGCCGTTGGAGGGCCAGTTGTTGCCGAGCATCCAGCTGAGAATAGTTAGTTTGGGGGGGTTCTTTCTATAATTATGAGATGATGCTGGAGAACTTACAAGGCGGGCCAGCTGCCGCAGGTGCTAGCGGGCATGTGGGATAGGTCCAGAATGATGAGACCGTACTTGTAGGTTTTTGTGCTCTCTAGTCGGACACTTGCGCGACCAGGATCGCTGGAGACGGTGGTGTTGTCGACGCCGATGTAGACGCCGTTTCCGTGGGTGTTGATGAGGCCGTTTTTGGTGGCGGTGTCGCGGTCCACGTAGTTTACGTACCCATTGGTCGGATCGTGGTCCTTTGTGAGATTAGTTTATGAATGAGATGAGAGGGAAGGTTAGGACAAATGTCGATTTACATACAGTGAAGAAGTTGAAGTTGTCGAAGAACGAGTCTGAAGTACCGTAGTCATCTTTCAGGGAATAGGCCGCCGAAGTGAGCTGAGCCATAAAGCCCAAAGGCAGGAGGGTCGAAAGAACATGCATTGCACCTAATTGCTGGATTGTTTCTGCAGACGCAAAATAGTCGAAAGTAAAGGACGAAGAAGTGAAGGAGGACGTCTATCGAAGACTTGGAGAGCCCGAAGAGTATATAACAGATCCTTGACAGGAGTAAATGCAACAATAGTAAGGAATGAATAGTTATGAAAAGAAGGTATAAAAATCAGACAATAGAAGCGAAAGACAATGGACAAAGGAAGGACTGATAGATCGAAATGGAGTCAAACGAAACATGAGGCGGGGGCAGCTGTTTTATACTTAAGATCCTTCTCCCAGGAAGGACAAGAAAAAAAAAGAAAGAATGGCACGCAGCACATGGTGAAATCCCCACCAGACCAGATCCAATGAAGATACTGAGCCATGTGTGATGCGAAACGGGTTCAACAGGGGAAAGGAAGGGAAGAGTTGAAACACAAAGTGAATCCCCCAGAACCATGAGCCTGACATCTCCGAACCCTGGATCTGTGGAGCCAAGAACCAACCAATCACCAATCCACGGGAGATCTTGCCGATCGAACCGGTCTAGAATGGGATGCAAAGATTCGATACCTACAGTATTTGGGATGTCGATGGGGAGAGAGGACAGTTGTGAGCCAAATAGTAAGCAAGTGGCCGTATCAGTACCTATTTGATCATTGTCATACACACGTATTAGGTGAAGTAGCTTAACATAGAGGTTATCCCAAACAAGTATAAAACTCTGGAGTCTGGAGTCTGGACCACCTCCCTGAGGCTCCGGATGCCTTAAGCGCTGAATTTTGAAGCAAACCTTAATGCTCCGGAACCAACAACTGTCTGATGCCAAGACAATGCTGAGTGGCGGAGAAGAGAAAGAGAAGGCGCGAACCAAGGCTAAATTAGAGTTGGTGGCGCCGGAATGCCTTTGGTGGCGAAGGGGAGATCGACAGATGATAGGTTGCGGCTGATTCTTCCTTGCGAAGACCCTTTTTTATTTTATTCTCTAAACAGTACGGAGTAGAGCCAGGCGATATCTCGGCAGTTGAAACGGCGTTGAAACGGTGTCTGGATTCAAGATCTGACAAACTACTGAAGTTGAAGCAGGTGGCAAAGTTTCACCATCTTAGGTTCTCTACCTCGGTCGAGTTGACCCTATTGTGTCCATGTATGGGTGATCACCAGGCTTGGATAGTATGGATAGCGCGGACAGTGTGGTCAGCATAGACCGTCAGGTACTTCGGCACAAGTACCCTGTAACTACAAGGTCCCTGGTGGTATACATGTTCTTATGTAGATCTACACATCTGTGACACCAAGTCACCAGTTGGCAGTTCCCATGGAAATCCTCCATGGACCTACTCAAAACTGATGTTCGGCATTGGAAATCGGATCATCTCAACACCTACCCATCATACCTAATACGCAGTAGTCAGTACATCTCATCGGCATCTACCCGGACATACAAACCTAACCACAGTGGCTGCAAACGCAGTACCATCTCTGCTGTGAGCCTGTGATGTGTCCGTGACGGCGTGAACCCTCCACGAGGCCGAATGATAACCCGGAGGGGCAGGAATCACCAATTGACCACACTACCGGAGTACAGGTTATGCCAAGAATGTCTCTTGGAGACTGGACTGAGCAGCTGAAGCAAATGGAAAGAGAGCAGATATCTGCTATCATATAAGACACTACACTGCCTTATGCATGCTGTCCATGCATGCTACGTACATAAATCTGTGCGTATGTTCCCACAGAAGAATGGTGGAAATCATCTTACAGTATTCATAATAAAGCAGAAAATCCAGAAAAGAGAAATGGCTATATGCAAGACAATCATATCTCATCTAAGATATCCCCGAACAGCGTCCGAGAGAGTGCGAAGAAAAAAGCAAAGAGATAAGAAACGAAGTAACAAAAGGAATTACCCCCAGACACAAGGAAAATGATCACCACTGCTGCGGTAGGCTATATACAAATCGGACAAAATAGCTCGGCCCCCGACCAGTCGGGCAAATGGTCGCGCCGAAACGCGGATGCAGCAGGTCGGGCGCCCGCACTGACAGCGCCCAGCACGCAACGTCGGTGATAAAGATGTCGACAAGCAAAGACAACAATCTGCTCCGGAAGCGCTGGAGTCCCAGGTCCAGATCCAGCGGCAACCCCAGCATCGGAGTTATGATCATGGTCATGCTCGTGACCATGGTCGACGTTCTCACCAGACACGACACTTACACCATGGTGACCGACTCCGATATCAGCGGCTTTACCCTTCCCCCGCTCGGAGGGATTATAGCTATCTTCGATGCGACGGGCGATGCGATGCGCGTGGGCGTCTGCACGTCGCTTTTCCCACGCCGTCCAATGCGCATCGCCGACTGCAGGGCCCCAGATGCGGTTGTGACAGAGCTCGCAGACGTGGCCGCGGGGTCGCCAGCCCTGCTGGCGGAGGCGGGAGACTTCGTCCACGTGGACGAAGAGGTCACGGTCGAGCATGCCGTTTGCCAGACTTAGAAGGGATTTCTCGTAGGAGTAGGTGGAGAAGATGGATGCGAGAACGGCGCGAAGTTCCAGGAGGGAGGGGGACCAGGTTGCGGCGCGGGTGAGAAACGCGCGCAGGATGCGTAGGAAGGACATGTCGTTCCGTTCGGTTGTGGTTCGGCTGCCTTTGACGGTGCTTGCTAGCAGGGCTGTGAAGACTTGCTGGACAAGGGCGCGGAAGGCTGCAGTGAGGCGGTCGCTTTCGCCGCCGAGGGAGGCTGTGGGTTGCTGAGAGGTGGCTGATGGGGTATCGTTTCCTTGAATGAAGGCGAAGACATCGCTTGCGATGCGCACGACGGCTTCGATGTGGTCGAGCCAGAGGGTTTCATCAAAGGCTAGAGGCTGATCGAGGGTTGGCGCATGGCGTTTGCCATTTGCGCTTCCTGTGTGCGATTGCTTGGCCGTTTTGCTTTGACCCTGACAGAGCCAGGTTCCGACGCCGGCATACTTATTGAGAGACTCGATCAAATCATCGATCGCTTCGGCGGTACTGGCGGAATCGGGACTGTCGCGTACGCTTTGGAGGATGCCCACCAGGCCGGCCTCGAGGGTACGTAAGTGTGCAACAAGTCGGTCCAGGGCCTCGCGAACTTGGCCCTGTCGGGCGAGAAGGATGACCGCAGCATCGATCGCTCCGCTTTCCTCGATGAACGGGAGCAACTCTTCCAGGTGGATATCGCCGACTCGTAATCCATCGACAAATTCTGCGACATGAGTGGGGTTGTATTTACACAGAAGCTGCACGTAGCGCTCAATCATCCAGTTTTCAGCACTCGGCGGAGGTCGGGTTTCCGCAGTTTGCGCATGCGGTTCAACAAGGATCAGTAGGTACTCATATAGTCTTCGAGGATCAACTTCCAAAACCCGCAAGAATGTAGAGTGAGTTTCAGGGGCCAAGTCCTGCATTGTCTGTGCAGCCTGCGTCACGTCAATGGCAGCAATATCCTTGGCATGCTCCTTAATCACATCTACCACATCTCGTCTCTGTTTCTTGCTCAGCCCGGAACCTGATCGAAGACAATCGTGCAGGCAGGTGAAGATACCGTCGCGGTCATTCGGGTCCTCCAGATAGGTCATAACCAACAACGGATATTGCTTCTCTGAACGGTGGACCGACTTGAGAATCCGGAAAAAGCGCGCCTCTTTGAACAAAGGAATCATGCTTTGGATGTCCGGTGGGTGATAGAAAGACAGCAGATACTCCGCGCTCAATTCGCAATCGTCTGCCATATCCTGCTCGGGGTATTGACATACGCGCACCAGAACCTGATGGAGGGTTGTGCCAGAAAGGAGAATATACTGAGGGTATTTTGGAAGGTTGCGCGCAACAAACATATCAAGGTAGATGGTTTCAAAAGGCGTGAAGAAAGAGCTGGCCATGACCTGGAGCAAGATGCTGATGAGGTACTGTCGATTGATTGATACGCCCGAAGCGGCAACAGCGTCGTTTTCGGGCTCGTTCAGAAAACTGTCCTCGAAGGCCTCGTTCAGCATGCTCATGAAGCTGGAAGAATCAAATTTGAGCATAGCTCGAAGCTGAGAGAAGGAGTCTGCCCCTTCCGTATTCCCAGGCGCGGTTTCGGACCCGCTTCCCGAGAAAATGAATTGATACAAGTCAGTCTTGGCTCGTGAGGCAACGGCCTCATCCATATCGTCTCCGATAGGATAGACGCGGCCCGTCAAGATGAAAGACAAGTAAGGGAACATCTTCATAGCATTGTTTTGCCGTCTCATTTCATTCGCATAGTCACCGTTGACCAAGGGCGCCGAGTTAGAGGGAATGAGACGTAGTAGCTCTTCCAGCGGTCCGACATAGTCCATCAAACATTGGTTCCATACATAGATGAAAGCATCGTATAGATTGTGCTGTTTGCAGAGCGTTGTAACCTGATCGATATCCATTGTGGTAGTATCGAGAAGGCAGATGATCTCTTCCAAGTGACCAGCTGAGTGGGTTCCAATGAAATGATTGATTAAGGCCTTGACCGCGGTTGGAGGCAGCGATCGCAGAGTTCCATCGACGATGCGAGGTTCAAGGGCATCCAGGAAGATGCCCGCTGAATCGTGTTCTTCATACCAGTTGAAGACTTCCTCCCAGAGAAACTCTTCGTCTGCCATGAAAATACAGGCCGCAATGGACACATCTGCAAGCTCTTCCAGCTGCTGAGTCTCAAGTCGGTCACTGCTGGCTTCGGCATTCCGACCAAATGCGTACTTGAGGGATGCAGAGATCATTTCCAGAAGCTTCTCTTGCACAATAGGTTGTCTTAAACTATCCTCTTCGGGAAGCCCAACCGTCAACTTCTCTGACTCTCCCGTATAATATGAAGTCGCTAGTCGAATGGCGCCAATGAAGTCACCTGCCTCCATAAGTGCGAGTAGTCGATCAGCCCAGTTCGACAGATTGCCTACCAAGGCTTCATTATAACCCAGCAAGAACAAACGGCCTTTATAAGATCGAAAACTCATGTGAAATGCATCGGCTACTACTCCGTGCATCGATTCGTCCTCTTCGTCAAGTTGTTCAACTAGCGAATGAAGCTGTGACGAGAAGAGATCGACGTGGTATATGTGTCTGTTGGCGAGGTCTATTGAATCGGTCACATGCATGGAGTAATCCTCGATGATCAAAAGTCGTTGCGTGATTGTAAACACCGCGAGTACCGAGCGACTGAGCCACTGCACGGCCACAATGGCTTCATCGGCCCTCCATCTGCTACGTGCTCTGAAATCAAGGCTGGGAGGCTTATCTTTGTCTGCAGGTTCATCTGTATTGACCTCTGTGACTTCGAGCACGGTCAGAACGTTTGACCAACAGTAGACAAGCTTTGTATTCGAGGTTTGGGTATCTTTGCCCTTCAAACGAATAGCTGGGAACCACGCCAAGGCGCCAGTCATGGCACTATGAGCAGGAACTTCTTTAGGTCGCGGTGCTTTGTGCTGGGTTTGCGCCACCGGTGTCGTGGACACAATGACCAAAAGATATGGCGTCAGCATAGCGACAAGACCCAGAGAATCAGTCGATTGCTCCACATTGCCCAGTGGCAGAGGAGAAAAGGCAAGGACCGAGCTAGGTCTCCGCGCCTTGGTCTCTATCGATGTTGAGGGATATCGACCCAGTATCCGAGTTGTCTTGACCGTTCGTCCCATTGCGCCCATGCCCCTCGTAGCCAGGTGCGAAAATGACATGCCCCGTGTGTCGGCGGAAACCAATGCGGTCCGCCTGGTGCCAAGAAACCCGATATGGATGACAGAAGACCCTGAAAGGTGGCCATCGGAGGTTCGAGTGTCGACAAGGTTGGCTGGGGTTGGTGGTATATGGAGGAAAGGCTTTGCTGAGCGCGTGATCTCCCAGGTAAATATGTCGCCCGATTCATGGCCCCCTGCAATGGTTGAATGATCTGCAGAAATTGCGAGAGAGGTAACAGCGCCGCATTCGACCGCTAGGGTATTGTAAGCATAATAATTCCCAGATTGTAGACTGATTTTGACTCACCTGGTGTACCAGTCCCGACGATGGCCTTCAGGCTTTGCTGATAGTCGAACACGAGTATTATGCCCTTGGATGTACCTATCACAATAGATGTGGACACCGCGAGACAGGTTGGTCGCCCGAAGTTGCGCTTCCCAATTTCTGAAAATGCCTGCCCAGTGATCTTCCGCAACTTTGTCCATCGCACGACATCCCAAGGTCCCTGTTGCGGTTCAGCTTCCGTTTCGGGCGTCGGGGACGCATGGCTAGTGATCGAAGACTGTCGGGAGTGAAGATGCGCTAGAAATGGTGAGCCGGTTCTCGGGACGCTTTGCGGCGACGAAGATAACCGGGACTGGAATCGCAAGTCAAACGGGCGACGGGCCGGGCTTGGGCTGACTCGCGGAGAGCCTCGGAGTGCGAGGGCACTGCTGCTTAGGGAAGATGGAATAGAGCCCTGTGATAAATCAGAGAGTTATTCAGCCTGCGCGCCTGTTATACTACTGACATGTAATGACGGGGAATCATCGGGGTTGGACCCTGTTCCATCCAGACACTCGCTCCCATTCCACTCCGCATGTCGCGGCGGAGGTGTTTCTGGAAAGCGGAAATCCTTTGGATCCGCTGTCTTCTCTGAATCGTTGTCCTCCGATTCCACTATCGTGTCCAATTCTTCTTCCGCTGATGCCTGCGGGGAAGCTGATGTTTGGTCGAGGGCACCATCGTCGGGTTGTTGGGGATCGTTTTCTTGCCCTAGATCAAGCTCGTCCTCGCGCGACCGACCCTCATTGCCCTCAGCCATCGAGCTCATGAGCGAGATCTCCGAATGACCATTGCTTCCGAGGTGTAGCTTGGGTGGAATCAAGGCCGAGTCAGCGACGGCGTGGGTAGGCCGGGTATTATGAGATTTTGGGGTAGCTGTCCAAGAATTCAAGAATAGGAGAGATATGCGGAGGAAGCCAAATATACGTAATTGGAAGCGTGGAGTGCCGAGCTCGAGGGGTATGAACAGTGGAGAACGAGCAGAGCTCCATTTGTCTGGGTCGGGGCCGTTTTAGGGGCACCAGCCACAGGTGGCGGTCAGGTACGACATCTACAAACACAACAATGTTCATAACTTTATGCTGTAGTTATTTGATGTCTATGTCAGTATGTCTTCCTTCGGTTTTCTTCTATCTTCGTCTTGAATGGTCTAGGCGACGGCGGACACATCGAGAGTCGTACGTCTTTGTGTTCTTCGTACTTCAAATTACATTTGCAGTTGGCCAGGGGCCAACATCAAAAAAAGCTCGCCCAGTCACTTCTACGGATGGTGAGAGCACCATCGAAACTTGAAACAGAAGGATTGATCTGCAGCACTCCAATAAAATGAATGGCCCTTAAGAGCCCTGCTATCAGTGCGGACCGGGCGTGCTGTTACATCGCAAGTCACAAGGAGACCAGGATGTACGCAGTCGCGCCCGTCGGTCATGCTCACTCTTCGCTCGACAACCAGCAATATATCTCACGTGGTTACAGTCACTTATGCTTTGTTTCAGGGGACCCAAGTCATTTCCAGACCTCAATCAGTCACGGAGGACGCGTGGGCTTTAGGAATGCAGAAACCCGCATGAGCCGATCACCCTCGCGAGGGCAGCTGCTGTTCCTGCGTGACAAGTGACCGAAAGAACATCACGATGTCTGCGAGTCTAAAAACTTTCCAGTATTAAAAACCACAGCGCCCCCTTGCGCCTTCTTACTGCGAAACGAACTATAGCTACAACGAGTCCAACGACATGGCTCCACTCCACCATAGACTGATGCGTGTGGTTCTGAGTGCCCTTCTACTTCTTCAGCCAGTATTAGCTGTGAGAAGACCAGGGACACTGCTACCCCGGGTATCTCCGTCCTCGTCGGTATCTAGAGCATCTACGTCCCTGGCAGTGTCTCCGTCCTCGACCCCTTTGTCGATGTCAACACAGGCTGCAACAACCTGCAACGGGCGCTCAGAGTACTGCACGCGGTCATACTCGAACATTACATTTGTAGGGGCCCATGACTCTCCCCTTTGTCGGGCCCCTACCCCAACACAACCAAAACATCGATATAGAAGCCCAACTCGACATGGGTATCCGGTATCTGCAAGGACAAACGCACCGCTCTGTCTTAGTGAATACCACAATAGAGCTGTGCCACACATCTTGCTTTCTTGAAGATGCAGGCTCCCTCAAGTCCTTCCTGAAGACTATCAAAAAGTGGCTAGATGCCCATCCAGACGAAGTCGTTACTCTTCTCTTGACCAACGGAGACTCGGTACCGGTCACCGAGTTCGGGGACACCTTCGCCAGCAGTGGAATTGCAGATTATGCATATACACCCTCTGCAAACCCACTGCTCATTGCAGACTGGCCTACACTGGGTGATTTGATCTCCAGCGGAAAGAGACTGGTCGTATTCTTAGGTACGAGCTACTCTGCGATAAACGCAGTAGTTTTCACCCCGCTACTATCTGCATTGAATTTCATACTGACTAGTTATTCTCAGACTATGGCGCCGATCCTTCTAAAGTAGACTATATTCTAGATGAATTTGCCTATTATTTCGAGACAGCCTACGACATCACAGATTCCTCTTTCTCGAGCTGCAGCATTGACCGGCCCTCCGGCGCCGCCGGTGAAGGTCGCATGGGTATTGTCAACCATTTTCTCGATATAGACCTTTTCGGAGTCTTGATCCCAGCTCGGGATAAGGCAGACACTACTAACGCGGCGACGGGGCCTGGGAGTATTGGGGCTCAGGCGGCGCTGTGTGCTGGTTTGTATGGACGTGCGCCGAATGTGGTTTTGGCGGATTTTGTGGATAAGGGGGAGGTTATCAAGGCACAGAATAGTCTAAACGGGTTCTAGATGAAGGAATACCTACTACAGGTACCTAGTTGGTCATGTTTGATATGTTGTGGCTGGCATAGCCTGGCAATATACATTGTAGCGAGGCTCTACTACCTAAGGTATGTAAGCATAGCCATATCCCGAACCATCGACCGGAGACCCCTCGTGCCTCCAGGCCTGTACAGGGACCTTCATGGACAGAAAGTCAGGACGAAACTAAGGGTTATAATCTACAACAGGGACTGTTGTGTCATTCAAGCTGACAGAGCCCTTCTTGTTCACGCCGGCATATTTGTTGAGCCATCCGAGGACCTGCTGATGCCAAACAAGACTGTTCTCATTGTTGATGACCCTGTTAAAGTGATAAAGAGTCAGCAATGTGGCTTTATAACAAACCCATTCACACCAGAAAGACAATGTACTTACCAATGATTCTCATCTGGGAAGTTCAGCAGCCGACTTGGCACACCGCGCTCTTGCAAGACATTGAAAAGTGCCAAACCCTCAGAGACAGCAAGTCGGAAATCTTTGTCACTGTGGATCACGAGCTGGGGGTAGAGAACTGCTTGATGTGCTCAGGAGCGGAAGGGTCCCAGCGACGATAGTTCTCTCGGTCGTCCCAGAAGGTGCCATTGAACTACGGAAGAATCAGTATACGAGAAGAGAGAGAATATACTCAAGAAGATGCATACCTCATGCTCCATGAACCACAGTTCCTCAGTGGAGATCTTGGCATCGGCCACAAATGTGCCGTCGTGACTGGCCAGCGCTTTGAATTTGCGTCCCAGAGGGTTACCCTGAATCCAATTCATCATGAAGCCACCGTAACTGGCGCCAGCTGCCACGCCGTGGTCTGTATCAATGAAGTCAAAGTTATCGCGGACATACTCCCAGCATTTTACCAAGTCGTCGTAAGGGTAGCTTCCTGTTGCTAGTTAGATTGTAAAAAAACAGGAGAATGGTTGGTAGGAGTGACATACCCCAGTTATTTGCGATCATATCGGTGAGTTCATCGCCGAAGCCAGTGCTGCCAGTTGGGTTCGGTGCGACAACCACATATCCTTGGTCAGCAAAGACCTTGGGGTTCCAGCGAGTGCTCCAAGAGTCAGCCCAGGAGCCTTGAGGACCGCCGTGAACGAGGAACATGAGCGGGTATTTCTTCGACTTGTCAAAGTTCTCGGGGTAAACAAGCCAGGCATGAATCTATAACCGTTAGAGTCTCGCCAGTTGGCTGGGACTTGACACACTCACATCTGTCCAGTTGCCCTTGAAGTAGAACTCGCCAATATCGGACGGGCCCAGGCCCTTCAAAGCCGGATCAACCGAGTTAGCAGAGAAGACCGTACCGGTAACGCCCTTTCCAGGCTTCGCGGTGTAGACTGTCCGGCTAGACCAGATAGTAGAACCAGAGACCAGGTATTCCCCGTTGGGCAGGCCATGGTAGGCAGCCACAGCGCCGCCATCGGTGAAATTCTTGGGCTTGTAATCTTTGCCAGCATTTGCGGGCATCAGGAAAAGCCGAGAGCGTGCAGAATCCTCGGTGTTCAGAACCAGGTTCTTCCCGTCGGCAGTCCACTTGATTCCACTAGGTGACCGGTCCCAATTTTTGGCCAAGGTGCGGATAGTGTCCTTGGAGTCAAGAGTATAGACGTAGACGATGCGGCGATCGGACTCATAGTTGATCTCCTCCATCTGGAGGTATGCAATGCGACGACTATCCGGGGAGAACACAGGGCTGCTCGAGTCACCCTTGATGTTCTTGGGTGTGCCGGGACTGTCTGGGCCGTTGATGGCCTTGGCCTTCTTGGATCCATCATGAGGGGCAAGATAGATGTACGATGCGGTGTTGTTTGCACGTGGCAGTTCCGGAGCCTTGCTCTTGAAGGCAACCCATTTTCCATCGGCAGAAAGGTCATAGTCCGAAGAATCGCCGAACGGCGGGTAGGGTGACTCGAGGTTTTTGACTCCTGCAACGAGGTTCTTGAGAGACCCTTTAGCAGTGTAGCGAGATGTAGCTCCCTGTCCAGATTTCTTCTTCTCCAGAGTCCCAGAGAAGATGGCATTGAACCTCGTCGTGAGCCAGGTATCCCAGTGGCGAACATAGAGGCTATCATAGATTCGAGCCGTGCTCAGAGGTGTGGCAGCTAGCTCTGCGTTGTATGCCGTTCCATTGGCATAGGAATCTCCGTACACCAAGTAGTTGATGTTGCCAGACTTGGTGATGGCCGTCTTGAGACCAGACAGCGGCGCCGGCAGTGAAGCTGCCTTATAGGCACTACCCATGGTTAGTATCTATCATCGGAAACTGCACTATATGCAGGTAAACTCACGAGTTCGCGAAGTCGGACGTATCTGATACCCAGATCTCGGCACCCCCGGGGATATCAGCGTTAGTGCCATTGATGTACAGGAGACCGGAGTCAGTAGACCCCAGCCAGATCAACTCGGAGACATTGCTGTCATTAGTGAGTTGGCTGACTTTTCCAGTCTCCAAATCCAGCAAACTCCACCAGGAGGTTGTCTTATGGGTCTCGAAGGAGTATTGAGAGGTTGAGAAAAGTGCGACTTCCTATATTTGGTCAATGAAGTTGGTCGGTAAATTCAGTAACGGCGTAACTCACTCCTGAAGGATTAGGAATAGCTTCACCCCGTCTGGGAGCTGTGATAAGCTGTCTATTGTAGAATTGAATCAGCAATTGACCAAAAGAGGAATTTGAGTCAGGATGGGAAAGATCAGCGCTTACTCTGGAGTAAGAGCCGCGGCAAGAGCAACGATCGACCCGAAGGCCGTCAATTGAAACACACGCATATTGACAGTCAGTAGACGCCCACGTAGCTCGAGACAAACGTGCAGGGGACGAGTCTGTACACCGGACCGACTCCGCTATATGAGTGCCGTGACTCCGCACGCGTTGGAAGCTAACAGCCATGGCAGTTTCCCTGTTGAAGGGGGGGCATGTTACATTCCTCGGTGCCAAGACTGATATGCATTTTGATAACTTGTTCAATCGGCCAGTGTCTATTAGCCTAAGCACTAGTAAGGTGCTCCGACGAACCAACGCGGGTACACGAACCCGCTGTAGGACCCGGGCAGGGTCCGGCTGCTTGGGTTGCAGCGCCAAGCATCACGGAGTCCGCTCTTATTCCTGCTTGGCGGCTGATGCCCGGCATTGCGGAATAAGATCACGGTATTGCGTATCCACAAGAGCTTTCTCTTCAAAGAGAAGGGGCATTCAGAATAAGAGCAAATAGGGAATGCTGCTATTTGGGGGTCATTACCTTCAGATCTTACACGTACTTGAGGCTCATGTTCTACAAGTGGGACCATCGGTAGCCCTAAACAATGCACAATGAAGGCATTGACACTAGTTAGGTAATAGATCCGACTGGGGAGATTAGGATGCCGATTTCCGAAATTAAAGGAATTGAATTGCACTCGCTTTAGTGCTTCTGACGAAATCGCTTCAATATTCAAAGTCATCATCCACGCCTCCCTTGCTCGAGGTCTCCTTGGTGACCGCCTCCTGTTTCCGATACATCTCAGCCACCGCACGGGTGGTAGTGGCCTCGTCTGGCTTCTTGTCATCGCGGGACTTGATATACCGCGGGAAACGAAGAGATACGCCCTTTCCAGCATCGGTTGTTCCTTGGAACTCATCCACAGCGGCTTGATAGCGTGGGCTGAGCGTCAAATCGGCTGTTTTGACTTCCCACACCAATCTCGGCTCAAACCAAACATCCGGCTGATCCTTAGGGACGTTTGAGTGAGTGTAAAAGGGCTTGGGGCGGTCAATAACTAGAGGAACTAGCGTCTGGTGGAGCTCCTCAAGGAGCGCCTCCGAGAATCCCGTTCCAATATTACAAATGGTCTCGTATGTGTCGCTGTTGGGGTTGTAGGCAGCGAGGAGGAATGCGCCATACACTGAAGTACGTTTTCCTCGACCATAGTAGGCCCCAAGTACAACAAGATCGAGGGAATCACCCACACCAGCGAGGTAGTCTTTTTTGACCTACACGGAAATTAGCCAATGTCGATGATAGTAGTGAGCAAAGGAACCGTACCTTCAGCCAGTTACGACTGCGCTTACTTGGCTCGTAGCCACTTTCAGCTGTATCCAACATCTTCACCATGAGACCCTCACAAGAAGCCTTCACACTAGCCTCGAGCAATTCCTGGATTTCATCGAGGACATTAGAGTTGCCATACTGGGCAAACTGGAACTCGCCCTCGACCGGTTGGAAGCATTGATGCATAAGTTCCCGGCGTTCCCGTAGGGACTTTCTCACGCAAGGCTGTTTGAAGAGTTAGCAATGACAACTTGTAATGGCGATAGAAGGCACTATCTTACCTCTCCATTGAAGAAAAGCAAATCGAAAGCATAAACGCAGACCTTGACCTTGACGTCTTCCGCTTTTACATCCTTGCGTTTACGAGTCATCAATTGCTGGAACGGCAGAACTCTTTTGGCTTCCACGTCCCACGCAACAGTCTCGCAGTCAAGAACAAAGCTCTTCACGTCCTCTTTAACCCAGGTATGAAGCTTGCCTAGAACATCAGGATATTTCTTGGAAAGATCTTCCGAGTTCCGAGAGAAAATCGATGAGAGCCCTTGCTTGTCCTTTTGTAATGTGGTCAAGGCCCCGGGATAGTGGTGGATAGAATCTGGGGACACGAAATGGATTTGTGCTCTTTCACCATCGTATTTGTATTCGCAAGTGAATTCCTTCCCTTCGAACCTATCGAGCACCTCGGTGATAGACTTTGTCGGTTTGGCAAGCATAGGCTTGATGGGAATTCCAGGAGATAGCTTGCAGACTTCGGGCAGCTTGAAGAGACCGTGCTCGAGCATGGCAGGAATGATTACTTCGTAAGCAGGAAGCTCACTGTAAACACTTTTGAAGATGTTCTCGCCTTCGAGCATTTTCTCTGGAGAAGGAATCTTGTTGCCGCTTAATTCAGCCTCGTGGGCCTGGACTGCCCGAGAAACAGCAACAAGTACTGTCTTCTCTGCGAGTCCTAGTCTCAGCTTGCCTTCCAAAAAGCGAACAATGAACTTGGCTTCGCTGGGGCCGCCCTTGTCCTTAGTGATATCCACTCCTTTGCTTCCCTTTCCAGCGAGGTCGGCGTCGGCTGCAGACAATAGTTTCTTGATACCTGAGATCTTCTTGTCCTGGGATCCATGGCCTTGGACCTGGGCGATCCCAAGAAGGCCCTCGTGCACACCTCGAACTGTCAAAGGCTTGGGCTTGAACATGGTAGGCTGATTTGAACGACTCTTAGCAGCAACCAATCCCAGATCTCCAATTTCCCGTTGGTCAGCTTTGATGACCGCAAGACTGCGACCGGTACATTCACCAATGGCTTTCATGATCAATGATTCTCCAATGCCTAGTTCAATACCGGCGTAATCAGCAGCCAGCTTGTTGATCATCAGTTGAACAGTGGGCAGGAAGTCGGCAGGAGTCAGGCGGAGAACCTGTCGAAGGAAAAGCGAACAATGATCCGTGATCTCCAAGCGTTTCCTAGTCATTTCAACCAAAGAAAATGTGGTACATAGCGCGGCGTACGGAACAGGATCGCCTACTTTCCAATCTGGGTACGGATCTTTACCACTTCCTTGCAGTTTCGCTTGGAACTTCTCAATCGATTTCTTGGTGAGCTCTGGCTTGAGGTCGTCTTCATCTTCGCTTTCCAGTGGGTCCTCCTCTTCTTCTACTGATGGGGTCTTCTCTTCGGGAGTGACATCCGATGCTTTCTTCGTAGGTGATTTTGGTGATGGCGATTCACGTTTCGGTTTTGTAGTTTTGGGCTTTTCCGGAGATGCTGATGGCTTTTTGGCAGCTGGTGAGGGGCTAGCTGACGCCTTCCGTCGCCTTTTTGTCACTGGTTGAATATCAGAGCCATCACTTTCTTCAGCTTCGGCGCTCTTTTCCCGCTTCAATCCTTTTGCTGGCTCTGTTTCACCCCGGGAAGCAGCAGGTGCTGGATCGGCGACGTCTTCAATGTCAACATCGGCGGTGTTTTCCTTAGTTTCCGCGTCAATGGTATCACTGCTTGATTCCTTTCTCTTTCCACCAAAGGACAGTGTTGTTTGCTTCTTCGGTGGTTGGTTGGCGTTCGATCCAAAAAACCTCCTATAAGATGGAATAGCATGTATTAGCAGGACGAATCAAGGCATAAGCCGGAAGAGGACAGAGTCAAAGGGCGCATGCGCCATTCGAAGTTTGCGACGCACCCAATGGTCTGCTGCCCATCTCGTACATACCCCAGAGTAGCTTGTTTCCTGTTCTTATCCTCCGCCATGGTCCGTGGTGATGGTAACGCTGATTTGTTCAAATGAAGGTGTTGACGGACCACCGTAGTGGGAGAGATCAGGACTGAAGGTATCCGTAAGACTGATGTTGTCCAAAAGTCGCGTTGTCCTGCAGATTGTATGCAGGTTCTAGGTTTCAAGCGCGAAAGCGATACAGGCGCGAGGTTAGAGATCCTCGAATACCGCATAAGCGTTACTCTCGAGATCAGAAAATATAAAAGATGACCCAGTATATAGTCTGAGCAGACTAGAGCCGCAATTGAAGTACCAAGGCAACACTTGGTTCTCGCTCTATGAGTCGAAGGCAGCTATCGGGATTCCCACGCGTTGAGACGCGCTAACGTATCACGTGCAGTGCTATTTTGCCTGTTCGGGATTAACTGATCGCACCGCTTTATTATGCCGGCAGATGGCAATCAGGCGGTGGGATTTTGCGACACTGTCCCGCTGGTGGTTCATCGCGATGGGTCCACTGGACAGTGTTTACGCAGTACAATGGAGTTCTTGATATTCAACTGAATTAGTGCAAGTACAAGCTCGCTCGGTTTCCAGTCATTGTTGCCGCTTCCCACCGTTGACCGGCTGCAATGGACAACCTCCGGCAGGAATCCTTCAAGCAGGTATGACTGACTACGTATTTGGCTATTCATGCTACAGTGCTGATTACAAATAGCTTCGAGCGCCATGCGTCGAGCTCAGCTCAGTAGGTCTTCGCTACCGAGGAAACCAAGCCTCTGCCTCCGATGTGTCTCGGGTCCTTGAGCCGGTACACAACTGTTTAAAGAAGCTTGCGGCCAACAATGCCCTTGACGAGAAGCTAGCCGAATATGCTTTCTTCCCGCTATCACATATCTTCAACGAGACCCAAAGATTACCCGCACGATGTCTGGAGTCCGCTGTCCAATGTTTACGGATATTGGTCGCAGATGGATGGCGGCAACGGCTGTCTCCCGCAATGGGCAAACAACTGATAATACTGTTGACATTAATCGTGGGAGGGTCTCCGAATAAGGCGGAAGAAAAGCAACTACCGAAGCACAAGGTCTCAGAAGAGCTATGCATTGCTGGGTTCGACTGTCTCACTGCTATCTTCGCGGTCTTGGGAGGATCAGTCGCTGAAAAGACAATCTATCATGAAATTGGCACGGCGACGGTCGTTGACCAGACAGTATATATTCTGCTCGAAGGAATCGTCGATGATAGATCAGATGAGCTTTGTCTGGCAGCCGCTAACGCTTTGCAAGCGCTTTATGCTCGGGTCACAGACCGCGTAGTGCTTGCCAGCATTATGCCGCGGACTGTATCAGCACTGGCTAAAGTTCTGAGGCCCACAACTCAAACTCGCAGGTCGTACAAACTGCTCCACACTTGCTTGGAGATACTTACGGAACTTTTGAGAGCCGTTCTCAATGACCGTGTCGCCTCAGAAGCTGCACCGCCCGAGCTAGGAAGCGACAAGATGACACTAGACGACTCGTGGCTGAAGGCCACTGTAACACAGATCAAGCTGGCGCTGGCCAATGTCATCCAAGTTCGCCGTCATCAGCGAGTGGAGGTTCAGTCTGCCGTTCTCGAGCTGTCTCTGATGGTCATCGAAGAGTGTCAGATCACACTTGCAGAGTCTGTGCCTATGATGGTGGAAACGGTTGTTGTTCTGGCGGATAAAGAGGATGAAGGAGCGAACGAGGCATACAAGAACCTCATTCACCTTGCCACAACATATCCTATAGTGCTGGACTCTTTGAAAGAGTCACTGCACGCCTGGCTTACATCCTTCCCTCGGATCATGCAAGGCAACGATGAAACAGCTAAGCAATGGGGTCTTCGTCAGATCTCCACTGTCTTCCAGGTCTTATCCCAAGTCCAGTCCGGATCCGATTTGCTTACCAGTGGCTTGGCATCCGGTCTATGTGATAGCGTTGGGGCTGTCGTAAAACAAAGCAGCAACGCTCTCCAGCCGTTGGCCTCGATGGATGCTGACTTCAACTGGGAGGTGATCAGCACAGATGCTAGATCTGAAGTATTCCCGCCAATCATTTTGCAACACCAAAGCCAGCAGCAAACCCTGAAAGATCTCTGGTCAATGATCACAAGGCTGAATTTGTCCGAGTTTGGAAATGAAATCACTCGGTTCATTGTCAACCGTATGCACACGACATCAAGCGATTCCGCCATTGCTCCCTTCTGGTTGGCGATGGCTTTCTTACGGGACAACACCACGTCAACAGCCGTCTTTGACGAATTCATTTCTTTCGAACATGTCGGAGCGTCCGTATCGTCAACTGGCCGTGCCGGAATGATCGAGGAATTGTATTATGTCTCATTGAATATATTGAACGAACTGCCAGCCGACGGATCGGGTGACTGGCGTACCTCAGCACTCGCTCTAGAATCAGTGGCTCTTCAAGCTCAGCAACTAGGCGAAGCTTTCCGACCTGAACTTATGGATGCGCTCTATCCGACTCTACAGTTGTTGGCGTCACAAAACCCCAATCTCCAACGCCATGCCATGACATGCCTCAATATCCTGACCAATGCCTGCAATTACCCAGACACGAGCGCTATGATCATTGAGAACGTGGACTATTTGGTGAACTCAGTGGCCTTGAAACTCAACACATTCGATGTATCACCTTATCCGCCACAGGTCCTGTTTATGATGGTCAAACTTTGTGGCGCACGATTGATCCCATATTTGGACGATCTGATCGACTCAGTCTTTGGTATCTTGGATCTATACCACGGTTATCCCAAGCTCGTCGAGATGATGTTCAAGACCCTAGCTGCGATCGTTGAAGAAGGAGCAAAGAAGCCATCCTTGCTCACGATAGACGAGGGCAAAGAGAATGGCACCCACGATACCCGCAAGTCCCAATACCAGCATCTCTCAATCTCAAGTATTGCCGCGAACATGGCCAACCGCAAAGCCAAACGCCTTGCTGACGCAGAGCTGATGGACGCCGATGGCAAAATCCCGCATCCGAAAAAGCCCTGGTCCGAAACATACGACAAGCCTCCCCCAGAGCCGACCATCGAAGAGCTTCTAGACCAAGCCGAATCAGACGAACCGCTCCCACCCCCAAAAGAACCCGAAGACGCCGAGAAGCCACTGAGCAAAACGCACTCCCTCCTCCTCCACATCGTCAAATCCATCCCGTCTCACCTGACCTCACCATCCCCCTACCTCCGCCGCTCCCTCCTCTCAATCCTAATCGAAATTCTCCCCGCCCTCTCCCAAAACGAAACCAGCTTCCTCCCCTTAATAAACGACCTCTGGCCAACAGTAGCCAGTCGAATAATCTTCCCCTCCTCACAACCAACCAGCACCTCCAAATCCCTCATCACAACCCCATCCACAGAAACCCCCCGCAACCCGGAAACCCCAGACCACCAAGAAGAAACCTTCGTCACAGTGACAGCCTGCGAAGCCATCGAAGCCATGTGCAAAGGCGCAGGCGACTTCATGGCCACCCGTGTCGAAACCGAATTTCCCCGCTGGGACCGACTCTACCGCCGTGTGTGGGACAAAGTTCGCGTCGACGCCGAGACCGCCAATGAACGTCGTGCTAGATCCAAGCCAAATACAACGGATAGCACCGCCAAGGCGGGTGATCTAGAGTCCGCTATGCAACTGGCGCTTTCTTCGTCGCTTTCGCTTTCGCCATCCGCGCCGGGATCGAGATTTTTCACGCCCCATCACCGTCTATGGCGTGCGTTGATTTCTCTATTTGTCACGGTTCTGTCGCATGTTCGCTTGCCGTTGGAGGTTGGAGATCGGATTTGCGAAATGCTTAGTGGGTGGATTGCGTTGTTTGTTGGACCGGAGTATTACTTTATATCTTCGAGGGGTTCTACGGCTGTGGATAGTGCTGCGTTTGGTGAGGTTATGGTGTCGGTTGAGGATGCGATTCGGGCGATGGAGGCTTGGAATGTGGATTTGACGTGGTTTGTTTTCATGCGGCATCGTGTGAGAGCGAGTTCAGTTACTACGGGTGATGTTAAAGACGTTGGTCAGAATGGCTCCACTGCCAATGGCGATGGGGAGCAGATTGTGCTTGCAGAGCTGACATTTTAGTCCGCCTGTTTGTTATCACGAATGGCCATGTAACCTTTTCGCTCTGCTTGTATGTATGCACAGAGAAGTATTTATTGAATCTTACTCACTATTACAATCTACGCATTGGTGAAGTTCTGATGTCAAGTTATTGCTATTGACTATAAAAGAGCGGCGACTGTTGAGCTAAAACTAATCTGACAACTGAATCAAACCAGTCCATGCGAGATGGACTAATCCAGAGCAAAATCCAAAATCTCTCGTTTTTCAGCAAGGAGTGGATGCATGGAGCTTGACTGACAATTCAATAGCGAAGGGTATATGGAAACGTACACGTCCTCAAGCAATTACTCGCTCTCCTCGCCACTCTCTTCTTCATCGCTCTCGGCTGTCTCAAGCCACTCAATGAAGGGCTTCGCAGCCTTGTGGATCTTCTTGCTGGTCGAGATGTCGACGTATTTCTTGCTGGTCTTAGCACCCCATGCCTTGAGGGTCTCCTCAGACACGATATCGTTCTGGTAATAGCCCAGCAAGATTGCAGGGACCTGAGCGATGAGAGCCGGGTGGTCCTGACCAACGAAACGCTCGGTACCGCCAAGGAAAGCCTTCTCGTGACGCTCGGAGGTGATCAGCTTCTTGAGCAAACCAGCGCGGGCTTCGATCTGTTTGGCGATTCCCTCATCGAAAATGCTCTGGGCCAGCACAGCAACGGTCTTGTGCTTGCTGTCGATGCCGAACTCCTTGGCCTTCAGATAGATCTCAACGTCAGTCACATTGGTAACACCGCCCTTCTCAGCAGCAGTATCCACGATCCAGCTTCCCAGCTGTTCGTAGGACGAGGGACCATCGGCACCCTCATCCTCATCCTCAATGACAAGGGCACGCTTGAGATCATCGGGGAGTTCCTTGGCGCGGGCCTTCACAGCTTCCTCGGAAACGTCGACAGCCCATTCATCATCCTTGATCTCAGCCTCAGCCTCGATGGCCTGGGCCTGGCGGGTCACCTCGTCGTCGCTGTGCGCCTCGATGAGTTCATCGCCATCCTCGCCATTCTCGGAGTTGTTGCTGTCACCGGGGCTGGCATCCTCGCCGTTGGCAGCTCTCTCCTTCTCTCGCTCACGGCGGGACTTCTTCTTCTCCTTCTTGCCACCCTTGGGCTGGTTGCGGACAATGAAGGTGCTCAGTTTGAGGCGAGGGTCAACATCGGAGCGCTGACCACAGGCCTTGCAGTCCAGGGTGATCTTCTCATCCTTGATGGAGACATCGGTTTCGGGGTTCTTGCACTTCTTGCAAAGCACGAACTTAGCGATGAATCCATCGAGGTAATCCTGGAGCTTAGGTGCGTCGTGAGAACCGTTGATGATCCAACGGTCGTCGGAGGGCTTAGCATTAGCCTGGGCACCCAGTTCAAAGCCGAAGTACTTGATGAGATACGCAGGAGGACGGCTGAGAGACTGAGCAACCGAGTTCAGGTTGACGACAACGGTCTTGATGCCATTACCTTTGCCCTCGACCTTGGCCTGGAGCTTCTCCATCTTGTAGCGGTAGAAGGGATCGGTGACATCCCGGCGAATGTTAACGGTAGCCATGGTGACGGTTTAATTGAGCGATTGTTTCACGAGAAGGGAACAGTGAGATTGCTTAAAAGAAAGCTGGAGGGATTCTGGATGAGATTTTTGTTGACGGAACAAGACATGCGTGTCAAGTTTCTCTTTTTGGTTTGGTGTATACGGAGTGATTTCTCAGGGAGTCGTCACAGAGGGTAGAGGAAAGATCCGGGAATTTCAGCCACAAGATCTAAGGTGTATGCTGCAAGGTTTCGGCGCGCGAAACGTTTGCAGCTTGAGCGGCAGGTGATGTTCGAAATTTTGGACGGAGGACGAATACATAGACAAGTTCGCAAGAAACTCCTGGGCGTGTGAATTTCTGGAAAAGTTCCAAGTTCTTTGAAAAATCCGAGTCAGAGGTCGGAGACCTTTTGGCGGATGGTGAAAAGTGATGATGGCGATGCCGAACTAACCAGTGATGGGGAAATGAAGAGCGTAGAACTGTGAGTCCACGCAGTAAAGTGATGGCGTCGAAGAATAATTCGATGCCCGTGAGTGTTTGTGTGTGTGTTGTTAAAAAGAAGAAGAAAAGGAAAAACCCGGCAGAAATAAGTGACAAATCAGGGTTATGTCAGCTATCACGTGCTGGAGATAACTCGGAGTTACGGGTAATGGACCACATTTGAATGCAAGATCCTGGCTGTTTCAGGGGAGTAATCTCCGAATTGAATTTCGAATTGTTCCAATAAGTCTTTCAAAGCAACTGGCAACAATGAACAATGAACATATGGGAGTAGTGAAATGTAAAGGAAATGTACCTACGCAGTACTCCGTCCACCGGATGAATCATGAGTCCCAGGCCGAACCTGCAACCCCACTACGGACACACAACCGGCAATCTCCTTCAGTAACTGGTCATTTGTGTCGTACAATAGCCTGCTGACCTCGTCGAATCTGGTACTTGTCTCAATCTGATTGAACGACGGCCGATTACTCCGACCTTTAACTCTACGGTTCTACCTTTCTCCGGAAGGCCAGGACATCATGCCCGTAGATCTGTCACTCTATTTGGTCACGGATGCGACCCCGGCCATTCTCAAGGGACGAGACCTATGTGAAGTAGTGGAAAGTGCTCTCGAAGGAGGTCAGTCTTGTTCCCGGCCTGTTAAGCACTTGACTAATTTCTCCGTTAGGCGTGACGGTGGTGCAATATCGGGACAAATTCAATGACACTGGAGTCCAGATAGAAATTGCCCGGAAACTACACCAGATCACCAAGAAATTCAATGTGCCTCTTCTAATCAATGACCGGGTTGACGTGGCTCTTGCCATCGGAGCTGAAGGCGTGCACTTAGGTCAAGATGACATGTGTTCGTTGCCTCGATCTAATGGAAGTTTCATGCGCTGACATCAGATTCAGTGTTTGAGCAAGCCAAAAGGCTTCTCCCCAAGGACGCCATCATTGGTATCTCGGCATCCACAATAGAAGAGGCTCAAAAAGCTGTCGCAGATGGCGCCGACTATCTCGGAATTGGAACTATGTTTGCCACCGCCACGTAAGTTTGCAAGTCTAGTAGCCTACACCTGCGGCCGTCGATGCTGACCACTCATAGTAAAACGAATACCAAGAATGTCATTGGCACGGCAGGTACTCAAGCTATTCTAGATGCCATTAAAGACTCTGGTGTGGGCACTGTGTCCATTGGTGGGATCAACCACTCCAACGTGCAGCGAGTGATCTACCAGTCTCAGTCAGCAAAGAAAGGCTTGGATGGAGTGGCGATTGTCAGTGCTATAATAGCAGCAGACGACCCCAAAGCGTCCGCCGAGAAGTTTGTCGAGCTCATCAAAAATCCTCCCCGGTTCGCTCTGACTTCCAACTCCCCTCGAGTTAATGAGGCCGAGGCTCTGTTAAATGATGTGCCCAAAATCGTCCGCAAGATGGTCGAGGTGCATCCCCTCGTACACAACATGATCAATTCCGTAGTTATGAACTTTGTGGCCAACGTTGCCCTTTCCATGTAAGTTCATTGCTCCGAGCCGCGCCATTTCCTTATACTGATTATACATAGCGGCGCATCTCCCATCATGTCTCCATACGGCGATGAAGCCACAGATTTGTGCAACTTTGATGGCTCTCTTCTAATCAATATGGGAACCCTGACCAGCGAAAGTGTCTCCAACTATCTGAAAGCTATGGCTGCATACAATTTGCGAGGCAACCCAGTGGTATACGACCCAGTCGGTGCGGCTGCGACGAAAATTCGCCGCAATGCAGTGAACCAGCTCATGGCCGGTGGTTACTTTGATTTGATCAAGGGCAACGAGGGCGAGATTCGCCAAGTTTGGGGTAGCAACGCTGTGCAGCAGCGCGGTGTCGACAGCGGGCCGAGCACTCTTGACGGCAACCAGAAAGCCACTTTGGCTCGGGACCTGGCCCGCAGGGAGCGTGAGTACCTCCAGTGCCTTTTTGCTCTAATTGTTCCGTTCTAACATCACTTAGGAAATATCGTGCTCCTTACCGGAGCGACAGACTACCTCAGCGATGGCGAGCGGGTCATTGCCGTGAAGAATGGCCACCCATACTTGGGCCAGGTCACCGGAGTACGAGACCTCCCCTAACTTTCCCCAGACTATAGCTAACATGGTTCCACAGACTGGCTGTGCCATTGGCACAATCTCCGGCTGTTTCCTGGCTGCCCATCGCTCTGACAGACTCCTGGCCGTGCTATCCGGCATTCTCATGTACGAGATCGCAGCGGAAAATGCAGCATCCAAAGAGTATGTTCGTGGTCCAGGCAGCTTTGTGCCGGCATTCCTCGACGAGTTGTACGCCATCCGCACAGCAGCGGCAAAAGGCGACGACAGCTGGTTTGTCGGCCGGGCTAAGGTGCATGAGGTGAAGCTGTAAAAGTCTTAGATCAATAGAGAAGCATTATGTACATATCCGATGAAAAGCTTTAAATTTGAAAGTCATTACCTCTAAAGGGAGATGCACAACGACCAAACCCACTGAGGCCTCTCAGACCAACCGCGGGTGATTCTCTCGGCCGGCTCCTTCCCCGCATCTCCGACTCCGATTCCCCGCGGCGTCCCCCGCTCTGCTCTACTTCAACTTTCTTCCTCGTCCTCGTCTAACCCTCAATCCTCACACAGTAATTACCTCCAGAACAACTGCAATCATGGCTGCCCTCACTCGTGCCTCTCGAATCCGTGAGATCCCCAGATTCCCACATCCACAATGCAACCCACTAACCAACCCTTCCACCAGGCAATCCCGCACTCTTGTATGCACAAAACCAACATGCAACCCAAGAAGAAAACCCAAGCACTAACATATCATTTCAACCAGCATCTGCGATATCCAAGAAAAATTCCGCAATGACATCTACGAGTTCCCCAAACTGTAAAACCTCCCTCCCCTCCCATCCCACCCCCAATCATCCAAAACCCAACCCTAACCAAGAAATCCACAGCGTCTCAACAAGCGAAAAGATGCTCCGCGCCGCAACAGCCCTAAAAATGCCCGTCTACGCAACAACCCAAAAGCGCGCCAAACTCGGCAATACCGTCTCCGAGCTGCAACAACACCTAACCGGCCCACACATCCGCGCCGACATCGACAAAGGCCTGTTCTCAATGATCACTCCAGAAATCGAGAACCTGCTTCCAGCTGCCGGCTCGCCGCCGCTGGACGCGATTATCGTTGGGCTTGAGACGCATATTTGCGTAACGCAGACGACGCTCGATCTTCTGGAGCGCGGACACCGTGTTTACGTCCTCGTTGATGGCGTTAGTAGTATTAACCCTGAGGAGAGGGGTGTTGCGCTTGCTAGACTGAGGGATGCGGGGGCTGTTGTGACGAGTAGTGAGAGTGTGCTTTTTGAGATTATTGGGGGTGCGGAGCATGAGGCTTTCAGGACTATTAGTGGGCTTGTTAAGGAGACGAAGGAGAGTACTAAGAAGGCTTTGGGGGCTTTTTGTAAGATTTAATTTGCAGAGGCTTTGGGGGGTTTATTGGGTGGAAGTGGGCTTGCTCGACTGTACGGTTTGTAGGTCTTGTCTACATCATGTGGAATACGGTCTTATAATCAGTTCTGGCTGTGGCCATGTGAATTGAGCAATATTGCTTCTTTTTCATTTGTTTAAAGTATGCGGTCTCATTTCCCGCTGCTATGGAATTTGTTCATCATAACATGTTGCAAGCTGACACTGGGCCTTTCTCCCAGTTGGCAGCGTTGAACTCAGCACCTGATCTGGTCCATATTGCTTGATTTGCCACGAGATCGTTTCAGATCCGGTTGTAACCATACATAAAACTCAGTCCTAGTTTGTTCCATCTAGGACGAGGCATTCTGAGAAGCGGCCGAGTGGAGCCATCCAAACGCCGATGCACCGCCAACAGGGTTAGCCGCCCCATTCTTGTCAGAGGGAGTGGTTGGCTGATAGGTTGAACTTGTTAGCAGAGACGATCTGTCAGCCTGCTCAGAGTTGGCAGTACCAGGGGCGGACGAAGCAGTCGAGTTCGCACGACTAGCAGACTTTCGGAATACTTTCATCTCTCGCTTTTCAGCGTGTTTTTGGGGGGTAGTTGCAGTGGGTTTCTTAAAATCGCGACGCCAAGTGCTCCAAGCGGGGATTCCGCCAGTGGTGGCAGTTTCAGAAGTCGGCGCCTGAGTGGTGGCTGGACGCGTGCTAATTGAACCATGATCTTGAGTGTGGTTATTCGGCAAGTCATGCTTTTCGGGGTCTTTATTCTCCTTGCCGGGTCGCGGAGCTACCGGAATCGCTGGTGTCAGCTTCCGCTGAGTGTTGGAAGGCCGTCCAATGATTCCAACGGACGATTGTCCGTTAGTAGGAGGTTCGAGTGAATCTCCGGAATCAGGAGTACCAGAAGTGCATAGGGATTTGAAGACCGAATCCTGCTCAGGACGCACCAGAGGCACAGAAATACGGTTGTGCTCATCATCTACCATGACCAACTTATCTTGTGAAAATAAGATGTCGGCATTGTGAGCGCGCATCACGTCGCTTCCAATGATTATCTGAATCGAATTGCTGCCGACCTCTGTATCACGAACCACGAAACGGATGGTCACAGCAGGGACTTGGTGAGTTGGAGTTCCAGGGCGTGACGATGAAGGATGAATTAGGGCTTCCGGAAGATAGAGCGGAAGTTTGATGTACTGGATATCGTCCTCCTGCACAATCATGTTCTCCATACCAACATTGCGGACCATGGAGAGGCTCAAAGTTGAGATATAAGAGCCCGAACAGACGGCTGCATACAAAAGTGAGCCGTTGGTAAAATTGTCGGTCAACCAGCATCGAACAATTGACGGAACCGGTCCCAGCAAAAAGAGGCCAGGAGGAGGAATCAAGGGAGACTCAATTGGTGTGGTACCTGACAGCCGGGTGATCAGACGCAGGCTATTGGTCCGAGCAGAATGGTGTGAATGACCAGATGAGCTCAAGCGTCCATCAGATTGGTGAGAGAATGTCCGCTCAAGAAGCGGGTGGGTGCTCAATCCACTACCAGTACGGACAGGAAGTTCAGTGCCGGGACGGCTGGCTTGGCCGTACCCGTGAATAGCGCTTTCGTCAAAACGGACGCTGTTGGCTCGAGATGCACCCCGTCTAGGCTCCTCCTCGCCATCAAATCCCACTGCAGAGGTGGCCATCGCCGAATGATGACCCTGATCGAATCCCTTAAAAGCGTCAGGGGGGGCATGAAAAACGGGATCCGGATTGGCTGCCTTGGTGAGTGGAGAGCTGATCCGGGAAGGTAGAGGGGGACTTCCTGGAGTGATTGGTGCAGCCGGGGTCGGGAACGGCGAGACAGGTCCCCAAAGATTTCTCAAGCGGGCATCCTCGTCACGACGACGCTCTAGCTGTGAGATCCGTTCGCTTTGCTCGTACAGGGTGATGTGTAGCTCTTTCAGTTCGTCAAAGACACGCCAAATGTCGTCACGGGAAGCAAAAGGATATTGGGCATCCATCGCCAATGTAGTAATGGAGCTTCAAGACAAAAAGTGTAATTGAATGTAAGTCACGTGGCTAGTTGAACTGACGGCGGTCGTTACTCGTGCCCTAAGAGCAGGAAAGAGTCACTTTTACAGCACACTTTCTCCAATGATCTCCGCCCGCCTGCAATCCGTGAGACGGCCCACCGGCCGTCCACCCTGTCTGCGAAGGGCACTTATCGGGGACCTTCTTAAAACATCCAGCAGTTGGTGCAAGATTGGAAACGTTGATACAGATGAGGAACGCGTTTCAAGACGGTCGAGATCGGAGGCAGGGTATCGCGTCGGATATTTCAATGCTTTTATTTATGAAGAACACACGCGCGCCCGAATATTTTTTTTGATGCGATAAAGTATTCGGTGGCGTAGGGTTTGTGGTGTGCTAGTCACCAGTCGTGAATAACCGGCAGTCGATGATCGAACTGCTAGCCAAATTGCGCGTAACGCGTGATTGCGAGGTTCCTTGTTATCGAGGGATATTTTTGATCAAGGACTAGCAAGAAAGGAGGACGCTGCTAGTGAAGAAAGAGTAGAAGGAGTAGACGGAGTAAAGAAGGAAGCTATGGAAGGGGGGTCGTGATGGATGAAGAAGTAAGTAGTTTGCGGAGAAGAGGATTGAGGAGGGACGAAGGGCTAGACCGCCCGCCCGCACGGGCTCTACGGCCTTAATACCTACTATGTACTCCACACGAGTCAACCGCCACTGTATTTGTACTCTATTTGCGTGTTTTCCCATATATGTTGAGTGCAGTTCATACGTCTACCTAGGTAATTCATGATATCGTACCAATCACTGGTTTAAGATTTCACCACATTGGTATATACCTATAATGCCACAGGCACAACCTGCGATTTACTGTACTCTCATTTCGGGGCAACCTCCCATGAGGGGAACACCATCGGAAGAGCTTCCGGAGTCTGATCCGGCCAATTGGCGTGGATTACCTTCATCAATTCTTCGTAGACGATACGGTTTCCAGCCGGTGCTAAATGCAGCCCTGTATGACAAGTAAGCACGAGGCAAAACGATAAATAGTTTCTGACTCACCATCGGTGAAAAGACTGGCGAATGTCTCGTTATTAGGCACTTCGTGAGACCCAATCAAGGGCTCTCCTTCTTTCCAACCAGCGGGTTTCATGAAAGCCGACCACAAATCTACTACCGGAATGTTGAGCGATACACCGAGTTCTCGCGCAGCTGCTG
This sequence comes from Penicillium bovifimosum, assembly GCF_028826915.1. Lineage (NCBI taxonomy): Eukaryota > Fungi > Ascomycota > Eurotiomycetes > Eurotiales > Aspergillaceae > Penicillium > Penicillium bovifimosum. The sequence goes on from NW_026622711.1 coordinate 3,222,075, forward strand.
CATATGACTTGGTCAAGATAGCAGTTCTGCTTGGGAATGGGGTGTCTTTAGAAGCATCGAAACCCTCCAGTTGGTGTTCATTGACAGGCGGCGGGGTGATTAGAATGAGCCGCGGGTTCTGTGCACGCGTTGCTGGGTGCTGGATAATTGTTTTGAGGTTCTTTTCATATTGGTCCAAGGGGACATGCTGGCTGAGGCCTGGAACACAAGCATCGTTGGCGCCAAAAAAGATGGTCTACACCGGGTCAGTCGATTGGTCCTTTTCGTACGGAGATTTCAAATTGGGCTGTCAATACAGGGGGCTTACCATGAACCGCACAGTAGCTGTCTGCGGCGCAGGGAAGAACTTATCGAACACCTTGACTGCATGAGCAGAGTTGTAGCCACTATGAAATTTTTTAGCATGGTTCCCTCCGGTATGACTGGATGGACTTACGATAGGCCACGATTGACCACATCCAATCTTCGACTATAGGCTGTGTTTCTATCAGTTTGTTGACACGTATATCCGACCGGAAGTTACTAGGTGTCTGACGCACAGTCTTGAACGGCTGCATGGAATGCGAAACCCAGATCTTGGTTGCAGCTCATCTGTGTGATCGAGTCTCCGAAGAGAATGAACTGGTCGTACGGTTTGAATGCATCCTCGATTCCCTGGGTTTTGGCGGTCATGATGCGGTGATGGTCAGTTTGGAAGATAGTTTGTGTTATTTGTTTGGTGTAGGCAGCTGGAGTAGGCAGCTGGAGTAGTCGAGTTTGGAACAGATGAGACGATGGAAGGTGAGAAGTAAGAAGAAGTAAGATGGTAGAAGAACACTGGGTAGACATCCTCATTTATCCTTTTTATCCACTTTGATTGTGGACGGCAGCTCCACCCTAACCCCGCGCCCAAAGAGGAACACAACACAACAGAGAACGTACCTTACTAGAACACTCTTGATAGTCACATGACTCTCTTTGGAGCTTTTCTCAATCTCGGGTATGCCATTCTCTGTATTGCTGATTGAAGATATTCATCTTGTCATCCTTTCCTCCTAGCAGTTATAGAGAAGAGCCTCATGGATTTGCATGCTGCATACTTCATCCTCCCAATTCTAAGGAACTGTCTCTGATCCCTTCAGAGGAATCTACTGGCCTTATATCGAGGCATCAGACTAATCAACAAGGACTGAGACAAATCCTGACTTCCTCTGGTTATTTGCGCGATGAGATTATGGTTAACCTTCTGGAAATGTTGGCGGGGGGACCCTGGGACCCTGTGAGATCGAGATCGGAACATACCGAGCGATCTCTGCACGCCTTAGGCGGCCTTACCGTGCGACAGCATTGAAAGCTTATTGTGTATTGAGTCTCGATACAGGGCTTCGCTTAATGTGGCTTGTATGCTGGAGAATTGCAGTCACTGGGCAGGGACCAGCGATGTCTACTCTCCCCTGGCAACTTGCTCCTATTCAAACAACCGGACCTTAGAGAGTGCCGTGCGGTAGTCAAACTTCACCAAATATGCCAAGAGATCAGCGTCGGATGACGATCAAAGTGGACGGCATTTGGTGCAAGGTCCCCTTCCAAGTTCCATCTGTGGGCAACTGTAGCTCAGTGACTCAGATGCTACAGATGCTCTTGGCGCTGTGTTTGGCATAAGAGGCCGGGAAGACGACGCAGACACATGTCTCCGACACCCTTCTCCAGTCAAACGAAGGCGTTCTTCCGATGCCTTTGCTTTACTATGGCATGGACCTTTCGATCCAAACGCACAGCGAACAAGGTTGCTGCACCTGAAGTGGCTGCATCCTGTCAAATCAAGAATGTGCATTCCACACGCCGTTGAGGCGCCCAAAACTTTGCCTTCCGCTGCATCCACTGCAGCGACAAGTCCCGGACGCTTTGTCCCGGCCGTACGAGTTGATCGGCGGAAAACGCGGGGATCATCTGAGGAATGCGACAATGACGAGGCTAAATCAACAAATCATCAGCGAAGCATTTATGGAGATATATATATAGTCGTAGAATAGATTAAAGACAGGCAAGATGATCCCAAGATTGAAGTCATCGATCAGTTGCAAGAGGGGGTCAGTGTTGGCACCTGACGCGTTCCGCCATTTGGGCGATCATCTGGGATAGTCACACCTTAAACTCGGCTTCTCTCACCTCCTGGTTTCCTTTCTCTTGCTTCCTGTTTCTTCCTTTTATTTGCATCGACGGGGACCGAGAAATAATATCGAAGAGGGATAGAGATATGTTACTCAGTAAGTCGAGCACGTTGCTTTGTTTGCTCGTATGAGCTTTGTTTCACCGCAGCTTATGTCGATCTGATCTGCCATATCTCCAAGTCCTATTGAACTGACCATTCCTAGCCCAACTGCACAGAACAGAAGCATAAACGCTTCTCGGCGACATGCCTCGGTCTCTTCCTAAGCCCAGCTTTGCCTCGCGCGAGCAAGGGGATACCGATAACACACCCACAACCCGAACAGCGCCCCCGTCTCCGAATGCCTACAGACGATCACAAAGCTACCTCTCCGAAACACACACCGAGTATCAGTCGCTCGATGCGCCCTTGGAAATCACAGAGACAACGAGCCTCCTCGGGTCGGCCCAGGATGCACGGCGACGAGCTCCCCGACGGTCCTATACCAGCACTTCTGGGGTATCGGGTGCAGGCCCAGACTCCTTCCGACACCTTCTGGCAGCCGGCAGCCTGCGGCGCACTCGAAACCATAGTCGTGCCAACTCCACACACAAGCGGTTAAGTCGACGCGGGAGCATAGATGGCGATAGTCGACCCGCCAGCCTGCCCCCGTCCACGAAGGACAATTTGACCGCCTCTGCGTTTCTGGATGAGCGGACGTGGTACGATCAGTTCACTTCTACGGACTGGGTGCATGATAGCATCGCCGACGGAGCCAGGCTTCGTCTACTGCGCCAGCGGAAAGATGTGCGAGGGCGACTGCTGGCGGCCTTCGACGGTGCACAAGGGTGGATTCTGGTTGCGCTTATTGGATGCATCACAGCATCTATTGCCTATTTCGTCGATGTCACCGAGGGATCAGTGTTTGATCTTAAAGAAGGCTTCTGCACGACTAAATCCTTGCGTAATCGACGGAGCTGCTGCGAGGGGCTGGCTATGTGCGATGAATGGCGGCCCTGGTCCAGGATCTTCGGTGCATCCGATGACACCCAATGGGTGGACTTTTTCATGTTTATCTTTTGGGTTATATCACTGGCGCTTATATCATGTGCTTTGACTATGCTCACGAAGACTGTGGTGCCATCGTCCGTTTCTCTTGCTACACTTGATGAGAACCTGGGGGCCGACTCTAATGGCTCGAAATCTGGAAACACATTCGATGCCTCGACTTCTCCTCTTTCGGACGATGCAGAGGTGACTCCGCCGCATGGAAGTTTACCCAACCGCCCACCGCGTCCAGCTATGGTGTTTTACTCTGCTGCTGGCAGTGGAGTGGCAGAGGTCAAGGTCATTAACAGCGGCTTTGTTCTTCATGGATATATGGGACTCAAGACGCTCATCGTTAAGACGATTGCACTGGTCTTTAGTGTGTCTTCTGGTTTGAGTTTAGGCAAGGAGGGCCCGTACGTTCACATTGCCACCTGCGTCGGCAACATCTGCTGTCGTCTGTTTGCCAAGTATAATCAGAACGACGGAAAACGACGAGAGGTCTTGAGTGCCAGTGCTGCTAGCGGTGTGGCTGTTGCCTTTGGTGCTCCGATTGGCGGCGTGCTCTTCAGCTTGGAAGAAGTCAGCTATTACTTCCCGCCGAAGACCCTATTCCGAACGTTTTTCTGCTGCATTGCAGCTACCCTGTCTCTCAAGTTCCTCAATCCGTATGGAACAGGAAAGGTCGTGCTGTTTGAAGTCCGATACCTGTCTGACTGGCGATTCTTCGAGATCTCCGTGTTCATAATCCTTGGTATCATGGGTGGCGCCGCCGGTGCACTCTTCATCAAAGCTTCGAGCCTGTGGGCAAGATCGTTCCGTCGCATCCCGGCCATTAAGCAGGGACCAATGTTTGAAGTTTTCCTCGTTGCATTGGTGACAGGTCTGGTCAGCTTCTGGAACCGATACACCAGGCTTCCTGTCACAGAGCTTCTGTTTGAACTAGCTAGCCCATGTGAAGCGGACGTGGAGAGCACAGGGCTTTGTGCCCGGGCCGATGGCATTCTCGAAATTGTCCAGGAACTTCTGGTGGCATTCGTTATCAAGAGTTTCCTGACCATTATCACGTTCGGCATCAAAGTTCCTGCGGGTATCTATGTGCCATCCATGGTGGTTGGTGGCCTGATGGGCCGGATTGTCGGGCACTTGATCCAGTACTGGGCCCTTAGACATCCCACCTTTTTCTTCTTTGAATCATGTCCTGCGGGTCCCGGCATCGAGTCATGCGTGACTCCAGGAGTATACGCGTTGATTGCCGCCGGAGCAACGATGTGTGGCGTTACCCGACTGTCAGTCACTTTGCCTGTGATTCTATTTGAACTGACTGGAAGTCTCGATCACGTCCTTCCCTTCTCCCTGTCGGTGCTTTGCGCAAAGTGGACTGCAGATGCTATCGAGCCTCGCAGTATCTATGTAAGTATTGCCCTCCTATCTGATCCCCAAATCAGACGCTAATGAAACTAGGACCTCTTGACCGACATGAACTCCTACCCCTTTTTGGATAGCAAACTCCAACCTACTACGGATGCCGAGCTGGGAGACATTGTCCGCCCCGTGCAAAAGAAGCGCATGATCGATATCTCTGCTTCGCCGTTCCTGCCAGCCCCAGAACTTCGCGCGAAACTGGAACATCTGCTCATGGCCGGCGAGCTGGATAGCGGACTTCCCATCTTACGTGATGGGGTTCTAACCGGTTTGATCCCAGCACCTGATCTTGAGTACGCTCTTGATACGCTGGGCGAGGAGGAGGAGAATACACTCTGTCTGATGAACATGGACGCTTCCATGGCCGTTTATGACAGCGAGAACGAGGATCTCGAGCATGTAGATTTCAGTAGGTACATTGACCCGGTAAGTCTGGACAATCTACCCAACATATTGAGTGTTATTAACGAGGTTTAGGCTCCCATTGCTCTTGATGTGCACTCCCCTATCGACTTGGTCTACCAATGCTTTGCCAAATTGGGCCTTCGCTACCTGTGCGTTACCCAGGACGGAAAATATGCCGGCTTGGTGCACAAGAAGTCGTTCGTCAAATTCATGAAGGAGAATAGTGACTAGGTGATGAACATTCATCATCCGTTGCGATGTTTTTGATTCGCATTCTCGGGCGTTTTCGACACACTCTAATTCAACTGTTTTGCATAGCCTTGCATGTGCTCTCATTCTATATTCATCTATTTATGCGCTCACTCATCTACCATTGGCATTGTACATTTTCCCATGTCCTTGTTGCTCATGAATCCTTTGTTCGCTAAGCGCGTGGAATCCGAATTGAATATCCAACTCCATCTTCCAATATCCACAGAATTGAGGTCCCCTAAACTAAACCACTTTCTCAAATCCAACCATCTGGACCTCAACATCCCCCTCCACCTTCCACTCCCCATCAACCTCCTCCCCAACCCACTCAGAAACCTCCTTAGGGCTCGCAGCCCGCCAACCATTCCCCTCATCAAGCCCATCCAACGGAAAGAAAGTATCACACTCAAAAGAAACAGGCACACCTTCCTCCCGCTTCCTCACCACATTCGTCATAACAACCCTAACAGCCCTTCCCCTTAGCTCCTCCGCCTGCATATTAATCGTAGCATTATAAATCTCCGCACCACCAATGACAAAAATCTTCCCCAACGTCCCCTTCGCCCCATAAACAGAATCCAAAGTCTCCAACGCCTTCCCCAAACTCGGCGTCACAATCGCATCCGTCACCGGCTCCGACAAATCACCCCCAGCCCCCTTAGGCTCTAACGCCTCCTTCTCCGCACTCGTCGCCTGAGCCAGCGCCCTAGCCTCAACAGCCTTAGCAGCGATTTTAGCCTTCCTTTTCTCTAATTCGGCCACTACGCCCTCACGCACGGACCCGGTCGTGTCGCGGGTGATGACGACGTTGATGCGCTTCGCGAGCGGACGCAGTGATGCGGGGACCGAGTCGTAGGTCTTCCGGCCCATGATGATTGCGTTGGTGGTACCCGGGGTGGGCGGGCGAGATGTTACACGCGCGAAGAAGGACATGTCGGTTTTTATGCGTGGCCAGGGGAGGGTGCCTTTTAGGCCGATGCCTAGGCGTGTTGTTTCGTCTTTGGTTGTTGTCGACGCGGTGCGGATTGGGGTTGTTGCTACCACTAGGGTCAGGGGGAGGGAGGGGCGGTGGGTTGTGTGGTGGCATTTTGGTGGATTGTGCTGGTTTATTTGAGATTGGGGTTTTGGTGTAAAGAGGTTCTTTTGAGGTGGTTCAAGTGGACTTTGGGGGATGAATGTTCGGAGGATTCGCGTCGCGTCGCGGGGGTCGAGATGCTTATCTGTCGGATGCTTATCGCCCCGCGCTTAACAGCTTTGGCTTGAAGATGGTGGGTTATTTTAGTTTGCTTTCAATTGCGAAGGTATTTCCAAGGCTCGTGAAGATCCAATAGGATGAACGTCATCGCTTGCGATTAATTGGAGAGAAGAAACAAGAAAGGAAAATTGAAGACTTTGAATTCGAGATATCGCAAGTAAACTGAGCTCGCCGAGTCGCCGTAACACCAGTCAAACGCCAGACGCAAAGAACCTGTGGGTATCACACGCGAAAACAGCTTCAAGACAAAAATATGGAAGCTACACAATGGAACAACCTCGGGAGATCTGTTCTTACTTATCCTCCACGATCTTCGACATCGCCTCGGCCAGTTTTTCCTGAAGTACGCGCACATTCTCCTGCATCTGCTCACGGCGCTGAACGTCGCGCTCGTCTTCACCGAGAGTATCGAGTTTACCGAAGAGCCAGAGCTCTTTCATGGTGCGGGTCAAGGCATGCAGGTCCTCAGCTGCGTGGATCTAAGGTAGCAAAATGTACATGTTAGTCTTGTTCGTTCATACAACTTGACAAGTCTCTGGAGTTTCCCGTAGGCGACCGCGTGGAAAGGGTACTTTGCGTATTAACTTACCAAGGCGGAGGTGTCAACATCCATCTGGTAGGACTCAACTGCGGTGGACGTGTGGCTGGTATTCTCGGCCTGTTTCAAGGTGTTAATATTGCAGTGTCTCCAAGTTCTGAGGCAAAGCTTACAGCCGCAGTAGCGATGATGTTCTCGAAGCGTTGGAGCAATTGCGAGATATTGGCGTTGATCCGATCTGATGAAAGCGTTTGTTAGCGGCCATGAATACAACGTCGTCATGGTGGGCCAATTTGGACGATACATACTGTGCATCACCTGGGGAGTCAGTGATGTGTCGGTCATATCGGCTTCGGTTTCTATAGTTGGAACTACGTTGCGCTTTGGACTCGAAGGTGAATGCTTCCGAGCTTCGGAGGATGGCTTCTGCTTCATCTTGATTAGAACCGATAACGTTCAAGGGTGGCTATCGTAGGCGGTGGCGCGAGGAGGAAAAGTATTGGACAGTGATGGGTGACCGCTCTCTCGTGTGACCAATTAAATAGTGTGATAGACAAAGCTTTTCTTTGACCGCCTACTACAAACAGGTATGTTTCTTTTACGTACACAGTAGGAGTCAGGTGAAGTCCGACCTTCCTGGGATCACCCTTCTAGTGTCAAAATTGCAATCAACTTGTGAAAAGGGTGTCATACAGCATAAGGGAATAATTATAATCAAGTTTTACAAAATAATACGAAATATAAACTGTGAGCTGACAATAAGGCACCGCGATCCCTACTTTAGGGCTACCTTGATGTTCTGCCGCTGAAATAATTCTGCCACTTCAAGGCACGGTCTACAGTCTACACAGTACATACACAGTAGAAGAAAATGGGTTCGATGCGTTAGGTAGATTCATGCTCCCACTCTAGTCTTGATTCCAGCTTCATGAATTTTCATAAATTCATCCTTTGGACTTTGAAGTTTGATGGCCATTTCTAGGAAATTGGTGCGTCCCCTGTCCTCCTAGTCAGGCTTGATCCCGGGGTCACTGGGTCCTCCCCAGAGACTTGATCTCTCTTTCCATCAGTCACCTTGGCTGATCGGTGAATTTCCATAAGACCCGGGTTGAGCAGGTATCTTTACTGCCCTGCAACTAGTGCATCCATTCCATCGTCAATGTGGAGCTCCTTTTGCGCAGACCAGTGGACACAGCATTGAAGTCAAAGTCGTTCAGTTTTGAGCGCAATATGCAGATCGTACGTGGTAGATATGGTCGGTACGGAAGACTGCGTGGCTTTGGTAAAACGGAGAGGGGGAAAATAACATCCATTCGCTAAATTGAAATATCTGTGTAATTGATGGCCATGTGTCCTAGGAGCGTTTACCGCACGTATTTGCCCTTAAAAACCTGGTCAGTGAATGTATATCAAGAGTAGTGAATACAGGACATACCATGAAACGTTTGTGGAAGTCAGAACGAAGGAGGTCCTGCAAGAAGATTAGTCCAGGCCTCAAAGCAAAGTATAGCGGATCAGCATACGTTGACAAATTCCTTGCCATCTCTGTTCTCAGTGCCTCGAGCCTGATTCTTGAATACGACATCGTCATCCCAGCGTCGCTTCATGTTGAAATCTTGGGAATTCAATAGAGGATTGCCGCGTGCAATGTCTACCTCTCGTTTCTCCTCTTCCTCTGCTGCCCGTTCACGCTCCTACTGTATATTAGCCGCCGTTATTGAAATGTAGATGCGAAGCGCGAAGTACCTCTTTCTCCTTTTGCTCTAATCTCTCTTTCTTGATCTTTTCAAGCTCGCGCATTAACTCGGCTGCTTCATCTTCCTCGTCGCTGTACTTTGTCAGTTCTGTCGCCTCAGGGAAAGGATAGACTGGACTCGACCCACCTATCCTCATCACTGCTGTCTTCTTCTGAGGCATCTGAATCGGCGTCTATGTCGCGCGTCTCCTCCAATATGCGCCGGCGCTTGGCCTCTGGGTCTTCTTCCTGGATGTCGCCATCGGTTCCATCCTGGGGTGCAGCTTCGAGCTGTCGCTTGGGGACTGAGTCGGCGATAGTCGGCTGATCGACTGGAATGCCATTCTTCTTGGCAAAGTGTGCTGCTTCAGCCTGGAGAAGCTCGGCGCGAAGGTCACGGGGCGATGGGTCGGCGTCGCCGCCTTGTCCAGGTTGCCTAATAGAGGGTCAATGATATGTACGGCCTTGCGAATCATCGTTCTGCATACCGAACTTTCAGATGTTTATGCGCAGGCAGAAGTCGCTGGTGGTAAGCCGGGCCGCGAAGGGCTTCTTTGCCTTGCGCCTGTTGTATTCAGTTAGTCTTGAAGCATTGGATTAAGATAAGCTGTCGTACCGGGTCAAAGGTAGGTCGGTGAGCTGGAAACTGTTAGCTATGCAATTTCTAGATCCCAGGCCTCAATTTCAGTAGCATACCGGTAGTCATTTTGTGGTGCGGATTGCTTTGTGGAAGGAAGTCCTAGGAGATTGGCAGTTTCCGAGCTGGTCTCCGAGGCGGTTTCCAAGGCGGTCTCTTCCTGCTTTTGATAAGATTGTCGCCTCAGGCGCCGGGCCCCGCAGCTTTTTCCCCACCGCCCACCAATCCTTACGCCCATTGGCGCAACTTACGGACTAACTCATTTCCGAAACGGCAAAATGCGGCCTGCACACCCAAAAGAGGCGGCTCAAAAGCCAACCAACTTTATCGAACCCGCCAGACCACAGCCAAGTATGTCGTCGAGGGAAGAGCCGCTCTCCATTCCGGAGCGCGACTTCATTCTTGAGGCGCTGGGTCAGAACCTACGTCTTGATGGCCGCCAATTCGATGAGTATCGTCCTCTGAACATTTCCTTTGGTGAAGAATACGGACATGTGAAGTTGCAGCTTGGGAAGACGAGGTGAGTACGGTATCGTTGTTTGATCCATAGCACATCGAAGTCACTAACTGCATCTTCTAGCATCATTGTTCGGATTTCCGCCGAAATTACCAAGCCATTTGAAGACAGGCCTTTCGATGGTTCCTTCAACATCAACATGGAGCTAAGTAATATGGGCTCCCCCGCCTGGGAAAATGGACGGTAAGGACATTCCAGCATCCAGATTGAATGCTGGGTTCGATTTCTAACATACCTCTCTGCAGATCTAACGATCTCGAGCCTTACGTCCTCGAGGCGCTTGATCGCATCATTCGCCATTCGAACGCTCTTGACACTGAATCCCTTTGCATATTGAAGGGTGTGAGCTGCTGGGCTATTCGGGCTGACATTCACGTTATCGATTTTGATGGAAACATCACCGATGCAGCCTGTATCGGAGTCATGGCCGGACTGCAACACTTCCGCCGGCCGGACTCTGTTGTCAAAGATGGTCGTGTCATAGTCTACGGCTTGGAGCAGCGTGTCCCCGTGCCACTCAATATCACCCACAAACCCCCTTGCAGTCACTTTCCAGTGTTTCAATGACAGCAAGCAGGTCATTGTCGATGCTACTAGGAAGGAGGAACAGGCAGCGGAGGGAGACCTTGTCATTGGCATCAATAGTGCAGGTGATGTCTGCTACATCTCGAAGCACGCCGGTGCTCCGATTGATGCTATGCTCATTGTTACCAAGACAAATCTTGCGTGGGAAAAGGTCAAGGTGCTCAATGCTATCGTTGACAAGGCTCTTCAGGCCGACCTGTCTAAGCGGGCGGACTTTGGCATGGCTGATGAGTCCCGGGCAGCGAATGACCGCTTGATTCAACCCGAGTGAACGGCATGTACTACCACTACTTTCATGATCTGGGGACTGGAGTTTTGCATGGCGTTTGCATCAATGATACCATGGGTGTCCCGGACCAACAATCTGAGATATTTGACATCCTCATGACTGGGAAAATACTCCACACTAGCTCGTAGATGGTCGGATACGTACTTTTCTGGTGCTGTCGTAGGTGTAGACGTGGATGTGTACACAGTAGGTTAATTGGTAGCGCAATTCTCCGCTTCGGAAGCCTTCAAACGTGTCCATCTGACACTGTTCTACTACAGTTTCAGTATACACAGTATTTGTGAATCAGACGTGGAAGCAGTTTCAGCCCGCGCTAAGATGGCCTAACAGCGCTAAGGTGGCCCCTATTATTAGCTCAATTTATTGCACCTCGTTGTCTGAACGTGACCAACAAAACCAACAACATTTCAGGGCTGTACTGTGTAGAGTAACATATCACTACTATTAGAGCCAATAAAGACAATAATTACCAACGCAATAAAGACCATTTTGTAGTTAACATAAACATCTCCCCAAGTAGCTGGATCTCCTTGATCGTCGTGAAGCGCTTTACCGCCTACCCGCGGATCAAATCAACATAGCTTAATTGTTGCCTTCACGCGCTAAGCCACCCCGTTCTTCCTCAACTTCCGCATTTTCCAATCCAAATCCCTCGAATTCATTCACTTGCTTATCATACATTCGTTTCTCCTCTTCGTTACTTTGGCAGGTTGAGCGACGCGCCTCCCGTCGATCTGCTTTTGCGATCAATGCCTCAGGGGCATCGCTACTGTGCTACAACAGTGAGGCTGTCAGCTTCCCCGCGGCATCATGGCCAGCGGTAGGCCTCCCGGGTCACATCCAGCCGCTGGTCGCGATGACGACCTCCTGCTGGATTCCGAACCCACGTACAACAGTGGCCAGGGACCCCCGGTGAATGACGAGCACCTACTACAACGCTATAACATCGACGACTCCGAGCAACCGTATACCCAAACGCAGCCACGTCCTTCCGTTTCCTATGACAATTTTGTCGGATCTCGTGCGCCCCAGGGCAGCACGCAACACAGTGCTGCTTCTGGATCGGCGCATCCGCCTGTCAACCCTGGGTTTCATTTTAATGACCCCTACTCCGCGCGTGATCGGAGCTACTCCCAGACCTCTGGACTCGACAATTATCGACGGTACTCCGCGGACGATTTTGACGACGGGCATTCGGGTTATTATGACCTCGACGCGGATGAAGACCGGATTGCTAGTTCACACCGCGTTCGCCAGGCAAATCAGCGCAACAGCGTCCTCGGACTCGGGGGTGGATTGATGGGCAGGGCGAAATACATGTTTGGCATGGGAACCTCGCAATATTCGGAGATGGATCTCCCATTAACAGAGGGCGGCGCAAGAATGGGACCGATCGATAGTAATGCTTCTCCGGTGCCGCCCCCGAAGCAACGCAAGAAGTTCCGCGCATCTGACCTCAACATCTTCGGACGACGCAAGGCCGATCCTTCGACAATGGGCCCACGCATGATCCAGCTCAACAACCCGCCTGCAAATTCCGTCCACCGGTTCGTCAGCAATCACGTCTCGACGGCCAAGTACAACATCGTTACCTTTATTCCCAAATTCCTCTTCGAACAATTCTCCAAGTATGCCAACTTGTTCTTCTTGTTTACCGCTGTCCTGCAACAAATCCCCAATGTATCGCCGACGAACAGATACACGACTATCGTCCCGCTGGCTATTGTGCTGGCGGTGTCTGCGATCAAGGAATTGGTGGAGGACTATAAACGGAGAATGTCAGACAGAGGACTCAATTTCTCCAAAACTCAAGTTCTCAAGGGATCTTCCTTCCATGATACAAAGTGGGTGGATGTTGTGGTTGGTGATATAGTTCGGGTTGAGTCCGAGCAGCCTTTCCCAGCTGATCTGGTTCTACTTGCATCATCCGAGCCAGAGGGTCTATGTTACATTGAGACGGCAAACTTGGATGGCGAAACCAATCTGAAGATCAAGCAAGCTATTCCGGAGACCGCGCATCTGGTCAGCCCTAGTGATCTGAGTCGTCTGAGTGGACGTGTTCGGTCAGAACAGCCAAACAGCAGTCTGTATACCTACGAAGCTACTTTGACCATGAATGCTGGAGGCGGCGAGAAAGAGTTGCCCTTGGCCCCTGACCAATTGCTGCTTCGTGGTGCAACTTTGCGCAATACCCCTTGGATTCATGGCATCGTGGTATTCAGTGGCCACGAGACAAAATTGATGCGGAATGCGACAGCAACCCCAATCAAGCGGACAGCCGTGGAGCGCACCGTCAACATACAAATTCTGATGCTTGTCAGCATTCTCATCGCTCTGAGTGTTGTCAGTTCTGTTGGCGACCTCGTTATTCGGAAAACTAGGTCTGATACACTTGCATACCTTGACTACGGATCGGTCAACACGGGCAAGCAGTTCATCATGGACATTTTCACCTACTGGGTGCTATATTCGAACTTGGTTCCGATCTCCCTCTTCGTCACCATTGAAATTGTGAAGTATTTCCAGGCATTCCTCATCAATTCCGATCTCGACATATACTACGATAAGACCGACACGCCGGCCACCTGCCGGACATCTTCACTCGTCGAAGAGCTTGGCCAGATCGAGTACATTTTCTCTGACAAAACTGGCACCCTGACCTGCAATATGATGGAATTCAAACAAGTCTCTATTGCGGGCATCCAATATGGTGACGATGTTCCTGAAGATCGACGTGCTGCCGCGGAGGATGGCGCCGATGTTGGTATTCACGACTTCAAACAACTTAAAGAAAATCTCAAGTCGCATCCAAGCCAGAACGCCATTCGTGAGCTCCTCACCCTTCTTGCCACCTGTCACACGGTCATTCCCGAGCGAAATGCCAGTGATCCCGATGTGATCAAGTACCAAGCCGCCTCACCCGATGAGGGTGCTTTGGTAGACGGAGCCGCATCGCTGGGCTTCCGCTTCACCAACCGAAAACCGAGATCTGTGCTCTTCGAGACTGAAGGACAGCAGCTCGAGTACGAGCTGCTCGCAGTGTGCGAGTTCAACTCTACTCGCAAGCGAATGTCGACTATCTTCCGATGCCCCGATGGAAAGGTCCGCGTTTATTGCAAGGGTGCCGATACGGTCATTCTTGAGCGGCTTCACCCCGATAATCCCACCGTTGAGGCGACTCTGCAACACTTGGAGGAGTATGCCTCGGATGGACTGCGGACGCTGTGTCTGGCTATGCGGGAAGTCCCCGAAGACGAGTTCCAGCAATGGTACCAGATCTTTGACAAGGCTTCTACCACCGTCGGTGGCAACCGTGCGGATGAACTTGATAAGGCGGCTGAACTGATTGAGAAGGACTTCTACCTTCTCGGCGCTACGGCTATTGAGGATCGCTTGCAGGATGGTGTTCCGGATACCATCCACACGCTCCAGGCCGCAGGCATCAAAATCTGGGTCTTGACTGGTGACCGGCAGGAGACTGCGATCAATATCGGCATGTCCTGCAAGCTCATCTCGGAAGACATGACACTCCTTATCGTCAACGAAGAGTCCGCAGAAGCGACTCGTGCGAGCTTGCAGAAGAAGATGGATGCTGTCATGAGCCAAATCGCCTCTGGGGACGCCGATCCTTTGGCCTTGATCATTGATGGACGATCATTGACTTTCGCTCTGGAAAAGGATATGGAGAAGCTGTTCTTGGATCTGGCAGTGATTTGCAAAGCTGTTGTTTGTTGGTAAGTGTGCTCAGTCCCTTTTCTTTTTCCTAGGCATTTACTGACATGTTCTTTAGTCGTGTCTCTCCCCTTCAAAAGGCGTTGGTCGTTAAGCTTGTCAAGCGTCACAAGAAGGCTCTTTTGTTGGCTATCGGCGACGGCGCCAATGATGTGTCTATGATCCAAGCCGCCCACGTCGGCGTCGGCATCAGCGGTGTTGAAGGCCTCCAGGCCGCACGCTCTGCTGATGTGGCCATTGGCCAGTTCCGATTCCTCCGGAAGTTGCTCCTCGTTCACGGAGCGTGGAGTTACTCTCGCATTAGTCGAGTCATTTTGTACTCGTTCTACAAGAACATTACGCTGTACATGACTCAATTCTGGGTAAGTCCAACTTCGATGCAGTATAGTCAGCGGTATCTGACTTGTCACAGTATTCTTTCCAAAACGCTTTCTCCGGAGAGGTAATTTACGAATCATGGACCCTCTCCTTCTACAACGTGCTCTTCACTGTCCTACCTCCATTCGCGATGGGTATCTTTGACCAGTACATCTCTGCCCGGTTGCTTGACCGCTACCCACAGTTGTACCAGTTGGGCCAGAAAGGCGTCTTCTTCAAGAAGCACAGCTTCTGGGCCTGGGTTCTGAACGGATTTTTCCATTCTCTCCTGCTCTACATTGTCTCCCAACTGATCTACTTCTGGGACCTCCCCACGGCCGACGGCCAAGTCGCCGGCCACTGGGTCTGGGGCGAATCTCTATACACCGCCGTGCTCGCCACGGTTCTCGGTAAAGCCGCTCTGATCACCAACGTCTGGACGAAATACACCTTCATCGCCATCCCAGGGTCGATGGCCCTGTGGCTGATCTTCCTTCCGGCGTACGGTTTCGCCGCCCCGGCCCTGGGATTCTCAAACGAATACTACGGCACTATCCCCGTCCTCTTCAAGTCCCCCATTTTCTACCTGATGGCCATCGTCCTGCCTTGTATATGCCTGCTACGCGACTATGCCTGGAAGTATGCCAAGCGCATGTACTACCCGCAGAACTACCATCACGTGCAGGAAATCCAGAAATACAATGTCCAGGATTATCGTCCACGCATGGAGCAGTTCCAAAAAGCCATCCGGAAGGTTCGCCAGGTCCAGCGCATGCGCAAGCAGCGCGGTTACGCCTTCTCTCAGGCCGATGATGGTGGTCAGATGCGTGTTCTCAATGCTTACGACACCACCCGGAGTCGTGGACGGTATGGTGAGATGGCTAGTTCCAGGCCTATGGCGTGATGATTGATTCGCTGTGGGTTGATGATGCATAGTGCATTTGCGGTGGCGGTTGTTTTTTGTGCTCTTTTTTCTTCACTTTTGCCTGCATCTATACCAAGAAATTGGTAGACTTGTATCTTTGTGTACCTTATGTTTTCTTTTCTTTGATTGTCCTTGTATCCATGCGATTGGCGTGAATGAGGCTGTGCCATACTGCTTTCTTTTCCCGTTATTCTGATGTGGATGTCTTAGTAGTTGAACTTTTTTGGACCTCGGACATGATACGAGGCAGTGACTTAACACTTCCAACACTTATTCATCTTTGTAGATGCTCAAAATACTATGCATATCCTGGTAAACTTGGAACATCACATCGCTGATACAAGTATCCACATCTCTATATGCCTTGAGTGTATAATGCCATGGCGAGACTCCCGAGGTCTGCTCAGCTTCTCTGCACTGAAGTGGCTATCCCGAACACCGTTCATCCGCTGGCCTCCAGCCAACCCCCAGTCCTTCCAAGACGAGTTTCTCCCTCTCCTCCCAAGTCTCTCCACCATGTTCCAGGTCAATCGTATTCCCAGTGACACGATCTCGCACACCACTGGAATCAAACTTCCACGAGCGTGATTTCTTCGCATACCGCCGTAAATCTCGCTGGAACGTCGTATCACCCGACCAACCAAGTACAGCACAACCGACTGTGCGCCATGGCGATATAATGATATCGACACGACGATGAATATTAGGATTCTTCTTCTTATCATCCCCATCCATAGCTTTAGCATCAAAGTCCGGGTCCTGCCAGACAACCAAAGCCTTATCCAAAGTATCAAAACCCCTCGTATCATCATGATGCAGCGGTAAAGTCTGCTGCTCCCGATGCGAATTAGTCAAATGCAAGGCAAGCGTATGAGTGATATAGTGTTCCGCCTCAAGACTCGCCACAAGATCCACAACGAGGTTGTAAGTAACGGCATCATCACGATGCGTCACAACGATATCAACATCACCGCTCAATTCCTTTCCGCGACGGTATCCGCCAACAATAATGCACTCCATGCCTCCCCCAGCCCGGACCCGACCAGCATGATCCCGAATGACATCTGCAATCTTCTCACTCTCAGCCCGAGGAATCCCCTCCAGAAACTCCTCGTAGTACTTCAGCCCAATCTGCTGCACGCGCGACAGCGTATTCCACCCGTGCTCGACGATATCGTCGAGATCACGCCAGCCACGCTGGTAAAAGTCGCGCGCGGTCTTGGCGCCAACACCCCAGATCTGGTAGAAGCTGTTCAAGACGCGCAGCATGGGATCCGTTTCTAATGCATCGGCAGCGGCAACGTTGCCGTCGTCGTCGGTGTGGCTGCAGCCGCCGTCCTGCTGAAACTGTGCGAATAGGTCTGCGATTTTGACATCGCAACCCGGTAGAGTGAGGACCTCACCTGGACGTCGGAGGCGATGTGGGTATGCCGCTATAGCGGCGATGGAGGTACTGTAGGCCCGCACGCCGATTTGATCAAGTGTCAGTTCTCGGATACGTCGGATTTTGACCAATTGGCCGATGAAGTCTTCGTTTGGCGGGTGCAGGGGTGCAGAGCGCATGCATGCGTACATGACTTGCTCGCGCACCCAGTCTGGTTGAGGTGGTGGGTTCTGCTCCTCTTGCTCGGAGGTTGTATGTCGGTAGAGGGCTGGTCGGGGACGGTCGGGTTCTTTTGAGCGCCGTGAGCGCATGTAATCTGATGATGAAGGTGCCTGTGAGCCGGCATCTTGCTTTGCACGCTCGAGGATTTGGCTTGATTTGAGCTCCAGTTCCTTTCGTGTAGCCGGTGTTGACTTGGTCGGGGTGGGGATCTTTCGTCCACGGTAGACAACGTATGGATCCTGAGAGACCATTTCTCCGGATGCAATAGATGCCTGCAGCCACTCGAGCTTCAGGACAGTGACCAATTTCTTATCCAGTTCTGGCTTTTGCACTTGGGCCAGGTGTTGCGGAGAGCTGAGTTGACTTGCAACCTCGTTCTTCTCGCTCTGAGTGTCTGAATCGAGATCGATAATCTCGATCGGGATGTCCTTGGTCCCATGGTGTTCCCCCGTGCGCCTGCGCTTAACAGGAGGCTCCATATCACTGGCAGTTCTTTTCGGAGTTGGGTCCGGAATAACCTCTTCTGTCCAGATACCGCGAGAGCGCAGTTCCAGTGCCGCACGTTTGGGCCGCTCAATCTTCCCCAGGATCAGGCCAGCTTCGGAAATGTCATACGTCACCTTCCCACCATGGTCGATCAGTCGGCCTTCTGTCTCGTCCAACTCTTCCAAGGAGAGATGGGTTGGCAGAATGAAGATAGGTGGCTGAGATGAGAAGATAGACACATGGCTCGTCCCAGTTGGCGGGGAGGAGCTCTTATTTAAGATCATTGTTGGTTCTCCAGGGGAATGAATGTCCAGTAGGTCTATAAGTCGGAGTCATGTTATATGCGATTTGAAAGGGCCTTTTTACTGTTGATACATCGAGACAAACATTGATTCGACCAAGAGCAAGTGAGAAAGGAAGACCTGCTTCCACTCAACTAAGATCAAGTATCATGCTGGCACTCTCGTCCTGATTCCCTGAAGTGGCTGGGGAGATATATGGGTTGACGTCACATGCTGGGTGCCTGAGGCAGGAAGCATAAAGCCTTAACCTCGACACCAGAGACATTGAACTGAACTGACTCACTGAAGAACTTCAGAAGACTATATGAAGATAGTAACTCTCACCGTCTCACGTAACTAGCTCGTTGTTTAACAAAGTCAAGTGGTGATGCTGGCCTACTAAGTATTGTAAGACCAAAATCGCTAACTACCAAAGAACATAATGAAATTGAGAAACCTATTGCCATATGTATTTTTGATTGAATGCCTAAGTGGTACATAGTGTAAGAAGCTGGGGAGAAGTGCCGGAGAAGTCTATCATCTGCATTGTCGTTGAGGAGCGCTCGAAGCATCACCATCCATTTTTCCGAATCAGTGACTGTGTCGGGTGTCTGAAAGGACACATTCTGCAGGGAGCATCCACAAGTGTAAACTCGTATGTCAAGTGTGTTGATGTGATGAAGTAAGAAGTAAGAAAACCGCATATCCCGGCGCGATGTGTAGAAAACTGACACCATCGCTGGGAGGCCTGGACTATTCAAGTGCATTATTTTTAAGAGTCGCTGAAACAGCACAGTCGAGGCCATGGATAGGTTAGATGGTTGTTGTTGTTTCCCTTCCTTAGACCAGCAATAGCGATAGATGATCTCGTATCTGCCGAGTCACTGGGCCTTGTAGTGATCATTTGTGCGTTTGCTTCGATAAGCATCGTTCAAAGCTGCTTGCTTGTTGCGTATTGGCTGTCAGAGCCTCGTAGAACAGACAGACCGGGCGTCTCGATAGAAAGATCAGATGACACTGATGGATCATGACATTGGCTCCCAGGGTGGAAGCGGGTAAAGGGCTGTGTGACTGAAAAGTTGGATCCAGCTATCTCTCGATGCTGTTTCAGTGTAATTCACAATGCCTGACAAGGGACGATGACCGAAGAGGTGATTGAGAGCACAATGGGGGCATATGATGAATTGTTGTCACATTAGCCATTGGGTGGGTGCGGTAGATGGTTTCATATCCTCATGTTCGACAGTATGATGCATACCATATGGACTGATAAGGCAGAGAGTCTGAGATGCGTAATTTGTAATGGATTTACTCATGGTTGTCGTGGTGACGCTGAGTGGTCTGTGGTGGACAAATGTCATGATTGCCATGGAGATCTGATGAATGCATAATCCATAGCCAAATAGGAAGAGTCACGATTCGTAGGTTGTAGGGAGCTCGAGCTATGGCTGCCATGATAGACGCCGAATGGTCTGTGTAGTTTTCAAGTTTGATGCCAAAGTTCTCACAGTGAACGCTGAGTGGTTCGCAAGAGAAGGCCAACACGGCTGGCCTTCAGACATTTGTTGTAGATGTTGCCATGGCCGTCACGCTGTATGATGGAGGCTCGGTGGTCGGAGTGGATGGATATCAATGTTGGAAGAATGGTTGTGATGGGATGCATTGATTGATATGGCCATATGGAGCGGTGGATGGTGCATGGGCAAGTAGAAAGATCATAGCAGGTGGAAAGAAGTAATTGCAGCATGGAAAGGCCCGCTGGGTGATTGGCGTGCGGTGAGTGGAATTTATGATGAATGCTGGTTGGTTTGCCGTGGATGTATTGCGATAGATGTACGACGTGGTAGATGGCATAGTATGGTGTGGTGACTGTTGTATGATGATGTTGAAAATCAAGAAGGAGAAACCTTTTGTAGGTAAAGGGATTGTAGGAAAGAAAGGGTCATTTGGGAAGAGGATATGTAGTTTTGATGGATATGTTGTCAAGTTGAAAGGATTGCAAGGGGAAGGAGGTGTTTTGTGGCAGATCGCGAAGATGAGAAGACTCGTCAGAATGATCTTTTCGTCGTGAATAATGGCAGATGGCGAGTGGTATAAGATGAGAGTGTGTAGTGGCAGGGGCTTTATGGTCGGTCAATTGGAAAGACCTAACGATCGAGGTCTTTTGTTGAATGGGCTGACAATGAGCAGGAGCACGCCTCTTGTGTGGACTTTCCTCAGGTAAGGCTCATGGTTGCATAGTGGTTGGTTGATATAATTCACGGATGATGGGCAATTGGGCAATTGGGCAATTGGGCACGGTGGACAGCGAGGCCAAGGTGAGCGGTGGTGATCTTAGATGGTTGGATGTTAGAGATGCAAAGACTTGCAAAGACTTGCAAAGACTTGGGGCAGACAGGAAGGACCTGGGTCGATGTTCACGGCAAGGCTGAACATGGTGGAGCGAGTGTATTAGACGGACTTGATTGGGCGGACTTGGTTGGGAGAATGAGTTTACCATATCCAACCTTCCGATTGTCCTGAAGCCGTGAGGCCCGCCACGGCAAGGCTGGATATAAGGTAGTGGAGCGAATGCGGTTAAACGGAGTTGATTGAGCGAAGGTCGTTGAGCGGAGGTCGTTACCACATCCAGCCTTCCGATTGCCCTGAAGCCGTGAGGCCCGCCACGGCAAGGCTGGATATTGTGGTGTGGTTGAGCGGATGGAGGTTGTTAGCGGAGTCGTTACCACATCCAGCCTCCCGATTGCCCTGAAGCCGTGAAGCCCGCCACGGCAAGGCTGGATATAGTTGGATGGTTGACGGACGTGGTTGAGGGAACGAGTTTACCATATCCAACCTTCCGATTGCCCTGAAGCCGTGAGGCCCGCCACGGTAAGGCTGGTTATGGTCGAGGACATATGCGAGGGTAGGAGGAGTGGAGGGAGAAGGAAAGAGGAAGACACGCTGTAGAGGAGGAGAGAGGACGAGGGAGGAGGACGAGAAAGAGAGAGAGAGAGAGGAGGACGAGAAAGAGAGAGAGAGAGAGAGGAGGACGAGAAAGAGAGAGAGAGAGAGAGGAGGACGAGAAAGAGAGAGAGAGAGAGAGGAGGAAGCGAGAGAGAGAGAGAGGAGGAGGATGAGAAGTGAAGAAGGAAGAGATGTGAAGGAGGAAGGAAAAGAAAATAAGCAGAAGATGGGAGACACTTATTTATATCCTTTGCGTCGAGGTACCTTCCTGAACGGGAATGTATACACCAAGGACACAACCTACCGGAAGGCGATACTAAGACGAACGCTCCTTCCCAAGTTGCAAATCACTTGATAAGCCACAGAGCCTGGTCAACCACCTCATGCCCGGATCTTCAGCCGACTCCTGCTTATAATATGCCTATGTCAGTGGACCATGTTAGGCTCTATGGGATTCCTGGCATCGGTAACGAGAGAATCATCTCTCATACCTAATTCCTTCAGTATCTCGCAAGTTATATGCTCGCCACGGATAACCCACTCTATCCATACTGCAAGACACAATCAGTAGAGTGCAAAGGGATATAGACACAGAACGGTTAGCGTTAGGTTGACTACGTATTGAAGACTAGATATGCTGCAGCATCCACTACACATACGTAGTTGCCTACGCAGAATGCCCACTCTCCAAAATCCAGTTCCTAGATATATTTGCTTTCGATCAAAACTCCTGAAGCCATGCTAACCCGTGGTATCGTAAAGAAGATTGGTTTCGGTTTTGGTTCCGTAGGGGCTGTTGTCCTATGCGCTGACACCGGGGAAGCAATCAGCGAGACCCTTGTTGTGCTTGTTGGAGGCGTGCTCGAGCAGGCTGCATGCGATCTGTTAGCAAAGAGTTACATATACTGGTGGAACAAGCACCGAGGCTTGCTCAGATCGGAGATCAGTGTTGATTCACTTACGCAGGGGCCTTGGTGGTCTGGAGGAAGGTTTGTCTGCAGGTCTGGCACTGAATGGTCATGGCCTTCTCGTTCTAGACAACAATGTGGGTCAGCTTGGTGTGACATATGAGGACAGACAATAACAGTGACATACGGTCTTGATTTGCGACTTGGCGGTCTTGGTGTCCTTCGCGTTGCGCTCACGCTTCATGTTTGCCTTGGCTCCCTGTCGAGTATCATCAGTCTACTGTACGTTGAGTAGGATCAAAACACCTGGCGCAGAGGGATATGGCGTTGCCTGAAGACTGGTGGGGTTTTCTCTTACATTGCCCATTTTTGCGGTATTTGACTCGGAGTCTAAAACGAGGGAGATTCAAAGAGTGTATGTGCTTGGAGGGCGTGAGGAAGATCTGTAATTTTTCGTAAAAAAATTGTAAGCCCCGGTCTTCTAGAGGCCCACCTGGGCACGTGGGGCCGGCCCGACATTCTTGATGACTAAAAATCTACCGGTGGCGGGGTGTTTGTTTGTTTGTTTTGCACTACATGTACTTTTTGCCCACACTGTACGAAGTATTCGCAACTGTAGTCCATAGTAGTCCATTTAACCAACATTTGTTGTCCCAATCATTGCTTTTATACTTAGGCACATGGTATGTCAGGTATGATTCATTGATGATCTTGATCATTCAAGTATTGATTTGAATTCAACTGTTCCAGTCGCTAACGAATGTGTCTCCATGGGTCCATGGTCCATGGCCCATCTGCTATGATGCTATCTGTAGAAACCCCGATCTCGTTTCGGCCAAGGGGCTAAAGATAGACCATAAAAAATCCGGCCATAATGGCTGCAGCGAAGGACATTGCTACAAACAAGTTATCGACTCTGACGGCAACTGGTACCACCGTGCTCACAGCAGCCCCTTTCGATGTGGACGTGGCTGCGCCAGTGGCCTGGCCAACTCCAGCCTGGCTGAGGATTGACTTGCAGCTTGCAGAAGAACTCTTTGCAGACTGGACGGACGCAGCTCCCTTGAAGTCACAGGCTGACTGGTCTTTCTTCTGGCTCTGGTAGTACTGGTCAAAAACATAGGAGAGCTTGTCTTTGCTGGAGCAGACACCAAAGGTTCCGTACTGCCCTGTGGTTGCATTCCCAGAAATCCCATCGCAGGCACTCTTGTCAGATCCACAGACTGTACCAAACAAGTCACCGTATTGATTCGCATGCATTGAGTCGCTGACCACGCATGATAGACTGTCTACCATGCAGGAGCACAAGTCCTTGTTTGGCGAAGGTGGCAAGGGGCTCGATTTGGCCAACCAGTTACTATCGACTGTAGGACACGCATGTGGAGATTTCGTAACAGAGTAACTGCCACTATTAATCCCCGAGGGTGTTGCGGTCTGCATGGCTTTGGAATAGTAGCTGAAATCAGGCTCAGTGCTGACGGAATCTCCATCGACAGAGACAAGCCCGTAGTCGTTGGTACTCTGGAAGTACTGATAGACAATTCCACCGCTCCAAACATTCTCCATATCAGGTCCAAAGATTGCAGCGATGTCACCGAACTTACGCGGCCTCACTGTATTGCATCCGTACTCGGAAAAGAAGATTGGAATCGAGTAGTCTTTGTATTGCTCTGTGAGGTTCGAGTACCCAGAGCCCTTGAAGGTGTTGTCTCCACACCATTCATAAATGTTGTAACCAAAGAAATCAATTGCGGTAGAGTGATCACCACAGCTAAGATAGTCTGAGAGTTCCCTGCGAAACTCTGGGCGGTCGGTAGTCGCATAGCCAAAGGCTAGTGATGTTCTATATCCTTTCGTCTTGATATAGGCTTTCATATCGCGGACCGCGGCTTTGACAAATGCTGCACCCGCCGACTGATTTGCATGATTGACAACCTCATTACCAGCAAAGAAACCAATGACATTGTCATACTTGTGGAAGGTATCAATCACGGCGGTGTACCGAGCATACTGATCCACAGTCCATGATGGCATATCCGAAGTGATAGACAAGTCGGGGGATGCGAGGTCGGCGATGACATAGATCCCCGCATCTGCCAGCTGTTGCATGCAATTATCATGGTTCTTGGCTGGGTCGACGGCGTAGGTTCGAATCACATTCGTCCGTAGTTGCGTGAGATATGGGATATCCCGTTTGCAATGCGACTCATCCGTCAGCGGGTCTACGTAACGAGTCTCATTTGACTGTCCGGTTCCAGTAGCTCCTCCAGAGTTGTAGTCCTCTGAATGATAATTAGCTTGTGCTCAGTGAAATGGTGAATGCTCTAACATACCCTGGTATGCAATGCCTCGAATGTAACTAGTCTCTGTATTAGCATCCTGGGCAGTTGGGCATCGTATGTCAAATCTTACAATTGGGTTCCATTGTTTGCGTAAA
Organism: Penicillium bovifimosum; assembly: GCF_028826915.1. Classification (NCBI taxonomy): domain Eukaryota; kingdom Fungi; phylum Ascomycota; class Eurotiomycetes; order Eurotiales; family Aspergillaceae; genus Penicillium; species Penicillium bovifimosum. The sequence goes on from NW_026622711.1 coordinate 3,246,566, forward strand.
AGAACTTGGAGCCCTATTCAGTGATTCTGTCAGTTGGCCGGATCCTTTCAAGCTGTAAGTGAACACTTGCCTTGATCTCAATTTGCGGCACACTGGCGATGGCACCAGCCAACAGCAGGAAGAACCCTGCGACAACAAGGAAGATTCTCATTTCAGCTAAATGATAATGAGCACTCTTCACTGCTCTGATGAATACAAGGGTAGGTAGATATAACGGAAGTCGACGATCAAACACTTGAGGGGCTTGTGTAACAGTTTGTGGACGTGTTGTTAATGAAGGCAAAGGCAAACAAGAAAACGATCAAAAAAGCAGCGAAGGTGATACACCTCCTCTCACGTGCCTTTGACATGATACCGGTGGAAGGTATCCAAAGAGGAAGGAACGAGGCGGCGAATTTCTGCCTCGCATCCAACTTGAGACTTTGGGATACCGAATTAGGGCTTCCTTATTAGCACACTCAAAGGACCCCGAGACTGGTAGAAGAGCTTGATAACTGTAAGATTATGCCTCGCATTGCTGAGCCTTCTTCTTAAGTCATTAAAGAGAGTAAATAAACCATATCCACGGCCCAGTACTAGTTACATACAGTATGTACAGGTGGAGTCGTAGCTCCACCTCACCTCGGGCCATGCTCGGCAAGATCCGAGCTTCCAAAGTTGTGACCCACACGCTACTGATCTTTACATTTCGGATGTTGCGAGCATTGGTTTTCTTTCAATTAAGCCTGAAAGATGAGCGTCTAAAAGGAAAGACAAGCAGAGCACACATCTTTTGTCATTGTAGTGCCAATTCTGTCTCAGCAGGTGGCGGTACTTGGGGTTGTTGCTGCTGTTGCCGTTGCAATTCTTCCTGCTTCTTTCTTTCCCTCGCTGCATCGGCTTCCTTCTTCCACGAGCCCTCATAATGATGTGATACAAGGGCATCGCCTTGGTCTGTAGGATTGCCGTTCTGAAGCGCAGCAAAAGAGACGCCTGGCATAATCAGAACATCACCGACTAGCTTAGGCCGTTTGATGCCCGAGAAATCACGGTCATCGACAGTCCTGCCGAGCAATTGTCCAAGACTGTCCAGAATCGCAACAGTCATCATTTTGGGTCCAGTCACGTCGACCACATCCGAAATCATATCGAGTGTAACACCTTCGATTCCCACGGCGTTTTCCTGTGCAATCTCCTTCAGCTTCTTGATGACAAAGTCAACGACAATCTGAAGATTGCGCGAAGACTGGCGCGCGACAAAAATCCAATTGCAGAACTGGGAAGCAACACCCGTGCCCGGACCTCGCCATTCGAAGTCGAACTCCAGTCCGACAATCATGTCGATTGTCTGGTTCCGATATTCATAGGGAACCCATTCGGCGACTTCTTTCTCACAGCTGACATCTAGATCGCCCCAAATGCCTCCTTCGGCGAGCACGACTAAGTATCGAAAAAGATCTGCACGTAGAATTGCAATCTGGAGCCCTTCATAGACCTCGACGATGTCTGGTCGCGTGTTGTAGAAACGAGCTCGAACGAATGCTTCGGCGGATAGATCGGTCAACAATTCTTGGCGGATAGAGGGATTCTTTCTTGTCCAGCTGCCGATCCATTCACGCTGGTCTCGTGTTATGTTGTCGGATTTTGCCGAGTGCCAGACCTTGTGTGGGAGCGTATAACTGTAACTAGGCGCAGCGGTGGTGGTCGGCACAACTGAAGCTGAATCACCGGTACCAGTCAAAGTCGTCTCCGAGGGCAGATATGGGAGTTCCTTAGGACCAAGAACAAATATGGAGGTGGGCCTCAAGGTGTAGATGAAACAAAAGAGCACAAATGGAATGACGAGGGCGATAACCAAGCGCATCGAGCGCGAGTTCTTCAGATTTGGTGACATCAAATATGCTCTATGTCCGGCGTCGATGGGTCCCAGTCAAATGTGACAGAAGAAACGGGGGAGCTACGACGTTTGCTCGATTTTAATTAGCGACGCTGGACCTCAATACTAGTTACCTCTCAACATTAGCTCGGCGCTGGAATTCCTTGGTTTTTGGGTTTCCAGGGACCCCACTGTCTTATCTCCCAAGACTAGGCGGGCCTATGTGAGATGATTCCCAAGGTTCGGCGTATGTGGCGTCGGTATCGAGTGATCATATATCCACCTTGGAAGAGATACCTTGCCAAAACGATCCCAAAGTACAACAACGCTCCAAACGCTTAACCAAATGTTTGTTCACCCTTCCTCAAACCAATCTGAATTCCCAGACCTCACATAGTAGCCTTTAATCCAGATAGGGATATTACATCACCTAGTATCTAGGCACTTGGCGCCACGGTATACCGAGGAAGCCACGGAGTGCTTCCGTCCGCGTGGTCAGCTTCTGCATATTCTTATCGTCGTGTCGGAATAGTGAGAAATCTAAGAGATTAGCGCCAAGTCCAGGAATTATCCCTCAATCCAGTTTTGTTGTGACTGCAATCTACCTAGACAGCAGAAGCAGAAATTCCACAGCCAATTGATGAATGCACGTGCCCGTGGACATGTCATTGAAACAACGCTGATCAAGGTTTCTCATTCCCCGCTTTTCCGATACTGAAATTGGCGAATCAGAAGGTGATCCACTTTGCCGGAAAGCACATCTTTAACTTAAAACCTTTATTTTGTTCATCCTTTCCTGAAGGAGATGTTGTCTTCGATCACTTTCTACATAGTGAGACGGATAATGCTAGGTACTGTGCTACAAAACACAGGTAAGAGGCCAAGGTCACGGTATAGTAATCACTAGTCAGGCCCACCAAGGTTATTATGTCGTTCACTTGACATCTGCACTGACAGTCTGCTGTCTGACTTAGTCTGAAGATAGCGGAAACGGAGCCGCTAGTGTACATCGCACCAATCCCACGTGGCCGAATAACGGGTTCTGCATCAATTCTGCATCTGCACAATATGTGCTAGTGTGCGATCGGCTGAATCCTGCGAAATGCGAATATCATGCGACATGCCCGATGACGAGAACTATCATTTCAGTATGTGTCTGATAGATTCTGAGCAGCTTTGGAAATACTGCACTTCATAAAGACATCTTGCACCGCTACGGAGCACTTATGGCTGACTACTTCAATCCAAAGAAGCTCCGTTATAACTGGCTGAGAAATTCAAAATTGATTCAAGTTTACCGTCGCAAGGTTCTCCGTGAGGGTGCTAGAGGCTACGCAGGCATCTTGCCGGCAAGGCCATTGTTCATCTACCCGTAACACCTGGGAAGCGTGAGGCGACGATTACACCTTTGGTCTGTAATGCAGCTATCAACAAGGCCAGGGACTGAACGATTCCTTTGAGAGCGAAGATGCATGCTTCTAAGGCTGTCGTGAACCGCTGGCCCAACTGCCTATGGATGGGGGTTGTCCGTTGAGCCAATTCATCATTCCTTCCCTGTCCCGCCTGCCTCAAATGTAATGAAGATATAAGCGATCCATGGATCCTATGTTGTTACGCAGCGGACCATATACAGCAAGAGCGATGCACCTAAAAGTGGAAGGCAGATCACTTGTTTATATTGATGATAGCACCTTCCTCACAATGCCCTCGAAAAAGAACCGCCCCATTCGGCCACCTACACAGTAGAACCTCATCCTGTACACAGTATATCTTCCAAGTACAGTATGTATATCGATATATGTCCTCGTCTCCGATGGAGATACCAAGTTGAATCACCAACTGAGTTCGCCCAAACATATCAAGATCCTCGAATGGGGAATGTGGATGGTCCGGGGGAGCAAGCTCATGGCAAGCCTCAAACCGAGAAATCACTTTGAAGTACAATTCGACTGACATGAGATACCATAGGGCCTTTGTCAAGACCAGATGGAGCCCCGATCCAAGGTGCAAGACGGAGATCTGCAAGCCTTTCACGTCGGATTCGACGTAAACTCTCGAGAGAATCCAGACAGTCGTCCGAGACTCGAGTCAACTTCCCCTTTGTGCTCAAGAACAAGCCAAGACAACCAAACGCAAACGGAAAATTGTCGGTACTCCAAGGCATGGGGAGCAGCTTGATGAGTGTCCGGGGATATGACAGCGATGCCCAGTGTATTGGGAGCCCACGTTTTGCCGATCGCATGAAAGCGTCCCCCAGAGCTCCAGGGCTTCGCAGGACGGGATTGCATGATCTGATAGAACGCAGTCGTGAGCGAAACAACTCAGATCTCCAGGCGGAGGCCCAAGGCTGTGATCGATCTGACATCCGGGAAACTCCAGGTGGGATATACTCCATCCCCGCTCCACCAGAAAGCCTCAGACTGCGTGTGGCTTCCAGGACGAACGTCGACTCAGCAGATGGCACAGGAAGTCAGGTTTTATTGAGAAATGAGCGTGTGGATGGGTATTCCGCATTCATGGAATCTCATCCAAGTTTCAGAGCCAGCAGAGAACGACAAGTCCCACCACATCAAGGTCTCTCGCAACAAGCTTTCATTGGAGATAGCAGTGAGAACCTCCAGAATATGACGGTTGACTGGGCCCGTTATATGGAAACGGATCCCAATGACTATCGTACAGGATCTTCGACGTCACTAGCCAGACAGGCTCAAGATATCATGATTCCCAAAAGACAACCGCCTACCAGCCCATCCAAGACACACTCCGAGGCTCGAGTCCCCCATCCTGGCGAATTGGTCCCTCCGCACAGACTGGCCAGCATGGCATCCGGACCGCCTTCGACTAATCCATCTATGTTAGAACTACCACCTGCGAACAGATATGGATTCCAGATGGTATCTCAAGAGAATCTCCAATCAAGTGACAACTCTGGAGCTTTAACACTCGTAGACAGCGATCCCCAAAAGCAAGATACGCGCCACCCACGACATGTGTCCTCGGTCTATTCACGCCAAAGCGATAACCCTTCCGGGGGCGTGTCTCCTGCCATTCCGTCGCTGAGACTTCATTCTGCAAATGCAATGGATGGATTACCCAATATTCAGACACAAATGGTTGGCGGGACTGGCATGGTCCAGAATGGACTGGAGCCAAGCCCCGAAGTCTTCAAAAGCAGGTTTATTGAACAGCTTGACCAATCGCCCAAGAGCCACGGCATGTCCAGCGGTGCCAATGGTGTCGGGCCACAACGCAAAGTGAGTCCCGGGTGGATGACCGGTGGTCGGCGTATGGGCTATGGTTATAGCCTGGTGGACAATGCTGAAGACCACCCACAAACAGTCGAATGGAGCGGCAGTTCACACCAAAACGGGGGTAGGCACAGAGATGTCACTGGGCCTGTGTCTGGTCAGTTCGCTCGGCCTGAATTAAGCACAGCAACCAAGCACCAGAACGCCCTTGCATCAGCAGGCATACCTTTCACTCCTGAACAAGAGCCCAACAAGGTTCACAGCCGGCGCCCAAATGGCGTCAATACCGAAGATGAAGCTGTCTTGACACCCACGATGTGGGCCAAATTGAAAAGCCAATCCCTAAGAGCCAATGCTCACGCACCGTTAGCTGTCGATCTGGCGGGCGAACAAGTATCCACAGGCAAAGCCCATAATGCAGTTCACGTGGAACACAGTGGCTCGCCCATGTCTGCAAATGTCGACTATGTCGAAGACACGGACGAAGCATTCCTGGAACCGTGGCCAAGCCCGACCCGCTCGACAATCGAGCGAGCACAGCCAGCCCGAGGGGATATGCAAACCCATGGCCGCCATGTCTACAGCCCAAACACGTCCCCAGTTATTGAACGTCGCTTCTCGATAGATCAAGCGAATCGTCGGTTCTCTGCATGCGTTGATCCGCTGAACAACAAGAGTGTGCAGAAATTGAACAAAGAGCCATCCCGCTCTCGGAGTGGACGCTGGCTCTTGAGATTCTCTAGAAGGGAAAGCAAGAGACGCTCAAACCTTTCTCCAAAAGAACAACCCGGGGAATCTGCGGTGTATCACCAGGAGGACGGGGCGTGCAGCCTTGAACGAGCGGATTCTACCAGAAGTGATTGGGCAGAGGAACTGGCGAGTTCATATCAGGAATGTATCCATATGCCGGGGGCCTTCCATGGCAGCGGATGGGCTAGCCGAACCAGTCTGGTGGTAGAGGCAGAGGAATGAGGATACACAGCAGTTGTCAATGACCGAGAGATGTTGGAACAAGGTTGGATGCGGAAGCAAAAGACTAGTATTATCGCAGATGCTTGGGCCAGTGATGTTATTATTACCTGTGGGGATGGAATTGGTTTAATTATGAGTATGCTTCCCAACCGAATGTCATTAATCGTACAGAAATAAGGGTAATCAGTCCCGAATGTATCTTACACTTCACAAGACGTGCTTTTATCACCATTAGCGTAGCATATCATCTACCGCCGCTGCCGCTTGCTGCTCTTGTCACTTGAGGCACTGAGCACACTAGCAGATCGCTTGTGATTACCATCCCCTTGCTGTTGCCCGGCCTGGGGACCGCCCGCTCCATTAGCAGGATCCCCGACGCCTGACTCCCCGTCTTGGGCCTCCTTCTTCACTTGTGGATGATCGGCCGCAGTTTGCCCCGAAGTACCAGCAGCTTCTCTCATTTTGCGTTCGCGCTCACTCTTCGCGGCCTCGAGAACACGAATCTCGCTCTCCACCTTTTCAGAGACCTTGCGGGCATCAAGAAGCATGTTGACAGACTGGATGAGTTTCTCGAAGTCCTTGCACACGCGTTCTGTGGGCATGAAAAGGCGCACTGGGATCTCAAGTTCGGATAGGGCATTGGCCAGTTTCTGGGTCTGCACGTTGGATTTGGCTTGAGTGAGTCGCTGGGCACGGTCGCTGCGGAATTGTACGCCTGCTGAGACACGCTCGTGGTGCTGGACACCGTATCTCGCTTCCTCGGCAGGGGTAAGCACACGCACAACTTGGTTCGTTTCCTTGGCGATAGATCCTTTCTTGTTGCCGACACCTTGTGTGACGGGTGTCTCGGCTCGGCCTAGGCCACCGGTTGCGGTTGGGGTCTGACCGGCGGGACTGGGAAGAGCACCGTCGCCGAGTATGGAGCGGCGCTTCTTGCTTTTGTCGGCTTGCAGCAAAGTCTGCAGGAGTTGGGAAAGACCCGCGCTGGATTGATACATGGCTGTGTTGCCGACGCTGATGGGAACTTCGAGGCGGGAGTAGAGTTCTCGGCGTTCGGTGATGAAGTTCTGCTCGTTGGTTGTAATGCGCTTCAGCTCCTCGAGTAGCATCGCCTCCTCGCGCACCTCGTCGGCTGTGCGATTGAGTTGGAGGGCGGCTAGTTCTTTGCGGTCGCGCTCTCGATCGGGGTCAAACTTGAGCATCTTTTCATGTAGATCAAACTCTGCCTCGGACATCTCTGAGGGTGGGTGCTCTAACGAGAGCATCGTTGCAGCAATGTAATAGTATCGCGCCTTCATCTGTTCCATTGTTCGATGCTTCCTTGCCGGCACAAGGGCATTCGCATCTGGCTCCATGTCCATCTGTGGTTGGTAATCATATCGATCGGCGATAACCACCCAACGAAGGTCGTATTCAGTGACGAGATCCACTAAATAGTCCGTTTCCTCGCGTGACCAGTCATCACTTCTGAGATGTCGATTGTACTCGTCGTCTGTATATCTCTTGGGCAAGCGCGGTTTCACGTTGTACTTGGCAAAGGCATATTCCTGCTCGTGTACCTTGGGCCCCTCCTCCTTTCCATCTTCCTTTGGCCGGTCCACCTCCATCTGCGAATCTTCTGGGGCGGCTGTAGTGGTAGGCACAGGCGGTCGCGCTGACTCGTGCGTTCTCTGCCAGTGATGTAGGACCAGGCCATCGGAACGGGCGTTGTTTGTGAATGGTGCCATGCTCCTATACACGATCCCTCGTCAGCCTCCCCTGTAGGGTAGTAGAATAGCTGCACTGTGAACATACCATGGCCGGACGCGTAGCTTGTTCATCCATTTTGGACGACCCTTGTACTTGTTCTCATTAATCGCGATCGGTGGCGCCCTTTCGCCCAGCAGCGCGTACAATTCGCGAGTGATACCCTCTGCGACCGAAGCTGTCAGTCTTTTTTCTTGGGCCTGACGATACATAGAGCACTTACCTGGTCGCTTTTCGACGACCTTCTGTTTTTTGAGTGGTCTGGGCTGCCCTTCTGCGGGCAAATCCAGCATGTCGCGAACATCGGCGGCCGCGGCCATGATGGCGGTTCGATCGGAGTATTCTGCAACGACAAGGATGAAGTGATGGGCAATTAGGCAATGAAATAGACAATAGCCGACGAATAGAAAGATGAATCAGGGGTGTGTTTGATGATATCAAGACCAGTGAAGTCAAGTTTGAAGATCACGTTCGCGGAGACTCGCAGTTTGAAAGGGAGAGGCTCCCCGATAGCGAAGGCGGTGAGGGACCGCGATCCTGGATGTTGACACCTTCACGGAGATGAACACTTGGTCGTGCGACTCTTGAATTGCCCATTCCTCATCATGGCTTTCTCTGGGACATCCTCATCATGGCTGGTGTCAGCATTGACACTCCTCTCCTTCTTTTCTCTCCTCCTCCCCGCTAATGCCCTGTACTTCTACATGGAAGGCCGCCAAACAAAGTGCTTCTTCGAGGATCTACCCAAGGACACTCTAGTCGCCGGTATGCGCGAAATATCAGGAGCCTGCATATTCCCAAAACTAATATATATTTGAACGATGAATAGGCCGCTTCGAGACAGAAGTCGTCAACCCCCAGACCGGCGCCTACGCGATCGACCAGAACTTGAAGGTACACATCACCGTCGAGGAGACCTTCGACAACGATCACCGCGTCGTTTCCAAGCGGGACGGCCACACAGGCCGCTTCCACTTCTCCGCCGCAGATGCAGGCCAGCACCGAATCTGCTTCACACCCGAGACTGATGTGACCTCCGGCTGGTTGTCCAACTCTCGGGGCGCCGTAAGACTCACCGTTGATCTTGCCATTGGCGAGACCAGCAAGATCGAGACCGAGGATAAGGATAAAATCAAGGACATCGTGCAGCGAGTCAAGGATCTGAACAGCCGCTTGCACGATATCCGTCGGGAGCAAGTGTACCAGCGGGTAAGTATTTACCGCGTTTCAAAGCATGGCCAGGATGCTGGCGTTTCTTCGAAATTCAATATACTAATAGGTTTTTTCTATCCAGGAACGCGAGTCTGAATTCCGTGACCAGTCTGAGACGACCAACTCCCGAGTTGTGCGCTGGACTCTCATCCAGCTGGCCGTTTTGTCCGCCGCATGTGCCTGGCAGCTCTCGCACTTGCGCTCGTTCTTCATCAAGCAAAAGTTGACCTAAATGCTACGTTGTCTTATTTCCTACAGCATAGCGTCGTTTTGTATGCCTTGGCATCTGCCTTATACATTTGCTCTAGGTCACGCATGCCGGTTTACGTGAATATTGATGATTGGTTCTTGCATCTGTTGTACTGTTCTTGTGGCGAATGGCATATATTCTTATACTGCCCATTTCAGATTCATGGGTCTCTTATGGGATTACTAGGACTGGCACGCGGCCAGTGTTTTGACGAGAGAAAGGTTGCGGGGCGCTTAGAACGTAGTCAGATGTCGATTTTATTAATGGATGTAATGATAACTTCTCTATTCTTTTCTTGTTTTTCGTAGGAAAATAAGCTACTTCCTACTTTCTACGCTCCGTATACAACCTATGTGGAATACGCCTCATGGCTTACGGCTCAAGGTGAAATATCAGTTGGTCTCTACTACATGTCCAGCGCATGGATGTGGTGAGAAGTAATCATTTGCAAGATGTATCATCAATCATTATATCAAAATGGGGGTAATAAACATGAAAGGCGTTGAAAGATGACATGGTATATGGCAGAAGATGAACAAGAGACCAAGGATGCGAAACACCCAGCAAAAGGATCCACCGAGTCAATGCATATCCTATCTTGGGACGCCCCCGCGCCGAAGGAAATATCAAGTGGGGTTTGTACATGGAAGGAATATCCACATCCAATGGGTATAAAATGGGTTTGGAGTGAACATCGGACAAAGCATCATGATGCATTCGAGCGGATATCTCGATAATTAGACACTGTGGTTGCGGGTACCGCCGCAGAACTCGAGGATCAGTCGTTCGAGGTCGGAGAGTTTGTAGGGTTTCGTCATATAACCCTTGATGCCTACCCTAGAGGCACGATTCAATGCCTCATCGGTAACGTCGGCACTCACAGCAAGGACTGTGGGAGGTGGAGGTGCAGAAATAGCGTCGGGCGCTGGGTCCATCTCCATGTAATCCGGGCTACTGGAGTGCGGTTGCTTGAAAGCCACATGTCCATCCCGGTGCTTGTCAACCATGCGAAGAATCCGTGAGGTGGCTTCGTATCCGTCCATTTCGGGCATCCAGAGATCCATCAAGACCACATCGATCGGTTTCATTCGTGTATTCGAAAGTGGCTTCTTGGTGACGCCTTGTGCTCCATTCGCTGAATCGAGATCGATGTCACGCGCTTTGATGGGATGCGACGCGGCTAGGATACCTTCAACGATCTGGACGGCCTCTCTGCCATTAGCCGCTTCAAGGACATCACGGTAGCCAAGTTTGCGTAACATGTTCACCAGTACGCGCCGGTTAATGCGATTGTCTTCGGCGACGAGGAAGCGCAGCGGATATTTATCCCCAAGCTTCTTATCGTAAGCATCCCCAGAGATATGTGTTTGGTGCAGCCGAATTTGTGCTGGTGGCCGCGGTGGTGGGCTCTCTGACATGTTTTCGTCGCTGGTGCACGGGGTGGGCTGTTGCAGCCGACTTTCGGGGAGGATGAATGGGGAGGCAGAGGAAGAGGGGTCAGAGAGGAAGCTACTGGTGCTGCTATGGCGTGTTTGGTCGGTACATGTAGTTGACGGGGTCAGGATCCTCTCGCCGGGGGTTCCAGGACGAGGTTCAGCCTCGGGTTGGTTGACAGGGATCCGGATCCGAAATTCTGAACCACGATCAGGACCAGAAGTCGACGAACGAACACAGGTCAAGTCGCCGCCCATTTTGCGTGAAAGGCCCTTGGCTACAAGGAGACCAAGTCCTAGGCCATCTTTGCTCCGAGTGGTCGATGCATCTTCGCGGGCGAATGGTTTGAAGAGTTTGGGTATGAATGCAGCGGGAATGCCCGGGCCCGTGTCGCGGATGAGAATGAGAACGTCATTCCTCTTGGAATCGACAGTAGCGTATACAGTGATCATGCCGTTGTTGGTGAATTTGATCGCATTGAGAAAAACACATGAAATCAATTTAGCCAGATCACGATCATCGGCAAGCAGTGTGTCAGGCAGTGCTGGATCCACAGACCAGTCCACGACCTTAGTGAAGAATTCGCCATTGGAGGACCGCGACCGAATCTCAATCCTCTCGCCAAGTTCGGTTGCATTGGAAACAGCAGAGTCAGGTCGACCGCCAACGTGGAGAGACTCATTGATAACCAAACGGAGAAGGTCTCGTAATTTGGTAAAACGCAAAGCAGAATTTTTCAGATTCCCATTGATCCCCTCGAGGAGTAGATGAGGTGCCGATCGTCGAACTGCGAGTGATGGGCGCGGATCAACCATCTCAGCCATGACGGCTTCGATCTGAGCAGCCGGGATAGCATGGACGATCTGATCACTTTCGTGAACAGCATTTTTGACCTCTTCGCTACGAGGCGAAAGCTCTTGTCGCGAGGAAGCCGCACGAAGTCTTTGTTTGCGTACCGGCCGGGTGCTTATGTCCGGCGGCAGGCTTCGTCGCCGCTTGTACGGATTTACGGCGACATTGTTCCCTTCGATGAAAATGCTCGGACGGGTTTCGGATGAAGCGAATGGGATTGCGGCACCGCCCAGTATCTCAAACTTCTCCTCAAGTGGTGTTTTGGGAACTTGCATATTGAGATCATATGCATGGACGACATTGTCGGCCGCTTCAACGGCGCGTCGCGCGCTATCTTGAACCATCTCGATCCCCTCCTTGAGAGATTCGAAAATGCCTCCGGATTTGAGAGGAGTGTTGCTCTCAATGGCTTCACGCACAGTAGCGTGCATGACATCAAGCATACCCACCACACCTTGCATCGGAGTCCGGAGTTCGTGGGATAAGCTTCGGGCGTAGGGTTTGAGGGGGTGGGAATTGAAATCGGAAGCTTCGTGGAAGGCGGTAGACTGGGGGTTGTGGAAGTCGGAGAAGGTATTTGTCGTTGGAGCGTCTGACATTGCATCGAAAGTCTCGAGTTCTGATTGAAGCCGCTGTACAATCAAATCTTCGAGCGAATGGAGGATCATCTCCAGAAAGGACCAGGATAGCGTTCTATTTCGGAGACCATCTTTCGACCACATCAACCCAAGGTGCGCCAGGCACTTTCCAGCCGAAAATAGGGGAATCGCCAAATAGCCATCGGCGCCAAACGGTAATTGATCATCACCGAACGACACCAGTGAGCTGAGATTTTCGGGGATCAAACAAGGCCGTTCGTGGTCCATATGCAACAAGGGGTTCCCGCCCGCGAAATACCTGTTTCGCTGCAAACCAACGGTCTGGTAACCATCATTATAATAAAAAGCTGCACCAAAAAGCGATGGGCGCCGCCCGCCTACTTCTGGCAAGTGTTCATTCCCGTGTACCCTGCGGGCAACAAACGCATACTGGGCATTTGTTATCGTTGTGATGTCCTCCATGAGCCGTTTCCAGAACGGCTCGAGTTCGGCTGTCCGTAACCCCTGTTTGAGTGTGACCAGATGCTCGATAGCAGCGGTCTGGGCATCATCATTCCAGGTTCCCGAGTTACGGGGCACATCTCCGTCACGAACGGTGTTTACACCGTCTGGGATGCATTCGGACTTGCAGGAGGGAAATGGCATGGTGGGACAGGGTTGCACGACATGAGAGACATCTGGCTCGGGCGTGTCAGGCATAGTCCATGTGGCAAGTGAAGGGGTGGGTTCGAGGATAGTTCCTTTTTTTCTTTTCCGGGGTGGAAGCTCTCGCGTAGGTTATCCGGGGAAGACAACGATCATCTCTTTCAATTGCAGGAATCGGATATGGTGGATTGATCGAGGGGACTTCGACGAACATCCACCAGAAAATGGAATATTGAACGAGAAAGGCCAGAAGGAGGGGAGAGGGGATTTTCCGTTAGTTCGATGGGGGGCCGGGCGGTCTAGACACGGGCGGCCTGAGACATGAGCGAGTCGGTCAGTCGCTGATTTGTATGTCGAATTCTTGATATTGTAAACATAGGAAAGTGAAGGCCTTTGGAGGCTTGAAATTTCTTTTCCTAGACGTTCTTTTTCTTTGTGTGGTGGTTTTTCCTCGACGCCTGTGAAGGTGCACGGAGGTCGTGCTGCACGATCAGCGGGATCTAGACCAGAAATGGACCAGCATGGACCAGCAAGTACCGAGTACCCGTCTGAACTATGCAATACTAGGCAGACGTCGAGTACTGGGTACATCGATCGAGGACAACAACAACCGGGCTCTCAGTACATAGGGCAATCTCCATATTCTGATGATATTCATTTCTATCCATTTTGTTGATCTTGGACTAGCACAATACTATCGGAGGAATCGAACATGAATGGAACCTAGGTAAGTATGGCAGATCCAGCAATCGCTCTTCAAATCCCAGAATATGTATGGGCACCAACATCAATGGAAACAACACGACAATTAAGTCTGGAGGGTAAACCTCATAGGTACCTATAGGTTTTAATCTAAGGTATCTACCAGGACTGCACTACCTATACGCAATATGTGGATTAAAGTACAGTTATATGCAGCCACAGTATCCATGGATGCTTGGATAAGTGTACTCCGTACATACGAACTTAGATGTACATTGGAAGCTTCTGTTCCGTGGTCATACGGCAGGTAATACCTATATACCAAAGCAAAAATGAGTAATGACATACCTACCCCATGCCTGATGCCACTTCCACACTGAATCTGTGTGTAATCAGGTGTCAACCGTGAAACCGAGGTAAATAATCCCAACCTTCGTGGCTGGTCCGAGCGCGACTTAACTATATTGCATAAAAGCGAACCTTGGGACTATATCCAACCCAACAACCTTCCATAGGTTGCTACCTAGGTATTTCACACAATGAGTTCAGTCACTCCATACAACATTGCCGTCTCGGACGAGAAGCTCCAGCAGCTTCACCAGAAGCTTGAGAACGCCAGCTTCCCTGACGAGCTCGATGCTTCCGGCTGGGATATGGGAGTTCCACTGCAAGATATCAAAAGACTGGTCGGCGTATGGCGCGAGAAATATGATTGGCGCGCACAAGAGGCGAAGCTGAATGAACAACTCACGCAATTCACTGTCCGGATAGAAGTGGATGGCTTCGGGGAGCTTGATATACATACTGTGCATCATCGGAGCGGACATTCGAAAGCAGTTCCATTGCTATTCATCCATGGCTGTATCTATCCCCGCGAACCTCCTTTTCAATTGTATCAGTTACGCCTGCTAATCGGTTGTTCCCACTCTAGGGCCTGGCAGCTTCCTTGAATCCACCAAGCTGATCCCACTGCTCACCAAGAACGACGGGGATGGTCCCGCATTCGATGTTGTAGCGCCTTCGTTGCCCAATTTTGGATTCTCACAGGGGGTGAAGAAGGTATATCAATTCCCTTCTATGAACGCTGTCAAATACATCCTGACAATCAAACCAGAGAGGGTTCGGACTGGCACAATACGCCGAGGCTATGCACAAAGTGATGATCGCGCTAGGCTACGAAGAATACGGCAAGACTCATCTGTCTCTACGAAAGTGAACCAGCTAATCCCCAAGCAGTGATCCAAGGAGGCGACTGGGGCAGCATGATCGCTCGCACCATGTCTCAATTCTATCCTCAACACACCCAAGCCATCCACCTGAACTTCATCCCCGTCGTTCCGCCCTACCCATGGCGAAGTCCATTCCAGTTCTTCAAATCAGTGCTATCTGTGCCTTTCTCGGCAAAAGACCGTGCTTTCATCGCCCGGACAGTGGGATATATCACTCACGGCAACGCATACATGAAGCAGCAAGAAACTCGACCCCAGACTTTGGGATACGGGCTCCACGATAGTCCCGTCGGATTACTGGCCTGGATCTACGACAAAATGCACACTTGGACTGACAAGTACCCCTGGACGGACGAGGAGATCCTGACCTGGGTGAGCGTATACTATTTCTCCACCGCTGGCCCAATGGCGTCCACGAGGATCTATCACGAGGCTTCAGCGCCAAAGCGCGATGACAATGAGGCTAAGGGAGACTTGAAATACATGGCGCTCGACAAAGTCCTCGCGGTTACAGCACCACACAATGTGCGCTTCGCAGTGGCGCAATTCCGAGAGGAGATTATTCAGTGGCCTATGCCTTGGTACCGGGCTATTGGAAATGTCGTGCAGGAAACCGAGTTTGATCGTGGTGGCCATTTTGCAGCTTGGGAAGTGCCTGAGTTGCTCGCGGCGGATTTGAAGAAGTTCCTGGGCAATAAGGGACCGGCTTATGGAGCAGTAACTGACCGAGATGGGTATTAAGGCCTGGTTGGGACGTTGCTTGTTTTATGATTTTTGGTTATAGCCTGGTGCTGCTGTAGCCAGGCCATCGGACCCGTATAATGGATATCATCTCGAGTTATGAAACCAGGCCCATACTGGCTGTACACACGAAGTATGCCATACAGACGGTACCCTTCTACAATTCTGCTTTAGAGACGTCCGCTAGCGGGCTTGGGAGCCCTCGTTTTCGTAGTTGAGAGAAAGCAAAGCCGAGAAGGGCCTAATCTGCTGTATGTCCAGAGAAAATGTACTACCGCACGCATCAGATTTGAAAGCTCTATGTGAAGAGTTTTTATGGTTATATCCATGGAAGGTTCCAGGTGTTTGATTGCTACCTACAGCCCAGCGACCAATCGATATATCTGTACTGCTGTAGGCCAACTTGGAGCTTCTGAAATAGCCATGCATTAGGTGTGCCGATGTTGGGCCTACTCGTGGAAGATATCAGTTGCCCAATTCGCTAGTGACTCTGCAGATTGGTTCGGCGTCCGGATCCGACATATCAATGCTGTCGTCGATGTCGTCTAGGGGTGCTGCTTGGGGATACCATGCATAAGCACGTTCCCTGTTCTCCATCTCTGCCTGCTGGCCTTCCCGCTCCCGCTCGCAGAGAATGAGATAGCCCTTTTGCCATTCAACAATGTCTGCGCCCAGTGGCAAGTCTAGGGGTGCTGCTTGGGGATACCATTCATAAACACGTTCCTCGGTCTCCATCTCTGCCTGCTGGCCTTCGGGCAAGCCAGGAACAGATGAAATCGGTGATCTTCGGGAATGAACGAATGAAAACAGCACAAGTCAGTATAAACCATTTCAATGGCGGAAACGGCAGTGTTAGATGCCCGGTACAGAGGGTTCATGTCGGGATATCTGCCGTGAATCGGCGTGGGTATCCTATGTCTTGGTATGCCGATTCAGTGAATGAAAGAAGAAGCGGCCAGAGAGAGCCGTAGTTGGTGTGAATATCTTGGAAGCAGTGATGTTGTCCACGTCGTCGTCGACGGCGACGGCGACAACGCCGGCTCGGGCGTTAGGAACGCAATCAATCGCTGCCTATATCCTTCCTTCTCAGATCGGTCAAATCCTTCATCTTTTCAACCGAGCACCTGATTGCAGTTCCATCACTGCTTCCAAGATATTAAGGTACAACTATCTCTCGCTGCTCCTTTCTTCAACTCACTGAATCGGCATACCAACACATAGGATACCGACGCCGATTCACGGCAGATATTCCGACATCAACCCTCTGTAAGTAACTTGTTCGAAATCCCGGGCATCTCGCACTGCCGCTTCTGCCACTGAAATGGTTTGTACTGACTTGTGCTGTTTTCATTAGTTCATTCCCCAAAGACCACAGATTTCATCTGTTCCTGGCTTGCCCGAAGGCCAGCAGGCAGAGATGGAGATCGAGGAACGTGTTTATGAATGGTATCCCCAAGCAGCACCCCTAGACTTGCCACTGGGCGCAGACATTGTTGAATGGCAAAAGGGCTATCTCGTTCTCTGCGAGCGGGAGCGGGATGTCTTTCCTGGCAACCACAGGGACCTGTTCGCCTTCGATGTGACCATCGGCGCACTCAAAGCGCTGCCCATGAGATGGGGCCCGGTGGACGATGGACCCGTTCGCGCCATGGCCTCATATGCCCCATATGAAATGGCACAGTCCCTCATCACTGGCCATGACAATGGCATCTTGCGCGTTTGGAAGCTGGAATCTGGGTGAGTGGTCTGAATCCTTTTTCTATCACGGCTCGTTTGTGCTAATGACTGCAGCCAACTCGTTCGTCGGCTTACGGGCATTTCTGGCACCACATGTCTTGAAGTGGATGGTAACACAGCAATTGCTGGCAGTCACGGTGGAGCGATCTGTGTCTGGAACCTTGTAGTCCAGTATACAGACTACCCGCGAAAGGTCATGAGAGGCCACGACGGTGCCGTTCACTGCCTCCAATCCAAATATGGCATTCTGATCAGCGGCGGTGAGGATAAGACAGTCCGGTGCTGGGAGCTCCAGACCGGTGTATGCACGCATGTGCTCCCAGGCTATTCGCTGCCAATCCATTTCGTATGCTTGGAGGGGCTCGATTTCGTGACAGTGGGTACCGGCAGGGGAACGGGATCGAACATTACCCACTGGCGTTTGCGGCCCAATGACCTGGGGATTCAAGGGTACGTATTCATGTCTCCCCCGTTCGAAGTGACGCACAGCTAACATGAATGTCAGTTTATACCATGGATATGACGCCGCACCCGAACCCACGACTCACCTGAGGCTAGCCAGCGGCTATTCAGTCTCTGTCCGTGAGGATGGGCTGGTGTCAATTTGGCACCTGAGGAGCCATCAATTCACCACCATTCACGTTGGTTGCAGCGCTGTGGTAGCTTTGGATAACAAAGGACCTGTGGTGGTGTTGGCCATGGCAAATGGCTCTGTATGGCTGGTTGACAAGCGGATCGACTTCTGTGCCTCCATTTTGGACGGTGTTGATAGGATTTGGAAGGTACGGGTCATTAGTACATCCCAAGTGATGGTGGCATATGAGAGGGGAGGCTTGTGCTGGATTGCCACTTTTGACCTGACCTGTTGAAGGCGGTATCGGTCTCTTACTTCTTCCTGTTCCGCTCTTTCTCTTCACCTGCACAGGAGTCATATTGGTGCCTACATATGACTATCCTCGTCATTGCACATTGAAACTGCCTGCAGAACGCAACCGCCCTTTGGTAGTTAGGACTTCAGTTGACAATCTAGCCAAGAGAAAAACAGCCAACGAGCTGACGCTCTATGATGATTTAACTACTGCTAGGAACTTGTGTGATTAGTTATCTTTTACTAGGAGCTGATGAGAATACTTCCCAATTAAGCCGAGGGTCCACCAATAAGCCCTATCAAACCACCAAATTCTGCTGTAGGTATATTCCTCCAGAGAAACAGTCAGAAAATTGGTCAGGTTACCAATAGAAAATGAAAATCAAGTAGGAATTGACTTTAGTATCTGCCGGTTAATGGGAATTTCATAATGGGAGACTGCCATGACGTGACAAGGGCCTTTTATTATCGTGATAGAGTAAGAGAAACATGGAGTCAAAGAACAATGCCTTTCGGCTCAGGTATCGACCGCTCTCGCCTTGCTCTTGTGCTATCCCGTCATTGATTGACCGTACACGGCACCCAGTGAAGACCGTAGACGCCGGGATTCGCCCTCGAACCAAAGCCCAAAACAACTACTTCCCCAAATCTAATCCTGTCGTCCCTTCAATAACCGCTGGGTGACCTTGTCCTTCTCTATAATGTACACCTGGGCACCCCAACCGGAGAGAGCATCTCGGTCCACGGCGCTGAGCAGCGCTTGTGAGATCGTCTCGAAGAGATCCTCGGGGGCCTGCAATAACATAGCACGTTAGCAGCATATCCGCCAGGAAATCAATACTATCGTTGATACATACCAGATCAGGCTCCCACAGACCCTCGCAAGTACCGAAAAGCTGGTCACTTGCCGTTCCGCTGACAATGAAGTCCTTGGCGAAATCGATACAGCCAATGCTGTCAAAGCCGCAGATGAACGGCTTCCCCGTTGTTGGGTTGATACCAGCCAACACGGGACTGACGAAGTAGGGGCCGAAGCGCTTCTCGTAGAGCGATGAGCTCACTAAGTTGGCGAGGGTCTGCGGTGCGATATCGCGCTCCTCGCGCAGCCGATACATGTTGACCTTGTAGCGGAAAAGATCGGAGACGGTATTGACATCGGTGGCCAGGCCAGTCAGGCCCAGATAGGTGGAGGGGGCGTAGTTGAAAATCTTAGGGAAGTTGTTGGAGATGGTCAGGGACTGCATGCCCAGGCGAAGGTCACAGGCGATAGCGACGCAGTCCTTGCCCACCATGGCGACACAGGCACCGCCATCTGGAGAACGGTCAGTATAACGGTGGATTATTCATGAGGGAGAAGGTTCCGGCGTACTGATATCGAAGGGGTTGGACTATGATGGGAGAAGTCGGTCAGCTTTGAGGTCCAGAATCCATGGATTGAGAGAAAGGGCGCATTCTTACCATTATTGTATTCTTTCAATGCAGTTCAATATGACACAGAGATTCCAGAGCTAGTCCGACAGAAAAAAAGAGGAGAAAAGGAGGTTGAGAAGGGGGCGGCTTGGGGGTGATGGAGGTGAGTTGATGACGGGGAAGCTCTGAGAGTACGCGAGAGCTCAGATGACGCCCGCACCGCTGCCTGTTTCGTCCACGGCCTTTCGACTACTTTCTGCCTCTTACTCCCCGCATTAGATTTCCTCACTCCAACACTTCTATGTTCTTCTTCTACACTTGACCTTTTCGCACTATCTTTTCCTCTTCTTTATAAAGCTGGTGTTCTTCAATACACCATGAGTGCCCATGTCGTGGTGATCGATGCGACAGCCAGGCGGGCAACAATCAAGACTACCCCCTCCAAACATTTGACCGATATCCTACAGGAAGCATGCTCGAAGCTTGGATATAATGCTAGTCAATACTCCCTGAAGTAAGTGGACGTTCTATTCCTTGTCCCGAACACAATACTGACCAAGTCTTTTCTACATCGCAGACATAACCGTAAACAGCTCGACCTTTCTCTTTCCTTCCGCTTGTCTGGTCTCAGTTCTGGCGCCAAGCTCGAGCTTGTTCAACTTTCCCGCTCTCCATCGGTTGTCACTGTTGGCTTGCAACTGCCCGAATCCGAGGCTCGTGGTGCTCCAAACGGCCGCATACTCGACAAGTTCCCAAGTACAACCACCCTCTGGTTAGTACTACGGAAATTCGAAGCGGGAGTTGCGGGGAGTGGTCCGGCACGGAACTTCACATCACGCGCAGTGCCCTCAGCCGACGGAGATGTCGCCGGCCGACTGTACTATGAGACTCCTGTGCTCCAGATCATGGAACGTGAAATATCGAGCTTCACAGATCTACAAAAGACCCTAGCCCAGCTAGGCTTCAACAGTGGCAGCGTGCTTATTCGTCTTAGTTTCCGACGAACAGAAGAGCCTATTGAAGAAGCCATGGCTAAAATTGGCGAGTTCTTCAAGTCTTCGGAGGACGAGACTCCCTCAGCGCAGGCTCCAAACGCAGCACCTGCAGCGACACCCGCTGCTAGCGCAATTGAGGAGCCCGTCCCAGTTCCGCAGTCATCCAGCGCATTGCAGCCTGGATCCTCAAACGTTTCCGCGGCCGCGGACGAGGCTGCTCCTCCCCTACCTGTCCCCGAATCGGCGGCTCCTACAATCGATCCCGGCCGGCATATTACTGTCTTCTCTCCTCCATCGGAAGACACTCCATCGTCAGCAAGAATAGCCTATAATGAGAGTGACTACATACCCACTATCGAGCACGCAAAGCTGCACCAGCGATTACTCAATGAATCCTCTCGTCCCAAGCGACTGCCAACGGATGCCGAAATCGCCGCCAAAGCAGAGGCAGAAGCGGCGAGGAAGGCAGCGATACATGAGGTCGATGTGAAAATCCGTTTTCCAGATCAAAGCCAAGTGGTGGCCAAATTTGGCCCATCAGACACAGGACAGTCGTTGTATGACTTTGTGCGCGGGTGTCTTGCTCCGCCGTTCGCCAGTGAAAAGTTCAACATTACTGTCCACGGTGTGTCTCGTTCCCAACATCCGAGCATTATACCTGTCTCGGATAAGAAGCGTCTGATCAAAGACCTCGGGCTCGCTGGACGTGTACTTGTCAATTTCTCTTGGGCAGATACTGCTGCCTCCTTTGTTCATGAACGCCGTGCAGAAACTCTACGCCCCGAGCTGCGAAGCCAGGCTCAACAGCTCAAGGTGGAGCAATTACCGGAGCTGAGGGACGAAGAAGACGTGTCGGGTCCTTCACAGCAAGGTCCAAGTAAAGCCCAAGGCGATAAGCCCAGCGGGGCACGCAAGCCCGGCTCTATGCCCAAGTGGCTGAAGCTACCAGGCAAGAAATGAAAGGCGAAGATATGTATGCAATGAGGTCAAATGAGTGAACGTGTTGCTCTTGATGATCATGACTTTATTATGTGGTGCGTCTTGCCGGTATCATGTCTGCCGCAACAATGTAACCATTGCAAAACCTTGGGATAGTCGATAGACCCTTAAATAACATACGTACCTTTCAAGGCTGTGCATCTCGTAACCTCAGTATGATACTGCGTGCTTGCTCTCTGGCTCTAGCTTCCGCCCTCTTTCAAAGGCTTAGCGAACCTTGGATGCTTCAGCGTCGACTAAATATCCGTTCCCATATTCAGACTCCACTTCCTCACATCCATGCATACTACCTATTTTTAGCATCGTCGTCAAGGCATGGTCTCTATGACCTCGAAGACATAACGAGTATGGAGCGTGCGTGATGGATGATGCTCAGCCGCGTTCACTACGTTGACTGTCGAGTAGGTTTTAGTGGCCGGCTAAGCTGCCGCGTTCGCAATCGCGTCTCTCCATATCACCTGTTTAGTCCTACTCATTACATTCAGATGTCGGGACCTGACATCGTACGAAGAGTGCATGCTCATGAAGACTACCGTGATGCTTCCAATTCAGCATACAATTGAGACACGATCTCGATGATCCTGCCTTCAAAGCATGACTTCCCGATCTACGTTGTAAACGTCTCGTAGACGAAGTAGCTTGATCGTTTAAAAAGAAGCTCAATTGCAAGTATCATGCGTGAAATGGTGGAATAATTGTTTTCATTATGGTTTCACTCCTTATAACAGAGAAGGAACACCATAGTTGCCTTCCCCTCCATGCACACCCAGTCACATAACCCCCCCTTTCCGATCTGAGAATCACGCTTTTGTTTTGCGTCGAGTCGTTAAAACGAAATAAAAACAGGAACGGGTCGGGAAATTTAGTGAGCCTGGGTGCGGCGAGACTCAGCGATGACCTTCTGCATGGACTCAACCTTGGCCTTGCCGCGGCCGAAAGTACCGAGCTAAAACTCAAGTTAGTAAAATTGTAGATGCAAGTGAATCGCCCAGCCAAGCTCTGATCTCGAGGATGTTTTGAGTTTCGAGTGTAGATCCCGGTCTCTGAAGCAAAGAAGTTATAGCATGGGCTTGTCAAATGACAACATAAATCAAGCTCCTTTGCGGAGCTGAGTTGCGTGCCCATGCAATACCATCTTGCCATATAGAGACCTCAACCTTATCCTCCAAGTCGAAAACAATCCACGGAGCAGAGCTAGACCAAACGAAGACGGGGAAAAAAGACGAGTATAGACGTACGCGCTTCTTAGCGAGCTTGCGGGCACGCTTGTCCTGGGCGTTGCGCAGCAACTCAATGATGCGGCGCTCGTAGGGAGCGAGACCAACGACCTCCTGGGCGATTTCGCGGACGAAAGCGGTGCGGCGGGAAGACTTGCCCTTGGTGCGGGAGATGCGGGTCTTGGGGGTGTTCAGGGCGGTGGTTTTCTATATCGAAGCCCAGTCAGTATGTCTATTTCGCCGAGTCATAACGTATCGGCCGTAGGTTCCAGTATCTCTTCTGTTCGCGCGTGCTGTCTGTCTGTCGGTTTGGTCCAAGGGTGATCGAATCCGTAGTGTGTGCAATGTGAATGGTGGTTTCGATGCCAAAAAGTCGAATTCCAAGAAATCTCTCCGTCACATCGAAAATTCCCCAACAAGTTCATTTTCCCAAGTGACAATCGCGATCCTCCATGTCGTAATATTTCCAGTATTGCAGTGATAGCCCGCGATAAACCCTGACCCGTAGACTGACAGACCGAGCGGAAAGAAGAGACATTGGAGACCTTCAACGGTCGAACGAGATCAGGTAAAAGAGAGTGATAAACGTACCCGGCCCGCGTTAAGACCGACCACAATTCCGGAGCGTTCGGCAGCCATCTCGACGGTTGTTGACTGAAGGGGTTGGCGGAGGTTGTCGAAGAGGAGGTGAGGGAGCCGTGTGAAAATCGCCTGGTCTTTTGCCTGGAACCGCAAAAATGGGGCCTTGGCGTTGGTGCGGTAGGCGAGTGACTAGGGCTAGGGCTGGGTGGATCGGGACTAGCGTGCATTTAGTTGACACCTCAGGCATAAACACAAAAGTATCTTGGCTCCTTCACGTGACGTGTGTTTACCCTCATAGATCGAGCTGTTGCTCCGTGGACTACAAGTCTACAACCTACATCTGACTTGGGCCGGCAATTCACCAATTTGTATGGAAATAGTTATCATATATTCTATATTGTAAACATGGTTTCATGGACACATGAAGACTCTCCTGCACTTCTCAATGATCAGCATCAAAGCCTAGCAGACAGTACCCCATCAAGTGCCTCCTCCCAGCTCTCCCTCAGCTCTCCGCAGAACACTTCGAGCGCAGACTCGTCCATCACCGTTTCCAACACCTCTTGAAGTGACTTTTCGTACTCATCTGCCGAATCTCCATGGTGCACCATGTCGATTAGTGTACTAAGAGTGGCTGATTCGGTAAGGCCCTTCTTCAAGACTCGTGTGTTTGAACGAACACCCTCGAAAACCTCACAGATCAGAGTATGAATTCGCTCCATTCCTTCAGCAGGGAGCTTGGTAGCTTTCACAGCCTTTCGTGAATTCAGATCAGAGATTTTCCATAAAGCCCTGAGAGTTTCCACGAGGGTCCAAACAAAGTGGAAAAACTCCCACGTTGGTGCTCCTGGGGTATCTTGAGTAATTTCAATGGCCGTCTTCGCAAGCACAGAAGACTTGTTGGTATCTTTTAGGGCTAGTTCATGTTTCTTGGTCTGCAACCAACCTTCCACCTCACCAAGGGCAGCCTCAATTTGAGCAGAGGTATATGCCTTGGATCCCGCCATGAACGAAGCCACCTTGAACAGTTGCAAGTGAATTCGGGCCACATCCTTCTCGGCATCAGTCTGATCCGTGTCTTTCTGGGAGAGTGATAGATCGCCAAGGTTGGGCAGCTCTAGACCTAGAGTGACTGGCTTCTGATTGCCGATGCTATCAAGAACACAGAAAAGTCGGTCAGTTAGCCGGGCAGATGCCAACCAGTTTTCCTGCACTAACATTAGTCGGTGTCGGAAGTCACTCAGGAACAAATACGTACCCCAGGGATAGGTCCCACGCGCAATCGCTGCTCGAATGTAGGTTGGTCATTGCGTTCCAGGTTCATAAATCCAGCATATTTCCGCTGGTCTTCCGCCGGTGAGGTATCTTGGGCTTCAGCAGAGTTAGTACTCAAGTACGAAAGGGGGTTTCAGACCATGATAACCACTGACCAATATTCTCATTCAGAACCAAGTGGTTTCCATTGCGGATCCTTTGCATACGCCGGCAGTCAAGAGCCCACATCCTCCGGCAGACGCTGTTGTTCAGACGCTTTTGAAGTTCAATCGAGTCATCTAAATTGACATAAGTCCCATCGTCGAGCCCCTTCATCAAACTGTTCTTGATGGTGAAGTTCGCGGAACGATAGAAGTCAAGAGCAGCGACAAACAAGGCTAGCGGATCAAAGTCCTTGTATTCTGCGCCTTCGATAGGAGGTGCGGAAAGAGGGTGGATGGTGGCAAAGCGGGTGAACAGGTTATGGGCAACAGATTCATACTGTACTTGTTTGACAGACAGTTTGCCGAATAACCTCAAGGCAAGAGAAGCAGCACCGAGCAGGAGGTAGATGCGGATTAAGAAAAGAACGGCCTCGTAATTATGTGGTGAATCAATCAAGAGGCACTCCAGAACCCCGGCGGCACGAATGAGAGCAGTGTTGCTCACGGTCCCAGACACCTCACCAGCTTGGCTGGGCCTGACAAGCGCCATGGCGGCAATGAGGCAAAAGTCGTCTATAGGCCGACATTCCATCGCGGAAGCAGTATCCGGTGGGCCATTTTTCTTGGTGTTTTGGGCTTTCGCTGAAAGGTTGAATGTGTTGTAAGATTGGAGGCAGTTGCGGACAAGAGTTTCGATGCTGCTTTTCGATGCTTTGCTGTTGCCCGAAATCTGGCTGCAGTACTGCAGCTTGTAAACATTGATCAATGGAATGGCATCGTCCTGCAAGTTGATAAGCCTCACGTTCTGAGGAGTTAGTGGGCTTTGCACTTACGGATGTTCCGTCAATGCTATTTATGCAGTATTGAACTACACGTTGCACCAAGCTATCCTCGCGGGTCTGCAAAATCCCTCGTAAGTCGTTGAAAGTGTAAAGTTTGTTCTTGTGTTGGTCAAAGTATCTTTGACACGTAGCAACCAAATCATCTTCTGTCCGCTCGCCGCGTTCCAAGCCGATCAGAATGGTGTCCATGAGAGCGAGATGCGCATTGCGAGACTTGGGGATGAAGTCGATAAATTTCTCGATATGTTGTTGTGTCTCGGAAAGCAGCCTACGGAGCAAGCGAGATGTGATTAGTTGTCTGGACGTAGGCATGACTTATTCGAACACATACGTCGGGGTTCTATCAAGTTGACGCGCGGCTGCAGTGAGCAAGTCCCAGTATTTCCAATGGTCACGCTCATGCAGAGTCTTGCGCTCTTCTTCGTCTTCCGGCACGGCAAGCAGGCTTTTGGCGTATGAATGCCCATCCTCCCAGAGGCCGGCAGCCTTCAAGCAAGAGACTTTTATCGACATGAAGGTCCGGTCGTTATTGACGATGCGAGAGCTAAGACCCGCATTTTCGCTATCCAGAATCTGCAAAATCTCGGTGCTACGACCCTCTGATTCGAAAATGCGAACGAGCAAGAGCAGTTCCTCGGCGGTTTGTACGGCTCTCGGGGGGCTTAACAGCTCGGTCTGTTGTGCACCATCGCAATGATGTCCAGTCAGTCATTCATATTCCAATCTCAGATCCAAGCCCGCATGCAAAGCTACAACTTGGAGGATCACATACCGGGTTAGAAGGAACATCGGTGACTGCCTTCGAGATCATGCGATAGGCAAGTGTCCCAAAAAGCTTGCGGTCCATTTCCGAGCTAGACGGGTCACTTGCAATGCGATGGCAAAGGAAGATGGCCCAGAAGTAATACTTTCGCTCCCGAGGGAAATTCTTTTGGAGACACATGGCAGCCTGTTGTGAGAGGATCGAAGCCACTCGTTAGCAATCTGATGCTTGTATACAATGCCAGCGCTGCACAGGTTCCTTCCCAACTCACCTTCTGCGCTGACTTCCAGTCCATAGCCTTATATCCAAACGTGAACCACCTCATCTGAAGCGAACGATCCTGTGGCTTTGCTTTCGCTGCTCTTTCCCATATGGTACTTCGCAGCTCGGTATGATCATCCAACTTCAGCAGTGTTCGATAGAGTATATCGAGAGTATCGATATCGGCTATGGCTGGCTCCGTGTTGCACAGCTCGAGGGTTTCTGTAATGCCACGCTTTTTGTGAACTTCGTCCGTATGACTAAAAAGTATGTTTGCTTTCCAGGCCTATTCGTGAACATGTTAGTTGGTTTTCAATAGCATTACGGCTGTACTAATTTTGAGACAAATGGGGCTAAGTCATGTACTCGCCTTCAGGAATTGAGTGTTTTCGCCTTTTTTCATGCGCTTCTCGATCAGTTGCAAGGCCTGCTTCATGTTCTGCGAATCAATGGCATCTTGGATTTGGTTATTGCGGCGCAGAAACACTGCATCATTGTTGGAACTCATTTTGGTGATCTTGCCCAATGGACAATGAGGCGACTCGATATATGTTCTTCGGATAAATTTGTAGTCGCTGCGCAAAGCACAGCATGCACTGAGCAGATACGAGGATCCGAGATAAAGTAGAGTGATCAGCTCTAGCCTTTTTTATTATTTGGCGGGGAACGACATCAAAGACGGGCGGTCAGTCCGTCTCCGCAACATACTGCCGGCGATAAATGAGCGTTGAGGATGCGGCAGCTCGGTGATGTGTGTCACGTGGAGGGCAGAGAGGGTAATGAAATGGATGTAGGTTGCCAACAAGAGGACTGAGACACAATTTAGAAGTACACATTCTGTTCTAGCTATACATGCTCTGGTCTGAGTTCCAGAAGCAGTCACATCGCCCATTTTAAGCATCAATTCAAGTGAGAGATTACACTTGTACTCCGTACAAGATAACAATCGGGGATTTGGGCCAGCCACATCGGCTGTCGATGTCGTCGATAAGCATGGTCCAGAGTGACAGGAAGTCAATCAAGTCATCATTTGGATTGAGGAGTCAAAGAGGCTTTTTTCTGGGTGAGCTGTGGCTGTTGTTAGCGACCGAACATATCGCGATGTGGTAACAAGATTTGCAGATGGTATACAAGGCACCTCCAAGGCAGGAGGTTTGAAATATTCAGAGAGGCTCTTACCCAGTTCTTTTTGCAATCACGATAAGCTCTGGATAGGGAAAATAGTCAGTTAGTATGCCATGGCCTGCGATGAATCATAACGTAGTGTATGAGCTGGCCAGTAGGTGCCAAAGATCAGAAACCCAACGAGGACGAGTCATGATAATGATCAAAGCTGGCGGGAATGTCTGGAACATACTGGAAGTAATCGTGGCACAATTCACGGTCATAGGCATTCCGCTTCATACATTTAAGACTCCGATCAGCGAAGTCTTGGCATGGATCGTAGTATTCGCTAGCATGTTTACTAAACCCTGGAGTCAGCTATCAGTATAGCAGGCAGCGCATGCATTGCTCTATAAATAGTGGAATATCTGCTGAACGAGTGTTGCTATGTGTGTCTTCCTGTAAAGATGCCATAGAGTGCTCCTGTAACGAGCATCCCATGAACCGCATCCTTGACGACGGATAGCTTTGGAGATGCCATCTCATGTTTGGCAAGACCATAAAGCAAGCACTCCTAACTCAGGCAAATGAAGAGACATGGGACATACTGTGTGAACTTTTTCTCCGCTTTCTCCCACGCCTTGGCGTGGCTGTCATCTTGCGTTGACTCGGCCGCCATAACTGGTGACTTCGTGTGTGGGTGTGGGTGTATCTCCTTTGTCCCAAGATTGCTAAGACAGGTACCTTGATGAGAGGAACTACAGCAGGTTGGTCCAAGCGGTGATGGTTTGTATTGGAGGTCAGCTGGAGGTTGATTGGAGCAGAGGTTAGCGTTGCAGGCAGGGAGAATTGGGGATCCGCAGTCTTGGCGTGGAGATCGGCCAACTTCCACTAATTCCACATAGGGCTGTGACTCTCTAGTACAGGTTAACTGATTCGATTCGTTAGGTGCTGTCTAGAATAGATAAATAGATCAATTATCTTCTTACCCCTGGCTTGTCAAGGGCGTAGGTCCAAACACCTGGGCAGAATAGGTACCTTACATTATCATACCTACGACTCCCGCTAGGTTTGGCTGAGCTATATATTGTACAGTTGTACCCATAGGTACCTACTCATCGAGACTAAGGGCGGAAGGTCGGACTGGGTGTTAATCCACCACGTCGCTAATCATGCGATATGTTGAGTTCCACCTTGTGCTAACGTCGTACTCGATAAATTTGTCCTTCAACCGATTGCTTTGACAAATCATTTTCCAATTCAGTCGACACAGACACTCCGACGTTACGAAGTATAGCAGATCAGAAGAGTGCCCGAGAAGAGTAGAAGGAATAGCGCTGCTGTAACCTATAGCCTTGTAGGCTGATCTATGACTCTCAACGCCCGAGAGAGCCTTAGCAGTAAGAACTGTAGTCTATGTAGGGTACAATGAGTCGAAAGACAGGGGCAGCTTGGTGGCCATCAAAGACCTTTGTTCAAATACCCACACCGTCACGAATCTCACGATCTTCTTTAATGAATTCAGCAATCGCAGTAACAAATAAACACTACACAGTCGATCAATAAGCCCAACCGCATGCAGAAGAATAGTCATCAAGAAGCCAGAAGTGACTCGTCAGTTTCATTGTTGTTGTCGATGCGACGATGTCCCTTGAACATGTGATATCCTGATGCCTGAGGCCGGAACAACATCTGCCCTCAGTCGAAGAATTTGGGTCATGTTTCTCTCCTCTACACCTACCTTTGACACTCTTTCGGACTCAGGCTGTCCTGGCTGTCCGCACTGTTTGCTCTTCCTCACCGGCATTGGCTCTGCCAAAGCTTGTTGACGACACCTTGCCACCTCACGAAACTTTTCTTATCCGCCGGGACCCCACCGCATCCTGTTGGCACTCGCGCCCTCGCCTCAAGACGCCGCAAACACACTCCGTTTGATGTGCCACACGCTGAGTGTGGAAAAATTGAGTCTTATCAGTCCCAAAACATCAAAATGTCATCTCCAAGTTCTTCCAGGGATGAGGCTTCCGGAGTAAGTCACAACCCGCGACATGACTGAGAAACCACAACTGACGCGTAATGTCTAGCTTGTCAACACCCTCCAGAGCCACGTTGATGACATTCGCACTTTGATACAGTGTGGAATTTGCATTCGGCCCCTCTACGAACCGTATACTATGGCTTGCGGGCACACATTCTGCTATTCTGTGAGTCCTTTCATGATTTCTTGTTCACCGCGCATGCGCTGACCGGAATCCTCCGCAGTGTCTGTCGTCATGGTTTGCCGGAGGAAGATCAAAGCGGACCTGCCCAGACTGCCGCGCGCCTGTTAAGGTACAACCGACACCAGCCTATCTGGTAAGTTTTTGACAAGCTCTAACCTGTCTTCTCTGGTTAACTTTTATCTTGTTGTACAGGTTCGCGCAGTTGTACAAATATTCACAGGTCGAGCAGAACTGCTGGACAAAGGCGAAACGACCACCGAGCACAAGAAGCATCAAATAGAGGAAGCGGAAAGACTGGAGAGAGACAGGACGAACAATCATCCAACGGAAGGAGGTCTGTTCGGTGGACTGTTCAAGCCCAAACCTCCTCCACTCCAACCGGTGATTGATATCGATGATGGTGTGGCTCGATGTCCGCATTGCACATGGGAGCTCGAAGATGGAGTAAACTGTGCAGGGTGTGGTTATCGATATCGGCCGCATTCCGAAGGAACAGATGATTCAGCCGACTACAGCGATTCCGACCTGGACTCACTTGATGGTATGGAGGGCACGCCTGTCGAAGACATTCTGGAGGGTAGTTATAGAGAAGATGGCTATGGAGAAGATGATTATGGAGAAGATGGCTATGACGAAGATGACTATGACGAAGATGACAGCCATGGTTATGCTGGGCGATATATTGATCCAGGCCTGGATATTTACGGCGAGCGGAATATTTTCAGCGAGCTCGGAAGATTGCTCGGTGGATCCAATAACCTGAACCTTTCCCTCGTTCCAGGCGGCTTTCCCCCTTCGGGTAACACCAATGGGAGTGAATATGACGAAGAAGACGAAGAGGAAAACGAATATGACGAGTCAGACTCATTCATTGATGCTGAAGATGATCATGTACCCACAAGTTCTTTCGTCCACACTGAAGGCCATTATATCGGAAGCGCCTCGGAATCAGAACGTGACACCGGGACTGTCGTGGATGACGATCACAGTGATGTTCCTCCCAGGCCCATTGGTCTCGACTATAGAACCAATTCAGGGTACTTTCTCGACGAGGCATCTGACAACGGGGGATCCGACGACGAGCAGGAAGACGAAGATGTGTCAGGTGAAACAAGCGACGGGGAAGAGGACGAGGAGGCTTCAGATGAACAGGAAGACACAATTCAAACTGCACCGCCTCGTCGAGCCTTTCCCCAACATTCACAGCGGCCTCCTTGGTTGCAAGCGCCCAGCGAAGCTACCTGGCTTTCAGCGAGGCCTTCTACACTGATACCGGACTCTGATGACCTCGTCGAGCCATCTGAAGCATCGGCGTCTTCGCCGCCTATCAGAACTGGCAGAATCATTGGGCGCCGGCCCACGCAGCACGGCAACAATCCTCGCAATGCGATAACTCTCGATGATTCCGACGAAGATCAGCCAGTCGGACCGATGCGAAGAGCCACGCAAAGGCGGCGTGCCAGATTCTCACCATATTAAAACGAATTTGCCATCCACCGCGGCGATACTTGCTTGGCCGTCTATCGATCTGTTTAATGTTCTGTTTTTGATTTCAGCGTGGCGCTTGGGTGAAACTAAGAGGGCATGCTTGGTGTTACGGGCATTTCCGTCTTCATGGGTTTGTTTTCTTGTCCGTTGCTTCAAAGGGTTACGGCTGGATTCTATATGTTCATGTTTCCGTTTGTTGCCTTCTATCCTCTTTTCCTTCAAATAGCTCGCGAATACCCCTACTTATCTTTACTCGGATTCAGTTACCGGCCTTGGGTTGTTACTTCCAAGGCTGCGATTTAGAATCATAAAATTAACGTGGCTGTCAAATCCACCCCAGACAACCTATAGAACACACCACCAGGCTCTGCCACATCTATATTTCTTCCATGGCAAGTGCCAAGTACTGCGTATGTGCGATGAAGATGAGTCTAGCGGATTGCTTTTAGGTATGTGCCGGAATTTCCCTGGCGTGTGGGGCTTTCCCATCTACTCTGCCGCCGCTTCTATAAGGCTGAGGCCCAGGCTCACTCATGGTGTTTTGGAAGCTGAAAGCACAGTTTTAGACAAATAGTTAGCTCGAACTACGATCTGGATACCTCAGTTCCATCAGCCCTCCCCGGAAAAAAGCGGTGGATTTGCATACACCGCCTGCTGCCTCTAGAGGAAGCAATCCGATTAGCTTTAGCGGGTCAAAAATCTGGCAGAATCCTTGATAAAGTCAGAAGACCAACCCAATTGAGGTAAGATCGGCATTCTTCGTGATAACTACATTCAACAGACTACCGAACTTTCCGAGATTCTTCCCGTTTCGAGTTTATTTTCGGTGGTTGAAAGATGGGATCACCACTACAGGAATTGATATCACCACCCCAGAAAGAGACATCGCCGCCCCAGAAGAAGACTCCAACGGCGCAGGAGGATACATCACCGCTGCCACGGGGCGAGAAATCATTACCGCCGCAGGAGATATCACTACCGCAGGACGAGATATCACTACCTCACCAGGAAGCAACCTCACTAAGCAAAGAAGAGACATCGCCACCGGAGGAGGAGACATTGTGGACACAGCATCATGCGCCCATTATCAGCGTAGCCGTGAAAGCTCTGGCGGAGCAGAATATTCCCGTCGTGGAGTATGGGGAGCAGATACAGTGGCGTTACGGAGACCCCGTGGTCCTTCTAGTAAGCATTGAACAGTCTTTATAGCATTGACTAGTCAACTCGTCTTCTTAACGTGTTGAATTCTAGCGTGTGGAGTGGGCAGTCCCCGATGGACTACTCTCGCTTGCGTCGGAAATTTTATCAAACCTAGGATTCCCTCGTGTGCCCCCGTCCACAGGAACTGCTGTGGACTACGGAGAATGGGACCGAGCTTGCATTATCCACAGGCTGGGCAAGGACTGTCCCGTTTATCTTTACCCGCTGTCTTTTGTCGGCCTTGAGCTTCAGGACACCTGCGAAGTCACATCCACCTTTGACCGCTCGTTGAAGATCTTGACGCCTAAACCTAACAAATATATGGTGTCGTTGCTTCGTCATCTCCTCAATCACCTGCCTGACGATACTTTCAGACTTCGAGTAAAAGATGATTTGCTGTCTTTTATATGCTTTTACATTCTACGCCAAAAGCCACTGAGTACGAAGCATGGGGAATGCGACGACGATGAGAGCGAAGAAGATTACCAAAACAGAGTCGGAGAAGCATTGAAGAAAATGGGAACTTGGGATTGGGGCGCCGATGGAAAGGCCTACCTGCGCATTTCTGAATCTGTTCTCCGAGACTGTCGATCTATTGACCGGCTGGGAGGACCCGGGCACACGCTGGAAGGATATCAATAAAATAATATGTCAATGGGGGCAGGTTTTGGATTCGTCGCGGCTACAGCTAAATCCATTGCATTAACTTTCCATCAAACTCCCTAGTATTCGATGAAATATCTCAGCATCCGGGGAGAAGGTTGGGAGGAAGCAGAAACGAGAAGAATTGGATTCACGCGAATGCCTATGATGCTCGAGGGGTCAAGGCAGCAGGGCAGTAGTGGTGACTCGTCAACCCGGCTTTCTAATTGCTGATGAGCGTCAAGTCATCTGCGCTCAAGGTGACCGCAAGCAAAGGGCGAGTTGTTGTGTGCATCTGGTAGAGCTTGCGAACCAAGGCGATTAACTCATGCCTGGGCTTCTCCGGATAACCCTCGAAATCGAGTAGACCGTCATTGTTACGCAGCCAGGTCAGGATTACATGAATATCTTTGATGTCCGCGCCTGCTTTTCTGATACTTGCGGGACGGGTGGAGTCGGCGATAAATGCCCATCTCTTGAGCTTGGTGAAGACGAGGACCGAGGGTGCAATGATGGGGACTTGCGCACGATGAGTGACCGCAAAAAGTGGATCTAGTAGGATGAACAGGTACTTACTTGGGATCTCCTCAACACGCCCCGGCAGGTCATTGGCAGTGACGAAAAGAAGAGAAACTGCATTTGCGTCAGGCAACTTCATCTGTTTGTCTTTTCCTCCACGAAAAAGCTCAACTGCGATGGGCCCATCACCCCCTCCCGAAAACACAAGTCTGCTGCTGGGGGTCATTGTGAAGCGGGCGTCGGCCCGGAGAAGCACGCTGCGGGCGTCGCTTGCATCCGAATCCACGATGACATCAATGTCCTGAGTCAGATCAGCTTCATAAATCATGCTAAGACGATACAGGGAAACCAAACCTCAGTCATTCTCGATCCGCCAATAAGAGACGTTGCATATCCGCCAATGAACCCATGGCGAATGTTGGCGCGAGTGAGAGCAACTGTTGTTGCCTTGGCAGCTGCATCGAGGAGACGGAACGGTCTATCTTCCTGGACTGGATTCATAGCTCGAGCGATTCAAGTGACTCAGTGAGAGAAAACGGGTGAAGAGATGTGTCGAAGGGTATCTTGGGGCCACGGAGGAGAAGCAATAATGATGAAAGAGAGAGAGATGAGAGGTAACAAGGATAGACAGAGGCAATAAGTAACCACGGTATATTCGGGAAAGGAACTATGCGAGGAAGGAACTATTCGAGAAAGGAACTACTCAGGGAAGGAACTACCTACTCAGGGACGATGACAGATGGAAGGTACTACATGGCCATCTCTCTCAATTCTGACATAGTGATGGACGCAGTGGTCATGTGACCATGCTTGCACCTCCATGATTGCTTCTTCTTCTTCTCCTTCTCTCTTCTCCCTTTTTCTCCTAGATAGTCATCAGTTAATAGTTATCAATTATCATCACTCCATCGGAAATTCGGCATCAGTTGATCATCCTCATCACCTTCCATCATCGTAGCCGTAGCCTCCATCACATAGTAGGTCGGTAGCTACTACCAGGTATGGGCACCGTATGGCCCCGTATGGGAGCTGAATGTATGGGGTTGGTGGTACAGTGAGAGATCGATCGTATACTGAGTTCTACATGTTCTGGCCAATGTATCCATGTAGGAGTATGTTAGTGCACATAAAATGTTAGTGGAAAGGGTTTCTCCCATATGTCGATGTAGAGCTGGGAAACTTAGGAGCCGGCGGGGGCACCTTTTGGCAGCACCGCTAGTAGTAGCCGGTTGCCTAATCTCTAGGAAGCTGTTGAATCATGCTCAGGGCCATTGAGCCAATGGGGCTGATATCGGGATGGCGAAACAGTCTAGATTGCTAACCGTAGGTAGATGATGGTGGACTTAATGGCTAAGCCTGTTACTTTCCCGTCTGATTGACCCGCTGATGATAGGGCTAGGTAGCGTGTTGCATTGGGCAGAGCATATCTATTATGTACAGTGTTCAGTGTCCAAGTCCGCGTACCCAGGGCGGTTTTACTCAGTGATCGAAAAGCGGCAAGAGATGAGCATCAAAACGGAAAGGGAAATGTTTCTAGGTAGTGCCAGGCATTATATGCAAGAAAAAGGTAGAAATACACGACTCTGACTCCAAATACACCAGATCCCGAGCAGCGCTCCCCATTTTATTCTCGACCGATGACCAAGATCGAGACAGAAGATGAATTATGAAAGTTTATACATCAGCCCTCGCGTCATTAACAAACGGAACCTCAAAGACGACAGCGCCATTGCGGCCTCCCGGAGTGGTACCCTCATAGAAGTTGTTGTTAAAGCATTTCCAACGAGCCAATCGGTGCTCCTTGCCGACAGCAGCGACAATGGAGAGACCACGAGGTTCGTTTGCGGTCTCAGCCTTGGATTTTCCTTCACCACCTGGGATATCAGAGTCAGGGCGTCGTTCAAAGACCGCAATATCGTTGATGACTCCCTTAATCAAGGGTTCTGGGTCTTTCTGTTCTGACTCAGGGGTAGAATCAGGGACAAGGGTCTGGTTGAGTTGTTTCGAGGGAGTGTCTGGTGCTGAGGTGCTAAGAGAGCCTGCACCAATGGGGCCGAGAGGAACCAGTGTCTTCTTATCTTCTGATACGCGCCATGCGCGGATATATCCGTCCCAGCTGCCACTGAGGACAACGTCGGTACCCGGTAGAGTAGCGAGTGCGGTAATCCAGCGCGGCATGGGGCGCATGTGCCGTGTGTTGTGGGCGGCAGTCGCCTCGTCTGTCTCAGGGGATAGCACATTCAGTGGGGGAATTGGGTCCACGCCATGAGCCAAACGGACTGTGTAGAGGGGCTTCTTCTTGTGAACGGACCAAAGGCAGAGGGAGCCAGAGTCTGAACCGGTGACAAAGTGGGTGGGCGGAAGCGGAGCAATACAGTCGATGTTGCTTTCGTGGTAAGGGGCATTCCTTGAGGCACCGCCGCGGAACACGAGCTGTGTTTCGTCGACGACCTTCCACAAACGAGCGGTGCGATCACGCGCACCAACACTGACACATTCGTCGATGGTCATGGCAGCCACTCCAGTGACATGATCCTGATGACCGAAGAGTGTTTCGACGTAGGCGTGGCCCGCTCCACTGATGGACCATGTCTTAATTGTACGATCGTATGAGCCGGAGAACAACTGCTCTCCGGAACTCATTGTTGAGATATGGCGTGCGAAAGACAAACTGCAGACCGAGTCCCTATGGTGCAAGAAGGTCTTCATGGGCGTCAAAGTCTCTGCATCCCAAATAATGAGCTTGTTGTCCTCTCCACCGGTGGCCACGAATTTTCCAGAAGGCGAAACAGCAATGGATAGGATGTTCTTTGTGTGCCCTTGATCCTCGTCCGATTCACCAACCTTGCGCATACCCCGAGCATACTTTACACGCTTGGGCTTCTTGCGCTGGGGACGCGGGGGCCGCGTGGAAGTATCATTATCGCCATTCACTTCGGTGGAAGCTGGTACACTGGGTTCAGCCAATTCCCACTTGGTCAAGACTTTATCCTTGGAAACGGTGTAAACGTATGGCGGGTGGACTGCGAT
The DNA here is from genome assembly GCF_028826915.1 of Penicillium bovifimosum. Taxonomy (NCBI): domain Eukaryota; kingdom Fungi; phylum Ascomycota; class Eurotiomycetes; order Eurotiales; family Aspergillaceae; genus Penicillium; species Penicillium bovifimosum. The sequence continues at coordinate 3,283,348 of NW_026622711.1, forward strand.
GGCAGTGGTTGACTGGGTATCTGAACGGAAAAACGAATGGGGTGCCGAGAGAACTGATAATTTCGAAGCGATTTGACGGAACGTCCGTCCCTTAAATTCATCCACATCCTTCTTCAATCGCTCCGCAATCAAGTCTCGATCAATGTCTGCTGCATCGAATCCAGCTTCGTCGACTTCTTCTTGAATGTTACTCAGGTAGCGTTCAGCGAGTTTCAACCGTCGATCCGCTGCGGTTTCGCCGTCATCTGAGTCCGAACCACTCTCGTCGCCCGATTCTGCGGTGTCAATCGCGGCGTCATCGTCTAGGTCACTGCCTGAAATGGATTCTTCTCTCTCCCTGGTGCGTCGACCACCGTCGGGTTTGGCATCTACGCCTCGCTTTTTTGCTCCTGGGGCTGCGGCGCGGTCGTCTCTCTTCCGCTTGCGCTGGGAGTTGGGTACAGTGAAAAAAGACGACATGGCAGCGTATTGTGAGGCCCGTCGCTTCTTGATCTCCGTAGAAAATATCGAAAGATTGGCGTTCTCGAAAGCCTTGGACTGCGGAGATCAAAACTTCAACTTTTTTCGGCAGAAAAAAAAGCGCTAAGCGGCGGCTGACTCAGCGGGTTGGAGCTGACCGAAGCTCCAGGCGTCAAGCTCACCGCGCGGCCATCCGCCATCCTCACTCGACCACTACTCCCCTCCGTATTTTCCAATCATCTACTTGCTTGTTCTTTCATATTCACCTTTTATATCGCAAACATGTACGATCATTGCTTTCCTATATTCAGAATTGTTCACTGACAGCGCGCTAGGGAGGTTCTTTTGGGTATCGCCGGCAAGGACTTCGTCATTCTTGCCGCATCTAAGGCCGCAATGAGAGGCCCGACAGTCCTGAAGGCCGAAGATGATAAGACACGACAGCTGAACAAGCACACATTGATGGCTTTCTCCGGCGAATCTGGAGATACCGGTATGTAGCTCCTTCCGATGAGCTAAATAAGTTGCTAATGATATGGTTTCATTAGTCCAATTTGCCGAATACATCCAAGCCAACGCTGCCCTCTACAGTATGCGCAACGATACCGAGCTAAGCCCTTCTGCCGTTGCCAACTTCGTTCGAGGAGAATTGGCGCGCAGCCTGCGGTCACGGAGTCCCTACACAGTAAACCTGTTGCTTGGTGGATTAGATCCGGTCACTGAGAAGCCTCACTTGTACTGGATTGATTACCTAGCGTCACTGGCGCCCCTACCATATGCGGCTCATGGCTATGCTCAGTATGTCCCGTGGCACTTTGATAACGGATGATACGAAGGTCCAGATGACTGTCTAAGACCGTGATGCTGACTCTGCTAGATACTACTGCCTCTCAATCCTTGACAAACATCACCATCCCGACATCTCACTCGAGGAGGGCCTCAAGCTCCTGACCCTGTGTACAGATGAGCTGAAGCGCAGGCTACCAATTGACTACAAGGGGGTAAGTTGTCTAGAAGCCATTCTCAAAAGACTGTCATTCTGACTCAATATTCTATAGGTTCTCGTGAAGGTCGTGACGAAGGATGGCGTGCAAGAAATTGCGGTTGATAACGATAAAGTAGTTCGGAGTGCTTGAAGGTCCACAGACGGCGTTTGCATCACATCTTATGACGTTTTCTTTGATTCCGAGGTAGTTGAACAGTCAACATGATTCAGGCTGTAACGAGTCAAGTAACGAGTAGATCTTTAATTGGTCTCAAATACATAATCGACAAATTCAAGACATTGCTTGAGATAGACTGTAAATGAATCCATCGCGTTGTTGTAGTACACCGTGTTGGGCTCCTGGCGAATGTTTGACTTGTTTGCAACCGGCATCGCATCCCTAAGCTCTCGGAAGGCCAAGAACTGCCGCGATCTCCAACTTTTGTCTCTATCGCAACCCCATCTCAAAATGTCAAAGAGACACGCAGAGCTTCCCTTGGAGCAAGATTTCTCCGGCTCTCCTGCCTCGAAAAAGGCTAGAGTCGAGGACGAAAACCAGCATGATTCCCACCCTGGCGCGGTCCTCGGAGACCGAACGAGCGGCACAGAGCTGAAGCAGAACGATCGCAATGGAGTCGACATCCGAGGAGCAAACGAAATAGAAGCGGAGGAACTTGAAGAGGGTGAGCAGGATCCTTCTGGGCTCTCAGATATCGACGAAGATGCGCCAGCGCTCAGCGCCCCAAAGCGGCAAAGCGCTCCTATGGAAGGCTACGGCGACCTGTACCTCGACACAATCAATCGCGAGATCTTGGATTTCGATTTCGAAAAGCTGTGTTCTATCAGTCTTTCCAACATCAATGTGTACGCATGTCTCGTCTGTGGCAAATACTTCCAGGGCCGTGGTCCCAAATCGCATGCATATTATCACGCGCTTGAAGTCGGACACCACGTTTATATCAACATTGGCACCAAAAAGGTCTATGTTTTGCCCGAGGGGTATGAAGTCAAGAATAAGAGTTTGGACGACATCAAGTATGTGGTTGACCCACACTACACGAAAAGCGAGGTGATCAAGCTCGATAAGGAAGTGCACGATGCTTGGGACCTTTCTGGGTCCAAGTATAGACCTGGTAAGAGCCCGCGACATGATGAGACCATGGCTTTTGAGGCTAACATATTTGATCTGCAGGATTCGTTGGCATGAACAACATCAAGGCCAACGACTATGTTAACGTGGTAGCTCAACTATTGGCACACGTTTTCCCAATCCGCAATTTCTTCCTCCTTCACGAGTTCCCCACTCCTGGCACACCTGAAATAGTTCTCCGTTTCAGCACTTTAGTCCGCAAGCTATGGAACCCGAAGGCGTTTCGATCACATGTCTCACCGCATGAGTTGCTCCAGGAGATTGCTATCCGATCCTCGAAGCGTTTCACGCTCACAAAACAGGCAGATCCCGTGGAGTTCCTGTCTTGGTTCCTGAACACCCTGCATCTCGCCTTGGGGGGGTCAAAGAAGCCCTCACTAACACCCACGAGTGTCGTGCACGCAGCGTTTCAAGGCCGTGTACGAATTGAAAGTCAAGCTATCACAGCTCACTCCGACACTCAAAATGCCCGTTTGGTATTCACTGAATCTGGCACGATCAATAGCCAGATCACTCCTTTCCTCATCCTAACTCTGGACCTACCCCCTACACCCCTCTTCCAATCTGCCAACCGGGAATCGATCATCCCACAGGTTCCCTTGACCACCCTGCTGAGCAAATATAACGGTTACACAGCGTCAGAAAAGCTGGCCCACCGTGTTCGCCACCGTCTCCTCCACCCTCTTCCTCCCTACCTCTTTTTCCACATCAAGCGTTTCAGCAAGAACCGTTTCGTCTCCGAGAGAAACCCAACCATCGTTACCTTCCCCTCTCCCCACTCATTGGATATGTCCCCCTATGTTGAGCCAAACACCGACATCTGCCCACCCAGCGAGCCAATTCTCTACGATCTCGTCGCAAACATTATCCTTGACCCTGCTATTGCCGCACCTGGTGCAATGGACGATGCTGTTGACAAGGGCGTCAACGCCGCATCGGGAGCTGGCGGTTCCTCTGGAGCCGGTGGCGGTAGCGAGAAGGTCTCATGGCTTGTCCAACTCCACGACAAAGCAATGTCGGCCCAGAATGGTCGCACACAAACCGGCGGCTCTGAAAAGCAGGAGCGGGGCCCGGAATGGCTCGAGATCCAGGATCTGTTTGTCAAGAGTGCGGAAAGTGAGACTCTTTTCACGCGCGAGGGATACCTCATGGTTTGGGAGCGTCGCAAGGCACCAGGGCAGAAGGCAAAGGGTCGTGCATGAGAGCTGGTTCAATCTGAGCTCGGGACGAAGTCGCTATAAGCTCTACATCAAACTTGCTATTCACTTCGGTCTCTTCATCATATGGGACTGGACTATATGTAGATTCAATGTACCATCAACTAATGACGAAATTATGTTCATATTTCCTGCCGTAAGTCAAAACCACGAGACCACTAGAGTAAACAGTGCAAAATGTTCCACGAGACACGCGGTTGGCTAGAAATACAAGCGATGAATCAACGAGACCCAAAGCGATAGGTTGCAGCTCATCACAAGGTTCCCCAACCACAGAACTTCCTTCCGATTCTCATTGTCGAGCCCACCAGGAACCACCAAACTCCTACTCTAACTGCGACTTGCATCCCCCTCATGAGAACAAGTCGGTAAGAGTAGGCGCCCATGTCTGACCAAGACCTCCCACCAAACCAAAGACCCACTGGATGAAGGTTCGAAGCAGAAGAAACACAAGAAGGATGCGACATGACCCAAGATCGGGTTAATGAACGGAGATAAAGTGCTTCAAGAGGAGCAAGTAGAATGCCGGTGATTGTGGCGGAGAGATGGGACGCGAGAGAGTCCACTGGGTATGTCGAAAGAAGGGTCACGCGGTGGAAGGGCGTCGCCACTTCTCCAGAGGTAAGAGGGGGTAGCGCTGACTCGACAGGGTCATCTTGGTTTGCGTTTGTGACCGGGAGTGGTTCATCATGAGGGTCCTCATGATTTGATTCCTCCGGGACTGGGGGGTTAGGTGGAATAAGGGACTGCAATGCCTCCTCGATGGATTCTAATGATGGCAGTGCCTCCCCGATAGGTGCTAATGTTGGAAGGCCAGTGTCTTGAGTGGCTTGGGCCGGATATCGCGCTGCCACTTGGGAGGACATTGTAGATGGTCCGGCAGCCGTACTTGTGAGGCCATCGGTATCGATACCTGCTGTCGGCTGTAGCTGCTGCTGCCGCCGCCGCTCAAGTTCAGCCTGGGCTTGGCTTATTAAGAATGCCTCGAGGGACTCGGCAATAGATCCTCTATCCGTGGGATCTGGAGTTGCGTTCGGTACATTATTGCCGGTCAGCGCATTGAGCCGGGCAAGGGTTGAGGCTTGTTGTTGCGGGCTGAGATTGCGATTGCCCAGCAACTCGAGCTGCATCGTGATGACGTCGGAGCTCTGGTGGATCAAGGACGCTCTGACACGGGGGGAAGTAGGAGGCGATGATTCTGGTGATGATGAGCGAGAAAACAAAGTATTAGATCGCGAAAGCTGTCGATCCACCGCAAAAGGTTCGCCATTTTGCAAGTGATCTGTTGGGTGCTGCGGGTCATGCATGTTCGAGATGGCCTCTCCGTTCCTTGTTGGCCCAGCAGTCGCGATCCCGGAGAAGTAGTCATTGCTCATTTCCCCAGGGGACTCAGACATGCGATCCTCATTTGTAAGCACTTGGTTTAACCCAAAGACCGAATTGCCTCGGGAATGGGTGGATTCGACTGAATCCTGTGGTCGTGGTCGTGGTCGTGGTCGAGCTGCAGTGGCGGCAAGCTGGGTATCAGGAGTGACACTGGGCGACCGAGCCACAGGATCACTCGGTGCTTGTTCACCAAGGTCGGTGGGAAGTCCATCAGGAGGCGGAGGCGGAAACCACTCAGTCGAACGGCGGAGCAGCTGCATTCGTTCTTCAACCGTCATGATCCGGGGAGCTTGATCGTCCGCCAGCTGAGTTTCGGGAGTGACACCCGGCGGACGAGCCACAGGATCACTCGGTGCTTGTTCACCAAGGTCGATGTGAACTCCATCAAGTTCATTTTGTAACTGCCGAATCGAATTGCGGAGATTTTCAATTCGTTCGTCTGTAGTGAGCTGGCGAGCTGGATCGTCCGCCACTATAGTCGATCTCAGTCCGAAAATTGACGACACCCACCTCCGGAAAACTGCCAGTTCATACTTGATATCTTCCAACAGTGTGAGTTTGGCACGATGCAATTCTTCGTCTGACCTGCGGCCCAGCGTCGGCACCACCCACTCTATCAGATTGTCTTCGTAGGCAATCCGGACCGAAAGCTCATCTGGGAGAGCGGGCTTTGGGAGATGTCGTCTAATCAATCGATAAATTCGCTCTTCAAGCCCTGGCCGCAAGTAGTATCCATAGAGATACACCAAAACACCAGGTGAGGTCAACAAACCCACCGCCCACGTACCCAGTGAGTGAGGGGAGAAATCAGTGGGAAGCTGCGGTAGTTGCAGCAAAGATTCCCTACCAAAAGGAAGCAGAAGGTGGATACCGGGGATGGAAACAGGAGACACAAGGGCAAGCGATTGCAGTGTAGAATACATGTAAAACTCGACAGACAACATCAGCACGAATTGTCTCGCCCTTCATTGATAGTCAGTATTTCGAGTCGTTTCAAATAGACGAAGGATGCACTCACACTGTGTACACCAAGCCGAAAATACGGCGAACCGCTTGTGAGTTACCTGTCAAAGACTGGACATAGTCTCGGAGAGGAATAAAAACACGCCTCAGGGGATTTTCACGAGCTAGAGCCAATCCACTTGACATTGCCCAGGCAGGGATACCTGCGAAATGGAACCTGAAAAATCCCATAGTGTCTCTTTCGAATTTTATGACATCGAGTAAGGCAGAATGCGCATAATGCTTGTAGGTCTGAACAGCAAATGTCAGATGTTAGCGCTCGATAAAAGTGAACCGGATTGCATTGATGTACCTGTATTCGGCCAGTGAGTGATGAGGTCCACCAGCTACCTAGAAAGACGAACACTTGATCGAAAGTTGTTATGACCAATCCGAAGTCAGTTTCATTCTCGACCTGATCGATCTTTTGCTGTTCGACGGGACTAGTGGGCTTTCGGTTTTCTCTGCTGACGACGATTCCCATGGTTGAAAGTATGTCGTTCTTGGCTCTCCGGAGATCTCTCCCGAGACTCCTTGACTCGGGATTTACTGGATGCCCTCGAATATCATACTGCTGCATGTAATTATCTGCATGAATGTTGGAAATCCGTCGGACTGGATTTGAGGGGTCAACCTCCGCATGATCGGGAGCTTCGTATGGTGACCGGCCCTTGGAGACAGTTAATATGACTTATCATTCCAGTTCTTATAAAACCAAACAGGCATCATATTTGCATGGCGAGAGGCGGTTAGGGCATGTTTGTATATCAAGATAGGAAACGACGAAGCGGGACCAAGTGAGAAGACGTTAAGCCCCAGTCGGCTTCTGTACTTATGCAGTAAAGCACATTCCATTTTCAAGTAGCCCAAAGACATGCGATCCTCTCTGCAAATACATGGAAGGGTTCGCAAGGGAGAATATGGAGCTTACCAAAGCGAGCCGGGTCAAATAAGCTTGTCGGCCCATGTCGCGCAAGATCACTGGGCGAGTAGCGAAGCTACATCGCCTTGTAGTACGCTGACAGTATAAATCAGGATTAAATCAGCGGATTCAGAGGAAACATGCGCCGATGAACAAGTGTGACAAGAGCAAAACGGTCGTGTAGTCAGTCGTCAAGCGTATATTTTGGCCTGAGGCAACAGCCGTATCTTATCACCAACCAAACAATGCAAACATCAAAAAAAGTTGCCCGCTCGAGCTGCCGTTTTTTGCGATCGTCCAATCTCTACGGTACTTCGAGGCAATGGCGTGCTAAATTCTCTATTTTACGCCGAGATATTACAGAGTCATGTCGAAAGCCATTGTCAAAACCACGTTCGAGGCGTCCCGCACGCTGCGCCCCATTTACACTGGCGGCAGCACGGCGCTGGATGCCAGTGGGCGCATCTTGCTGAGCTGCGTTGGTGAAGATGCCTTGATCGTCGATTTGGAGACTGGTAACCAGCTTGCTAGTCTTGAAGGGGTATGTTCCGTCACATTGGAGCTGTCGTCAATTTCAATTTCAGAGCGCTAACCACATGAACACTGCAGGATGGAGAAATAGTCACCGGACTGGCCAGTAAGCTTGGTATGCCCTCGCGATGGAGAGCAAATGCTGACATTTCGCATAGTAACGCCGAATGCCTCACACGCCATTGTCTGCTCGCGCTCAATGTCAATGCGAATCTACGGTCTCTCAACTTTCGACGAGACTTCCCAGACCATTGAAGCAAAACTTCTCCGAACCCTCAAGCCTCACACAGCCCCAGTCGTGACCATTTCTGTCGATCCCACCGGTACATTGCTTGCCACGGGTGGTGCTGATGGCTCAATCAAGGTCTGGGATATCAGGGGCGGCTTTGTCACCCACACTTTCCACGGTCATGGTGGTGTCATTTCTGCGCTTTGCTTTTTCGAGGTCCCTACAGGCGACAACGAGGCCAAGTCGGCTAAGAAAAACAAGTCCAAGCGACAGGCTACGGATGGGGATGAAGATATGGAGGAGTCTACTGCAGGATCTACTGCAGGATTCCGCCTAGCATCTGGCAGTGAAGACGGCAAAATGCGCGTATGGGATTTGCACAAGAGAAAACCCATTGCGTCGCTTGAATCACATGTTTCCCTTGTCCGCAGTTTATCGTTTTCCCCGTCAGAGAATGCATTGATCTCTGCCAGTCGAGACAAGACTGTCATAGTCTGGGATGCGCGTACTTGGAAGACCCGCAGAATCATCCCGGTCTTGGAGAGTGTGGAAGCCGCGGCTTTCATTGCAGATAGTGGAATCTGCGTTATTGGTGGAGAAAATGGCAAACTGCGTGTGTGGGACTGCAATCGGGGAAGCGAGGTTACAGAGGAGCAAGAGGCTGGAGAGGAATATGAGAGTGTCGTCGCTATCCAGTATTCCCCTGGTCTACCTTTCGTCCTCACCGTCCATGCAGACCAGACTCTCCGACTCCACTCGCTCGAGTCGTTGTCCGATTATAAGCCAGGGTCACGCCTGGAGCCCTTGGCGGTTATTCGCCGTATTTCCGGCAATGATGATGAGATCATTGATTTGGCTTACGTCGGATCTGATCGATCCATGCTTGCTTTGGCCACCAACACTGAGAGTATCCGCGTTGTCTCGGTTGCTCCCTCGGAACATCGACCATCGGATCAAGGAGAGGAATACTTCGGCGCTGATGTCACGCACCTCGAAGGGCACGACGATATCATCATTTGCATTGATGTTGACTGGTCAGGACACTGGCTAGCAACTGGCGCTAAAGATAACATAGCCCGTCTTTGGCGTATTGACGCGCAGACGTCCTCTTATACCTGCTTTGCCGTATTCACTGGCCACGCCGAGTCATTGGGAGCAATTGCCCTTCCTCGGGTGCCACCGCCTGTTGGCAGCGCTGCATATAACGATCCTGTGAACCACCCACCCTCATTCCTAATCACCGGCTCGCAGGATCGCACAATCAAGCGATGGGATACAAGCAAGTTGGGCCCCTTGACAGGCGAAAAGCCACATACGCCCAAGGCAATCTATACCCGCAAGGCTCACGAGAAAGACATCAACGCCATCGATATCGATTCTACATCTGAGCTGTTTGCCTCCGCATCACAAGATCGCACCGTGAAGGTCTGGGCCGCCGACGAGGGCTCAGCCGTCGGTGTCCTCCGTGGCCACAAGCGAGGTGTTTGGTCAGTGCGTTTCGCTCCGCAAGGCACACCCATCGTCAATTCAGACCAACGTACCAGCACAAGCCGTGGCCTGGTAGTCACAGGCTCGGGTGACAAGACCGTGAAGCTATGGAGTCTATCTGACTACAGCTGTCTCCTGACATTCGAGGGCCACACCAACAGCGTTCTCAAAGTCCTCTGGCTCCCTCCTCCCCAGGTCTCCAACGTCCAAGACGACGACGAGGACGAAGAATCAGCAGCAGCCCGCAAAAACGCCATCCAAGACCGCCCCCTCATCGCCTCCGCCGCCGCAGACGGTCTAGTCAAGATCTGGTCTCCTTACACCGGCGAAGTCGAAACAACCCTGGACAACCACACCGACCGAGTCTGGGCACTAGCCAGCCCAACCCCCTCCGGCTCCCGCTCAGACGTGAAACCATCCACCTCCAAGCTCAACTCCACCCCCTACGCCATTGCCTCCGGCTCCGCCGACGCAACAGTAACCTTCTGGACCGACACCACCTCCGCCACCTACAGCGCCGCAGTGACCGCCAACTCCGCCCGCATCGAGCAGGACCAGGAGCTGCAGAACTACATCCGCGCCGGCGCCTACCGCGAAGCCATCACTTTGGCCCTGCAACTCAACCACCCGGGCCGTCTCCTCTCACTCTTCACGTCTGCCATCAACGCCGCCGATGACCCCGCCCTTCCCGCCGAAGACCGAGAGCAGGCTAAAGCCAGTCTGTCCGGTAATAAGTCCATCGACGAGGTGCTGCAGAGCCTTGATCCCGCGAATCTGCGTACTCTCCTGCTCCGTCTCCGGGACTGGAATACCAATGCGCGCACCTCGCGCGTCTCACAGCGCATCCTGTTCGCTCTGTTCCGCTCGTACCCTGCTTCTACTTTCGTGGAGCTGGCGACCCAGTCGGTCCGTGGAAAGGACGGTCGTGCTGCGGCGGGTATGAAGGATATCCTGCAGGCGCTGGCTGCTTATACGGAGAGACACTATCGCCGGGTTGAAGAGCTTGTCGATGACAGCTATCTGGTTGAGTGGGTGCTCGGTGAGATGGATGGTGGTGTTGGACTAGGTGGACTGCGTGATTTGACTGTGGGTGATGTGAGTGAGGAAGAGCATGAGAAGGACGTTATCATGTTGGAAGCATAGTCTGACTTTAAGTCTTTTTGCCCTTGTACATTGAATTTGGCGCTTTCGTTGGAGTACCATGGATGGGAAGGATAAAAGCCATCTCTTTATAGAATTGAAGTATGATTGATATAGCTACAAGCTTTCATTGCTCAGGGTATCTCTTGTTTTATGTTGGTTTGAGGTAGAAGTGTAGATGGAGGGACTGGAACGGGTTAGCTCCAGAAAGTAGTGGTGTTGTATGTACAGTGAGCGGCCTCGAATATGCCTGGGAAATTGCTCCAATCCAGTTCTTTGTCCCTCAATCATCTCGTCGACGACGAGAGTCACGATCGCGGTCTCGATCTCGGTCATTCCGAGACGAGTGTGACGAATGCCGTGAGCTGCTGTATTTCTCATCTCGGGATCGATGGCTGCGGTCCCGGTCTCTATCTCCGTCTCTTCTTCGGTCCCTATCATCATCACGGTCGCGACGACGATCCCGGTCATAATCTCGAGAACGATAAGAACGGTCTTCCCGTTTGCTTTTGTCGTCGTCATATCGTGAAGAACGACTAGAAGAGTGGCGGTCAGCAGACCGGCTGCGGTCGCGTCGCGAGGATCCAGTCTTCCGACGAGAACGATCTTCTACATCATCATAGTCGTGTTTGCGGTAATCCAGCTCTCGATCCTTGTCCCGTCCACTCTTCTCGAGGTTACGGTCCCGTCGCTCGCGCCAGTCGTCTTCCTTGGCAGGCTTTGACTTGGCCTCCTTTTGTAGATTAGCGAGTTCCTCTTCGGTGAGGAGCTCGCCGGTTTTCTTGTTCCTCATTGTAATAGGCATGTAGACGCCCTCAGCCTTGTCGTTCTCCTCGCCCTGTTTCCTCGATGCCTTGCGCATAGCTGACTTTCCCCAAGCTCCGAGCTCGGCTTCAGCGCCTTTGCCGCCGGCAGAATCCTTTGCGCCAATGCCTAGGAACCCAGGTCGTCGTTCTGGAATACGAGGCTTATTCGCCCTCTCTGCGGCTGTGGCACTGCTATAGTCGCCTCGCCCAATGGACTGACCATCCTTCCACCCCATTCCTCGTAGTAAGGCGGCACCAAACTCCTCAACGGGGATGGCGTTGTAGGCGTCTAAACTGGCAGGGTCGGGCCGAGATGCCACATCATTTCGGAAGGAGCCGATCTCGCTGTATTGGGCAGGTTCGTCTTCCTCTTCGGCTTTTCTAGCAGCCTCAATGACAAGGTCCGACCTCCTTTCAACATCGCCTTTACTTTCCCGGATCAACGCCTGCATGGCAATCTGGTCATCGGTGAATGGTTTGGACTCGACTGGTGTCGCATCAGGCATGGCCTGATCTTCATCGGCGGCCTTGCCTTCCTGTGCCTGCTCTGCGGGCTGCTGTGCAAAGCTCAACCCGTGCGCCATGCTCGGTGCATCAGTCTCCATTGTAGATTCCCCGGGTGCTTGTCCGTTTTTTTGCGCCTCCTGCATAGCTTGCACTTCGGCGGGCAGTAGGTTCTTGCGTTTCCTCGTATTGACACCCGCTCGATCGCGCCAGTTATTTTTGCTTGTGACAGGAATGATCAGTGGCTTGTTCTTGTCCTCGACTGCCTGCCCTTCCGCGGTGATCGCGCCACCAGTAAGTGTGTTGAAGCCTCGGACTTCCTCGAGGATCGGAGCGGCCTCATCTTCGTCTGATTCATCGCCATGGTCGAGTTGGTGAGGTCTCCGAGGGAGGGATCGGCCGTTTGCTGGAATTTTGGTTTGAGGACCGCGATTTGCAGGTTGGAGGCTGAACCCGGTCTTTTTTGAGGGACCCTTTGGACCGGATAAAGACAGGGAGATTGGTTTGGGCAGCGATTGCCCGCCCTCGCTATCTTCGTGTGAAGACATGTCAGCAGTGTGCGATTTATAAACGAGTGGAATGTTTAGCGGGGATCAGAGAGCTCGAGAGCAACTGAGCGAGTCGAGAGCTCATAGTTGGCGGTGGCAAAATCGTAAGCGCTCGGCTAAGTTGGGGATCTAGCGGCAAGCGCGGTAATGGCAAGTGCTGTACAGTACGGAGTAGGAATGTTGAATTGTCTAACATTGGTAAGTGAAATGATTTAAGTCAGCCTGTATCAGTGTATAGAGATTTCATATGATCAAACACAAAGATTATCTGGCAGCCTAGCGGTCCAAACCCAGGAGCGAGATACATGTAGAGGGACAAAGTGATCATGTGATGGTACTGAGGATGATCTAGTCCTATTGGGGGAATTCCTACGTGTTCGTAATAATTTCCCCTTTGGGGTCATCAGCTAGCCCTAACCTCGACTGTCCTCGTTCAATAAGTTCACTATATTCCAAGATACAACACTCAGATCTTACGGCTGGTTTGGGTTTACATCAATGTATCGTTAGGCTGCACCTTAATCAATTTCTTGTGAGTAGTCCGGTGTGCGACTCGCCAACTTGTGTATGTGCAACCGTTTCAAGATTTCCCAATTATTGCGGATACTGTTCCATCTCTTCCCTCTCTCAGGTCTAAAAATATGCCAGATAGGCAGCCCAACGATCTAAAAAGAAGCATAACTAGTTAGTAGTTACTACTTAACTAACTGATCTGCGCAGTAAGTGGGCCGAGATGTCCCCACTCGAAGCGTATTCGTTCAGATATTGCCCGATTAGGTATCTAGACATGGATTCGATTACACTTGGGATATTTAACAGTCTCTTATATAAACGCAGTACTTGCCTCATCGAAAAATGAAAGAGGCTCAGTTGCATGGTCTTTACTCTCACTACTCAATATGGACATCGTGTTTCATCCTGGCCAAAATGGAACTGATCCCTGGGTGGAATTCTACCCTTACACCCCATCAGCCACAGCTGGCTATGCCTTCATGGGAATCTTCGGGGTCTCAACCCTCGCCCACATCGTGGCAATGTTTCCTTTTCGTGCTGCCTACTTTATTCCTCTAATACTGGGCGGAGTTTGTATGTCCCCTACAAACTAGGAAACACCTAAACCACTACCGCTAACGATGGCCAAAACCAGGCGAGACATTCGGCTACTACGGCAGAGCATGGTCCCACGAGTCCAGATTCGAGATCAAATCCTGGGCTTTGCAGGAGATGCTGATTCTATGTGCACCACCCCTTGTAGCAGCCACCGTCTACATGGTCCTCGGCCGCATAATCCGCTCCTTCGGCGCCGAACATCTCTCAAGCATGCGCCCCAAGATGCTCACCTTCGTCTTTGTAATGAACGATGTACTTTGCTTCTGTACCCAGCTGGGGGGTGCAGGCGTTCAGATGACGGGCGATGAGCAGGTGATGAACATCGGCAAGAAAGTTGTTCTGGCCGGCTTGATCTTCTCGTTGGTTGTTTTCACCTTCTTCGTCCTGATTGCGGCCAAGTTCCATCGAAGGCTGAAGAAAATGCCCACGCCGCTCCTTATCCAAAATCCTGATCTGCCATGGCACAGGTACATGTGGGCAATCTACATTTCCTGCTTTGCGCTGATGCTTCGCAACTTGGTGCGGACTATTCAGTTTGGAGCAGCGAGGACTGCTGATGTCAATACCAAGGAGGCTTATATCTATGTGTTTGATGCGTTTTTGATGTTTTTTGCTATGCTTGTCTTGTTGGTTTATCATCCGGGTCGTTTGATCAAGAAGGCTCGTCGTCTCACCAAGACTGGTATGTTCGACCAGCCTCTTGAGAATGGGAATTCTGCGCATGTGCTCTTAACTGACTATGAGATGGGACAGCACTTATCAACCAAGTGACCGCTCTTGGATGCTGACAGTATTTATCATTGTTAGGTTGTTATAAGATTGTCTTATAGCCAGCGCTTTCGGTGGAGAATTGGCCATGTTTCCAAATCCCAGGGTTGTACCTACATCTAGTCTTCTTTTAGCTTGCCCTAGCAAAGAGCCACACCGTTGTCGAGTAGCTGGTCAGATGATATGAGTTCTCTTTTGAAAGCACAACACAACTCAGTCCCTTCTTCCTTTTCATCCCTGCTCTTCTGAACTTATCAAACTGTTTACTGCTGAGTTGAACCTCATCCACGCGTTACACTCCTCCATTGCCTCCTCATTCTCAAGGCCGTCCCGCGGCCAACCATACCATGACCAAAACTTTCACCACCGCTGGTCATCCACCAACTGCTTGGACCCGCAGCAAGGTATATGGCAGCGAACAGCTCCTCGCCAGCTCCTGTTCAGAGGAGTACGCCGACAAAAAGCCCAACACGACTCTGATCCAAAGCTCATTCCCCAGAAACTTCTTCAGTACCACCCACATCTCCGCATCACAAAATGGGCTCCTCTGGGCCGTGGTCTATGCCTACAACCACCATCACAAACTCAAGCTCCGGCCCGAAGATGTATGGTTTGCCATCCTAGTGCAGATCGGCTTCTACATCAGCTCGCATGCCGAGCAACTACGACATTTGTTTGTCTCCCACGACGGTACAAGAGAGCTGCATATCGACGAATTTGGGGTGATCGACTTCACCGATTTCGGAAAACTGGCGTTGGCGATGACGCGGCTTATACAACAGGAGGTGATCGACCCAGAGCTGCGGAACTGGGCCATGCCGGATTTCAGCACCACGACTGCTTCGGACACCATCGTAGCAGCTGTCTTGATGATGGGGAGTATGCAACAGTATTTCTCTTGTTCGTCTACCTTGGATTGTAACTGTGGGATTCCGTCTGTGACTCTGCTTGGCAAGAAAGAGGACTGGGCACTCTTAGCGAGGAAAGTCAACTATCTAAAGACGCTTGGGGATGAACCTAGTCGGTTTGCGCAGCTTCTTCAGCCAGTGCTTAATAACTTCGTGGAGTGTCTCAATCCCCACAACAGCCGCGAAGTGCATAGATTCTGGAGGAGATGTGTGGTTACAGAACTTGATGAAGATGGTCAATCTTGCCTGAAGGGTTGGATAACGGTCTTCTGCTTCTGGGACAAAGATGGGAAGATGCTGTACCCGGAAGAGATCCATGCCCCATCCTCTCAAGTCTTCCAGGATGCCGAGGCAGAATTTAGTATTTTTCACCCTTTGCTGAGGCGCGTCAGATTATGTTCGGTACCAGCGGGCTATTCTACCATGCCGGTCACTGTCGATGACAATGGGCGTGAGTATAAAGCTAAGATGTTGGCGGGGTCCATCGGCATCCAAGCCACCTCAAGCGGAGGAAGGCTAGAGTGTCTTGAGGAGCAGCTTGAGGAGTGGCCGATCAATGAGACCTTGAGAACCATCGATACAGTGTCCGGCCAGCCAACTGCTGGGACTCGCAGGCGTGAACTTAATACAATCCAACCGGCGTCTGGGTGGTTGATGTATGAAACGAAGTGATCAACGACAGGTCGGCCAAAGCCAGACAGATTCATAGGGCGATTCTGAACCTCAACAGCTGATAGTCGGCCATCATAGTCCATAGTTGAAATCACCTTTCTTGCTTTTTCTCCCGCTAGATGTCGATGGGCGACCCTAGTGCCCAGATATCATACCCAGTGGACCCTCCCACCTCAGTAGATGATCAGGTCTCTCCAGGACTAGCTATGGCTTGTCCGTAATGTCCTTCACGCGTCAAGGAAACTTGACTCTGAAAAGACGGCAATCTGAGTTGAAAATCAACAGATGCTGGTGTTGATCAGACATGATTCATGTAACACGTCGGCCTCGAAGAAGTTCACATTTCTGTCTTACTCTCTATGAGTGTAGATACATGAAGAGGAACGTTTGAAAGGAAGTTAAGCTCAAAACTAATCATACAATTCATATCAAATTCCTAAGGACAACGTCCATCCAGGAGTTTTCGCCAGTTCCCATCAATAATACAAGCACAGGCTCAGAAAACATAAAGCAGCACAGAGGTGTAAGAATAGCCAGTGCAAACCAGTTCAAGATGAACGTCGAGGTTTCAATCAGTCAAAACAAAAGCACTCAGGCGGTAGGGGATTCAAACATGGAATGGTGTAAGGTAGATGTCGTAGGTGTAGCGCGATAGTCCGAATCAACGGGAGATGAAAGTCAAGGTGGAATAAATCAGCGTAAGGGTGGGAGTAAGTATGTACAGACGAATGGAAGAAGGTAAGGACGAAGTGGGGGAAGTGGTTAAGAAGAGGTTGCAGGGTGAGACTGTTAGCAAGCTTTAACTGCTCGCTGTCTGGGCTGCCGGGGCATGAGGACTCTTGCTAGAGCCTTGAGCGGCGCCAGCTTGGGAACTGCCGCTGCGTTGGGTTTGAGGAGTAGCACTGCGGCTGGGTTGGACCACAGCACCATTCAGGGCAGGAGAACTAGTCGGACCGACGCGGTTATGCTGTCCAGCCTGAGGGACCCGCATCATTGGGGAAAACCCTTGGTTTTGAGGAACCTGCATTGAAGACCCCCCGTTCGGAGTCTGGAAACTGGCCTCATGGGGAACCTGGTAATTAGCCTGGACGGCATTTGCGTTGATGCTACCAGCAGCAGCATTCATTGCAGCTTGTTGGGACAAGCGCTGCTGTTGCTGTTGCTGGTATAGGTTGAGTCGGTCCGTCGCCAGCTTGGTCACTTGCTCCGGTGGCATATTGGGATTGGTGCGCTGTATCTGGCTCTGAATAGTGCTGATTTGAGGCACAACACCGCTCGAAAGGGGATTGGGTTGGCCCATACGTGGCGACGGAGTTGACACGCCTTGCGGGGTCCCAGCGTGGAACGACGGGCTCTGCATTCCCCCATTTTGGAGGGCAGCCATCAAAGCGGGGTTATTAGGAGTGCCATTGGCATTGGACATGTTGAGATTCGGCGATCCCTGCGACCCGAACGGCTGGTTATGGAATTGCTGGCCTTGCTGGCCTTGCTGGGGATGTTGTTGCCGAGACTGGAGAACACGCTGCTGCTCCTGCAGGCGATTGGCTTCTCGAATGACGCGTGCGTTGTCGGGGGAGGCTTGCATCGCTAGACCTGGGCGTGTACCTGGTGTTTGCTGCAATTGAGCTTGTGGCATTATTTTCATGGTCATGCCATTGGGCATTTGGCCATTGGGTTGTGCACCATTAGGCATATTCTGCATTGGAAGGGCACGACCTTGGGTTGCGCCAGCATTGGGAGGCAGCCCATTGCTCATTCCATTAGGGGTTCCACCCGGCAGGCTAGGATTAGACGTGGGGCCCATGTTGCTGCGCCCGGCCACGTTCATCATTTGCGGCTGGTTAGGCACTTGGCCAGAACGTTGAGCCGCGAGACTTGCCTAGATGGGAGATCAGTACGAAGTCGTACCATGGTAGCATCATAGACCACTCACTCGTTGCTGCGCAATCATTTGCTGCCGATACTGCTCCTGTCTTTCCTGCAGCTTCATCTCTCTGTCATACTTCAGTCGACTGAATTCAGCAGGAGATGAGATTGGAGGCTTGGGTTGGTTAGCCTCATTGGCTTTTCGCAATGATGCAAGATGAGAAGCTAAGCAAGGAATTGTCAGTGGAGTCCTTGGACTTATGTGATCCCGTTATATTCCCAACATACCATGCTGCTGTTTCTGAAGCATAGTTTCCCGTTTCTTGGCCAGCTTGCGCATCGCGTCAAGCAAAGCAAGATGTTTCGAAGATCGTCTTCGGTCAACCCGAAGAGGCTGAGTGGTCCTCCGACGAACAGGGGGCTGAGGCTGAGCGTTAGCACCTTGCTGTTGCTGTTGTTGCTGCTGCTGCTGCTGAGCGGCCTGCTGCTGTGCCAACACAGTACGCTGGGCAGTCTCAAGCCTCTGGTGATAAGCTCGGAAATATTGAGTTTTGGACATATCCGCAGGAAGACCTTCCAGCCCCACCCATCGCTCAAAGCACTCCCATGGCGTCCGTCTCTCGGCCCCGGAAGTGAAAAGTGATGAAGGGGTAAGGCAACTGGAGATTAGAGACCAATTGTAAGAGTACTCCTTGACCAGGCGTCTAAGTTCGTCATCCTCGGCATAAGTCCACTGCGAGGACGAGCGTGATTCGAAGAAACCAACAGACGGCATGGGGTGTTCAGTCGGAGGCCGGAACTGA
This sequence comes from Penicillium bovifimosum, assembly GCF_028826915.1. Classification (NCBI taxonomy): domain Eukaryota; kingdom Fungi; phylum Ascomycota; class Eurotiomycetes; order Eurotiales; family Aspergillaceae; genus Penicillium; species Penicillium bovifimosum. The sequence continues at coordinate 3,301,842 of NW_026622711.1, forward strand.
TGGCCGGGGTGGATTCGATCACGAATAGGCTTATTCTCTGGTCGAAAGAGGGCAACGTTAGTCTGCTCAGGTGCCAACTCGGTGATGTGAGTATCCGAATTATTGCGATACTGGGAGTAATCGTATCGACTCTGTTTGCGAGGCGGCTCGTCATCACGGAAGCTAATCTTCGCTGAGGCGAACTTTGACACCGGTAGGAGTTCCGTCTTCCAGACAGAGTCCGGGGGAGTTTTGAAAGCAGGCAAATTGGTCGCCGGAGCAATCTGAAGAGGACTGTATATCGGCAGTTCGTCGAGCAGCTTCTCGGCAGCGGGGTTCATGTCAATTGAGAAGTTAAACTCATCAGGACCCAGGGAGAAGATAGCAGCAGGGGCGACTGTGTCATGGATGTCGTGTCGGGGCTCATCGTTGAACTCGCTGACCGATTCCTCCTCGGCAGATGGAACGAGATCCGGGGTGGGATGGGAGACACCGAACACTTCGTCGCCGTTGTCCTCGGAGGGTGGGCTGAGGACCGGCTTGGGGGCATCCTTCTCTGCCGGAGTTGACATTGGAATCTTTACTTGAACACGAAGCAAAGCCCGATGTTCTTCATCACTGTTGACATACTCTGCGCACCAATCGGCACAGCTCTTCGCAGCAGCAATCTTCCATTTTCTCTCCTCCCGGAAGTCGGTGCGCATCCACTTCATATGATCTAACACAACATCCCAATGCGACCCTTGACGGGGTGGTTCAACAGACCGTTTCAGTTGTCGCAGTGGCCATCGGTTAGCATTCTGAAGGGCGTAGATGCGCCGAAGTGTTCGGCAATCCATTTGCTCTTTGTATTCAAGCAGATGACTGTTCGTGCTCAGAGTCTTGTGTGCAGATGCTAATAGCGTGTTGAGATTCGTTCCCCGGGGAGGAGCGTATGCTCGGTTCAAGAACAAAGTGAAAAGATAGTCTTGCTCCTCATTCAGCTTGGCCACCGCGTCCATGTCTCTGGGTGTCAATTCCATGGAGTCAGCCTTCTCCTGCTGAGCAGCTGGCTGTTTGGGGAACACAACGGTAGAAAGTCGGCTTCTTTCTTTCTCCCGTTCTTTCCGGTCCTTGAAGCGCATTCTTGCGACGGAATCAGGAGAGGCCTGGTCAGAGGGAGTAGCAGGGTGGCTCCTGTCATGATTGACACTCTTAGGGGTCTCCCCAAGGATCTCAGAAACAGACTTGTGGCGGATAGCTCCTGATGATACTCGTGTGGTCATGCGTTCCGGTTGTGACAATCCGGGCTGGGTAGGCGGGATAGAGACGGACTTTCTAGTCGTGGCAGTTTCAACAGCAGAGTCTGGGACAGCTTCAACACGTGCGGACGGTGACAACGAGTCTCTGGCCGGAGCGTCAGCTGCTTGCCGCGATTTGGCTTCAGGAGACACAGCGGTAGGTTCCTGATCGACAACCATTCGATCTGCGTCGGCTTCAACGTCCACGTCCTCCTGAATTACCTCCTTCGAAGTGGGCAAATCATGGGTCACGCCATTAGAGGGCTGAGTTATTCTTGACTGAGCTTCTTCGAAGCGCAACTGCTCGTCTGCTGTCGAAGGAATCAAGCTTGGCTGAGGACGGCCAGACCGGTCATGCTTATGTTTTTGGCGATCGATTGTCGCAACATCCTCCGTCACTTCCTCTGCGGGGCTTGTATCGGGTGATGCGCCAACAGGAATAGGTGTATTAGTATTATAGGGGTCGGTTGAAGAAGCGGGCGATAGTGGTTGTTCGCCTTGAGAAAGCCCTAACGTAAGAGATGGTCGTGCGTCGCGTTTCTTTCGGAGAGGGTCGGAAGGGATCTCCAGTGATGCGACTCCGGTGGTAGTTGACTTCGACAGGCGAGGGGAGAGCTTTGCCAAATCTCCATCGCGATCGTGAGCACCAGGCAGTGTTTTTGGAACCAGTACACTGTCTTTCTCGTCGGCGCGCACTGCTTCGGGTGATTCGGCGGTGGTCTGCAATGGAGTAGGATCATGCAGCGGCTTTGTGGTATTGGTTGGCACGGATGGCCGACGTGATCCGGTCGGATCGACCGGGGTAGGTGAAATATTAGGTATCGCAGTCTCAGGTTGGTCTAGAACGGGTGATGCGCGCTGTCCGAGCTCGGTCGCATGCGGAAGGCCTCCATCGACGAGGGCAGTTGAGGGCGAGCTGATACCGACGGCTTTGTCGTCGATGCCAGTCGCTGTTGCCTGGGGAACCGCTTCTCTAGTTGGTGAACGCACGCGCACATGGGCTGGCGGCGGAAGAGTAGCTTCATTAAAGTAACGCCCCCTACATTCGGAATTAGCATTGAAAGAAATAACAAAATGGATTGTGACAAGCGCGTTGGAGTAATGATGTGACGGGACTTACTTGGTGAGATCGTTGGCGTCAAGGAAAGCCTGCTCTTTCTGACGGTAATGAGCGTCCTCGGTCGCGCCAAACCCGACCGTGGCTAGATATAATGCGCTGAGCTTGCGCTTTCTGCGCGACAAACAGTTTCTAGCCCAAAAATTAGCCCCATTTCGTCCTTCCAAGAGTATTCCCATCAAAAACACGTCAGGGAAAAATTGTTACATACGCGATCTCATCGTTCTTAGATCGTAGAAGCTCGTCGCGGAGCATGGAGTCTAGCTTCGGAACGCAGCATCCGATTAACGCGGGGACAAGAGAATCAAATCGAGCGAGGTCATCCAGATGGAAAAAATCGCTCGAACAAGATGAAAATGATGGGTGAAGGGCTGTAGGCGATGGAAAGCACCTGGAGCAGGATCTTTTTGAAGGGGGTGAAAATGAGGTTACAGGGCGGTATGAAAAATGTGGAAGAACGGGAAGATGTTGGTTTAGGTACAACCAGATACTCGCTCTTGCTATGAAAAATACACGGCTTGGCCATGTACCTGGTACTTCATAAAAAGTCTCTTTGATAGCTTGGGGGACATTAAAGACTGCTTCTACCACTATGGATGTAAGGATACATCTGACTTTAATGAGCTATCATAATATGGTGAAAGACTTGTGTTTCAAAAAGGCCGCCTTCATCAACTGGTAATGCACTGTATTTAAAATGTTCGTGCATTCTCCGCTTGCGTATGTGAGCCTGAGGCAGTGACATCTCATTGACGCCTTGCAGTTATGGCATTAAGGCAGCAAGGCGTTAAGGCGTTAAGGCGATAAGGTACTAAGGCAACAATTTCCTATCAAGGCGGTCCCGATAAAAAAACAGCCGGCAGAAAAGCAAGAAAAAAAGTTGTCCGCCCTCCAAATCTAGCTTTGACATTTACTTTACACAGACTACATCCATTGTTCAGATCATCATGGTGAAACGCAAGAGAACCGACGCTGCCAATGAGGACAAGACCTCTGGTAGTCCTCCCAAGACTACCAAATCCGCCCCGGTTCCCGCAGAGACTCCCGATGCAGCTCTCACCATCCAAGTGATCACTGGCTCATATGAGCGGGTTCTTCATGGCTTCACGGCCGGGTTCCCAGCCTCCAGCCTGAAAGCTAAGACCGAAACTGACTCTCCGAATATTCAATGCTCGGACACCTTCTTGTTCGAGGCCCATGGATCTGCAATTCGTTGTCTGGCGTTGTCACCACTACCCAAACCCACCGACTCTGCCGATGCGCAGAAGGTGATGTTAGCTACTGGTAGTACCGACGAGCGAATCAACCTGTACCAGATCTCCGCCGCACCGCCTGCCGTGAACGAAGACTATCCGTCAGTGCCGACCTTCGCCGGAAACAAGATCCTCGAAAATCCCCGGAACCGTGAGCTAGGAGCATTGTTGCATCACACCGCCAGCATTACTTCATTGAGCTTCCCTTCGCGAAGCAAGCTGCTCGCAGCTGGAGAGGATAACACGATCTCCATTTCCAAGACACGTGACTGGACCGTTGTGTCAACTATCAAAGCGCCAAACCCTAAAGTTCAAGGTCGACCAAGTGGTGACACAGCGCCTCCTGGGGCTGCCCCGTCCGGAGTGAACCACTTTGCGGTGCATCCCAGTATGAAGCTGATGCTGAGTGTTGGGCGTGGAGAGAGATGCATGAGATTGTGGAATCTCGTGACTGGCAGAAAGGCAGGTGTGTTGAACTTCACCAGGGAGGTCCTCCAAGGTGTGAAGGAGTCGAGATGGAGCACTGGCGAAGGTCGACGTATTGCATGGGACTCTGCGGGAGATGAATTTGCCGTTGCCTTTGAATGGGGAGCCGTCGTATTCGGGATTGTAAGTTACTTGGACTCCACACTTTTGACCAACTATTAACTGTCTCAACAGGACTCGATTCCACGATGCAGAGTTCTTCCCAGCCCGCGGAGCAAAGTTCATCAGATGAAGTTTGTCTCTTTGCCTCTGAAGGGTGATACAAAGGAAGATTTCCTAGCCATCTCTACGGAGGATGGACGAGTGATTCTCTACTCGACTAAAGATTTGAAGGAAGCGGAGGATGATACCGAATGTTCAATCCCCCATGCTACTCCCGTTGCTCAGATTGGTGGAAAGCAAGCTGGATTCCCGGGTCGTATCAAGGATTTCGAAGTCCTCACTCTTGAAAACCAAGCGAAGGAATTCCGCAACGACTCTCTCATCGTCACCGGCAACAGTGAAGGCGTTGTCCGCGTATGGAAGGTTGCTGGAAAGGACCTTGCAGCAGCAAAGCAAGCAAAGCAGGATACGGTTCAGCTTGGAAAGCTCTTGACCACCAACGAGACTGGTAACCGCATTACATGCTTAGTAGCTTTTGTCATGTTGCCGGCGGAGGATCCTTCCACCTTGATAGATTCTGAAGACGACGAGGATGAAGCGGAATCATCAAGCGATAGCGACGATGAGTAGATTCCAGAATTCCCGTTGCTTTCAACTGTTATACCCTTTTTACTGTGAGATAGACGAGTGGCAACCAATGTATTATGAGTATGAAAATGTCTCGAGTCCATAATTCTTTGTGATTGTGTGGCCATTGACGGATGTAAAGGAGTCACCCACATCAAACCCCAGACACATTTCAAAATCTCAAAGGCGAAAGAGAAAGCTGAAATGAATAGATTGCTTAGTATTCATTTGCCAGGCTGCATTAGAATAGCGTGGTTGAATTGTACTCACAGTAGAGTTGCCATCTAGACACCGCCCGGCCACACAACCCCCCACCTACTTCGATTATCATATCGCCCGCAGGAAGCAATTTTCATCCGACCTTCCATCTACCACCGTCTCCCCCACAGCTTCTCTAAACCACCTTCGGTTTCCGTGTTACGCTGCTGATCGCGAACTGAATTTTTATTTCCCTTCGCAACCATGGCTTCCAACGGCGATTTCTCCGATGAGGGATCCCAGCCCGGCTCGCCTTTGCTCGATGCCCACAACGCCCGCGGCGAGATTGAGGACCAGGAGCCCCTCGAGCAGGAGGAGAAGCCTCTCAAGTCCGCAATGAAGAAGTCCGCACCGGCCCCTCAACCGAAGCGCCCCGAACTTCCCGAGCAGCCCAACCCGGAGACCCTCGATCTGTCGAAATTGACGCCTCTCACGCCTGAGATCATTGCCAGACAAGCTACTCAGAACATTGGTATGTGTGATTTTAACAAATGGAGCCTTTTGTTGCCGGATGCGCATCATTTCTTGAATTCTCGATTTTTGACAATAACTTGGCTAACGTAAATTTTTAGGCACAATCGGTCACGTCGCTCAGTTAGACACCCCTCACTCGCACCTTCGTCCCCATAAGCATACTAATATCTTTTTAGCGGCAAATCTACCGTGGTCAAGGCCATTTCCGAGGTGCAGACCGTCCGCTTCAAGAACGAATTGGAGCGCAACATTACCATTAAGCTTGGTTACGCCAATGCGAAGATTTACAAGTGTGACAGCCCGGAATGCCCTCGGCCGACATGCTACAAGAGTTTCAAAAGTGAGAAGGAAATCGATCCGCCATGTGAGCGCGATGGATGCACAGGCCGTTACCGGTTGCTGGTACGTACTACTGCTTCTCCCCTTGGGTCCAAATCAGTTGTCGAATATGAACTTGAAGCTAACTTTTGATATAGCGCCACGTCAGGTACATCAGCCCCCGTCCTATAATCCCAACTTCAGTGTCCTACCTTCTTGAGTTAAAAGCTAACTTTTTGTCCCGTACAAAAGTTTCGTCGATTGCCCTGGTACGTTCGCACAGTCCCATGTCTGCCTGAACTTGGAACACTGCTAATTGCCTGTTTTAGGTCACGATATTCTTGTTAGTATCCATATTTCTGCGCATTTTGGAGTCCACGGTTATCTTTCGGGGTTTCTTGGCTTCTCTTTGAGACCTGATGCTAACCAGCTTTGTGCAGATGAGCACCATGCTTTCAGGAGCTGCGGTCATGGTAAGTTCCATGCTTCATTATAGCAAAGCAAAGTCGGAAATATACTAATTCATGTTTCTAGGACGCCGCTCTTCTTCTTATTGCCGGAAATGAAACTTGCCCTCAGCCTCAAACTTCGGAGCACTTGGCCGCCATTGAGATCATGAAGTTGAACCACATCATTATTCTCCAAAATAAGGGTAATTTGAATTACGCCGCGACTGCCTTGATGAAGAACGAGACTGACTTTCGCTCGTATTATAGTCGACCTCATGCGCAGCGATAACGCCCTCGAGCACTACCAGTCTATCCTCAAGTTCATCCGTGGTACTGTTGCCGATGGCTCGCCTGTTATTCCCATCTCCGCGCAGCTTAAGTACAACATTGATGCTGTCAACGAGGCGCTTGTGCACACTATTCCTATCCCTCCTCGCAACTTCGAGGCTACTCCTCACATGATGATCATTCGTTCTTTCGATGTCAACAAGCCCGGTGCTGAGATCGATGAGCTCAAGGGTGGTGTTGCCGGTGGTTCCATCTTGACCGGTGTTGTAAAGCTGAATGATGAGATCGAGATTCGCCCCGGTCTCGTCACCAAGGACGAGCAGGGGAAGATCCAGTGCCGTCCCATCTTCTCCCGCATCGTCTCTCTCTTCGCCGAGCACAACGACCTCAAGTTTGCCGTTCCTGGTGGTTTGATCGGTGTTGGTACTCGTGTCGACCCCACTCTTTGCCGTGCCGATCGTCTTGTCGGTTTCGTCCTGGGCCACCGCGGCCGTCTCCCCGCTATTTACACCGAGATCGAGGTCAACTACTTCCTGCTCCGTCGCCTGCTGGGTGTCAAGACCGCCGATGGCAAGCAAGCTAAGGTTGCCAAGCTTGCTAAGAACGAAGTCCTGATGGTCAACATTGGTTCCACCGCCACTGGTGCTAAGGTCCTGGGTGTCAAGGCCGATGCTGCCAAGCTCAGCTTGACCAGCCCTGCTTGCACGGAAGTCGGCGAGAAGATTGCCATCAGTCGCAGAATCGAGAAGCACTGGCGTCTTATCGGATGGGCCAACATTGTTGCGTAAGTTTACAGGTCACGTAACACTTTGATGACATATGCTGACTATCTCACTTTCTAGTGGTAACACCCTCGAGCCTATTCAGCAGTAAAGCAATTTCTTGAATGATGTCCCAGTTCGAAGGGAGGGAAGGGAATGAGGTTTGTTATATCGGAGAAACTGCACCTGAAGCTTGCTATGTCTGCGGCCGACGATCTCAGCCCACCAACCCTCGAACACGAGTCTTGCGATATATCTTCGCAGAAAAAGTCTACGGTCACGAATAGATTCCCCCGGCTGCATAAAGAGGATGGGAACGGAGATATGCAATCCTGCATTGTCGCCACCTCAATCGGTTTTCCCTACTGTATATCAGCGACCACTTTGGTCTGCGGTTGCGGGTCAGGGTTTGATATGAGGGATGGATGACGAACTGGATGCAGGTGACAGCAAATAGGATATGTGCTTTATGTTTAAATCTTAGGGAGGAGTTGTTTAAAAGGTTTCCTTTTCATTGCTCATGTTATTCCCGCATCATCGGGGTCCTACCTATGTAGATAGAGCCTATCCAGGTCTGTTGTAAAAAGTGCAGGGAGATCACTAGCAATTCAAAAGCTTCGGCATGCCAGTTACAAATGTTTAGAAGGGCTTTATGCCAAAGCATAGGTCTGCGCAGGGGTGAGACAATTTGCTAAGACACACGAGGAGAAAGCCAGAGCCCTGGGGGAACGATTCTTTCCTGCCGCTAGTGCCGACACCAGCACTCTATCTGACCTCGATTGGTATGAAGCATCCTTTCGGAGCTCGGCAGACCTAGATTGGGACGTGTCGGCGCTAGATGTGAGCGGAGCCATTGCAGGTGTTGGCTCGTCCAAAGCCACCGGTGAAGATGAAATCTCGATCGCCCTGCTCAAGGCGTGCAACAGAGAAGGCAGGCTGGCGGAAATCCTCTCCGTTATGACCCGAGCAAGCTTCCAGCTAGAGCATTTTCCGAGGTGCTTTCGCAGCGCGGTCGTGGTAGTACTTCGAAAACCCGGTAAGACAGTAGAACAACAACGAGATACGGGCGCCTATTGACCGATTGCACTCCTCAGCGCCGTAGGGAAGGTCATTGAAGCGATCCTGGCGAGAAAACTTTCGGATGCCGCTGAGACACACGGACTACTCCCCGACCTACAGATGGGTTTCCTGAGACACAGATTTACGGAGGTAGCAGTCAGAGTCGTCACAGACGCCGTGCGCACGGCGTGGCAACACAAAGCCTGTGCCTCGCTGCTGCAACTCGATCTAGCCGGTGCATTCGACACGGTAGATTGGTCGTGGCTGCTTTCGACGCTCCGAGACCTAGGTCTCCCGAGACGTCTTGTGAAATGGCTAGCAAGCTACTTCGCAGGGCGAACTGCATGTCTCCGGTTCGACGGGGCACCTCAGCAAGACAGAGGATTACACAAGGCACGCCCCAAGGATCCCCGCTGTCGCCCGTCCTCTTGATTCTTTTTGCGACATCGCTCTACAGGAGACTTGGTAACATCAGCGGCTTGGCCACTATTAGTTTTGCAGACGACACGAACCTTCTGGCGTTTGCGAAGGACACTTGCATGATCTTGGAACACGCTTACGGGATCTGTGACGAGTGGGCCAGGGAAAGAGGTATGAGATTTGGGCCAAAGAAGAGCGAACGGATTCATTTCACCAGGACGCGCCTTCCCCGAGCGGAAGGAGTCTGCATCCTTGATGAGGGCCGGGCTACCCTAGCCACTGTTGAATCTGCTCGGTTTCTCGGAGTTTGGCTCGATCGGAAGCTCTCCTTCAAAGAAGCCAAAAGGGTCCGCGTCAAATTGGAGACCCAATCCCTGGCGCTTACCCGGCTTTGCGGCAAAACCTGGGGTGTTCGTGTCTCTAAGGCCAGGGAAATTTACACCAAGGTCATCAGGAGCGTTATGGCATACGGTGCTAGTGCGTGGCACACCCCCACATCGAGGAGCGGCAATCCTCGGGGCCCCGCCAAGGCCCTGCTCACGGCCCAGACTACGGGCTGTCACTGGGGCCTACAAGGCAACCCCGGTGCATAATGTCGAGTCCGAAGCGCGGTGCCCTCCACTAGACCTCTACCTCTCGCGATGGGTGGCGAAGGCTGAACAACGACTCGAGCAGACCGGGATGGCCCACCTCCTTCGCACCGTATGCGCAGGGGTGGCAACGAAGGTGAGAACGCGACGAGGTAGGAGACCAGCCCGCACCGCCACACCAGGGAGCGTCTTGTGGAGACGGGTTTGGGCCGAGCAATGGGTAGCACCAGATGCGGATACAGATGGTATGCCTACTTCACAGGCATCCAGCCCTATGCAGTGGATGGACGTGGACGTGGACGACCCGACGTTGCGGGAGTGGAAGTCCAGAAGGCGGCGGAGATTAGAAGACGTGAGGGAACGACGAAGCCGCAATGGGAAAGCGGCGGACGAATACGATCTCGACCCGCTGCTAAACCCCCTCAAGCTACACTGGGGGCTCACCAAGGCGAAGAGCTCGCTCCTCGCCCAAGCTCGCACAGGAGCTATCGGGCTGAATGCGTTCCTCCACCGCAGGAGAGTCCCAGACATCGAATCCCCGCTCTGCCAAGAGGACTGCGCACCAGAGACGTTCGCACACCTCACGCTCCACTGCCCACAATACACGTCTCGACCTGGAACTACTCGACGGGCACTCTCTGGGGGCAGCGCTTTCACGGGACGGCTCGGCTCAGCGGCTGGCAACCTGGTTCTTCAACCTGGGACGACTGAGCGAATATAGGCTCGCAAGGGAATTAGAGGGCGGTGGCACTTGGACCCACGAGGCCCACACGGGGGAGACGCCGAGGAGGAGACGCAGAGACATTGCTCTGTAGACAGTCAGCTTAGGCCCGCAGGAGTCACGTTGTGGGCGCAAGCCCCATCTTAGCAAGAGCCTTCGAGGCTCGAACCCTCAGGCGGTCGAGATCGAGGTTGACAACCTCGTCCGGGTTACGCATCGCGTCCAAAGACCCCCGCCACAACTGGCCTCGAGTGAGGCTGAGCACCTGAGGCCCACTTTGATGTCGTGGGAAGATGGTCTGAAAGATGTTATTAGTAACATAGCATGGAGTAGTTACCTATACACGAAAGTACATATGTCCAGGTCTGCTGTGTACATACCTCCTCCTGTTGTTTCGTCAGTCGTCCATAAGCATCTAACGCCCAAAGGCATGCAGTCCCTCGTACAGTTCCGGTCCGCCTCTGGAGGTACCACTTGATGACAAGCCCCCTCTGGATTAGTCCTTCGCTCCCGCGCAGCAGGAGCTCCATGTCGGCTTGCAGTGCCGTCATGGGTTCGGTCCACCCTACCTCTATGACAAATGAGGGTAAGCTCTGACCGTCATCGGGCGTGACGGCGACATCTGGGATCTTGGTAGATTGTTGGTACGGGAATGCTGGCATGGTGAATGGAGTATTTGATAATGGCTCAATCTCTTCTGCTTCTGCGATGGTGATACTCCCATTGCTAACCCATCTAAGCATCATATCGATATACCAAGAAGTCACTGCTTCGTGGATGGGTGAAGGCATCGAGAGCCGAAGTGTTCTTTCGTGAGAGTTCCAAGTATACCTATACTTTCGGCCAAAGATCTTACCATCGTCCTTCTCCAGCCGTTCAAGGATTCGTTGGCCCCACTTCAATGGGATATCGACGAAAAGGGCATACTCGGGGGTTGCTTCGCTTGCGATAAATTTCAGAGCTTCCGACAAGTTGGTATACCCAGAAAGCGAGAACACTGATTCACGTGGTAAGATTTCAGAGTCCGACGAAGCCGAGTCGGTTGCTGAACTTGTTCGGATCTTTTCAATCTGGTCCATTTTGAAGAGGCGGAGGAGATGGATCAAGGAATGAAAGAGTTGAGTTAAGGAGAGGGGGAGGTGCGAATGTTCAAGAGGAAAGAGCGAGGGCAGGAAAGAGCGAATAGGGGGGGTCGCCAGGTCGCCGTGTCGTGGTAATGCGGCCTAATGCCTGGTAAGGCTATTACAGTAAACCCCCGATAGTACAGTGGTGTCTGATAAGTATTTAACCTCCGGTACATTGGGGGCCTATGACCCACTTTAATACTGCCGGACAGAAACCTCGGGAATTCGAATTCATCCAATAGTTGGTGACGTGCGAGTTTCAATTAGCTGATAAAGTAAGCGGTCTAGATAGCGGTCAAAAGTAAAAGTGGGGACCTATGTACCGGAGGTTAAATACTTATCAAACACCACTGTAGGTAGGTAGACATTTTGATCAGATCATATGCCACGAGCCACTGGAGAGAGCCAGGGATATATCAAAATGTGTATACAAGTAGGTAAACATAACCTGGTTGTTGGGTGAGAATAGGTGTGTTCCATTTCGTATTGTTATCTGACCAATGATTGTTCTTCGAGCTACCTGATCTTAAGAATCAGCCATTAATGCTTTCAGCTTTCTTCCGGCTTTGTGGTGGTCTTTGCCACCGAAAGCAGTATTGCCCCTTCTCTAGTGCAATGCGTCTTGAACGCCCACCCGTTTGCCAAACAGTTTCTCCTTCCTCTGTCCAACCTAGCTCAAAGGGCACACTGTAGTCTGGAGGGGTTGGGAGATCCGGCCATGTAAGCCGCTTGGGTGCATTGAGATGTTGCTCTGTGGCTTTCTCCGTTCTCGACGCTATCCATTCATCCAGAAAGTTGCGGAACTTTGAAACATCCGAGTCTAGTTCGCGGCGACAAGTCCATTCAATATTCTGTACCATATCTGTATTTCGCTCCCAGTGAGGAATGCTTGTGGGATGTGTATCATTCGTGATGATCTCGTGTAGTGTAAAGACAACACCGGACACATCGTCTCGACCATCCATTAGACCTTCCTTCCCATTGGCGGCCCAATCAAAATCAAAGAGAATAATCTTGTCTGTGTCGGGGTCAATAAGCAAATTGCGTGGTGCAATGTCTTGGTGCATAATCCCTAATTCTAGGTTCAGAAAATCCACCAGTTGAGTAAGCTGCTGTAGCCATTCAAATCGGAATGGTCTTTTTGGATCATCGGCTAGCATTCCGCCTGGGATGTACTTCGTTGTGAACCCAATCACTCGAGATTCCACGTCCTCGAGAACAATGCGGTCGAACAGTATAAGATTAGGATGTGGCGGCAGCTTGCTGAGCAGATTCGTCTCCTTCCAGGACATCTTTAGCCTTCGAGGCTTGTCTAAAGGGTTGAATTTGAATGCAACCCTCTGATCATTATATGACACAAGATCGACACCTGGTCCAAGGCGATCAAGCTCTCGAAGTTGAGAGAAGTGGACGGTAGGGCAATCTGCGAGTGATGGACAGAGTGATAAGGGGAGATATCCAGAAAGCCTGTATCATCTTTTTCCGGTCTGTCGAAACTCCAGTGAGAAGCCCGTCATCGTCGACTGTAATTGCACGAACCTCCGGGGAAAGATAATCGGCAAATTGAGCAAGGATCGAGGTCTCAACGTCTTCTTGGGGTGGAAACAGCTTGGCAGTTCCTTTGACTTTGATCAATCGCAGCTGATCCCAGTCCCAGACGTTGCAGTGAGTTTGGGTTGCTGGGTTTTCCCTCGGGCCAAAATAGCCCTGGCCCTCCGAGAGTAATCTGTCTTGCGGGTCAATCATGGTGAAATCAATATTTGGATATTCGTGCGTGGATGGTTCTCAGTGGTACAGTACTGCGAAGGGGGTTTAAGGGGCTTGTTATTCCCACTACCCCTGCAGGTGCCTGGTGACTACAGTTCTCGACTGCCACCAATAAAAACCACTCGATCAACTCTCCAACAAGAACATGAACATGAACCTTGGGTGGAGACTCTCTCGCTCATTCTGCCAGCTCATGATTCGACGAAATCAGTCTAATCAGACACTCTCGCGCCTTCCATTCACACCAAAGATCTGCCATCACAATGCCTTTGAGTCGCATCCATTTCGATGCCTTTATACCATGGCTGACTCGTCATATCTACAAGTGGAAGATATATACCATCCTGGGGTAGATGTCGAAGACTTCGAGAACTATGTGCCCGGTGGATACCACCCAACCCTTATCGGAGATACCTTCTGTAGTGGCCGCTACACCGTTGTTCACAAGCTCGGTTTTGGTGGATATTCAACAATTTGGCTAGCCTGGGATCAGCAACGCCGGTGCTACGTATCGCTAAAGATACTGACTGCGAGTGAATCGCCAGATAGTCACGAGGGGGAAATCCTGCATCACCTTAAGAGGGGTGACCATACTCATTCTGGGAAGCAATTCATTGCCTCGCTACTGGACCAATTCTCGTTTCACGGCCCAAACGGACATCATCGGTGCTTGGTTGGAGAGCCTGCTGGCAGTAATATTGCCGAGTCCAAGGAGAACAGCACAAACTTCATGTTTCCACTGGACGCTGCAAGATCCGCTGCCGCCCAGCTCCTCTTAGGGTTGTCTTACTTGCATGCAAACGACGTATGCCACGGAGGTGAGGATAATCAGGCTCTGCATATCTGTTTACTGATCCCACGTCCTAATCGCACGCAGATCTCCATTTGCGCAACTTTCTCTTACGCATGCCGCACTTTGACGATCTAAGCACATCTGAGCTATACAAGCGCTTCGGTAAACCCGTTGAGGTTCCTATCAGGCGAGTGGATGGAAAGCCCGGTGGACCCCACGCGCCGCCGCATGCCATCTATTCCATGAATTTGAGCATGCCTGCTAACGAGATGGATAATCCGGAAATCATCATCTCGGACTACGGAACGTCCTTTATTGTGGCAGACACACCCATACCGACTCTCCATACCCCGGCTCTCTACTCTCCACCAGAAGACTTACTCAACGAACCCATCATCCATCCCACCGCAGCTGATATATGGACCCTAGGTGTCAACATGTACGAGGTCTTAGGCGAGCGTCCACTCTTCGAAACATTTTCCTGGGACCGAGATGATATTATCGGCGAAATGATCAATACGCTGGGCCGACCGCCCGTGAGATGGTGGAACTCTTGGCTTAAACGTTCCGAATTCTTCAAGGAGGATGGGTCATGGGTCGATGACTTCCGCCGTATCAGCACCCCAGTCTTCCGACGTCTACCCCAGCGCCTCTGGGAGATGGGCCGTGGTGAGACAGCGCAGACGTGTGAATGGGACGTTGCAGGTGGAGAACTACGTGCGTTGGAGGACTTCCTCAGAGCTATGATGACGTTTGAACCGGCGGAACGACCTACAGCGGACCAACTCCTGGGGTATGAGTATATGGTGAAGTGGGCATTGCCCGCGTGGGAGCGGCAGAAAAGGCAGAAGAGCAGAATAGTGCCCAGCCTGTAGATGAGCACTAGGCTGCCCGCGCCCATGTAGACAGGAAGAAGGGCCGACGGATATGCTTTGAACTAACCTCATGGTTGTTGAGATATAAAATCGCATTTACTATGGGTTTTGGGGGGGGGGGGGGGGGGGGGGTGGTCAGCTCGGTGGGTTGGCCAGCTCGGTGGTGAACTACGTTTACTATAGTATCATTAGTTACGCGGCCCCGTTCCTCAGAAAGCAACTCGTTCTATATGATGGTTTCCCACGTTCCTCGCCCGGCCTGTGGACTTCTCGTGGTGTTGTGTCGACGGGCTGGTTTCCATCCCTTTGAGAGTGTCTCGGCGCGGGCGCGCTCTTTTTTCTTTATTCAGTGCCAGGGTCCTGTCGACGGTCTGGATGTGCCAGTCGTTTCTGGCGCTAACCATGCCTTGTCGGGCATTGCTGGCTGGTCTGAGTCGACCTCCGTACCAGACTTCCCCCCCATAGAGGAGGGTTGGCATCACGCAGGTGATAATCGCCCTTCTCAGTGATGAGGCCGGAGGGCCGTGTGCGGTTCTCCCCAGGTTGCGGATGTGATTTGCTACAGCCCGGGCTTTCTTGGCGCGGATCGAGACATGTCTCTTCCACGTCATCTTCCGGTCGAACCACATTCCTAACCATCTAACCGCTGCCTGCTCTTTGCCCAGCGCCTGTGGCGGGTGGATAGTGAGACCTTCCTCGATCTCGGCTGAGGGGGGCGTCTTGTCCTCTCCGTCTCGAGAAGTGCATGATCCCGAACTTCTCAGGAGCGAACACAATCTTATTGCGCGCGCCCCATCCTGTGACTCGCCTGACGCCCTCCGCTGCAAGTCGAGTGGGCTCCTCTAGGGTGCCGGCTATCTTGAAGGTATTTAGGTCATCAGCGTATCCGATCCTCTGCTCATGCTCATGGAAGATCGGTTTGGCGTCTTCGCCCATCTTGTCCCAAAAGGCTTCCTCCTGTACTGATGAGTGATGACCTAAATACCTTCAAGGTAGCCACCCTAGAGGAGTCCACTGGACTTTGCAAGTTTGCAGCGGAGGACGTTAGGCGGATCACAATATGGGGCGCGCGCAAATGTCGTCATAGCTGATAATACCGGAGCTCGCGCCTTCCCAAATATGAAGGCACTGTATTGTTGATGTTTCTCGTCCGTAAGGTAGACGCTTAAGTCAGAGGCGCAAGCCTGGTTGAGATCTTACCTCAGTGCGGGAGTCCTGGTGCCCGGGCTCAGCCGTCCACCTGAAAAAGGCGGTGGGTTTTGGCCATTCACCGCCCGCGGCGTCCAGCGATGCTGACTGGTCCTTAGATCAGGAACCGATCTGATCAGGTCTAGCGTGTTAAAAGTCTGGCAAAAATTTTGGATCATGTGATAAGCTCTGAGGGGACGTCATGCATAGGATCTGACTAAGGCTGCCGATAATAACAAAGTAGCATCTTCTGCCTGGAACAACGCCTCTTTCTTCGCCTAGTTGCGAGATTCCAACCATGTATATCCTCGAGGTAAGTCAATTTGACTGATTTATCGTTACCTTTCCATGGTGATAATGTTTATCTGCGTGAACACGTTGCTAATGTCCATCCTTCTCCAGCAATTGGCGCGCCTGCTCGACAGGCCGCTCTTCCCCTGGAAGAACGTGCTCGTGGGCTTCTCACTGGGCCAGTTCGTCCTTGAGGGCTTCCTCTCACTTCGTCAGTACAAGTTTCTGCAACGGACAAAGCCTCCCCAAGTCCTCGAAGGGGAGGTTACTCAGAAGGTGTTCGATCAAAGTCAGGTATGATCAATAACTGCCCATTCTCTCTCGTGCAGAAGCTTATTGAGGGTTTAATACAGGCATACGGTCGCGCTAAGGCCAAGTTCGGCTTCGTTTCTGGTCTCTACGGTCAAATCCAAAACCTCGCATTCATCTACGGTGATGTCCTGCCCAAGATTTGGGGCCTCAGCGGCCTCGTATTGGCACGTTACCTTCCTGGTCGTTTCCAGGGCGAAATCTGTCAAACATTGGTATTCTTCTTCGGTTTCAACATTATAAGCACTATCCTCTCGCTGCCCGTCTCGTACTACAACACGTTTGTGCTCGAAGAGAAATTCGGCTTCAACAAGCAGACGGTCAAGCTTTGGGTCACGGATATGCTCAAGGGTCAGATGCTTGGAATTGTTTTGGGAGCTCCTATCATCACTGCTGTCCTCAAGATCGTCCAGAAGTTCGACAATTCTTTCTTCTACTACCTCTGGCTCTTCGGAGTCTTCCTTCAGGTCTTCGCCATTACAATCTACCCTATTGCTATCCTGCCATTGTTCAACAAGCTCTCGCCCCTTCAACCCGGTGAACTCAAGACTGGTGTCGAAGACCTGGCCAAGAGACTCAGCTTCCCTCTCTCTGAGTTGCACGTTATTGACGGCAGCAAGCGCAGCGCCCACAGCAATGCTTACTTCTACGGGTTGCCATGGAAGAAGCACATTGTAATCTACGATACCCTGATTGAAAAGACCGAGCCCGAGGAGGTTGTCGCTGTGCTGGGCCACGAGCTCGGCCACTGGAGCCTTAGCCACACCACCAAGCTGTTCGGCATTGCTCAGGTACGAATTTTCTGGGTTGCCCTTGGTTATGAATTAGCACTAATCATTTGGTTTAGGCCCACATGTTCTACATCTTCGCTCTCTTCTCTGTCTTTGTCAACAACAAGTCGCTGTACCAGTCCTTTGGATTCATCAAGGAGCAGCCCATCATGATTGGTTTCCTGCTCTTCTCCGATGCTCTGGCTCCCATGGATGCTATCGTGAAACTTCTCATGAACATCCTCAGCCGGAAGTTCGAATTCGAGGCTGGTATGTTCCCAATAAGGCTCCCGTGTACCTTCAACGATACTAATGTTTTTCGTACAGATGAATTTGCCCAGAACCTCGGTTACTCAGACAAGCTTGCTTCTTCGCTCTTGAAGCTCCAGATCCAGAATCTGAGCACCATGGATGCTGACCCGATCTATGCTAGCTACCACTACTCTCACCCCATTCTTACTGAGCGGCTCGCTGCGCTTGGCTGGAAGGGTGGCAAGGTAACTAGCAGCAAGGAGGAGGACAGTGAAAAGCCCATCAAGGCCGCGGACCGCGAGCTGTAAAGTAGATTCTTGCCATATCTGCGATTTTCGAGCCTTTTTGGTTCTGAGCTTTGTACGGCAAGACAGCTGGACTGACTATACCCAGCGGTGGAGATGTTCCATGATCCATAGTATTGATTGAATTATAGCAATTCGTCTAAGCTCTAAACCTCACTGTTTGTGCAATGAAATGCAAATTGTACTTTTGTACGTCCAAAACCAGACCCAGCCCAGAGTAAACCTTCAGATCGAAATAATGAAAGAAGCAAAGAAGACTCCAACCCAATGCAGCAACGCCCACAACCATATATATTCCACACACTCAATCAGACTCCTCAGCCTTCGCCCTCGCCTTCTCCTTCTTCTCCGCCAACCTCCTCTCCTTCTTCTTCCGCTTACGCTCCTCCTTATCAAGCCCAGCCTCCTGCTCCGCAAACGCCTCCGCCTCAGTCTCAAACTCCGCATCATTCATAACGAGATCATCGCCATCCTCCAGCTGCTCCTGATTGTTGCTCGGCACAATTCCGGCAGCAACATCCAGGTACTCCTCTCCAGGATTCTGCTTCGCGACAGTCAAGTCGCGGCCGAGGACCTCGCCGGCAAGACCTGCTTGCACGCGCTTCAGGTTGTGCAGTATCAGGTTCGGTGCTGCGGCGGTTGTGCGCGAGACGGGGCCATGCTCGCTGATGCTGGCGTTGGGTTGCAGTGATGGGTCTGTTGCGGCGCGGTCCAGATAGGCGGCTAGGAATTCTTGCGCGGCGGATTGGCTGATTGTTTGTGTGTTTTGAATTGTGACCGGGGGCAGGGCTTGGGGGCCTTGGGTTGCCATTTTGGTGGAATTGGTATTGTTCGGGTTTGGTGGAATTGGGATTGCGGTCGAAGATAAGGTGGCCCGGTGGTAGGATTGAGAGAGTTGGAATCAAAGGATCTCCTGAGTTCAGTGTAGTTGCGACCAAGAGAGAGAGACAGAGAGAGAAGTGTATGGGCGATATTCAGTCGCATCTCGAGATCAAAAAAGTTCGGAGACGCTAGGCCCGATCGGGTAGGTCGACTTTACGCTGCAACTGTACTTCTCATGTTGATAG
This sequence comes from Penicillium bovifimosum, assembly GCF_028826915.1. NCBI lineage: Eukaryota > Fungi > Ascomycota > Eurotiomycetes > Eurotiales > Aspergillaceae > Penicillium > Penicillium bovifimosum. The sequence goes on from NW_026622711.1 coordinate 3,320,765, forward strand.
CTCCCAGAAATTGTAGATAGTTAGAAGATTGTAAATTCAACAATTGACACAATTCCACCTCTTCTAACCCTCCCCAAGTATAGTGCACGTCGTAACAAAACACCCATCTCAACGCGGGTCCGTGCTTCGGCGGCTCCGCGCTTAATTTTCTGTCCGACGCCCGCGTCTTGTCCTCCAAGCCCTCAACTCGAGCCCTCCAAGTCCAACAAAGCCTCCCACCTGAACCTCAATCGCCCTACAATAAATCGCAGGGTCCTCAAAAATGTTCTGTCTCCGCTCCAGGGCCATTCCCTCAGCCGTCCGGGCCACCACATCGGCCATGCGAACTCCGTTGAACAGGTACGCAAAGTCCCAACCCAGACCCCAGAACTCATTCCAGCTTCGAAACCAACCAAACCGGACTGCTGCTGACCCTGACTAGATTTGCCCGAATTCCGCAACTACCAAGCACACAGTCCACACCCTCATCCCGCTCCTTCTCCCTCCTCTCCACGCCAACCCGCTTCCAACCCTCGCAAACACTCGGCGCCCGCTTTCCCACGCCAACCGCATCCGCCTTCTCGCCGCTGTCATCACTCCTCTCCCGGGGTTCTGCTCCTGCTCCGCAGCAGACCCGCTCGTTCTCGGCCAGTGCTTCTCTCGGCGTGCGCCGCGTGACGTTCCGGCCCTCACGACGGGTGCAGAAGCGTCGCCATGGGTACCTGGCGCGCAAGAAGGATAGGAATGGGCGTAAGACTCTTATTCGGAGGACGTTGAAGGGGCGGAAGGAGTTGAGTTGGTGATTTTCGTTCTCGAGCCTGACCTGTGAAGGGTTGGGGAAGCGCGGGATTATCACCGAAGTGGAGGGTATGGGTTGCATGGAACTGGAACTCATATTGTGCTACGGGCGGTTATAGGAAGAAAGATTGAAGGGGGCAATTACCGAGAGTCCATTCTTGGGGACATAGTTCTTCGAGGATGGGTTCCGGGTTCAGTCAAGATGGTGTCTTGTCTGGCGTGTACCATATTTACCTCCCCTGGGAGGATGTGTGTGATTACATTTCATATAACTAGTGTGAATTTTAAAGCTTTGTTTGGTTCATTTATGAGCTTGGTGTTTCTACATTTGGGAAAATTATAGGTGCAGCGCATTCGTAGCAAGTAATAGAGTAGATTCACTGTCGAGGCTATGTAGAGGTCACACTTCCCGTCCTTTATGTGATCTACTTTGCTATATTCATGTACAGACCTTTAGTTCATCAGTCATATCACTCTTCGTCACTCTCATCGTCATCATCCTCGGATCCGGTCTCATAGTCCTCGTCATCATCTTCATCTTCATCGTCCTCTTCCTCATCGCCGACCTTCAGACCATAGTCATCCTCGAATTCCTTGAGGGGCTGGACTGTGGGAGTGAAACCGCAAGCCTCGAAGCCCTGCTTGATGGTCTGATTGTAGACAATTAGCAATCGATGCCTGAAAAATAAAAGATAAGAAAAGCCAACTCACCTCTTCCAACACAGTTGCACAGGTGACAACCAAGTTCGCCTTCTTCGGATCGAACATGGGCAAGATGATATCACGCAGAGCACCCCTGATCTGGTCAGTGGTGATAGCGCGCACATTCTTGAGCATCTTCTCCTTGTAGTCGCTGGGCAAGTTGCGCACGACCTGGCGGATGAAACTGCCCTGAGCAGCACCGGCGGCAGTCATCTGCTCATTAGCGAAGTTGACCACGATGCTGCTGATAGCGCCCTCGAGCATCAACGGATCGAAAGGCGTAACACCGTTCAGATAGTTCTCAACGATCAGCTTGCTAGACTCGAACGCCTTGTGGGCGTTCGGGGACCGGTACACGTCGAAGTTGACAAAGCCAGTGTCGATGTTGTAGCTGAAGTTGGTGCCGTATGCCAGACCGGTGCCGCGGACGGCAACCCAGAGGGGACCCTCAACGGCGTTCATGTATGAGATTGCGACTAGCAGCGCGGGAAGCTCGGGAGCATCGTACGAGTCCAGACCACGGCCGGTGGCGTAGGCGAAGGACGAGTCGATAGTCGGCATGGGGACAATGTATGACTTGCCGCCAATGTTCTTGCCGGCATCGCTCAGTCGAGCGCGTCGGTTGGTGATCGGCCGCAACTCAGTGCTGGTGCCGAGAGTCTCGGCGAAGGGCTTCCAGGCCGAGACTGGGTTTTGGAGCTTCTCGATATCGGCAATGACGATTACACGGACGTTGTCGGGCTGGAATAGCGAATTGCGAATCTCCTCCATGCGGTTCACGACTTTCTCGGGGCTCTCGGCGAGCAGACGCTTGACGCGCTTGAGATAGCGAGCCTTGACCAAGGTGGAACGAGCGCGGACAATCGACTCCTCTGCGTAGTGAACCATCACATGCACGGCAGCAAGCATGTCGTCGCCGCTGCGTTTGGAGTCAGGCACGTCGGCCAAGAGACGGGAGTTGATCGCCTTTAGTCTCTCCACGTCGAAGACAGACTTCCAGCACAGCTCCTGCAGCCAGGCGATGGCGTTCTCGTACTTCTCCAGCTCAACCTGGAAAGAGACACGGAGCATCTCCGAGTTTCCAAGACCGCGAGCAGTCTCCATCGAGTATCCCACGGTATCCCGCTCTAATTCCACAACAACCTGCTCAAAGTCGATTGTCTTGCCATCGCGCTGCACCGGAATGTTGAAGAACGCTTCGGTGTAGATGGACAGCAATGGACGCAGCTGGACAGGCACAGCATCAGCTGAGATGAGAACGGAAAGCTGGACAAAGCTACTGGGGATATGCTCGAAGTGGATGAAAAGGGACTGGTCAAGCTTGTCGGCATCGACAACAGTTTGAATCTTGTTGTCGGGGCGTCCAGCCTTCAGGGCAGCACCTGAACGAGCGGTGGCGGTCTCCATAAAGTGGATGGACTCGGTGCCGGGGATAGCGAACCGTTCTAGCAGCTCCTGTGGGATCTCCTTGTCGTTCTCTGCCTTGGTCCTTTCGAGCTTGTCGGCAAGCTCCTTCAGGCCCTTCTCGCCAAGACGCTCCTTCTGCGCAGCAGCCCGAGCCTCTTCATCCTTTTTCAAGGTCTCAGACATCTTCCTGGACGGGACACCCAAGATAGTGACGTGGGCTGCATCGGAAATCCATTTCTTCATGAAAGCACGCCATTGGTCCTCAGACCAGGTCTCAAGGACTTCATATTCCTTCAGAGTTGCGACGTCCATCAGAGTCGAGCCATCGCGCTTCCCGAAGAGGAAATCAGAGATAACGTACTCTGCGAAGGAGGAGGCAGAACTCTCGGTGGAGAACTTCCAGGTCCGGCGCTGACGGGCAATGCACTCCTTCAAATATTGCATGTCTAGTGCCTTGGCCATCGCATCTTGGAGAATTTCGAAGAATCTCTTCTCAACCTGCTGCAACTTCTCGGTCTCGACGCTGGTCAAAGTGAAACGAACCTCCATACTGGGGTGGTCTTCAGTTGCGTAGTAGACGGCACTGGCAAGCTGTTCCTTCTCTACAATGATGTTCTCTAGCAGGGCTGCAGATGAACCGGCCAGATACAAGAGAGACACATTAAGAGCCCCGGCTATGACACAGTAAGTTTTTGACCTCGCAAATTAGTGAACAGAAACTCACATAGGATAGGATCTGTGCAGTCAGGTCCCATGAATCGAATTTCGATTTCACCGAATGATTCATCCTCCTCAGGGAACTCAACTGTCTGAATCGCCGATTCTGTCAAGTAGGCAGCCTGCTTGGAATCCACCCAAGGTCTCTTGAAGGGTGCGTCTGGGCTAGGAATGACATCTAAGATTGTATCTTCGAATTTATCCAAGATCTCTAACATGTTGTTCTGGTCGACTTCGCCGGTAATGATCAAGCACAAGTTCTTGGGCTGGTACATCTCACGGTGGAACTCGCGAATGCGCTCCGCGGGCAGTTTACGAAGCTGCTCCATCATACCTCCTGTCTCATAGCGGAAGCCTATACCGGGCGCGTACATCAGTCGCCGGGCGGCCAGATCGATCAGCTCGGCGGCATTGTTTTGCACACCCTGCATTTCAGAGTACACGACACCGGCATCGTTTCCAGAGCCGTCAATGTGGTGGACTTCAGTGTAGCAGCCTTCGTCAGTCAAAGTTGGCGCAATCACATGCTCCAAGTAGACTGGCAGAATGCGAGCAAAGCCTTCCCAGCCTGCAGTATCCAGTGTATACGCAGTGTGATCAGTTGCTGTCCAAGCATTGGTACTGGAGTATACACGGGTAGCTAGCTTGTCCAAAAAGCCCTTATAGCGGTAGTTGCGAGAACCCATGAAGCACAAGTGCTCTAGAGTGTGAGGAGCACCCGAATCATCGTGAATTTCGGTTGCAAGAACAAAGTAACCATTCACCTTAGGACCTGGCTGGTCGATGATGACCACTCTCATGCCAGTGCGCTGTGATTCATACTGAGTGAACTCGCTCGGCGAGTAATCAGGCTTGAACTGCTGGAGCAGTTTGAAGTGACTGTTCTGCACTGAAGGCGACATATTGATCAATGGGGCAGAAGACCCAGTGAAGAAATTTCGCCGGAAGTTTGACAGTCTGGGCGAATTGCATTAGCGATTCTCGTCTCTCAGGTAGTAGGCATTGGATACGATTGTAAGCACGTTCATCGAGCACTCTGATATCAAGTACAACCACGAATTGGAAGAGACTCGGATATCGATCAGGCCCAGTATAAGCTCGAAGAGACCAAAAACAACAGCAAAAAAGAAAGGGTCTTCATCCGAATGATGTCGAAGGATGTATCCAGCTGGCTCGCATGTCGCCAAGGAAAAGTGACAACGGTGGGGGAGGGCAGAGTTTTGGGAGATAGAGGGCTGATGCCCCTCCATAGACGAGAAAACGTTTCACCGTCACGCTCTTGACTTACAGAGAAGTGTATTTTGCCCGACTCAGGCTTGGGAGAATTCGAGGCACGGTGAGTCTTGATAAAAGGTGTTGGACCCAGGCGGAGTGTCCAAGGTCGGGGGACCCAGTTCTCTTACAAAGCGACGGACGATTCCAAGGTTGAAAGAAGTTATAGAACAAAGGAACTTAGGAAAATATTTATCTCATCGAACCAGTCACATTCAAGGATTATCAGGATATTAGGATATTGTAGGACTTTTTACTTTCTAAAGATTTACACAGTAGAGATCTTGAGGCATACACCACGTGGGGCGGTGACGCCTAAAGTCACGGGTTGTTGACAGCTCTACCTTCCCTTCTTCATCAACATCCGCTCCGAGGCTCGTGTTCCCTGTTTGACAATTTGTGCTTCAGTCAAGCTGGAGACGTTTGTGCGATGGCAGGAACTACTGGAGACGAGCAGCTATGCCAGGCGGTGCTAGGCTTCGTCGCTGAAGGCACGTATCCTGAGGACAATGTAGTTGCCGGCAAGTTCCCCGCAACTGCTCTCGCTAGGGAATTGGAGCTTATCTCGAAGGCGCGTATTCAGGTGGAGGTATGTAATTCCAATGCCTGACTCACGGCACGTTTACTGTTACTGACTTTAGTGCTTCTGTGTACGGACAGAATGAGATCAGCTCCCTGAGTCGCGAGAACACCTTCGATGCCGACGACTGGATTATTCAAGCGAAGCAACTGCACGCTGATATTGAGCGCTCGAGATTGACCGCGCGAGAAATTGTCGCGCAGCATGAGCAGACCGGACCTCTGCAGGCGAAGGTTGAAGATGCCAGGGCAAAAGTTGATTTGGTTGAAACAGAGATTGCTTTCAACCAGGCCGTAGCAGACACACTGGAAGAGGTGCAACGACTTTGCCAGGAGCTAGAGATTGGACGAACTGCCCTCAAAAATGGCCAGATTACCACCGCCATTGAACAATTGGAGTCCACCGACGCGGCTATTGGAAAGGATGCGTTCTTCACCAATACGAATGTGATGAGTATACTCGCTGACGAGGTGTCACGGCTGCGAGGTGAGATCGTGGATGCGCTCCGTTTGCGCTGGGCGGATCAATTGAAGGTTGATTCTCAACAAGGCGAATTCCGGGTTTCCAGTGCAGATGCAGATTCTCTCGAGAGCACCATCACGTCCCTCGCCCGACTCGATATATTCGCATCTGCCAATGAGAAACTCCAAAAGGACTTGTTGTCGGTGATTGTCAATCCAATCCTGCTACCTTACCCTCCGGGGACTAGGGCAAGCCATGGGGTAGTTGTCACGGACACAGGCATTCGCATTAAGCCTGAGGCCTCAGAGACGACTGCTGAAGAGACATTGGATCGTCTATCTAGTGTTCTGGGCTACTTGCGGCAAAATCTCCCGTCGTCGGTATCTGTAACTCTCTGTGAATCCTTCATTCCAACAATCTCCTCGAAAGCGATATCAGAGTGGCTGTCTTCTGCCATCCCCACTGATCTAGATGGACTCGCCGATTTCGAAGGCATTCTGGACCATGTTCTACAGTTCACGAAGCAGATAGACTCTTGGGGCTGGACTGGCCAAGAAGAACTCGTTTCCTGGGTCAACCAAGCCCCGCGGCTGTGGTTGACTCGGCGTAGAGTCGACTCGCTCGATAGCGTTCGCAAAGTTCTTGCTGCCAGCCAGGGGACAACGAAACAGGTCGAACGAATCGAAAAGGAAAAGGTCTCTCAGGCTGACGGCGCTCTTTTGGAAAATGTCGTCCAGGATGACTGGGACGCAAACTGGGATGAAAATGAAGAAGACACGTCTGAGAAAACAACGAAACATGATGAAGAGGAGGACGTCAGTGCGTGGGGTCTTGATGACGAGGATACTGAGGAGACTTCAGATCAGGCCAAACCAGATGAACCTCCTTCTATGGAAGAAGACGATGCCGATGACGCCTGGGGTTGGGGTGATGATGATGAAGATGACAAAGGGCTCGATAAGACGCCCTCACAACCCCACAGCACGACAACAGCAAACGAAGCCGGCAAAAAGAGCTTAGTTGGATCTGCATCACCCAAAGAGGTCACACTAAAAGAAGTGTTTACCATCACCGACATCCCCGAGTCAGTTCTCAGAATTGTGCAGCAGCAAATCACCGATTCAAAGGATATCTCACAGCCTGCGTAAGCCCTCCTACCACAGCTTTTGTGTGCGTCAAACTAACGAGAGCCCAGACATGCCAAATCCCGTGTCGCTTCTTCTGGTGCTGGTCTTCTTGCATTACCAACCTTAATCTTGGCTATGTTTAAGGCTACATCATCGACATTCTACACGCTGAAGCTGAACTCAGGGCAGATGTACCTGTACAATGATAGTTTGTACCTTGCCGATGAGCTTCGGAAATTAATGGAGGAACACGAATTCTCGAGACTTCAGTCTGATGTGGATGCTCTGGAAAGATTTGGCAAACTTGCGTACAGCAAAGAGATGCAGACACAACGCACGATAGTTACCGATCTGCTGGATGGGGCCCAGGGATTCGTACAGTGCTCTGAGCAGCCATTCCAATCGGATTGTGAGACATCTGTAAGCGTCACAGTGGACCGGATCCGCGATGTTTACAAGGAATGGCAGCCTATACTGTCTCACTCTGCGCTGCTGCAGTCCGTCGGATCTCTCTTGTCCACAGTGATCAATAAAGTGGTCATCGATGTCGAGGATCTAGGTGACATTTCGGAGGATCAGTCCCGGCAACTGGTCTCCTTCTGCAACCAAATCTCTAAATTGGAGGACCTCTTTGCGCCCGAGGCGGGTGGCCCTGAGGCAATGCCCGTCACCGCTATATATGTTCCTAACTGGCTCCGTTTCCAGTATCTGGTCAACATCCTTGAGAGCTCTCTCGCTGATATCAAATTCCTTTGGCTCGAAGGCGAACTGGGCTTGGAGTTCTCTGCTGAAGAAGTGATTGACCTGATCGAGGCCTTGTTTGCAGAGTCTGATCACCGGCGACGTGCTATTTCAGAGATTCGAAGAGCGGCTAGAAGGTAGACCTTATGTATATATTAGAATCATGATTTATCCAGAGAAAGCCCGAAGAACCTGCAATCAGTATTCATGCATGTAAACAGTGTGGAACCATCTCCGCGCTCTGCGCAAGTGTGCCGCACGGGTCACCGTATTTTTTCCTCACCCGCCGAAAATGCGACAGCCACCAAGAAAAGATTCCATCTGCAACATCGGAAACAATTAGAACTCGATTCTACAATGAGTGACGATCTGATGACTGCTGCCGCAGAGTCTGCGCAGAGGCAGGTTCGAGTGCAGCTTACCAGCCAACAGGAAGATATTGCTCTACCTGAAAGCACCGGCCCAATTCTCGTTCCTACTGGTAAGAGACCGATTGTCGATCACAAGAATTTGGTAGCATCAGAACCTGACTTTGATTTCAACCAGGTCTCCGACGTTATGCTCTGTCCACACTAGTGAACAACCTGCTCTCAAACGAAAAGCCCATTCCGTTCGAGTTTTTGATCAATGGAACGTTCTTGAAGACTTCGATTGATGAATACCTGGTCTCCAACGGCATCTCTGCTGAGACGACGCTCGAGATTGAGTATGTTCGGGCCTTGATTCCGCCTCTGCACATCGCCTCATTCCAGCACGATGACTGGGTTAGCGCGACAGACGTCCTTTCTAGTACTTCATCTGCTGCATCCTGGGCATCAGGTGCGACTTTCACCAAGGGCCAGGAAAGAATCCTATCAGGAAGTTATGATGGTCTACTTCGGATCTGGAACATGTCATCTGAGACTATTGCGACCTCCCCTGCCGCCGCCGACGGAGGCCACACTGCGTCCATCAGAGCCGCCAAGTTTGTTTCCCCGAACCAGATCGCATCGGCTGGTCTTGATCGCACGGTCCGTCTGTGGAAGTATACCGAGGGTGAGGGTGGCTTTGCTGGAAAGATTTCTCCCCAGTTGGAGTTGTACGGTCACAAGGGTGGCATTGAGTCACTAGCAGTTCATGCCAAGTCCAACCGTCTGTTGACTGGTTCCGCAGACCACACTGTTGGATACTGGTCGACCAAGAAGGCCGATGCCCCGGCAGCACCGGAAAACTTGCTCCCATCCAGCAATGCTCGGAACACAAAGCGCCGAAAGTTGAACACATCAGTCAGCACGCCACAGCGTGGTCCTTTGGCCCTTCTTTCGGCCCACACAGCACCCGTCTCCGCCGCTATCTTCGATGGAAAGGATGCTACTGTTGGTTACTCTGCCTCATGGGACCACTCGTTGCGGACCTGGGATTTGGTCACTAGCGCTTTGGTCGACACTCGCACCACATCACACTCGCTCCTCTCCCTCGAACACCTGCCCGAGCTCAGCCTTTTGGCTGCTGGTACTGCCGCCCGCCACATTACTCTGATTGACCCCCGTGCATCTGCTACGACCGTGGCTGCCATGACTCTCCGTGGTCACACTAATGCTGTTGTCAGCTTGGCTCGTGACCCCCACAGCACATATGGTCTCATCAGTGGTAGCCACGATGGTACGTGCAGAATCTGGGACATTCGATCCACCAAGACCGACAAGGAAGGTGTTGTTGGTGAGAGTGTCTACTCGATTACTCGCAAGAGCCTCGAGGAGGAGGGCAAGTCGGATAGCAAGCGGGTCGGAGGTGAAGGTGTGAAGGTCTTCAGTGTGTGCTGGGACAAGACGGTGGGCATTGTCAGCGCTGGTGAGGATAAGAGTATTCAAATCAACCGTGGTGAAGGCGTACTGTCTTCAAAGGCATAAGTGCACATATGGGCCTGGCGTTTAACACTTGGTTGAGGGCAAAAGTTTAGACTTACATATTGTTTCCCCCTTTACTATCTATTCTATCTTCACGTACTATTATTTTCTTTTGACTCTGAATTGGATATACACCAAAGATTCAATTAAGTGTCGCTACGAAGTCGCTATTTAGTCTTTTGCTTAAACCGTCCATTCACCCTAGGTTTTGTGTCTAGCCTATAATACATCCGCAGTCCCATTCACATACAAGCTGGCATATATCGAGTGCCAGGAATCAAGAAAACGCCAAATCCATGCCTCTCACAAAACTGTGAGACAATCCCATAAATAATAGCAATAGTCCAACATGATACCACCAAGTTTATAGCCTGCGCTCCATGCGGTTCAGCTTGACAGGAGTTTTGATCTGTTGGAGTTTCGTTAGCGGCGAACTGCCATAGAACCCCAAGAGCAGCGAAAGCCGACATAACAAGGAAGCACAAGGAGAAAAAGAATACCCACCTGAGTGCGAGTCCGCTGTCCCCTCACAGGCAAGCCCAGCGCATGACGTCGGCCGCGATAAGTTCCAGTCTCCTTCATACGCTTGATATCATTCAGAACCTCTCTGCGCAAGTCGTTCTCGATTTTCATCTCCGATAGCACGGCTGTGAGGTCAAGGACCTGCTTGTTGGCGAGCTCGCCGACGCGGCAGGTCGGGTGGATGTTGAAGCGGGACATGAGGCGAGCCGAGGTGTTGTTGCCGATTCCGAAGAATGTCTCGAGGGATTTCTGTTGCCCAGATTGCTTGTTAGTCGAGGATCAATTAGTTCAAGGCATCGAGGTTGCGGGCGCAACCGTGAGGGTTCGGCTTGCCTTGAGCAGGTTCCGCTCGGGAAAGTTAACACCCAGGATGAAAACCTGTCGGAGAATCGTTAGTCGAGGAGCTCTGCAGATATGGATTCCATAGCAACAATGGCTATCATACCATTTTGGATTGTGTTGGCTGGCTAGTGTCTTGACAATTGAATGGAGCCGTTACTTTGGCTCTCGTTGACTCCGGGAGATTTCCTCCGTTAACGTTTTTCCGTGGTTGATTTATGCCTGACTTTTCTGGCATTAACCCGTCCCTTCTCCGCACGCCATTGTTTGCAAGCTGGCCTTCTTCCCCTCTCAATTGCTTCATCTTCACTTTTCACTGTATCCTTCTAGAACAGTGTCAATTGGCAATCATGTTTTTCAAGAATCTTTTCTTGTCTCTTTTCTTGGTCTTTGCCGCCGGTTTTGCGCTGGTCCAAGCTGAGGAAGCTAACCAGCCTCGTGGTCCCAAGATCACTAGCAAGGTGATTAAAACTAAAACAATGGCTATGAGATGTAGGCGGTGCTGATTGGGTTGTGACAGGTCTACTTCGACATTCAGCATGGTGATCAGCCTCTTGGTCGCATTGTAATGGGCTTGTACGGCAAGACCGTCCCCGAGGTTCGTAGAGCTATATCCTCATCGAATCAATTGAGGATCATCGCTGACATCTTTCGGTGTATAGACCGCTGAGAACTTCCGGTATGGCTTACCAGCTGAGTCGATATGTCCAACGTTTATTCCGACATGCTGACCTTCCCACCTCCAGCGCTCTGGCTACTGGCGAGAAGGGCTTTGGTTACCAGGACTCGACATTCCACCGTGTTATCAAAGATTTCATGATCCAGGGTGGTGATTTCACCAAGGGCGATGGTTCGTGAACCTCGAAGCCGGTTAGTTGCATCACTAAACCTGTACAGGTACTGGCGGAAAATCGATCTACGGCAACAAGTTCAAGGATGAGAACTTCAAGCTGCGCCACACCAAGAAGGGCCTACTGAGTAAGGAGATCAACTCGTCTTGGTCTAAATTTCACATGTATCTGACCGTCTGTAGGCATGGCCAATGCCGGCAAGGATACCAACGGCTCCCAGTTCTTCATCACCACCGCTATCACCTCGTTCGTATCCACTGTTGCATCCATTATTCAGTACCATGCCTGACTGACATTATGTAGATGGCTGGATGGCCGCCACGTCGTGTTCGGCGAGGTCCTTGAGGGCTACGAGGTTGTTGACAAGATCCAGAACGTCCCCAAGGGCTCCGGCGACAGGCCCAAGCAGGCTGTCAAGATCGTCAAGAGTGGCGAGCTTGAAGTAGACTCCGAGACCGAGGACAAAGGTAGCCGCGATGAGCTCTAGACAGGTGACTGTCTGTGCGACGTCCTTTTGCTACCGGTCGGAAGTGACTGATCATGTTGGAAGCTTAAGAACTCGCCCAAGAGCCGAGTGTCACGAATGAGGCTCTCATGGCCGCTACACCATCCTACTTCATGCAGCAGGCCATTATTTTCTTCGTTTTGGTTGCTGTGGTAGGTGTTTTGATTCGCCGTCGACGAGGCCAGCAGCAAGAACAGCAAGAGAAAGGACAGTATGGTGCGTAAGTGATGTATTTAGATCAACTACAATCTGTCTATTTATGGGGCGGTTTTCATATCGACTTGAATTCTACCCATGGTCGATGACTCCTATCATCATTAGTTGGCAGATCATGTAAATCAGTCACGTAGGTGGTGATATTGGTGGAGCCTCGATACAACGCACTGGCCTGGAAGATCGTCCTCTAACTTCTAGTTAAGGGCCAGTGAGGTCACTCGCCTCTTCTTTTAGTCATCCAGGTGCTGGGCAGACCGCCTACGGACAACTGGCGAATAGAAATTTCTTCAGTGGCGTAGATACCTAATTGGTACCTGTGGGGATAGGCATATCACATACAAAATCAAAGTCGCTTGAAGGTACCGCCTCCGGCCACACAGCGCCGCAACTCCAACTTTTGTTGCCTCCTTCCCACAGTCTTCATCCACTCTTCTCTCTTGACTTAACCCCCCATCATCCCTTTTTTCCACTCATCTCTCTCTCTCTCTCTTTTCTTCTTTCTGCTTTAGAGCTTTTAGATTCGGGAGATTTGCATTTTCCATCCTCTCTGTGGTTTTCTCGTGCTTTATTGTCCACTCGATCTTTTTTTCTTATCGAGTGAAACAGAAAAGCAACTTCGTCTTTTCACAGTCTCTCCCTTGACCTTAAAAAAAGGTATTGTATCCATCGACTTCTCCTCCCTCTCCCTCTCTCTTTCTCTTTCTCTTTCCCTCTCTTCCCCCAAGCATCTTCTCCAGATATCTTGGGCCTTATCTACCAACGAAACTTTTTCGGTGAATAAGGCAAATCTATCTGCATATCGTTCACTTTGGTCTATCGTGCAGCTTCTAACTCTACGTGGAATTAGAAATTTTCTTCAAAACCAACCGCAAAGATGGCCGACGGTTTGCAAATGGGAAACCTTTCCCTCAACGAGTCTCAGCACGCCCCCCAGGGTAACGCCCCTGTTGGCCGTGCCGCATACATTCCTCCTCACCTTCGCCAGCGCGGCCCCGGCCCCGCCCCCAGTGGTGATGCCGATGCTGCTCCCTCCGGACCTGGCTTCGGTGGTCCTCGGTATGACCCCAAAAACACTGGATCTCGCATCAAGCACCAACTGACCTCACCTTGTTCGTTTAGTGGTGGCAACTGGGCTAACGCTAACGCTCCCAACTTCAGCCCTCGTGGCCCCGCAACCGGTATGACCAGCTGGACTCCCGACGGACAACTCCGACCCTTCAATCCCAAAGCTTACGGATACCCAGGATCTTCTCACAGCGGTGGTTACAGTGGTGGTGGCTCTCAGCAAGCTCGTGGCTCAGGTGATGGCCAGTGGCGTGACGGCAAGCACATTCCCGGACCCGCCAATGCTCGCGTTGAGCGCGAACTCTTTGGTGTTCCCAACGATCCTTCCAAGCAACAGACTGGAATCAACTTCGGCAACTACGATGACATTCCCGTTGAAGCCTCCGGAAATGACGTCCCCGAGCCCGTTACCCAATTCACCAACCCCCCTCTGGATGACCACCTGATTGCCAACATCAAGCTCGCCAGCTATATCATTCCTACTCCTGTCCAGAAGTACTCGGTTCCCATTGTGATGAACGGCCGTGATCTTATGGCTTGTGCCCAGACCGGTTCCGGAAAGACTGGTGGTTTCCTCTTCCCTATTCTTTCTCAGGCCTTCCAGAACGGTCCCTCGGCCGCCCCTGCCCAGGGTGGTGCCGGTGGTGGTCAGTTCTACGGCCGCCAACGCAAGGCTTACCCCACTTCCCTCATCCTTGCTCCCACGCGTGAGTTGGTCTCGCAGATTTTCGACGAGGCCCGCAAGTTCGCTTACCGCTCATGGGTCCGCCCTTGTGTCGTGTACGGTGGTGCCGACATTGGCTCCCAGCTTCGCCAAATCGAGCGCGGCTGTGATCTTCTCGTTGCCACCCCTGGTCGTCTTGTGGATCTGATTGAGCGTGGCCGTATTTCCCTGGCTAACATCAAGTACCTCGTTCTCGACGAGGCTGATCGCATGCTGGACATGGGTTTCGAGCCCCAAATTCGTCGCATTGTCGAGGGTGAGGATATGCCCACTGTCGATAACCGTCAAACCCTCATGTTCTCCGCCACCTTCCCCCGCGACATTCAGATGCTTGCACGTGACTTCCTCAAGGACTACATCTTCTTGTCCGTTGGCCGTGTCGGAAGTACTTCGGAGAACATCACTCAAAGAGTTGAATATGTCGAAGATGCTGACAAGCGCTCCGTTCTGCTCGATATTCTCCACACCCATGGCAGCACCGGTCTTACTCTGATTTTCGTTGAGACCAAGCGTATGGCCGATTCGCTCTCCGACTTCCTCATCAACCAGCGTTTCCCTGCTACTGCTATTCACGGTGATCGCACTCAGCGTGAGCGTGAGCGTGCTCTGGAGCTTTTCCGTAACGGCCGCTGCCCCATCCTGGTTGCCACTGCCGTTGCTGCCCGTGGTCTTGATATCCCTAACGTCACTCACGTCATCAACTACGATCTCCCCACTGACATTGATGACTACGTCCACCGCATTGGTCGTACCGGTCGTGCCGGTAACACCGGTATCGCCACTGCTTTCTTCAACCGCGGCAACCGCGGTGTCGTTCGCGACTTGCTTGAGCTCCTGAAGGAGGCCCACCAGGACGTTCCCTCTTTCCTGGAGAGCATTGCCCGCGAAGGTAGCGGATTTGGTGGTGGTGGCCGTGGCCGTGGTGGTGGTGGTCGTGGTCGTGGCGCTGCTGCCACCCGTGATGTTCGTCGCACCCCTGGTGGCATGGGCATGGGCGGTGGTTTCGGCGGCTCTGGCTACGGTGGCGCTGCTGCTCCCTCTTACGGTGGCGGCTATGGTGGTGCTGCTGCTGCTCCCTCCTACGGCGGTGGTGGCGGTTACGGCAACCCCTCCGGTGCCTCCGGTCCCTCTTCTTGGTGGTAAATCAGTCGTGGTCTTTTGACGAGGCCCCCGGGTCTGATTGGCTCCCTTGCTCTATTTCCTTTGTCTTCGACGGATACGATCAGATTGAGTCCCTGAGTTCTTTTTACCCTTTGCTGTCTCTCAGGGACGGCTTTGTCATGACTGCCACGACTTTCCTATGCTTGTTTTAGATTCATCGTTTCCCGTTTGTGTTATTCTTTAATCTGTTTCCCCGTGTTGTTCCTCTCTGGCCTCATCGCTGTTCTATCCTCGGCTTTCCAGTATTGCCTTGCATAGACACGAGGCCTTCGCGCAGTTCGGCTCTCTTCCCTTGCTTCCGGAGTTGCTGCTTTTTTCTTCGGGCAATGTGTGGTCGAATCTGCATGAACATCATAGATTGCGTTGTCCTTTTTTCATTTTTTCCTATGTCCGCTCTCGTCAGATACCCCTTATGTTCGAGCGTCCCCGCCGGGGATACGTTCGAGTGACGCGCGTGCGCCGAGCAGTGAATGGTGACTTTTCATCATCTCGAAAAGTTCTCATTTTATTTGCATCTTCTTCGGTGTTGTTATGGCTGCATTCATCATATGCAGCATAGACTTTTTACAGCGTCGGTATCTTATGGCGGACATTTCTTTCTGTTTGCTGCCCTCGTGCGTTCTGCGGTCGATTTTGAGAAAAAAGCTTTCTTTCTCCGGTTCTTTTTTTCGAACACCGATCATCTCGCCGTTGCTCGTCACGGTGAGCTGGTGGTTCTCGGAACAAAAATGGTATTCTTTGCATTCTATATGGCGTTGGCTTGACCTGCAACCGCATGTCCTGTGCTTTCGGGTCCGTGGAGGCTGATTGTTTTCGAATGGGAGCATTCCGCTTCAATTTCCTTGTCTGTTCTGATCATTTTTTTCGGACCTCGAAGGATTGTCGCCGCCGCACAATGAATGAATGCATATACTTACGGATTTCTCGCATGGGTTCGATTTGGGAGGGAAAAAGTTATGAACCAAAAAGGACCTTAAGATATTCACGAGAAGGAAAGTCATATCCAATGCAATTATCCATAAAACATTATCATTATCACTCCGAGTAGTGTAGATTGGTTGGATAGAAGGCGACAATGCACGTAACTACGGAGCAGTAGATAACTTTAGGTACGAGGATAGGTACCTAGCTTATTGAAGTACACAGTAGTTAATGATACGTATTATACTTGACTTGCAATTTGATTCATCCATTTCATCAATACCGATTTATCCAATTTATCCTCTTCAGTGTCATCCTGGGATGCGTGGCATTAGCGGATATATTAAACGCGTGTAGGCTCTACGATACGGGTAGATATCACACAGCTATACCCTCATGGGCTCGGCATTGCTTTCTTCCTCAATTTTCCGCTTTGAACCTCGTTTTCCCTTGTTCCTTCTTACTTGGCAACTTCTCACCCCTGCTCATTTCCTTCTCTCATTATTCGTTCTGTCTCAGTTCTTTTGCTCTACTTCTTCTTGACTCTTTATAGGCCCGCGCCTCCTAGGGGGCAACCTCATTAATCTCAACTTGCGATTCTCCGTCAAAATCTGCGACGTGCCTTCGCTTCCACTACCACCCTCCATAATGGCTGATGTGGAAAACAGCATGGTGGACGAGTCATTTGCGGCATCCGAAGCTGCGGACGACCAGTCTCACGGCCTAACCGCCAGCGCAACTGTCGGTACAAGGCGGCAGGCAAACGGTACAATTGGCTCAGTCTACTCGGGCAACAAGATTCGACACCTGAAGAAAGAGGACGGCATTCCTCTTTGGCGCAAAGATATCCAGTACCAATTCCTGAAGCTGGTCTTTGAGGACAAGACACCTGTTTTCACGCGATACCCCGATGGACAAAAGGGAATGGACTTTGCGGATCTGTACATCGATGCAATGGCCCGGAGCAGCAAGACCAGCAAGATCCTGAAGGATAAGCTGCAGAACGACAAACCTGCAGCTATCAATATGGCCATGGTCTGTTTGCTGGTCAATTTCGGTCGCATGAACACTACTCTGAACTGTATGCCCTGCAGCTCTTTCATACCATCTCTCCCTATCATACTAAGTGCTAACCATCCTGTTTCTAGTCTTCCCCGAGATGCGTGCCCAACTTCGGACCTATCACTCAATTCCCTCACTACAAGCGCACCAGGATTCCAATGCCTACAAGCAGTTGCAGGATGCTCCCCGCCTCAAGTCCATTCTAAAGGGTGCTTCAGAAGATGTCGACCAGCCGAATACGTTGGAAAAAATAAAGCGACAAAGCATACCCAGAACCAACCCGGTGAACTTGATTTTCGTTCTAGCGCAATACGCCCCCAAAGTGTCGGAGACACACTTCTTTCCTCCTCGAGACTTCTTCGATCTCGTTATGCGATCCACACTCAGCAGTCAAAGCCGCGCAAGGGCATTCCTCTGGCTGATGTGGTGGTACTTGGAGAGTGATTTCACTCGAGAGGCTGCACTGAACAATCCATTCGGCCCGGGTCTGGAGGGCGAGGGTGCCGAGGGCTTACCTCTGAAAGTGCCGGCTTTTGATATTCTAACCGAGGAACAAGCCACTGAGGAGAACGTGGATACGCCCGAGGAACAGGAGTACGGAGAGTCCAAAAGACTAGAACGCAAGCGTATGTGTGCCTGAGTTCTGGTTATATTGATGATGAATTTGGCTGACAGCGGGTGTAGGAATCTTGGAAGAAGAGGAACCACTGCCGCGCATTCCCAAGCGGCCCAAGAAAGGTAAGCTCGAGTGTTCTGGAATTTTGTTGTTCATACGTGCCATCAGAACGCTAACATTGTTCAACTGCAGAATACGGCTTTGACGAAGACTCATTCGCAGGGGACTACTCTGGTATGGGTGGCCGTGGCTCTGCTATGTCCACCCCTCTTCACCCCTCTGCCAAGCGGAGCCTGGATGACGACGAAGATGATCTGACACCGGGTAATTCTCGTCCGCGCCCCAAGCAAGCCAAACGAGAATCATCAATCAACGGAGTGGGCCAACAGCGACTCATCTTGAAAACCAGGATGGAGCATACTCCTGATGCCTCACCCGCTCCCGGCTCCAACCACCCTGTCATGAACCGTTTTATCGCCGAGCCTTCACTTTCTTCGGCGCCTTCTATGCGTCGGCTACGGCCACTCACGCAGCACCAGATTGCCGTTGAGCAAAATCGTCGGCAGCGGATTGACTATCTTCTTGCCAAACGTAAATCTAACGCATACCGCGTTCTCCGGGCGAAAAGGGAGAGCGAGATTCCGTTCGCCCGCTACGGTCGCTTGCTTCAAGGTTTGCCCGAGGGTTACGACACAGATGATGAAGATATCTCATGGGGCAAGGGTGGTCTCTTCTCGAACCCAGAGGAAGAGGACGACTTTGGAGAGTGTGCAAGTTTCTACCTCTCTGTAGTGCGCAAAGCCGCACGCAGACTCGATCGCTGGGATTACACAGAAGCCAATGGCCCCAAGAAAGATCGCAAGAGGGAGCGCGAAGAGCGACACCAAGCCAAAGCGGCCCTGGAAGCCGAAATGCGAACCTCCAACAACCGATCTCGTCCCCGTTCTCGCCCCAGTGCTGCTGCCAAGCGCAAGTCTGCAGGTGTCACGGGCACTCCCAGCACGGCCAGGAAAGCCACGGCAACTCAAGCCAAGGTCAGCCACAATCATCCTGAGAGCCATGGAGCGGGGGCCTCAGCTATGGGTACCCCAAGCTGGGGTGCAGAGCACGGACCCGATGACTACATTGAAGGAGAGCTAGACGAGCTTGACCGTGAACTCCTTGGCGAAGGTTCTGGTGACGACGATGAAGGAGGTGCCCAAGGAGAGTTTTCTGACGACCAAGAGGAAGAAGATGAAGCGGACGAAAATTCCTCCGCCTACGACGGTGCTAATGGTTATGCACGACATGAACCCTCGTCGCCTGCCCCGAGGGGTCCAGTTGATCAGCGCGGGGAAGGCTATGGAGACATGATGGAAGACTAATAGGCTCGGCGTTTCTCTTTTTCTTATGTTTCTCTTCTCAAAATATGGTGTATCATGATCTACTTTGCTCTTCTTTTTACATTTGTCTCCCTATTCCCAAGCCCTGGAGTCGCCTTTTCTTGTTCTCGGACATGGCTGTGGTTTGTATTTCAATTTCTCAATTTCTCAACTTCACTTTCCATTCGGTCTGTACCTTTGGACATAAGTGGGCTAGAGAGGTCCGGCCCCCCGCCTCTCTGGTGGATTGCATGATCGTGGACATTTTGATGCCAGCTGTGGACTACGGACTGCATGTGATAATGCCCCCCTCTTTTCCTCTTTCTTCTTCTTCTTCTCATAGCTCTGGATCGTCATTTCTAGTATGTACACCTGGACAATCTTCCAATATCATTACATGACATCAGTCAAGTCAACACCGAAGGGCTCAGAGAAAATCGGATCAGCGTACGGAGTACGAAGTACAAGTCACGGCACAGACCCCGAGTGGATACGGCAAACGGGACGGAGCGGAAATTTGTTGAGACCAGTTGTTGCGTATTAGTAGAGAGCTAAATCCCCTGCACATCTGGAGGGCTCTCTGCATATTTTCATTGAGGGATCACACTATTGCTGACCCAATTGATACCGAGGGAAGTTTATATTTTGCCGTGTTATTATTTGGTAGGCGTCATATCCCGCCCTCCGCCCTAATCTCTCCCCGGCCTCCTTTTCATATCTCCCACATTTTCACTTCTGACGTGTTTTCTCTCAGAGGGTACAACATTAGTACACAATACAGCAGATTCTCGAAACAATCTTTAGACGCGTGAGATATCCGATCAAGTCTGGGTCTACGCCCACAATCAAGAGCTCCGGATTTTCACTCAGGTCCGAAGAACCACGAGTTCAACATATAATCAAAGCTTCACCCCCACCTCTACCCATCATGGCCGAACAGCCTCGCATCTTGCGCCCGCGCCCGAGACGACCATTCGAGGTAACGCCCGCCTCCACGGAGTCCTCTGGCCCCCCAACGCCCGCCGAGTCAACGAGCACCGAGTTCCTAAACCCGCATGCACCGGACACAGCTTCGAACTCGACCAGCGTGAGCCGCACGGGATCAGTGATGAATCTGACCTCATCGACGCTGTACGGGATCTACTCGCCGACGGCATTTGACGGGCTCCGAGACGAGTCCAGCCCGTGGGGCACGGAGGCGAACAGCCCGGCCTCAGAGTTCCCGCCCGAGCCATCGCAGCGCGAAGCAGAGAAATCAGCCATCGAGCCACGGCGGATGGCCCTACGGAGGAGTCGGTCTCGATTGAGTCAGGGGCTGTTCCGTGGCGTGATCTTGCCCCAGGCGTTGAGCAGTGTACTGCTATTTGGCTTTGGAGTTGCTTACGGAGTGATTACCGTTCATCTTCATGAGAACCACTGGATTACCCCCGTTAAGCTGGAGAATATCCATTACTACGACTCAGGGCAGTACTTGGGTTTCTGGGGATTGGCGGGAATTGCCTTGGGTAATCTGCTCCCTTGGCTGGATAACTGGCGCGAGGGTGAGCTTGAGCAGACTGAATTGAAGCATGCGGGTGGCAATGAGGAGGAGAGCGAGGAACGCACCCCGTCTTGGGTTGCTGTTGCTCGCAGTGTTGGAGCCTTTGTTGGAATTGCATTTGCTATGGTATGTTGCTAAATGCTAAATGCTTACTTCTTTCCCCTTTTCCTTTCCCTCTGGGACATCGCTGACTTTTCGCTTTTCCTCTTATAGCGGAGACTTCCATGGGAATCTACCACACAAGCATCACTTACCCTCGCCCTCGCCAATCCCGTTCTCTGGTACCTGATTGATCGCACTACAACTGGCTTTGTCCTGTCAACCGTAGTTGGGTTGGGCGGCATGGGAGTTGTGCTTGGTCTCAAGCCCGAACTTGTACCCGCATCGACAGGCCCGACATTTGGCAACAGTCTTCTGAATGGAACAGGGCTGGAGAATGCGCTGGGAGCAGGCATCACACAGGAGAGCATTGCGGTGCGGACTTGGGTCGCCAGTGTCATTTTCTGCGCCTGCGTCTGCTTCGGAAACGTGGGACGCCAGCTTGCCATTGGAGCCGGGGCCAGAGATGTTCTGAAGCCCTGAGGCACAAAAAGCGCCAGAGATTTCTCGTGTTTGTTGAATGACTCAAGGCTTCTCGACGGAATGAATGGCCTTATGTACACTGAAACTATTTAAGTCTAGTAATACAGCAATGTAATAGACATCAGCTCCGCTCCAAATTATCACCGCGTGAAATGACGGTCCAAGGGTTACGGAGAGTTGTACGGAGTGCTCCGTACAATTAGGCTTCTTGGAAGTACGATGTGGACTGATATATGTAAAATTCAATGATATTTGACTATTATATTGGGATGTAGAATCAATCATTGCAATCCCTACTACATGACCAGTGGTCAGCAGGCACTGCACCCAAGATCGACACCTTTGCCATTGGCACTTGGTCTCCATTCTCTATACGATTTCCGTACTTCATTAGACGAGTCTTCGTAGGAACGCTTTTTGAGCAGAATGTGAGTTTTGCGTTGTTCATGAAGAAGAAAAAAAGAAAGAGAAGATGCCGCCGCACAGAAAATCCTTTTATAATTGGTAGTCACGTGCCACGCTAAGTCTATTTTTCAAATTCTGGCTTTGTATTGGCTGGAGCTCAAAGTGCGGGGCAAGAGGTCATCACGTAATTAAGCTAGGCGGTTTCGAGCCCCTCCGCCGCAATCGGTCCGACCCCGCGGGTCATAATTCTTCTTCTTTTTCTTCTGTTCGTCATCTGTTACGCCCCTCTGCTTCTAGGTATGTTTTTGGACCTTTTATACATCAATTGGATCCAATTGTGTGTATTCAATTGTTAGACAGCAACGCTAACAGAATTAGTCGGATCCATCATGACTCAAAAGTCCGGTAGGTCGCTCTTGGCCTCCCTCATAGATCGAGCATTCCCCAGACTATGGGATTTTTTGGGGCAGCAATGCTAACTTTCTTATCCTTGGTCTTTGATAGCTATTATCTCCGTCTATGACAAGACTGGTCTGCTTGACCTGGCCAAGGGTCTGGTCAAGCAGGATGTCCGTCTTCTTGCGTCTGGCGGTACCGCTAAGATGATCCGTGAGGCCGGATTCCCTGTCGAGTGAGTAGCCCTTATCGTCAATGGTACAGCATTACAGACACTGACAATGGATTCTCAGGGATGTCTCCGCCATCACCCACGCCCCCGAGATGCTCGGTGGCCGTGTTAAGACCCTCCACCCCGCCGTGCACGGTGGTATCCTCGCCCGTGATATCGAGTCCGACCAGAACGATCTCGCTGAGCAGAAGATCTCCAAGGTCGACTACGTCGTTTGCAACCTGTACCCCTTCAAGGAGACCGTCGCCAAGGTCAATGTCACCATCGATGAGGCTGTGGAGGAGATCGATATCGGCGGTGTGACTCTGCTCCGCGCTGCGGCCAAGAACCACAAGCGTGTGACCATTCTGTCCGACCCCTCCGATTACCCGGAGTTCCTCAATGAGCTCGAGGCCGGCGAGATCACCGAGGCCAGCCGTAAGCAGTATGCTCTCAAGGCCTTCGAGCAGACTGCCGACTACGACTCCGCCATCTCCGGTTTCTTCCGCAAGGAGTACGCTGGCAGTGGTGTGCAGCAGCTCTCGCTCCGCTACGGTACCAACCCCCACCAGAAGCCCGCCTCTGCCCACATGGCTCAAGGCAAGCTGCCCTTCAAGGTCCTCAACGGATCTCCTGGCTACGTCAACCTGCTCGATGCTCTGAACGCCTGGCCCCTGGTTAAGGAGCTCAAGCAGGCTCTTGGCTTCCCCGCTGCTGCCAGCTTCAAGCACGTTTCCCCCGCTGGTGCTGCTATCGGTGTTCCTCTGAACGAGAAGGAGCGCAAGGTGTACATGGTGGATGACATCAAGGACATCGAGACCTCCGGCCTGGCTCAGGCTTACGCTCGTGCCCGTGGTGCTGACCGCATGTCCAGCTTCGGTGATATCTTGGCCCTCAGTGACGTCTGCGATGTCCCCACCGCCAAGATCATCTCGCGTGAGGTGTCCGACGGTGTCATCGCCGCTGGCTACGAACCCGAGGCTCTGGCCATTCTCTCCAAGAAGAAGGGCGGCAAGTACCTTGTCCTCCAGATGGACGAGGACTACACCCCCGCCCCCGAGGAGACCCGCACTCTGTACGGTGTCACCCTGAACCAGCACCGCAACGACGTCGTCATCTCCCCCAGCAAGACCTTCAACACCGTCATCACACCCAAGAACACCACCTCTCTCCCCGACTCTGCTCTCCGTGACATGACTGTTGCCACCATTGCCCTCAAGTACACCCAGTCCAACTCCGTCTGCTACGCTCTGAACGGTCAAATCATCGGTCTCGGTGCCGGCCAGCAGAGCCGTATCCACTGCACCCGTCTGGCCGGTGACAAGGCCGACAACTGGTGGATGCGCTTCCACGAGCGCGTCATCAACATCAAGTGGAAGCAGGGTACCAAGCGTGCTGACAAGTCCAACGCCATTGACCTGCTCTGCTCGGGCCAGACCCCCCGCACCGAGGCCGAGACGGCCGAGTACGAGCGTGTCTTCGAGGAGGTCCCCGCTCCCTTCACCTCGGAGGAGCGTGAGGCTTGGCTCGAGAAGCTCAGCGAGGTCGCTGTCTCCTCCGATGCTTTCGTAAGTTATCCTTTATCGCCGTTCTGTATCGGTAAATGCTAACCCGTTTCCTTAAGTTCCCCTTCATCGACAACGTCTTCCGCGCTGCCCGCTCAGGTGTCAAGTACATTGCCGCCCCCACTGGCAGCCAGAACGACACCCCCGTCTTTGAGACTGCCGAGAAGTTGGGTATTACCTTCGTCGAGCAGGGCATCCGTCTTTTCCACCACTAGATTGTTCTAGATGGTCATCGTCTTCGTCTTCTTTTTCCCTCCTCCCCCTATTCCCCGATTCCTCGTCCCACGTTAAAAAAAAAGATGCCATCCGTGTGCTTTCACTGTGATGAGTATTCGATATGATGATGATGTCAGCTTCTTGTTTATGATTTAGAAATCTATACATATATTCTTGTATTCCATTTTTTGCATGTAGGGTTGGTGATTGTACAGATGTTGGCCTTTTAGCCGCGATGGCTTGTTTCCACGTGGGACAACGTCTTATTTCGACTCGTTTCGTTGATGATCCCCCTCCCCCTCTCACTGGGTACCACTGGGTCAAGCCTCTCTTGCAAGCAGCTTTATGCCTATATATTCCTTGCCAAATTCGATCCCCTGGCTTCTCGCTTAAAGTCCAACTCTGCCGCCAGAATGAATCCATGGTTGCGGTGGATTCCTCCGTCGGAGCTCCGCTGTCGCGAGGGCGTGCTGATAGGACTAGCACCGGCCTCCTGCGATAACCAGCTGGGCCCTCAACACAAGAAAATTGGCAAACACCAAGCATTCACCAAGCAATGACCCACATATATTGGCAATATACACTTTCAAAAGATGCAGCAACTGCCGATTAAGCATCTGCAACAGTCAACTGCGCAACCGGACTAAATATTCCATACGGAAATATTCAATGTCCATCACCTCCCCGCCGCTAGAGATGTTGGGCTCTAGTGCCGGACTAAGTGCCGGGTTCGATATCTCAATCCTGCAGATACTACCCAGTACATCCAATCAGATTTGCCAGACTTGTTTGGTCTTTGATCCTCCATCTCGCATGGGAGATTAGGGTTGCAATCAAAACATCGCGTTTGCGTCCCCCGCATGTATATCAAGGGGGCCAGTCCCCTGCCCCTGGACGATGGCTAAAGATTAGCACCTCTCCATTCTTATTTCAAGATGTTGGTGCTTCAGGTCTGTGTTGCGCTGGCGATCGCGGCTCTTTCTGGGGCGGTCCCGGCTCCCGTGAAGCATGTTTTGCACGAGAAGCGTGATCAGCATGTTGACTGGGTCAAGGGTGAGCGCGTTAAGCGCGATTCCGTGCTGCCTGTGCGCATTGGTCTCACCCAGAACAATTTGGAGAAGGGTGAGGAGCTTCTCATGACTGTGTAAGTAGATGTGTATGCTTGTGAGTGGGTTTGCTGTTCGGTCAACTAATCGTTGCGTAGCTCTGACCCTACCTCGCCTAAGTATGGACAGTACTGGTCGGCAGAGGAGGTTCATGATATGTTTGCTCCCCCCAAGGAGTCTGTTGACTCTGTCCGTCAGTGGCTCGAGTCCTCGGGTATTGATAAGTCCCGGGTTGTGCACTCGGACAACAAGGGGTGGCTGGCCTTTGATGCCTATGCCCATGAAGTGGAGAAATTGTTCATGACTGAGTTCTACGAGCACGAGCATTCTCACACTGCCAGCTTGAAGATTGGTTGCGAAGAGTAAGAACCATACCACCTTGAAGTATTCCACCTGGCCTCTCGAATTGACGGAACCAGGTACCATGTCCCCGAGCACATCCAGCACCACATTGACTACATCACACCCGGAGTCAAGCTTAGCCCCATTGTGAAGAAGAGCACCAAGGCAAAGCGAGCGTCACACTTGGCCCATTCCAAGGGCGAAATTGCATCCGATATCTCCAAACCCAAGGTCGTTCCTCCCAAGGCTAAGGGACTGCCTGCAGAGCTCCAGAACTGTGGTTCTGACATGACCCCGGCCTGCATCAAGGCCTTGTACAAGATCCCTGATGCTACTAAGGCTAAGAAGGGTAACTCGCTCGGTCTCTACGAGCAGGGTGATTACTTTGCCAAGTCTGACCTTGACCTCTACTACAAGGATTATGCTCCTTGGATCCCGCAGGGCACCTACCCTATTCCCGCCTTGATCGATGGAGCCAACTACTCCGTGCCTGATTATAGCGCACTCAACAGCGGTGAATCGGATATTGACATTGACATGGCGTGAGTACAATGTCTTCATCCAGTTCTCCCTCTGACTTCGGCTAACGGCGCTAGTTATGCGCTTATCTACCCCCAGGAAGTGACTCTCTACCAGGTCGACGACCAGGTTTATGAGCCGGTCGAGGTTGCGACCACCAACTTGTTCAACACTTTCCTCGATGCCCTCGATGGTGTAAGTCGTGATTTCTCTACAAAAAAGTACATCAAGCTGACATCCTCAGTCTTACTGCACATACAGTGCCTATGGTGAAACAGGCAACAACCCGGACATCGACCCAGTCTATCCGAACCCAGACCCTGCTGGCTACAAAGGTAGAATACCCTGCGGTCCCTGCCAATAAGCCAAATATATCTGATAACTCACACCCCAACAGGCAAACTCCAATGTGGCGTCTACAAGCCAACAAACGTAATCAGCGCCTCCTACGGCCAAGCCGAAGCCGACCTCCCCGCCGCCTACACAAAACGCCAATGCAACGAGTTCCTCAAGCTAGGTCTGCAAGGCCACTCAATCCTCTTCGCCTCCGGCGACTACGGCGTCGCCTCCTTCCCAGGCGACGGCACCCCGAACGGCTGCCTCGGCCCCGAAGGCAAGATCTTCAACCCCCAGTACCCCTCCAACTGCCCCTACGTGACCTCCGTCGGCGGTACGATGCTCTACGAAGACCAGACCGTCCACGACGCCGAGAGCGTCATGCACGCCGACCTGGGCGGCACCGCGGCAAACTTCAGCAGCTCCGGCGGCTTCTCCAATTACTTCCCCCAGCCACTATACCAGAAGGCTGCTGTCGAAAAGTACTTCAAAAAGGCTAAGCTGAGCTACCCGCACTACTCGGGGATGAACGTCAATCTGAACACGACAAAGGGTCTTTTCAATCGCATTGGTCGCGCTTATCCTGATGTCGCGGCTAATGGCGCTATGTTCCCTGCGTATACGGGTGGGACTGTGCATCACTACTACGGTGCCAGCTTGGCGTCGCCGTTGTTTGCGTCTGTGCTAAACTTGGTATGTTGGATCCCTGGTGTACATCATTGGATAGGTTTGGGTACTGGTGCTAATGTGGCTTTTTTCCGTCGTAGATCAACGAGGAACGTCTTGCTAAGGGTAAGGGTCCGGTTGGATTCGTCAACCCTGTGCTTTATGCTCACCCGGAGGTGCTTAATGATATTACCAATGGTACCAATGTTGGTTGTGGATCTGAGGGATTCAGTGCTATTCCTGGGTAAGTGCGATATCTCCAAGTAGCGTAGGGGTGTTTTTTACTGACATATGATGCAGATGGGATCCTGCCACTGGATTGGGCACACCCAACTATCCTAAGCTGAAGAAACTGTTGCTGTCTTTGCCGTGAGATATGTATATAAGTACAGGCAACAGGTCATTGATCTGGTCTTCTATTTTGCCAACGAGGCATATGCTTAGGTTAAGACTACCTATCAGGTAGCCAGGAGCTCGAGGGAAAATATATGAGCAATATTTTGTGCAATTTCAAGCATCAACTATGACTATCGCGATATAGTGAGGCAGGGTCGTTGTTTCCCAATCAGACCGGACTTGGCCGTGCCTGCGAGTTGAACGCCAGGATGGTCACGGGCATGTATAGCACCAAGTATGGCCTTTCTGTGGCCTGTGAAGATGGGCAGGAATTCTCCCCGCCCAAAGTCAAGCATTGTGTCTAAACTACCACAAGAGACACCGCTCAGATAATAACCCAGAAAGAGCAATCAAAAGCTGCTCACACCTCTTTACCCAGGACCCGGATCAGAGCAAAGCAGTAAACACCCAAGCTCTCCCATCCCACCTGACCACAAAGCCCCCCCAGCTACCATCAAGATATCGAAATACCTTCTCAAGATGTTCCGCGGTGTAAGTATCATCTCTCCTCAACCCACCATCAACAACCTAACAAAATCCACCCAAACAGAAGCGGGAAACCCCCGTAAACGGCACTTCGGCCACCCACCCACCCACCACCCCAATCCAACCAAGCACCTACACTCTCTATCTAGAAGTCCACAACCGCAACGAGCTATCCCTCGGCGACAGCCGTCGCCGCCTCGGTTTCTCCGCCTACCACTGGACCATCCTGCTCTCCGACAAAGAAAACAAGCACTTCCACGTCTACGACGTAACCGACGGCTCCTCCCCGGACTGTGTAACCCGCGAGCCAAAGCCAGACCACGAGTGGACCTACCGCGCCAGGAACGACGTCGACCCGGACACCTGCGAGTCGCGCCTTGTTCGCATGACGATTGGCGAGGTCAGGGCTGGTCTTGGTCCAGAGATTATCAAGGGTTTGCTTCAATCTGTGCCGTTGCCGGTTAAGGGCGCTGTGCCGGAACAGAGCTGTGTTACTTGGACCAAGGTGGCGCTTTGTAAGCTTAGGGCTCATGGGTATGCGCGGTGGATTGGGGATGTTGAGATGCTTGTTGCTAGGGCTTTGGCGTATGCTGATTTGAGGTTGGCGGATCCGAAGGATTCGGTGGGTTTTATTGATTATCTTGGGAATCAGGTGTGAGGATCTTTATTGTTGGCTGTAGGCTAGCATCACTTAACACTGGCTGGGAGCGACTTGTCTTTTAATCCGTCTGGATATGTTCGATAGGTATTCGGGTTGATTGGCATATTATGTGACGCGGCGAGTGACGATGAACGACGCTACCATGATGCTTGATCTCCATTACAGATGGATGTTTATCAAGAAGGCAGTTGCATCTTTGAGTTATTTGACTTCCAGCCTAGTCAACCGTGCACCAGCTTGCTTGACGTAGAACTCATATTGAGCCTTGCAGAGGTGACCAGCCTAATCCCACGATCTATAAGTCAATAAGCCGATGATCAGATAACCAGCGATCTGCAGGTGGGCAATGCAACTTGACCGTTGACGAAGTCTATACTGTGTACAAGAATTTTGAACTTGGCGACGGACGAACTTTGGCCAAGAGCATCAAATCTTAAGACACAATCATGATGCAAAAAGTACTCTGTATCTCAATGGATATCGGAACGCATCAGTCTGTATCCAGTGTACGGATATACGGTCACGAAAGAAGCCGGAGTCTCGTCAGTCGTCACTCGTCACACCAGCCCCGTCACACGTGTCCGGGTGCCGGATACCCAGCATACCCGCATCCGCCCTATGCCTGCGGAACAATCACCAAGTCCTCCGGACTTCCCGATGTCCGCATAGCCTATGTATCAAGGAGTTTTCGCGGCGATCACCCGCGATAGCGATAGCGCTTGGATATGAGCATAGACACTTGCGGATGTGCATAAAGCACGGGATTCCACGGGTTATTTTCATGCTAGTACTGTAGTATTTTCATACAGTGGGTCGGAGACGGGTATCGGGGGTCGGAGATCAGTTACACCGACCACCCATGGATGGTACGAGCTTTACCTAAAGAGGTATGAAGCAGACCCCGGTTGGTGGCTCGGATAGACTTTGGTTTGGTCTTTGGTTCTTCGGCTTACGGCGATAACTTTGAGGCTACGTATCATTGATGATCACTTTCAGCCGCATCTAAGGCTGCACGTTAGAAGTATGAGTATGACCGTCTCATCTAATTGTTCTCTAGATCTCTGCACATTATCAATCCAAGCACTTACGGCATACATTTTCCACCTACCTCATCAACTACCTCTCTCCGGACCACGATCTATCTTCGATCCATTAGACCTCGGGAGCCAGATCACATGGCCGAGGGCCCGAAACAGATCTCTTGATGTCATACCCATCAACACGCAGTGGATCCCCAGGATATGATTGGACGATGATAGAGCTAAGTAAGCCATGGCGTTTATTACTCGATGATTTGCAATGAAGGTTCAAGGTTGATGTTTATATTCTTATCTCCGCGCAGTTCTTGAATTCGATTGTTCTGGCCTGCATCTGGGCTTCCATTACCTCGTAAGTTCCTGATGTGGCAATATGCGTATCCCGCACGGAGAACGAAGAACTAGATTGATTATCGACCATGGAAGATTGGAAAGAAGATTGCATGGAACCACTTTCGACCTTTAGATAAGGATCTAAATTCTACTTGTCATCAGCAGGTTCGGCAAAGACGGACCTCGGGAGTTAGCTTGAGACATTTGGTATTTCGTAGGGCTGGGACGGGGCTAAGTGGAGATTACAAGGGCAATTTTATGAACGGGAAAGCTCTGCGAACCACTTTAAAAATTTTCTTGCTCTCAGCCGCAGGGTTCTAAGTACCGGGGCCCGGGCTTGGCGCGGCGATAACCGCGCCTGACATAATCTTCTATGCCAAGGCTGTCATTCTCCTGAACAAACACTCGGATCATCAACAAGCCGGGGGTGGGGAGGGGGTTTCTGGTGTACTCTACCGTGTACTGCGTACATACAGTAACATCTTACATTATGCGCCCAAGGTATGCGCCTATGTCGCCAGCAAGGTGTCTATCAGAAACATGTGCTGTTGGACAGGATGAAACGGGAAAATGCACATACAACTACCATTCCACAGGTGAAACATAACGAGCCATTGGTGGATCCCATTGGTCCCCACATTGAATATGCTCTCAAGAGAGAGAGAACGAGAGAGTCTGACACTGCGCCCTGCAAGGAGGGTTAAATGAGGTCTGCGATGTGCGATGGATAGGCACCGGTGTACGGAATGAACTGCATCATACAGATGAAAATCATGATAAGCCACTAGGTTCTGACAGGGATTTGAAACTACGCTGCCTCATGGCCTCATGAGGGTCAGTGCATACCAATCAATAGTCTAATCGTGTTGGGCGTTCCCCACAACACAGCCTCCTTATGTATAGGTTCCTGGTCAATCTCAGAATTTCTGGGGAATGCTAGTCGGTCGCGATATACGATGGACGTTGTACGAAGTAATTCCTGCCAAGAAGCTGGGCACTGGTGATACAGGCGAGGGGGTAGGCAATTGGTGAAAGTGTTGAGGCTGCAGGATACCTTAGGTACCTTGTGTGCATGGATAGTAAGATTGCTCGCTATCTTGCTCAATATCATTCTGCTGACCAGCCAGCTCATGATTTACCCAGATAGCCCTTCTGCCGATGCGGATTGCGGAGATATGTACGGAGTAGTTAAGTTCATAATTGTCAGCTATCAACCACGGAAGCTATGCAATACGGAAGTAGTTTAGCATGAATGAGGTGATTTGATTGGCAATCATGATGGATTGGAAATCTAATCCACTGAGTAATCATCTTGCAATCCCGCAGATGGACCTTGGGAGCTGAGGAACCTTAAGTTATAATTGTCATCTACACTGGTAAAAGGCATTAAGCATATACGCAGTACGGAGCAGAGCATTCTAGAATGAAGGAATTAAGGAATTAAGGAAGTCAGTGGAAAGTAAGGAAAAGTTGAATAATCGGAGCTAAGAGTAGCCGACTATCCGATTCGGTATTTCGCTCCACACGGCACACACGGCGTATTGGTCATCGTTCCAGAGTTGTGACTCACTATGAGAACTACGGAGTATGAGACTGAATATTACACAGTACAATCTGCAGATCAAGAGGGAAAAGTAGGTCTGGCAAGAATCAATTGAATTGCAGGGATGTATCTTAACTACTCAAATTACATGCAGGCAGTACAAAATGTAGCGGTGAGATTAGGAAACCTTGAAAGCCTATGGGAAAAGCGGACAGTGCATTATTCAGTATTAGAAATACGATAATTACTCAAACTGGATGACTCGGGCTCGGCGATTCTCCATTTTATGTCCGGTGGAGCTCAAATCATCCGTAAAGTCCGGTTCGGGGCGATCGGATTAAAAACCAAAAACGAAAAAGAAAAAGGAAAAGCGAAAAAAATACAGAAGCCTGATCACATTAAATAAAGCTGTCTGCTCGCCGAGTTTTGATCTGATCTTCAATCTAGGATTCTCCAATATCCACCGTTACACTATCTTCCCCTTGGGAAATTAAGAAGACACCAAACCTGATCTATCATATCTCGACTATCTGTACAACAGGTTGATCCGATACCCTGCTCACGCCCTGTTATCCCTTTGGCCCTTTATCACCACACCGCCCCTCGGCGATCCACTGTGACTGGATGACGCCTAATTGAGTCACCAGCAAAGAGTCATACCCCGAAATCTTCAAAAAGATCTTCTAGCCCACCATGGACTGTCCTTCCACTACCTCCAAATCCCCCTCCTCTGAGTCCTCTGAGTCCTCTCCCTATTTCGACTCCCTCCTCCGGCGCCGCCAACAAAAGAAGATGAGCATCACACAAACATACTACCTCGCCCACACCGCCCGCAAGAAGCTCACTCGTGAAGCTTCGCGGGCTGACCACAATCTGCGCCTGCTCGTCGGCCACGCCAACCTCCTCGATTCACTGATGTTCGACCTCGCCGACGCCGAGCGTGAACAAGAACGTTGGTTCAACCAGACCGTCAAGGGAGCCACCAAGGCTTCCTCGTCCTCCCGCCAACACATTCAATGGGCCTCCACCGTGGTCGAAGAGCCCGAGGAAGACTGGGACGCGGAGGATGCGTCCGACATGGACTCCGACCTCAGTGACAGCGACGACTCCGACTTCGACGAGTCCGACTTCGTCATCAACACTCCCGTCCGCCGCCGCTCTCCCTCACCCGTGGCTCCCCACCACGAGAATGACCTGCTAGAGGAAGACGAGGGCGAAGACACAGATTCCGACTTTGAATACGACGATGAGGAAGACCTTGACGAGCTGAGCTTGACTCGCTCACCGTCGCGCCAGTCCCCGCCCGAGCTACTCTCTGATTCAGACGGCGAATCTGAAGACGAAGCAACGCCGCCATCTCCACCTCAGCCTACGCTGGAGGCGTTCAATGAAAAAGAGCCTACTACCACGGCGATTGCCTTGGCAGGCTCTGACCAACCCCATCTCTTTGAGCCAGGGTATTTTGATACACGAGAGCAGAGCATCATCGAGGCTTATTGAATGAGCCTCTCCTCCCACTATACATATCCACCTTGTTACGATTCCGACTATACCCTCTCACCTCCCCTCTCTGCCTTGTGTACCATCATCCAGCGATTATACTGTGATACCCTGATGCTTTCATGACGATGATTTTTCTATTTTGGTCCATGTTCTTAGAGCGCATCTACAAGCCTCTCATCTTTATTTTCCGGCGTTTCTTTTGGTCGGTCGCATATCCGACTCTCCATTTTGGATATTTCATATTCATTTTTCATATACTTACATACCCCTCTCATCTCTTGCTATCTGTGATAGCAACAAGCCAGTTCTCCCAAGAGGCCGAGACTGTGCATTGGAGCATTGATACACGAGGGAACAGACATACTGATCCCAACTGGAATGTACATACCCGAAACATGTGTCTTTCAATTCTCTGAAAAAATTCAAAATCAAAACAAAAATTCGAAATACATCCAATGCCTTATGTCGTACAGTAACCATAACTATGCTATCATACTCCGTACACAAATAATCTCCTGTGTAGAAAAAGAAAAACCGGCAGAATCCTCCATTGAACCCACCCCCACTTGCCAACGGCGCATGTGACCGGTCGATCCCGGGCCCCGAGCGCCAAATCAATCGAATGGAAGTGCAGGGGGCCAGCACGCGATCTTCTTCACCGCCGGATAACTGGTAGATAGATCAGAGCAAGATAGCGATCATCGCGGATATGGCGCTATGGAATTGATAGTCTGCTAAAGGGGGTTGACTAGTTCAATAATCAACATTTACTTTGTGATCGGGCAGTGTAAATAAAGTGGGAATAAAGTGGGTTATGAAAGAATTTTGCTGCCTTTTTTGGTTTTTTCTTCACTTCTGGTTCTTTTGGTGGGTGCCCGATCTACGCGCTAGTACGCTAGGTAAGGTACAAACGAGGCGGGATACGGATTGGGATTAGTGTTGGAAATCACTCGAGGGGCTGAGGGGTGTGAGTGAGTCAATGTGTGTGTGTGTGTCTTTCGGGTGTTTTCGTTGGTTGTTTACCCTTTTTATACGTTTGGAAATGGTTGGCTTCGTTGCTGGCTTTGTTCCTCCGATATGCCCCTATCTTCGCGTTGTGATCGGGACTCGGCATTGACACCTGACAGATTCTTGGCTCGGACCCTGAAAGATGCACAGTAGTTAGTCATCGATATGCATAAAATCGCATTCAAGACTTGGTGGGTCTGGTTTCTTTGAGGCTTGCTGTCGTTTGCGCATGGCTCGGTTCGTCCGGCGCCGGAGGCGCGCTTTGCCCGGTATCTTATTACAGATTGAGATCACATTGGTCAATGGTGTATGTTGGGTAGTTATGGGGTATTTCACTCGTTTTGTAGGTTTTGTTTCATGTTGATGTTGGATTCGAGTCTAGTCTCTTCATCTCTCGCGTGCTGTTGAATAAAACTTGTTTCTGCACCATTGCAGGGTTGCATCTGTTGATGTCATTGTAATTAGGGCTTTTGCGCAAATTGTACTGACATTAACTAGGTAAATCTAGTTCCATAACTAGTGACGCAGTAATACATAGCAGATACATTGGTTGACTTCGATTTCCTGTCCCTACTTCATAAAGTTAACATATAAAGACGTGCATACCGGGCGGGGTGACATTCTTAGTCACGAGGTGAAGAATTGAGCTCTCTCGGTGTGATTAGCACTGGAAGCCAATAAAACATCAGCCATTCTGTATTTCAAACAGCCATTTCCGTCAACCTACTGTAGATGACACCAATGAAGCTTTTGTATACAAATTAGGGCTATGTCAATCAGTGGATCGAACCTCCAAGGTTGGGCAGGTTCGGACAAACTGGGCTCCGCTATCGATAAGCAGTCACCGCCCTCACCAACTGCCCTAACCCCTCGCTGCATCCGTCATTCTCCAAACTCAAGCAACATGCCTCGTGACTATTAGCTTTACAAACTTGGAAGACTTCACTGCAGGAACTCCACTCAAAACATGCCATCAAATTCTTGCTTGGTTGTGGAATCTTCAACAACCCCATGACCGCTGATACCTACTAGCTATTGTCATTTACGTCAACACACGGCCAAGCAACATTAGCAGAATACGAAACGATTGCTTCTTGTTCATCCGGATTGTCATCACAACTTCACCTCGGAATGTCTGCTCCCACATCCCCCAAAGCCTCATTCGATATCGGGGAGCGACCCAAATGCAGAGATCATACGATTCCAGCTGCGGGGTCCGGCCACAACCGCAGCCTTTCCGGTGACGCAAAGCCAACAGAACGAAGTCCACATCGGAGATCAATCCAGTTTAGCGTCGGAGGATCCGAGGCCCTGCTACCTACTCGTTCGGCAAGCTTTAAGGAGAAGCGGCTCTCGTCGAGGGAACTGGAAGAAAAAGAAAGTGAACACAAAGCTGCCAAATTGAACCGAGGGCCGTCTCCCCCACCGCCGAAGTATGTATTTCCCAGGAAATTCCTCGCACGGGCGCATATTGATAATTTACAGGACTTATGAACGAGGCGTGTCTTTCGACACATTCGATAATTTCGACGCTACCGATTTCTCCCTCACTCTGAATTACAAACACAAGGGCTATCAGTCCACACGTCGCAGCAGGACCTTTTTATGCGGTACTGACCAGAACGATTATTCCGAATTCGCTCTCGAATGGCTCATTGACGAGCTGGTGGATGACGGGGATGAGATCGTCTGCCTTCGAGCAGTGGAGAAGGATTCGCGCATAGCCAGTGATGCCGGGATCGAGGAGAGGAAGTACCGCGAGGAGGCTGAGAAGCTGTTCGAACAAGTTATCCAGAAGAACAGCCATAATGAGAAGGCTATCAGCTTGGTCCTAGAACTTGCCGTCGGCAAGGTCGAGAGCATCATTCAACGCATGGTAAATCTTCCCCAGAAGTCCATTTGATGTCTCTTCTCAGTTTAACAATATTTTTCAAGATTCGTATATACCAGCCAGCAATGCTTATTGTCGGCACCCGAGGACGCAATATGAAAGGAGTGCACAGCCTGCTTCCTGGATCAGTCTCCAAATACTGCCTCCAGCAGTCCCCCATCCCCGTGATTGTCGTGCGCCCATCGCCAAAGCGCGAGAAGAAGAAGAAGAAGCGTCGCGCAGACCCAACGCGGCGCAGCTATAACCACATCTTAGAAATGAGCGAGCAGCGCGGTAGTCAGATTTTCGGCGCCAGTTCCAGCAACGACAGCAGTACCTCGAAACTGCCGGACGAGGAGGCTGCAGTGGCCGAGGCACTTGGTCTCCCTGCATCATACTCGAACGCGACCTCGCGTAGCTCGCTCTCTGTCTCGGATCGAAGTAGCATCAGCCACGATGATTCCGACGCCACCTACCCGGCCCGGAACTCGCTGAATGGGAAGAGTCCAACGCTCGGTAGCTCCGCGGAAAGCTCCCAAGAGAACATCGTTGCTGATGATGCGGCTCAGCCATATGCCTCGCGTTCGCAGGGTGGGGCTGCGGCTTCGCCTCCCCCATCCGACGATGACTCTTCGGATTCTGACTCCTCGTCGACTACGGAGGGCGAGAGACCCGACGCGCCAGATGAGTGCTCGGAACCACTCAAAAGCCCTATATCCATCCCCATGATCGAAGTGTCGGATGGACATGATACTCATGACACCACAACGAATCCCGAAAACCCTAGTGCACCTTGATGCATTCTGCCCTTCCTATCTACCCTTACTTTCTCGTGTTTCTCCATACATTACACATTACACCACCGAGGTTTTCTCGAAACTATTCACGATGCATACGAACCAATCATTTGAATTCCCACCTCATCGCCCACGGTGCGTCTGGCTTTGCGACTGTGCAACCTAGAAGCTAGGGATTACGATCACGTCGGTACCTTTCAGGGGTTGTCTGTTAAACCCACCTCGATACCCTGCTCGTTATTATCAGTCTCGGGTCTAGCGACATTGCTCTTTACGTCTACAGTGAATTCATATCTAATGATAGACATTGATTGCATGAAGTTCTACACAAGCCATAATCCAAGTCAGTCGAGTTATCAATAGGATGCTCCTTTCAAGTATGACTCTCATTCAAGTGTATCACATGTGAAGTGTATCTGTGCCTTTAAGATTCCCACCCCCTTCGGGTGTGTCTTGTACGTTGAGAACGAGTAATAGCCGACCAATCTGTGCCAGAAATCAACGAATCTGTGCTAGAAATCAACCAATCTGTGCCTGCAACCGATGAAGGCCACATATTCCACAAATTGGTCGATTTCAAGCACGGATTGGTCGGTTGTACGTAGCTTTGGGTGGTCGAGGGCGCACACCCTTTTTGACGTGATCGTAGAGGGTGCGGCGAGGGACGCGATATTCACGCGCAATCTTCTGGAAGTACACCCAGGTAGTGAACATAGCAGATAGGAAGAGAAGCAACAACTTTCACAAGAATGAATCCACATCATCGACAGGTGGTCACGTGGGTATCTGTGTCTTTCTGTTTGCCTTTCTAGTTTCTGCCCACCTACACCGTCCTGCTGTGGGCCACGGACGAACCGCCTCCCACATACAACACACCACATCGCCAAAGCTCCCACCACTACACTTTTGGAAGCAATATCTTCGACCAACCATGCCTGAAACTGACCAGTCTGCCTATTCTCGTGTGCTCGAGGCCTGCAAAACGGCCAAACGTGAGACAAAACCGAACCTCAGTAAAATTGCGCGTGAATATGGCGTCCCTCGCCGGACTCTCTACGATCACGTCAAAAAGGGTGTACGCCCTCGACCACCCAAAGCTAAAACCGATCAATCTGGGCCTGAAGTCGACCAGCCTGTGCCTGAAATCGACCTCGACCAACCTGCCGAATCGCGTATGATCGCCGCCTGTGAAGCGGCTAAACGCGAGCAAAAGCCGAACCTCAGTAAGATTGCGCGTGATTATGGCGTCCCTCGCCGGACCCTCTACGATCACGTCAAAAAGGGTGTACGCCCTCGACCACCCAAAGCTAACGCCAACCGATCTTTGCCTGAAATCGACCAACCTGTGTCTGACCCCGACCAATCTATGCCTGAAACCAACCAATCTGTGTCTGAAAGCAACCGATCTGTGCCTGAGCCCGACCAACCTGTGCCTAGAACTGATCAATCTGCCGAATCCCTTATGATTGAGGCCTGCGAAGCGGCTAGACGTGAGGAGAACCCGAACCTCAGCAAGATTGCGCGTCAATATCGCGTCCCTCGCCGGACCCTCTACAATCGCGTCAAAAAGGGTGTACGCCCTCGACCACCCAAAGCTAAAACTGATCAATCTGTGCCTGAAGTCGACCAGCCTGTGCCTGAAATCGATCTCGACCAACCTGCCGAATCGCGTATGATCGCGGCCTGTGAAGCGGCTAAACGCGAGCAAAAACCAAACCTCAGCAAGATTGCGCGTCAATATCGCGTCTCTCACCGGACCCTCTACAATCGCGTCAAAAAGGGTGTGCGCCCTCGACAAACCATAGCTAAGGCCAACCAACCTGCGCCTGAAATCGACCAACCTGTGTCTGACCCCGACCAACCTGTGCCTGAAATCGACCAACCTGCCGAAACCCGTCTGAACGCGGCCTGCGAAGCAGCTAGACGCGAGAAAGAACCGAACCTCAGCAGGATTGCGCGTCAATATCGCGTCCATCACCGGACCCTATACGATCGCTTCAAAAAGGGAGTGCGCTCTCTTACAGGCAACCGAAACGCTCGTAGGATCCTAGATAGTGTCCAGGAGGAAACCCTCACAGGCTGGATACGCCATTTGATCGAATGGGATATGCCACCAACGCCTAAGCTGATCGAGTCAATGGCAAACTCCTCACTTGCGCGCAATGGTAGACCCGAGCAGAGGGTTAGCAAGATGTGGGCGTATCGCTTCATTCGGCGTCTCCCACCAGACCTACAGCAAGGCATAGTGATGCACCGCACGCATGAATTGGATCTAAGTGAGGCAGAAGAAGATGCAGAGCTACTAGCCGACTGGTTCAAGCGGCTAAAAGACGCGTTTGAAGGTGTACCTGCAAGGCTAATATACAACTTCGATGAGTGCGGCTTCTGGGCCGCCGAGGACAGAAATCAGAATGAAGTCGATAGCCAGGACGGTAGCAGGTCTGGCCCTGATCTTGCTGAGACTGAGCGAGGCGGGAACATCACTGCGTTTGAGTGTGTTTCTGCCGATGGGTGGCAGCTGGAACCGCTATACATATTCAAAAGAGACGGTGAGCTCGTGGACGCCTGGTTCGATGACGGTAGTGTCTGGTTCGATTATCTACCACCGGTTGGAATTCCGCCGAATGGCTGGAACTCTGATGAATTAGCCACTCAATGGCTAGATTGTTTCATCGAGAGTACTAGCATTCGTACAGAGCCGGGTGAGAAGCGTGTCTTGATCGTCGATCGCCGCGCCCCGTACATTACTGTCGAATTCATACGGAAATGCGAGGACAACGATATTATACCCTTCGCATTTGGATCTGCAACCCGCCCGCTCGATGGCAAGCCGTTTATGAGATATAAAGAACATTTCCAAAGCCTAAATAACGATCCAGCTTATTGGGCAGGTGGACCGATGGGTAGGGACCGCAAGGCGCAATTTCTAAGAGCGATCGGGGATGTACGATGGAGGGCCATCGGTCCGAGAACCATTCAGAGATCTTTCAAAGATTCTGGTGTCTACCCATTTGATGCTAGCAAGCTCTATAGCAGGCTATCTGATGGATGTGACGAGATACCTGATCCAGTCGTGTCTGCGGTCTGATCTTCGTTCTTATGCCTCACACCATCTCTCACTGGACATTCACACCATGTGAAGCTTACATGTCGGGGCGAGGAACACGGTCAACTGGTCATGAACAGAGTCCGTAAAGGAGGAGTTGCTTTCTGTGGAACAGTGTCATGTACATAGCACCCAGTCTTAGAGACAATATGCTTACGATTTGTATGAAGAATGGAACTACAGATGGAAGAGAGAACTCGTATATGAATAGTTGATTTGAGCAATGCCGGTTTGCAGCAAAAGTCCTTTAAATTCAACCACTACCACTACCACCCAGTTTCACCATGTATTCTCAAGCGAAGAGTCACCGGGGAAAGAGGAAGAGAGAAAAAGAACAGGGAAAAAGGAAGAATTGAAGAGATGTCAAGATTGTACACTATGAAGAGGTCTCTTTCGAAAAGGGTTCAAAAGAAGTCGACGAGCTTGATAAGAAGAAAAACAAGTCTCAGACAGGGGGAAACCGACCAGTCGGAAAATGCAAAGCGAAGACTGAGACTTGGGAAACGCGCAAGGTTGGGAATTTTGTTCCCCACGGAATCGAGATGGAAAATATGACGAGAATGAAGAAATCTTTTTGTGAACCAAGAAAATGGGAAAGCGTTGATCATTAACTCCTAAGGTGTGTCTTTCTATGCTGCGGATTCGCCGTCCTTGACAGACGGGGTTTTTGAGGGACGACGCTCCGTCGCTGCAGGCTGTGACTTGGTGAGCATCGGGGATGTGGGGTTGGACGGAGGCGAGGTCGCCATGTTGTCCCGATCTTCAAGGGCAGCAAGAGCACTAGGAGCATTGATTATTAGCATGTGGGTGTGAATTGAGGGTTTCCGCTGCGCGAAGCGGGCGGGATTCCACGGGGGGAGCGGGATTTCCTTGGGAGAAGCGTACCTGAAGGCGTTCATAGAAGAGGTATCTTTATCTTCTTTCTTGCCGGCAGGGGGGTTCCAGTACGGCTGCTGGCGGCGCTGTCGTCGCTACCACGGACCAGGTTACCACCGGGACCGAGGTTCTTGCGGCCGCTGTTGGTGCGGGATCCTAGAAGGCTGGAGGGGCCAAAGGACATGGGCTGGTTGGTGTTGCGAGTCGCACGTAGACGGCGGAGATCGTCGCTGCCAACCTTGCTAGAGGCGTAGTCCGGAGGAGGGGGCTGGTTGTATCCGAAGCCACGAGCGTCGCCGCGACCCATGGGGATGCGGCCACCACCGCCGCGGTTGCTGGACTGGCGCTGGCGCTCAGCCTCGGCGGCTTGAGCGGCACGGGCAGCCTGTTTAAGGGTTAGATAGAGGATACAATGAATCACATGAAGCAAGGTATACTTACAGCCTCGCGAATCTCAACGATGGTCTGGGGACCCTTGTCGGCATCCTTGGAGTTCCACCGTGCTGCACGGAGATCAATAATATCCTGAACGAATTATTAGCCATTTTCTTATCTCCGCAAGACCGCAACCCATGGAAATACTTACGAGAAGCATGAATCGGAGACGGCTGGGCAAGCCAGGGATGTCGATCATGAGGTGGATACGAGCGAAGTAGGCGTCCATCATAGCAGGGCCCTTCTCGGAGGCATCGAGACTGGCACCAATGGTGCGCAGCAGACTGGTCAGACTCTCAACCTCGGCTTCGTCGGGAACACCCTCGTAATCCACAAGCTTCTTGACACACTCGTGCATGATACGCTCTGTAAGCATGCCAAGCTTGTACAATTCACCAATGAACTTGACGAGACCAAGACCACGACGCTTAGCGGCGGCAGCGATGTAATATTCATCCGACATCATTGCAATCTATTGCTGATGGTTAGTACGATGCAAAAGGGAAGAAAAAAAAAGAAACAATGTTCGGGAATCGATCCACATACCTCTTCGGTGGTGCCCTCGGGCTTCGCAGGCAGGTTGAGCTTCCAACCACGCTCGAACTCCTCTTGACAACGGTTGAGCAAGTACTTGCGGAACAAGCTTCCACCAGCAACGACGTTGCCCGATCGGTCGCGGATGTTCTCGTCCTTGATCTCCGGGCTCATGCTCTCCAGCATGCTCTTACAGAACTTGGCGTACATAGGGGCCCAGTGAGCCTCATCAGTGGCCTTCTCGAAAGTGAGCTGGATGACCTGGCGCAGGGTACGGCCATCGGACTCATCCTTGGACTGGGAGACAATCTCGAGAATCTGACCAGAGATACGGTCGAACTTCTCCGGGGTCATCTTGTTGAGAGCAGCCTTGACCTTGCGCTGCACGACATCCGGTGCCAAGTAACCGCTGTCACCACCAGGGGCGGGCCCAGCAGCGGCTTGACCAACGCTACGAGGCTTCCAACCATTTGCACTAGTTTGAATTGCCCTAAGATCCATGCCAGCAGTAAGAGGCATAGCCTTGTTTTGTGCTTCGTCTCCTCGGCCACCGTGCTTCTTGCTCTGGCGGCTGTCGGTGCGGGGACCCTTGCTTGAGTTACCACGAGGAGGAACGCCAGCAGAGTTTTGGCGAATGTTGCCAATAGGACCCATGCCACCAGGGCCGCCCCGTCCGAACCCGAAGGCGGATGGTTGGCGGCTGCCCATAGGCGGCATTTGACCGGGTCGGCCAGTGGCGTTGAAATTGCCCATGGAGACGTTGGGGAAGGGACCCATAGCGCCGCCGGCGCGAGAGCCAGCGCGGCTACCCATGCTGGGGGTACGGGCTGACTGGGGACGGGAAGAGTCAGTGGCATCGCCAACTGTGTCCCGCAGACGGAGGTCCCAATCCACGGAGATCTTGTCCTTGAAGGCGGCCTGGAACTGCAGCAAAAAGTCCCGGTCGTAGTGGAATTTTCGGCCCTCTGGTGCAGCTTCGTTCAAAGCAGCGCTAGGAGGCTTGATGGAGTCTGGGTAGGTAATTTTGCTGAGGTCCTTCAAGAACTTAGCATTTTGCAAAGACTTCATACCAGGAGTGGGCTGCAGGGGCTCGGTCGGCTTCGGGGTATCGAGCTTGAGGCCAGCGGGCTTCTTGGGCGCAGCACTGGCGGGCTTGGCTGGGGGACCCATGTCAGAAACAGGGGTGGCAGCACCGCTGTCACCAGGCGTGGAAGTCTCTGTGGCGCTGAGTCCACCCTTCTTCAGCGCGGCGAACAATTCCTTGTTGTCGTCCTGGCCGGTCTCTCCTTGGGCGCGAGCGGCCTCGCGGGCAAGCTCGCGGGCCTCTGCCTCGGCTTCGGCCTTCTTCATGTTGGCCTCGTAGTTCTCACGTTCCTCGCGCTCCTTGCGTTCGGCCTCCGCCTTCTTCTCCTCCTTTGCCTTGTAGTAGGCCTCCTCGGCCTCACGTTCCTTGGCCTCCAATTCCATCATTTCACGCTCGATAGCATCGAAATCAATTTCCTCCTCCTCAGGAGCAGGGGCAGGGGCAGGAGCCTTCTTTGGCTCTTCAGCGGGGGCGGCGGCCTTGTTTTCATTGGCGGGAGTATCCTTCTTGGTATCCTCAGCGGGAGCAGCGTTGTCCTTGATGCTGAGGTTCTCGATGGCGGCCCGGGCAGACTCAGTATCGTCCTTCTTGGCATCGGTCGGCGCGGCTTCGGCAGCCTTGCGAGAGGCTTCCTCGGCAAGACGCTGCTTCTGTTCGGCCTCATCTTGCTGAATCTTGAGACGCACGGCGTCCTTCAACTCCTGCTTCTTCTCCTCGTCGGTCTTGGTGGCACTCGGCTTGCTCTCGGTACGAGTGTGCTCAGTGGCGCTGCCAGTGCGGGGCGGGGGAGTGGATGTGGGAGGAGGAGTGAATTTCACAGGCGAAGGAGTGGCGCGTGCGGGGGATGCCGGGTTCTTCTCAAAGGTCTTGACTGAGCCGCTGTTAGGGTCCTTGATGATGATCGGGCTCTTCTTGGCGGATGGAATAATGAAGTGAGGCTTGGGAGCAGGGCTGTTGGATGGCCTGCTGCCACTGTGTGTATGGTTGGGGGCAGCAGGGCCAGTCGGTGCGGGTCCCTGGCCGAGGCTCGAACCTGGACGATCAGTAGATACCTGAGAAGGGGTGCGCGAGAGGGGGTAGCCTGAGGCATGGGACCGGGGAATTGCTGTCCCATGTACTGAGGAGTGTAGGGCATGCCAGCAGAACGAGGCTGAGGCGATGGCGGGGTCATGTAGTAGGTACCGGCCTGGTTGTAGTAACCGGCGTAGTTGGGATCATAGCCACCGGGGTAAGTCTGTCGAGTTTTCACCATCGTCAGCCATTGTTCAAAATTACCACTTTCGGGCGCAAGATCCACGGGATACTCGGGTGAGTATATCGGTTCTTCTCTGCGCCTCCAGTTGCCGTTTAAGTTCCTTCGGGTGCCACGTCGGGGATCATTCCGGGAAGAATGATTTGGGGGATGTCTCACAGCTTGCGGGCCCATGTGTTGGCCGTAGGCGTAGCCCTGCGGGGCCATCTGGGGGTGTGCCATCGGGACAGGGTTCATCTGAGGAGTTGTCGGGTTGACATGAGTCAAGGCAGGGCTGCGGTTAGCCTGGTGAGGCGAGTTCGGGTAAGGGGCCAGCGGACGGCCCTGGTTGGGACCGTGGAACTGAGGACCCATGTTAGGACCGCCTCGGGGCTGGTTGGTCTGGCGGAAACCGGGGTTAGGAGAGTAGGGGATCTGCTGTCCCTGGTAACCGGACTGAGAGTATCCGCGACCGCGACCACCCTGGTGAGGGTAGCCCCCGCGTCCGGGGCCGTTGCCCATGTGGTTGCTCATATCG
This sequence comes from Penicillium bovifimosum, assembly GCF_028826915.1. Taxonomy (NCBI): domain Eukaryota; kingdom Fungi; phylum Ascomycota; class Eurotiomycetes; order Eurotiales; family Aspergillaceae; genus Penicillium; species Penicillium bovifimosum. The sequence goes on from NW_026622711.1 coordinate 3,365,101, forward strand.
CTGTGAGTAGACTGGGAGGACTCGCGACGCAAGTGCTGAGAACCGTGTGCAAGAGAAGCCTGCGAAACGAGAGCAGATATGTGAGCAAATCAAGATTCATAGAGGTAGGGAAATAAAACCAAGAGAGGGTAAAAAAACGACCCAACAATCACGAAAACTTGATCAAGTCACGAACAAATGTGCCATCCTCGGGACACATTTGTGCTTCAAGTTCACTCCCCAAAAAAACAGGAAACGGAAATTACTTACGGCATCGCCAGATTCTCCGAAGCTACCAAAGTTCGGCACATTTCCTTGCGCCTGGTAAGTCGATGGAGGGGGACGACCGCCGCTGGAAGCGGGCTGAGGAATAGGCGAGGGAGAAGTCTGAGGAGACGTCACACGCGGGTTAACCGAAGGAGCACCAAGTCCAGCCTGGGCCTGGGCAGGCACTGCAGGAGCACCCATGCTGGGAGAACTCTGCTGGAATCCGAACTGAAGACTGTTGGGCCGACTAGCCGGGCCGCCGCCGTTGGGAATGTATCCGGAGGTACCGCTGGAAGTGATGGTCACAGAGGGTTTGCGAGAGTGATCGGAGGAAGCAGCAGGAGCGGCGGGTGCTCCATTGACGATGGTCACTCCCGAAGAGGACGACTGCTGAGATTGGGGTTGCATGGGTTTGCCGTTCACAGTAGATACGGAGCTCGACTGCCCATGTTGCGCTGAACCACCCACGGTGACGGGTGCGGCGGTAGAGTCCGTCGCGGACTTTTTAGTAGCGTTGGCGTAGGATTTGGCCGGCGCCTGAGTGGCAGCCAGGGGGTTAGAGGATGCGGGCTGGGTCGAAGCGGCGGGAGTAGCGGTGCTTTGTCCTTGAGTGCCCGACTGAGGAAGGTTCGAGCTCATTAGACAGGTTGGTGTCGTTTTAACGCGCGAAGAAGGCGAGAGAGAGCAGGAAGTTCGAAAAATCGAAGGCGAGGTGATGTCAGTCGGAGGCGTGACAAGGCCACATCCAAAACCTAGCGCAGGTGTCAAAGGGATGAAAGGCTAAGGTAAAAAGGGGTCACACGGAAGACCAGGTACGCAGCAATAAAAGCAGCGTTTTGGTCGACGTGCGAGTAATTTGATGATGATTAAAAAAAATGGAGGAGTGGTGGGAGGGAAAACTCAAGTTCTCTCGGAGTGGAAAAAAATATTCGGGTTTGTGGAAAAATTCCAAGAGGGCAGAACAACGAACTGTGTGGTGTTCGGAGGACCAACGTACCTTTGAAAGAGATTCGGAGTGTTTTTTTTTACTGAGGTGAATCCCTAAAGAGATGGGATAGTTGTTTGAGGGAAAAATCTCGAGGAGGGAGAGAAGCGCTGGAGGTTGGAGATTTGATTATGTCTACTCTCTCTACTCCGTACTTCCGCCACCCATGACATGTGCTCTCAGATCTCTTAGCTTAGGGTCTACGGAGTACATAAACTATACACATAGCACTCTCATGAGTCATTCTCAACAGATAAGTACGAGGAAAGTGACAAAGTATTACTGAGTTGCTATACAGATACTCTTCCCCATCTGGAACGGATGGATCCCCCCCATCTTCCCCGTTGCCACTGTGACCCCATACTAACGATGATACTACTATCATACTATGATACTATGTAGGACCTGCGTACAGCTCCTTAATATAAGCATGTTTCACTACACAGAGTAGATATTGTCACCTGATACCGTATACATACCATATCAAAATAATCCCCGTCCTTGGCTCCTTGCAGTGCGTCTGCATGAACCCTCCCAAAACAAAGACCATTTCTCCGGGAGGCTTGATATTTTCTACTATGTACGGAGTCATTCTTCTCGTATTCAGTCCATTCAAAATCGGTCTAAGCCGTTATCTTCCAGCAAAGCGAACCTCCTAACTAATGCCTCCAGTTCTCTCACCAAGAGCAAAGTGACGAACATCTATTTTGTTTCAGTCCCTGGGTTACCTTCCACTTGTTATACTGAAGACTCTGCGGTAGAACTCAGGAACGGTCGTATCCAGTTGTGCGCGCCCTACTGATTTCATCGATAGCCCGCGCGGCGAAATCAGTACCAGATGAGCCCGAGGAATCCTGCTCGTGGCTGAACCAACCAGAGGACCATCCGCCACTGGTGGTTCGCTCGGGGCGACGTCCCAGATCCTCGTCATCCACCACCTCAAAAGAATTCTCGCTGCGATTCTTACGCAACGGTATACCGTAAACAAGGTCGTCAGTATCGAGCTCGCCTCGAGAACTGCCCTGCTCTTCGCGTGCCAGGGTGGATCGAAGGTGGTCTAGCAGTTCTCGTTGGGTAGAAATGAACTGTGCCTTTTCCGTCCCCGACATCGACTGCATCTGGCGCTGGAGGAGATTGCCACTAGCAGAGAGCTCTTCCTCCCGCGCTTCTTGGGACTTGCCACCCGCCGTAACCGAGCCCACGGCAGCACTGAGGACAGAGTACCAATCGTTGGCGTTGCCGGACGCTCCGGGCCCCCGGATCCACCGGGCATGGGGATATTGAACCGCGATAGCAGCGACTGCGCGTAGGATGCGGCACCGGGCTGAGGAGGTGTTGCGGGGCGCTGCTGAGGTAGACCTAAGACTTTGACCCGAATCAGATCGACTGCTTTGTAAAAGTATTGCAGGCCCAGTGCCTTCGCCCGCTCGTGAGTGCGGCCGATCATCTCCTCGATCTCCCGCTCATGGTGCGTCAGGAACGGGTCCACATAGTCTTGGTACAAAACGCGGGCTCCTTGCGTCTGGGGAAGAACGAGATAAGCCATGAAACCGAGGCGGATCCAGCTATAGAATGGGAACCTATATAGTTATCGAGTCACGGTCAGCTTATAATACCTGAACTGAGAGGATGAAACGGGCTGCAGCATACCATCCAATGATGAATACCGTCCAGGACTCAGCCAGCAGGATGACTGAGAGTACCACCCAATACATCAGCCATGGTGCAAGTTGTGAGGGATCGGATGAGCGAAGGGCTTTGTAGGAAGCGAACACGGGGAAAAGGATTGTGAGGACCGAGCTATACGATAGATCTGCGTTAGCTTCCAGTTGGACGTATTCATTCCCTGATCGGTCTTTTCTGAAAAACTAGATACTTAGAAGCACTTACGACATCAAGTCCGCAAAGATTCCAAACATCGTGAAGGTGAATTGAAAAGGAGTCCAGAAGGGGATCACTGCAGTACTTTTTTTAGTCGTCAATCAGCCCCGCTGTCTCTGAGACTCCGTTTTGAGACAACAAAAAAGAAAAGGGAAAAAAACTGGGTCCAATATAGCAGGCAACTACAAAGACGGTTGCAACGTCTCAGGGGTATAGGGGATGAAAGGAGAGAAAATATAGAAGCTGAAGACTATGTACGGAGTAAAGTCACATCATGTACCTCTTGGAGACGTGACCGCCCTTCTCCAAGTGTCTTGACGTCACGGAGAACTGCGTTAAATAGCTTCATATCTGTTTTAGACAATACAGTTGTCTCTTTGTCTTTTTGGTTTTTGTTTGAATTGTTTCTCATGACAAAAGATATTCCACGTAGATATAACCTACGTTCAACGTTTCCATCTTGACTAGAAATGGGTTCCCATCAGTCAGGTACATGATTCTCTGAGCGGCCCAACCCCCAATCACCCGATGGCTTGGTACTTCGGCGCATGACTGGCCTTCTTTTCCTCTCCCATCCCTTTTTCTTCTTTGAATTCTTGCTTCTACAGACCATCCTACATTCCATTGTGGAATCTGTGATTGTGTCTTTCAACGTGAGACCTGATCTCATTCCCCCGCACGCCACAGAGAATCCGGGGATCCTCGGACCCAATCACAACAATGTGTATTGCTCTGATTTCTACCGCCCACCCTTCCTACTCGTTGATAATTATCAACAACCGGGATGTGAGAGCTCACTTTCACTTCGAGCCATGGGAGACAGACCTAACAATATCTAGGAATTCCTTCATCGCCCGACTTCCCCGCCGGACTGGTGGCCGGAGCCGTCTTCGCACGTTCTTGGCTCCCGAGACCTAGCCCGAGCTACACGCGGCACTTGGATGGGCGTTACCAAGCAAGGCAAGCTTGCCGTTCTCACCAACTACCGTGAGGACACAACCAGCGAAGCTATCGGATACTATAGTCGTGGTGTCATAGTGAACAGCTGGTTGACTGGCCCAACGGATAAGCAAGAGACCACTCGCGACTTTGTTCAATCTATCGTGACCAGCGCAGAGGCCAAGCAAGTGGGAGGCTTCAGTCTAGTGTGTGGACACATCAACGAGCCATTAGCCATTGTTTCCAACCGCTCCTCAGACATGGACCACATCAGCTGGGTCGCCACAGAGAAGAACGAAACCCGCGGGCTTAGCAATACCACCTTTGATGACAGGAGCTGGCCAAAGATCATCGATGGAGAGAAGCTCACGGCGGCGGCTATTAAGGAGCACGTACAGCATGAAGACGAAGACGAGGACGCTTTGATTGATCGTCTACTGCAAGTCCTAAGCACCGATACTCTGCCACGCCTGCCAGAAGAGCATGACACAATTGAAACTTACGTCCACCACCTGCGCAAGAGCATCTTCGTTCCCATTATCGGCAAGGCAAACGACCGTGGTCAAGTGGAAGAGAAACTCGCTGCAGCCCAGGTTGAGGATGAGATGGAAACTGCGACAAACGAACCACCCTGTCAGAGTTACACCAGTGGACCCTATGGGACTCAGAGGCAGACTGTCCTCTTGGCACGCCCGGATGGACGTGTGCGTTATTTTGAACGGACTTTGTATGACAATGATGCCAAGGCTGTGCCCACTGGGCAAGGTGATCATTCATTCGAGTTCAACATCAGCACTTAAACTTCCAATTCCCACATAGTTATTTAGGTCCTTTGATTGATGAATGCACGCAGCACTAGTTATGGAAACTCATCCATATTTTGAGTAGGGAAAGACTTTGGACGAAGGCTGGAATCACGTGACAGGCCATGTGCTGGTAGGCGGTAGTTTTCTGCCATCAAACAGGGGTTATAATGAACTTTTATCAAGTTTCTGATGCCCTTAGGGGCATATGGTCAAATGAAAATATACAGAGAAGATTAGCATGGCCCCTGCACTAAGGATGACACGCTCAATCAAAGAGAAGCTACCTATTTTTTTTCTTCCTTACAGATCGATATTGGAGGTGTGAAGACAATGACTGTGTGCAAGTCCATACGTAGATGATGGGGGTTCGAAACCGGCAGAAGTCGATTTAATTTGGTATTTTGCTTTTTGTATCCTACACAGTACATTTCCACTACCCGCCCCCAGAGAGATCAAGATAATAGATGTTCATAAACAATGTCATTCTCATCATATTGCGCAAGTAGTCCAAAGAATAATCCTCCCAGCCGTCCACAGTAAAAGGCCGATAAAAAAATGGACGAAGCAGATCCCGATCCCAGACCGGGGAACACCCATCCAGAATCCCTGGAACCGCAGAAAGAAAGATATGTACATAGCCAAATGATCCCTCTCAAACCAAGAGAGAAACCAAAAAGGCAAAATACCTTACACCCATCACACAACTCAAGCCTCCTCAGCCTGGTGCAAGCGCACCGTAACCAAATCAGCAGGCGCACTGGTCAAAGTAACACCATAGCGAATCTTCTGATCGGGATTAACATCCTCAATCTGATCAAAGCGCTGCAAAAGCCGAACAATCACATAACCAGCCTCGGTAAGCGCAAACTGCTGACCAATACAGATTCTCGGCCCGCCATTGAAAGGAATATACTCCCATCCAGCCTTCCGATTCGCCCACCGATCAGGCCTGAACTGGTCCGCATCCGGACCCCAGAGATCCTTGCGACGGTGCATAACATGCGTCGTGTACATGACAGACTGGCCCTTGCGGACATACACGGGGTCCTGGCCGTCCGGACCGCCGCCGCGCGGGAGGGTCGTGTCACGGGTTGCGCTACGACGGTTGAAAGGGACGACGGGGTACAGACGCAGGACTTCGTTCATCACGTACTGCAGGTACTGGCAGGATTTGAGGGTGGCGAAGGTGATGTTCTGTGGGTTGGAGTAGGTGCCGAAGGTGGAGATAACGGTTTCGCGGAGTTTGGCGAAGATCTCCGGGTTGCGGGCCAGCATGAGGGTTGTCCAGCTGAGGAGGGAGGCGGTTGTGTCGCGGCCGGCGAGGAGGATGTTGAGGAGTTGGGAGCGGAGCTCGACTGGGTCGCGGGTTACCTCGAGGAGGGCCTCGAGGAAGACGTAGGGGTGTTTTTCGTCGGTGGTCTTCTTTTCGGATTGCGAGGCTGCCAGGGCAGTGGAGACGACCTTGTCGACAAAGGCATGCACTTGGTTGTCGTTGAATCGGGTTTCCTTGTTCTCGGCTAAGAAGCCGAGTTTTTCGAAACGGCCGCGCTGGGCGCAGACCCACTGGGCCTTGTCAAAGTAGGCGGCGAAGGAATCTTCGGGTCTCTGAAGGCCGTTGATGGCGCCGAGTTGGCTCTCGACACTCTCGCCGAAGAGGAATTCAGTAGCGGAGTCGATGGTCAAGCGGAAGAAGATGGTCTGGATGTCGGTTGCGGCGGTCCATCCGTTGGCTGCGACGGGCAGAGCCTGCATAGCCTTTTGCACATGCTCTTCCTCTAATTCCAATTGACTGATTTGCTCGCGAGTGAACTGAGGCCGGAGTAAACCACGAGACCGGGACCATTCTTCGCCATCAGCGGTGAACTAGAAAACAGTCAGTACAAGATAGCGGGAAACGAGCAGGTTTGGCATGTAACTGACGATTCCTGTGCCCAACAGAGGGTGCAAACTAGCCCGTCGATTAGGACCAAGCTCGAAGTCCTTGAACTGAGTAGCCAGGAGAGCCTGAATATTCTTAGGATCGACAGTGAGGAGGTGAGTGCGACCGAGGTTCTGAATAGCATATGTAGTAACGTAGCGACCCTCTTGCTTGCTGATAACTTCCATTCGCTTCTCAGCCAGATCCGGGATGGCTTTCGCCTTGTCTGCAGCCAGGGACTGTTTGAGGTTGTCGATTCCCAGAGGATCTTTGCAAGGGTACATTGGTACACTTCCACAGCCGAGCTTTTTAGCATTCCGCGCATGCTGCCATCTGTTGACCACCATACGGATGGCCTGCAGCACGATGGCCGCGGCGGCAAAGCCCAAGATGAACAACAGAGTCATGATTCCGTTCTCTTCTGGGTAATCAGGTCATGGAATTCAGAGTCCAGGAGAACGTGGAAACGCACATGGTTTATATGGAACGCAGCTTCGGTCGATGAGACAAGTGGGGAAAATATCCGACGTAAGGATCAGGTAGGATCGTCGCAGAGCTAAGGAATCCACAACCAATGGCAATCGCTGCAGATGTCAAGTCTGATCGTTTCGTCGGAGTTCGCACTGCAAGCAATTTCCAAGCCGATCTGGATCTCGGCGCTGTTACTCGGTTTTGTTATAGTCCGCCAGTGTTTGTTCGTCTCCCTCGGTGCCTCCGATGTTATTCTTCGACGCTTCGTGTTTCTAATCCTTTGATCCTTTGGCGTTTGTGTTCCACAAAATGATCAAATAATCTTCTCATTATGTTTAGTGGTTCGGGTCAGACTCGGCTAATCTATGCTGACACGAACTCAACGGCGTCATTCAAAAGTATCACCTGGTACAGACGCGCTGCACGAAGTCAAAGGTTGGAGCCTACTTGGAGGTCAGTGTGGTGGGCCCTGGCAAGAGATCGAGAGCGGGATTCGGGTTTGAGTAGGTAACATATTGCTCCGTACTCCGTACTCCGTACTCCGTTCATAATTGTGAAGATCTGGGTTAAAAAATATGCACAGAGTCATGGAAAGCGGGAAGCGGGTCTCGCATTAGGCTATGCCCACCGCCGACCGGTTATGATCAAAATTACTGTTTTTTTCACAGTATGTTACATCCATGGAACCTTAAATATGCAAATACATTGATGGTCCATGGATGCGATGCGATAAATCTAACTATAGACAGGGCTGGCCCGGCTGGACCCCCAGCTGTGATAACCTTTTCCAGTGGGCATAGCAGTAAGCAGCCATCGAAAGCATCTCCAACTGCTTCTTGGTCAATAACTAGGTAACTACATTGACCCCGGTTCCTTCATGACATCGCAGATCGTTTCAGTGATTGTGATCCGGACTAGAAAAGCCGTTGTGGCTTGTTAATCCTAGCTGGAATTTAGACAGGCATCTAAAATCCGTACTTTTGATGCATTCGATCCCTGTTGACGGAGTGTACAGGGGAAGTTGCCGGTTGGCCGCTGATTGGCCCGCTGATTTGAACCGAGGCCGATTTACTGATGAGTGATCGATTTAATCAACTGTCACGGACTCACGGTCATTGATGTCAATGGCGTGGAACATGAGCCCAGCCATTTCTGGCTATCTGGACTCTGCTGAGTCGTAGCAATTTACAAGAACAATTTTCGGCCTGAAAAAAAACAGCTACAGCCAGATGCAGGGACCTGGAGATCCCCCGATCATGGACATGCTGTCCTCAAGGTCCTATCTCGAGCTGTTGCCAGAAGGACAAGACACAGCAGAGACATTGATAACCACCCCAGTGTCCAGTGAATTAAGTCCTGAGATAAAAAATGAGCCAGAGCGCCAACTGAGGCCTCGAAAGAAGCGTACAGCCTCGAAAGCACCAGAGATCCCCGCTCAAATGGCCGAGGGCACGAATGCAACGGCCGCGGATCGTCCCGTGCGGAAAAGAGGCCGGCCGAGATTGGAGACGACCAAAGACGCTACTGCGATCGAGGTACTTCGTAGATCCCCAAAGGTCGACCTGTGATGGAAACATTGTTGACCACTTCCACAGGAGCGTCGTCTGCAGATCCGACGGGCGCAACGCACCTATCGTCTCAAAAAGGAGTTCACTATCCAGACCCTTAGATCTCGCGTTGACACATTAGAAAAGGCGCTAGACAACGTGACTGGCATACTGAGTGCCACCCACCGAGACGCAGCCGATACCCTTACCAGCGACTCAACCCAGCCAAGCATCGATTACCTCGCTCGCACACGAGAACTTATCCTCGCCGAGATCGACAAGACCAGATTCACCGATGAGGATGGAACTGACCCTCAGTCCGAGCACGTCCCGGGCCCCTCGAAGGCAGCATTCGGCTATCAAGTCTCGCACGCGCGAAACACAGCACGACCCCAAAAGAAGAACCGCAACTCATCCTCCACCTACCGAGCCTCAAACCGAGCGCGGTCCCCCTCCCCGCTTATAAACCGCCTCCTGCCAGCAGCAACAATCTACACATACAGCCACCAAGAATCCTGTCTCGCTCGTCGCCTGCACAGATTCTGCCTCGAGCACACCTACCGCTGGCTAACAGATGCACGCACCGAGCCAGCCTTCCTAGGCCGAGTCTTCGGGCTAGTCCCCTGCATTCATGACATGCCTGGCATAAGACGCCATTACCGCAAGACGCTGCAATCTGAAATCGGGAGCACGCTCGAATTCAGCAAGATGCCTTTCTACACGCTCGGCGGCGCGGGAAAGCACTTCCCGCGTGTGAGTCCAGAGGGGACCCCCGTCTATCCGCAGAACATCCGTAGACCGGGAAAGATCCTGCGGCGGATGGTGCGGATTTTGCAGCGGGGTGGGATTCAGGATTGGGATGAGGACTGGAGTGGGGATCGGGAGCCTGCGTCTCCGGAGCAGAGTCAGGTGCACATGAGCCAGGAGGATATTACTCGTTCGCTTGATCTCGATGGCGAGTGGTTTGATTGCCATGATGTGCAGGGGTATTTGTTGCACCGTGGGCTTGTGCTTGAGGGGTCGGCGCTGAGGCTCGGCGTTCCTGAGTCGTTGGTGCGTGATTTGTATGGAGTTTCGCCCGGTCGATCGACTGTTTCGAGTATGTATGCTTCGTCTGAGGCTACGTATGTTGATATGACGGGGTCGGAATCTACGATATCGGAATATACACTTGATGTTGAGTGTTTCTTTGATCGTGAGTTGACCCTCCATGCTTTTGGCCCTGAATCCTCTGTTCTCATCATAACTGATGTGTGGCAGTTCTCTTAGCAAATCTTAGAATCCTTGGCCGCGCACCAGGCTTTCGGGTGTGGGATGTTGACACAGCGTTGCGGGCAGCCATTTCTCGTCGCCCCTTTGGCTAGATGTAGCCAAAGATACCGAGGCCGACAAATAGGCGTCATTTCAGATAATGATTGTTTTCATGTGCCACGAATACAACGACCAAGTTCTACTTTTGAAAGCGAGCCAAATTGAAACCAAGAGACTTGAACTGCATCACTTGCATTGTTCTGGGGTATAACATAGTAACATTCCAGTTGTATAAAAAAGAAAAGAAATCCATCAACGACATCACAAACGGCCGACGCCACACGCCCGGTAGACTATCGTTCAAACCCAACAAGATGAACGCCAGCATGGCGTTAGTGTCCGCGGCGAACGCATATCAGCAATCAGTCTCGAACGGACGCGATCGTCTAGCAGCAAATCTCGCAGCACTCGAAGCAGGCGAGGCCGGCGCAACTGGATTTACGTTAGCTTCTGGCAATCCTCTTCATGTTCTTTCTGCCCACATGACCGAACATGCTTGAGAGTATCGACGAGGGTAGATATACGTACATTCCGCAGCAGAAACCACCGCCGCCACCTCCACGCAGCTGCATTTGTTCTTGACTAGCCTACAAGTAACAAAGATTAGTTTGCGATCCCGGGTTCCCGACAATATACCACTTGTTTCCAGCATCAGCTAGGATATCCAAAATCAACATACCGGCTGCTCAGTGATGACGTCCTTGTTGCTTGAAGGGGCGGCGGGGCTGGTCGGCTGCATGGTGACGGTGTTGGCGTTCCACGTGGCCTGCTCGGTGGCGGACTCAGTCGGGGTAGACTTGAAGAAGTTGAAGTTGAACATGGTGGTACAATATAGGGTACGGGTGGTAGTGAAGTAGGTTGGTGGTATGAGTATCTGAATACAAGATGGAGATAAGAAGGGAACGAAAGAAAAGGGGAGAAGCGGGTATATGTACTTTTCTTCCGATTATTGGAATGGCTTAGCGCCCACCTAGCTGGGATTATTACAGGGCGATTACGGAGTACACTGAGTACAACGCGTTGGAATACAGGCGCATTCTCCACTTACGAATGAGGTCCTGTGCTAAGTTTAGTGGGACTAATCAGAAGTCTGGAACGATGCTGCCTGCTGACTGCGGCTAGGGCCACATCACAAGTGAGGCTTTGCTGGTGGTGGGTATCGGCTGGACCAGTTCCTATATTTGTTGGTAGTTATAGTATTCAAGGCCGTGGCTAATGGCTATGGTTCATGTTCCGATTGCACTTCGGGTTTGAGCTTGTCCTCCGATCCATGGGAATGAAATTATCCCGTGGATGTTCCAAGGATCATTTCAGCCCTGTAGAGAGTGGATACCCATGCGTCTTGGCGAAAAACGCTTGGTATTGAACGGGTAAACTAAAAATGCGGCAGCTGATGACACTAATCTCAGCTTGGAATGACTGTTGATCACACCTACAAGCGGTGTAGATAATAAGTAGAATGAAAGAATGACCCGGAAATACCTGTCTCTTGTAGTATTTACTGTGTACACCTCTAAGCATCGACACATCCCGTCCGACTGCATAACAGAGAGTAAATATAAATAGAATGGAGTGATCTGATTGGTCAAGCCAGGATGAGATGGGATGGACCATGGTTGACGCTTGACATGTCAGGGGGATGGAAAGCAAAGTCCGGCAGAATAATTCAGATTGCACAAACTAATATAACGCTACCGAGCTTCGAGGTTCCGTCCTATGTCTGATCTTCGTCATTCTGTATGGAGACCCGAGCCATCATAGTGGCCTAGGTAATAGTCAACTGGCACTGACTCACAATTTCCACTAGTTAGGGCAGAATGAGTATACGAGACGAGTCGAAGAACGCACGGCCCCAACCGTGGAAGCGGCGTCCGAAATGGGTGCGGGGAAGACATGTGAGACTCGAGAGTCGGAGAGTGTATTTAAGGTTAATCCGTCTCTCTCTAACTACCAGATATCATCTAATTCTCACCGCACAGATTCTCACTGCAAAATGGCCTGCCCGAACTGTTTTAGTGGTCACATCCATGAAGGCACTCCTCGCGGTGAAGTGACTTCGATCCATGGCTTACCGACCTACATGACCAAGCCGCTGGACGATGTACCTCATCGGGGCATTATCATCATAGTACCCGATGCATTTGGATGGGAGTTCGTCAACAACAGAATTTTAGCTGACAACTATGCGGAAAAGGGGACGTATCTCGTTTATCTCCCCGACTTCATGAAAGGTATGTGACTGTCCAAGTCAGTTGCGGCTTAGAGGTGGTTCGCTGAGCAATATGCCAGGGCACGCTGCCCCAATTAGTATGATGACTTCCACGAAAGAGGTGCTCAATACGAGTGGAATCATAACCTGGCTCATGAAGCCGTAAGTCATTGGAAGAAGCCCTCATAGCGTTCGTGTCAAGTGACCACTGAACAAAGCCACAGATACTACATAGCTTCCGTGTTAAAAGACGCAATACCCTTCATATATTGGAACACATTTGAGGCATCTTGGCCTATTGTCAAGGACTTCTTCAAGTCCGTGCGCGAGAACGAGGGCGCCGAAGTTCCCATCTACGGAGCCGGATTCTGCTGGGGAGGGAAGCACATCGTCAATCTAGCTGCCGGCGTGGATACTGCGTCGAACGGGAAGCCGCTCCTAAATGCTGGCTTTACGGGGCACCCCAGTCTCCTCGAGATCCCTACTGAGATTGAGAAGATCTCGGTTCCTGTTAGCTTTGCGCTTGGTGACAAGGATGTGGTTCTGAAGCCTCCACAGATCGGGCAGATTCAAAAGATCTTTGCGAGCGAAGCCGGTGCTGGAAAAGGAGAAGTGGTTGTATACGAAGGCGCTGGCCATGGCTTTTGCGTCAGAGCTGATTTTGTTCTGGATGACGCGAGTAAACAGGCCGACGAAGCGGAGAATCAGGCTCTGGCGTGGTTTGAGAAATATTGAGCTGTTCAGTGTTGGAGCATTATTTGATGCCATGTTATATCAGGTCCAGGGGGCTTTGGACGCGCCCCCGACCTCCAGGCTCAATTGCTGAGCGTTAGCTCCATCCACTTTCCTTAAACGCCAGTCTCATAGTACACAGCCCCAGCCACTACTGCACCGCCATAATGTGGCTGTGCCACCCCGAAGAAAAACAAAACAACAGCCAACAACATTCCCTTCGCGCGTACTGTGTACAGTTGAGGGTTGCACCGCTGAGTCTGACGCCAAGTTCAAGTGGGGAATATGTCGCCTGCAGGAGGCTCACCGCACCGCCTTATGGTCAATGCAGTCTAGTTTCTTTTTAAATGCCTCGAGTTTCTTCAAATAGGTTCGCATCGCGCCAATCTTCACCATTTGATCCCTTATATTCATACTATATATGCCTCATATTGCAAACACTCCAGAATCTTTGCTCCCCCGCTCAGATTCAAGAAACCCAGCAACAACATGTAGAGGCATGACCGCCCAAGGCCGGCCCTGTCGCCGCTCCTTGGCCTCTCCACATCCGTCAGGCGCTTCTACACCCCGAAAGAGGGATGCTCGACAAGAAGCTATAGAAGTGGCGTCTCTGTACTGCTGGCAGCACAGAGACCAAGAGCCCTCAGTCGACCACAGCACAGCTGCAATCACACCGGTGAAGCCCAGAACGAGTATTGATACATTAATGGATCGACTGGGTGTGCTCGAAATAAACGATAAACCAAGCTCTAAACCACCCTCTCAGAAGCGGCACCCTCATCAGAGACCTCGGCCAAATCAGAAGCGACCTAGTGAAAAGCGTCGACCAAGGAAGACAAGGACATTCTGCTGCTTCTACATTGTGGAAGACGACGGGGATGAGAAGCCGAGACCAGTTCAGCGTCCTAGACCCTCTCGTCCGACAAACGTCTCATCTTCTCCATACCCAAACCAAAAGATACAATTACCTGCCTCAGCCGGAAAACCTCAAGATGGACGAGTGTCATCCACTCCAACATCCCGACCAAACACGAAGACATCTCCCTCACAAACAAAAACCTTACTCTCGTGGATCCCATCCACACTGGACCCACAAACAACCTCACTCCTCCTCACAGAACTAGCCAAACCCATATCCAACGCCGACGAAGAAGGCTACATCTACATGTTCTGGGTGACGCCCCCACCCGCATCCACCCACCGAAGCCTCGAACCCGGTCCCCCAATCCCAAGGGACCTAGCATCCTCCCTGTTCCCGCAAGTCGCACAGAGTAGCAACAACCTACGCCCACCGACACAGTCGCGCAGCATCAGCGACGCACTCCACACAGCACAAGACCTCAACGCCCTAACCTCCAACCCAACACCGAGTACGCCTGGAACGCTCAGGCTGAAAATCGGACGCACGAGCAATGTGCACCGGCGACTCGCTGAGTGGACTCGTCAGTGCTCGTACGATCTGACTTTGATCCGTTACTATCCTTACGCTTCTTCTTCGTCGGCATCTTCCCCTGCACGTGGTAGTCGGGATAGGACGGCATTGCCGGGAAGAAAAGTCCCGCATGTGCATCGTGTGGAAAGGTTGGTTCATCTTGAGCTGGCGGCTCTGCGGGCGCGGGATTTGGGTCAGTGTTCTGAGTGTGGGAAGGAGCATCGGGAGTGGTTTGAGGTTGAGGCGGCGAAGGAGTCGCTCCGGAAGGTGGATGAGTGTATTCGACGGTGGGTTTCTTGGGCTGAGTCTATGGCTTGACTTTGTATATTACCGGAGACTACTGGAGGTCCTCATCCATGCCTCTTATATTAGACGTGCAAGCATTGCACGTATTCTGGATGCCATGCCGTATATTTCAGGTCAATGGCTATAGACATGGGAAAACCTATTTAGTCTATATACTTCGTGTCTATACCTTCCGCTTAACCAGCCCACGGAAGAAATCGAAGCTATTGCTATCACTCTGCAGCTGCCATACACGTCCCGTCGGACGATCATTCCACCCCAGCTCCTCAGCTAGCAGGAGACCAAAATCACGGGTGATACCCTGAATGCGAGCGCGGGCGCCGCCCTCCTCTTCAAGCGTAACAACCTGGTGCATATGCAACCAGTCCGCATAATACATTTCTTCGAAGCCGCGGTCGAAGCCTGTGCGCAAGAAGCGGGTATACAAGCTCTCGAACGTAGTCAAAATACGGGCGAGGAGTCTCTCGAGCGTGATAGGTGAAGCGGTGGCAGCGCCTGGGGCGTAGCGTGCGGCGAGGGTGGTTAATGCGGTTGTCGGGGAAGCGTTGGTGGCATTAAGCCCGATACCGACGACGGAGATGTACTCGTTTGACATGAAATGGGAGTTGATTAGGATGCCGCAGATCTTTGTGTATCGTTTTTGTTCGGGATCATCTGGGTCCAGTGCATCTGTGGGAATTGGTCAGAAAAGCCATTGCTGAGTTTTGTAAGATTGTAAGCTTCTATACGTACAAATGTCGTTCGGCCACTTCATTTTGACCGGTATTTGCTCGTAGCCTTTGGCGTAGTTCTTGATTCCTCTAACTACAGCCATGGCTGCTATGTATTGAAGGAAGACGATTGGTGCAGATTGCATTTTGTCCATAGGGTGTCGCAGCACCGTCGAGAACATGAGAGAGCCCATTGGGGAAACCCAGACATTGGATCCACGTCCGCGTCCAGCGATCTGCACTGTAGCGGTAGCCGTGAATCCTTGAGGTAACTGACGAAGCAATTTGATGTTCCTTTGAATGGTTAGCACATGCCACGAGCGTACATAGTAGATGTGATGCTTACTTTTCAAGCATCGTGTTCGTGCTGGTCACTACCTCGCCATATAAGATATTAGACCCAAATGTCGAGGCATCTCCCTTAGACTCGGTTTGGTATTGGCGGAGGTGGGAATAGAACGAATTATGGTTAAAATATGGAGTTAGCTTCGCAGACGGTATGTCATCATGAAACACAAGGCGTTTCGTGATCGACTGGTAATCAATGATACCCTCGGGCTCCGAGGGTACTTCGTGAAGCGATTCTTCTATATCACCAAGATTCCATGTTCCAGGGCGCTCAATGCGGAATGTATCGTGATCGTCCTTGAGACATTCCGTCTGACCGTCCTGCGTGAACGAAGCCCCAAGGCCCGACAGAATATCCATGGGGCCATCGGCATCAATTCCAGACATGTGTAAGGACGACAGTGAAGGCACTGTCGTCGTATCTTGGGCGACCTCAAGACCAATCTTAGACAAACAAGCCTTCAAGAAGTCTGTACGTTCCTTGTCATCAGCGGCGAGTGCCGCCACCATGTCTGCATATTCAGGTCCACCAGCCTTCGCGTCGAGATTAGCAGCAGCAAACCTAATTCGCAGGTCAGCAACACAATCCTGGAATCTGACACTTAGACATACTCAGGATGAGGCCCCGTCAAGATTGCTGCTCCACTGCCGACTTCACAATAAACAACAGCAGCCGCGCCCTCCCCCGCATCGACATTCAATGCGTCGGTATAACTCGCAAGGACCTCCACGCCCTTGTCCGCAAGCAATGGCGCATCAACGAAAACACCGCCACCATTGTAGTACGAACGGAAGCTCGTCGGCACAGTGCCAATACTCAAAGCCTCCTTAGCCACCTCAAGCCCCGCAGCGCGTGCCCCCGCCTCGCTATGGTAAACGAAGCCCGGAAATGCCCCGCCCCGACAGATGCCCGGGTAGAATCCCAATTCGCGGTCGCCGACAACCTCCATTGTTTTATCACCCACTTCAAACTCGCATCTCTTGCATCCGTAGTAGCCGCCAGCACAAAGACCCAGGTATTTCCCGCCATTGTGGACATACTGCGCAATGCGCCGATTCCCCGCACCGTTGAGTGTGCGACAGTATCCCATGTCTGCGCCGCCGGGCATAACCAACATGGCACACGTAGTCATCCATGGCTCTTTGAGCAGCATATCTCCCGTCACGGGGATGACGGCATAGCGGTGGGCGAGCAGGCGGCGGAGGGTGTAGAGGCAGTGCCGGACTGAGTCAACGGTGGTTCCATTTCCTGTCGAGAAGTCGGTGGTCAGAAAACGGCTCAGTTGGGTCGCGGAATAAGTAAGCGAACCGGAATAAACGAGGATATTCAGCTTTTTGCCGGCGAAATTGGCGTTGCTCGTTGGCGTCGCCATTGTTGTTTGTTGCGATGGGGGAGATGGGTGCGATAAGATAGTTCGTTCCGCCGGGGCCACCTACGGACGCCGGTAGCCGCCATGCTTAACTTTGATCCTATTGGCTTAAGGACTTCTACCGCTTTCCTGACCGCCTGCGCCCGAAACAAATGTGTATGTCGCCTCGACATCCACATGTGGGTCAGGCCGTACTGGATACGGCCCGATAAGTCCAGGCCCCAGACCAAACATCTCAGCTGAACCTACCTACAGGTACTTGGGCAATAGAATGTGCAAAACGATAGGGTACACACAGTACAAAGTAACAAAATGAAAATATCACTTTTTACCTCAGTATCCTCAGACTATATGCGTCACACGATCCCAAAATTCTGCCGGTTTTTTGAGCCAATAGGATCAAAGTCAAGCATGGCGGCTACCGTAGTCCGTACCGCCTTTCTCCAACTTTCCTCAGACCCATACTTCGTCTTCAACCATGTCGAACAACGTCGAGAAAACAGCCGTTGTCCCAGATGATGATGAGCCGGATGATTGGTGAGGCAGTGCTAGGTGTTAACTGTTAGGTCTGGGAGACGCTGACTATATTGGCAGGGACAAGCGAATCTTCAGCACCGGCTGCCACAGTACGTTATGTTTCCATTGGAGCCTTAGTTGCTATACTGACATATGGCAGCCGAGCAGGATAAGATGAACGACTGCTACTATGCAAAGAAGGACTGGCGCCAATGTAAAAAAGAGGTGAGCTATGAGCCTGCTAGATCATAGTTGACTGCACTGGGAGCCATTGAGGGACTGTTTCTACACCGACAACACTGCTACATCTCCTAATGCCTAATTGATCCAACTACCAGACGGCTTCGAGAGAGACCATACTAACTGGCCACAGATGGAAGCTTTCCGGGAATGCTGGAAGCGCCAGGGCAACGACCAGCGGACGCAGACTAAAGATGCATAGCAGCATAGTTTGTTTTCATTCATACCACTAGCCTGCTTAACTAGCCTGTAGCCATTTCCCAATCTTAGTCAAGTTTTCCTGTTGTTCTCACTCCCAATCCAGAAATCGAAGCTATCAAGTCTGTATCACGTGACCTCATCTATCAACCTCGATGTGACTTCACTCCTCCTTCCACCATCAACCCTCCAAAGCCACAATGTCGATTCCTATTCGCACCCGGTCCCGGTGGGCAATTGAGGCCCTGCAACACGCGACACATGTTCCACGCTCATCGCGGACACCCAGTCTACGTCTGAGCCAGCTCTCCACCCCAACGACGAAAAGGGCAATCAGCTACACCACCCAAAACCGCAACAACCAAACCGCACCCAAACCCACCCCCGCAACTCCCACAAAGCCCGCTCCACCAGCCTCAACTCCAATCCCCACAGGCAGCCCCGCAGCCCGCGTCTCAGACCCTACCCCCAACCGCGCAACGACGGAAAACATCTCCAAGAGCGGGCTCTCCGATAAGCCCCTCGAGCTCGAGCACCCAGCTGAAGAGAGAATCGACTGGACAAGATCTTTCCACGGTCTATCGGCAGCGCCGTTCCCCAAGGAAGCGGCTGATATCCTGCTTGCGGAGACGGACCCCGATGAGGTCGAGATCAAGCCTGATGGTATCCTTTACCTGCCAGAGATCAAGTATCGCCGGATTCTGAACCGAGCCTTTGGGCCTGGTGGGTGGGGTCTTGTGCCGAGGAGTGAGAGTATTGTTACGCCTAAGACGGTGACGAGGGAGTATGCTCTTGTTTGTAATGGACGGTAAGAAACAATGTCCCCCACACGCTATCTATATCGTCTGAAGAAAATATCCAACTAATATGTATTGTTTCAGCCTTGTCTCTGTCGCCCGCGGTGAACAGGACTACTTCTCCCCGGATGGCATTCCCACTGCTACAGAAGGCTGCCGATCGAACGCGCTCGTGCGCTGCTGCAAGGACCTCGGCATTGCGAGTGAACTGTGGGACCCGCGCTGGATCCGCAAGTACAAGGCGAAGTACACGCGCGAGGTATTTGTGGAGCATGTCGTTAATAAGAGGAAGACTAAGATCTGGATTCGGAAGGACGATCCTGTTGGATACCCGTGGAAGGAGAGTGGTAAATAGATTCAATCTGGTCGAGCCTTGGTGAAGAACTTGTCTAGACGAGATCAGACTTGTATTATAGCTTTGGATTTGGATATGTGTTTGTGATATTTCTGTCTCTCTACTTAAGTTGTGAGCATTAACAACCTTGGTAGAAGTACGTGTACCTACATGTACCTACAAGTATCACTGAAGTCTTGAAGAAAAAAGAAAATAGATTTTTATCTGATCACCAAAGATCAAGATCAACATATCTCATAGCTATGCACCACAGATCATGTCATGCAACGGCTCAAAAACGCAAAAATAATCTATCCACAGTATACACGTAATATGAACAGATCGAACAAAAGGAGAGAAAAACAGATCACGCCTCATCACCATGATTTATCCCCTCCTCAACGCCTTATCCAAAAACGAAGGTCTTCGACGATGAGACTCCTCCCCGGGTACACCAGGGAAATAGTCCGTCGGCGGCGAGACAGGGTCATACCGATCCGTCAGCTCGTAATTGCTGCTGGCCGTCACGCCCGAGATATCCGGGTTCGAGTCGCGGCGGTCACGACCCGGGGTATTCTCCGCACTGTACCCGGCAAGGGGAACCGGGTCATACCCAGTGTCGTGGCCGTAAGGACCCTGGAAGGCGTTGGGATCGGGAGAGCCGACGGTCTGGATGGTGGACATCTGGGACGGGTTTTGGCTTTGGAATTGGCCGTGGCTTGAGTGGGGGCGGGGTTCGTAACGTGTGCTGCCGCGGGAGCCTGGTTTGGGGGTCTCGAGGATGGGGACCTGGCTGGAAGATGGGGTCATGCCGGCGGCCACCGGGGAGAGAGGGGCGACTTGGGGGAAAGGGGGTGGCGCTTGCTCGTGGTAGGAGACGCGGTCGCCCTGTTTGCGGTGGCCGGTTGATAGGCCGCGGGAGATGGTGTTGGTTGCGCCGTTGTGCACGCTTGCTTGGTTGGAGGCGTTGGTTGTTGTGCGGTGTAGAGTGTTCTCTTCATCGTCGCGGCTGATGTCGACGGCTGGAGGGCGGGCGTTCAGCATTTCGACGATGGCGGCCTCGCGCTCGGCGTTTGTCTGGGAGGAGCCGCGGTGGGTGATTGTCCCTGAGTGGCGTTGGTCGTATCCTGTTGACTGGGCTGTGTTGCCGTAGTCTAGAATGCCTGCGGCGGCGGCAGCGACGCCGGGATCGGGCTTGGAGGGGCTAACTCCGTCTTGAGTTGACTTGCGGAGACCGGCACCGGAAGTGTCGTCGTCGTCATCGCCAGCTGCAGCGTCGGCTGTCTCTTCTTCTGGACGAGCAACGCCAGGGCCGCGGACCTGAACCTTGCGGACGGCTAGGACCAAAGCGCACATGAACTTGGATCGCCGAGCAGCGCGAATGGTCTCGTTGGACCAGTTGGACTTGTGGCGGATATCAACACACAGCTGGAGCTTGTCCATGTCGCCAACGCCACCGAGTTCGATGTTAACGTCCGGCTGGAAGTCACGGTTATTGTCCTTGTCGCGGACGAAGTTCTCCATCTCCTGTCGGAGCAGCTGAACCTCGGCGAACGTGGTGTCGAAGGCGACGGGAATAGTAAGCTGTTCGTGCATAGCATCGGCACGAGTGAAGTTGTCAACCCAGAGGCTGTTCAGAATGTTATTGGGCACCTGCGTGACACGGTGATCCTTGACATTGCGGAACACAGTGAAGAGAAGCGAGATACGTTCAACAACGAAAGGCACCTCGTTGACCTCCACACGGTCGCCGATATCGAATGGATGCTTGACGAACAGGAAGATACAAGAACCGAGAACTTCTTGAGCAGTGACAGAGAAGACGAAACTGAGGGAGAGCAGGGAGGTGGCACCAGCCGCGATGACCGTGCCGAATCCAGTAGTGACGAAAGAGATGAAGACAAGTACACCAACCAGAGCAGCAACGCACATGAGCAGGTTGTCCAGCACACGGATAGCCTGGTCAACGTCGTGCATGCTGTGGTTGAGGGCCTTTCGCATGCGTCCAAATTCGGTGACGGCCAGGACCATCTCGTCGAGACTAACATCACCGTTGCCATCCTTGTCAAGAGCCAGGAAGCATTCCTCAGCCTCAGCCACATGCTCGGGACCCAGAACCTCAACAATATCCTCCATGTACAAAGCCTCCCGGCCCTCGACCACAAACGACATCCAGATGCGGCGAGCCAGCGCAGCAGCGTGGCGTTGGCGTTCAAGGGCCTCGGTGACCATGGCGTGGGTAGAAGTCGGGTTGAATACTTGCTTGCCAGCAAGCTCGGACGCGACGTTGCCAAAAGCGGCAGTGACTTTGTCGCCCATACGACCGACATTCTTGCCGACCTGGCGAAGCATGCGCAGAGGCATAGCGGATGACCGCTTGCCGTCCTTAACACCAGCCTGAGCCAGGAGAGAGTCGAAAATAAGCGAGTCTTCCTCCTTGAACTCCGGGCAGTACACGGGGAACATGTTACGCGAAGCCTCGAAGAGGAGCGTGAGTAAGTACACGTTGCGCTTGGAACGCTTGATCTTAGAGTCGAACTGCTTGCGGTGGTAACTGATCGAGATGAGCTGCACAAGAGCTTTCTCAGCCAGATAGATGAGGCTGCAGACAAGCAGCGCAAACAGAATGTTCTTGACACTCTTCTCCCAGCTCTTGACCCCAGTATCGCCAGTTGCCTTCTTTGTGGGAGTCAACGTCATAACCGGCAAGAAAGTCACGAGGGATATAACAGCCCACAGCACAAGAGCAATGGGAGTCTCGAGGGCGCGCAGAATAAGCGCATACTTGCGGGTACCGGAGCTAACGATACCGCACAGGAATTGAAAGACGTAAGGAATGTAACGAGCGAAGATCTTGGATGTCCACAGACTGAACCAAACGATCTCGATCCAAGTAAAGAACCAGTAAAGATGGACACCGCCGATTTTGGCGTACGGCGCAGCCGTCGCGCCGACAATGATCGGAATCGCGATCAGGATCGCAACGGGAAGAACATAGATTAGGTAACGAGTGACAATGGAGTAATTCAGCACAGCCTGGTAGATGCGGCCCATGCGATTGAGGGTTCCGTCCTCAGGAGACTCCGCCGGCTTGCCAGTCCTGTCATTGATCCCGGTATCCGTGCGACGCCTACGCCCAGGACCCCGGTGGTGGTGATGGACGACGGGCTCTTTCTCCCCGGCCCTTGGGTTGAATTCATCGGAGCCGGCCCATTTGCGGGCACCGGTCTGGCCGCGGGAGGTTGTCTCCGTCAGTGGAATATCAATGGTCACGTCGTTGGGATTTGACATCTTGTTGCCATATTCGGGCATGTCGTGCAACTGCTCGAATCGATGTGCCGTCAGTCTTCTGGATGAAAGACTCGGATGCCCCATCGCAGAGCTGGGGAGGGTAGGGCTTTTATTGATTGTCTCGGGCCTCGGCGTCGATCAGCCCCTAAATCGCTTGTGATTGGGAGGGAGCTCAGGTATCTGTGGAGACAGCGAAAAAATAGTCGTACAGTCGTGTTCAATGGTCCGTAGTGCTGGACCGCTGGTTATGTTTCGTGGACCACCTTCAACGCTAGAAGCTGATCGTTGGAATGTCAATGGCTCAATGGCCAAGAGGGTGGAGTCGTCCAACTGTCTGTCTGTACTCAGTAAATGGAATAAACGAATGACTGGAAATGAATGTTGAAAGAAAGGAAGAACCGAAGAAGAGAAAGTTCCAAACCAAACAACGCGATCAAAAAATCTGTCGTGTTTCAGCCACCGTTGGGGGAAACAGTCAAAAATGTGAGACCGCCATCGCCGCCCCTTGTGGAATTTCTTTCCTCGCTGGTTATTCGTCGCTATTCTCCGACTCTGTTTGCTGATCGACTCTACATTAGGCTGTCCCCTCTTCTCCGTATTCACGCCATGACAGATCACCACACCTCGATCAAGGATAGACGACTACGTACTCCGTACACAGCACTCCGTACTCCGTACGTACGACGACCATCAGTTCCCCTTCTGACACCCAGATCCACCTGGACTCCACCTGTCGATAAGTCCGATGATCCAATCAAGCATCAGCCAGCGGGTGGCTTAAGATCATGACTGCGCAATCAAGACCTCTTCGACTGTGTCTTGTCTACACAGTACTACACTGTTGTAGCTCCAACGTAACACGCAGTATGAATTGAAACTCGGCACAATCCCCGATCCGAGTCTTATGCCCGCGAGTCAACACGCATCTGCTCCAAAGCATCGACAACCTGCTTCCTATCCCAACCCTCCTCCAATCCCCGCATAATAACATCCTGCTCCGACTCCGGCGCCATCCCACCCACCCCAGGTGGCCTGCGATCCAAATTCGTAGGAAAAGGGTACCCCTCAGCAACAGCCTTGACAAAAGCCCTAATTTCCCTCTGCTCCACCGAATATCTCTCCAGATCAAGATCCCCCGCCATACCCCCAGCACCCCGATACCTCTCAACCAACAAATCCCACGTCACGTCAACAATCGGCAAACAATCAACACTCTCCATACTCTTCCCAAACGCACAACTAATCTGCAGCAAATTCGCAACACGCCGGAAGCCCCCTCCCCCATCTCATTGGCCCCAGCAGCATGAAACAACCCCGGATTAAAAAACACCCCATCTCCCAACTCCATCGGCAATGCCACAAACCTCTCCTCAAAAAACTCCCTAAACTCTTGTCTCCGCCAACCCAAATACCCCACCCCATACAATTGACTAAAAGGCAGGAACCTGGTCGGCCCGCTATCCAGCGGCATCTCGCTATGTGCGACAGCCCCCTGCAGCGTCAGGAACTGTGATGCGAGCTGCGTAGCAGCCGGATAGCGCCTGCAGACTTCCTCGTCCGCGAACCCGAGGTGGTAATCGCGATGGGGGTTCTGCGCTGCGCCGCCCGGGTGCACGGCGTTGACCTGGGCTGTCAGGCGGTATCCCGGGCCCAGCCAGGCTTCGGCGACGGCTGCTAGCCAGGGATTCGAGTAGTAGGATAGGAAGGAGGATGGGTCTTGGAGGGCGTGTTTGGAGAAGGCGTTCCAGATGCGGTCGTTTGTGTTGGCTGCGGCGAAGTGGTCGCCCTTTTTGGTTGGGTGGGTGCGTTCGCGGGCGATTATTGCGTTGAAGGCTTCGTTGGTGGAGGTTAGGGTTTGGGTGTATTTTGGGGAGGGGTACATGGAACGGAGGATGTAGACGCCTGGGCCTTTGTGTAGGATGTGGTGCCATTCATCTTGAAGTCGGGTGAGTAGGGTGGCTGTTAGGGTGGATTCGAGGGCGGGGAGATCGTAGATGGGGATGTTGGATTGGATGTCGTTGGCTAGTGGGTAGGTTGTTGGGTCTGTGGTTTGCGAGCAGATCTCTTGGAACTCGGTGAGTTGAGGGGACGAGTAAAGTCGGGAAGTAACTTTGGAGTGTCCGTTCATGATCTGTTATCTGGCTCGAGTAGATGGAAGCAGCCCCGGAGGATAAGTTCTGGTAGGTAGCGCTGGCTATTTAAGTGGGCAAGCGGAAACCAATCTCCATCTACTCCCTACTTCAGGTTCCACAGACCTATATTTGGGTTTTGACGATATGTGAGTCGGAATCGGGTTTCCGATGGTAATATGTCAAAGGAACCACCAGAAAGAAGAGAACAAATAGTCCATTCTAGACCTAGATGGGTATCACAGCTATGAAGCAGTATAGTACAGGTCTACTAGCCGCTGAAGCATAAGAAAGGCCAACACGCCAAAAGTTAGGAGAACACCGATGAAGACCTTAGCAGGTCAATGTGCTTAAGCAGATAACAGAAGGGAATAATAAAACAAAACCCATACATAAAAGTGGCACATGTGCCTGTTTCATAAGATCCAAATATTCCCAACCCACGCAAATCTATGCTTGAAGTGCAAACCAAATGTCTTTTTTAATCCCAAAACCAACAAAAAGAAAGCAGGATAAGAGTTTCGTAAACGGTGCGTGACTGGGCTCAGGGCACCCGTGACAATTCATGCATTCATCATGACCGCCCCGATGTCCGATGCCAGGGCCGGCTCGGCCTGAGTGGGTTGGTTGGTCTGGTTGGAATCACTGAGGATGTGTTGGTGTTCAGCCATCGTCTCAACCAGGGCACTCGGTCGCCCGGCAACAGTGAATAGGACCTTCAGAAGGAGCGTTGGACCTTGCCCGTTGAGACCACCTTGGGGTTGACGGCGAGTGTGAGTGAGCAGCACGCGAACGAGCTCGCGAATTGCTCCGTCGGTAGACTGGTGGTCAATGGCATCTATTCCGTCGATGATAAAGACTAGGAGTGGTGGGGCGGATTGCAACAGGGTGTCGATTAGCGATAGGGCGGCTTTCCAGCTGGTCAATGTGCCGTCTAGCTGGCGGAAACGCTCCGCGCTGAGATCCAGCACGGCGTCACTGTCAACTACCGGAGGAAGCCAGTCAATCAACTGCCGGATCAAACTGTAGGTGAGAGCGATCAATCCTCGCTCGTGACGATTGAGCCCTTTGACGTCTTGGCTGGGAAGAACACAAAAGTGAGAGACCACGGGTAATCGTGCTTGGCGGGCGAACGAGGCATAGCAGGCGGAGATAAGAGCCACGGGATTGGGCGAGTCGGCCGGCTGGAATCCGCCCACGGCGAGGGCTTGAGACCGTGGACTGGTGGCCCATTGTTGTAGCGAGGAAACGATACTGCTCTCAGTGACGACTTTAGCCTCAGGCTCATACTCGCAAATCTGATCATCACTGTCAAAGAAGTCTTGAAGGTGTCTCGATGAACTTTGAATTTCCAGTCTTGCGAGGCGGCGTTTGGATCCCCTCGACCATTCAAACGAGGATGTGTCTGTCAGATGGTTAGAGAGTGACCGAGCGGTAGGGTACATATAACACCATACCTATATTTGGAGCCGGGGGTGTGGTCATGCAAACAATGTCACTGCTCTTTACGCTGATCGGCTCTAATTGCTCGCGCACAGAACTCAACGTCTCTGCCAACAGTCGCTCTCGGCCTTCCCTGTACCGGGCACGCTCCTCTGCGTCTTGTTGTATTTCCCAGATGAGCCGGCGTGTGATGGTGTTTTGTGCCGCTACACGGCGCTCCTTTTCCCGAAGACCTACTTGACTGAGTCGAGACTCTTCCCAAAGTGCCCGAGGGCTGTATGGGTCCTCCTCATCCTCATCGACGTGCATCGCCGAGTGCAGCCAAGGCAGGTTTTGTGCTTGACGTTCTATGTAGATAACCAAGTGGTGGAACTCCGAGTAGACGTCTTGGCTGTGAATATTCAGCAACTGGCATGTGGACCGCCGGACATACCAGTCCATAAACTCGGTCAGGAAGAAAAATATTAGAGCGTAGGTTTTTGTGATATGTTCGACGGCGTTGGGAAGGGTGCTGGGATCGCTGGGAAGCCCTAGGGCTTCGTAAATGTTTAGCAGAGCGGTTGCTAAGCCTTCCATTACTCGTGGGTAATGAGACGACGCCTATACCCGAGTATTAGCGATACAACGAGACTTGCCAGCACATCCATCGCACGCACCTTGATCACTGATTGCAAGACTCCATAAAATAGAGGGGTATAGGAGAGGGGGTCCGGGAGGGTAGAAAGAAGGATCGCGTGAGCATCCATGGTCGGGAGGAGTCGGTCACACAAGTCCATCGAGTCGCTGAACACCTGTTGTCGGGGGCGGGACTGCCAAAAGGACTTGATCTTGCCTAGCAGTATTTTTACGTCGTCCACAGTCTGTGGCCGCTCCTCCCATTGTACCTGATCCTGTGGTAGGAGTAGGCTGATAAAGCGTTTCCATGTGTGGGCTAACTCATTGCGTTCGATATCGAGTTCGGCGATGGCGGAGTTCCTGGAGGGACACGAGGTTAAAGGAAGGAACTTGGCAGGGGTTCTCTCGATCGGTGTCATCGGTTCTTCGTGGCTTACGGCGAGATTGGCTTCCCGTCAAAGCGGTGTTCCCAGGCATCCCGGCTCGGGATGGCGGTCTCGGTCATGATGCGACCCAAGCACTTCAAGACAAAGCAGTTTGGAATGTCACGACATGTCCCAGAAAGGAGT
Organism: Penicillium bovifimosum; assembly: GCF_028826915.1. NCBI lineage: Eukaryota > Fungi > Ascomycota > Eurotiomycetes > Eurotiales > Aspergillaceae > Penicillium > Penicillium bovifimosum. Next base: position 3,392,444 of record NW_026622711.1, read on the forward strand.
GGAGATGCAAGTTGTCGATCCACAGGAGGGAAAAGAAGAAAGTCAGTGAGAAAGGATGCAAAGAATTAAACTTTGCATCTGAAGGGTGGGTTTTGCCGGTCAGGGAGGAGAGGGGAGAAGGGGGGAGGGGGGGCTGACGAAGCTAGAACGAAAAGAAGAACGAGAGAGAGAGAGAGGGAGTGGGAGAGAAGAGAACAGAGCAAGAGGAAGATAGTTTCAAAGTTAATTTTTGAAGATTTCTATTAATACCTTCTGGTTTCTTGTTTATTTCCATACCCTAGTATGATCTTGATATGTTCTAGAGCATGTCTTAATCTGAGTTTATTTTCACCTTTTTTACTGTGGTTATTTTCCGTCTCACGGTGTATTTTTTCCCTTTTCACACAGTATTGGTAACTAACAGTACTTTGGGCTGGTCGATGAGAGCCGAGGCCCTGGCTACTCTCCACCTTCTTCTAGGGAATGTGAATACTATCGAAGGATACGAGAGTACATCGAGTAGATAGGGAAATATAGTATGCAAAAGTATGGAAGATGTTTGGTTATAAAATATAGAGCTATGAAAGTATATCCCATATGAGAGGCCATTATCCCACGGCTATCCCCTCTCATTGACGCCAATAAAAAGACGAGCGGTTTTGCGGGGATTCGGCTGACTTAGAATCTCCGGATTTCACTTTCGGGCAAACGATATTAAGGTTTCGGTCCAGTTCACGACCCTCTCCTTGTGCTTTTCCATTTCTATGTATCTCCCTTACCTTGGGAGTGTCAGAGATACTAACACGGGCCATCGGGTGGATCGTCAATTTAATAACCAACCCGGGGTTGGTTAATCTGCGGGGGAGCGTTGATTGCGCAACGATCATATCTTACACCTGAAGAAACTTATCGAGTGTACTCCGTACCGGACCACGTCAAAAGCATGGGGATCTGGGGAATGGGGATGATTAGAGTGATTGCTCGGACTTCCCGAGAAATGCGGAAGTCTTTGGTACACAGTAGGTTAGCACAGGATTCAACGTCCACAGTGTCGGGTAAGACGGTTGACAGGAGTCCGAGCTTGATCAACATCCAGCAAGTTGAGCGACCGAATACGAAAACGACTCGCTCATAGGCAGCCGCACAATGACATTCGGATCACCTTTTTGAGCTGGATCTACCTGTGATGACGGAGGATTTTCGGAGGTCGGGCGATCGATGTGTCCATAGAAGTGTGATAGGTATTGTGATATGTGCGGATCGTCGTGCCATGGGGGATTTGAAAGTCAATGGAGGCCAACCCTGGAACCAACGTGGTTATCGATTGTATTGCTATGTAGAGAACAACTGCTATAAGTAGAACAGACTCAACAGAGTAATGTAAATAATCGAGTTGAGTAATAAGTCTTTAACCGTCCCATGGAAGAGAATAATTCAAATCCAACTCTTATCGTCATCCGCTTTGATCCCCCGGTTTAGGGCCGATCCTCTCCCCTCATTTTCTGGTTTTTCGGTTTCTCTCATATGCATCATCCACATTTTGACTAATAAACTCCCCCACATATTTTGTGCTTTTCCCTCATGAGGCTATTCCTCTTCTCTCTCTTATTCATATCAGTCGAAGCAAATGTGGTTTCATTGCCATCAAACATAACCCAGAAACCTATTCGGTCCAGCGGCTTTCACATTAGGGGTTCCACCATTCTGAGTGGTCAGACCCTCGCCCCGTTGACCCAAGCATTGATTCAAGCGACCGACCTTACTCTCGAGGTCGGGATTCCAAATCCATTATACGCGCAATATAGCTGACATCACTAGACCTTCAATCTGACTGGCACTGCCTCAATCATCCCAGGCCATTCTCTCGACTTAAAAGACACAGAGATCGCTTTTATATCCTGCGATCAGGACGACTACAACGAGGGTTATCTCGGGGTCGGCCAAACAATTGAATACGTCACCTTAGCTCATCCAGCGGCCGTGATTCTCTATAGCAAATCAGCAACACACTGCAACTTCACGTCCGATGCCCAGACAGCTGATCGATTCCCCAATATCTTCACCTTCCAACGACGAGGCGGCTATTCGGCACTCCGGCGTGCTCTCGATCAATCCAATCCATTCAGTCCATTCATCAGTATCGTCTCAATGTCTTTAGTAACTGGCGGTACTGACACTGAGGATACCGGAGCTTCCGGTGACAATCCCAACACCGGTCCGTTATCCCACAACAATAGCAGGTTGCATCCTATGCCTCTGCCATGGACTATCTACTGACTACTGCTCTAGCCATGATCATCCTTTACAGCATCACGGGAGTTATCACGGCTCTGTTCCTGGGTATCATTATCACGGGTGCGATCCGAGCTCATCGCCATCCCGAACGATATGGCCCTCGCCGCATTGCCGGACGAGTGCGACAGAGCCGAGCCCGAGGTATAGCTCGAGCGATGCTGGATACTATTCCAATTGTAAAGTTTGACGAGAGGAACGACGATGTCGAAGCCGCCAAACGAGATGTCGAGATGTCTATGGGTTCTGAAGATCCCACTCGCGAGCACTCAACAGCCGAGGGCGATGGGACCGCTACCGTTTCAACCGCTCCAGAGTCTGAATTGCCCACCACAGACGAGGACGAACGCCCCACCCCCACAGGCCCAGAAGCTAGGGCGGAAACCGTACCCGATGCAGGCCACCCTTCATGTCCGATTTGCACAGACGATTTCGTCAAGGGCCAAGACCTACGTGTACTGCCCTGCAATCACCAATTCCATGTAGAATGCATTGACCCCTGGCTGATGAACGTCTCTGGCACCTGTCCCCTTTGGTACGTTCTACGTCTCCCATACCAACCCGTCAGTCTCCGCATACCTGAAACCAACTAACCATATCCCAGCCGCATTGACCTCAACCCACCTCAATCCGAAACCACAGAGCAAACCGATGATCACGCCGAACACATTGAACAAGCCACCGAAGGCGGAGCAACCCCGCCCACGGAAGAAGCCCGCCAACAAGCCCGTCAGCAAGCCCGCCACACGCACCGCCGTCTCACCAACTACTTGCACGGCCCGTTGAACGCGCGTCGCATGCGCGACGCCACGGTGGAAGAGCGTCTCGCCGCTCTACGTCGCGTCCGTGAAGCAAACCAAGGCGAGTCTGCTGTCGCCGAAGAAGGTGCCCGACGCAGTCTAGCCGCCCGACTTCGCAACCGCTTCCGTATCCGAACACGCGCTCACGGCTCCGAGGCTGAGTCTTCCGCTGACGCCGAAACTGCTACGCCCGCGCCGGCGGCTCCCGCTCCCGCCCATCTTACGCAATCTAGTTCATGATGTATGAACACATGGTGCATATCTTGACATATCATGCCTTATACTTGCACATATTTTCCCTTTCGACTCTACGATTCAGATGATTTCAGGTCCTTGGAGGCTAGGCGTTCTTGTGACTCTCCATTTGGGTTGGGTTTTCTTTTCCTCTTGTCCATTTCATGAATATTTTCCGAACCAGCATTGGCGTTTCACAACGGGGTTTGGAGGCAAAGAGAGATTGGTTCTCTCATTGATATTTCTGTACTTATGTCTTCTTTGTATATACTTCATGTATATTTTTGGGAACTAGGATGTACTGGCAGTCACGTATATTTGATGGAATCACAAAATTCTGTACATCCAATTTGGACTGACTCTCTATTTCCGAGAGTCCTCGTAAATGAGAAATCAGCACATCATCCATTTACGAATCAAGACGCTAACATCCCACGTGTTTGTCATCTACGGAGAAGAGATAAACCTTGGAGCTGCGTATGCATAGATATGAGGCTGTGCACGGGGTCAGCAGGTCATCCCAGTACCACGGAAACCGCAGGCCACGCCCAGCTTTATTTTGATGGTGAACCACTCATTCTTCCCAAATGTGGTTAAACCAAGACACTAAAGCCACCGCATGAATCATGATCACCTTGTCAGGCTCATAGGGCAGAGGTAAAGCTCATGAGCAAAAACATGAAGATCGCCGGTCCGCAGGTCGTGTTCTGGCCCGGGATCGTCTGACGATTGCATCAGCGGCTGGCCACGATGGTCTGATTTATTTGAAACTCAAACCACACATGAGGGGTATTTAGCAAGCCCATCTCCAGTACTTATGCTCATAAAATCTGCACTTAACATTATGCCCTCAAACTTCTCCAACGGATAACAAATCTGTGGGGAACGGCTGGAGCCGGAGCAAGTCCGTCTTGGAAGCACGGTGTAGCCACTTTTCCGGAGTCCCCAAGATCAGGTGAGTTATTTTGGGGCCGAGTGTGGGGGGATTTACAGTTATGTCACGGATATGGCTACTCTATGCGGGTATTCTAGAAGGGCCAAGTCTGTTGGAGATACCTAATTTCAAAGTAAGGGGAGAATATTTTGTCTTCTATTGTCTCCGCACCGAATTTACCCGCGGATATTCCCGTCAACTCTATTAGGCATGGGGAAAGCATGGATGTTGAAGTAGCATTTCTCGGTCTTTATTGCGTTTTCCTTCGGAACTCAACCTACTGTGTAGAGGACAACCCCTGAGCCGAGATTCTGTCATGCAATCTTGGTTTCGCCTTCCAGAAGGGTCTCCACAGTGCGTCTTTTTTCCGTCGGCGTTGTATGACACACGGGTTCCAGTCGGCGAGTGTGACCTGTCGGAGGTTGAATTCGGGGCAAATGAGTCATTGGAGACACGGATTTCAATCTGGTGTCAGTGACTGACTGACTGTTTGTCTTGGTATGATCTGAAGGAGAACAATAATAAATATTGATTTTGTAGGTGTACGGAGGACTCCGTACATCGTGCCTGGATAACTATGACAGGCATGTGAACTCCACTCCGGGGAAAGAAGGGTAGATACGGAAAGTTCCTCGGTATCTTGTGCACCGAGGATATGACTTGAATATAAGAAGAGAACGATATAAGAGAAAGACTAGAACTTCATCTTTCATACATTTTTTATATTTATATTTTTATTTTTCCTTGTATTACTACAAACCCCAATTCGATCTCCACCCCCTCATCCGGTGAACGCAAGCAGGAATATCCCGTCCCGGTGTCATTTTCCGGGGAACCCAACTCACGTGTTTTGCCTTAATATAATCTGTTTTCCCATCATGTCTGCAAGAGACCGTCTTTCCTCCCTATCCTCACAAATCATGGGTTCCTCCAGTCCTTCAGTATTCACCGCAGCCCGGGTGGCGGCCGCCCCCGAAGATCCTTTGTTCGGTCTTATGAAGGCCTATCGCGAGGACCCCTCCGATAAGAAGGTCGATCTGGGCATTGGCGCCTACCGGGATAACAACGCGAAGCCCTGGATTCTGCCCGTTGTCAAGAAGGTGATGATTTCTCTAGTGTCTCCTTTTAAGTGTAACAAGTTTGTTGACATCTATTTATAGGCCGATGACGCTATCCACAACGATCCCACCGTCAACCACGAATACCTCGGAATCGGTGGTCTCGCCGAGTTCACATCAGCGGCTCAGAAACTCATCGTCGGTGCAGACAGCCCTGCAATCCGCGAGAAGCGAATCTGCTCCCTGCAAACCATCTCAGGCACCGGCGCCGTCCACCTCGGCGGCCTCTTCCTCGCCAAATTCCACCCCCAAAACCCCACAATCTACCTCTCCAACCCAACATGGGCCAACCACCACCAAATCTTCAGCAACGTCGGCCTAAAAATCGCCAAGTACCCCTACTTCCACGTCCAAACCAAGGGTCTTGACTTCGACGGCATGCTCTCCGCCCTCCAGTCCGCCCCCGAAGGCTCCGTCATCCTCCTCCACGCCTGCGCCCACAACCCCACCGGCGTCGACCCAACCCAAGACCAATGGAAGCAGATCGCCACACTAATGCGCGCCCGCTCGCACTTCCCCTTCTTCGACACCGCCTACCAAGGCTTCGCCTCCGGCGACCTGGTCCGCGACTCTTGGGCCATCCGCTACTTCGTCGAGCAGGGCTTCGAGCTGTGCGTCGCGCAATCCTTCGCCAAGAACTTCGGCCTCTACGGCGAGCGCACGGGTGCTTTCCACTTCGTCTCCGCTCCCGGTCCGGACGCAGCTCTCTCTTCCGCACACGTTGCTTCGCAGCTGGCTATCCTGCAGCGCTCGGAGATCTCGAACCCGCCTGCGTATGGCGCGCGCATTGCCAGTCGCGTGCTGAATGATCCGGAGCTGTTTAAGGAGTGGGAGGCGGATTTGAGGACGATGAGTGGGAGGATCTTGGAGATGAGGAGTGGGTTGCGGGAGAGGTTGGAGAAGCGTGGGACGCCTGGCTCGTGGGATCATATTACCTCCCAGATTGGCATGTTTAGTTTTACTGGCTTGTCTGAGGAGCAGGTTATGAAGTTGCGGACTAAGTGGCATGTTTACATGGTATGTTTCTTTCCCCCTCTTATCGTTCTGGTTGATGAGTTGGTGCTAACGTCTTCCTGCAGACGAAGAATGGTCGCATTTCCATGGCTGGCCTCAACACGAATAACATCGACTACTTCGCCGAGGCAGTCGATAGTGTTGTACGCGAGTCTGCTTAGTTGAATTGTCTACCTGATACCCCGGTTTTAAATTCCGAGTGGAAATACTCGGGGGAAGAGACTTGGCCTGGCGTTTTATTTTCTTTTTGCTTTTCAAAGATATTTCGGCACGATGTAATCGTGATTTATCTTTTTCTCGGCCTTAATCTCGGGACTATCTGCTGTGGGTCTGTTGTCACATGCATCACATGTAAACCATAAGAGCAATGCATTCAATCGCGGGATTACTTTGTTCCATGTCATATCAATAGAATTGATGGTATCAGATGGCATCAATTGAGTAGAAACCGTTTGGATGCGGAATAGACATAAAGGTATCGTATGAAAATGGGCTAGCGGTGCAAAGATAAGAATATCGAACCTGAGTCCAGCTTCCAGGAGAGTCTCCGGACTAAAAGACCAAATCCCAGACCACAAGCCATGTACATAACCCAACAGTACCCCAAAAGACAGCCTGAGCTGTACTCCGCCGCTCAGTAGCACGCTTCAGCTCCTTATTTCCCTGCCCAACATTCGTCGACGTCGTATCCACATCCGCCACAAGCTGGAAGACAAACTCCTCCTGCGTAGCTAGGTGAGAGACAAGAGTTTCCTGCAAAGAGGAGATCTCAAGTAATGATTTCTCCGCATTCCTAATCCAAAAATTAGCAAAGTCCCATCCATAAAGGAAACCAGCTCCACGTCAGGACATACTGGACCTTCCCCAATGTATCCTCATAATGCCTCAACATAGTATCGTTCTCCTCCTCAAAAAGCTGCAATTGCTCCGGCGAAAGCTCCGCCTCAATCCTTGCCGTATCCGCCTCACTCAAGACCACCGCATCAGGCGCCTGGTAACCAGCATCAAACCCACCCCTCCCCACCTGCTGTCCCGACGATACAGAACTCTTCCGCCCACCACCACCATTCCCACCAGCAGGTCTCCCCGCCGCAACCTTATAGAGCACACTCTTCTCCTTCTCCCTCACCCTCTCAATCCGCTTCTCAACCATCCCCCGCTGCACACCGACAGCCCCCTCCAGCCCGCGCCGCAGAAACCAAAGCACGCTCTCGCGCACAGCGGCCAGCGCCCGCGCGCTCTCCTCCGCTTGCACCTGCTCGACAGACTTGCCTTCATTTTCGGAAAGTGCGCTGTTTCCACCGGCCCAGCGGCGCAGAAGGGCGCCGGCGGCTGAGTGGCCGTATTTCTGGTGGAGGAGGGTGGAGGATGTTTCTTGGCGGAGGGATTCGGCGGATGAGAGGTTTGCGATTGAGGTTGCTAGGTCGCGGAGGAGGAGGGCTGTTGATGTGTCGATTGCGTCGCGTTCGGGGTCGGTGAGGATTTGGGTTGTGTTTTGGGGGGGGTTTTGTTGGCGCGTTGCGCCGTTGCGGTTGGGTTGAGAGGTAGGCGTGACGGATGGAGTGGAGGTATTGGAGGAGGGAGTGGATGTGTGAGTTCTGGGGTTTGTTAGATATGGTATGGCGCTTCTAGACTTGGGGGGAAGGGGGTTTGTGGGGGGTTGCTGGGAGGGAATAGCTTACAATTCGGTATGCCTCCTTTAGGAACTCATCTGCGGTTTCTGTACTGGGAGGTCTGGGAGGGATATGTGAGCCTTGCTTTGTGAGAAGCTCGTTGATGGTGGGTGTGAGGTCGGTCATTGCGGGTGTGACATGGTCTGAATTGTGGAGGTGTTGTTGATTTCTATGTACACATCGTCGATCCACCCAACGTCACTGCGCAGTTGGTCTCTCCGGCATCCGGACTTAACTATCCCCGTGGTAACTAACTAGGGTTGTCTTTATGTCTCTGTTCCTTCATGCGGCTCATTACTTCTCGATATCACTCCCATTGGGCCCTGGGAACTTACTTATAGTTATCTTTACTCACTACCTAGTCTACTACTTTTCTAACAAAACATTGACAACACCAAAGACCCTCCAGTGAATACTGCGGCTGCCCGGAGCCTCCATAATACGCAAGGCACAGCGTATCAGCTACCCACCTGCCAAACAGGGGGAGTATCCCGCCTTGATAGACGGGGAGTCGGGCTAGGAGGTTTGGAATATGCGTGCAACCGTGTAGGTAGAATGAAAATGAGGCGCAAAATCTGACGAATTACAAGACGAAGACTTACATGGAAGCCCACTGTATGGCTTTTCCTGTTGATAACGAAGGGCTGGCCAAGGTTCGGAAAGACATTCAAGTATGCTGTCCGGGCGTAATGCGCATACTCAGTTGAAAGGGCGGTTATCCGCAAATTACGCCAGATGGATGGGATATAGGTTGGTGTGACAGGTTTTGGCTTCGTTGGTCGTTTTGCATTTCGCGGGGAATGCAGAATATAACTTACTTCAAGTAAAGCGTCCACCAGGCGAGTAATATGGCCGAACTGGGTATATATCAGTCGGCGAGGAACCAAAGAGGGGTTATACGAGCCATTGGCCCCTGCAGCGCGTAGAATGTCGTTTGATGCGTGCATCATCGATCAAACGACAGATTTTCCCCTTCGGCCTGCGGCTACTCTCAGTTCTCTGCCAGGCCATCTTTCGGCTTCTGCTTTGGCTTTGAGATGGATGCCAGTACGAGAAGTGCACCCCACGACTCATCGGAACACGTTTCACTTTGTCATAACTCAGGGTTGACCGAACCATCCATGGCTCTTGTAGTTGGTCTCAATCGATTAGCAAACCTACCAGTCAACGCAGGACACTACACAATCCCATGTGTCGCACAGCCGTGTAAGTAGATACTGGACTGAACATGGGTGAAGATCAACCGTTTGAGAAAAGGAAGCAGGTGGGTTGTCCAGACACGAATATCAGTGGGCATGATGTCGTGGTGAAGTGTGAGCGGCAACGCAACCTCACAAAAGCACAATGTGACACGTCCCTCCAATGCGCTCGCCTTAAACGATCTGTTCATGTCCAAGGTCCAGGTATAGCAAGCGCTTATGTCGTTCCAAAGCTGTAGGTCATATGCTCGCGTGATTAGTCGTGCCCTCCCTCTCTCTTACTTCATCTTCCCCTTTCTCAATTGATTCCCCATCAACCTTCATCCCCAGACCAGTCAATATACCTGCCACAACGAAGTTCCTGGTTGATCTGGTCTGCGGAATCGGTTGACGAGGCGCCTCATGACGTCCGAGTAGGAAATCAAGGGCCCCAAGCGCGTCCTTCCCTCGGCTGGCTCACTGCCTCGACGTCAGCGGCCTCGACGTCAGCGGCCTCGACGTTGGCGGCCTCGGCGTCGGCGGCCTCGCTGCCTCGAGGGGCGCTCCACCCCTCGTCTCACTCTTCACTCTGTAAGGATCTCTTCCACCTCTTCCACCTCTTCCACCTCTTCCACCTCTTCCACCTCTTCCATCTCCTCCATCTCTTATGCATCACCCTGCAGACCATCTCCATGACGAAAGTTGATACTGACGACTGCAGACGACATGGAGACAGAGGAGGCATCACTTTCTCTCCGATGATCCACGAGGGACGGATCTCCAGTTGCTCGCAGCTCAAAGATAGGCGTCTCAGACAATCTCCAATGGAGGTCGACCTAGATCTGGTGACAACAGTTCGTCACAAGTGATCTTTGCCTTTCTGTCAGGCAACTTGCTCAAGTGGCGGAGGAGTGTCTTTGAGTTCCATAGTCTTGCTCATGAGCACCGTTGATTCACGACATGGAGACACAGGAGGCATCGCCTTCTCTCCGACTATGGAACTCAAAGACACTCCTCCTCCACTTGGAGCAAGTTGCCTGACAAAAGTCAAAGATCACTTATGAGGAACTGTTATCACCAAGTCTAGGTCGACCTCCATTGGAGATTGTCTGAGACGCCGATCTTTGAGCTGCGAGCAACTGGAGATCCGTCCCTCGTGGATCATCATGCTCATGAGCACCGTTGATCCACGATGGCGTGGCCATCATCTCGGCCATCGCCGATGCTGCCATCAATACGGCGAACGGCATCGTCATGCAAACAAGTGCGTACCCTATCCACGTCCGAACCAGAAGCAAGTTTCCGAGCTGATCATTCACTTAGATTGCTCCCAGGCTATTCTTCCGATGTACGATCTGGAGAACAACGCATCCGTTTTCCCGGGCTACCGGGGTCGCCCTCACAACCACACTATTACCGCACTCCCTGTGGCCCTCAAGTAGGCTCAGTCACCCGACTTCGAGGCCTCCCAGAAGACAGTTCTCCTTAATGCCTCTGCTCTGGCTGAGCGCCTGGGTACTTCCACCAACAACGGTGGACTTGGCTATAACATTGTGTCTGGCGGGATAACTACCTTGTGCTTGTGGACCCGAAGAACCGCGGCGTCGATGGTGCTCGCGTGGAGCGGGTTCTCGAGCTCTGCGGAGTTGCTAGCAACAAGAAAACCGTGTCTGGTGACAAGGCCGCCCTCAAGCCCGGCGGTCTGCGTCTGGGAACCCCCGCCATGACCTCTCGTGGCTTCCAGCCCGAGGAGGTTAAGATGGGAGAGCCACCGGGCGCCCTGGTTGCTGAAACCCTGCGATATAGTCGACCAAGTGATGTATGGACTATGGACCCGACCGAACGCCTCCGTACGTTATCTATACCCATCTGAACCGGAACAACATGAACTGTCCCTCTCCATTTGCGCTCCATTTGCGCTCCAGTACCGATCAAGGCATATCCAAAATGCCTCGCAAACTTAGGGCCGCCGGCCAAGCGGCTGCGAAGTCAATGAGCCGCATGACAGCTCGCGATAGGTATAACCGTCCTTGGCCTACAGGAGGATCACAGTCCTCCACCTCGCTGCTAAGAGGCCGTGACGACCGCCGTGGTGTGCCAGCACGACATAAGGTGGCCGGCCCATTGTTCAGTGCGATTACTGTGCCTGCCGTTGGCACCTCTGCAGACATGATTGCGACCAAGACCTGGCGGGGAATCTCGCGGTGCTAGTGGTGGCGACCTCCTCAGTCTCTGCCGACGCACCTAACAGAGCCAGAAGGCAAGTTGGCCTTGACAGGCGCAACGGACAGTGAAGCCGAATCGGAATAAGCTTTCACTGCCCTGACAGCTGCCCATTCCATGGCGAGGGGAAATACCCACAGGAGTGGAAACCTGCCTTATTTCAGTTATTTGGTAGCCAAAGCCAAAGCCCTCGTCAGTAATGTGGCCGGCACCGGGTTACCTCAGCATGCTCAGACGGAACATAACCAAGTTTGGTCAGCTCGGTCTATCGCGTGCATAGCAAATGGGCCATATCTACATCAGCATCAAATGCAAGTATTGTCAGGGTCATGGACACACCTAGCTACATACCTCAGCATGCTCAGACGGAACATGATTCGCTGGCTCATGCTCACATGACCTACCTAACCAAGTTTGGTCAGCTCAGAAGTTCCGTCTGAGGTATATTGGCTAAGATTCGGTTAGCTGGAAACGACCTCACCATCAGCGCGAACATTTTGCCGTCAAGTATCTCAACAACCACACTCCTGACCATCCTTCGGGCTTGCTTTGAGTATAGATACGAAGTGAAATATTTATTTTCTATTATTTTACATTTACCACAAGTTCTAGAACGCGAGATCTTTTACACTCAAGGCTTTGTGAGTATCATTGGGGAATACGACGTGGCGACCTGAACTTCCTGAACTCATGATTTTCCTTCAACCAGTCCATTTAGACCCATCATGCCACCCTCAAAAAGGACCTTTTAAAGGTAATTGTAGATATTCTAGCTTATACATACCTCCAGATGAGTAGATATCGCCTTTTTTGGGCCGTCTAATGTCCTATAATCACAGCACTCTGTGAGCGTGACTCCCAGACCGTCAACCACCTCTGTGAGGCATCGTTTGACGCCTTTGCCTTGGAGAGATAGCTGCATTGATAATCGAATACTGGGATGTCATCGCTGTTACGGTCGATGGCTGGCTCGTGAAGAGAAAGAAACAAAAATAAGATCATTTGTTGCCGTACTGCATACAGGGTAACAAGTCTGGAAAGAGAAGAGCAGGAGGTAAACAATCAACAAAACTCTTCCTCGCTACCTGGCAGGACAGGCTAGAAACGTGGCGGAGATATCCGGTTTCCTTGCCCTTCTTGACGTCCCCGAAATCCAAGGGAGCCAGTGCTGTTGATTCCCCCTCGAAGCAAGTCCTGGGTAGCAACGTGAGGTACCGTCCGTTGTCAGTACATGGCGTGTCTTTTCGGGACAGGACATCAGCAATAATGTTCTGTTTACCTGGTTGATATCGGATGAGGAAGTGGAATTGGGACAGGAATTCGCTCCAGCGAGCCTGTCGCTGGTTCATCTGCCTTGCCGCGATGAAATATTCCAGGGACTGATGGTCCGTGAGAATCTCAAAACGGTCCTAGTTAGATGCACACGAGCCGGGTTCCAATCACTATCCACATTAGGGTGTGTCGCACATATTGCTTGCAAGAAACTTAGGAGTGAGGCATTGACAAGTTCCTCGTTGCAAACATAGGCCCTCTCCCCTTCCCTGGGTTCTGAGTCTATCAACTGGTACACTCGACATTGTTGTTCGTAAGGATACCAGAAGGGCTCTCGTGCAATACCTCTTGGCGAGGTTTTGTTTTGAAGCCACGTTAGGTAGTCCTTGAATGATTGGTCACCCTCCAGATGCTCAGTGGCTATGCGGAACTGGGCATCCATTCCCAGCCGCGTGTGAACCTGGAATATGTCGATTGCTGGTACCCTGGGACAGATAGCTTCTAGGAGTAGGAATTCTTTTTCGTTTATCTTAGAGCCTGAACGGAATCGGCCTCTGGAGTGGACGCTCGTTCTATAGAAGTGGCCCTGTCTGCTTCACTTGCCTGAGCACTTGCCTGAGCACTTGCCTCAGGTACTCGTTAACCGTCACAATCGCAAGGAAATCCAATTCCAATAAGTCAAACCGACTTCGTTCAAGGCACGGAGGAACAGACAGCGGCATCAGAGTAGGGATCGTCAGGGTTGGAGGGTGGTTGGTCGCAGGCGAGGGAAGCAAATAGGTCCGTCGCAAGGGTCCGAGGTCATAGGTGCAGGCGTCGAAAGCCTGGAATCCACAGGTGCCTGGTGAGTGCTTGATTCCGACTTTTTGAAGCGGTTCGGGAGTTGCATGCGAGTCATGGCGATCGCACCGCGTCGACAGGAGTCAACAAAATCTTGCATGGTCACGTCGTCCTTGTACACCTCTCCAGCCACCAACGTCTGCAACTGGTACGGGAGTCTCTCGAACAGACCATCCTTCTGCAGCTCCTCGTCGCGCTTCGACTCCAGAGCAAGACGGGAGAATTCCGCGTAGAACGAATTGAAGTCATCGTTGGCCTTCATCTTCAGCTCCCCGTATAGCTTTGTACCAAGTCACCGCCGCCCGTTGGAGCCTATGTCTGGTATTGAATCTTATCGCTGGCCTTGGCGGGCCCCTATGATGATACCAGCGAAGGTAATGCCAGCCGAGTGCTTTCCGGAAGTATGAGATAGTTGCCCTCTTTTCGGTTGGTGTGGTATGCGCTCTAACCATAGCATTAAAGGACATACTATGGCTGATGTATGGACGCTTTTCTGTAGAGTGTTTGTTTTGTCCAACAAGGAGAGGCCAGTATGAGAGGTCAATATGTACCATTAAGACCGATCTCCATGGGCTGCCTCGTACCCAGGACGTAAATGAGACGGGTTCCGCCCTCCGGTGGCTGAGCATGTGACGTTGGTATAGGAGGTAGAGCAGGGGCCACTGTCTTGTGACTGAGTTGCGCAAGGTTGGAACTAGGACGACGTGGGGTTCCCAAACTCAAAGTTGTTTTTTCGCGCTTCCGACACGCGGGGGACATGTGCTGCTTTTGCAACGACTGCACTCGCCTGGTGTGCCATGTTTGTGTGATCCCGGCAATGTGACGGCCAGTAGGAAAAGTAAGCTGGAATTCCTGTAGCCTGTGCGCTAACGAAAGTAACAGAACTAGAGGAGGAAAAGAAGAAGAAGAACAGCTGTGAGAGAACCTTTTATGCCAGTCCTGCACACTCGTTCCCCTCAAGTCACGAGACTTATTCCAGCAAGTTCCTTCCTCCAAACCTTGCCAGGCGTCACAGGCAGTGCAACCTTGGAAGAATGTTCTCCGGTTTGACCTGGACTTCTATACTCGCTTGTCAAATTCGACCATGCGCTTGCACATATTGGAATCGTTGCAAGGGTGGGCGTTGACTTCGAGAGAGAGAGAGCAAAAGAGGAAGAAGTTGAACAAACATCAACGACGTTATATACGACGACGACGATCAAAGGGAAGCCTCGGCCGTCTTGAGCGCCCCTTGAGTGGATCCCGGCAATCTGAACAGGCTTCCACTATGTGCTGGCTTTCATTGTCGATTGATATCCCGGCCGCTATGTTGTAGTCTCCGAGCCCAGTATAAATAGGGCTACTGAGGGGAGCAGTCGAAGTGGCCACCGTATATGCAGCGAGCTCAGTGCCAATAAAACGACAGTGATGAATTTATAAGAGGGCCATTGATGAATGAGTTTATAAGAGCCGAGGATGTGACTGATTGTTCAGTTTTACGAGGTTGAATGACACCGATGAATCAGCGTATAAGAGGCAAAGAGGTCAATGACTGGGATTGTCCGTATATAACTTCGCGCGACAAGTTTGTTTCATAATGATGAGTGATGACCCGAGATCGGGAACTGTCGCATGATGTGTTGGGGTCTGGACCTTGTCGCTGTTCTTGCATCCACTCAACTCGTTCCTCATGACAAGTCTGCGTGAAGATTGTCAATCAAGTTGGCTTCCACCAAGTCCCAGTCAAATGGACGGAGTGGCATCAAATGAGAGTATTGGAGAGAGATGGAAGTGGAAGGAGCAAGACCGGAAGCAGGAGACGGAGAGCTTTATATACTATGAGTCAGTATCAGTCACCGTGGGACCTATGAGGCAGATAACTCTGGAAGTGCATGAGTATTTTGAATATTGGGAGAAGGGAAAGAAGGAGGAATAGATGTACATGAAGAGCCTTATAATGATAATATGCATTTGAACGAGCATCCTGAGAGAAGTGGAAGAAGGAGGAAGAGAAGTAGGAGACGGAGAGCTTGATGTAGCCCACTTCTGTAAACGATGCAAACGTGACTAGCAAACAGGTGAGCGCTGCTGCACTGATCCGTCATTGATATGAAGCTCTTTGAGGGAGGAAGCACGAAGCAACCTAATTATCCAACAGAGTAAGCAATACAGAAGGCGGGCAAATACCTATGCCAAGTGTGAACATATTCGACTACCAGTGGGTGATTCCGTCTAGACTGGCCATGCTGTACGACGGGGGGTGAGTGTTAATCCACAAAAACATAATCACCTAGAAACATCAAAAAGGAGATTGAAATCTAGGGATTACAACGCGACAACGACCATAGACTAGACCGCCTGACATAGTTGGCAGTACCGCACAATCATGGACCGTGATGTAAAATAACGGCCGTACACATCTGGCAGCACATTTCCCCTAATAGGGGAGGTCAATGACTCAATGATATCAATTCTCTCTCGGACTGTTATAAGATTGAGGTCTCAAGGAGAAGTGAGAGAAGAGGGAGATCAGGTCGTGGTCATCACGGGAGTTCGTCGGGACTGGCATTTTTGTCTCGCATGTCGGTTTCGAACTCGAGACGTCGCAAGGTCAGATTTTCGGCGACCTCGTCCTCGCGACTTCCCCAGTTGACCGGGACTGGTATTTTTGTCTCGCATGTCGGTTTCGAACTCGAGACATCGCGAAGTCAGATTTTCGGCGACCTCACGACTTCCCCAGTCGACCACTTGACTGGGGATATCTGATTCACGTAATTTGCTAAATATAGCCGAACATTTACATGGGAGAGGAAAATAGACTTCCCGTTTAGGAACCTGGGGTGGCAGAATATAGGCGGTGTAAGCGCTGGCTAAGAAAGGAAAGCTGTCAAACATGTGGGTCATGTCATAAGTCACATGACCACCCCTCTGCTAACGTCTAGTCTCTAGACCTTACCGATCAGGAAGATGGCCAGAGATGGAGTTGAAAGTTAAACGGGAGGTAGCTGTAATGAGGATGCTGAATGGAACCAGACGGAACTGTGGCCATAATTTGTACACACTAGTCTGGAAAGAACGTTGTTGTATTGCTGCTCCTGAATCTGCCCAGTGGTCAATGAGTTTCGTAACGAATCGTAACTGATTACTGGCTATTGTGTGAGGGATGCAGTTTCTGAGTGTAAGAGCATTGTGAGAGCCTTGCCTAGTCTCATGACTTCCCTTTGATTGTCGAGGTCGTCGTATATAACGTCGACGCTTGCTTCCCACAATCAACTTCTTCCTCTTTTGCTCTCTCTCTCTCTCGAAACCCCCTTGCAACGATCTCAATACGTGCACCTCATTACGCCGTCGCGACGACCCGTTTTAAAACCTTTCAAGCAATCTCTCATCACATCCACCATTAGTAAATCTCCCCTGTCCATCACTTCTTATTTTTCCATCGAGAAACCATTACAACTGACCAAGCACACGTCAACAGTGACCGACCAGGAGATGGCATGCCCCAAGTGCAAAGCGCAGAAGAAGCGCTGCACCCACCTCACCAATCCTGCAGCTGTACCAACCCCGGCTATCTAAATCATGATAGCCTGTGAGATCTGCTGGTCCCACTAATAATCGTCAATTCAAGAAATATTGGGCCGCGGGCGCACCAGGCTATCATGATTTTGATAGCCGGGGTTGGTACAGCTGCAGGATTGGTGAGGTGGGTGCAGCGCTTCTTCTGCGCTTTGCACTTGGGGCATGCCATCTCCTGGTCGGTCACAAGACTGGCATTTAAAAGATTTGGATAAAGCTAACGCTCAGCAATTAAGGCTGGGGGTCCGGGGGGGGGGGGGGGGGCCGCCCAAAGCCCCCTGGTACCTTCACCAAAAATTGTCTGAGTGGAGGTACGATCAGTACCTGGCTGAGACAATCATCCAAGAGGGCACAATGAAGTTCACCCGTCACTCCCAAATCCGCTGCTTTGTTCACATCCTAAACTTGGGGTGAAAAGTGAAACCTATCATGAAGACTTTCTACGCTAGTTCGCATAAAGAAGCCTTTGATCTCCTTGAAGACGTTGCCAGACTTCAAGATAGTTTTCATAACGAAGTTCAACATGTGAGGAAAGTAGTGGATTTGCGCGTGATGGGTAAACCTCATTGTTCCTTCTTGGATGATTGTCTCCGCAGGGTACCCATAGTACCGCTCAGACAGCTTCTGGTGAATGTGTCGGCTGTAATTGTCCCGCTTAGACTGGTAGTCCAGTTCAGATTGTCTTGAATGCTGAAGAATTATCAAGTCTAGAGAAAAAGGCTAACACAAAGGATGGCCCATGGGTCGAGAATTGAGATATCCCAATCAGCTAAGTCATGGACTCCGTGGACAAAGAATCGGGCATGTAAACCTGGAACTTGGACTAGAGATCTAGAATGTAGGCATGGGCGGGGGAACTGAAGACCCTGGTTCCGATCAAGTCGGTTGATTTGCTACATTCGGGAATCCGAGTACCCTGGACCGGAATAGAAGGCGCGTCCGAATGATCTGTGCAAAGGTTGGAGTACTGCTTTGTACCCTCTCCACTGTAACACTGTTGACCGGAAACTCTAGGAGTATCATAGTATGAAGCGAAGGAGTTCTGTAGGAACCCTTACTACTTACTGTACAGTATTTCAAGAGCAGAGATAAACATAGGGGAGGGCCAAGGCCAGTAGATGTGGATCCGGAAGAATACTTGATCCAGGCCACTCTTTCCCCACATGACGCTGACACGGATGGCAGTTAAATCCTGGCCAGGAGCTCTACTGCTTTGGAAACAGGCGGTAACGAAGTCCGAGTCAGAGGTTACCTATGGAGGAATGGCTTATGGCCTCAGTATCTATTATCTAACTGCCTTCTACTCAATCTACTGTCTATTAAGTGACCAGCACTGTCAAGCAGAATGCAGATATCAGCCAACTTAGCCTGATCTCGCCGTCTCAGGGTCCTCAAGTGGCGAAAACCCCATAGACTCAGAGTGGACTCAGAGTGGACTCAGTGGAGATGGGAGATCAATAATTTGATAGGCCATCAACAGTCAGTTGAACCAGGCAATATTGAATTGCAAAAAAAGGCCAGAACTAAATCAACAGAATAACATTTGATGATTGGTGGAATCAGTAAATATCAATACTGGTGTTACTGTCTGTTACAGCCTTACAGGAAATCCCAGTTTCAGGTCTGTCGTCACCTTAGCGACATGTCCTCTTTGTTCCAGGTATTTCCAGGGCTGACTACGTACTATATTAATGATCTTTAATGACCTTGCTTTCTCAACTATCTGCCCTTTACAATCTACAAGACTACAACTTCCACTCATCTCCGATCAAGTCAAACCCATCGCTTCAATCACTCCTACGGCCTACCACTGCCATCAACATATCCAAAATGGCACGTCCTCAGAACAAACCAACGGCCACGGCTATCAAGCTACCCACCCTAAACTCGAATCCAAAGTCGAATCCCTCCTTGACTCGTTCGGTCACCTCATCCACACTGCCTCAGCAAAAGGAAAAGGAAAACCAACCGGCCGACTCTGGCAACGCCGATGACCAAGTCCTCGAATGCCAGCACCAAATCAAGGCAACCCTCACCGACATCCTCAATGACGACCGAGTGAAGCACAATCCGGATGGAAGTCGATGTGTGCAGAAGGCCCTACTGGATAATGAGCATGATATGCGGAAACAACGGAGACACTCGCTCAATTCTACTACCAAGCGGCAGATGATGCTGTAGCTGCTATCGTCAAGGGAATGATGGAACTCCGAAGGATGGAAACGAACGAAAAAAAAAAAACGAATAAACGAATGAAACGAACCGAAACGCCATGCTTTTTTCTATCGCGACAAAAACAATATCTAATTACAACTGCATCATTCCTCCGTCTCATCCACAGACCTCTCCAGATCCCCGATTTTATGCTTTCCAAACCGTAGCTTCTTCCTGAGGTTCAACATCCGCACACGGTACGCGCGCTTGCGTCGTCGCGGAGGATAGTTGACTGGACTCTCGCCGCCAGTGAAGATAGCCATGTCGTACACGAAAGCACCGAACAAGGCACCACTGATATCCGCCATCCACGGGCCCCAGACCCACCAAGCATGAGTCTCACGGAAGAGCTGTCCACCCCACCCGGCCATGACGGCAACGAGTCGAGGGCCAAAGTCGCGAGCGCAATTGAAGCAACTATCATAGATGTTAGCATTAACCTACTTTAATGAGAAAATAAAGAAAGTTGCCAACATACCCTCCAGTATTATACCCCAAAGCAAGAACAATAACCGAAATCAGAATCCCAAGTATAAACGCCTGCATACCAGCCCCAGGAGGCGCATTCGAATCATCACCCAGCGCAAGCACAACACCAAACAAGATGGCGCTACCGAGGAACTCAGTGAAAAACGCCGTGGCCGGATTGACAAACGGTTTCGGCTGCGTGATCAACGCCTGCGCCGCCACACTCTGGTTCTGCGGTACCTTGGCCGCAGTCGAGACCTGCACGATGGCATCGTGGTAGATGGCGTATGCGATGCCGCCGGCGGTAATGGCGCCGAGGAGTTGCGCCGTAATGTATATCAGACACTTCCGGGCTGGGAAACCACGCCAGACGGACATTGAGATCGAGATGGCTGGGTTCAAGTGACCTCCGGAGATACCACCGGTCGTGTAGATGGCGACCATGAAGCCGAAGCCCCAGGCTGCGGCGGTTGTTGCGTAGGATCCTGCTTGGCCGCCGGATGTGAAGTTGGAGAAGGTGGCGCAGAGGCCGAGGGTCATTGCCATTGTTGTCTGTATTTTTATTAGCAACTGGTCTTTTGGTTTGGCTTGTATATGAATAGTTAATGCAATGACTTACACCTAACCATTCAGCCAACGGCTCCCGAAACTTATGTCTAATCTTCGACCAAGCGTTAAAGAACCCATCTTCCTGAGGCCCATTAATCCTATTCTGCCGAGCCTCCCGCGAACGCTGTTGCTTCGCTTCAGGAGACAAGTCGTCATCCTGTCCGATAGCCTTGGCTTCCGCGTCCTCGCTTCTGTCTTCGGGTAATGCGCCATGGCGCATACCAGGACGCATAATGTGTGGTAATGGCGATGCCAGACTCCATGTTGGATTCTCATCTGGTTTTCCATATTGCGGGTTGTAGGACTGGTAATCCTTGTCTAGGAAGGGTCCCTTGCTGTTGGCTGGGTTTGGTGCGCCGTCGCCGGCGAGACTGTAAGTTGGGTTTGAGCCGAGGTTTTTGCGTTTGCTGCCTTCTTCGCGGGTGCTGTTTTTGGCTTCGCGTTCGGGGGTTTGGACGGTGTCTGTTTGATCAGGTGTTAGGGTTGGTTCTTTTCGGTTTGGGTTTATCCGGGGAAGGGCCCGAAGGAATGTAGTACGAAGATCTTAGGTACCTTTGACTTCACCAGATTGACCACTGCCACTGGAGGAATCCATATCTGAGAGCTTATCTGAGCCCATGATTAAAGAGTACGCAGTAAATGCAAATGCAATAGAATCAGAAAGTATGCCATTCAGTATTCAGCGGCATCTCCATATTTGAATGCGACGGTGGAGATGGTAAAGCTTGTGATGAACCCTGGAAAAGTGTCTCCACACTTTCGTCACCGTCCGAACCTTGATCTCTTACACCCGAAATCTCTTACTGCGG
This sequence comes from Penicillium bovifimosum, assembly GCF_028826915.1. Classification (NCBI taxonomy): domain Eukaryota; kingdom Fungi; phylum Ascomycota; class Eurotiomycetes; order Eurotiales; family Aspergillaceae; genus Penicillium; species Penicillium bovifimosum. The sequence continues at coordinate 3,413,656 of NW_026622711.1, forward strand.
GCGTATTCCTTCCAATGTTCCATTCCATTACCAAGAATAAACAAGCCAGAATAATTGCTGATTGGTGGCAACATTGCCGACTGGGTCCTGCCGAGTCCTGTCAAACCCTGCGGATCGCGTTCGAGATGCGAACTCGACCTCTCATTTGCGGATAGAGAAGCCTTCCCCTTCCACACATGGCCATAGCCAAGGAGCTGAGTTTTCTTCTACACAGTATGGCAACTTGGTCGCGACAGGGGCAATTGTTCTTTTTTTCTTCGATTGTTCGAAAGGGGAATTAAGCGTCGGGTGGCAATCTTGGGGCTGATAGGCAAAGAAACCTTAGCCTCTCATCGTTGAAGGCCTGATCTGGGACCTGGGCCTGGGCCTGGGCCTGGGCTTATGGGAAACGGCAGGTATCCTCCGGGGTTTCTGTAGGTTCTTCTGAGCTTCATATCTTGAATTATTTTCCTTACTGTACAACAGTTGGAGGAACTCATCCCGAAGAGCCAAGGCTATATCGAAAGTAGTTAATTCTTACTATTTCTCATGCATCGTATCTCCATAACGCAAAACAGGGTATAGACAAATTCACAATGCTAATATCCACAGAGAATAAAACCAGTCGCCATGCATCAAATCATTGCGCGCTCTTCTACCCATATCTAAACAAGGTCAGTACTTGATCATTGATCACAAAGGAATATCGGCACTCACTTCGATCTTCCCCATTTCACTCCCCCTCCCTTCGAGCAACTTCCTTCGCTGAACTGACCAACAAATCCAAATCCTCCTGGTCGACCATCGTGATCATGTCCCCATCATCTTGCACCTTCATCTTTAGCGGACACTTGAACCCGAACTTCTCACGAATACGTTTTTCAAACTCCGCGAACGCGATCGTCGGCCCAATCATGATATACCGTGTATCGTCTGGGGCATGAACTTTCGTTCTAAACTTTTGAATCTCCGGTCTGCGCGCGTTTGCATGGCGGGAATACCGTGCTGGAGACCGCGTACGCCGTTGGGAGTGGCTCGGACCGGGCGCAGCACCGACAAGCTCAAATGCGCCGTCGTTGATGTCGCATGCGTCATCGCCATATTCTTCCTCCTCGTCGATGTATTGCGGTGGCTGGTGGCGCGAACCGCGGCCCCAGCTCGGGTGCTGTGCGAGGTTGCGCTGACTGGAGTAAGGGTCGTAGGTGCCTGTGTGGCCGTAGTCGGCTTCCGGTGACATGGTGGGGGTGGTGTTGGTGTCACTGAGGTTCCTGCGGTGGCTTGTTTGCTCGCGGGTCCAGCCGCTTCGGCTGGACTCTTGTCCGTGTCCACGCATGTTGTTTGAGCGTGAGGAGGGGCCGCGGGGCTCTGATGCAGTCCGCGTGGTGCCTATACGCGGTCTCTCTGCGGGGGCTAGGTCTTGCATGCTTGGTCGACGGTCCAGACTGGCGCCTGCGCGATCCAGGTCTAGACGTGGCGGGCGGGCGCCCCGGAGGGATGATGCACGATGGTGACCGGATGCCGCGCTGGTCGATCGATCATCTGGCGGTGGTGTTGGAGGGAATACGGTGCGGTTCAGGGGTGGTTCGGACTGCTGGCGAGTACGACTGCTGAGGTTTTGGCGGACCAAGTTGGACGTGGCAAATGGGACACCTTCGCGTCCTTTGTGAGCGTCTTTCTCAATGAGTAGTGGGTTCCATTGGTGATCTGATGACTGGTTGCGATCTGATGCGGCGACCAGTCGGGCCTTCCCAAGGTAGTCCTTTGTCTTGAGGTTCTTGACCTTAGCTGCATTGGGTCGATAGAGAACTCCTACGGGAATTGAGAAAACTGTATAGCCCTATATTTGGGTTAGCTGGTATCACAACAGGACGGCTGGACTCGCGTACGTCTGCATTCTCACGAATTGCATCATCAATCACATCGTGATCTGGGGTGACCTTTTCCTTGGCCGCATACTCCAGGTCCTGGATGCCCGGGTTCATTTGTCGGAGGTAGATATAGCAGAGGCCTCTATTGAATAGAACTTCACATGAGTAGAGGCGGAATAGAAGACCCAACTGTTCGTAATCAATTGAAGTATTCCCTCGCAGATAGAGCAAGGTATCATTAAAGTTGGCCAATGCTTCTTCAAAGTCCCCGAGTAAGAAGTTGGATACACCTTGTTGGAAATAGGCAATTGCCAGATATTGGTCCAGGCTGACAGCCCGTTGATAGCATTCTACCTATTGCCGAGGTTTAGTTGGCCACTGAGCGACATACGATCACCAGTCCACTTACTGCTTTATGGTGCTCGCCTAGGGTCGCATAGATCACCCCGCAATTGAACAATATCTTCGACGTATCGGCAATCTGAACGAAGCACCGCAGGGCCTCTTCAAATTCCTGATTGTCGTAGGCATCAAGAGCCTCCACCCATTTTTCGATTTCCTTTTCGATCAGAAGGTCAGCGCGCTCGACCTCCCAAACCAATATCAGACGGCCTTACTTGCTTAAGCGACATCATTCAGGGTCCAGCAGCGAGCTGATCGTCCGACTCTGCTGTGTCTAGATGATATAGACAGGGGAAATAGAAGGCATTCAAGCACTGCTTCCCATCGAACTCGCTAGGTACGAGATGTTCCAAGGTTACCAGCGGTTGATATCGGCTAGTTGTAAGCCCACCCGTCCGAGGCTGGTCGAAGCTCGCAACCCGGGAAAAGCAAGGATTATAATTGTCGCCCGTCGGCTCAATGGCCAGAGATTCTGTCGGTGTGACGAAGGAAACCTTAGGTTCAAGGGGCAGAACCTATCTGATCGATAGGGAGAAGCGAGTTGCGGGGAGAGGACCGGGGGTTGGTGGCGGGTTCCAACGAGTAATCCCGAGTGATATCGAAGTGTGGACCTCCCACGCGAGATTAGAAGTCGGTAGTAGTTGAAATTTATTTATAGAATATCACTCAATATGCCCTGGCCAGTGGGATTGGCGAGCAGATTTAACGTCCGATCACGGTGCGGTGGTGAGGGGGTCGGCCCGGCAATTTGGACCCCATGAGAAGAACGCACTCTGGGTTAGTGAATAGGGAAAACAGTGAGGAAAAGAGGGATGAAAAAAGAAAAGAAAAGAAAAGAACTAAGGTTGATTACAGGGGAAGAGAAAAAAAAAATCCAAAAAAAAGCAAAGAAGACCCTAAAGCCTGGAGACCTGCAGAGGGGTACACCGAGGGGCAGGGGGGGGGAAGAGGAGCTACTGTGCGTAGTTAGAGGCTAGACCGGACAGAAAAAGCGCCAGGAGAGGATGATGGGACCAAAATAACCCGCTCTGCTGCAGCAATTATGCAAGTTGGGATCAATAAGATCGCGTAGATGGACTTTCCCAATGTCGCCGAGCCTGTGAGTGGGCAGATTTACTAGAGCACATATCATGATCGGTGACACTGAAACTTAACTTTCTCCATCGTCCAAGGTTCAATTTGACTCTATTCTTGTACTTGTCACATTCGATAGTTCGGACGGTTTACCTCTTCCTGAATGTGGTCTATGCGGAGAATCATCTATTGGTGGTCACCGTGCGGAGGCCCCTGTCACTCGTCGTTCTTTCCCCGCCACGGCGCTTGCAGTTCTTTATTTAGAGTTGGACAAGGCCCGTGGGTATTCCAAGTATTCCAATGCAGTTCCTAGACGACTATCGAGCTCATAGGGCTATATATACCTCTTGCTGAGGTCTTTCCCTTTGCATCTTAGTACTAGCTAAGTGCTTTACAGGTAATGGCTCGACGTCCTCTCTTCTGGACAGTTGAAGATAACGGAATTGAGTCAAGGTGTTCACCTGGACAATCAGTGTGACTGATCCAGACCAGATCAGATAAAAACTGGATGACATCATATCAAATATGCATACATGTAGGTACTATGAACAATTTATCATTAGAATGGCTTTAACTGAATGTCCACGCCCCAAGATACTCTGGACGGGAATAGGGCTAAACCGCCAAATCCTCAATCAGTGTCTGTCTAGTCCGGGGTCACGACCAGTAACCCAACATACAGTGATCCCGGTGGCCCACCTGGAGCAACGATCTCAGCCGGGAGTCCTGTCAGGTTACAGAGAGACGGGAATGCTCTATAACTACCTAGTATAGAGCTCAGGTTACCAGGTATTCTATACATAGGACGGGACACAACCTACATCGCACCACTATGTAGCTCTACTGGCTCCCGTTCACTTCCCATGGTCCTCGATCGACCCGCTCAACCAAACCTCCCATCCAATCATATCTCCTAACCAGCCTTCCACAGTTGCGACGAGTAGTTCCTTCCATTTTTGCTCCTGCAAGAAGTACCTAGAACAACAACACGAAATGTAAACAAAAAGGAAGCAACAACCATGGATGATGATGGAAGTCACCATGAGGGAAGTGTAATACCAAAGACCTGAAGGACACTGAAAATGACCTCGATCAATTGGACATGTCAAGACTCAAGAATGCCTAATATAGAAACCACGTTATGTAGGTACTTCGTGGACGTGGATCCGGTAACTGATCGGCGTGTGGCCCAAGTGGACGGGAACGGCTGGGCGGGAAGTCTCCCGCCCATTCTTCACATCTCTATATTGAATTTGATAGTCATGTAGAGTGCAATGTAATAGATGACCTGGAAAGAACATGGAACCCACCACCCATGGTTAGGTCATTGACTTGACTTCCTTCCCAGAGGCAGTCTGGTCTATGGAATTGACTATCCTGAATGGTTAAGCGTTGCGGCCCACCTACCCGACGTGTGGGGGGAGAGATTGGGGAGAGGGAGGATGCACGTGTTATGCCGATCTGTGTGTTGTAGGTAGTGACCGGGTCACTTGCCGCCAGTTGACTACTTGTTTACTATTTGATCTACCGGTATGGTACTCCGTACATGTATTCCAACCATGGAAGTATCCATTGCTTACAGTATCACAGTGCTGCCTGAAAAATATCGGAATACAATCTTTCGGCCAAAACAAATCAAGGAATTTTCATGTTGAACGTATATTCAGATGTTGACAAGTCCAAATGACGGCTGGAGTATCACCCGCCTACCTTAGTTGATAATTCACGCTGAAGAAGACTATAGGATATACTTTATTACAGCTTGGCAAGCATCTTGTGGCCCTGCTGGATGAGCTTAGCGGCATCTCCAACGAGCTCATCAACGATAGCCTTGGCAGACTTCTTCTCGTTGACAACGGCGGAAACCTTGCCCATCAGGAAGGGACGGGCGTTGTCCAAAGTGTCATCGTCGACGTCATCGGGAAGGTTCTCCATGTCGTGCTCGACGGGGATGATACCCTTGGAGGTGAGCTGCTTGATCTCCTCGGCGCGGTTCTCCTCCCAGTTAACGATGTAAGGGTTCTTGCGAACACGGAGGGGGCGACCCTATATCGCTTGGTCAGTAAAATGGTCATCTCAAAAACACCCAAGTCAGAAAATTCTTACAGTGAAGATGATAGTACGGATGTTGTCCTCGAAGCCAGCGGTGCGGACAGCCTCCTGGTGAGCTTCGGGGGCACCAGCCTCATCCGACAGAATGAAGCGAGTACCGATCCAAACAGCGGAAGCGCCGAGCATCAGAGCAGCGGCAACGGAGTTACCGTTGAAGAGACCACCAGCCGCGACGACCTGCACGGGCTGGCCGGTCAGAGGGCTCTTCTTGCCCTGGACCAACTTGGCAACGGTGGGGATCAAAACAGTGGTGGGGACATCACCGGTGTGGCCACCGCCCTCACCACCCTGGGCGCAGATGATATCAACACCAACATCGAGGGCCTTCTGAACGTGCTTGGGGTGTCCAATCATGTTCATGCACAGAATGCCGGCACTGTGGAGCTTCTCGACAACGGCCTTGGGGGGAACACCGACGGCGGACACGAAAAGGCTGGCCTTCTCGCTGATGATGATATCGACGAGCTCACCGAGCTTGCCCTTGGTGTAATCGTAGCTGTTTTCAAGAACAGAACGCGATTAGCCAGTTGTCCATGAGCGCAAAAGTATCGTTGCGATCGGGTATCTTACTTGGTCTTGCGGGCACTGCCGCCAACCTGGGGCAGGAGGAGGTCAACGCCGAAGGGGGCGCTCTTATCGGTCAGGTAGCTCTTGAGCTCGGCGATTTGCTCGCGGAGCATATCAGGAGTGTAACCAACGCCACCGATGACACCGAGACCACCAGCGTTGGTGACAGCGGCGGCCAGCTTGGGGCCAGCAGCCACGTTCATGCCTGCCAGCAGGACGGGGTGGTTGATCTTAAGAAGATCGGTGAGAGGAGTACGGATTTGCTCTGTTCGACGTTCATGGTTAGCGTCCGTGTTGAGACGTGGCGGCCCATGTGATAACATTCATAACAGCGGGCGGGACACATGTGAAGAGTGGACATAGTGACATAGGTGATTAGAATAAAAGAGGGCATCACTTACGAGGAGAAGCCATTGTGAATATGTGGATGTTCAGAGAATGAAGATGATCAAAGGAAGAAAAATCTGGGGAAGAAGAGGCGGCCTATAAAGCAAAGCCTCGGTGGTCACAACCTTGCTATGGGCCTCGGTCCAAATGATTAGCCCATTAACCCCGGCCCAGGCAGAACTGCCGCAGCGGGGTTTCATTCGACACCTGAGGCGTAAATCTTGGCAATGTCTCAGGAGCACGTGCACCGGGGATAGCCGTGGCCGCAAATCGCAATGTCACGTTAAAACATCTCGAAGGCCCATTTTTCTCGCGTTCTTTTCCTTTTGCGCCGAGAGTCCGACAATGCTGGTCACGGAAAGTCAATTCCAGAGGTTAGAACATGCTCCTGATGCCGAGATTCCATTCACAGTGAAGAATTGACAGAATAGGGTCATTGTTTTGATCGGCTTGACTCGTCCTTGATTCCTTGACGAATGGCCGAATTGAAAGTTACTTACAAAAACACCAGAGGAGCTTATGGCCGTCTCAGCATTGCATTTATATGTAGCTCTACTGGATTTTAGGCCGCAGATGCGAAGTTCCTGATCGGGGTGCCACCGCTTTATGACGGCGCTCAGGGTACTCCGTATGCTCAGTGATCACTGAATACTCAGGCTGCACTTATTGAGCGCACAGATTACGGGCCTTAAGATAAAGGCAGAGATAGAACAATAAACCACGTGTCACGTGTATCATCTGCACGCCGTCTCTTCTGTGATGTCTCCGATTGATGATATGTGTGAAAATACACAGTACATGGATTCAGCCTTCTACGCAAGTCCAGCTTTTGCATTACTATTACCTACCGGCCACCAATATTGCAGTCTACCCTTACCATACCGCTTACCTACATAGTGTACACGGTCTGCGCGCTCGCTGGGTGAAGTCGTAACTTTACACGCATGACGCAAGTATAGAAGCTACTACTCCCTTATGTTTCTCTACTTTCGACCCTTTAACTGTACGGAGTATTCATATCCTGTCCTATTATGGCACGGGTTCTTGAACTCTCACCGTCATTCTCGAGCGTATATGAGATCCACAATGGTCAGCGGAATGGGTGCTGAAAGTATTCAATAGTTATTGAAATTTTCTCTTGGCAGAAAAGTGATAGGTCACGGGCTTCCAAAGCAGTGGGGTGTGCATACTAATGAAGCATGGCGATACTCAGTGACAATCCATTGTGGCGCGGCTGAGAAGTTCTAGTGGGGTTCGATTCAATAGTGGCAGGAGCACGCAGCGATATTCGTACGTAGATCTTGCAGATCTTCTGAACTTAGACCGATAGTGATGTCGATCTACTATTCACCCTTACACAAATAAAGGCATGGCACTATTTGGCTGAGGATAAATACCTTGACAGCACCGTCAAGGGATTACTTCTGCTAACTTCTACCTTCCTCACAATTACCACAATCATCCATTGCGCCTTCGTCAAACACCTCACACCACCATCATCACAACTACATCTTGTTACCTCTACTCCGTACCAAAATCACTATGAAGCTCTCGACTATCATCACATTTGCTTTTGCGAGCGCCGCGTCTGCTCAATACCAATACTATCGTATCACTGCAGTTGAGTCAGACACTTGGCTGAAAACGTTCCCTGGTGAAGGCGCCCCGTTGGTCTTGGACAATAATTTCGCGTCCTTGTATGAACGATGGACCATTACCCCACAAGACGGCGGTTATGTTATGAAGAACGAGGGCACCAACACCTTCATCTCTTGTGACGAGGAGTCCTGTAAGAGTGCTGCGAATCCCACAGTCTTCAATGTGCAACAACAGGACTTCACTCACATTGTCCTAAACCCATCCACTGGACTCGTTTGGACTGCTTCCGGTGGAAGGATCATCCCTGCTGAGAATAATGGCAGCCCGGAGCAGCGGTTTACAATCACGCCAGATGAACATTAATCGTCTCGACTATTTGGTGGTACGTATTCCAAGGTTATTGCGTAAATTCGCATAAATTCCGCATAAAGTTCGACATACGGTTTACAACTAGAATATGAGGACCTGTGGGATTGACGCCGAAAATGACCGCTTTTGAGGCCAGAAACGGCTGCATTTCCACCCGTAACTTTGGACGTCCAGCCTCCCCTTGACCGCCCACTGCCTCGTAACACCTCTATTCTGCACCCGCCCAGCACTTTTAGTCATCATCCTGTCCTGATGTTGGCGCTCGACTTGCACACTTCTTCCCCTCGTTTCCACTGGCGACCAAAACGACGCCGAAAATGGCTCCGTTCCAGGCGAATCCAAGTCCCCTGCCTTTTCGCCCGGTCCGTTTGAGCGCCTATAAGATGCTCCGCCTTCCCTCACCTACTGTGTCCTTGCAACTCCCATTCTCTCATCGTCCTTATCCACACCTCGAGACGACCTCGACTTTGTCATTTCCCACCACATAACTTTCGCACCACAATCTTTGCTCAGCACTCCTCCATGGCACCTGCGCCTGTACATCCGGCTCAAACCGATGAGCACAAATACTGGACCGATCCCATTCTTTGCGAAGAAACTCGAGCCAGATTGGAACATTTTCGCAGTCTTGGATGGCTCCCTCCAAATTTCAAGCCAAAGACGCTGTTAGGTATTGCTGTCATCGAACGCTACTGGCGAAAGTAAGTGTATAATTCCTCGAAACAAACTTGGTAATTGGGAAATAACAAAGGAAACTAGATTTTGCATTCAATCGAACGAGGACTACGTGGATTATCTCCTTTTGGAAGATCAGACGATCTACATGAATTTCTTTGAGTGGATATCCAAAACATCACGAGAGAAACTGCTCCAGTCGTACGATGAATACTGGCGCCGCCTTTGCCAATACTTCGAGCTGTTCGCCCGCCGCCGCGTCGGTGAGAATGCTCGTAAACAGATGCGACGAGTAAGTAATGTCCCTTACGTCCCTAACAGAGTATGCTAATTTGAAAAGTTTCTCGCAGGTATATTTCCAGCCGAGCGCAGAATACCCCGACGAACAAAGGACAAAAACACTCTAGATGTAGACGCTTTTGGTGTGATTTACCGGCATCACTGGGTCCATTCGAGATTCTTTCGTCACGGGAGCATGATTGTTCAATTTGCTACAGTCCAGCTGTGGTCCGCCATTACAGGCACGCGACCTGGCGTCTTGCTTCCTCAAGACACTTCGTCGCCGGGCAATCCAGTTTTGGGCAAACGCAAACGGGATGACACCTTCCAGAGTGATCTTCCAAAGCACATTTCCCTGAAAGATCTTCCGGACTCGGTCTGCTATCGCGATATTGAACTTTTCTACTTGAAAGACCCTCAAAGTAAACGTGATGTGCTCTGTGCCATCATCGAGTTTCGCAATCTCAAAGGTCGACCGGAAGGTGCGGACGGGTAAGCTTAAATTTTGGTTTGAATTTCTCATGGAGCAACGTCAATACTGATCCTTGCCAACAGAACCAAATTCTTCATGCACGGCGACTATCAACTGGCATATTGCCCGATAGCTCAAATAATTGCCTTCGCTTTCCGCGATGGGGCTTTTGCCAATACCGACCTCACACCAGAGCTCATTTGGCGGCTCCGAGTTCCAAGGGGCATTCCATCTCTTCCCCTCCGTTGGAAGCCCGAGGTTCTTAATGTACCCCTCCTTCGACGTCTCGAACGCACCCCATACGGCTACGGACTCGATGGTTCTTTGCCGATGACCTATGATTCAAGTCGGCAGGCGCTCAAGGAGTTGGGTCGAGATGCTAGATTCGAAGACGACATTGGGCATTACAATTTCCGCCGCTGGACGGCAAATGAAGTCAACAGTATGTTATTTGCTGAACGCGATATGATGGATACACCTTCGCTATGATATATTGGATCTCTCACAACGAGGCTGACATCTACTCGCAGAAAATTTTACAAGCCAGGAGCGACAAAGGGTGCTTGGTCAGTCTGGCGACGCAGTTTTTGAAAAGCATTACCAATCACAATTTATTGCGCGCGACCTTCAGCATGTTGTTCTTCTTCGGCCCTCCCAAGAAGGTCTCGTACGCTTCGCTGGGAGTATGCTCAGGAAGAGAGATCTATCGGCGCCATCTGATCTTACCAAAGCGCATAAACGTGCTATATGTCAAAACCCCGGGATTCTGCAACTCAGGCGCGAGAGAAGAGAAGTCGGGGCGGAGATGCGGTCCTTGGCTGGTACAATCAAGAACGCCCGTGTCCTCTTTCCACACCTCTTCCAAAGGCATGAGACCGTCAAGAAAGACCTCGCCAAACTTCGGAAAACATTGGCGATCGAAACTCGCGAGACAGCAAGAAAGGACCATTTCAATAACGCCCCCGTGCTTGAAGTTGACAGGCAGATCAAGCAAATGCTTCTTGGCGAACCTGATGATGTGGAACACGATGCTAATAGTTTCGCTGAAGAAGAAGACTGGGAGCTCCCTATCCCGGACTACGTATTTCCTGAACGAGCTCGGCTTGTGGAGAACTTTTACGGTCCTGACGCAGAAGACTTTCATGAGGACAAATTACTTGCTCGACGCATCCAGGTTACCAAGGATATGGTTGCGCTTCTACTGCTTTGCGAGCCGAACAGGCGAGGCAACCGTGTTAATTGGGATCTCGATGAAGAGGAAAACATACCTATTGAACAGCCCGAGCAACTAGCGTCTGATGATCATACACAAATATGTCCAACAGATGTTTGCATCATCTGCTTTGGTGAATCTCGTCGCTGGGCCTCGAACCCTCCTGCGCATAAATTTCCTTCCAAGCGACCGGACTCACTTCGTCGTCATCTCATCGACTCCCATCTACTTCATGCACATGACGGGATCAGCTGCAACTGGGAAGCATGTCGAACCCTTCCCAAGTTTGCCAAAACCACCGAATTTTTAGCCCATGCTAATAAAGAACACAAATATAATATCAATATTAAACTATGTCATCTCACTGAGGGCCCACGGGTTAGCCACGGTGACGGCTCTTCCAGAGAAACTTCAATGGAATCAGAGGATCGGCAAGGCACCGAAACTCCCGCATCCTCTGTCGATTTTGATATGACAAATATTGATCCTCGATTGATGAGACCTGGCCCTATCAACGCTGTGAAGCCACCAGCCTGCCCGTCAAAAACAGACATTTCCGTCTCCTCCTTTGGATGCACAGTGACGACCACTGACTCAAATTTGGCGGAGATTTCTGCACGGCGAGTCACGAGGGGAACAGCGAAGGCGGCAAATATAGAACCAGGTCCTAAGCTGGAATCTCCATCACAGCATGCGACGCGCTCGTCTCGAAAAATTCGGCGCCCAGAAGAGCAGCCCGGGGGGCAGCAGAAGGGTAAAGGACGGCCAGGCAAATCGAAAGCGTCTAGTATTAGGAATATGCCACGTCGGTCAAAGCGATTACGGGCCTAGTGATTTGTGGCCTTGGGGATGATTCTTTTTGTTCGTACATTTTGATGGAGTTCGTTAGATTGATTGTAGACCTCTCGGAAACATTCCTGGCTTAGCAATGATACTTGTTCTAGACTATCGTCTACTTTGAATGGCTACGAATAGTAACTTGCATTCTGATGGTGTTCAAAGATGGGTATCACGGAATTATAGTAAGGCAATTGGGCCGAGTCGGGTCACGTAGTAACAATGGCCTTCTATGAAGCTCTTCCTTCCCCATTCCTGGCGTTCGGGGTAAAAAAGACCTTCCATCCCTCCTGGAAGGAGCACAAACATGAGAGGTTATTCACGGTCCTTTCTCTTTCAATTGTCAAACCAGTCGTGTCTCCAACATGCGCCGGAGATAAAAGGGTGTATTCTTCTTTCACTGTATTCACCAAGAAGTCATCAAGGTGGCCTGGATTTCGGAAGAGTGTAAACCAACAGATTGAGAATAAAGAAACCGCAAAGTTATAAGCTAGCAAGCGTCAGGTGTGTTTTGAATGCATACTGGATCAGGTCCGTCGGTGCTAGACCCAAGATGAAAAAGAAGGAAGGGTGACAGCATGCATGAATCTCGAACAGGATCTTCAAGTAACCCGGAACAAAGTGGCTAGAGCTGGCCGACTAGCTTCTTTAGTCAGGAATCGTCCGATGCTTCGCTTCCTACGACAGACCACGAATTCTATAAAAGAATCCTTCTCTCAAAAGGCGCAGATGTCAACTTCCAGATACAGATGACCAAAATCGTGGTAGTTCCAACGATAGACCTGATCCGACGATCAGACTATTCCTGCGAATATCTAGGTGTGCCAAAATCGTGGTGTTTCCCACGATAGACCCGATCCGACGATCAGTCTATTCCTGCGAATATCTAGGTGTGCCAAAATCGTGGTGTTTCCCACGAAAGACCCGATCCGACGATCAGTCTATTCCTGCGAATATCTAGGTGTGCCAAAACCGTGGTGTTTCCCACGAAAGACCCGATCCGACGATCAGTCTATTCCTGCGAATATCTAGGTGTGCCAAAATCGTGGTGTTTCCCACGAAAGACCTGATCCGACGATCAGTCTATTCCTGCGAATATCTAGGTGTGTGCCAAAATCGTGGTGTTTCCCACGATAGACCCGATCCGACGATCAGTCTTTTCCTGCGAATATCGAGGTGTGCCAAAATCGTGGTGTTTCCCACGATAGACCTGATCCGGGGGTCGTATAGGTCCGGATGGAGAAATACTGCGTCTGGAGATCGCAACTACCCAACTCAAACTCATCGTGCAATAAATTCTTTGAGGTACCTTATTCTATGTATTCAGATAATGATTAGATGCAATCTCTGACCAAAGATGGGAGAGCAAATGACAAATTGCAAAGATCCTCCTTCAGGTTAAAGTTTCGCTTTGGTCTTACGACTTCGTTTAAGTTGCTGCGGTGTATCTTTATCATACTGCTGCAGATCCTTGTCTGTCACTAGTATTGAGCTTGGGTAGTAGGTGTTCTTGATAGGTCAGTCGTTTTTCATCTGAGCCATAGCTGGAGACATACCAATTGAGAGCCAAGGAATGCCCGAAATCCCGAAGCACCCGCTGACAAGATATGTACTAGGCCGGTCTCTCGGATACGAATCCCCAGGCATATTTCTACACTGCATATTTTACTATGTTCAAATGCCTTTTTCATCGGACTTGTTTTGCGACGGCATCGTTTTTGTCGCATCAATTTTCGTTTCGAGGTGACTTCCTTGGAGCTGGTGAAATTGATAGCGGCCATTTTAATTGATTTCTGGGGTACATTAGGTGGTAGGAACCTATATAGAAAATATAGGTAGCGAGGTAGGCCTAATCTCGACTCGCATTTCAGGCAATCGGTGGTCTTAAAATTGTAGAGAAACAGCCATGTGTGGGTCATCAAAGCGCTCGGTCAAATGCAGTGAAAAGCAAAAAAGGCAGCAGGAGATGGCGCGCATAAAGAAACGCTGAGCAACTATAGAACCGGGCTCTCGAGTCTGCGGGATAGGAGATTCATGCATCTTGGCTGGTCCTTTCTCTGCCGAGTGGCATGGCTGAATATTGGTTGCCGGGGAAACATGGCAAAGATGGGTGCGTAGGGACGTCAAGTATTGGAAAATCGGCTGAGAACAATCGCTGGTAGACTTGGGGGAGGGCAGGATATTAGGTAATGCACGGACTTCGAAGCAAGTGGAGACGAATAAGCCAATAAAATCTAATAAACACTATCCTTCCTTTTGCCGCTAAAAGGTGGTGATCAGTTGAACTATATTAATTGGACAAATTCAACAGACCGTATGATTCCCTTGAGCAGAGAAAACATTCACCAAGAACTTGTCTCACGTTTGACATGCTCATTAAAGACAAAAACCGTAAACACTACTGTAACATTGCCGTCAACAGCTCTTCGACTTCCTGTTTGCTCAACGTTTATCGAGTTCGTCGTGTGCAATGGTCAACAAGTTCAGGATCAACCAATCCACCCGATGACAATTTTTGAAGGGCATCCGTTTTTCATACTCTGCTGTGACGAGAGCTCAACTCGTTGAATCGGCCTCAACGCCATCGAAAATAAGCAGCCTCTCAATTCTTCAACGCCGCCGCACTTAATTGCGTTTTCTTGTTTAATTCTGGTCTAAACCCAACCAGCTGTTTCCTTCGCTAACCTACAATATGCTGAGTTCTGTCAGGGATATAGCATTACAGGCTCCTGGGATCGTGATGACGTACTCCTAGGAGCGACAGGGTTCCCAGGAAATGGCCTTGATGATCCTAGGAAGCGGCTCACCGGCTCCTGGGAGGTATGCTTGTAGGTGTCAGGGATGCAGTTGCTTGGGTTTAACCATTAGGCTAACAGGCCAAAAAGGCACAATGTTTGGTCAGCGACCAAACTCCCAAGCTACTATATATGCTCGATCTCTGACAGTAGGGCAATTTTCAATGCGTCTGTTATGCATTATACGCACGGCATCTACCATTCTTACAAGCAGTGTCTCGTCATTTGCGAGCATAGATAGACGGGCCGTCTTCTCAACAAAATTACGCTAAAAGAAATTGAAACCGTTGCCCAAACAATATTGCAATATGCGACATTAGTTTTCTTACTTGCAAGTTGCTCAATCGAATCAGGCTTGACAGAATGAAAACGACAAATTTTCAAGCTTTAGACTATCTAGTAACTAGCAGCCAATTTGGATTGTACTTTTTTTTATATTTTAGACCAGCTTATCGTGAGAGCAGGACTTTGAGGCATTTACGCAGGGGAGTGTCGCTTCTTTAACATGAGGGTGTTCCAACAAGTTTTGATTGATGGTGAACAGAGTCATTTTTTGATCCGAGTAATCATCCAATCAGATTTGCCACCAACGCCCGCGCAAACCTGGAAACTCAACCAAATACTACCTCGACCACACAAGCCCTTTGCCTATAAATACCTCGCTCGACGTCGGGTCTTCTGGCAATGCTTAAACAAATGACTGTTGAAGTTCCTATCAATGAAGGCGGTTTTTTTTATCACCCACAGAGCCTATCCTGACGATGGATTCAACTATGCAGGTATGTCTCTTTGCCCTCTTATGAGCTTTAAGCACTGATCCTAGGCCACTTTAGCTTCTGGGAAGAAGAGCACGATTTCTAGATACGCAACACATAAATTTGTACTTCGGGCCAGTGGCAGGCATTCCGCAGCATTAGTTACTGTATGCCAAGCGCTAACCGCTTTAGGTTGGTACATATACCTGAAATGTGAGGCCAGAGTAATTTTCCGGAAGAAAGCATTTTCCGAGAGCCGGGATCTGCTGGCAGAACGCTGATCAGACCAGATCGTCAGCCAGGTTCTGACGCACTTGCGTGTAGGCTTGACTTACCCTTTTCAACAAATCGATGGCCGACCACAGCTCTCCAAATTACAAAGATCTTTACCTTAAGGCAGAAAAAAGACGGAAGCAGGCGGAAGAACGTGAGAAGCAGGCGGAAGAACGCGAGAAGCAGGCGGGAGAACGCGAGAAGCAGGAAGCAGAAGGGAGACGGCAGGAAGCAGAAAGGAGGCGACAAGCAGAAGAACACAACCAACAGACCTCTTTCACAGAGCTCTTGCAACACTGCCATGACCTTCTCTCTCGCCAGTTGCGAGTCGAGACACCAACTCGATCCACCACCGGCAAAATACCCCTTCCGACCGGAAAAGACTGCCCAACTCGATTGGAACATTGGGCCGACTGCCCAGAGCAGCTGCTAAGTGTCTACAACTCTGTCTGTCAATATCTACAGTCTGATTTAAGGCAGGCGCCACGCTTATTTTCGTCTTTACCGGAGTTAGAAGGACTTGGCCGTCGATTTGCTCGCAAGCCACTCAGTAGCGAACAAGATCTTGAGGCATATGAGCGGTTTGGAGTGGAAGAATACGTCCATGATATAATAGCCGAGTTATGCAAAATTCCAGCGGCATGTGACGAGTTCGGCCTCGGTGATGGAATCCAGTTCAGCAACCACACAAATTCTTTGAGCAGGAATGAAACCTTTGAAACGGATACAATACAGCTGTCAAGCACGCCTCACCCACGGCCAGACCAGTTCTGTATTCATCGTGTCGACGGCAACTCGACCACCGTTCTGACGACTGTCGAGTACAAGCCGCCTCACAAGCTGCCTGTTGCAACTTTTCGCCTGGGACTTCGACCAATGAACCTATGGAAAGATATGGTCAGATCAAATAAAATCCCCACCGACCAGGATGCGAAGCTGAGGTACAATGCAGAGCGGCTTGTCTGCTCCGCTATCGTCCAAGAGTACCACGTCATGATCCAGGAAGGACTCGAATATTCCTACCTGACAACTGGAATTATTCGTGTACTACTTCGTGTTCCACGAGGTGAACCCACCACGCTGTATTACTTTTTTTGTGATCCCCACAACGAAGTGGACCCAGCAGGCGATACAACTCGTCAGTTGTCGAAGACCTCTGTTGCGAGGGTGTTGTGCCTTTGTTTAATGGCCTTCCGTTCCCCCACCCGTGGGCAAGAGTGGAGAAATCGGTTGCGTCCCGACCTTCATACGTGGGAAACAAGCTTTGAACATACGCGATCGCAAATCCCGAGAAAAGAATTACAGCAGATTCCCCACTCCGATAGCACAAACCCTGAATTTTCGAGCCCAGTGTCTGGTTCGTCCTATGAATTACCATCGTCATCTCCGCTGCCGTCTCCCTCAGAGGGTCGTCGAGTGCCTACACGCTCTCAAACCAGCTGTGCACCTTCGGAGATCCGACCGCGCTCGCAGTCACCTAACTCGTCCGGGTCCGACACAAATCAAACATCTGGCCATAAGCGGAGGATCAGTCAAGTCCCGCTTTCGCCGTCCGCTCAGCGATCAGGTCGCCAGCAAAGGGCAGGGTATGACCAAGACGACCATTCCCGGCGCCGCGCCGCGCAATTCTGCACGCAGCAATGTTTACTCGGTTTGCAGACCGGAAATGCTCTAGATGAGTTGTGTCCAAACGTGGACCATCATCGCCGAGACCAGACCGACCCGACTCAGCATCCGATATCGGCCGAGGACTTCATACTTTCATTGAAAAACCAGCTGGATGAAGACATAGATCGTTGCATACCTCTCGGCGGTTGCGGCTCATACGGAGCCCCTTTCAAATTGACTTGCACGAAATATGGTTACACGGTTATCGGTAAAGGCACCACTTCCGGGTTGTGGAAAGAAGTTTCACGCGAAGCGCAGGTATATCAGATCCTGCGCAAGGCTCAAGGATCTGCTGTTCCTGTCTTTTTGGGAACAATTGACTTAGCAAAAATCTACTTTCTACATGGTGCTGGACAGATCCGCCATATGCTCGTCATGGGCTGGGGCGGTAAGTGCACGGCCACGATGGAGCTGACGCAACGGCTTCGTCGCGAGATCTACAAATCGAACAAGGAAATCAAAGCTCTCGGGATAATACATGAAGACCTCAGGCGAGACAATGTCCTTTGGAGTGAAGAGCTCGGGCGTGCTTTAATCATCGACTTTCACCGTTCTACTCTGAGATGCCGACCGGCTAAGCAGCGACCGGGAGCAGCAAAAAGACGACTATATCGAGCTGAGACAGGAGACGCAAAGCGTCTTCGTGTTTCGTGCTAATGAAATTAACTTTCTACCGGCGATCTTATTCTTGATACCCACATTTCTGTCGTCGTCCATTATTTCGAGGCGAAATGCGCTTCTATATATGCTTCGACGCCACCGAATCAGATGCGAGCTTGGCTTCCGAATTTGAGGCTTTTCCCGATGATATACCATTATGAAAGCATCGCATAGGTTCATTTAATTTCAATGCCTAAGACTGTCGTGTACTAGCCGAAAACATCACGATAAGCGCCCAATCGCTCGACTACCTTGAGGAACGAGGTTATCCACATGACTTTCCCAGGTATGCTGTTAGACATACATTCCATCAGTAGGCCTCTCTCTGCCAAACTCCTTTGAAAGTTTCTTATTTGATTCGGCGGCTAGCTTCAAGTATTTGTAGTTCACCTGGTTGACGTCAGCCTCAGCGAGAGCGTGTGCAGTTGCTGCGACGTTTTTGATCTAGTTCATGGTTGGTCAGCAAGTGAGATTTTCAGTGCCACTTGGACACCCACCTCTCGTCCGTTCAGAGCTAAAGACTCCAATCGTCGGAGTTCGTGCTCCTCAACAATGGCAGGTCCTTGCATCGTACATGCCTTGGACAGAAAAGTTGACCAGAGATCTCTGCGAAACTCTCTCGTTAAATTCTCATACTCAATGATCAAATGGATCCGGCTGAGAATTGCGTCATCAAACTGGATACCCCGATTCGAAGTCAAGAAAAGAATTCCTTGATAATATTCCAGCTTTCGGAGGAAAATGGTCACAAGGCGATTGTGGGTATCGTGGTAAGATGTACGCTGCTCCATGAACGCGTCTGCCTCATCCAAGAGAAGCACGGCATTAAAGTGTTTGGCGATCTTGAATACTGTTTCAAGTTGTTGCTCAAGCGCATTGGAATCTCCGTGGTTGACAACAAGTTCGCCTGCAGATATCTGGAAAAATCAGTGACGCTAAAATCAGCCGAGCTGGATGGTTCATACCGAATAGAGGGGGAGCTTGAAATACTCCGAGGTTGCCTCAACCGTGAAAGTCTTTCCGACTCCCGGTGGGCCACTAGCACAAGTTAGGTTGGGAAGTCTTGACAGCATAGACGCTTTGCCGACATACTTCAGAAGAATGTTGAATCCTTGGCCCTTTCCATCAATTACGTCGTCGAAAGGTACCGTCGGTATCATCCCTAGGCGGGTTTTCGCCAATGACAAGAGAATGGTCTTGGTCTCTGAAGGGATCTTCAGACAGTCGAATGACTCAGGTGACCAATCCACGTCCTTTAGAGCACTCACTGCGCACTCCACTGGGATCACATTAGCCGGGCACCAAACCATTGTCAGTCGTGTCACATACAGAACATTTTCTCCTTGAAACTGAAACAGCAAACTGTTGGGCAGGCGACCAGTAAATCGGCTCCGCTCAGCTTTTGTGCATCCATACTGACTCCTCGCAATTTCTCCTTCTCTCGCTCACGGTCCTCCATGAGCATTGCACCAATGTCAAAGACTGCAATTCCAACCTTTTCCTTGACTCCAATGTCGCGGAGTGACGGTCGGGAGTAGTTTGGCTGCATTTCATGGAAAAATGCGGCGTCCACTGCCACTCGACTGTTGATGTTGACTTTGATAGCCTTTCCCTTGTTCATAAAGAATGCGCTGCCTTTACAGTGCCGAACGTGTGAGCCGGCCAATTCCCGAAACTTTTGGCCCCTCTCGATCAGGATTTTTCGGGCTTGCTCGTGGTTTGGATGGTGGTGGAGAGGGAAGGCCTCAAGGGTCTCGATCGGCTTTGACCCCCGAAACTTTGCAACACGCAGAAAGATTCCGGCCTCGCCGAACTTGACTCCGTTATAATCAAGAAATCGGCACTCGAGATTCAACCACGTCTCGTCATTTTGTGTCATCTCTTCGCCCGCGTCGAATACGACACATCGCGGCTCTTTTGTGCCAATGCATGTGGTATAAACATGACAACCAGGCTTGAAAAGCGCCCAAAGAAGGTCATATGTAATATGACCGTGCTGCAACATTGATTCGAGACGCTGCAAAGTATAAGCATATGCGTACTTGAGGTGATCGATGAGCAAGAGGAGATGCTCCGCATATGCCGATTTGTGGTCCGAATTGCTATCTATCTTCTCCGCACATCTGTCGAGCTCTGGGAGGAAATGGAAAAGGAAATTTTGCTCGATCTAAATCCACGTCAGCGTGCTCCTTGATGATAATACTGTCTCAATTACCGATGGCTTGTCCTCCATCAGGCTAACGGCCTTGATGTCGTGCAGCACGTCTCGCAGGATGTCGCGTAGGCCTTCCGACTTGATGTCTATGAATGGAACTACCTCCTCAGACGTTCGGTCTGATCATACTATTAGTAGGTTTTCGGTCCGGCATGCAAAGGTGTTACGTACCAACACGTTCACGGACAACGAATGCATACTCAGCGTAGTCGTCCAGGTCATTGCTAGTCTCCGTTGGCTCGACAATCTTGTATTTACATGCTTCTTTGTCCCAGCTAGACCCGTGTCAGCTATCTGAAAAAATGGAAGGGGTGGTTGGCTGGTGGCTCATACGTTTCCATAACTGTTTTGAGCTGGGATTTTGATGCCCATTTCTCAAACGACTTGAAATCATCCGGTGTGGTACAAATCGGACTTTCGAGATCAATCTTGTCTACCGCCTGAACATTCTCTTCCTGTTCATTGCTGGCAGAAGAAGACCGAGCAGGCTTAGTTGCCAAGGAGAGTTCAGCTGATGCACATTCATCGTGGGTGAGCTTGACCATCAACCGCTTCAGTCGTCCTATGTCAAGGCCTTGTGGGGATTGGTCCTGGGAGACAGGAGTGTTTGGAGGTTCTTGGTCGGCAAGATCGAGCAGCGCGTTCTC
Source organism: Penicillium bovifimosum (assembly GCF_028826915.1). NCBI lineage: Eukaryota > Fungi > Ascomycota > Eurotiomycetes > Eurotiales > Aspergillaceae > Penicillium > Penicillium bovifimosum. The sequence goes on from NW_026622711.1 coordinate 3,434,502, forward strand.
AAGAAACACACCAAAGAGCAGCATCAGATCTTTCAAGGTGACAGGAGGCATAGCTGACTCCTTCGTTGGGCTACCTGGTGGCGTCAAGCCTTGGGGACAGGGAGAGGAAGACGCCTTTGCAGTCTTCTGTGCCAATGCCATGTTTGTGCGGTTGGACGACTGAGAAATATTGGTGCAGTATGGGGAGCTGGTATGAGTAGACCAAAGATTGGAATGCTAATGATGAATGGAAAGGTCAACAGAAGCCTGAGGAATTGCTCCTTCTTATATGTTCGTCCCTAGTCGTCCATGCCGGTGTCTTATCTTTCTTGTACACAGATCGGCGCAACAGACTATGTAAACTTGCATGCATGTCCAGGGGAGTTGATTGTGCTTGCGGCAAGCTAATCCAACTGATTTGACGTCGTCCGCTACAGCCAATGACGGCGAAACCCGTCTATATGCACATCACAGGGAAAGATTGATGTGATTGTCCTTGTCTGCTAGCTCAGGTGTGGTCAGGTCTGTCCACTGAGGGGTGAGAGGCATATTGTTGGGCAATATCACTCCACTACAGCAGTGAAAGTATGAAATGATGGACTGCGAAACAAAGTGAAACATAAACGGGACTAAATAACACAAAATGAGCCATCTTGTCATCTGAAGCACCAAAATGAGACTCTATGAGACAGTGATGACATGACGTAAAGAAGACAAAAGTTGGTACAAATAATGTCTACTCATAGTTAGTGGGGACAAAATGGAGCACAATGGGACAAAATGGAGCAAAATAGGAGTAAGCAAAATGTTCCTCGTCAAATTATTGCAGTGTACGGCATCACCTAGTTTTTTATTATCGACATTGTCTGCGGTATTTGACTACGTTATATAGAAGGAAATAGGTGGGAAAAGAAGTTTGAAATAAAAATTATATGTCTTTCTTGACCTTATTGCAAATATGAAGGACTGGTGAGGATGACATGCTTCTTGCATCCATTCTCGGTGACGCGAAATCACATGACTTTTATTTGCTACCCAAAGGGAGTTGGGAGAGCCCCGCGGTGAGCTCCTCTTTATTTTGCAGTCATTTTCGTCACAAATCCTTGAGTGCACCGGTCTTCAACAAATTCTACTCAGAAGGCAATACTTAAAGGCAAGTATACCATGCCACTGCTGATTCTCGAGTTGATCACCCTGAAACTCGCTGACGCGCTCGCCGAGAATTAGGTGACACGTCCCAATCAACCTTTCCCACTTCCTAAGCCACCAACGACAACCAGCCGAACGTCGGGATTATCATGAACAAAATCAATGAATCTGTATTTCAAAAGACAAGGGCACAAGATGATAAAGGCCTGGAAGAGGAAGCAAAATCCTTGTTGGTTAGAATCCTGGACGTTTTGCGTTTTTCAACTGCTTACCTTTGTCTTTGTAGAATGGGAAGGCCGTGGTCCTTGAAACAGAGTATTTCAACGGGAGATTTCTAGATTCAAGTATCGCTCCTGCGGTCCTGATACACGGAGACGAGGGAGAGGGCGTCATCCACTCGCGCGTTGCCGAGGGCAGCATTGATATACTTTCAACAGGCCCCAAAACAGGGAGTGGCCAAAGAATTCTTGTTCTGAGCGATGGACGTACTGGCCTCATGTTTAGAAACGTATTACTACGACGTTTCCTTTCCGGAGACGCCTGATGTCTGGAGCATCCAAAGATACTGAATGAAGGAATAACTGAATTCCCTCGATATCTCGATGTTAACGTTTAACCCGGGAGGCAGTTGAAGATCGACATGGATATATGGAGGTGTCAAATTGAGAAGAGAGTATGAGAGCTGCAGGTTAGGCCCGCTAATTCGAAGCAGCTCACTGACAGCTTGTAGATGAGGGAAATCGGCGTGGTACGCATGGATGAAGCCCATGAGCTGTGAAGAGAGGAAGAATATTGGCTCTTCGTCGGTCATATTTACTGCAAAAGTTTCGATGGAACCTTTGCCATATTAGCATGTTTATGAAATCATAGTCATATATAAACAAACCTGATCTCCCAGAAATTGGTAGCTGCGCGCTCAGGCCGCTCTCAGTCCTATCATTATCTGCAATCCATCCGTCAGCACAATCCCAAAAAAGCGAAAAATGGAGGGACTACCAAATTCTGAGAGGGCATTTTGGAATTCGGTGGACTGGTCAACTAGGCTCCTTTGCGGTGTTGGCTCTGCAGGAGAGACGGCGTATTCCACCCTCTTCTGTTTGACACCGCGAGACTTCCTAAAAGTTCTGCTTTTTGTTCTCTCTTTTGAAAAAAAAAATTAGTACAATGTGTTCAGCAAGTGGAAGAAATACTATACGTTGTACATGGACAAGACCTCCTCTCTCTCTTTCGTGGTCCAGCTCGTGAATGAGCTCAATCGTTCGTGATTCGAACTTTTGGGAGGGTGCATTGTCCTGCCACCAATTTGCAAGACGAGGAAATATTTCCCTATGGTCCAATGATGCCAGATCAGTGATGGAGATTGTGACAGTAACAAGGACAAACAGCGGCTTCGCTATGGAGTAGATGTTCTTGAGGTGTTGTCGCGCCTTGTCATGTCTGTTCTGGGACTGCCGCGATACCGAGAGTTTGATTATGTTATGCAAAAGACAATAAGACGATTCTAGTCCTCTCTGGCTGTTCGCATCTAGGAATGGGCTAGTGTCAAGGATGCTTTTTTGGTGAAGAAGAGAGTCGAAGAAATGCTCAGTCAATGACATGGTGTCGCCAGCTAGTGAAGCACTTAAGGTTGAAGAAACAAGTCAAAATACAGAAACAATGGGACAAATTGGGCGAGAACCTCCTCCTAATGTCTTATCCTGAGCTTTGACCTCCCACTGACCCTCCTAGTCTAATACTGGATGCGACGTGGTTGCAGCTTGCTGCATAAGCGGCACAAATTTATGGTCAGTCGCTCGGTCATTACACCAACCATAGCCTAGGGAAAGACAGGGATACGATTCCTATGCGTTGTTCCCATCCAATACGCCCAGATCCACTTTGAATTTAATACATACCCTGCCCAGTCCAGCCTAGAGCTGCCCAATCCCGTCCGTTCATGCCCATTACTTCCCATTACTGCTTGCTATTGACCGTTATCGCCTGCTATGTCCTGTGATGTTCACAAAGCCTCTGCCGCTTCCCACTGTCTCTTCATTTCTGTACATTGCTGCTCACTACCGCCCGTTATTCCCTAATTGTGTGTAATTCTGCCCTCGACTGACCATCCTGGTCTACTATTGCCCGCTATGGTCCACTTCCGCCCTCTGACCAGGAATGGCCGGTAGCTTGAATGATTATTTTCATTAGTTGGCCTTCATGTAAGCCTGCCTTGACATCCTGGTAGCAACAGAAGAGGAGCTCGATGTGAAATCTGCTCGATCCTTGCTATATAAGAGCGGCCTTCCCACGCTTTTCATTATCACAACTCAAATTCCAACACTATAACTTACTTCAACAGCATACAATCATGAATTTCTCAGGGCCATATGACCCGACTGCTTTTCATGGCATCTCATCCCTTCATGACGCCGTCGAGCACTTTCGAAGCAAGAATGGCCATTCATTTGTGGAAACGAAGTTAAAGTCTCTTATTCTGCAGCATGGTGTTTCGGATCTGTTTGGGGTGGCACTTGTCCATCGTCATTTTGACCTGGAAGAGGGAACAATCCTCGTGGAGAAAGACATGGTCACAGCACCTTGGAAATGTGATAATTCTTTTGCAAAGCATGGTGGGAGGATTGTCCCCATCTCTTGGTTCTTCAAGGAGGGCAGACCTTACCCTTATGAGTTCGGTTTTTTCCCTTATTCTAAGACCGATCCCCCCAAACTCGAACAGCATGCATCTTTTGTTGAAGCATTCTTTGACGCTGTCAATCTTCATGGGTTGGATAATTTCGTCGGTCTTCGACGTCTGTCTGGACATGAATCCACGGGAATGCTGGAGTGCACCGAGGGCAGAGTGAATATCATGTTTCCAAGCAACGAGGTTCGTTTATTTATATCTGCCTTGGTATATCACAAGTCTCATTAAAACAGATACCCGCCGAACTTCTTCAAAATGGAACTGATACAATGTGGTTTTTTGATGGCCAGCCACCGTACCGCATGTATCGATGCGCCTGTACGAACACGGGCAGTTCGTCGAACCCGAACCACAATCATATTGACCAGGCTTGAAAAACGCCAAAGGAAGCAACCCTACTGGCAAGCCAGATAATCCTTTGACCAGTCTCCTCTGTACTCATTGTGAACTAGGTCGCTTGCTTTCTTGTTTCAAACCAAGGCGCTGACATTTTTGGGCTGTCACTCCTTACGTCTCACTTGTCATTTTTCTTTCAGTCAATCACTTTGTTGTTGATAGTTCCGGTCCTTTCCGCTCAAATCAATGCTGCTAGTCCATTTATCGTTCATGAATAGGAAACACGCCACAGCGGTATATTACTTTTCCTAAAATCGCGGAGCCAAGGTAGATAAGGGAATAAGAGGGAGAATTCCAGGAGAGAGAAGATGGTTTGGTCTTGTACTAAATCCCGCCATTATAAATAGGAATTCCAAAACCAATAGCGCGTTCCAACAAGAATCTGATCAAACGCCTGGGAACCAATGAGTTGTAGTGGCACTAGTCCTAACTAGTTATGGCAAAGTTAAGTATTTTAGTTCGTTGAGCAGTATGATTATATAAGCCATATTTTAAGGACCCACTCCCACTGCTGCCCATGTACCTTGTTCTTTTACTTCCCTCTCTTTCTGCCATTTCACCTTGTTAAACACAACGATCACTTTCATTTCCAGAAGTTCCAATATGGCAGGCTCGCTTGATCTGCTCTCTGAAGCTAGCCGCCTTCGCCTAGGAGTCCCATGCTCACTTGCTGACGAACATCCTCGCCACGGCGGCTCACACCGCGTATTCGAAGTTGTCTTTGAAGACTCCGTACGATGGGCTGCCCGAGTCAATACCGATTCCAATAATTGGAAAAACGAACTGCGAGCCGTTAGACAATTCCAGCATGTTAAACAGCAACGCGCAGAGATCAAAGCGCCAAACCTTTTTGTGGAAGCAGGACACCCTGTGCTGTACTCAGAATGGGTCAGTGGCAAGCCGCTAGCGATCTGGAATTTTCAAATCCCTCTAGTTAAACGTCAGAGGCTTCTGGATGACCTTGCAGAATTTCTGCTGCAATTATGGACTACTCCTGTTCCTTCCGCCCTTGTTGCAGAGAAAAATTGTCTATACTCAGTCTGGCTCACGAAAAGCCTGGATCGAGGTCTTCGACGAACCCTCAATGGCACTGCTAGATGGGGCAATGCTATTGACTATCTGATCATGCGGTCGATGATCCCAAATTATGCTGCTGAGTTTGATAAATACACTGGCATCGGCTTTACTCATGGGGATCTGAATGCCCACAATATTATGAAAAGCGACGACTTTCACTTGACAGGGTAGGCGAAAAAAGTCGCTTCTCTACCGTATAACCTCGTTCTAACAGACGGAATCAAACACAGGGTCATTGACTGGGATTGGATGTCTGTGGCACCGCTGCCAGCCATTATTCACCACCCTTGGTTCATAGCCGACATTCCTGGATGGAATAATGATGGTGTGACAGAAGGAGAAAGCTTCACAGAAGACCGTCTTTACCTTGAAGATTCTATCAAGAAGAAAGAGCTTCCACAGCACCCGCCACTTATGGTGTCAACGTTGCTGAATGACTCTGGAAAAAGACTGTTTTTCCAGTCAGCCTTCCACTTCAAAGATGTCCATGAGAGTTTTGTCAAGACGCACTGTCCACGGACAGAAAAGAACATCAGGGCTGCGAGGTCACAGTTAGATACTGTACTTCGTTTGTATCCTGAGTTGGGAGATACAGAGCATGTACAGAAAGTCAAGAACCTACTAGAGAGAAGCGACGAAAAATGACGTCGGTAAAAGGAAGACCCTCTTTCAAATTAAAATGGTTCCCACTGGGACTTGTAAATGCTTCTCAGATTTAAACATGACAATATATTACACAAATTGCCTGACCCTTCGGACTAAGACTAAGCTAGCTCTTCTCTTACGTCTCTGAGCTTCATCTAAAAAACCGATAGCATTTTCTACGTGTCCGCTAAAGATAGCCGCTGCTTCCTGAGTGTCGTGCACCAGTACAAAGCACATTCGCCCCGATCCCTTGATCTGAAACCCCGGAACGCGTCGTCCAAGACACGAAGCAGTTCCGGCGCACTTGTAAGAATCTAAAATTGTAGGTTACCAAATACATTTCCCAGTTGAAGCCGCCAGCGACTCCCGCTGATAAAAATACGTTATAGGATAGGAACAAGTTGAAGTCTAGTCCTGCCATTTGACTGGGGTGTAGTTTTTCTTATGGGCCACCCGTAAGGTTAATTGGCTGGCCTCTCCAACCTGGCGCAGAATATATGAATAGCTCACCCGATCAAGGTCAAATCATCAATGACGCGGTATCACGCAGATTGCAGAACATGGATCGTAGGCCACTGGCTGTATTTTCCTATCGCGCTCGCCGACGGTCTACAGTGCGGATCCGCTGTAGCCTTGAGCTCATTCATTCGCTGGTTGTCTGCATGATTATGAGCGAGTTTATGCAGTCGCAGGCTATCCTTAACCTCGTGACGAGGCAGCGCTTTCTTCTCGCCACTGACAAATACCATCTTTTGGTGACTTCAAAGACACATCCACTGGATCAAACGGCCCGGAGACCCACAATGGAAATTGTGCGCTACTGCGCCCAGAAAAAGGAAGCTGTAGGCAGATCTGCGATACCGGGGGCTGTGCAATGCAACGTTGGATTGGCCTGGATGAAGGAAAGCGTACCGAGTCGAGAGTGCTGGTGATTTGGACCCAACGTGTCCTCAACGTTATGTCGATTTGAAAGAGTGCGGTTCCGCACAGTGAAAAGCAAGAAGACTGTGGGAGTCACGCGCAAGGCCGACGGTGTATGTAGCATTTCTCCTATTGGATCAAAGCGTTTCATATTCGAAAAAGTTCACGGTCTGCCTTGCTGCGCCTCACCAGAAGAGGGCCATAGCGAAGCGATCGTCTCCAAAGGGCTGCTTAGCGTGAGGATCAGCGTCCAGTCGGGTGAGGCATCATGCGCAACTCCGGGACCGAAAAAAATACAAAGGAAAACTCACATATAGTGAAGAGACGGCCGAAGACTCTTGGGATGTGGTGACTGTGGGCACTCATAAAACAAAGAAACCGGCAGAAAACAAGGAACAGGCGAAGAGGAGATTTTGAAGGTGATTCGAATTCCAGTTTTGCCATATCGGTGGAATTGTAGTCTCTTTTATAGACGACGGAGGCCCGTAAGATGTAATACTTCTTCTACCAAGAGTAGACAATCTCAACCAGATCCTGCAAATCAACCGGTTGCAGTTGAGGACGCTAGACCATACAAGTTTCTTAGTCCACAACAAGTTATGGCTCACTGGCAAAAATTCCCGTAGTTGCAGTCTTGCATTGACCACAAGATGCAGCATCGATCAAGGTCCAGGGCGTGTGCGGCATTTTCGCTATTGGCCCAAATGACCGAGCTGTGATTTCGAGTTTTCACTGATTGGGTGGAGAGGGATCGGAGAGACCGACGATGACGACAACTGGACGTTTGGCCAGGCAACCGGGAGCCATTTTATGAAGCCGGGGCTGTGCAATGCAACCTCAGGTGGTGCGGCGGGAGAGGGATATGCAGCGTCGAGGGTATACTGGCACATTGCAGATTTGAAGGGAGGCCCGCGGAATCAGAGACGAAAAGGCGCACTGGCAGAGGGAGACTTAGATATCCTCGTAGCATGGTGCTCAGTCACTGCCCTAGGGAAGGAATAGGATCATCGACACGAAAGAACAGGATGCTGTATCATCCCAGTGGTTACGCTTTTGGGTGACAGGCATTGCAAGCTGGATGTCGGATCAAGCGGCATCTCCGGTAAAAATGAAAGGGGCATTGCGTCGGGCTGAAAGCAAACGTGCAGTAGTCGGTGGGGGCCAGACTAAAGAAAGGGGGCGGCGATGAGTGCAAGATAGAGAGGCAGAATAATGGAAAAGTGAGAGAAAGGGAGGAGGAGCAGCGAAGACGGGTCTTTAAGTCGGAGAACATTGAAGGTAGGTTACGTGACAGTGTATTGAGATGCTAAACCCAAAAAGGCAAAACTAACCGAATCTAGTAATTCACAGGTCCGCCGTTTACGAGATCAATACTAATCCAACGAATTAGGAGAAGTAATACCTACGGAGTACAGTCATATGTTAGGTCCGTGGATGGCCTGGGTGATCTTACAACTTGGTGACGCCTTGGCCAGCCATCGGATGTGGAAGGGTCATTGAGGAGAGCCCGACGGAGGAGTATTTGGTTCGAGTCTGCTTGTATTTTATTTATATCTTCTCCTTCCTTCTTCAACTTAGTTGTTTTTAATGCAAGTAGAGATCTCATCTTCCATCTAAGGTAACAAGATTGCAGCCATCCACGTCACAAAGATAATCTGTATTGACCTAGGAAATGGGTTGGATCTATAGCTATGTTGACGCCTTGACGCTTTGTTCAAAAGGTTGTTAATATCCATGTCTAGGTATGGACGTCAATCCCCGTGAAATTAGCCCCGGGGGGGTCTCTGAATCACAACCCTATTTCCAAGCCATCTGGTCTTTTTTTCAACACATTCTTGTATTTTGGCAGTGATACTGCAGTTCTCACTTGATATCTAGAATCTATCGACACATTCGCAGAGATTTATATACATGTTTAAGAGCGTATCAACCTTGCAATACACTTCAAACAGACCATAAAACTCCACATCTAAAACAAAATTCCATCGGCCCTGCCGGTGACAAAGAAAGAAAACAAAAAAATTTAACCCAAGGTCAGAGTGAAGCTCGAGTCCTTGGAGCACGAGTAGGTGTTCACATCGTCAGGGTGCTGGTAGGACTCCGCGCAGTTGGCGTCTCCAGCGGCGCAGCTAGCGGATCGGCAGCTCGAGTCACTGGGCTTCGCGGTGAAGCCGCCCTTGATGAACTCGGAGGTCTCGTCGAGGTCGATGGACGACATGTCCCAGAAGAACTTGTCGTCATCCTGGGTGTACTCGAACTGGAGAACGCTGTCCTTGCTCTGAGTGGTGGACATCTTGATGGAGATGCCGCCGCCGTTGGAGTTGGTGGTCCAGTCCTCGCTGTAGTCACTGCCGGCGCTGAGGGTCTTCATGCTGCCGGGATCGGAGGAGGTGGTCCACAGGTAGACGTCAGTACCCAGGTTGTTCACGATCTGGATACCACCGGAGCCGGAGTCGCGGGCTTCGACAGCGCCGGACTCGCCGGAGCGGGCGTAGTTGCCCTGGGGAAGGGCGGCAGCGGTGGCTGCGAGGAGACCGGTAAGGAAGACGTTGAAAGTCATGATGGAAATTTGTAAAAATTGAGGGAATGAAAGTAGCGAAAGTAAAAAAATCACTTGGTCGATAGTTGGACTAAAGAGACAGTAATTGAGGATCAACCTCTAAAGAGAATGGAATGACTTCAAGAAGAGAGTGACTTGAAGGATCAATGAATGTGTTGATTGAAGAAAGAAAGAAAGCCATTTCTGGGGGCTCTCATCCTTTTTAAAGTGTCTGGTGGAGTCCGGATGAGGAGGGAACTGGGCAACTCCAACGAGAGCCAAAAGGTGGGAAGAATGGATAGACTACAATTAGAGGTGTGGGGTTCGATCAATAAGGTTGACTTCCGTGAAGCCACAGCCAATTAGAATTTGCGGCTGAGGTTTCCACCATGGTCTCGAACGCCTCGTCATAGCCATCATAGCCATACGCGTGGAAGTTCGGGTTCAGGGCTTCTAGAAATTCCATCTTTAAACTTCGATCCGATCACGTATAGTGTTTGGTCCTCGAATGAACCCATGTTCTGTCCATCCGCAAGTAGAAATTACTGGGGACTTTACATCAGTTCTTCGTGGTTTTCCGGGACTCGCGCGTTTTACGTCAGATTTCTGTGGCAATGAAAAGTCTTAAGGAGCGAAAAGCTGCCGTGATATGGTGTTCTGCCTAGACGCCGAGAAAATACCGGCAAAATATGATTCTTGGCGTATTGCATCGCCTACCATCTACCATCGCCACACTCCAACTCTTTCTTTGGCATTCTTGATTTCAAACATCTCCAACTAATAGCCGACGATCCTCCGACACAGCCACTTTATTCGCTACTAATCCCATAGGGCTGCGAGGAAACACGAGATAATTCGCCGGTGCCTGTCGCTCAACCTCTGGGTCTCCTTTAAAATATCAAATAAGCTACCGTTCCTGTGGCTCTCTCGGTCGATATTTTCCATATTTCGGTCGGTCCCGATCATCGGTCGGATACTGCTTTCAAGTCTACATGTACTCTATGGTGTCTTGGCCTTTGTGGATATCGAAGATAGAAGAGAGTGTGTCTCCACCTGTGAGTTATGAGTTTTACATAGTACGTCATTCAGTCTACTGAGACATTGAGCCACCTAGATGTGCGCTCTCCAAGTCCGTCTTGCTGGTATTGGTAGGTGAGAGTCAAGTCTGCCTAAGCATTTGTGTACACTCCATTCCGAGCTTGAAAATGAGGATAGTCTAGCATTTCAGTCTTCTTATGTTCATCAAGCGCCTGCGCAGGTTGATCTCATGAACTCTGACCATATGCTCTGACGAAAAAAGTACTACCTAGAAACACGTAGGAGCAATGTCACCTAATTCAACCTGAATAGACGACTATTCTCCTTGTAACGTCCGATAAGGACTCAAACTTCCTTGAGATCCTTGGGATATCCTCATAGCCTGGGATCTGGCCGATGAAGTCACCGAGCGGAGCAACCTCCTCTTGCTGTTATCTGGCCTCTGGCACCAGAGCTAGGACAGGTACCGTCTCGAGGATGAACAGGTGTTACCTTGATTACTCTCCAATTCTGAGATGTGGCAACAGTCGGGCACCATGCAGGGGGACTTTACGAGAACGTCATTTAATGTGGATTTGGGAAGGCGCCGAACATCGACTTGCTTATCCCAAAACAGCGTGTCCCCGCCTTGGGCCTGCCATGAAATATTCGAGTTGGAACTCTTGGAATTTGTCTAGTCCTCCTGGGCCCTGGCCGTAGTCCCGGCTTGTCCGACATGGATTGCCCCTGTTGACACACCGCTACATCGTCGAGACCGTCGTATTCAGCTTCAGATTCAACTCTTTTTGATGAGCTCCTTCGCAGCTGCCGCTCCATCGGTGCTTTTTTGTCTTTCGACTTCATGTGAAAATCGTGAACCGTAGCTTTAGCAGGTTTTGCGGTTCTGCCGGGCTTCTTCTTTCCTTCCTTTCCTTCATTTACCTCTTTTTCTTCCACACTCTGGGAGAGAATCTCCAGAGAATCTTCAAATGACGCGGAGCCTGGGCACCAGTCGCATTGCAGAATGCACATCCCGCTCCCGATGGCCATCAACTCCTGGTACTCACCTGCCAAATTCACATGCCTGCTGGCGCTGGGACCTCCATTGCCGATCAGGGTCTTGCGTCTTGCGTATGTCTCCGAGGTCTTTTTGGAGATGTCAAAGTCTTTAAGGCAAATACAGTTGGTCTCGGTCTTTTGCTCGTTCGCATCGAATATCTTGACATCTAATCAGAACGCCATGGACCCTGGTTGGGATCTCGTCAATTTGGCTCTCGCATGCGGAACAAACTAAGTAGAAACGTGATGATTCTAATCATTGTCGTGCCTGGCAAATCTAGCTGTCTTTACAAGTCCAGACAGCTACACCGTCGGTAGCCCCTCAGTCCAACTCAGCTCCACAAGTTCTTAGCGCGCAGCGGTACGATCGACGATCTCTTGGCGAGTCCCGCTGCGGGTCGCGGGGCCCATAGTTACCAAAAAGGGCAACCGATGCTTACAATTCCTATCGTAGCTTGTGATGAAACTACGAATGATGAGAAAGCACTCTTTTACTGCTAGAAGTGACCAAAATATTCCAGGGAATTACTTTCAGATATTGCGGGAGTAAAGAAAGATATTCCGGGAGCAAATAAAGATACAAATAAGAATATCCTCTAGGGATATGTAGGTCCCTCATGCTGCATCGTAAGCATGGTAAAGCGAGGTGGACTCAGGTAAGACAGATACCCCAGGCTGGGCGCTCGAAGCCCAACCTGGGATATCAAGGGCCAAGTCGCAAGCTGTTCTTAGCGACATTGGCGAGCCCAATCGCGATCCGGCCAGTCCTCTTTCCCTAGGCTCCGAACCACGTAGACCGAAACCCCGCGACCATGTTTGTTGAACTCTAGCCGACACTTACGGCTATTGTTCCATCCAACAAAGCCCGAACCAGACTCTTCGTAGAGGCTTTTCAGGAACTCTCGGGCAGTCTTACCTGGAAGGCGCGGCACGCCTCCCGACGGGGTGTTGGATGTATCATCCCAAGTCGAAGAAAATATTGGCCGCTGTGTGGTTTCGGACCGAAGGTAGACCCTATGCCGACTCAGCACGCATAATGTGTGAGTATGTGTAGACTCCCGAAGCGCAGTTTCGACCTCAATCACATATTTCGGATGACCAGTCACTGCGCACTTATGTGTAAGAGGGTACAAGAATTGTCGGTAGTATAGGATGCGCGATAGCTGAGAGTCGGACATCTCGTTAAAATTCGGTTGTTCCATCAGATACTGCTTGTCCCGAAATGTGATCCTTCGACAAGGGCAGATAGAAACCTCGCCAGCATACGGCATGCATATCGGACGGAGGGTATCGGCGGAGAGGAGGCTGCTCGATATAGCGAGTGAGGCTCGGCCTCGTGGGACACAGAATGCAGCAAGTGGGTGGAGGTCCCAACAGTCGGCGCAGTACTTCCAGCGATCATTTTCGAGTTGGTGGAGTAGCTGAACCCGAGGGCATTCATCAACATTTGGTACCAAGGCTAGCCGATCTCCTCGCGGCAGGAGCTGAGGAAGTGATAGATTCTCTCCATCGAGGAAGCACTGGAACGCGGCGAGCAGAGACTTGCAAGTCAGTGCAAAGCAGATTTGAGCTGGTATTGGGAGGAATGCGATGATGAGTTGAAATATCTCATGGGGGATTTTTTGGATGCCGCTTATGGCGCTGTGGCCGCTGGTCTTATTCTTTCGATTCTTTGGTAGTCGAACCTTTGGTAGTTTGGGACGAAAGCGAGCCAACGCATGTCGAACGCGGCGACGAAAGGAAAATGGACGCATCCTGGTCAACAAATGGGAAAATCACGTGTTGTGGCGAATATGGAGAGCACGTGTTGTGGCGATTGTAAATTGTGGCGCAGCAGTGATGAAAAAGATGCGATTGTGGATTGTGGCGCAGCAATGATGGAGAAGATGCGATTGTGGATTTTGGAGCCTCAGGCAGGTCATATGCGCGCAACGCAGTGCATCCACCTGACCATCTTCCCAACAGCAACTCTCATCTCAACCCACATGGCATACCTCTACATAGCCACCAAGTGACCAAACAGCGGCAAGCCCAGCTGCCCATGAGGCATGAACTATTCAAACATGCCTGAGATACCCGTCACTGGTTCATTCAACAGCAGAATTCGCTTGCATCTGTTCTCACATACACATGGACGCGGCTCCCTGCAGATCTCACTCCAATTGTTCATCGACATGCAGATGTCGGAATCTGCTGAAAATCCATATCTACATATCAGAGTTTATCCTCGTCTAGCGAGTTCGATTCAACCCGAAAATCCTTCCACATCTAAATTCCATCCGGTGGGACCTCGTTCGGCGCCAGCTCGATAACCGAATGTCCATCATCGTCACTCCACCTCGAGCGGACGGTGAGATTCTGAGATTTCTGAGATCTAGTGGGTGAAGTGATCTTACTCTTATTGGAGCCCATATCCATGCGAGTAAGAGAATACTCTCTCACTGAGCGCTTCTTCGCACTAAACTCTCCGGTATGTGTTGCCGTCCCGCGGCCAGACGAGCCTAGCCAGCTACCAGGTATCACGGCGGAGAAAACGCGGCGGAGGAGGGGGAGATTTGCCGCGACAATGGCGAGTTGCTGTTCGATGATACTCCACATCAGTGGGATGGGAAGAGTCCATGTGACATCGTTGAAGTCAACGTGCATGAGACTGACCACGCGCACCATGCTGATTGCGCTGACACTGTTTTTGGAGGGGTGTTAGAGTTTGTATCTGTAACAGCGACTGGGATACAGCCACAGTTTCACTTACAAGAGTCCCAGTGAGAATGCCATCGACAAACCGAGCTTCCGTCCCATCGGAAGTTGCAACTTCCAAATATAGGGGATTGGAAGCGACATGACCATGAAATCGGTGACCATGTTGAGGACTCCTGCAACCACGAAGGCTGCATTACGGTTGCCACATCCACCACCCGGTAGCATCGGGTTCCAGTTGAATGCGATGGGGTGGCAGATGAGGAAGGACTCGAGGATGATACTCAACGCCCACGCCCAAACAATGGCACCAGTTACGTAAATGGCAACCCGCATGCTGGCCTTTGTGCCGAAAAGCTTATGATAAAGGACCATCATAGAGGTCTTGACAAGCCCGAGAGCAGATCCATAGAGAATCTGGCAGACTATGATCATCTAAACGACGACATGGTGAGCTTCCTTGAAGGATCTCCGAGGTCAGTTGCCTTGCTCATACCTTCATATTGAATTCAATGTCTGGAAATGCGACGACACTTGCGTGCAATCCAACGCCCCCTTTTGTGACCACTAATTCAGATACTTGTTAACATTGACTCTTCTTCCACTTCAGAATGGCCCCATACTCAATATTACAACGACAGTGCACGTCAGCACCAAGGTCTGTTTCCAAGGTTGGCTTCGTCAGTCACGTCCCACACGTTCAACTGAATGAACATACCGTTGCTATGATCATACAATGGTCATCCCAACCTAAGCTGATGTTTCTCATTCTCCGTGACGTGATCCGAAGAACTGACGATACCAAGGCAAGAGCCCCAAAGGCGATCATCACGATGACAATGTCTCGGCCATCTTTTGCTCGCAGTGCATAATCGCCCATGGTGCCGTTCTTTGTCACGCTCTTGTCAGAGTGCGCTGCTCAGAAGCGTCTGTCAACTTGGCCATCTATGTAGGATGAAGAAACAATAGAGAAAGCGGTGCTCCACGAGGAGGCAGTACTAACATGGTGCACATCTTTCATCCTTCATCCTTCAAGAAAATCCTAGCCAAAACCGGTTAATCTCTATGTGCTTGACAATACCTGTATACATGGATATACCGTCTAGCGCTTACCTAGGCACTATCTACCGCCACATGCAGCATACCTACAGCAACAACGTCGATTACCCAGTGGGGCCAATAACTAGATCGGGCTCCATGGCTGAGTGGGGCCGTGCCGTGCCGTGTCCCTAACCAGAACCAAAAGAGGGGCCTTGGCAAATCTCGTCTAACACATACCCATGTCTAGCCCGAATCCTACCCTCAGGATCTGCACCACTGGTGTTTCGCGCACAAATGACGAAGGCTTTGATTCCGCCCTATTGCTTTTACCGAGCACTTGGCGCAAGCGGATGATTCCAACCAATGCAACCATTGACAATATAATGCCTATGTTAACCCTGGGCACATGCAGGCCTACATCTCTACTCGGCCGCCTCTATCCCGTTATGCAGCACCGGCTCATTGCCATCTCCGCGCCGGTCCGGCGGTCCTCTTGAGCGGCAATCAGATTGGCTAGCAATGCCTAGCCTCTAGTAGCTCCTGGCCCCTGGGGCCATTTCTGAGCAAGCAACTCAGGGGCATAGTTAATAGTTGAGTGAATTATGCACCTCGATATTGAAGGGTTGAACCCCTGCAAGCTTCTGTGTTGCGATTTCTTCATTTGAACTCGCGACCAGGTAACATCCCCGAGCGGTTTTGCTTTTTCGTTTCTCTTGTTCTTTCCCCTGCGTATGCACGTTGTATACCGCTTGCATAATCAGCCATGGCATCTTTCGATACTGAGTCATCTGTCGGGCTCGAGAACGCCGCTTACGAGTTTGTAATTGTTGGAGGAGGTACTGCTGGTCTGGTGGTTGCCAATCGGCTCACGGAGAACCCCAATGTCCGGGTTCTTGTCTTGGAAGCTGGCACCAATCGCCTCAATGACCCGCGGATTGTTGTTCCCGGTTTAGGGCCGGCAACATTCGAAGACGAGGACTTTGACTGGAATTTTCGGTCTACTCCCCAGGTAATTTTTGCTCCTTTGCTCAATGGTCTACCATCCAGGGCCAGGGGTCAAAAGCTTTAGCCCCTAGCCTTTGCTAATAGGTATAAATCAGATACAACTCAATGACCGCAGACTCTTAGCTAACAAGGGTCGTACGCTGGGTGGCTCCTCGGCCATCAATTTAGGAATGGTGATCTACCCGTCCCGTTCCGGATTCAATGCCTGGGAAACCTTGGGCAACCCCGGCTGGGGCTGGGACGGGATGTCCCGTTATGTCCGCAAGTTCCACACGGCTGCAGGCCCATCAATTGAAAACCGTGAGTTCTTCAAGGGGATGGTGCACGACCAGAAGGACCAGGGCAGCTCAGGTCCCGTTCAGGTCTCATTCGGAGACCAGTACATGCCATACCATGCGGCTTGGATGGACGCCTTCAAGGCCCTCGGATACCCGCAGGACGAAGACCCTATCAATGGCGCCTGCACTGGTCCCTTTGTATGCCCTGGTGCCATCGATCCCGCAACCCACACCAGAAGTCATTCGGCGGCCGCGTATTTGACGCCGGATGTCCAGGCTCGCTCCAACCTGCGGGTTGTGACGGGAGCCCTGGTTGAGAAGCTTGTCTTGGAGAAGAAGAACGACGAGGAGAATGCCGTTGCTACAGGTGTTCAATTCAGTAAGGGCTCCGACGTGTACACCGTTAAGGTCAATAAGGAGGTTATCCTCGCAGCTGGAACGACACAGTCCTCGCAGATTCTAGAGCTATCTGGCGTTGGAGATGAGAATATTCTCCAATCCCACGGCATCCAAACAATCATCAGCAACCCCGGTGTTGGCGAGAACCTCCAAGATCACGGCGTTGTGTCCTTTGGCTATGAAGTCGCAGATGGTATGCCGTCAGGCGACATGGCCCGCGACCCTGTAGTCGCTGGTGCCGCAATGGCCACCTACCAAAGGGATGGCTCGGGACCCCTCGGAATGGTGCCCCTGGTTTCAGCGTTCATGCCACTTGTCGAAACTTCCGATGATGAGCGGAAGAACTTGCTACAACAGCTCCAAGCATCACTAGACAGCCCCGACGTTTCGCGGACCCACAAGAAGCAATACAAAGCCTTGCAGACCATGCTGCAAAATCCCGACGAGCCAACCGCTCAATATATCCTTGCACCCTTCCAGCTTCTCCCACGTGAGGGAGAAAACGCCAAGCGTCTGTTTGGTCTCGGACATCCGGGATTCTTCATCAGTCTTGTTTCTCTGCTCAGTTACCCGCTCTCGCGTGGCTCCGTCCACATTCAATCTTCTGATCCCAAGGCTGCACCACTGATTGACCACGGGATCCTCCGTCACCCGGTCGATCTGGAGATGCATGCCCGACACAGCATGTGGATGGACAAGATTGCTGAGACGGAGCCGCTGGCGTCGCTTCTAAAGAAGGGCGGCGAGCGTCTGCACACACCGGAGCCTCTGGATGACTTGGAGAAGGCAAAAGAGCTGTGCAAAGAGCTCGTCCTGTCTATGTACCACGTCAGTGGTACCTGCGCTATGATGCCGCGCGAAGATGGGGGTGTTGTTGATTCCCGCCTGAAGGTGTATGGCTCAACTAATATTCGGGTTGTTGATGCTAGTATATTCCCCTTGGAGCCGAGAGGAAATATCCAGGCGACGGTTTTTGCAGTTGCTGAGAAGGCGGCGGATATCATCAAGCAGGACTTGAGCTAGACGTTGGTGAAATGTGATAGATGTTACTTTCTGCTGTGATAGAAACCCTGATCGGCATTTGTAGATACCATCATACATTCATACTACCTGTGGAACCTGTCCACGACAGAGGATCATTGTTCATCGAATCATCATGAAATAACTATGGTCTCCTGAGGCTCAGCCTGGCTGACTCTCGTCAGAGTCAGGAGTCTCAGGAGTCAGGAGTCAGATGGCGATCATGTCACTAGTAAGGCACCCAGGCCAAAATATGAGGCATTAAGGTGTCAACGCCAAGAAGAAGGCAAAATAACCTCACGTGCAGTCTATCAGGACTACGCGCTCTTACGATACTCCTTTCCTTGCCACTGTACTCAGATCAGCATGAGTGCCAGGGCATCCCCGAGAGCTACTTCATTGGCATTCTCCATATCTCCGAATTTCCGGTCAAACAGAAGGTTGCTGAGACTTTCATCAGCTGCAGCTCCCGCCATAACGAGGGCGTTTCATGGACCATTGCATTTAGGGTAATACTTCTCAATCCCTCAATTGACTATGGCAAATCTAAGAGCATCATACAGTTATGGAATAACCCCACCAAAGACCCAGGGTATGTATATACAACCGTTGAGGTCTCTCTTAAGCCCCTCGCCTGCTTATCGGCGTATCACCCCGGGGAAAGATGCAGTCCCGCAATTTTTCTTCTTCAATCTTACATTGCTTGCGCATTCCAAATCAGCAGAAATTAATATATAACAGTGTCATCTCGTACCCAATTGGCAACTGGACCTTCCACCAGAAATGGTCTATCGGGTTCAATAGCATCGTCGCATTTGATCCCGCGCATGAGGAATTTCTCCACTGCGCCAGTTGATTCCAATATGAACCTAAAGTACACCAGTCCAGATATCCACAGGGCTTTCATTGCCCTGGGAAGCAATGTCGGAGACCGAGTAGAAATGATTGAGCAAGCTCTTCTTGAATTGGACCGACTTGGTATCAAAGTGAAAAGAACAAGCTCACTGTTCGAAACTGCCCCAATGTATGTGCTTGATCAAGACCCATTTATCAATGGTGTATGCGAGGTATGTCGAGATCGACCATCAGATATCTTCTATATGCTAATATTCTCCAGGTCGAGACCACCCTTGCACCTCTGGATCTTTTGGACACTATCCAGTCCATTGAGATTGCACTGGGCAGAAAGAAGCTCATCGACAAGGGCCCACGCTCAATTGACTTGGACATCCTACTATATGACCAAGAAGTCTTCTCCCATGAGCGTCTCAACATCCCGCACAAGCTGATGCTGGAGCGAGACTTCGTATTGCGCCCTCTGAGCCAGTAAGCACCCAAAACCCCATGTATAAATGAGAGTCACAAAATTCGGAAATCTGACCAATAACCCACAGATTAATCCCCAATGAATACCCTCCGCTACCAGGAAGAGACACCCAAACATACAGTGCACATCTACAAGCCCTGCCACCGCCAAACCCAACCCCAGTCTCCACAACCCCAATCTCACCATCCTTCCCATCCCTGCACGCAACAGACCCTAAGCGCAGCACCCACATAATGGCAATCCTCAACCTAACCCCAGACTCCTTCTCCGACGGCGGCAAACACTCCCCGACAGACCTAACCTACATAACAAAAACAGTCCACGACTTCATCGCCGCCGGCGCAACAATCATCGACATCGGCGGCGAAAGCACCCGCCCAGGCTCAACACCCATAGGCGCAACAGAAGAAATCGCCCGCGTCGTCCCAGCCATCCGCCACATCCGCACCACCATCCCCGAAGCCGCAAACATCGCCATCAGCATCGACACCTACCGCGCCAGCGTCGCGGAAGCAGCCTGCGCCGCAGGTGCAGATATCGTCAACGATATCTCCGCCGGCCTCCTCGATCCGGACATGCTACCCACAGTCGCACGGCTGCGCAAGTCCATTATCCTGATGCACATGCGCGGTACGCCGCAGACCATGACGACCCTGCTAGACTACCCTGCCGGCGTTATCCCGGCGGTAGCTGCTGAACTGGGGTCGCGCATTGCGGCTGCGGAAGAGGCGGGGATCAGGCGGTGGCGCATTATTCTCGATCCTGGACTTGGGTTTGCGAAGGTCCAGCCGCATGATTTGGAGATCTTAAGGGAGTTGCCGAGGTTACGGGAAATGCCTGGACTTGAGTGTTTCCCGTGGTTGATGGGGCCGAGTCGGAAGAGATTTATTGGGCATCTTACTGGTGTCAAGACGCCGAGGGAGCGTGTTTGGGGTACGGCTGCTACTGTCTCGGCTAGTGTGGCTGGTGGGGCGGATATTGTTCGTGTTCATGATGTCCGGGAGATGTGGCAGGTTGCGAAGGTTGCGGATGCTATCTATCGCGTTTGAGATGTTCCAATCTGACCATGTCGGATAATTTATACCTCGGTCGGTTTAGCCGGGGTATGTATATTGGGGCTTTTTTGTATATTCAACACCTGAGTGTGACTTGTACTAGATGTACTGTGTTCTCTTCATTCATCATGGAGTTATTGTCGAGCGGTAGGTACCAGACTCGTGTAAAGGGAGTTAAAGCTATGCGTCAAATTCTTTTGTCTATAATATCAAATGAATTTCTCGATTATCTTAAACCATGTGAACGAAATAAGCAAAACATTGAACGTCCCTTAGGTCATCCTGGATTGCTGTGCAGGAAACGAAGAAACAGAAAACGAAGATCCTTGATCACGCGCCAGATTGCGATTCACGATAATATAAGACCCAAATTCTTGGCCAGTTGCTGAGTGCAAGATTTTCGGATGAAGAATATTGTCAAGAGCGGGGAGAAGCGTAAGGGCAGTCAAAGGAAAATGTGGCTTGCTAAGGTAGTTGAAGTGATGGAAGGCAAATTAATCAGTAGACATGATCCTATAATCACTGGCCTAGTTGTTCAGGTAGTTACGGATAGCACCTGATTGAATTCGGTCAGCAAGGAGTATTAACCAGCGGCAATTATAGTAGCTCACCTTGTAGCTTAGTAGCACCTTCGCCTACAAGCTGCGACAAGTTCTCCAGATCGTCTCCAGCAGTGATACCAAATCGGCGGATGAAGTCCTTAGCAGCAACCTCCATATCACCGTAACCGTCGTCAAGCGAACTGATCTCGTCTTCGGGCCGGCCGAAGTAGGAGTTGCTGGAGATGGAGGTGGCGCTATCAAATTGGCGGAGACGTTCCTTAGCCTCCGACTGAGCGGCAGGATCGAATCGATCCCGCCCGAAGAACTCATCAGATGATATACCCTTTTGAGTGCCAAAACGGGTCCTGGTCTGGGCAAGTTCCGCTTCTATGTGACATGTCAGCATATTCTCGACGAAAGGATACGACAAAGGGATATTTACCATCAGCAGGGTTGGGCTTGGCAGGACCAATGGAACCAAAGCCGGGCTTCTTGGGGGCAGGGGGCTTCGAAACCTGGCCGAAGCCGAGTCTGTTCATGCCCATGCCTAGCCGCTCAACATCACTTGTGTTACGCTCATGAGACTTGCCAGCAGGGCTGACTGGGATGGGAGAGGCAATCGGGGTGGCAGCGGCAGCAGTCGCCGCCTTCTTGGCATCAGCTTCCGCCTGCTCGGCCTCAGGGTCATAGCCAAGCTTTTCAATGCGCTCGGCCTCTTCCTTGGCCTTGCGCTCCGCTTCGTCGAAATCAATGATATCTGCGGCACCGAGTTTCTTAGCCCCGAGCTTGGGTGTCTTCTTAGCACCAAGAAGGCTGCCCTTCTTCGCAGATGTAGCTGTAGAAGTCTTCCGAGTCACACTGGTTGGTCGAATAGCAGTTGGCGCGGGAGAGGCGCTCTTCTCTTCAGAAGCAGACAGGGGAGATTTCGAGCGAGATCCATTGGCACCGGTTCCGGCGTTGAGGAAAGGAGAGCCGGTGCGACTGACAACGGGGGGCGTGCTAGTGCGCGATGGGGGATTGCTCGGACGCTTGATCGAGGGTTTGTCCCAGGAGGAAAAGAAGTCGTCGTCGGCGTCGCCAGCAGGGGTGCTTGATCCATCTGAGGGAGTGCCAGCCGGGAGATCTGTAATTACGACTTCGTCGGGGTATCTGAAAAAAAAGCAACAATGCCAGTCAGCACTTGGCCATAACAAGTTCCATCGAGGTAACGGAATCCACTGACTGTTGCGCATCCAGCGCGGCGCGCCTCTTGAGTTCCTCCTTGTACTTGACTGCCGCATTGCAAGTGTACTTGACCTTGGTGTCCTTACTCGCCAGCGCAGCGGAACCACCGTGTGATTGGAAATACTTGGTTGCGGACTCATTACCGCCAACCTTCATCACCCGCAGCTGTTCCCATTGCCATTCTGTATGTCGTGTCAGCTTTGCTCTACTGACACATTCACCATAGAGAGGGATTGAGCCGCGGGATACATACGGTCGAGGTTTGTTGATCGGACAAAGGAGATGTGCACACCGAGGTTACGGTGGTGTGCCGAGCAATCAAGGCACAAGTAAATACCGAATGGAACTGAGGACCATGTCGGGTTCTTACTGCCGCAGTCGAAGCATACCTGCAAGGAATAGAAATATCAGATTCGAGTGCCACAATCACACAGTCGGGTGTATGGGCGCGGGGTGTGCGCACCTTGTTTGCGGGCTTCAGCTTGATCTTCTCAAAGATCTTTTGAGACTGCGCCTTCGAGGCACTCATGATGATCCTGAGGAGATATCAATGGGTAAAGGACAATAAAAGAAAAAGGGGCGGTTGAGTGTGAATGGGAAAGCTAAGGATAAGGCGAAAACGGAAGCACCCCCAGTCCGAACGGCGAACGTGGACACTCAAGACCCTGTGCCTGTTGTATGACGATTACAACGCCTCCCATTTGGCTGGGCCCTCAGTAGCCATCGGCTGTACTGTAATACGGTACTGTCATATTCTCGAAATATCCCGTCGCACGTGATGCGCGTATGAAGATCGCCGATGGCGACGGAGTTAATCGCGCTTAAGTATCCGACTTTAGTACGCCAACTTGTGCCAAAAGAAGATCATTTGTGACTCCTTCACGATGAGTTCTATTCAACTACGTGCTCTTCCTCGTGCGACACCCGTGTCCCTACTCCTCCGACCCTCTCTCCGCACACAGACCACTCGGCTGTATGCCACGCAAAGCAACATAGGCGGCGGGTCACAGCCTGCATCCACAAGAAAGAAGAGCATTACAGTCTTATCAGACGACGGACGAGTTCAATGGGGGGATTTGAGCAGAGGGGAGAAGGTTGCGCGGACAACACAACAGTCCTTCAACTTCCTCATTGTCCTGGCCGGAGCAGTACTGACGGTAGGTCCCGCGTTTAATCCTAAAGGTCTGGTGACTGAATGCTGACTATAAACTGAATAGGGTGGAGTTTTCACACTTTTCTACCTCGAGGTAGTATCACCGAACAGCCGCACATGGCAATTCGAGACGGCAGTAGGGCGCATCAAAGACGACCCCGAGTGTATAAAATTGCTGGGAGACCGAAGAGAGATAAAGGCATATGGTGAGGCGACAGGGAGCCGTTGGTCGCGGAACAGGCCCATCGCGTGAGTTCTCACTACTGTGCGCTCTTTGCTCAGATCGAAATTCTGACAATCACTAGATCAACGACAGAAAAGGATCGATTGGGCCGTGAGCATCTTCGCATGCACTTCCATGTATGACCCAATCTCCCACCAAGTAGAGATTCATATCCTAACCCTGATGTCTAGGTCGAGGGTCCCCTCAACTCCGGTGTGGTTGTTGTGCACATGATGAAGCCCTTGGACAAGAGCAACTTCGAGTACCAGCTTCTCGCTCTAGATGTGAAAGGACATCCTCGCGTCGTCCTCGAGAAAGCCTCGGAGAAGCCTAATGTGACTAGCGCCTTGAAGCTATTCGGTATCCAGTGGCGCTGATCCGGTGTGCTGCTAACTTATCATGATACCCTTGCACCTCCAACAATGAGGTTCTACGCCTTCTCTATGATGAGCACCCGAACTTCCACGCAGTCGGAAGCTCCATTCTCTGTGTGCGTCCCAGGCTGACATTGCCACTTGGACAACATCTCTGTACTCTATAAACGGGCGGCTAGTCGTCTTCTCGGGCTCTGACAATAGCCCGAAAATTGTATCATATTTCACGGGACTCAAACTTCAATGAAAGTTGAGGTCCCGGCTTTCTAGCAGATCAAGCACCTGATCAACATGTCTAGGTATCCCGACTGGTCTGAAGTAGAGGGCCACAATGGACTCAACCTTGGAATAACGTTGTAGCATATGCAAAATTTATTTTGGAGACATTGAAATGAAACCACATAACCCCATAACCATCTAAACCAAAAGCACACCCAGACCTGGTGCCATGATCAAATCTATACAACACGAGGCCCATCAATGATGTTCTTAGCCTCCTCAGATCTCCACCAACTCTTGCCCTCCTTGCCAGGGTATTCGAAAGCATCCATACTATCCGCCTTCATCTCGACACTGTACCCAGGCTCCATAGGAGTGACATAGTAACCATCCTTAACACTAGACGGGTGAACAAAGTGCTCATGAAGATGATCCACGTATTCAAGAACACTCTTCTTGCCCGTAACAACGACGTAGTCGATTGTACTCAGATGCTGCGTGTACTCAGGCAAACCAACACCACCAGAGTGCGGCACAATCGGCACTCCGAACTTGCGCGCCAACAAGAGGATCGCCAGGACCTCGTTCACGCCGCCAACACGGCAGGCATCGGGCTGGAGAACAGTCAAGGCGCCGGCTTGCAGCAGCTGTTTGAAGATCACGCGGTTCTGGCACATCTCGCCAGTGGCGACGCCGACGGGGCCGTGGGGTGTATTGGCCAGGGCCTTGCGGATGGCGGCGTGGCCGAGAATGTCGTCGGGGGAGGTGGGCTCTTCGATGAACCAGGGCTTGAACTCTGCGAGCTCTTGCATCCACGTGATTGCCTCGGGAACGGACCAAACCTATTGTTGATCTGCGTGTTAGACTGGAGTGGAAGGTGCGATCAAGCCCGGGAAGGAACGTACCTGGTTGGCATCGACCATCAGAATATTTCCCCGGTCATATCCAATAGCCTCACGTGCGATTCTCAATCGAGTCTTGTCATCCTCCAGGTCTCCACCGACCTTAAGCTTGAAATGTCTGTATCCCTGTGCGACACTCTCGTCCAGCAATAACTTGAGCTTATCCTTGCTGTATCCGAGCCAGCCAGCACTGGTGGTATAAGCAGGGACAGCCTTGCTAGCTTCAGCTTCCTTGATGCGCTCCTGCTTACCAGCCTCAACCTCCTTCAACAGACTTATGGCCTCTTCAGGAGTGATAGCATCCGTGATATAACGGAAGTCGATGCAACGCACAAACTCCTCGGGAGTCATATCAGCAACAATGCGCCAGACAGGCTTTCCAAGCGTCTTGGCCCACAGATCCCAGAGGGCATTGACAACGGCACCAAGAGCGAGGTGCATGACGCCCTTCTCGGGGCCGATCCAGCGCAGCTGGCTGTCGGAGACGAGGTACCGCCAGGTCTTGCCCCAGTCTGCCGTTAACTCATCAAGGTTCTTGCCCACCACCATCGGGGCGAGCAGAGAGATTGCGGCGCAGACAATCTCGTTTCCGCGGCCGATTGTGAATGTCTATAGGTCTTGGGTTAAACGTGATGTTGTTAAGTGGGTTATGCTGCGACGTACCATGCCATGTCCGGTGTATTCCGAGTCTGTGGTGATGATACAGTAGGCGGAGGAGTAGTCACCTGCCGCATTCATGGCATCTGAACCGGTCTTATCGAGCGAGGTCTTCAGGCCACATGTCAGAATTCAGTACACGATGTATAGATCGGAGGGCAGTGTCGGAGGAGCAACATTGACGTACCGGGAACCTCACGTCCCGCGTGGTGAAGCCAGTAATAGTAACCATTGTGAATGATTCTTTCTTGTGGTGATAGGTATGAGATTTTCTGTCAATGTCGAACTTGTAAGAACCGGGTCAGGTCAATTCCAGCAAAGCGCGGTGGCTGATCTCAGAATGCGGGGTGTATAATGCTTCGTAGTATAGAGTCTCGGATACAGTAGTCCACTTTTTAACGCAGCAACAATGCACAAAGGGAAGACTGAAGAGTCTGAGAAGGAGAATGGCAATGAGAAATTAATTTCACAACTCCAAGGACTCCAGCCGGTATATACAGCAAAGAAACTTCCCCGCGCCGTCACCAGTTTATCCCGCGTGGTCCCTCATTCTATGGAATTACCGCCGACCCGCTCGTATTGGTGGAGAATCACAGTCGCCGGGAAAATATGTATTTCCACCAATCAGAGCGCAGGAACTATACGCGGAGTTACTCCGTGATTTGCCCTGATGTGGGGTGGTGTTTACTCCGAATACTGCGTAGAGGGAAAGTTTGGAGGGGAACTGAGTACACAGTCCATTTAGCTGTCATATTGTGCATACGCTGGCTACATGAGTTTTGTATATGGTTTAGGAACATACACAGCGTCCCATGATTCAAATGTAGCCTTATTACGAGGACAGGCCTCGTTTCTCGCTCTCGGAGCAGAAAATGATCATCCGCCAAAGCTTGCGAACAAGGACTTCGGCCTCTTCGTCCAGGGCCTAGGTGATCCTAGTTAGTAGATTGCCTCACAGAATAGAAGTAACAGATACTCACCTCTTCCAATTGCTCCACCAATTCCTGAGGCGAACCACGCTTTCGGACATGTTCCTCGACCACATCCACAAGCATTTGCTCTTGCACTCCAAGGTACTCGACGATCTTCTTCTCCACGAATGGCTTGAGTTGGTCACTGATGACGGCGTCATCCACAAATTCCCATTTGACTTGCCATCCCCAGAGGCCTTCCTTCTCGACCGGGATCTCTGCAGCGAGTTGACGGGCAGCCTGGGCACGCTCCTCGTCGGTGAGACCTGCAGCCTCGGCGGCAGAATCGAATTTGATCGGGATAAGTTGGCGACGGGTCGCTTCGGCAGGCTCCTCCTCGTCTTCCAGTAGGCCTTCCACTTCGGCCACTGTGCGGCGACTGGTTGCGGCCTGAGCCTTCTGCGCGGCGGCTCCAAGGGAGAGCTTGAAGCGTTGAGGTTCACGAGGAGCTTCTGGAACACGTGTCTCGAGCTCCTTTGCCTGTTGAGCAAGGAAATCATCAGCCATACCACGAGCCTGCTCTTGTCGCTTTACAGATTGCGCGAGTTCGCGTTCCTCAGCGGCGCGATCGGCATCGTCCATCTTGGCCTCACGGAGACGGAAGCTCTCACGGCTTCGGAGCCAGGCGCCACGATCTGCATAGTATTCAGCCACCTTGCGGCTCTGTTCAGTATCGTCGTTCCAAGCAGCAAGTCGTGCTTCCATCTCATCGTGCGCAGCTTTCAACTTGTCATCTTCTTCGTCCTCGCGCTTCTTCTCTCTCTCTAGAGCAGCAGTTCGGCTGCGCTCCCGGTTAAGCCAGCGGCGCTCTTGGTCTGCAAATTGCTTTGCGTCCTCTGCCTCCAGCCGCTCCTTTCGGCGCCGTTCGATCTCCTCGTCGCTGGCATCAGAGTCCTCGTCTTTGGCAGAGGCACCGTTGAGGGTTCCGCCATTGACAAAGGACACTCCCTGCTGGTAGTCCCTGGGAATCTGCACTCCAAAGGCCTTTGGACCAGAAGGTGCGTTCGGCACGTGACGATCCCGGGGGCCCAATGGTATACCGTTAGTACCGGCAGCAGGCCCGAGAGGAGCGGACACTGGAGGCGAAGCAAGTCGGTTGATCCGAGAGTTCGAGTTGCGCGCACGCTCCATAGACTCAATTTCTTCTTCGCGTCGGAGACGCTCGATATCACGGCGGTTGCTGCGTTCACGGAACGCTGCAATCTCCTTGGCCACATTGGCGCGCATCTCGGGGGGAATATCGGCTAGCTCATCCTCCATTGCGATGGGAATAGTCACGACTTCACCTTCCGGGGCAGCGGCGTCTCTCATCTCAACGTTGCCGTCCGCATCAAGACCCGACACATCCTCCTTTTTGACAGGAACCGCGGGATGGAAAAGCTCCGACAGGACCTTATTGAGATTAGTGCGGGCAGCGTCGAAACGTGCTTGGCGTTCCTCGGGGTCTTGCTCGGCGCGGCGAGACTCGAATTGCTCCAGATAAGTGAGCGTACCGTCGTCAACAATAACCTATGGGAAAGATCAGTATTCGGTTTCTATGACAATCGGAAAGTAGGTAGGCAACGCACCAAAAGCGGACTCTTTTCGACCTCATGTTCCTCTTCACCTTCGGCGAGGGGCATCTGTCTCTTGACTGGCACTTCCACATTTTTCAATGTCTCAATTGCAATTTCAAGGCTCTCGGCGTCGTCGTACTCGGCGAAGCCAAATCGGCAAGGTTTCTCGTCGGCATCTGTAGCACGAATCCAGCGGCGCAGAACACCAGCGGCGCGGAGGATACGCTCAATTCCATCATCACCACCGACGCCCTCTGTAATGCCACCGACGAAAAGGGTACGCGCAATCTCCTCACGCGTAGGAGGCTGCAGCTGCATCATATCGCGACCATGGTGGCGCTGGGAATCCATCCCCATCGACCCCAGACCAGCGCGACGACCGGGACCATCCGATGGCCGGTCCCGACCGCTCTCTTGAGCTGCAGGCTTGGCCGGGCCCGAAGTACCCAAACGGATCACGGGAGCAGAGAAGTTGATGTTTGGCATATTTGCAGGCGGTTGAAAGTTGGGCGGGAAGCCCCCTGGACGCCCGGGCTGGTTGTTGGTTTGTTGCATGCCTGGGGGAGCACCGGTGCCTGGAGCTGCCATCCCTGGAGGAGGTGCTGAAGCTAGTCAGTCTAAATTGCAAAGGATATTCTCGTTGGGGTACCAAACTTACCCATGCCGGGAGGCGCGCCATACGCGCCATAGTCAGGAGCAGGAGCGTGTCCATAAAGACCCGGAGCTGGACAATCGTCAGCTTTCTCGGGTCACTGGTATCATTCATCGTTCAGGGGGAAGTACTCACGTTGATAAGGGTTATACATTTCGAGTTGACCTTACCACGCGTGTTGAGAAAGTTCGGTAGGTTGGTCAAAAGCTCAATCCAAATTGGCTTGGCCTACAATTCCACTTGCCAGCGAAAAACCAAGGGCGGTCAAGAAGGCGGTAAAATGGAGCTGAGGCGGCCCGTGCACAGCCAGTATTTAGCCGTTCATCTCAACTGTCTCATGACCTTCTGGCTTCTGCGTACAATTTTAAAAGGTGCCCATTGCTGCGACTCTTTCTTTTCGATTTCGTACCAGAATTTATATAGCTACATCCAATTGCACATTGGTTACGAACAAGTAGGAGCTTCTGAACATCTCCACAGTCCGAGGGGCGGTTCTATGGGGTTCTAGGGCACTTGCGTAATGTATAGACATCCAAGTTTGAACCAGTTTTGGCCAGTGTCTTCACCGGATGCCCACCATTGCAATTGGCTTCCTTGAGAATCTGCCCACACAGTATAAAGTTGTACTTCATTCAGTTTCCAAATGTCCCATCAAGTCTTTTAGAGCCAACATGGTCTGGGCCTGAAATAGTGACTAACTGGTGCTCCCGGTAAACCTATGCGGTATAATGGGAGGATCACAGCCTGACAGGGGATAAACAGCAGGTTAAAAGTGTTAAAAGCGGTAGAATTAAACATTTTAAAAATAAATAAAACAGCCAAATTAAAGCCGAATGCGGCAATGATGATGTTGCCCCACGAGTCACGACCCCCCTCGGACCCCAACGAGCCGGCCGCAACTGACGCCATTCAGTTTCTTGCTACTTTTTGCTTCTTCACTCTTTTTAATCCCTTCATCCAGCTTATACATGTACGTTCTAAATATCTCCTAAACATTGCGCTTGCTTTTGATTGCCTTTCCCTTCATCTGCTTTACCCCGCGCTAATCCGACCACAGAACCCCTCCACCATCATCATCATGCCTGGTTTCTCCCAGACCAGCGATCTGCCTGCCTGGCAGGAGCTCCAGGAGCACCACACCACCGTGGGGCGCAACCTCGTTCTGAAGGATCAATTCCAGAGGGACCCCAAGCGCTTCGAGAAGCTCAGCCACAAGTTCGCCAACACGGTAGACAACACGGAGATCCTCTTCGATTTCTCCAAGAACTTCCTGACCCAGGAGACCGTCTCTCTCTTGGTGAAGCTTGCTAAGGAGGCCAAGGTTGAGGAGCTCCGTGATGCCATGTTCCGTGGTGAGCACATTAACTTCACTGAGGACCGCGCTGTCTACCACGCTGCTCTGCGCAATGTCGCCAATGAGCCCATGCAGGTGGACGGCAAGAGTGTGGTTGAGGAAGTCAACTCTGTCCTTGAGCATATGAAGGAGTTCTCCGAGCAGGTCCGTAGCGGCGAGTGGAAGGGTTACACCGGCAAGAAGATCAACACCATTGTCAACATTGGTATCGGTGGTTCCGATCTGTAAGCTTTCCTGTCCCCGTTTGATTCCGAGTCATAGCTGACATTAGCATCTAGTGGCCCTGTCATGGTCACTGAGGCCCTCAAACCCTACGGCCACCCCGACCTCAAGCTACACTTCGTCTCTAACATTGACGGTACCCATATCGCTGAGGCGCTCAAGAACTCTGATCCCGAGACTACCCTTTTCTTGATCGCCTCCAAGACCTTCACCACCGCCGAGACCACCACCAATGCCAACACCGCTAAGTCTTGGTTCCTCCAGACCGCCAAAGATGAGGCACACATCGCGAAGCACTTCGTGGCTCTTTCCACCAATGAGGCCGAGGTCACCAAGTTTGGTATTGACGCCAAGAACATGTTTGGATTCGCGTCTTGGGTCGGTGGCCGTTACTCCGTCTGGAGTGCCATTGGACTGTCTGTCGCTCTGTACATTGGTTACGACAACTTCCACCAGTTCCTGGCAGGCGCGCAGGCCATGGACAAGCACTTCCGGGAGACCCCCCTTGAGAAGAACATTCCCGCTCTCGGTGGTTTGCTGAGTGTCTGGTACAGCGACTTCTTTGGCGCCCAGACCCACCTGGTTGCTCCCTTCGACCAGTACCTCCACCGCTTCCCCGCTTACCTACAGCAGCTGTCTATGGAGAGCAACGGTAAGGCTATCACCCGCACCGGTGAATACGTCAAGTACACCACCGGTCCCATTCTGTTCGGTGAGCCTGCCACCAACGCGCAGCACAGCTTCTTCCAGCTCCTGCACCAGGGTACCAAGCTCATCCCGGCCGACTTCTTGATGGCCGCTGAGTCCCACAACCCTGTTGAGGGTGGCAAGCACCAGCGCATGCTGGCTGCCAACTTCCTCGCCCAGTCCGAGGCTCTGATGGTTGGCAAGACCCCTGCTCAGGTCAAGGCCGAGGGCGCTGCTGAGGAGCTTGTTTCTCACAAGACCTTCCTGGGTAACCGTCCCACCACCTCTATTCTGGCCCAGAAGATCACACCGTCCACCCTGGGTGCTCTGATCACCTACTATGAGCATGTCACCTTCACGGAGGGTGCCGTCTGGAACATCAACTCCTTCGACCAGTGGGGTGTTGAGCTGGGCAAGGCCCTCGCTAAGAACATCCAGAGCGAACTGGAGACCTCGGGCGCGGGTGCTGACCACGATAGCTCCACCAGCGGTCTGTTGCTTGCTTTCAAGGAGAAGGCCAAGCTGGCTTAAATATTTTGGCCTTAATTGAAGGACCGTGTGCACTTTTGATGAGCGACGATTCTCCACATATTATTTACGTGTATTGAAAAGCAATGAATGATTCTCACTTTTGTCACTTTCCTTCGAAGCGATATCGTAGAATCTAGGAAAATATGCGTTAGACATTAGCAATCGTAGGTTGTTCGGGCTTTACTGTCTACTTTGTCCGCAGTACTGTGTAGGCTGGAGATGTTGCCACCAAGGCTGTGGCGTAGTAAGGGCGACCTATTCTCGGGACCCACTTGGCCGCAACCCAGGGTCCCAGACTCCGCAACGCCGCGGTCGAACTCCGTCCTTGACCCCTGCGCAACCCTCGAACTTCCAACCTTGCCGACGCGGGGCGGTGTTTCTTCTATACTTATCCGAGAGCAAAAATGGTCTCGTCACGCCAATTGAGCACATCATCCGCAGCAGTGGCTCTGCTGTCTTGTGCCGCCTTGTTTCCAACCGGCGCACTTGCGAGTAGGAGTGGTAATAACGAAGGATACAAACTTCGAGAAGACATCCCAGTATCATGTCTGAACCGAACAACGTTAGTATTTCCTCCAATTGATCTTTATACCATCGTTAACCTTTAATTCTCTAAAGGGAAGGAGAACATGTAAGCGCCATCAGTCCACCCACCGTCTCATGACACGCAGACAACAGCGCAGACCACAAGAAGGACACACAGCTAATAGCAAATCCGCAACCCAGGTCACCGACAGTCTCGGCAAACTCCAATACGTCCCCTTCGTGACCTGCAATGAAACCGCCCGCCCTCTCTCCCTCCACTACGGCTTCTCCGAAACAATCACATGCACCATCGCCTCCCTATCCGACGAGCTTTACCACCTCCTCGAGTTCTACGTCCACTCAGATGTCCCAATGACCTGCCGAGTTCCCACAGCACCCCTAACACAATCCGCCGGTACACCAGAGCACACCGAGAAAGACCCGGACCAGAAGTCTGGAGAAGCAGACTCCCTCTCCGCACTAGCTGACAACGGACCTCCCTTCACGCCGTTCACAATTGCACTGCAAGGCACCCTCCAGCTGAGCCATCTGCACATCTGGACGGACATGAACGTCGTCATGCACAACATGGCCTCAGACGCGGATGCCGAGCGGACAGACGGTATCCAGTCTGGACAGCCTGGGTTTACCGTCGGCGGTGTCGCGTACTCAACCCCGGAGTTCGACAATACCGGCAAGAACCCCAAGCTTGATGCGGATGAGGAGGCTGTTGCTCTTGCCCAGGCGGCGCGCGAGCCGTGGACGGCTGGACACGGTACGAAGGTTGTGCGCGGCGAGCCGCTTACTTTCTCGTTCCATGTTGCGTGGCTGGAGGGCGGTGCGAGCATTGGGTGGCCGGTGCGACCTGCTTCTGAGTCTTGGTTGGCGTTGGCGACTGGGTCTGGGAAGGGCTCGGGGTCTTTCTTTTCCAAGCTGGTGTTCTTTGTTATGGCGGCTTCTGTTGGCGCTTTGGTTGCGCTGTTCTGGCAGCGCAATGCTGGGCGTGGTAGGCCTGCTTGGCATGGTGATGGGCTTTTAGGGGGTACACCGGCGCGTGGATCGAAGAGTCCTGTTACTTTTGGTAATGGAGGGAAGATTAATGGGTACGGTGGTTACTCTTCCCCTGCTAATGGGGCTGGGAACGGGGTTGGAGGCGGGTATGGGTTTGCAAGCGGGAAGAAGGATTGATTTTCTACATGAATCATGATGAGAAGTGTATACCCTGGGTATTAGAGGGACGTCTACGAACGTGTACAGTGTACCTAACCTGAACGGCAGAGACCGCTAGCAAAAAGCTGCTCTCTATATGTCATGATCTGATGTCCAAAGTGATCGAGTTAATCAAATCCGATGCATTTCCATATCCAATGCAAGAGCCAATAGAACAAAAAACAACACATCAAGTACCTAGATAATGTACAAATGACAACAAACACATCAATTTCCAGACCAATGCCATACTGCCCACTCAGACCATCACACCAGTCTCTTCAGTATATACTTACAAGCCGAGTGGAACAAGTCCCAACATGCCCCCAACAAAAAATCAAAAGAGAGGCAAATTACCATCCCTGAGCCTGCATCCTCTGAATCTTCTGCACAGTCTCCTGGAACGAAAACTTAAACAACCTCTTCCAACGCTGCATCTTCTTCTGCTTGCGCACCATACCCTTCCGAGTATGGAACCGCTGAGCAATAGCCTCGTGCTTGATCTTATTCTGCACAATAGTAGTGTGCAGTTTCCGCAAAGCAGCAGCAAGATCAGTCCCACGCTCCGGCTCAACATGAGCCTGTCGACCAAGCGTCGGTCCGAGCTTCAGCTCGACCTTGCGTACAGGTAGAGGTGCGCGCGAGTAGCGCGAGCGCACTCCGTCCTGCCCGCCCACTGCCCGGGACAGCGCGTCCGAGAACACTCGGCGCTGGGTGGAGGGGAGGTTGCGGGGCTTGTTGAGGTCGAGTTTGCTGAGGATGTCGTCGAAGTCGGAGAATGGCGTCCGGGCTGGCTGGGCGGCTTCTGGTGCTGGCTGGGCGGCCTCCGCTGCGGCCTCCGGTACTCGCTGTTCGGCTTCGGGGACTGTGCTTGGCTGGTCGGTGGGGGTTGTGGGCTTCAGGGGTGCGCTGGGCGAGGAGGTGGAGGAGTTGTAGCGCATGCAGTTGGCGAGGGAGGCGAGAGGGTGCTGTTGGGTCTGCTGTTGGAGCCATGGTGTTGGCCTGGCGCGGAGGCCACGGGCCAGGAGGCGGAAGTCCATATTGTTCGGACTCGCAAGTCGAGCAAATATTGTGAAGTGGAATTGACTCTTTGGTAGTTTTGGGGAGGGTTTGATTGGTGTGGAGGTGCAGGAGCAGCAGGACCAACAGTGTGCTCAAAGTTGCTGTGACGGAAAATCATCGCTCCCCGATTGGAAAGGAAATTGGAGGTCACGTGCTGTATGCTTCTGCGTTTTCGACAAGATCACTACACCTCCAACTGTCATGAACTTGCAACTATCTGTCTGGCTGAATATCAAATTAAATCTGGACGGCTCTTCTGACAAATTCGAATTACAACAATCCCCATTGCAAAAGGATGTCGTCTATCTCAATTGCAACTCTCCCCCGCATGGGCCGTGATGCCCTGGCAGCCCTGCTTGGAACCGAACCAACAAACCTAGCAATCATCGATGTCCGAGACTCAGGTAAACCCATGATCACTTTACTCTGAATTTCAACGACATTAATTAATGCGTTTTTATAGATCACATCGGCGGCCACATCCGCTCATCAACTTGGGTCCCCACCTCAACGCTGGACGTGCGCATGCCTGAGCTTATCCGCACTCTTCAAGACAAGAAGATGGTTGTATTCCATTGCGCACTCAGCCAGCAGCGTGGGCCATCTGCTGCGCTGCGCTATACCCGTCAGCGCGAGAGCACTCTCGGTGTTGAAGAGAGCCAAAAGCAGCAGGTATTTGTGCTCGAGGGTGGGTTCGTTGAATGGCAGCAGAAGTATGGCAATGACCCTAAACTCACTGAGGCTTACGTTGCGGATATCTGGGAGGAGTATTGAGTAGGGGGGTATTGAGATGGACGGGATTCTAGGCATCTTTATGCATTTGCGACTTTTATGATCTTTAATGAACACATAGGATATATACCACATAGATACATTGATCCTTCTTACGCTGAATTCTTTTGTCTTAAGCCAACCTATGGATGTCTGGAAGAGTGTCCCAAGTCCGTTGCGCTTCGAGTTCATGGTCTAGTATGTCTATTAGGTTGATGGAACCTTGAAAGATGGATGCGATTATTGTACACGTTATAAGCAGGTTAAGCTCACCATCTATAAAAACACAATGAGGATACACTTACAGGTCTACATCTGAATGCCCCCGCCAAAACCAACAGGTCGTCTCTTACCTCCGTTCTCGGGTACAATGGCCATGACCTTATAGATCGATCCCATTGATCCGCCGCCCTTTTCAACCAACCTCTTCCAGCCAGTCTCTAGGGTCTTTCTGTGCTCTTCATCTTGCACTTTACGGAGAAGCTGCCTCATGCGCTCCTCAATACCCATGGCCCCGAGGAAGTCGCCCTGTTCAACAGGACCATGAACCTCCACACCGTCGCTACCTTCGATCGCTGCTTCTGCTAGCGAAGTAAAGTCCACATCCGCACTGACATCCACTCGCCCGGGTTCTGAGAGGGGTGCCACTTTCTCGTGGCTTTTGATTCCGCGCAGCGAATTCACAGGGATGGTTGACAGTGTGCCGTAGTCCATGATCAAAGCTGCCCCAGATGGGGTCTTCTTCTGCGAGGGGGAATGTGCGCTAGAAGGAGAGGGTTTCCTCGCGGCTGGTGCAGAAGAAGAATCGCCACCGATGCGGCGCGCAAAGTCTGCAGCGTAAATTCGGCTCTCGGGGCTGATCTCGATGGTCGAGCCCGGCTGCGACTTGAGGGCCCGGTAACGCTGAGAGATTTCCGGGATCACTAGCGATGACGGCGTTGAGGCTTTAGCTTTAGTCAGTTTGAACTCGGGCTCGCCTGGGATGTTTTCTTCGACAGCTTTTGGATTTAATGTGACCATTAGCTCACGCCATTGCGGGACGTTGGCCGGCTTGGGCGGAGACTGTAGTTCAATTGGGCCAGTAGGGGTCATGATCTTGCGTGGCTCGTCAGGCTGGTTTTCTGGAGATGGTGGGACAGATTCGAATGCGTGGATTGGAAGTGCGTCGAAGAACTCATGTGCGAAGATGAAGGGTGTCTTGCCTTCCTCTATATCACCAATTGCTTTTGTCAGTAGCAGGCAAACGGGCTACCGGTTGAAAACTGTCACTTACCTTGCGGTAGAAGACGAATATCCTCCACCCAAATAACGGGTACATCGAAGTACTTGCACACACTTCGATGCCCAATATCGGTCTCTTCCATCACAGCCTCCTCACCACAGAGCAACCGCTTCTGCACTTCTCGGAGAGTTCCGCTAGCTTCCACAAGAAAGATAGCCTCAACACTCGAAGAGAACATCTTGAAGTTTCGGAAAGTCTGTCCAATCACCGATCAGTCCAGTCCTTTATACTTCACTTGCGATTCAAAAGGCAAGCCTGATTGTAGCCACTCACCCGCAGCATATCATCCATTAATGTTCCCTTCCCCGGGCCGACCTCCATCAGCTGCACACCACTCTTTGCGCGGCCTTGCGCCATCCACTCCGCCACTGTCCATACTCCAATCAATTCTCCGAAGACCTGCGAGATCTCGGGCGATGTAACGAAATCACCATGCTTGCCGAACACACCGCCACCCTCCCCGCGGGTGGTATAATATCCGCCATCCGGAGAAGTCAAGACCTGACGCATAAAGGCAGCGATTGGCACAGGGCCAGTGACCTGAATTCCATGTGTGACCGATTAATAAAAGTGCAATATGCGACAAAGGAGTCGGCAAGTACCTTCATGACATTGGCCAATGTTTTTGCAAGCGGTGTAGACCATTCTCTCTGTTCAAACGTGGAATTCCATCGTATTGGGCATCTTGGAACTACTGAGTTGCGAGGTCTGTGGAGGATCCGCGACGCTACGCGCCTCGTGGCTTGGTTCATTCTTGGTCCGAGAATGAGTGCCGGATATGTTGGGTATCAAAAGATATGCAAGCCCTGTTGTATTTGTCCCTGAAAAACAACGCTTCCTGGTCTCAAGGCATTCGTTCAATCGGAGGTGGCAGGTCGAGATGTTTCTCATTCTCTCTCCGCGGAAGCTTCCCTGCACGTGACTATATCCTTATCGGGCTGTTATCGGTCACTAGTTAGTCGGGATTAACTTAGTCCCGACTCCCGATGTCGTGTTAAGGTTTATCCAACTCCTGCGTCCATTTCGAGCCCTAAAGAGTTGTAAGTGTGTCTAGACTCTAGACCAAAGTGCAAACCACGGCAAGAGAAGAGATCAAGAGAAGCCTAGAAGTCTCAAGGCCTATCCGATAAACTGACGCGGCGACGCCTGAAGAAGTCGTCCCAATGCAGACTGCAGAGAACTTCCTTACTATGAGTGCAGTCTACACTGTAACTAGTAGCGGGAAGGGCTCGAGGGACTCAAGGAGTGAGAGAGATGAATTCTCCAAGACAAGGCAACGGTCCAATTATCCGATGTATCATCTGAAGCAAGGTGTTTAACTGTGATCATCTGACACCAGCTACGTGAGCTAACCACTGCTAACACTACAACAGTGAATGGAGGGCTGCATTGAGGAAACTACCGATTGAACGATGCTGATGACTGGCTTTCTACCACTACACATGTGGTTATGTAGCCCTCCTCTATTACCAGCATCCGCCTACCATTGCTATTTGGGAGACGTACAGGAAACCATCGATCAACAACTCGTATTGTGCAGTAACTTCAGTGTAACTTCCCATGCGGCTGAATATTGGGTGAGACAAACAGCTCATGTGTGTGATTGTTTGGCATCCCTTGAACATGGTTGAGTCTGGGCAGAGCTTTGTTTTGGTTCT
The DNA here is from genome assembly GCF_028826915.1 of Penicillium bovifimosum. Lineage (NCBI taxonomy): Eukaryota > Fungi > Ascomycota > Eurotiomycetes > Eurotiales > Aspergillaceae > Penicillium > Penicillium bovifimosum. The sequence continues at coordinate 3,472,563 of NW_026622711.1, forward strand.
CCAATAGATTGTACTGTGAACACGAGGTAAGCGGGGGTACGACGACACCAGGAATGTAGATCATTGCGGGTGATGAGTCGCCCTAAGAAGTTTGAGATGCCAAGATCGACTCCGCTTCTGCCAAGACCCCCGCTCCCGCAACCCTACATCGCCAACTAAAGCCACATTGATCAACAGGCACGTCTGTATATGGACTAGCAGCACTCGTAGCTGTATGAGAAACCTGGAGTATGCCCACTGGACTACTTTGAAGACAAATGCCAAAAGATCCATTGCGGGGTACGTCTCTATCATACAGTCTACAGGCAACTCTCAAGGTCGTCTCAATGCAATCGGACGCCGGACGGAACCAAGTGACAGTGAGTGCAATGGCCAAGAAACACGAAGGTGCAGGCCCGGTGCATAAGAACACGAGACGGAGGTTACATCCAGCTTCCTGAGCTTCTTCAGTGTCTCAAGTCTCGCGGAATGAATGCCAGATAGGTAAGAGAAAGCCAGCGTAAACACGGCGGCCAAGTCTGAATACGAGAACCTGGGGGTTACTTGCATAGTTCCAATATTGGCGTCCTGTGTAGGATTTGGATTGGCTATTGTGATCAACAGAATCATCTTCTCGTCACATTGAGCCGGACAGACACGTCTGGCTGTGCACTTGGAATGAACAGAGAAGGATGCCCAAAGGTGAGGTATAAATACAGCAGATTCTCTCCAGGAATCTTGCTCATCATTATTCATCATCAACTATTACAACCACAGCAATCTTAGCTATATCAGTGAGAAGTTAGACCTCATCCGCTGCCAAAATGAAGTTCAGTGCCACTATCGCTTTTGCCATCCTCGGGTATGTCTTTCTCTATTCTGATATGAAACACTGGAAGATGACAGATGCTAACACGAATTGCCTCAGTCTCGCCACCCAGCGTCAGTTTTCACTACAATTCACTCACTCCCCCGCATCCTGCTGACAATAACAGAAACCCTGGCCGCCGCCGTCGAGTCAGAGTCCGTTGTGCCTTTGGAGAGCGCCGAGGTCATCCAGGCTCGTGCCCTCGGTTGCTACCAACAGGGTACTCCCAGCAGACCGGCTATGTGCCACAAGCCCAAGTGCCCATCCAACAGACGCAGTGTCTTCTGGGACTTTGGATGCCCAGATGGATCCTGGAAGTGCTGCATCTAAACCTCGTTAAGTCTTGGGAGATTTGATTACGACTCTACGTGACAAGCCAGATGATCTTTGGGATATCTGTTGAGATGGTGCACAATCTCTCAAATATCCTCACGCTCCTTAGTTATAGCTATATCTGCTCCAATTGACTACCTAAGCTTGGTTCTTGGGAAGTTTCATTGGTAGGCCCGTAGGTGACTTTTTGTAGGCTTGCGACTCTAGTCGTAGTATTTAGCCACAACCCCATTGAGGATAGGTTGGTCCCCAACGTCGCTCCGTGCCACACCTCTGTCAACTCCCTTGGCCACTCTAGCCTTGACCCAGTCACCAGCAGTGATGCCAACCGCACTATTGTCCGTGATCTGATCATACCCCAGGCGCTGTAGCACTTGACTCACCACCGGCCGCAGTTCGAGATCGTCCTCGGGACGGACAAAGTACAGCACACCCAGACGGTCTACATCCCTCTGATCAGGCGGAGGTGCGACGACGCGGTGAACGCTGCTCTTGAGGAAGCCATTGGTGAGGAAATGAAGCGAGTCGGCAAGGTTCACCGTGATGCTACCCGGGTACGGCTTCACCCACTTCCATGCGCCCTCAGGGGTACGGACCTGCAGCGCGGCAACTGGCTGGCGGAATAGCAGGGTCAAGCTGCCGAAGTCGGTGTGGCCCTTGGACCAGATGCCGTTTGACTTCTTGTTCTCTTCTTCGGTGCGGCGGTGGTACTTCATGTACCGTAGGTGGCAGTCGCTCTTCTCCTCGTAGCGATGTACCTTGAGGAAATAGTCCTCAGGGAGCTCGAGTATGATGGCGAACAGAGTGAGGAGTTTGCGCACGATTTCATCATGAATATGGCGTGCGAAGCCTTCAATGATAGGTCGGTTCTTATTCACGATCTCCGGCTGGGGACGCTCCAGGGCGGGGATAAACTTTGGGATGTTGAAGATCTCGGTGTTGTCAAAGACGCCCGGGCTGATTTCCTACACTCAAGTTAGTTATGATTCTTTCTTTGGGGTATATCATGGGGTTCCTGACTTACTCGAAGACCACTTGGCTTGTAGCCATTGTAGCCACCTTTTTCAAGTTCTGCGCGGAACTTGAGTTTCTCCTCTAGTGGGAGATTGAAGATCTCTCTGCCAATGGAGAATTGGCGGTCGACTTCTTCCTGGGTGAGGCCAAAATTGATGATATAGAAGAAGCCTAAGTGCGGATGAGTATGACAAGGGCATGAGGTGCGACCCAGCGAGGTAGGACTATGTGCTACATACCAATCTTCTGAATAGCCTCGAAAAGTTGCTTCGCTAACTGCGACTTGCCACCAGGCTGGTCAAACTGAGAAAGGTCTAAGGTGGCGAGGTCTGCCCAGTCCACTATATACAACTGTGAGCGGAGGTATCTTAAGGCTTGAGTGGCTACCTTTGTAGTGATAAGGGAAGAGCGGAATGAGCAGCCCAGAACTTACGATCAGCCGAGGTCTCTGGTATCTGGTGGTAGGTGGGTATATCAACTGCAGTAGGAACCGGAGCTGGAGGTTCGGTCAATGTTGCCATGGCTGGGATATTAGGATGGATTTTAATAGATACAAGATCAATACAGCGTGAAGTAATAAGGTGTTGAGACAATGATCAGAATGGCCTCGGATGTAGAGAGAAATGTAGGGTTTATCAGAACCCCGATGCCTTCTCCCCGCAGTTCTGCGATTGCCATACCTAGGTCCGTTCCAATCGGAGCATTTCCATCCTTTATTATGAAAATGGTCCTTTCGTTGGGGTTGATCTTTCCTTGGCCCTTGGATCCCAAATCTCATCACGATATCCTCCGTTGGCGTGATCGCGGACACATTCCTGACCATCTTTTAGTTACACTTCACAGAATGATTCGACGGTTTCAATGCCAAGAGCACTTGGAAACAAGATATACACCATAGTAAGTTAATAAACACATTGAAGCTTGGTCAATGTTCCCTTAACTGCCTTCTGCCTGTGAGAGCCTTGTTTAACATGGCAATCTTCTGTTCTCCCAATACCCCTAATAGAATTACTATTCTAAGTCTACTTCCTGATCTCTACTGATATGGTCATGTGGCAGTTAGGTAGTACTAGAGAAGGCTATCTAGATTAATGCCTTGGAACCTGTAGAATGGCCTGGGCCATGACATTTGCAATCCTGGTGCGCGATGATACCATGGCTGTCGGCTTAGGGCTTTTAGCTTGGTCAAAGCTTCAAACGTGTTTTGCGGAGGATTTTGAAACCGTTAAAACCAAGCCATTTGGCTTGGATATTCAGTAATCATCGCTCATCAATGCCAATTCTGGGCTTGGTGTATTGCCAATAGCACTGTTGCAACTATGGCGGACAAGCAATTGGGGATAACCACAAACTCTGTTGTAACATCTACCAATAACAGCGAGAGCGGCCACGAGCTTCATTTTGCCAGACGTGGTGAGGAGTTGGCGGAAGGTTCATCGAGCCAGGCTAGCATTGATGGCTACGATCCGGAACGGATGAGCGGTAGGACATTGCTCACGGCTGAGGAGGAAAAGAAGCTGTTGCGCAAGATTGACTGGCGACTGATGACGCTTTGTTCACTCATCTTCATGTTTAAGAATCTGGACAGCAACAATGTGCGTATCATATTGGCATTTGGTCACTGATCAAGCGTCCTTGAGTGGTACGGTTTTACTTACAGTTTGCAGGCCTCCAACGCTCGAATCATGAATAAAGGAACCGATCAGAATATTATGACACAGCTAGGAATCACATCCAACGAGTACAATCTTGTGACTGTTCTGTACTATGTGAGTTACCAATCGCGATATTTGATTCAGATGACTCGTTGCATGTTGCTAATCCAGCTTGTGCCAGGTCCCATACATTGTCCTAGAGGCGCCTTCAAACTTACTGCTAAAAAGATTTTCGCCTTCAAAATGGCAGTCCAGAATAATGCTTGGCTGGGGTATCGCGCTCATGTGCAATGCTGCTGTGAAGAATAAGGGCGGTTTATATGCCACACGCTTCTTGCTGGGTGTGGTGAGTTCATATGCCAGAAGATCCAATCCACAGTTGGCCTTCGATTTGAACTGACGCTTCAATAGGCCGAGGCTGGGCAATTCCCTGGCGTCATTCTCCAGATGACTTATTGGTATCGACCAGATGAGATGTCCTTGCGACTGCTTTATTTCTGTAAGCCGCGCGCGATATGATCTCAGATAGTTCCTGCGTGAGACGTTTCTAACTCATAAAACGCAGATATTTGCGGGAATGTTTCAGGCATCTTCGGTGGCCTCCTTGCCTATGCTTTTGACACCGTATCTGGCGCAGGAGGACTGTCTGGGTGGCAATGGTAAGCCGATCCCCAAGTTATCTGTCGTCTTCTCTTTTGGATGCATACTGATACATGCATAGGCTGTTTCTGAGCGAAGGCATTGCCACGGTACTTTTTGCTGTTGTCGTTTGGTTCCTGCTACCGGACTGTAAGTATCCTTTTCTTGCGTCCACAACATACGACAAGTCGCTGACATGAGACCATGCGAACTAGTCCCCGAGACAGCAAAGTGGTTGACTGAGCGGGAGAAGAAATTTATCCAGGCTCGACTGCCAGCCAATGCTCCCCGTGCCAATGAAGAGCACTTTCAGATGCGGGAGATTATCACGTCGCTCAAAGACAAGAGATTGTGGCTGTTTACCTTCATTTGGGCCACCTTCACTGTTGGAACTAACGGCGTCACTTTCTATCAATCAACCGTCATCGCGAACCTCGGCTACACGTAAGTTGTGCCTTTCCTCGCAGTTGAAATTTTAGCTTTCATCCCCCTAGGCAATACTGACAGCCATTCAGGAGCATCGCCAAAGCCCAACTCCTCAACATCCCCATCACGGTCTGCGGTCTCCTGTTCATCGCAGTTACAGGCATTACAGCGGATCGCAGCCGTATTCCACGTCCGCTGTACCCACTTACCTTCCTTCTTATAATTATAGCCTGCTACGGCGTGTTTGTTGCGTATCCGAGCAATGGGGCAATCTATGCCGTAACGCTGATCGGAAATGCCTTAACTGCAGGATGGTACCCTGTCATGTGGTGTGTCCCGCGCATTCTGAACCGACTTCATGTTTAATAGCTAACAATGTGATGATAGGCCATGGCGTGTTCAGACCACCTCTCGTGCCACGGGATCGGCCTTTTCTATCGGATTCGTCAACAGCTACGGCCAAATCGGAGGTGCGCTCGGCCCCCAGTTGTTCCAAAGCCAGTACGCACCTCACTATACAGTGCCCTTCTCCGTAGCCATGGGCCTGGTGGGTACTTGCGCGATCTTGACGTCGATTACATGGTGGGTGACTTGGGACACGGAGCGTGACACGAGGCATTTGAAACTAGCCAAGATTGCGGCTGAGAAGAGAGGCGAGACTATATTGGAAGATGTCGTGGACAATGATTTGAAAAAGCGATAGACAATTTAGGCTCTTAGCACCGGTATACAGAGAGCAGAGACATTCATTAGAAAGTTCGAACATAACCGAGTGTTTAGTAGGGTAGGCGGCCTGAGGCCAACACCAAGGGAACATGGATGTCTGGTCCTTTACCTTACCTTACCATCTCCCATCACCTGTAGCACATAAATACATGTTCCAATACCATTATTGTACGGTAATGTTGCCTCAAACTTGGAGTAATCTCCTGACAGGTCCTGGATCCGTTTGCTCTCTCTCTGTCCATCTCTCCCATTCTTTTCTCTTCAATGTACATACTATGGATGAATCTCTATAGAAATCGGACCTCAAGTCCCAAGAGTATACTTCTCTGACAGAAAAAGGTCCGATAGGACTCCCAATCACGCCATCCGACGCCAAGTTAGCCAAAAACCTCCGACCCCTTAATACTGCGTAGCCCGGTACCCCTCACGAGTTGGAGAACCCCTCATGTGACTGTTTAGATCTCGACTTTCTTCGTCGAATCGTCGCAACACAGTCCTGGCATAGCATACTTGGTGTTCGCCTCTCATCGCTTGGACAATGAACTCCTGCAGACCTCAACCAGCTCCAAGAGCTTCAAGTGACCCCTACTTCGATTTGGGAACATTGAGTCGCAAAGTCACTACCAGTTCCCAAGAAGCCCAAATATGGTTTGATCGGGCCCTTGTCTGGACATATTGCTTCAATCATGATGAAGCAATCACCTGTTACAAGCAGACAATCGCACACGACGAGGGATGCGCCATGGCTTACTGGGGAGTATCTTTCTGCTCAGGTTCCAACTACAACAAAACCTGGGCTTTGTTCGACGGAGTGGATCGAGTCAATGCGATGAAGCAGTGTTACCTATATTCCCAGGAAGCGCTGAAACGGGCGGAGAATGCATCGGAATGGGAGCGGGCGATCATCGAGGCTCATGCAAATCGCTATCCCAACGACGACCCAAACAGGGATCTCGCCGCATGTAGCCGAGCATACGCCGACGCCATGAGAAAGGTATATGCGAAATTCAATCACGATGATTTCGATTTAATCACATTATTCGCCGATGCGTTGATGAATTGTGCACCGCGAAAGCTATATGATGCGTCTACGGGACTCCCTATAGCATCTTCCCCAGTGTTCGAAGTGAAAGATCTGCTTGATCGCTCCCTGAAGTTACCGGGTGTCGAAAAGCACCCAGGTCCTGCACACATGTACATCCATCTGATGGAGATGTCGGCGACACCCGAGGCTGCACTGCCTGCAGCAGAGATGATTCGCGAGATCTTCCCTGATACCGGTCACACCTTCCATATGCCCGCGCACATCGATGTTCTTGTGGGTGATTATCGTCGGGCGGTGGAATACAATTACAAGGCGACCATCACAGACGACAAATATTTCCAACAGAACGGTGGCCTGACGTTCTACAGCTACTACCGCCTGCACGACTATCATTCCCTCATCTACGCCGCAATGCTCGGTGGCAAATCAAAAGCGGCATTGTCCGCGACGAATCGAATGGAGGCGACCATCACAGAAGAGATTCTTCGAGTAGAAACGCCTGCACTTGCGGACTGGATGGAATTCTTCAAGGCTGTCAGAGTCCACGTTCTCATTCGATTTGGGATGTGGGAGGAACTCAAGAAGCTTGATCCGCTTGAAGACAAGAGTCTCTACTGTGTCACCAATGTTATGCGACACTATGGAAAAGGCGTCGCCTACGCCGCCACAGCTCAGCTTGAAGAAGCCGACAAGGAGCGAGAACTCTTCAAAGAGGCTTCGAAGATTGTCCCTCCCACCCGCCTCGACTTCCCGAACAAAATCACCGACATTCTCAAAGTAGCAACTGCCATGCTGGATGGGGAAATTGAATACAGACGGGGAAATTACGAGACTGCATTCTCCAGTCTGCGGGAAGCAATTGCCCTTGAAGACGCGCTGCCTTTTGCGGAGCCATGGGGATGGATGCTCCCTGCCCGACATGCATACGCGGCTCTCTCATTGGAGCAGGGCCATGTTGAACAAGCTGCACAAGCTTATGCTGAAGATCTGGGACTCTCTCCGACACCGAAACGTGCTCATCAACACCCAAATAACGTGTGGGCCCTCCATGGCTATCACGAGTGTCTTGGAATTTTGGGCCGGCATGCGGAGGCAACTATCATCAAGCAGCAGCTTAACCTTGCACTCGTGGAGGCTGATGTTGATATCACATCTTCATGCTTTTGTAGGCTTGGGAACATCCCGTCGTCTACTAATAAGGCTCAGGTGAATGGCTGCGGTGGGGGATCGAAGTGTAGTAATTAGATCACGACTAGGTACCTTGACTAAATGAATATATTCCTTAAGCTTGATGACTTCATAACTCGAAATCTCTCGGGCTATCCACCCTGAAGAACGGTTTCCTCTCCGAGTTAATACATTCTGCTTAGAGACACAATGGAAGGCAGGCCCATCCATAAATAACCTAGTGACAAATACAACAGTCTCACCGTGGCAGCTCCCAGAAGCTTAGGGAATAAGACAGAAAGGGTATCACACAACAGCATTTGCAACTTGCTCAATCATCCCGCGAACCTCATCAACAATCCGAAAACAAGGCACCAATTTCCGCGCCACAGGGTTCTGCGGACACAAGTCCAGTGGATCATGATCAACACCATCTTCCTTCTTCCGACAACGCCCCTCTGGATCTGGACAAGACTCATGACCAACCATATGACGATCACGCTGCCGTTGTGCAAATTGTTTCCCTAGCCCCAGGAGCCGTTCTGCATCTGCTTGAAGGCCATGCGTGACAAGTTCCCGTAACTTCTTGCCGCTGATCTGCAAATTGACCCCCAGCCCGGAGTCAAGATAGACCGTATTACTCTCATTCCTCGCATCAACCTCCGTACAGTGTTTGTCCAACCAGCGAAGGTACTTCTGGTAGCAGGATGTGACTTCAAACATGAGCTGGCCGATGAGAAGCACATTTTGCACGGTTACTCGAGGCGGTTTTGACACGTCGTAGCAGATCGGACATATAAGTAGTCTCTCTGTGAGAGATACTCCCCTGCGAAGCATCGGGATGACCTCGTGAGACATGTTTGCTCGACTCAGGTTCCGGACTAGAGCGGAGACTTCTTCGTCGCATTTACATGACCGTGAGAACGACATCGGTGAGCCATATACATCTAGCCCGGTTGGAGACATCCCGGGGTCTGGATGTAGTCCGTTCTGGCGGGGGGTTTGTAATAGCTCAATGGGTAAGGAGCATATATCGCCGTTTCCGAGCATTTGCCAATGCGAAGAGTCGAATCCGCAGTTTGCGGATAGCTCGTATGGTAATGAGTCGAACTCACCCGGTCCCACTAGCATATTGGCGGCTTCTTGGGGGACTAGAGCTGCTTGAGATATGACAGATGAGGAATGCGGGGAGGCTGAGGAGCCTGTGAGTTCATCTCGATTTGGCGAATTTCTGTCTTGGGCTTCTCGTGGACGCTTTCTTGGCCGTCCTGGGGCTCCTTTGTCTTTGAATCTACATGTCAATGACAAGCCTCGGCAACGAGAACAGCCGCTTTTTTCGCCTGAGCATTTCAGCTTCCGCGTTCCTGGTTATCATTAGCTACGTACTCGTTGATGGGGAGATCCGTTCTTACGGCATGCTTCGCAGGACTTTCGTTGTCGTGTGGAGCTCATAGTTTGTTGGATGTGTCGACTTGTCACCTAACGAGCAAAGCAGCCCTGGACCGAAGCCATGGAGCTGGTGTCCACTGGAATAGGATTGGTCATCCGGTGGTGATATGGCGTCAACACGGCGAGCGGGGTCGCGTACGAAACGAGCCGCTTGGGCACATTTATGTCATTATTCCATAACTTAGTAAATGGAAAAGCATAGGGATCAAAGCCGTGGAGGATGAGAGGTAAATGAAGGGTCCATGTAGAGATTACCATGGAACTGGCAATAGCTGGTCCACTATCTGCGGTTGTCCCGAGGGGCACAATGCGGGGATATCCAAGATCATAGATCATAGACTTGACTCAGAGTTCCTTCTCCATGGATATAGACTATAGAGTCAGCAACTTGCATAGAATCACTCAATCTCCTATCTCTCTTCCGCGAACGCCCATAACTTCTTTTTAAACCAGGTGACGGCTTGGATATTGAATTGGAGGCTGAGCGGGTCAGTCTCCCCGCCAAAACCCTCCGAGCTACCCCAAAAACACCCGAGGACTTCGCGTATGTTCATTCCAGATGAAGTTTTCGAAAACTTCAATTAACCAGGTACCTGCATCATAATTTCTAAGTAACAATGACAAAAACGATAACTGCCCACGAATTGCGCCACCATTGGAGAAATCGCCATGAGATTGCCCTCCTAGACGTCCGCGAAGAAGGCCCCTATGCAGAGTCCCATCCTCTATGGGCATTGAGCGTACCAGTCTCGGAAATCGAAAAGAAACTTCCACCTCTGGTCCCCCGATTGTCTACCCCCATTGTTATCTACGACGATGGTGAGGGGTATGCTGATCGGGCCGCAGCCCGAGTCACAGCCTTGGGATACCAAAACGTTTCCATTCTGGAAGGCGGGCTTTCTGCATACGCACGTGTCGGCGAGGTGTATCGCGATGTGAATGTGCCGTCCAAGGCATTTGGCGAGCTTGTCGAATCTATCAACCACACTCCATCCTTATCGGCCCGGGATGTCAAGAGTGTTCTGGAAAGTGAGAGTGATGTCGTTGTTTTGGACGCCAGACGGTTCGAGGAGTACAAGACGATGAGTATTCCTCGTGGCCGCAGCTGTCCCGGTGGAGAATTATTGTATCGCTTCTTTGAAGCTGTGCCTTCGCCGGAGACGATGGTCGTCGTCAACTGCGCGGGTAGAACGCGGAGTATTGTTGGGACGCAATCTTTGATCAATTCTGGAATCCCCAACAAAGTGGTTGCGCTGCGGAATGGGACGATCGGGTGGACTTTGGAAGGTCTGGACTTGGATACTAAGAAGACGGAACGGGTTCCACGGCCTTCGGCTGAGGCGTCGCGAAGGGCACGGAAATATGCTGAATCGTGGGCTGAGCATGTTGGCGTTCCTTTCATTAACGGCAGCCAACTCACTCAATTTGCTGCCGAGGTGGAAGACAGAACTCTCTACCTGCTGGACGTCAGAGACCCGGAGGAGTATGTTCTTGGTCACCCTGCGGGCTTCACCAATGCCCCTGGTGGTCAATTAGTTCAAGCTACCGATGAATGGGTCGGTGTCCGAGGATCTCGTATTGTTCTATATGACACAGACGGTGTGCGCGCACGCATGACGGCTAGTTGGCTATTCCAACTCGGATGGGATGTGTATGTCTTTGAAGATCAGTCCGGAGTACCTGATGGCCTTCCGGTACCTCTGAGTCCCTCATGGCAGTCTCCTAAGTCCGGGGCAATCACGACCGATGAACTTCAAAAACTCACAGCAGTGACCGTGGTTGACCTTGCCCGCAGCCCGTCCTATCGCAAAGGCCACATTCCCGGCGCATGGTTCACTTCCGGGCCCGAACTTGCCCGGGATCTGGAGACTATAGAGGGTGACGAACCTATCGTGCTGACCTCGCCGGATGGTGAAGTTGCCGCCATGAATCTTGAGGATGCCCGAAAGGCTGTGTCGCGGGAAATTCTGTATCTTGTCGGTGGGACAGAAGCCTGGGTGGCAGCTGGGAATCCGCTCGAAACTGAGTCACGGTGGCTTTCCCAGCCCATCGACGTGTATAAAAGGCCATATGAGGGGACAAACAATGCCCGCGAGAATATGCAAGGGTATCTTGATTGGGAGTATGGGCTTGTTGCGCAACTGGCGAATGATGGGGTCGCTTGTTTCCATGTTGTGCGAGATACGCGTGTGCAATGACCAGAGGTTCAGGGATAATCTTATGTCCTGGAATGCATCACTTTGCCAGATCTATACTCGAGTATGTTGACCTTATCTAGCGTCATTACCTAGAACAATGCAAAGGTTGACTTCAACAGATGAACCAGATAGTTACACATACACTATTACACACAATTCATTAACTTCCAGCAGCTAAGCCTAAAGGGCAATTATCACAAACTATCAATACATCTCCTACTGAATACCGCGTTCCCGTAGTCTCCTGGTCCGGCTGTTGTCGGGGGTTCCTCAGTGTGAGTGCTGCCGCTTTGTTTCTCGTGAGTAGCGTGACCGGTCCTGTTTTAATCCCCCTAGGGCACTCAACGCGTGTGCCACCGCCGCCAGTTCCCCGGAGTAGGGTTCACCCAGCATGACAGAGATGCTCCTTGGCTTCAGTTTTCGATACCGAGGTTGTGACGGGACAGCAACTGTTTGTACTAGGCCAAATCCGAATAGGGTTAACTATACTCCGTAGTTACAATAAAGTAAAGAGTCAAAGACTAGACCCCTCTTCTCTTCCCCTTTCTCCTACTTCCTCCCTCTAATAAAACATTCTTGACGCACAGAGTATACAGCATGTTGTTCCAATCCAGTAACCTAGAGGTTATTAGCCTTATGGATGATGCACCCTGACCGCCACTCTCACAGGTATATACCACGCCGCTTTACCCCTTCTGACGATGATGATATACCAACCTAGGTAGTGCTTGGAATGCCCCTTCTAGGTTTGCCCCAGTGAGAGATAGTCTGAGAGTACGGTAGAAATTTATCGCCGTCCGGAGAGAGATATTGATTCCATCCGCAGCGAGATATTGGGAGTTGACTGCCAACTTCGCAGAGGCAAAGAGCACCCATACCCTCGGGTATCGCTGCTCGATCAGGTGGTTCGCACCGAACGCCACAGGTTACTACTACTGAGCCCAATATCTCCCTCCGGACGGCTATCAATTTCTACTCTTAGACGACCTATCACCGGGCGAAAGATGGGCCTTTCAAGGAACTTGGTGTATCATCATAATCACTTCGTTCTAGACATCCAATATTATCAAGCAGCATAGGTATCCTTCTAGCACTTCCACCGGCAAGAGGGCAGGTACGGGCAGATCTCGGGATGATCAGCATCAAGACCAATAAACGTACTACTAAATTGATCTCCCCACCCAAGTAAAAGATCGGTGCTGTACGGGATCTCTGCTCTTTATTCAACCAGAATACTCACAGCAATGGACTCATCACGCGTCTCATTTTTCGAAGCGACGAAGACAGACTCCTGACTCAGTGAAGAAGGTAGGAAAGAGATTAGGGTTATCTCGTACTTGTTGATTCGTCGGAGAAGGCCCTCAATACGATGATGAAAGTGGCAGGGACTGCTAAGATTGGAACTCGATGGGCTCCTAGCCAATGACTGTCCGACAAACACGAGCAGGGTCCCGCTTCATCCCCTTGGCACCTTGGCGCCCAGGGGCCACCAACGATAGCCCGTTGACCATTTGGCTGCGGCACAAAATAGAAGATCAGAGGACGCGCACGGCTATAAGCTCGTAACTATGGGGCGCATTTGGCCCTTTGGGTTCTTGAGATTTTTTCCTTTTTGTTACCCAGAAGGCAGACACTTTGAATCAACGACTTGACAATCCAACAACCTTCTTGTTCGAATACCTTATGAAGTGAATCACGACTTTGACTGAAGAAAATGTTGATCCGTCACCCTCTTCTCGTGGCTCTCACCTTGCTAGCCGTTCCAACGGGGGTGTTATCCCGGAAAGGCGGAGGCGGCGACATCGACAGCGACAGCAGTAGTAGTAGCCCCGGTGGCTCTGGTGGCTCCAGTGACTACGATGACTCCAGTGACTCCAGCGGCAGCGACGACACCTACACACCCTCTACACCATCTTCCGTCTCCTGCACAGATACCCACCGCCTCAATCTCGAAGATATGCAGCCCGACCACTACGACAAATACAACCGCGAACCACGCCGTGGCCATGCAAGCGCATACAGCGAATACGACGGCGTCTTCTTCAAAGGCGAAGCCAGCTTCACATACACAATCGAACCGGTCCCTAATAAAACGACCGAAATGCTCAGTTCATCGAAGGTGGAATGTCCAGCTGGCGAACGCACCATGCGCATGCTAGGCGCTGCATGGGTTGCAGCCAGAGCGCCCGAACCTGCTGGACTAAGCAATCCCATTACGATAGGCTTCAAGGCCTGGGAGAGCAACATCCGTCTCGCAGATATCGATTATTCGTACAGTGTGTGTGATAAAGTGGATGTTGTGCGCTTGTCGACGACTGTGGACTGGATCGAGAACGATGAAGATGAGGCCAAGGCTATGGATGCTGTGGAATTGAATATCACCCAGGCTGCTGGGAACAGCGATATGGTCGAATTCGATGGTGTGTATGATTTGAAGAGCTGGGCTGATAGCGAACGGGATGATGGGCGACCTGAACGCTATGATAATCCTGGCCTTTCGGATCAATTGATTATTCTTCCCGAGGGCTTATGCTCTGATGGTAATAAGTTGGGGGAGATCATCACTGTGTGGCCTACTGGGACATACTTTAGTGGGTCTATGACCAATGACACTCTTGAGCTGAGTATGTCTGGGTCTACGGTTACTGGGTTTAAAGAGAGGAATCGCCGTACGCCTGACACGAAAGTAAATGTGACTTTCGAAATTACATTCACGGGTAGGCTTGATGCTGCGAACTCAACACAGGTCGTGCTGACGGGGGCATCGAACGACGATGCATCACTGTTCAGCTTTGAGAGGGCGACTGGTGGTGCCAGCGCCATGACTATGTCCTTTCACTGCGTGTTACTTTGTTTCTTGGTTGGTTTCGGGTTAATGGTTGTATGAGTAGAACATGTTGGAATGAGATACGATATGGAATTTGGAGTCGCGTTTTCACCACCTAAGTTCAACTGCAGATCTGTCAGAGATGCATGCACCACCGAATTCGAAGCCGGCCGAAGAACATGTTGACAATCGCAAGTCAATACCCGTCTTTTCCTGGGATGATTGCGTAACAAGGCCCATCCTTGTTATACATGGCCCGCAGGTCCTCGGCAATAGCCTCAGGGACTTCCCAAGCAGCAAAATGACCTCCATGTGAATGCTCACTTTGCCTCACGACCGGCCCTAACCCGGCTGCCCAAGAATTTGGGACGATTGAAATCTCACGAGGAAGATGCGCAATACCTAGCTTCACATGCGGTGTGTATTCGATCAAGTGCGCGTAGGAACTCTTGTTTCCTTGTGGATGTATAGTCTCATAGTAGATACGGACACTGGCCGCCGGCCCGGCAGCAGAGAACCAATAGATGGATGTCCAAATGAGGATCTCGTCGTCAGTCCAGGGGTAGGAGTCTGTCCAGTCGTGAAGCTTTTCGTAGATCCATGATAACAAGGCAACGGGACTATCTGCTAGTGCTGCACCGATGGTCTGCGGCTTTGTGCTTTGCAGTGCGTTGTAACCGAAGCCTTCTTTCCGGAACCATTCAGACCGTTCCAGACCTTTCTTTTCCCGGGAGTTGTACGGCAGGACGGCGTGTTGTAGCGCTGCCCAGGGGTTATCGGCGAAACTGGGGGGTTTGGCTAATACCATGTTGATGTGAGATGCCTTGCAGTGCTCAGGGTATAGATAGCCAATGGTTCGAGTGATCCAGAATCCCCAGTCGCCTCCTTGTGTTACTATCGAGTGGGTTAATTCTCAGTTCTAGATTGACGGCCATTTTGATAACATACCATACTTTTCATAGCCAAGCTTGATCATAAGTTTGTGCAAGACTTCGGCATATTGTAGCAGGCCAAACCCGCGACGAGTCACTCCTGAAGAGAAGCCAAAATTGGGCAGCGAGGGAGCCACGACATGAAATGCGGGGCTGTTTTCGTCGCCTTTGAGCAGCGGCAGTAGTTTGGAGACTTCAATAAATGAGCCAGGCCCTACATACGGGAATCAGTAATCGCAGTTTCTATGGTAAGTGGGGGCTGAAGCTCACATCCATGGCAGAATAGCAGTGGAATTGCGCTCTTAGTCGTGCTGACTTGATGGACATCTATAAGTCAACTCCGTTAGTATCGACGCATCCATATGCATTACATGAATCTGACAGTGGATATTCAAAGGGCCAAATCCGTCCACCTCGATCTGCGTTTGATATTGTGGGAGCTCGTTCAACTTGGCCTCTGCCTTGCGCCAGTCGAAGCCATTCTTCCAATACTCCACAAGGCGTCGGAGTTCTTTCAATGGGGTGCCGAAATTCCACTCATCCTCTTCGGAGGATTCTAGTTGGGTGGGGAATTTGGTCAATGCCAGGCGTTGCTGGAGATCTTTGAGAGTGTCATTGGAGACAGATATCTTGTACGGTTGCGGTTGGTTGGCCATAGTTAGACTGCTTCTCTTCGAGGGACAACAGGTACGAGCTGAGGTAATTTGTTGGCTTTCAATTAGATGTTGTTCTGTAGATGAGGTGAAGTTATGGATCTCGATTGGATTTCCCTCGTATCCCCCGCAGATCCTCCGGCAGGACTGTTGCATTTGTAATATGTTCTAGGCTCCAGGGCTGGATCCCTCAAGATGGAGATAAATGAGATTTTTCTTGCTCTTCCCGGGTCCTCTTTCTGATGTGTCTCATCGGCAGATTTCCCGCGTAGTGGAAATGAAGTCTACTGAAAGTCTACGCTTTACTAATCTTCATATGCTTTACTGCGTTTATTGTCGGAGAACACTTTGCATTTCTGTTTGATCGCAATCTGCTGAGCTTTCTTTTCAACGGGAATATCTATACTCGAGGGTAAATCCAAGTTGCACTGGGTTTCCCGATGAAAGCATATCAAGAAGTCCGCGCTTCTCCAGGTCCTGACAGAATATTCTGTTGGAAGAGATATCCTCTGCTAATTCGTTGAAGAACCTGTTCGAGCCGGTAATATGTCTCTGAAGACTCCGACCTCTGGTTTTGACATAGCCGGATGAGGTTGCAAGTTTTCTGGTCTCCGTAGACGAGATATAGTCTATCTTGAAAGGCGGACTGTTCATCGAGGCCTAGCTGCTTCAGAAAGATGTTCTCTAATACCCGATAGGTTCCAGTCTTTGTGGCTTCATTCTCCAAGATGGAACCCAGCGTGAGATGCTCAGTTCGGGTGCATGAGAGGATATCAAGCTGCGGCATCGATGGACGCCGGTCTTCCGCGCCCCGGTATATCTTCGCGACAGCCGAGGGATAGACAGCGTTGATGGCGTTGAAAATGCAACGTTTCTGAATGTTGATCCAGGCATCGCTGGCCTGGAAGTCGGAAGACATCGAGATATCATGGAACGAAGCCACAAAGACTGGAACCTATCGGGTATTAGAGAACATCTTTCTGGAGCAGCTAGGCCTCGATGAACAGTCCGCCTTTCAAGATAGACTATATCTCGTCTACGGAGACCAGAAAACTTGCAACCTCATCTGGCTATGTCAAAACCAGAGGTCGGTGTCTTCAGAGACATATCACCGGCTCGAATGGGTTCTTCCAGTCACTGGCTTCTGGCATCTCCGTCTGAACTACCTGAATAGCATCCATGAGATGCAGTCGATCTGCCCTGAATGGGCGTCGAAGTGGTATGAGCTGGACAGCTTGCGTGATAAGGTTTCGACGCTCAATCTCATCACATACTGCGGCCAATCTCCTCTGAATTTCGTGAAGCCGCTGCTCGGTCTCGTTTCGCGGTTCGATCGAGGTATCAGACGATCGGATGCGAGGATATTTACCTCGAAGAGTCTTTTTTAAGCGAGGTATGATGGATATAAATGGACTGATCGAAGGAAAAATCATCAGCTCGGGTCTCAAAACGCGTGTTCTCTACCAGGCTATTGCCATGTAGATGCCCGATAAAACTCGACATTGCTCACCAGCACGTTCAAGCATAAGACCTGCGTTCTAGGAGGCGTGGAAACTTCAAAATAGTATCAAAGTAATTGTCCAGTTCGCATTTATGACGCTTGTAAGATTGAAGATGGTCAGGTCTGTGGTTGTTGAGAACGTTGAGATCGAAATTCACACACCAAAGGAGCGGTCAAGTTGTTGGTCGGTAATTCTTGGCAAAATTTCAAAATACTCCTCAGACGACACTTCTGAGCTGAACCTAACTTGGTTAGGAAGGTCATGTGAACATGACCCAGCGAATCATGTGTCGTCTGAGCATGCTGAGGTAACTCAGAGGTCTCCCATAAATTATGCTGAAAGAGGCAGGCGGTGGATAGCCCAAGTCCACCGCCTTTTTGGGGCGGCAGATGGAACTACTTGGAGTTGGAATGCTTCAATTTCAAATGGAAGTTGAAACCTGAATCCCAACAATTGTGACTTCGTGACTTTGTATCAGAACAAAAATATCACGTTTCCTTGTACAATACATTGACTACAACTCACATCTTGTTATTTAATTATGTTCTCTCTCCGCGCCGCCACACGCGGCATTCCAGGCCTTCGAGCCTTCTCAACAGCCCGAGTGCTCCAATCCGAGCTCGCATATCAAGTATTTGGCCCCGAGAACGGCCAAGCTGTTCGACTGCCAATCTTGTTTCTACATGGACTCTTTGGGTCGAAACAGAATAACAGAAGTATTAGCAAGTATGTGTCAACTGTCATTTCCAAAGCAAATAAATCGACATTTCTGACATCTCTCAGAGCTTTGGCACGGGACTTGAAATGTCAGATCTTCGCCCTGGTGAGCTCAAGGTTATCCCAGAAAATACATGATTAGTCTGCAAATACTGAACAAATCTGCAGGACCTGCGTAACCATGGCCAGTCTTTCCATGCCCCAGAGCACAACTACAATGTCATGGCAGAGGATGTTCAGGAGTTCATCAAACAACAGAAACTAGACAAATGTGTTCTCATTGGGCATTCCATGTACGTGGCCGTGTTTGCTAATCCCCAGTTTGGAAAAAGCAAACAGACCACGCATACTGACAGGTGAAATAGGGGCGCCAAAGCCGCAATGGCGGTAGCACTGCGTTCACCCGAAACCGTGTCAGCTTTGATCCCCGTCGACAATGCCCCGGTGAACGCAGCGCTTGCAAGCGATTTTCCCAAATACGTTCGCGGCATGCAAAAGATTGAAGCCGAGAAGGTCACCAAGCAATCTGACGCCGACAAAATCCTCGGAGATTATGAAGAGGTATGTCAATTATCTTCTAACAGGAGCAGCAAGCAGCAAGCCTTGCAGTCTCCAGTAATGCCGCACATGCTGAGAATATATTCAGTCTCTACCGATCCGCCAGTTCCTTCTTACCAACTTGATCCGCTCAGAGGAAGACAACACACTTAAATTCCGTGTGCCGTTGTCCATCATCGGAGGTTCATTGGATAATATGGCCGATTTCCCATTCAAACAGTCCGACAACCTTAAATACGAAGGTCCAACGCTTTTCGTTCGTGGTACCAAGTCAAGGTATGTCTCGGACAAGACTATGCCTGCTATCAAGGCGTTCTTCCCCAATGCACAAATTGCGGATGTCGAAGCGGGCCATTGGCTCATCTCCGAGAAACCGGAGGACTTCCGACAAGGTAAGAAACCTTCCCTGTCCTCTTATAATCGATTTCCTTGTTTGCTTACACGGGGACAGCGGTTGTCAAATTCTTGGAATCGACCTAACGGGCCGCCACGGGCCGGTCGCGGCCCGGTCACGTGACGTGTTTACAGACGGATATTTCATAGCGAGTTCGATATGTACATTATTTTGTCCCTAGCCTCTAGGTAGTGGACTGTATAGAGGGCTTATGAGAATGTTATCAGTGGGGGGTAAAAATCGCCCGGTCGGGCACTGGGCCTGTTGACCGAATGGTGAAAACGTATGCTAGAACGTAATAATTTCTTTCGGGTTCCCCCAAAGGGGCTCATGTAGATATCGATGTTTCACATGGCGAGTCGTATTATCGAGCACGGCAGAGAGGGAAGTTGGGACGAGATAACTAGTGACACGGGTTGAGGACATGAGATGAAACCATGACGTTGAACGAGTCAACTGTCCAGTTCAAATATCATCCTCCAGCGGCAGCCGCTTGCGCTTCTTGGCGCGTTTCAAGGTTCTCGCGGTTTCCTCCGAAATCTGCCCTCGCTTTTTTCGCTTTTTGTCCTTCCTGCCTGAGCCTGGATAAGACGGTGGGACAGAGGAACCAGGAGCTGGCGAAGAGTCAGAGAACGAAGATGACTGTATACTGTCTTCTTCCTCATCCGCTGGCAGCGGGGGCGTCGGTCTCCATGAACTCCTACCCTGACGGAATTCGGGGGGATTGCTCTTATACGGTGAGCTATTGCTGCCGCTGGGTCCCGGTGGGGGCGGTCGACCCCCCCTCACAGACGGGTACGGTTTCGGTGGAGGCTTTTCGAACTGACCCCTCGTATTGACCTTAAGAAGCGGCTGGTACCCACCTAGCTGGGGCCCTTTGGGAAATGCCGCAGGGCTTGCAGCTGATCTGGGCGAGAAAGATGGAGGGCCATCTGAGCGCGAATGACGAAGACTCGGCTGCCCCTCGATGCGCTGTCCCATTGGTCTGTCGGGTGCATCACGATTGTTCGGTGTACCCTCTTTCATGAAGTTGGCAGCATCCTCGGTTTTTCTCAGACGTCTGAGGTAGACTCTCATCGACTCCTCGAGGCCTCTGAACTCGTTCTCGAGGTCTCTGAGTTCCCTCTCTAGACCCTCGAGTCCACCTCCCAGGTTTGAGAATCCATCGTCTGATGCAATTGGACGTTCCAATGCGTTCAGTCGTGAGATAAGACTGTCAATAACGGCCCAACTGATACCGGTGGCATCCCGTTCCTCTTCGATCCTAGTCAACCTTTGTACTTGGTCTCGAACACGTTGAAGTTGCCACACATCGTCCTTAATCCTGTTAAGGTCAACATTCGTCGCTGCCTTTTGCTTTTCCGAGGCCTGATTGAGCTCTTCGACTGTTTTGCAGAGCTTTTCAAGTCGTGACGTGTGTTCATTGACCACATCAAGGCTATGAGCGCCCTTAGCCTGAGCTTCTTGTCGCTCCTTCATGGTTTTAATCAAGCTCTTGGCCTCTTGTTGGAGTGCCTGCAGCTGAGAGATGTCTTCCTTGACTTTAGCAAGATCTTCGTCCACCGTGGTCTCACGCTTCTGCGAAGCATTGGCCAGCCCCTTGAGCGTTGTTCCGATCTTTCCGCGGAAAGATTCGAGTTCCAATACGTGAGCATCGAACCTTTCGGTCAATGCATCGAACTTAACCAAGGACTCAGTGAATTCTTCATATCGCCCCGCTTGCTCATCGGCCTTTTCGGCCATGGCTACGATGGATTCTTCGTGAGTCGCGAGTTTATTATGTATTTCGCTCAGTTGTTCGAGGTTTTGGTTCAACTGAGTAGTATGACCCTTGGTGAGCTGATCGATGGGTGTGAGACGGTCGGAGAGATCGTTGACCTTTTGGAGCAAAGTGGCAACCTGATCTAAAGCCTGGTGCTGCTCGGGTGACACCTGTGGTGCTCGGGATTGGTCTGCTTCCGCCCGGGCGCTTGAGGCGTTTGCTTGGGCCTTTTCGATTGTGGCCTTGAGCGTGTCCGTACTTGCTCTGAGTGCAGAGAACTTGAGCTCAACTTCGCTTTTATAAGCTACCAATTGTTGGCTTAGTTGGTCAACAGATGGGTACATTTCGTGCATTGCACGTGCCATCGAATTGACCAGGTCGCCGGTGGTGATGTTTCCCCATCGTTCTTCCAGTGACCGGATGCCCTTGGAGTGAGTTTCAACCTGGCTTTCGCACTTCTTGACGGTTTGCGTGACGGCAGAAACCTCGTTGAGGCGAGTTCCGAATCCCTCAATCTCCTTCTCAACATAGTCTTGAAGCCGCCGTACGGCTCCGGAGAAGTCAGTCCTTAGTACACGCATGGTCGTGTCGTGTTCGGATTGCTTCTTGCTCATTCTCTCCACATTTTGCAAGGTTTCATCGTACTTAGATTCCAACAGTGCTTGTCCAGAGTTGTGGCTCTTGCGTAGTTCTTCCAGCTGAATCAGGCGCACATCATCCGCCTGACTATGGAGTTCTTTGATTCCGTTGAGGATAGTGGTATGGGCCTGGGTTTTGCGTTCCAAAGATGCCAGTCTCGCAAGCACCCCGCCATTGGGAGATGTGATTGCCACATCTGATAGACCCCCTTCGCCATTATCAAGGTTCTGTTGCTGCTTGCGCAAGTCCCCCAAATGGGCTTCCTGGGTAGTAATCGCCTCCATGGCCTGCTTTCTCTGGGCTTCCAAATCGGATCTGAGGTCTGAAACGCTGGTCGAGACGTTCCTAGGCTCCTGATCTTTTGCTTCGAGTGATCTGATATCGCCTTCGACAGACGAAAGCTTGTCCTTGATCTGAACATTCATGGTGGTCATCTTGCTACCAAGCGCCGAGATGCCCTTCTCCAGCTGTTCACTGGAATGTTTCATTTCTTCCTCGATGGTGTTGGCCATGGTCTGGACGATAGAAACCTTCTCCTCAAGCTTTTTATTAGCATCGGAGACTTCGTTCTCAAGACTTGAGATCTTGGCCGTAAATTGACCATATCGCTTAGATTGGTGAGCAACCGAGTTCGCGATTTTCTTCACGTAACCCAACGCTTCCTGAAGTTTATTGGAATTTCCGAGAGCATCCTCCACTTTCTGCAACCTTTCTTTGAGCTCTCCAATATCTCGGCCCGGACCCTGCAAGGCTACTGGGTATCCTTCAGTTTCAGTGTTTGCTTTCTGTGCCTTCTCGCGGCCGGCGGTCGAGTTGGAATTTTCAAGCACCGCACTCAATTGAGACTCCAGTTTCCCAATCCTCTCAGGCATCTTTTCGAGCTGAGGTTGCGGCTTTGCTTGCGACAGAATGGCAGTGAAACTATCCTGCGCCAGGGCGGAGATTCTTCTATTCCGGTTGATTGATTTGGTATGGCTTGACAATTCCTCCTGGGCCGCATCCAGTTGCTGTTGGAGGACAGCAATGGCGCTTGGAAATTGCGAAGACTGCTTGGCCCTATTGAGATTTCTCGTAATGGAAGCGATTTGCTTTTCAAGCCTTTCCTTTTGTTCCTCGGCCTTGTTCACTTTGATTAATGAGTTGACCAAGTCCGAGATAGAAAGGCTTTGGTGACCAGATACATCTTGGCTTTCCTTGTTCCTAGGAGTTGGCTGCTTGGTCGGGAGCGAGGCTCCAGCCACCTGTGGCAATCCCACTGGAGACCTAGGATCCGAAGGAAGATTTGTGGGAGCCGTCGGGTAGGCCTGTTGGGTGTTTGACGTTTGAGGACCGGCAAGCCGAGGATCTCGCACTGCGGCCGAGGGTAGACTAGATGGAAATTGGCCCGAGAGGGGTCGCTTTGCAGGATTGGGGTTGGCAGGGCCAACCTCCATATCGTCCATATTCTCCGAAACAAATGTGTTGCAAAATACTCATTGCATTTGCAATAGGACCGCAGATTGCTGTTTCGTGGGTTCAGCTGCGCAAAGTTCAGTTTGCACCTAAATCCTAGGAGAAACCACTTGCGGCAGTATATAGACCAGACTGCCTACCATCAGCACACAGCAGGATATGAAAGAAGAGGTCGGGCAGCGCAGAGCGTGAAACCTGTCCGTCGCGCAAGGACGTGTACGGGGTGGGGAGGTAGAATGATAGGTCGATGGTATTGTAGACACCGAAGCTCAACCACTTGGCCGTAAAAGAGATAGAAAAAAAGTATAGCCGCGCGATGTAGACGATTCCTGTGGAGTTTGAGTGTCTACTGTGGTTTAGGATCGACAATGTCAACATGAAGGCAAATGACGGGCTCTTTGTCGCTTTGGGAAATTATTCTGCCGGGCGGTGACGCCTCCGATCCGTCTGCTCTGGCTCTCTCTTCTTTTGCTTTTCTAGAGCTCTGGCGCATTTGACCAACATACGCAGTATATTTTCCAGTCAGAGGAAGAATTCTCTCGGAATATTCACAAAATGGCTGTAGTAAGTTAACCGTCCTTTATAATATTCATCTGCCTCTGACACCTGAAAAGCCAATCTCGACTGTCGCAGAGAGCAAGGAGCTCCGGGGACTGAACCTCATCGCCGCCCATTCGCATATTAGAGGTCTTGGAGTCGATCCAGACACTCTTCAACCTCGGACATCATCTCAAGGCCTTGTGGGTCAGGAAAAGGCCCGCAAGGCTGCTGCTGTTATCCTGCAAATGGTGAGGGAAGGAAGGATTGCTGGTCGCGCGGTTCTGATCGCAGGACCTCCTAGCACGGGAAAGACCGCGATTGCAATGGGCATGGCACAGTCTCTCGGGCCAGATGTACCTTTCACTATGCTGGCTGCTTCTGAAATCTTCTCAATGGAGATGTCGAAGACAGAAGCCCTCACACAGGCATTCCGGAAGTCCATCGGTGTGCGCATCAAAGAAGAGAGTGAGATCATCGAGGGCGAAGTTGTGGAGATTCAAATCGACCGAAGCGTCACCGGAGTAAGTGTATCTGTACTTAAGACTAATCAATGCTGTTGTTACTAACTCCCTGCAGGGCAATAAACAAGGAAAGCTCACAATCAAGACCACCGACATGGAAACGATTTACGATATGGGAACCAAGATGATTGATTCGATGACCAAAGAACGCGTAATGGCAGGAGACGTGATCTCCATCGACAAGTCCTCCGGTAAAATTACCAAGCTCGGCCGGTCATATGCACGCTCGCGAGACTACGACGCCATGGGTGCCGACACCAAGTTTGTCCAGTGCCCCGAAGGCGAGCTTCAGGTCCGCAAGGAGATCGTTCACACCGTCAGTCTTCATGAGATCGATGTCATCAATTCACGTTCACAAGGATTCCTGGCCCTCTTCTCCGGCGATACAGGCGAGATTCGGAGTGAAGTTAGGGATCAGATCAATACCAAGGTGGCTGAATGGAAGGAAGAGGGCAAGGCAGAGATTATCCCTGGTGTCCTTTTCATTGACGAGGTTCATATGCTCGATATTGAGTGTTACTCCTACATCAACCGTGCCCTTGAGGCCGAGCTGGCCCCTATTGTCATCATGGCCAGCAACCGCGGCCAGTCACGTATCCGCGGAACCAACTACACCTCTCCACACGGCCTACCTCTTGATTTCCTTGATCGGGTTGTGATTGTCAGCACATCAATGTACTCGGGAGACGAGATTCGTCAGATTCTCGCCATCCGAGCGCAGGAAGAGGAAATAGACCTTTCGCCCGATGCTCTCGCGCTTCTCACTAAGATTGGTCAAGAGTCCAACTTGCGTTACGCTAGCAACATCATTACCACCTCGCATCTCTTGAGTCAAAAACGCAAGGCGAAGGAAGTCAGCGTTGATGATGTCCAGCGCAGCTTCCGGCTGTTCTACGACCCTGCTCGGAGTGTTAAGTTCATCAACCAATATGAACAGCGCTTCATCAGTGACGAGGGCAACGTTAGCCTCACGGCTAACAACGGCGATGCTATGGAGCTTTCTTAATAAAGTCACACGTTTTAGTACTGGGCTATTCGGCGGGCAGTTAAGCGGGTTGGAAAAGCTACACTGGACTTGGATTTGTTTGTTTTTCTTTTGTGTCTCATCATTGTCATGATGTATGATAGGACCGGCGCTTGTTGAGATGATTTCAATGGCCTTTTCACATTCAATTGCGGCCCTCCCTATGTAGAGGGTATGGTATTAATGTTTCGTTCATCATTGGTACTTTCATGTGACCAAAGCAATATCTCGTAGCTACAGGAATGTTGGAAACAGCCCTGTTTGTATCAGAGGAAATTAGCGGCGGTACTCCACGGCCCTGCATCGCCTACTCGGCGGAATTCAACCCCTTCGCCAAAGTAGCCAGCATTGTTCCATGAATCCATCATGTTACTATCGTAAGGGCCATGGGGGTCGCCTCCGTCTCTAGCGTCGGACCACCGGTACTCCCACATCGCGGGACCTTGTTCAGTCACGCCACCTGTAGTTGGAGGGTCTACCCAGTTCTCGCCTGTTTCGCTGCGATACTGCCGTGTGAGCTTTTCGCGCTCTGTGTCGTAGATATCAATCTGATCGCGACCCATCAAGATATCCGCGGCGCCAGTGATAGAATCAATTGCCTTCTTTCGAGCCACTTCACTGGGATCTTCATCCTCCATCTCGACATCCTCAGTGGCCTTCTTCTTATTCTTCTTGTTTTGCCACTTGGGTTTCCGGCGGAGGCCTTTGCCCAGTCGGGCCAGTGCCTCGAGTATCGTTTCGCCACGCTCGAGATGTATGATGATCGATTTCAGGGCATCCGCTGTCAAGACGCTGTCGTCTACGCGGGCCTTCTCTCTGCGCTCTGCCTCGCGGTGCTCGGCGGCCTCTTTGGCCTTCTTGATATCCTTTTTAGAGACGTCGTCCAACCACGTATCATAGATGGCATCGGGGTCCATGGCTTTTCGGATATAGTTGCCCTGGTCGTCAAATCTACCCTCCTCTTGTTCCGTTTTCATGTTGAAAGCATCAAGTAGAGGTGCGTGCTTCTTCTTGCCACCTGCGCCAAGCTCCTCGTCCAGGTCATCGTCGACTCGTGCGCGTTCCTCCTCCGCCACCTCACTGCCACTCTCATCTTCCTCCTCAATTTGACCTGCGTGGATGTTCGAATCGATATTCACTGTTCCTCCGCCCTTTGAAGAGTCGACTTGGCCCTCGATCTCGTCATTTTGTAAGAATCGAACCGACTTCTTGTTCTTGTGGATAGCTTCATCGCCATCAATTTCTTCTGCTCCGAAATCTTCCTGTAGCTCGGCGAACATATCATCGTCGTCCGCATCTTGTTGGGCTTGTTTGCGCTCGGATTTCTTCTCTGTGTGTGCCCCGAACCCTTCGTTCTCACTGTCTGAGTCGTAACCCTCGAGATTGACAGCTTTGCGTCTGACTCTTTGACCACGTCGGCCAACCTCGTCAGCGTCCAATACTGCATCTTCTTCAGGTGCATCTGCAGCAAGGGCTGAAGGGTTTCGAAGGTCAAAGCGGGGCTTTTTGTGCTCTGAATCCTCGTCGTCATTGTAATGAGTGCTGCCGAAATCTTCGCCTGTCCGCTTGGGACGCGGTAATGAGCTCGACATGGCGTTTTGTGGAGGGATGATACGGTGGAGGGAGGGGTGAATTCAAGTAGAAAGGGGCATGGACGATGTTCCGCTAAAACAAAAATAAAGCGTACACGACGACAAGCGGGGAGCTGGATGCAGCTCCCATCGGCATTGTTCTTCTGCCGCGTCAGACCGCCTGCGTCTTCTGGTATAGTCCCCGCAGAGCCACCTCGATGTGGCTTGGTGCTGCTCTGACCGCTTTTAGTCGGAGCGGAAAATCATGGCGGAGCGACTGCGTCACTGACGGCGATCCAGCGGCATTGTGCCTCAGATAAATCGGGCTTACTGATAGCTTCCTTCTTACCAAGTTTTGGTTATTCACTTCTCAAGATTATACCATGGTAAGCTAAGGAACAATCTCATTGTTCCCCCAGTATTCAACCTTTTCGCTGACAGCTATAGTTTCGACCTGGTTACTGGCCCGACGACCCCATGGATGGTATCCTAGGTGCTGGCATGGCACGTCCGGGTGCCACAGCCCGTCGGTTCGATGAATACTATCGTTGCTACCCAGTAGCTATGCTTCCAGGTCCCGAAAGAGAGAATGTCAACCACGGTGGCAAGGTCATCATGCCTCCTAGCGCATTGGACAAGCTCACCCGACTGCACATTACCTACCCGATGTTATTTGAGCTTCATAATGGTGCTAAAGAGAAGATGACACATGCGGGTGTCCTGGAGTTTATTGCTGAAGAAGGCAAGATCTATCTGCCATTCTGGGTGAGCGAGAACGTACCCCTCAATGTGGCGGAGCTGTACTAAGACTCGGTTCCCTACAGCTGATGCAAACATTACTACTGGAACCTGGCGACCTTCTACAAATCAAATCGACCGACCTCCCTCCTGGACAGTTCATTAAACTCCAAGCGCAGTCAACATCATTTTTAGATATCAGCGATCCGAAAGCCGTGCTCGAAAACGCCTTCCGGAATTTCTCTTGCCTCACCAAAGGCGATGTCTTCACTTTTGCATACAACGATCAAGTCTATGAAATGGCGGTTTTAGAAACGAAACCATCTGGGACGAAGAGTGCGATATCCGTTTTAGAGACCGATTTGGAGGTTGATTTCGCTGCTCCGGTTGGATTTGAAGAACCACAGCGGACTAGTGGAGCCAGCACTCCTGGCAGCGTCATTCGTGGTGGTAAGCTTCCAGCCGGTGGACTTTTGCACCCCCATGGCACCATGGCACAATCAATCAACTACTCTGCAATTGCCCCCGGGGCCACCGATGCTGCCGCAGGGGCTCGCGCGGCGTCCTCCAACTTCTTGTCTGGAGGCCAGCGTCTCAATGCCAAAAAGGGCAGCAAGGCTCCAACTCCCAACCCGTCTACTCCCACCCCCGGCGCCTCGAATCCCTCACATCCTCCTCCCACCCGACGAACAAATGGCCCGCAACCGCTCCGACTCCCGCCTAACCAGCTGTTCTTCGGGTATGCCATCACACCTGTCAAGCCTCGCGATGAGAATGGGCAGGTCATTCCCGATGACCACCCCAAATTCCAAGGCATTGGACAAACATTGCGGGGGAAGCGAAAGGATCTGTCTGACTCTGCCACTGCCTCGGGAAGTGAGGCTGAAAGCCAGAAGGGCAAGGAAAGCACTAAAAAGTCTGACAGCGGTGGTCGGACTTTAGGGAAGCGCTGATATCTGCAATGTGCTATCCAACCCTACGCTTTCACGATTTCTTCTTGGGTTTAGATAGTGGTGATATCTAGATTTCACAACGGGGCTTTTTCTTGGGGACATAGCAAGGTTCGATACGGCGTTTTGGGGAACTAGTATCTTTTCTTCAATATATCAAACGGCGTTGCAAAAGAGAGTATATCGTTCTTCTCTGTCTTGTATACGCTCTTCTGCGATCCGAGCTTGTACTTCAGATGTTCTCCCAGACCAAGCCCCGTGATGCCAAAGACCTTTGCAGCTTAGGTCTAGTGTCTACAACGATTCAATGAACCAATTTACGGTACATGAGATATCTCATAAACTGCTCAAAGGGCTAGAGTCTCTTGAGAAATGTGGTGATAACCGAGGGCGTTCGAATAGTCCGGCTGCCGGCTAACTAGTGCGCACGGGCACGCCGAGAGATCGCCCTCCAAAGACCTCAAAGTTCAAACTCGACTACGATCTGATCGTACAGATATTTGGACTTGCATCATGGCCACAATAGCCGCCAATCCCTTAGGATCATTCACCAGGCTAGCCCCCTCGGTCTACCTCCACGATCCTGCCATTCCAGGTGAGAAGGAACGGCCAGTGATATTTATTGCTTTTTGGATGAATGCGCCCCCACGTGCACTAGCGAAATATGTGGTCGAATACGGGCGCCTAGTGCCATCAGCACGAATTATTTTTGTCCGAAGTTCATCGAATGACTTCATCTGGCGCCTGAGGACCCAGACCCGCAGAGCCCGCATCGCCCCAGCCGTGGAAGCAATGCGCGGTCTAGTGACCCCTGAAAATCCGGTCTTTGTGCACTTCTTCTCAAACGGAGGCATGTCAAACACGACTCATCTATTACATGCTTGGAAGGATGCCACGGGAACCTCATTGCCGATCTCGGCCATGATTCTCGATAGTGCCCCGGGCAGTCCTAGCCTACGATCGGGCTTGAAGGCTTTCTCCTATGCCCTTCCTCGGATGTGGATTTTGCGGCTGTTTGGGAAAAGCTTGCTCTTCGCTTTCTTGGTTCTCTTCAAGATGATCCACTCATTTACCGCGCTTTCGGATCCTATCTCCCTTGCCCGCGAGGTCGTCAATGATACTTCTTTGGTACGGCCGGTTAACGCGGAGGGAACTCTCAATCGCTGCTATATCTACTCTGATGCAGATGAGCTGGTTGACTGGCGCGATGTGGAATCTCACGCTGTGGACGCTGAGGCTAAACGCTGGGTCGTGCGTCGTGAGGTGTTCAAGGGCTCTCCTCATGTCGGGCATATGAGGGTTGACCCTGATCGCTATTGGGGTATTGTCAAAGAGTACTTGGGGGCTTTGGTATTGGCTTGATTGTCGATTCCTGTCCCTTTGCCTGTAGACTTTACCTCAATGTTTATGCATATACATGCATAGTTGATATGCATTATGCCGTGCGACCACCATTTCAGTTTGCTCTCCACGCATGACTATCTCCTCACTCTAGCAGGGCTTCAATAGGAATATGGATACATATGTGCCATACGATTCATTTCTCCACCAAGAAACAATTGAACTGCTGTTTCACTTGAGCGTACCACCAGATTTGACCATTCCATGGTCACAGGTGTTTAGTCACTATGACTGTGAGGTCAGAGCACATACCAATAGTAAGTAGAGCTAGCCGCCTGGACATCAGCGTGGAAAGGACAGGCCGCTAGAGACTGACCGAAAGAGCCGGAGCAAAGTTCCGCAGCTCCTATCTGGGGGCGTAAGTCATTGCGATTTATCAGGTGAATGAGAAACGACGACACCGCTGCATCATCACTTGCTTCTCTGTCCCGGAGTTCCCATTTTGATATCTTCTACCTCCTCTCTTGCCTCAATCGATGTTTACTCGATGTGTCTGACATAGTGCATGCCATTGCAAAAGCATACTTCTCTGTTGAAGTAGGGTTCAGTGTCCCAACCTCCCCGTACTATTCTGACCTAGTGGCATAGACTATCTCTCTTTTCTGGCAATAACCGCTGAATTGACGAAACACGACCATGTTCCAACAACCAGGCGCCCATCCCAGTAAACTACAAGCCAGATCGGCGGAAGACGCCCGCTTCTCTCTTCCGGGATTCAACCGGCCCCTGGACTTCGCTCCAAGGGAGAAAAATATCTATGGCGTGGAGTGTCGGAGCATGTTTCCATCGGCCCTGGACGACAGAGACATTCAAGCAGGACATGTGGAGTAAGTCTATAGACCCCTGGGAAGTCGACAATGCTGAAATGCTCTCAGTCTGCCAGTCTGCACCTTGCGTGAGCTTCATATGGTGTCATATATGGAAGATCTAACAGATATACCTGAATGGTGGGAAAAGGTCAGTGGCTCTCTTGAACGCAAGACTGGACATTCCATTGAGATAAAGATAGGTCTTCGACCCGACTGTCCAGGAGCAGTGGAAAAAGGACGCCATGAACAGTGGCAAAGACATCACACTCAACATGGCTGAATGGATCATTGACGAGCTTCAATTCAAAGCCATGATCTACCAGACCACAGGCGTAGTGTCCCTGTACAATGGCGATGTCACCAAGTCGGACACCAACATGTCTGAGAAGCTCATCCGCGATATCAAAGCCATGGTGCCGGAACTAGCGTATGCCGATGAAAGGCTGAAGGAGTGCTATTCAGGGGTCATTCTCAGCGAGCGAGACTATCTTTCCGTGGCTATGTATCCGCTCGTCTACGGCAAGAGTCGGATTCTCACCGACAGACTCATTGGGGTCGACGACGCCCTCCAGTACGCTGGCAAGGGAGAAGTCATCCCAGTCCCACAAGATACTGGAATCACCAGAGAAGATATTGCCTGGCGAGTCGTGGCTCGGGCAGACATCCAGGTCCGGCCGTACAGCCGCCATTACCAGCTTCTTCCCTCGGACTGGGAGTTCGGTGACGACGGAAAATGGCACATAGCCTCATACATCAACAATCTACATCCGGTCAAACACCGAAATGTCTACAAGGTGATCGAAGAGGCTTTCAACTGCGTCGTTCCCCAGTGGAATGCGACTTTGACTCCTCTCAAAGACATGCTTCATTCTCGTGCCCGAATCGAGTACGCCAAGGCGGAATATTACCCAGTTCCGAAGGAGCTTGCTGCTCAGCCACCTCAAATCCAAGCGAGAGAAGCTCAGAGTGAGTTTGATGAGCGCCTGGAGAAGTGGAGAATGGAAAACATGCGTGTCATCCAGCCCGACGTAGGCAAATTCATCCCCTGGGCCGTCCCACCTTGGATGATGGATAAATTACCTAGGGACCTCCCCAGTGGAGTTCGGATCGAGAACAGCGTCGATCTTAATCGGGACTACCAGGGCCGCGGACTGCAGGTGATTACCCGCATACTGAGCATTGAGCTAGATCCGGAGAATCCCACTTACGAGACAGACTTCCACGTCGAGGGCACGATGGTAAGTCCCCAAAGAGCAAACATCCCCCCTCCCCACCCCCCGATCTGAAATCTTGAAATTGACAGAACAAACCAACTAGAACGAACACGTCTGCGCCACTGCATTCCTAGTCTACGACCACCAGAACACGCACGACGCATACATGGAATTCCGCAACATCATAGAAACTGACATGCTGTCTGAAATCGAGCACGAGCCAAACGATTTCGTCTGGCTGCAGCAAGTCTTCGGTCTGCGAAACAACGAGCCAGCCGTTCAACGGCCCGGCACGATCCGTGCCAGACCAGGTCGAGTTATCATGTGCCCGAGCGTTGTACAGCATAAGTTCAGCTTCGCGCTGAAGGACACAACGAAGCCTGGATATTCGAGTGCCATGGTGTTCTTCCTTGTTGATCCTAATATTCGGATCATCTCCACGGCTAATATCCCGCCTCAGCGTGTCGATTGGACTATGGATATCCCGGAGTCTGAGGGAGGAATCAGAGCGGCTATGGAGAAGCTTGCGCTGGATAATATGAAGAACAAGGATGATATGCCGATGTCTTTGGAAGAGGCGGCGGAGATGAGAGCCGCAGCTGTGAAGGAAATGCTGGAGTTTACTCGCTATCAGCATGTGGCGTTTGAGTCCAAGATTCTGAATCTTTGATGTGTTCCAGGTTGTTTGGATTCAGTTTCATTGCCTTTCTCTTTGCTTTTGTTCTGGTTATCTTATAGAAATTGGATCATATGGATGCAGTGTTTGTAGCCCCGACTACGTGCTACAAGAAAGAATCTAGAGGAAAGAATAGTCCAAAGATAATATCAAATCGCCGCGCTATGCCATTCATTCGTAAGACCAGATATGCACATGTCCCATTTTGATCGTCCCAAACACCAACCGAACCAAAGCCGAATCAAAAAAAAGGCTTAACGCCCCTTCATTTCGGGGAACTCGTCATCCAACTTCAGACGAGCCGTAACGTTCATACTCATCAACTCTTGGATAAGAAGTTTAGCAGCATATGGAATCACCATCTTCACGACGGAACGAGAAGACTTGCAACCAGGACACCAGTTCAAGTAACCCATGAAACCACACTTCTCGCAGACATCCACCTCGTGGCGATCGGACGAGATCATTAGACGCTCAAGTAGCAGCCGACTGGTACCATATGCAATCAAACAATCACGCTCCATCTCACCGAGACGAAGACCACCGTTACGCGAACGACCCTCGGTGGGTTGACGGGTGAGGGTAGCTGTTGGTCCCTTGGCACGAGAATGCATCTTATCTTGAACCATGTGCTTCAGCTTCTGATAGTAGATAGGACCGGTGAAAACATAGAAGGGCAGGGCCTCGCCGGTGATGCCGGAGGTGAGATAGTCCTTGCCACCGTAGCTGAAACCCTTGTCGATTAGAATCTGGGACATTTCCTCGACTGGGCTACCACCGAAACAGGTACCGTAGCCGTGCTGACCAGAGAGGACACCGGCTTTTCCGGCGACCAGCTCCAGCATCTTTCCGACTGTCATTCGGGAGGGGAAACCGTGAGGGTTCATGATGATGTCGGGGTTGATGCCTTGGTCGGAGAAGGGCATGTCTGCCTGATCGGCAATGATTCCAACAACACCCTTCTGTCCGTGGCGGGAAGAGAACTTGTCGCCGACCTCGGGTCGACGGGTTTGGCGGGTCAAGACTTTAATGAGTTGCGTCTCGCCCTCGGTGGCAGATACCAAGACCTTGTCGATATAGGAAGGATCGGGCAGCTTGTAGGTCATGGATGCGTCGATAACCTCTCCTCTGCCAATGTCGGAACCGCTGAATCCCATCATGTTTTGTACCTTGGGTGTCACTTTGTGGATGTAGCTTTCGCCGGCATTAACCGTCTCGCCAACTGCAGCTAGGCCATCGGCCTCGAGGATCGCATGCTTGCGAATTGGGGCGCCGTTCTCATATGTTGGCGGCCTGAGGTCATCCTTGGCTCCATTGGGATAACTCTTCAAAGTCGTGACGTGCTTGCGGAAGACCTGACAACGTCCGAAGCCACGGTCAACGGATCCCTTATTCAGGACCAAAGCATCCTCAATATCGTATCCAGAGTAACTCATAACGGCAACAGTTGCATTTTGACCAGCAGGTAGTTGGTCGTATTTGGTCAGCTCAATGGTTCGTGACTTGACCATTGGCTTTTGGGGGTAGACCATGAGGTAGAGAACGGAATCGATTCGCTGGAACTGATTGGAAGCAATGGCACCAATGGCTTGTTTACCCATGGCACATTGATAGGTGTTACGTGGGGATTGGTTATGGTGAGGATAGGGAATCAAACCAGCGACGGCTCCGAGGACAGTGAAGGGTTCGATCTCAAGATGGGTGTGAGTATTTGAGATGTCTTTCTCGTAAATGGAAATGTAGGAATCGTTCTCTTCGTTCACATCGAGGTACTCCACGAGCCCTTGAGCGAGGAAGTCGTCGAACTCCATCTTACCATCTCGCAACTTCTCCAGATGGTGAGCTTTGACAAGAGACTTGCCATTCTCCACGACGATGAGCGGTCTGCAGATTCGTCCATCGTCGGTTGCAACATGGACAGCCCGCTGGTGATGGTTGATGTAGATGCTGACAAACTCCGAGATGCGGCCCATGCGGCGCAGCCGTCGGAAGGCATTCAGGAAGGACTTGGGGCGTCTGGTCAAGCCTGTCGGTGTACCGTTGATAGAGATTGTATAGGCACCCCGTGCGTAAAGTTGCTGTCCGCCAACACTCGAGATGTCTTCGACGCCCAGCATGAAGATCAAGTTTCGCACCGGCCCTTCCTCATCGTTGGTCGTAATATGCGTCATGAGAGCCAAGTTCTTGACGAGACCACATGCCTCTCCTTCGGGAGTATCTGCAGGACAAAGCATTCCAAACTGGGACGGTTGCAGGGCACGAGGACCACTGACTTTACGGGTCTTTTCGAACTGACTGCTGATACGAGTCATCATACCCAGCGCTGCAATGTAACTCAGTCGACTGAGGACATGAGTGACACCTGCACGCTCCATGCGGAAA
This sequence comes from Penicillium bovifimosum, assembly GCF_028826915.1. Classification (NCBI taxonomy): domain Eukaryota; kingdom Fungi; phylum Ascomycota; class Eurotiomycetes; order Eurotiales; family Aspergillaceae; genus Penicillium; species Penicillium bovifimosum. The sequence continues at coordinate 3,507,324 of NW_026622711.1, forward strand.
CGCTTCAAACTCCAGTTTCCGGTGGAGATAGCTCGATTCATGCCCTGAGTGATATGATTCCCATGCATGGTCACGATTGTCCATGCATCGAACTGTTCGGCCCGATTGCGTTTATTGAGAACTTTGTCGATGTTCATCTTGATGTCGAAACAGAATTTCTTGAACAAATCTTCGAAGAGGAGAGCCAACATCTGGCCCGCAAGCTCCAGCCGTTTGTTTCCAAGATAATCACGGTCATCAACTAGCGCCGGGTCGTTCTTCGCCATCAACACGCGACGAGCCATATGAGCGACATAAATGGCCTTGGGTCTGAAATTCATGTCCTTCACCTCAATATGAGAGATGATCACAGATGCAATGGCCTCAATTGCCTCTTGCACGTGCGTCTTTCGGTAAGCGGCCTGTTTACGGTTGATCTTGATTCGGCAGCCGATCCACTCAAGGGCTTGCTGTTGGGTGTAGACATCGACATTGATGGCCTCCTCGAAATTGATCGCGAAGTCATCTTGATACAGACTATCGTCACCTGTCACCATTTGCATCATCTCCTTGTCGGTGTGGATACCCATGGCCTTGAGCAGAATGACGATGGGAATATCTTCGTTCAGCACATTGTGCTTAACATAGAGCCTGCCCTTTTTCATCACGATATAACTCTTGGATTTGCGCTCGTTCGAGGAACTGTGGATGTTAGTGCCGGTAGAGAGAGAAGATGTGCACATGTACATACCTGGTAACCGACGCCTGAACGATGTCTTTCTTCGGGTCTGTTTCGACAATAATTCTGTTCTTGCTCAACTGTTCTTGCACGAGAATGACCTTTTCCGTTCCGTTGACGACAAAGTAACCACCGGGGTCAAGGGGACATTCGTTGAGTACGCTCATCTGAGCAGGTGTTTTGTTCGAGAGCACACACTTAGAACTCCGAAGCATGATAGGAATTCTTCCAATAGAGATGCCTCGTCGGATAACCCTTTGCCGACCACGCACATACTCAAAGTCTACGAGAATCGGTGCAGCGTATGTGGTGTCTCGCAGCCGACACTCCTGCGGTGTAATGGTCGACTCGAACTCAAGTCCGCCATCGCCTTGCTCGTCGGCTCGGCGAGGTGAGCCAACATAGATGTCGGTAAATTTGATGTAAAAGTTGTGGTCCACATCACTCCGAATGGTCGAGCTCGACTCCACGATCTTCTTCATTTGCACCTCAACGAAGTAGTTGTAAGAGTCGATGTGTTGCTTCACCAGCCCTTTGACCTTGAGAAATGCTGGCAGGAGATTCCATTTGTCTTTAGCTGTGTTGATCGGTTCTGTGAGACCTTTATTGTAGTAAAATGGTTCCAACAGCGCATCGAAAGGGTCTCTAGGCTTGTAATTCGAGGGAGCTGCATCATTGACGGGCGCGAAGTGCTCGTGAGGCTCAGTAACGGAATTCGACTGGGAAAGGCGCTGGCTTTTGGTGGTTTCAGTCGTCGTTTGCCTCTCGGTCTGCACAAAAAGAGAATGTTAGTACATCTATCATTCGTATGAGAGTTGCGACGGGGCAAAAAAAGTTTCATTACCTCCGATGGACGTCGGGCCCTACTGGCTGCAGAGGGCTGCGGCCTTTTGCGCGGAGGCATTTTGGCTAGGCAGCTGGGAGTAGAGATACGGATATTCAAAGATATTCCGATCACAACTCAGTTGTCCGTGGACCAGGAGCTCGCAAAAGATGTGTCTCATGGAGGGGAAAGATTTGATAAATTTGGAGATAGATTAGTAAGCCACTGGCTGGAGCTCATTGTTGCCTGAGGCAGAATTTAGTCTCCACACTTCGTCGCAAAAGGAAACGGGCGTTTTCATACATTGACGGTTGTACGTCGATATGATCAAGATTCAAGTCAAATTCATTGAATTTCTCTCTTCTCTCAGGAAACATGTCTGTACAGTCTGTGGTTTCTGGTCCCGCGTAGTTGGTTCAGTATATGTTTTGAACATTGAGAGCAATCCATGTGAAACAACCGGGCAACTTATACCTTAGGCTCCATGGGAGGGTTCCGATGGAAGCTCTCCATAGGTAGGTAGCTCCACATATACTTAAGTGTTTCATTACTTACTTCATTTTGAATCAGCAGACCAGCTCAGAAATCCGTCTTATCCTGTTGTTGAGTGAGTACATATACTGCCCAGTGCCCGGAAGGTCTAGGCTAGGCGAGTCTTAAATCCGAGGCTGAAGGACGTTAGAACTTAGGAGCCCAGTCGAAGAAGCAGACATTGCCAAACCAGCGAACGTAAATTGGTCCAACGAAAGGCCCGTGTGAGTGCAGCCCCTTAGAGCGCACAGGGCTGAATGTGAGGCCTTAGGTATGTACTTAGGTGGTTGTCAAGGATCTGTTGCCCAACATGGGAGTACATCCAGTGGGTCTTTGCGCATGCAGGCCAGCCCCGAACGTTTAGGTACATGTCGGTATATATTTGCAGTTGTCTATCTGCACGGACAGATTACTGGTCACATCTGACTTGACTTGCAAGTTGCTCGATGGAGCCCGATGATCTATGAGGACGACCCTAACAATTGATGAAGCGATCACCCATAACACCAAAGAGATGGGACGTTCCACCTGGGCTGATGGGCACTGCGAGGTACCAAGTGCGATGATTTGCACTGGCAATAGTACACCGAGCTTATAAATAGACCTCGTCGCACTGCTTGTGTGGCATTATTGAGTTGTCGAGTATCGGGAGTACTCCATCCAATTATATTGAATAGGTAAGAGGCTAGGTATCTGGCCAGCTCTTCAAATCCCGACAGGCAAATTACATCAGAGTGCTAGTCGAGGAACATTCGATGCCTGTGGCAAAAGATATGTTGACCGCAACTTTGAAATCGCCACGCTTGACGCTTATGCTACTATGGATACTGCACTCGACCTAAAGATCACGCATTCCAGCAGGCTTACCCCCTTTCCGACCGGATCTACTGTACGTGTGTCAAAGTGTGCACGCAATGGTGGTGCGATAAGTCAGCGATTGAAGGTGGTCTCCATGGCTGGAAACGTGGTTGGCAAGACAGGGATCATAGCCCAATGTGCCTTCCGATAACCATGCATACTCCATACTCCAGGGCTCCAAGGAGATATCAGTCAAGGGCTGGATCTGGGGGAATGCTCCACCTCGACTGGGAAAAGCATGTGTATTCGCTATCAATGCCTAGCCCCCACTGGGAGGCCCTATTGTAAGACTTGAGCTACAGGGGTTGGTTTGACGCCGGGGGCCGATTAGTTTAGATGGTTACGGATAATAACTGTTTGCCAACCGATTTTGAAGACAGTCTAATATTATTGCCTTCTGGTAAGCTCCTGTTACGAATGCCCTCGGTTTGTGATTGGAGTCATGGATTCTGGTTCGTGACCCCTATAATGGAGACAGCCAACCAATTTCGAAGGCGTCAGTCAGGCGTTGGGCATGAAAGAAAGCAACCGAAATTGCTTCATTTGGGCGTCGATAAGTGGGTTTTTGAATCCACAAATGTTTTAGGATCCTCACTAGTATTATGAGTGTGATGGTAATCATTGCATGCGATAGCTGGCACGCTAGTTCGCGCACAGTTGGGGTTGGACGTATCACTTGGAGATCATGAGGGGGATTTGCCCTAGAGATCAGCAGCACAGACCGTAGCAAGTACTCAGCTCAGATTGAAAAACATATTTAGTTTCTCGTGCCTCAATAGACTGTATATTGTTACAATAGATGAAGGGGGTAAAAGTGGTCCATAATTGACGATCATCCCCGATGTGTGAATAATTCTAAGGGTGATTGGGGTTCGGACGACCTCCATTGGCAAGCTCGTCATTTGGTGGATCGGGGGCAAAGCGACACGATCAGCGGGGACACTTTTCCGATTGTACACCGCTTGTCTTGACGAAGTAGCGAAGTAGCGACCGCTTATCGTAGATCGGAGATTGTGGACACAGGACAACTTCCAGAAGTTTAGAAGAATTGAAGACTTGGAAGGACCGAAAAAGGGGGGAAACTATAAGTGTAGACCCATGGAGAACAAAGAACGCGACCCATGGGTGAAGAACCGTCACGAACCATTCCCTCCGTTAACCATTCCAAGGTTCTCATTGGTGTCTTTTTAAAGGAGATATAGCCGGAAGATATCTTTGGTTTTTTTCAAACACATGAATACTCGAGTCCATTGTAATTTCACTGATGATTCAGGCACAGGGGCCAAGCTACATACCTTAGAAGGCGATCCGCTGTCACATCTTCGGGTACTTCAGTCCCCACAAGTGGCTCTTAGAGGGGGTAAAAGCACCTGCAGATGCCACGCTCCTGACCAGCGCATCGAGAAAACCCCTTACCGAAGTCCAAGCACGATGGTTTTTCTCGTGTACAGCCCAGCTTGTCGCTAGTCCACCTTGGAATTGACCACTCGTAGCCCCCTGAAGACTTCGCGGGAGCTATCGTCTATTGCACTACCCCAGGTTGTTCCCGGGACAAGTGCGCCCTGTCGTACAGACACCGGAGGCTCTCCAATCAATGGAATCCGATTGATTCCCGAGTGACTGCTGGCTCATCATCTGCTATGACCCAACAAACCGTGTCGAGAATATTCCAAACACTATAAGAATGAAAGAAACGTAGTGAGTTTTAAGGAGTATGGGGAACGGGGTGTATTGTTTTGGCGCCTCACCCGAATGTCCACCGGTAACAGGACATTAGATACCATCAACCTCAAAGATTTCCCATATAATTTGACAATATAAAAATTATAGGAGAAAGCGGTGCTTGCCAGATTATTCTCCGGCAACTTCGAATAGCATAATCCGTAGCCAGAAAAAGAATTAGCAGGGGAAAAAAGAAAGACAAAAAAAGGCCACAGTCCGTTTACTAAAAGGGTCTCCCCGCTCTGATCTGGACTCCCAGCCATTTTCTTCCCCCCCCTCTTCCTCTTTCCTTTTTTCTCCCTCTACAACTTCTCTTTGTACAACAGTTTTGTATCGTTCGTTTGGGTTATTGTTAGGTTGTATTTCCCCTTTGCGCGACACGCTCGTTTCGCTCGCGCCTCGATCCCTTTTCGCTAAGTCGGAGCGGTAAGAGAGCTTCATCCCACTTCGTAACTCCCTACTGATCTCCGCAATGTCAGGAACACACGATATTTCGGGTCAATATTACCTATAGATGACCTGCGCCGCATAAAGCCACATCACGCTTCCTTTGTCGACCTGATTTGACTTCTCTCGAGGCGTTCATTGTGTGAGTTGGGTCCCTTTTGCGAGCGCAGATCGTCTCCGCCTGGCCAACCCCTCAGCCCCTCTCCGTCGATATTCCCCTTGCTTGAGACGCCGAGGAGCACACACACACACACACCGCCAGCCCACCCCTCCCCCATTCGGACATTTCCCTGCCACTGGAGGATCGGCTGCCGTAATATTTGGGGCTGGTCACAATCGCTTTTCTTGGAGAAGCTCCCCTATTACCCATTTCGGTGCTGTCAACCAACCAAGATATTAGCTGACCGGAGGTCTGTTTTCGGGATATAGTTGGACAATTCGGCTGCACTGCCCACGATGGCCTTCAAACATGGGCTGAGTGAACGCCTCGACGAGCTGCGATTCCCAACCCCACGATCCCCGCCCTCGGAGTCTGCGTTCCCTGGATACACTCCTCTTTCCCCGGGCCATTCGAACTTTGTCTCGGGGTTTTCGACTCGGCCGGCCGGTGATGTTCGAGCAAACCTGCAACGTCGGTTTACTACCGATTCAAGCAAGTTTCCATCATGGAATTATTTGAGACCAAGCTCGGGTTCGGGATCTAGCTCGGGTTCGGGCCAGATGCAAGACCCGTTAGATCTGTTGTCTTCGGTAAGATATAAAATCTTCTCTCAATTGCCAGATGTCATATTGTGTGTTCACGTATTATTGCGTTGGTTGGGGAAGAGAGAAGAAGCAATAGATATGCGAAGTGAGAGGAGTCGATTCAAGACCTTTGATCGCTATCTCTATTGCTTATTGCCTAAATCCTGCGCTGCTGCCTCCATTATTGCCTATTCATCATTGCTATTCATTCTTTTTCTCTGTCATCCACCTTATTCATCATTCCATTGCCCCATTCATCTTCTTTTCATTGTCACAATTGCATTGACCAGGCGACCTACCGGGTTGATTGATCCAATTCCGTCTATTCTCCTCAATCACTCGGACTTGACATGGATGCCTGCCTGTGACCGCTTGCGAAGTATAAAACCCATGCACATCCTCGCCAGGTTTTTCTGTTTCTTACAGCTTCGTCGTTCGTATCTTGCTGCATCTTCGTTACGTCTGATACCATCAGGTCAAACGAGCTTCAAGCCCTAGTCGAGCTTACATCTGTCGTGTGCTTCGTGCGTTCCATGCATTCACCCCCTCTCCCCTCCAAGCTGCCCTCCTATCATCCCATCCCCTTTCACAAGTTGTCCTCTGGTGAAACATTCCTTGGCATGTCTGCTTTTGTTTCCAGAACTTGTTTTCTGAAAATCTGAAGCTTCTTGTCAAATTCACGTTGTCTAACTCACACTTCCTACTCCTCTCTGAAACCTATCATTCTGTCAAACACCATCATCTTCGTCTCTATCACGTGGCTTCGTTGTACTGACTTGTCACAGTTTGAAAAGAAAAGGCAACACATTGAATACATGCGAGAACAAAAACGCCGCTTTGAGGAGGATATGAAAATACTCGATATCCAACACGCAAAAGAGAAACTGGAGATGGCCCAACTCGCTCGGGACATGGCCCAGGCTGGTATCTCTGGCCCAGTCAGTGAGCCTACTACCCCGCCTGAGTATCGTGATACTGCTGTGTCAGATGCTTTCAGCCGTCCGGCTCGGTTTTCTACTTCCAACGTGACCTCTTCGCCCAATTTCTTCAACGCCTTTGCTCCTTCGACTTTGACTTCGCCGCAAGCGACTTCTCAGTCCGCTCAGCAATCAATTGACCGTTTCGCTGGACACTCTGTTCCCAGCTCACGACGCAACTCTGAGAAGGAAGACTTCTTCACGGACCCGACTTCTCCCTTTCGCCAGGGGCCATCGTGAGTGGAGAAATTTGAGGAATTTGTCGTTTCGGGGCCTAGCTAATATCGACTTAGTGTTGTCCATCGGTACTCGCTGCCTTCGGGCAATCCGAACAACCACTCTCACCGACAGAGTATTTCTGGTCTGAACGGATCTCGCTTGGACAGCTTCAATGTTCCGAAATATTTGTTCCCAAGCGAGGACGACAAGTCTCATCATCACCAGAGAGAGATGGAACGCTTGTCGACCCCTGACATCAAGAGCTACATCAAGTTGACCGAGCCGGATGACAAATTTCCATCTTTGACTCGTCGGGGTGACTCTAACATGGTAAGCTTTTTGTCATTGCAACAAGAAATGTATTGTGGGACTAATCATTTCTCAGCTGTCTGCAAACCCCGATGCGCACGATCTAGCCAATGGTCGCGCCCTAGGCTCCGAACACTACTCTCACCATAGCCGTCACCGGTCGTCTCATCAAAGCATGCCTCAGAATCTCCAAACTTTTGGCCGCTTGGATCAGGTGACAACTCAACACAGTGAGGATCCCAACAATACATCCCACGTTACTCGCCACAATGGTCGTCGTTCCATGGGAAGTCAGATTTCGTTCAATGACTGTCGCGAGGAGACAGCGACCCCTGTCGCTTCGAGCCGCCCTACGGCTTTGCAGTCGTCCTATTCAACGAATGATCTGCCCACTGTTAAGGGAAATGGCACTGGAATGTCTGTCACTCCTCCGCAATCTCACAATGCGAACCTGGGACGAATTACCCAGAATGGTGTGAACAACAATCAGCCTAAGGCTGATTTCGATGAGGCCGAGTTCCACGGTAACCAGTCCACACTGCATGCAGGTGCCCCACCCTTCGGGCCCCAGATCAGTTCTTTAGCATCGAACCAGCACCCTTCTGGCTCGCATGTCCCAATGGGTCTGCCATTCGGGGTCCCAGCGGTCACAGGTTCAGTCGCTACTCTCAATTACGGAATGCAGCCCTATGTCGGCCAAGCGAATCCTATCAACGGCCACATGCAAAGCTTTGGAGGGACTGCTGCTTATAACGGCTATCCCGGCTATGGGGGTCCTGCGGTCCGCTTCAGCGAACCTGCTGGCCGTGGAAACATGGCCCAACGTCGCCAGGAGAGTGAGGCAAGCCAGCTCACGCGTTTCGGGAATTATCCCCTTGAACACTACAAGGGCGAACTGTACAGCTTGTGCAAAGATCAACATGGCTGCCGATACTTGCAGCGCAAGTTGGAGGAGCGCAATCCGGACCACGTGCAGTTGATCTTCAGTGAGACGTACATGCACGTTATCGAGCTCATGACAGGTAAGAACCAATCGTTTGCTATCTGAATCATTTCTTGAGAACTAATCATTTCCCTCGGACAGATCCTTTCGGCAACTATCTTTGCCAGAAGTTGCTGGAATATTCGAATGATGAGCAACGTACCGCATTGATCAACAATGCTGCTCCTCAGTTGGTTAAGATTGCTCTCAACCAGCATGGAACTCGTGCACTACAAAAGATGATCGAGTTCATCTCGACCCCGCAACAAACCCAGACAGTGATTAAGGCGCTGCAGCATCATGTCGTTGATCTGGTGCAGGACCTTAATGGCAATCATGTCATCCAGAAGTGTCTTAACCGGCTCACTTCCGAGGACGCCGAGTTTATTTATGAGGCTGTTGGAGCTCGTTGCGTTGTTGTCGGGACTCATCGCCATGGATGCTGTGTTCTTCAGCGCTGCATTGATCATGCCTCTGGTCAACAGAGGGCTCGCCTGATTTCACAAATTACATCGCATTCGTTTGCTTTGGTCCAGGATCCCTTTGGCAATTATGTTGTGCAATACATCCTGGATCTTGCGGAGCCGAGTTTCACTAACCCGCTGTGCGCTACCTTTGGTGGTAACATTCCTCAGCTCTCCAAGCAAAAATTCAGCTCCAATGTTATCGAGAAGTGCCTTCGTACTGCGGACGATTACATGAAAACTGCCATGATCGAAGAATTCCTAGCCCCCAACGAGCTTGAGAAGATGCTTCGTGATTCCTTTGCGAACTACGTTGTCCAGACCGCCATGGACTTTTGTAACGCCGAAACTCGTAACCGCATTATCGAGGCCGTTCGCCCCATTCTCCCGTCCATTCGCCAGACTCCTCATGGCCGTCGCATCGCGGGCAAAATCATGGCTGCTGATACCAATCCTCGCAGCAACGGTAGCAGCGCCACCGCCAGTGGCGAAGTGACACCGAATGAGATGGGCAATTCTACTCAGATTCCTAAGAACCTGTTGCAAAAGCCTTTCGTGTACCAACAGCCTGGTGTTCAGTCCCCGGCATCCCACGGCGGATACGGCAAACAGCATTATGCGACTCAATCTTCCCAGAGCTCTGCCTCCACCACTCCTCCGGGACAGAGTGATACCTCCTCCGTCTACACCACCTCGACTCCGCTGTCCATGAAGGCTGGACAGCCGCAAATTCCGAACTACTTCTGATTGGGTTCGGGACGCCCACATCAGTGCTTGTCTTTCACAACCCCAAGTGTACTCATAGTGAATGACGCGACGAACGTTTTTTTTATTCCATCTTGTTTCTACCTATCACGACTTTACGGTTGATTTTTCCGCACGTTGTTCATGAACATGGGTTTTAATTGCACATGCCATGATCATTTCCTCGTGATTTACCTATGTTTTCCTGCATACACTCATGAAGTCATGTGCTTAACGATCATTCATTGCGTTCGGCCCATGTTGCATACTGCATACTTCCATGATGAAGCGACTCCGGCAGGCAGATTCCACTCGGTTCCTCTGTGCACTCTGTTTCCACTCATGGTGTACCAAACCCTTCCATTTCCTCTTGATGGGGGTCTGGCAATGGGTCTTGGGTTGCTCCTCGGAACAATCTGTTGCCCTATTGCCTTGGTTTGAGGACTGGATCGGCCTGCGGAAGATGTTTCTTTTGCTTTCCCTTCCTTCGATTCTTGCTTTCTCTTTATTTTTTTCGCTTCCACACTGTGATTTTCCCCATCATTTCCCCCAACATTGTACTTTGCCACATTGCTTTTTATTCATTTTTTCAACTGCACGTTGTGACGTGCCCGTTCAATTGACATGGCTTCTTTCCGTGTACTAAGCCGAGCATGGATGTCGAGGCCCTTCGAGCCTGTGAAACATCGTGAGCTTTTCATTCTCCGGCTAATCGCGTTGACAGTGCCATTCGTCTTCTGATGATGCTGCACACACACACTTGCATGTATTTTAGCACTGAGAATCGAATCGAGTTTGAATCCATCTTTAAACAATAACTGCCATAATTTCCGTCTGGAACTTGTAATTCGTCCCTTAGGTCGTCAATCTTGCGGCGCGACGCGTGGTCACGTGCGTGAGGAGCCGCCCTTCGGAGCTTCGACGAGATGCCGCAAGTTACTTTGGACATCAATCCAGTCTACATCGGTCAATATCGACTGGGCCTTTCATGCTACCAAAAGAGGTCGCTAGCTCATTGAGCACACAATGGCCATGTCGCGAGGTCCAGATGCGGCAATTGGCCAGTCTCTTAAGTGTGAGTCCACGCTCGAATTCCCCATATATGCCAATTGAAGGGAAGTTGGCTGACCAGCGGTTTTCTTGTTTGAATAGCCAAATGTCCCTAGTCCATCGACGCTCGTTGTCCATGGTATATCCGCAACCTGCAAATCGACCATTCTCCGCGCCGTCCTCGCTACCCTCGCAGTGCCGCATGCGATTATTCCTTGCTCGGAATGTATTACAGGTCGACATCTTCTGACGAAAATCTTATGGAAGACGCTGGAGGCGCTGGGCCAGAAAGAAGAGTGGGAAAAGTCCGGCAAGGGAAGATGCGACCATGTTAGCGGGCTGTCAGTCCTCCTCGAGGAGTGCCTGACAGCGAGGTCCGCTGAAAACACCGGCAAATTCGTGTTGGTGTTGGATGAAGCTGACAGACAAAGGGAGGCCTCGCCCACACTTCTGTCAGCGTTGGCACGGCTAGGCGATATCGTGAGTCCGGACTTTCGATGGCTTTTTACCGGGTGTGAAAATATTGCGACTAACAACCATGATCTCTAGATCCCGTCTCTATGTGTCGTCCTAGTCCTCAGCTCGACTCCACGACCACTGTTTCTCCAAAGTGCGGCGGTGCCGCACGTCAGCTTTCCTCCATACACGCGCAATGAGGCCATTCACATCATCCTCAGTTCGGATGCGCCGGTCATCGATGGCTTGCCCGCTGAGATCTCCTCTCGCGTATACCCCTACTTTGTATCTACAGTCTACGACTCCTTGGTTGGGCCAACAGCAGGTTCCATTCCGGATTTCCGGTCTATCTGCGACAGATTGTGGCCTCAGTTCATGGCACCGGTAGTAAACGGGGAAACGCCCCCAGGCGGAAACACCGAGTGGGATTTCTCCCGACTGCTAGTCAAGAACAGAGCGATCTTCCGCCGCCAAGGCGAGTCGGCCCTAGTGCACCGTATCATTCCAGACGAGACGACCACCATCGCGAAAAAGGCCCCCTTGACCACAAGCGCCATGCCATCCGCCCTCCCAACCCTGCCATACTTCTCGACCTTGATCCTCACATCCGCCTATCTGGCCTCACACACGCCCCAACGCCTGGACACAATCTTCTTCTCCAAGTTCTCCTCCTCATCCCTCTCAGCCCGAAACAAGCGTGCCCACCACCGCCGCCGTCTGAAAGTCCTCTCCCAAGCCCAGGCAGAAGAAAGACAAGCCGCCAGGGACGATCCCTCCACTCCCAATAAAAAGGGCAAGCGCACGAAAACCCGCATCACTAAATCAACTCTCTCCTCCGCTTTCGCCACTTCTTCGGCCACCACTTCTGCCGTCGGAGGTGGCGCGGGCATCACTGGTCCTTCCACTATCCTCACGGCTAGGCCTTTTCCCCTTGGAACGTCTCCTGGCTATCTACCACGCTATCGACCCTAACCCCCCGGCAACCCCACTGAGAGTCGCGGCCGTCGCTGACCGCATCTACGCGGAACTGGCGACGCTGCGACGACTAAGACTTGTTGTTCCTGCTGCTAGCCATAATGGCTTGGCGACGAGCAGTGGGAATACTAGTGCCGATGCGGGTGATAAGTGGTGCGTTAATGTCTCTGGTGATTGGGTCGGAGAGCTGGCTAAGGGCATTGGTGTCGAGGTTGGTGAATGGTTGGCTGGTGGTCTAGATTGATGTGGTTGTTCTATCTGGAAGACGTCTTTTGCTAGAGCTGGGCTGACGCGCTGTTTTGTTGCATCTATCTTCTGGCGTCGCTGGCTTGTTGGCGTCGCATTGCATACTGGATTTTATTTACTGAGTGGTCAATTTATACCCTGTTAATCCTTCCTACATTGGACACAAGAAGTAAACTCAAGTTTATGGTATTGGCACGGCGGCGTAGTGCAGGTTGCTATGGATATTTGTGTAGAACAGTGCTTTAACACTTCTCAATTTCAAGGTTGCATTGACATAAGTAATTGAGCTAACTACCTCTTCGAGTAGTAGACCCCATCGACAACGGGTAAAGACATGGCGACCATACTACCCTCGAATGTCCAAGAAACCCAGCTGTGCAGGAAAGAACAGGGGAAACCGATATGTAGATTGCCGACAACACCACCAAGGAAAGCTCATGCCGAAATTGATAGCCACAATGGCTGAAAGTAGAAATGCCACCAACTGGCGTCTACCCCATTCAATGAGCCCTCTTACCATGTCCATTGTTCGACGACGTCACCTGCGCCAACCAGCAAAGTAGGCGCCTGTGGGCCCCGCCACTCCGGGGTATCGTTCCCGTATTCAAATCGCACACAGGTAGGTAGCTCTGAATACCGATGTCCCTTGAGGGGGGAGTCAACTTGCCGGCCAGTTTGCAAGGAGAATATCTGGACTTGGCAGTCCTGTGTAGCTATAGTGAGGTGTAAGTCAACATCGTTGAAATAGTGAGTAAGACTCCGAAGAAACATACGATTAGCTAGTAGGCCCAGCTCCGGGCTCAGGTCGAAATTTGGTGATGGAGGTGATGAGTAGTCGGGGAAGGGGAGGTAAGGCGGGGTGGGAGAATAAGCTGATGCGGTTGGCGCAAAGCGTAGGTCGTACATTCGCAGCTGCAAGTAACGTTAGTCGGTCAGAAACGTTGGAATATGTGGCACAGAGGAAAAGTGAAGAGAGAAACACAATCAGCTACCCTACATACCGAGGATGGTCCTGCCGCCACGAGCCGATGCTCATCCATGCACTTCATATCCATCACAGAATCATTGTGCCGCAGACGCGTGACACTGCCCGCACTGCGCAAATCGTGGAGGAAGATTCGGCAGCTCTTCTGTCCCGCTGCGATGACGGTGGGCGACAACCATTCGACGGCATGGACGCTCTTCTTGTGCTTACGATACTTGGAACCTTTTCCATTATCTAGCTCAGTCCCACCGTTGTATGGCTTCTTGTATAGAACCCAGGAGTTGTCGGTTGCCTCGAGAGTGTGGAGTCCTTCGGATGTTCCAATGGCAAAATGGGTGCTTGATCCTGAAGGCTGGGCTGCCGAGCTCCAGAGCGACATTTTGTAGTCAGCTCTGATCCTGATTGGATGGAGAACTGAGAGGCCTGGAATCAGTTGAAATTCTGGGGCAATGGATGTGATATTCGATCTTACAGATGGGCCAGACGTAGTTGCCGCCTTCGTCGGGTTCTGGGAGGCGGTGGACCGAGAGGAAGGTATCGCCTTGGGGTCCGTTGTTCATTGTTGCGCTAGGGCCGTCAGTATGGGGTTTAGTGGATAGGGTTAGATGTTGACGTTGACGTACAGAAGGTATCCTGTTTGACTCAAGGACATGGATCCTATCTAGAAAGGTTGTCAGCGGTGCCGGTTACGGTAGCCAGTGGGACGATTGGGCTCACCCAGTACGGCTCTCTGAAGAGCATCCGCTCCATGGTTTGGTCGTAAGTCCACTGTGACCCTTCAATATCAGGGAAGCACACCCTAGTTGCTGGTTAATGGGTGTTACTGCTTGACACAGTGAGCCGATGAACTTACGATACAGACGATTCAGCACCGCGAGCCGTGCCTTTTCAAATATTTAGCCACGTGCGAGAATAATAGAAGCCAATATGCAATGTAACTCACTGGCAATCAAAGTTCCCGAACGCGGGTTGCGCAAGACATGGCTGATGCCATAGGTATTGGGCCATGGCTCAAAGCGGTGGAGATCCGTCCGATGTAGTTGGCTCGCCTGGATGCGAGCGCGCTGTTCTTGTCTAGCGGTCGAGGAAAAGCCAAGGATTCCCATTTCTCTTTGCAGATTCACCAAGGGATGACGCAGTGAGGTGGCCTTGCGGACAGTCTCTTTTGCTATGCGCTGCTGTGACTGTGCCGTCTTCTCACGGGTCTGGGTTTGTGAGCCGATGGGACCAAACATGAAGAGTGAGTATACTGACCTCTTTCTCGATCCGGCGTCGCTTGACGGATTGCTGGGAGTACTGCGCATTTGGGGCAGCGGCATGATTGGCCTCGATCTTGAAATACTTCTTTTTGTCCTCATCTGTGATATCCTGTTAGCTGGTCTGTCCCTGGATAGCAGCAAGAGACTGTAGTAGCGTGCTGTTGTCAAGAACACAACAATAGCACCCGTTCTTACATACTGCTCTTGTGCTCCTCGACCCATTAGTAAAGAGATGCATGCATGCTTACCATAGTAGAAACCGGGTATCTCACGCGCCATGGTAGCGAATGGTGCACCGATCCAGTCGTAACGGACGAGCAAGAAGGCCCAGGGAGGTATGTGAAAGATATCGAAGTGGTAGAGAGCTTTCCACTTTTGCTCGAGTGTCTAGCACAGACGAAGAGCCATTGTGATTGGCCCCAACCAAATTAAACATGCGGCCAACAACGTTACAACCGCCTTCCAAGCCACATGAGCTACGTGAGCCCCGAATTATTTCTTACAACAGTTTCGTGGGCAAAGGACATGGATCGGATCATCGGAGACCTTCCGTGCGGGACAGCTGGAGTGCCCGAGTGACGTAAGCTTACATAATAAGCCCTGCGATCGACGCCTCAGGCGACGATTTCGAAGCCCTAACCAAGCAAATTGCCTAATTGGGAAACAATGAGCTCCGAGTCCTGGGCATTCGACGTCAAACGGCTGCTTTTCTTCTTTTTCTCCTAGCAGACCATATAATGCATCATTCCGCCAATTAGCAAATAAACAATGCTCTCGTAGTTCACTCATCAAGCCAATCAAATAAGCAATTCATTGGTTCTAGAGATTTGTGACTTATGTCGAACGCAGTCAGAAACCTCATGACGGAGCTGTTTGTACTGAATGACGTTCTGCAAGTAAAAACTCCAATTGGGAGAGCTGTCTTTCGTTGTTTCTCCCAATATCGAAATAACACCATCTGGGGACGCGGCAAAGTGAATGAGGGCAACCACGACTTGCGATAGTCCCAAGGTTGAGATTCGGCGTTACCTGGCAACCCATACCGGGCTCCGATAAGTCATTTGGCCTGCCTTTTTCATAAAACGGTCTCAGCATAGACAGTACGGTGGTCAATTCTGACGATAACTCCCCAGGACAATTGGAAAGCCTGAGTGACATCGGGCATTGACTTGACCTCCAAAGCCCGCTCTTCATGGCGGCGTATCTCGGCCAACCTTGGACAAAGTGTAGACAGGCGTAGATTTAGTTTGCAAATGCTGCAAACGAAGCAAGTAACGTCGTCGTCGTCGCCGGCGGCGTCATGCCGAGACGATTCCACCTGCCCGTCGACGAGTCACTGGCATTGAGCCGGCGCCCACAAGCAGATGTAGCAAGTACCGTCGTCGTCGCCGTCATCATCGCCGCCGAGCCATCACCCACTATTTCTTTCTTTCCCTCCCTCCCTCTCTCTCTTTCTTTTTCTCCTTCTCACCCACGCCGGAAAATCATTTCTTCCTTCAACAGTTCTTATCGTAACACATACCACTCTTCAGTCAACTTGACTTATCCGAAGTAAGTTAATCTGCCGTGTTGTCTTCCATTCATTACCGTGAAAAGCGGGATGAATTCGTCTGGACAGCATCCCCCAGCCGCTTGCACTCCCCAGAGACTGAGTGCATCCAGTGGGCTTTGTGGTCTCTTCCTTTGTCCCATCCCATCTTTGTCCCATCCAAACATGTACCCAGTCTCAATCTATTCCGATGAGGTTGCATTCCTGTTTGGGAGTATGCTAACTCCTACAGCTTCATTTTCCATTCGTTCACAATGGCCGACCACGGAACCAATGCGCCGGAGGAAGGCAACCGTAGCCTCCCATCCGCCTCCAAGGCCCAGGACACCCCGGTTGTCCCGATGACCGAGCAATCCAGCGTCCCTGGCCATATGACCACGGAGGACAATGCCCCCCACCATCCAGTCGCCGGTGACTCGACCGAGCAGGTAAGCATCTGTAACACCAATGACTATCCTGCCATGTTAGCTCTTGATTTGACTTCAATTCCTCAGGGCGTGGGAGCCGATGACCTCAACGCTGAGGTCACTGAGGCCGAAGGCCGGCTCGATGCTGAAGAGGCTCGGCTGAATGAGCTCTTTCGACGTCCGGACGGCCCATATCCGGCCGACTGGCCTACCGATCCCCGAGCTAAGTTCAGGCGCGTCATTGAGGCTGACGTCTGTATGGATCTTGCCGCTCAGGCTCTCTGTGCCGAGTTGGGAATAGCCACGGAGGATAACAACAGACGGCGCAATACTAACCTGTATGACGCCGGGGACAAGCTCGTCGAGGACGAAGATGAGCTCGCCGAAAATGAGCTTGCCGAGGGAAAGATTCTCGATGGTAATAAAGATGGTTCTTCTGTCCGGAACATTGATAGTAACATCATTCACCAGGGAAGAGAGAGTAACTCTCTAGACGACCTCATTGAATCTCTTATCGCTGAAGATGGCAACGCGGATGCAGAAGTTATCTCTATCAAGGGTGGTGAAATCGCGACATTACCTTCAGCGCTATTTGATACGGATCCGAAATATGGGTTATCTGATTCAGAGGTCACGATTCGGCGCAAGAAGTTCGGTTGGAACCGTATGCGAGAAGAGAAACATAATTATGTTCTCCAGTTTCTTTCCTTCTTCAACGGCCCTGTGCAATGGGTTATGGAGGTAAGCAGGACGGTCTTCTCGTGATTGAACACATGCTCATCCTTTCTCTCCAGGTCACGGTTATCCTAGCGGGCGGATTGCAAGACTGGATCGACTTCGGTATTATTTGCGCTTTGCTCTTATCAAATGCAATTGTTGCGTTCGCTCAAGAATATCAAGCCGGCAACATTGTCGCAAGTCTGAAAAAGACACTCGCTCTCCGTGCTTTAGTCCTTCGTAACGGTTCGATTTTGGAGATAAGCAGTGAAGAAGTCGTCCCCGGTGACATCATTTATGTAAAAGATGTGAGTTCACAGCGACCTAGACCACAATCTTTGGATCTGACCTCCTTTTCCAGGGCACAATTGTTGCGGCCGATGGCAGGTTGGTCTGTGACGACGCCTATATTCAGGTCGATCAATCCGGAATCACAGGAGAATCTCTTGCGGTCGATAAGCACAAAGGAGACCCGATCTTTGCTTCGTCGGCCGTAAAGCGAGGAACTGCGTTGATGGTCGTGGTAGCCACTGGCGATCATACCTTTGTTGGAAATGCGGCTGCACTGGTCAACAAGGCTGGCAATACCACTGGTCACTTCACCCAAGTCCTGAACGGAATGGCCAGTATTCTTCTGGGTCTTGTGGTCTTCACGATTGTGGTCATCTTCATCGCGAGCTACTATCGTTCCAATCCGATTGTCCAGATATTGGAATTCACCCTAGCAATCACCGTTGTTGGGGTTCCTGTTGGCCTCCATGTGGTTGTCACCACGACAATGGCTGTCGGTGCCTCCCACCTAGCCAAACAACAGGCGATTGTTCAGAAGCTCTCTGCTATCGAGTCCTTGGCTGGAGTCGAAATCCTGTGTTCGGATAAAACAGGCACGCTGACCCGGAACCGATTGACATTGGGGGATCCGTATCTAGCTCCCGGGAGGACTGCAGAAGAACTCATGCTGACTGCCTGTCTTGCGGCAAACCGGACAAAGGGTGGAATTGATCCCATCGATAAGGTCTTTATCAAAGGTCTCCGCTTTTACCAGCGGGCCAAGTCTCAGATCGGCTCATACAAGACCCTCGAGTTCTACCCCTTTGACCCGGTGTCGAAGAAGGTCACTGCTTTCGTAAAAGGCCCCGATGGCGAAGAACTCATCTGTGTCAAGGGTGCTCCTATGACTGTCCTGCGAACGGTGGGAGAAGACACCATGCTGTCCGAGGAATTCGTTAAAGACTATGAGGCGAATGTCAATGAATTCGCGAGTCGAGGATTCCGAGCACTTGGGGTTGCCCGCAAGCGTCAAGGGGAGCCATGGGAGATTTTAGGTATCATGCCGTGTTTGGATCCACCGCGCCATGACACTGCTAAGACCATTGCCGAGGCAAAAGAGCTTGGTCTCGCCATCAAGATGCTCACTGGAGATGCAGTTGCCATTGCACGTGAAACCGCTCGTAAACTTGGACTTGGAACAAACATATACAACGCTGAGCGACTTGGGGTCACTGGTGCCGGCTCCATGCCGGGGTCTGAGATCAATGATTTTGTGGAGGCTGCTGACGGTTTTGCAGAGGTCTATCCCCAGCACAAGTATAGTGTGGTCGAGATCCTTCAGCGGCGAGGATACCTCGTGGCAATGACTGGCGACGGCGTGAACGATGCTGCATCGCTGAAAAAGGCCGACACTGGAATCGCGGTAGAAGGCGCATCCGATGCTGCCCGCTCCGCTGCTGATATTGTTTTCCTGGAACCCGGTTTGTCGGCCATCATTGATGCGGTCAAGATTTCCCGCCAGATCTTCCACCGTATGTACGCATACGTGGTGTATCGAATTGCCCTTTCCATCCACTTGGAACTGTTCCTCGGGTTGTGGATGGTGATCATGAATGAGACCCTCGATCTTCGCTTGACTGTTCTTCTTGCTATCTTTGCGGACGTTGCAACATTGACGATTGCTTACGACCATGCCTCGTATTCACAATCACCTGTCAAATGGAATCAGCCACGACTCTGGGGAGAATCCATCGTCTTGGGACTTATCCTGGCCGCCGGTACCTGGGTCACATTTGGCTCCATGCTGTTGCAAGGTGACGACGGTGGTGTGATCGAAGGCTGGGGCTCACGAGACGAAGTCCTGTTCTTGGAGATCACTTTAACCCAGAGTTGGTTGATCTTGATCACCCGCGTCACCGGATCCAGATCGTTTTTGACCAACCTTCCCTCGATCTGGCTTCTCGCTGCTATTGTGACTGTCAATGTGGCTGGAACTTTGATGGCGGCGTATGGTATCTTTGGTGAACCGACCTCCTGGTTAACCATCCTTCGGGTCTGGATTCTCGCTTTCGGGATGACGTGTGCGAGTGCTCTGGCGTTCGTCTTCATGCATAATTCCCAGAGATTCAATAATCTCATGCACGGCAAAGGTCCGCGGAGAAATGACAGAGAGCGGTCCTGGGAAGACTTTGGTAAGTTGAGAGATCACTTTTCGGTATGGTCAGACTGTTTATGTACGGGCAACTAACAAAGAATAGGACTCAACATGCAGCGCATGGCGAACCAGCATGAAAGGAGCAAGTGAAGGTTTCCGAGGCCCGGTAAGTGTTTGTCCCTGTGGCCTAAGGTGGTCTGGTGTTGACGTGTGGGTCAGCAGATAAAACCCCGTTTTAACAGCGCAATGAACGGGCATACCTTGCATATGGGTTCTTTTGATCGCCGTTGGATCATTTCAGGTTGGTATCATCAGGATGTGATGGGCGAAATGGACAGAGGATATTTTATTGATGAAGGGAATGATGGAGAAGGATAAAATTTGCGATTGGGTCAAGGCATTTTAATCATTTTCATGCTCAGATGAGAGACGAGTGAGAGACGACTGAGAGACGACTGAGAGAAGAAGGCTGGTTGTCGCCGGCGACGGTCACCGGAATGGCACTGTCTCGGCATCGCATCATGGAAGCATGAATCATTCTTATTGTTATTCAAACACTGATTCATTACAGACTCAATTCTACCAGATTATCTTGCATTCCTTGCCTGCTATTGTACACAGTATTGTTGATAGCTTGTATCTCGGAGTCTAGACAACATCTATGGTCGCAGGCTACATGTATGGTCTGTCTGATCTTCGCAGCCTTCCAAGGCTGCAGGCAATGCAGATGGGTCTTTCTAGGCTCTCAGCCAAGTTGAATCTAGAATTCGTTAGGCATCGACGGGCGAGCGGCATTTTGAAATGCTGTACGAGTCTCCCAAGGATTCCAGTCTGGGGATGTTTTGGTGGGGCTGTGGGACGAGCTAGTGCTAGCGCGAAGTTGGCACGCGTCGCGTTTGCGGGGCTGGTGGGCCGATAGCCCTCGATAAGCCTCGGACTGGGTTAACAATATACCGGAGCTCATCGGAGTGGACTAATGATAGACCGATAGCCCTAACTGTAGATGTGGACTTGTAGACTGTAGTTGTAGTCGTAACTCGCACGCTGTTCCTCACATGACCATCATAACAAAAGTAAGGTATTCCCTGTGGGCTGTGGCTACCAGCCTTGGAGTTGTCAGTTGGCACTTGGCCTACCTCTAGCTGTTCCCTGTACTCACGGAGTCACGGGCATCTATAGATGTAGTATGAGACTGCGTGCATGTTTGGATGACAATGGACATTGTAATTTGTACTGAGGGAAAAAGGTGTGGATATCTGGGGATTTATGCTCTGCACTGTAAGATCCTACAGGCTACGAGTTGCATCGACCCTGGAAAGGTGGGGATCGACAGTTGACACGATTGGTTCAGGTCTGTTGCCGTCCAAGTGCAGCAGGTTTAGATTCAGACTGCTGGGGGTGGGGTATAAAACTAGTATTTTCCAGAGAGTGGCTAATTTATATGTGGTCGACTGTTTGGCCGTTTGCGCGATCTTAGGGCTGACTCTTGAGCTCTGTTGGTTCAACCCGCAGGCCATTGTTCGCGGCAGCATTACCTACATTGGTCCAAATACAACCCAAACAAAGGACATAGTACCTAGTTATGTTACTATGTAGTTAGTAGTTAGTTATTCGTAAGTGATTACATAAGATGCATTTTACCATTCGGCCAAAACATCATAATCGGAACGTCCGATTGTAACAGCAGTTGTATATATACTAGGCTCTAGCAACCGCTCGGGACCACATGGTATGGCGTTCTTCATCACGTGGGGTGCAGGCTTCCATGCAGCGGGCAGGAGCATATAATAAAACAGGCCAAAGCCCCCGCACCACATCATTACTTCAATCTAGTTCCGCCAAAAAAGGGCATTCCCAACGAACATCATTCTTCATCGAATAACGCGATATGAATCACAATCATTCCGATTATCAGGCCCGCCTTGATTTTATAAATGGCAATCATGGCTTATTGAAGAGAACGTTCGGTCTGCCTGTATGTGCCTGAAGATAGAATGAGTTATGAACCCTGCTAAAGAGGCTCACTAGGCAAATACCCTGGTTGAACCAATTGCTTATGATCCTGAGTGCCCCTTTAAGTACAATAACTTTGTGTATCGCGTCTCTCTGCCGTCCCCACTCGACAAAGAAAATGGTGCCTGTCAGAACAAGCCCGGTTGTGTGGCTATTCCTTCCGGCACTAGTGGTCTGATCCTTCGTCGGACAAACTCTGATGCTACATCCATGGGAGCAGCGAATCGTGTCGAGAATGAGGTTGCTATGATGACTCTAGCTGCGGCTGCGCTAGACCCAAATTTCGAACCCAACGTTGTGCCTCGTCTGTATGGCTGGGCTGGAACCACATCTAGAAAAGGGGAGCCACAGCAAGGTTGGATCCTCCAGGAGCTCATGACAGGCGTTCCTCTAGACGAAAAGCTAGACGACATGGAACTCGAGGAGAAGAAAGAAATATTTGCACAGATCGCAAAGCTCCTCAAAGGTCTTCAGGACTTGCCGCTGCCCGCCTCTATTACTAAATTTGGAGGACTGACCTTCGATAACGAGAACAACATAATCAGTGCACCAATGACCACCACCAGTACTGGTCCCTGGCCCTCGTACGAGGCTGCATTTGAAACACGGCTCAAGCAAGCTCTGAAGAAAACAGACCAGAATTCTTATATCCGGGGCTGGCATGAGAATGGCGTCCGGGACCGACTAGAGGCCTTTATAGAGCGAGGGCTCCCAGAATCTTTCAAGCAGCTTGAATCGCGCGACGACAAGGCAATAATCCACGCAGATCTTAGTAAGCATTTTTCCCTTTCACCTCCCGAACCCAAACGCTTGTTCTTATAGATGCTTTCTATCAGCACCCAACAACCTATTATTCGACATTTCCTCGGGTCGCATCACAGGATTAATTGACTTCGACTTTTCGTGCGTTCTCCATCCTTCATACGAGTTCCTTTGCTCCTTTAGTGGGCTTGGCGGCAAGTTTGGGGGCTGGCCCGGCACTGACGCCTGTGAAGAAAGGGCCCTAAAGGAAGCCAAGTTACACGGCTTCCCAGACCCTCTCCCCGATGACCAGCAAGACTGCGAGGGAGTTTAGTGGAAAGTTGCGAAGGCCTGGGAAGACGCCCTTCAGAATGAGGGTTGCAAGCGCCCGATGACAATCCGAGGGATTGACATTGTCGCTGATGTCGATGCCCTCCTCAGTTCTATCCTGCCCTGGCGCGTGACAAATTCAGACATTCTGAGGAGGCAAACCGATCAAGCCATTCAAAACTGCCGAAATGAGAACGAGAAAGTTCTGATTGAGATTCTGGAGCACATCGGGTTCTAGAATTATTAGCAGAACGCTTTCGGGTCCGATTTAAGCCTTGAGCGAACAAACCTCGCACCGATTCACTTCCTCGAGCCTCGCCAAGCTGTTGATGTTTCATTTGGACTCTATATTTGTCCAGTTGGTATATTCAATAGCAACACTTAAGATATATTATTCCACGCTCCTTCCAACTTTGAAGAACAATATATGCACTGTGGTATTCCATCTACTTGTATGCTAGCTTCTTCATTCATCAACATCGGGCATATTTCCCATAGAATGTGATTGACGACCCAGAACAGATAATCAAGCCTACTGTCAGCTGCCCATTGACGGTTCGTCAGGAATATATGGGAGAATCTACGCCATTCGTGGATGTTTGGATTTGGATGAGCTCCGTTGATCATAGGCAATTTCTCGGTTTATACTTTGATCCATTTGACGACCACGTCTATCATCTCATGATTTCTTCTTTGTGTCCGGTTGGCAGCACTAATATCAGGCATTGGTGGGAATTCCAACATGTATACCTTGCGCAGAATCGTGTTTATTGACCCATTCTGTAATTGCGCTGAAGTTTCGACATGTGTGCGTCGTGGAAACCCGTGCATCTGGTTGTCTATTCCCGCGATCCGTATAGAAAATAAGACCAATATCGCTATTACACATGAGAACTTGTCGGAGGAGGTCGATACAATGGTCTGGGTTAACGTTAGAGGAAGTTGTATGTGAGTTTCGGATGAGGGGGAAACTCACCAACATGCTCCCACACCATCTCAGGGGGATCTTGGAACGTGTCCACGTGCTTATAGTGATCTCTCCAGATAAATTTACGGGTGATGTCAAGGCAGTGTAGTTGGTGGTAAACTTCAACTGTAGTGTAATAATGGCTACCCTTGCCTTTCGATGGCAGTTCAGTTGGGTCATAACTTCATAAGCCCTGAGTACCCCACTGTCTACAAGAATCATAGGTTCTTTGAAAGGTCAGTCATATAGATCTTAAGGCCTGCATATAGAGCGGAATGCGGCGAGGAGAGTCACCTAAACTTACGGTCTACCAATGCTTCCCATGCATCATCAAGCTCTTGTCGAGGTAATCCCTTGTAAATTGATGGTTCGCCTAAATTGGCGCTGAATCTCAGAGGTATATCTTCTGTCCAGTTGGTTAAGGAGTCTGTCATGTGAGCTAGCATCCATGGAGCAAGGGGGAATAAACAGAATCTGTGCTAGCCTTACAGTGTAGATCGGCATGTTGGTCACCACTACCTTGATGTTGACCATTGGGTTTGAATCTGCCCAGAGGGCTGCAGTATTCAAATCTATAGATGCCCCAAGCATTGAGAAGAACCCCGGTCACGAAAATAGGTACATGAAAGTACCAGGCAATCATTTTCCTTGTCAAGGATTCGAAGGGTGAGGACTGCTAAGTTGGCTGTTTTGTTCTGCATCGTGTCCCAACACAAGTCGATTCGGCCTTCTCAGCCATGAGGTAGTGGGTACAGGCAGGAAAGCACTGTGAGAAACAGATACGCTACGTCAAGCGGAACCCCATCTGCCTCCTCTCTTCCAGCAGCCAGCAAGGCAGCCAGCAACGACCCAGCAAGCATACTCCGCGCATGGAGTTGAGGTGACCTCCAATGGAACCATCGTTGCTCCTCTGATCCTCCCGTTTGCTGCACTATTCCACCCCCCCTCAATTTGAAGGCCTCTTGCCTGAACGCACGGATCCCACTGTGGCCCCGGATGGGCCTCATTCAGTTGAGCACACCATTAGAGCGCCAGTCATAAGCCATTAGCCATGAGACCCAGCGGGTTCCGATAGACCGAGGATAACGAGCCAGTGGGTACCATCTCTATTTCTTTCGAGTGACTGTTGTGAAGGGCTAAAGTAATATTGATTCAATACTAACTAGGCCTCATGCTGGGAACGAGAATCACAGAGAGAAAGATGCACAGCGGGGAAGATATAGAGTCATAGACTGAGCGGCACGTGACTGGACAGGAGCGGCGAAGCCGCGTCGGAGATATCGGGGTTTACCCCGTGACAACTGTAGGATCTTCTCCGCATCGACCCGGAGTTGCCAAAACTGGGAGAAAGTTCGCACAACGTATCAAACGGGCAGGAAGGAACATGAGAAGACCGAAGATTGGATACCGGCTCATCCTGTCGGCTCAGTCGTTTCCAGGAAGGAGTCAATTTATGCGAATTTGCGCGTGTGGTGCTTCGTTCGGCGCGGCCACGTGTAGCTGATGGCTCCTTCCAGCGCTGCACCCAGAAGCCCCTTGTAGTTGATGTTGATGAGTCTAGGCAATCAGTGACTGGAAGCATACCAGCCACCCATTCTGGAAATAGAAGTAGGGGCGTCTCCGTCGCTTTGAGGCACCATAGAGAGCGGAGAGCCCGATGGCTCATGGCACTTTCGGCGGAATCAGTAAATAGAGATAACAAGCTGATGATGATGATGATGATGATGATGATGAAGAATTGAAGATGATGTTCTCATTGACCCGTTTAGCGCGCTTTAAGCATCAGTACACGTGATTTGATGATGAGGCAATGACGACTGTTCGGTGAAGGAAGGTACCTGCTAGGTCTAGAGCTTGAGTATGGTTTCCGTCACCCGGTGACCCGTGACTTTACCACGTCTAAATAAGGGCTCAGGGCTAGGTCGAAGATAACCCTCTCGGTCAAATCATATACACCGTAGCCTAAACCATGCTCCTCAACAAGACCGAAGCTGAAGCTACGCAGAAGTATCCAACATATAAACTTGATTATGAATTATTGTGACATACACTACACACGCAAAGACGAAGTGGCGATACACATTGGAACAACCAATTCCAGGCGACCAATCCTTAGCATATGGGCATTGTGGGCCATTAGCTGAATGCAAAGGAGGTCAATGAAGTCGCAACATGAGAAAAGAAAAATGAAAAGGAGATGATATACACAACGCTGGACAAACCAAGGGAGGCATCGATGCAGAGGAGCGTATTGGTAAATTGATCATCAGGTCCAGAGGGTCTCCTTGAGGGAACGGAACGGAGAAGCATAAGTGCAATAAAAAGCAGACAGTATGTAGGAGATATGTGCAGTAAGGAAGGTAACAGGTGTTGTCATAATCAAGCCTTTGAAGTTAAGTGATCCACAGCCTGGTCCTCTGGTCAGTATATTGTAAGATAGAACAGAACGTGGAGAACTCACCTTATCGAGGTTGTAGTCAAACTTTTCCAGCGCATCTAGGGACTCATCCCGTGTGAAGCCCATGCCGGTCAAGCGCTGCAGGATAAGGTCGTCTTCACCAGTGTCATTTCTCAGGGCCCATCCAGGCTCCTTGGACTGCGCTTCGCTCGCGTCCTCGCCGGTGGAGGGCTTGGCATTGTCAAGAGGTGCGAAGAGCGCGTCCCACTCGCTTGCAGCTGGCTTTGATCCGCCATCCGTTGGCGAGCCAACTGATTGGGTGGTGGCTGCGTGGACGTTGTCGTCGAAAGAGAAGAACTGTGCGGAGCTAGATTGACCAGCATCAGCACCGGAGCCCACCTGCTGCTTTTGAGTCGGAGAGTCAAAGGAGAAGTCAAAGTCGGTTGTGTTCTTGGCTTGGAGTTCCGGCTCGTCGTCATCATCATCTTCTGCTTCAACCGCGGGTGCGAGGTCCATTCCGGCGAAGGCTGCCTCAAAGTCCGGCCCTCCCACTTTCGCTCCACCAGCAGGGATAGCAGCCTCCGAGACAGAGTCCCGCTGGGTCTCATTGCTTACGACTGGCGCTCCAGTGGTGTGCTCAACTGAATGAGGCGCATCCGGGGCCACGGTGGGATCCGTACGTTCAGGCAAGAGCCCTTCAAATTGAGGCGGGAGGTGGACATTGTCTTCTTTGGGGGCCTCATACTCCGGAGGACTCTGCTGCGCGTCAGGAGAAGGAGGCTTGGCGGACGTTTCTGGAACAGGGAAAGCAGCCAGTTGCGCAGCGTCGATCGAGTCCGGTTTTGTCTCCTTAGCCTCGGGCGCAGGAGGCGAGAAGTTATCATCGAAGCCCATTACAGCTTCATCCTCTGAACTCTCATCGTCGTCATCATCATGATGGAGCTCTTGGATCGGAGGGAATTCGGACGAGCCTGCTGCCGCAGCTTTATTCGTCTGTTCAGTTCCAGAGGGGTGCTTCATAGATGCAAACGCTTCCTCAAAGTCGTTGCCTTGTTGGGACTCGGACCGTCTGTGTGCTTTGCTGCCAAACAGCTCATCAAAGCTTAGGTCCTTGCTGCCCTCAGCGGTGGGGGAGGTAGCAGGCTCAGGCTGCTGGGTAGCTGCTGCTGGGACCTCAGGGAACCTGGCTGAGGCATCATGTCCTTCCTCCTCGAAAGGAGACCGAGCTGGAGTGCCCGCAAAGCTAGACGTTGTCGGTGCATGACTGTAGTCAGCAGACTCTGTCACCGATGGGACCCCGTTATCGCTGGTGGCCGCTTGAGAAGGTGTACCAAACCCAGATGTTTCAGGGCCGCCAAATCGACTACCAGGAGGCGATACCTTTGTAGATGAAGTCTTGGACTGTGTATCATCGAATTGCAAGAAGCTCGGCGTCAGTTGCCGTGACTCACTGGGGGGCGGTGGTTCAGCAAAGGCACCAGCAGGGAATGCGCCAGGCAAAGCGCCAGGAGGCGGAGAGACCGATGGAGTCGGAGCAGCAGAGGTAACAGGAGACGTAACCGAAACTTGCGGGGACTCGGCGCGGAAGGAAGTGGGCGGCGGTCCGGCGGCAGAAGGAGCCGCAAAGGACTGTCCGAAAAGGCTGTCAAATGCCTTTTGCTGATCGTTCGAAACATCGGGAGACCGGGCCTGTTCGCCCAAGCTACCCGTCCGACGGAAGAAGGGATTTGTGTTTTGGCTTGCCGTAGACGCTGCAGGGCTTGCAATCTCAGCCGCACTGCCGGTCCGAGTCACATCTTCGGAGTACTGCGGGGTCTCATTGGCCAGGGTGTCTATCTCACCCTGAAGTTTATCGCGTTCGCCTTCCACAGTAGCTAATTGCTTCTTGTTTATGGCGACGAGGCCCTTCTGTTGGCGCGCACTAGAGCGCGCCTTCTCTAGTGCTGGCTTCAGCTGGGCGACCTCGGCGTTTGCCTGGCGGATCTTCTCTTTCAGACTAGCGTTCTCCTGTTCGTCAGCAGCCAAGGCCGCAGAAACCTGCGTATATTGGGTGTGCAAGTCCTGACGGCTGCCCTCAAGTAATGCATATTGCTGTTGCAACTTCACAGTCTCTGCCTTAGATGACTTGAGGCGCTCCTCAAGTGCCTTGAAGTTGGTGACCTCCTGCTCGTACATTGAACGTGCTTGTGCAAGGCGCGCCTCGAAGTCACGCTTTTGCTGCGAAGTCTGTGCAATGTTCTGTTCGGCAGAAGTCCGCTTCTCCTGCACATTCTGCATCTCCTTGGCGAGAGAACCAATTTGGTTCGATAAGTTCGCAAGTTCAGTAGTCTCCTGAGTCAATTTGTTTGATTCCTCAGGATCATTGTCACCGAGGAGATCGTCTGAGGGAGGGGGAGGAGAACGAATTGCTCCCGGGGTTCCCGCTGAGGCACCAGTGACTTGGGGTTGCAAGCTCTGGCCAAATGAAGAAGTGGGTACAAATGGTTTGAAGGTGTGCGATGCTGTCTGCGGGGACGCTCTAGAAGGCGAGGCGGGTGTTTGGAATGCGCTACTTGATCCCCCAGTAGATTGAGGAATCTGGGGCTGCGCAAATGGCGGCGCAGGAGAATCAAGTCCAAACAAATCATCAGCAGCTGACCGTACAGCGGGGGTGGGCACCGGGGGAGGTGCAGGCGCTGCCATGGGTGCAGGCGCTTGGCGGCGCATGCTAGGTGGGATAAGAGCCGGTGGGACGACCTGAGGCAGCGGCTCCTTGCCGCTACGTTGCATTCGCACCAAGTACATAGCCACGGCAAATTCATCTCGGCTCAGCTGACCGT
This sequence comes from Penicillium bovifimosum, assembly GCF_028826915.1. NCBI lineage: Eukaryota > Fungi > Ascomycota > Eurotiomycetes > Eurotiales > Aspergillaceae > Penicillium > Penicillium bovifimosum. The sequence goes on from NW_026622711.1 coordinate 3,536,199, forward strand.
CTGCGTCGATATCTGCAAGGTCCCAAATTTGAGCAAGAGTTTCTTCGGGAAGCTGGGCCTTCATGAAGAAGGACACAGCTTGATCTCCAGTAATGAGTCCCAACTTAGCCGTGTCCACCGTCTCAAAGATGCTGTCAAACTGGGCCTTCTCCTGTGGAGTGACCAACCAATCGGTCCCAGTGACCTGAGCGGAGAGAGAGCCTACGAAAGGCGAGCGATTGGCTGTGCTCATGGGGCTCGTGGTTCGCTGAGGCCCAGAGAATTGCTGAGGAATAGCGGGAATGGGAGGCACGTCGGGTCTCGACCCAAACGACGCCCGCGCGGGGCCCCTCCGAGCTGCCGCATCATACAGGCCAGGTGGTAGTGTCGCTGGAATGCCGCGCAGGACGCCAGATTTGTAAGAGGTAAGGAGATGCATCGCAATGGTAAATTCGGTGGCATCCAAGGCGCCTCGCTGCTTGGTGTCCGACAAAAACCAAATTCGACCGAGAACCTCATTCGGGAGCCGGGCACGTTCGAAGATCTGTTTGGCGACTTCGCCTATATAGTAAAAAAGACTGTTAGACGAAGTACCTTTGCAAATATCCCATCTAAGGTCACGTACCTGAGATGAGCCCATTCTTTACATCTGATTTCTCAAACAGCGCGACGAATTTATTGGCGTCCTCCGGTTGAAGTGGAGGAACTCGAATCGGCCCAGCAGCTCCTGGGGGAGGGCTTTTGGTTCCTGACTCGGGGGTACTTGCGGCTGCATCGACCACAATTCCATCAAATCGAGGCAAAGGACCGGCTGTGGAGGAAATGCGGGATCAGCATGATTTCCAACTCTCGTTTTCAAAGACACTTACACTGCAATGCCAGCTCGTCGGAGGGTGCACGGCCAGCTTGGGCATGTCCGATTAACCGCAGAACGATGCCGAAGCCAGACGGGGTCAGGAGACCCCTATTCTCTTTATCTGCGATCTGCCATATCTACACCAAGTGACAATTAGCTATGGCACAGGTGATACCAACCCAATCTCTTCTCTATAGTCACGTACCAGGCCAAGGGTGTCGGGCGGGAGGTGAGTCTTCTCAAAGAACGGAACAGCGATTTCACCGGTGATAACGCCGAGATTGGTGGTGTCGGCAGCTTGGAAGAGCTGATAGAATACGCGCTTTTCCTCCGGCGTCAGGTGGAGATTGGGGTGTCGTTGTGCTGGAACATTACAATCCGTCAGCTCCGCTGCATTGCGCATGAAAGAGGAGGTCTCCAAAGGGGAGCGGGATGACGGAGGCCGGCGGGCCTCTCCTGAGATGCGCCGAAGCTCTCCTGGGACTCGTTTCGGGATTGACAAGATACCCCTGGTTTTACTTACTAGTATCAGCCATTTCTGTGCCCTGGGAGGAGCTTGACTCCCCGCCTTCCAATGAATTCACAGTCGTTGGGGGCCTTGGGGACAGGTAGGAGACACGGGATGCCGGCGGCTCAGGTTGGAGATGTAACAGGCCTGGGGGGAAGCGCGCTGTTTCAAGAAGACGGTAATGGATGAGAAATAAGAACTGAGCTCCAGTGAATCATTAGAATTCTAGAGGAATGATGATAGTTGAGTGGCTGGAATCGATGTCGTAAGGCTCCTGGGGGCTCAGGGCGGTCAGTCGGCTTAGCGCCCATTCCATCCAACATGTCTCAACTCACACCTGGGAGTATTCCTAACTACAAAAGGAGGGAACCTATAGGTTCAGTATTGGCATTACAGCTCTCGGCTTGTATGTCTTGGACTCTTGGTGGGGTCGTGATGTGTCATTTCTGTCTAAGACAGTGAGGTCTGAGTCTGAGTGGCTTCTTCATATGTCGATTTGCACCAAAGACCATGGGATCATGATTCATGATGTCCATTTCCAGCCAATTCGAAGTAGATTCATGGATGCAGTCAGAAATACTTGGAAATTGCGCCTGGATACAGAATTCCAAGCAAATTTCACTACCAAATCTCACTGGAGGTCCTTTTTGGGTCGACTTGTCCACCGGTGACTCCTCGAATTGGCCTGTGAGCCTGTAACAGTATACCATAGGCGCGCTATGGACAGTCAGTCCTGGCATAACGCAGTCAATCCAATGTAGAGACGCTGTCGAATGATCAATGCACTGAGCAACCTATGAGAGTCCACCTATCTTGGAATGGTCAGCTGTACAAATTTGCTTATACCTACCTATCGGGATATATGCCGTTTCAAGCTAGGTCTAGCTGCCAGAACGCTTGGTAAGACAGCTCACTAGGTCGAGAATAAAGCTAGCTACAAGGACTTGCACACTTAACGAGATGTAATGGAGAACAACTTGAGAGAGAGACAGTAATTACAACAATAACATACGTATGTAGAATCCCGAAAGTGGATGGAACGAGGGGGAATTTCATCGCTGCTTCAGGGATATTAAAGATATATCGAACAACAAAGCCAGAAAATCATTTGGCAGCAAAACTTATGTTCCCTTCTATTTGCAAGAAGCCCAATAGACGCATGACGACCAAATGTCAAGACTCAGCGCTGGTCCCTAAGCCAACCCGTAGAAGGGGAACAACCAAGAGCCCGGAAGCCCGGTGACAAAACATGGCTAATCTAGTACTCGGGCTCCAGCTCCTCGTCACCCTCAATGGAGTCGGAGGCAACCTCCTCGTAATCACGCTCAAGGGCAGCGAGATCCTCGCGAGCCTCGGAGAACTCACCCTCCTCCATACCCTCACCAACGTACCAGTGAACGAAGGCACGCTTGGAGTACATAAGATCGAACTTGTGGTCGAGAGCGGACCAGGCCTCGGCGATGGCAGTGGTGTTGGAGAGCATGCAGCTATATCATAATTAGTTTAAGGTTTCAATCGAGGTGAGGGTTCCAAATGAGCGGGGAAGTAAAACTTACACAGCACGGTTGAGGTTGGCAAGATCGCCGTTGGGGACCTGCTGGGGGGCTGGTAGCAGATACCGAGCTTGAAGCCAGTGGGGCACCAGTCGACGAACTGAATGGTGCGCTTGGTCTTGAGAGTGGCGACGGCACCGTGGGCGTCCTTGGGGACAACATCACCACGGTACAGCAGACAGGTGGCCATGTACTTGCCGTTGCGGGGGTCACACTTGACCATCTGGTTGTTGGGCTCGAAGCAGTTGGAGGTGATCTCGGTAACCGAATGGGCCTCGTGAGCGGCCTTATCGGAGGAGATGATGGGAGAGTAGGCAACCAGAGGGAAGTGGATACGGGGGTAGGGCACCAAGTTAGTCTGGAACTCGTTGAGATCGACGTTGAGGGAACCGTCGAAACGCAGGGAAGCAGTGATAGAAGACACGACCTGAGCGATCAAGCGGTTCAGGTTCTCGTAGCTAGGACGCTCAATACCGAGGTTGCGGCGGCAGATGTCGTAGATAGCCTCGTTGTCGACCATGAAGGAGCAGTCGGAGTGCTCCAGGGTGGTGTGGGTGGTGAGGATGGAGTTGTAGGGCTCAACAACGGCGGTAGCGTTCTGAGGAGCGGGGTAGACACAGAACTCCAGCTTGGACTTCTTGCCGTAGTCGACAGACAGACGCTCCATGAGGAGAGCACCGAAACCGGAACCGGTACCACCACCGAAGGAGTGGAAGACCAGGAAGCCCTGGAGACCAGCACAAGAATCGGCAACACGGCGGACACGGTCAAGAACCTCATCGATCATCTCCTTGCCAACAGTGTAGTGACCACGGGCGTAGTTGTTGGAAGCATCCTCCTTGCCGGTGATCATCTGCTCGGGGTGGAAGAGCGAACGGTAGGTACCGGTGCGGACCTCATCGACGACATTGGGCTCGAGATCGGCGTAGATAGTACGGGGAACGTACTTGCCCTGGCCTATGAAGTGGGGGAAGGAATGTTAGAATCACCCGTGCTTTGGAATTTTGCACGTCGAGAGCGGGGGAGCACGCTTCTCGAGAAGAAGGGGGAGGGGGGATGTTTTTTTCTTTTTCGTACCAGTCTCAGAGAAGAAAGTGCTGAATCCGTGGTCGGGTTCGGCCTTCTTGCGCTCCTCAGTGAGGAATCCATCGGGCTATTATGCATGTTAGTCGCGGGTGTTTACATCTCGGCAAGTGGAAAATAGGGGTACGGGTGCCCGAGTCAAGATCGGGCGCCACCACAAATTGATTGAAATCTCAACGTACCTGAATACCGTGCTCCAGACAGTACAGCTAGATGATCATTGTTGTCAGTTTACCGAATTTTTGTTGATTCTTCAAGAGGGTGGGTGTGGGTGTGGGTGTTTACCTCCCAGCAGGAGTTGGCGATCTGGCAACCGGCCTGACCGACTGTAGAGAAGAATCATGTCAGCGCGTCCATTGTAGAAGAATGTGATAGATTATCACGAGTAGAATTGATAGACGAAGTTGACATACCGTTCAAACTGATGATCTCTCTCATTGTGATTCGGGATGTTTTCAGGCTAAAAAATCAGGAGGGGTGGACGGGAAACCCAAACAACAAACGCGGCGGTCTAATATATTCTCGAGTGATCAGCTTTCGAGATACACACAAGACGCACGATGGAAGGGGGCGGGGTGGTGGAAGGTTTACCTGAAGAATGGAGGAATTGGAAGATGAAGGGAAAACAAAGTCGACCAGAAATGTTGTGGAGGAGGAGCGTCTGTGCTGTTACAGGGGGGAACTTCGTTGTTGATCCGTTCGTTGGGTCGCGTCAAGCCCTGTGATTGGCTCCTTTCCGGAGAGGAGCGGCGGGTGCTGACCGCCTCGTATGAGTCGCGTGACTGCACGTGACATGTATAAGGAGGTGGTCTTTACTAAGAATTTCGATTTGCATAAATGTATCTTTATCAAAATTCAAAGACATTATTCGAAGTGCTAGGTAAGATGCAAGTCTGTTTAAAACGTGGCTATGGTTAATTCCTGGGACTGCGGTGATATGCCGTTGAATTGGCAGCTCCCCCCGGCACTGGATACTCGGTCAAGGCTGGATCCACTCTAGGGGAACCACCAACTCGAACCATCATTCGGCCACACCATAGACGAAGTACGATCTACGAAAAAGACACCTCGGTACAGTAATAATCCCCCTACCTGGTACCTGCAAAGCTAATTGACCTCAAGAATAATTGAATAGTCGTGGAATTGAGGAATCTAGAACCTGATCATGAGCCAGGAATAAGACGTCACTGAAAACACCCTGGTCGTCTCAATAGGCGTGCACTACTGCGTATAACTAAACACAATTATACCGAAAAATATGCATATTAGCATGTTGTCCACGTTGGGACTGCTCTTCCCACTATTTACAGCAGTGGCGCAAGCCAATGTGGAAAAGACAATCTTCCTAGCACCAGAGCCAGCAACAATTCCGGCCGGCGGACCAGATCTCGATGATCTAGGTCTCGAGCGTCTCTCACCAGAGAGACCCGTGGTGCGCACACGGCTCAATGCCTCATTCCCAACATCCGACGCACCCAGAGGCACGGAATCGTGGTTCTTCCTCGAAAACCTGAATCCGGGCCAGCGGTATGAAGTACGAGTCTGTTGGCTAGCCACCGTAAGAACACCCAAACTTGCATCGTCATCATCATCATTATGCCTGTAACTCACAACCACTTAGCAACCGACATCATTCACTCTGACCACCTACCCATTATCAACCGCCATCGAAGACACAGCTCTCCTGTCTTCGCTGAGCATGTACACAGCATCCCGACTTGCAGCGCTGGATCCTCAGCTGCAAGCAAATAGCATTCCGCGCGGCGCCAGTCTTCGTGGTAGCGAGGATCCGCGCGATCCCGCCCCGACCAGTGACTCGGTCCTCTTCCTGCGTGTGCACGCCGCAGCAGACTATTTCAGCGCTGAGCAGTCCTTGATGCACAATGTGCCGCCGGTAGCGGTGGATCTGATCCTCGACCCATTCTTGTTCAATGTTTTCCCACGCTCGTTGGTGCCGACGGCGGGATGGACTGTGGTTGTTGCCGTTCTGGCGGTAGTGCTCGGCAGATGGATTGTGAAGGAGGTTGGGAGAGCTGTAAATGATGCCAGGAGGCAAAGTGCTTTGGAGGAGATGAAGAAGAAGTAAGGCCTGAGGTTGCTTTTGGGTATTTGTTGGAGATATACGATCAAGAAGGCGTTCACTGGACGACAAAGGTTATGGGGATTTGTTCTCTTAGGTTAGGCTATAAAAATCCATGTGAGACCATGGCATATTGGCCGAATAACCTGGAAGTCCATAGGTATAAAAGGTACGTGATCAGGATTATCATTGGATGTAGCGGGAGACAATGGGTACCTACATTGGGAAAGGTGTGTAGGTAGTGTCGCAGTACGATTATGGCAGGAACCTTGTGGAACGAACAACGTATCCTTGGAACTTTTGGACGCTGTCTCCCCGATAACTTCCATTCCATGGATGTAGGTACCTAGGTAGGTAGTCTTCATTGGCTTGGCTTGACACCTATGTATATAGGTATGTATTCCCGCTCACCTCACGAAATTAGGTAGGGTTCACTGAGACGCCCGAAGAGGATTAGCACAAGGACCTTAAGTATTCCCGCTCTGCCTGCCCGCCTGGTCATACTCATCAATACGATCAACGTCCAGCACGAGAGCTGGTCTCCATAAAGCTACATGTGCGGTAGTAGTACTTGTGGCTCCCTTTGAAGAATAGACAGCCATATTCAAAACTAGAACCTTGGAAAGAACTCAAGTCCCCAAGTACAAAGAATTACATGGATAGCTACAGGTTGAAGAGCATTGGAAGAGTCGTGTATTCGATATAACAATTAGGACCAGTGGCGGCGATGTGATAGGCGATGGTTGGATTGCATGACAAGAAGCAATAAACGTCAAAGCCGCCAAATCAATTACATGTGGGGCTGGATACAGGATGAAAACAACGAAAAAGGGGGAATAAGAACAAAAGGCAAGCTATGAACTGAAGATGGGAGTCAAAGCAGGAATCGACGGACAGAAACGCAGGACGGACGCCGAAACCACCGGGGCAAAGCTCAGTCAGCTCTTTCTTTCCATATCCCCTCTAGTCTATGCGTCTCTCAAGATCTGATTGACGCAAATTCCCGTCTATTCACCATAGGCTCAGGCATTGCCATCAAGGTCAGACGTCGACATCAGACAAAAGCTTTCGTCAAATCATAGTCTTCGTGAATGGATGTTTTTATCAGTGGTACAAACAAGAAGTTTAATCCTCAAAGAAGTTCAGGATCGCACGGATACCCTTGGAACCCAGACCGCGGGACGGGTAAGAGATATACAGCGGATCCTCGGTGGCACCGAGCTTAGCACGGAATTCACTCTTGCGAACAAGGTGGAACTGCTTAGCGAGGGCGTCGTAGGTGTGCTCCAGCATCTTGACCTTGGTGCCGCCCATGTTGTGGCCAGGAATGAGCTGGGAAGTGGCGCCAGCGCCGAACGTGAGGCTGGGGACGCCGCTTTTGGCGGCTGTCTGGATGGCGTGCGTGACAATGTACTCGATGACACCGTTTGGTGCGCCAGGGAAATCGAGACTGTACTTGACTTGCATACCATGGGCAGGAGACAGCATGGCCAGGGCGACAAAGGCACAGATAGTACCGTTCTTGTCGAGCGCATAGAAGTACCAACGGTGCTCGGAATCGTACCAAGGACGGATGAGAGAGAGGTGCACCTGCGTGCCCTTGCGGTTGGACAACCATTGGTTGATACGCTCATCGATCTTTGCGCGGATGTCATCAGGCACCATCTCGCCTTGGTTCATGGAAACAAGCTTGATTCCCTCGCTTTCAGCGCGACGCAACTTCCGCGCAATCTCGCCATCAGAAGCAGCCTGGTTGCGCGATGGATCGACGCGCTCCTCGGCAATACATGACAAACTGCGCCAGCCGAGTCGCTCACCGAGAATAGTTTCAACTTCGGGAGAACACAAAATCCACACAGGCTTGAGCTTGGTCTCGCGACGCAGCCACTGCAAGAATTGGGTGATTGTGCGGGTATACTGCTTCCGGTCACAAGCTGGATTGCCGGGTATGATTGCGTAGTTGTTAGAACTGGGAACGTAGGCAACAGCTGCGCCAGTGAGCATGTCACGCCAAATCTTGAAGCGCTCATCGAACCAGGACGTTGACGTAGCATCGCCATAGTTCGCAACCAGATGTTCCAAAGGCTGCAGCTCACCGACGTCCGTAGCTGGCCGAGCCTTGTGATCATGCCACCATGAGGGCTCAGTGGTCGATGATTCTGGGTGACGCAGCCTTTCCGCGATGGGCTTGGCCGGCAAACTCTTAGGGTCGCGGTGGAACATTGACGTAAGTCGGATGTTGCCCAGCTTCAAAACAAGCATAACCATGCGTTCCAAGCCAACTCCAGCACCCGCGTGGGGAGGAGCACCCCAGCGGAAACCCTCGAGATACTCCTCCATATCCTCCGGATTGATGCCCACACGACGCATACTCTCCTCGAGCATCTGAGGATCATGAATACGTTGGCCACCGGAAACAATCTCTTGTCCACGAATAAACATGTCGAATGAGTTGGTGTACCTGTCGTCTTCGGCATCGGGCATGGTATAGAAGGGACGTGCACTGCGAGGGAACTTGTCGAGAACGTAGTAATCGGTGCCATATTTCTCCTTGACAAGCTCGCCGAGGCGAATCTCATCACGAGTAGCCAAGTCCTCATCTGGAGGCAGAAGCTCGCCCTCTTCATTCCGCCAGCCTGAGTCATTCAGCATCTCGATGCCATCGGCGAAGCGGATGATGGGTGTCTCCTCTAGCCACACAACATCCTCGGAAGGAAACTGGGACTTCACAAGCTCGACTTCACGGCGGTGCTTGGTGTAAATGCCCTTGAGAATGTTCTTGATCACCGCATCAAGAGTCTCGAGCATCTCATGGTAGTGCTCTTCAATGGCCATCTCAATATCCAGTCCAGTATATTCTGTAAGATGCCGATGAGTATTGGAGTTCTCGGCACGGAAGACGGCACCAATTTCGTAGACGCGACCAAAATCAGCAGCAATGGCCATCTGCTTGGCCAGCTGAGGCGACTGAGCGAGGAAAGCAGGACGGCCAAAGTAGTTCACCTGGAAGACACTCGCTCCAGACTCAGTGGCGGCGCCTTGCAGCTTCGGGGTATGGATCTCGATGAACTCGCGGTCGTCGAGGGCAGCACGGAAAAGATTGCAGGTCGCGGACTGTATGCGGAAGATAGACTGTGAGGTCGCCGTGCGAAGGTCGAGAATGCGGTTGGTCAAACGCGTGCGGTCAGGGATGTGGTTGCGGCGGCCCTCTGCCCTCTCTTCTTCGTTTGTCCGGATCTCTGCCTCATAAACGCTGAAGGGAACAGGCTCCTCACGATGCACTTGGAGGTGAATAGAGTCAACAGCCAGCTCGACATCATGAATGGAGCAGCCCATCACAGGAACATCAGGTTTCTGAATGGTGCCTCGGACAGTAACAATGGAGCCTACCCGAAGGTGCTCCACCCACTGGATCATCGCAAGAGACGTAATTCCCGGCCGTTCATGCAGGACACCCTGGAAGGTTCCAAGGTTCTGGCGGAATACCAAGAACACCAGCTTGGCACTCATTCGGCGGATAACGTGCAATCTTGCGGTGAAAAACACATCCTGTCCCTCCATGGCGCCACTGATGTCGTCGATCCGAGTCCGTACTTCTCGCGGTCGAGTCGCGGACTGCATCAAGGGCAGCTCACCATAACGGGCTTTCATCTCCGCTGTCTCCTCAGCGGCCGCCTTGGCAATTTCTTCTTCCTTGCGGCGGTGGTCGGTGTCAGAGAAGGTCTCCTCGCTGAGACGGCTTCGCTCGCTTCTGCGGTGCTGACGCACCAACCGCTTTTGTTGGTTCTTGCTCAAGGTACCGGTGGAGGAATCATCAGAGACATCATCAGAGGATGAAACATAATCGTTCTTGTCGCGGAAGAAAGTGCCTAAGATGCTGCGGCGAGGGGATGCGGTGGGCGAACCAGATCGAGACTGGGAAGTACGAGCTCGAGGCACGAGGGTTGAGCGAACGTTATTGCCAGAGACATCGTCCTCACCTCCCATGTGCCCTTTGATGGCTTTGGATAGGGCGCGTTTGATAGACATGGTAGGCAATGTCTGGAAGCATATGAGGGAGGGGAAGAAGAGAAGTAGTGTGTACTGCGTAAGAAAGATTGAGGTGGGGGGGAATGGGGCCCGGAACGGGCGATTCAAGGTTTGGAATGAAATGATCGGCGCAAGCACAAAGAGAATGTTCGTAAGCGCGACTTCGGTCGAGAAATGAGAATGTGTGAAGAAGAGTTTGTCAATAAATAAGTACAAATAACTATAAGTAGGAAAGTCCATCTGGAATTCTGGACACTTTCAGGGCCCTCCAGCATTTGAAAGCAGAGCTATGATGACATCATCAACCAAGTAATTCAATGGCAGATCCCTGATTTCGAAGTATTTTTGGAACGGGGTAAACGGGCCAGTCGGCCCAGTCCTGCTTCAATTGACTTGCCTCTTACCTTCACACGTCTCTCATTGTTTTTCCCACATATTTCACCCTCCTCTGTCTTTCTAAATTTTGCCCTTTTTGTATCTTATAGACCTTTGATTCTCTCGGTCTTCGCTGTTAACAGTCTTGCGGGTATTCTAGGAGTCTAGTCCATTCCCGTCCACTCCCCGGCTTATCACCTTCGGCTTCCGGGTCTTCCGGCCCTCCGATGTGTCATATCGCTGGGATATTATCACTTTACACTACTCCGTACAGAGCATCATGGCATCGTCCCGGTGGTGGCTCTATGTACAGGCCGTCTTTTGGCGGTTCCTGATGCGTATTGGCATGTTCTTTCATGATATCAGTTTTCCTCGCCCACCTCGACCGTTGTTTACCCGCACCGTCACCTCCGACTCCCATAACCATCCCGTCGTCCTCCATTTCTACTGTCCGCCAAACTATCACGAGAAGCGACGGTTAGGTCATCGCTTCCCCGTCGCAGTCAACTTCCACGGTGGAGGTTTCACTCTCGGTGCCGCCACCGATGATGCGCGGTGGGCGCGAGCAGTGCTAGACAATGTGGGAGCTGTCATGGTCAGTGTCAGCTACCGACGGGCCCCCGAACACCCTTTCCCCGCGGCCGTGGACGATGGAGTCGAGGCGCTACTATATTTGGCAAGGCATGCGGGCGAACTGGGCTTGGACGTGAGCAGGGTGGCGTTGAGCGGTTTCTCAGCAGGCGGCAACCTAGCCGTTACAGTGCCGTTGCGACTGCGCGGACGAGTGTCCTTGGAAGTGAAGGAAAACCTGGGTCGAGCAGAATCAACACATAATTTGCTCAATCAAGTCAGCGATCTCAACATCGTTGCGCTCTTCTGTTGGTATCCTATCTTGGACTTTGAAGAATCTCGCGATCACCGCCGGGCTATGAGCCTCGTGCCGGACAAGACTCTCCCTGCCTTTTTCACCACCCTCTTCGATGAAGCCTATCTCCCTGACGTGGCCGAACGTGCTTCCCCATATGCTTCGCCTGTTCGTGCATCAGATCGGATTTTGAACGAAGCTCTACCCCGCGACGTGTTCCTGTTCATCTGCGAATGGGACATGTTGATGAAGGAGGGTCAGTCCTTTGTTCGGCGCTTAGAGAGACTCGGCAAACGTCCTCGTGCCATGCTTATCGAGAAAGCCCGACACGGATGGGACAAGTCACCCAATCCATGGCGGGACCAGAACAGTGTCGACATCCTGTATCGCGATGCTTGCGCGGATATGAAGGCGATTTTCGACCGGTGATTGGTTTGCCTATACTTACTTTGTCCGTTCATTAGCACAGCTGGGTTTGAGGGCGTTTGAATGGGATTTGCGGCGTCGACCGTACATAGCTAGCGTTTGATATTATTATTACATTGTATTTCATACCTGGTGATGAATGTACCGACTAGATGTATTGGTGGTCGTAGCGACGTATACATGTACAGCCTGTGGGCAACATTCGAAACAAAGCCGAGGCTGAGAGGCACGATACACGATGACATTGTACTCAAAGCACATCCAGGATAGATCCCTGAAAATATCTGCAAGTACGAAAAGAAAGAGCATTTCTCATTGGTGGTTCCGATCCCGTCAAGACACAACAGCTTCCAAGGTTGCCCCGAGAGATCTTCACGATGTTCCCAGCAGCCCAGTTCCCCTGGAATGATGTCATTCACATTAATTATGTACTAACCCAGTACTCTGTATGGCCTGGCCAATTCTCCGAAATGGGTCATCAAAGTTTTAAAAAATAACCTTGGAAGTTTGGTCGATCCCCGCGATTAAGCTGGTGGGACCTCAGGGACATTGACTTTGTGCCTTGTTTTCCGTCTTGGCTGATGACAGGCTGCAGCATAACTTTGATTCAAGCATTGGGCCGATCCATAGTTTAGTATGACGGGCCTGCACGTGGGAGATTAGCTCATGACGTGACTGTTTCTAAACTTGCCCTAACTTATTCGCCAGTTCTTGTGCTGAGAGCTCATAACCTATCAGTACTTCAGTAGGTTGGTAAACCGAGGCAAGGCAATATGAATTGAAGCGAAGTGAATAACGAGTGAGGTGAAGTATGCCGAAGAGGAGGGTAATACATCTCAAAGCCATAGAGGGAAGATAACTAAATCCCACATAGTTAACTAGTAACGTATTTCACAAGCGAGTGGCCCACGCAAGCGAGTGGCCCAGTCCAATAACACATAGTAAAAGCGATAAAATACAACTTGGTATCTCAACAACGGTGGGTTCTACTGACTTTATCTTATAGCATAGTATCTTTTAGGTTATAACTAGCATCTATAAGAAGTTTGAGGAAAATCGAAGACTTTATGCTTGTGTTATATCGATATATCTTTTTTGGCAACGTATTATTCTGTAATTTTTGAAATCACTTCGATATTGCCTCTTAATATCGTTGAAATTCATACCAAATGCTATTTTCTCCTGTCAATGGCTACCGCGAAATGAAGGAGACGAAATAAATTCGTGGTTGTTGAGATAATATATCGCGTTTAGTGCCGTTTACTATGTGTTTTGAACCGGGCCACTCGCTTGCGTGGGCCACTCGCTTGTGGAATACGTTATGGGTCGGGTCTAATCCAAACTTCTGGAGGTATCGACCGTGAGCGCAAAAACAACAACAGCTGAAACCGTATATGATATGCTGCAGTCGCAGAGGAGAGAAGCGTTGACTAGCCCGCTGGTAAATAGGTCTTATCCGGGCTCCAACGAGCCAATGCCATGTTCGCATTCCAGTCTCCAATCGCAGAGTATTACTCGGGTAAAGAGAAATGGATGGTGCTCTTCGTGGCTGTCAGAGACAGTTCAACGGGTCAATTCAATGAGTGTCAATGCGACTACGGATCCCACTTTAATACATGAACTAATGAAATAGTGGGAATTTGGGGGGCTTTTAGTAAAAGCAAACGGAGTAGCCCCGAGAAGAGAATCTTAGAGAAGTACATAACTACTAGTAGTAACCCCCCAAGACAATATGAACCCTCATCTCCACAATCAGTCTCAAAGGTTAGTCGAGACCGAACTTTCGCTCGAAGTGGAGATTTGCCAATGCCTTCTGTTTGACCATATCGAGCTTATCCAGCCAATAGAATCGATTGGATCTAAATTCACCATTCAGTCGCTTATGCTAGCGTTTGCCGTCCTGGCTACATCGTAGGGTCTCGAAGTGCCTGAAAATTTCAAAAAGACAGAATATACTCATTAGCAGTAAAGAAGCATGGTCTTAACAGTCTGAACTTACTGCCCTCCGGGTGATCTCCCCAAGTACATATTGCCAACTATTCGTCTATCATTTCATTTCATTTGTCTACATACGCAAGGCCATCACAATGCCCGCCCACGGGCGTCGGCCCACCTCCGCCAAATTCACATCGACCAGCATCTTCATTCTCACCTGTCTCTTCTTCGTTCTATACTACCACCCAAGTACACTATCGACACCCAGAGACCAAGACCAAGACCAAGCCTACAAACATGCTCACGATCACGACCACTCGACATACGAGTCTGGATCCCGCCGACAATCCGCCTCTCCGCGGATCCCGGAGAAGATATGGTACAAAGTCGGGCCGAAAGGGCTGAGTGACCAGTCACACGCCTGGCTCGACGACTGTCTCCACAAAAACCCAGCGCACAGCGCGCAGATCATGACCGACACAACGGGCGACGAATACGTCCAAGAGCACTTCAGCCATCGGCCCGACATCGTGGAACTCTACCTGGGTCTGGCAGTGCCGATCTTGAAAGCCGATCTACTGCGGTACCTGCTTCTGTACGCGGAAGGCGGCATCTGGGCCGATCTTGATGTTTCGTGTGGAGAGGTGCCGATCCGGGAATGGATTCCCGAGAGGCTGAGGGCGAAGGCGGGGTTGGTTGTTGGGTGGGAGTTTGATGTTGGGTGGGGGGAGAATATCATTCGGCAGTTTGAGAGTTGGACGATTATGGCGGCGCCGGGGTCGATGCATTTGTTGATGGTTATTAATGATATTGTTGATGCGATTCGGGAGAGGATGGAGGTGCATGGGGTGTCGGTTGGGGAGTTGACGTTGGATATGGCGGGCAGTGTGATTGATTTGACGGGGCCTAGAAGGTTGACGAGGTCGGTTTTGAAGAGCTTGGGGATGGTGAGGAATGAGACGGTTGATGTGAAGAGTATTTCGCATCTTTTGGAACCGGTACTGGTTGAGGATGTTCTGATCCTGCCGGGTTATTCGTTTGCTTCGACTGCGAATGTTTATGCTAACAAGACTGGGCCTGCCTTGGTTACGCATCATTATGCTGGGAGTTGGAAGAATGAGAATGGTGGTGAGGTATGATCGAGGTCATGTAGGTTTCAGCTCCCATAGTACATAACACATCGATGTTCATACCCGGACTTCGCTTAGAGGAGGCCACAACTTGAGTTTGATGGCTGTACAGTGATGGAAAGCTTGGCTTTTAGGTATTGTAAAGTTTTGGAGCTCTAGCTATGTTTTGCGAGGCCGGATATTGGATTTTTTTATGTTCACATTTTGATTCAATCTTCATGAGGGAGAAAGCGAGTACCCCGTTCAAAGATGGACTTAGTATGTGCTCGATGATTCCAGAATTTCCACCGGATAGTTCCATGCACGCTCAACGATATCATCAGTCGTAAGCATAGTATCGGAAACTTTTATCAAAATAGAAAGAAGAGATCATAAGATCAGGAATATGGGTGGAAATCCAAACGCCACGCTGAAGGTACGAAAAGAAAAGAAAAATCACAGGTCATACATGCTGGTCTGGAACAGAGACCGTGTCCAGTTCACTCCTCATCGGTCTCGGTGACGTCTTCGCCATCAGACTCGTCAGACTCGTCGGCTCCGCTGTCCGAATCATTGGCATCGTCGAGGCCTGGAATACCGCGCCACTCGACGTAGTCACCTTCCAGCCAGCGCCGGCTGCGAGGAAGTTGGTATGGATCGAAGGGGAAGTATGCATCCAGTTGATACCCACTGTTATCGCCGGCACGAATCTCGCGGCCCACGTGGCTGAAGCGACCATCGGAGAGGCTGGACATGCTTCTGAACGCTGTGATGCGAATACGCTTGTTGGTCTCGAGGAGTGGGTAGACGTAGAGGAATTGGAAGTGATGGGCGATGCGGGCGAACTCGGCAACGATGGCCGGTGAGCAGACCTTGAGCGGGTTGAGTCGCGAGTATATTGACTTGTGGAGGACTGCTTTGATGTTGGGAGGGAATGCGATCTGGCCCGGCTCGAGCTCGTCCACTTGATCCGCGGTGTCACCATCAATGGCGGCAGTTGTGAGATCCCGCCAACGGAAACAGAAGATGTAGAGCAAGGCTTGGGCGGTGGAGTAGAAAGGTCCGTAGCGGCGGAGATCGGGGCCGCGGCAGCCCTCCTCGTAGTCCGACCGAAGGCTGTCGAGGTGTGTGAGGAGGAGGTCGAACACATCGCGGACCACCTCTCCAGATATATGTGCGCCACGTGCGACAAAGCTAGCCAGGTACGCAGCTGCGGACTGGCGCATGATGCCAGGTTGCGTCTTGTTGAAGATCAACTGCACAAATGTGGACGCGAAGCGATCGACAAGCACTGGGGACGCCTGTGAGAAATGGAACAAGAGGAACTGCGAGTGACGAGACCGGTAGGTAGGAAGAATAATCGACTGGAAGTGGCTGAGGAGCAGATCCAAGGCGTTCTCCTTGTCGTCCAGGCTGCCTGAGGCGAAGGGGGGCGCAAAGTATTCGAATAAGAGATCAATCATCCCGTCCACTTTGAGAATGTTATCCTTGATCTTCTGAGCCGCTTTGCTATCATCCTCCTCTGAATCATCGCTGGCCACTGAGGCATCATCATCTTGATCATCATCGATGTCCTGCAGGAGATCATCGCCAACCTCCTCTTCAAAGTCCTCCATATCGACCTGGATCTGAACGTCGACCTTGACAAGCTTCTCGGTAATTAGGGCCAGTATATCCGACTGGAGCTCGGGGGCGTATGTGATGATTTGAATAAGATTGCGGGTGTAGGCGATGTTCGCGCTGGCGGGGTCGGAGTCGACGGGGAACTGGCTGGATAGAATCGGAGACAGCGATCCACTGCCGGCGGGGATGAGTCGCAGCACATGGCGAAGCGCCGCATGGACGCGAGTGTGAATCTCGGATGGCGGAACAACAGCGTAGCCAGGCAGTCGACCAGTTCCTCGAGGAACGCTCCCGAGGTTGGTGGCCAGCATTTTCAAGACAGGACCTAGGAAGGTCCCCTGGGCCGCGGCAAGGTTACCTAGAAACCGGATGTACAGCTTCACATAGGATTCGTCGCGCCCGAGCCACTCGCTATTGATAACCGCATTGACCAGCCCGCTGCAGGAGCGGTCCAAGGAGGCGACATGTGAGAGAAGACCGAGAAGGTGATTCTTCAAAGATGTGTGTGTTGGTGAGTCGTATGCGAGCAAGCTGTCTTCGCCTTGCTGTTTGGGATCGGTGGTAAAATAACCCTTAATCCGATCGTAGGCTTCGCTTTCTGACATGGCGACATGTCGGTGAATCGCACCGCGGACCTCCTCCCGAACAACTGTCAGGCTCTTTTCCGAGGAATTATGATCGTGCATCTTCACGTCACGGTCGAACTGAACGCGGGGTCGCTTTTTGGTGTGTGGAAGCCCTTCGGCAGAGTCTTCGGCTTGGGAGGAGGATGGGGAGAGGAGGTCCATGTCGCTCATTTTTCGTTTCGTGCCAGTAACCATGGGAGCTTTGGAGTTTTTAAGGATCGGAACCGGAGAAGAAATCGGTGGCATCTTGGATCGAGAGATGTTAGGTGTGGCCGGTAGCGCCGGGTTGCGTGAAGTCGTGGCAAGGGAGACCATGGCCGAGTGTGATAAATGACGCGGGGGTATCAAGTTCTAGAGAGAAGTTGGTGTCGACATCTGTTCTCTGCCTTGCATAACACAGATCCTTGACTTTTTCTGGATTCAATGTCGGAGCTTATCGAAGCCTGGTCCAAGCACACGACACTTCTGAAGTCGAGATGCTGAGGCTTATGCTACAGATTGGGATAGGAGAAAAACAGAAAAGTCCTGTCTGCATCCGTAAGAATTCAGTTGTTCGTTGTAGATAAAATCGGATGCAGACAGAATGGTCGAGCTGCTGGGTCCAAAGTAAAGCAATGTGAAATTTTTCTTCTTCCTTCTGTCGATGTGGAGCCCCGGAGCCCGTGACCGTGTCGGTGAGCCCTACGCTATGCCTATTTGGGTAATATTGACTTAGGTCATCATGTGCTCAATGGGCGATTATTGTACATGCTCTTGGATTTACAGTCTCTCTACTCTCTGTTCCACTTTCAAAACACTTGTAGACGTGTCTTAGATGACTTAGAATGGATTCGGAACGCCAGATGAAACATCAATGAACTCCGAATGAGTCAATGAATCAATCCAATATCAGTCAAAGATCTAGAATTCTCACAAAGGCTTTGTCGGCCCATGAAGGAATTGTATACATCCAACGAAACCGGAATGAAACCTGAACAACACGAACAAAAGCCGTCTATGACAAAAAGTATTGAATAGGTAGCAAAAATAGTTTGAAATTGGAAGATGAGCGCAGGAACAAGAGCTCCTCCCATGGTATCGTGCAAAAGGGTCAATAATCGTAAGAGGAAGAAGAAAGGTCGTCGTAGCAGGCCAAGCGAGGAATATCCAGTCCTCGTAAATCCGCGAACTTGGCTCGTCACTCATGTCGGGTCAACCGACACGAGGTATCATTATCTTAGAACCAAGACGTGTACATATTTCCACGAGTGTCCTCGAAAATGCTGCCGTACAGTTCTTCAACCTCAGCGAGATAGTCTTCGGCAGAGAACTTCTTCAATCCCTTGTCGTAAAGAATTCGCTCTTCCTCGTCGAGCAAATTGAGACCTCCAAACTCCTCTGCAACTTCATTGACCTTCTCCAGCTCTTTGCTGAATGGATGCTCGGATTGGAAGAAATCTTGCGATGCGCGGATAGTCGGCGCGCGCGCGTTCAGCGGAGGTGGAGACATCCTAGAGACGGATCGCTTGTGAGCGAGCTCCTGATGAGACCGCTTGGTGTGTGACAAAGCACGCTTGGGCAATAGCGGGGTATCTGTAGTTGATGAAGACGAAGTCGAGGAGCGCGGTTGGCTTGTCACCGTGGCTGAGCGCTTCGGGAAATAGGACATCGGATTTGCATCAACGGGACAGCTCTCATGGGGAGATACGTCGGGCGAGGTCATTGAAGATGCGTAGCTTTGTGGGGACATGGCCGAGTCGGAGTCATCTCGCGATCCTAAAGATGAGGCTGACGATGAGTTGGCCGAGTTGATGTCAGGTGCGTTGTAAGCGATCATATTCGTTGTGGACAACAACTGGACCGGCCCAGAGATATTGCCTCGCTTAACGCTTGCTGAGTTGAGTCGGATGTGCCCGTCGCCACGGTATGGCATGGGGGCGGACACTTCAGGACGCTTATTGCGCCGTGTAAACGCTCTGGTGATGTTCGACATGGCGAATTGGATTTTCGGTTGATTGCGAAATGTAAATCGCGATGGACGAAATCAGGGTATATGTACTCGTATTTGCTTTTTTTTACGCAACAATTTGCGTGGTTTTGTTTGCTCTGTTGGTGCTTTGCGATCGGATCCGTATTTGGCCTCGCGTGGCAGACGATCGCGGGACGAAAGAATGGAAGATCAATGACAGGAATGTCTGTCAGATATTGATCGGATCAAGACTTGCAAAGATGTGTCTTTTTCGGAATGAATGTCGAGTCCTCTAGATTTTGCACAGCAAAATGGGGGAATAACGGGCACTTTTGTGTTCCTCAAGGAATGGAGGGCACCAGGATGCGCGTTATGAATGGAAAAAGGAGTCCAGGATCTCAGATCACTGTCAGGACTAAAAGAAGAAAGGAAAGAGAGAATGAAGGAACAAAGGCACAATCCCAAGGAGGTTGGAAGAATAAAGAGGAGGTGGGGGGTCCTGGGGGAAGAGTCCCTTACGGAGTCAACGGGCGCTACACCAGCGTTTGACCACTCCGAGGACAAAACCTTCGATTGTGTCCCAAAGGATCGAGGTAGATTTCAGCCTAACAGAATCCACGATAGCCCCGTGATCAGGGGACCCAGTGTTCTTAACGATCGGACTGGTTCATCCAGACTTTTCCTTTTTTTTCGCCTCCCTTTCCACGGTATGTGGACTACGCGCACAAATAAGTACCTGGAAAGGGTAGAGTTTGTTCGGGTACCTGCCACCCTTGATGTAGGGCAAGGGTATGTGCCTGAGTATGGAGGAGTCTTGGGTAGCCAAGTCGACGTGTTGTCCACTTGCTTAGACGTGTCCCTTCTGCGCTGTCACCGATTCCAGATCAAACAGCAAACAATTTCATCTCGAAATTTGACAGATACGTCCACGTGAATTGGCCTCATGTAACTACATATCTTGTGTGTTGCGATAATACCCCGACGCTCTAGCTGAAACGGATGCAGGTCCGGGCTCTTAGTCTGAAGGCTTGAGCGTTTCATGCCAATCATTTGTTCCCCTTCATATGCTTAAAGCAGTCTGTGCTCCGCGTCCTATTTGGCTGGATGGATCATCCAATCATGGTCTCTATCGATAGATTTCTGTCACCCGGTCTTATTTCAGCTCTCGAGGGCCCACGTGATGGACATCGGAATTGGAGACTTTCAGTTCAACAAGATGGTGTGGTGGTCTTAAGTTATCTGGGTGGACCATTGGATTTCTTGTGGAGCATCGGGCGTTTTTAAAGCCTCCACTGCCGTGAAAAATGTGTGGAGGTCCGGAGGACCACGAGCCCCGCTAGAGGAATCTCCATGTTCGAGGTTTGATCGTTTCAAGTTTGAGGGGTGCTTATATCGTGGAGATGAATGTGTTATACTCGGCTTTGAGGAGGAATCAGGAACTTCCGATTGATGTACAGCCCCTGAAGGTTCCGATCTCATTCGAGATTGTTCGAGTCGGTCGCCAAACATTGTTGCAGCCTGAGGCACAAATCGGTTAGAGTTCGCCCAGGACCGCCCAGGACTTAGCCCGTCACAGATAAGGAGTGCAAGTTCAATTGACCCTTCTACATACATTCGGATCTTGTGTATCGCGGTGAAACGAATCGGACCATCGGTTCAAAAATATAGACTTGGCTTATTTCGTGATAATTCTTCAGCTTTGCTCGGTCGGCCTATCCCACCTCTTGCAGATGCATCTGCCCCAGCGACACTGACAACATCATCGACACCAGTCGTTCCCTGTCTAGAACAGCCAGCCGATGAGGAAGACACCGCTTCATGTTCTGTCGTGGCCTGATGTCCAAAACATATCGGCGAAGCCATTGGTTCCGTTTCCGTGCGGGGCCGTTGAGCATCGGATGGATTCTCCGGCCTGACCCTGCCGTCTCTGGCCTGCCATGCATCTGAGACTGGTCCGGCGTGAGGCTCATACTCCGACCTGTGCATTATTTCGTGATCGGAAGTCACAAGGACTGCGCGGCCATTCCTTGAGCTCTCTGGAACTAGTCCTCCTGGTTGCTCCATGGTAAACTGGTCAGACATGGTCGTCAGCCAGCGCTCCATATCGTGCCATTCTCGAAGCGGTAGCTGAGACCACTCTTTCATGAGAGCTGCCTTTTGCCTGGGGACAGCATCCGTCTTCCTTGAGGCGGGCGCTGCGCTGGGTTGTCCAAGTGATCGAAGGCTCGTCAAAGCCCCGTAAAGGGCTGCCTCGGTCTCACTCAGCCTATGTTCCAGTTGGCTTAAATATCCCAACGGTAGTCCTCTGGCCAACAGTGTCAGCTTTCCCACGGGTACCTGCATATACTGTGTATGTGGACTTGGGTAGTGTCGCACGTACCTTTTCCCACTTTCCGGGTAAATACATTTTGATTCGCCTGCGCATTGGGAACAAAACGGGCTTGCGATGGCACATATCAGAGACATGACCGATTGGATATCGGCTGCAACGGTAGGAATGTTTTGATCTTACAGCTTGCGATCACACTACTCTACTTATCAGCGCGAATCTTGCGATTTCATGCAGAAGGAAAACACACTTTGCATTTTCGTTGTCTGCATAGTTCACAGGAAATCGGGCTCAGGTTCTCTTCTTCTAGTTGCGGATATCTAGAGTCAGTTACAGGATGACGCTCTGTGGGGGTATTCTGCTCGTGCCTGGCATGGTAACACCAGTTGCCTTCGTCCGTCTCGTTCGCAATGGTCCCATATTTAGGCTATAGGTGGCTGTAGGGTAATCAAATGCAGCACGCCTTGAATTGGCTACTCAAGAATGGAGTATGTTGGGCTGCCGAGGCCTTTCACTGGTGATCGATAGAGGATGCTGTTTGACGGGTGCAAGATTCGGACTAAGAAACGTCCGGGAGCATGAATGTAGGCACGTGACGGTTGATCATACCTATTACCTGAGGGCTGAGAGCCTGAGGCCCGCCCGCCGCCCGGAATGGCCAATAAGACGTGCCCAGGTGGACCTGAGAGCTACTGTGTAGGAATTGACCTCAAACAATCTCGGTTTGATGCAATGCGAGAATTACAGCAATAATGACCCCGGTTTCCCAATCCCCCGCCAGCACACGATTCGAGGGTAATGAATCTGGGCCATATCCTTCCCATGCGGCTAAGAGAAAGCGTACCTCCGCGGCAGGCACCTCAGAACCTTCACCTCGCGAGATTGGGTTTATGAGAGAATCTCGCAGCCACGGGTCAGCTAGCTTTATTGGAAGCTCGAGTGGAATTCATTTTATTCGTCATGTTTATGATGCCTTCGCACGTCGCTCTGCAGACTTGGATCAAGCTCGAGCCCGTGACGGAACCTCAGTGCCAGGAGAAGACGACCGGCTACGACAAGATACTGGCAGCATTCACGGCTCAGACAGTCTATGGGCAGTACACGAACTAGAATATTTATCTCGCCCCACCTTCGACGATCTTATTAGATGCACACGCAGCTATTTCGAGAATTGGCATCCAATCTTTCCATGTCTCCACGCCCCGACAGTCTTAAAAAGCCTTGAGGCTCTCAGCCAACAGGGAGCAAGCTCCTTGAGTCGATTGGAGTTGATGATAATCCGCTCCATTGTGTCTATTTCTCTCGGTGACAGTCGACAGACAGCATCGTCCGAGTCGAACCCCCGTCCCGTTCCTTCCGTTCTAGTCTTTCGATCCGTTCAACATATCATGCAGGACGTACAAAGCCTCCTCGAGGAGCCTACTACTTTACCATTGCTTCAAGCGGCATTCACTGCCCAACTTGCACTCACCTCTCTTTTGCGGTTGAATGCCGCCTCCAGGTTAGGGGGTGTCATCACTCGCACTGCACTTCACCTTGGATTGCACCGCTGTCCGGGCCGCTTCTCCTGTTTCAGCAGTGAAGAAAAAGATATTCGATGTCGGTTGTTCTGGTCAATCTATTCTCTTGAAAGATACCTTTCACAAGCCCTTGGCATTCCGCTCTCTATTCGAGATGACGACATCGACGTGTGCTACCCTGGCGCTGAGAGACATTCTTCAACAGGCTCCAAAGCAAACGATGACTACAAGCTGCGCTTACTGTGCCACATGGCAAAATTTGCACGTATTCGAGGATTGATAGTCGAACTTCGCAATAAGTCCATTCTCCACAGTCACGCCAGTCAGGCTGACGCAGCACATGTGACTGGGGAATTGGCCCAATGGTGGAATGAAGCTTTTGACGATGTTCACTCGGTCGAAGAGCCCATCGAAGCTGACCAGGAGCGAGAGCCGATTTTGCAACCATACCATAAGTTACTCCTGGTGGTCCTAAGGCACGAAGCTACAATCTCGCTCAATCGCCCTCTTCTAGCCTCCGAAAAGCCTAGTGCGGGTTATAAGACCGCCTTGCAGACTTGCATCGGATCTTCCAGGACTATACTTGTGGCTTTGAAAGACCACATGACCTCCCACCCGGAATCCCCGCTTTCCTGGCCAGGCTTCACATGGTCCACTTGGATGGCGTGCCTCATTTTGATGTTCGCTGCATGGGAAGGAGAGCTTGCCACATTAACAGCACTCAAATATGCTAGGATTGGGATAGCCATATTGGATAATCTATCACTGCGTGGCAGTGGCTGGCCGGAGACTTGTATTGAGGCAATCAAGAGCATGGAATCTGCCTTGCAGACACAGACTCCTAGCGAGCAGCAAAGCACAGCTCCTACCATATCGAATGGTATTGGTAGATCTGCTGAAGCTCAGACCCATCCAACACCATCGCGGGATAGGCGCATGTTTCACCACCCACCAGCGCAGGACGAAAATACTGAGGTTGGCCATGCAGGCCTCACGCCGGCCAGACCTCAGCCTTCGCTCTCGAATGGACCTCAGGATCGCCATGCCCCTGCCGGGTTCCATTCATCTCGATCCCCTCTTCACTCTCCGGCCCAAAACCTTGGCCACACGGGAAGTTACGACTCCGCCGCCTTTTCGCCGTCTATCGGTAACTTCGCTGAAGTGCTGGATCCTGCCGAGAACAGTTTCGTGCAGTCATCAGCTGGGCTGATATTCGGCAACATGGTAGATGGAAATGCTGCTTTCAATCCGAGTTTTGCTGGTCAAGACTCTATGCCGTTCTCGTCATCCATGCCCATCAACGATTTATGGAGTGTCGCCGATGGGCCATGGATGATTCACAATAGCTTTTTGTGAGTTACGATGATAACTCATAACAGCACATGTATGATAGTCGATTTCTATATGAACAGACCGTTCGATCTAGCTCAACGGCTACCTTTCTAACCGTAACTTTGGCCCCGCCACCACAACTTTCCCTCAGTACGAATAGCGTCATGTGCGGTCACCTGACCGCAAAACATCTATATAGGTTCCTTCTTGATTCAGCTCTCGTCTTTTCTTTCCTCTCCCACCCGTCAGTCCCTTCACCCTCGACAGCCCTCTTTATAACATCCCACGACTGCTTCAAAACCTTCAAGCTTACGATTCCATATCCCATACGCCATTAACCTTTACATTACGCCCACCTTTACATTTACGCACTTCTCGCTTTCAGCATGCCTCCTGGGGCCTTTACCAACCCTGAAGATTGGCGTTAAGACCACCGCCAGCCCCGCCCTGCATAGGATCCATTTCACAGGAGCCCTACGGCTATGGCCAAATTTCCAGGCCGAGGTCATGAATACCTACTTTCAATGCTCAGACCTGGAGCCAGCAAGTCATAGACGCCAAGTCTACAGGGCCAAATGCGGCTAATTTAACTGCTGAAGAACATCATAACATGTCGTTGTTTCATGCGAGACAGATCTTCAAGGAAGATCTCTCGGGTGCGCAGGTCAAGTTCTCGGCGCCATATCCAAAGAACAGCAGCAGGGCCTTGTGTTTGGCAGCTTCAAAGCTTGTCAGATAAGCCAATCCCTTAAGTACAACATCTGTTCACTACTAAAACATTGATTGATAGGGCCCTCGGACATTGCTGGACGAGCCAAGGCTATCGTACTTGGAGATACCAAGTTCCATTGGTCACCCCTGGATGTCATCAATAGCGCACGTCCAAGTCGCGCCGATCCCGACTTCGATGCTGCACTGGACATTATCCTTCCGATTGAACAAGTGCAGCATTACTGCGCTATGTCGAGATGTCGGTTTGGCTTTTTGTTCTCAGAAGCCGGCGCATTTATTATGGCAATTCTCCGAGGAGCAAGACATGCAGCGATCGCCGAGGCCTCGGCGGAGTATCCCACGGCCCTTCTATGGCACGACCTCGGCCCCAGATATTGATATGACTAGCCTACCGGCATCCGACGGCGGTACCTCGTTCAATTCCGAGACACAGCCAGGCCGACCTATTCGTCTGGTGGAGTATGCCTTTGTCGCTTGGGATGCTCATGGAGTCGGCCGATTGAGCGTCAAGCTTAGCTCCTGGCAAACGGTAGTGAGCTCAGACCAGACTATGCGCCAATTAATCTGAGCAGCATCTCAATGTTGGCTTGGCCTCGTCCTCCCTTCAGCCTGGCCTGCAAGCAGCAGGTTCGCTGCGGAGGGGGCAGACGGGGGAAACATCCACAGGCGCTTCAATGGCCCGGCAGCACACAGATGTTTCTCTCAGAGAACACGGCGACTATTTCGGTTTCTTCTTGCATGGTGTTGACATACATACGATGTCTTGTCATGTGCCTCTGTGTTTACAGCCTGAGGCCTCTCACAGACTCATCCATTGTTGTCCTCTTTGTTTCGGCAGGCTTAAATACAGCCTGCTTTCCATAGCTCATGAATCAGTTTCTTCTTCTCTCTTCTTCCCATCCACTAGTTTCGTAGCCTCAACAATAGGGGTGGACGCAATTTACAACCTATTACCTCTGAAAAGTCTTTTTGGGGGATGCATGATGGATATAAATGGTCATGGACTGATCGAAGGATGGAAGATCATGAGTTCAGGAACTCCAGATCCTGAGATCGCCATGTAACTTCACATATACGCCCTATGATACTAACTAAGCACTTTAATGCAAAAGTCTCGCGTTCTACGACCTATGCGTGGTAGTTACAGGTAGTTCACAGGTAGTAGGTAATCAGTGGTTCGCCGGCGGACATGTCTTTCTCCGGGCGGACCCCTTCCCCACTGCACGACGCGGGGTTTTCAACCTCCGCCCGCACCCCGCGACAATGATGATAGTTGGACGGGCTCTCGATGAGGGGGATGTGATAGGTTTCCGAGTCGATATGGTGTGGAGAGCCAATTTGGAGAAGATGAACCAAAATACATATAAAAGCCCTCGTATCCCCTGAGCCCATCTGCCTCAACCATCTCCCGAACCTACTTCAGAACAAAAGCTTCACCCCAATACCTATACGATGGCTGCTCAAAAGACCTATAGCATCGCCTCGATCCCAGCCGACGGAATCGGGCCGGAGGTCATCAATGCCGGCATCACAGCGCTGAATGCCTTGACCGACACCCTCAAGACATTCAAATTGGAATTCAAAAACTACGACTGGAGCTCCGAGACCTTCAAAAAGACCGGGAAATACATCCCAGACGGCGGACTAGAGGAACTCAAGAAGCACGACGCAATCTTCTTCGGTGCCGTCGGCGCTCCCGGTAAAGCTTACAAAAATACCCCCCATTAGTTACTTTTCAAAACAGATAACTAACTCGAGCAACACAAAGATGTCCCCGACCACATCTCCCTCTGGGGCCTAAGACTCGCCATCTGCCAGACCTTCCAGCAATATGCCAACGTGCGCCCAACCCGCGTATTCCGCGGCACCGAGTCCCCACTGCGAAATTGCGGACCCAAGGACCTTGACTGGGTGA
Organism: Penicillium bovifimosum; assembly: GCF_028826915.1. Lineage (NCBI taxonomy): Eukaryota > Fungi > Ascomycota > Eurotiomycetes > Eurotiales > Aspergillaceae > Penicillium > Penicillium bovifimosum. The sequence continues at coordinate 3,563,022 of NW_026622711.1, forward strand.
TTGTGCGCGAGAACAGCGAGGGCGAGTATGCGGGTCAGGGCGGTCGCTCGCACGTTGGAAAGCCGTGGGAGGTTGCGACGGAGGTTTCTATCTTCTCCCGGCACGGGGTGGAGAGAATTATGCGGTTTGCGTTTGAGACTGCTCAGAAGCGGCCGCGGAAGCTGTTGACTGTTGTTACGAAGAGCAATGCTCAGCGAAATGGATTGGTTCTCTGGGATGAAGTTGCTAAGGCTGTTGCGAAGGATTTCCCTGATGTCACTGTTGATAAGATGCTTGTCGATGCTATGACGACGCGTATGGTCTTGAAGCCTGAGAGTTTGGATACGATTGTTGCTACGAATCTGGTGGGTTGTTGCTGCGAGATATATGGGACTGCGCTTTTACTGACTTGGTGGTTTTTCACAGCATGCGGATATTCTCTCGGATCTTGCTGCTGCGCTGGCTGGGTCGATTGGTATTGCGCCTACCTCTAACCTTGACCCTACACGCGAGTATCCTAGTATGTTTGAGCCTATTCATGGCTCCGCTTTTGATATCACTGGTATGGGTATCTCTAACCCTGTGGCTACGTTCTGGACGGCGGCGGAGATGCTTGCTTGGCTCGGTGAGGAGGAGGCGTCTAAGCAGCTGCTGGATTGCGTTGAGAATGTATGTGAGCAGGGTGTTCTTACTCGTGACTTGGGTGGTGATGCTACTACGAAGCAAGTTACCGATGCGGTTGTGGCGGAGATCAAGAAGCTTGGGGCTAAGTAAATAGCTGATCGCAATGAGCATGGAATATCATAACAGATCAGTCCACCATTGAGCCCCTGAGCAGCCCGTTACCTAGCTTACCTAGGTACTACCTACAGGCTATCATGGATGGAACCTTGCAAATCGGATGCCCTATACTCTAGGTACCAGAGGGTGATGTGAGCCCTTTTGTAAGACGCCAACGCTGCGAAATTGGATATCCATGTACAAGTTTTTCCGACCAAATCAACGAATCGCCATGGAATTTTTTACCAAATATATCTTACGCCGAATTCTCACTTCTCAAAGTATAGGTAGAACGTTAGAACGTTCCCTCGTAGATCGCCCAAACCCGGGCATCGCGACCGCCTTTTCCTCGAAACCCATCAACCCCCAGCCCAATGGAAACCTCCTCCAATCCAACAATAAGATGGAGCCCCCTTCCAAAAAGCCCCGACTCTCAGAGTCTGGCACAGATGGTACAGTAAACACCACATTCGCCTCTCTACACAGAGCCATCAGTCCACCGCTCCGGCGAGCAACCTCACAGCCGTCGAAAGATCTCCAAACACCAGCTGGTGATAAGACGTATCCAACTGGATCTAATAGTGATCGGATCCAGTATGTCAATTCACCTACACAGCTTACGTATATTCGAGATCTACCAGCAGGCAACAATGTCGACACAGTCCGACTACGCGATATCCTGGGGGACCCCATGATCCGCGAATGCTGGCAGTTTAACTACCTTTTCGATGTTGATTTTCTGATGTCTCACTTTGACGAGGATGTTAAGGATTCCGTGCAGGTTAAGGTTGTGCATGGGTCGTGGCGGAAGGAGGATTCGAATCGGGTTCGGGTTGAGGTGCGTACATTCAACATTGCCTATGTGCTCTTCTTTTGGATAGATCGTTGGCTAGAAACGTGACATGCAAGACTGACACTGACTTCTAGGAAGCCTGTTCGCAATATCCAAACGTGGAGCCAATTGTGGCCTACATGCCCGAAGCCTTTGGCACACATCATTCCAAGATGATGATTCTTCTTAGACATGATGACCTGGCTCAGTAGGTTTCTCATATTGAGCTCTTGTGGCTTGGTTCTGATGATTTGAATAGGATTATTATCCACACTGCCAATATGATCCATATGGACTGGACCAACATGACACAAGCTGTCTGGCGCTCTCCGCTGCTTCCCCTGCAAAAGGAAGTCCCATCAGGACCTCAGCCTGATACAAAATTCGGCTCGGGGGTGCGGTTCAAACGGGATATCCTGACCTATCTAAAAGCGTACGGGCCCCAAAGGACCGGCCCATTAGTCCAGCAGTTAAACACATATGACTTCGGAGCTATCCGCGCTGCACTCGTTGCCAGCGTCCCGTCTAAAAAGCACATCAGTGATTGCAGCTCAGAAGAAGACACGCTATGGGGTTGGCCAGCTCTGAAAGATACAATGCGCCGGATTCCGATTCAGCAGAAGAAGACCAACAAAAAGCCACACATAGTAATCCAGGTAGGTCCACCACCTCCAACCCCACCACTATCTCCATAACCAGCTCCCAACAATCCCAAGATCTCATCAGTCGCAACCCTCGGCCAAACAAACAAATGGCTCAAAGAAATCTTCTTCAAAGTCCTCGCCCCAACACCACCACCACCACAACAACCAACCTACTCAATAATCTTCCCAACCCCCGACGAAATCCGCCGCTCCCTAAACGGCTACAACTCCGGCGGTTCAATCCACATGAAAACCCAAAGCCCAGCCCAACAAAAACAACTCCAATACATGCGTCCGCATCTCTGCCAATGGGCCGGCGACGTTCTCCCACCAGGAACCTGCATCGATCTATCCGAGGATAGCTCCCCGAAGCGCGAAGCAGGCCGCAACCGCGCAGCACCGCATATCAAAACCTACGTGCGCTTCGCGGACTCGGATATGAAATCCATCGACTGGGCGATGGTCTCGTCGGCGAATCTGTCCACGCAGGCGTGGGGCGCGGCACCGAATGCGGGCGGCGAGGTGCGTATCTGTAGTTGGGAGATTGGTGTTGTCTTTTGGCCGGAGCTTTTTCGGGAGGATACTGGTGAGGGGACTGCTTCCGGCTTGGAAAAGGGGGGTTCCACCGCGCTGATGGTTCCTTGTTTTAAGGCTGATTGTCCTAGTATACCTGATGGGGCTGAGACAGATTTGCTGGTCGGGTTCCGTATGCCTTATGATCTTCCGCTGACGCCGTATGGAGTCGGCGATGAGCCGTGGTGTGCGACTGCTTCGCATCGTCTGCCGGATTGGCGGGGGCAGAGCTGGATTGTATAAGATTGCTGCTCTGCATGAGTCATTGCTATATCTATTATGGTAGTTTCCCTTGGGGTTGTGAGTGGTTTATAAAGCCCAGCATGTGTCTTTTAGGATACTGGGGAATGCGAGATCATGGAAAGTAGCATGCATTTGTACTCGTTGTATTCGTAGAGCTAGAGACGATATGAATTATCTGTTCTCTGCAAGATCACCGCACTTCCAAAAATCCACAGGTAGATATCCTCCCAACATCAAATCTGCCAATTTCATCGTTTATTCGTCACGGGTACCGTACTTGGAGATCAAGGTGTTGACGTGACCAATGTAAAGCTGGTGAGCCTTAACCTGGCTGTAATCCTTAACCTTCTCCCAAGCACCGAAGAGCTGCTTCTTCTGTAAACCGCAAACAATCGTTAGCTACCAACGTCTGTCTCAAAGTGGGATGTATAGCGTGGCTTGCGGGGAGTTCCACAAGCACACGAGCTCAAGCCAAGTTTAAAATTGAACCATACCTGAATATCGAACATGCCGGGCTTCTCCATAACCTCGCCCTTGCCAACCTTGAAGTAGATGTACAGGTCCTTTTTCTCCATAAGACCGGGGGAAGTCTTCAGCATCATGACAGCCTTGGCGGCGAATTCGAAAGCCTTGCGGAGGGTTTCGGCCTCGGCGGCATCGTCGAGCTTCTCGAATTCACCCTGCTCGGAGACCTTCTCGTAGACGGCCTTGAGGGCTTCGATGTCGATGCCGGCGGCGGCTTCTTGGACTTCGGAGGTGAACTTCTCCTTCTTCTGGGCGGCCTCCAGGGCGGTGATGAAGGGGGTGATGTCGGACATTTTTGTAATGTGGGATTTGTGTTTTAAGGGTTGATATAGGTAGAAAGCAGAAGCTGAGGATTTGTATGTGGGGTTGTTGAGGATGTTGGAGATCGTTGAGGGAGTAGTGGGGGTCCGCTGACACACTCGCCAGTTGTCTCTGAGCGCGGGGTTACGTTTACGAGATGGCTGTGATGTGGGCCAAGAGCTGAATAAATGACCTATGGTATGGCTATATACACGTATTTAGATCCAAAAACTTCTCTGGCTACCCATGCCGGCAGATGCATGTCCATATGCGACCGGGAAATCACTCGCTATGCATACGCCAATAAAATCAACACCCAAAGAAATGTACATATTGGAATAAGAAAAAACATCACCAGTCAACTGCCCATCCATTCTTCGTCAGGAACTCCTCACACGCTGCCTTGAGAGCGTAATTGTTCCGCAGATCTTTAACAGACATCGGAGTGCGAGTTAGAGGATCAACACCCGCCTTCTCAACATATTTAGTGATGCCAATGCGGTCGTAGCTGACGCCAGAAGGCGTGATGACTGGATCATGCATAATCTCGAAGGTGATGCCGTCGATAAGATGGTCAGGGACAACCTAGAAACGCAGCAGAAGGTCAACAACCCAGCCAAACATAGCAAAAGCCCCGAACAAACACATACCCGTTCTTGAATCTCACCCTTGGAAGCAATGCGAAATGCCTCCCTCAAGTTCTTAACCTTATTCTCAGCATCCTCCCGCAGTGCCTTCTCGTCCTCCCCAAATCCGATCTCGCCAATCTCCCCGCGATCCAGACGGCCCTGCAACTCGCCCAGCGCACGCGTCAAATCAGCCTCAATAAGAGCCTCGACAGCGCCCAGAGTCTCATCGAGCTCCCGCACCCGAGCAGTCTCCTTCGCAGCCCAAATCTGCTGCTTAGCGCGCAGCACCGTCCGAGACAGATTCTCTGTCTGGACACTCTTCGCTTCCAGACTCTGTTTGTATGCGTCGCTGGCGACTTCGTATGCTTCCTGTGGGCGCTGGAGGCCCAGCAGGGCCTGGGCAAGGTAGTAGCAGCTCTTGAGGACGGCCGGATTCTTCAGCCCGTAAATATCGATCGCGGCGCGAGCATCGTGTTCAACGCCCGCCCATTTGGCGAGTTTGATACGCGTTATCGCGCGGTTTGTGAAGAATGTTGCATCGTGCGGGTTCTTTTGGATTCTATTTCGCGACAGGGATGTGAGCTCGGGTTTGTGCAAATGATCGCGTGGCGTTCCGGAAATGAGGGGGGCGAGGAAATTGGGGTCGGAGGGGTCGGTGTATTTGCTTACGCTTGGGAGAAGTATTCTTCAGCGCCGCTGAAATCGCCTGCTTTGAAGAGCTCGTTGCCCTTGGCTTTCAGTTCTTGGGCCATGATAAATGTGTGTGAGAGTTATTTGAGGGTTGAATTTGAGGATGCTGATCTAGTCTCCAGGGTGGGGTTGCTCCACCATATAGAGTCAGAAGCGACAGGAGATGTGGATAATGCTGAAGTTCATACGAGCAGATCACAGTGAGAACCCTAGATGATCTGCAAGATCCCGTGAGAAAGGCCTTTGTGAGTCCATCTTTCTTTTCAGCGTCGGTAGAGTGCGCGTTGTTATGTTCAGTTGCGTACCTCGTGGAAAGACGTGGATCCCCGCAGAACATCTGAGTCAGCTAATCGGCACGTGGACCACAAGGCCCGGGGATGACGGAATCGAAAGGGATCGTTGGATTCGATCGTGGCTCATAGCCTCATAGGTGCAACCTGTGCGCGTCCTACAGATCTATTGGAGATGACCAGCCAGTGGACCGCAGTTGGAGAGAATTTTTCATTGACTATGTACATTTGTGATCTTCTGATCCATTATAGGAACGAAAGGAACATTGGAGTCGTGGTATCATGCGCTGTAAGAACTGGGAAAGGCATAACAATCAATGCATACAAGTGACACTTGACGATTCATGCTCGGTCAATGATCAAAGCAGTTGGGAGGTCGGTGTCAAGACTTGAAGTTTCAGAAGTTTGTTCGAAGGCGTGATATCTCGGTATTTAAGCGGCAGCGCGGAACTGAGCCTCATAGTCGCTGATAGCTTGGATCTTGGCAGCAGAAGCGCTCTTAGGGTCGAAGCGGTAGTTGAGCCAGTCAGTGGCGAGCTTCTTGGCCAATTCGACGCCGATGACACGCTGGCCCATGCACAGGACCTGGGCATCGTTGCTCAGGATGGAGCGCTCGACCGAGAAGGGATCGTGGGCAGTCACGGCCCGGATGCCGGGAACCTTGTTGGCAGCAATGGCAACACCGAGTCCAGTGCCGCAGATGAAGAGGCCACGGTCAGCCTTGCCTTCGGTGATGAGCTTGGCGCCCTCGACGGCGGGGTGAGGGTAGGCAGTCTTGTCTGAAGTGGAGTTGACGCCGACATCAATGATATCGGCGACCAGAGGGTTCTTCTCGAGAACAGCCTTGATGGCATCCTTATAAGGAACACCGGCCTCGTCGCAGGCCATGACGATGCGGAGGGGAGCTGGAGTAGACATGATGAAGGTATAGATAGGTAAGATCAAGTATATATGAAGAACGGAGTATATGAATTGAATGAAAGCTCGCGAGAGTATGGATATGAGAATAGAGTTATAGAGAAAAAGAAGACCGGATCTGGGAATATGCCAGGGGTCTTTATATCTTTTCTGCTCAGCTGCTTTTCCCCCTCTCTTTCTTCCTCCATGTAGCCGGTGCAACCAAGTACCCCAGATCCAGCCAATCTTCTCGGAATCATCGATAAGTCGTTCTCCACCGAGGGAATGCCAATGATATGTCCGATCTTAGGATTTATTACGTGTATTCCCAGCATTCAGGGTGGCTCCCAGCATCATGACAGCGGGCTGTGAGTGGCCAATGTCAAACGACGTCGAACCGAAGGATGCTTTTAAAACGCTCGTTTTATGCGATACATGACTCTTCCCTCGTATTACACGGGATGTTATTAAACCTCGCCGGGGCTGGCTTATTTCTCGGAAATCACTTTCTCACTCAAGCCATCGATGTCAGTGGTTCGTCTATTGCAGCTATGGTGTAGGGCACAACGGGTGTGGCTGTTACACAGACATATTAAATTTCCCCCTCATTAATCCTGGTGCCTCTAAAAAGCCAAGGGTTGGGTCGGTCTTGAGTTTCACCTGTATTCCCGGTGCCAGGGGTGAATTCCGTGGCTAAGGCCTGGGCACCTCGTATATTGTCTAGTCTCTCTTAGAACGGGAAGAGGCGGGGGAACTAATCGGAAGGGCCAATTTTGATGCAATTGACGTCGATAACTTAACATCAACAAACTCTGTCAACAGTCTTACAGTCATGATAGGGACTTATCATTGTGAACGTGATTCCCTACAAATAGTGTACAGAGTACATACATCATGTACAGCTACGATATGTACCTACTTCGTACAAGATACTATCATACTATGCCTATCGCTTCGACGCTAACCCGCATTGATGTGCATCGCCTCATGGGGCGGGCGCTCGCCAGGCAATGATTCTCCCCGCTTTAACCCCACTGTCTTCAATATTGTTGGTTCCGTGGTTCTCGATAACCGGTTCCTTGTATTGAACTGGAACTTACACCTTTTTCTTTTGATCGACAGGCTATGATGTACCCTTGCATACGTACACATACTAGACTTTGATGTGAACATAGAAATGCACAAGATAGATAACGCCAATTCCAGCAGAACTGAAAGTATTGCCCCTCTTTTGCTGCTCTTTATGTACCTGACGCTATTCACATTTCGTCCTTTGCCCAACCGCAGTGATACCTACATGTACAAGTACAACCCTTGGACCCGCCATTGTGTATATCCCGTACTGAATTCTAATGTTACCTAGACACTTCATGTACCAATGGCATGTTTTCAAAGTACCTTTCTCATGTTTAGAGCATAACGCTAGGGGACTTCGGCCGAGGCCGAAAAACGCCGCTAACGGGGATGCGCATTGACGTCTTGGTCCCTTGGAATTACGCAGTAGCTCGATATAATCGAGGAAATTAGTTCGAAGACATCGAGCCAGTCCATCCGAAGCAACTATTCCGAGACTTTCCCCTCTCAGAGTCGCACTAGACGGGAACGCTAACACAATCCCCGACAACCCCTCAACTTTCAAGACCCCATCATCAACAGTTATTCAACACACCCATCAACACACCTATCAACACACAACTCTCCAGCAGAGAACCGCCATGGCCTCCCCCTACCCAATCCTCCCAGAGAAGCTCCTTCTCATCTCTTTGAAGATGTACTTCACCCCAGACCGCACACTCACCTATCTCCGCGACCTCCTCAACCCAACCAACGAGATCGTCCACCCCCAAAACCGAGACAAGCTCCTCCTAGCTCTAATCCCCGACTTCCTCACCATCTGGCCGTGTGCCCAAATCCTCAAAGAATACGAATCCCACCTCACCACCACCGGAATCTCCCCATCCCCATCCCCCTTCCTCCTAGGCGCCCAAGACTGCTTCTGGGAACCCCAAGGCGCCTACACAGGCGAAGTATCACCCGCCTCCATCCGCAGCCTGGGCTGCTCAATCGTCGAGCTCGGCCACGCCGAGCGCCGCGCCATCTTCAACGAAACAGACGACCAAACCGCCCGCAAAGCCGCCGCAACCTGCGCCCAGCACATGGTCCCACTCGTCTGCGTCGGCGAAGTAACCGCCCCAGGCCCCGTCGCATCCCAAGCCGTCGGCCAGGCTGTCTCTGAATGCGCGGTGCTTGTGCGCGCCGTCCTGGCTGCTATTCCTGCCGACGCACCCGTTATCTTCGCCTACGAGCCTGTCTGGGCCATTGGCCAGCCAAAGCCTGCGGGCGTTGATCATGTCGCGGCCGTTGTGGAGGGTATCCGGGCGGTCATTGGCGCCCGACCTGGTGCTGCTCGTGTCTTGTACGGTGGCAGCGCGGGACCGGGGCTTTGGGGTGCTGGTGGGCTTGGAAAGGCCGTTGATGGGATGTTCTTGGGCCGCTTTGCGCATGAGATCGAGGGGGTGCGCAAGGTTGTCCGGGAGGTGGAGGAGACGCTGGCTGTGTGATGTGGCCGCGTTATTACTGGCTTTTCTATGCCTATACGCTATGCGCTCTTCAACATGGACGATACAATGCTTCAATGCCTTGATACCTGATATATGTGGGCCCCCGTACAGGTGTGCATATGGTATTGTGTTTCATACCATTACACTTCCTTGTCATCGTTATACGGAAAAGTACATAACACAGCTAAACAGAAAGAAACGGCAAAAATAACACAGGCGCATCTAGACATCAACCGACTCTGTCACAAAAGAAAAATGGAAAAAATGACAAAACAAGAAAAGGTGGGAATCTCAACCGATGACCACCCCCGAGCTTCTCTCGGGAAGCCTATCTGGGGGAACCCGAACCCTTGGGGCCGGGCAAACCCACTATCGGTGGAGAACTGGAGCTTCCAGTTCCAATTTCCCCGGTTTTTCCTTCTCCATCTTCGGTCCTGTCACGCAGCTGATCAGGATTTGCACCTCAGGTGACTTTCAAGCTTTTTTTTAAGGCTTTTTTTAGTCTGCATGGAACCCGGGTCCTACTCCTGGCTCGTGCGTAGATCGGATGATCTCCGATACTATGAAGCTATGTGGACGGCTTTCCTGGTCCACTGCCGATGCCATTACTACAGTACAGTACTAGTCGTCCCCTTTGTGTGGGGTTTATGGTGGACTCCCCTCCCGTTTGCACTGATCGAGTAATCCGAGCTATTGAATTTTGATATACGACTGACTTTCTATCGAATAATCGGAGGCATTACGGGGTCAACTCTTACCGACTGTTAGTAGGTCCCCCTTTTTGCAATGTTCTCTTTTCTGGTCCCGGTACTGCCTATATTGGCTGTTCCACAGCCTCAGAGCTGTGATTCTCCGTACCGCTTGTCTCCTGTGAGTCAATTGTATTTCTCGGGCGAAAAGACCGGGGAAGGAAACAAGATCTAGTCAAAACAGCCGATATCACAATGGGATTATGCATTCCTTATTTCGTATCAACGTTATATACAGAGTCTACTTTTTAAACTTTCGGCTCTAGAAGAACGAACAGTACAGAAGTCTAGACCGCTCATTTCTCCTGCAGCTCTTTCCGCAGCTCCTGCTTGACTCGTGTGACAGTGCCAACACCACTGTAGACAACGCCAGTGTACATCATAGCGACCGAAGCACCAGCCTTGAGCGCCTCACGCGCCTCCTGGCCGGTCGTGATACCACCAGAGGCGAAAATAACCTTCCGAGGAAGCCCAGACACTTTTTCGACGGGCTTATCGGCCTTATCCGAGTCCGCAGCCGACGGCGGTCCCTGGTCAAGCAAGGCGCGGTAGCGGGCGACGAGTGCAACAGAACGGTCAAACAACTGCGGGCCGGAGTAGCCGCCGGTTTCCTTCAGAGTCTTCTGTTCCTCGGCGGGGAGGACGAATCCCTTGGGCAGGGGATCGGGTCGACGGTTGGTTGTGTTTCCGACGATGACGCCATCGACGCCGGAGTTCCAGACAGCCTCGCAGATTCCGGAGATCTGTTCGTCGGAGTCCTCGTCCGGGCTGACCTTGACCATAACGTAGGGCTTGGTCTTGCGCTGGATGTTCTTCGCCGAGGCGACGACTGCAGTCAGGATTGCTGTGAGAGGTGCGGCGGCTTGGAGGTCGCGCAGACCGGGAGTGTTTGGACTAGAGACGTTGACAACGAGGATATCAGCATATGGCGCGACGCGATCGACGCAGTAGACGTAATCGCGCTTGATCGCTTCGATGTCTGAGTCCGGGGTGAGCTTGTTCTTGGCGACTTGCACCGCGAGCAGCTTGCCGGGCACCAGACTTCCCGGTGGAACGTTAGCTTCGCCGTCCAGAACACGTAGCACGGACTCCTCGTGCGAGCCGAACCCGACCGCGTAGGCAAAGTCAGATACACGCTGCTTCAGCACCTTTGCCATGTGGTCGGCACCCTTGGAGTTAAGGCCGTAGCGGTTGATCATGGCATGTTGGGAGGGCAGCCGGAACACTCGAGGCTTGGGGTTTCCTTCCTGTGGCAGGGGAGTGGTACCACCGACCTCAACAATGGCGGGGCCGATGTCGAACAGGGCGTCGGGGACGTCGGCGTGCTTGTCCAGACCGGCGGAGATACCGATAGGGTTTGAAAGAGTGTACCCGAAGACCTGAGGATGGATATCTCGTCAGCAATTGATTCTCAGTCCAGTTTTGGAGAAGGCTGTTACCTCAGTTGCCAGGGCACCATCGCTGTCAGGGTCGCCACGCTCGCGCGGGTGGAGACCATATCGGTAAAGCATCTTCAGGTTCTCTACACCAATGTGGTGCGCGTCCTCCGCATCGGGCCACAGGAGGCGGATGAGGGGGACCACTCCGTATCTGTGGATACTGGCTCTGGTGTCCGTTCCATAGATATAGCCCACAAGTAGCGTCAGGGCCAACGAGGTACCGTACAGGAGCTTCCTCGAGCCTCGATCCGCTTTGCGAGGGATCTCCTTAGCTGCCTCCTTTGTCGCATCCTTCACCTGCTCCTTGGCTGCCTCGGCAGCCGCTGGTGCAGCGGAGTCTGAAGCATATCGTGAAGCACCGGGGAAGCGCACGGCCCGCTTCGAAATCAATGCGGACGGACGTTGGGTCAAACTGTATGTAGGGAAGGTGCGAGCCCGGGCACTGGCTCTCCAGGCCATTCGTGCAGACGGTGTAGCCATTTTAGTGTCGTGCGGAACTTATTGTCTTTGTCGGCGAAGCAACGCCCGAACCTATAGCGGTTAATTCTTGCGACTGAAGGTGGAATGGGACTAGCACCCAATAGCTGGCGGAGATCCAGGTTGTGGGCATTCCAATTGACCAGTTATAACGGCACATGGAGGCCACTGGGCATGCTAGGGGCACTCACAATTTCAATTGAGCTCGATCCGACGTTCTCGCGGCGGTTCGCAAGGGCGGATTCGGGTTCTTTGCCTGCAGAATCCGGGCGGTGGAGATAGAGTCAGCAGAATGTTGTAAGGCGGTATCACTGGTAGTATGCACATGCACATCATTCGGATTTCGGAATCCTCTCAGCAACGCTCTTTTACTGTGTAGAAGACAAAGGAAATGACTTACGACCTATGCAGGCAGGTAGGCTGAGGCAGGAAATACAAACATTCTAACCTAGGTAGTTAAAGTTTGGACACTCTAGTCTGCGACTAGTAGTCTCACCAAATCGAGCTCCGTGGTTGTAAACATTGAGCTAGCTGCTAACAATCCTACTGGGGGATCCTCAAAACCACACGGCCGTCGATCTCCGAGCGCTCCAGGCGGTCCAATACCTCATTGATATCATCCAGCTGGTAGACGTCAATGTGCGCCTTGACATCTCCAGCTACTGCCATCGCCAGAAGCTCGTCCATCTCAGCAGCTGTCCCCGCAGAGTTCCCGACAATAGTTTGACCTGTATGAATGATCAGACTAGCTCATGTTTTGCTCTCAGTCTCACGGGACACAAAGTAATGTTCCTACCCTTGACAATCATATCGAACGGTGTGGCTGGCAGTTTGAACGGGCTGCTGGGAATACCGACACAAACCAGTGTGCCAAGCGGACGCAACATTTGCATACTTTGCTCGTATGCTCGCTCGCCATTAGCAGTGCAGATCACAGCGTGAACACCGAACTTTGTCTTGGCCTTGACTTCTTTGACAATGCCAACTTCCCGGAAATCTAAAAACTCCGAGGCACCAAGAGAAAGACAGAGTTGCTTCTTCTTCTCACCACTTTAGTATCAATATGTCAGTTCAAGGACAAGATACAGACAGACGGTCTCAAGCCGGGGTATCTCGTACCTGTCTATCGCAATGACTTTGAGGCCTTTCTTCGCGGCGATTTGGATTCCCCTGCAATGTTCCTTTTGTCAGAATACAAGCCTTCCATTGCTCGGGTCTGAATTGGGACTATACATATGACCAAGGCCACCGCCGGCGCCAAGAATAGCGAGGTAGTCTCCCGGACGAGTCTTGGTCTTCATGATAGAAGAATACATCGCAATGCCAGCTAGAATGGAAGTATTAGCAGTGATATGAGCAATGCAACCCGGCAGATAGATACCACAAAGAAGAGGCGCAGCACTGTCCGGTGAAAGCTGCTCCGGAATCTTCGTTACATGTTGTGCTGGACTGACAATATACTCTGAGCCACGACGTTAGAGCTAGTTCATGTGAATGATGCTAAGAGAGAGACGGTAAGACTTACGTTGGAAGGTCCCAGGTACATTCTGCACATATAAAATGTAGTCAGTAACGGAAAACATAACATCTGCATGTTGAACTGCACAACTGACTGCACCAGCGTTCTTCTGATATGGGCACGCAGTATGATTGATTTCGCAAATCTCACACTGGCCACAGGAGCTATACAGCCACCTAGTGCGAATTGATCCAGGTCAATGTGATTTCAATCGAACAGTGACTTTACCCAGGAAGAACCAACCTGATACCGACACACGTTCCCATCCATTGAATTTCATCAACCCCCAGTCCGACTAAGAGCGACGACAGGTTATCTTAGTATGATGTGTGACCCAGTTTCAACGGAGGTGGTGCTTACCTGCCACTACTTTGCCAATGCCTTCATGACCGGCCACATCAGTCAACATAGGTGTATCACCGCGGATACTGTGAATGTCCGAGTGACACACTCCAGAATATTCGAGCTGGACGAGGATTTCGCCTTTTCCTGGAAGTGGTACTGGACGATTGCTCCTGATCCCCACCTTTGCGGAGGCATCTGTCTTAGTAGGTTCGATAACGGCGGCGATTTGAATCCGAGGTACCGCCATCTTGCTCGTTGAGTCCTTTGAAGAGAAAGGGATTATGTGGAAGAAAGACTTCTAATTAAGTACACATGTCTGAATAATCGGTAGTTCACAGCTAATCCGATAGGCGGTACTTATGGTATCGCAGATGCGGGGGTGAGGGAGTAGGCAACGATAAGCAGGAATCAGGTGCAGCAGATGCCAAGGTGATGAAAGAATCTTATAGGCAAGGCAGACAAGATGGAGGAGGAACCAATACGGGTCTCTGATATACTCGAGTGGAATGTAGCTGACGCTTGTATTTTACTGTGTTCAGCGTCAACAATCTAATTAACAATTATTTGCAAGCCGTAGGATTGAAACCGAGGAAATCAAGAAGGATATAAGACAAGGGACTCTGCAGCAGAGTCGAAGGAAAGAAGCGGTAGGAATGCAGAAGGCCCTCGAGTCCAGCGAGGAAGCTCGAGCACCAAGGTATCAATGGTGAAATCTAAGTCCGACACTCAAACGCCAGAAAATCATGCATTCTCCGATTGGATCGTTTGCTGCGGAGAGTCAGTTTAAGGAGTCAAATGGAATTGGGAAAACGAACCACCAGCCAATCCATTCCCTCATTAATTCCTTTGCCATCAATGGCGGAGCAAGCGACGATACTCCAGTTTCGGTCCCGAAGCTCTCCCAACTTCAAAGCTTCTGAAATCTCGCCTGCGCCCTTGGCACCCGGCTGATCTTGTTTGTTGGCAAACACCAAAAGTGCCGCATCTTGAAGTTCCTCCTCATTCAACATGGCTGCGAGCTCATCTGCTGCGGTTCCGAGCCGCTCAATATCCGTCGAGTCGATTACAAATACCACGGCAGCGGTATTAGCATAGTAGCATCGCCAGTACGGGCGAATAGACGTTTGGCCACCGAGATCCTAGAATCCAGGGATGTCAATGATGGCTTCAGCTGAGCGCTTAGATAGACGACACATACCCAGACGTTGAGATTCAGATTCTTGTATGTGACCGATTCGACATTGAAACCGATTGTAGGTATAGTGGTGACGACCTCGCCGATCTGTGGGCGCAAAGTGTCAGCTCCTCGAATATCAAACACATTTAAACTGCCCCAGGGTAAAATGACTCAAAGCTTTCGTATCTTACCTTGAGCCTGTACAGCAGAGTAGTCTTTCCAGCATTATCCTGAATGCCCCGAGGGAATACAATTAGTGTCCATATCATCCCGATGAGAACAGGCTTCCCCGCGCCACGGAACTGCGTGGGACATCACATACAAGTCCGAGAATCAGGATGCGAATCTCCTTCTTGGACCACAGCAAGGACCAAATGCGCGATAGTGAGCCTCCCATGACGTGTGTGATTTGATTAGTCGGCGCGTTGTGGTTGCTTCAGTGACCGTTGCCTTGCGAGTTGCGACTACGGGGCCGAGTGTGATGAATTGAGTAAGAGGTCCGTAAATCGTAAGGGTCCGGTGGATTTGAATGAGACAAACGCTCAGTGCGTACGATAGAATGAATACACAGTAAAGTAGATGAAAGGGAAGAGTTGCTGGTGGCAACCGCGTGTTGGCCGGGCCTGTGCGGTGTGGGCGGTCAATCCGTCAATCCGTCGCCGGCGGGATTGGAGCTCATTCAGATCAATCGCACCACCCCATTGTCCCTTCAGCTCTGATCTCGGCGCTAGTTGACTTTTAGCTTCCTTCTCATGTAATCCGTTTCACTGCATCTCACGATCTCAAGTGCCCCTCGGTTACTTCACTCACCTCCGGCGCAATCTCTAGATTTGCGGCGATTGATCTCAATCAAAGCGAGCTGACCAGGAACATACCATCATGGTTGGAAAGAAGTCGGGCAAGGCCCTGCGGGATGAGGGTAAGATAGTCCAGTCGAGGTCATGACAGCCATCAAGCGGAGAGATTCTGATGATTGAGATAGGTCTGGAAAGGACGGACAACAACATGGCATTAACCAGCTGGCCACAGGTCCCAGCGATCAACCAGAAGAACTACTACACGTACGTATATATGCTTGTCACGCGATATCACGTTTTTTTTGCCCACTTTCTGGTCCTGAGACATCTGGTCATGCGACATGGCTGACCTCTCGACTATTTAGCGACTACCTGAAGCGAGACGATCAACTGCTCGCCTGGCGACTCCAAAACGAGGAAGCGAGGACCAAGATGACCAAGAAAGCGAAGGATCACGACCGTGCTTTGGCCATGCCCAAGGTTGATACTACAGAAGGCGATGCCGATGCCGATGCCGACGCTACCATGGAGGATGCGGAGGAGACCCCGGCCGAGATGGCGGGTTCTAAGGTGATTGTCATTCATATGGGCAGCCAAAACCTCCGTATTGGACTTGCCAGTGATGCACTGCCAAAGACCGTGCCGATGGTGATTGCGAGGAAATCAGCCACCAATGAGTCTGAAGAACATAAGGAACCTAAGCCCAAAAGGTTCAAGAATGATGATGGCTCTGAACTGGAGCCCGAGAAGGCCTTTGGACCTGAGGTATGTATGCCTGCTGCTATTCAGTCTTGGCTTTGTACTGATTTTTCCTGGCAGTGGTCGTCTCATTTCAATCGGATGTCTGCGGATTTGAAGGTGCACATGCGACAAAACAAGCGCAGGATGCTTCCGAACTCGAAGGAAATGGTGGTGAACTACAATCGCAGAACCGCGCCAGAGATCATTTCCGAGCACAACGATCCAATGCGCGCCGAATGGACCGAGCTCTCTAGCCCTCCACCCGAGTACATTGTCGGGCAACCGGCCCTCCGAGTCCCGGATTCCTCGAAGCCACGATACAAGCTGTATTGGCCAATCCGGAATGGCTGGTGCAACGAAAAGGACTACACAAGCAAGATGTTGCTCTTCCTGGACATCTCTTTGATCGTGGAAGACGCGATCAAGAACCAACTACACTTGACCAGCAAGAAGGACTGGACCCAGTATTCGTGCGTGTTCGTCATCCCAGATCTTTACGACAAGACCTATGTCAGTCACGTTCTGGAAATGTTGATGCGGGAGTTTTCATTCGCACGGGTGTGTTTCATGCAGGAGAGTTTGGCAGCTACCTATGGTGCCGGTTTCACCTCGGCCTGTGTCGTCGATATTGGCGCACAGAAGACTTCGATCTGCTGTGTGGAAGAGGGAATGTGCGTTGAGAACTCGAGGGTGAACCTGAAGTTCGGTGGTCAAGATGTGACCGAAACATTCATCAAGATGATGCTGCACGATCATTTCCCCTATGCAGATATCAATCTCAGGCGCAGACATGACTTCCTCCTAGCCGAAGAGCTCAAGAAGAGCATCTGCACCATGAACGAAGCCAGCGTGTCTCCCCAAGTCTTTGACTTCCATCTTCGTGTAGCAGGTCAAGACACTCGCAAGTACACCTTCAAGGCTTTCGATGAAGTTATTCTGGCACCGCTGAGTGTCTTTGAGCCTTCTATCTTCGACAACTCCGAAAAAATCAAGGGCAGACGGACCTTGATCGAGCGATCAGTCGACATCTATGATGGACTGTCTAATGATCCCACTTCCACAGCGCAGTCGGAGATATTGACCGCTATTGCCCCTCCCCTTCCATCCCAGGCCAAGGCGAATGCCGAGTCTCTCGTGGCGACTGGTGGCCAAGCCACACCTAGCCGTTCCCAGCATCCCAATGCTCTAAGCAAAGTCCAGGATCTTGACGGCACTCCTCGCTCTTCTGTCACAGGCTCTCCAGTGCCTGAGAACACCGGGACTCCCCAAGCTGGCGGAACAACCGCGTCTGCTGCCGTGGCTGCTGCCACACAGGCCCCTCGCCCTCTCCCCGTGGAAGAGAGGGACGATATCATGCCTATCTTTGGCCTGGACAACGCCATCCTCACCTCTATTGCTCACGCAGCTCGCTCCGACGAGAAGAAGATGCGCGATTTTATCGGTGGTATCATGGTCGTCGGCGGTGGCAGTCTGACCTCCGGCCTCCACCTCTACCTGGAAGAACGACTGCAGTCACTTCGCCCCAACTACGCCAAAGAGATCATGATCGGGACACCTCCCCGAGACCTTGATCCCCAGGTCGTTGTGTGGAAGGGAGCTAGCATTTTCGGCAAGCTTAGCAGCACAAATGATAGTTGGATTGGCAGGGTGGAGTATGACCGGCTTGGCTCCCGGCTGCTGGCATACAAATGCATGTGGGCCTATTAAGCATCCGATGCTCTGGGATATTCTTTATCTTTATGACTAGCTTGCTCTGGGATATTCCTTCATCTTTATGACTACCTCGCTCTGAGATATCCCTTTATGACTACCTTGATCTGGGATGTTCCTTTACGACTATGAGAATGCGGCGTGGGGAGTTGCTTAACTTGCTTTTTTCGGTCGGTATGGGGGATATCTCAATATTCTTCCTAACCCAAGGACCTGGTTTTGAGAATGCGGCGTCGGAGTCGCTTAACTTGCTTTTTGCGGTCGATGTCGATATGAGAGGTAGCTAAATTAGCTTTAATATCCTTCCTAATCCAATGACCTGCTTTTCAACACGAGGGGATTGTCCATAGTTGCTGAGCGTTAGCGAAGCAAGCTGTAATAGGGAGTTGCGGGTTGTAGGTCCTGAATTTCATAGTGCTTCACGCCTGACTGTCGTGTCCCATACGTTGCTCCCTTCCCGTCTATCTTTCCATACTCTACCTCCACGCATCACTTCTATCTTTCCTTGCTCATAATGTCTACTAAAAGATGCTCTCAGTGCAATCACTTCCGTCCCCTGTGTGGGAAGGTACGAGAATAGAATACATTCGAGTAAAACCTTCTCCTCAGCGCATCTTAGGTTACTCGAACGTACCCTACCTTCTCCCACCTTCCCACACCCTGGACACAGTTTTGATCCGTCCGTGGGAACAAAGAAACGAAGACGTGCGAAGGCTGTCGACTTTTCTCAGCACAATCAAAAGCCCGCCTTCGCCAGTCCACATCAAGGCCTTCCTCGGCACGATCGCAAGCCCGCGTTCGCCAGTCCAGATCGAGGCCTTCCGCTGCGCCTCCGACATCAATCCCGGAACCTACGCCACTCGCAGAATCGACCGCAGTCTCCCATTCTATGCCCTCGCACAACGCAGCCGTTAGCAGTCAGGAGTGGGAGCTGATCCAATCTTTCTTATTCCCGGCTGCAACAGTACAAGATGGAGACCTGTTCCCGTTGCCAGGAGCGGTGGTTCGAGATGGGGCTTAAGGATACCGTCTGTCGGCGCCGCTGAACAAAAAGACAAGGACCAATCAGTATGGTTGTATGGTAAAGGGAATGAGATGCAACCGGACCAGGTACCCTCACACCTGCCCGAGCTTACGCAGATCGAGGAGATTCTGATCTCACGCGTCCACGTTATTGAGTTTCCTCAGCACAAGAAGTGCACAACATGACCTCGGTAGCGGTACTGCTGTCCACGTATCTGCGGGACCTCGATACAGTGGACGCGTAGATCAGAATCTCCTCGATCTGCTGCATAGCCATTACGATACTAGTCAGGCTCCAACAGGTTAATAGAACATTGATCCCAATGCCGATCTGCTGCGGAGAATGTCACAAAAAGGTGCGCAGGCCCACGCTGCTTGACGGGTCGGTCTGGTCGGCTTGGGGGTACCGCACTCGGCTTGGGATCAACGGCTTTGACGTAGACACCCCAATGGTCCGCAAAGGCCTGCTGTGCTGCTGGGGATAAATTGAGCCGATCCGCCAGATACGTAGACAGCAGTACCGTTACCGAGGTCATGTTGTTGTTGTTGTTGTTGTTGTTGCGATTTTTAACGTCCGGCGACCGCCGGGTCAGAACCCGGCTGCCTTAGGCCTCCCATGGGGCATGCAGACGTGCTAAGCTGAGACTTTCCTCAGAAAGCAACCCGTACTGTGAAGCGGTCTCCCACGTTCCTCGCCCCGACCTGTGGGCTTCTCGTGGAGTTGTGTCGGCGGGCTGGTTTCCATCCCTTTGAGAGTGTCTCGTGTCTCGGCGCAGGCGCGCTCTGTTTTTTTTCTTTCTTTTTTGGGGGGGGTGTAAAACGCTTGCCTGATTAACTACCTTGGGCAGGTCTTCGTGTAGAACTCCGTCACCCTTAGTAGGGTGGCGAAGTCTCCCGGTGATAGACCTCTAAGGTAGGTGAGGCCTGTTCTCTCCCCGACGGGGGGTGGGCGGCCTTTCTATCACCGGGAGACTTACACTCCATGAGGTACGAAGAACTACCTCTGCTTCCGAGTGAGATGGGTATCATTTGACTTCGACCGTCCAATTTATGAGCGAGGAAAGAAAATTTTGATGTGTACGGGGTAGAAGGTGAAAGAAGAAATCGAAAGAGAGATAGAAGCCCGGGATCTGATTTGTGTCAAGATCTACATCATGACACGGGTTGCTTCGCTTTGCTAACGCTCAGGCCAATAAGAATTAGGAAACGTTTCGATATTGGTCCATTAGTAGATGCACGCATATTGGAATATAAAGGCCACGGCCCCGGTTGCCAACCATCGCCCACGTGACGTATATACCAACATCCACGCGAAGGCTTGCTCGATTACCACGCACTTCATCGATAGGCGGTGAGTTTGGGCAAAATGCTTGGCGGCTTGCTCGAATATGGCATCCAGCTTGTATGGAAGCTTTTGCAAGCGATCTCATGCCAACTGTCGCGCGCTTGGGATCCACCTGAATATTACGATCCCCAAACCAGGGACATCACTCTTCTTAGCCGCATTCCGACTTTGCTGCAAGCTTTTGGGCGTCACCTGGGTAGGGTTGCGATCATTTCCCTTCCATTCCTAATTGAGCTCCCATACTGACTGCATACTCTAGAATTGCGCCACCGTCCCTGTCTGTTCTCCTACGTCCTCTCCACATATCCTTCCATCCGTTTGAACTCGAGCGACAGTGTTCTATATCGTTTCAGTGAGCTTTGATCCCATACCGCCCAGAGGCGGGCCGAGATGCTGATGCGCATACTATAGTTTAGTCTTCTAAGAGTCGCAAACACAAATCACAGCGACGAAAGATGTCTTCAAAATCCAAGGATACGGCTGGTGGCTTTCACCAAGACTACATCGCGTCTCTCCGCTATCGCAATGACCTCCCTCCCCCGGACATGCCCCCCAAATTCCTCGACATCCCACACGAGGGCTTGAGCCGCTTTCTCACTCCCGGATTTGCATCAAACTTGGCTCGTCGAGAAGAGCCCAACATTGATGTCGACGCTGAAGGTGGAATGCCAATTGACCTTGTCGGTATTCCGGGATTACATTTGGGCGACGAGAGTGGTACGTCTATGCTGATTTCGCTTCACATGCATGCCCGCGACTAACGAGAAGGCTAGCTATCATGGCTCCTGAAAACCCGCAGCCCTTGGACCCCGCTGATCTTCCCCTTCTCTTGACTATCGACCAACTCCGCAACCCTGCCCCCAGGAACACCAATGTCAGCTTCCTCCGTCGTACACAGCACATTGGTGTCGACCGCAGTGCTGGAGATGGATCCCGCGCCGCACCCATCAAAACACAAACACGCACCCCGAAGAAAGGAAAGCCCCACGTGGATGACCCGAAGCATGTTAAGAAGTTCATCCAAAAAGGATTCGATATCGCCTACCCGCAAAGCAAGCACGCTGGAGAAGACACAGATAGTCACATTCGAGGTCTTCCCGCGACAAAGGCAGAACTTGACGCCTGGGCCAATCCTGTTCACCCTGAAAACCCGAAGTTGAAGCCAGTCGGTTTCTTCCCTATCATGCCCGATCTCGAAGGCTTCCCAGACCCAGGTGGTTATCTTCAATTCAAGTTCGATAAGGCGCCTTTGCCGGCCGTTGGGGGCAAGCGAGACAAGCGAATGGATGTCGGTATTCTGACACCAGTCGCGCCTGAACAGCGCGTTTGTCTGGAGCATTCGGCCAAAGTCGATCTTCACAATAAAAACCCTGCTCTCTACCCTCACCCGGGCCCGGTTCCTTATGATTACCAACTGTTCCTACCGGAGAAGCACCAGTCCGTCAAGAACATTGATACAAGCATGAACCTGGCGAGCGCAAACCGCGACAGCGAAGACTTGTACGCCAACGAGGGCCCCGATGGCAACAAATTCCACCGCTACGATCGAATCCGCACTTACGCTACCAGTGCTCAGGTATTCAACACTGAGCAAAAAGACATCGCATTGACACTTTTCGAACCCAAGGGCGACGACACCAGGCAGTTGGCGGCTTACTACTATCCTATCTCAGGCAAGGCCCGTCTCAAGCCAGAGCGCGCCCGCACCATTGCTCAGGCTGGCCTCGCTCCTACTGCGACCCAACAGGAAGAGTCTGAGGAAAGGATTGATCAGATGCAGATTGTGATGCGTGATCCCAACGAGGCCGAAGTCTACAAGCGTGCTTTGACACGTCTACGCGTTGATCCCAAGTTTGCAAGCAATATGCCCCCTGAGCCTGTCCTTCAGGAAGAGGAGCAAGTGGAGAACGAGGAGACGGATAAGGTGGCCGATGAGGATACTCGCATGAGCGATGACGAGTAGGCATTCACCCGCTTGGGTGCCCGTGCTGAAAATCAAGCGGTTGCGCTCCTGTAAGTCGATTCACCTTGGTGTCAAGACCATAACTGATCTTTGTTGGTAGTGGCGAGAGCGGATCTGGGGAAACGACCCTCCGTTCACATTTGCTGTCCTCTTTGTCATTTTCATCCACCCCGCTTTCCTCTAAAATCTCCTATGCCGCCTTTATTTTCGACACCTTGACAACGACCCAATCCGTTGCCACACCCACCGCCTCGAAGGCCGGCCTCTTCCTTGAGCTCCAATACGATGGATCATCCTCCGTCAACCACATCCTAATCGGCGGCAAGATCATTGACTATCGACTCGAGCGAAGCCGCAAGAAAAAATACCAATATGTAATCCAAATGACTCCACTGAATATGATAACAACTCCATCCAACTATGCTGTATTATGGATTTTTCTTTCTTGAACATTAGAATGTCGAAGTTTTACTCAAGTGGAATCTCATGGGTTGGCGTCTGAGCAATGGAAAATGGCGTTACGCACAGATGATTCAAGCAGACTTCATCCTTCATCGCATTATTGCTTTCATTGCGGATTTCATAAAATGAGGTTAAATTGAGATCCCATTAGATCTGGAGAACTCCCAGTGTGCCGACGATGACGGAGTTGATTGGCGCCTAGGTAACGCTAGGTTGGGGCTGGTGGGCCTATGTGGCTCAGCCCGTGCCCGGGGCCGGGGCTGCCCATTGGGCCACATGGGAACGGGCTGGACTGTGAGTGGTCCATCAATCAACTGGTGAACTTTATTTTACTTTGTATGGACTCCGTCCGCTAACGGGAATCGGGATGATCTATTCTTCCAATCCGGAACGGCGAATTGTACCAGTTACTTCCTTGGTGCACGGTGGTGTGCATGTAGACCATGTCCATTCTACCCTCTTCCCTTGCCCCGTCTTCTTGTCTGTCCCCCATGTGTCGCCATGATAGGACCTGGCTGACGCTGCCTGTCTCCGGTGGAGCTTGGAGGGGCACATGTAGTCGATGTAGGGCTGATTGTAGTTGGTATTTGAGTCTGCCGGTTGCTACTCTTGCTCCTTGCTTCTTGCATCGCTCTTTGCATACTGCTGACAATGGATTGGACGCACATCTATATCGCCGGGGCCGCCATGCTGGTGTTTGCCCTAGTCGGTTTGGTTCTTTTGGTCTCATCTCAGCATATCAAAATCGCCAATATCAGCGCTGACCCATATTTGAGGTTCATATGGGCGAGCTTCATCAAGCCGCACGATAAGAAGGCTGGGGGACAACAGGATGCATTGGAGAGTTTCTATAGGACACAGGTATGATTGAACCTTGAGTTGGCGGAATTGGTATTCAGACTGACAGTTTTAGGCCGCCATTTATGATGCAACTCGTCGTCGCCTTCTCTGTGGTCGTGAGGATATGCTTGGCCTTGTGGCCGCACAGTTGAAATATAAGGTTGACAACAAAGAGGTCAAGGTTGGCAAGGCTGTCTGGGTTGATGTGAGTACCCATCAGCTTTGATGTCGAGTCGGTGCTGATTTGATTCAGGTCGGAGGTGGAACTGGGTAAGGACAATCTCCTTCTGGTCATACAGGCCAAACATCTGACTTGGAACAGTTACAACATTGAAGCTATGGGGGCATTCCTTCCTGTGAACAAGTTCTTTGGACACATCTACTTGGTTGACCTCTCTCCATCTCTGTGCGAGGTGGCGCGCAAGCGCTTTGAGCGCCTCGGGTGGAAGAATGTCACTGTTCTCTGCCAGGATGCTAGATCCTTCCGTCTGCCAGAAAAGGAGTTTGATCCGCGGTCTACGATTCCAGCAGATGATCGCTCAGATTTGATTACTATGAGCTACAGCCTATCAATGATCCCTGGTAAGCTTGATCACACATGGAAGTTTGGGTTAAAGCACCAACACTTACCGTTTTAGACTACTACAGCGTCGTGGACTCATTGACCTCCCGTTTAAAGCCAACTGGAATGTTGGGAGTCTGTGATTTTTATGGTAAGCAGCCGCTTGTGCATTTGGTACGGATGACCACTTACTCGAAATCCAGTCCAAAACATCGTGGATGTGTCCTGTCGCAACTACACAGGAGGTGCCTTCAACCGCCATGTCAATTGGCTTGGGCGTATGTTCTGGAGAGCCTGGTTTGACTTTGACCGGGTCAGTCTCGAGGCTGCCCGTCGAGACTACCTGGAGTATAAGTTTGGCACTGTCATTTCGGCTAGCGAGCGGAACTATCTCCTTGGTGGTATTCCATATTACATCTTCGTCGGTCGCCCAAAGGAGATCGCATCTACGCCGTCAAGTCAATCGATCGAGAGACTGAATGCTTCTTTTACCGAGTCACCTTACCTACACCCCGCCAATCACCAACAGGGCATGCATCAAGCAGTGGTCAAAAGTTCAAAGGAAATCCGCTCTAAAGCATACGAGACCGCTGTGATCAACCTGAGTGCAAACCTGCCACTCCCATCGGCCTTCTATCAGAACCACCACTACCGAATCCATTACAACGATATGCTACCCAAGCATACTCAATTCCAAAATGAGTACATCTACGCATTTACATGGGAGGATCCGCGGGTGGACCACCGACTCCTCAACATTGGCAAAGACGATGTGATTCTGGCCATCACCAGCGCTGGTGACAACATCCTTGATTATCTACAGAAGAACCCCCGCCGAGTGCACGCAGTTGACTTGAACCCCAACCAGAACCATCTTCTCGAACTGAAGGTTGCTTGCTACTCAGCACTAGGTCACCGAGATATGTGGAAGATCTTCGGCGACGGCAAACACGCGCAATTCCGCGAATTGCTAATCTCGAAACTCAGTCCTCACCTGTCCAGCCAGGCTTTCCAGTACTGGCTCGAACATGCTCAAGTCTTTAGTTCGAGCTCGGGTCACGGTCTATACGAAACAGGTGGTTCTCGCCACGCAATTCGCATGGTGCGCTGGCTCTTCAATATCTTCGGACTACAAGGTGAAGTCCAGAAGTTGTGTGAGGCGCAGAGTCTCGCAGAGCAGCGTGAGATTTGGCCTCGTATTCGACGTGTGCTCATGAGTCGACCGCTCCACTGGGCTATTGTGAGCACCGAGTGGTTCGCTTGGAAGGCCGCCGGCGTGCCACGGAACCAACGTAACATGATTGTCGAAGACTTCTTCCGGCGTAACGGCTTGACGGAGGATATGAAAAAGGGCAAAGATGTGAGCGGCCAGTCGATCTGGGAATACGTCGTCAATACGCTTGATCCTGTTATCAACGATACCCTGATCAGCAACGACAACTACTTCTACTTCCTTTGTGTACAGGGAAAATTCTCCCGCAGGTTTGTTATATCGCATCTCTCACAGGTATCCATTGCTAAAGGCAGATTTAGATGTCATCCCACCTATCTATCTCCCCAAGCACACGTCAAGCTATCGACACCTGGCGCATTTGACGGTCTTCGCATCCACACCGATGAGATCAACGAGGTGATCAACCGTATAACCCCAGGCACTCTGACTATCGCCGTGGTAAGTATCAGACCCAGAAATCATAAATGGTCGAGTTCCTCACACTGATATATCAACCAGGTCATGGACTCGATGGACTGGTTCGATCCCGCGGAGGACTCAGCCCCCGCCCAAGCCCGGACATTCAACCACGCCTTGAAAATGGGAGGTCGTATCCTCCTTCGCTCCGCCAGTATCGACCCTTGGTACATCAAGCACTTCGAGGAGAACGGTTTCTCTGCTCGGCGTGTTGGAGCCCGTTTCCCTGGCACATGTATTGATCGGTGAGTTTTCTCGTGTTCTCGTCTGACTGTCAGGGCGGAGCTTATACATCTAGGGTCAATATGTACGCATCCACCTGGATCTGTACCAAGACGAAAGATCTGTCGCGCCCCGATATAGACCGGAAAATCTCGTCATTTTCGTTGACCGAGAGCGCGATCCCTGTTGGTAAGATGTCGGGCAGCGTGGAGAATCTTGTGACCTGAACCTGCCTTGTTTCGCTTCAAATTGTACCCTTCGTGTCTTGACCTGTGTTTATGATACCTATGAACTGGAGTTAGATGGTGTATTGCTAAGTTTTTGCGTTTATTTGGTCTTCGTTTGGCGTAAAGGGCCATTCCATGATAATCCTAGAAAGAGATACATGATCTGCATGTTCAATAAGCTTGAAGACAGCCTTTTCTGACTCGTGAACCCCATGGAGCAATCTGATATTGTGAGTGAATGGAACAGAACAGAAGGTACTCAATCGAGTATCGCAAGTCAATCTCATCTAACCGTCACAATGAGGGAGAGTTTGGTAGACGATGAAGTATGGCGTGTTGTGGTTGTATCGCTGATGTGGATGCAAAGAGTGGTGACGCAGGGTAGGTTGGCTATAATTAACCTACGTGCGAATGTATACTACTTACCATTCAATCAAATGGTTATCGGGCAAGAAACTCCGTGTATAAAGACCTTGAACCTCATTCGAACGTGATATAATGCAAGTCAGTTTCATTCATTGACCCCAGGTCTAATCATATTTCACAGGTGAAGAAGACTGGAACACGCCAAAGTAGCGGTCCTCTAAGTAAACAGTGATTAAAAGAAGAGTTGAAAATTCATAAAAGGACCAGGAAGTCCGGCGCTTACACCTCCTATCGTGTCATGTCTGCCCGTGGCTCACCAAGCTAAAGCGCACATCCACATACAAGAAATGAGCATGCGGGTAATCGTCGATATAGAGTCAGAGACAGAAAGGAAACTAAGAATACTCCAAGCTCTCATGAACGGCCGTACCGCGCCTTTCCGAATGAGAAAGGCACGTAGCGGTACTTAATCATGTGCTGGATTTGTCGTCGCACTGCAAAAGATGTTAGAGGGATTCACCAATTCAGAGCAGATGTTGCATTTAGCTCGGACCAACGCGGGAAGGACTTACTCGTCAAAACAAAAAGGATGATCCAGTAAACAACCAGCACGGGCCAGAAGACCGGGATATCGAAAACGGCGAGCCAGGAGCAGACGAAACCAATGGCGATGGCACGGGTGGCCGAGTGCCAGAACTTGAACTCTGGCAGACGGCGGATGAAAGGCCGGAACTCCTCGTCCTTCTTGGTAGGGAGGCTAGGGGAGCCGGCGTCACCGTCCTCAAGGCCCTCGTCCTGGGTGAGAGAGGGGTCGAATTTAGGAGTCAGGAAAGCGAGGAAGAGGTTCAGGAGGTAGATTCCGAGTGTATAGGCGACTGTGATAGAAGATGCCAAGGTTAGCGGGGTTGTCCTGCTGACGTTTCCAGCGCTGCTGCTGCTGTTTTTGTTTCTTGGAATTGAGGCGCATTGTGTCCACGCTCCGACTTCCAATCCACAGGGTTATGTCGAGTCATACCGATATACCAGCCCTGCGCAAAGATGATGCGCAGGAAGAAGAGGAAAAGAAGAGCGCCGGAGCCTACCCAGCGGTAGGTTGTGTACGGGGTCGAGGCATCGAGTAAGGCTTGGTAGCGCTGTGAAGAATGGTTAGCATATTGGGTTCGCTCTTCATTCTATTTCAACAGAGGAACTGAAGACATTGCACAATGCTTCGCCTCACAGGATCAACACTTACCCGTGTCAATTTCGAGGTCTGCGCGGAGACGGCCATGAACGGCGACTGATCAGGCTCAGGGACATCCATAATGAAGATATGAAGAAGAATGGACGAAACCCGGGATCTAGATCACCGATAGAAAGAAAGGAAAATGCTAATGCACGGTGATTAAGATTAGCTGCTGAAACCAGACATTCCAGGAACTGCCCCGGTGCTTCAGGACAGAAAAGTGTCCACTGTCCACGGGCCAATCAGATGGAAGATGAGTCACCAGCCACACAGGAACATGTGATCTGGGACGCTATTTGTGGCAGGTACCCTGACATAATCCACACTAACCAGTTCCGCTCTAGTCACTTCACGTGAACCTCGGGACGGTTAACTTCGGCGTTCACACGGTCGCGGGGAAACGGGCCATCTACGGAGTATGATGTTATCGGGGAACTACTCGTCTGTTTTCACATTCCTCCCTTTCTCCTTGTAGGACAGTCTCAATTCTCGAACAAAAGTTATTGTCTTTCTTCTCTTCACATATCACAATGTTTGCTCGTCAATGCACTCGTCTGGTTACTTCTCGGACATCGGTCCCTTTGACCTCCTACCTCGCCCGAGTCCGGGGTTATTCTTCGGCTGCCGGCAGCTATGAGCACATCCTCACTTCGACCCCCAAGCCCGGTGTGGGATTGAGTATGTACAAACCAGCAAGTTTCAGACATGGACAGCTCTAATTGCCTTTAAAGTTACCCTGAATCGTCCCAAGGCCCTCAATGCGCTATGCTCTCCGTTGTTCGTCGAGCTCAATGAAGCCTTGAGCAAATACGACAATGACAAGAGCATCGGCGCAATCATCATTACCGGAAGCGAGAAAGCCTTTGCCGGTACGTCTATACCTTAGTTCCACCGCTTATACGTCTCATCAGGCCCAATCATGACCTACATGGGCACATATACTGACCAACCAATCCTACCACAGCTGGCGCCGATATCAAAGAAATGGCTCCCCTCAGCTTCTCAGCTGCCTACAGCGACAACTTCATCGCCCCCTGGTCCCACCTCGCCAACACCATCCGCACTCCCGTCATCGCCGCCGTCTCCGGCTACGCCCTCGGCGGCGGCTGCGAACTAGCCATGATGTGCGACATCCTGTACTGCACCGAGACCGCCACCTTCGGCCAGCCGGAGATCAAGCTGGGCACAATCCCCGGTGCAGGCGGCTCTCAGCGTCTGACCCGCGCCGTTGGTAAGAGCAAGGCGATGGAACTTATTCTTACTGGCAAGAACTTCAGCGGAAAGGAGGCTGCCGAGTGGGGCGTTGCGGCTAAGGCTGTTGCGGGCGGTCATGAGGAGTTGCTGGAGCAGGCCTTCAAGACTGCTGAGACGATTGCTAGCTATAGCCGGGTGGCTGTTGTTGCTGGTAAGGAGGTTGTGAATAAGAGTCAGGAGTTGTCGCTTAAGGAGGGCGTTGAATATGAGAGACGGTTGTTCCATGCGCTTTTCGGTAGCAAGGATCAGAAGATTGGTGAGTGCTCCTGGTGAGTTGTGTTGGGTGGAGTTTGCTAATGATCTCTTTTCTTAGGTATGACTGCATTTGCGGAGAAGAAGAAGGCTGAGTGGTCGCATGAGTAAATGCCGACTCGCCGGATTCGTTTAGAATCAAGCATCTGGCTTTACTCATAGCCTGTGTGTAATGCATAACGCTGCAGCTGTGGGATAATAATATTTATTTACATGACACAGCAGTTTCATCTGACTCATTTTCCCCTTTGGTCGTTTGGAATGATTATCTCGGCTTTTCGTCACGTCTTTATGAGATCCGTACGAACCTCAGTCTGATTCCAGCCCATACCATTTGTACGATATCACGGCCGTGGTCCACGTGGGATGCGATACCTAACAACATGAGCACGGGATAGTCAGGCCGATCTAGTCAAGGATCTCCCCGAGATCCCGTGCGTCAGACGTTCGTTATAGGTACCATGTCCAGCCATATTTAGATGCTAATGATCACAGTTCTAACAGACATTGTGTAGATTATTAAGGCTAAATTAATGGTGGATGATGGCAGATGTCTAAAGCGCTATGTACATGCCAGAGTTTACATCCAAATTGAAAGCCAGCGCGAAATCAGTCGTAAACGTATTACACATTGCATCATACATAGTGCTCATGCTTCTCCAGCTGACTCACATCAGTAACAGCATTCTTCTCCGCCCTGTAATCCTCCATGACACGCCCCTCGATGGTCTCATCGAACACATCCACCTGGGTGGTCGCAAACTTGCGGGCACTGACACCACGCTCGAAGAGTAGATCAAGCTCGGCGAAGCTGCGGCCACGAGGTTCAGGAACGCGGAAGTAGGCGTAGATGATACACAGGAAGCAGATGCCGCCCCAGAAGAAACCGGCGAAGTTGCCCCAGTCCCAAGCACCCGGGTTCAACATGTAAGGGGTCAAGACGCCGCAGATGATGGCAACGATGTTGTACAGGTTGCGGCCGAGGACAACCGTTTTGATCTGCAGGCGGCGAGTGGACAGTTCGGCGACGAGGGAGTAGCTGACTGTGCCCACGGTGAGCTGGTAGAAGAGAGCCCAGACCAACATCATGGCTCCCGTGGCTAGGGAGCCTGCGTTCCTGTTCTCTTCGGGAACGAGCCCTAGGAAACCCATGACCATGAGCATGACGCATAGTCCGCATAGCCCACACAGAACCAATGTGCGTCGGCCGATTCCAAGTGTCATGAGGAACCATGCACCGAACACGCCAACCATGTTGATACCGTACTGACCCATGGCGAAGGCATAGGAGTTACTGGAGCTCAACCCAGCCTGTGTCAAGAAATAGGTCGAGTAGTTGGAGAAGGTATTGCCGCTGAGGTTTTGAATCGCCCAAACCATACAGACAATTTCCGTGCGGCGAAGATCGGTGCCCCGGAAGCAGTCCAAATAGCTAGCACCCTTGGTGATCTTTTCCTCGAGAGCGGTTGTGTGAACCATCATAGCGACAGTCTCATCGGCATCAAATTTGTCCGATTGAGACTTTCTAGTCAACCGCAAAAGCACCCGCTTTGCATCTTCGGCACGACCTTTACGAACCAACCACCACGGAGATTCGGGCGCAAGCCAAATTCCAATGAAGAGTGGCACGGGCCACATCCATTGCAGTCCATATGGAATCCGATAAGCCCATTCGTCAGGCCGGTCTAACATACCCATAATCACACCGATGCCAATAAGCTGGCCAAGGCCCCAGCAGAAATTGACATAAGTGGTCAGGTACCCGCGCAGCGCCACAGGGCACACCTCCGAGGCGTAGGTAATGGTCAAAGTCTGAAATACACCCCAAGGAACGCCACTGAGAATCTCCGCTGCGAGCAGCGCTTGCACATTCTTGGCTGTGAAAAAGATGGACGTCCATGCGGTAACTAGTATGAGGCAGGCCATGATCGTGTACCTGTAACCGAAGCGTTCCGACGCCCAACCGTTGATGAAAAGACCGATGATTTCGCCACAGTACGCACCGTTGCTCAGACCTGCTTGCCACTATTGAACGAAGAACTGTCAGTTTTTATTTTCCATCGCCAAGAGGTTGGCAATCGCAATCGCCCGGGATGGGGTTTATTGGACTAACCGCTGCGGATACTTGGTATTCGCCATCGGTCCATTCTCCATATTTGCGATTGAATTGTGGGAAGGCGTAGAAGTTGTTGACCAAACTGATATCGTAGCCCTCCATGACGATACACGTGGAGATGAGCACGCTCCACATAACAGCCTTCGGATACAGCCGGATGCCCTGCATCAAGGTCATAGACTGCTCCTTCTCCGTGGCGGCTTTCGCATTCAAAATGACTTTCGCGGTGGCTGAATCTTGGCCCGGGCCTGCGGTCGAAGACTCATCTGCGGGAGTGCCGCCCACCGGCGTGATGGTGTCTGATTCCTCGGGTTTAGCCATGTTCGATAGGCGGAGTCGAAGACGCCGGCAACGCTTAGAGGGGGGTTCTCAATTGATGATTGAGAATACTAAGGCCAAGGCGAGTCGGGCGTTTGAGGTTATGGATTTAAGAGTTGGCGGACCGGGGTCTCAGGGGGGAAAAATCAGAGTATCCACAATGCGAACATCGCAAAAACTCCGAGAATTGAAGGGTGGCGGATGACTCCTCACTCCCTTGACTACCGAGGGTAAATGAATGTAAAAGGAGGGGAAAGGACTAGCCAGAATTGGGATAAGAGCGAACTCGTTGATCAAGGCGGGGAACGGGGGAATTGGCTAGAATTGGCTTCGAGCGGAATCGAGCCTCAGGTCTCGAAGCAAATTTTCGGATCCGATAGCTTGGCGATTCCGCATCGGGCAATTGATCGGGTGTGGTCCGTGTTTTGAATTATCTACTGTCACGTGGACAGTCTGTGGTACACAGTACACAGACTACACACACAGTATTGTGATTTACTCTACAGCCTTTTGATCTTTTCATTGTCTTACTACAGTGCTAATAAGGCCTCTCTTGAATATTTTATGCAGGGATACCCCAGGAACCCCGATATATGCGCGATCTACTCCATACTCCAGATTCCCGATTCGCTGTCTCCCCACGTGGGGGGGAAACCTTTTTTATTCTCCGGATCCCCTGGCATGTGACGGGAATTTTAACCTTCCCTCACCTGACAATTATTCCAATATGATGATACGAAGCCCCCCAAAAATATTGCGTCGACCATTCTTACCACCTTACTATATTAGGATAGGTTTATAACTATGCCTTGGTATTAAATACATTTGTTCTTAAACCCTATATTTTCTATCACGACCTTCTTGATACTCATTACCACCACCACACGCGATTATTTGCTGGATATGCCAAGGTATACGCTCTATCCAAGCCTGAATCTGCCGCTGAGGAAGCTCCTCCCACGCTGATTTCCACGCAAGATAGGCTTGCGCTTTATTCTTTGGTGCACCCTTGCGTGTTGTATGTCGTTTCATCCAAAACCAAGTAGGCTCGATGGCGTTTAAATCTGGCGAATTCGGGCACCACAGTAATCGCTGCACTTGATAAAGATTGTAAATGCGCTTCTGGAACCAATGTGAATGCGCTGGTGCGTTATCCTCTTGGACAATCGTATCCGGACGATCAATAGCACATTCTTTCGCGAATGGTAATAATTTTGGTACTAAAATATGCTTTTGATATCGCCACCAATCGATTCCACCTCGTGAAGTTCGAGATAGCTTGCCGGTTTGTTGATTAAATCGCCATTGAGGTTGACGATCCGGAGTCTGACGAAGATTCAAGCGCCGCATTCCATTCGTAAGCTCCCATTCCTGACGAAGTTCAGGCTCTAAGATCGTATTCAATTGTTCGATAGCTTTCTCAGCTTCCCGTTTTTCAGCAGCCGTTTCAGGCACCCAACAGTGGCAGGGTTCTTTTTTATCATAGGTAAAGCAGCCCCAAAACATGAACTCCGAAGCACCTTTCCAGCGCTCTCGGATACAAGATCGAGAGTAAGCCTCGCGAGGAGTTCGCCAAAGTCGGTATCCGCCCCGTCGGTGAAGCAAAATGACCGAAGTTTCGTCTGACCAAATTATATTTTTGCAGTCTTCGATTGTCCAGTGTTGGCGTTCCAAAGCCCATTCAAGTCGAGCTTTCTTCATCGCTGGTGTCAACCCAGGCTTCCGTGGTCTTCCGAAACCCATTCTTTTTGAGGATTCGACGAACGGTTTCTGCAGATATATTGACCCCAAGCTTGCTAAGATCACCAGCAAGGTCAGCACAAGATTTCTCCCGTTCATAACGATCAGATCGGACCTTCGAAATAACGATCTCTTGGGTCGCAGTATCTTGCTTTGTAGGTCTTCCGGGACGAGGTGTATCTTGCACATAACGATCATGAATGATAGGGTCTTCGCGCGGGTTGAAACCCCGTTCGATAGCACGCGCATATATCCGGTTCACAGAGCTGACAGTTAAATTGGCAATTTCACTACTCGATTTAGTAGTAAAGGCCCGAAGTGCCACAACTTGCGTGCGAGTCGCCGTCTCGGTATGCATCGTGGTGGGTTGGCAGGTTGGCAGGTTGGCAGATTGGCAGATTGGTAGGGGGCTTAAGGGGGTAGTGAGAAAGAAGCCAGAAGGATGGAGATCAGGGGTGTTGTGTATGACTTTACTGTAATCGCTAGCTTTCGATATCAGATTAATACCGCTAGTAAGGTGGGTCTACGCAATATTTTTCGGGGGCTCCTCCGTACATCACTAACCAACCCCATACCCCGTAAATTGATGAGGATACGGCATTCGCACATGCTATTCTCTTCTCTATGAGTACGTCCATGAGTGGATCTGGGAAAGAGAGCACAAATTTCATAGTCAAAACCTTGCTACACAATAGGGAAAGGAAGGAAGTCCAACCGAAGAATGGATGCAGAAGCCCTGACTGAATTTGTATCTGGTCAAGACTTCGAGAGATGCCAATACTAGGTATGCAATAATTCGTATCATATTCAGTTTGTTGACATACCTGGATACAAGAATATACAAGTGCATCCGCTATTAATATGCGTATCCGTAAAGAAGCTAAAGCAGATCTACAGACGCGCTGGCGGGGCACCTTTGACATGAGCCTCAGTAGCAGACTGAATGCGAGCCCCAAGATCGGGATTGACACGACGGAACATCTTGTAGGTAGCGTTACGAACACGCTCGTGCGCGCCGCAGAGATGACCAGAGATGTTGCCAACAAAGTTCTCCTGCTGTCCGGGGGTACGGCCCAGGACCTGCCATAGGCCGTTGGCCTGGACGTAGTCCTCAGAGGTAACCGGATACTGCTCGGCAATCACAGCACCGGACCACTTTTCATGTTCCTGGCTAGCCTTGACGGGTCTGTGGGCGACGGGGCGGAAGGTGGAGGGGTAGTTGGGGTTGGCGCCGTAGTTGCCATTCACGTTCATGTAGCCATCGCGGTGGGTCGGGTTGAAGGCCTTGAGGGGGCAGTTAACGGGAATTTGCTCGTAGTTACCGCCCAGACGGTGACGGTGGGTATCGGGGTAGGAGAAGAGACGGGACTGGAGGACGGGATCGGCGGAGGGTTCAACGCCGGGAACCATGTGGGAGGGAGAGAAGGCGGCCTGTTCAATTTCCGCGAAGTAGTTCTGCGGGTTCTTGTTCAGGGTGAAGCGGCCGAAGCGACGCAGAGGCACATCTTTCTGGGGCCAGACTTTGGTCAGGTCGAAAACATTCCACCGGAACTTCTCGGCCTGCTCGGGGCTCAGAACTTGCACGTAACAAGTCCAGGACGGGTTTTCGCCGCGCTTGATGGCCTCGAATAGATCCTGGGTGTGCCAGTCGGGGTTCTCGGCGGACAGCTTGGCCGCCTCGTCGTTAGTGAAGGTCTTATTGCCCTGGTCGGTTTTGCAGTGGATCTGAACATAGTTGAAAGTGCCATCCGGCTTGATCCACTTGTAGGTGTGACCGGAGTAGCCATTCATATGGCGGTAGGAGTATGGGGTCCCGCGGTCACTGAACAAATGCATCACCTGGTGCACCGCTTCGTGGTGGGTGGAGAGATAATCCCAGAACATAGTAGCATCCTTGAGGTTGGTCTGCGGGTTGCGCTTCTGTGTGTGGATGAAGATGGGGAATTTGGCAGGATCACGTAGGAAGAAAACCGGGGTGTTGTTGAAGACCCAGTCCCAGTTGCCCTCTTCGGTATAAAACTTCATGGCAAATCCACGAGGATCACGGGCACTGTCGGGAGATCCCTTCTCACCGCCGACGGTCGAGAAGCGAGTCAGCATCTTGGTCTTCTTGCCGACGCCCTTGAGCATATCGATAATAGTCTAACTTGCTGCGTGAGTATGGTGTACTCCGCACGTTTATCCAAGCTTGCAACGTACGATATCGCTGATGTCGTCGGTGACCTCAAACTCGCCATAGGCACCTGCACCCTTTGCGTGGACCACGCGCTCCGGAATGCGCTCACGGTCGAAATGTGCCAGCAAGTCGATTAAGTGGAAATCTTGCAGCAGGAGAGGGCCATTGGGCCCAATCCGTTGAGCAGCCTGGGGGTCCATGACCTATATGCATGCGATTAGATCATGCAATTCAGGTAGAAGGCGGGGAAAGGGCGTACAGGACAGCCATTGGAGGCCGTGTAGACCGGAGTCTCGTTATAGCGGTATGTTTCTGTGTAAGAGAGGATGTTCAGTTGTGGCTCTGGGCTAGTTCGGCGGTATAAACCTACTAGGCTCATTATCTTGGCCCATGATGGCGATTTGTCTGAAGATGAGGTATGAATAAGGAGTTGGGAAACTCTCCGGAAGGGCAGGCTTTATATCAAGTGACCATGCGATGAAAAACCGACGTGTGGGGAGCCATGGGAAAATCCACCCAATTCCATGGACCCACCGGTAGTCTGATAGGGAACTCTCTTCCACTACGCCTACATGTACGTATTCGATCATTTATCTTTGTCGCTTCGACATAGACGCGTGCATTTCTACACTGCATTTGCAACTGCAACTGCAATACATGTAACTGACCGTAGAGGTGCAAACATGTACACAGTACACCCCGATCATACTGTGTAGAAGCTGCCTAATCGTAAACGGGCCCGACCCGATGTCAGTTTGTAACTTTGTATTCGATTTTGGGTCCACTTCCCGGGATTCGGATTGGACAGTCATCGAACCAAGTGCATAAACATGAAAGCCGTGAAACGGTAGCTTCGGTAAAGTGACGAAGCGGGAAAATCGGAAAACCTTCTGTGGGGAACCCCCGGCTTACTTGGCAGTCTAAGCTCATTTGGGGACGTGTCTAACTGGATGTAGCTTACCGCGTCGGAGGTTGCCGTCTCCCGTTCGGCACCCTCCTAGGTACTCTCTCGGACCTCTTTACGGAGGCCTCGGTGCTATGTACGCAGTACACTGGGACACTGGGAGTAATACTGTAACACTGTGTAAGGAGTCAGACTGTCAGAGAAGAACAAACTGCAGGCGACGCACAGGCCGTTGGTGCTGCTCAACCGATGCCACCGCACGGTCCATAGATAGTCTGAGTTGCTCCACTTGAAACAGACATCTGTACCCATTCTCAAGCTTGGAAGGTTGAGTTTGAAAGAGTCGATTTGTAAATAGATTGAGGCCAGACCGAGGGTTGGCGTAGATATGCATTTTGGGAAGATCAGGTCATTCCTGAATCATCTTGCTTTCTTCTACATACACCACAACGCAGTGACAGTGTGGTATTCAGAGCTATCCTATCTGGCGGTCTTTGTATGTATCCTAAAGATGCTCGTCCAATCTTTCGCGTCCATGTTGGCGATACTTGGCGGGGAATGGTCGATGAGCGAACTTTAACAGTGAATATGACCAAGAGGAATCAGTCTGGCGAGGGGTTGATGTGGACTTGTTGATGCGGACTTTTGAATAGAAGGTATCGCGGCGTCCAACGTCATCTCAGAAAGTTACAAAAACCTTTTGTAACTTGAGGTCACAGTGACACGGACTCACTGACACCTCCAAAGTTTCGACAACACCCTTCAGCGCATGTTGAGTCTCTTGGATTTGTCTAATCTGTCCCAGTTGAGTATCTAATAGATTCATTGAACGATCTAGGTTTAGAGATGAGATGGGGGATAGCAACCAAAAGCTTCAAAGGTCAATCCATCAAAGGCGTTCTTCGCAAAATGAGTTGGCTGGCCGCCCGAATGGGGCTTGTTTTGGTCAGAAGTGACTTGAAGACTTCCGCCAAAAGGGGCACCAGACAGGGTAGGCTAACATGGAGTCGTGAATACATAACAGAAGTGCCAAATGCTCGCTCACATGCGCCAATCGTGTATCAAGAAAAAAGAACCGAAAGCAAAGCTGGAGAGTTGAAAAATCATCAAAGTCGGAGGGTATAACAAGCGCCTGTGACTTGTCAAAAGTCAGGATATAGCAGAAGGAAATGGACACTATGAGTAAGCCCTATGCATACATGGAGAGAAGGAGGGGTTAACTGGTAGGGATGGGTGCCGATGTGATTGCAGGCGTGGTGGTTGACTCATCCCAACACCCCCAGACTTTTCCGGGGCTATGACAAGTCGCAGAAGAGGAAATCAGGACAGAGTTAGCGGTAGTTGTGGCCGTGGTGCTCGTTTTGTCACGGCAACCGAACCACCCTGGATCGCGGCAGGTGCTAGTCGCGGTCACAGTGGGCAAAGTGGTGGTCACAGTCGGCGCTGGGGCGGCTGTTGTACTGCTGGTGGGATCATTGCACCCGAACCAGCCAGGTGTCTTGCATGTTGTGGTAGTAGCAGTGCTCGTCGGTGATGAGGTAGTTGTAGTGGTAGCGGTTGTGCTTTCGTCTAGACAACCCCACCACCCCGGGGTCTTGCATGTAGAAGTCCTAGTGAAAGACGTCGCAGTGCTAGTGGTTGTGGTAGTCGTAACTTCAGACCCGTTGCTGCGGAAGAATTTCCAGAGTTCACAGTCGAAGCATTCCTCCTCTGCAACACAAGGAGGGACATCATCATATTTCAAGATGACATCAGATATCACGTTCTCAATCTTGTGAGTGCCAATCCCGACACGCCAGCCCTTGTCTGCAACAGTATCATACGCACACATCTGTCCCGTGTGACATGCTGACTCCATCGCATAACCGCCCCATGTACATATAGAGTTGATACCGTTGCAGGTTCCCATATAGATTGGATCTGCTGTATGTCCAAAATGGTAAGCTCCAGTGTACTGCCGGGTTTGCGGAAGTCGTGGATCGTAGCCTGGAGGACTCGGGAGGCCAAGTCGAGCTGCGGGTAATGCTTCTGGGACGGCTTCAAAAGTTACCACAGGCAACCCAAATGTCAGTCCAACTAAGCTGGTCATTGCGCCACCCAGAGAATGGCCGGTCATCCAGATATTCGACTGGGGATAAAGTTCAGTGACGTTTGAGTAAAGGTCTATCGCTGCTTGATAGTAATGGTTTTCATCCGTCATAGAATCGATGATGCAAGTCAAGTTTGCCGTGTATGTAGCGGTCTGACAATCGCAGGATTGTCTCCATAAGTAGGAACCTCCCTGGCCACAGCAACAGCTGAAGTACAGGTTATCGTTGATTTTATCGTTTGTTGTGGTACCGGCACCATCAAAGAGGGCCGGGGAAGTGCCCTTCAGCGAGATGACAACAGTACTATTTGTCTTATCGGAGTAGATGTGTCCTCTGAGGCCGTCCTTTTGCCAACCAAAGCTCCCCGAATAATTGAATTGGCCATGGATGGTGTGCCACTCTCCCGTTCCGGGTTCTTGAATGTAGTCGTTCGCGGTCATTTGCGCAAATGTCAAGACTGTCTGCTTGTCCGTGATATTCGGCCCGGGCAAGGTATCCATGACCCATTCTAATGGAGACAAGGTAGTTGCGAAGCCCGAAGTCCGTGCAGCTGATAAGTGACCCTGGATTACAGAAAGCCGACGGTCGACCAACCGTTGTATTGTAAGGGGACTGGATGAAGCCAACAGAGGAGACTCCGATGCAACGTATTCCAGTTCGGCCCCATCTTCGGATATAGCTCGAAGGCGTGTGTCGGGCGTGATGTCGAGTCTCGCATGAAGGTCGGGTTGTTCGTAGGTACCACGATGGAAAATGTGACGCAGAGACTAATACCAGTTATTAGAATCCGGGTAGAGTGGCTCAGCTTGCGTGGGGAAACATACAAATTCATGTGTGTTTGGTGTAGCTTCAGCCCCATCCAAGGGTACTAATGGCGGGATGATGGGAACTTGTTGGGGGAGTGGCTGATAGCCGACGGCCGACGCAGTACCTGATAGTAATGCTGCCGATAGTGATAGGCTCTGGACACTGAGTCCAAGCCACGAGCGTCTACGAGGCATAATGTGATGACGATGAGGATAAAGGACCATCCTTGAAGGGAAGAGACCTGCCTAGGTGAGTCTATCGCGGTTATCGGCGAGTCACTTATCAAGTGACGCAGTGCGGAGATCGGCACGTGACGATCACCACCCGCAATGTGACGCCATCTCGTGCTGGATCAATGCTGTGTAGAGTATTGATTCGTGGATCTGAGATTTGCTGGGACGCTCGTCAGAAGGGCCTGACTTTGCTCCTGATCAATCAGAATCCAACAGTACTTCCACACTGCTTGACTCCTACTCAGCAGACATCAGAACTGAGGAGCTCGGACTCGGATCGGCATAGGCCTATCAGCTGCACTTGACAGTGGAGACACGCCGTTGCTAGTGCCCTATCCCCATCGCCCCTGGGCCTGAAATGCCTAGCCCCTCTGAACATGGTCTTAAGCCTCACTTACATCCAGTACAGCCATTCAGCAGGATGGAGGGCTCCGATGCGAAAAATTCCCCTACCGAGGGGGGCTCCCAAACAATACCTTTAGCATCGACTGCAAGCTGTGAAGAACCGGAAAATGGCCCTGACGTCTTTGAACGACGGGACTCCGCAGAATCTCAAGTCGATGCGCACACGGATGAAGGTTTCGTGCTTTCGCGCAGCTTGCAGGATCCCTCAGAGGAGCTGCCGATTGAGCTAATCAGCCTGGCAGACCGGTGAGTGAGGTTCCTGATTTCTACGTTTGCACGTTTTTCTGACCTGACAACTCTGCCTCTACTTAGTTTCGTGAATTCACTGAGCGCCAAAGTACACAGCTCACCTCCCTCGATCGAAAGGATCTCCGAGCTTTTCCAAGTCTTCTACAGCCGCGCCGAATCCCACATTGCCACGCACATATCTGCTCTAATCACTCGTATCAACCGGGACGTCGCTCCCCAGACCCCCGCAAAAGCTCCGAGGGGAAGCGCACTATCAAAACTCAGCAGCAAACGTTCCCAAGACGATGTCAGGTCAGGGGCTTCAGGTCGCCAAATGCTGACCGCGTCTGAAGTAGCCGAAAAGCGAAAGGCTCGTAAATCCCTTGAGATTAAAAGGATTGCGTTGGAGGAAGCTGCGGAACGAAGGGTCTGCGAGCTGGTATACGATAAATTATGGAGGCACAAAACTACATTAGATGATGTGCGGGATGAAAAACTGCGTTCTAAGACTGCTGCTTTGCTGCTGGTCGGCATTAACCTGAAAGATCTTGGGATCGATATAGATTTTGAGGCGATTGAACAGCAGAAACAGGATGAGGCGAACGAATACCTCGCTCAGGCTCGAGAATATCTCGCGAAGATGAACGACTACAAATACCCCCTCGGAAAGCTTCAGCAGCTTGCAGCAGCGCACAAGGCTATTGTTGATGCCCTGACTAAACTTCTACCGTCTTCGTCATCGGCAGATGAAATTCTACCTACGCTGATATATTCACTTGTGACGTGTCCTCCTGAAGGAATCAACATTGTCAGCAACCTGGTCTTCATCCAGCGGTTCAGATCTTCGAGTAAAATCGATGGAGAGACAGCTTACTGTTTGACCAACCTCGAGGCTGCAATAAGCTTTTTGGAAAATGTCGATCTTTCTACGTTGCGCGCCGATGAGCTGCAGGATGGCCCTGTCAAAACTCCCAGTGAGACAACTCCATCCTCAGAGCGTATCGATCCTTTCCGGCCCTCCAAGGAGACTACAACCTCTTCTGTTACGGCTGTATCTGCGTCACCAGAGTTGTCCATACCAGAAAGCAAGGAACCTCTCACCACATTACCTACCCCTCGACCCTCCGCCACACCGCAACAACGCCGTCTCAGCAACATTTTCCAACCACCGTCTAAAGTGCTCGGGGCTGCAAATGATGCTGTCCGTACCACCGCCGATCAAAGTCTCAAGAATATCAGTGCTACTCTAGACAGCAGTTTCAATTTCCTGTTTGGCCGTTTGAGGGAAATGCAAAACATACAAGGATCTGGCCAGGAGGGAAGCGGACCAGTATTGCCGAAGACATTGGCCGAGGCTCGCCGCCTAATGACCCTGCCTTCTCCCTCTGCCACCAATCAACCACTGACACAGGAGGATATCGCAGCAATCAACTCTGTTTCTGTGGATGAAAGCACACCCCCACGCAGCAGTTCAGGGCCCACGGATCTCTCCAGTAATGGTCCTACCACTCGAGATCGAAGCGTAGACAGCACCAGAACGCAAGGAAGCGACAAAAAGTCCATTGCCACATCACTGCGAGAAGAGATCTCATCACATCCCGCCGTCAGCCCCACCACTCCGTTGGAATCCATGCGGTACTTTGGCAACACGCTCAATCCGCTGAACCATATACCTGGTATGATGAAGAGCTTTGGCCGCAATACACCTGAGACTCCCAGCGGCCGGTCCGTATCTCCATCTGGGTTTGATAGATTCAAGTCATCACCTATTTCGGCCGACGGCGCTACTAGCGCTGCCGCCACCCCTTCTTCGAGAATTGATCCTCCGATTCAGCGCTTCCTTGAGACACAGGACGTCCACGATCTCCGGATCGGAGATGTAGCTGTACTATTGGAGGACTATAAGAGACTCGCTGCTGCGATGCAGAAGTATCTATAGATCTGTTGTGGATACTTGGTCTGTTTGGAACACATCTTTTGTTTTCATCTCATTTCGTCTCCTAAGGTTATTGATTGGCATGAGATAAGACAACACCTGGGCTTGAATATGCTTGTATTATGAGCTAGCGGCATTATCATAGGTGTTCCGTTTCCGTCTCGTTTCGGCGAACAAAGGGTTAGATTGCATAGCTTTGGCCAATGAGTCATGCATTGTCAACGTTTTCACATTCCTTTCGTGTGCCATGATTCAAGCACCTGCAACGTTACACGCAACTCCGTGGTTGTGCAGTTGATGTATCATGTGCGTTTGATTAACTATATGGGATGAAACACCCATGACTCATAAGGACATCTGCAATGCCGTCGACCGTTTGGCGGTGACTTCCAACAAACCTTACCCATCCTTTCTGATGGCCAGCAAGGGCGTGCCAATACGGTAGCAGCATGTCTCCAATATGCATCAGTCTGGCCTTCCTTGCAAATACGAACGCCACCAGAAAGGATGGGTAAGGTTTGTTGGAAGTCACCGCCAAACGGTCGACGGCATTGCAGATGTCCTTATGAGTCATGGGTGTTTCATCCCATATAGTTAATCAAACGCACATGATACATCAACTGCGCAGCCACGGAGTTGCGTGTAACGTTGCAGGTGCTTGAATCATGGCACACGAAAGGAATGTGAAAACGTTTATGAGCGGTACGGCTTCCAGGAAGTAGAAGAGCAGCGACACCGGTAGAGGCAACGCATAGAACAATATCAGCTCTGGCGCGGTAGTACGCGGCAAGGGCACGGTAGAGAAAAGTCTTGCCTATAATAGGAGTATTAGCGAACATCATAAGCGTATTAAGACATATGGAGAGAAATACCCGTGCCGCCAGCGCCTTCTCGTTCTTGTTTTGCACAGAAAACTCGATGGCGACGGGCTCGGTCAGAGGAAAAGCGCGTGGCACAGCGCATACAGAAAAGTATGAAAGGCATGATTGACACGAAATGAAAGCCTTGGAAGGCAGGGAAAGCGGTGATAAAGTATGGGGCAGTGGAAAGTGGAAGGGATGAAAGCTCAACAGAGGGTAG
Organism: Penicillium bovifimosum; assembly: GCF_028826915.1. Classification (NCBI taxonomy): domain Eukaryota; kingdom Fungi; phylum Ascomycota; class Eurotiomycetes; order Eurotiales; family Aspergillaceae; genus Penicillium; species Penicillium bovifimosum. Next base: position 3,606,383 of record NW_026622711.1, read on the forward strand.
GCACATGCTACATAAGTATAGGAAGTCGTCAGTACTTGGTGGCGTTCGCATTACGAAGAAGATTTACATCGCGGAGCGGAAGTGACTGAGATTGGTGGAAGGGGAAAGCTAAATAAAGGAAGAAACTGTAGGTCCGGAGTAATGGCAGGAAAGAACAGTGGCATGAAGTTAGATTACAGTAGTAAAAGAGGAAGAGACGTCGGTGGCTGTACAGAACAGTGAATGGACACAGATAGAGGAAGAAGACGGTGGACGGGGTAAAGGGTGATTGGAGAAGGGTAAAGAGGCCAACGAAGGACGAAGCAGTGATTGGTGAGGAAGAAGCTGGAAAAGGTGGACGGAACGGGGATTGGAGAATGATGTAGGGAAAGGACAGTGGACAGAAGGGTGATTGGAGAAGGGCATAGCACCGTAGAGGGCGCAACAATGGAGAGAACAGTGATTGGAGAAGAGGAGGCAGAAAAGGGAGGAAAAGGAAAGCGGTAGAAAAGGCCGCAGAATACAAAACGGAGTATGATTGGTGCAGACAGAAAATTGGGAGTATGATTGGATTAGATGGAGCATGTTCGCTAAGTATTCTTATGACTCTTATGATTCTTATGATTCTTATGATAATCATATTTCATTCGAGCAAAGATGATCGTTCAGGACAGGGTATGAATGGGCACTTGATCATCTATAAGTAAAATCCCTAAACAAACGAAAGGAAAACATGAAATCATAATTGGGGTATTGAGCATATAACACAGTATGAAAATCAAGTCCCGCGGTAGGTCATATTGTGGTTAAGGTAGGGTTGGAACACACTTCTCTTGGACAGCTGAAGGGCTAAGAAAGGCCTTGCTTAACAAGAGTGGCAGTCGTCACTCAGTGTTGGCTTGATAGCGTCCGCGCAAAACCTCTGCACCCCCGGTTCTCATCTCGGTCAATTTGTTCGTCAATTCCGAGCCTTCTTTTTCGAGTTGGTCATGACGGCGCTTTATTTCGCTTTCAAACACAGCAGCGGTTTGACGACGGGCGCGCCGTAGGTTTTTCATGTTGGAGAGGAGATGGGTGAAACGGTCAATTATTTGGTCACCACAGTCCTCCCATTCATCCATAGTCATGTGTGACAGATATGTCTGGCGCTCTTCTTCTGTCAGAGCCAACAAGTGAGAAACGGCATTTTTGGGCTCCTGGGTGTCGGGGACAAATGGTGGGTTTGGAGGTAAGGAGGGCGATTTAACAGGCGGCGGGGGCGTGGGGGATTTGTCAAAGGGCTCAGCCTGCAGCTCGGAGAATGATTTCTGGTAAAGCAGCTCTGGAGGGTAGTCTGCTTCAAGCGATCGTTTTCTGGAATGGATAACAGTGTTGCGACGGCCTCTATTTGAGCGCTCGTTGAGCTCGTGTGCAGAGAAGGGGTCGTGCATTGTTTCGTCGATGTCGAGATCGGTCAAACTAGTCATGTCGAAGGCATTGGTTGAATGCCCGCCGCTTTCCCGTCTTGAATCGGCGCGTATGGTGTGATCCATACCGTCATCATCACTTCCACCGTCTTCTTCCATGTGCTCCTGGAATGCTGTGATGCTGAGGGTCCTGGCACCCTCCGGCAGGGGATGCGAATTATGCCGAGTAGGAGATGAATCAAGTTGTTGGTCAAGCTGTTCAAGCAGCGAAGGCTTCGGTGGACTGAACCGTGTTCTAGGGGTGGCCGACGTGCTGTGCGGGAGAAGGATCTTTCTAGGTCCTGTAGGGGGAAGCATTTGACCCAGTTTCCGCGGCTTAGACTTGGGCGGAGCTTGAGCCTGGCGCTCGGGATCAGAGTCTGTACCAGTAGCCTGACGCGAAGAGGTCCTTTTTCGGCTGGCGGACCAGAAATTCTCCAATCGCTTGCTCAACGGCTCGTCGGTCGTACGCGGTTTATGCGACCCATGCCAGTCGCCTGTTTCCGTGTTTTCATCGTCTCCACCAACGGATGAAGGTATCGGACTTCCAAAGGCATCGAGGTCATCTGAATTGAATCCAGCCTTGTGCATGGCTTGATCGCCCAGCCCCTCATACCAGTTAGATCCGTAAGGATGTCGTGCAGGCCGGTGTTGGTACATCGGCTTTGGATTAGGATTGGCGTAAGCAGCATTGGTACTCGATGCTGCCTGGGACTTGTTATCATCATATCCGTCAACGCTTGTTCCCGCCACAGTCGAATCGTCGATTGCCTCAACGTCAGTATCGAACGCGTCCCTGCTGCGCTGCGCATCCTGTGCAGGAAGAGTGCGGGGTTGGTTTGGAAACTGAGATGTTCCATGAAAATCTACCGGGCCACCTCTACCATTGACACCGGCAGGACCCGGGCCGAGTAATGGTGTGACTGGAACCTCGACTCTGGCCTGTTCGGCACGTTGCTGGCGTAACTGAGCAGCTTTATCGGTGACTCCGGGAGGTTGTCCACCTTCTTTAGAGTGAACATAATCACCTACCCCCATCGTAAAAGGGCTGATTATTGAAAAGGATTGGACAAGAAAATGTCTTGTTTCCAAAGACGTTGGAGAAACTGAAGGGGATCCAGTCTCTTAAGGGTGTTGGGGCAGACGCGATATCAGCGCGTGGTCACGTGTGAGCCACTTTAAACATCTCCAGCCTGCCAGGCGGCCAGGCCTCGCCGCCTCATCTACTGCGTAGAAAGGACCCCATTCGAGGAAGTGTTAGCGGGGGTGGGACCAGCTTGATTTCATACACAAATTCGCAGTAAAAGGCGGTATGAAGAATGCACAGCACAGCCATTACTCGTGTGTGTGAAAATTTGCTGCCACTCAACGGCTCTTCCCACTTCAATTCCTACTGTAGGTGTGGTTCTTATGGGCTACGCACGTAGGTGACCAGCCTCGCTACATCTCCCCACCTGTGTCAAGCATAGATATTGTCTCGAATGCAAGTTGAAAACTGGTTATATATGGGATTGGGGGGTATATTGAACAATATTGTACATGAAGAGCTCCATGACAAAGGCAAGAACTCCAGGATCATCTTAATAAAAAGTGTCATCATCGATATGAAGGTTCTCCAGATTGTATGCCACGCTCCGGCCTCGTTTCTTGGCCTTCTCGAAGAGCTCGATTGACCTTTGCAGTTCGACTGTTTTCCTCTCCGTTGCAAGCCTGTGCTGACGTCTCGCTTCAAGAGAGCCCGGAGATTCATCCATGAGCATCCGGTCGTGGTCATCGGTTTCTTCAAAGCCTATTGGTAAGGATAGCGCAGAGATCAATAGATCACCAATCCACAGAGAAATCATCCCTCGGAGCTCCAGCAATTCAGGCGAGTCGGAGTAAGGGGGAGAGTTTAGGAGCTGGTCCAGTCGTGCAGCAATCTGCTGCGCCTGTTCCAACTCCCGTGCTCTAATTGCGCTCACCGCAGCGTCGGTCTTCTTGTGTGAGTTCTGGCCATGGCTAAATTCAGATTCGGAGTCTTCGTCCCCCGAAAAACCATCGGAATCTTCTTCCTGGTGAAGAGAAACATTCTTCCTAGCCATCTTGCTTTCTTCCTGGGCCATATACACCCACAGTCCAAACATTGCAGGGTAGAAATGCAGAGAGGAGATAGACTGTGGTGAGACTTTAGTGTAAGGATGGTTAAGGATAAGTCGTTCGTAGTAATCCTTGGCTTCCGCGAAGCCCTTGGTGGTGAATGTAAACGGCGTAGTTTCTGCTGCATTCGGCACCTTGCTGGTACCAGGGTCGGCTGAGATTTCTTGTTGACCTCGTCGCAGCAATATCTCAGCACCGATGCCCCATCTTGCTTCGTTGCGAACATCCATTCGGAACCCTCGATACTCTTCACGCAGAATCAGGCCCCAGGCTCTCCCGGCCCGTATATAGTCACCTTGAAGCATACATCGATGTAGAATAGCTGTCAATACTCCAAGGTGTTGGAAGCGAATGTTGCCTTGCTGGGCCGACTGAGGAGGGTAGATCGGACTGGATAATGCTGCCAAGGCTTTGACGCGGCGAGAGGCACTGTCTCTTTTCAATTGCTCTTCTTTGTCTGGCGCATGAGGGAAATGGCCCTTCGGTAACTCCTGATTGAAAGGGAAACCGGCAATTCGGTATTGATGAGATTCATTCGGCGTCAATACCAAGGAAGCCTCGCCGGGCTCAAACTCCGTAGCCGAGCTGACATCTGTCGTTTCTTGGGCATCGAGTTCATCCTCACTCCAAGCTACATTCTTGCGTTTCTTTTGGCGGTCAAATCTAGATACGCGAGAGCCGGGCGGATGGAGCCATGGCGGGATTGGTAGTGAGAAAACCGAAGACGACGGCGTAGACGCCATATGCTCTGGAGATGGCGTCTTCCATGCGCCGCCAAACAAAGGAATTGTCGTCGCAGAGTTAGTATCAAAGTCCAGGCTGCGATTACCCGAACCTTTGCCGCCGCTTTGCGCATTTGTCAGAAAGACGGGTGGTGGAAGATGACGGAATAAAAAGTTGGTGGCCTGAGGCAGTCGAGTTTAAGCAAAGCAGGCAAACATTGTGGATCACTTATCGCAGGCGCGGGTTATCAACTGCTTGCTTTGACGTTACTTCTCTACTTCTCCTTTTTCTTTCCCCTCTATTTTCCCCTTTCATTTTGTCCAGCGTCTTGCCTTCTCTCCTTCGCACTTGACAGCCGCTGGCATCCCCTCCTTGAGTGTCCCTACATTGACTCTCTCGGATCAGACTCGGCGGTTATACAGCTCGGAGTGTGGGCTGTTCCTGGACCTGGCAGACAGTCTGAGACTATTGGCTGCTGTCGCTCGTATCAGGCAGTGAACTTGCCTTTCTGGCTTCGTCCCTGTTACAAACCACCCGATAGTCGCCACCTCCCCGTCCGCCCTCTCCTTTGCCTCAACGGTTCGACACCTAAGGACGCAGAACCTCCGAGAATCGACTACCTCGATCCGACGTTCCGAACGGGAGAGCAAGTCATCTTTCACTCGCCACAAGTGCACTTTGGATTTGGATTTCACTTGGTTTAGACTTGGTTTTGACTTGGCGCTTTCATTGCCCTAGGATCCATCACAACACCGGCACGGTCGCCGCTGCTAGACATATGGTTCTCGCATGGCAATGAATGGTCGTTGACACTTACTTCCAACTAACGCCAGTCTGTTACTATGGGCCAGTCGTCTTCCACACAACGTACCCTATCTGACACTGGCTATTCCGCACACCTTACTCCTTTCTCGACGCGACGTGGTTCTGGGACAAGGAATGAAAACATGAATCATCGACAGACGGCTGAACACAACGGAGATGGTGGCTTCTCGTCAGGCACCGACATGAGCATACACAACAGTGACGATCAAGACATGTCATCTGCACGCCCGGACGACCTTCCAGAACCATGGCAGCAGCCCACACGATCTTCCGGTGGATTTTCACACCCCATGCGGAGCATCGAAGAGGAAAATGGGCCCGAGTACGAGATGCCATCGCGGGAATATCGCACCGCTGCATTTGCTCGAATGGCAGCACGGAGGCAATCAACCATGTCACGGCTGGGCTCTAGGCTCCTTCCCAATTCAGTCATTCGTGGACTTCTCAGCAGCCAAGAAGAGACTCCGGCCGAGGGACATGCACATCGGTATGGGTTTGGTCCTACGCCCGTCCCAAGAGCTGAGACTGCCCATACCACTGGCCGTTTCAGTCCGTTCAATTCGCTCAGCTCCAGAGGGATCACTCGGCGGCGGTCAGTCCGTCCGCCATATGTCGTTGCACCCCGTGCAGAGTCTGCCGGGATTCCAGATACACCAGCAATTCCGACATATATTGACTCTTCTCAATTGCCTGAGCCTACAAGAGCATCCTGGCGGCGCAGTGTGCGGTTACAACGCATGCGCCATTCGATCTCATCGCCCATATCTCACATGTTCGGTCAGCCACACTCAGACTTGGGGCCTTTCGAAAGCGCAGAACATCCTTTGTCAGATCCGGTGTTTGGTGATACAGCTATGGACACTCGCTCAGATTACGGTGAACCGCCTCATGAACTTGATTCGGTGGAACCAGCGATCCAGGCCGAGGGCCCGGTCACTGGTCCGGCTCCTGGCCCTCCAAGTCCTGCATTGATGCGACGACTGCCTGGTATTATTCGAGCGAGGTCTTCCAGAGTTTTGCGACGAGAGGAACAAACTCCTCTTTCAAGGGTCCTTCAGCTCGCTGCGGCCGCAATTGCAGCTCAGCTATCTGGTACTGCCGGTCCTGCGTTACCTAACATTCAGGCTTTAGGAAATGATGGACTAGATGGCTCCTTGGAAAATTTCATTCAGAGTTTGCAACACGCGACTTCTGCTCAGGCTCAGCCAACAGCAACAGGGGAGGGACCAAGCAACACCGCAAACGATGCACCCTCGCATCCTGTCAACTTCTTGCGCGTCTTTAGATTTGCCAACACAGATTCTCCGGTAGGCTCTGGCTCTTCAGAGCAGACCGACAATGGCGTTGGAAATAGTGGGGCCCAGACCGATGGACTGGACATTGACGAACCTGCAGAAGGCGAAGGGCGAACAGTGACACTGGTTGTCGTCGGGGTCCGATCGGTGCCGTCTGGGACTGCTGGGATTGGAGGGACTGGTGAACAGCAGCAGCCTGCAAGTGCGGGCCCCGGCCTGGATGCTCTACTCGGCCTACCATTCTTGCCGCCTAACAGTGTCCCACGTCCGCCAGGTGGCATTGGTGAATCTACGCAACGGGAAGATAGACATTCCAGATTGACCTTTTCTCGACGGCCTGGCGTAGGTCCAGAGTTCCCACGTCCGTCAATCCCCAATCCTTCCAGAAGATTGTCAGATACTGGGCCTCATTCTGCATTCCCCCACCCCTCTGGTTTCTCCGAAAGCCCTCCAGGACCTCACCCGCCCCCTTCTACCCCAGCTGAACAGGGCATCACCGCCTTGTCTTCTGGCACTTCTACTCCCAGCCGGAGACCGTCCTCCGCTTCAGCCATAGCTCCGGACGTTCTGCCCCATCTCCGTCAAGGTCCGGCGATGCAGCCCATGGCGGAGTCCGCGGAAGAGCAGTTGCCATTCAATACTGCCCGTCAACGACGCCGAAGCGATTCTGAGTATGCTCGCCATCGAGCACTCGGCTCCGGTGCTGTTCGACGTAATGGCATGGTTGAGCCCGATCAACCCCCGCCGAGTGGAGGTCGCAGCTGGCTGATTTATGTCGTCGGAACTAACCTTTCTGAAAATCACCCTGCGTTGACGACCCCGAGTCTTTTCACCGACGTAAGCCGGCCCTCACTACCTTTATTCACAACCTGCTGGCTAACACTTCTCAAATAGAACCCAACCTACGAGGATATGATCCTGCTTTCATCACTGTTGGGCCCAGCTAAACCTCCCGTTGCCTCACAGACCGACGTCAATTCTGCCGGAGGATTATTCCGTCTTGTTGAGTACGCTGGCTCATTGGTCGCAGAAGCTGTGCAAGGCGCAGGCTCCATTCAAATACAGGATGGGGAGAGGTGTTTGATCTGTTTGAGCGATTATGAAGTGGCCGATGAAGTGCGACAACTAGGGAAATGCAAACATGTCTTCCACCAAGAATGTATCGACCAGGTCCGTTACATTTTCTCGTCTTGTCTTGATTTTGCTCCATTGCTAACTCATGTTTTAGTGGCTGACCACTGGGCGAAACTCCTGTCCCCTGTGCCGAGGGCAAGGTGTAAAGGAGACTGCCAGCAACGATATCGGAGTCCGTCCTGCGCCCAATTCTGCTCCGCCCGCTACGGACGACACAGCTGTCTAAATCCTTCTGCTCACCTTTCTAGCAAGCTGGGTAACGCCGGTCGTTTGAGAAACTCTCCACCCCGACTTTGACTCCTTTCTTCTTCCAGCCTTAGCATCAAGCGTTTTATCTTAGAGCTTCTTAACGACTTTATTCCCAAGGATATCCCCATTGCATGCCAGTTTGTGCATTGTTTTCTGCTGTTGTTCATGTTCGGGCTATTGTATGCTGTACTCTCGGGGGTCTGGAACCAAGGAATCCCTGCTATGTACATACACTGTAGTTATCAGAGGATGCCTAGTATCATTTTCTTTTAAAATTGTCGAAATCGCCTCGGTATTGAGTATTTATCTGTCTCTTACTTGGGCCATCTCTAACGACTGCCCACTCCGCCGGGGCCCCGCGGCTGAATTATGTAAGTCCAAAAAAATTCCCCGGTGTCGGGCTCAACCTCTTCAACTCTGATTGCTTGCGCCAGCGATTCGCTTCAATTACTTCTTATTGTGATAGCATTCATCGACTCATCATTGCCGTGGAATAGTTCAATTGGACAGTCGTACCCGCCGTTCAACCTACAAAGTCCGCCAAATCACCAAACCACGGGAACCCCGCCATACATCCCACCAGAGCTACCTCCGAACCTTCCACACGCCATCATGACCTCTCCCATCCGTGTTACAGTCCTTATATCCGGCAATGGCTCGAACCTGCAAGCTGTGATTGACAAAGTGGCTGCCGGCCAGCTAAACGCCACAATCATCCGCGTCATCTCCAACCGCAAGACCGCGTTCGGCCTCGAGCGCGCAAGCAAAGCCAACATTCCCACGCACTACCACAACCTCGTCAAGTACAAGAAGCAGCATCCCGCCACTCCTGAGGGTGTCCAGCTTGCGCGCGAGGAATACGACGCCGAGCTTGCAAGGCTGATCCTTGCCGATGCACCTGCGCTCGTCGTCTGTCTTGGGTTCATGCATATTCTGTCGCCGCAGTTCTTGGAGCCTTTGGAGGCCGCTAAAACGAGGATTATTAACTTGCATCCCGCCCTGCCGGGGGCGTTCAATGGAGTCGTAAGTCACCGTTTCCGTGTGGAAGTACTGTCTTGTTAGTTGGATGAGTTGCTAACCGCTCACTTCGTTCCGGTCAATAGAATGCGATCGAGCGTGCTCATGCTGCGTGGCTGGAGGGTAAGATTGACAAGACCGGTGTGATGATACACGATGTCATCTCCGAAGTGGATATGGGGAACCCCATTTTGGTGCGGGAGATTCCTTTCCAGAAAGGCCAGGACGAGAATCTCGAGGTCTTTGAAACCCGAGTTCATGAGACCGAGTGGGCGGTTGTGATCGAAGGGGTTGACAAAGTGTTGAAGGAATTGGCGGCTCAGAAACAAACCGCCTCGAGTGCATGAATACCCCCCTGTATCTTGAATGACATTATAGTATCGGATACCGGGCAAAAGGATACCACGCTCTCTCGAGCCCGTTGACCCGCCAGGGCTACAGATCCCCGATTGATACCGTCCGGGGTTGTTGACGATTTATGACTATCCCATGTATGATTTCAGACAAAAAGAGATGACCATATTGCATGCTACATCTCAGTTCTTTTTCTCCTTTTTCTCCTTTTTCTCCTTTTTCTCCTTTTTCTCCTTTTTTTTCTTTTCGGCTTCGAAATGTCATTTTGAACAGAGCCGCAGCCGGGGAGTCGGGGATCATTTTAGTGAGACAAGACGAAGATATCCGCCACAGAAGTCCGAGAGAAGTCAACTTTGTCGAGATTGCCGGTCCAATATCCATGTCAAAGGCAGTTACATCTGTCTCGTGGTGAATAGCCAACGAAAGAGGGCCGGGGGGTAAATGGAGGACGATAAATGGGTCCGCAAAGGCCATCGGATTTATCCTTGACAAGGATGTGAAATTGCAACCAACCCGACTCACCGGTCAAATACACTTGATACTTCATCACATGCAAGGACAACACAGTGGTCTTAACTACTAGCTGCATCTTACCTAGTCTCTCTCCCACTGAACTACCTTTGGAAAGTCTCTCTGATCTAGACCAATGCCTGGGTCTGACTGTCTGACTGTGTCTACCACTCTACCTACGCCTCCTGAGGACAATTGCAGTCACTGCCACTTGCACAGCCAAATGAGTGCATACTACGTGACAAACAAAGCAAACCAGAAGAGGTAATGGGGGAAGATCAATTGAACCAATTTAAGGAAACGGACAATCTAATTAGCCGTCGGGCCTACTCCATGATGGTGGCGCCAGACAGATCAAACCCAATTTCCAACGGCTTCCTTCTTTATGATCTACGCCAGTCCCCTTCCGAACATCCGTCTGCTCACTCTGCTTAGTATTTTCTGACATATGGAGGGTTTGGGCCCCTGAATCCACTTGGCGTCAACTCAATTAATGGTATCCAATAACGTAGCCCATTGGGCGAGAGTACTGGGGTCTTCTTTCCGGGTCAATACGCTTCTGGGGGATACATACGACAACCAGATGTGGTTGGTGAGGATGATCGCTACCCCGTCATGATTTGAACTTGGGTGTGCATAAAACTCCAGTTTCACCATGGTACAGGACAGTTGCTGTCGACGTCAAACGGTCAAACCCCTGGAACCTGGTCGCTCTCAAAACGATACCAAATCAGGAATACAGCACGGGAGTGGGGACGCCTTAGCTTACCATACTACGTACGCAGCGTAGTTAGTTGGATCTCTCCAGGGCTATGTACTTGGGTCCTTGACATGATACTGCCGAGGGCCCGAGACCAGCTTGATACATGAATGATCATGCACGACGCAGGCAATATTTGAATGCGGACAAGAGAAAGGAAAAAGGAAAGCAAAGGAAAAGCAAGAGCTTAGACCACTATCTTAGCCACATATGAGCCCTGTGAGCCACAGGGCTGTGTCAGGTGATGCGGTTTTGATTTCACGAGGTCAGATCCTCGTGCACGGCCCTGACATGGATGTCTTCTCATACATGTGCCCAGAGCTTCCAGATCTTGATAATAATGCTTCGAGATAATCATCCAACGTATGTCAAGAGAATTACAACCACATTCTACCCCGTGTATCTCCATACGACATACGAACATTCTATCCTCTTCCCCTTTATTTTCCCTTTCCCTACCCCTCCAAGCTACCTCCCTAGCACTACTCCTCTTACTAAATATGGATTCACTGACAGCACAAGTCGGTTTGGGTTTAAAGAGCTTCATTGATGACGGAGGCCCCAGCTCCATTGGGATACTTGCGCCGACACTGGAGTCGATCCGAGGCTTTGAAGAGCCCTAGTGGCCTTTCTTCGATCCATATCTCAGACAGGCCCACCATTGTCTGTCAACTGTCGTCGATCAGGCACAGTGCTTGAAAATCCTCCGAACAACTTTGATCCTCGGCCCCCTCGATTTGGGGGGTCGAAAAAGGGGGCAACAGTAGCTTACGATGTACTGTGGGACAGACATATGCTGTGATGGCACACCGATACTTTGACTAGAACCAGTTTAGAAAGAGCGCTGGAAACAAAAAGAAAAGAATAAAAAGCAAACCAACTCCCCCCACATCTGCCAAGCGCACCGTCAATCATAGTGCAGACTATCGTTTCTCTGATCGTCGAATGAGCGCCTCCACGTTCCCACAATCAACTTTGGCTGTCTCCACTTGGGACTGATCTCCCTCAAAAAACATAACTGTCGGCACTTCCTCATACCGGCGTTGGCGTTTTGGAACCTTGGAAGGTATCATAAACGCCGAGTCTAGCTGGCGTATCCTTCGACCGGTAGTATATCATTGGTGCATGCAGTATATTGAAGGAGGGAGCCCTACTGGATCAATGGCGGAGGTTAATGACAAATTATCGCCGAGGTCACACAACATGGGCCTTGGATTGACCGTCGAAGGCAATAATGAGGCAATTAATAGCCAAAAGAGTAACAAGATAATCGGGGAGCTCCGAATAGCTCCATGTGTTTAGTACCGGCCCATCTGCAGAAAAGCAAACGGACAAGGGGTCCGATTCAAACGCAGTACTGTGTGCTCCGTAGACGCTCTGATCATGATTCTCTCTGCATAGACCCGGCCATGCCCTAAAAGTGAATTGCTTGGATTCAGTTCCTGTGGCTTAAGATCGTCGTTGATTTTCCCCCTTTTTTGAGTGGCTATCGTTACACTGTCTAGGTACTGTAGGGAATACGGAATAGTTGTGGCTGGGCTGACTGACTACCTACAGAGGGTGTCAGCATAATCATCTCGTAGGTGATAGTTAGCCACACTTGACTTTGTTGGCCCGAGTTACATTGTGCATGTAACTACAGAGATCATTGCTACCTTGACCCCCTGCTTCCCGAAGATCATGAATCTTTTTTTAGTGAGTCAGGAGCTACCAGCCTACCATATTCCCATATAAAAGCAGATCTCCACTCTCGTAATAAATAAAGCTGTATAAATATCCAAACCTAATTGTACGTATTAGATTGAACCTGTCGCAGATCACCTTAGCTTAGTGTCTTTGACCGGAGACTGGCCCGACACTGAAATAGAATGGAAAATTCAAAAAACCCATAAAACCCATAAACCCATTGGTCGATCTGAAGTACATTATTTCATATTTAGAATAGACTACTCCGTAGGTACCTCGACTATTGTGTAGGTATTACCACAGTACTCCGTACTACTAACATCCCTTTCTTTTTCCTCTCCGCATTCTCTCTCGGCTCCGGTTTAGGTCAACTTACTTCCACAACCCCCCACCTCCGCGCTCTCCAACCCCCCGCCATTCAACGCATTCTCTCATTCTCTTTGCAATAATGGTTACAGATTCTTGACTTGCTGTGTGGAAAGGAAATCGGGAATATCGAGGGAATCAACCGAAGATCGGACGGACTTTGCGACGCGACAATGAATTCATATCAGACGCCCCAGCCGGCTCTATCGGGCTTTCTCGACTCAATGTTACAGGACTCAGGTTCCTCTGCATATTCCTTGTTTGGTCCGACTGAGTATCCCGAGAGCGTTGCGTTCTGGCACGATCCCTCTGCGGCACCGACGATGATAGTGCCACCTCCATATACACATGCCCAGAACCAAGCATCTCTGCTCCAACCCCTCTCGGAGCATAAGAAACATAAACGTACCAGAAGTGGCTGCTTTACCTGCCGTTCGCGACGGATCAAATGTGACGAGAACCGTCCAACCTGTGAACGATGTAGGAAAGGAAGGCGCGATTGTGTTTACCCCTCGCCTACCGCACCCTCCTCCTCGTCCTCCTCGTCCCATAAATCTAGTGCACGGACTACGCCCAAGCCGCGCACTGGCTGTCCACCGGCTCACAGCGCTGATTCCTCTGGAAAGGTCGAGACGGATGCTATCAGTCCCTTGCAGCCAATTGTCGACGAAGAGGAACCCGACAGTTTTGCACCCGAATCACGACCGTCGCCTACAAGTGCCACGATCTCACCACAATCAGACCTGCATAGGCGGCAGAGCACACCATCTCTTCAGAAGTACAATGCAAGTCAGACATCCGAAGCTGGTTCGTTTATCAAAGACAACAGTAGTTCACCCTCGACTGAGTCATCGCGCCTCGAGACAATGAGTACACGCTCTGGCAGCGTCGGGCATTCAACGGCAGAATTGGTCAACAATGCGCGCCTACCGGATGATTTGCGATTCTATCTCGATTTCCACCAACAGTTTATGACCACGCCGCATTTCTTTTTAAGACAAAGTTGCTATTTTTTCGTCCACTACAGCCTTATCGATCTTGCATTGCAGTATGAGCCTCTTCTCTATGCCCTGGTGGGCTTTTCGGCATATCATCATTCTTTACGCAGCCCAGGGGCAAAGCTGTATACATTCTTGAAATATTATAATAAAGCCTTGGTTCTCCTTCGGAAATCATTGGGCTCCGGGGAAAAGCACAGCGAGGCTACACTGTGTACTGTTCTTGTTCTGACGACATTCGAGGTAAATCGCTCCCTTTGCCCTATTTATTGCACGGACATTTGCTGAATTTGGTGCTATTGAAGGAATACATCGGCGATTGGATGAATCTGATCGATCACCACCAAGCGGCACATGAATTGATGCGGGAACTAATTACGCCAGCCTCTGCCAACGTGAACGAACTACATGAGAACATCTTCCTATGGTACGCTCGCTTTGATGTGATTGTAGGGATTTTGGCCGGCACCGAAACGGTCCTCGGTCGAGACTGGTACCTGGCAAAGGAACAGTACGATGCTGAACAAGCTGCCATCTACCCCGATGACCCATCCAAACAACTCGCCCACGTGGCATCAATCAATCGACGATTTGGCCTAGACATGGCTTCGCTCTACGCCAAGTTGTCGCGCGGCATGCTCTCGATGGAAGAATTCACCACCCAGAACGAACAGCTGGGCCGGTGGTTAGATCAGGCCAAGACGATTCTAAGGACGTTTGATGATCACGATTACAAAGTGCAGCATTATCCCAATAAACAGCCCTTGACCGAAGACGACGTTACGGATCCGTATGTACCGGGTGGCCTGCATCGAGACGCCTTGTGGGACTTCAACTATGCTTGGATCGACGTCCTTGCCACCGACACAATGTACAAATACCAGACCATGCAAGTTCTCAAGAAGCCTTTACTTCAAGAGATGCACGACTTGGTACAGGAGCAGATTCGCCTGATTGAGACAATGGTCCGCTGGCCTCACAAGGAAAACGGATATTGCATCATGTTCAAAAACAGCATCACCATGATTAGCATGTTTTTACCTAGCGAGCCGAAGTATCAGATGTGGTCCCGACGCAAGCTGGCCTTGATGGAGCAACATGGGTAAGATGGCAAACCGGGCACCTCTCAGATTCGAATGTTCAAAAGCAAAGCTAACCAGGAACTTGAACAGATACATAATTCCTCCTCGGTTCCGTGCGGGGCTTGCCACCATTTGGCAAGTGCCAGAGATAAATCACTGGTGGCTTCCCAATGATGAAGGATATACAGACATCATCCGTGAGATTCGTTCCTTGACAGACGAACGCTCGACACAGCCGCGCGATGAGCTGCGCGAAAGTGTTCGTGATATGAAATCTGTGCTTGGTAGGCTGAACCTGAATGACCCTGAGGACAACAAGAGCCCTTCATAGTGAGTTGCAGTGAACCGAGAGATCTCGCTCCCATCATCCACGTTCAGTGCTCGGCCTCGAAGTTCTACATGCAGTTATCATGATCCATGAGAACAGCCTCCGCTTCATTCGCGAAGCCTCGTATCGATGTCCCATATTGTGGTCCTCAACCCCGAGACCCAAGCTACTCCCTCCACATGCTCGAAATCCAATCCCCCTCTTAAAAACACAAATGCGACATGCCTGTGTGGAACGAACATCCATTGGACCTCGACCTACTTGTGCCATCTCCATGCGCTTCTCTCCCCATCTTCTCACCATTTTATACGATATTCCACCCAACCCCTACCGGCCATCGTCACACATATCTCCCTCCCTGTTACACTATTATATTCTTTTCTCTCTGGACCTAGAAGGCATTCCCTCGGCCATGATTTCATGTACATCTATTATACCCAATCGTTCTAGATCATTGATCGATCTCATTCATTCTACCTCAACTATGCCTCTGAGCTTTCACATTTTCATATCATACCGGAACAGCAAATGCCCCTCGACTGCTATTATATGTAGGTAACGAGCCATTTTGGGGGCCTTTGGCAGTTTCTTATAGGTAAGACCTAAAGATTCAGAGACCAAATCTTGGATTGACCTAGGTTCCACGCACAGCACGAGACCTCGCGATCTTGTATCCGATGCGATGCTCAGTCACACGTTCAGATCTTTCTATCATATACGCCAAGCGAAGAATGATAGATTATTCTTTCCGAACACCCGGAGTGAAGGGATTCATATAGGCAGTATTTCACAGAACATCTACCTGTAATGGTCTGCGGGATACCTAGGCTTGAGTATGACTGACAACTTGTTAATGAAACAGCATGGCTTTCTCAACGACCACCCCGACACCCAGCCTTCCAAGGCACCTCCTCAGCCCTGACAACAGTCTCCAGTCCACCAGCCAGCTCTCCAACCATCTCACTGTCGCCCTCAACATCCTCGCCCCACGGCAAGGAATCAACATCAATCTCCCACCCCAGCAAACACCGCAGTATAACCCCAGCACCAGCCTTACTCATAACAACATTCATCTCCTTACACCGCTCATCACAAACACACTCCACACACCCCTGCGGCGAAAGACAAGAGCAAGCCTCGATACGCGCAACCGCACGTCTCAGCAGCAACTCAATAAACTCAAACGCCTTGCTCGCAATGCCCGAGCCACACGAACCCCCCTTCGCATCGTAGAAGGTCAGTCTCGCAGGCCTCTGCCGTGAAGGCGGCTTAAGCTTCTCTTCAAACCCAGGAGGTATATTATTCGCCCGACGCAGCGGTCGACCGAGCTCTTTCTTCGCGACCTTGCATTCTGTCCGAACATCCCCAGGCGACGAGACGACAAACGAAGGCAGCAGAGAAAGCACAGCGTGTTCGGCTGCGTGGATAGCAGCGGCGACATTCAGTCTATGGGATTGCAGGATATCGATTGCGCGCGTGGGGACATCGAGCCACATACCGCGCGTCAACCGGTCGATGGGCGGGTTATCGACTGTTACAGCGTCTAGGACACGACCTCGCTTATCGACTTTGAAGAAGCCGTAGACGACGGCGTGGATTTTGATCGTGCCGAAGAAGGCGTGGGTGGCGGATGGGTCGCTGCCGACGCTTCGCATGGCCTCTGTTTCTACGGGGTCGATATCTGTGTAATCGCGTTGCTTGGTTGACCAGTCTACGTGGACGCGGATGACGCGAGCAAGACGGGAGTCGGGGTTTAATTCTTTGACGAGGTAACTTGTGCCTTGGTGGAGGAAGATGCCGCCTTCGTAGATGGTGAAGAAAGCGCGCGAGAGCTCGACTTCTTCGAGGACGATGTTGCGGTCATTGGTTGTGTCGATTACGGCGAAGTGTTGGTCTTCTGTGTCGCGGATTGAGACGCAGCGGGACGGCTGTGGGCGGAAGCGCGGGTGGCAGTGGTAGAAGCCTATGGGGTCCTTTTCTAGGCGGGTCGGGGCGAGGGCGAGAAGCTGGGGCCCGAAGTAGATGCTATCTTCTTCTGGGCGGATGGGCATCTCGAAGGCGGCGCATTGGACGTGGCCTTCGAGGATGAGCTCGTTTGTTAGGTCTATTTGGAGTTCGCAGTTCGGGCGTGTGAAGATCTCGTCCGGATTCTGCATGTAGTGCTGGTCTGTTGGGTATCGGTCGCCGACTAGTACGGAGAGGGAGTCTTTGTTGCGGCGTCCGGCGCGGCCGCTTTGTTGTCGGAGATTGGAGATCGAGTAAGGGAAGCCCATGGTGATGACTGCGTCCAGGGAGCCGATGTCGACACCTAATTCCAGGGCGCTGGTTGCGACGATTCCCATCAATTTTCCCTCGAACATTTCCTTTTCGATTTGGCGGCGGTCTTGAGGGCTGTATCCGCCTCGGTAACCCATTACGAGTTTGCCGATCTCGGTTCGTTCAAGTCTGTCGAACTCCGCTCGCACTGCTTGTAGGAGGATCTCACATAGCGTTCTAATGCGGCAGAAGGCGATGACTCGGACGCCTCTGAGGATCAGCTGGCAGAACAGCCTGGCGGTCTCGGTGACAGTGTCTGCTCGTCCGGAGGTTGGATCCTTGGGGTCTTTGAATGGCGTATTCCAGCAGATAAACTCCTTGCGACCAGAGGGTGACCCGTCGAAATCGATGAGCTTCACGTCTTCGATGCCAAAGATAGACTTCATGTGAGCTTCTGGGTTTGCAACAGTAGCAGAACAAGATATGAACTTGACATGGCGATTACCCACAGCAGCACAGATCCGGCGAAGTCGTCGCATGATGAAAGCGACATGGGAACCAAATAGTCCGTTGTAGACGTGCAGTTCGTCGACAACGACAAACTTCAAATTCTTCAGAAAAGTGCGCCAGGCCCCTTCCTGTGGCAGAATCGTGATATGAAGCATGTCAGGGTTGGTGAAGATGATCCGCGCCTCGTCACGAATCATGTTCCGGCTGCTCATCGGGGTGTCCCCGTCAAAGGTTTCAACCATGGTGTGTTGCAGCCCATTCATATACTGCAGTAGGTCCATCATGCTGCGCCTCTGATCCTGTGCCAGAGCCTTGGTGGGAAAGATATACATCCCCCGGCTGTCCGGATCCTTCTCTAGCTCATGCAACATGGGGACTTGATAAATGAGCGATTTTCCAGAGCTCGTCGACGTCGACACAATCACATTGTGGCCCTCGTACAAGTAGTTGATTGCCTCTGCTTGGTGCGAATACATCTGCGTGATGTTCCTCGTATTATACAGAGCATTCACCAGATCCTGCGAAAGCTGGAACGTCAAATCACCGTAAACGGGAGACTGGGCTTCGAATACACGGTGGCCTTCCGGCACAATCTGCGCATAATACCAATTCATCTCCCGGATCTCCGCAACGATTTCCCCAATGGACTTTCGCTCCTTGGGAATCGTCGCGGGCGGCCTCGCCACATGCGCAGGGGTATTCACCCCACTGCTGGGGGGAGTAGGCAAGAAAGCATCCTTCGCTTGCTCGAGAGACTCAACCGGATCAACACGATTGTCCTCGCATTGGACCAGAAAGACGTCAAGCGCATCTGCAAATTTAGCGTTCCGCTTCTCAATAGACCGCAGCATCTGTTTCTGACTGTAAACCGGCATTTTCAAATCCTCGTCTCTCATACGCCGCGTCGGTTTCGTAGGCTCCCCAGTCTTCGGATGAATCACTTCCCGCTTCAAATCGCCATCCACAAACTCAAATAGCAGCACATGCTTTGTACCGTCTGTATCAGCTAGATCGCCACCGGCATTATCACCGTCATCCTCCATGTCAGCTGCATGTGCCAGGCTAGATCGCTTGTGTAGCCCATATTGAGATATTTCCTGGTCTCCGACAGTCATTACTTCCAACTTCGCTTCGTCCACGTACTCGAATCGCACCGCACCCGGAACGATTACTTTCACGCGTGCCACATCCTCGATCGTAAGCTCTCGCTCTGGACCAATCTGCGCTTGTACAGCTTTCTTGATGTTATCAAATGTAGTGGCGAACTGCTTTCGCGTGCAGCAGAATGTGTAAACGAGATTAAGGGCGCGATGGATTTGTGAGAGACGTTTGAAGGCTTCTGGCACTGGTGCTGAGGGTGTTCGTTTCGCGGGTTTGCGTGGTTTCGAGGCTGTCTTTCCTTTGGCTGGCTTTTTGGTGACTGTGCTTTTGGTGGATCCGGCCTCCTGTAAGTCGCAATCCTGGGGAGGATGGGTAGAGATGGTCGATGGTGTAACTGTTTGTTCGGCGGAGTTTTGCAGGGACGCGTTCGAGGCAGGCGAACCGCGGCCTATGTCAGTGTCGCTTTCTTCATGGCTTCTTTTTCGCTTTAAGGGAGCTGGGGTCATGGGTGACGAGGGACCGGCCATATCGACACTCCATTGTGCTTTGCGCTGGTTGGAGATCGATGATGTCCTGATTGACGGGAAACGCGAGGTCACGTGTACCAATTTTACCCGAAATGATCATATCATCCCGAGGAACCGTGCGCGCCTCAGGCAGAAATGTCACTTCAGATTGCCGAGGCATACCGAGGCAGGCCCAGGCCCAGGCCCATAGACAATTACCAACAGGCGGAGAAGCACCAATCTATCATGGTAAGTCATGGTGGTATGCTTATTGCTTGGATTAATGTCATGCTCTCATATAAGCTAATAGTCTGTCTCCGTACATTCTAGGATGCGAAAACAGTCAGTTCCTTTTGAGGCAGCCCAAGCAGCTCTCAGGCCAGTTCTGCTTCGATGACGCTCTCTGCAACGCCAGGATAATTATAGATATTAACCACCTTCAACCCAGCCTGAGCAAGAATGTTCCTCCAATCAGCCTCCGTTCTTTCTCTCACTGCAAAGTGGGCCAACATCATCATATCCATATTGGTCGCTGCAAGCGTCGGTTTCTCCTCATTGACCACAATCTCATTGAACAAAACCCTTGAATATCCCTTCTTCAAAGCAGGCACAAGATTCTGCACAATCTTGAGACCATCCTCATCACTCCAATCGTGAAGAATAGAATGAAGGAAGTACGCACGCGCACCCTTGACCGGCTGCGTGGTAAAGAAGTCATGCGCCTGCACCTCGAAAGCTCTCTCCTCGCTACTAGCCACAACGTTCGCAATCACAGGCTCACGATCCTGAAGCACGATCCTGCCAGTGACCGGACCATGCTGCGCAGCAAAGGTAGCCACATCGTGACCCTTGCCGCCACCAACATCGACAAGAAGAACATCACTGACCGAGGCATCGAAGCCCGCAGTCAATCGCTCAGCAACGGGGTAGAATTCATGCCAGTCCGGTTTACCAGCACGGTATGCGGTCATGAAAGAGTCGAAATGCTGCAGGTGCGGGGGCGTGGCGACCAGCCAGTCAAAGAACCGAAGCTCGGTGTTATGCGCCGCTTGCCAGGGACCATCTGTTCCGCCTAGCGTGGGGGACTTATACCCGATCTTCTTGAAATACTCCGGGAATCCGTTGAAGGAGGGACGCGTCGCATCATAACAGATGCTGATGCTGTGTTGGTAGTTTTCTGCTGCGAGGCCGTTGCTCAGTTTTGTGGCGCGGAATAATCCGTCCTGAAATGAGACGACATTCATCGCCACCAGATGTCTAACTAGTCGTTGCAGGAGGGCATTATCTACCCCGACCTTCTCGGATAAAGCCGATGGGGTGAGGCCCGCATCGCCCGCTTCCTGGAGGCATTGGAAGAGCTTGACGTCGACGGCGAGACGGATGATAGCGCTTTGAGCTGGCTGTTGTATAAGTCTGATTAGCGTTGGCGGCTTTCAGCCCGGATGCAGTTTCTCACCTCTGCCCAGAAAGTGCGCTGAACGAACTCGCTGGGGATTTCCAGAGCCGAGATCAGCGCGCGACTTTGGTCGATCAGAGCTTCTCTTGCGCCGGCCTCGTTGTTCTCGAATGCCTTCCGCGAAGTGGCAATTGCGTCCAGAATTGAAATGGCAGATGGAGAAGCCATGGCGATAGCGATTTTGGGGTTTTGAGAAAATGACAATCAACTTGTGCGGAAGAGGGGACTTCCAGTATTTTGAAGCAAGGAGGAAGACATATTCCAAGACCCCTCCTTTCGCTTTATCTTGCCCGTTTTTCCCCACGTTTAGCTTGAGGCTAGTTCGAAGTTAGGGCAATGATAAGCCCCCAGCTTACTCCCACTTGGAAGTTGGAACTCTGCTGCCATGTTTTGAATTCGCCAAAAGTTGCGACTTCCCTGTGTCGATCCACGACCTCGGGAATAGTTACATAGTATCTAAATATACGCAGCACATGTCGAGGTGTCTATTCTGCAGTCCGAGTACTGTCGGGGTTAAGCCGATGCAAGAAGTCAGGGATCATGATCCATTGTGTTGGGACCACAATGTTGCCCGATGTGGAGAGTGGATTCAGCATAACAGCAAATGTCAAGGCTAGCCCCCACCACCTCCTTGCATCGAACAATGAGATTGGCAGAGATGAGTACAGTAAGCCCAGCATACAGTACTGTACCATAGTTGAAACATGCTAATCGGTCTGGCGGCCTGGCCCCTGAACACATCTTCCAAGAAATCGGTTCCCGACTTCCCGTGTGCTCGGGACGAAACTAGTAAATGACCATTGTGTAGTGCAATATGCGAATCCGTCATTGCAGGATCAAGGGAGATGTGATTTGACAGAAATCGCATCGGATACATAATCCGTACACTAGGATAGAATCCTCCGTCGTACTCCGTGTACAGATCGTATACGGTGGACAACAAGCTTCACCGGTTGAGACGGCACAAACAGAAGGATCGGAAAAGCTTTGTCCGCCAATGCCGCTGTGGGGCAGTCGAACCCAGATTTGAGACACCACGGCTGGGGTCATTATGAGATTCATATGTTGTCCGGGGTAAACCATAGAAAGTTCGATATTCATCCTAGCCGTTTAAACTTGACGTAGTTCCGAGGTTTCCACTTCTTCATGCCGTGGTACACACCTGGAGTAGGGCTACCTACCACATGGCTCGCATGTGAACAGGGTGGATTTAGAAGATTCGGTAGAGAACGCCACATCCTCACGCTAACCCTACTGGGACAGGTTCGGTAAACTCAATCTGCGAATACTTGCAGGGAATGTCCTATTCCGGCTTAGCTAGCTAGTAATACCATTACCTGATTTTTCAGAAATGGTCTTTTTCCCTACTATTTACTGCGTAGTAGACATGGTACCTGCGAAACAATACTGTATTACTAGTTCCTCTGTACTAGACGCTAAATTGCGACGATGAAGTCTTCCCCACTAGTTGCAGTATCCATGACCCACTCTTTCCAAAAGTCCCACTTTCTCATGCATTCTGATTGGCCGGATAGATGAATAATCAAATAATGATAGAACAATTTAGCAGGGGAAGGATGCTAGATGCGATTTATCAGTGTACCGAGGAACTTACTTCGGATGGGAAAACCAAATCCAGGCCGAAAACTACTAGTTACACTAAGCCAGATATCATAATCAGCGAGCATCGTATTAGCGAGCATCGTATTAATAACCGAGTTTTACTGTAACTACGGAGTACGTACGGAGTAGTTAGTATTGAGGTGTCAATTAATCAATCCTGGGGCCAGAACTTCCCGTCTGGTTTCATAGTTCTCTCTAGGCAGCTACTTGTACTCCGTACAGGCTTCTTCTTTTCACACTCCAATGGATTGATGAACCCATCGGAAGTAAAGCCTTCACTATGGCCTCTTTCGACACAAATGTTGACTATAGTGAAACGCGCTCGGCGGAGGTCAATGCAATCGGGTGGGTCTTCACTGGCCTTGCGATGGCAGCCGTTGCGTTGAAGCTATTCGCCCGAATTGACAGCAAACGTTTTGGCTGGGATGACTTTTTTATCTTCTTCTCGCTGGTGAGACCAATGTGCTCTTCGATATCTTGCGCAACGACTAAGATTGTCACTCATAGGGTCTCAGCATTATTGCTACGGCGTTAGTCTCATATTCGGCCACCCTAGGTCTAGGTCGACATACTGCAGCGGTAGTTGCTGAGCATGGCATTGAGAGATACGAAGAGACGGCCTTTTGGCAGATCATCGCATTTCCATTTAACATTGGTTCGTCTATCTAGGGAACATAGCGAAGCTGCTCACATGTTAACCACCCGATCTAGGAGCCTTCAGCTTCCCCAACATATCGATCGCGATCTTGATCGTGAATCTGCTAGACCCAAACCCACTTCGTGCAAGACTTTTATACGCCATGGTCACACTCCAGGTTGTGTCTGCCATGGTCTCCGTTTTCATCGTCTTTTTCCAATGTAATCCCCCCTCCATGCTGTGGGACTTGTCTGCTGGGGGTACATGTTGGAGCCCAGATATTTTTGATGGCTTCAACTATTTTGTCAGCGCGTGGACAACACTGACCGACATTATCCTGGCATTCGTGCCGATTGTTGCGTTCTGCAAACTACAAATGCCAGTCTCGACAAAGGCGAGTGTTTGCATCATGATGGGATTGACATTGCTTTCTGCAATCGTCACCATCGTCAAAGCAACTTATTTGAAGCTCTTCACCAATCATGCGGATCCTCGTCAGTACTTACCTCCCTAGGCATTGCTAGGTCTATCGGCTAACACTCCACAGTATTCAAGGTCGTGCCATTAGTTCTCTGGGGACTGTAAGTTTCTCACACCCATATCTCTCTCGCCCAGCATTCGCTTACTAACCTCAATCTTAGCGTCGAGCAAAACGTTGTCATCATCGCCGCCTGCATCCCAACCATCCGCCCTTTATTCCGAAAAGTATTCGGGTCTACGAAAAACTCATCCGGTCAAGCCACTTCGCGAAGCGGAACTGGCCTTGGCCTCTCGCACTCGCACAGCGCGAAACAGCCTAGCTCTAACGGGGGGCTGTTTGCTGGTGAAATGCCTCTTGAAGACATCAAGCCTCAATGCTATGATGCGGAGAGCAGTAGTAGTCAACAAGGCATTTGGCGAACGAGGGAGGTCATGGTGGAGAGTGACGAGGAACGATTTCTGGAAAGCGGCCGGGAAGAGCCTGTTCGATAGTTCGAATTCAGTTGTTCTCAATGCCGGAAGGCGGGTTCTAAACAATGGACTTGAAGCAACTAGGGGTCGTGAATGCTTTGGCTGACGACTCCAAACCCCAAAGTTCATCGCAGGGGTTGTGGTTAGTATGAAGTACCGCAATGTAAGACTCCGGCGTGTAAGTGACAGTCTCTTGGCGTTGAGGTAATGAGGTGAGAGGTGGCTAGTGAAGAGTGGCTGAACAGTTGCTCTTTCCAAAACCGCCAGTGGGAAGGGAAGTGGCTTGTAACAAGACTGCAGAGTGTACTCCGTAGAGAGGGTCACAATTGTGTCTGCTCGACACTGCTAGAAGTTGTAGACTACACAAGACATACCTCCTAACATACAGGATGGTAGCCTTGACATGCTCTTTCCATGATATCAAACGGTTCTTGTCATTTGCTATGCAACTTCTCACTTAGCCCACGAAGCAAAGAATGTTCTTGATAGAGTCCAGCGGAAGCCTTAGAGAAAGAAGCATACTTGAGTATTGACACATTTGTATTATTCCACTTCGCTAATGATAAGTTGAGTGAGATTACCATTGTCGGAGTGAGCTTCTTTTTTCCCACATTGCGACATGGTCCACATCTTCACATGCTCCTTTTCACATCTCCCCTTTCTCCTTCTTGCACATGTCCGTTTCCTCCTTCTTTCACTTGATCATTACTTGATCCGCTTCAACAGATCCTCGAGAACATCGTAAAGCTCCCCGGCCTGCTTGTCGCTGCCGAGCTATTTCATCTGTTAGTGACCTGACTTCCAAAAGTGAAGTGAGAAAGGTGACTTACGCGAAGAAGCAGGGTCGAAACCTTGGCATCTTCCTTGCTAGCCAGATAGATGTCGCGGCTAGTGGGGCGTGCACCCTTGACGCCGAATGGCATGGTCGACCAAAGCGCACTGTTCAACATAACACGATGGGCACCATCGGCACGCATAATCATACGGGCAGAGACCTTTCCTTCGTCCGACTTGGAGTTAACTTTGAAGGTGCCAGCACCACGCTCCTTCCATTTCTTGTCGTCAAAGTAGTACAACTTGCCCTTGGCCGTGAATTCGGTGGTCTCATTCTCTTCGCCGGTTTCGACTGTGGGTTCATGAAGGGGTGAGTAACACTTCATCACGGGGTCCTTGGGATCCGCCAGTAGGGATGGGCTCCTACCGGTCTTTTCGTGGAATCGTTCATCGGTCTTTTCGGCCACAAAGGTGTCATTAGTTTCATCGTCAGCTTCCTTGTCGCTTTCGTCGTCAGGTTGCGTAGCACCGAGGGTCTTGTCTTTGGTGTCGCCGAACAATGCGGGAGCATTGGGAGATGCGAAGCTGCTTAATTTACCAGCTGTTCCAGAGAAACTGGCAGGGGCATTAGGAGAAGCAAAACTGGACAATTTACCAGATGTGCCGGAGAAAGCGCTGCCGAATCCAGGTGCTCCGAAACTGTTAGTCGAAGCACTGCTAGCTCCGAAAGGTGAAGCACCAAATGCCGATTTGGCTGAAGTCATGCCGAACGGGGAAGCGGCAGAACTAGAGGCGTTCAACGCAAAGGGCGAGCCTGTAGAAGCCTGTCCAAACGCGCTCGCAGTGAAGGTCTGCCAAACGGCGAGTGTTAGAAATGAAAAGGTAGGGGATTGGGAGAAATGATGTCAAGCTTGCCTGATCGATCTTCGTCTTACGCTCCTCCGAGTTGTCACGGGGTTTCTTCTTCTCGGGTTGTCCCTCGGCAGCATCCTTCTCGTCCGAGGAGGTGGGTTCGGTCAAGCTGGGCGCGGAATCAGTTGTAGCGTGTGGTTGATTTGATTCGTCATCTTCTTCAAGTTGTTCACGGCTGCGTTTCTTCTTGAGAGTTTGGGAAGCTCCGTCCTCGTTTCCGCGGTTCTGTGGGGATGCAGAGTGGTCAGAATCATGGGTTTCAACCGTGGGTGCATGACAATTTGAATCACTGGGGGATTCAGAGCCATCCGAGCAACTTGTATAATCCGGGAGATCAGGAGTTTCTAGGAAACCATGATGCTCTGGAGAGCCAGGACCATTTGGAGAACCAGGGCCATTTGGAGAACCAGGGCTCTTTGGCGAACTAGGGCTCTTTGGCGAACCAGAGCCCTTTGGCGAACCAGGGCCCTTTGGCGAACCAGAGCCCTTTGGCGAACCAAAGCCCTTTGGAGAACCAGGACCCTCCTGGAAATCAAGATCCTGAGAGTCCTCGGAGCCATCTGAACTGTATGAACCATCAGAATACTCAGAGGAATCGTCCTCTGGGATTTCCGGTTTCGGTTTGAGATCTCTGGTCCAACGGATGCGCTTTGGGGGTTCTGGTTCATTGGTGAGAGGGTTGGGTTCTGGTTCCCGGGGAAGTTGGTTGGTCTCGGCAGGGCTAGCAAGTACAATCGTTGGCGTGGACAACTGGTACATGCCAGTCCGAGCATTCCTTTTAATCTCCACGGGAATGCTCATGGTTCTCATTTGGATGGGGCCACCAAGCATAATTTTTATCCTGATGGTCAGGGGCAGGCAGAACTTGACATCCTCCGCGAAATTGAGATTCTCCGCCTCGGGGGAGGGTGGCGCACTGCCAGATCCATGGGGGGTTCCAGGGGTATGGGCGGGTTCAGAGGGGTCCTCGGAGTCACTCACATTATGGGAAACGTCATCGGCGGCGCGAACTCCTGTGGGTGTCGCGCCTTGTTCGGCCGAAGAATCGTGAGTGTTGTCCTCGGGGGTGCATTCCCGGGATCGTTTCTTTGGGGGTGCGTCGGCCCCATCCGTGTCATCGAAGGATCGCTTTCGGTTCGCCTGAGCAGAGTCGGAATTTTGACCCGCAGCGTCAAGGTTGGTCTCCTTAAGCTGCTGTCGCATGGGGCGTTCGCCGCCGTCATTGTCGGAGAGAGGCGACTGCGCGGAAGCTGCTGTAGAAACAACATTGTCAGATCGCAAGAACGTCAGAAGTAACTGCGCGACAGGAGGAAAAAGCAGTGTAGAAAGGGAGGAAAGCTGTATGGTAAAGCATGAAATGTGTCGCTAGAACGTACCTTTGGACTCCGAAGGCTGTTGCGCCTTTTCCGGAGCTGTCGAGGTTGTCAGTAAGACTGCCCAACGCGCGGGCCTCGGCGGCTATGCGCTCAAGCAATGATGGCATACCGGCAGTCGAGGGGCTCTGCTCACGAGAAGCAGATGCCATGATGTTGAGTCCTTGAGGACAAACTTGTTAAAAGTTGGATGTTGTTAGAAGGTGGTATCTGTGATAGCCGCGAAGCTAAGTCGTCGGGGTAACGGGTGATCGCAAAGACGGATAGTCGCAGGAACAGAGAAAAAAGAGAGCCAGAAAGCTGAAGTTGAGAGAAACGAAGAAGTTGAGAATGGGAAGAGAAGAGAAAGAGAGAAGAAGAAAAGGTAGCCGGTTGTTATAAGTTGACCGCCGGGTGCGGGGCCACTCTCTGAATAGCAGCGTTAATAGGCGCCAGTAGGTATCAGCTCAATAGAATGGGCGTCAATGACCACAAAGGCATTCAAATAAAATAAAAATCGTTTATTCATCGGCAGGCCTCGACAATAGGAGAACAATCATTCACATTTGATTCAATTAATTCAAAGGATATACCGGTATCCGCAATATGCTAATATCTGGACTCAATTGTGAGGCCATTCAACGTGTTTGCTCAATTGCCAACAATAGAACAATAGAACAATAGCTCAATGACTCAATGGCTGGGGACCTTAACTGATGAAACACAGGCATCCGATGGCAACGTAGAATACAAACAGTGGATACACTGCGATGCCGACTCGGTTCCGCACCACTCCAGAGCCTCCTAAGATGCTGACTCCTGCTGCTAAAGACCATGCCACTAACACAAGATATACCGGTATCCGAGCAATCGTAGGAAGTCCCAGTGCACTCAGCATTGCAGCAATAACCAAGGGGAATAGCGTATAGCCGATGATGCAAATCGATTGGAAGAAGGAGCTAGATGTCACAATGTCAGTAAATGCGAGAGTGTAATTGATAAGGAACCATATGATGCTTACATCTTCCCACCAAGTAGCTTGATCTGTAGGGTCACAGCTGCTTCTCCGAGCCAGACAATACAGAAGACACCCGAGAAAACCACCGATGATTGGTCGCCCTTTGCGACAGACAGGAACAAGCTCAAAACCAGACAGAAGACAAGCGGACCCCTATCGTAGAATCAACTGTCAGTTGCCATTGCAATTCGATAAAGCAATTCTCGTGTAAGGTGACATACCAGAGATCCCAGTCGCGCAAACCTTCACTCATGCCACCCTGCAGGACTACGTCGGCATCCGGCCAGCGTCCAACGAGTCCCCGAAGATTACCACCAAATCCTGAGATTCCACCTTGTTCAGCATCAGCAGTACCACGGCCGCCGCGCTGCAGCATTCCCCCGAGCAAGTATTTAGGCCAAAGCACCTGGCGCATCTTCTCCCACACGGCAATCAGATCGCGCGACAATGTTTCCCAAACACTTTCATCGATGGTGTTTTGCGTCGCACGGCGATCTTCACCGCCAATAGTCGAAGTCAGATAGTTGCCGTAGTTAGAGGCATTGGTCCGATTGCCAGAGTTGGTTTCGATGTTGCCTCGTAGAGGGGCCGTGTCGGAGGTGTCGCGCAGAGGGTCGTCAGCCTCGATGGCTACCACACCGAATTAGTAATTTGCACATATAGTGGTATTCGAGAAGTAGCAAAAGAGGTCTTACTCACCATCGTCGGCTTCAATCAAATCATCACCAAGGAGGGAGTCGTCATCATGGGGGTCACCATGGGGTTGACCGTAGTGTGCAGTAGCCATGGTTCCGTAGGGTTTGTGATAATCAGAATTCTATCACAAAATCGGCGACACAGTTGGTCCTCGCAGAGGGCGTCGACAGCGAAGGTCGGGGTAATTGTTGACGGTATGAAAGCGAGTTGGCTAAGCTCCAGGGCTGTCCCGGAAAGGCTAGAGTGGCATTACGTACGATGGGTCCAGTCACGGGCACGGGCACGGGTACATAACATTGCCAGCCACGTTCTGTTTCTCCTTTAACTACACACTTTGATATCTACAAGATCTTTGGATTCTAATACGAGGTAACAAGAGTCCTTTGTTGCCATAAACTGAGAGATTTCAAACTGTTATTCTGATATGGATCATTTCTCCTCGCCGTCACTAACATATGGTTCCTCCTCCTGATACACATCGTATTTATACTTGCTTCCGACGTGATCAGTCCTGAGTTCTTTCTGCCCCTTGCCGAGGACCTTCTCACGAGCAGTGAGCGCAGGCTCTAAGGGATCGGGAAGTTCAGGATAAAGACCGCGTCGCCTCAACTCCGGAATGAGCAGGTCAACCACATCCTCAAATGTGCCAGGCGTGGTGACATGAGCAATGTTGAATCCATCGAGGTCTGCCTCGCGAACCCAACGCTCCATCTCATCGGCAACGGTGGCAGGGCTTCCAATGCCCACTGGTCCAAGGCCACCAATTGCAGCTTTCTCGGCAACAACGCGAGGTGTCCAACGTGGAATATCCTGACTTGTCTTGAGTAACGAGTCAAGCAGACTGGTGATTCGACCTGCCTCCAACGAGTCTGCGGCGGTGATTTCTTGATCAACGGGAATCTTGGAGATGTCGATGCCCGTCCATCCGCTGAAAAGGACTAGACCTCCAACCACCGAGGCATACTTCTTCAGCTCATTATACTTAGCCTGCGCCTCCTCGTCAGTCTCACCTACAATGGGTGTAAAGGTTGCGAAGAACTTGATTGACTGTGGATCACGGCCTCGCTCTGCGGCCAGCTTGCGGATCGCTGCGATCTTCGGCCGCAATACCTCTGGTGAATGCGAGGAGACGAAGATTGCTTCGGCGTGGGTCGCAGCGAATTCCGATCCGGCCGATGAAGTCCCCGCTTGGAATAGAAAGGGGGTCCGCTGCGGCGACGGGTCGACGATGTGTCGTGTTTTCAGTGAGAAGTACTTCCCCTTGTGATTGATCTGGCGGACTTTATCCGGGTCCACGTACGAATCTGTTTCGGGGTTTGGTGACAGCGCATCAGGGGCCCAGGAGCCCTCCCAGAGTCTATATGCAACAAACAACACGTCAGTTGTCAAGAACATACATCGGTGGGCGTGAAACTTACTTATAGAGTACCCTCAAATACTCGTCCGCCTGACGGTATCGTTCGTCGTGCTCGATTGGACTATCCACACCAATGGCTTTGAAGGCCGCTTTCTTATATGAAGTCACAATATTCCATCCCAGGCGACCGTTGGTCAAGTGATCCAAGGTCGAAAAGCGCTTGGCCAGCAAAAAGGGCTGCTCGAATGAAGTGGAGGCCGTGATGCCGAACGCCAGATTTTTGGTTACTGCAGCCATTGCAGAAATCGGCTAATCAAGCGAGTCAGAATCCATCTGAATATCTTGCTTTGCGAGACTCACGATAGTTGGATCCGTCACCGGCCATTGCGCCGCACGCCGGATACATTCGTCCAGCTTACCCTCATAGGTATCATAGCCTCCAGTCGTATCCGCCAGGAACAAAGCGTTGATTCCACCACGCTCCAGCAGCTTCGCTAGCTCTATCCAGTACTCCAGCGTCCGCTTGGTCGCAGACTTGTCTTTGGGATTCTGTAGAGTTGTCAGCCATCTGCCCATCACCTAGGCAGAATCAGAGGCCAAAACCAACCTTCCATTGTCCAGGGGACAAATGTCCCACGGTCGACATGTCAAAAGCATTGAGCAGGATGTGTTTCTTGCCTTTCTCATCACCCGAGCCATCCTGGCCGCTGACGACGCTGGCGTCTCCCATGATTCGCAGTGGGTCAGAGGAAGAGGTCAATTTTTACGAGACTTACTGGTAAACTGGAGGTCTGACTGCGGTCTACGACGAGGTATAAGAATAACGCGACCCCTCAAGTCCCAAGCCTCCAACGCTCGGAATATCTGTACTACCCCCGCATAGCACTCGGTCATCGCACGCGTATCTCGCGCCATCGGCTTTACAAAAGAGGGGAACACCAACTTCTAGGAACGGGCGACTTCTTGCGCTCACTGTATTGTATATGGTGTGCCGTAGAGGAAACATTCGCCATTCTGTTGATGTGGATACTTCGAAATCATCTGAATGCTTTAATACACTGCGTGATGTCGACACATCAATAACAATCGTCAGTCGAATCACATTTTGTTTGGTCGCAGGATATCAGTATTGGGGGGCAGTGGATTGTCGCTTTCATCATCGGCTGTCAGATTGCGTGACGATGTCGTTTTTAATGCCCCGATTGGAGCGGAATATTTTCCATGCTCTTTCTGAGTACATCTAAAGCAACAGGATCAATTAACTAGGTGGTGACAGAGTGAGGAAATCCCTTATAATCTAATTGAAATCCAAGTTTAAGAAGTAGAGAATGTACCAATGATATTATGAACATGATACCAATAGACAACGCCATCTATAATGCCCCCAATGTGTGATATAGGTACAAGTATTATACAAAAACTCGAAGCAACAAAGGCCGAGACTCATTCAAGCCTCAATTAGCCTCTGCTTTCCGCTGTGCCGAGCCCCAACTCGGCTCACTAGACTGTTGAGCAGCCCGCAGATATTCCCTAATGCGCTGACGACCCTCCTGCAGCTGCTGCGACGTGGGGTAAATCTTCTTTTTCTGGAGAGCCTCAATGGTCTGCCTGCCAGAATACTTCTTCAGCCTGGCCGAGTCAGCGGCAAGCGCCTCGCGCTCGGCTTTCGTGATGAGATTCTTGGAGGCATCCAGATGCAGCGTCTCGTCGACTAGCAGACGGACGGACGCCATTAGCTTGACAGCTGTCGTACCGTCGAGAGGAGCCTCAACGCCTTCCTTATCCCTCGGGAAGCGATATCTCGGGCTCTTATCCAGGTGTCCGAGCCCAAGGACGCTCTCCAGAGCCGTGTGTAGCTGGAGGATATAGGGGCGTAGGACGTTGATGGCGGTTAGTCGCAGTCTCACTTGGAATTTCCTGTTCAGAGCTGGCAGTGAGGACTTTTTCTTCTCTTTGGTGGAGTCGGAAGCTTCGTCTTCGAGGCCTCTTAGGTTGAGGAGGAAGGAAGGGGAGTCAGCCAGTTTCTGGATAATGCTCAAGTATCCGTCGAGGACTCGGAGCTCGGGTAGAACCAGGACTTTGTCCATCAGAGACATCAGCT
This sequence comes from Penicillium bovifimosum, assembly GCF_028826915.1. NCBI lineage: Eukaryota > Fungi > Ascomycota > Eurotiomycetes > Eurotiales > Aspergillaceae > Penicillium > Penicillium bovifimosum. The sequence goes on from NW_026622711.1 coordinate 3,638,520, forward strand.
CGTTTGTGTGCAGGAGGATGGAGCTGTTGCGCCGATCACGGCGGCAGACGCTGAGAGCGAGGTGGAATGCTAATCCGGTTGCTTGGCCGGAGGGAATCATCTGATCCCGCAAGGTTTTGACACAGACCTTGCTGGAGCGAGAGAGGCGGAGGAGGCGGAAGTATTGGATATAGGTGTATGTGTCAGGTTCGAAGCGGTGGGGGATGTCTTTCAGGGTCAGATAACTCCAATAGGCCTGACCACCCTCAAGGCCTTGGGTCATGGTAAAGCAGGCACTCAATATATGAGTCAGTTCTTTGCTGTCTGGTCGAAGGTATTCTAGACCCTCCGTATCGGGGACGACAGGGCTGAAGAGTTCCGAGAAGTCCTCCGCTTCTTCCACGTTTGCCACCTCTGCTTCAACTTGCGGAGTTGATGGCACTGATGAACTCGATGAATCCAATGGCTGGTTATTCTCATCTACAAACGGAACATCTTCCAGCTGTTCTTGTCGAGCTGCCTCGGCATTCTGTATGGCTTGCTGGTCCTCACGACTGATCCTGCGACGCGTGCTGCTCGCGCCCTCGGCGGGCCGCTTTTGCAATATGGGAATCCCCATGGTCTGCTTGTACAGCTCGAGGACATTGTAACAATCCATATCACTGGCGCCATCCAGAAGCAAGCTGGCCATGGCGCTAACAACTTGATTGTCAAGTTCTAGGGTTTTGTTCTTCCACTGCCAGATGACATCGGCCCAAATCCGCTTGCCTTCGGTGATAACTTGTTTCTTTCGTTGGAGAATCACATCAATATCATCGGGACTCATTTTAGCGATATCGCGGCGGCTCGCAAATTGGACAGCGTTTAAGATGATCGTATAAGTGGTAGTATCGGGAGAATTTGGTCCCTCTTCCGGTGTGTCGGCGATAATCTTCCACAGCTGATCCATATCACCATGGCGATGACAAACTGAAAGCATCGCATTGGTGTGGATGATACTACGCTCGACTCCAGAATTGGGAGCGCTAATCGAGCGGTAGATAGATTCCGCAATCTTCATCGTAGCCGGAGACTTTGTGACTGTCGCGGAACTGAGACCCGTCAACATGGCCGTGTACGCTTTTTCACCCGGCTTCACGCCACGCTTTTTCATCTGTGAGAGAAAGTCTGTCAGCATACAGTCCAAAATATGAATTTAGACAACTCGCTCCGCGGCAACGCAAATAAACCGAAGGAGAACATGAAACTCACATCGTTCCAGAACTTAAACGCAGCCTGCGGATGGTCCATCTCAAAGCAATATCTCATAAGAAGTACCCAGGCACTACCGGTTCTCATGCCCTTCGCCGTTGCAGCCCTGACCAGTGCGGCAGCCTTGTCCGCATCGTCGATTTGTAAAAGGCGCTCAACCCGCTGCGTCAAGTCCATCGGATCGGTCATCCATTTCAATTCCATATTGATAATCTTGGGTGTGACTTTCGCTCTCGGGGAATCACGATCGGATCTTCTATCGAAAGTTTTTCCACGAGGTGCATCAACCCCGGGAGCCTCACTATCCGGAACCTCATCATCCGGAGTATCAGAGATATCAAATTCAAATGGATTGTCCGCTGCCTCTTCGGCTTCAGCAGCCTCAGTCTCCCGACCCCCGATCTCCGCAACCTCGTCATCATCATGCTGACGACCTACAGCCCGGCCTGATGCAATATCCATCAAGGCTGCTCTTCCCTTTGCTGTTTTGAAGAACTCAGTCCGTCTATCCGTCCTTTTATTCCCTGGCGCAGATGGAAAACCGCGCTTCCGAAAAGTCCGGTCATCGGGGCGAGTATCGTAGGTACTCCGGGAGTTTTGTTTGAGGGACGAATCATTGTATAGTCTTGATGCAATCAATGGCTGTGGAAGTCGTCGTGCTGAAATCGTCGCCCGGTATTGCTGTGCGGAGAGAAGTCGGCTGCGCAAAGCTCTGTTCACGAGCGACCCTGGAAACCGTGATAGCATAGCTGGCTGCTATGGTCGTCGGGTCGGAATAAAGCTTGTGTCCGGCACAATGCGAGTATGAAGGAATGATAATGCAAGGGCTATAATATGGCAAAATGAAAGAACAGCAGAAACAGAGCGTCACGTCTGTTTTGACCTGTCGGAGATTGAATCGCAAAACAATTTCGCAGAAGGTAATCGGGGGCTAGTCTATATCGGGCTTAGACTCTATTCCCGAGTTATCAGGCATAAATATCTATGCCTGAGGCATTCATACATCAATTGATACCTCAGGTTCTATCAGATCCAACTAGACTACAAGTGGTTTAGTCCCCATTCCACCAACCCATGTTCCCTGCGGGCCTCGACGGGAGCGCTAGAGCACATTTCCCAGAGACTTCTGTGCGTCAGATTCCTTTCATGGGTCTGCGCGGGCTCTAAGTAGCTCCGCAAGCAGATCCGTGGATGAAGAAGTGACAACTCTAAATCAACCTACATCGGAGTTACATAGATAGAGCCTAGTATGGAACACCTCTACGTCACACTCTACGTCTTGGCTTCTATCGTCAGAGATTTAATATCCAGCCACCACCACAGGCCCCAAACCCACCATCATGCTTCAACCTTCCCGATGTTCAGTTTTCACGCCAGCCCTACACAGTATTATGATACCACCAGAATCCATGCAGATCACTCCCCGAAACCCACCTAGCCCATCCCCTGCACACTTCACACCCCATGCACAGGCTAAAGAACCCAGGAATCCAAAGCACACGAACTAGCCCGAAGCTAAGAAAGCAACCAGTGGAGCACAGACTAGATAAACCTTGAAATAAGAAATGTGACATATGCCAGGCATACGCGGCCGACTAGGTAAGAACAGGAAGTAGACTAGAAACGATTAGGAATAACTCTATAAACGCAAATTTACCACCATCGATGATATCGGTGGCTGATACTAATGCCCACCACGTGGAGACGGTTGCGTTGCACTAGTCTCCTGTCTCATGTACGGCGTACAGCGTACATGTAGTGATCAGGCTTTACTTCTTCGGTTCTAGTCAGGTACGCGTAGTGCATATGCACCTTTGCGCAGTAGTTCCAAGGATCCGAGTTGCATGCGTACATCAAGCTACTTGGTAGCTTGAAGGTTGGTACTCCGTACATGGTTCGGGGCCCGGGCCGGTATGGGACTAACCTCATTCGTGTTCATTGCGGTTGGGTGGCTTGTTAAGCTCTGGTGGCTCTAATTGTGTGACTTGGACGATCTCCATTCTCCACGTCTACTATGTATGCAGTATGTACTCCGTAACAATTCCCATGTTGGGCTGTTGGATGGCCTTTTGTCTTTTGCTTAGTTTATCTTTATCTTTTCCTGTCTTATTGTCAATCGAGACTAGGCTGCATGTAACTAGCAGAAACTAAGATAATTCGTAATCACTGCTACCTTGTGGATTCAAAACTTGGCCAGTTCTACCTTTGCTATGTTGTCCTCTGAATGGTAAATGACTGTCTAAATCAGTTGTAGGCAGAAATGATGGCCAACGTCCAAACCTACCGAAGATGGTACAGCGAAGAGGAAACACAAGCCACCCGGGTTGAATGATACACATTTATCAGATAGGAGTATAAGTCAATGTAACATAATGTACGTTATCAGAAGGAAAAGAAGAGAAAGTAGAGCGAAGATGGACTTGCATGTAGCAAAGTTAACTGATACAAAACGATAAAAGGAAATCACTGAAACAAATAACTCCCTGGTAAAGGGCTCGGGGAGAAAAAGTTTCTGCGATAAGTAACAGATGCAAAAGATCCACCGCCCAACCATCCTTGGAGTCACAACCCAGCGAACGCGAAATAAATATAGAAAATGCGCCGCATCTGCATCAACTTTGGAGCAGAGAACAGAGCAGAGAGGAGCGAAGAAGGGCAGACAGCACACCTCTCAGCTCGATGCAATCTAACGCAATGAGGATGGCAGGTATTGAACGAAGCCGGAAAAGCCACTCTTGAACAAATCAGGATTGAAAGCCGCAGAGATTGGTATCATAGCACGAAAGACTTGGGATCAGAAGGTAGGGGGAAGGGGGGTGGCATGCGGAATCCAGGACGAGAACATTAGCCAAGGACGGGGGATATCGTGATTAGAAAGGAAAAGCAAATGCAGGGTCTGACGGTGCAGGCGGAATAGGAGGTTGATTACGGGGAACGTATTATTGCGGATAGCTGGCGGTTTGAGTCTCTGGAAGCCGTAGCGAATTCACGAATCAGCTGCACAGATCAGGTCGGGCGAGGATGACCTTGTCGAGAAGAAATCCAGAGGGTCGATCCTGGTACTGAGAAAAGGTGACGGCATTACTCACGTTGCGGGTACACCGGTCCGCTCTGGTATGGAGAGTGAGGATAGTTGGGAGGATAGGCCATCTGTGTGTTGTTCTGGTAGACCATGCCACCACTGGGGGGTCCGCCGTACTGGCCGGGGACTTGGCTATCTGCGGGCTGGTATCCGATAGGGGGGAGTTGGGGGCGGACACCGCTGGCATAGGCAGGTGGCTGTCCGTGGGCGGCGTCGGAGGTGTTGGGGGCTTCGACCTGGTTGGCCTGAGCAGCCTGAGCGGCAGCACGCTCACGCTCCTCGACAGCCTTGCGCTGGGCCTCTTCCTCCTTCTTGCGTGCCTTCCATTCCTTGCGGATTTCCTTGAATTCTGGGGAGGGCAAAGTCAGCAGGGTACTTAGTAATGAACAATGATTTGCCGGAAGGAAACTAGCGTCGACCATGCTTTGGTAGTGAGGGGGCGGCCGGGAAGGGATAAGAGGCAAGCTTAACCTCCACGCCATCGACCACGCTACTGCGGGTCCCGCGACGTCTAGTGTAACTCACTAGCGTCCAACGGCCGGCGCTAACCCGATCCAGCCATTTGCGACAAAGATTCAAGAACCTAGTCGCAGTGGCTACCAGACATTGACTATTGCGAAAAACAATATCAACTTACCCTCAGGAGTACGCTTCGCGCCGTGCGACTGCATAGTCACGTGTGCATTCAAGTGGTTCAGAGTACCATACGCCTTCTCACAACCGTTCCATCCACACTTGTACATGCGCTCAATTTCCTCGTAGCGACGACGGGGACGCTTGTGTTGCTGTGCACCAGGAATTGGGACGAATGAGTAGACCTAGAAGAAGAGCAAATTCCAAATCAGCGACCCTGCGAGCGCAGTAAGAAGGGAGGGAAAGACCCACCGTTGTAGCTGGGGAGGCATAAGGACCGGGCAGACCATGATGCTGTTGTCCATAGCTATGAGGCCAATCCGGGCGCGCATACAAATGTTGAGGTGGCGGGGGATGACCCTGGTACTGCGCCATCTCGTGCCCCTGAGGCTGGTAAGGAGAGTAGGGAGGAGGGTAGGTGGGGCTGTTGGCCGGGAGCGAAGGATCTATAGGAACGGGCGCGTCAGACTTTACGTTCGGACTGCGCTGGCCCGTAGGCAGGGTGTTGATAAACGGACTTGTTGCTTGGGCCATACCTGCCGCACCGCCGGGTTGAGAAGAGGGAGCGTAGGATTGAGGAGGGCGGTGGAGGTATTCCTGATAAGCAGGCGAACGGGCGGTCGGCGGAGGGTTCAGACCGTATTCCGACTGAGGGGTGTTGGTAGAAGAAATATTGGCGGGTCGAACCTCAGGTTGTGGCGTGTACTGTGGTGCAGGGCGGACCTCGGGTTGGGGGGTGTAGTGAGCACTGGCAGCAGCAGTTTGGTCTGCAGGTTTTTGTTCAGAAGGTGCGTCGGCAACGGTGGTTGAGTGGTGCGAACCTGGCTGTGCGTACTCGGAAGCGGGCCGGTTGTCCATAAAAGAAAAGATTCGCGCGCAATGTTGCCGACGAATCTATGGAGAAAAGTTTCTGCGTAGAACTCTGTGGAGACGCGTCAACAACAATGTGTCTTGGGAAAAGTCGGGGGAATTGACGAGTCGGGTCCGACACGTTTCAAGCAAGGGGACGGGAGACTAGGTTGCCACGTTGGGATCGTGGCTGACCTTAGATCTAGGATGTTTCTTTGTCAACATACCTTTTTTTGGTTCAATTCCTCGGTGAGAAGGAAATTGAGAGTTGTCAAGTTACGAAACGCTGATCAAACAGGTTCGCGCACTGATACTTTTTGAGATAAGAGAGTTGTAGAAAGGGAAGAGGATGAGGAGTGAAGGTAAAAAAAAGGAGATTTAATTCACAATATTCAAGATGTTATGAATTGGGTCAAAGCGCACAGCTTTGAACGTAGGGAGGGAAAAAATGGAAAATGATAATCCAAAAAAAAAGAGGTTGATACCAAGATGCTTAATCTTAGCTCACTCGGGCGATGATGCCTTGCAGGTGGCGGTAAGCACGAGGCACCGGGGCGGAAAAATAACCACGGGGAGGAAAGATACTAGGCAAGGAACTAGACGGAGACTAAAGAAAAAAAAAAGGTGTCAAGAGTTCAACGCGACTTGGACGGGCCTAAAAGGTGAGACGATTAGGGAGGGAAAGCAATGCTCGTGGGATCCGAGGATACAGTGGATCCTGGTGGACCGTGTAATTAATTGGTGGACGATATTCGTTGGCCGGCCGAGCAAAAAAAATTACATCTGCATTGCTTTTGCATTTCTGGTTTATTTTTCTTTGCTTTTGATTTTGGCATTTATACTGCGTAGTTATATACAGCATACAGTGCACCATACGTTCTCCCATTTAAACATGGGATATCGGCAGGACCAACTGCAGTTTGAGTGTGGCTCATACACTTGATAGAGGGGAATGCTATGACCACAAAGTCAAAGACCCGAGGAGAGATCGATATCAAGTGCAAAAGAAAAAAATAATAATAATTTAAATGATTGCTTCTTCGATCTCGGACCATTCTCTTTTTCCACATCAGTCTCCGATATTTGACTGGCTTGGCCCCTTTTCCCCTCAATGCCTTCGTTACCGGCTAAGCTTTCATGTCTCCGTGATAACGATTGGGGGGAATTTTGCTTTTCGGATTTATGAGCGAAAAAAAAAAAAAAGAAAAAGCGGACCCTTCCAGGAGAGAAGTGGCAATAATTTTCTCATCATAAATCCCCCTCTTATTAAGAAAATCTCCATGACAATGAAGGAGAAAATCATAAATGAAGTAGACAAAGTAGAGATGTTGTTGTTTTTTGCTAAAGGCTACTGGTTAGGTTCATAACTGGAGGCCTCTTAGTCTACCCGCAACCCGGTGCCTCGAGGAGAACCTAGCGTGTAGGGCGTGGGTACCAACCAAGATGTGTCAGAGAGGGGGAAAGCCAGGGGAGGGCTTTAGCCTGACCAAGTAAGATGGCACTAGGAATGGCGTGCCCGAGGAACCTCAACCGAGAGAGGGAACCGAGTCTCAATCAGGGATAGTTGCAAACACTAAGGGGCACTTACCGTTGTTTGGAAGGAAACTAAGGCAGGAAAGGGAGTAGCGCAGGTCGGGGAAAGAAGAAGCGATGGGACTCGGGAAGACCAGGGCTAATGTGGACGAGAGAAAAGCAGGCACTCAGCTCTGTTGCCGACCAATAGGAAAAATGGGTTGAGGGTATTGTGGGGACTGGAGAAGCTCGGTCGATGGGCCTGGCTTGTTCAAGTCTAGCGTTAAAGTCTGTTGTGAACCTTGGAAAGGTTCAAAGCCGCGGCGGTTGAAGCCGGTGATAGCTTCTTTTCCTGAAAAGGAGGTTTAGCGTTGCACTTTGAATACACGTATTTGGTATACAATATATTTTTACAAGCTCCAGCGACCATACCACATGTCCTTGAACATTTGTACATAGATCTGGTCTAAAGAGGCCTACTGGGGTGCGATTGACACCGGCGGGCATGCCGCTTGTCCTCAGACACCGCTGAATGGGTACGAATCGTCAGGCTACACGCTACTAGTCATGTTGCCCTTTTATTTTGAAGATTCTCGAGTCATGGTAAACTATTCTGATATCTGGTCGCGAAACCGTCACAATACCTAGACGCGTCGGTGGGGACTGGAGAACAACAAGATATACCGGTGATCGGAGTCTACAATCTCCTGCATATGAAAAAGCCAATACGTTAGGTTATGTTTTTATTAGACAAGATAACCTCAATTCCAGGCGGAGGACTCCGTCCCTGCGACATCTCCCATGGTTCCAGCTTCCACTCGAAGTTCGAATACGGCAACAGTGGTTCTATCCAGCTAATTGTCCATATGATAATTATAGCACAGAGCACACCATCTCCGGACCAAGGAAGAAAAGAGGAGAAAGGGGGCTATCAGTCCCCAGCGGGATTGATTTGCGAGTCCACCCGCTACTCGGCGGCTCTCCGGTACGATCAGTGCATGCTCCATGCTCAGTCACTGCAGTGTATTCTCGGAATCCACTCGTGGACTCCGCTCCGCCTAAGATATTCCTATCATTTCGCTTCGGGGCACATATTAGTATTCTCATCTCTTTCTTTTCAGCATCGCAATAGAGTAAATGGGGGAGAAGTATCGTACCAGCTCTTTACCATCAAAGTCCCCTAACCATAAACAAACGCCAGATGCAGGACTCTCAGCTCGGGAGACCATCTCCCACGATGATTGGCGTTCTCGGGGTCTGGATCCCACCCCGCAGGCGGAACCTGTTCCCCCGCCGGTGAGGAAAAAGCAAGTGGAATATTTGTTTCTATTTTACGAATCACAAGGCTGATGATATTCATTTCATAAAACTCAACCCCCTGCATCTCAATACAATATCGTATAACAGTTACGATATACGATGGACCAATGGATAGCCCTCCCTCTTACTGTTTCCCAAGGCACAAATAGAAAAAGTAAATCAGTGGGACCAGACGGACTCCGCGCGGACAACACACAGTCCAGTGCGGGTAATCGGGGTTAAAAAGCAGACCGGGAGCGATACGAAGCTCATATAGCGCTTCAATCATTGGACGCCGCAGCCGCTCTGGGATCCAGTAGGTTGTACTCCGTACACCTGGAGCCTCTGGAGGCAATGATCTGAGTCTGAAATTCGGACGATCGACCCAGACCTGGCTCCAATTGTCTTCTCCAATTTTTACCATGTCCCTGGTTTGCTCAAAGCTCCGGGATATGTAACTTCCATCGATCGAATCAGAGCAACGCTTTGTCGAAGCGGACTTGGCGCGATCTCGTCTTTCTGCCTTCTTTTATGTCGAGTGTTGTAGGAACGCTGGACGATGCTGTACTGTGTAATGTTGTGGCATACGCGCCTTTCGCGGCTGTGGCTTTTTATACTGTAATATTAGGTTCGGGCTGCGGAGAGATCAAAGGTAGAAGACGGCAATTCTGAATGTCTCATATCACGAGACGACAGGGAAGGTTTCTGTGTTACTTAATGCACGTGGGGCCCATTTCTGCAGGTTAGGCGACATTTCCCATCACCCATGGGACAGTTCTAAGCGAGTTCAGGTATAAGTATTAAGTACAACATCGCAGACATACGGAGTACATCGTAGGGACATCAGAGCGGAAACGGTTCCCACTTGGCCTGATCGAGCCTACTGTACGGATAAACCGGGGTGTTTACCTACCGGTGCCTAAGCTCAGGTTAACCCTCAATCGCTTAGGGCGATCATGAGAGAGACAGGCTTGGCGTTATTTCCTTTGCCCAAACGCATCGGGTTTGAATATGCGAGGTATGGAATTTATCCCGCAATTATCCTCAAAAACCACTCAGTAGACGTGCATACGGCATACAGTAGCCCAAAATCGAACCCCACGAACGTGCCGAGATCCTATCTAAACGGTTGGGCGTTACTAGGAAAAAAATAAAAACAGTAGCGCAATTTCCCAGACTCCACATCTGGCCAGTGCGGCGATATGAAGGTCAGATGCCAGACTACACCGGAGAAAGTAAGTCTCACCCGCTAACACTTCGGCAGATCGCAGTAGGAGAGACCTGGTGTGGCACCTCCCCAGATGATGATCGCTGAGCTGTTAATTGTGGACCCAGCGGGGAGGGGTCAGGTAACTGGTTTTCACGTTGAGTTTCCACGGGGGGTTAGGCTAAGATTGAAAATATCCCATGAGACCTCGGGTAGGGAGCGAATACGCAGTATTGACGTTAAATTTGATGAAATCGGCAAGAGACTGGAATACTTACACCAATGAGCTGAGGATGTTATTGGCAGGGATTGGGTAAGGGAGACAGGGGTCCACGGTGGAAAGGAAGTTCAGTATGTAGATTGACTTTGGGCTGGGAAGTGACACTTCGTTGAAGATCATGTCTGTTGTGCATAAATAATGTTGACTACTATATACGATCTACTTTGTCGAATATAGGCGTTCAATCCGAACCCTAACTATACTAAAGCTTTGACATTCCGCTAAGAATCAACCACCCTAAGGGTAATCCCAACCCGAGTCCCAGGAGCCAGAGTTACATTTTCCATGCATATTCTACGCCTGCTCTAGACAACGTACAACCTAACTTACAACCAAGACTCCAAGAGATTTCCCTTGTTCCGTTTGTACTGTGGCGCATTGCCTAGAAGCGCCACGTCTTACTAGCGGAACCAAGACCAGGCTGACCAGCCACTGTTAGCTCCAGCAAATCTCGGCAATTGGGATTTTTGACGTTCGATTTAACTCTGGGCCAACAACGTGCCCGCTTTTCCTGGAACTCCGACGTGCACCGACGGATGAGTGACATTCAAAGAGAAAGTGGCGCTTATGCATCCGTACTAGGCACGGGAGTTGAACCCTCCCTCTTATGGCATGGGACGCTACTGCACGCACCTCGCTGTTCTAGGCAATTGCCAAATTGTTTAAGTAATTTGTAGGGTAACTGTGCTCCGGCTGTAGAAAGAAGAACTCGGGATAATTTCCTGCTGTGTTTTCCATGCGATATGCAGGTAGGTCTCTTTCGGGTAGTTTCTGGTGTGGACGCTCGATTGTCGGGTGTTGGCTGACCTCGGGAACCCGGGGATATTGTTATCGTTTATAGATGGGATCAATACCTATACTTATGTACCTTCATTGCATGGAGCTTTCTGGTTTTTATGCATATGCAATGTCTCCCTCACCTATAAATTGCCTAGGTGGAGAAGACTGGTAATCACGGCATATATCGCAGGAATATTATATATACCCCATACGAAAGCAACCAACTTCCAACTGTGATCTGGACGTACCTAGTTTCTGCAGGTGTTGCTCACATACCTCCCATTGATACGTCATATATCTAGCGCTAAAGGAATCCACAACAGACTTTCCGTGAGCAGCTTAAGCTTAAAGCTTGAATGTTGGCCCATGCGCGATCAAAACGCTTGAGTCGGAGGACAGCCACTTATTATGCTAGTTCATGTGAACAATGGCGGCTTTTGAGTACGATCTGATCACTGTTTAGTAGAGCGCTTGCGTCAATTGGGTAAGGATTGGAAGGCTAGAGCAGATGTCAGTGCCAGCCCGGCACCGGTCCAACTAGTATACAAGAGGTCACACCAAGAGCGTAAAAAGAAGGACAGACAGAGATAGCTACCTACCTTCGGGTGTAGGATGATTGTTACCTACACAGTGCCCGATATTCCATAGAATTCCAGTGTTGGCATACCTAGTACTGTCATGATATGTCCCCCACCGGCCCACCCGCAGGTCAAGGTACATATCGGATTGTGACGAAGGATATAGGTACATCCAGTAATCACAGAGCTCAATATATTATATTGACGAGCAGGAAATATGTTTGCTCTATCTTATCTATCATCAGCAGACTCTCATTAAAGCCCAACCTCATCGATTGTTGAACGGGGAATTGTCATGTGAAGCTACTGGGTAACAAGGGGCCGGAGTTAGGAGATAACCACGTGCATTTCTTTCCCCGAAGGCACCTCAATAGGATAGGCCCTTTCTAAATTCAGTCCTTCTAAGAGCAAGAGCAAGAGAGGACAGGACCCCTCAGAGAATGAGTGTCACTGGCACCACTGCTCCAGATGCCAATAATCCATCTATAGATGATCCACAGCATGGTTGTACATCCCGACCAAAGAAATCCACTCGAAGTCTCGACTTCATCATACGAAACGGCCTAGCAGGAGGCATAGCAGGCTGCGCCGTGAGTCCATCCCTCTATACAACCAACAGCCAGCAAATCACTAAGAGCATACCAACAGGCCAAAACAATAGTCGCCCCATTAGAAAGAGTCCGAATCCTCTTCCAAACCTCCCACGCCACCTTCATCCAGTACACAACACACTGGACGGGCCCCCTCAAAGCCGCAAAACACATAAAAACCACCCACGGACTCCCCGCCCTCTTCAAAGGCCACACAGCAAGCCTCCTCCGCATCTTCCCATACGCAGCCATAAACTTCCTCGCTTACGAACAGCTCCGCGAAGCCATAATCACAACAACCGAAAACGAAACACCCTCGCGCCGATTTCTATGCGGAAGTATAGCCGGCGCAATCTCAACACTACTCACATATCCACTTGAGTTAATCCGCACACGTCTCGCCTTTGAAACACAGAAACATTCCTCCTCATGGCTGGGAATTACGCAGAAGATATGCTCCGAGAACACAGCTGGAGGCAGGACCGGGCTCTCGAATCTTTATAGAGGTATTGCACCGACGATGTTGGGGATACTGCCGTATGCGGGGATGTCGTTTTTGACGCATGATCAAATTAAGGATTGGCTCGTGCGCCTGCTCTTGCGCCGCATACACTAGAACCGGGATCTTCTACACGACTTACTGCTGTTGCGCAGCTTTCTTGTGGGGCTCTTGCTGGTATAGTTGCTCAGACGGTCTCGTATCCGATTGAGATTGTTCGGCGACGGATACAGGTTGCGGGTGTTGTTGGTGACCGCTTGAGCATTGTCGAGACGAGCCAGCGGGTCTTTCGAGAGAGAGGTGTTAGAGGGTTTTTTATTGGATTGAATATTGGATATGTGAAAATGGCGCCTATGGTGGCGACGAGTTTCTATGTTTATGATCGGATGAAGCGATATCTGGGTCTTGCTGTCTGACTTGGAAGTTATGGGTTCTGCATCTTATGATCTTGTGGACGATCCTGGCGGTTGTTCGTGACAGCAACGGGGCAGACAAATGAAGTAGCTTCTTATGTTCTGATACCGGGAAGTGATTTTATTCCAAAGTTGCAACACTTGCTTCTCTACCTGGACATGGTAAGACTGGATACGTCTAATAGTCGAAATGAACCCGAGTTGATTGAAAAAGTTGATGCGATTGAAATTAGAGTCTCCAGCGAGCTCTGAGACTTTGAACTTTTGAAACTAATAGACATGCAGGCATTTTGTCGTGGGAATCTAAGCCATCAGATCCCACAATAATGGATGAGTAGGATTCCGGCACCGGTCAGATCCCTGGTAGCCGAAGACGTAAAGGACATAGAAAAGAACAAGTAAAGAAATATCTATGAGACAAAGATAACGCCGTCCGTTCCGAGTTACGCAAAAGGGAATAAGAGGAAGCTCTACCGACACAAGCACAATACAGGCCCGGGGACTACTACACGAGCAGAAGCAGCAGGGCATCAAGGAATCTACCAGCGACGGTTGCCGCCGACGGGAGCAGCGTTGGAGGCAGTGAAACCACCGCCGCCGCCGCGACCGCCCCAGCCACCGCGGCCACGGCCGCCACCACGGCCACCCCAGCGGCCACCACCGCCGCCGCCGCCGCCGTAGCGGACCATCTCGGCAAGACGGGGGTCAACCTGCTGCTTAGCCTCAGTGAGGATAGTAATCAAATCACGAGCCTGCTTAGAGTCTAGAGGAAGCAAGGTTAGTACAAGTTGCTGAGGTTCGAGACACGAGATGAAAAACTTACTGTCAGTGGTGAAGAAGGTAATGGCAGTACCCTTAGCACCGGCACGAGCGGTACGACCAATACGGTGGACATAGTCCTCCGAGTTGTTGGGGTAATCATAGTTGAGAACATGGGTAATGTCTCGGACATCTTGAAAGTTGTATGTTAGCAAAGAGACCATTAGTGGGAATATGAGGAGTATGGTCACAAAGGACCCTTTCTCCGCCGTGCAGGACTTGATGCATCACTGCTCTCTTGAAGGGTTTCTCTGAAGAAAATTCTTTCTTTGAAGAAAATCCCAAGGGAAGCGAATCCATGGGATTGGCGATGTTATCGTGGTCCTAGAGCAACCTTGGAAAAAAATGCAGCCTTCAACAGTTCAAATACAACACTGTGAGAGAAGACTTCGACTCTCCTACGAGTCTGTCACACAAGAGATGGAGAATCAAAGTCAGGCAAGAGTGCCTGCTGCTGTGCTGCACTGTGAGTCCAAGGTCCTCTTGGCATGAAAACCATTTAGGATGACCAGATACGCCTGGACGCGGCGTGTACACCAACGTGCTTCGAGAGAGTTGAGCATCGTGCCATTGTATCACACAACGTCAACACGGGTAAGTGTTTCTCAAGGGCCCCAAGGGGAGAAGAAAAGGGGGGAGGGAGGAAAGGAAGGGGGATGTAGTTTGTTCATACCGATACCACGGGAAGCCACATCAGTGGCCACCATGATGGGGCTCTTGCCCTGCTTGAACTCGTTCAAGACCCAGTCACGCTCATTTTGCTGCTTGTCGCCGTGGATGGCTAGGATGTGTGTTAGTATTGATTTAAACAGCGTGACAGGAATGGAATCTTACAAAGCGCAGGCCATCCGTCCTGGCGAAGGAATCGGGTGATTTCATCTGCGACACGCTTGGTGCCAGTGAAGATGATGCACTTGTTGGAGCGGTCCTCCATGATCTTCTCGAGATGCTTGATCATCTTATCACGCTTCTCAAAGTCGGAGACGACTTCAACGATCTGCGTGATGCGGTGGTTGGCGGAAAGGTCGGTGGAGCCAACGTTAACTTGGATGTAGTCGTTCAGGAAGTCAGAAGCGAGCTGGCGGACTTCCTTGGGCCAGGTAGCGGACCACATGCACGTCTGACGATCAGGGCGAATCTGGCCAATGATCTTGCGAATTTGGGGCTCGAAACCCATGTCAAGCATGCGATCAGCCTCGTCAAGAACGAGGTATGTGACACGACGCAGGTTGGTACGACCAGCCTCGAGCATATCGATCAGACGACCGGGAGTAGCAATGCAGACCTCAACGCCGCGAGACAGGTCACGGATCTGGGGACCCTTGGGGACACCACCGTAGACACATGTGTTGCGAATGCGGGAAGACTTTCCGAACTTGGTGATCTCGGCCTGAATCTGGACAGCCAACTCACGAGTAGGGGCCAGAACCAGAACAATGGGACCATCGCCAGGAGCGAGGAGAGGCTGGGCGTTGATGTGAACAATAGCGGGAAGACAGTAACTCAGGGTCTTTCCAGAACCAGTCTCGGCGATACCGACGACATCGCGACCGGACAGAGCCATAGGCCAGCCCTGAGCCTGGATAGCGGTAGGAGCACTGAAGCCCTGGGCCTTGACCTCAGACAGCACGTACGCGGGGAAACCAGCCTCGTCGAAGTTCTGGACGGGACGAGGGACGTTGTTACCCTGAATGGACATCTCCTTCTCCTTGCGGAAAGCCTGGATTTCCTCCTCGGAGCGTGCTGTGACATCGGGGTGCTCCTTGTAGAACGACTTCTCGAACTTGGGCATAGAGCTAGGATCTGGATTCGATGTTAGTATTGCATAAACAAACAGATTCCCTTCCGGTGATATTGACTTACCCCAATCCTGAGTCTTCAAGCCAGCGCCGAGGCCGGACATGCGGTCACCACCGGCACCGGCACCACCGCCGCCGTAACCACCACCGCCGCCGCCATAACCACCACCACCACGGCCACCGCCGTAACCACCACCGCCGTAACCACCACCGCCGCCGTAGCCGCCGCCGCCAGAGTAACCACCGCCGCCACCATTAGAGTAGCCGCCGTCACCTCCACGGGAGCTGGAGAAAAAGTTAGCATCGATGATTCTTTCTGTGATGAAGTTGAAATGTGGCCCCTGGCAGTTGAGAAAACTCAATCCCGAGGCCCAACGTCGCTGAGAGCGACTGTAGGCTCAAGGAACTTGCCAGATATGCCACGCAGCTGATGAAGACTAGGACTGAACATAGTCCATAATCTGCACGCTATCAGGATCAGAAACTTACCGGTAGGAATCACCGCCGCCGCGAGAATAACCACCACCGTATGACATGATCAAGTCTGTGAGAATGTAGATGAAGGGAAGTAGTAGGGGAATATGATAAAAGAGAGGAGAGTTGTGATGGAAGAAGAAAAATATGAAAGGTTGAGTTCACAGAGAGACGAGATGTGAAATAAAAGGGAAGGGAGAAAAAAAAGGGCCAGGGGAGGAAGGCGCAAAGAAATCTGTATTAGGTTTAGCTCTCTTTGTATTTTTCTTACCGTATCACGTGCTGAAGGCCTTTATCAGGTACTTTAGACCGCCTTCCTAGGTAGGCTGGAGATACTATCACCGCCTTAATGTGTTCTGCTTATTCGATGCTGATTGGTCGTGATTGGCAGAAAAAATATCTTCGATTTGCGCAGGGAATTGATGGCCCATGGATGCAAAGGGGCGAAAATAGGTGAGGCGATGAAGGAGGTTATCTTTATTATGGCGAGAGTGGCGATATCTATGTAGGGGTAAGGATGGACTCGCGAGGATTGCGTTAGCCAAACCCAACGCGTTCAACGTCGTTCATACTTGTTGGATCTGATCATCTGAGACAAATTTGGCAGTTGGCAGTCATCTCTTAGTCTTAGATGCGAGAAGTATGGGGTTGACAAAGAGACCATGCCAAACCTGTGACTATCGATTCATCGAACTGTTCTGGATAAGGTATCCATTGATAGGATATCCAAATTCCGACTACAGTAGTTCTTAGTTCAAGTGGGAATGCGAGTGCATTATCATGGCATTACATAGACTAGAAGATATGTAGGGCCTAAGTTCTAAGTATCCTATTCCTTGCCTCCAAGGCCCATGTCCCAAAAGCGAATCTCCAATTCTGTAGCTCGGATAAAAATCCGAATGAGCTCTTCCAGACGACTTGGCGATACATGCTGCATATGCTTCTCCAGCAATTCTATGATGTGACTTAATTTAGTTGAAGGTTCAACGCGCATTTCATGACCTGACTTACCTGAGCCCAGTCGCACAGCTTCAGAATAGTCATCGGCAACGTAGTTTTCGATCCACTTCCAGTAGTTGTTTCCATCTCGTAGAGTTCCTTCTTCCTTATGCAGTCGCTTTGCAATGGCGCCATATCCGATCAAGCATGGCGCAAGGGCCATCTGAAGGGCCAACCAGTCTTCGGACTGGCCTACATCCAAGATGTACCGGCTGTACGCGGTGCAGGCTAGAGATATAGGTATTAGTAAACGTATATAAAGAAGCATCACTAGCTTACCAATGCTTTCTGGTGTATCTTCCATCTCTTGCTTCGAAAGGCCAAAGCCAGTACAATAATCTATATGCAAGGCCATCTCTCGTTGGATATGGAGAACGATTTGGGCCGACTAGAACAAAAGGTCTTAGTTTGACTTCGGGGAAAGCATGCCGAGCTCTTACCGCTGCTATTGAATCCATGCTCTTGGCCTTGTAGGACGCCAGTGCGTTGCTTCTAGCAAATTGTACCTGCGAATGAATCTGATGAGTCGAAAGCTTCCCAAAAGTACACGGATGGACATGTTCCCACCAGATAGAGGTAATCTTGCACAAGGTAAGCCTTGAAGCGCTCAAGAGGCAGGGTACCCTGAGCAATTCCTTCGACGAACTCGTGGTGAGTGAATTTGTGCCAGACTTGCTGCACATCGTCACGGTCTAAAATGTACTCGAGGAATCGGCCACTAAGATGATCAAAGCGTCAGATAGCACATTGAAGGGTCTGAGGGGCATGTCACATACGGCGCAAAGGGCATAGTGTAGGTAGAGTGGAAATGGTTGATCGGGCCACTCCCTTTACCCAGGTCAATGCTCGTCTTGATTCCCACCTCAACAAATCGCACAGCACTACGGACCGCTCTGGTCATGCCTTTTCCTGAAGCCAAATTTGCAGCAATTGCGGAAGCAAGTGAACAGCCTGTGCCATGAGTATTCTTCGAGATCAAGAACTCTGTTTCGAACAACGTAGTCGTCGATTCGTCACACAAGATATCCACTACTAAGGTAGTTTCCTTTGGATCTTGTGATGTCTGGTGATTTTTGGTCAAGGGAAGATGCCCTCCCTTCAAAAGAACTGCTTTGGGACCCAATGAGCAGACCTTCTTAGCAAGCTCAACCATCCCCTCCAGATTAGTTGGTTCCGGAGTCTCCATTCCAGCATCTTTCAGCAAAAGAAGAGCTTCGGGAATGTTTGGCGTCACAAGTGTTGTTAAAGGAAGCAGCTTTGTCCTTAATTTGGTGATTGCGTTTTCCGGTAGCAATCTCGACCCACTCGTGGAAACCATGACCTTTCGATTCTCATTAGACCAACACTTGAAGCAGAACGGAATTCATCATACTGGATCTAGGACAACGCAAGGGACCTTGTGAGCGTGTAACGTCTCTGCAATTACATCAATGGTCTCAGCAGATGAGAGCATGCCTACGGCGATTATCAGTAGCTGGAACGAGATATTGATCCATTCCAAATGACTTACCCAATTTCACTACATCAGCACCAACATCTTCGAGTCCGGCATTGATCTGCTTTCTCACAAACTCCGATGGCACGATGAAGATATCTTGCACACCCAGTGTGTTTTGTGCCGTTAATCCGGTTGTGGCAGTGAGAGCATAGCATCCGTGAGCCGCAAGGACTCTTTGATCGGCTTCAAGGCCACTAGAACATGTTAGGACTATGCCATCCTAATTCCACAGCGCATATTGTAGAATTCCATGCCATGGTCTTGAACATGGGATACCGCTGTTTTCTCGGCAGTTCTGCAGGATAGATTGTGAGACTTACGCTCCACCCGAGCTATCCGAGCCTGCAATTACCAGAACTCTTTTGACGGACATAACCACAGCCAATCAGTAGACGGATAGTGATATCTGCTCTACACTGAAGATTAGAATGAGGCAATCAAGCAAAGAATGACGGAGTGGGGTGGCCGGAGAATTGAGATGGGATGGATACCTAAGGCAAAAACTTAGTAATCAGATGGCCGAGCCTCTATGGAGTTTTGGAGCGAAACTCCAAATTGGCATCAATTGGAGAAGCACATTTGAAAGACCCTAAATTATGCAATTCGATTTGATCATGAGCATGAAACTCTCCCAGACCCCATGTATTTACAAACATCCCAAAACCAAACACCGTCCGAGCATCTATTGTAACATAAAGCGGAAGAGACCATCCATCTCAACCCATTGCCGACCACACTTCTTCAGATAACCGTCTACCACCCCCTTGATCGTACCGAATCTTACGCGGTTGAACTCTGCAAGGGCAGCAACGCTCTCTTTCTTTTCGCCTGTCTCCTTCTCGGCGACGACCTTAGCCTTGTCAACGTCCCAAAGACCGGCGAAGTACAAAAGCTGGTTGTACATCTCCTTTTCCGAGTATTCGTATGACATACGGCCCAGGCAGCCTTCTGCACGACCTCGAGGACCCAAACAACGGTGCCCATACACGCTGATTTGTCGGGTGCGGTTGCCACATGCCGAATCGTCACACACCAACCACCCGTCGTAGTACCGCGAGATTTGCTCGCGTATCTGGTTCTCGAATTGGGCCACAATTGTGATAACGGAGAAAGGCTTCTGGCAGCTCTGATTTGGACAGACAAGTCCATGAGCGGTGCACATATGTGATGAAGCCAACAGACCCTCAAATACAGACTGTTCTTTACAGAAGCGACATTTCAGGGACAGTCGCGTGGAATTGGCGAATCGGACCGAGTCCGGAATTTGGGACTCAAGGGGTGTAATCTCAGCGTCTTGCTGGCTGTTGGAGCTAGAGGTGTTGATCTGATATTTGCGGGTATCAAGACCTAAACACTCAGCGAGGCGGACAGCATCGGTGCCAGGAATCGGGGCGCAGAGACGCTCAATGGGGGGAAGATCTGCTTCAGAAGGTAGAACTCAACGTCTGGCTTCAGTCCCGATTCAGCTTTGAGGACATCTTGCGGGCTGTATGATCGCTTCGCGGGCGGTAGTGATGAAGTTTCCGAGTCTCCATTAGTCACAATATATGAGATGACGTCGTTTGGTCGAATGTTCTTGCCCCGGGCAATCTCACGAAGAGCAACTTGCGCTGGCGGCATGCTCTCCTTGTTGGGGTATTCGTGGGGTCGTTTGGAGAGTTTCTGACAAAACATTAATGAGATGGTCGGATATTGTTTAGTGTTATCCACATACCGTATATATCACGTATTTCTGCACGGGGATTGTGTATTCTTTCATCTTCTCCGCAAGCTCGCGCAAGTATTCGTGGATCTTGTTGAGAACAACTTCCTGGTCTTCACCGGACAGGATCTCATTGAGCAGCTTCGACGATACTTCCTTCGAAAGAGCACAGTATTCACGACGCTTCATATCCAATCCCTTGACCTCGAGTTTCTCCACGTACTTACCATCAACCTCGGTCAGGTTGACAGCAGCATACTTCTTCTTGGCGTGCAGTAGAAGCCGACGGAAGACATTGTCGATGTCGATCTCCAGCAGTCGATAACGCTCATTGACCGATTTCTTGAACTCCTCACCAACCTTGAGCGCATCACTCATATTGTCCATGTTTGTATTGATCATGACCGAATCGGTGTCACCATAAATGACTCGCAATTGCTGGCTTTCGGCCAATTCCTTGGTATTTCTCAGAATCTCACGTCCTTTGAATGTGGTGAGCATTGCTAGAGGTCGTGCATAGAATCGACTCTGCGTGTATCCCAAGCATCCATACATGGAGTTTGCAGTCAGCTTCAAGGCCAATTGTTTTGTGTCCCAAACGGCCAGTTGCTCGGGTGTAGCACGTTTGTCTTTCATCAATTTCTTCACTTCGCGCCGACGATTGACCAATGTCGCAATCAACCGAGGTAGAACACCTTGCTCTTGTTCTGAGGAGGGAACGTCCGGAACTGCTTCTTCTTTCTCATTCTCGGCCTATTTTCAATGTTAGGGTAAAACGAAACGTAGTTGAGCCCCCAATTTCGGTAAGCTTACCGTAGCTGTTCGGTCCACCGTGGTGAAGCAGATGTTGTATTCCTGGATGATACTGGGATAAAGACTGTTAAAGTCCATAACAAGGACGAAGCGGTCATAAAGGCCCTTTTCAGGCTCAAACACAAGACCACCCTTATACTTGTCCTTTTTCTTCTTGTCGACCGTCTCGTCGTCATCGCCCTCTTGCATTTTCACTTCCGCCTTTTGAAGACGGGAAGAGTACTTGTCGGGACATATGTATTTGTTGCGATGGAATTCATGCAGCAAAATATACTCGTTCCGCTCAGCACGCGTACCGCTGAGTGTGCGTGCCCATGAGTTACCAGCGGTGTTGGTCAAAACTTTCGTGAGCGGCAGCATTTGAAGTCGCAAAACCAATGCAGCGATGAAGTATGTATCTGTGTCACAATGGTTCACGAAGTTCATGAGACCTTCTTTGGTGGTCGCCCAGGTCTTCAACGCTGCTTCGACGTCTAATTCCTGGCGCACATTGTCTTGACCAAGATAGAATTGACACATCTCAGTCAAACTCCACGATTGACATTTCATCATGAGAGACTAGAGGCTGTCAGCATTGTCCATTATCAACGCTGGGAGACCTCTTACCTTGCCCATATCGTTTGCAACATCGCACATCAGTCTTCCAGCAATCAGCTGTCTTTCCGCAAAGAAGTTGCCGCCTTTGTTGAAGTGCTTGGGCCAATCTCCGCGCCTGAGTCGTCCAATACGGTGCCAGCCTGGCGTCTTCTTTTCGCGCATCCGGCTAAGAAGAATCCCGAGGTCGACATCCTGCAACTGATGGCCCATAATCACATCGGGGTCCATCTTCTCGAACATGGCCAGGAACTTGCTGAGTAAGAACTGCTCGCTTTTTTCAAGCATGATTATGCCACGCTGCTTTTGCGCTTCGGCTTCAAAGTGCAACGGATATGAACCCCCAGCAGGGCGCATGACAGTGAAGGTCTTGCACGGAAGTTTCTCCGGGGCAGTGGTGTCGGTGAGAGAGACATTCTCGTACACTCTGGCACTGGCTATCAAAATCTCCTGTTTGTTTTCCTTGACGTTCAGCTGGGTACGGAAGGACAGACTCATCAGGGTCAATGGCGGTGCGTCCAAGTTCTCAGAATCTGGGAGAACGCTGATGAGTGCTGGCTTGGAGGCTTGACACTCGAACTTGCACCAAGATGCGTTGGTAACCGCAGCAAAGTCGGCCTGGTCGATCTTGAGCCAGCAAGGACCCATTATGTTCTTCCATAGGACAAATTGCTCGAATAGGGAAGTATTCGTACCGAAAACATGGGAGAAGGTTTCTCCCTTCGTTTCCATCGGCAATGCGGGCTTGTCATAAGGGTATAGCAATTTGAGATATTCTGCCTCCTTTGGGACACCCGGTAATTCGAATGCATACTTCCGTTCACACGGTTTCATTTTGTGCATGCCGACCTTGATTTTTGACATCATTTCGTCGACCTCCGAGTAGACATCTTGCATGTCAACCTCCTCATCGGTTACTCGCCCATGCTTGTGTCGGTACTCCCGCGGAAGGAAGTAGAGTTTTCGCAGGATATTGTCAACCTTGACGAACGCACTGGTATAAGATCCGGTCTGCTTGTTTTTCACTTTTCCAAACAAACAAAGGCTACCGTTGATTTCCGTATAGTCCAGCCAGAACATACGCAGGCTGCCGTCTTCTTCGACCACATCTTGGGCACGGAGCTTTCCGAATGACCGCATCTCCGGAGCCGGACTGCTGAGAACGTTCAGTTTGTTTCTCACATCATTCCAAGAGGCATCCATGACTTCTGGCATAGATTTGACTGGGGATGAGCTTGCTGGCGCGGAAATGACATCGTGTTTGATCTTTGGAGGTGGTCGGCTGCCAGCCATGTTGATCGTCTCGGTTTTGACACCAGCGCCTCCAGTGACCTCTGCAACGTCCATGAGATCAACATCATCATCCTCTGGCTCCTCGGTCTTGACAGGTACAGCGTTCCTTCGCTCCACTGCTTTGCTGATTGGAGATGATGGCAAAATGTCACTCATGGGAACATCATCATCATCCGGCATCGGTAGAGGGCCATCGTCAAGATCGTCAGAGTGGAGTATTTGGTCTTTCATTGGAGAACTTGGCATCTCATTTTCGTCTCTTGTGTGGGCCTTATCCCGGCGATGCCTCTCAGACAGTGGTGGAGAAAGAACGCGAACTTTGCGTCGCGCCTCTGATTTGACGATATTTCGTGTCGGAGCGTGATTTGGTATGATGTTGGTGTCGACCTCCCCGAGGAGGTCGGCCATGAATGCCTCATCTTCAGCGGTAGCAACGGGCTAAATCATATCAGCTGTCAGACGAGTGATCTAGACGCTATGTGCAAGAAGCACTCACCTTGGGCTTAGGAGCGGAGGTCGAAGCTTGTCCTTTGTTGAAGTACCTGGATATGCCATTGTTCATTTGTTCTTTCCGCTGCTGTTCCTCCTCTCGCTTTCGTTTGGCAGCTTTGCCACGTGTGGGTAGTTCGTCACTCTCGTCGCTGTCGTATTTCGCGGTTTGTTCATTCCATACTTCGCGGCCATCATCTGCGTAACCGGCTCCGTTGTCATCGACGACAAAATCATCTTGATCGAGGCGGCCCCTGATAACCTTCTTGTAGCCATCATCATCAACCTCGTCGTAGATATCGCCCTGGTCCTCAACCTCGTATGTGGAGATTCGTTTCTTTCCAGAGGCGCGGAGGGCCCTGAGCTCGGCCAATGTCTCACGAGCCGTAGGCATTCTGATAGATTTCAGAGGGCACTGCCCATGTAATAGCAGTTGGGGCAAGGAAAAAGACCTGGGGGAATTTGCAAAGGTTGCGGGGAAAGGGGGGATAAAAGGAGCGTCGCGCAATTAATTCGAGGAACGCGTACCACGCGTTGAGTCGTGTTGGCGCGGGTTGGCCAGTCCCGTTATGTCAGCCAATTAAGCCTCCAGACCCACCCACAGTTCGGAATAAATTTACTCCGTGGCGCCTCAGGCGACAATATCGTGCCCTAAGACCGTTGAACCTACATACATCTATGGATCGGATTTCCATTGAACAACCTAGCTTGATATCTGGCATTTCATTTGGTCTTTGACCAAGACCAGCTAAGCCCGATCATTGATTATGCTCCGCACCGCGCGAATGATGCGCGAATAGCCTGTGGTCGTTTGTATCCCAATCGGAATGGGCTCAATGCTCATGATCTCATCGTTGCCTGCCTGAGCAGCCTGATCGGACTGGCCAGACTCCTGGTGCTTCGACAGTTGACATATATGGGTTAACATTAAGCAGGCACTGAGGCAATGATGCTCCGCAAGCAGTGAAGCATCAAGATGTAAAAGAATCTGCGACATCATACACTTACCTTAGAGGCTTCCGACCTTCCATTAGCACTGCATCTGCGGACGGGAACATAGACCGCAGTATGTTTGCTAAGAGTCAAGTTAAGATCTAACTTCTATTGCTCATACCTTCGGGTACAGACATTGGGTCAATTTGAGGCCTCAAAGGGAGTGCCAAACATGGATTGAGAACAGCGTGCTGTAGTTACATAGTGGCAAGTTCTGGGCCTAGATATACGTATGCAGCCCATTACATGTCTAGTCAGAAGCTTTAGTTACTTCTCTATAATGGTCAAGTAACAAGGAGATCTTACTACGGCGCTGGGAAGGCAACAAAACCCCTAGAATCTGTGCAATTAAGAGATTCAAAGAGGCACAGAAAGAGAGTCACTGATGCCAATGCATTGTAGCCTCGCATGTTTTAATGGAGCTTGATGACCTATCTAAGCTGTGGCTCATGTTCTCTCGGCGTCTGCTTTTGGTGGCAGTCGGTTTTATGGTTGTCAGTCCAACAATAAGCTGTTACTGCGGCGATATCCCCCGAATACGTATGGACGTTGACGGCGACGTTCCATTGCTCTTCCGGAAGGCACTCGCGATGACCTCTATGTCTTTGTATTTGCCGTTGCCGTAGTTTCGTGCGTTGCCGTAGTTTCGTGCGTCGTCGTCGTCGTCGTCGTCGTCGCCGCCGCCGCCGAACACGGTTCTATTATTGTGGTTATCTTCTAATGGTCTGTCTTTCCTCCACATCTTCCCTTGTTCACACAGGCGGGACACTGCTGCCCATGGTCCATTCTTGCTTTTTCAATAATGGACGTGTTTTGGTAGGGTTTCCTCTTTGACGAAACTCGATGCCTGCTTTTGTCTCTCCATTTGGTACCTCATCTGTGTTTCTGATCCATTCATCTCATGTTACATGGGCCTCATCATCCCCAACCACTCATTAGGTTAGATGATGAAACGTCATGCATGAAACAGTGGAAGTCTAAGACTGTTTGGTATGTCTTCCACTTTCCTGGATGAAAGCATGTCAAGTATTGACCAGTTCAGCTTACTACCTAGGTGCATCACTCCCTTCCACGGGCTACCGAGTAGGTTTCATTGGAGAGACCACAGCATATGACAATCGGTATGCGGAGAAGACCTCGATGCACGCCGGGTTTGCGAGCCTTGGTTCGGTGTTAGACAAGGATATTGTTCGACTGTGGAGTCCGACATCCGAGGAATGATACAAGGGATCTTCTGTTCTTGGGTAAGACACCATCGAATGAGCTTGAATAAGGCATTCACCTTCCGAGTCACTATGGCACTGGATTCTAGGTTTCTATACCTTGCTAACACTGTATAGATCTGCGCCCATCCCGTGCCGGCTACGGTCAACGAGACAAGGTAAGTCTGATCCTACGATGCCCTTTTGACAAATCATACCTATGAGCAGTCCCATTGCACCTGCATGAGCCTTACAGCCTTCTCATAAATGATGACTTTGCCATGTTCTTTGTTCGAGGAACTGTACCAACACTGGCACAATTTCCAATGACATAAAATGATAGCCTGATATGAGAAGCGAGGTTTCTATTGCATCTATTCCTGTTGATCGGGGAAGACGAAGACATGCAAGTCTGGAGTATGGTGATCCTTTGCTGACAATGTATATATCGAAGTTCGTCAATCCCCCGTTGACCATGCCCGAGAGACGGAACGAGGTGACTATAAAACCCTCCCGATAGGTACCTTCCTGGCAATGAATTGAGGTCGTCCCGCCGCACCGCATGAGCCTCAAACCCTTCTCATAAATGATGATTTCGAAGTATAACTGATTCGAGGAGCCGTACCAGCAATGGCACAGCTCCAATGACATAACAAGCGACGGTCTGATATGTGAAGCGAGGTTTCTATTGCATCTGTTCCCTGTTGATCGTGAAAGACGAAGAAATGCAAGTTTGGAGTGTACCTTGATACCTTACTGACAACGTATAGATCGAAGTTTGCCAATCCCCCGTTGACCATGAGAGACGAAACGAGGTGAGTACAAAAGCCCTCCCGATACCTTCCTGACAATGTTATCGAGGTAATTCTGCCGCACCGCATGAGCCTCAAAGCCTTCTCATAAATGATGACTTTGGCAATGTGGTTTTTTCGAGGAACTGTACCATCATTGGCACAGTTTCCAATGACATAGAATGATAGCCTGATATGAGAAGCGAGGTTTCTATTGCATCTATCCTGTTGGTCGTGGAAGACAAAGACATGCAAGTCTGGAGTGTGGTGGTACTTTGCTGACAATGTATAGTTCGAAGTTCGCCAATTCCTCGTTGACCATGAGAGACAGAACGATGCGAGTATAGAGTCCTCCCGATACCTTGCTGCCAACGAACTGAGGTGAGTCTGAAGACTCGCCAAGTATAATTTACTGTACGAGTCCAGACTTCCCGCTGCACCGCATGAACCTCAAACCCTTCTCATAAATGATGATTTCGAAGTGTGTCTGATTCGAGGAACTGTACCAACAATGGCACAGCTTCCAATGATATAGAAGTCGCAGCCTGATATTTGAAGCGAGGTTTCTGAGGTTGTGGAAGACGGAGAGATGCAGGTCTAAAGTATGGTGATACTTTGCTGACAATGTATAGATCGAAGTTCGCCAATCCCACGTTGACCACGAGGGACGGAACGAGGTGACTATAAAACCCTCCCGATACCTTCCTGACAATGAATCAAGGTCTGTCCGCTGCACCGCATGAGCCTCAAACGCTTCTCATAAATGATGATTTCCAAGTAGGTATCTGATTAGAGGAACTGTATCAGCAATGGCACAGCTTCCAATGATATCAAAGTCGCAGCCTGATATGTGAAGCGAGGTTTCTGAGGCTGACGGGTCATCGTGGGCGTTTCTGTTCGCGATTTGCTTATACTTCTCTGACGATTGAGTCTCGCGGTAGTTCAGGCGAGAATATCCATGCGGATGAGCATATCTATCAATTCATAGAATGTGGCGAGCTTGCACTGATGTCGTTCTTCTGCTCCAGGTACGCCGAACGAGACGAGAAGCGAACAGGATTTGGAATTGCAGCTCTGATATGAGAGGGATTGACCGAGTGGAGAACTTGACATTTGCCTGGTTTGGTGGTGGTGAGGTTTACGTGTATGGATGCCCGGATGGTTCCTCGGACGGAATGGGAATTTCACAGCTTGGTGGTTCACAATGTACTTTCTGACGGGGATCTATGTAGCATATCTTGTTACTGGAGATGAGGGACTGGTTGAGAAGCCCTAAGGTGACGGGTGTGCCATGTTGGAACATGTCAGAAGGACCTGGGGGAGTTGCACCGTCTACGCTATTTGTTAATCGTGGTCGAGAGTTGGAACTTCTGCAAGACGAGAAAGGACCCTGCTCAAATCAACTGTGGCGCTCTACCAATTGCGAGGTGTGGTGATATCCCGTCAGAACGTGCTATCAGAATGCGGACCCATCACTGTTGTGAGCAGACAAATAGTTCTGGCCAATACCCACCTGTTGCTTGCCGGGCTTGAGTATACTGTGTACATGTCCCAGTTTGGCGCATGAATCCACCCCTAACAGACATGAGACCGACGTTAAAACGCCGTAGTTAACACAATCTAAAAGTCCGAAACACGAAGATTTGAACAAGATAAAACCCAGTTTCATTGAGTAGATTTCCCTGGCTATGCTAGGTATTTTTTTCCAGCCGTGCAGGACAGCGCCAGTGAAAATAATATCCATCCTGAACAAGGCACCGGTACAACAACCAGAGGCCAGTTTCCCGAATTCCTCTAGCCCGGTCCTCTGATCTCATGCAAGAGCGGTCTACCGAACCAGAACCGCTCAATACACATCCCCGAATTCCTCCCAAGTCCCCAGTCCACCAAGAAGTCATGGAAATAAGTCGTGATTGAAAAAACATATGAAGACAGACAGATTCCATTTCCCCATTGCCGTAAATTTTTCTTTTCCCTTTCGCCGCATAACAAGTGAGAGAAGAAAAATTTAACGGTAGGACTTCTGGTAGCGGGAGCGGGCACCGCGACCACCGAACTTCTTGGGCTCGGCGCGGCGGTTGTCGGCAACCAGGAGTGTGCGGTCGTACTGAGCAAGAGCCTGCTTCAGCTGGTTCTTGGAGTGCTCATCGACGTACTTCTGGTAGTAGGCGACAATGGACTTGGCGATAGCCTGACGGATGGCGTAAACCTGCGAGGTGTGACCACCACCGGTGACGCGGACGCGGATGTCGACACCAGCGAACTTGTCAACGCCGACGATGAGGAGGGGCTCGTAGACCTAAATTCGAGCGTGAATTGTCAGAACTGTACTCCAGTTTGCGATTCCCATTGCCGATGTCGTTTTGCGAATCGGGCGAATCCTTTCTTGTGCGGCGTGCGGAAGGGTTGATAGAGCGATGTGTGCGTACCTTGAAACGGAGGATCTCGGGCTGGACCAGGGAGAGGGGCTGGCCGTTAACCTTGACGAGGCCCTTGCCTTGCTGTAAAAAGTCTCAGCATGTTGTTCCAATTCAATATGTATATGACCCCAATGATCGCGCAAATGTTGTTTCGTATGTCTTTCCAGAAATTCAATTCGTGTCCTTCTTGCCGTGCACCATTCTTTTCCGATTCATTTCCTTTCCTTCCACATCTTCCGAAACAACGTATTGGGACCGAGGGGGGTATAGGCGTGATCATACCTTGCAGTGGGCGACAGCGGTGGCTATTGAAAATTGAACATGTCAGCGCGCGGGTTCCTTCGCTCAAAATTACAGGATGAAAAAGGGTGAGCTTACCCGTCTTCTTCTTGCCGAAGCATTGCACACTCGGGACGGAAGCCATGGTGGTTGTCGTGGGGAGGGAGTGTGTTGTCGAGGGAGATGGAAAAAGAGGCACTTGAATTCCCATACACAGTGATTTGCCCTTCCGTGCGGGTTTCGCTTAGTGTGCGACGCTAATTCCGATTTTGGATTAGCGTGCACGGGACTTAGGGCTTGGTCACATGACCCGGAGAACTTCATCGGGGGCGGGTTGCAGGGTGACAGGCAAATAGAGAACGCTGAGATCATCATTATCTAGGACTTCTTGCGTGTTGGGTCTTATTTGTTCCTGGGAACTTCAATTGGACATTCCCAACTTGATTAATTGTCTAATTGTTCCTCGCACCCACCCTGCGCTACTTTCCATCACATCAACAAGATGTCGCAACTCGTTGGCAAGGTAAACAGCTTCAATGCGGAGCCTTCCGGCAAAGCCGCGCATGTATTGCGATAAAGTGAACGATCCAATTCTAACTTTCGGCGCATCAGACTCGTCTCGCATATTCGCGCACATGGCACCATGTCGACGCCGGCACCGATGAACGATCCCTCGGCCGCCTCGCCTCGTCGATTGCCCTCGTTCTCATGGGCAAGAACAAGCCCATCTACGACCCTTCAACCGACTGCGGCGACTATGTGGTGGTTGTGGGATGTCATGATCTCAAGACGACCGGAAAGAAGCGATTCCAAAAGATGTACTACACTCACAACACGCGGCCCGGTAGCTTAAAGAGCATGACTATGGATCAGATGTTCGCCAAATGGGGTGGTGGAGAAGTTCTGCGTCGCGCGGTAAGGGGCATGCTGCCCAAGAACCGGCTTCGTGATATTCGCCTGGCTCGATTGAAGAGTAAGTGCTATGTCGTTGCTGCGCTGCTATCCTTGAAACTGCCTTTCAGGGAGCAACATGCACGCCCATCTGGTCGAACCAGCTACCATATTTCCATTTTGAATACCATCTAACCTACTTTCGCGCAGCTTTCGAAGGTCTCGCCCACCCCTACAAGGAGAATATCGTCAAGTTTGGCAACAAATCGGTGATCGGAGGTATGCCCGAAGTGCAAGAGGCATTCAAAACGGCTGCCGAGAAGCCAACCGCATAGATTCTACCTTTTCTACCCTCCTCTTTCGCCATTTTCCACGCCTATCTCGACCGGGTTCGCGTCTACCTGTATTCTATTCTCCTGCGATGTTATGATCCAACCGCAAAAGCGCATGGGTGTGGAGTCCATTTGGGATATTGCTTTTGATTAACTACTCCGTTGGCGTGGCCTCGAACTTTCAACTTTCAAGCCTGCGGTTTCCTTGAATTGTACTTATAGCATATACAATCACAATACCACGTACTATACATCACTTTACGTTGTCTCGGACGCGCACTATTCGAAAAGGTATACGAGATTGTATTCGATGGTATAGGGAGACTGCTCCCAGAGGTATAGGAAATGATAATATGTACAAGAGAAAAAAAGACCCAGCTAGTGCCCATATCGGAGCTCGCCGACATTCCTGAAAGCACTCACAGCTTAGCCTTTTGGCCAGCGCGGGCAACGGTGCACTTGATGAGACCATTGGGGTTGGTCTGCGGCGCGTACACATCTGCATCCTTGCCAGTGTTCTTGAGGCCCTTGTGCCAGCTGAGATCTAGATTCGTAATGTTAGCTCATATCCCGAACCACCCGGGTGTTAACAGGAGAGAACCAGAAAACATACCAACTTCAAAGTAATGTTTATTAGGCAGCTGGTACTCAACGGTATTTAGCAGAGGGACAGCAGCAAGAATCTGCTCTCCCATCTTATACATCGTGGCCTGAACAGAGGCACTGTTATCCTCAGCAAAAGTCTTGAGGGTAATACCGCGCGCCGCCTCCCAAGCCGCATTGAACTTCCCCGAGTGTGTCTTGACATCTGCCAGAGTAGCGAAGCGGCGCCACTGCCAGTTCGCAGTGACATCGGTGCTGAGGATACGATCCCAGGTCTCCTTGAGGGTAGTGTACTCATCGCGGAGGAAGCCCCAGAACTGAGAACCGGTGCTTTTCAGCACGGTCAGGCCGTTGATAGCGGAGTTAATGTCGATGCCCTTGCCCTCGATGACATCGACCTGCACGTCGCGGGTCTCGGAGCCCGGCTGGACGAATGAGTGCGGGTGCGGCTTGCCGTCGATCTCCATGCGCACCCAGCGGTGGGTCACGATGTTGACGTGGGCGGCGTGGATGTGGCTGTACTTTTCGACGAAGTGTGTGCCCAGAATTGAGCCGAAGAGCTCGGGTGGAGTTACAGGGTTTTGCTTGGCTGTGATGTAGATGGTGTTCTTGATTGAGTCGGTTGCGACAACGACGCTGTTGTCGGCTTTAGTGTATCTGTGGAGAACCTTGGCTTAGCTTCAACGTTCTTTTCGGAGATAAGAGAATCAGTGGTTGACGCCATGGACTTACGAGGTATCGATGTCGCCTTCCAGCAGGACGCAGACGGTCATCTCCACGACAGTCTGGATCCCTGTCTTCTCATCACGTTGGACCTTGCAGACGCGGACGTTGTCCTTGCCATAACGGGCTGCTGCTAATGCGCTCATTTTGAGATGTGAGATAAGCGGTCAAGATGGAAATTGGAGTAGAGTTAGAGTGTGTAAGGTCAGAGTGAGGAGATTTGAACTTATCCAGAGACCAGGTCAGTATTTATTTGAGATGCAAATGGGCTGATCCAACAGCTTCGGGCACCTCCGATGGCCGCGAGTGGCCGCTGGCCCGCTCCCCACTCGATCTTATCAGCGATAAGCTTCCAAATCTCCAATTTTCTCTCTTTACTCCGTAGTACTAGTAGTAGTTAGCTCTGTCTCTTTGATGTAAAATCTGCTTGATTACTGCATAGCACGCCTTCAATCATATCCAATGAGAAAATAAATGATTATTGATCTTTCCCCCAGACTTTCGGGCCATGAGCCGACTGAGATAGAAGAATGGCGGAGATCGCCATCTGACATTCCACACAAATCCCGAACTTCCGATCTCCGACTCTATTCAACTGCAAACCCCTAGACTATACCAAACCCCTTATGCATTGTACTAGGATTCTTCGTGGAGTTTCTCCTTGGGATCCCGAACACCAACCCAACCAGCCCCACTCATGTTAGGCCGGAGACCTCCACTGCCGACCCGGCGCGGCGAGCTGCGATGAGCAGTGAAAGGTGTGGAAGTCCTGGCGACAGATACTCAGCGCTGACATGGCATACTCTCTGCTGACGATGGTCTTCTAAACATGTGCGGCGACCTCGCGGGTGGTAACACCGTGCGGGGTGAAGAACGTCAAGGTCCACGGACTCACGGTCTAGACATCCCAAGGACCCAAAGCCGATTCTCCTTACGATGTAGGGAGCTTGCTATGTTCTGTCTTCTCAATATGTGCACTTCCTACGCCTAGGATACACGGGGTTAAGCATGCTTTGCTCTAATTCCAATTCTCTGGGAAGATTGCATCTGCATCTTCGGTGGTATCTACGCGTGCTCGTTGCAGAGCATCTTCCGCAATCACCTCCAACACAGAATGCGAAACACCATGTTGTGGGTTCCTACGTGAACATATGGAGTTAAAGCCGCTGACTTCACTGATCGGTAAGCGGAAGTTCCTCTACTTAGTTACAGGGCACACAACACATACACGCCGCAAAGAGAAAACGTGTGGCACAGCATGTGCAACGCAATGTCAGCCATACTGGTCAATCTAGCGGCCAACATGATTACCACAAATCGACTTGCGAGCAAGTATTAAATACTACCCGAGTCTATCATGTGCTCTGCCACCCTGCTGGGCAGTCGAAACAAGGAACTCTCAGATAGACAGGGAAGCACCTAGCTGCTTATTCAGTTATGTGATGATAATACAGTTAAGTATCCTCCGAGTCACGGCAGTAAGGGACTATACGACCCTTGCAAATAATGCAACACAACGACAGTATGTACGTCGTATATCAGATCCAGATAACGAGTAGATCTCTTATTTTGCCTGAAAAACAAGCACAGAATGCACCACAAAAACGAGAGCCAAGAAAGCACGGTCTCAGCTTGTGTCGCAATCCTCGAATCGGAAGTTCTAGTCGAGGCCGAGT
The DNA here is from genome assembly GCF_028826915.1 of Penicillium bovifimosum. Classification (NCBI taxonomy): domain Eukaryota; kingdom Fungi; phylum Ascomycota; class Eurotiomycetes; order Eurotiales; family Aspergillaceae; genus Penicillium; species Penicillium bovifimosum. The sequence continues at coordinate 3,671,862 of NW_026622711.1, forward strand.
CCAGCGAATCTGCTCACGGCCAGCGTGTCTGCAACGTCGATCTGACGAATCTTGCATGCAGTGCGCATATCCAAGCCCTATGAATCAGTAAAGCTCTCCGTCATTGGATGAGTGCCGTTCTAGGGTAAAAGATCGAGTCTCGGTCTCGGCTGGGCTGACGAGATTCTTTGTTCTTTGTTTGACAAAGAGTGCCTTAGGCCTGCGGCTCTACTTAGGGCATTGTGTCTGGTATTTATCAGCTGATTCCTGATTTTTCCTGCTTTCACTTGCGGTTTCGACTGTATTCAAACTATTTGCGTCCATATCAGTGATAATCACCAATTCAGACTGAGGAGCTTATTTTTTTTTTCTTTATTTCCCGTCCGCAAGCGAGACACGAGCGTGAGCTAGCTATTTTTGGCATATCTGGCAGTATGCGCGACCTGTCTAAGTTCAAGAGAGCGCCAGGGGGCAAACGGGCTCCCTGGCTATTGAAGTTCCGGTCTTCGACTGGGTTCATCATCGGTGCGGTTTGGATGTCCACTTTCACGGTATGTGAGAGCCTTACCCTTTTTGGCTTTGAAGTCCGAAGTTGACCGAGACTAGGAGTTTCTCCTGTATGCGATGGTGAGCAAGATCTAGCATTCCATGATGTTTTCGAACCAGTATCAACGAATTGACAGATAGTTCCCGTTATGCCGACAGCACTCGTAACTCGAGCTGGAGTCGACTACAGCCACCGTACGTTCTTCTTCTCTCTCTACCGATCTATCTCACAAATGTTAATTTCCTTTCTGAGCAGGGGAGTATTGGGTCAGTGTGCTTCTCATGTCCGAAGCCGGCACGTCCCTGCTCCTATGTCCCGTGTTCGGCTACCTGGTTGACCGACGCCGCACCCGTCGACTGCCCTTCATAGGCGCCTTGGTCGTGTTGACTGCCTGCATGATCATTCTGCAGCTGGCACACTCCGTGGCTGGGTTTGTTGCGGCGCGTCTCCTTCAAGGTGTTGCAGGCGCTTTAGTAGTGGTAGCCGCCTTTGCTCTCATCGGCGACGCCGTGCCCCACGATCGCCTCGGCCGGACAATAGGTTATCTGGGCTCGGCAATCGCTTCAGGCTTCTTACTAGGCCCGTTTCTCGGCGGTATTGTGTATAACGCCGGTGGCTATGACGCCGTCTTCTGGTTTGCATACCCCATTCTCGCGCTAGACATGGTAATGCGGCTGGTATTGATCGAGAAGAAGGTCGCTGCTCAATGGACCGGAGAATCAACTGGAGACCTGGAGCCTGATCTGGATACGGCGCAGCGCATCCCCTATACCGGCCGGTGCGAGCCACGGCCAATCCAGAGACGGAAAGGATTCGTCATTTTCCGGATGCTCAAGGAGCGTCGGGTGTTGATTTCCTCGTGGGCGTTGCTAGTACAGGGACTCTTACTCTCTGCCTTTGATGCGGTATGTACGAGGTTTCAGTTGCCTCTGACATAACTAGCTGGCTGATCATATCAAGACACTCCCCATCTTCGTCGAAACAACGTTCGGCTGGAACGCCCTCGGCATGGGGCTGATATTTCTCCCAATGGCCATCCCGGCCTTCCTCGAGCCGATGTTCGGTTTAATCACCGATCGCTTCGGCGCACGCTTCATGTCCTTCGGTTGCTTTGTTTGCCTCTCGCCTACTCTCATCTGCCTCCGATTCGTCGAGCGGAAGTCAAATGAACAGATTGCCCTATTGGTGTCGCTGCTTTTCCTCACGGGGATCTTCATCCACGCCTGTGCACCTGCCATGTACGTTGAGACGCAGTCCGCTCTCACAGCGATGGAGCTCAGGACCCCCGGGATACTCGGTCCCAAGGGCGCCGTGGCGCAGGGATTCGGACTGCAGAGCATGTGCCAGTTCGCCGGGATATTCTTTGGACCGCTCTGGGGAGGATTCGTCGAGTTTCGGTTTGGGTGGGGCACTATGGTGGGCACTTTGGGGGTTTTGGCTGCGCTCACGGCACTTCCGATGTTCTGGCTGGGGGAAACGGAGGAGGAGAGGGCTTTAATGAGTTGATTGTGGGTTACGCAGTTAGGCAGCAGTGTTTTTGGACGCAGTAATAGTTCTGCCTGTCGCCCTGCATGTCTGTATGTAACTATACCTAGCGGGGCTTTTCAATGTTTGGTAGGTCTGGGTGTGGTGTTTACAAGGGCGCTTCTGTCTGTGCCCGTGTTGTATTGATATACTGTGCTCCCGGAGGCGATTAGAAATTGATACCATGTGCAGTGCACAATTGCCCGGCCGTAGTTCGCAGTAGTTCGTGTCCTGATAGACTGGCTTGGCTCTGGTCTCATTTAGAATCATTCGATGTTGCTCTCCGGGTCCTTGGAAACCCCGAAGCCGTTCACTTGACGGAGTGAGGGATATGTGAGCAATCGATCTATGTACGTTCTAGACTAGACCCAATGAAGCTAATAGATAGTAGCTTAGATGCCAAGTATCATTTCGGAGTAGCCTATTAACCTTTAGTTCGTATAAGATACCCAGGTGGATTGAAATGAAGGTAGCATTCAGGAACGAGAAGTTAGAACCTTACCAATAGAAGCAAATGTGGTTATGCAACGGATGCACGGACAGTCCCCACAATGATGTCACTACCTAGTTTAAGCTTATCGCCTGGACTATCCCGATACGGGCAATAACTATACTACATCTCTTCCCGATTCCTTCTTGAGCTCTCTCTCATTTTTTCAACCTCATTTGTCTCGTCTCATCCTATTGCCCATATTGAGCCTCTCGATCTTCTGCATAAATAGCCCTCAACTCTCACCTCACCTTCAATCTCTCCAGAGTCCAATGTCTCTTCTTCCCTCTATCCTTCGACCCAGACGATCACCCGTCACAGTAAGCATACTACTCCCTCAATTTAATAACATCTCCTTAAACAACAAATTCAATCTAACAATGACTTAGATCTCCAAATCCCGATACGTCTCAACCCTCTTTCAACCCAGACGGATCTCACCAATCCTCTCAACCCCAAAAATGCCCCCAACCAACAGCCTCTGGCATGCCCAGCACCGCGCGCAACACCACCAAACAACAGACAAAACCAAAAACTACATTTGCCCCGCAGAAACATCCCCCCACCTCGCAACCCTCCTAAGCTTCCCCTCCCGGCGCTCCACTCTACCAGAACTACACGCCAAAACCGCCAACGAAATAATAAGCCTCGCAACCACAATCGCCCCTTTCGAGCCCGTCCGTCTCCACACACGCCCAGAAGACCTCAAACAAGCCGAGACCCTCCTCTCCCAGCAGGGTAAAACCCTATCCCCATCCCAGCGGGCAAATATCTCCCTAATCGCAGCCCCAACAAACCACTGCTGGATCCGCGACACAGGGCCCGTCTACGTGCGCAGCGCCGACCCAGCCGACAAAACTCGCTACGCAATCGACTTCCGCTTCTGCGAATGGGGCAACAAGACGACCGAGTACATCTACGGGAACGATTGCCCCCAGCGACACGCCGACTGGCCCGTCATGGACGCAGCGGCGCGTATCGAGAACACGGCGTTCGCGGGCAAAGTGCTCGAACTCGAGAATGAAGGCGCCGAGGCAGCGGATGAGGTCGTGCGTGTTGAAGCGGAGTTGAGATTGGAAGGAGGTGGGATCGAGGTTGATGGTCAGGGGACGTTTATGGCGACGGAGAGTAGTATTCTCGGTGAAGCGCGGAATCCGGGGATGGATAAGAAGTCTGTTGAAGATGAGTTGAGGCGGTTGCTTGGTGTTCGGAAGTTCGTTTGGTTCCCTGGTCGTGTTGGGCTGGATATTACTGATATCCATGTGGATGCCGAGGCGAGGTTTATTCGGCCTGGTGTTGTTGTTGTTAGTCGGCCGCGAGAGCATGACAACGTGCATTGGGACATTTACCGGGAGATTCGCGGGGTTTTGGAGAATGAGACTGATGCGCAGGGCCGGAGGTTTGAGGTTTATGATGTTGTTGAGCCGGATTTGGAGTTGGTTCGGGGGGAGCTTGAGGGGGAGGAGGGGGTGCCGGCGGCTTCGTATGTCAACTTCTATTTTGTGAATGGTGGGGTGGTGATTCCGGCTTTTGGCGATGCTGAGGCTGATAGGGAGGCTTTGGAGCTGTTTAAGAGACTGGTTCCGGAGAGGGAGGTCCGGCAGGTTTGTGTTAATGCCTTGCCTAGGACTGGGGGTGTGTTGCATTGTGTTACGCAGCAGGTGATCTGATTGCCAGATGGATAGCTGTAGGTCGGTTTGCTGAGGATTTTCGACATACTGTGTACATGTAGATCGGGAGAAGAAGAAGATTCTTGTCAATAGATGCGATATTGATATTGATGTTAATGAGCACTTTTTGACTATCGAACTGCAAGTATCGAAGCCAGGCATAGAGAAGAGAAGAAGAGGGAAGAGAGGAAATAAAACCGCAGTTGCAAACCCCTTATTCGGTCAAATCTTAAGTCATGTAGAACAGTGTAAGATGTATATCTTTCTGGGCTTCTTTTGTGCCAGCACAATGACCAGCAAAGAAACGCAATCCGTATTCCTCCCTGGCGTCCATCCCTCCGACCCAGAATACAGACCTAGGGATACCAGCCTGAAAAATATGGGACGAAATGGAAAATGAAAACATGAATAGGAGGCTACCACCATCCCATGACGCCCGTAATGCTGCAAAGAGTGATCCGCTAAAGGTAAGAAGGCACGAAGAATCAAGCAGAGATGGAAAAAACCGAGCAAAATGCAAAGAGCCACGAACATCGCAGTTCGAACAGCATCTCACAAACTCAACTGATCAATACTCCCAACCCGCCCGCTTCCACCAATCCGTCCACCACCCTTCGCAACCATACCAAGCCGATAGAAGCGTTCCTCCCCGGACGCCGTCCGCCCACCAATAAACCACTTCTTATCACCCGTGTTATCGCGGAACCCGCCCGAGCCGCTGGAGGAGTCGCTCCCACGGCGCGGACGCTCTCCAGGCCTTCCGTTGATTGGGATTGGCATGGAGGTGGTAGTTGAGATGGGTGGAGAAGCTGCTCGATCGGGGTGGTGGTAGTGGTGGACTGGCACTGGGGTTGGGCCGGAGATTGGGCCGGTGACTTGTCCGGTGGCTGGAGCTGCTGAGGACGAAGTGTCGTGCGAGGAGCTCTGTCTGTGGTTACTGTGGTTGTTGTGGCTGCGGTTGCGGTGGTGGTGAACTGGGGAAGCGGAGGGGGAGGTTGAAGTGTGGGCGGAGTTGGCAGCTTTGGTTGCTATGGCGCGGGCACTTTGGGAGATTTGATTTGAGGATAGCGATGAAGAGCCGGTGGTGACTGGCTGGTTTGAGGGTTTGTAGGTGGATTGGGCGCGGAAAGCCGCGAGGAAGTTATGGAAGAAAGGCCTGTTGTTGGACATATTGGGTTGTGGAAGAGCAGGAAAAAGGCCGTTGAAGAGCCCTGCTTTTATTGTGTGATGGAGTCCTTTGATAAGCTATTATATGTAAATCGTACGCTGTTCGTAGTTCCTGATCGTAGTCTGGAGGTGAGAGTGGATACAATATAAGTCAAGACGATGGCGGGGAAGGCGTGAAATTCCGATTGCCGCGAAAGTTCCCGTCGGTCTGCCGCCAATCATCGGCATCGGATTATCCAAGTGACGTTGCATAGGAAGATCCCGGAGTGTTCCACGTTTATATGCACGAGGTTTAGATCCTTTTCTCCGTTGGACCGTTTTATCAGCTGGCGGGTCTCGAACATTTCCCATTTCCCCCGCATACATGTCCATGACTGCCTGAAGTGGGGGAAGTGGGGAGTTCAACTACAGACCGCGGCACAACTGTCCCTACTCCCTAGTGACCTACTAATTCCCATGTCCATAGTAAAACTCTGTAAGTCTGTATCCTGAGCACTTGCCTCCAGTGACAGTGTTCGAGCTCTTCTGTCATTATGACCTAGGGGACCCCTGACCTATGAGTCATCCTGTCCTCTCAGCCTAGGCTTTATTTAGCTCACGGCTCTAGTCGAGACTCGAACCTACAACACTGTCACTACCTTCTTCATCTATCTCCATCTTTCATCATCCTTTCCCCACATCTATATACCTACTTCCAATCCATCTCGAGTATACAAACGTCGAGTTCCTCCGGGTGCAGATGAATTCGAAAAGACGAGCTTCCCATGCGACGTGAGTGGGAGAAACAAGTGAAGTGGCGTTACATCTGCGAATTGAGCACTCGAAACCTCGACAAATCGATGTTGGAGCATAGTCCTGGGATCGATGACCACTCATAAGTGGAGACCTCAACCGTCCCTCGATACGAGTTTAAATACTTCGACCAACATCGTCGATGTACCATCCACTCACGGGCACACACCCTCGAAGCCTTCCAACAACCACGCAGGCTACAACCAAGAACAAGGCACGATGACCTCTGCCAAATTTTTCTACGATATGGCCCCGGCCTTCGACTGCATAGGTTCCATTGCTGGTGACAATAGCAGCCTCGACCCAAGGTAAGTACTCACATATAGCTCTCTTCAAATAAATGTAAATACTGATATCTTTCACAGGACACTCAAAGTCCACCAGGTGGCCCCGAAATACCGCACCTTGAATCCGACACGTCCTCGCACCATACAATCTGAGCTGTGCCGACTTGTTCAAGGAGCCTAGATAGAGGCGAATCTGCTCTGAATTTTCGCTGCGCTCGCCGCTTTGAAGTTGGTCGTTCGGGAGGGAGATACAGATTCGCTCGCTACGTCGCCCACGGACACCGAGCGGAGACCGTTTAATGCGGTGTCTTTCGGTAATAATCAATTGATTGCATACACGGACGGTTATCTCATTGCACCCCCTACCTTGGAAGTGTTTGCCGTCGTGGAGGTAAAGGCAATGATCATCAGGAACCGTAAGCAACATCCCGAAGCTCTGTGGCAAGAGGCTGCAGAAATGGTTGCATGGATCATGAGTGATGTCAACTCCCGGCAGTGCACCCTTGGACAGTAAGCTAAATGAGAATTTCCCATTGAAAGTTTCCCATGCTTACCAACCCTTACAGGCGCATCATTGTTTCACAGGCAAGTACGAGCGCTCTCTGTTTCCGTTTTGCGGGCGTGTACCATGACCCGTGATCTGCCGTCGCCGTCCGAGGAATCAACTCCGTCTTCCTCCATCTCCTCCTCTGCCTGCTCGCCCAAGCCGGTGGGCCCTTAGTGGCTCCTCCTTATGGTTGGACGCGTTATAGAGACAAAGGCCGGCAAGGTACCTCACTTGCGGGATATGCTCCCCCATTCCCGCCCAGAACAAGAACGCTGGGTAAATCCTGGGTGCTGGGGTGCACGTCATATGAATGACGCTGCAACCACGTGTGGTATCAGAATTCGCAATCTCGCTGGCGTGCAGCAACAGCGCCTGGAAAATCTATTGTCCTGATTCACTATGCTGGGCATGGGGCGGTAAACACTGGACAGCTCTTTGCTGTTGAAGGCCGGTCCCGCCGAAGCCTCAATTTCCAGAGGATCATTGATTCCGCGGTGGCGGGGGATATACCACCCATCCGTGGATGGAGATCTTATCGGCAAGGTCGTCGATTCTCGACCTGAGCTTAACATCGCTCTCGTCAACCTGACACCAGCTGCCTCATCGAACTTCACTAATTCCTGCTACTTTCAAACCGAACCACCTACCTATCTTGAGCTAGTGACATAGGTTTGCAAGTCAGATGAAAAGAGTCCACAGGGCGGATCTCAGGGATGTGTTCGGGTAACATGACATGGAAGGCTTACATCAACTCATCACCTTCCACTTGTCTTCATCCTTTCTGTTTTCCTTCCACCTTTGATAGTCTAGTTCAAATGCTATACTTTCCTTGTTTGAAACGTTCTGGGCATCATCATAACACTACCCGCCTTCTAGAAATGTCCCAAATCTCGCAAGGCTCATGGAGTGAAGTGGACGGCATGAGTTCAGGGCTCTTCAGCATCATCACCATTGGCATCCAGACCATGCAACCGAAACGTCCAGCTGGCCACCCCGACCTCGGATTTGAGAAATGGGATACCGGATCGGTGGGTTTTCTTTTTGGGAATGTCAATAAGGCTATCTCTGATTGTGTGTGTGGCGCCCCAATCGTTGATATTGAATCCCATGGGGTATCCGGCCTTTTCCATCTGAGCGATGGGGTCTTTACTTGCAGTGCTGTCATTGGTGATCTGGTGGCGGAGGGATGGGAGGTAGTGTGACCCGTGGAGTCTTGGACTATTCTCGTCGGATGCTTTAGCATCTTCGAGAGACTTGTCGCTAACTTGCTCTTTTCTTCAGCGTTTACACACCCCTTATGAATCTTACTAGCTGTGATGACATGGTACAAACCGCATGCTTGGTGCACTCATACCTAAAAGCGGCAGCAGCTTAGATATGATGGAAAACGTATAGCTACGTGCATGGAGCAATATCGAATGGATCATAAGTCTATATCTAGCTGCTTTTCTAGTAAACCCTGAGAGAAAGACACTGAACACCTTAAATCACACCTCAAGAAGATTCCCGCAGCACACATATGTCTGTGCTATGTCGACTTTACAACAAGAGGCCATGCAATGCAGACAGAAGAGAGAAAGAGAACGAAAGATAAAAACACATGGAAAAAAAAACGAAGATAAACTGAAAAGAATCGAAAAGCAGGCAATTCGACAGAAGTCATCCCAGAATGATACAAGAGAAGCTTTTCTTTCTGATGTCAAATTTTCGCGCAGAAGATGAACACATGCCCATGTCTATGTTGTGGACGCCGAACAAACCCCCACCATACCGTCTGCCCCTCGCATCGGGGATTCAAGACAAAACGTAACCAGACTCGCAACCACTTGTGTAAGAATGCACACCCACACCGGATGGGGATCAGAATAAAAAATAAGAGAAAGGAGACGCGCGATACTGGAACAAAGCCGAAGAGTGCCAGAAACATGAAACGCCGAAAGCTGAAAAGCCGAGGCGAGTGGGGATAAACCCGACAATCGTAGACTAGTTTGGTGGAGACATCGGAGACATCGCAACCAGTGGATTTGCACCAGCAAAAAGAGCAAGACGAACGACCTAGAGACGATCAAGGAGAGGGTGGAGAGCAATAGTCCTACCCACGGCGTGAAGCAATAGAACACTGTGAAGGTGTTCATTGCTCCGTCAGAAACGCTTTTTCAGTTATGGCTCGTATGCATCATCTTGCTTTCTGATCGAATACCCCGTCTACTGTCTCGCGGGCTGCACGGTACCTGCGTATGGCGATTAGAAACATTTCAACATGGACCACGAACCTCAAGAGGTTCCAAAGTAGACTTACCGTCTCCGCTCAGCGTAGTCGAGGCAAGGTACAGTCCATTCATACCGCTCTCGGGACCGGACGAAGAGGGGTAGAACTTGCGATCACCGTGATCGACGGGAGCGTGGATAGGTTCCTGGCCCGCGGCCATGGAGTGGGGGAAGACGGGGTTCATGTAGCCCTCGGAGGCACCGTGCTGAAACACCGAATTCCAGTCAACACCCGGCTGATGTGAAGGGGGACCGGGCATCACCGGCTTGTGGTCATAGGACTTTACCTGTTCAAGGGGACGATCAGTCGTCAGCTGCTGGCCATGGGCATCGACACCAGGCTGCATGAGATACGGATTCTGCTTGGGCGCAGCCATCCACGAGGCTCTCGCGTGCGCCTGGCTAGCGGAGAACGCGTCGTCACCGGGACCACGGTTCATACCGTTAACAGGCTGCATCGTGTAGCCCAGTGGCTGCTGCTGCTCCGTGTAGCCAGGACGGCCGGCGGCCATTCCATTGCCATTCACGGCCCCATCGAATTGCGTACCCATACCGCCATTGGAGTGGGGAGCGGGGTTACTAACTTCATCTTGAAGCGGCTTGGGAGGGTTGGCCGCGGCAGCCGCAGCTGCTTGCTGCTGAGACCGCTTCAGATGGGCCTGAGGGTGGGACAAGTGGGTCGCACCGGTCGGGTTACCCCGGCGGATGGAGCACTTTTGGAAGTGACGCTTCAAAATATCACTGCGGGAGAAGGTATCCTTGCACAGAACACACATGTAGGGGCGGTCGCCGGTGTCTTGAAGCAGAAAACGCGTTTGTTAGCCATCATTAAAAGGGAGGTAGATCGGCTCCTAAAACTCACGTCTCAACAGATGGCGCTTCAGGTGCTTGGCGTGGAGGTAGGTCTTGTTACAATGCGGGCAGGGGAACTTGCCATCCGCATCCTTCGCGGGGATAGTCGTGCTCTTGGCTGTACCATTGACCCCGTTGGCGACCGGAGTCGCGCGGCCGGGGACACTCGGCAAGATGCCACGGCGGCCCTGAGAGCCCACGACCTGCGTGCGTGGCGGTTCCTTGGCGTAGGGAGAGCCGTTCGCGCCGTTCACGTCGGGAGTCATACCCCAGCTCTTTCCATCGGAGTAACTAAAAGCACCCGAGGGAAGGCCGTTGTAATCTGCGCGACGGTCACGTGGGGGTGCGGGAGCAATCGGCTGAGGGTAGCTCTGCGCGGTGGATGCGGGCGGGAGAACGCTCGGAGGTGGGGGGTACTGCTGATGCGCCTGTGTCTGGGGGTTAGGAAGGTTCAACAGAGACGATGGCGGAAGGCTACCGACAGTCGTGTGCGGCATCATAGGGGCCTGAGAGGCCCCGTAGACATCGTGAGTTGACGGAGGATACCGCGACAGGTCCGGGCGGTACGGCTGGCCCATGTAGTGGTGAGGCGCGGGCGACTGAGGGTGATGCGGCTGCAGAGGAGGCAGAGTGTGCGACTGCGACACCGAATACTGCGGCTGCATCGAGTATTGTGGCATGTGCATGCTCGAGATGGGGTTCGAAGACATGGGCGTGGAGCCTGGAGGCAAGCTGGTGGATGGAGGACGGGAAGGGTGAGATCTGGGATCCATTGTGGACAGAGGAGAAGATATCGTATGGGGGAGAAGAGCGAAAGTTGTTCACGGTAACCCAATCATCAAATCTGCACACTGCAATTTTTTTTCTTTCCTTCTTCTTTGAACGCGCAAAAGCTCCTTGTTTGAATTTTCTTCAAGAGGCGAGAGAGACTGAGAGACACGAGGTTGAGGGTCTCCAAAAGTTCTGTACCCACACGAGAGAGAGAAAGGAAGAAGAGAGATGCTTAATTGAAGAAGATTTCCCCACGGTCACCCACCAAGGAAAAAAATAGGATGGTGATTTATCCGCACGTTGTCACCGTCGATGGTTCTGTATCCACCGAAGAAGCGGGCGTGCAAGTGGGTCTCTCGCAGAAAAAAACAACTAGTCCGAGATCTGCTTCGCGTCAAGTCAATACCTTGAGATCGAGGAATTGAGTCAGAAATCCCTGTAAGATCGATGTAGCAAAGAATGAATTGAAGAGATTGAAGATGTCAAGTTGAGAATTGGGAGTTGGGGGAAAGGAAATGGGGGGACCACCAGTTTCTTGGTAGAAGACGAGAAGAAAAAATTCTAAGGAAGACCGGGTCGAAATAGAAAATAAAATAAAAAAAAGGGAAAAGATGAGAGAAGACGAAAAAAAGACGTGAAAAGACTGAAAAAGACGATCGTTCCTCGGGGAGGCAAGAGGCGAGAACAGAAAAGAGAAAAGAAAAAAGAAAAAAAAGGAAGGGATACTGTAATTACCAGTAATTTACAAAAGTGAAAGTTACAACAGCGCCAACTACTAAATTTTACACGGCCGTCTTCCGAACTATGGCCGATAGCGGTAGAATAGACGTATTATGTAGTATTGGTTTGAATTTATTAGTCGAAATAGTTAATTTGAACAGAGTTAGGTTTGGAATTGGAATAATGCAAGAATGATAGGAAAAGGGAGATCATATTTGCAGAGTTGAGTTTGCAAGCGGACACATCGTCGGATCTCTGTATTGCTGATAATCCTACGCGTCCGGACACGATGACGCAGTTGGTAACTCTCACCCGTGGGTGATCACTGATTTGATATCAGACAGCTTACAGGATCCCAGCCATAGTACAAATGCTAAGGCTGTAAAGAACTCAATGCAGTGATTCAATATGTCAATTGAATATGTACTGCTAACATGCAATCAGATAATTCCCGCCGTCCTCTGTAGCAACAAAATAATGCGGTTTCATTGCCCCCATGCTGCATTCAGGGCCCAATTCTTGGCCAGATGCCTCCGATCGCGGCGGCTGAGAGGATATGCATTGGGCACCAGTGTCCAACTGCTCACACTATTCATCTCTCTGTGATATTGTGTACGGAGTACATCGTGTGTATCTGACATTGTAGATCATCTCACAATTGAAGATGGAGCCCTGAGTGGATTACATATGGGTGATCCTGACTCTTCTTTGTTTTGGGCTCCGCAGTGGCTGACAGCCCCGCAAGTGACATTCAGATGAGATCTAAGCTATGTGTCTACACTGCAATCCTAAATCTTTGAATCATAACTATCGTACACGCTGTAGATGGGTAAGATATCATACTCTGTGCTCCGCATGGGTCTCTTCAAGCACGTCATCCGGGGAAGTCCGCTCGGTCGAACCCGGTTGAGCTCGGTATCTGTGATCTAGTGAAGACCACCTCATCTTTTCACTCATCAGCCTGCATACTACCCCAAGTCTGCTTCCTACATGCAGCCCAGATTTATACAGCACATCTTTACAATCAGATAGACATGTGACTCCCAAGCCTCGTGTCGGGGTAGGCTTCTGCAACGACCATGCATCGTTGTCCTCCAAGTGGATGCGCCGTAGCCGCCTGCTGTTCCGCGTTGATTCCGCCCTTGGCTTCATAGGTTGATTCGAAGTGAAACCAAGCTCGAGATAAACCCCAAAGAAAGCTAAGATGGTCAGCTGGCAAGAGTTAGCGCAAGTCTAATTTTGTCTGATTGTCCACTAGTACTATTGCTTCTTAGCTGTTCTCAGTAGTAACAGGGCCATACAACGTAGGAATCAGATGGTGGTCCGTCCTCCGTCCTCCGCTCCTAGGGGTTCAGCCACACCGGAATGCTCTAGACAAGATTGGCATTCAGGGGGTTCCCCCTATTGGACATTGCTACTTCCGGGCTCTGACAGGGGAGGTTCAGTACACTACTTTAGGGAGACTTGCAGATTCCCTGCTTATTCATATGTGATCTCGACCGAGAGGTCCAAAGTTTCTTTCAGAACCTGCGCGCCATTCGAGTACTACTAGTATCGTGTGACATATAACCATCATCATATTTGACCAATTAACTATTTAACTATTTAACTAATTTACTACAACAACTCTCTTCTTACGAATCGAACAAATATGCTCCATATTTGTACCTTTCGATCGTATCTCTGTACAACGGAGATGATCTGTATTCCGGACCCAACATCCCTGCCCCTCCTTCTCCACCCCTTCTCAAGAGCTTCTCCCGCTTCGATTGTGGACCTGGAAGGCTTCGACCAGGGTTCTGCAGAAATATTGAAATCAGACCACCTGACCTCGAAAAGTCCTACACCTATTTTCGGTCTAATATTGCAATATTAGACCTCATCGCTACAATTCCCCGATTATCACCCAAATCCTGGTTTCGCCAAGGGGGGAGAATGAATCCAAATCCCAAGCTACGACGTAAAGGGAAACTCGCTTGACCTTCCGCTTTGTCTCACCTCGGTATGTGTTCATGCGCAGGTAAAAGGGTAAAAAGGGTTTTTGTCGAGGTACAACGGATATAGAATGCGAGTGCCTTGGCTAACCTCTCCATTCCACCTCAATCAGGTTTATATGTTGTATTCCTAGAGTCTTCAATCTGTCATTGTCTGTGGCTTGACGATTAAACGCGGTGTGTTGAACTGGCAGGTGGATTGACCAAAGACACTCGGCATGAATGCCGGGATTTACGTGACTCCACTCTACTCCCCGAAACGGATCGCAAAGTACGGTGAGAGGCCTTTGCCGAGTCGCTGAATTTTTGGATCTGATCAGGGGCTGGTGAAATACATTTTTGTTAGTAATATTCTACTGTGTACTCGGGCAATTCTTTTGTCTCGGTTGCCGAAGGTTTCGTTCTGAGGTGAGACTAATAGAGGCTAATATTACCTAGTATTGCAAAATATTCATAGCAAGTACTGCTAAGTATTGTGTTGTATGGTGTATAGATAGATGCCTGTTGAAAAGCTTGGTCTCATTCAAGGCGAATAATGAAACCCACTGCTGCTAGAGATGGGGCCGGCAGTAGTGTGTAATCAGACCCAAATGCTTAAGACGTTGGCCTCATTATCAACCGGGATAGAAGAGGATAGCGCGCGCAAGAGCGCGTAGATCCCGCCCCAGTCCCCATCGCGACCGAACTATCTGGTGATACATACATCCATGTATGTTGCAGACACAAAAGCATCGGAGTCTTCAATGTATTCAAACATTGTATGAATCAAAGAATACAAATCCCAATATGGTAGCCTACACCTAGACAGTCCGTACATCCGAAAAAGGTCCGATGTAGGAGCGCGACCAAAAAAGGCAACCTGCTTCTTTGCCGGCACAGGCCGGAAACACCGCTAAAGCCAAGTCCGGATCGCCGAGTTTCAGGAATCCCTGCACCCAATCAAAAATTCACACCTGCTCTAGCGGATGAGAGGATCGTTGCCGCCACCGACCTCATATGCTGCCGACGTCTGTAGTCGAGACCCGAATAGGAGTAGCGTTTCTTGTTTTTGCCCGCAAGGTCCTTGGGGATCTGACTTGCAGTATCATTATTCATTGTAACGTTGAGATATGGTATTGGGATATGCAAAGGATGAAGGTTGGTTTACATGTCGACTATTGGAATTGACTTTAAAGATGGACGTTAAAGTGGTTTTCTCCATATTCTCCATTTCCCATGTGCTATTCTGTGGATCAGAATCCATTTTGACGGGTACGGGGTGGCTAACGTCCACAGTTCAGGAACCGTCGTACAACATACGGGTCCTGGTATGTTGTGCTCCGTGTGATGCATGTTGGCATGTCGATGGCCGCTATTTGATTTTTGCCCTCGAATTGCCTCCAAGCCATCTACCAAAAGCCAGAGCTGCCGTTACCATGGCCTTGGAAACACGAATCTGGACCGAGGGACAAATTGCCTCCGGGCCGCGTCATGGGTTTCGGATAGACTTCGTTATTAGGAGCGATGGCTAAGAACGCTTATCTGTATGATTCGCTGTTAGTGTATCAGACTCATGGCCACCTCGCTACCATCTCGTATACATTCTTCATAAGTCAGGCAAATCTACGGAGCCGTAGATTCTTCCATTCCACAGACCATGGTACCCGTGCCGAACCAACTTTATTCAGCTGTTTGCAGCGCAACATGAATGTATGTACTACGTACAGTACTTAATCTCTGTGCATAAACCCAAGCGCCTAAATGCACAGTCCAACGCCGAAGGAATCGGGAGCCCGGAGCGCCGAAATAAACTACACCATCGCCATACGAAAAAGACAGCACTTTGTAACTCTAAAAAGACAGAATCACCCAATTAGGATGTTCTGTAACAAACGTTACAGGCGGTAGACTCGGCTCACCCCCGACCCCCCCGAAACAGCCTGGCAAAGACGCCGATGACATTTTCTTTACCTTTTATTCTTCCTCCCCGGCTCATCGTTCATCCACGGTTTAGACCGCTCAATCTGTCAACGAACCAGTTCCACTTAGGTCCAGGAACCGAGGGAGTGAGAAATACTGCGTACCAGAAAGATACCATCCTTCATGTAATTTGGCGACATGACGTACTGTGTGGACCCAGACCGATCCCCGACTGTTCCTGGGAGCTGAGTGTCCAGTCACAGCCCTTGACAACGATGATCCGGACTGCGCGCAATAAGGCGGCAGCGGGCGCGGAGGGCTGGGGGGTGTGCCTGTACGGCATAAGATATGTACGATGTATATGTTTTGGGGTTATTCTTTGCTTTTACGTATCATTTCCGGGTTTGAATTTTTTTTAAATCCTTTTTTGGGTTTGGGATCACGCATTTTTGACTTTTCTCGCTGTGCCGTGACCAGCCAAGGTTTTGATTTCAATATACGAGAACCGTGATGTGGACGTATATCTCCGGCAACGCTCGAAAGTGTGTTCAATGCACATGTGGGCCGTTTAGCAGCATGGTCCTCGTGTTAGGGGGTAGGGGGGAGTGGGCTGCCCCCTCTCTCATCTGGAGTCAGTTTAAGCATATCTCTGTGCCAACCACGTTTGGTTGGAATTTTTTTTACTCCGTGGCATCCATGTTCAGTGTCCACCACTGCTGGTGGGGTCTCAGGGGTGGTGGATCTTACAGGATTCTGCCCGGGGTTCCCCAGGTACGTTGTACACAGTACAGAGTACTTGGTTGGGGACGACGTATTCGTACGCATTATGTGAATTGGTTTGGGGTTGGGTGAGGAAGATCATAATTGGCATTATGAGTAGACCTGTTCAGGACTTGGGACCTTGCTTGAATTGTTTGGTACTCTGGGTGTTATTCGCGTGGAATCGCGTCAAGGTACCATGTACATTGTACAATCCCGTTTAGCTGTTTGGTATATGGGCATTTCTGCGTGTTTTGTGTATACTGTGTAGACTGCATAACTGCTCTTAGCGGTATGACTTCCTTCTGTATCTTCTCTTATTCGGGTTCATGCCAGAGATCCTATGACTGTCCTTCGGCCCTTTCCTAGTAGAATACTCCGTACATGTACCCAGTACTGTGTACATGCTTTCCTTCGTTACCTCGGGCCGGATAACCTGTTACTCACATACAGTTTAGCCTTATCCTACATAGAATACTGTGCATCTTGTACCTCTACAGATGTATGTTGTACGGAACGGTGGAGCAGTGGATTCGCTCCATAACTCCATCACCAAGAGCCACATGTTGCCAGAAACCCCCAAGCCTAAGAGGGGCCACTGGGCTAGGCTCCATATGATGATCCCTGTCAGAATGCTCCATCAAGCCCAGATCGATCCATATTTATGGAGCCAAAACGGTCTTGTGCTTTCTGACATGCAGGTGGCAAATGCTTACCTTGCTGGAGGTGGGTTCATCTGCGGCTATCACAGCTATTTACAGGTAGTAGCAGCCTCAGTGAGATGGATGCTATCCATTTCAACTTGAAGTATTGTTGACACACACGGGACGTCTTTGTGTATGCAGACTGAGGCTCTCATAGTTGGTCATTTGCTTTGTTTATTCGGGCTTTAGTTATAAACAGCCTGCTTTTCCATAGTTTCATTGATCAGTTTCTGCTTCTCGATCTTCCCCATGCCAGTAGCTTCGTAGTCTCCCAATAACTTTATGAGGCTTTTCTTCCTGACTCTCGTTTGCTTTGACTTGTAAGAAATGCTAAGTCGGGGCCTCGATGAGAGATCCGCGAGACACTGTATAGAAAGAGGCAATAATTATATTAAGGTATGCAATATCAAAAATCCAATCCACTAATACATACAAACACACTCTAGATAGGATTATCTGGGTAATCCGTCTTTCGTGATAACGCACTTTCCTGTGTCTCTCCAACAGGCTCGATACCCTCACTGACAACCGGCTCCTGCTGAATCGCATGAATCGCATGCTCAACATTGACCACAGGCCCAGTGAACCAGTGACGGGCATCAATAATCCACCAAACCGTGACAGCCAACATCGGCACACCCCAAACAAGACAAGTCCAGTTCATCATATCAGGCGTCAAGTTCTTCCCCACAACACTGGGCAAACACAGGATGGGAATCATCAACAAAACAAACATAACACCAACACCACCAATATACCGACTATAAGGTCCCAAATGCCACGGTCCCCTCCGGAACCGATCCCCAACAAAGAACACCCGAATAGCGATCGGGACAGCAAAAGCAAAGAACTGCGCAATAGCACCAATAGAGAACAAAGCACCAATCGCCACATCCCCAGCCAACATAAGCAAACACATGAGGATACCCAGAACACCATTCAAGATGACCGCATTAACCGGCGTCTGCGTAGCAGGATGAACCTGCTTCCAATACCTCGACAGCGGAAAGCACTCATCGCGCGCATAAGCATACGTAACCCTCGACGCAGCAACCATACACCCCTGTCCCATCGAAAACCCGCAAACAATCGTCAACGCCAGTACCGCCAGCGTCGTCTTCTCCGGCACAACCTGCAGCAAATAGGAGGCGAACGGTTGTCCGAGATCGGAATCGATCACGCCCTCGATATCGATGACCGTGTAGGCAACGACGAGCTGCAGGAACCAGCCCATTAGCCCGCCGACGCCGGAGGTGAGCACGATTGCGCGCGGCGAGGCGACGTTCGCGTTCGAGCACTCCTCGCTCAAGTGGAAGGGGAGTCGTAGCCGGACATGGTCCAGATTACGCTGACGAAGGTCATTAGGACGGCGACGCCGTCGGGGAAATCGGTTAGGTTGGTTATGTGGCCCCAGACTTCTTTGGAGGAGTTGAATTTGGGGGTGTTTTTGGAGCTGGCGGGGATGATGATTAGGACGGCGATTAGGGCGATGATGTTGAAGGTTGAGCCATAGGAGTTGAATTGCGCTACGCGCTTGGTGGGCATGCTGCTTATCACTGAGTGGAGGATCATTATAAAGGTTGTTAGGAGGAAGGTTTGCCAGCTTGTTGGGACGTAGGTCGGGTCGCGGATTGAGGCGGCGGCTAGGATCATGGCGCTGACGCCGTAGTTCACTGATGGCGCGGCTGTTATTTGGCCGATCCAGTTGGACCAGCCGGTTATCCAGGCGGCGAAGGGTCCATAGCCCGGGGGTGCGAGGACTGCTGCTGCGTAGTATAGGCCGCCACTGGAGATGGAGGTTCACGGATTAGCTTCCTGAGCCCTAATTTGTAGATTCTGGGTATGGGGTCATACCTCGTGGGCATTGCTGAACATAGTTCTGCCATTGACATTGCGATGCATTGGATAAAGATCATCGCGATCATCCAGCCCCAGACCATGCCCGCTGTGCCGGCATATCCCATACCTTCAACCCAATTTGTGTCAGCTGTACCCAAATCGTAACCACTTGATAGGTCTGGGATCACTCACCATAATATAAGGTACTCGCGAACGACGGTAGAAGTCCCAACACAGCAAAACTGACGCAGAATGTTGTCCATAGCGAGAACTCGCGCTTGAACTCTTGTTTATAGCCGAGCGCCGTGATGACCCTCTCGTCGGCATCCATATAATGATCCGTATAGGGTACATCACCCTCTGGGAGGATAGAAGTGACGGGAACATGGTCAACCCCATGGCGTCCCTTGGAGATGTCTGAGACCGCAGTCTTGGTCTCCACGTTTGCGCCCATCAGGTGGCCTGAACAAGTAGGTAATTGGTAGTGTAGTCGAGAAGGTAGGACAATATAGTATATAGATGTTAATCAGATAAAATCTCCAGCTTGGAAGAGCCACCATACATGGGAAACCAAAAGAAAGACTTTAGGACTCAAGCTATATCCAAGGAAGACGGGGATATGGATAATATAGCTTGGAGTTCTGCTTTCTACAGCAGATTGACCAGAGGGTGCATCTTATCTATGCACATTGGGGGCGTTTTGCGTTCAGCCCCGCAAGAATCACAAGGACCCACTACATCTGTCAATGCAGGCAAGGATAAACCCCTGCAAATGATAGATAGCGCCTCGACTTGAATCGGATCCTTCGGGGCCCCAAGTGAGGGGGTAGCGCTCTCAACGCTCAGGCTGGCTGGACAGGCCTTCTCCATAGACAGCGATAAGGACAAATGACATGACAGTCCATAAGTAATAAGCCAAATATAGCTTGGAGATATTCGGGTATTTCATATTGGAGCAGACGTGATTCGAGCACGAGAACCTTTCCGTTGTGAAGCTTATACCGTTCTTTCCGTTCATTGGATTGGGCTTCAACGATCCGTGCCACGAGCTTGGCAGAGATCCAGTCCCAGCAGGGAAGTTTCAGCCGTCAAGCTCAACTTTGGAAGAGGTTTAGGAGTGTTAGTTGAACTTAGCGTACTTGAGCATGTGGTGGAACTTAGCGGTTATCATGATAGGCGTTCTCAAGATAAGGGACTTACGTCTGCTTATTTGGGAGTCCTGACACTTTGCCCTGTCATTAATGATTATCATTTTGTGGCTTGTTATCTTAGCATGGACTTGCCTTGTTGGGAGCAAGTCTTCAGATCATTTCAAGGGGGAAACACCCTGTTTGTGATATACTCCGTAGCCCTATCTGCCTGGTCATGCACCCCGCATATGGAGGAGAGGTCTGAGGCATGACCCCATAAAACCGTTGATTATTCAAATCCTTAGACCTTGAATAACTACACAGTAAACTTTCTAACCTGCTGGAAATTCTGAGCTTTTTAGTCCCATAGTTGGAACAGTCGGCATGTTGGTGGCCATACGCTAGTATGAGAGCCAGATGGACCCCTACGCAGTACAATGTAGGAGCAAGATCACTTGGAAACAACTGTTTCTGCGTGGTATTAAAAACAGAAAAGGCTTTCATATTCTACACAGTACATCCCCAACCTGTCCCCCGAAAGTCCCGAGCCATATCGATAAAGGAAGACAAATATACCTTCGCGAGTTATTTAGAAGGGCTAGAAGAAGGTCAGCACTGATTCAAATGCAAAACATCAACTGTATCAAACTCACGTTGTCCTCAGGGGCGATGCGGCGGTCGTAGTAGTTATCGAGGAAAGGAACCTTGCGGAGGATGTCGTTGCGCACACGGGGGACCTCGCCGAAGAGGAAGAGGGCACCAGCGCCGAGAGCAACACCGAAACCAGCGGCGACAGAGCCACTATAAAATACCCTAGTTAGCTCCCGTACGTTGTCGATTTTGACAACAGGAGAGTCGGATGCGGGTTGGACTCACTATTGGACAGCTGTGCCAAGGGTCATACCGGCAGCGGTGCGGGGAATGTAGTACCTGCAGATAGATGCAGCGTTAGTTTGATGTACTCTCTGCTTCGTTGGTATGTCCTCTTTTGTGGTCAATTCTTGTGGCCAGAAGTCCACAGACTGATACGTCCACCACTCCACAGCTGCCAGGGCCAAGTCTAGGTCCGTGGTGAACGAAGGTCCACGATGACAGAAAAGTTGTCCCATAGACCGAGAAAGCCTCGCTGGCAATTGTAATCCATGGTAACACGCACTCAATCAATCATATCGAGCCTTGACAACGATTGTGGACTGGTCGGGGTTCGAGGGAAAACGATGTGGGAGTCTCACTTGGGCGCATGGATAGAGGCCTGAGCCGCAGCGCGGCGAGCAGTAGAGGCGAACTATGAGGATGGTGTTAGCGATCGATGCATTATTTCACGTTGCGTTTCATCCCGCGGTTCGGAAGCCCGGTTGTCATAGCCATGACTTGAATGTCTCCCGGTTACCCATGTTGCAGCCGAGCAGGTGAGAAGTCAGGGAATGGGACATGATATTGGCTAGGATCTGATATTTAGCACACTTACCATTTTGAATGACACCGGAGTGATTTGGGATGACAATTGCTAGGAGACAAGAGCTGGCACCTGGTGGTTGACGAAAACCGGGACCGCCCGAGCTGGCACGTGACTATGAATTTATTGACCAATCAGAGATGGCGTAATTGTTTTTGTCCAAGTATGAGTTACTCCGTATCAAGTGCACCCCCTACATGATTAAGAACTATATAGATGGAGATGAAGGAAGGAGTCGATGCGAGGTGGGAGAAGGGTTGGGTGTATATAGACAGAGATGGGTGATTGTTTGGCATATGCAAACTGGGAGTCATATGGTCAAGGGGTCAGGGTGAGACTGAGAGCAACTTGTGATTAAGATACTGGTGAAGCTGTGGGAGATTATTCATGGGGTTGAGTTGATATCCAAAGCTTTACGGTACACCGGACTCCAGGGATTCGTGAAGAAAAAAGGAAATAGAATAAGGAATAAAAGTGATATGTGCTTCAAAACCCCATGATCTGACATGCAGAAGATTCAAGACAGGAATGATCGAACAAGCGTTCGCACGGAAGGAAAGCAGAATCAATCAAATACAGTGGAAACAAAAGATTATGAGAAACCGCATAGCCAAACACCCTAAATGTACATTTGTCTCATTAGTCGACTTTGTCGGTGGAGTTTCCATTCAGGAAGCCCTCCTTGCCATCTAGGTGGAAGAAGCCACCATTGTTGCCGGGGTTTCCAATGATGCCACCGCGTGCAATACCACGGCGAAGACGTCCACGTCCGAAGATGGTGGCCACAGCAACCACGGCGCCCAAGATTATGAAGAAGAGTATGGGATGGCTACCGAGGAGGGTTCGTGCGAAGAAAAAGATGCTCTCGAAGGTGCCAATGGTAGACTTGGGTGAGAGTTTCGAGGGGGAGGAGATTACGAGCGGAATAGTCTCCAGGATTGAGGTCCGCGAGGCCATAATGGGAGCTCCGCTTGAAGCAGTATCCCAATAGCGGCGGTTCTAGAAAGAAGGTTAGCTCGAGTGCTTGCGGTAAGCTATGAGGGAAAAACTTACATCTTGATCATTGATGATCACGCGGTCACCACTTTCTACATCGATACCGTAGGTGGTACGCAGCCAGCGCTCCCAGAAGTCGCCATCAACCCAGGCAAATGCGACTTGCTTCTTGTCGTCTTCGCGGATCGTGATGCGCATGTTTTTCGCGGCCCGTAGCGCACGTTGGTCATCGCGGTCGTCGGCCTCTTCGATGCGCAATTGCTTGGCATCACGAAGCTCAGCTCGCTCAAGTCGGAACAGCTGGACTTGCTTGTCCATCCATTCCAACGCGGCTTCCTTCAGTTCGCGCCTAGACTGCTTGAAATCGTCGCTACGACGGCGGCTGAGGAGTCCCAAAACCACAAACTTGCCATCCATAATTTCTTTGGCATTGGACGCGGTGAGCTCGGGTACGATGGGCAGCCACACGGTTTGCATCCAGGACAGGATTTGGCGGAAATCCCTCATGTCTTTTGGCGCAAGCGCATTGTAGTAGTTGGGACGTCCATCACGGACGACGAGAAGACGAGGCCAGGTGGAAATCTTGAACCGTTCGGAAAGGACAGCACTGTCAGACTTAACAATACGCGCATGACCCACAAGACTGAGGGTAAGGCGGTTCATTGCCTCGAAGTCTTCAGAGGTCGTCGCATGATCATAGAGATACAAGAACAGAACATCCTCCGTCTGTTCCAACTCCTTGAATGTAGTGGCGTCCACATCCTGAATGCTGGAGCCCACACCAATGGCCTTGTTGGTATAAGAAACCAGGTCTCCCAGGCCCCGAAGGCCAGTGTACTCAACTCTCTCGCCGCCGCGGAAAAAGTAGATCGTTGGATAGGCATTCACGCGGGCATCTTCGCACAGTCGCTTCTCGAGTTCGCAGTTAACCTCGCCAACATTGAGTTTGTCCTTCATCTCCTTGGCCATTGAATTCCAGTTCGGGGCAAGGGCCTGGCAGTGGCCGCACCACGGAACGTAGAACTTGATGATCCACGGATCATGGGTAGTCGTTACAAGGCCTTGGAAACTTTCCGCAGTGAGTGGGATGGAGACACCCTGGGGATTAGCAGGCCGCCCTTGGAGCTTGGCCTTGACAGACTCAGCGCTGACGCCCTCCAATTCTGCGGTCTCGATGCTCTGTTTCTCGACAGCCGTCTTCGCGCCAGGCTTGACCACTTCGGGCTTAGCAATCATTTCCATGTTCTTCACACCGGCCTTTGGGATCACAACGCCTTGAGGAGGTCGGGATCCAGGCTTGATGGACTCAAGCTTGGCTTCGATCATGTCGGCAATGTCGGACATCTTCTTGGCACCAGCGGGAGGCTCGTTTTGAACACCCATATCATAGAATGCCCAAGCGGGGTAATAACTGACGCCCATCTTCGCACAAAAGTCGCTGAAGGCCTGGCAGTTCATCGACGCGAAATGGATGTTGTAGTAGCTGGTAAAGGACTGTTGCGCCTGGACCTCATCGGGCTTTGTCGTGGCTTGGATAAAAGGATTGGATGTCTATCATTCATCAGAGTCAAGGTCACATTGGTTCTGAAGGGCAGGATAATTACTCACGTAATAGTACTCATATAGGGTCTGGTACATCGGAGCCGCCGTTCGGCAATGCGGACAAGAAGGGGAGTAATGTTTGACCATCCTACAATTGTTAGAAGCGTCATGACTTGCTGCAGAAGGAGACCTCACCAATAGCCATTTTTGGTCACTTCCTCGAAATTGTCCGGGGTCAGCTGCGTCAATGGAGGCACCTCGACACCGTTGAATATTGAGGGTGTTTCGGGGTCCACTCCTCGGTCCCACCTCTTGACGAGACTATTTCCTGATTCCTGATCCGAAATAGCATCTGAAGGCGTACCCAAAGCAGGCGCTGCCAACAGCGAGAGGAGGGACCATCGCAACCAGGAGGGTCTCATTTTGTTGGAAGGTAGGCGTGAATAACTTAGCCAGTAATAGTAATATGAAGGAGAGTATAGGTATTATCAGAAAGTCACAGCTGAGCGAAACGAAGGACTCTGGTCGAAGTAGGGAGAATCGCGAAATGTCACAGGTGGCACATTGGACGGGGGCGAAGACTGGCGACTTAGGCGGGCACTGCTCGACACGTCGCAGGAGGAAAACAGCACTTAGCGACTATAGCGCCCGTAGCTGAGAGCAATATAGAACTGCACACAGCCCAAAAAGAAATTCTCAGATGTGAGGCTTTGTTGGTATCGAAAAAAGGTGAGTTGCCTTTCCCCTTGCCGTTTGGGTGGTGTGGAACATCAGGTTAATCCGCTCCGTTCCGACCTCGACACTTCAACTCCCTGGACAAAGAACGAGTCCAATACACATCAATCCCATCCACAATGCGCTCTACACTCCGGCTACTGGCCAATGTCAAGCCCCGGTACCTGGAGCCTTTCGCTCCCACCGGATTGACGGGCCTTTTCACCCACCCCAGCCCTCGCCCTACTTTAATCTACCTCTACTCCACCACTCTGCAAAAGCTGCAAGCGTTCCCCGAAACCTCCGCCTACCGCCAATCTGTTGAAGCTTTGACCCGCCACCGTCTCCAGATTGTCGAATCGCAAAAGCCCGCCGGTTTCGATACTTGGTTGGAGCGTGTGAAGAAGACCGTGGGATCCGAACCCGAGCGCTTCGCCAAACTCCAGCGCACCGATGGCACTTACTCCCACGCCGCTGCCCAACAGAAGGATGGAAGTGACAATGCTCGCGGTGAAGAGTGGGACGGCGAAGGCCTGTCAGCTACAACTGAGGGTCCCGCTCGTACCCCGCAAGAAGAAGCGGAATGGACCAAAATCATGAACGAGGCCAGTGAGACAACTGAACAGGCTGAGCATGATTTCTACCACCAAGATATGAAATGGGAGAGCGAGCCTGCTCTTGATGCCGACCAGTACGTGTGCCTGGCCTGATGATATTTTTCGAGGCGACTTTGGGCAATATGATTCTAACCTTCTGCACAGGATCTCTCACGTTGAACAGCAGATCGGCGCTGGCCTTATTGAAGAGGTCATCCAAGTGGCAGAGGCAGAGCTCAAGCTTGTAGATGAGTTGGCTAAGTACAAGGTGTAAGTGGAATCCCGAAGCTCTGGATATAAACCTACCACTGACACTTTTATAGTTGGGAGAGCCTCGAGGAGAAGCCCCAGCCCGGCCAATGGACTTATTTCGAGCGTGGCAACTAAACAGCAGTTCCGGAATGTCTGCGAGGTCTAATTTCTGTAACTACTAGATGTCTTCTTTCTTTGAATACATTATTTCGAGGGATCAATAATCGTGCATGAGAACCCGTCGTAGGGGCTAATAGATCATAATCTGTGCATTTCAGCACTGAAACAATGTGTATATGTATATGAAATTATCATATTCACGCAACAATAGTATTAAACAGGCAATTAAGTACATGTATGTCTCCCTCTGCGCGGGCAAATTGTATTATATTATTATCTTACTACTGACTAGGCCGATCGCTCCTGTGCGAGCTCTTAGCTTTTGGTAAGCCCCGAATGTAACTTGAGAGGGTTGAGCATCGGGTCTAGGTCGTAGTCATCTGTTGCTTCCCCACTGTGGCTTCGTCTCTCTCTCGCGTCGTCGAGTTTCCATCTTCTCCTGGACTTCCACTCCCGTAGCGTCGGGTCGTCTACGTTCACGTCTGTCCACCGCGCCCAGCAATGAGTTACTCCAGATACAGATGACATATCTCCTTCACAAGCACCCAACCCGGCGCGGTGGACAGACGTGAACGTAATGACCCGACGCTCAACCCTCTCAAGTTACATTCGGGGCTTACCAAAGCTACCTAAGAGCTCGCTCCTCACCCAAGCACGCACAGGAGCGATCGGGTTAAATGCGTTCCTTCATCGCAGACGAGTCCCAGATGTCGAATCTCCGCTCTGTCAAGAGGGCTGCGCCCCGGAAACGTTTGCACACCTCACGCTCCGCTGCCCACGATACACACCAGAAAGAGAAGGCCTAGCTGGCCTGGATCTTCCTGACGGACACTCCCTAAGGGCAGCGCTCTCCCGGGATGGCTCCGCCCAGCGACTGGCAACTTGGTTCTTCAACCTGGAACGACTGAGTGAGAACAGGCTCGCAAGAGAGCTAGAAGACGGCAACACGTGGCCACACGAGACCCACACAGGGGGGACACCGAGAAGGAGACGAAGGGACGTAGCTCTATAGCTAGCCAGCTGCTCGGAGGGTCCCTACTGCTAAGATAGGGGAAGGAGGAGGGAAAAAAAAACATTTTTTTTAGTGACATGCACTAAGACTTGTCACCAAGCTGGACGGACGAGGCCTAGCACCATTGGATTGAGGCTAACGATGGGAGTTGCGGGCGAAGGCGCGCGCCCCGTACGATGTACATAAAAAGCTGGATTCGAACCGAGGAGGGACTGCTTGCCCACAGGGGCGAGGAGGCCAGCCGCCTATTCAGTAGTAAGAATAATAATAATAGTCTGGGCCGTGAGCAAGGCCTTGACGGGACCCCGAGGGTTGCCGCCCTTTGGTGTGAGTGAGTGCCACGTGCTGGCACCGTACGCCACAAGAACCTGACCTTCACGGTGGGTCAATTCACCGGATTTGTACATCTGTCGGTCAGTAACGCGCGAAAGATCTTGTTGGACGACTTGATCTTATGCGCGTCACTGACCAACAGATGCACAAAGCCGGTGAACTGACCCACCGTGAAGGTCAGGTTCTTGTAGCACAATTTGTCTGCGCCCATCCCGCCAATATAGCCAGGGATAGTGGTGTTATAATGGATGCTCAATGCAGGGTAAGCGCGAGGGATTGAGTCTCTAGCTTGACGCGCACCCTCTTGACGTGGTCTTTGAAAGAGAGCTTCCGATCGAGATTCTCCGGCAAAACCTGGTGGGTGTTCGTATCTCTGAGGCGAAGGTGATTTACACTAAGGTTATCCGAAGTGTGACGGCGTACGGTGCCAGCCCTGGCGCTCACCCGGCTCTCCGGCAAAACCTGGGGTGTTCGTGTCTCTAAGGCGAGGGAGAATCTGGGAGATGCGGGCAAATTGTAGGATAGCGGATGGAGCGAGGGGAAGGCGGTGAGCCAAGGCGGGAATCCCTTGTGGACACATACATTGCTGTCCCTGAATAAAGCGCGCTCCCCATAGCTCCTCTCCATCTCAATCATTTCCTGACTCCTCCTATTAATACCTTGTTTCGAGGATTGCACCTCCCTACCATTGGGCTGTCTGAGCGGCTCGCGGAATCCCCTATCGCTGTTACAGGCTCAACGCCGCATCACACAAACACTCGTCTCATCCCCCACACAATATGCGGCTAGACGTCAAGGTACGCAATTATAGACGATGCGAGGCTGTCGTGTTGCTCCGAGTTCATTCCGGCAGATGAGAAAATATGGCCTCACAGGTGCACATGTCACAATGGAGGGATTGCTGACGACAAATGTTACAGAGGCAGCTGTTTGCCCGCTCCGAGCGGGTAAAGGGGATTGATTTCCACCCTACAGAGCCCTGGGTAAGCTTCTATAACCCACTCAAGAGCTTTTCCCGTACTAACCATTGTTAGATTTTGACAACCTTGTACAGCGGTATGTCGAGACACAGAGGGATGGTCTGCGAGATGTCAATGCGCTAATCACTTGCCGGTCTAGGTCATGTCTATATCTGGTCATATGAAACGCAGGTACGACAGACACATTCCACGCCTCATGCCCTCTTCTAAACGATCTATTCTCTAGTCAATCATCAAAACATTCGAACTCACCGATGTCCCCGTCCGGGCGGGTCGATTCATTGCGCGGAAGAACTGGATTGTCTGTGGTTCAGATGACTTCCAACTTCGTGTTTACAACTACAACACATCCGAAAAGATCACGTCCTTTGAAGCACACCCGGATTATATCCGTTCTATCGCCGTCCACCCCACCCAGCCGTTTGTGCTCACAGCCTCCGATGACATGACAATTAAGCTTTGGGACTGGGAGAAGAACTGGAAGTGCGTACAAATATTTGAGGGCCACAGCCACTATGTCATGGGAATGTCGATCAACCCAAAGGACACCAACACTTTCGCTTCCGCATGTCTGGACCGGACCGTGAAGATCTGGAACCTGGGCTCTCCCCACGCCAACTTCACACTCGAAGCCCACGAGACGAAAGGTGTCAATCATGTCGACTACTACCCACATGCGGATAAGCCGTACCTCCTCACCACTTCCGATGATAAGACTGTCAAGATCTGGGATTACACTACCAAGGCACTCATTGCAACCCTCGAAGGCCACACAAGCAATGTCTCTTTCGCCTGCTATCACCCCGAATTGCCCGTCATTATCTCGGGATCTGAGGATGGAACTATCAAGATTTGGCACGCAAACACCTACCGCCTGGAACAGTCATTAAGTTACGGATTAGAACGAGCATGGTGTGTTTCCTACCAACGAGGCAGACAGGGAATTGCGATGGGTTTCGACGATGGTGCCGTGGTGGTGAAGATGGGCCGAGAAGAGCCTGCTGTCTCCATGGATGGGTCAGGTAAGCTTATCTGGGCCAGACACAGTGAGGTTGTGTCCTCAGTGATCAAGGGTGGTGATGCTACTGTTAAGGACGGCGAGCCTCTCTCGCTACCGACAAAAGATCTGGGACAATGCGAGGTGTACCCGCAGACTTTGTCGCACTCACCCAATGGACGTTTCGTCTCCGTCTGCGGTGATGGTGAATACATCATCTACACTGCATTGGCGTGGAGAAACAAGGCCTTTGGACAAGCTCTTGATTTTGCTTGGGGTTCGAAAGAGAACAGCAATGACTACGCTATCCGCGAGTCATCGACCAGTGTCAAGATCTTCAAGAACTTCAAGGAGCAGAGCGCTGGTCTTGATGTTGGATTCCAAGCCGAGGGCCTGTCCGATGGTGTTCTTCTGGGTGTGAAGGGCCAAGGTGGCATTGGCTTCTTTGATTGGGAGACTGGCAGCCTCGTTCGAAGAATCGAAGCTGACCCTAAATCCGTAAGTCTTCTGCGTTGCAGGAATGGTTTGAGAATGCTCACTGACGTGCACAGGTCTACTGGTCCGAATCCGGTGAACTGGTCACCCTTGCCTGTGAGGATGATTTCTACGTCCTGCGCTACTCTCGCGAGGACTACATCAACGGATTGAACGCCGGCGAAGCCGACGAGGATGGAGTCGAGGCGGCTGTTGAATTGGTTGCTACGATTAACGAGACCGTCCGGACTGGACAGTGGGTTGGAGATTGCTTCATTTACACGAACTCTACAAACCGGTTGAACTACCTCGTCGGAGATCAAACCTACACAATCTCTCACTTCGACCAACCGATGTATGTCCTCGGCTACCTACCCCGGGACGGTCGTATCTACCTTGCCGACAAGGACGTCAACGCCGTCTCCTTCGGCCTTTCTCTCAGCATGGTCGAGTACCAAACAGTGGTGCTGCGTGGGGATCTGGAAATGGCAGCCGAGCTGCTGAAGGATGTGCCACAGGATCAGATGAACAAGGTCGCACGCTTCCTCGAAGGCCAAGGGTACAAAGAGATGGCACTGGAAGTCGCCACTGACCCCGAGCACCGCTTCGAGCTGGCCCTCGCATTGGGCGACCTTGAAACCGCACTTACAATTGCCCGCGAGGCCAATGTAGAACACAAGTGGAAGATCGTCGGCGACGCCGCCCTGGCCGGCTGGAACCTGGCTTTGGCCCAGGAGTGCTTCACCAACGCCAAAGACGTCGGTTCCCTGCTTCTCCTGCACACCGCCACCGGCAACCGTGAGGGTATCAAAGCCCTGGCCGCCCAGGCCTCGGAATCAGGCCTTCACAACGTCGCTTTCTCCACTCTGTGGTCCCTGGGAGATATCGATGGCTGCATCGCTCTTCTCATCCAGACTAACCGTATGGCCGAGGCAGTCCTCTTCGCGCAAACCTATAAACCCTCAAGCGCCCCCAAGCTCGTCGTTCAATGGAAGGAGTCCTTGGAGAAATCCGGCAAGACCAAGGTCGCCCGACTTATCGGTGTCCCGCCTGGTGCTCCCGACGTCGACTCCACCGATGACGATCTTTTCCCCGAGTGGGACGAGTACATCCGTCTAGAGAAAGAGGGAATCGTCCCCGAGCCTGCTCCCGAATCTCTGATTGATGTCAGTGATGTCAATGATGTCGCAGCGGACGGAGAGGCACCTGAAACCGTCAATGGCGCAGCTGAGTCCGATGGGGAGACGGAGGAAGCCGACCAGGCAGCAGTGGATGAGGCCGATGGTGCCGAAGCCGAGTGAACAAAAAGCAGAGTTTTTCATTTTGGTGACATCCCCGGAGAGTTAGGTTGATCGTTTGCTGGCTGACGAGTCAGTTGATAATCTTGATTGCGAGCGGCGTCTTAACGTGTGTCCGACTTCTGTTTTCTTATTTTGTAATTCCATGTGTGTCTGGAGCATGACACATGTCTAGATATAAGCAATATGTTTCCTCTATTCCAGGCTTTGATTTACTAGATTCTGTACATGTATACTAGTTATCCTATGTGCGAACTACGGGAGTACTTGGAGCCGGTTAGAAGCTTGACTGTGTACTAGGTTGGCTGCTTACATGTTTTTTATTTTGTTCCATTGAACCAGTTATCGTATACATTGATCGTACTCTACCTATACCTAGGTATTACACCATTTAGTTCCAGCTTTAAATAGACTAGATACCTGGATGTGGACAGTTCGCATTTGATAAAGAGGATCATTTCATTCGGACATTCATTCCGACCATTCCCGCAGTCGACTACATGTTTATGGACAAATCCTGTTGTCATGGTCCATTGTTTATCGAGATACAAAGATGACCGCTGAAGGAAAAGCACCGCAAGAACCAAGAAATAGAAAAAGGAACCTGCCTGGGAGAACGAACAGTTGGCATTGAAGATACCCCCGAACAAGACAAGAAAATCAAACCAAAGCGCTCACTCAACAGACACATGAAACGAGAACAATGTCTCGAAGATCGAGAGCGTCTTCCGATCAATGCCACAGACTCCTTTCTGATGGGGGATAAAAAAGCACAATGTGACGGACAACCAAAGGAGAAAGACGAAGAGACCAGGACATTGGTGAGATGTCGGCGAGAGACATACACACAAAACTGGTCTGATGTCATCCTATTCTCTGGCGTTGCATAGATTTTCAATCTAAATTGACGGTGCGAGGAGAATCTACTCCGGAATGCTACCGAAGGAGGGGTCTTTGATGCTGCCGCCTGCATCGCCGAGGCCAGCCACGGGTCGGTTGTAGGACCATCCAGCGAACTGTTGCTGCATGGTCTGTGACAGAACGGGACCATCCACATAAGAGTCCTGGGGTGCTTCATTGGTGAACTCGGTATCGAAGTTTCCGGTATCGCTGGCATCAACCTGCATCGAGTCAATCTCAGGTGGGTCCCAATGACACAAGGGGTCGAGTGTACATACCACATTTGGTCGGAAGCTGGGCTCATACTTCCTCTGTAGAAGTTTGCGCCAGTCGATATTGGCAAAGAAGTGGTGGGACTTGATCTCCGCGGCGCCATTGGCACCCAGTCGGCGCACGGGATCACGGTCCAGCAGGCGCGTGAGAAGATCCCGGGCAGCAGGTGGGACAATGTCGCTGCTTGGGAAAGTCAGAGGCTCTTGCAAGATCTTGCGATACATTTCGTTGGTATTTTCATCGTAGAATGGAGGCAAGCCTGTCAACATCTCGTAGAGCAGGACACCAAGCGTCCACCAATCCACGGTCTTGGTGTAGCCATTGCCAAGAAGTAGTTCTGGAGCCAGATATTCAGGAGTTCCGCAGAAAGCTATGTTTGGTCAGTTATGTTCGGTGTATCGTGAGAAGATGTGGGGGAGTCTTACTGTTAGTGCGGTCCTCATCCTTCATGTCCAGCTTGCAAAGACCGAAATCGCAAAGAGCGATGTGCCCAGTGTAGTCGAGAAGAATGTTCTCTGGTTTCAAATCTCGGTAAATGACCTTGAAGCCGTGCAGACATTCAAGAGCGCACAGCAACTCTGCAGTGTAGAAACGAGCTCTGTTGATATCGAACCGCTGTTCCCTTTGCAGATGATGGAACAGCTCTCCACCGTTCACAAACGCCAACACGAAGTACAACTTCTCGGGTGACTGGAATGAGAACTTCAAAGGAACGATGAACGGGTTGTTGATCTGTGCGAGCACTGATCGCTCGGCAAGTGTGTGTGTGACTTCCGATCGCGAGATGATATGGGCCTTGCGGATCGTCTTCAGGGCGTAGATTCGACCAGTATCCTTCTTCCTGTATTTTCGCCACATGTCAGCGATTGAAACATAACAAATGAACGTGAATCCTCTTACATGACCTGCATGACTTTGCCGAAACTGCCCTTGCCAACCACCTTAAGCAAATCGAAGTCCTCTAGCTTGAGGCTTTTTTGCTTGTTCTCCACATACGAGATACCGATCTTGATCGAGCCAACACCAAATTGGAGGTCCAGCCACTCAGTACCCTGCTGGCCAAGCTGGCGCCCCTGCTCATCATGAGCCGCAGCGGCCTTCTGATTATCCTTTTTGCTGAGTTTTGGATCGTCCACATAAGGCTGTGCCTCTTCAAAGCGAGGGTTGACCTTGCATGCGCCCAAAAAGATATCCTCGCTCCGTCCGGCACCAGGCCGGGCTGCGGGGTTGCGCAGATACAGCTGCACATTCAATTCGGTCTTTCGGGACACATCGAACTTGAACGCCGTGTTATCACCAGCCCACAAGGGGCACTCCGGAGTGCCAGAAACAGCATCGACAAAGACCTGGTTCTTTTCAAAATCGAGGAGGGCGTAAGGGAGGTACTTGGTGGAATAGCGACCGTGGATAGTGGGGGCGGCGTTGATTCCCCCACTTGTGGATTGCGGGCGGCCAGACTGCACATAGGAACCCGACTGGTTTTGAGTGGAATGTGAAGAAGAAGAGGTGCTCGGGCGTAGAGAAGATGGTGCGTAGGAGTTATTTTGGAAATGCGAATTGAAGATCTGCTGGAAATGGGGCGACAACGAAAAATTGCGCCCTTCGTGGAGAGTCACAATGAGGATTCCTGGGTTCACAGGAGCCACTGGAGGGGAGACAAGAGACTCGGAAGCCGCTATTATAGAGATAAGACGATTAATCTCTGGGAAGATACCCAGGCACAGGGAAGAAGACATACCGATCCCGTTTGTTGACGGGGTGGCGGAAGCCACAGGCGGCTGAGAGGTCACTGGTGTGGGAGTCTCATCACCGTTCTGATCAGCCCTGATCGTTGAAGTGGATGACGATCGGCCAAAGGATGAGGTCAGGGGGGCCAAGTGCGTCTCCTTCAGCTCTGAGATACGAATCGTTAACGATTGCCCATGGATTCTGCAATGCAGAGAGGGGTAAGTTGAGGGGGAGGAGAGGGAGACCAACTGCCAGTAAACATACTTTTAGTGAGCTTCCAAGACATAGTGGCGGTTGTTGTGAGGAGGATGAAGAAGAGATCAAAGTCCAAGATGCCGCAATGCGTGTGGTGTGCAGGGTGCTAGAACCCAATAAACATGCGAAAGGCCCCCAAATAAAAACCTGGAGAGCCACACAAGAACACAAGACACACACGCAAAAGGAGAGGAAGTCGAAGGCACAACCACCACTATTGTTTTTGAATTCGTATGGAAGCACAACTAAGGATAAGAAAGAGTCGAGAACTCAACTGAGAATGAGAGAGGGGAAGTTCCCCTGTAAATTAAATACTTAGATTACAGTAGATGACTGGTAGTACTGCACGTGATTGGTCCTACCAGTAACATGATGGTATTGAAATTAATCAGCCTCAGCCACGGCTCCGCCACAAGGGTTGACGACCATCAACTTCCCCACGCAGGAGACCAACGACTGCATCAAGGGACAGCGGACTCCACAGAACAACTTGATATCCGTTATTCAACTTAGATTGCCTCATCATTTCACATCCCTATCCCCTTGAAGATTCGGAATACTTTTCCGCTCCGAGGCGGAGACCACCTACCCCGGAGATCTCATCTCAACTGTCATCTGCGACGAAACCATCATCCGAACGTCTGAGTGTGGTCGGTCTCCTGATATAATACCTGACAGACCGGAAATGAAAGAGGCCGAGGTTCAATGGGTGTGATACGCAAGAAGACCGCCTCACGCGGCACCGAGGCAGGCACGAAGTTCCACTGCGATGTCTGCTCCATTGACGTTACGTCAACGGTAAGTGCCAAGGCGACCGGGTTATGAATACCTAAGGGTGTTCCTTATCGGTTTAGAGGCTGACGCGACTCCCATCGTATAGGTTCGAATCTCGTGTGCGCATCCTGCTTGCCCCGAATATGACCTCTGTGTCCCCTGCTTCTCAGCTGGAAAGGACTCCAAGAATCACGACCCCGCCACACATCCCTTCCAAGTAATTGAACAGAATTCCGTCCCTATCTTCCAGGAGGACTGGGGTGCTGATGAAGAATTGTTATTGCTGGAAGGTGCGGAGATCTATGGGCTGGGTTCCTGGGCAGACATCGCAGACCATATCGGCGGCTACCGCAGCAAGGATGAAGTGCGCGATCACTACATCGACACATACGTGAACAGCGTCAATTTTCCGCTGGCGGCTCGCGCTGATCCCGATGATCGAGAACTGCAAGACGCGATATCCAAAGAGGAGTTCCAATCACGCAAGAAGCGACGCATTGAAGAGCGCAAGGAGGCAGCCAAGGCAGCGCCTCCAACAACACCAAAACAGAAGCCCACTGCCAGTGTACCGGCATGCCATGAAGTGCAGGGCTACATGCCCGGGCGACTAGAGTTTGAGACCGAGTTCTTGAATGATGCCGAAGAAGCAGTGCAGCATATGGCCTTTGAGCCCGGGGCTGGACTCAACGAGAACGGCGAGCCAGATGCAGAGACTGAGCTCAAGATGACCGTCGTCGACATTTACAATGCCCGCCTCACAGCGCGAACAGAGCGCAAGAAGATCCTCTTCGAGCACAATCTCCTCGACTACCGAAAGAATACCGCCATAGACAAGAAGCGATCGAAGGAAGAGCGCGAGTTGTTGAACAAAGCAAAGCCATTGGCACGGATGATGAACTGCAAAGACTTCGAAGAACTCAACAAGGGACTGGAGTACGAGCACAACCTCCGTCTAGCCATCTCACAACTTCAAGAGTGGCGTCAGATGGGCATCGGCGACTTGAAGGCAGGTGAGAAATACGAGCAAGATAAGCAACTACGCATGCAACGAATGCTACCTCAAGGTTCATTCGATCGCTTCGCCAGCAGCCGTCCCAAACAGGCTCAGCTGTCCGAGACCCCGGCGGCGGCAATTCAGCTGACAACACCCGAACTGCCATTACGCCTGCAAAAGGCCGCCAACCCACACGCAGCGGATGATGCCGAAGAAACATTCAACGACTTCGATCGTGCCTTCGCTGTGGACGGAGACGCGCCTCCCCCGCAGCCCGCAAAGACGAAATATGTGGTGCCACCGCTGAGCGGGATGGCGCCGTGGAAGCTGAATAATGAAACCGCTGCTGACTTGCATCTTCTGATGAAGGAAGAGGTAGAGATATGCAACGTTTTGCGTCTGATGCCGAAGCCTTACCTGGTTGTGAAAGAGACACTGTTGAAGGAAGCAATGAAGCAGGGCGGCAGCCTGAAGAAGAAAGATGCACGAACAATTTGCAAGGTATGTTTCGTTGTACTCGATACCTCTTCTACGCGGGTCTTTACTAACTGACCTAGATCGAGGGCACCAAAATCAGCCGCATCTACGATTTCATGGTCCACAGCGGCTGGAT
Source organism: Penicillium bovifimosum (assembly GCF_028826915.1). Classification (NCBI taxonomy): domain Eukaryota; kingdom Fungi; phylum Ascomycota; class Eurotiomycetes; order Eurotiales; family Aspergillaceae; genus Penicillium; species Penicillium bovifimosum. Next base: position 3,708,108 of record NW_026622711.1, read on the forward strand.
CAACAAGGCATAGCACACCGAATCCGTGCACCGAACTCACGATTATTTGCTGCAATCTCTTCTGAGCTTAGTGATATCCAATCTTTTTCGTGATTTTGCGGGCGTTTACAACGGCGCTAATAGGGACTTGGGGTGGAATTGTGGTCAGATTCTGGCCTGTCAACATAAGTAGCTGGTAGAATGATTATATTCCTTGCTATGCACACAGCTATACAATATAATCCCTAGTCCGTAACGCAGAGTCGAGTATCATCAACACCTAACCTAGCATTCAAAAGAAAAGACAGATGATATAATCCCCCCACCCTTCGAAGGTTCGGCCCTCGGCATCCCCTCTTCTCCGCATCTCCAAACTAAAGATGTACAGCCGATCATCACACCTTAAGATAACCCCTTTAAATTAAGAACACAGTGCTGCTTTCCTTTCTCCTCCTCATCCCAATAGCCCAACAACCTATCAATTTATCAACAAAATAATCCAGAATGTCCTTCAAAACCCAACCACCGTCCCCAGCAACCGCCATCCTCACCTTCCCATCCCCGCACGTCCTCCTGGTGACCCTAAACCGTCCCCGCGATCTAAACTGCATAAACGGACAAGGCCACGCAGATCTACACGCAGTCTGGGAATGGCTAGACGAAGAGCCGAGTCTACGAGTCGGCATCTTGACTGGGAAGGGAAGGGCATTTTGTGCCGGTGCTGATTTGAAAGGTGAGCCAAAGCCAACCCCCTCCTTTGTCCCCCCCCCTCCCCCCAATTATATCCCGCTAAACAAGCGCAGAATGGAACAACCGCACCTCCGACTCAAATTCCTCCACCTCCTCGACACCACAGCCGCCAAGCGGCTTCGGTGGTCTATCCCGTCGCAAAGGCCGGAAACCAGTTATCTGCGCGGTAAACGGGCTCTGTCTTGGGGGTGGTACGGAAATGATCGTGAATGCAGATATAGTGATTGCGTCTTCGCGGGCACTGTTTGCGTTGCCGGAGGTGAAGCGGGGGGTTGTTGCGTTGGCGGGTGCGTTGCCGCGACTTGTGCGGACGATTGGGAAGCAGAGGGCTATGGAGATGGCGTTGACGGGACGGATGGTTGGTGCTGAGGAGGCTGAGAGATGGGGACTTGTTAATTTTGTTGTTGGGGTTGGTGAGAAGGATTCGGAGGAGGTTGTGGGGGAGGCTGTTGTGAGTAGGGCTTTGCGGGTGGCGGAGGAGATTGCGGGGAATAGTCCTGATTCGGTGCTTGTCAGTCGGGAGGGGATTAAGCTGGGTTGGGAGGGGATTGGGGCTGAGGAGGCTTCGGCCATGTTGAGTGAGACTTGGGTTCGGAGGTTGTATGAAGGGGAGAATATTAAGGAGGGGCTTAGGGCTTTCGTGGAGAAGAGGAAGCCTGCTTGGGTTAGCAGTAAGTTGTGAGTTATTTGTAAGAACAGACGATTGCGTTTGTGAAAATGATTTGATTGTTCGCTATCATACTACAGTCGTAAAGTCATCTAAGAAAAGTGAACCCATTGCTCCGTCGCTCCCGGTACCTGGTATTTCCTGGTATTCGCCATAATCATGCAAGTTGGAGTTCAAAGTCAAATCAAATGCGTGGTTGCCCAGCCTCTCTGCGAAGTGATGTTAATTGCTGTTGTTTCGGATGTTGTGAGGCCGGCGGAGGGGATCGGTGCCTACTTTGCTTCGGATTGTACGCCGTCAACGACCTTGACCACGTGGGGGAAGAGAGGGTGGTCTCGGTCCAAGCCGGTTAATTGGACGGTTGCGTCGGCAGGCGAGTTCTCCTTGAGAACCTTGGCCAATTCCACGCTCTCATCGTCACCTTCCACATTCTGGAATCGCAGAGCCATCTCGACAGAGCCCAACAGGGACTCGAACTTTCCTCCACGCTCGGCCAGCTGCGCAGCAGGGCCGATGAACCGTTCCTTGCGGGAGAGTTTGCGCATCGGGGCACGACCCACGCGCTCCACGCTGTCCTCGAGATAGTGGTTGGAGATACGGGCGATAATGGTTTCGACGTACTCCTGCTGCTCAGCAGCGCTGATTTCGTGCTTGTCGACGATGAGGGAGGCAGTCTCCTGGAGAACTGCACGAACAATGTCGCGGATGCGAGAGTCATGAAGAGCCTCAGCGATGGTTTTCTTGCCGGCATTGTAGCCATAGTAGGCTGCAGTGGCGTGGCCGGTGTTGACGGTGAATAGCTTGCGCTCAATGTAGGGCTCGAGGTTGCTGACCCAGTGGATGGCTGGGATGTCGGGGTGTCCGTGTTCGCCGAAAGGCGTCGACTCCACGGCCCACTCATAGAACTTCTCGATGCGGACGTTGAGACCGCTGTCAGCAGCCTGGGCGGGCACAATACGGTCGATTGCGGAGTTGGCAAATCGGGCCCGGTCTGGCATAGACTCCAGACGATCTTGGGCAGTGTTCTCCTTGATGAATCCGTGCAGGGTGTCAGTGGCGCCGATGGCGTTCTCACAAGCAATGACGGCTAAAGGTGTGGGGCCCTTTCGGGCATCGATGCCCTTGGCAATGACAGGGGCAATGAACTTGAGGATGTTAGGACCCACGGCGCAAGTCACGACGTCGGCAGTTGAGATCTCCTTGATGACATCGGCCTCATGGGTCTTGGAGTTGATGGCACGGTAGTTGGTGATGGTCTTTGTTGACTCTCCCTCGTCACTGACTTCGGTGACCTGGTAAGACTTGGTGGTCTGCAGGGAATTGATGATGCTGTCCATGACATCGACGAAGACAACCTCGAAGCCAGCCGCGTGGAGGAACTCAGCCACAAAGCCACGGCCGATGTTGCCACCGCCAAAGTGAATAGCTTTCTTCTCCATGATGAGATGAATGTGTTTTAGTTCAATGAAAAAGGGAGGGAGAAGATGTAGATGGGAAGTAGGAGTAAGAGAGAAGGAGGAATGTTGTGAAGTGAAGAAGAGGAAGGGTATATGAAGTAGTTTATAGTTTTCCAATTCAGGAGGGGAAAGAGCAGCTATTTAACAAAAAGAGGAAAGAGCAACTATTTAACAAAAGGGGAAAGTATCAAAATTGACCAGGGAAAGGGCGACCCAGGACTCAGGAGTATGACGATGACTTCATACATATTGGGCTGGCGGGACTGGCCTCCGCCCTGTTTGGAACCTTGGGATCACGATAATGTGTCATCCAATAAGAACATCATGAACATTACGCGTACACAGTTCCTGAGTTATTTGTTGATTTGTTTATTAACACGAAATAGTTACTATCTCTCTCTATGCCCTTGGAATTAAATGTGAATAAATATTCATTTCATGTTCATACATACAACATGCCAATATATGGGTTACACTTCTGATTCTCCCCGCTTTGTGTCCGTGCGACCCTCATACTTCGGTAGAATCAAGGCATCCGCACTAATCCCGATCTAGTAACTGTATACTTCTCCCGTGCCATTTAATTTGCTCATTCACAATAGGGCCTGAACCACTCACCGGTAAATAAACCGCCGAATCACCGGGAAGACCCGTCCAACGTCGTCACTTCGTCACTTCGTCACTTTGTCTTGTCCTCCGTTCCGCGCTTTGACGGAGAAGACAAAACCCCTTGGCATTCTAGGCTGTCGGAGCAAATCAGCCGATGGACCGGGAAACCCAGGCCGGAGTACAGTGGTCCCCGTCTAACTATCCTATTACTGACCTGATTCACCTGAAAAGTATCACTGTATCATGCGGCATTATTTCGGATATACTCGAGTCGTTGGGTTAGTACGGAGTATTCTCACGAATATTCTATCTGATTCTGATACCCGTAGGACCCACGTTGGGACTCTTTAGTGAGTCTTTACCCTCGATCCACCATATAAATTCTCCACATAGGGTGACGTCGGATGAGCGGTTGGCACTATTGACCCAGTTTTACCCACGTTTAGTCGGACATCGGCCCAGCCGAGGTTTGTTGATATGTTCGAATCACATCCATTATATTCCGTGGAGCCTCTTTCACGGTAACAGTACGCAGATAAACAGATAGGCTTAGTGGCTGCACTGCCACGGACACTCCCTAGCCCCCTAATTTTGGGGGGAAAGCCTAACTCTTAGTTCTCCTGGCCATTGGCTGCATCTCCACCCTGAACCCTCAGATATCCCGCAAAAGCCGCGGCCGCATTAGCAACTGGACAATGTCGCCTTGAAACCATTTGCGCATCGTTAGTTCAAATAAACATGAGGTTTTTATTGGTTGCTAATCATCTCACGGTAGTATCGTGTGCTTCATACAGAATAAAATCGCTCTATGTAAGGGGTAGTATGGGTAAGAACTATTTGCGAGTTTTCCCGACCTCCGCCCCCGGCCGGGCCTGCCATCTCCGACTGGCCAGTACCTCCTCTCTTTTTGTTTTCGTGATGTTTGGACACTACCCCTCTATGTCCTTTGCGATGGCTGCAGATGGCGATGCAGCCTGCCGAACGAAGACGTTCACAAAGCTAGCAGCACTGCCGACAAGTAATAGCCCCGTAGCGGCCCAAGTCATCCCGAGGAACTGCCCTCCATAGCTCGCCGAGACATTCGACCCTTTCCCATGGGCGTTGATAAGAGCGACAAACTCAAAAGCGATGACGGTGGCGATAATGGACGCAATGCTGACGGTAAAGAATCCAAGCTAAAACAATTCCATAGTCAGCCTCTGTGGTATTGTGGGGAAATGCAACTGCACTGCACAGACCGCAGAGAGTTTATGTAGAACCAGTTCATGACCAGCTGCCACTGCTCATGTCATGTACGGGGTCACTCACCGTTAAGAATCCAAATTCAAATAGGCCTTGTCCGTTACGCGGGGCCAGACTCGTCCATACTTGTACGAGGAGTGCAGCGCCCATCGCACCAATCCCCATACAATACAGCACGGCCATGGCTCGGCTGGTTGTGCTGAAGGCGTGGAAGTCATCGCTGATCACGCGCGGCCACTCCAGTTCCGGGCCGTGAGTGCTGCTCGCCTTCGGCCAGGCTTGCATCGGATCGAATGAGAACAGGATCGTGCGGTTCGAGCACGAGGTCACGTTGCGCGTGACTCCGGCGCTTGGGTCGGTTGTTCCCAGTGTTCCCTGACAATAGGACATGAGGTGGACGGAATAGAAATCGTGGGAGAGGGTGTCGGTGCTACCGGCGATGCCAGTGCTGCCTGAGGGGGTGTAAAGCTAAATGGATACACCGGTCAGCTTCGGTCTGTGTCTCGTCTAGTGATGCCGTTATAGGCAAAGAGCTTACCGTCAGGAGATCTGCGTCATCTAGGAGGTTTCTTTGCGTTCCTGCAAAGAGGCATAGGAGGGTGAGTATAAACGCGATGAAACCCGCCACCGTCGGGAAGAGCCTCTTGAAATCCAGCATGATGATTATGGAAGTGCGTATACTGCAGTTAGCAAACGGTATAACCACCGGTGGGCTGCAGATGATATAAGCTCGACGTTCTGTCAGAGATCTTCAGAATCTGTGATTCTTGCACCCTTCGCGATCCTTATATACCATGCTGGCGATTGGGTCGGTCGGGAGCTAGAGTTCTTTCTCACGATGTCTGCATTCCAAACGTGGGCTGTCGGAAGGGCGAGATTTCGCGGGAACGCTCCGGTACATAGTATATCGATCAAGTTTCGGTTCCTGAAGGAATGTATGGAGCGCACATGATCTTGCGGAAAGCCTCCAGTGCATTGCGGATGTTAGTAGCCCAGTTACGATGGTTAGGCTGGTAGAAGGGAATGGGTGTGGAGGCCCTGCCCGCTTCAGGAATGTTGAAGAATGTTGCCAGCCACTGCATGTCTCGCTCGGAAGGGCAGATTTTATCGATAGGGTCTGGAGTTAGTGAAATCACTCAAATCAGTGAGAGAAGTATGCTACATATCAATAGGCTGGGGTGAATTTGATCTCAAGGGGGTCAAGGGTGATGTACTGCGTTCATATAGTACGTGCATCGACTCCAACCCCGGATTGACGTCAGCGACAGGGGTCTTGACCACGTTCTTTATCTCGCGGTTTTTCCCGATTGCCTTTCAAGTTGTACTGTGACACTCCCTAGGCCCTAGGGCCTTGTCCCTCAATACCCCCTCGTTTCTCATTGCTGTTAGCGACCCATATCATAAGGGGGTCAAGATGCAGTTCGACGCGTTTTTGGAGATTCCGCGGTTTCTCGTACACCAACGCGAATATTGAAAATCGAGCGATGTCTTCCAACTGCGCCTTTCTGAGCCGAATCTGTTGATACCAGAAATACATATAGGATAATAGGTCTACGAAATTGGGGAAGAAATATGTCCTTTTAATATCCACTGGAGTCCCCTCGTCGAAATGATTGTGTGCCCTAACCATTCCGCCGAAACGTCCGTGAAATGCATTGACTAATGCTAATGTATAGGAGCCACTCCTGATCCCCAAAATCAACTTTATCGCGCCACTGTTGACTCCATACCTGCTGAACACCATGCCAGACAGATATCAAAAAGGCTTCGTGGAACCTCTAGATGGAATATGGATCGAAGAAGCCCTCCTGCGGCGATATACTGGCCAATACAAAGCTTCTCAGTGATGGCAGAGATATGCTCTGTGGGATCACGAATCGTTTGATGTCGAACAATCTGGTTGTAAGGGAGATTGTCCCATGACACAATGAGAATCTTCTTGCGAGTCGCTCGGAAATTTTGTTTCATTCATCTCTGGACACTTCTTAAGAAGTCAGCCAGAGCAAGTTATTGTCTAATGATTGAGACTTACCTGTCCTAGGTCTGCGAGTTTCTTCCGTCGGTCCATGATAGTCTTGTAAGCTGTAATTATCCCCAGGCCAGACAGGAGGCTAATCACGCGTCGCTTGACCCCGTTTGCATGTAAGTACAGGCCGAGCAGCGTTGGGAAGTTGTTGCTTTTCCGCGGTGCAAAGGCAAACGCGAGCATTGAACAGATCATCAAGATGCTGCCTGGATAGACTGTAGCCGTATCACGAGAGCCTCTTGGTGGTGTCATGATGCCGACCAGGAGACTCCATAGCTCTGGAGCTTTAGACTGAGCTCGCGTAGCCAATGCAGGAACAACATCCACATGTTCAGGATCAGTATACAATTCAAAATCGCCCAGTACGTCAAGGCCTTTAAGCTCAGATTGTAGCCGAGAAGCTTGTTCGGACAGGCCAATGGTATAGATGTCCTTGGAAACACTAGCTAACTGACTGACAACTTCCGGTTGCCCGTATATTGCTTGCGACAGCAGTCTTGCGCGCCGTTTTTCCGAACTGCCGTACGGTATCTCCGGTGGAGCATGCACCATATGGTAGATAAGATCCTTCATAGACCACCTGTGATGTTCCCGAAGGTCTGATAGAACCATATCAACTCTCTCGCGCGGAGTGAGGCTCTTTATGTAGCGCGTTGCGGATTGTTCATTTCGTGGAGTGGACGCGTCTCGTCCGGCGAGGGCGACATTCGGACACGTTTTCGCGACATGGTCTGGGGTTTTCCACTATAAGCCATTCTTAATTTAACACATGAGTCATGAGTATATGAAATATGCTTACCTCGATGATAATGTCATAGTTCGAGAAAATGTCGACAGGCATGTACAGCGGGGGTTCGCGGCTCAGACAACAAACTGAGCAACCCGGGTTAGTGTGGCAGAATTCAGCCTCGCCATTGGCTGCGGTCTGAGGCAATGCCGCCTTATCACGATTCACGACTCCTGTTACTAGTACTAGGGCTATGTAGTTGCCAGTTGCGACGCGTCGCCTTACTACTTACGGGCGAAATGGTCGCGTGGCAGAATTATTTCCCTCTGATTGGTTGTTCGTAGTTGCAGTCTTTCCGCCTGTCTATTGCGGATAGTTTGCCCTTTCCGGTCCCACCCTTACCCTACCGCTTTCCCCCGAACACTTCGTCCAGCCCCTGGAAAGTCAACCTATCCTCTTTCCACGTTCTACAATTCTACGGTCTGCACCTTTCTACACCTTCGCAATGACCGACGATCCTACGATCCAGAATTGCCGGATCGGTCGATGCATCATCCGAAAGATCTCCAGTCTGGATAGGGCTTCCAGGAGGCCCAACTTGAGAGTGCTGACCGGCAATGAAGCGAGATCTGGGGTCGCTTGATCCAAAGCTGGGAGGTTGGTATCCAGAATAATAACCAATATTGTCGAAAATCGGGAGATTATCAAGGTCGTCAAAAGCTGGGCAGAGCTTGGTAGGTCTTGCACATCAGGTTTCCAAGACCGGAAAGGCTCCAGGCGATACGTAGCATATTGTGCGCAACAGGAAGTTCCTATCCTACAGGGTAAGACAGAGAACCCCCTTAGCTTTTGTTCCAGGTAAACATGGGGAACCAGGCATTATCACGGGGATTGATTTCTGGTGTCCGATATCTCATCATCGACGAAAAGTCCATGATTGGCCTGCAGATGCTCTATTGGATCGATCGTCGTTGTCAGCAGATCTTCCTGGATCGGCGTGAGGAACCCTTCGCTGGCTTGAACATCATCCTCGCTGGTGACTTCTTCCAGCTTCCTCCGGTTCCCCGGAAAGCGCTTTTCACCCCCGCTAAGCAGCCGTTTAATTGTTTAATTGTCGAGGAATTGTATGCAGAACGGAACGCCTCGCTCTCTGGGCCGGAGTTCTGCTGACGCACAACTGTATCAAGCTCTACTGTGGTGGCAGTGTCGTCATACTTATACCGCGCATGCAGCTCCTCGACACTTAAACGGCTGCTTATCGGAGTGAATAGTGGTTTCTGGGTAACCGGAGGAAGCTGGAAGAAGTGACTGCCGAAGAAGGGACTGTGGAAAGAGGGCCTGCGGCAATGACGGACTGCGGAAAGGAGCGACTGTGGAAGGACGTATCTGGTGCAACTACCTAGGTATGTTGTGCAATAAAGTCCATCGAAGAAAGTATCTACCGCGTAGATATATTCGCCTACTATCTACATGGGTCTGTTCGCTATTTAGCATTCGGGATCACCCTGCGTTTAGGCTCGAAGGTGGGTTCGCCCGGGTCTCCCCGTCTTTGTCCCTGCGGATTAATGATTGGTCGCTTTACCAAGCCATGCTTGCTAAAATATGCTCGATTGGGATACGTAGGCGAAGCTGAGCGTCGCAGTTAAATCCCAAGGCCTTTGGGCGCCGGGAGACCCTGTATCTTCAGCACGAAAAGATTCAGTCAGCGACTCAGCACCCAATGTGGCCCGATTCAGCATTCCTGCCGAAAATCCCCCACAGCAACGTGCAATATCTCGACGGACTTCATCCATTGAAGTGTACTTGCCATTCCAGCAGCCAGAAATGACAGACCCGAAGGCCAGAGTCTCAACAGGCGGGAACTTCTGCTGTGGGAACAATCCCTCAACAACTGTCACTAGCTTTCCCATTTCCAGAGTCCTTTCCAGCTCGTTGTAGGGGACGCGCCCTGTTTCAAGCTCAACAAAGCATCGAACCAAAAGCAAATATATCTGTGCAGATGCTGATTTCAATGCCAGGCCGGAGGCTACACCACTCGTAGCCGACAAGGGGGCTCCACCGTCGATACCGGAGCCAGCGAAGTCAATAAACTTGACGTGATTGGCATTATCATGGATGATTTCGTGGCAACCAGGTACCAACATCTGCATGAACAATGCCTTAGGTTGCTATGAATATATACCAGACCATCCGCAGCTTCCAGCGCCCACTGCAGCTTCATTCCCCAACCCGAGGAATGGCAGACTCGCTGACATCCCGGAGCATGCTCCGAAGACAAGTTCCACGTTCCAGTAGGAGACCTTTCTCGGTCACCTCACAAGATGCAATGCGCTCATGGTACCCAAGCCGCTCGTAACAGCGGATTTCAATGCTGTAAGTTTGACGTTCGAAATCCCCTATGTGGGACGGATGTTGGTGACGTTATTTTTTGTCAACAGCAAGGATTACTGAGGCCGTACCGGCCGCAATGATGGAATCGGCTCGGCTCAAGCTCGGGCTGGAATATGCATTCGTTTTGATTAGATCTATGAGAACGCCTTCCATATATACGGAAACACCACGATTATGGGTTATATAGCACAACCATACATGTCACTCCTCAGGTCGTCCCTCCATGGTAAAGGGAAAGAAAGCCAGGAACAAACTAAGAAACATAATCCAACACCCCTTTAACCACGCTGTCGAGATCGAAATCGTCTGGATGTATCATCCAATTGTAAGCCACGATGTTAATCAAGCGTTCATGTGTATCATTGAATTGAACCCAAACATGGCCTGTGTTTGGCGGATGTGCCATGAAAGGCAGCTTGCAGTCCCCTAACATCTTTCAGCCACAGTCTACACGAGGTTTCCCCGGCGATCCACTAGTGCTCGAGCGGCTGTTTCCGTGTCGGCGATATCCGTGATGAATCTCTGTGTAGCCATATGTTTCAAGAGCCCGCCCACTCGTTGCATCTGGGCTTCTTGCCAGGCAATAGTAGCGATGACCTGGTCTTCAAGATCTGGAGGCCCACGGCCCTCGAGGGCGACCTCACAGGCAGTTGGCAGGGTTGAAACCCAGTGCGAACTCTGCAGTGGTCCAAGGTCTTCCAGGTAGTTCGCTATGACTATGGCATCCATGTCTGTCTCCGCGCCATTTCCCACCGGGCTATCATCCGCTAACGCCTGTGTTGGCTCTCACTCTGAGCTTGCCAAACCACGAAGTTTTCTCCAAAAGCGACGGGTGGAGATCCGCGGCTGCAAGACAGACTCATGACGATCTTGCTCGGAAGCCACATTCATGATTGCGGTTGCAATCTTTGGATTCAAGATCATACATATTACCCGGTGGCGCCAGAGTTCATGGGCACAAAGCCAAATTCACCCGCTCCTGTCCCCCGGCACCGGAAGCACATTCCAACAATCCACTCGTCCACTCGTTAGGGGTCAACAAGTCACGACCCTCCTCCCCCCAACTCAAGACGAAGTGAGAAATATTCTGTGAAAGAAGAGCACGGGCAGACGATATCACTAGCGGCGTGGAGGTCTATTGGTTGAGCTCAACAAGCATCATCTCGTCAACTATGCGGCTCCGATCCTGAGAGATTCGCCCCTCGGGAATAAGTCGGGATAGGAGGTTGTCAGCTCCTCCACGAATGCGGCTCCGAATAGAGAGCACCGGTTCCGGCCAGATTCCGATTTATATGCATAGGACTTCTCGCCGATTGTGCTTGCTGTCTCCATGAGCATGCCTGGCCTGAAACATTTCTGATCCAGTCCATGATGTGTGATTTAAGGCCATGGGCCTCCAGTCGATAGAATGATCTTGTAGCCTCCTGACTGTTACAAGTCAATTGAAAAGAGGTCAATTCGGTACCCAGGACGGAAGTATCGTAGCTGAGGAAAGACAGAAGCAAAGATCCAAGGGCGTGGGTACGCGTTCTGATAAGCCGGCGTCATATGGGGTAAAGGTTAAGAAGACCCCGTCCCTACCCTGAGACAGACTCAGGAAATGGTGATTAAAGAGGTTTTATGTGTGAATGGGCAGAGTGCTGGAGTGCTCTGAGTCCGGACATTCTCCGAGTAAATGAAACGACCGTACAATAGGGCTACACAGTAGTGGTCGGTTGACCCCATGGGACATTCCGGCGACAATAGTCTTAAGAGCCTCGAACCTGTTTTCCGATATTGTAAGTCAGTCTGAGCTCACAGTCATTGCATTTGGTAGCAGGCAACAGAGCTGTATACGTACATGTGCATTCTCATCACATCTGGAGGGCATCCTCGTCTCCTCTTGAAGCCTTGGGTCCATGGTTCAGCTTCAAAACTCCACCAAGACAGGGAGAAGAGCGGCTGATGCGGCTTCTGAGGCAGCTCGGTACTATCCCAAGCTTCTTGCAACCTCCCTCTGCAGACCAGAGATGATCGAGAGGAAGCAGCCTCATCCAGATGACCCAGCGTCATGGAGGGGACCCCGCCTCATCCAGATAACCCAGCGACATGGAGGGAGCCCCGCCTCATCCAGATGACCCCGCCTCATTGAGAGGAAACAAGAGGCTGCTTCCTCTCAAAGGAGAGTCAACCAGCCATCGTGGGGCGGTTGCTGTCCATTGCACCAGGCGTAGTTCTGGTGGTGATCAAACCTAGATGGTGGTCACCCGGGGTGGCGTAGTCCTCGTGCTCTTCACCACGTCCACAGTCTCCATGTCATCTTCTCAAAGTCTGTCGGCGTGATGAGCACGTCACGTTCTCCTTGTACCGGGACTCTATCGTAGAGAGCATCGAATGGCAAGACATGATCCGTCGTGTTCGTTGGCGATGGTTTAAATCGGGAGTGAACCAAGAGTTGAAACGTTGGAAGCAACGTCGGCCATGCTTCGCGATGTGAGTGCCAAGACGGGAACATGGTCGGTCAATGCTGGTACATGTCTGATGTCTTTTAGAACCAGGATGTGGTGAGGACGCCATATTGTCGAGTAGAACCCGGACGTCTAGTCATAAGATTAGACGAAGCCACCCATGTTGCTGGGGCATGTCGCCTCTGAACCGTATGCCACACCATGGACATCACAGCCTCACAGAGGGGACCATGGAATGATGGAACTTGGAACCGATGAACCGGGAGTCGAGTTGATGGGCGTATGAGAGATGAGAGAGATGATGAGGACGATGTAAGGGTGGTGAAAAGGCATACAAGAGGATGGATGAAGGAGAGAAGAACTATCAAGGTGAGAAGCAGCCTATATATATGCGAGAAAGCAGAAACTGCAGGGGCATTTGAGCACTCCAAGATCCAGCCCACGAGCTGGCAAGTTTCTTGGATTATGACAGCCTTTCTGTCCGTACCCCGGGTCCTTTTCTTCACTTCCAGAATGGCGAAAACCTCGCTCGGGCGTTCTCTGGACCGAAGTGCTCCATCCGTAGATGCCTTGTAGTTACCTTGGGCAAACTTCGCACGGAAAGAGACTCTGTTGAAAACCCATTCCAATGGCGAGGGGGTCAGGCGTAAGAGTGCCTGCAGCATGGTGAAAGCAGCTGCATTGACTGTACACTCGTCCTCCGCGTCTGGCACTCGAGACACGCGGGGTTCTGCTTGCCCTGGGGCTCTCAGGCCTGATAATTCATTAATAGTCTGCGTACCATAATCCATATGAAGCACGCTCACACTTTTTGCCTCGTTTGCACATGTGGCATCCGAACTCTCACTTAGGATCTGTCCAAGTCACACCACTGTGACACTGTCTCGTTTCGGCTGTACTCGTAACACTGACTATCGTAGATGCGGACTCGATCTCTCAAGTCCTCTCGCCCGAACAGGAAAGGCCCGGCCATATTCGTGATATCGTGAAGATCCGTTCCCGAGAGACATCTCGGATGAAGCTCGTCTGCCATAAACTTCTTTGCAATCGCCACAGTCTGTCGCTGGGCCGTGTCGAACACGGATCCTCCAAAGACTATATACGCGAAGGTGTGGGATCTGAGGTCGGACATTTTGGAATGGCCGAATCTATATCCATTTATCTTGAGACTAGAAGGGCTCGGAAGTGAGAAGGGAGAGAGTTGTATTGGGAGAGGAGCGAACTCCCGAACCGAAACTAGCTGGCGAGCAGTAGTTATGTTTATTGACATGATAGAGATAATCGGGCAGGTGCGACACCCCGTGATCCCGCTCAACCATGGCACTACCTACATCCGTTCCGTTGACATAATGATATCATATGACCTAGGGCTGCATCTTTTTACGCCTGAAAGCACTTGAGACCATTGCTACGCAGCGATTTAAGTTCAAACCCGAATCCATACTCTTATATGGGACCGCAACTGCCACAGACTCGCTGGCCGGTGTCAAAAGTCCGACAGGGACAGCGACAAGATTATTCTGACTTATGCATCTGCCCCCGGGGAGAAAGAGGCGACATCCCGAAAGAGTTTCGGCGGGTGGGATACCTAGGAGCAGACCATGCAGGGAAAGCACGGTGATAGCACTTTTCAAGGTGTAAGGAAGGATGAGATCTCTGATAAGAAGATTTAGGTCGAAGTCCGGCCTTAGGATGAGAGGTTAGCTAGCGGAAATCAAGGGAGATCTTTAGCTGGGGCCCATTTATCCTCGAGAAGATCGTAGGGACTCGAGATATTAGGTGCTTTGAAGGTTGACAATCAAACGATGCAGGCAACACAATCCAGAATGGACTCGAGTTAACCTAGACTAAGAGGTCCGTGAGAATGAAATACGCAGAAGATTATAAATCTGGCACCATGTAGCGCAGCCCCTGAGAGACCACAAAGAACTCCGATGTACTGCAATCTACAGCATGACATATGCAAGGCACACCATGCGGTTGATAAAGTCCGAAGCAGGGGTGGAGTCTGGTCCGAGCCATCAAACGCGTGGCCTAACTTTAACGAAAGACCACCCGCCATACACAGTAGGAGCACGTGCGTGCCAATTCAATCCACTCTGCCGTGAACTTTGAAGCACCAAGCCTTGTAGAAGCTCACTTGGCGACGCCTCGTCTATTGCTTGGTAGCAACTGAATTGCGCTTGGAAAGCTTAGACTGTGCCGAGAGACCGAGAGATGAAAGCAAGCTTTAGCCAAGGTTCTGCAATGTGCTTGACATAGAGGTGTCGCATGCATCAACTTAGGAGGTTATATCAGTGCTAGCTGGTTCATAGCAGGGTTGTTTGGGTTCCATTTGAAGCGGAATTCATCGAACATCTCGTCTAAATGCATTGCGGTTATTAAAAGTCAGATTGAACACGAAATAGGATGACATGAAGCATAACAGTGACTCGCGAGCTGATACCACGTGGTTGATAGATGCGCAGATTAGGAAGGAAGATTGCGGAGGAGAGGATTGCACATGTCCAAATACTGCACGCTGAGTGGCCAGAGATCCTGCATATCTTGGAGAGAGTTACCGGGTGGACGACTAGTGTGGAACTTTCTTGCCACTACGTCAATGGCCAGAATGTGCGGCCCGTCTTTTTTTGACTGGTGGTCCATTCAGAATCGGCTTGGATCTTGCCGGGATAGAGGGGTCTTTAATATCGAAAGGCCCATTATAGACAATGCCTCCGGACCGCGGGTCCGCGTGTCGAAGCGCAAATGACATTTCCCCTGTATCCGAGAAGACTTGTAAGTTCGCTAAGTTGTACTTGTCGGTGAAAGCAATCGCCACTGTGTCCGAGACAATCCATTGCCAATTGGCATTGAAAGAATATCGCTACCTGGCAATCGGCCCTGTTAGTCGAGTAATTCATACATAAGCCCGTTGTACAACACACCTTTCAGTGAGATCAACATCTCAGGATCATCCAACCATCACAAACTTTTATTCGCCCCGCGATTCTTTGGGGTGATCTGCCGTGAACCGCAGGCGGTGAGAATCTGCATCCGAATTCTGCCACCACGTGCATAGTTGATTGGTTGTTGACAGCTCCAGATTAACTCCGCTTAGACCCACTTGGACCCACTTTAAGTAGAAAATCTGTTTCCGGAGCCAAAGTCAGACTAAAAAAGATCCGCACCAAGAAAACCTCCAGGGCCAAGGGCCAAGCAGATCCCAACGCAACCAAGATGGAGCCATCACAGTGGTTCCTTTCGATTTTTTTCTTTTTCTTTTGTGGCTTTTTTTCTGGGTTTCGGTGGAGACCCGCCACTGAACTTATCATTGCCTCGTTACATGTGCCCCCAATCTCTTCGGTTGCTCCGACTTTCCTAATTTTCTCCTCCCACCTTCTCGTCTTTCTATAAGATAGTCTTGTCGCCACTTCTCTCGACTGGAGTTCACCCACACTCCAATCTTCGTGGCCATCCCGAGTTTTCTTTCCCTCCCCCGGAATTGAACCTGTTATCAGGCGAAATCCCTGCTCACGCGACACTCGAGCTTTGAGGGAACACTCCAGAACACTCACACACAATGACCGACTTTGGACCTCGTGCCCCCCATGGGCCTGATATGACGGGAGACCATAACCCACTGGAGGACATGGATATCCACGAGAAGGGTGCTTTCGATTCCCTCATCCGCCCCGATGACAGTTATACCCCCGAGGGCACCTACTGGGCCGATTTGCCGCTTCTCAAGAAGATTCGTTTCGTCACCGCATACGACAACCAAGAAGCCAAGCGGGAATTGAGCGATATTTGGGCCATGGTCAAGAAGGACCCGCTCTCCCCTGTTTCTTACTACTTCCGCAACATGGTTCTCCCCGGTGCTGGTCTCGGTCTGGAGGGTTATGTGCTGTTCTCCATCGGCAACATTAAGCCTCTCTTTGAGAAGGCTTTCCCGGCATGCTGGGATACGGCTGAGATTTGCAGCCAGTCGTGGCTCTCCGCCATCGAATATCTCGAAATCATTGGTATCATCGTGGGTCAGGTACTGGTTGGAGTTTTGGGTGACTGGTAAGCCGAAATTGCAGAGGCCCTTTGAGGCTTAGAACAGAGTTAACTTGGGGTTTAGGATTGGCCGTCGCTGGGGTTTGATCCAAGATGCTGCTATCATGCTTCTCGGTCTCATCATGCTCACTGCCGCCTGGGGCGTGACACAGAATGGCTGGGTTATCTGCTATGCCTGGTCTCTTTTCATCTACGGCATTGGTGTCGGCGGTGAGTACCCCATGACCGCCACCAGCGGTATGGAAAACGCTGTCGGCTCTGGCAAGATCTCCACCAAGGAAGATCGTCTGCACCGTGGCCGCAAGGTTACCAGTGCCTTCCTGATGCAGGGTTGGGGTCAATTCTTCAACCAGGTTCTGCTCATCATCCTCCTGCTCTGTTTCCACCACGGTAGCGGCAACAACCCCTACTCTGCTGTTGCTGTTCAGTGGACCTACCGTGTTTCCTTCGCCATTCCGGCCGTTGGCACCCTCTGGCTCGTGTACTACCGTGCCTACCACATGAAGGCTGCCAGCAAGCAACTCGCCGCTGCCAAGAAGAAGGCCTCCGTTACTGGTTACGATGCCCAGTCTCTCAAGCTGACCTTCCACCACTTCGGATTCCGCATCTTTGCCACTGCTGGCGGCTGGTTCGCCAACGATGTCTTCTTCTACGGCAACAAGCTCTTCCAGAGCGAGTTTATCAAGGTCATCAGCCCCGCCTCCGAGTCCGTCATGCCCACTTGGCTGTGGAATTTGTGCAATGTCGGTGTCTCGCTTTGCGGATACTACATGGCCTCTTTCCTGATCGACAACAAGCTGTACGGCCGCAAATGGATGCAGATCATCGGTTTCCTGCTCTGTTTCATTTTGTTCGTCGTCCCTGCCTTCAACTTCGATTACTACCGCCGGCCCGAGAACATCAGGTCTTTCCAGGCCATGTACTTCCTCAGCTCTTTCTTCAACCAGTTTGGCCCGAACTCGGTCTCTTTCCTGGTTGCCGCAGAGGTGTTCCCCACCCCTATTCGTGCATCTGCTCACGGTATGTCTGCTGCCTGGGGTAAGGCCGGTGCCCTTCTGGCTGCCGTCCTGTACAACTACATCGACACCCAGACCAAGTTCTACGTGGTGCCTTGGTTCGGTCTGCTTGGTGCTGTGATCACTGCGTTCTTCCTCCCGGACACCACTGGTCTGGATCTCAAGGAGCAGGAGCGCCGTTGGGAATACCTCCGTCAGGGTAAAGAGGAGGAGTACCATGGACCTGCTGTCCACCCCAAGCACCTGTCATGGTATGAGCGCTACATTCTCAAGAAGGGCCGCTTCTACAATGCCGAGCTCGATTACCAACGCAAAGTCGAGGAGTACCGCATCGAGTGGGAGTCTGCCATGGCAGCCAAGGTCGCCGAGAAGGAGAACGCAAATGACACCACATTTGATACCGACGACACCCTTCTCGAGGGCCATGTTCACACCTACTTCCATCGCACCAGCCCCATGTTCAAGGGCATGGAGAAGACTGTCCCCTCCAAACAGGACAACTTTGCCTTGCCTCCGCCTGCGGAGAGCGAGTCCGAAGACAACTACTCAAATGAGAAGCAATAATAGGGGTTCTTCTCGTGTCTAATTGAATTTTCTTTCTGCTGTTTTTGCTTGGCTTCATACCTTACCATGCATATTTACTGAGTCGATTTTGTCAAACTTGCATACTACATGAACTGGACGCATGATTTTTGCTTGATGCATGAAGCGGGCCTTCGCTCGATGTGATTAGATCTTGATACCACTTACTGCGCTGATTCCTAATGGTGAACTTGCTACCATATCATTTTCAAAAGAACTACCATTTTACAAACATCCTATTCAAACCATGAACAAGATTGCAAGAGTGATCCTAGAAGATATGCCTACGAAGTAAGCGCCTTCGTAGCCAGCTCCGATGAATGCGAAGGATACCGTCACCGGTAGTATCCGATGAACTTGCCGGACACCAAAAAGGCACCGGATGCTCCCTCCTATTGGCGTCACCACTTTACAACACAGTAACAACCGCAACCAGCCATAATGAGCCATTTTCATTGACTTCTACGTCAGATCTGGGCGAAACAAGTAACAGATGCCTGTGAAGACTGAAGTCCCTACAAGTGGAACAGACCAAACATTGATAGACAACTCATGACGCTAAACCCGAAAAGACGAAGCTAAACCTAATGGGGTAATGCGCCGTCACGAGACTACGCAGTACTCCGTACAAGAGCACATTGATGTATGGCTATGGACAGCGTCACCCGAACCCATCTAAAAGCATAGAATATAAGAGGAAAAAACCAGCAAAAAAAAACAAGAGAAATGAATATCTTCGCCTTCGGCTCAAACGGCTCAGGCCAACTAGGCATCGGCCACGAAGACGACGTCTCAACACCAACGCAATGTCTCTTTGAAGACCCAAACTCCAACAACCCCACCAACGGAAATAAAATCACCACCATCGCAGCAGGCGGGAATCATACCCTCCTCCTAACAACCAGTGGCGTCCTCTACGCCGCCGGCTGCAACACGGATGGACGGTGCGGGCCGCGCAAGCCCACAAACCAGAGCCAGAATCAGAGCCAGACAGAAGCCTCAAATGGCACGAATCTCCTACGCTTCCGCAAGGTAATCCTCACAGACCCCGTGTCCGACACCGCAGTTTCCAAATTCAAGCATGTTTCCGCTACATGGGAAGGAACGATTGCAGTGGCTTCCGTGCCGTGCAGCCAAGAGCCAGACTCTAGCCGCCAAGACCGGGTTTTCGTCTTCGGCTCGTCGCCCAAGGGCGAGCTGGGCGTTGGAATAGAGTCGCCCGTCCCCGGGTTTTGGTCCTGTATGAGTTCGTTTCCGCCGGAGGGTACGGAAATCACCGCGCTAGCGAGCGGGATGGCTCATTCGGCTGTTGTGCTTTCGGACGGATCTGTTTATGGATGGGGTGCTGCGCGGAAGGGGCAGCTTGGAGCTGGGAATTCGGCGGGGAAGATTGCTTATTCGCCTGTGAAGATTTGGGTTCCGTTTTTCGCGGAGAATGTGGCTTGTGGAAGGGAGTTTACGGTTGTTTCTGGAAGGGGTAGGTTTGTTGTTCTTGGTGATTGGGGCAATCGCTGGGGTGTGTTGCGGGTGCCGGATTTACTTGCGGTGCCGGGTGCGGAGGTGGATGCGGGTCTGGGGCTTGCTGGGGAAGAGAAGGGGTGTGGAGGGTGTGAGGGGTCTGTTCCTTATGGGTGTGCTGATATTGGGGCTAGTTGGCATGGGGTTTATGTACATGCTGCTCCGGGACGGGAACGGGTGGAGGCTATGTGCTCTGGGTCTTGGTCTTCGGTTGAGGGCCAGACTGGTTCCCAGTCTGGGTCTGCCGGGTCTCTTGTTGCTTGGGGGCGCAATGATCGAGGACAGCTTCCACCGTCGGAACTTCCGACCCCGGTCAAGTTCGCTGTCGGTAGCGAGCATGCCCTTGCGCTCCTGGAAGACGGTCGAGTTGCGGCTTTTGGATGGGGCGAGCATGGGAATTGTGGGCCGGATACGGATTCCCAAGGGAATGTATCGGGTAGATATAATGTGGTTTCGCTCCCTGAAGCAGTGGATGGGAAGGTCGTCGGCGTTGGAGCCGGGTGTGCGACGAGCTGGATCCTTCTTGAATGATTTTCATTTGGCTTTCGCAGTCCCGAGAGTGCTACTTCGACTTCCTCGAAGCATTGCTCAGTCGAAGAGACCATATCGGCGAACCTACATGCTATCAGCACACGCCAGTCAAAGTTGCAAGAGCCGGACTCCACATACCTGGGATAATCGTTGTGTCGGTGGAAGACCCATTTCATCGTCCTGCTCGTCGGATCGAGATGCATCCTGCCTTGCCAAGGTTGGCTCTGCGTCGCGGATAGATGCCCCGAATGCATCCTGGTCAATCGGTCAGCCACATCTACCACACCCATCACGACAAATTTCATCACATACCTGCGTTCCGGACGCATCCCACCCGAGAATATCTTGTGGCTCCTCTTCTTCATTCATTTCATCCCACTCTCTATCATCGTCAGCAGGCACGAAGAGAGCATCGAATTCCATCGAAAGACCAGACGCCAATGGCTGATTCGTGCTAGCTCTCTGACTCAGGTTTTCCTGCGTAGACGATCCATTCAGAGGACGAATCGATCTGCTCCGTGGTGGTGGTGGCGGCAGCATCTCCATACTGACAGTTGCCGACGGCCGAGGCCTAGCTACTGATGTCGCGACAGGCGCGGGTGTTTGTCGCGGGATTGTCGCTCGCGAGGATGTCGGGACGTCTTCACCATCCGCTTGGCCGCGGGTCATGACCGTGAACTCTGCAGTGATGCCTTCGAATGAATACGCCAGTTGGAGAGGTTTGCAGGGCCGGGTATACCGTGCTGTCACAGTGGCATTTGCTGTTTCGGCGTGGGCGACGACAGCTTTGAAATCTTTCAGGTTGATCGCGACATGCATGTTCTCTTCGACCCAGTATTCCTGGAAGTCGCGCTTATCTGCTGCTACCGATGTATGCACCGGGTGCTTTAGCACCTCTGTCTGAATGTCAGTCTAGAACTTATACCTGGCAGTGTATTCGACATACCTTTTCCCTCCGTGATCTTCGTTGTAAAACTCGTAAACACAGCCTTGCCGGAATCAGAGTACATATCCAGCTGCTCAGCAGATGGACTGAAATGCTCAACGACCTGCTTAAGGAATCGCGGATCAGCAGCCCACATGCTAGTTGCTTTAGACTTATCGAAAACCGCATGCTGGACTGCCGCTGGCTCGTAGGTGAGCTTATATGATTTAATCACCCCTAGAAGAAACGTCAGAGATATCCAATCCAAACCAACTGCAAGGATCTTACCAAGCCCACAGATCATCTTCACTGTCAATCTACATTCAGTCTGCTGCAGGTCTTCATGCAATTCCATATCACATCGTTCAACGGCCGTATCCTTATTCCTGTCAATTCGACCACGGAAAATTGACAAAAGTGCCTTTAATAAGTCAGCCCAAGATACCGACATACTCACTCCAAACATGCTTGAGTAGAATCCAACGAGAACAATCAATCTACTACACTTGCCTTAATATAGATCTGACAAAAGAACCGATCCATCGAAACACCGCGACCATCACCGCCAGCCTCAAAAGAATACGACTGGAAGTAAACCTCTTTCTCAAAGGCAAAGGAGGCAAACCCCGTCTTAGTGGAATTGAGCGCACTCAGGCGGAGCTGGCGCAAGTCAGTCAACAGTCAACGCAATGTCCCGTCAATTGTTGGTCTCTAGACCCTCTCGAGTGGTCAGATCAAGAGAAAATAACTTACGAGATCAGGCTCTGCTTCAATGGAGACTGTTTCGCTGAATTTGGACAGACATATCAGGGCATCGTGGAGCTGGACTAAGGCTGGTGGGCTGAGGGACAAGGAGAGCGATGTCATGGTTGCGGTGCGGGCTATCTGGTCTGCTATTTAGTGCTTGATGAGACTTGGATAGGAAGGTATCTGGAGGTTTCAATTTTTCCTCTTCAAGTTGAAGTCATCGCGTGCTTGTTGGCTGTTTGAGGTTTGGTTGAACCTAGGACCTCGAAGACGCGGCGGATACACCCCATTACGTAAGCTTTTTTATAGAGCGGGCTACCTAACTAACTAACTAGCGAAAGTTGCAGGTATGATTGGTAGAACGATGTCCTTTGGTCTAGACACCTTCTGCTGGTCTGTTCAGTGTCTATCGGAGTTCATGCAAGATGTATGTAGTCTAGGAAGGTATTCTCACTTGCCTACAAGGTGGTGATCTATATCGAACCTAAGACGTGCCGGACACTCAGACGGGCACACGGCAGCATTGGAACTTTGGAAGTATGGGCATCAATATTTTGACCTTCAATAGATACAATATGTACAACAGTCTTGGACAAATATGTAAGGAAACAACAGTAGAAGAATCGTAAATCTCGTCAAAAAGAAGGGTATAGGTATCGCTGGGATGGGGAAAGATATGTGCACTTGCACCCCCGAGGACCGAGATGACTTTTGTGCATCGAATAGTTATGTGTGTCGGAACTGTGCTATCCAGTTCCATGATTTGATTCTGTAACAGGGCGTCCCTCTGCAATATCTCGTGCATTTCCCTCTCTGGCATTCGCATTGGCCGCAGGTTCTTGATTCAGGCCACGGTCTTCTCCCCGATCCCGCTGGGGTAAAGGCTGCGGAAACTGCAATTGCAAGAATCGTCGCCTGCGTCGTCGATTTCGAAGAGCATGCAGGTAATTGACACCAACCTGTGCGCAGAAGATCACCAGGAAGGCACCAATCACGAATCCTTGAGGGATGTATGAAGCATCTCTCTGCTCTTCTTGATCCACACGGTGTTGAGTACCTGCGTCTTGTGTAGGTGAGCCACTACCGGGATAAGAAAGACCAGGACCCCCAAATGAGACCGAGACCGAGAGAGAGAACGGTGTCCATGATGTGAGGACGTTTGGCGATATCGCGGTGTAGAATCTCGTTAGAGGCCCCAGAAAGAGAGGGATGATGCAGAAGATAAGGAGAGGGACGGATAGTCATAAGACAGAGTAGACGGATGAGCGAGTAGACCTGTTCAAACATGTCAGAATAGCAATTTAAGAAGAATGAACGTTAAACCTACCAATCACGAGCCTCGAGTTGTCTCGCCCATCTCGCTGAGAGTTTCAGTCTTTCCCTAACACTCGTAGAAGCGAGTATAGGATATTTCTCTTCTTCCGAGATGGGCAAAATGCTTGCAAACCACCATGGGAAGCGGACCGGGTCTACAGGAATGGGTCCATATGCCAACATGACACGCGGATGCAGCCAAGGAGCACCTGATCTGCGCTGATTGCTGATGAACTCTCTCGCATAGAGGAGTAGCCGCTGAGTGGACATCGAGTCCAAGGGTGGATCAGACGCATTCTCCGTCGGAGCATCGACACCATTTGGTGAGGTCTCCAATGACTCAAGTCGCTCCTCCTCCGCTATCGAAATATCATTTACGCGCTCTGTTTTGGCAATGTGGTAGCCATCTCGCATTCTCGAGTCGAGTATCCTAAACCGCGATATGCCGGTGGCCACCACCAGACTGCGACCATCTGGAAGCAGCTCATACCGTTCGATCATCAAGAGCGTCCCATATCGCATAAAAGGGACATCCTCTAGTTGGTCGGGCTGTACCCCTCCCCGCCGATTGTACATGACCATGCCAAACTTTCCATGTCCACTCGCGACAACCCGCCGAATCATGAGTCGGTACCTGGGCTCGAAGACATGGAGGAAAGTCGGCATTGTCGGAAACGCTAGTGTGCACACAAAGAGCGGTAAGTTCTTCTCGTAATCTGTGTCTGTTTCATCCTGCGCACTGCTCTCCCGCCTGACAGCGATCTCATCAGGATGAAAGTAGTCGATCAGTCTTGCCACGGTCTGATTCAAGGGCTCTGAGTGTAGAGCATGCATATCCAGCTTGCGCCGGCAGATGGGACACAGATCGGTATGGTCCAAGACCCGCGCGACACACGTCCGGCAGAAGGTGTGACCGCAAGGCGTGGTCATTGGGTCCAGAATGAGCGCATAGCAAACCTGGCAATCCAACTCAGAGCGAAGGCTGTCCCGTAATGTTTGGAAGTGGATGAGATCCTGCCTTTTTGTGTTTTCCCCTGAGACTCCGGGTTCCCCATAGATAACCTCGCATGGATCTGACGGAAACCGGCCTTCGCGCGCCAATTTGTATATTCCCTGAAGCCACCCGTCCGACTGCAAATGTGCGCTTTCAATATGGCTTTGCTCATTGGTTTTCCATTGCACTGATGGTACTCCATCGCTAGACAAATCCTGAGACACATCATTTGCCTCTGACCCCAGTATTTCTCCAAAAATGCCTACCAGCTTTCCTAGCAGGACATCGGCGCCGCAGTCCCCCACACAGTGCTCTCCAACACAAGCTTGATTTCCTTGCCAGGGACATATAAATCCCTGATCTCTCCCCGGACCCACGGGGTATGTGATCCCAGTCCGCGGCCGAGCGGGGGGTAAACATTCCCGGCAGACAGTATTGCCGCATGGTAGACGGAGTGGGGTTCTCAAAGGACGAGAGCATTGATGGCACTGAATTAATTGAACGATGCGATGAGGAAGGTCTGGTATATCGCCGGTTGTATGCTCTTTCGCGCTAGACAGGTCGGAGGTAGAGGCTTTGGGGTTCTCCATCGCGGTCGGGAGGGGATCGGTAATCAGATGGGGTGGGGATGGGGACTCGACTGCATCTTCCATGGCAGTGGAATAGAAATAGCTGATTGGGAAGGGTCATTCAAGAGAGACGGGTAAATTGAGGGTAAAGTGAAGCTGGTTGGGGATCCGCTCTTATCTGCAGATGCGGGTCAACTTTAGATCGGAATCACGTCAGGTGTCAGGCGTCAGGCGTCAGGCCGAGGTCTCGGCATCCACATCAACGACTTTCCCATTCTTTGTGTTTCTATGGATTTAGGTATACTTCACCGGATTTAGGTTTATTTGGTATCAAAATCATATCCTATTTCAAAGAACCTGCCCGTGTCGAGATGCGCAGGGCGAAACTAGAGTCATTGATCGTACGCATAAAAACATTCCGAAAGTCATAGATTGAACTGCATAAATCGTCGCTCAGAATACAAGAGAATTCAAACACCCAATGAGACGGTTTGGAGGGTATATTGGGACCGGAAACGATAAAGGAGCTTAGTCTGACTGTGAACTTGACGAGTCAGACTCCGAGTCGGAATCTTCGAGAACAATACGTCGCATGACGCTCTTATCAAATAGGTCCAAAGCGAAGCGTCGAGCGGGGAGTCTATAGTGATGACTCTCCAGGATGCAGAGGGTTTTGCGGAAGAGATGAACTTGGCGGAATCTCTCGGGCTGTTTCGACTTGATGCTGCATTTGATGATCGTTAGTAAATAAGGATGGGCGAAGTCGCAAAATAGAATTGTGAGCTTACCTATGAAGATCGGACGCGGCTCGTTTGGCCAGCACGGTGTTGCCCATATCTACGATCAACTTTAGGATCCGTTGGTTCCCAGGATCAGCGTCCGTGGTAGCTTCTCTGAGTTTCTCCTTGGGAGTGCGTTTGGCTCTTTGGTCGAAGCCGGGGAAGGAGATCTAGCTAAATGAGTAAAATGTGACAAAATCGGACGATTGGAGATACTCACAGAGAACAGCTTTCGAAAGTCGGTAGGTAGACAGAGACCCAAGGAGTCACCCTTTTGATCAACACCGGAATCCCAGCCTAAGCCCCGTAGGACTTGAAGTCCATGTCGACTGCGGGAAATCAGGCCCAAAACGAAGAAAGCAGTGCCTCGCATGGTGAGAACCTCCGCACTGGTAGCGATCTCCACGATGCGTTCAATGATCTCGGCATCGAGGAATGGAGCACCAAGCTCCATGGAGCCAACATTACCAACAGCCCAGAGACATCCTTTGGCCTTGAGAAGCATTTCGTTGTCTTCTTCGTCCAATCTGAAATCACGGATCGTCCATGCAAATTCATTGAAATGTCCTGACTGTTCCAACAACTTACAGCCCTCGGCCGTTCTGGCAAGTTCCCGGTAGAAATGCGGCGGCACCAACCCGATATCTTGGAGGTCCACCAAGTCTTCCGGGACAAGACTGCTACGTCGCGGCTGCTCGACGTATGCTCGGGAAAGAGCGGCCTCAACGAGAGCAACATAGCTGTCATTGCGGCCAAGAAACCAGTCGTCCATCTCTTGCGTGATATAATCGAGACCATCCAGATAATGATACCCGACTGAGGTTGAGAGGAACCGGAGAAGTAGCGGTGCCCCAATTTCACCCAGGTGGTCGAGGGAGGGCCGACATTTCACCACAAATTCGAGATAATCCCGCTGGTTGCACGCCTCTTCCAAGATCTTCACGGCGACCTGGCAGACCGTGACCTCGGGATCGTACAGTTGAGTGACGAGAAGTTTGACCACCCATTCTGCATTGCCAATCGCCACGTGAGGCGAAAGGGAGACGTCTCCGACGGCGTATTTGCGGAGTAGCCTCGTTGCGAAGATCCTGATTTCTTTAGACCCAATTGTCAGCGCCTTGGAAAGCATGACTCGGAGATGACTCTCGCGGCTGTAATCCATGTTTCCTAACAAAGTCTGAATGAGGTCGTTTCGACCTTGCAGCTCGATTATGTGATAAAACATGTTGAGCATATGCCACCGCTCCATCATGAGCAGACCATTCACATCGCCACTCAAAGCGCCCAACATCGCGAAGTAGCCTCCACTCAAAGTGCTGCCCATTTGCTCTCTGGAGAACAGTGGAGATGCAGACGTCAGCCCACTCATGCGATCTAATTGGGCCAGACATTCCGCAACCTGCCGCAGGAACTTATTCTCAGCCAGATACTTAGTGCCCTCGGGGGTCGAAACGAGAGTCCGCATGAGAACACAGCCCGTTCGGACATATCGCTGATTCGCTTTCGTATTTGGAACCATGGCAAAGCGATACTTGAAAGGCCGGTAAAAGCCAATGAGTCGTTTCATAAACTTGGAGCCCTTGATGGCCTCGTCCATCCTTTTAGAATTTGTGAGAGGACCTTCGACTAGGCGATGAATGATGTCCCACTTCCACTTTGTGTAGTTGACGGTATTCAGGACGTGAGTTTCGAGAATGGCATTGCGGAACTGCGTCTCGTCCATGGAAGGGCTCATCTTATCTTTTCCTTGCTCAGCGGGAAGCAGGGAAGCGGATAAATCACTCTCCATATTGTACCGGCCTTGTCCACTGGGATATCCACCAGAACGCGCCAATGTCCGGTTGATACTATCGATTTGAAAGATAGTGGCGGTTGAGAGGTCGTGATTCTCGGTCTCAAAGTCAACTGCTGGCGGGATGAGGTGTGGAAGCACCTGGAGCTTTGCGCTGACGGCTTGAGGTAAGGAATGATGGGCGAGCTTGAGCACCTCCGTTAGTAGTAGAGTTGCTTTGCGTCTGAGTGAGAGATCCGTCTCATCCTCAATTATATCGGAGAGAACCTGCGTTTGATCAGTCCATGCGCTCAACCTAGACCTGTTAAATAATTATGCATACCTTCGGGAGCCCTGCCTCGACCAAACCTGCCAATATGAGAGTGGAGAAATGAGCTGTCAGATCGAATTTGTTGGCACTAGAATCCTGGAACGCGCGGGAGAACCTTGATGACTCGGCTTCAGAGCGGAGATTCGAGACTCTGCCATAGGTTGTGAGTCGCCTGCCCGCGAGGAAGGACGATGACCACGAAGGAGGCTTTATTCGCAAAGCGTCAAATAACAGCTCCATGATCAGGTCTCGGGCTATGGGATCTTGGTAATGGAGCGAATCAAGGAGAGAACGCAATGGTTGTGAATCATGCCTTGCAAGAATTACCAGCCCGGGCCAAGTTTTCAGCATCGCAGAAATCGCCCGTGCCGCGGACTTTAACCGTCCATTGCGTAGTGTGTCGGATAATGAGTCGGTGAAAGGTGTCAGGACAGCTTCCAGTTCAGATCCCTGGAGAAACTTGCGACTGTGGGGGGTGTCCACAACATGCAGGAAACTTGATATCAGAGACTCGGAGGCGCCAAATGTCCCTTCCGCAAGAGCATCATGTAGAGCAGCAAACCCTCCGGCAGAAGCAACCAGTTCTGGGTCTTTCACTAACATCTCGGCCACAGTCATGATTGAGATGTTTCGGAGACGATCTTCGTGATGTTCTGCAACAGCAATAATGGTTCGCACAACGGCGGGCGATATCTCCCGAACGCCATCTTTGACGTCCAGGAAGCCTCTCACAAACTTCAGCGCCTGTTCCCTTTCAATGCTCGCCTTTGTTTCTTTCACTAAGGACAATATCACGAGTTCATCTGTATGTAACGTTCGGATTGTTTGGAGGGATTTGCGATCAGCAATAGCATAGCGTGTCAGCCGGTAGCCTGCAGCCACCACCTCTTTGCTGTCACTCAAGAGCATGACCTGAACTCGGAGGCCAAAAACAGACCATGCGAGGTCATATTTTAGTGCGGGATGCCGTTTGAACAACTCGACCAAGCTATTGGCACGCTCAACATAGAAATCAGGAGACATCCCCTCAATCTCTAGAGCCTGTAGCGTTTCCGAGAGGACATAAGTTGGGGACTCCATGTCACCCTCGCCGTATTCCTCTCGTTCACCGTTGACCGGTGTGACGTCTTCCTTGTTTCGAGATGGTGAACGCATAGGGCTGGCTCGGAAAAGATTCGAAATGCGGCTGCTGCGTGGGGGAGTTGATGAAGGCGCCTGCGCACGTAATATCTCATCTTCCAGTTCATGCTGCAATTCGACCAGCTTGCGGTTGGACGAGCTTAACTCCGACTCCACTCTGAGACGTTGCTCTTTGGTCTGTTTCGGTGGCTTTGCTAGCAGTGCCTCCAACATGTTCTCCGTTCCGCTCTTGATCTTCATCTCCTTCGCGATCCTGTCGCGAAGGTGAGCCTGGCGCTCCTCAGTAGTGTGTAGATCTTCCTCGCCGATCGATCTGCTGGCGCGTCGATTGTATGTACCGTCTGGTCGGGGGGTGACACTGCGTGAAGTCATGCTTTTGAGGTCCGAGCTGAAGCTGCCTGGTCCGCCGGTGGAGGGTGCTAATGAGGGAGTTAACGAGGGAACTAATGACGCTCCGCGTCCACCCATGTTGCTGCTGCCGCCCGACTCGGATCGCTTGTTCCTTGCGGTTCGTGGGATGCCATCCTGCCAGCTTCCATCCACGGATCCGCCATCCTGACTGAATGAGGAGCGTCCATCACCCAGTGCGCGATGCTGGGTCGACTGCTGGGTCGACGCGGAGTATGCTGAGTTGTGCCCAGAAGCCATATAGCTCCATCTAGCCGTGTCGGCTTCGGTATCACCTATTGCGAAGTGTTCTGAGTATCGGATGGCTGCATTGAGGTCGCGTTTAGCGGGAGGGTCGAGCGGAGCGGAGCAAGGGCAATATGGGGAAGCGTAAGGGAGGGGCGCAGGCCACGCAGTCACACGTCGCTTGTTGCTTAGAGGACGGCCGTGGAGATGTCCATCTGGTCAAAGGGTCGGATACGATCAGAGGTCAAGTTGTAATAAACACGGCAGTGATTGTCAGAGTGCTCTAGTTGTCCCACTACGAGATACTCGGTTCAGGTCCATCTCTTGGCTGGACCAACACACTGCTGACTAAGGAGCCTTTTATCGTGGAGGTCCGTTCACTGGCCCTGGCCCTTGGGCTAGTTACTTCGTACTTGATTTAACTGCCTTTTCAATTGGGAAGATTATTGTCTGATTAATTGCTTATTGCATTGCTATTGGGAATTGGGATAATCCGATTCAATCTGCCCCGCAATTCGTAAAAACATATACCATAATAAAAGCACAGGCAGCATTTCATGGTTCCCAACGGTCACTTGAGCTCATACTGATAGAATCACACACATATCTTGTCATACGCCGTTATTCATTTAGTTTCTGGGGCTGGTGGTCTTCTCCAATATGGTCTTCATCATCTCGTTGCCCAGTTTGGCAGCTTCAGGGAAACGTGGTGAGAAGTACTCCGCGATCCGCTCAAAGCGATGACGGTAGGACTCAAAGTCGCCAAAGGAAACGCAATCGGACCAAGCCTAGAAGAAAAACACCACGTTAGCATCAAACAAGACTCTTGCGTGACTCGGACAGGCATTGTGGAATTGTCCAACACATACCCGAGCGGCAAAGGTGAATTCCAGATCATCTGAGCGGAAAGTATTGTCGTCAATGGCAGTATCCAATGCTTCTTCGAGAAGCTCCGGGTTCCGGAACAAGTATTCGGTAACACCCAACCAGAGACGGAAAAGCTGCAAAAAGATCAGTACGAGCACAATCAGGAGATCCGGATCTCCGCAGGGACATTACCGGCGTGGAACAGATCATATGGTCATAAGGGACGATGCCAAGTTTCGACCAGCAGTCAACAATGGCAAGCAGACTGAGATGGCTGTTTGGTGGTGCCTCCCCACGCGGCCGATTGGACAAAGAGAACCGATCAAGCACCTCATCCTTCAACAGCAGATCTTGTTCTTCAAAGCCACCCTTGAAAACCGAAGCGCCTGCCGTCTTAACGCGTTTCTTGAGCTCTTCCCGGTGTCCTCCAATCATGAGTTTATACAGGTCAGTGACCGACTCGGCGTACTGGCGAATCTGCTGCTTCGCCGCCGGGTTGAGGATGGCGAGCCCGGCGTAGACATGCCATTTGTTCGAGTATATGCGCAAGGTGATGTTGATCTTGACGTTCTCGATGCCGCCAACCCATCGGCCATGCTCCCAAGGGAACTGGTTATTAGCCTGCCATGCAGTTCCCATGCTCAGGAATGCAGCGTGGGTGACAGCCTGGGTATCTGCGGTGATGCGGTCATGCATCTCACCGGTGAGATATACATGTTTGGACCCGAACGCGGAGAGTATGTTGTCGACGAATTTAAGGCTTTCGTCCGAGGCTCTGTGTTGAATCAAGACCTAGATCATCGGGGTGTCAATGCATGTCCAGGATGGTATAGGCTTCAAGGAGGCATGGGTCGTACCAGCGGCTGGCCTTTTGGATTGACCTTGGGGCCGTGTAGCGAGTGACAGGATACAATCTCTACATCAGGGGGCAGGTGTTTCTCGAATGCAGCAAGCTCCGGAGCCTTGCAGGATGTTTGACCACCGACGATGGCACCGACCTTGGTTGCTTTGAACGCGAGTTAGAAAGTTCTTGCTTGAGCGCCCAGCAGCTTGGGTTCGACACCTACATGGCCCATACTGTTCCACGACTTTGTCGATGACTCCAGCCTCTACACTGTACAAAATGAAATCGCTAAGTCTTGAGACGAGATGTCCATTGGGGAATATGGTGACTCCTTTCTATATACGATGAGCTTCTTGAGCTTTGAGTGGCATAACCCCGGCCGGGGGACGTACTTGAGAAGCGAACTCTTGTTTTAAAGATTCATAATTCTCAGGTCTATCACACGCGTTTATCCTTCAAATGAAATCCAGGTTAGTCCAGTCTGATCTAAAATTAGTGTAACAAGGCCCGCTGCGTATCTGTATAATCTTTTCACTTGTTAGCTTATGTCTCAAGAAAAGAGCAAAGTGAAGGTGTATCATGTGAGGTTGATATGTGGTATCAGACAAAAAAAAAAGTAAGGTAGCGAGGGTTTTACATCACCGACGACCGCTTGGTGGGCTATCAACCAGAATGGCGTGATAGCGCCAAACGAGACGTACTCGAGCCAAATGCACTCTTGTCATCATTCGATAGGGGATGGGCAGGGGAGAAGGAAAGGATAGAAAGCTTACCATTTCAAGCATGTCGGGCCCGTGTTGTCGAGATACGGGAGAATGGTCAATTACCTCCATCCAGCATCGCTCAGGCGCTGGGCATACATCTTGCCCATATCGCCCATACCGATGATGCCAATCGAGACATCCTCCTGAGTGCGGGCCATTCTGAAGCACGTCTGCAAATATTGTCTGTCAAGCCAGTAACACTAACAACCAATCAATGTCGATGAGAATCGTTCTGTTCGACTCCAGATACAGATGAGAGGTTGTGTTACCGAACGTTGGGAAGATCAATTGCAATGTCGGAAGTAAATGAAGCGGGCATGAGAAAAATTTAAATAGTTGAACGGAGCTAGTGATTTCACCGCCCAGCGGGCCGACTTAAGCCCCGTGTCGAAAAGCATTGACACCTGATATACAAGGCATCCACTCGCTTGAACGGTAAGCCAATCATAATGCGTGGTGTTTCCTAGGGCACACACCCACTTTTTTCCTCAACACCCAGGTGGGATCAGATCCGACTTTTTCTTCCTTTCCGTATTCCATCCACACTAACCACCAACAACAGTCGCAATGGCCCCCAAGACCAAGGCTCCCGCCGCCGCTAAGGAGAACGTCTCCCTCGGCCCCCTCGCCGGTGATGGTATGTTGCGACAGGAATTTAAACATTGAAATCGAGAAGTGAAGCGGGATCTGACTCTTCACAGGCAAGCTCGTTTTCGGCGTTGCCCGCATCTTCGCCTCTTTCAACGATACCTTCGTTCACGTTACCGATCTTTCGTGAGTCGCCCTCTACAAGCCAGCCACTCGCATTCGAATCATTCAATTGGCGCTGGAATCGACGAGAAGAATATGTTGGCTGACAGATATCTATTACAGTGGTCGCGAAACCATCTGCCGTGTCACCGGTGGTATGAAGGTCAAGGCTGACCGTGACGAGTCCTCCCCCTACGCCGCCATGTTGGCTGCTCAGGACGTCGCTGTCCGCTGCAAGGAGCTCGGCATCAACGCCCTCCACATCAAGATCCGTGCCACTGGTGGTAACGGCACCAAGACCCCCGGTCCCGGTGCCCAGTCCGCTCTCCGTGCCCTTGCCCGCTCCGGCATGCGCATCGGTCGCATTGAGGACGTCACCCCCACTCCCTCCGACTCTACCCGTCGCAAGGGTGGTCGCCGTGGTCGCCGTCTCTGAGCGTGTGCGCTCGGCTTGGTCTTTCTCTTCCCCTTGCAAGTCGCTGCATGGCTGGATTGGAGGCTATTTGCGGGATTTTCTCGCATCTGTGGATGGAATAAACGCGGAGAACGGCATTGATCGCCTGGTCTTCAATTTTTTTCATACGCTGAAAATTATACTCTCGGGTTTCGGTGTTGGATTAGGTAGTGCTAAATCAACAACTTGACCTATATATCGTACGTCTGAGTAGGCTTCACCATAATTAAAATAGTTGTAACAATCGAGACCCTGTCATGGCTCATCGGGATCATTGGTCATTCGGAGGCAGACCCGGCGGGGAGCTCTGGCCGATGGCGATAAAAGGATAAACACAGAAAACTCCAAACCCTCGACCATCCTCCCTCAACTACACCTAATGAACTCCCACTGCAATCCGAACGAAATAATCTAGCCCCAATTTGAGCTGGTTGTAGCGCAGATCAAACCCCGCCACTCCCTACCCTTCATCCGCCCCGATCATCCAGCTTGCGCGCAAACCAGCAGCACCTTTCAATACCCTCCGACAATCCCCTCCAACGAATCCCCCGGGATTCAAACCCGAATACAATGTCCACACACCAGCCAACGCCAACAATCCTCCTCCCCGAGCTCCCCGCAAAAACCCTAGTCGGCATCGACCTAATAACCTTCACCTCAACCGCCAACTTCCACGGAATCCGCGACCTCTCCCCAGGCTGGCACTTCCTTTACACCGGCACAACAGAATCCCTCTCCCTCCGCAGCGGCGCATGGTTCTACATCGGCGACATCAGCAACGCAGGCAAAGGCAACAACGACACAGCGCTCGTAACGCAAAGCACCAAGTCTCCCAGCACGAACGACCCAAGACCAGAGATCTACATTTGGAAATGGAGCGCGGAGACAGAGACATTAGTCGCGCTAGGCGATAACGACTCTGATCGCCAGGAGAGCATGCGCCACAAGGCGAATTTAGGTCCTGTCTGGCAGAGTGGAGGATTATTTAAGTATCGCAGTCGGATTGCGCCTTCTATGCTTGTCAAATCCAAACCCGAGCAAAAGGACGAGGATGAGGAGACTGTCCCTCGGCCTGAAATCGAGGCTCGCATCCAAACGGAGGACGACGCACAGACCGAGGAGAGCGGGCGGAGGGATTGGTCTGGATTGACGGATCGGATCTCGCCGAGTCTCTTGTCACGCGTTATCGGCGACCCGGAGGTTGATGTCGATGGTCATCCGCGATGGGTTCTTACGTCTGCTTCTACGGCTACTCGTGATGCAGATCATATACCCGGCATTGACTCGCCGGGAGGAAATGAGCCCGGTGCGGACGTGGAATCGGAACGCGAGTTTGGGTTCATCCCTGTGGATTTGAAGCGGACGTGGCGGGAAGGCGCTGTTGGGCGTGAACGCACGGAAGCTGCGAAGGACCGGTCTTGGGCTTTGGGGTACTTGCTTGATCGGTATGCTGGGGAGGCTTCTGGGGGGAATGAATTGCTTGGAGAGCTGCAGTTTACTTTTCTCATGGTGTTGACTATGATGAATTACTCGTGTCTGCAGCAGTGGAAGCGGCTTCTTGAGCTTGCTTTTACGTCTAGGAGGGCGATTTTGGAGAGAGAGGCGTTCATGAGTGAGGTGCTTCGGATACTGGCGTTGCAGCTGCAGCGATGTGATGATGTTGAGGGTGGACTTTTTGAGATTGATGGTGATGAGGGCGGAGCTTTCTTGCGCCATTTACTCGTCAAACTGCGCCAGGCTGTTGATGAGCTGGTTGGGGATGCTGAATCTAAGGTTAGATTGGAACTTGATAAGCTTGAAGAGTGGGTGAAGGAAGAATACGATTGGGAGCTGCGTCCGGGTACTTTGCTTCGCCGGGGTATGCTGCAATTGGAGGACGGTGAGCAGGTTGAAATGGACTGGCATGGGGGTGATGAAGAGGAGGAGACTGGAGAGTATGCTCCGATGGTTGTTGAGATGTAACAGCTCATATCCATCAGGACAATGAATAATTTATGAATATATGAATACGTCTCTATTCTTTCAGTGCCCGAATCCACTCCCTGGCGTCTTTGTACCATTGCAGGCTCAACCATAACATGTATTCTGACCTATAAAGCAGGGTAGTCCTTTGTCCATAAATGCAATCCACAATAACAGTTCAATCACAAAATCAACATTCCCAAGATGCAAAAATTCGTAAAACCACCCATGAGTCTATGAGAAGGCTGAAATCATCCAACGAGTTGATATCAATGGCTTTTGGGCATCTATTGCTTCTCCTCCTCGATGGTGTAGGCCCAGTCGTGCTGTTCCTTGCCGTACATGATGGCCTCGAGCCAGGACTTGATTTGCGAGGCATATCCAGCAGGCTCGCCATTAGCACCCAAGGTGCTAATATCAGTCTCCTCGTTGCGGATCATAGCAACGGGCGTGATAAAGTACTAAGGGGGAAACACGTTAGTCAATCGTTATCCTCCAACGCTGGGACGATCTTGAACTTACAGCAGTGCCAGAAACAAAGGCCTCAACAATACGGCCCTCCTTGGAAGCCTGCTCAATCTCACCAATGGTCAAAGTGCGCTCAACAGCCTGAAGAGGCGCAAGCTTTCCAACGAAATTCTCCGACAAGCGCTCGCGCACGAGCTCCAGAACACTGCGGCGAGTGACACCGGGCAGAATCAGCTCGTTATCGAGGGGAGCAGTGACAAGCTCCAGCTTGCCTGCAGCGTTGTGCCATACGATGAAGAAGTTGCTTGCGCCAGCCTCGGTGACCTGACGGTCCTGTCCGTACAGCCAGAGGACCTGGTCAAAGCCGAGAGCCTGGGCCTTGCCGTGGGCCTGCAGGGAAGGGCCGTAGTTTGCACCCAACTTGGCATATCCGAAACCGCCGGGCCAGGCGCGGATGGAATCGGGTGAAGAAGCGTAGAGCTTCAGGCCCTTGGGGCGCTCGGCTTGGGGGTTCTTCTTGATCTTGGTGAAGTCGGGCCAGGGAACGGCAATGATGAAGAGGAGGGCTTCCTTGGGCACCTGGATGCCCAGGTGGGGACCGCTACCGATCACTGTGGGACGGATATAGAGGAAGGAACCGGGTTCAGGGAGCCAGCCTGCGAAAGGATGGTCAGTAAACAGCTTTTATCTTATTGATATTCTCTGGAGCATGTATCTGGGGTCGGAACGTACGAGGACCATCAATCTGCAGTAGCTTAGCGACAAGCTTCTTTACCTCGTCGTACTTGAATCCGGGCAATGAACAGCGCTGCGAGCTGTTGTTCAGACGCTGGCCGTTCAAGTCCGGACGGAACAGACGCAGCTTGCCATCGTATCCGCGGTACACCTTCATACCCTCAAAGCACTCGGTAGCGTAGTGCAGGGCCGATGCTGTCGGGGGGAGGCTGAGGTTCCCGTAAGGCCTGATCTCGGGGGTTTCCCAACCATTGACGTCGGTCCATCTCACGGTTACCATGTGATCAGTGCAGTGGGAGTGGCTCAGCTCCTCGGGGGAGCCAGGCAATGGCACATCGCGCAGGTTGGTAGAGCGAGTGATGTTGAACTTGGAGGCATCGAGCTCAGCGATGTTGGGAGCGACGGAACCCATGGTGGGATGTTGAGTTGTATGTGTTTGGATTGAAAGATTGGGAGGTTTGGGGTAAATGCAAGGGATTATGAATGACAGAATGAGTCACAGTCACTAGTCGTTTAGGTGATGTTCTTAAGGGAAAGAATGAAGAATCTTTACCTTTTTCCTTTTGTTTTAATGAATTCTACAAAGAGAGGGTCCAATTGGCTTAAATACGGTTTGCCCCGGGCCTGCCCCTCGAACTTTATCGGGATGGAGAAAAAAGTTTTCAAAGCCGAGCGGCTCCCCGAGAAGTTGCCTCCCCGGCTTCACCGACATTGCCACCCATTCTTTCTAGAACTTTAGAAGCCATTTTGATGTGATTTCCATAATCCATATTCCATAACGACTGCAACTTCCTGAGCCCAGCGTGTGCGATATAGAATGCGCTGTATGTTGTCCACCTCTATGAGGGGTCAAACTCTGATAGTGCCCGGTTATCGATCTGCAGGCCCACTTGACAATGTTGACACATCCGATGCTAACCGTGCGAGACATTCCCGAAGCATAGCGATGTTAATTCACTTAGGAATGTCGAGTTCCACGCTCTCG
This sequence comes from Penicillium bovifimosum, assembly GCF_028826915.1. NCBI lineage: Eukaryota > Fungi > Ascomycota > Eurotiomycetes > Eurotiales > Aspergillaceae > Penicillium > Penicillium bovifimosum. Next base: position 3,745,123 of record NW_026622711.1, read on the forward strand.
GGTCCAGCAAAGACTGAAACCAGTGTGGGAGTTCACATTCGAACCCAATCAATGGCTTTCAGGATCACTCAAATTCACAATCAGAGCCATGACTTCCTTGAAGATCTTTTGAAGTTGCTAAGATCTTAGCCGGGATGGGTAGATCTCCAACGACCGAACCTCTTGTACGATAATTGTTACTTTACACAGTAGTAGCTCTCGCTCTGAGCATCACTGACAGGCAGATTATGGTTATCGGTCCATATACTTCCTAAGGTTCTTACTCCCGTCTGCATGCCAAGTTATAACGGCCCAATAAGAGGTCACAGTTGGACGCTCCACAGTGGATATGACTCCCTTGTACTCCAATCATCGTTGAGTGGATGGTATTTCCGTCATGTCGCCTGAAGGGCGTGGGCAATCACCCGATCAGCCAATTATCACAATCTGAAGAAGTTTATCTAATCTGACCATTCGAAGAGTGCATTGCCAATGCCGAGGAGAATCAGCTTGGCTCTTTCAAACGGGATAATGCTGGTAATGCTCCACAGTCCACACAACTTGCATCTGGGTAATACCAAGAGCGTGTATAGAACTTGTCAAATACAACGCTACCTATTTGAGTCGAGATCTTTGCTTAGACAACTAGGAAGAGAAAGATGTGATCAAGTCTTCACCAGCTAGTACCGTCTCGACGGATTGCTGTAGTCAGGTGATTACCCGTCCTTCCTTACAGCCGACTACCTCAGACAACTACGCCTCGTCGCTCTTGCCTTCCATCGTACTCGCACGGTCACACCTGCCCAACGGATCTTCTTACCATTGTGGCGATCATGTGACGAGCAAACGATATCTGACAGAAGGAGCAAACGACAGCTAAGGGAAGGAGCAAGCATGGCAGAAGAACATAAAATGGAGTTCTTCTGCGCCACTCTTCTTTCCTCTTTCTTTCCCCATCTCACCACAGGATCAAGTCATCTCTTCTGCTCTTATTCCCTTCTGGCTTGTAACACTCCTCCTGATAAATCCACGTGTGCACCCTTCACTACTCATGCGACACTCCCGACGATGCCAGTATGCCGCTTCCTCTCTCCCGGCGCTTGAACATTTCTGGTGATCAGACAAAACAATTCAAGGAGATGGAAGGTGAGCTGGTCGGAAAAATCAGAGATGAACACACGGGATATCTGTGGTTCCTATACACCACCGCTATCAACTTCAGGACGAAACCTCACGAAGCACCAGAGCGGCAAAGCCAGATATCGCCCACACTCACTACAACCGAGATCCGACTTCCTGTGGCGGCTTTCACAGGGTACCAGCTTCCACGTGTTAGCCATCATCTGTCAGGACAATACTGTCTCCAAAGTTGACATGAACACCAACATGTATGATAATGCGCCTGTTAGTCCCCTTCGTGTCCGAGAAAATGTTACGAGTACAGCTGCGCACCACCCATACTAAGCATGCGAGTCTCCAATGATCTTGTACACGGATCATGCATCCACATGCCAGATTGCCAAGCATACTCACCTAGGTTCGTCCGCGGTGGATAAGCTAAACAAGCGCCTGATACGCGCTTCGCAATACATCAGCCAATTCAATCTAGACATCAGGCATCGGCCGGGAAAATCAAACATCGTCGCAGATGGGTTGTCCCGTCTCCCTATGGATACAGACGAGCCGTCAGGAGACGAGTTTGAAAGGGTCATTGATCACGATCAGGTCATGTTTCACGCGACAGTACTGCAAATCGACCCCATCTACGCCGAGCAATTGCGAAGAGGGTATGCGGTTGATCCAGCGCCGAAATGGGACAGTAGTGTGACTTGGACAGAGCTTGGGGGTCCTAAGTGAGAGTTGGGATGCCACATGTGCAAACAAGGCAAAGAGTGCGAGCGTGTTTATCAGAGCTCGTCCCCACGCTCTAGGTTGGATCTTTTCTTCTTTCCTTCCTCAGCTTCGACATCTCCCTTCCCTCCTTTCTTCCTCTCCTACCGACAGAACAACATGTCGACCAGCCCGGAGTCACAACATGGCGTCAACATCCTGAATGCTCTTTTCCAGCCGAGTTCATCCTGGTCGGCGGCGCAGCTGCAGTGCTTCAAGGCTACAAGAGGACCACAACCGACGTAGACACCTTGATCCGGTCTCAGACCGTCCTCGACTCTCTCGAGTCTGTTGAAGGCTTCGAGGTGGTGGCGGGACGGCTCTCGTACCGATCAGTCATCATTGATCTCCTCACCACGATTGACGACCGCTTCACCTATAGCCAGGTGGACGGGTACGTCCGATATGTGCATGGCGTTCCTGTACTACAACCCGAGTACGCCCTCTCAGTCAAGATCAGGTGCTTCTACCTTCGTTCAGAAGATTCAAACGGCCTCGAGAAGCAGCTTACCGACCTAATGGATGCTGTCTTCTGGGCGAAGGCAATGAAGGAGGCTGGCAAAACTATCTCAAACACTTGTGCGACACTATTTCAGATCGGCTGCTATCACGCCGTTCTGGTCCGACTCAAACTAGAGCCCGACGACTTCGAGATCCTGGTGGACGTGGGCTTTGGGCGACTCATCATCCCATGGGAGGAGAATACGCCAGAGCAACGTGAATACTATTACTCCCTGTTTGCTCCTGAAGGGACCGATCTGTTGACGGTGCCACTGGACAATTGAAAACCCTGGCCAATAAGTCCATCCTTCCACTCTAGATTGAGATCACCAACTACCGGGGGGCTATGTACATTCTTAATCAAACTGCTCTATTGCCCGTCTGTTCCGTTCGCTCGCTCCTTGTAATAATTAACATTGGCTTAGTTGAATCTAATGATCCTCTTGAATGACACGGCGCCGTTCACGCTTTGGGACGAGCAGAACCGCAAGTTCCGCTACCCTTCACGTCATTGCCGCCCAAGGAGAATCAACTGGGCTCTTTCAAATGGGAAAATGTTGCCAGTTGATAATGCTTTATTGCTGGATTCATTTGACATCTTCCTACTTTCCAAGTGTAACCCAGAGCACTCGTGACCCAGCGAAAACGTAGGTCACTTGGTCGTCCATGACAAAGGGAAAAATCCAATCACCGTATGGTCCGCATAATCATTGAAAGTCAAGAATACTTCCGGTGGCTGGTCGAAATCAATCTTAAACTGGACACGTTGGTAGAACAGACACCGAGAAAGTCTGTAGAGACATCAGGAAAGCCGACTGATACAGATCAGAAGAGGGAGCAGAGGAATCTTGTAAATTGAATAATGATCCCTCGTCCCCTCGACTTCCAGAAAGCAACGGAGCTGACCCATTCCGTACTTTTGGATGGGCTGTTAATGCACGATTTGCATTTGTAGTACTTTTGCAATTTGCATAGGAAGCAATACTACGTAGTAACTCTTAATGATATTTTTGGACCCAACGGGTTTTGCAGCACGCACGCACCTGCGCGGGGACCGCCAGCTGGGCCGCGCAACCCCTCAACAACCGCCACTAGCTTTCCCATACACAGTAGTTATCCAGAGATCTTTCCAGCTCGCTGTGGGGCAGGGGACGCACCTTCAAGCTCGACAGCATGGATTACTGAGCTGTACCAGCCGCAGTGAAGTACTTTTGTGGCTCATAAGTTGAGTCATAGCAGTAGTTAGCTACTGTAGTGGGGAGCTAAGCTCTCCCCTGCAGCGTGCACTGTACTTGCTTCCGTCCACAACAAGGGTTTGATCTCTTACATTCTCAGGACTCGAAGATCCAGCAGCCAGATAGCCATGGATACACTCCTTTACGGAGTAGTGCGATGCTATCTAGGTGGCAAATGCTAAATGTTTTAGAGCATACTACAACCTTCGAGCAATCCCCTCTTCGGTGCGTAGATCGCATACTTAGTATCCGATGATTGGATAACATGATTCACCCCGCAGAGGCGGCCAGGGTGAACTCCACGAATTTGGGAGGATTCGCACAAATGGAAATTCAAGGTCGAGACTTGGATTTTAGAAAGATTACGTACAACGGGTCGATCGTGAACCCGTGTAGCTGATATAGTTATGTTCTGGATAGGAGCTTTTGGATAAAACTAAAATAACTAGCGCGAACTATGTTATCGACGTACCAGGGATCGAAGTGATTAAAGTACGGGAGTGCGTCAGGACCGGTAAAGTTAGGAAAACAGTTTCAGCCTACGAGGAAGCAAACAAAGGCGCCCCGCATTGGATAAAATCAATCTGCCACACGGTTGAAATCTCCGACCAACCAGAGTGTATCCGGCTGTTATCTCCTAGCCACTAATGAGCAGGTGATGCACCAAGAAAATGCCAAGTGGGATCTTCGATGGACGGATCAGTTCGGCAAAGGGGTCCCGTTAAGTACTTGTTTTTTTGCCTTAACTACATAGTTACCTTTTAACGCTAGATCTACTTCCGGTAGGAGTCTCTAGCGTTGGAGGTGGGAACGGGGGGAATTTCCATCACACATGCAGGTGACAGCAGTACTTTCTGTTACTTAACAGACTAATGTACAGCCTAATCCAACTACAATATATGACGGGGGTCTTGTGCAGGGGGTTTCCAAGATATTTCTTGCTTACATGGGGATGAAACAAGGAAAGGGGATTCACAGCCGCATATCTGACTGGATCCTACCTATCAACGGGAAAACGTCTTCGGATATCTCTGCGACGGAATATGCCAATCCCTTCAACGAGAGGCCGAGAATAAGAATAGACTGGACATGGCTCCAACTTGGTGTTCCCAAAAATGTGGGCGCATAAGTTAAAGTAATAGACTAGTTCACTAGTAGTTAAGACAAATTGATCTGTTCCGTCGATTCGAAGGGCCCAGATTGTCCAAGTTTGCTTCATCGTTGCATTCTAGTTCGTTGTCCTCGCATTATCACGACTTTCTCTTTCCTATAATGTATTTACATTAATTTTATTTTATTTATTATATTATTGAAGAACCGTCTTCCTTCTCCGCGGAGCTAAGGTTGGATGACAAGGCCTGTCATAATGGCTCGGGGCTCTGCATAGCCCAACTAACCCCTGTTCGATCCCTGATTCGTAAATTGGGCAAATAACATCCCAACACTTGGGAATAGTATTCCACGACATATCAGTAGTCGAAGTCATGGCCACATATTTCAAGGTGGACTCGCTCTGACCACACCAGAGTGTATCAGAGGCAGGTTTCGAGACAGTGAAGATACATCTCATGTCGGCAATCAGCAAAGATGGAGTACATGCACGGAGTAATCAGGTAGATAATGTCTCCGTAGATGGCATCTAAACAGGCAAAGAAGAGGGCAAATACTCATCAGCCCTGGGAACGGATAGAAAGCCGAGAAATCAAACCATATCAAGAAAAAGCGTTTGATTGAAGCCTTTGATTGGCTGCCATTTCTACCACCAATGAAAACCACAGGAAGAAGTATCTTCAGGTGGAGATATCAGGAGAAAAGGGGAGAAATCTCTTGCCTTGATTCGAGATCGAATTGAGATCAATAGCCCCGAATCATCCCAGACTATCAAACATATTCAATATGCGACATGTGGAATATTCAACTAGTACCATCATTCGGTAGTACCCTGGAGACCCTGGAGACTCAGAGATTCGAGATGTGTGTCATTTCCGAACGAATGCCGGTGTCCACTCGATCCACAGCGCAGAAGCTTTGGGACGGGACAATGTTCCATGATCCGACGCAGATCACCGCCGCGGTGCACTGACTAACTTGGGGCCTTGTGCCGCCGCGTTGTGCGTCACGCGTGTAGTATGTAGTTGTGCCGTCAACCAGTGTGTTGGAACTTGGAAGTGCTCACCGTTGGTACGAACCCTTCAGTTTGGATTGTCCTGGTTCAAAACCACGATCCCAGGGCAAAGCTGCAGATCATGACTCGTATGAATGTTGGCTGGCTGAATACAAAAATAAGATCCATCCCCAATGTTCATCAAACATGGTATTAGTCTGGTTCATTCCTGGTATGTAATATGAAGATACAAGTAAGTCACAAGTCACATTTTACCTAATTTTACTTACCTGCAACGGTAGTTGATGGCAGTTGATGGCTGACGAACGTGAAGGTCGGGGATGTGGCTTTTTGTTTTTGGATTTTTCCTGACAAACAAGGCCAGAGATATGAAAGTCGCGTCAGATACCAAGTACAATAAGTGCATGGCAAATGTAGAGGGAGATTGGTAACTGAACCCCAACGCCGTACGCGTTCTTCTTGGTTCCAGAAGGCATCAAAGAGGGAACTGGGTACACTTCCCCGGGCCAAGTCCCGATTAGTACCTTCTGATACTCCAGAAAAGTGGGGAGTCTTTTTTTTTTACCCTTGTGTTTCTCATTTTCTCATTTTCTTTTCCTTTTCGGGGCTTTGGTTCGGTATCCTCGTGCATTGACAGGTCTGCGCTGGCGCTAGGCCCCATGTTAGTTGTTCTTACATCTCCCCAACAGCAACTCGAACCCTACCTCAGACGATACCCTCGATGCGTTCTGCCACCTGCATAACTATCATCAGAGCCTAGATTGGGCAATCCTGATCCGTTAGCTCTCCAATCACTGCTGCTTTCCAGCTCGGACTACCAGGTCATCCCGGTTGTGTGACGGGCATCGAATTTGCCAATCCGTTTGCTAACGCCGACCCCTCGCTGAGGTCTTGTCACCTGCAGGTGGACTCTGGTCACTTCAATCAGTCCAAAATAGTTTCTTCTCGTTGGGTCCCACCCTTAATGCGCAAATAACGCATCCACGCCACCGTGACGCCGGTAACATTACGACATGACACCTAACCCCTTTTGAATTCAAGTTGGTGTTTGGTGAGACGCTGGAGATTTCGATTTCGATGGTTATAGAGGACCGTCTGCTTGCAAAGCACGGCACTCTTTGCCAAAGCAGTGATCAGCAAGCGCATCGCCATCGGCATTCTGGCCGAAGTATATTTTCGTACGACGACACTTGGAGGACCACCGCTGTTGAACCATAGCCCACAGGACCAGTCTCTCAGCCATGAAGATGAGCAATCACGATCACACAAAACAATTCCAGGCCTTGGCCCCAGGCCCGCCGCGTATCTTCACTCCACAGACGTCGACAGCTGTGAGTAGACCGAAGAAGAGTTCTACAGCTTGTCTGGCATGCAAGGCGGCCAAGAGAAAGGTTCGTTGGTCATTCACTCAATCTGTCTCTTCTTGACTTGTCACGAGGTTCGAGAAGATGATCTCCGAAATGGACGGTATGGCTGATTGTTACTTGCTCAATATAGTGCTCTGGACCAGATGCGCCTTGTAAGGCTTGTCGAGCCAACAACACCGAATGCCATTTTGACCCAACCCGAGACCTCAGACGCAAGGTAGCCGTCAAACGCGCGATCCACGAGCTTGCAAATTACAAAGATCTATTAGAATCTTTGGTGAAAACCATCAGGTCGGATGATCAAGGCAAATGTGAGAGGGTGATGGGCTTGATCCGCGGCAACGCCTCATATACAGAGCTCGCTCATGCTGTTGGATGCCCCTCCATGACGTTTGGAGACCCGCAGGAGTTGTCTAATGCCAGCAAATTGGCGATCGCAGAGTACGGGGACACGCCTGTGGAAGTCGCCGACCCTAAAAGACGGCCGTCTGATCCCAGCACCATACCAAGCTCGCCAGAAGAGTCTCAACCCATCAAGGCTTCTCAGTGGCCGTCGGTTAGCCCTTATGCCCGTGTCACTCTGGAGAGTCTCTGCGATATACCTCTTTTCGAAGTCCCGGCAAAGCCGTGGACCAAGGTCACAGACAATGATTATTTGGTCTCGCACCTAGTCTCACTGTACTTTACCTGGGACCACCCATGTTCGCAGTTTCTCGATCAGGGTATCTTTCTTAAACACATGAGACTCGGGAAACAGAACTCGGAGTTTTGCACGCCGCTTCTTGTAAACAGCCTCCTGTCGATGGCTAGTGTATGGAGCCCGCGAACTGCCTCCATCATTTGTTAGTAGCTGACCAATGACCACAGGCGCATTCTGATAGCCCTGATGTTCTCTCCGCCCCCGAGGATGCGTTTTCGCGGGGTCAGAACTTCTTCAGCGAGGCGCAACGATTGTGGGAAGCCGAAGATCTTGAGAATGATGGCCGTGAGCTGCCTCAACTCCAGGCTCTTCTTCTGATGTGTTGTGTGTAGGTGACCCATTGATACATCCCGCACGAAATAGTTCCAGGAGATTAATCAATTTGCAGATTCAAATGCCTGGGGCGTCTCAGGAAAAGCTGGATGATGCTGAGTCAAGCTAATCAGTTAGCTCGTGATATTGGGCTCACTGATACTCCAGCAGAGTCGGAGACCAAGATGTCTCCAGAGATGAGACGCGTTCGCGCGGTCACCTCCTGGGGTCTCTTCAACTTGAGCTCGTGGGTATTAAATGATCTCGTGGAAATGAGTAATACCTAACGATTTGAGCAGACAAATGTCCATTGAACTGCCAAGGGCTGCTCCCGTGGCATATCCCACATGCGAGGTGGAGAGATGCGGCAACGAAGACGTTAACTGGACCCCATATCCGCGCTCAAACAAGATCACTTGTGACACAAAGCCAGCCCGTCTCCCCCAAGTAAGAGAAGGGTTGGCACAGGTCGCCCAAATCCTAGTCGATGTTAAGACACTCGTTTCTGATAAACATCATCGGCGCGCTAGTTCCACTGAGTTGTGGGGGAAGGCCAATGGCCCGTTCGAGCGCTTGACTGACTGGCTGCAACAATGGCCAGGCGTTGCCGAGATACAAAACGATCCGGTCCCCCAGGTTCTTCTTCTGCGGTAAGCGATGAGTATGTCATCTCCCTTGTTAATCCCGTACTGACACCGGACAAAGAATCAAATGCCTCCAAGCCATAGTACGCTTGTTCGAGATTTTGAAAGACCATCCTCAGGCAGAATACAGCCAAAAGGCCCAGTACTACCAGGTCACGTCTTTAGTAGAGACGGCGCGATGTCTTCGGATCCACCGTCAGAAGTATGGTCTTAAACACATACCTACCGAGATGGTGGATGCCACACACACAGGACTGTGCATATTGGCCTATCAACTGGACCATGGTGATGAGGCCAAACAGGCCTTTATAGAGCTCTGCCAATTCGGAATGGCTCTCAGTCAACGGTTCAAGCCAACGGCCGACGTCATCCGGGCGATCAGGAAGAGGGCGCTGAACCAAAGCCTTCGACTGCCATCCGAGGCCATTGAGATCTTCGATGGCCCGGAACAGTGGAATGGCATCGAGCCCTGAACCTTGGCTTTGAAAGACATGTTTGTAACTGGGTGTACCCCCCGAGGACATGCTGGAATGCCGAAACAGCATCACCACGACCTGACGCGGTTCAATCTGCTGCAGTTATGGGCGAGGAAAAGGTGTCAAGACGAAGAGTGGGCACGATGGAGACGTTGGGCTTGGCATTGCGGTGTTTGTTGAAAGAAAGCCGTGCTTCTCCGTGGAGAGATCGTCCCCGGGCAAGGAGACCATATAACTGGCCTGCCGTCAACCTTTGGTGATGGCTAGTGTGACTTCTACCTTTACTGACACCGGAGTTAGTGACGTGGTGGAATACTGCCCGTTTCCCGAAGCGAGGAAAATGGAAGGAAGCGGTTCATGTTGGCTGGAGGGGAAGACAAAGGGGGTGTGATCGAGTGCAGAGGAAAATATGATTCCCAGAGGAAACCAGTTGTTGGCCTCTTGAGACCCCGGAAATCTTTTCCCCTGCTTTGTTAGTTTCTAAGCCAAGTCAACATAACAGAGGAATTACGAAACCACCTCCCATTAAAGAGATAACGATTGTCTTTTTCGTACCAAAGCTGTTATTTTCAGTAGTCCAGAAGATCTACTGTTAACTAATCCGCCAAAGCCAACTGCTCATTGTCTTTTGTGAAACCATCACCTATTCAAAAACTGTCTATCGGTCGAGGCTATTGTGTACGACTCGGCATAACTGACCTTACTCCGAAAACCCGGTCATTTTGCCCACAATCCGGGTGTTTAGAATTGAGAAAGGCAAGCCAATGAGAGGAAAGAAAGGCGAGTCTATATCAGAAGGCTATTCTAAGGATCTGTGAACTATTAGCGAGACCGTCGCCCCCCAGACTTGAGGCCTCGCCGCCTCAAGTAGCCCCTCCAGACTCTCCTACACTTCAAGTGCAGATTCAATCCTGCTCTGTTGCCATTTTGCTATGGCAAAATCTCTTCATGCATCAGGTATGGGAGAAAGTGTACGGAGAGAGTTTGATGAGACGGCTCAGACGGGGGAGGATCTTAAGCAAAGCCTGGGCCCTGGGATGCCCATTCCCTTGGGGAAGATGAAAGATCCGACGTAAAAGTGTTGCTGCCTGCCAATCTATAGAGTTGTATTTGAAGGTGAATATGCGTAATTCCATGTATCATGAATGGATGCTCCTCAAATTCAAAGGAAGCTTGGAAGCTAGCATGCAGTCACATGACTTCACAGCTGTATTGCTGAGTCATCCCGCTGCTTATGCGCAGATAAGATAAGCACAACACCCAAGCGAAAACCCTCAAAATTCGACTTCTTTGGCAAATCGCACACGCCGACGCTATTCCCCCCCCCTCCTCTCCCCACCGCTTTCCGCCTCCTCGCCCGCCGTTTCATCCCGGCTTCTTCCTACATTTTCAGTTCTTTTCTTTCAAACTTAGCACTCAAAATGTCCTACGAAGACCGCGCCAATGCGCGCCCCAACTTGAACGATGAGTCCGATAATGAGGAGGAGGCGATGGTCAACGATTACCGCGAGCAGGTCAACTTTGACGATGGAATGAGCGAGCTGGACCAGGTCACATCCAACGGTGCCCCCCAGGCCCAAGATCTCCAGGCTCAGCTGGCCGCCGCCGCTACCCCGCTGGAATACCAGGCTACTCTCGAGACCAAATTCGCCAGCTACGACAACTACTGCAGTCTCTTCCACTACATCCTGAACTCCGACGGCCCTGTGGATTTGGAGGTTCCTTCTGTAGGTGTTCCGTCCCGGCGACCCATTGATGAATGCCATGAATGAAAAGGGAAAAGCTTGGCATTCGTGGAATCAACAAGCTCGACCAATTCTACAGATATCACGAACATAACTAACAACATTCTTTTTACCATTAGTACTACTGGGCTTGGGAAGTTATTGACGAGTTCATCTACCAATTCGAATCTTTCTGCCGTCACCGTAACCGCGTCGCTCGCAGCGGATCTAACGAGGAGGAAGCCCAGCTGCTCCGCGAGAACCCGAACACATGGGGCTGCTACTCAGTGCTGAACGTCCTTTACTCCCTCATTCAGCGCTCCCAGATTAGCGAGCAATTGAACGCTACCAAGCGGGGAGAGGATCCCCTCGCCTTTGCCGGCGAGTACGGCTCGCGCCCCTTGTACAAGATGCTCGGCTACTTCTCGATCATCGGATTGCTGCGCGTGCACTGCCTGCTCGGCGACTTCAGTCTCGCCCTGAAGATCCTCGACGACGTCGAGATGAACAAGAAGGCCATGTTCGCCCGCGTCATGGCCGCCCACTTCACCACCTACTACTACGTGGGCTTCTCCTACATGATGATGCGCCGCTACGGTGACGCCATCCGCATGTTCAGCCACATCCTCGTGTATGTATCTCGGACAAAGAACTTCCAGAAGGGCGGCAACAACTACGACGCCCTCGCCAAGAAGAACGACCAGATGTACGCCTTGATCGCCATCTGCGTTGCTCTGCACCCCACCCGTCTGGATGACACCATCCACTCGGCCGTCCGCGAGAAGTACGGCGAGCAGTTCTACCGCATGCAGAAGGGTGGCCCCGAGGCCCTGCCCGTCTTCGAGGAGCTCTTCCGCTCCTCCTGCCCCAAGTTCATCAACCCCACCCCTCCCGACTTCGACAACCCAGCCTCCAACGTCGACCCCGTCGACCACCACACCGCCATCTTCATGGACGAGGTTAAGAACACCCTCTTCAACCCCACCATCCGCTCCTACCTAAAGCTCTACACCACCATGGATCTCAAGAAACTGGCCGGATTCCTCGAGGTGTCTCCTGAGCAGCTCCGCTCCTGGCTGCTCGTTAACAAGCAGCGCAGCCGTCAAATCCGCTGGGTCGACGGTGGCCTACTGGAGGGCGAGCCTTCTATCGCCAACGATCTCGACTACGCCCTTGAGGACGACCTGATCCACGTCAGCGAGACCAAGGCCGGCCGTCGTCTGGTCGACTGGTACCTGCGTAACCTCGCCCGTGTCTACTAAGCGCGGGTCGTGTCTCATAAGTGTGCCGATTGAAGAAAGAAAAAAAGAAAGCGAAGAGTAGATGGAGCCTTACGGACATGACTTGAGATGAATTTTCTTTCTTTTCCTTTTTTTCCCCACTTCTCTGCCTACTTTGTTTTCCCGTTTCCATATTATACTCATTGCTCATTGCTCTCCCTCCTCCTCCCTTCCCACTCATCATGTTTCATGTTCATGTTTCTTGTTTCCAATTTTTTTATTTTTCGAGTATTTCCCATCCATGGACCCAGCTTTCTGGTCCGTTCAAAATCGAGTTCGATTTTCGCGATTTTCTTTGGTGGGCGTCCGCTGTTTCATGTGTTATGCTGGTGCTGCTATCGCTGCTTCTTTGAAGGCAGGGGGTTTACACAGCATGGAGAGTATTTGTGTCAGGTAGAGAAGAAAAGCAGTTACTTGATGAAAGCAATAGATCAACGAGAGATACTCTAAATATTTTTAACTCCAAATGTACACGGTAGCTGGGTCTGTTGTACATTGTGTCAGAAGACTGGGGTAAGGCCTCCTACTGCTGCGGGATAGACGTTGAAGTCGTTTAGAAAAGACAAAGATACCTAGACCTTGTGTGATTACTAGGCTGAGACCGGACGAGACTGTATTTCTATCTACATATACAATTAAACCTCTAAATCTGAATTATAACAATAACAGCTCACCCGTGGCCACACCACCAGCTAGTTGCGGCTGATAAGCCGACTGCTGATTCTGATTCACGACATACTGCGACTGAGACGCATTACCACCGCCAATATTCATTGAAGCCATCTGCTGGGACCCAATTCCACTGAAGTAAGCATCTGCTGCATCAGCGGCTTCGTTCATATTGTTCGGGCCTGTGATTGTCGGGTTGCCCCCGGGGCCTGTTGGCAGAGAAGGAGGCGGTCCGTTGATTGGCGTGACAGGTTCACCTGTAGTAATGATTGTGGCTAGGCCACTATTACTCGTTGAAGCAGAGGCCATATTTGCAGAGGGGGGTTGTATTCGAGCATGTTTCCTGTGCCATTTTCGATGCGCGGACGTTGTAGCGCTGGGCTGGGCATCAAACGGCGAGGGCGGGCGGCGCGGAAGACTTGGTGGATGGGCTTGAGATAGACGGTGGCTAGTGTGCCGACGTTCAGACACAATTCCTCCAGGGTGCGTGGGTCCAACTTCTCGCTTTCGGCGGTGATCGGGGGCTTTTGGCCCATGACGACCTGCTTGGCGGTTGCTGGGTCCGTTGATAGTAAGCGCCAGTACATGTAGCCACGGTCACGCAGATCAGGGTCGTCGGTTTCCTCGGTGCACCATTTCAGTACTTGTGGTACGAGCTGTTGGCCCTTGGTGGGGCGTTGAATGAAAAGTTTGACGGTAGCCGTGAGCAGGGCCAGCTGCACCTCGACTGTTTCGTCGTGGAAGGTGGCCAAATAATCCTGGAGGAGGCCGTCTGAGTTATCAATGCGGTCTGCATATTGGCCGATGATCCAAATGACAGCTGCTTTGGCCTCGGGCTCGTCCAAATCATCGATGTTTCGAATGACGTGACTGATTATGCTCTCGTATTGGTTGGGGTATTTACGGAAGATGTTGCGAATCACCACTGTTGCCTCTTGGACAATGTATGGGATCTTGGCATCGACCAGTTCCAAAAGCGTCTCGATGCATTGCTTCGCAGCCGACTCGATCTTGATTGCCAATTTGCCAATGGCCCGAACGGCCTTGCGCACAAAGTGAACGTCAATTTCAGTGGCATATCTGCAATACTATTAGTACACGTGAAGTCCATCTGGGTTGAGGAATACTGACTCTCGCAGCTCTGCTAACACGACAGAGATGTTCTCTTTCGTGGTCAGCATGAACATTAATTCCAGCTTGGTCACTTTGACATAAATTGGGTCGTTGTAGTTGCAGAAAAACACTCGGATATCATTCCGCAAGACCTCTGGTCTCTTCTGAAGAATCAAAATAGCATTTCGCAATGCCAAATATTGAACCTCTGGCGGCTTCGAAAGCAATGTGACGAGGGGCGGAGATAGCTTTTTGCACAAGGAGGTGATGTGCTTTTCACCTGCAATGTAGTTCATGAGATAAAGAATGACACGACAGGAGGTAAGTACGACGGCGGAATTCGAATGTGATAGTCGCGGAGCAATTCTCTCAGCTAGTAGAAGTGCCTCTGCGCAATCCTGGGGCACATACGACATTAGAGCCTCGAGGATGTAGGTTTGGCCCCATCTGGTTGAAAGGTCAGCAGTCGACCTCTACAAAGGTATCAAATCAACTTACTCAGAACAGTCTGGCAGAATAGAAACCAGTTTTGACGCACTGACGTAGTCAATAGTGAGTGAGATAGATTCACTGCGGCCCCAGATATCGACCAGCGAAGCCAGAACGCTGGAAACGACAGTCGGATTCTCATCTTTCAACATGCGATTAAGCCTGTCAATCAGATCCGAGTTCTCTACCATCTTCTTATCGTGCTCGTATAGCTTTGCAACGCAGAAAGCAGCCGTCTTGCGAACATAGGGATCATTATCCTGCATCAGGCGCTTGACAGGTTGGAAGGTCGCTTCGACAAATTCGCGAACATGCACATATGAGATGGTTCGTACTGCCAGGGCGCGAACAAGTGGGTTGTTATCTGCCATATCCTGTAGAGCCATGTCAGACCACGATCCTTCCATCTATACACTGGGACCATACATCAACCAATATAGGCAGCGCCTTCAATGCGATCTCGGGTTTCATCCTCGAGTAGTTCACAAGGAATAAGAAACACCTAGGCACGATGTCAGCAAGCGAGCATGCCAAAGTATAGAGGCATAGTCCATACATTTTCTTGATCTCCAAGCTTGGCAGATTCATACAACCAATAACGTCCGGAAACAGCGCAATCATGTCATTGTTGCTCATGGTCATGTTGGCAACGATCTTCTTGAGTGCGATCTTTTTGGCGGAATAGTTCTTGTCTTTCTTGCCGCCGCTATTGAGCTCTTGCCGTAGCTCTGCGACCTTGCCCTGTATAGTTTGCAAGCGTGAGCCATATGGTGGAGCATAAGGAGTGATATAGAGGAACATGGGGGCAGATTTAGTAGTTCAAACTGATGTGGAAACACAAGTAGCTTATGCCGAATGCAAGGGAAGTCTGCGAGTGCAGGAACCCCCGAGTACAGCGCTCATCAAAGCGAGGGGAAGTGAGAGTTGAATGCGGGGAAAGGCCAGAAAGTGACGAAAGAGAGTACGCGGCCAAAGGAAGTAAGCTGGGCTAACGTACCCTGGCGAACAACTTCGCATCTTGTCCAGAACTCATGGCTGCGGTCTGAGCGAATAGCGATTGGGCACTCGGCGCAAAAGCTTAGATAGGATATGTCGGCCGGGCTGGACTGGTTTTGACGGCCGTGCGATAAGTCACAGGCTAGCTGGACGTCGAAAATGAGTAAAACGTAATGGCGCGAACTCGAGCTCGAAGGTGTCCGGGGGAATTGGAGAGAAAGGGCGAGACCGACGTGTTCACTGCACCACTGTGGCACGTTCGGGGGACTCGGAATCAAATCAAATTAGCAAGACATCGTTTTTCTCAAACAATTCCACTTTCAACGGATTAGAAAAGCAATGAAGTGGGAGTGGAAGAGAGAGAGAAAGGAGAATTAATTGAAGGCGGAGTAGGCGCGGAGGGAAACTCCCTGCCCCAGCAACTTTCCCTCCCCCCCCGTTCACTTTGTTCTTCTACCTCTCCCCACACCCACACCCACATACAGATCTTCGTCATGTCACAAGCTCGACTACCACCTCCCCCTCCACCACAATGGGTTGTGTCATTGAATTCCCCGATGCCACGCCCCTCGAAGGCAGCATCTAGCATCCCGGACCCGCCAGGCTTCTCTAGCACTCGGGGCAAGCAGGTGAGTCTCCACCACAAACCATCATCAGAGTCCAGAGGTGCTAATACAGTCTTCGTCAGCGCCAGCAACAGCAGCAACAAGCTACCACAAAGAAACCCGCCGATACCGACGTGCTTAAAATGAAGAAAGCGTGGGAAGTCGCCATCGGCCCGTCTAAGCAAATCCCTATGAACGCCATTATGATGTACATGTCCGGCAATAGTCTTCAGATCTTCAGTATCATGATGGTCATGATGCTGTTCAAGGGCCCCATCCAGGGCTTGATCAATACCAATGCGGCCTTCGCCAAGTACGATACTCCATCCACACATTCGCGTCTGCTTGGGGTGAAGGTGGTCTACATGTTGATGCAGCTGGTATTACTGGGGCTGGGTATTTGGAAGGTTAACGCAATGGGTCTATTGCCGTAAGTCCTTGCTGTCCGATCTTAGCGACGCTTATTGCTAACATATATCCAGGACTACAAGATCGGATTGGCTAGCTTGGGAATCCGAACGACAACCTTTGGAGCGGGCTCATTTTGCTTTCAGATGATGCAACACTGGATCAGGATGATTTGTTGAGAGGCAGTGAGACTTCGATCTTTGGACGACCCAATTGAGTACCACATCTCATTGGGGGTGGTCATGGCGGCCTGCCTGCCTTGTATTATTGATTAGAGTTCTCTATAAGCATGCATTTATCTAGCGGAAGTTTCGAGATCGATTTCGCAGTTCATCGCATCCATAATGGTCTTCGGACGGCGGACGTCCGTACTCACGACACCCCCGGGTCACTTCTGACCTCTTAAAGCATTATCCTTCCCAATGCTCTTAGCTTCTTCCTTTAACCGACGCTCTTCGCGCCACTTTGGTCCCCTCCAGATCACAACCAAGAGCAGTGGCGATGTGGCCATCATCACCAATGCAATGAATGTGAAACACCAGCCTCGGCCCATGGCAGAAAGCATAGGGTCGATGAGTGCCGTGGCGCCGGCACCCAGAAGGCAACGCACGAAGTTATTCGCAGCAGTGGCCTTAGCTGCCTGCGTCGGGTAAAGATCCACCAGGAGTGTACTGATGGTGTTGAAAGCGCCTGTCAGGGACAATCCCATGAGGAACAGAATACACGTAGGCGCAGCGAGGTGAACTTTCTGGTCCAAGAACCACCCAAACACAAGGACACAGATGCTTCCTGCTGCAAGAAGAGGGAAAGCAATCTGCAAACGAGCCTTTTCGATGGGGTAGTTTCGCAAGTCAGTGTGGCGATTCTTGACTAGTGGGAAGTTCAACTGCTTTGCGAGCCGGCGGTAGTTATAGTCCAGGAACTTGCCGTTGCCAATAGAAGCAAGAGTCGCACCAAGGCCAAAGGGGATATAGCATAGACCGACCTGGAGGTCGTTCAGCCCGTAGAGTTCATTGTAGATGGACGGAATGCTTGCGCTCACGTCGTAGAATCCAGCAAACAGAAGAGCGTTGCAGAAGAGGATGAGACTGGTATCTTTCTGGAAGACGATTGCAAGCGTCTGGAAGGGATTGGGGAACTTGAGTTTCTGTCTGGGTGCAGTAACCGGAGATTCAATGCCCGCCTGACGAGCCTTTCGGGACTCTAAGTAGTTTATCAAGGACATGTTCCATTTCTGAGGAGGCAATGAGCCATCACCGACGACGCTCCGAGCTGTTTCGGGGAAGAAGACCAGAAATGGAATCAGGAAAGCCCCCGCAAAGATGGTCAGAAACCAGAAGATTGCCCGCCATCCCAGATATTGAGACAACAGACCTCCTATAACCGGTCCAACTGAGGGGCCCATGAGAGACCCTGCCGTGACGAATCCCATATAGGAGCCTCGCTTTGATGCAGTGGCAACATCAGACACCACCCCAGATGAAAGGGCAATAGTGGTGCTACTCCCTGCGCTTTGCAAGCATCGGAGAACAAATAGAGCAGCATAGTTGTTTTGCAGGGCAAGTCCGATATTGGCTGCGATATAGATGACGAAGCACACGATATATGCTGGACGTCGCCCGGCTTTATCTGCAAAGTCACCAATGAACATGGGCGACAGCCCTTGAAAGATCTGGATTATCATTAGCTCTGCACATCAATCAACACTCTATGCCTAGACTTTACCATGTAACTCGTCAATGTCAGGTTGATCAGCGAATTGGACACATGCAGATCTTTCGCCAAGGTGTTCAATGCGGGAAAGTAGATTTGAGATGAAACGGGGGAGAAGAAGCCAGCCCAAGATGCCATGAAGACAATAAATCTTCGCTGGCCATCTGTAAAGACCGAATACTCGACATCGGCATGATCCCCGCTACTCGTCCCCGCCTTTGCATTTGCATCTTGAGCGGGTACGGGGTTCGTCGACGGTTCTCTTATTTCCTTTTCCATCTGAACCGTGGACTCTTGAGATCAAGGTCATGAACCCAACATGTTAGAAAAAGAAAAGAGAGCAGACGTGACATTTCTTCCAAGTTTCTCATATTTTTCTTTTCCTCACTAGCCCTTTGCCCACCGGATGGGTCCACCATGCCAGACCTCATTTGCGGAGATAACTGCCATCCGTGCCGAGAAGCCGAAGCTTTTATAGCGCCTCACATGGAAGTGGAGTATTGCATATACGCACTACCGGGGTGGCATGGAGTTATTATATCGTTATATCTGCTGGTATATCTCAAGGGAATAATCTTGGAAAGTCGTGTGCCCTCAGGTCTGACTTTGGAGATTGAGAGAATAACTATGCATACAATTCAAACAGCGGTCAACGCGCTTTGACAGCCTCTTTACATGCCCGCAAGAAGATCTGAGAGAATTCCCAGACCTCTACATACGTGTTATAGAGCGGCGCAGGGGCGACCCGGATCACATCGGGTTTCCGTTCGTCAATAACGACCCCATTCTCCTCCAGGAGGTGCAGAACATGATCTAACAAGCCTGGCTGGAGACGAAGACTGAGCTGGGCACCTCGTTCAGCTGGATTCGACGGCGTGATAAGTGTAAATGGTTTGTCTTCTGGGGGCGCATCCAGGGGATACTTCAACAGAAGGTGTTCGAGATACCCCGTGAGATTGAGGGACTTTTGTCGGATTTCTTTCATTGTTGTCCGATTGAAGATCTCGAGAGATGCGACGACTGCATTGATGTCCAGAACGGAGGGGTTCGATAGCTGGAACCCAGCTGCACCGGGCTGTGGTAAGAATTCTGCAACAGTCAGTTTTTTGTCTGAACGTCATAGACACAATACGTACGGTTTGCCATGTCGAAGCGGGTTTTGATATCTCCGCCCCACCAACCTGAAAGTCGAGGCCGGAATGTCTCTTCACTGTCGGGCTGTTTCTCATCGACGGAACCGTGGCGTTCATGGACAAAGAGTCCTGCAATCCCACCCGGTCCGCTGTTAAGGTATTTGTAATTGCACCAGGCCGCAAAATCCACGTTCCAGTCATGGAGACGCAAATCCACATTGCCAGCGGCGTGGGCACAGTCCCACCCGATCAAGATGTTCTTAGAGTGGGCATGGGCTGTGATTCGTTCAATATCGAAGTACTGCCCCGTGTAAAACTGAATGGCCGAGAGAAGAATGAGAGCAGTACTAGAAGCATTGTCATCAATCACTTGGATGATCTGTTCTGTGCTCAAGATAGGCTGTTCCAGATCCTTGGGTTCGATCAACACCATGCCATCCTTCGGATTGAAATTGTGATGGCGGAGTTGAGACTCGACTGCATACTGAATTACCCTTGTGTTAGTAAAATCTACCCAGGTTGATCTGAATCCTCTTGGAACAACATACATGGTCACTGGGAAAGGCCTTGCCTTCGAGTATAATCTTATACTTCTCTTTGGTGGGTCGATAGAAACTTGCCATGAGGAAGTGCAGGTTGGCTGTCAATGTTCCCATAACAGCCACTTCACTTTGCAAAGCACCAACGACTGGGGCCATAAGCTTGGAGGCCGCAGTGTCGACATCGACAAAAGGAGGTAGTAACTGATCATCATGCGGCACAAAATGTCCAGTCACACCTTTGGTAGCCCAGGTTCGCAGGTATTGTTCGATATATCGCTGAGTGTTGCGAGGTTGAACACCTAGCGAGTTACCACACAAGTAAATGCATGGATCTGATGCTTCATTGCCTAGCGAGAAGAACGAAAGCCACTGGTTAGAACGCTTGGTTGTAATTGAGACCCTGATACGCACTGTCTTCTGATACCAAAGTCTTCCGCTTCAGATCCTCCTTCGATGGAATGATGAACTCTTCGCGAAAGCTCCGAAGCGGATCCTGGGCATCAAGAGCTTCCGCATACTCTCTCTTGTAGGCCCTTATATCGTCTGTGTAGGGAAGCGGGGAACCGCTTTTGAGCTCCCGAAGATGCTGCCTGGAACCCATGACGGTAGAATAGACTCTCAATAGAGCACCTGAAGCTCTTAATACTCAAATAATCAACGCAATTTTAGAGCAGCAGAAAATCATTCAACGGCCTGATACTGCGTAGACTTCACTGGATCCCTGCAGCTCTCCCCCACCATACGACGATCACTTCCTAATCGGACCAATATTCTGCCATTTCTCTCCGACTATATCTGGCCAATGGCGTCACAGCTAACTGACTAACCCGATGTAATCGAATGGGACGATTTGATATCAAAGCAGACTTGCACATTCTCATCTTTCTACAATCTCCTATACATACTCTTCTCACGTCTCAGATATGTCACGCCATTTGATTTCATCAACAGCCACCCGGGGCTTATCTCAACCACAAACTTGCCGACTCTTCTCAACTTCCCGACCGACCTTGCTCCTCTCCGCATTCTCCGGCGGCGAAGTCGCTTCTCGACGACCACACACTGCTACAACCAACGCACCATCTCTCCGCCGCTCAACTCCACAGTCTTCGGTTTCCCGCTATACCCGTCAACACTATGTGTGTTTCTCTTCCTCGCCCATCCGCCCGGCTACCAAGGTGACGCAAAATCCGAGAACCGGAGATGACGGAGAGCCTCTGACGATGACTATCTCGCCACGAGCTATTGAAGTGAGTTGATATCTGATTTTTTTGCCTCATATTATCTGTCTTGCTTTGTTATCCTACACAGCTTGTGGCGGTGATGGATGAGAAATTGTGTGAGCTGCATGTACATCGAGCAGCCGGAGCTCAGTCCGGTGTTGATTGGCCGGGGACAACCCTGTGACCGCGCTATGGTCCCTTGAGACATGGTATCAAGTACATGCGACCATAGGGTGTGGAAAACAGGGCTTCCCGTCCGCTCAGCCGTACTTAAGCCACACGCCGGTGAGTTAGTAGTTGGGTGGGTGACCACCAGCGAATCCTCACTGTTGCATGTTTCTTCCTTTTTTATTCTTTTTTTGACTGCTCCCATATGAACCAATGAGCTAATGCAATGCAGCGTCTCCGCGAAATCACAGATCCATCCTCTGCCCCTTCCGCCACCAAGGAAGACAACCCTTACCACCATCTCCGTATCACAGTCACCAGCGGCGGATGCCATGGTTTCCAATATCTGATGTCCTTAGAAGGGGTTGACAAAATTGACCCGGAAGAGGATACCATTTTTGAAGGTGAAGCAGACTCCGAGGGTGCATCAGGGTCAGCTGGTGAGGCCAAAGTCGTCATGGACGAGCCTTCGCTCGAGCTCCTGCATGGCAGCACGGTGGACTATACCACTGAGTTGATTGGGAGCCAGTTTAAGATTGTGGACAACCCGCGTGCAACAAGTAATTGCGGCTGCGGAACGAGTTTCGATGTCAGTGATTGATTGGGAAATGTGCTCGTTAAAAGATGGATGAGAGGCGTCATCTCGTCCCCTTCTGTTATTTTATGTGCCATACTGCATTCTGCATACTGGAATGATAGATAATCGCATGCTATACCCCTCTTCTCTTACAATGCTAGGTCTCGATCTATGTCCGGAATAGTCAAGTCTGGTCATAGAAAGACTTTGAATGCTGACTGTAATAAGAATACTGCAAAAAATCAACCTGAAGGATGGATATCATTGCCTTGAAACTTGTGTTAACGCTCAAAAGATATGGAAATATGGAACAAGAACATCGTAATAGAGACGGAAAGTAGTATAGGGGAGCACTTGGTTTCACAAACCCAATGTTCTCAATCCTCCTCCATCTTAGCAAGCCCACCACGGCTACGACGAATACGTTCATCAAGGGTATCCTCCTGCACGCGCTTGTTGACATCAGACATGAACCTGCCCCGATCTGAGCGCAGCCGATCATCAGCCTCCCGTTGCTGTTCTTCCTTGGCAGTGATTTCAGCGATGCGCTGGAGTCGCTCTGTTTCCATATCGGCCGCGCTGGACTGCATCTCTTCCAACTTGCGGCGGCGTTCTTCTTCCAGGTCTTTTGGATCAGGTCTTGGTGCTGGAGCACGGGTTGGGGGTGGCATGTTGTTTCGGCCGGAGTCACGTCGATTGTTGTATTCGCGCCGGAGGTAGTCCCGGCGGCGGTCTTCGGCGGCAGTCGGGTGCTCTTTGCGGTCACTGGACGGGACGGGGGACCGGGAGTATCGACGTGGTGAGCGGTCTCGGTCACGTCTGTCGTCCCGGTCTTGGTGCCGGCCAGAGTAGGAACCCCTCCTGTCTTGATGGTCGCGATGGTCTATGTCCCGATCTCTATCGTCCCGGCGAGACCGATGCCTATCATTCCTCCGATCACGGCTATCTGAGCGGTGTCTGTCGTCGCGTCGTTCGCGGTCACGGTCACTGCGATGTCTGCGGGAAGATCTGTCGGGCGAAGCAGGCGATCTCGATCGGTGTCGACGAGGGGACGATCTTCGGTGATGGCGGTCACGGCGATCATCGCCTGCATCGTCGCTGTAGCGTCTGCGCTTTGAGTCATGGCTACGGTGACGATGGTCCCGATCACCACGGTCACGTTCCTTGTCCCGACCGGAACCCGCGCGTTTCTGCTCCCTTTCCTTGCGTCTGATCGCCTCTTTCACCATTGCATCATATGCCGCTTGTTCCCTCTTCTTCACTTCCAGCAACGGGTCCGCCATAACCTTGGACATGGTGTCACGCGCCGACATGGCAGACGGGCCGGCCGCCGCACTGCCCACCACCTCCGAGCCCTTCTCCAGCTTCTTTGTGTCATGATCGTTTTTCAGGATGACCCCATCGATGCGCCGCTTCCCCAGCAGGTACCCTTCCATCTCCTCGCTGTAATGCCCGGTCGCGCTCGAAGGCGCCTGGTACATCCAATCGACTCGGCTTTGTATCTTCGTCTTTCCGGAGGCTTCTTGAAGGCGTTGGATTTCTTCCATCTGGCGCTCCTCCTCTCGTTCACGCCGTAATTGTGCAATCTGTTTGCGCTCCTCTAGAGCGCGTTTCTCTTCGAGCCATACGCGCTCCTGGTTCTTCATCAACCCCGGATGCCATGACCTATTAGGATAGTTAGTTTTGTTCGCAAATTGGGAAGCTTGGATCCGTCACTTACTTCTTCAAATTCAGATCTCCTCCCATGATGCTTGAGAGGTAGTAAAATCTCTAAAAAAAGGTGGTGATGTGAGGAAGTTGCGATGTCCAAATCTCAAGATCTGTCGTTGGGACCCAAGCTCAATTGGCCACCCGGTCACGTGTGGCCGTCTACTATGACCATATCAACACAATGTAACTTCATTATGAAGCTGGAGCATGTCAGATTGAGGGAGATTATGTATCGAAATGCCAATTGCCAAAGGTCAGAGCGAGCTTGTTTCTCCTCGTTGAGAAAGTCGAGGTACCACCAGTGAGTTATAGGTATCCGTACAGCCCGATCCAAAGGCGGGACGATATATTCAAACCAACCTTCGGAATTGATGAACCGCCCGCCAATCGACCTACCTACCAGGTAGCGGCATCCCAGGCATAGGTACTCGCGAAATTAGAGTGGACGTAGCAACTTGGGGACCGAGACTGAACAAATAACAAATGATCGAATTAATTCTAGATACAAAGGTGAAGAATCGAAACGCATCATATCCTCATCATCATTCACGCCA
The DNA here is from genome assembly GCF_028826915.1 of Penicillium bovifimosum. Lineage (NCBI taxonomy): Eukaryota > Fungi > Ascomycota > Eurotiomycetes > Eurotiales > Aspergillaceae > Penicillium > Penicillium bovifimosum. Next base: position 3,769,256 of record NW_026622711.1, read on the forward strand.
TGCAACTCCAAAAGCAAAGCCACATTACCAGAAACTACACCATCCAATCCAGTGTTGACAGATGTTCTCGACGTTGGTTGCTTGCGCAATAAGCTTGTCCACCTGGTCACTGACACTCAGCTCTTCATTGCCTCTGAAGTCTCGTCCGGTGAGCTTCTCCTTGACACGGGCGAGGACCTGGAGAGCACGGGCGTTCTGTGCCTCGCGGGCCTCTTGCGGAACGCCTTCTGGAGCATCGAGAATACCACCTTCGAGCATGGAAGGTCGACGGCGGCGGGCGAAATCCGGCTGAGCACCAGGTTCGAAGTTGGCGCTGTCCATAATTGACTGGCGACGATCCGTAGGAATAGACACTCGGTCGGGAGACTCTTGCGTGCCCAGACGCCAGTTGATCAGAGGATCGTGAATGAACTATAAGTACGATGGTTAGCGGTCGGCATCAAAAGCAATGATATACCAGATATAACTTACAGCCTCCAACACTGCCATCAAGGAATCCTTATGCTCTCGCAGAACACGCATGACAGCCTCGCAAGTAATGCGGTAGCTACCCTCAATATTGCTGACTTCCATAGCGAAAGTCAGCATGCGGGTGAGTCGGAAGGGAACTCGCTCTGGATATTTCTCTCGGTGCATTGCGATTTCGAAACAGTCACCAAAGTCGATATGTACCACACGGCCATTGCCACGGTCCAACAACAAGTTCGACGGGTGTCGATCTCCAAGACCAAGGATGTAGCCTACCATAGACATGACACCGAGTGATCGAGTGTAGTTGGTACGGCGTTCAAGCCATGCCTCAGAGCTCTTACTCTTGAGCCAAAGCACCCGGTACAGATCCTTGCCGGTTGTGTTGTCCATAGCATAGCCGAACACTTCAACCTTCTGCATGAGAGTAAGGCTGTCGTAGTCGGGTGCCATTTGCAGCATAATCCGATGCTCGATGTTGAGTAGAATGCGACGACTCTCACGATATTCCTTGATCAAGGCGTGCAATGTGTCACTGTTGGACACCCATCCCAGCAGACCGGAGCTCTGTGACAATGGAATAGCTGGGAAGCGTTGAACTGACAAGTGTCGCTTGAAACTCTCGCTGTCATTATCCAGCAATGTATTGCACAGGCCGAAGAGTTGCATAACTCGCTCATCTTGTCGAATGTCTTCGTGGCCCTTGACAAGGTACATGTACGAACTTCCGTTGCTGCCCTTGAGCGTCATGCGACGCGGGCGTTTCTTGGTCTGCAAGACATGCAAGATCGGGTCAAAGCTCATGATTCGAATGACTGGCTTTCCACTCTGGTACGTTCCTGGAACCGCAAGGCCTAGGTCGGAGCAATCCTTGAGTCGCGGAGACACATATTTGAGATCGAGAGTCGATAGTTGTGGCAGCTGCCGGCTGATCTTGCGGAACACTGTGTAATACAAGTCCCAAGCTTGGTTCAGGTCGCCTATCTCCTGCGATTCCCGATACATCATGCAGTAGTGCCTCGCTTCGGCCAAATCACGCCCGAAAGCTTGGGCAAATGAGACCTCGCGAAGGGTCTCAGCCCCCTTGTCCAGCATCTCATGGAATGGCGCAAGCGTTGCGAACATGCCTTCCACGTTGTGATCGCCGAAATAGAGACGAGAGGCCTCTTCCAAGCCCTCATGCCAGAGTTCATGCCACAGTACCGCAACTCGAATGAGCTCGTGACTGACAAGATCCGCTTGCTCAACAAGTTTGGCACTGTGTTGTCGCATGCTTTCCATAATGTTGCTGGCAGATTGAGAACGTCGAGTCACATTTGACTTCATTGCCACCGTCAGTGGGTAAACCAGGGCTTGAGGGTGTGCTTTGCCGACCTCGGCAAGCAACCTATGGACAGCACCCCGTACTCTGATATTGGGCTGGTTGATACGAGCGATCAGTTGGGGGGTAACAGCAAGCCAGGTGTCAATGTTGACAGATGTAAACCCTTCAGTGACGACAGTATTCACTTCATGATCCCCACCGTGAGTGAACCACAGAGTAAGCAATCTAAGGGTGTCTTGCAGCGAAGATGTCAAAGACAAAGCGATAGAGCGAATGAATCCGCGAATGGCAGGAATCACATGCTCTGTAACGATGTGGGCCGGAACCGGTGCTGGCGTGCCCTCACGATTAGCCTGATTGGAAATCGTTGTCACGACTTCGAAGTTGGCAAGTGCCCAGGAGTGCCACGCCTTGTATGAATCGCGGTTGTACTGGGTCGCCGCTGAGTATGCGTTGAGGACCTCTTGGATGTGTTCTGGTCTCCAATCACCTCTTTGAAGAGCCGTTTGCCATTCTCCTTGCCTGAGATAGCTTTTAGAGAGTAGTCTTCTGAATTTGTTTGCATCACCAATCCGCTCATGTATACGGATAACATCCGGGTGGTTTTGATCGATGGCTCCGTTGGCTCCGTTCGCATTATGGTGATCAGGATGTGACACCATGAGTGTGTTGTATCTGGAGAAATCATCCGTCAGACTAGACGTGAACTCCTTCATCATTTCGAGGGATTCTAGTTGGTGACCGTTTGCCCAGCTGAACTTCAGCCTGGCGTAGGTGACTTCGGGAGGTATGACGGTGTGCATGCCATTGGCATCGGATACCACCGTCTCCAAGGATGCAAGAGATCGTTCCGCGAGACCCATTCGATTGGATTTGCGACAAAGATTGGCAAATTTGATTGACATGTCAAGATTTTCACGTGGAGCAGTGACAAGAGCTCTGACCTTGAGCATGCGCTGCCATACCTCCACGTTTTGCTGACATCCAAGCAATCTTTGATTCCAGGTTTTGCGCATAGCGTCTTGCTTCTCAGGGTCGCCAACGTTGCGTTTGTAAGTGATGATCTCTTCCAGTTCAGCGAGCATCTGGACTCGAACAACAACGTTATAGGCACGGTTATATGACTCTCCGAGAAGAGCAGACAGTTCTGTATCGAGACCATTGCGAGCCTTCTCAATGTACATGTTTGCCTCTTCGAATTGGTTGCGATGGATTGCCAGAATGGCACCGAAGAACGAACGGTCGGGAGACTGTTCTTTCATGACACCAAGATATGAGTCCATCAACTCCCACTGGCCCCGGCCCCAAGCAGCAGCAGCGGCAAGAGGCGCGATAGCTCGGCGATGCTCCAGTGATGCTTGATTCCACTTCTCCTGAGCGAGGTCCGAAAGGACCTTCCACTCACCCAGAGCGTGTAAACAGCGCATCTTACCCATCGTGATACCAAATGAGTCGGGATCCGTCTTCTCACGTCGTTTGTAAGCAGCAAGGGCTTCGTCCCACCGTTGGAGCTTCTCAAACCACGTTTCCTTGAGTTCCACATCACGATACGCTTGCGCTTTGCGAAGGATACCAATGGCGGCGTCTGACTGCTGAAGCTGATTGTTGATCGTAATCAAGGCTTCAACAGCACCTGAGTTCTGATCTTGCTCAAATTCGAGCTCTTTGTAGTGGAGAGCTTTAGCAAAAGCATGACATTTCGCAGCATACTTGCCAAGGGTGCGGATGTCGATCGGAAGAGCTTTATCATCGTGCTCCATGAATTCGGCCAAATTGAGAAGGATTTGCAGAATCTCAGGTGAGATATTGGTAGAAGTAAGAGCCTTCTCAATTGAACGGACGAGCTCTTCTTGGTATTGGTCATATAGCTCAGTCCAGCATGAGACGAACGCAGCATTGAATAGGTCCCTCGAAAGCGGCTGATAAATTCCAGCCAAACTGGCACACGCACGCAGTGCCGGAGATGGGGACTCCTTCAAAAGCTCGATGCTAAAGCGGCGTATCCACTCCTGCCAGTCCTCACGAGTAGACTTCTGCGAAGCGTCCCATGCATTCTTAAGATGCTGCTGGTTCACGACGATCTTCTTCTGTCCAATTTCCGAAAAGTTGGTGTCGTCAGTAGGGAAAGAATATACTTCTTCCGGGTTGAGATCCTGCGGGAGTGGATCGCCCTTCTGGAGTTTTGTCACCAGGATGTGATAGTTGACATGCGTAATCTGGTGGGCTTTCAGAACTTTGTTCAGGAGGTGAATGTAATGCGTGAAATCCTGGCCGAGCTGGAAGATCAGAGCACAGATGCAGTCTAGTGCAGCTTGACGCAACACTCGATCGCCGCTGGCCACAACTCGTGACAATGAATGAATCATTAAAGATGCAAAGTCAGAAACATTGACTTGCCTCGACAGCTTCGTCAAACTATCAATAGCAGACTTGCGGATGCTTTGAGGATTTTGCGGTCGATCAAACAGACGAACAATGGAAGGAATGATGAGATGCATGTATTCCTCCCCACTTGTGCCGAAGATCAAGAGGGCGTGAAGGATCTTCTCAGACGGTTGACGCCGAGGCGACGTGTCCTTATCGAGTGTATCAAGCATCAAAGGGATCAGGCCGGCAAGATACTTCCTGAACTCTCCTTCCAATGACCGGGCAATAGCTTCGACTAGCGATAGAATTGTGCCCTGTATTTGATATGAACTATCCCAAAAGTCTCTGATGACCTCAATAATCTCTGGCAAGAATGTGCGAATGTGCTGTCGCACGATGTTCACAAGGATTGCCATCTGGTTGAAATAAGTCTCAAGGCGGCTAGCAGGAGAACTTCTAATGACCATAATGAAGCCTGGAATGATTTGCCCAAGGAATGGCACACACTTCAACCCCAAAGTCTTGAATATGGTGACAATCGCATCAATGACGGCTGAGTGATATTGTGCAAGGGAGTTTTCTCGCAGGATGTTCTGCATCAATGTATGAATGACCACCGTAGGGTAGTACTCCTCGTTGGACGGTGTGAGACCCTGCATGATGAGGGCGACATCAGACACATTTTGTATCTCATTGATATGATGTACATCTGGTTCAATCTCGCTGATCTGTTGGTATTTGTAGGGATCGAGGGCACCAAGAACTCCCAGAAGTTTGATGGTCTCCTTTCGTAGCGAGCCTGTCTGTTCCGTCTTGATGATGTTGATGAGGACGGCGAGAAGATGAGGGTATTCCATGTAAGGTTCGATAACATAGCCGGAATTACTGGCGAGCTGCCCTAGTGTCCGAAGCGCAGCTTCACGTTTGGAATGAGAAGATAGATCCTGAAGTGAGTCCAAGATAATTGGCATGATCTGCGGTAAATATTGTCTCATCTCATGGCCCCCGACGTTGGCAAGCTCGCCGACGGCTTTCAGAGTAGTGGCGGCAACACCGGGGTTGATGTCCGTTGTTTTGGGCAACAAGGCAGTCACCATGGGATCCACGTATGACCTGATCAACTTTGTTGCATTAGAGACAAACAGGCTGATGAGTTGAGCTGTTTCCTCCTTTTGACGAGCAGTATTTGCGAAGCCAAGACCAGTGAGAAGATTAACCAGCAATTTTCGTAGCGGCGGGAAGACATAAGCAGGATTGACGCTTGAGAGTCGACCGATAATGCAGATAGCGGCTTCTTTGACATCGAAGACCTCATCGTTGACTGCTAAGAACAAGCATCGGATGTTCTCCGGCCGTGCCAAGTGACGGTCGAATTTGCGGTCCAGTGACCACAAAACGGTGCGTCGGATTTCAGGGTCAGGGTCCCCAATGCCCACAGTCAAAAGCTTATCGATAACCTCGCTGACAACTTGGATGGAATGCCCACTGGTCTGGTTGATGATCGGATCGTGCACGAACAGCTGACAGCATGTAAGAGCGGATGCCTTCCGAATTTCAGGGTTGTCGTTTTCCACGTAATTGATAGCGACATCTCGCACAAATTCATTCAATATGTGTCCAGAGAAGTCAAAGCTGCCTAACGTGTGAAGTGCTAACGCGATATCGGAATCGGTATGAAGTTCATGAGGTGCAAAGTCTTTCGCAAATGACGGCATAGGAGGTAGTCTGTTTTCAGGACAACCCAGGGGCCGGAACGGCGTGCCACAAAGGATGATACTCAGCATATCGAGAAGCTTTTCCTGAATCATAGGCTTGATAGGAGGAATATAATGGGCCATGTCGACCAAAGCTTGTGTTAATGACTTGCTCAATCCGCAGGCAAAAATGGGATCCAGAAGAGCCTCCATGTACTTGCTGAGCGCCTGTCCCACCGCGAGGGATAGCATGCTGATACATTCGAACATTGGCGCTTCAATGACTCCAGGTCGGTTCCTCGCTTTCATTGCGAGTCCTTCTCGAATGTAGATTATGATGCCATCAAGATATTGACCGATAGCGGGGCCCACCGCGTTCGCGATCTTACCGATGGCAATGAACGCCGAGTTCCTCTCTTTGTCCCTCTTGAGTTGCGCTTGGAGGTAAATCATGAAGCGGTGGAGATAAATCTCAATGAAGTCGGTTGGAGCGTAGGAGGCGAGAATAGGAATAGTGAGGACGACTTCAGTGCGAATCTTTGGATCACGATGGTCCTTGAGACGGAGAATGATTTCACAAGCATTCCGATAATGTTCTTTCATGAACATCGTGCCCTTCAAGATCAGCTCCTTGATGATCAGAAGGGAGCCATGGATCGAATCGATATTATGGGACTTCAAGCCTAGTAGCGCCTCATCATGTATCCGGGCAAACCACGACTGGCGGACTTGAGAATCACGAGCCACAATGATTTCAAAGCATTCACCCACGGCCTCGGCAGCAGTCTCTCGGATGAGTACTTTGGGGTCCCGAAGGGCAACCCATACAAGCTCGAAGACCTGGGGAACAAATCCGTAGAGGAGGGTTGGCGAGCCCTTGGCAAGTTCTCGGATCACCAGCACGGCAGCGAACCGCCGGCTCTCCTGTCGCTCTGATTGTAGCCATTCCAACGCGGATTGTATTTCGCTCTCCACCAATTCCGCGGTGAGAGCCCCGCCGGGCTTCGCAAGGCGCCCCAGCGATCGGGCTGCATACACCAAGACCACGTTGTCATTGCTGCGAAGGGCGCTGCGTAAGTAACTGGCGAACCTCGTGGTTTTCTGGGCGGCATCAACACCGTCAAAATCAATGAGATGATCTAGTGCTAACAAGCCGCCTATTCTCTCGTTTGCATCGCTGCCGTTGACCACGAGTTGGGCGATACGTTGGCTCACGGCGTTATAAAATTCGACGAACTTCTCGGCGGGCCATTCTGCAAGAGTAGACAAGTCAGTTTATCCGTAGAGTTCTCAGGCGCTGAATTTGCGATAGTACCTCTGGACACTGAGAGAACGTTATCATAGAGCTCATAAGCAGCTCTGGCCCTAGCCTCCTCATTCTTCGATTTGAGCTCCACGAACAACCTCTGCGTCACGTCTGAAATTGCACCTGCTTGGGCCATATTGTTGAATCACACCCCGTGGTGGACATTGGAATACCAGGTCTAGGCCATAAAAGAAAAAGACGTGGATCGCATAGAGTTGGTGGTAGAGGGATGGTCATGTGTGAGGCTTGGAGAAGGTCAGGGTGCACGGACCAGTTTGGAGTTCCTGGCTTGGGTGCGACTTTACCCATTTACCGCCCTTCCATATGTCACAGTACGCAGTAATGTTGTGCTTACGATTACGAGGTAGATGGTTACTCAATCTCAAAGATCCAAGTTGCAAATTATCTATCCCATCTCTCAGACCTCACTCTGTGTTTGCCAAAAGAATCCAGTCACTCCTCGGCACCGAATACGTCACCAAAGGGATTGGATATGACGACTCGTGCAGGGCACAATATCCATCTTATTATCGATTGTATATGAACTGCCTTCCTGACTCCTGAATGGCCCTCTCATCTTCGATCTCTTCTGGACTGTTGGCCGTGAGACCCGTCACAGATAGGTAGAATGGCTTCCATGTACTGAACTGCTCAGATGAATCGCACACGGTCATGCCAACCTACCCGGCTAGCATGGTGCTAAAGATGCAGTCAACACGGGCCTACATCTTCCAAGCAGTGGTCTATAATCCGTCTTCATTCAAAATGATTAGGTGCTGTCCACGTCAGAAGCCCAGTGACTACTATGGCACCTCTACATAGACCCACATTATGAAGGTCCTTCAGAGTAAGAAGCCCTGGTTGATTCTAACAAGAGCGGAACGATCTCATATCTGTAGGCCAGCAGCCGGCATCGAACATCCATAAAGGACCGTTAGCAGTGCTGAAGGCAAGGTGCAAGCTGCAAGCTACAACATCAGAAGGGCGGAAGTACTGCTAGGATAGAACCAACGTCAACCATCTAATGACACGAAGACTTGGTTCCTATTTAGTGACTGCACAAAGCGTGCTTTTACAATAAAGACAAAGTGTGATTCAGGTGTAACCTATGCCTGCCAACCAGGTAAGATATGGTAAGATATGATGAATCGGATTGAGAGGGATGACGGACTCGTTCCAAGTGATTCTTGCCAGAATCAAGACGGATCCCGGGGGCCATGAGACTATTCAAACTGCTCCGGGATATGGACATCACGTAGCATCGGGATTATGTGATGACAATCCGTAACAGGCATATGCCTTGCTGCAAAACAGCATGTCAATTACATGGAGTCTTGTCATATTCATACTGACGTCTTCCAGTCTCACTGTTTGTCTATCCGTTACAATTATCCCTCCTCTCCAACTTGCGAATGCCCTCATTCGCTGGTGGAGCCTTATCTTGCATGGAATCAAATAACATGACTAGTGAGTCAGAAAACACATCTAACCTTGGAACTACTGCGTATATGCATAATGGAGTTATCAAGCCTTAAAGCCATTAAACTCCGGATAACTGCCGTACTGCGTAGCTCCACCTGGGCAGGACCAGGGAGCGAAGATCGCATATTTGTAATCTCCTTGGAGGTTTACGAGGTTGCGGACCTACAGTTGACCTGTCGCAGTGGACGATCGCGGGGGAAGCGGGGGAAGGGATGACGGGTTCCGTGGGGGTTGGGAGCTATAAAAGCCAAGCTCCTCACTCTCTGACATATCTCAACTTTGGTTCTTCAACGTTCGATAACTCTTAGACAACTCTTACCCCAATCCTTCTAGCAAACAGCGCAATGGTCAAAGTTCTCTTGACTGGTAAGTGGGTTCAAACTATGGAATTAACATTGCGACCTAACTCTCTATAGGAGGCAGTGGCTTCATCGCCGCCCACATTGTTGATATCCTCCTACAGCATGGGTATGACTAGTACACCGCAATGCCTATGACAACAAGTCAACAACTGACAAGTTTATCCTAGTTTTGACACCGTTGTCACTGTCCGGTCAGAAGAAAAGGGCAAACAAATCCTTAAGGCCCATCCGGACGTGTCGAAGGAGAAACTTTCTTATGTGCTAGTCAAAGATATTGCCCAAGACGGCGCATTTGACGAGGTCGGTACATGTTTCTCATCCTCACATGCACTACTAACCCCAGTGGGATAGGCTGTCAAATCGAGCCCTCCGTTTGATTATGTCCTTCATACAGCGTCACCTTTCCATCACAATGTCCAGGACCCAGTGAAGGACTTCCTTGATCCTGCCATTAAGGGAACCACTGGTATTCTCAAGGCAATCAAAGCATACGCCCCAACTGTGAAACGAGTGGTGATCACGTCATCTTTTGCTGCTATTGTGAACCCCAACCAGCACGCCAAGGTCTATAGTGAGAAAGTATGGAACCCTATCACATGGGAAGAGGCCAAAGACCACTCAATGGTCTACCGGGCTAGCAAGGTGAGTTCCGCCTCCTTGGGAGAAGGCTAAACCAAGCCCAAGAGCTAAAAGATGGCCCTCGAATCTAGACCTTTGCCGAGAAAGCAGCCTGGGACTTCGTCAAGAATGAGAAGCCGAACTTTGATATTGCGACCATCAATCCACCCCTAGTATTTGGTCCAATCGTTCCTTATCTTAACTCCCTTGAGACCATCAACACCTCAAATCAGCGCATGAGAAACCTTGTTCAGGGAAAGATGAGAGAGAAGATTGAGCCGACGGCTACGTTCCTCTGGGTGGATGTGCGTGATGTTGCGCTTGCACATGTCAGAGCCATTGAAGTTCCTGAGGCAGGGGGTGAGAGGTTCTTCGTAACTGCTGGCCACTTCTCCAACAAGGAAATTGCGGACATTGCTCGCGAGACCCACCCCCAGCTGGAGTCCAAGCTGCCCCCCACAGACGCCCCCAGCGACCTCCCGGCAGACATTTATGGTATTGACAACAGCAAGTCGCAAAAGGTTCTCGGCCTTAAGTATCGTCCGTTGAAGGAGACAGTCTCGGATACCATCAATTCTATTCTAGCTGTTGGTGTTTGAACTCGCCGTGGCTTGTTCATCAATCATCTCATAGACCCAGGGACTAGTTAGAAGCTAGATAAACAACAGAAAAGCTGAATATTACTTTATATACTACCATACTGCCATAACATGTCACATGACACAAATCACACAATTTCTTGTACAAATCAAGAGGTTAAATCTGTGAAAAACTCAACGCAAGGATCCCAAGGCCAAGGTCAGTTCCTCGACGGTCTTAGGAAAGGATTGCGGTTTGGGTCGTTGTGCCTCACCCTACCGCTTTGGCCCGTCTCTCCGGTCAACTTTTTCTCGCGCCAGCTAACCAGCACCACATAGTCAATCAATTGAACAAGATGGCGTCCGCCAGGATGTCGCCAACGGCGAACTTGCTGCGCAAATCGCGTTTATTCGCACTTCCTCCAACTCTCAAACCCCCTAGTGACAACACGACATCGAGAGCTGCTTTCGAATCCAACACCGCAACTCTGCCTCACCCCATTCGAGCCGCCATCGTTACACCGCAATCATCACTAGCTCGAGGCGATTGGGGTCTGAAAAGACCTCTGCCAGCAAAATCTACATCTGAGAAGTCATCGAGACCTGTCGTCAGGGTGCACGCCCTCGATACGTATGAACATGTCACCGACTTCGAATCCGCCGCGGACCACACCATGACACTCGAGAAGTTCCAGGAGATGCACATCCCGATGTCTCTTCCCTTCAAAGTAAACTACGCGACAAGTGTTATGCCAAGACATCAAAGTCCGTTCGAAACTCACCTCGATAACACTGAAAATAGCCAGGGTCTCCACGAAGCTGGGGCCAAACAATTTAGACACACCGGTCCTTGGCTTGCTGGGCAGAACGAAGCGGAGTTCGCAGCGTACTTGAAGCAAGTCACCAGGAACAAGCCTGAGATCATGCGGAAGCTGCGTGAGCAGTTTGTCGCTAAGCGAACTGCCGAGCTCCGGAAAGTGGCACAGGATAATGGAGAGGATTTGGAAGCCATTCCCTCCACTGTCACCGATGCGGAGTTCAACACTTATATCAAGACTCTGCGCGACGACCCATTCGCTCTAGGCCCGGTTATCTTCGAGTTGCTGGACCTCGCCTCCCCTCCCGCAGTTCCCAGTGAGCGCATCGGCCGCAAGTTCTACCAACCTTCCGGAACCAAGTTGTCCTCATCCGAATATGCCATCACCGGACCCCCGAAGACGCACCCGTCTGCTGGTCTATCCTACACGCGTTCGCACGCTCTCATTAAAAACCACCCCGAGTTTGGCCCACAAGCCTACCAGCGCCCCGTGGAAGCCCGCGTCTTGCGCCCCAAGGGCCGTTTCAAGGGACGCATGGCTCGCGCTCTTGCAGGTATCGGTGGTATTGCGGTTGAAGACTTGAATTCCATGACCTTCGTTGAGCAAGGCACGCCTCCCGGTTTAGCCTTCTTCGATGCCTCCATTCCTGGTGGAGGTAAATACTGGGTCACTCCCATCCGGGCTGCGGTCGATTCTGAGGGTCGTATTGGCCTGTCATCGTATCGCGCAAGTGCGACTGCCAAGGCCCCTTACGGCATCGAAGATCACACCAAGCCGACTACCTTGACGATATCCGATATTGCCACTTCTTCGTCTCCCGTAGTTCCAAGGTTGGACAGGAAGTCATTCGGCCAGCCTCGGTTCCAGCCTTCTGCAGCAAACCGGCCCCGAAGACACCCCACGAGGGGCACGGAGGACGTTGCTCGCAGCCTTCTCGACAACCTCAACGCTAAGTCATAGGGGGAAGTGAGGTATGGCTGGGTGTGCAAATGGTTGTACCATGTATGATAGATTGGTGCTCGTGTAAAGCTACTTTCATTTTTCTCTTCTGGCTATGTCATATAACTCGATTGCATCAATAGCAGATCATTTACTCAGCGATGATTCCGAAGGCCCAGATCATCTGAAGAGGGTATCGTAAGGCCAGAGGACCAATAAATAGTCCCACGCTTCTAGAACCTTTACTACACAGTATTGATCTTCTACGTACGTACCTTCCTAATACGGCAGGTGTAGCGTCACATGACATGTTCCGACCATTTGTAGTCACGTGACGACGGAATTAGGGCCTAGGGCAAGACCCGCACAGCAGTAAGCGAAAGTCGGCCCTCAAACTCATCCAAATCGGCAGGACGATTTTCGATCTCTCGAACATTCATTCCGCCAGCCAACAACAACCGCCAAAATGGGTCGCGTCCGTACCAAGACAGTCAAGCGCTCTGCTAAGGTCATCATCGAGCGTTACTACCCCAAGTTGACCCTCGACTTCGAGACCAACAAGCGCATCTGTGATGAGATCGCCATCATTGCCTCCAAGCGTCTTCGCAACAAGGTAAGCTTTGACAATTTTACCAACATACTCCAGCGGAACGCATGCTAATTTAAACTGTCCAGATCGCTGGTTACACCACCCACTTGATGAAGCGCATCCAGCGTGGTCCCGTCCGCGGTATCTCCTTCAAGCTTCAGGAGGAGGAGCGTGAGCGCAAGGATCAGTACGTTCCTGAGGTCTCCGCTCTCGATGTCTCCCAGACCGAGTCCGGCCAACTCGACGTTGATGCCGACACCAAGGATCTCCTCAAGTCCCTTGGCGTAAGTTTTTGCTACACACTATAATGCGTTCGGTTACAGTTATCTAACAACTTCTATAGTTCGACAACCTCAAGGTCAACGTTGTTGCCGTCTCCCAGCAGCAGCAGGCTGAGCGTCCCCGCCGTTTCGGTCCCCGCTAAATTTAGCGCCCGGAATAACGAAAAAAAAGTTCATGCCTTGCCTTCGGTCGACCCTTGGCGTTTCCATAATGTCTGTTCTGGCTGGCTTCTAGCTCGGCTGCATGGTTTAGGAATGAATAAAGACGATTCTCTTTGAGAAAGGTGTCGCCGATTCTCCGAAAGGAGATGACGCTTGATTGCCAATTTTTCCCCCTCGTGTCTGCCTATGAGAGTTTGCTCTTTGGGTTGGACTACGTAGGAGTTCTTGCGCTGGGGGTTACTTCGGCGCAAGAGACTCAAGATCTTCGTTGGTCTGGGTCGTGTCTGGATTGATATCTACCTATAGATGGGTAGGCATTGGTCTTGATGGCCAGCCAACAACCATTCATTTGGTTCATGCGTAGATTCATCATGATTCATCTGTCAATGTCATAATTGATGGGTATTAAATCTGTAGAAAGCCAAAAACTCCGCGCAAATGTCATAACAGGCTCGCTGGATCAGATCTGATCAAGCATATCACGGTCTCCATCTGCGTCGACGGACTCCTCCCGCTGCCCCCTGGGCATATATCCTTCAATGGAGCCTCCATTTGCATCCTCAGGACGCATTTGCGGAGCGCGAGCAGCATGCTGCGATCCACGCTCGTTCTCCCGAATATCGACGTTCACACGTCCGTCCGGACGAGTCAAACTGGTATCCCCTCGTTCCATCGCTAGCTCTCGGGACCGATCGGAATTCCCGAGCCCCATGCCCTGCAAGTCATTCAGGACGGAAGAAACAGAACTTGTGGCAGCTGGTGCCACAAGTCGTTTTTGGCGCGCTTCCTCAAGCAGTAGAATGGTCGTGCCCCGCGTGTCACTCGCCCGACGTTCCCATACAGGTTTCTCAGACAGCTGCACCCGGATAAACAGAGCACGCTCTGCACATGCATCTGAGCACCACTTTTCAATCTGCTCCTGGGGGACAATCTCCACGCTGCGCCCGCGTCCTCCTGGCCCGCTTCCCTTGAGGCCATATTTAAATTGAAATCCGCCGCCCGGGCCATTCTTTTGCTTGCGATGCTTGCGCGGACAGAGAGTGTATCCGCACGACTCTTCAAAATTTCGCTCCAAGATCAGGTTATCGTAGTCGGTAGGGCGAAAGGGCACTAAAGAAGTCTTGAATTTCATGGTATCTTCTTGGGATGGTGTGGCAGGGTCTGCTGTTGAGGAGGAGGGGAGCTCGAGGAGTTCTAGAATGCGGTCTAGGATGACATCTTCAGCCTCTTTTTGACTCTGAATCTGTTGTGCATGTTGGAGGGCGATCTCAAGGTGCTGCTGAGTTGCGCCGGGCCTTGCTTTCAGGTACTTGTCTTGCTCTTCTTCTGATGGATGAATGTATGAAGGTCGTTGTTGAGCATTGACTGCGGCATATGTCTTGGGAAGGGAGGTTTTGAGAGCATGCGTTTGGCTTTGTTGTGTGTCCATGATCAAAGCTCTGCCGGGTAATATGAAGAGAAAGCTGAAGTGGTTGAGGGTGAGGGCACTGAGGGGAAGGCAAAAAAAGCAGCAGAATTCGAATCCAAAGCGGAAAGAGGCAAAAACCCCCGGATTATCGACTCCCAATGAGAATGACCTCGGGAGGCTTCACTGCTGACGTATTTGGGCTAATCTTCAGAGGTCTTATCTACACACGCAGTTACTGAGTTACACAGTACATGGGAGAATGTAGCCACTGTCCCACTGATATTTACACATGTGTAGGCGCATATATGCCATCTCTCTCGACCGCCAACGTAAGGACCTCTACAGCTGTTGAGCTACCAACCAACGTTAGCATACTAAATAGTATGTCTTTACAAAGAAGCAAAAGCCGCCAATCTAATACCTGAAACCCAGTACAGTACAATATAAACCCTTGATATTGGCCACATGTCCCCATGTGCGTGTTCCCTGGTTGCTGTTAGCCGCCGATCGTCCAGTGGAGCCCATTTCTCCCTCATCCCGCCAAGTGACGACCAACTCACTACACCTTCCTCTACCTCCTACTGTTGTTTTTTTTTTTTCTAATTCCCGACCATCTTCGTTTCATATTGCATCGATTCTCTTGCTGGCCCTGACGAGGGTATTCGGTTCTCCACATCCCGCCGTCAGTACTTCCGCAGTTTCCACCCCCCTCCCCCTCATCTCCTGGTCGTAGGCACCACTCATGGACCTTCGTTTCATCTAAGCTGACACTTCGTACCACAAAGGAATTGAATCGTATCGTCCCATAATATCACTGCATGCTGGAGAAATCGAAGCTGGCATTTTGTTCTGTACAGATATTCTAGCGTCATCGCCAGCCACCGACCTGTCCAGCGTTACTCTTCACACCGATTGTTCGCAGGTCAGAACCTCGGCCTTCATCTTGTCAAATGTCTGACCCGCCATTTACCGTCCGCGCGGTCTTCGAATATGCTTCGGGCCATGATGACGACCTCAGCTTCCCGATCGGTCAAATCGTGACCGTCACCGCCTTGGAGGATGACGATTGGTACTACGGCGAATACTCAGATGCCCAGGGTGCCAAGCAGGAGGGAATATTTCCAAAGAACTTCGTCGAGAAGTACGAGCCTCCGGCTCCTCCGAGACCGTCTCGTCCCAGACCAAAGAAGGAGCCCGAGCCCGTGCCAGTGGAGACCCCTGCGGTTGAGAGCAAGCAGCTTGAGCCCGAAGCCGAGCCAGAGGTGGTGCCCGCGCAGGAAGAACATGATCTGACATCTGCGCAACCCCCTGTACCTCAGTCTCCCCCTCTACCTGCGAGTGCCCCTGTAACAGAAGCTGCGATTCCACCCCCACAGCCGGCAAAGGCGCCAGCTCCCGCCCCTCCCGTGGCCGCAGCTGAACCCGCTGCCAAGGTTGCCTCAAAACCTGCCGCCCCAGCTGTCGCAGAGAAGCCGTCGGGGTCATCATTCAGAGATCGTATCGCTGCGTTCAATAAGCCCGCCGCAGCACCAGTAACCCCATTCAAACCGAGTGGCTCCCAGCCATCCTTTATCAAGAAGCCTTTCGTTGCCCCACCTCCAAGCCGGGATGCCTACAGACCTCCGCCAAGGGAGCCCGCCCCCAAGATTTATAGGAGAGAGGAGGACCCGGACGTGAAGGAACAGATTGCTCGGGAGCCTCCGGTCTCTGAAAGCCGAGCTGCTCCCACCGAAGGGGGCGAAGAGGGTGCAGAGGACCAGCCCAAGCCGACTAGTCTGAAAGACCGAATTGCTTTGCTCCAGAAGCAGCAATTAGAGCAAGCTCAGCGTCATGCAGAAGCAGCCCAGAAGAAGGAGAAGCCCGCTCGCCCTCCTCCTAGGAAGTCAACGGACGAACCTGTCGCTCCTACACTTGGTGATGAACAAGATACCTCTCACGCCGAGGAACCTGCGACTGCTCGTGACCCCAGTGTTGATACATTGAGAGCTGCGGTTCCTCCTCCACAGCCCCCTGTTCCGTTCTCGCCCACCCAGGACATCTCCAGTGACGTCAATGACGCCGATGCCTCCGGTGCTGCAGACTCGGAGGATGCGGGTGACTCGTCCACTAGCAAGGATGAGGTGGATCAGCCTGAGCCTCGTCCGACCTCTCAGCGTCATCCATCAACTCGCACTGTCGATCAAGCTACCGAGGCAGATGTCGAAGACGAGGGTGATGCAGAAGAAGAGGAAGAAATGGACCCTGAAACCAAGCGCAGAATGGAATTGCGTGAGCGAATGGCTAAGATGAGCGGCGGCATGGGAATGATGGGTCTTTTCGGACCACCCGGTGGCATGCCGGGCATGTCTGGTCCTGCTCCTCGCAAGCCCAAGACTCCTGGCGAGTCAGAGAAGAAACTGGGAGAGGAGCCTGAGCCCACATCGCCTGCCCATGCACCTCCAGTTCCCCTTCCGGGCATGAACATAGCTAGCAAGCCGATGCCTCCTGCTGCTGAAGTAGAAAAGGAAGCGGAAGAACCCTCCGCCACTCCTGTCACTGAACAACATTCCGCACGTGAGGTGCCAGATGTCGAAGAGGTTGTTCACGAAGGGGCAGTGCCTCGGGCCTCTATCGATCGTCAGGCCCCGGTCCCTCCATCTCAAGGTAAGACACATCCCCCAACCCCACAACCTGACGCCTGTTCTCGTTTGCTGATGGCCGTAGAACGTTCCGCGCCTCCTCCGCCTCCTCGTGAGCCAAGACCTGCTCCGCCGGTTCCAGGAGAGCCACCTGCTTCCCCTCCACCAGTCCCAGGGGGTAAGTAACGGATCCAAAACTAGAACATTTGACATGGGTGTTGACAATACTCTATAGGCCGACCAGTTCCTCCTCCACCGAGGCCCACAACTGCCGACAAAGGTGAGGAGTCTGATGACGAATTGTCGGTGCACTTGCCTAGTCTCTCTTTACATGACTCGGCCGCTCCACCTGCCGTGCCTGCGCCTGCGATTCCTGATCAAGTTGATTCTCGCCGTTCTTCAACATATGACCCGGCGTCATCTACGGTCTCGACTCCCGCAGCCGAGAAGAGGGCCAGTCGTTTACCACCCCCTATTCCAGTCAATCCACCCATGTCGCCACCATCACAAGGGCGCGCTCCTCCGCCTCCGCCTCCCGACCAACTTCGCCGCCGATCTACTACCGATAGTCGCACCAGCGCGATATCCCCTCCTCAACAGGCTGGAGAAGATACCGAGGGAGAGGTCACCGAATACGACGGGGACTACGACACTGACATCGCGTCAGGAGTGAAACACAAGGATGCTCTGAAAACCCACCACCGTGATTCTAGCTTTGACGAGGGTACTATCACCGACGACCAATCTATTCAATCCCCCCGAAGCCCTCAGGAATCTCGCCATCCCCCGCCTCTCCCGCCTACGGCCCCCAGAGCAGTACCTCCTCCACCCCCAAGTCAGCCGCCTCGAAATGCTCGTGCGTCCATTGACACACCCAGGGGACCGCCGCCCCCTCCACCCAACAGAGAGCCTGTCGGTGGTGAGGATAATGATGAGTACGACCCATTCAACTATGCCGCTCCCCATCACAGTCTGGCCACGTCTCCGCCCTTCCCGCCTGGTCGCCCAGAGGTCCCACCCCCAGTCCCACCTCGTCAAGCGACCGATGAATATGATGATTTGTATGATGCCCCTCCAGTGCGGAGCCCGACCACAGAAAGGCCCCCTGCCTTCCACGAGAAGCGTCCTTCACAGGCGCCTCCGCCTCCCCAAAACCAAGCTCCGAGTTTGCCGTCCCCCTCCGTAGCCCGAAGCCAGCGAGCATCTATGGATCTTCTGAGGAATCAACCTAACGTTCGTCGGTCCATGGATGTTTCTCGCCCATCTGTTGACCAAGGTTACATTGCCACTGACATTGAGTTCGCCGAATATACTCTCTGGTGGACTCAGCCCAACACGCCGCCTCCAGTCTTCCAGAATCGCAACGATCTTCTTTTCGAGATCGAGGAGACTTCTTCCACAAAGCGTGGTGGCAAGACGACTGTATCAAAGGATGTCTACGTACTGTTCATTGATTACTCTCAGACAGTCTTGCACGTTCAATTCGACTCTCGAAACCCTGCAGACGCTTCTTTCGAGCAGCGCCATGAACCACCGCCGCTTCAGCCTCGCCAGGATCAGCTTGAGCAGGCCCATACGCAGTTCGGAGCTCGAATTTCCGAAGCGGTCAACTCGATACAGAACTCTACTGTTGGAGACGGCACTCCGTTCGGGCTCGTTCAACATCTGCTCAGCCCTCTTTCCGACGCGCTGCTTCCCATTGGTACTCGCGGGTACGGAGCTTTGGTCTATTCCAACCTAGCCAATGCCTCCGTGTCACAAAACGACGAGATCCGCGCTGGTGACATCGTCAGCTTCCGCAATGCCCGCTTCCAGGGTCACCGGGGAACCATGCACCAGAAGTACAGCGCTGAGGTTGGCAAACCCGATCACGTTGGAATCGTGGTTGACTGGGATGGCACCAAGAAGAAAATCCGAGCGTGGGAGCAAGGCCGGGAAAGCAAGAAAGTCAAGATGGAGAGCTTCAAGCTGAACGATCTCCGCAGTGGCGAATGCAAGGTCTGGCGAGTGATGCCCCGTAGCTGGGTGGGCTGGGAAGCCAACAAATAGCTGGAAAGACGGATTCTGAATTGAGATTTCGATCTTTTGTTGTTTCAGTTGTTGCGCTATGAGCAAATGACCCTTTTTCTTTTCTTTTGTTTCTTTTCTTGCCCCCTTCTGGATTGGGTGGGATCATGTATGAATGAAAAGGAGCCTCTTTTCTCTCCTGTTCTCTATATTCTTGTCTACCTTCTCTTCTCTTGTCCGGCCCGATCCCTTCTCTCGCGAATCATCTGGACTTGGCGTAATGTGAGATGAGGAATAGCAGTCCCTGTTTGATGGAGAGCTGAGCGAGCGTGCAGTTTTTTATCTTCCTTTGCCAATAGTAAATCTTTCATGATTCTATTTGACCATATTAGATACTATTATCGAATTACCTCTCGGCGCATTGTCTTCTGTGTGGTGCATGCAATTCCCTAGTGATGTTATTCGTGTCCTCCAATCCAATCTGGAAGCATTGCTGGTATATTCTTGACTGCCACCTTCATGAGTCTCTAAAGGAAATCAATGGATGGAACAGAACTCCAAAGGCTCTAGGCTCGAACGGCAGGGATATAAATTGGAGAAGCAAGACCTACTAGACCAGTCTCAAGCCAATTAGGCTCATCCCAATGCTTTTGAAACCTCACACCCTGTCTTGAATAAATGAATACGAGCCCCGAATCTCAAACAACCAAAATATCTCGCTAATCTACTCCGAATCAACTAGCCCTCATCTCAGCAAAACACTCTAAACCGCACAGCTACTTACTTTATTTCCACTTGTAACTTAGTTATGTTCTAGACAAAACCCCACATTTAGGCACTCACCTGGGCACCCATCTATATATATTCAATAAACGTGGCTGACGAACTCACTCTCCCCGAGGTCGGATCCGACTGAGGCAGAGGGACTCGGTAGATTTCCATTTCCATCACGGGTGCGTTAGAGATGTTGGGCACGAAGATGGGGCCAGTCTCAACAGCTCTCAGTCTCGACAGGGGAGCGGAGAAGGACCAATTATAATGGACGAGGGGTGTTTGTGGTGAGTTTCAGGCTTTCAGCGTTTACTTGTACCGTGTCCCGTGCATGAAAGCCTCGGGCTGGCCCTTCGGATGTTCATGGTTGGTGTATTGAGGACAATATGTATCTGATAGGCATTGTTGGTTCTCTATGTTGTATGTTGCCGGTTCCATTTGACGGACCTTGTAGATCAATGCGAGGTTATGTATAGGATCGCTAGTATGGAGTAGTGTATGGAGAATGGCATTCTAATATGCATTCTAAAGGATGTTCTATTGAGTCAATCCTGGAAGTGATAGGTCTGAAATTCGGAGATTTAGAGGGGTTGAAAGGATAATTGAATTTTCGAGGATTCGGAGCCGCGGGTTATGCCCCGTTTACCCCGTTGCCGGTGGACTCCTCGGAATGGTGGGAGTCTACTTAGGGCTTCCGCTCTGTACGGAGAACTCCGATAGGTATATACGATATGCAGCGAGAGTGGTCAAATGACGTCCGTTTGGTTAAGATATTTCAATCTCATCTGCAGTTAAGATTAGAATCTTGAATCCAGTGCTCTCTACTCTGTACTGTTGTACTGTGTAATTGCCAAGGTTGTCATATCGTAAAATTACCCTTTCCCCTTTAGGACTAGTCAGGGGCACCACGCCGGTCTATCCATGGATGTGCTGAACCTTTTTTTTTCCATTGGGGCTGCTTTTTCGACTTCCACTCCGACTTACCCGTTTAATCTGTAACGCCTGCTCGTTTCTTTCTGGTTAACGCTTTCGGATTTCCCCCGAAAATATGGAAAGCTTGTAAGCGGGGCCTTGCTAACAACGGCTGTCAGACAAAATTGGCCCTGGACGCTAGAGAACTGTGCGTCCGTTTGCTGTTCTAGGCTCTGTTGGCTTAGGGGTTTCAGCATTGTTCAACTATTCATGATCTCATCGGTTCCACTATCCAGTTCATGATCCGGATTTTCCTTGATTTCATAGAGATCTCGATGAGAGTAAACAAACATACTGATTAGTTATGGAAACCTTGTTGTACTGTACAACTCTATCGCATGTTGTACATCATCGTGCCTGGGTCAAGTGGGTGCCATCTTGGTCTCGATCGGAACATATCGTAACCATGGTTCAACATCCCTTGGCGGGTCTAGAGGGAATCTGCTGTGGCACATCTCGATTGTACATGCATAGCCTCAGATGCAGGTTCGATCCAATCCGACTCCAATGCATCCTACCATTGCCATGCACAATGCAGGAGGTGATGCAGCCACGGAAGATGAGAATAACCTCTGCTCGGCCTTGGCCTGCCTTTGGACGGTTACTGTGTATTAATGCTGTTCCGCCGACAGCAGACAGCTCAAGTCTGTGTGCTCATGGTGTGGCTGAGGTCCTGCACGCCATTCATCTCTTTACCCAAGCCATGGTTCCGATACGCTTCCCCGTAGATTGGGATTGAGACGAATCTCTCCCACGCTAAGATTATTACTTGCAGGGACAGAACCAATGCATTTTTCCTTGCTGCGGGTTTCCCCTGAAGCAAGGAGGTTCAATACAATAGGTTATTTGTGACCTTGACCAATGACTTCTGATATGAGAAATTGGATGAATAGACAAGACACCTTCCCTCTGTGGACAACGAACTCCCTCCGATCTTGGATATCAAGTAATGGGGCGACGATCTTGGTGTTTCCCGTATCCAGTCTCCTGGGAACTATTCCGTACATGCTAGTGCAAATTATGGGGCTTTTTTTCACGTTTATTACCCAGTTTCACGCCTGGGAATCAGCATTTACAATGGATATCCGATTGGATTGCATTTCAAGAGTCTCGTTATCATTGGCAGTTTCTTGTTGCAGACCAGGATGACCTGTCCAAACTCCGCAGTCGTTGGGAGTGGCGTTCAGCCCCAGGTTCCACATACCGGAAGCGAGAGGAGAGGGGAAAAAGAGGATGTGAGAGGGTGAGTGAGAGTGATTCTTGATCTTTTTCAGATATTTTCCGATATTTTCTTCTTTTTTTATTTTACGCAAGGGGGAGGTGGGGGGTTGAAATCACTTACGGTAATATTGCTCAACGGCTACTTCATCTTTAGGGGTTCCTGGCCTATTCGCTTAAGTAGCTGTACCGTACCATACAAGGTGATCCATGGATGCAGTCTCGGGAAGCCCCTTGGGCCTCATGGACAGTGCAGCTTCCCCCAGGTCGAGTAAATAAACAGAAAGATGCGACAGATGAGTTGATACGTGTACGAAGTAGAAGAATAAAAAGTGAGAATCCCGAAAGTACGGAGTACTGAAGCCCTAATTGAGTCACGTTCAATCATATTGATCGACTCGGTGGACACCAATTTCAGCCGATCATCTAGATCTTTTTTTTACTGTACTTTTTCTCGTGGTAATATGGTAAGCCGCTAAGAGAGGGAGGAAAGAGTACAACCTCTGGATCCATTCCAAATCTCCCATCACATTCTTCGCGACAACTTCACTCTTTTCAGTCCTATTTCACTCTCGCCTGGCTTTGCAGCTTACTGTTTTCTCCTACTCTCTCTCTCTCTCTACTCCGTGCTGTGATCCGTCAATTCCTACCAAATACATTGACTGGCTTTTAACCGGATCGACCATTGATACGCGATAAACGGCTAGAACTTGGCATCCTTTCGCGCTACTCTTCAGGAGACATTCTCATCCCATTGATCCCATTTCACATTCATCCTCGCACCTGGAGGTCATGCCGCTCTTTTCAATCTATGGATAAGGACATCCAGTGAGTCACCTCGCAGCCATTGGATTGAGGCCAACCATTGATCGATCGACGGTCTCAAGCCACATCAACGTACCCGCCAACTGAATCATTCCTTCAATTCGAATCCCAGACGCCGTATCGCATCCATTCTTTTCATATTACGAGGCGTCTCCTGAGCGCCTCGAGCACAAAATCCATGATGAATCGATTCCGCAAACACAAGAAGGTGAAGGAGGTCGTCGAGGACCTAGAAGGGGCGCCGCTACCATTCACCTTAAAATCATCCAAGCAGAGAGCCTCACCGGAACCCAAGCCAGAATTCGACTTATCGGCGGCACTCCCACCGACAGACAATTTCCGCACTAGTCTGCTGATGCCCAAGTTGTCCGCTCGGTTTAGCATGCTTAAAGAACAAGATGATCCACTTTCAATGCTGGGGAAAGCCAGTGACGACAGCGTTTTGTTTCCTAAGCGCGCCTCAAGACTCAATTTATTTGGACATAACCCTGCCGTGCTGGCGGACATCGACGAAGTCTCATCCAACGACGGTAGCCGACCTTCATTCGGACTTGGCCGCACCGGTTCTTTTGCCTCCGGCGGGGATGGCTACGGCACAGACGACGATCGATCCCAGCAGGGGGGTATTATGAGTAGGGCCCGTCGCGCCGAGGGCAATAATTTGTTTGGAGGTCGCCAAAAAGTCTACAAGATCCCAGTCCGTTCGCCAGGTGGGCCGAACACCGATGCGCCGGAGGCTGGGTCCCGGGGAATGGGCAAGCCGGTGTATGAGCACGATATGAACTTATCTGCTTTCCAGCGCCTGCGCTTGAAGGAAAAGGAGGAAAGAAGAGCAGCTGAGGCTAGAGAATCCTGCTATGCTGCTTCAACTGCTTCATCCAACAGCCGCGGTACATTTTCCTCCACCGCATCTGGACCTATATCATCCGTCCCCACGTCGACAGCAGCAACCTCGGCCGACGAATCGCCAACGAACACATCTAAACCTCCAGTAACCGGTTATCCGTTTCCCGAGCCCCTCTCCGAGGCCTCGCGACCTGGGTCTGCCATGTCTACTCCGCGCAATGGTTCAATCCGCAGCCGTCGTCTTTATGGGCAAGGGTTAACACAGGCCGCCCAAAGCCAGCAGAACTCTACTTCGCATCGACTGGAGAGTTTGAGTCGCCAGCGTGCCGGTACTCCGGATCTCCCTACTCTGAACCGCAACTATTCGAGGAGCGCTACCAACTTGCGAGACCGCCTGCAAAAACTGGCCATTGTCGAGCCCCCTTCGACCTCTCGTCCAACTAGCCCTCCTTCCTCCGCAACGTCACCCAAGCCTCGCATGTCTGGAGAGACCGCATTCAGGGACCGTCTTTCGCCCACGGCAGCAACGTTTGGTGCCCCTCCTTTGAGCCCACCCACAAGCGAGAACGACGAGGCTTCCTCCCTGCTGGCTGCCTCGATCCACCCCGAAGACCGTGGAAAGGCCACTGCCATGGGTTTGTTCAACCGACCTGCCACTGGGTTCGACGAACAAGCATTCTCCCGCCGTCAGGTTCAGATGCACCAAGGACGAGAGACCCCACCCCCGCGCCGACCTCTACCTGCGGAGCCAACGGGCCGCCCTCGGGGGCAATCGAAGTCCAGCTATCGGTCCCGAGCAGAGTCTGCTTCATCCCACTATAGCAGCGACGCGAATCGCGGAGTTGATAGTTATGGCATGTCCAGCGTTGAAGCGTCTCCCTACAGGCTTGGAGCGCGGACATTCTACGCCCATTCTGATGCCAGCGACTCTGGCGACGAAGGTGAGAACCAGGCACAGGAGACTTCAATCGGTCATGACCACGGTTCATTGCTTCAGCACGCCAGTTCGTTATCCAAAAAGTCGCCAAATCCTGCCAAGGAGCACCTTGAAACGCTCCCGGAAGTAAGATATTCAGATCTTGGCGACCTCAGGCCTATTGATGAGGACGACCTTGACCTCACAGCTTCCTCTACTGGTATGGGCCACGACACACCCGAAAGACCCGACTCGCCTACACTCGAACCGGATTTAGGCTTCCATGGAGTGGGAGGGATGATTAGCTCCCACTTACGCCAGCCAAGTGACAGTTCTTCGATCTACCCTAAGTCGCCGCGGTTGCCGGACGACGATGATCTGTTCTCTCCCAAGGTGGAGTCCCTGGAACCCGTGCCCCAGCAATCGACCACTCTTCCCATGGTGGATGCACAGCACCAAGAGGCTAGGCCATCATCATCAGCCCGGCCAGGAACATCGAGCTCGCAAGCTCCTTCTGGACATTCGGCAGAAAGCACGGCCTATCGGAACAGCGAGGAGTCATCCGCTGCTGGGATCACGGCCGACACAGGTTCCATATCAAATGCCCCATCTTGGAGAGAGGAGTTAGAACTCCATCATCGCCGCCATGGTAGCAGTGAAACCCAACGAGAACGAGAGGAGCTTGCTCTCGAGCTGGCAGAGAGGCGGAGAAAGGTGCAAGAGAAGCTGCGAACTGTTGCTGAAAGTGACAGCCGATCTAGCAGTCCCGCTCCTGGGCGATCAACTCCAGACTTGCCTCGGGCAGGCAACGCATTTGCTCTCTTGAAGCAGAAGTCTAACAAACAGGGCGCCGCCAAGTTGGACCAAAAGAAGTTGTTCGGGTATGGCGGTGGCAATGCGTCCACGCCTGCTCTCCCTTCGGAGGACTCGTGGCGCGAGGAGGAGCTACCTTCGTTCAGCTTCGGCCAGCACTCCAACTCCAGCGCTCCCCATGTTGGAGCCGACCGTTCTATCAGGTCTCGAATGCCATCTTTCAGCCGCGATAATAGCCATGGGGAGTCACGCGACTCCAGCCGCAGCCGTGGTCACTCACCCTTCCGCTCGCAGCGGGAACGTGCAGGCTCAGATGAATCAGGCCGCTCCAAGAGCCGAACTAGACCTCGCGAGCGTGATGACTTGGGAACTGTGGACGAGGGTTCAGTCATTGCTCATGACAAGTTTGTCGTTCCAGAGGGATTCGAACCTCCTGTGCGGGCCTCGCGCCCAGGATCGACTCGTCCATCCACTGAAATGAGCGATTCTGTGAACTTTGATCGTGCTTCCTCCGCCGCTTCGAGCAGACACCGCAGCACCAGCCGATCGGACACCCCCAGCTTCCAATACGAGCGGCCATTCCAGTTTTCGCAGTCCAACACATCCTCGATCATCGGCGCCTCGCCCCGAGCACCCCCTGCGGCCCCGGCATACTCGGCCAATGCTACTCCTCCGCTGAATGAACTCCCGGCAGAGAGCTCGTCTACTTCTGTAGTCTCTAACGGCAGTTCGCAAACGATTCCCCAACGTGGTATGGGAGTCGGCTCCCTTCTGAAGCGCCCTGTGAACAAGAAGCAGATATCCGAGCCTACCTTCGTCTCATCCACTTCAAATGTCCCCCTCGTCGGTCTCCCACCGACATCCACTCCCCCACCACCCAGTAGCGCACCTCCCCTGCCACCCATGAACCCCCGCCGTCGCCGCGGAACTGCGACCCAAACCATCCTGCATGCATTCAAGAGCGATAAGCACGACTCATCGCGGGTATCGTCACCCGTCCCGAGCGCCTCCGAAGAACAGAGTGTCTTCCCAGACGATGAGAAACGTTCTCGCTCTCGCTCCCGCACTCGTCTCCGGAAGAATTCCTCCAGTGACGGCAGCGGCAACCTGAACGCGCGGGCGCGCCAGGAATCCATGACCGGCACTGTGCCGGCTGTCCCTCAATATCCGCCTCCGGCTATCCCTGTTGAAGGAGGCATGTTCTAACTTCCTTTCACCTCCTACCCTCACTCTTTACATACGCACCATGCCTTGACCTTGGCTCTCCTTTTCCCGTCCATACCTCTTCTACCTACCGTGTCCTCCACATACCCTCTTTTTGGGCTTTTCCTTGTTTGTCCTATCTATCCTTTTCTGGACTCTTATCATTTCTGCTGTTGACGACTAGATACCACGCGGTGCATTTGAGCGTCTCTCTACTTTCGATCTTTTCATCTTTTCCTTTATGTTCCAATTACCTTTGAGCTGGATTCTTCCATGCATGTACTTTATCTTTGGATCATTTGATAAATACATACCCCGATGATATGATTTATTCTCCATGTTCTTATAGTCGGTATTGTCAGTTGGAGAATTTCCATTACGCTCATCGCAACTGTAACGCTTATCATGTCTCTCAAGCTGGTCTGACAGCCCTTGCAGGCTGGCCAATGGTCAATGATCCGACTACCTTGGCTCGATACTTGCTGTCACTGACATTTGTTTCAAATTGCACGCAGTTGAAGAGCACGTTGGATGGTATATGATAGGCTCATCTAATCTATAGGTATTATACATTCCCGTCCATTCAAGACCTCTCCACAGCCGTCTTCAAATACCCCAAAACCCTCTCAACAAGCCACTGCCTCGGCTCCGCCTGATCATCATTGCTCAAAGCATGCGAAGCATTTGGGATAACCCCCGAATGCACCTCATCCCAAATGCGATATTTCCCCTCATGATCCGTAGCCTTCCTCCACCTCTTCAACAACACCTCCTTATCAACCCAATCAGGAATCGACTGATCCTTCCCAGAGATCAAAACCATCAGCTTATGCCTCAAAAGCCCAATCTCCTGAATCCTCCCGAAAGTCCTCCCAAACTGCTCATCACTCAAATCCGAACTAAACAAATCATCCTCCAGCGGCGCCTGCGGACTCTCAGGACTAACCAGACTCAAAAACCTCCGACAACTAATCGGCGTATTAGCCGGATAAATCAACGACGTCAACTCCAGCGGCAAAATCGTATCAAGTTTCTTCCCCTCCTTAACAGCCTCCTTCGCCAACCTCTCCATCTCATAATACACCTCCCTCGCCTTCTCAGCACTCGTATCCCCAATCCCCCACTTCAAAACCCAGAAAATCGCCTCGCGATCCGAAACAGGCGCCTGCATAATCGCTCCGTCCAGCGCCGGCCGCGTGATATGCTCAATGCCCGCGTCGAAGCTTGGACAACTCGTGTGCGGATTCAACTGCGACAGATAGTGTAGCACGCACTGGCTGCCCGTCGAATGGCCCATTAGCGCGATTTTCCCCGGTCCGAATTTATCCGTCTTGTAGCTCTTGATGTACTCAAGACACTGCGCGATCTCGGTTGTGTCCCGGTCGAGATGCCCGAGCCCCCAGGATTGGTAGGAGGATGTGAGGTTTAGCGTGAAGAGGGACCATTCGGTGTCCTTCAGGGCGGACGCGAGATCGGCCATGTAGGAGGTTGTGGCGAGGCCGTCGCCGAGGCCGCCGACGAAGAGGAGACTGTGTGGTTGGCGTTTGGTGAGGGAGGCTGATTCGAAGGTTACGAGGGTTTCGGTCTGTGGTTTCGTTAGTTGGTGCGATGGGTGGGAGGGGCGCGGGGGATGTACGTAGTGGTGTAGAATGCCTGGGAGGCCACCTTTGGGCCAGAATTTGGACATATTGGCTGATGTGTGTGTGTGTGGTGAGGAGCTGTGTCTGTATATACTGTGTAGTGGGATGGGCGTGAGACAATTGGAAGGGAAAAGCACTTTAGGAGCTAAGGGCGCTTGTGGTGGGATGGAGGTCTTTCAACTTCGATCGGACGATTCACCGAAGATCGGCTCTGGCTCTTTCCGCATGGCGGGCGATATGTCATTGTGGGCTTGGTTGATCGGTTAATTTGACGCCGGTGGCCCGGTGGGCTGGCCCAACCCACAAAATCAATTTTCCTTGGCCATCTTATCAATCTGATTACACCGCGCCCAACCGAAATCTTAGGTAACTTTTCTCTCATTCCAGGGTTCTTTGCTGCCAAGGACATCTCGTGGAGGTATCGTATCCATGGATGGCATCGTCGGATATAAAACCGGCTTGATACATTTTGTATTGCATGTACAAAATACAGACCGTCGTAATACGGGTATCATACCGCGTAAATTATTATACACAGTATTCTGTGCAATACCGGTGTATTAGAGCCCTTAAATACCGGAACAATACATTGTCTCACCCATGCAGCCGGAAGGAAAGTAAAGCCCCACATTTCATGCACGCTAATCAGATGCTAACCAAGATAAGCAGGATCAACGGATCTGATTAGATTGATTGGCTCGAAACAAGAGGATCAGATTAGATAGGCTCCACCGTGCAAAATTCTGCGGGCTACAGCGGAAAACCTTTTCACACCTGCAACCCAAAACTTTTCAAGCTTTTCCTTCGATTTTTCTGTGATTCCCAGTCTTCGACTTGGGATCAGACTTGTTAGGCTGCAGATAGAAAATCCCGGTATTATAGCTTTATAGGGCACTATGGAAGCTACAAAAAAACATATGTAAAACTATGCACACCTCGTCGGGTCGCAGAAGCGACGCGTGGAGGAGAAATTTGTGGCGTCCGGATTGAATCCACTTACGGAGTGAGAGCCAACGGAATAGTCCTGGAACGTGCGCTACCGTGAGGGCTTTTCCTGCAGGTTGCTTTTATGGTAATACGCTTGCCCTGGGGTTCAATCCCTAGGTAGCGCGCTATGAAATATTGGGTAATTTACTTGTCCGGATACTGTAGTTTTGCGTTTCTGAGCGGTTGGCATGTGAGATGTCGGAGAATACATTACCTTTATTCCATGGCTTGGAGTCGGCTTTTGGGGCCAAGTCTTGGTGGCTGAATTCAATTGGGCACCTTTGTGAAATGATGTCCTTGACATACAGTTCATCTTTGGCCATTTCTCTTTCCTTCTCTCCGATTTTAGATCCTAAATGTGTACTGTACTGTAGAATCTGCCTGGGCTTGATGTGGAGCAGGACTGTGGATACACACTGTACATATTGCGTATTACAGTATTGTATTGATTGAAGTCTGTACACACATACGACGATGTACAATGTAGGTACTGTGTATGGGTCCAGATCATCAGACACGAGGGAAGATGAAATCAACGGCCACATGTTCGGGCTTGGTATCACCCTACGTGTCGAACAATCCACAGTCCCCGCAATGGCCGATTACGGTGAATGACATGCAAAATGCCTGCAGGTAAGAGTCAGGACATACTTCGGAGCATGCTGGTGGAGCACGATGCAACAGAACCGTGGTTGGTTGAGCTATATAGCGTCGGCCTCACCAACCCCCCTCCGCCCGCGCAAAGCTCCGGAATCAATCAATAGACGGCCAAGCTCCAATTCCCCTCTGACATCAATTCGAGGGAAATTAAGACCAGCACAGCTGGTCTGTCGTCATCATGGGCTTCATACCTCTCGAAGATGTCGATTATCAGAATGCGCCAACGATTGGAATTAAAACGGTGCCAGCCGAGACGAATGGCGACAACCTCAGAGCTTTCCCAATTACGCAACTTGCTTCTGAGCTGAACATCCGGACAGGCATGAAAGAAGAGATCGTGCTGCTGTCATGGCTCATGGTGCTTTTGCGCAGTCGGGAAGATAGTCAGGTGTCTTTCGACTGGTTTTACAGCGGTGCCAGCGCTGAGCCTGAATCAGTGAACAAAATATCAATGAATGAAGTAATGAATGGATTGCAGAGTAATGTTGCGGAGGTTGCGACAGCGATCTCGCGGAATATCACCGCTGGTACATCCTCCACACCCGCATCGCTCATCCTGAGCACTAGCTCTCTTTTGCGCACATCCGAAGAAGCTAAAGATGAAGTAAGTAAAATACTATGAGCATAGGGTGATTGAACTTTACTGACTGTTATCGAAAAGGGTGTTCTTCATCTCGAAGTCCGCTTCCAAAATGCCAACCTCGAAATCCGTCCTGTGTGGCACACCGAGAACATATTGCCCTACACAGTGAACCACCACGTTGAGGCGCTGGCCGACACTGTCAGAGTGTGCCTGACGAATCCCGACGCGACCATTGAACGGTGTCTTCGGCCGACGGAAAGTGATCTGAACGATATATGGGGTTGGAACCACGAATTGCCTCCCACATACAGCTTTTGCATGCAAGATATGGTCGCCGAGAGAGCTCGCGAATACCCAGATAAGGTCGCCATTGACTCTTGGGACGGTAGTCTAACCTATGGCCAAATCGATCAATGGTCCACCTCCGTTGCATCCTCCCTCCGGGATATGGGAGTCGAGCTACATGATGTTCTTCCCGTGTGCTTCGAAAAGTCCCGATGGACAATTATCGCCGTGCTGGGAGTCATGAAAGCAGGCGCAACTCTTGCACTCATGGATCCAACACTTCCGCTTGCACGCCTTCAAAACATGGCTGTACAGGTCGGCGCAAAGGGGATGGTTTCGTCTCGGAAACAGTACGACCTGTCAATGAAGATTATGCCAGAGGGGAAGCACTTCGTCGTTGAGGAAGATGCCTTCACGAACTTGTCACACTTTTCATCTCCCCCGGATTTGCCCGCTGTACCACCCTCCGCCCTCATGTACATTATCTTCACCTCCGGCAGCACGGGTACTCCGAAAGGAGTGAAAATCTCCCACGAAACATATACCAGCAGTGCCATCCCTCGGGCAAAGGCAGTCGGATATACACCAGAATCAAGGGTACTTGATTTTGCATCCTACGCCTTTGACGTCAGCATCGACAGTATGCTCCTGACTCTCGGAAACGGCGGGTGCCTTTGCATTCCATCCGACGAGGATCGTTTGAACGACATTAATGAAGTTATCCGAAGAATGCGAATCAATTACGCAGGTCTGACTCCCTCAGTGGGCCGAATCTTAGATGCAGATGTAATCGCATCGCTCAGCGGCCTCGGCCTCGGAGGTGAAGCTGTTTCAGCAAGAGACGCCAACAACTGGGGCAGGGAAACCCGAATCATCATTGGTTACGGCCCCTGCGAATGCACCATTGGATGCACAGTCAACAGCAGCGCTGCTACTGGCAGAGATTACCTTTCCATCGGCCCAGGCAACGGAGCCGCTATATGGATTGCCGATCCGAACGATCACAACGAGCTTGTGCCTGTCGGCGCTGTCGGTGAGCTACTAGTTGAGGGCCCCATTGTTGGACAGGGCTACCTTAATGACCCCGACAAGACGGCTGCTTCTTTCATCAACGACCCCACTTGGTTGGTCGCAGGCCACAAACAATACGCTGGTCGTCGGGGCCGTCTTTATAAGACTGGAGATCTCGGGAGATACGACCCAGACGGTCTCGGTGGTATTGTCTTCGTTGGCCGGAAGGATACCCAGGTCAAATTGCGCGGACAGCGTGTCGAGTTGGGCGAAATTGAGAGTCAGCTCAAGGCCGTCCTGCCTTCAGAGGCCAATGTCATCGCCGAGGTGATCAACCCCAAAGATTATGGTGGCCAGCCGATGCTCGTTGCATTCGTTGCCTTCCAACCAAAGGCTCATGGCCAGGCTGAGCTGGCCTTGGAAGAGCTCTCAAGCGAGTTGAATGATACACTGACAAAAGCCAATGCGGAGGTGTCCAAGACTTTACCGCGATACATGGTGCCGACCACATACATCCCGATCAATGTTGTGCCAGTGTTGATCTCAGGGAAGACTGATCGCAAACAACTCCGAGCATTTGGCGCAACTGTTGATTTGCGCCAGCTTGATCAAGGTGCAGCAAGCACGGCTTCTCGGGAGTTGACCGAGATTGAGCGACGACTGCGGCAGGCCTGGGCAGAGACACTTAAACTCGAAGCAGGTGCTATTCGGCCAGATGACAACTTCTTTGCTCTGGGTGGTGACTCCTTGGCTGCTATGAGGCTTGTGTCTGTCTGTAGAGCGCAGGGCCTTGATCTCTCGGTGATCAGCACATTTGGAAACCCTACTCTCTCGGCAATGGCTACCGTGCTTAAGCCTTGCAGCTCCGAGGCACAGGAAGAGATCCCGGCTTTCTCTTTGATCTCCCAATCTGTTGAGAGCGCCCGTCTCGAGGCGGCACAAGCTTGCGGAGTGGACGAAGCAGATGTGGAGGATATATATCTCTGCACTCCCACACAAGAATCACTGTTCACTTTCTCGCTGAAGTCAACGAAGGCGTACATCGCTCAAAGAGTCGCATGCATTCCTTCTCATATTGAACTCGATGCTTGGAAGAAGGCATGGGAGGATGTTGTGGCAGCAAGCCCTATTCTGCGCTCTCGCCTGGCACCTCTCCAAGACCCAGGCCTCCAGCAAATTGTGCTGAAAGAAGGCATCACTTGGAGGTACGCCACCGATCTGGAACAATATCTGGAGAACGACCGAAGCGAGAGAATGAACCTTGGTCAAAGTTTGGCTCGATACGGCATTGTCACCAATGCAAATGACGACAAGCGCTATATGATATGGACTGTGCATCACGTTCTCTATGACGGATGGTCAGAGCCAATAGTGCTTAAGCAAGTCAGCGATGCCCTGCAGAACCAATGCGTGGAGATCCAAACGCAGATGAGGAACTTCGTCAAGTACGTGCGCGACACAGATGAGACCGCGATGCATGAGTTCTGGCGACGGGAGTTGAAGGGGGCTGTCGGGCCTCAATTCCCTCGTCTGCCGTCTCGAGACTTCCTGCCAACTCCCAATGGCCTGATTGAGCACCAAATTTCCCTGGAGACAGGTGCCGGATCACCCTTCACAATGGCAACATTGGTCCGCGGCGCATGGGCCCTCGTCGCATCCCAATACACGGGCAGCGATGACGTCGTGTTCGGCGAGACACTCACCGGTCGTGACATCCCCCTGCCAGGCGTGGAGAGCATCGTCGGACCACTGATCGCAACAATCCCCATCCGTATCCAAGTACGCCGGTCGGGCTCGGTCGAGTCGTACCTACAGACGGTGCAGCAAGCCGTCTTGGCGCGCACACCCTACCAGCACATGGGAATGCAGAATATCAGAAAGGTCAGCCAGGATGCCCAGTATGCATGTGAATCTGGTACCGGTCTGGTCATCCAGCCAGATCCCGAGTATGTGGGAAGCGAGCTTGGATTTGAGCTTGGCGACGTTGTCCGTGAAGCGCTTCATTTCAACCCATACCCGCTTATGGTAGCCTTTGGAATCCGCAAGGGCGGCCTCCGTGTGTGTGCCAGTTTCGACAGCAGCTTGATCGAGGGCTCGCAGATGCAGCGCATTCTTGCACAACTGGAAACAGCTTGCTTGCAGTTATCCACTGGTCTTGACAAGCGCATTGATGAGATTTCTTGTCTTCCCGCCGAAGAAGTGGACCAAATCTGGCAATGGAACCGGGCGCCTCCTCTGTCTGTGGAACCATCCTCGGGCAACATTCGGGCACATGCGAGCACTAAGCAGGGGTCAGTATATCCTCGTGCTGTGGTTCCTTGGGTGTGTGATGCTCGCAACCCGAGTCTGTTGTCCCCCATCGGCAGTGTTGGTGAGCTCTGGCTCGAGAGGAGCTTGCCTGTCTGGGGAAACGATCGAGTCCCCTGCTTGGCTCTTAGCCGGAAGCTCTGCTTGTGCAGGTCGATCAGGCAAGGTGCAGCCGACAGGCGATATGGTTCAGCTTCAGGATGATGGCAGTCTGGTGTTTGTTGGCCGAAAGGAGAACGTTGTCCCACTTCAAGGACATGCCGTGGATATCGCGGACCTGGAGTCACATTTTGCAAAGCATCTCCCGCCAAACACCCGCGCTGCTGCATCTGTGTTCCAACCATTGAGAGAGGGCGCACAGAAAATGACCGAGCAAGAGCTGGCGATCTTCATTGAAAACCAATCTTCCGAGGAGGACAGCATCAGAATCATGCCCGGGAAATACGAAATGAGCGTTGATCATGCGACGATCTGTGATACTATCCCAGTCAGCCTTGCTGTCTCGTTGAAGAAGCTTGACAAATTTATCCGGGACTCGCTACCATCTTACATGGCGCCATCTGGGTATGTTGTGGTTGACAAGTTGCCCACTGGACTGGACCAACTTGATCGCACTTTGCTCAATCAATTAGCCTCGAAAATCCCCCACAGTGTCCTCAACAACCTTCGTTCAGGATTCAAGGAAGCATGGACGAAGGGTCTGGCACACACAAACCTCTCCCCATCAGAGAAGATCCTGCAAACGGCTTGGGCGAAAATCCTCCGCCTGAGCCCAGAGCAGATTGACGTTGACGACAACTTCTTCCGCCTTGGAGGAGATTCTGTTCTGGCAATGAAACTGGTTTCCAGCCTCCGCACGCAAGGACATAGCCTGTCCGTGGCCGACATCTTCCAACACATGCGTCTCGGTGATGCAGCCAAGGTGCTGAAGGTAGACCAAGCGAAGGAAACTAGCCAGCCTTACAAGACTTTCTCGGCACTCAGCAACCTGGATGTCAAAATGTTCTTGGCCTCTACCGTCCGTCCCAAGCTTGCCAACCCAGGCTGGCCAATTCAGGACGTGTCGCCCGCCACAGATTCCCAAGCACTCGACATCAGAGGGACAATCGGAGCGCCACGCACTTCCGTCCAGTACACCATGATGTACTTCGATCAGAATGTTGATCGCGAGCGACTTGTACGCGCATGCACTGTCTTGGTCAAGACTCACGACATCCTGCGCACTGTGTTCATCGAGAATGAATCCTCTTTCCTCCAAGTGGTACTGGAAGATGCGAAAATTCCCGTGGCGATGCACCAGGATGTCAAGGAGATCGAGCAATACGTCACTGCACTTTGCACAGCAGACATTGAGTCAAGCTTCGAGCTCGGCTCACCGTTCCTCAAGATCTTCCATATCCAAGCCGACAGCGGAAAACACTGCCTCGTTATCCGCCTTTCGCATGCGCAATACGACGGAGTCTCACTCCCCAGACTCCTCCAAGATCTAGAAACTCTGTACGCTGGAGGCAAAGTCGTCGATTTCGAGCCATTTGCAACATACATGGCCCGGGTCTCTGACGGACGCCTCCAAACCCAGGCAATCCACTACTGGAACGACCTGCTCAAGGACTCAACACTATCCGTCCTCAATGGACCCACAGTCCAACCAACAGACAAAGCCATTTTCCACTCGAAGGCCGTCGAAAGCTTCCAGCCCGTACAGGAAATCACCACTGCAAACGTGCTAACCGCAGCATGGGCGCTGGTTCTCGCTCGTCGCCTGCGCACACCCGACGTCACATTCGGCTCCGTAACCTCAGGCCGATCGATCGATCTTGCAAACGTGGAAAACGTCATGGGTCCATGCTACCAGCTCACTCCTGTCAGAGTGAAGTTCCAGTCCCAGTGGACGGCAATGGATCTGCTACGCTTTGTGCAGAAGCAGAGCGCTGAATCTGCGGCGCATGATTTCCTCGGGTTCGAGAAGATCTCGAAGGAGTGTACGCCGTGGTCATCGGACGCTCGCTCGTTTGATTCTATTGTTCATCACCAGGATTGGGATGAATTCGATGATATGCCTTTTGCTGGGTCTTCTTGTAAGGTTGATATTTTGAATCCCCATGGGGATGCTGCTTATCCCTTGAAGGCTGTTTCATTTGTACGGGGTGGGAAGATGCATGTTGGGTTTGTTGGAAGTGAGACAGATGCCACATTTGTTGATAACATTCTTGATGAGTTGGCTGCGGCGGTTCAGGAGTTGTCGGATTCTCGGTCTGAGTCGTTGGTACTTGTTTGAATGTGATTTTAGATGTTTAGTTATGAAGTAAATATTTGAAGATTATGATGAATTTAAGATTGGTACGAGACGAATCCAAAGGACACAACGAAGTAAATACTTTTCGATAAATACAAAATAGGTATCTTTCTAAAACCAAAAAGAGAAAATTACAAGCTTATAGATCTAAAACAATCAAGTCGCCACAGTCTGGTGCATGACATTTGCCCGGTAGCTGTCCGACCTCTCGAGCAATTCTTCATGAGAGCCAGCATCAGTGCACACACCACCATCAATCAAGAAAATCACATCCGCTTTCCTGATAGTATGAAGACGGTGGGCAATAGCAATGACGGTGATTCCACGAGCAGCCTTTTCCAGGCCATCCTGCAGGAGCTTCTCAGACTCCGCATCCAAGGCACTAGTGGACTCATCAAGAATCAAAAGCTTAGGCTTGCGAACAAGAGCACGAGCAATGGACAATCTCTGCTTCTGACCTCCAGAGAACTGGTTACCGCTAGGTCCGCAGAGAGTCTGGTAGCCATTTGGCAGTGCAGTGATAACATCGTGGATGTTAGCGAGCTTGCAAGCCTCTTGAATTTCTTCGAGGGTCACATTGTGACCAGGACGGGCACCAAGACCAACGTTGAACTCAATGCTTCCCTCGAAGAGGACGCTGTCCTGCGGCACAAGGGAAATCCAGTCGCGGAAAGTCACATCCGATGTCTTGGTCACGTCGACACCATCGATGATGACAGAACCGGATTCAGGGGTGTAGAGGCGTTCGACCAGGGAGATGATGGTCGATTTACCGGCACCACTAGGCCCAACCAGGGCACAGAACTTGCCGGGGCGGATATCAATATCCAAGCCCTTCAACACTTTCATGTCCGGCCTGGCAGGATAGCAGAAGTGGACATTGCGCAGCTGCACGGCCGAGGCCGAGTTGCCGGAGTCATATGAGGGTTTCTCTTCAATTGCCTCGAGATCCCTGCTCGTGGCAGGCATGAGAAGTCCCACCCATCTTGTCCTTGCCGATCTCGATCAGGCCTAGGATTCTGGCCATTGCGGACCGCGCAGCAGAAAGCTCGGGTGCAAGCGCAAACATTTGACTCCAAAGCAAGGCACTGACTAGAAGGGAGAAAACAACAATCAGGAATTGAGTCTGGGTGTAGTTGCCGTTGATGATCTGCTTAGAACCCCACCAGTATGCCAGGGCATTCACCATGTTGCCGAGGAAGTAGGTCATTGCTTGCCAGAAGCTTGCCTGCACGGTGACTATGAATGTCTCCTTGCGAGGGCCCTTTAGGGATCGTCGATATGTTTGCAAAGTGTTCTCTTCCAGAGAGAGAGAAGCGATCGTCTTGATAGAGGTAACAGCCTCCACGCCAATGTCGACGGACTTGGTGTAGGCGTTTTCGTGACGCTCCTCGAATTTTCCAAGGACCGTCAGCTCCATCAAACCGGCACCAAGAAGAAGGGGAACAAGGGCAAGGCAGACCAATGCAACCCTCCATGCAACGATATGGGTCAGGATGATGGCGGCGATGAGGTTAATGGTAATGGAGAACAGGGTTCCAATGACAGATCCGCTCAGACCGGCAAGCGCGTTGCCGTCTCTGGTAATATAGGAGAGAAGCTGGGAGGGCGATCGGCCCTTGGATTGATGCCACTGTAGATCTTGCTCAAACAGAGAACGGAATGAGAGGACGCGCACTTTGTAGACTATTTTCTCGGAGACGAGGCCGAATCCTCCCCAGCTGACAACGTTTGCGAAGAACTCGATAAGAGCAAGGACGAAGAACATCAGACCGTAGAAGTTACCGCGACTGCTGATACTGGCAGCGCTGTGACAAGGGTTCAAACTTCCGACGGTGTTTCCGAAAATGACAGCTTCGCCAGAGAAGGCTCCACCGACCATGCTGGCACCGAAAAGTGCGGCAAAGATGACGAAGAAATGGGGTCTAAGAGCTGGTGCATAACCCTTGCAAAGATCCCACAGTGTTTTGGGTGGAGTCTCGGGTTCGTCTTCCTCTTCTCCTCCCTCTTCCGAGGAGACATCGGCTGGTGCCTCAGTGGTGGACACACGGGCTTCTTTAGCAGACCCCAGGTCATTTGAAAGATCGCCTTTCTCGTTGTCCGCTTCTGTGATAGAGGTATCATCAGACTTGCTCGCAATGCTGGCAGTGGTATCAATCTTGTTGGATGAAGCTGCAGCCCCAAGAGTCTGCAATTTGACCAGCTCAGAGTAAGGACCATTCGCAGCCATCAATTCTGCGTGAGTACCCTCCTCCAAGATATCACCTTTGTGCATGCAGACAATCTTGTCCGCGTTGGTGATAGTCGAGAGACGATGGGCGATTGTGATGACAGTGCGGCCAGTTGAGATGTTGTTGATAGCCCGCTGGATACGCTGTTCACTTCGTGAATCCAAAGCAGCGGTGGCTTCATCCAAGATTAGGACGGCAGGGTCCTTGACAAGAGCACGGGCAAGAGAGACTCGCTGCTTTTGACCGCCGCTAATCAGTCGACCACTGGATCCAACTAGAGTGGCGTATCCGTACTGCAAAGCGTCGATGAAGCCATCTGCATCAGCAAGGGCGGCAGCCTTCCGGACCAATTGAACAATTTCGACAATTTCGGGACCACGTTTCTCTGCTGCAGCGACAAGGTCCTGACCGTCCCTGACTTCGGTGGCGATATCATTAAGGTCTGTTCCGAGGAGTGCGGGTTTCAGATGTGCATGAGCAGGGTTGCTTGAATTCATCAAGCCATGTGCGATGTTCTCCAGAAGAGAACGGTCCAAGAGAGATGGCTCCTGCTGCACAAGACTGAGGAATCCCCTCAAATCACGGGTATTGATATCACGAACATTCTGACCATCGAAAGTGAGCTCGCCTTCAGTGACATCATACAAGCGGGTGGCTAGACCTGCGATGGTAGACTTTCCACTTCCGGAAAGACCGACAATGGCAGTATGCTTTTTAGGGGCGATTGAGAGGTTGATCTTGTTGAGAACAGTGATCTCTGGCCTAGAAGGATAGATGAAAGAGACGTCCTTGAACTCGAATCCACCCTCTGCTTGGGAGAGGCGAATGCCTTCATCGGAAACCCCGTCGATTAGGGAAAGGCGCTCAATGTCGTCACGCAGCTTGTGGTAGCAAGCGACCGCCTGTGTAAACAAGTGAATGAAAGGTGCGACTTGACTCAGAAGCAGTGTAGCTGTACACGAAGTTAGTACAGGTCGTATGATCTATCTTCACTCAAACTGACCTTCGACCAAGACAAAGATAACAGTAAAAACAGCTCCAACTGTGGCACCTGCCGAGTTTGTGCGCACTGCCTCAGCAATCTGTTTACTTCCTTGCCAGAAGGCAAGACCGTTTGCACCGTAAGCGACGAAGTATAAAACACCAGCTTGGATACCGGTAGCAGTTGCCTTTTTCAACCCTTCGGTTTCCGAGTCCTTGAGTGCCTTAGAGAACTTCTCCTCCAAGCGATTGTTCGCACCAAAGGCATGCACCACAACAATGTTGTTGAGCGCTTCTGAAGCAATTGACGCAGCGGAAGCAGCGAAATCCGACATGCGCCCAGTGTATTTCTCGATATAGTGACTCCCAACAAACGACATGATGAAGTACGCGGGAATCAAGGAAAGCAGCATCGCGGCAAGGATGGAATCTTTGATGAATGCAACAACATACGCGGTGACAAAAAAGGAGAAACTTGAGATGCAAATCCCGACCTTCTCAGCTGTACCGGAGCGAATTGTTTGAATATCGGTGTTGAGTCGGGAGGCGACTTCTCCAGCGGGGAGGTTATCGAAGAATGAGGGTTCTTGTCGGAGCAGGTTCTGGAGGTATTTTTCGCGAAGTCGCTGCGCCAGGCGCGCACCGGTCATCGTCCAGCATAGCAGGTGGAGGTAGATCAAGACGAATTGGGCAATTCCCAGGTACACGATCAACAGAATTTTGCTGTTAATTTCTGATTGATCGCTCGAGTCTCCTCCGGAGGAGCTAGTAGATTGCTCGCAAGTCACTGAGTTGAAATCATCGAGCAATTGGCCGAACACGATTCCAATGATCGGAAAAGGGACACCGGATGCAATTGCTGACGCCAGGCCAACAAAGAGGGTTCCCAGCTCGAGTCGTGAGGGATCGGCGGCCACAAGTAGCTTGGGGTAGCTAGCAAGCTTCCCGAAACCCATGGTGACTCGAAGATGGCGTTCAACACCGGGATTATCGATTGAGTGGTTGAAGAAGCTAAGTTTTCACAGGCGATCAATTTATCGCTTTGACTAACTAGCTTGACAGTGGCGTCACCATGAAAATTGCACCCACTCCTTAGCGCGAGTCCATCCAGTGAAGCGACTGGAGCTGCGGATTGCGACGAGGCACTAAAGAAACTCGTATGACAAGTGTGAAGATGCAACCAGGAGGTGACTTCCGGATGTTGAACATCCCGAGCGGGATTTTCGATCAGCCGACATCGGTTTGAACAGCAGCTCCGAAGATGCAACCCACCTGCACCTGAAGATTTTCAATTGCTCGGCGGGGGTTATCAGATCAAAGTGGGGCATGCGAGCCGTGGTTCACTAGCGTCTTTACGTGGATACCCGGGTAATTACGGCCGTATGGTGTATGGTTCCTGAGGATCGAAATTTACAATATTACGAGACACGCTGTATACTAACTACACAGTAGTTAATGTACTGTGTGGTTGGAAATAAAATCCGCGGACTATTTGGTCGGGGTGAAGAGAAATAGGACTTTAAATGTAGTTATATCCTCGATAGACATTGATCCATAAGACAGAGAATTCCTCCAAATTTCAGAATCATAAAGAGCTCGTTCATCTCGCGCTCAACATCCAATAAAAAAGATATCATCATAAAATACAACACCCATCAGGAGGAAAAGCCAAGAACATGGAAGCCAAATGAACACCCGAAAGGTAATTTCATTAAAGCCGCATAGATAGAAACTCGGTCTTGGAAAGGACTGCCCGGGCCCTGACTAGGAATTCTAAGCGGAACAGTACCTACGAGATATCTGTCTTGGAGTTGGATGTGAAGTGAAGATCGCGGCAAGTACTGTAGGAGAAAAGAATTCATGATTTTGTACATTCGACATTTCGATCGACACCACGATCGGCCAAATCTAGCATTTTGAAGCAACTCAAAGCAAAATTACAGCTTGGCATTCCACGCGGCACGATCAGCAGATTCCAAAGGCCGCTCGCGCCCGTCCCAGAAAATCGGACACAGTTGGAACCACTTTTCGCGACTGCAAATTGAGTGAACCGATCGCTTGTGTCCAAGATCGACATAACTTCCGATGGTGAGTCCTTGCGCATTTTCATAGGACAAGATGGTCGCGCCGGTGGCCTTGGGCTCGCCGACGGCATTGGCGGTCCGGGGATCATCCAAGAAGACGTAGTGAATGCAGCTGGAATACCAGGCATTCACGCGCTTAGCTCCGCGGAAATTGGACTCGCCCACGAGTGAGTGACGGCCGCGATCGTAGTCTCCAGCGTTGTAGTGGGCACCGTAGTGATCCTCCTATAGACAAAGGTGTTAGGGTCAATGCTCAGCTGCTGAAACGCGACCGAGGTGGGGGTATTTACCTTTGACCAGTACAACTCATAGTATGAGAAGCGGTTATCGTCGAAGCGTCCAAACAAGCACAGGACATGGGGATCAAAGTGAAGTTTGCGCAAATACTCGGTGTGTTGTTCGATAGTTCCAGTTTCATTCCAGCCAGCAGCAACGCGCGGGTCATTTTGCCACTTGTTGAATAGCTGGACATGCTCCGGGTTTTGCCAATCGACAACTTCGAGCGAGAAGTGCTCATTGATCTCTGGGATGTAACGGCTGTAGGCGATGGATCCTGGGTGAGGCTTGGGGCGGCGCGTCGGGTGCCGGGTATATACTGGTTCCTCTGGGAACTTGTTGGTGATTTGGTAGTTTTCTGGCATGATGGGGTATTGCGACAAAGGTTTCCGCACGGGGCCATCTGTGCCGTCTCCCACCACCCAGATGGGACGGGGACCCAATGGAGAAGCAGCGCCTTGCCAGAAAGCACTTCGGAGAATCAGCAAATCATCGAATTGCAGAGCCTTGTTATCTCTGTCGCGCAGGTTCCGCGGGTGCTTGATTGCCAACCCCGTGGTCAGAAGCTCATCGTGAATGACTTCCTGCGCTGCGCCGGACAGAGTAAGTCTGAAATATTCTATTGTTGGGTGTCCGAGGTAAATGGTGTGGACCACATTCCAAATTTGGCCCAGAGAAGGGGCGCTGTCCCCCGTCCATTGGAAGACTGTTTGGGGACTGCGACGCGCACGAGCCCAGGGAGTGTTATCTGAGATGGGCGGCTGCTCAGCTTTGGGAATGGAAGTCAAGTCATGCCATGAGAGCGATGCTGAGTGTAACGGCTCAGGCAAGGGCCGACCCTTTGCAGGTTGCTCATCAAGTGTCAAGTTGCGCTGGGTCGGTGTCGAACCAGCAACAGTGTCCACACGATAGGCAGTTAGATAAGGGTGTGGTAGCTTGACCAGAGGATATTGGTGCGGTTTTGAGGCCATTGTCGGGGGAATTGATTGTCAATTTGAGGCCAAAAGCTATGGGGCAACGAATTGACGCTTGGAACAGGTTAAATGGATCAAAAAGCCCTCCGCCGTGCGCAATGGGGGGATATATGTAGTGGAAGACCTTGAGAAAGAACGATGATCAGGCTAGGGTCTGACCGAGGCTGAGTTTCTCCTCACTTCTCCGTGAAGCAGTGACAGATCCCAGAGTGGAAACCTTTTCGTCTCGGAATAAGCGAAGCTGGAGCCGCTCGATCCATCGCTTTACGCTGTGTGGAGCTTGTCCGGTATTTTCAATCCCATATTTTCAGTATTGTCAATATTTCAAAACCTGTACCGAGGTCGCCTGCTTGTTTTGTATTTATAACTTCCGAGGTTCCGTTGAAAGCTGCATACAACCCTGGACTCCGTACAAACCCCCATATAATCCGTCACGTATCCCAGGGGAGAAAATACCTCGAAGGCTACATAACAAATTTGATCACCCCAGTCACAATATCATCATGTCTTTACGATCAGGACCTTTGAACCATGAAAACTTTTACATATCTTTTCCTCATGAGCGGGTTCTCCAGCTCACAATCAACAGACCGGACAAGCTAAATTGCATTGACAAAAAGACCAGTCGAGAAATCGCCAAGATCTGGGAGTTATTCGATGAAGATGAAAGCCTATGGGTTGCCATAATCACTGGTGTCGGCCGAGCCTTTTGTACGGGCGCTGATCTTGGAGGTAAGTTTGTTTGCCTAGTTCTCAGCCTTAGAAGCCACCATTGACTGGCGTGTACAGAATGGAACGCAATGAATAAGAGCGGTGTTGTCAATGACATGTCTGCCCCCGGCTTGGCCGGTCTACCTCGCCGAACCGGGAAGAAACCCATTATCGCCGCCGTGAACGGCATCTGCATGGGCGGAGGTTTCGAGATGGTGGCCAATTGCGATCTTGTCTTGGCTTCAT
Organism: Penicillium bovifimosum; assembly: GCF_028826915.1. Lineage (NCBI taxonomy): Eukaryota > Fungi > Ascomycota > Eurotiomycetes > Eurotiales > Aspergillaceae > Penicillium > Penicillium bovifimosum. The sequence continues at coordinate 3,813,113 of NW_026622711.1, forward strand.
CTTCAGCTATTTTCTCCCTCCCGGAGGTGAAACGGGGAATTGTGCCAGTCGCCGGATGCTTGCCGCGGCTAACGCGTACTATTGGATTTCAACGTACGATGGATCTCGTGCTCACCGGTAGGAACGTGAGCGCCACAACGCTGCATGATTGGGGCCTAGTCAGTCGAGTGGTAGACTCACAGGACGATGTTGTTCGCGCCGCAGTCGAGGTCGCCGAAGTCATGTGCCAAAATAGCCCGGACTCGCTCATCGTTGGTCGTCTAGGTGTTCGGATGAGCTGGGAAGCCGGCAGTGTGGAGGACACCGTATCGGACCTAGCGAATGAGTGGTATCCTCGATTGGTGGGCGGTCCCAACTTTGCCGAAGGCATCCAGGCTTTTGTGGAGAAACGGTCACCGAGATGGAAGAATTCAAAGCTGTGAGAAAAATCTAATCAGATTGCGTGGCGCAATTGGTCCATGGTTGGTTGTGGGGCTTGTACATAATTGAGTTTACTTATCTGATGAACTGTAACGCAACGTAATTAATCCGATGTGGCCACATGTGATCAATTTCCCTACTGAATTTCTTGGGAACTCCTAGTTTTAGAGCAGATGCATGCTGTAAGCACTTTAAACCAAGAGTGAGCTTTGCAGAGACTGTAGATAAAGTACTAAAAACCTTTTCCATTGTTGCAAAGACCTGCGTGCAAGATCTCTTGGCAGGTACCTGGTAGCACGTGGATTTTACGTTATGACACTGCCAACTCCCTCGAAGTTTCAGATCTGATAATACACAAATACGTATATAACATACCGCTAGTATCTCCGCGTGGACTCTGTCATACGATGTAAACATCGCGGTAGAGCGGGTTATACTAACTTATCCGTGTTAGCTTCAAGGCCCAGACATCTCAACCCAATCTGATTTGGCTTTTTCCTCTATTATTTTCCCTTTTCAGCTCTTGTCGGCGGATTTGATTTAGCATGTCACCCTATGCCAAGCCAGCTCCTATGCCAAGCCAGCTCCTACGCCAAGCTCGCTCCACACATTAATTCCCTCAACAGGAAGCTTCAACGAGCTTGCTGTGGCTTGAAGAGGTCCCATACCCGGCCGAGTTTGCCTTGGCTGCATCTGGCAGAGATGAGGACTGCTGCGATCTGATTAGATCCAGCCTCTGGCTGTCCGACTCTCGCCGATACATCTAAGTGGGCGGTCCACACATGACCGAGACAAGGGAAGCCTCATAGAGGAGGGGGGGAAACTCGTCTATTGGATAACCCAGGCGAACGAACCGGCTTGAGACAATGCCAAGACATAACCTACTCGTCTATTCTCCTGGCGTGGCGTGGACTGATCTTTCAAAATTCCAAGCTGCCGACTTCGGGGATTTCTCAAGCCTGGATCTAAAGCGCTCGCAAATAGAGGCAATCTCTATAAGAGCAAGGGTCCCACCTGTACTCTGCGGCTTTGTCTGACTATCCCCTATCTGTTCCTTATTTCATTTCACAATATGGGCATTGCTAGGTTCCGATCCGCCTTTGGGCGGTCGTTAATGACCGCGGAGCCTGTTACTCCAGTCACCGTGAGCTCTGATGACGAATTCAAGGGCGACCGCAAGGGTGAGCCCACCGAGACTGTTGCGACAGTCAACGTGGACAACCCAGAAGTTCCAACGGAAGGCCTTCAGCAAGGTGTCAAAGATGTCGAGGCTGTGACGTTGAGCTGGACGAAGGGCATGCTAATTGCGGTCTTTGTGAAGTAAGCTTTCGATTCTCTGCTTTCATAGACTGTTGAGACCGGTGCGATTGAATATGGTTACTAATGAAGATCTTTGATAGCATCTGGTTCTTGTACTTCGTCAATGCCATGCAGGCCACGATCAATTACAGCTTGATTGGCTATGTCACCAGTGACTTCGATAGCCATTCTCTACTGAACGTCATCTATATTGTCGCAAACGCCATGTCAGCCGCAACGTACATTCCTACCGCCAAAGTTCTGGATGTTTGGGGTCGTGCCGAAGGTTTCCTGATCATGGCTACGTTCGCGACTCTCGGACTGGTTCTCATGGCTGTGTGCCACAACCTTTCGACTTTCTGTGCTGCCTACGTCTTCTACAGCGTCGGGTTCGGAGGTATGATATATTGTATTGATGTCATCACCTCCGATATCTCTAGGCTCAAGAACCGAGCTCTGGCGTACGCTTTCACCTCCTCGCCGTATATGATTACAGCTTTCGCTGGTCCTAAGGCTGCCGAGGGCTTCTACGAGAAGATCAGCTGGCGCTGGGCCTTCGGCGCGTTCTCCATTATCTTCCCCGTGGTTGCCTCCCCTCTCTACTTCATCCTGAAGAGCCAGCTCAAGAAGGCCCAAAAGACTGGAGTCCTCGTCAAAGAGCCGAGTGGCCGGACTATCTTGCAAAGCATTTGGTTCTATTCCAAGGAGTTTGATTGTGAGTGAAAACATTTTGGGTCTTACTATTTTGAACGCCGCTAATAATGTGCAGTGCTCGGTGTCATTCTGTTCTCCGTTGGCCTTACGGTGTTTTTGCTTCCGTTCAGCATCGCCTCTTTTGCTCCCAAGGGCTGGGGATCCGGCTACATCATCGCCATGATCGTGATCGGATTTGTGATGCTGGCAGTGTTCCTCGCTTGGGAGCTCCTCCTGGCGCCCACACCAATGTTCAACTTTAGTCTGCTGACTGACCGAACCGTCGTCGGTGCATTGTGTCTGAGCGCGACTTATCAGCTTTCCTACTATTGCTGGAACAACTACTACACATCCTTTTTGCAGGTTGTGAACGATCTCTCGATTGCTGAGGCCGGATACGTCAGCAACACCTTCGATGTGGTCTCAGGCTTCCTTTTGCTCGGAACTGGTTTCATTATTCGCAAGACAGGACGCTTCAAGTGGCTTCTCTACATTGCGGTTCCGCTCTACATCTTCGCCCAAGGATTGATGATCTATTTCCGTCGTCCTAATCAATCCGTCGGTTATCTTGTCATGTGCCAGATTTTCATCTCTATTGGTGGATCCGTCTTCATCCTCATTCAGCAACTCGCTGTCTTGGCTGCCGCCGACCATCAGCATGTAGCTAGTGCGCTTGCTCTCGTGTACGTTGTGGGCACTGTCGGCCATGCCGCCGGCTCTACCATTTGTGCTGCAATTTGGACCAATACATTCTACAAAGCCCTTCTAACCAGGCTTCCGGAATCTGCTATCGGAAACATCGATGCAATTTACTCGGACCTGGGTACTCAGATGTCGTATCCCGTCGGTTCTCCTGCGAGACTGGCAATCCAGGGAGCCTATGCTTATTCCCAGACACGAATGCTTGCTGTTGGTGTTGGATTTATGGGTCTTTGCTTCTTCTGGACTCTCCTGATCCGCAACATCGATCTGAAGAAGGTTCCTCAGGTCAAGGGTACCGTGTTCTAAGGAGTCTACCCTCACCTTTGAAAATGAACTCTGACAATTACCATGTCGGCATGTCGGCGATATATGTCCCCTATTATGCCCAAAACCAGATAGACTTCTGGAAGTTTTGCTTTTGTGCCTTAGTAATTAATCTCTATCATATAACGACCTGAAATGGATGCAGAATGTTATGACTATCCAAAACTCAATTCCTCAATTCCAAGATCTATATAAGAGCCTTGACATCATACATAGCAAGTAGCCAATTTCTGACAGAATTGGATGTTATTGCCGCAGTGTTCCATGTACTCTAAGAGTGTCTGGAGCCCATGCCGAGTTTCTAGCGGTATGGGACACTGAGCTTAGGTGGGGCAGGCGTATGTATGGGCGTATGTCCCGTCTGCGGGACAGTACTAGCTGTAAGGTTTGAAGTATTTTTGTAAGTTACAAATATAACGATGTGCATTACAGGTAATATTACAAAACACATACCAGATACACTTGCCCTGAATCGGATACATCATGCCGTCTCCACATGGCCCTTACACAGTAGTAGGTACGTAGAGGATCTGAGCAAATACATACGCAGTACGCAATACCAGTGACCGCCGTACCTAAACCGGTATGTATCTACGCGTATTCGTATGCGTTTACAGAAATACAAACTCCGTTATCCTCCGACGGGTCCACGCCTAACATTCCGAAGCTCCTCCACTCCGATTCCGAGGGTGTAACCAGGGACCAAAAGGATCTGATAACTTTTTCCCTTCGCTACAGTACTTCGGCCTTTGCCCGGCCGTCTATCTTGGCTCGAACCGTTATAGCACCACGTGGCTGATAGCCTCGGCCAGCAGAGCAGTCCAACTACTACTTACCGTCTTCGTAGCAAAGCAATAACTAGTTAGCCAAGCAGCCAGTCTCAGATCGACGTCCCAATGGCCTTCCTATTGTGGAAACCGACCGAGCCACCAATGCCGTGGAAGTGGATGAAGTGGATATGGCCGCGTGCTCAGGGATGGCCAGATGTTGATCTCTGGAATCTTCCGAATCGCTTCGAATCTGATAACTCCCCTGATGATCTGATTAGATCAGACTGTTATTGCCTTGGCCCTTGGAGTGTTTTAGCGTTCCGTGGCGTTTTTATCTGATCCGAAAGCTTTCGGTGGAGAATCAACGCCGTGGACAGGATCGGCTGCATGGCAGCATATGGCCCCCGGTGAAATTTTGGGTCTGCCTGATTTCCTCTCGTGTGTCATACGAGGCTTTGAACGAAGTAGTCATTACGTACGATTATAGGCAGCGATTTCGCAGAGTCTGCATACAGTTCTGAGTTCTGAACAAGAATGATAGAAATTAGAACCTCTCTGGTGCTCCGTTGATAAGTCAGAAGTCTGATTCCTTACTCTGAGGTTTCTGGTGGTACTGTAGGACTCGATATCATTTTGTTGCCTGGATACCTGGATGCCTGGATGCCTGGATGCCTGGATGCCTGGATGCCTGGATACCTTGATGCCTGGATACCTTGATGCCTTGATGTCTTGATGCCTGGATGCCTGGATGCCTGGATGCCTGGATACCTTGATGCCTGGATACCTTGATGCCTTGATGTCTTGATGCCTTGATGTCTTGATGCCTTGATGTCTTGATGCCTTGATGTCTTGATGCCTTGATGTCTTGATGCCTTGATGTCTTGATGCCTTGATGTCTTGATGCCTTGATGTCTTGATGCCTTGATGTCTTGATGCCTTGATGTCTTGATGCCTTTATGCCTTGATGCCTTTATGCCTTAATGCCTGGGTGCCTGGGTGCCTGGATGCCTGGTATCTGAGTGTCTGGGTGCCTGAGGCATTATACGTATGATAGATCCCAGATAGTTTGTCTGCTCTCTCTCTCTCTCTCTTTCTCCTCGTGGGCGATCCGAATACATACAGTGTTTTCTCTATTGATTCTCCATCGGTGATGCATTTCCATGACGTTTCTGGTGTATCTGTCGAGGTCGCAATGATGCGAAAACAATACGAACCTTGGAAAGGAAAGAATTTCACAGCTTAATATGCTGAGATCCAAGGGTCCTTTCATGGGGTCTTTCATCACAGTTGAGGTTCTCAATATTTCTTGTCTCATGTCTTCGGTACACATGCCCTCCGAGCGGATCGTCCCAACAGTTCACAGAACTCCTACTCCCTGGCACCTCTCGAGCTTTGTCTCATGCGAGAGAAAAAAGAAGCCAAAAAATCTCTGAAGTGTCCATTTTCCAGTGCCTTTTCCACTTCCTTTGACAAAGACTAACAAACGCGGGTTACAACAAGGAGTGTGATAATCACTCATGAAATCATAATATTTCCACTTGGTATCAATGCTATCAAATGCAAATAATCCACCTCAATATTTACCAACTCTATCATTCCCACATTGCGGTGTATAAGCTTACTGCTTATCAGGGAAACCAAAGTTGACACCGAAGGGAGGGTAAACAAAGCGCTGGAGCTTGCCCTCAGCCTGGAGGCCATCGCTATACTTCCGCAGCGCATCCATATCCTCAGCATCCAGCTTGATCAGGTCGGCACGGTTGGACTCGATACGGGCAGGGGTCACAGACTTGGCCAGAACGGAGGAGCCACGGGCAACTGGGACAGCAATGTCAGTATTAAGCACTGCAGTTCGGATGCAGATGTGTGGGAATACTCACTGTGCCAGCTGAGCAGAACACTGGCGGGGGTAACACCACGCTTGTTAGCGACAGCCACGATGGGCTCCGCAGTGAACAGAGGGCTGCCGGTACTACCCAGAGGACTGTAGGCTGTGATATGGATGCCGTTCTTGTTGCAGAAATCCACAATTTCCTGCTGGGGCAGCGAAGGGTGATTCTCGATCTGGTTGACGGCGGGGACAATAGTGGCCTGGGGCATCAGCTCCTCGAGATACTTGAGACTGTAATTCGAAACGCCGATGGCCTTGACCTTGCCGGTACCGACGAGCTTCTCCATACTCTTCCACGTGGTGATGTGGGAGTGGTTGCGGAGGATGTCGCGCGAGCCATCCGCGAGCTTGGGGAAGAGGTTGTGGTTTCCTGCGGAGTCAATTGGTCAGTCTATCGATACTGCATGTAAAAAGGAAGTTGCAGTTACCCTTGTCGTTCATAGCCAGAGGCCAGTGCATCAGATACAGGTCGACATAGTCGAGACCGAGGTCCTTGAGACTCTGCTCGAGACCCTCCTCGACACGGGTGTGGTAGGAGCACCACAGCTTGGTGGTCACGAAAAGGTCCTCGCGCTTGACGATTCCGGAATCAATGGCTTCCTTGATGCCCTGGCCGACCTCGTTCTCATTCGCGTAGCACAGGGCGGCGTCGATGTGACGGTAGCCGACTTTGATGGCATGGGAGACGGCGCGGGCGACCTCACCGGGCTGGGATTGCCATGTTCCCAGACCGAGCGCGGGGATCTCAGCGCCGGTGTTGAGCTTGAAACGGGTATCGCAGGCAGCCATTGTGTATTAGAAGATTTATTAGAAGATTAGAATGTACAATTGATGTTATTTACAGCAGATCACAGCGATCAAATATTAAGAAGACAAAAGGTGGGGGAAGTTGTTCGGTCTAAACAATTCCCCGTTCACCCCCACGCTGGGGTAGTTTTTCCATCAATCACGATGCTACGTGGTTAGGACAAGTTAGGAGATTCTCTAGAACGTTCTTTAGAATGTTCTCTTCCCATGGGTTTGGACTTTGGAGAGACATTTGAAGAGTACTTGAACTTGAACACCAGTAACCAGACTCGGAAACCGACTTCCATGTGTTCATTTCTTCTTCTCCACCTGACATCAGAAGAACCCACAAAGTACCACAAAAGATGGGCGTGATCGTGGGGGCTGCATGCAACTGCCAATCAATTGTCTTCCTATGGAGTCACTCAGATCTTCATCGCTGCGGAAGCCAGAATCCGTGATGTTTCACTGGAAGAGAATCGTCGCACAATGGCTGACGTCGGAAATCGAGATGCGATCGCATCGTATATATTCAGATCTAACATCCTAGGGCTGATCTCAGGTTAAAACCACTTTTCTCATAGGTTGCAGTGTACAGAATTTGAAGTACAACGAGTATACAAAATGGCACCAGTCGCCATCTCCCCACAGGCCTCCCCCGTCTTCAACAAGCGGGATGGCCAGGCACTCGAAGACCTCTCCGATGCCATCGATGAAGTCAACGTTCTCAAGGACATGAAGAGACGCGAGGCTCAAAAATTAGCAGAAGAAAAGGGCCTATACGAAGAGTCCGAGTTCGACAAAGAGAAAGACAAGACCAATTTCCGCCAATACGAAAACGCCTGCGACCGAGTCAAGAACTTCTACCACGAGCAACACACCAAGCAAACAGTCGCCTACAACCTCAAAGCCCGCCACGACTTCCACAGCAAGACACGCGCCGAAATGACCGTCTGGGAAGCCATGGAGAAGCTCAATACCCTGATTGACGAGTCCGACCCAGACACCAGTCTCTCTCAAATCGAGCACCTCCTCCAATCTGCCGAGGCCATCCGACGAGACGGCAAGCCGCGCTGGATGCAGCTGACCGGACTGATCCACGACCTTGGCAAGCTTCTCTTCTTCTTCGATGCTGAAGGTCAATGGGACGTTGTCGGCGACACGTTCCCTGTCGGCTGTGCCTATGACGAGAGGATCGTCTATGGTCGTGACTCGTTCCGTGATAATGAGGACTTCGGACATAGCATTTATGATACTAAGTTCGGTATCTATAGCCCTGGCTGTGGTCTGGATAAGGTCATGCTCTCTTGGGGTCATGATGAGTATCTTTATCATCTGGCGAAGGAGCAGTCGACGCTTCCTGATGAGGCTCTGGCTATGATTCGGTATCATTCTTTCTATCCTTGGCATAGCGCTGGCGCTTACCATGAGTTGATGAATGATCATGATCGTGAGATGTTGCGTGCTGTGAAGGCTTTCAATCCTTATGACTTGTACAGCAAGAGTGATGGTATTCCCAGTATTGAGGAGCTGAAGGTATGTTTTGTTACTGCTGATATGATTCGAGTCTGTACTAACTCTCTGTCTAGCCTTACTACTTGGAGCTCATTGACGAGTACTTCCCCACCAAGGTTCTCAAGTGGTAGATGTCTACAATTCTCTGTTTCTACGTGCTTTATCTATGATTCCCCTCTTCTTTGTTTGTGTCCATGGAAAGATTTACGATCTATCATGAAATTAGCGTATAGAAATGTCATTTCCCCGATTTATCAGACAATACACTCATGATCAATATTCTGACAGTAAGGAGCCTTTCATACCTACTTGGAAATTAGACATAAGCATCGGGTTCCAGAGCTTATGACTTATAAGGATGGAGGCCATTCTGCAGTTGCTGTTGGTGGCTGTCTGAGACTGGTCAGAGATCAAGAGACTGGGCAGCAAGATTCATTCATGAATGGAGAGAAGCCAAGTGAATTATCCTCACGAAACACATCATTCCGATTTATAGGTATAAATCTCACTGCAGTAGACAGGGACAGCTCACTACAACCTCGCAACCTCCACCCTCTCCCCCTCCTCATCAAAGAAGATCTTCCTCTCTGTAACCAAAGCCTCTTGCAACGCCGCCCCAATCCTCACAGCCCTAACGGCATCCCCCAACACAACCGGCAACTCCCCTCCATCCAAACAAGCCCCCGTAAACTCCCTCGCCTCAGTAACAAAAGCCTCCTCAAACCGATCATAATAATCCCCGGGCAGCTCCCTACTAACCCCACTGCCCCCAAACACCTGCACCAGATTCATCGCGGGCCTAGCATTAACCGCCAACTTGCCCTTAGTCCCAATAATCTCAGTAACATCCTCCTGGCCGGCAGCCATCATACGCGACGCATAAAAGTACGCAATGCGACCGTCGTAGAACTCAACCAATCCAACGGCGTTATCGCGGTCGTTGTGCTGACGCAGACCCGGCTCGACGGCTGTGATGCCGGCCGCCGAGACGGATTTGACTTTGCAGTTGCCGAAGAACCAGAAGGTGAGGTCGATGTCGTGGATGGAGCAGTCGACGAAGATGCCGCCGGAGTATTGGGCGTAGGCGACGAAGAAGCCGGTTGGATCGAGCTTGTCGCAGGTTTGGCTGCGGAGGACGGAGGGAGTGCCGATTGCGCCGGATTGCATTTTCTTATGGGCGGCGCGGTAGGATTTGTCGAAGCGTCGGGAGAAGCCGCACATTACCTTGAGGTTGGGTTTCAGGGTTGCTGCGTTGACGACGGATTGGGACTGTTGGGGTTGTTAGGATGGTGTGTTTTGGTGGAACTGGAGAGAGTGAGGGTTGGAGTGCAACTTACTACTTCAACGCTGGTGGAAATGGGTTTCTCGCAAAGGACATGCTTGTCTGCTTCGATAGCCTTGATGGCCTGCTCGGCATGGACGGCGGTTGCGGATGCGATTACCACGGCAACTAGACCTTCATGTTTGAGCATGTCGTCGTAGTTCTGGTATAGGCGTACGCCGAAGGGCTCGAGGTGGATCTTAGCCCATTCGAGCTCGACGGGGTCCGGGGAGCTGGCAGCTACGAGCTCAGCCCTGGGGGTACGCTCCAGGAAATTTAGGGCATGGCGCTTGCCCATGCGGCCTAGACCGGCACAACCTATCTTCAATCTTTGAGCAGTCATTGTGTGAGAGATACAAAGGCGGAAAGATTTGCTATTGAATATTGATAACGGACTGGACAGTTCGGAGACTGTTATAAGGTCAGATCGGAAATACGTCGTACATGCGGAGGCCAGTCTCCGTTGGTATCACCGGTGATCTCTCCGCAGACAGGTAGGCACATAGATCGGAAAGTGAATTCCACAACTCCATTGATATTACCTATGAGATACTTGAACGGGCTAATTAGTTGGTTCATTTGTGTCGGATTTCTTTTCACGACGCATTTTGCGCTTCGAGACCTCGATCGGATCCGCAAATCCGTCGCCTCTCAGCCAGGCCAGACCCTTGCGCAGACCACCGCCCTGGACAGCCGAAGGGTTCGCCTCAAGGATCGATCCCATGAGTGCCCAAGCTGCTACAAACAGTACCAGCTCACCGCTCTTTCCGCCCTTCCAGAGTCCGCGCTTGACTCCCGTCTTGTACGCCGAGTCAACAGCCGCCCGGAAAATCCAGAGGAAAGTGCTGCGGCTGTTGCCCAGGAACAAAAATGGCAGACCACCCAGTGCTCCACTGAGGAAGAAACGCTTGGTGGGGAGTGTTGAGCGGGGCAGGTTGTTGTTCAAGAGACAGACGCTACCCCAGGCTGTGCCAATTGCGGCAGAGAGGACTGCTGTCATGGTGATGATGCGCTTGGAGATAGTGCTCACAGAATCAAGAGGCTCAAGTAGTATACTCTTGAATTTGGGGATCGAGAGCGCTAGGGTGACGGTCGTTAGGAACCGTGCAAGCGGCGGCACGGAGAGGAGAAGGTGGTGCAGGAACGCCGTGCTACAATTCGGCAGATTCGGATGCAAGAGAGCGCACGATAGGTTCGTAATCGCAGGGTGAGCAGGTCCAGTGATTGGGGAGATGGAGTGCACTGCTGATGGCAAGGTGTTGGCATCACCGGGGTGTAGAATTGGAGAAACGAATGCGCTGTGTCTTATTAGAAACCAAACCAATATTCAAGAGAACCAAAACCAAACTTACGGCCAGCGAAGGTCAGCAATAGATGCAAGAGAGTTCACGATCTCTTCCTTCTCAGGCCAGTAGACGTTGGCCGGAAGCGACTCCGGTCGGCCTTGGATATAACTCGGCGAGAGCTTGAGAATGACGTTTCCAAACCACTAGAAGAAGTCAGCGATCATATTCAACCATCCAAGATCAGTACACGAACACTTGGTGTAGTCTCGCGATCAAACACAAAGGCATGGAAGAGCTGCGCAAACGAGATGGGCATCAACAGCCAGCTGCCGAACCACCACGGTCGCTTATCCAACCAGCCTTTAGAGTCCAGGACATTGAATAAAAATTCCATACTCCTGGTGCCTGCGTAGATGGCCGCAGTCAATCGAAGCTGGTCCTGAGGGCAGATGCCTAGGGCAAAGCCCGCCAAACTTGCGCCGATCGCTGGCGCAAGGCGGGAGGTCAACGCCTTCGAGATGCGCGGATTGCGCTCTCTGAAGGGCTGTGCATCATCGGTGCGGAGGTTGGCTCGCAGTCGGACGAGAAAGCGGTAGAGGAGGCGATGGATGAGAAGGAGGAGGGACAGGGAGATCGAGAGACGGAATTTGGGAGACCGTAGGAGGGGAGTTCGGGCTTTCTTCCTGTAATTGGAGATACAGTTAGCGTATGTTCTTATGAAACACTCTGAATCCCTGGATAGATAATATAGGTCTTACTGTGGAGGGCCGCTTTGGAATCGAGCAATCAGCAGATCCGCCAACTTCAAGGCGATTCCGGTGCCGGCAAAGACACGCAGCGAAGCGCGAACGGCAGCCTCGCTGTGCCGGTTCTTCGGACGAGCGATCACATCAAAGCGTGCTGGAGATGGAAGCTTGCTTTGGACGGCTGGGACGCGTGTAAGTGTGGATTCGTGGAGGTGACGATACTCTTTGGCGCTGATGAGCACACGGAGGACATCGCGTACGGCGGGAGGCGGCAGGTCCAGCGCGTCCCTTGGGACTGGAGCGCTGTCCGCAGTAGACATGTTGGGCTATGTTGATGTACCAAGTTGTCCAAGTTAGAGAGCTTGAAATCCGGGGATGAGAAGGGGGTCGAGGGGCTCCGCTTCGTGGAGAAGGACCTCGGTAAACCTTGCCAAGGCATCTGGGCATGGGCTTGTGCCGTATTGGATATTTCACTTGCTTTGGATATAATAGTAGCCTTTTAAACATGATTAAAGAGCCTCGAAAAATGAAAATACTTTGACATTTGTTCAGATTTCGCCTATCTACGTAGAACAGCAAGATCATATCTACAAATATTGAGCGCCTGAGGCAGAAACGGGCCAATTCGAATACCCTCGAGCTTGCAGTCCAGACCATAGGTATCTTGATTTCATTGAAACAGTCTGGTCTATGAAGCCTGCAAGTCATTTCCCGTACATGATGCTCCTTGGCTTAAGCCACTACGCCTGGTCGAAATTTCCCGTGGTAGTCCAGTATACGTTATAGTTGTATCCCTGAGCATCATAGAAAGCACTCAATGTAACGTCTTTTCCGTCGGCAGTGGAGGTGAAGTCGAGGCCAGAATCACTGGAGCGTTTGATAGAGTCAAGGGCGAGAGTAGGAGTGCCACTCAGTGTTTGGTCGCCGTAATTCCCACATAGCACGGTCGGTCCATACGCAATTGCCACCATACTCGGGTCATCATTTGCAGCGATTGTACGCAGGCTCATGGGGAAGCGGAACTCAACGACATCTCCATCGGCCCATGTGCGCGAGATTTCAGCGTATGTTCCGGGTGTGGCTTTAACATCAGACAAAGGTTCCCCATTGAGCGTCAGCTCTGCCCCTGATGCCCATGTAGGGATGCGGATTTTCATGGTCCAGTCACCCTGACCAGAGACTTTCAGTTGCGAAGTATCGCCGATTGGGTAAGTCGTGGATTGTGTCAGAGTAACACCCATCTCCGGCCATTTGAGGACAGAAGACATGAATAAGTTGATAAACAGCGTCGAGTCATCGTGGAAGTAGATCGAGTCCATCAACTTGGTGTTGGTTTCGAGTGCCGTTCCTTGGCAGCACCAGAAGGAGTCGTAGTCCGTACTCCAGGTACCGCCACCCCAGGCGGGTCCAATACCGCGGCGGCCTCCAGCGTTGAGCGGGGTGAAGTAAGTAATGTGCCCATGAGAATCATCAGGGTTCTGTTGGCCCAGCAGGTGGTTGAGTAATGAGGTTTCGTAGAAATCAAAATACGTTGTGTTATCGGAATCGAGAAGCCACAGCTCACGGGTCAGCTTGAGCATGTTGTAGGAATTGCATGCTTCACAAGTGTCGTTGGTCAGATAAGCGGCGATAGCATTTGGAGCATGGAAGTGTTCAGCTTGGCTGTTACCACCAATGGCGTAGGTGTGTGACTTGACAACAAATTCCCAGGCGTTGCGGGCAATATCAAGGTAGCGAGAGTCTCCAGTGGCTCGGTATTCACGAGCGGCTCCGATCCACTTTGGTACTTGAGTGTTTGCATGTAGACCGTCGAACTCATCTTTTCCGGCTGCAAGAGGGTCGAATACAGCGGCATGATCAAAGCGTTGGGCAACGGTAAGCCATTTCTCGTCACCAGTTTGGTGGTAGATCTCAGCCAGCACATCGTTCATACCGCCGAATTCCGTTTGTAGAATCTTCTGCATTGCATCATAACTCAATGATTTGGTGCGATTGTCAACCCAACTCGCGAAGGATAGTAAGACGTCTCGGGCGGTGTTGTCGCCTGTCAAGCGCCAGACATCGAGGATGCCTGCAAGAGTCTTGTGTACCGCGTAATACGGCACATTGCCGTTTGTCAGGGTGCCATTCCCGAGTTTTGCGAACTCTGATTCTGGGAAGCCAGAAACGTATCCGCCCGTAAATCCAACAGCCTCGTTGTTGGCCTGGCATTTTGCCAGTTCCGCAACAAAGTAGGTTGCTCGATCATAACATGTTTGGTCTTGGAGGACAGCATAGCATTGAGCCCAGGCAGTGAGGAAATGACCCTGGACATGGGATCGGAACGGGAAATCCGGAGAATCCCAGCCACCGTTAGGCGTTGCCTGCTGTGTAGACAGTCCGTGGGTAGTCCGGAAGACATAAAGCAATCTTTCGACGTCTATATCTTTCAGATATGCAAGGGTACGGCCCTGGTTGTCCAGAAAGCGGTCTTGGGACAATTCAACACCGCCAAGGTCGAATTCGAATGCCTGGGCTTTAGCATCGTAGGTGGTTCCGGCATCGGACTGTCCATTGACGAAAGATGAAAGAGAAAGACAAGCGTAAACAAATATAGCAAGGGGCTTCCGCCAGCCCTTGGTGTGTATCATTTTGAACTGCTCCCCGCTGGAGGATTGTAAGAGCTAGCCTAGCTACTCTGCAGGGCTTGTCTAGGACATGATCGCAGTGCGTCTGACAATAGGTCTCTTTTAATCTTGAAATTTTCCGGTGGGATAGAACATAGTTGAATCTTCAATACCATGTCAAGGACCTCCACACTCGTGAGTGCTACCCTGTATGCACCCCGCATTTTGATCATTTATCCGCAATCTTCATGGGTAATAAGGCTTGTTGCGAAGTGCCGGACTCATTTGGCCCCAAACTTGTTCCTCTGAGATGGGAAACATGCCGGAGGGGTTGTAGATCATTCACCTCAGTCCACGTATCATATCGCTTGTGCCCTACGGGCGACGGATCAGTGCCCTATCCGGGTAATTCACCTTTCCTTGTCGCGGAGAACAATGGATTAGAGCCCTCAGGTGGCCTCAAGGCGGTCACTCACTCTAGCTGTCCTCGTCCGAGTCATTCAGCTAGCCCTGAGCGATGGAGCCTGGAGGTAGGTATGCTGTGCAGCTGTACTCCGTACTGCGTAATAACATCGCCCTCTAGGCATCACGTGATGCTTAGTGAGCATGTGACAATAGGTTACGTAATGATTAGGGTGGCTCAATTAGGACTAGCGGGAGTGTCTTAACCGTTAGGGAGTGTCCCCAGTCATTCCCTTCCCTCCCAGGCCAGGACGGAGCTATTTTCGATTCGAGCTTCGAGGGCCCCAGTTGCTATTACTATCTGCTGTGCGTGAAAGGCTGAACTTCCAAGATCAGATCCTTGGATTCATCAGCATTCAGGGTAGATCTACCCTGTTCATAATCGTTTCAGATTGAATATTCCGGGGATCAGCTAGGCCGAGTCACCGAGCCGAGCCCTAAATTAGGTCTTTCAATATGAGACGCAAGTTGCAACAAGGCTGAGGGTGCTCCACATAGCCCTGGCACGGAAGTCTATACTTCTGCAGTTTGTAATTTCTTGCTGCAGATAATTATCGGCTTAGACCAAAAGCAGCTGGTCCCGCTCAATTTGCCCGACGATATTCCGGGAATCATAGTACATCATGGCCTCATCAGCGGGGCCTTTGACTCCGTGAAGCCAAATGTTTCGGAGTATTTCCGGTTCTGAGCTATATGCATGAATCCAAGGAGCACGCAGAAGGTATCAGGCACCTCTAGGCCTCGTGGTGAACTCCTGAATTAAATCTTCCGACCAAGGCAGAGCTCTGCACGGTGATAGCTCCGTTTCATTGCGATGCTAGTGCAAGGCGCTAGGCGCAGAATACCTTGAAGACCGAGGCTCAGAAGTTAAGAATACTAAGAATAAGTACCAAGGCCAAGGAAGCTTGAAATAGCTTGTTCAAACCAATCCATTCCTTTTCTGCTTTGATACTGCATTCAACCGGGCAACCCCCAACTGATCAGACAGCCTCTTCAAAATGCGTACTTCCATTATTCCTATGCTGGCACTTGCCGCCGCGGTATCTGCTGCTCCTGGTCCTTCTCGAGTCTCCGAGATAGTCGGGCGTGCTTCGACTTGCACCTTCACCTCGGCCGCAAGTGCCAGTGCCAGCAAGAAGTCCTGCTCCACCATTGTGCTGGATAACATTGAGGTCCCCGCCGGCGAGACCCTCGACCTTTCCAGCCTGCAGGATGGCACCAAGGTAACATACCCGATTTCCGATCGCCGAGAACCAGGTTGCCAACACTCACTATATAGGTCATCTTCAGGGGTGAGACGACATTCGGATATGAGGAGTGGAAGGGCCCTCTGATCCGCTTCTCGGGCTCAAACATCGAGATCACTGGCGAAGAGGGCCATGTCATCAATGGTGGCGGAGCCAGCTGGTGGGACGGCAAGGGAACCAACGGCGGCAAGGACAAGCCCAAGTTCTTCTATGCCCATTCTATGACCGACTCATCTATTACCGGCCTGAACGTCAAGAACACCCCTGTTCAGGCTTTCAGCGTGCAGGCCGACAACCTGGTTCTCGACAGCATCACCATCGACAACTCTGATGGCGATGACAACGGCGGCCACAATACTGATGCTTTCGATGTTGGTGAGAGTACCTACATTACCATCAGCAATGCCAACGTGAAGAATCAAGATGACTGTCTTGCTGTGAACTCTGGCGAGGTAAGCGCATTTGCATTGCCTCCTTTACCATGAGCCGTTTCCAAATTAACCATATCCAGAACATCGTCTTCACTGGAGGCTACTGCTCCGGCGGCCACGGTCTCTCCATCGGCTCCGTCGGTGGCCGGGATGATAACACCGTGAAGAACGTAACCATTTCCGATTCAACCGTGACCAACTCTGCCAACGGCGTGCGCATCAAGACCGTCTACGAGGCCACTGGTGAAGTCTCTGACGTGACTTTCTCCAACATAGAGCTGTCCAACATCTCTGATTACGGTATTGTCATTGAGCAGGACTATGAGAATGGCAGCCCTACCGGTACTCCCACCACTGGTGTGCCCATCACCGGGCTGACTGTCGAGGGGATTACTGGCTCTGTTGAGAGCGACGCTACCAATGTCTACATCTTGTGTGGTAGTGGGAGCTGCTCCGACTGGACCTGGTCTGGAATTGATCTCACTGGTGGTAAGACTAGCAGCAAGTGCTCGAATGTGCCTTCCGGTGTCTCTTGCTAGGCCAGGATCAAGATATCGAGGGACAAACACACTGTACACACAGTCCATGTCTTCTGGGGTATATCCATGCATCGGGGATTGGCCATGTTACCTGTATGGATATAGGGAGTAGTTCTCTGACCATTTCAGTTTATAAATGAATAACATCGGCCTAAGGTGTTAAACTTGTACTGTGTACTTGTCAACTCAGCTGCTCAATCAACGCCAAGCATGAGGAGTATGCATAGTTCGATGACGCAATGGAGACCACCTTTCCTTTGCACAGAATCACACATCTTACGATTCCTACCTTCTCCTTGTTCCATACAAGACTAGTTACCAAAATGCAAGTTCTTTTACTCGGCGGTCACGGCAAAATTGCCCTCCACCTAACGCCGCTCCTCCTCAAGCGGGCCTGGAACGTAACCAGCGTCATTCGCAACCCCGACCATGAAAGCGAGATCTTAGCCTTGGGCAAGGGTCTGAAGGGCAATATCAAAGTACTAGTTTCAAGTCTAGATGACGTGAAGAGTGCCTCAGACGCTCAGAAGATTATCGACACCGTCACGCCGGACTATGTCGTCTGGTCAGCTGGTATGGATACATCCTCACCGTGACCCCTCACCTCACCCCGCACCCACCCAAGCGCCCCTACAAAGAACTCCTCTACATAGCATCAAAGCAAAACATAACTATATAGCCCATCTCTATCCCAACCCCCTCCCAATAAAAATTAACGAAAGACCCAGGCGCCGGCGGCAAAGGCGGACCTTCCCGAACAATCGCAATCGACCAAGAAGCCGCCAAACACTTCCTAACAGCCTCCTTCGCCACTCCAAGCGTAAGCAAATTCCTCATGATCTCCTACCTAGGCAGTCGGCGCAACCAGCCGTCCTGGATGCCCGACGACGAATGGGCGGGCATCGTGAAAACGAACACAGAAGTGCTGCCGACATACGCGAAAGCCAAACAAGAAGCCGACGAGTACATGACTGCGTTGGCTGCGGTTCGCAAGCGTGACCCGACCCGGCCGTTTCAGGCTATTAATCTGCGGCCGGGGCTTTTGACGGACCAGCCTGCGACGAGGAAGGTGGAGCTGGGGATTACGGGGAAGGGGAGGGGGAGTGTTACGAGGGAGGATGTGGCTATTGTTGCGGATGGGTTGTTGGCGAGGGCTGATGTGGAGGGGTGGATTGATCTTGTTAATGGGGAGGAGGGGGTGGAGGAGGCTGTTGAGCGGGTTGCGAGGGAGAGGGTTGATGCTGTTGTTGGGGAGGATGTTGAGGCCATGGTGAAGAGGTTCTTCCCTTGAGGCTTAGGGGTTTGGGGTTTAGTCTACTAGATCCAGGATATTCGTCGGTTTAGGTGGTTAGTATGTTCATACACATGGGAGTGAAAGTAAAAATCTCGAGGCTCTAAGTTTTGTAATGCTTCAATGCTTCTATATCCAAAATGAGTAAACTATAGCCTGGCCTTGGGCTTCTCGGCCACCCCCTTGAACTGCTGCTTCAGCACCCGACGGAGGATCTTCCCACTGGGGTTCTTGGGAATTGCATCGACGAACCGTACACCACCCCGCAGACGCTTATGGCTGGCGACCTTACTATCCAGCCATTTGATGATGTTGGCTGCCTCTTCCTCCTCGCTCCTTCCGGAAGACTTGCTCTTCGCGCTGCGAACGACACAAGCCATGGGAACTTCCGAACCGTGAGCCTCGCTCTCAATGCCAATGACGGCAACATCATCGATAGCATCGTTGTCAACCAGATATCCCTCCAACTCGGCAGGGGGCACTTGGAAGCCCTTGTACTTGATGAGCTCCTTGACACGATCGGTGATGTAGAAGTTTCCTTTGGCATCCTGATACCCAACGTCACCAGTCTGGAACCAACCATCCTCCGACAAGCACCCCTTAGTAGCCTCGGGGTTATTGTGGTAGCCCATGAAGACATTGGGTCCCTTGAGATACAGTTCACCGACCTCGCCGACAGCAACTTCCTTAGGTGCGGATCCATCCTCCGGCATGGTCATATACTTGGCTTCCATATTAGGCATCAAGCGACCGACAGAGCCAACGGACTCGCGCCACTCCTCCCAACGCTGGGTGTGGGTGGTGGGGCTGGTCTCGCTGAGTCCGTAACCCTGCTTGATGCCGACCTTGATGCGTGCGTAGACTGACTCGACCAGCTCTTGTGTGAGTGGCGCGGCGCCGGAGTTCATCATGCGTAGACTTGACAGGTCATACTTGTCAACCACGGGGTGTTTGCCCAACAGCAGCACCACGGGAGGGACGATGTAACTGAATGTGCAGCGGTAATTCTGCACGTGCTGACACCACTTTTCGATGTCGAACTTGGACATGACAATCAAGTGATAGCCCTTGTATAGAGCCTGGGTAATCAAACAGGTCAATCCTAAGATGGTAGTTAGTTCACTTGTGCATCCACAGCCTCTAGACGGGAAACCCATACCATAGATGTGATAAAAGGGCAAGAATGCCAGAACGCGGTCACCCTTCCCATCAGGCCCACCGTTCCAGGTCAACATGCCGCCTTCACCAGTTACCTGCTGCATGATGTTGGCCACGATATTCCGGTGCGAGAGCATAACGCCCTTCGGCACACCTGTCGTTCCAGACGAATAAACCAAGAATGCCACATCCTTCTCGGGAGTGACCTTCTGCTTGCGGAAGCGCGTAGCGCGGGAGATATTGCGGATGGATCCAAAATGCTTGAAGCGTGCCTCGGGATCCCGTTGGTCCCCAACCAAGATAATACGGTCCTCGGGGATGCCGACCCTCTTGGCAGCTTCTCTTGCAACCGACAACGCCGAGATCTGAGTCGCAATTGCCTTGGCGCCAGAGTTCTTGAGCTGGAAGGCCAACTCCTCAACCGTGTAACCTGGGTTCGCGGGAGACACAACTCCGCCCGCCCAGAGAGTACCCCACATCATCACAGGCGTGTCGATGCTGTTCGGAGTGAAGAGGGCCAATACATCTCCCTTCTGCCAGTCCCAAACGGCTCGCAAGCCCTTTCCGAACTCTAGTGAGGCATCCTTGAGGGTCTTGTATGTGTAGTGGCGTTGGGTATCGGCATCTTGGTAGAGGACTGGCGTTGTGGGTCAGCTTTGAGTGACTCCAGCAGTCTAGGGGGATGAGGCGGGACGACCGCAGTTTAGGGATCTCTTCGCATTTGAACGTACTCTTGTCATCTGGAAAAGGCCTATCCTTGCGCTCAAACAGGAATGTCCAGAGGTCCACTGGTGGGATGTCCGCCAAGGGGTAGCTGGAGGCGACGGGCATAATTGCGGGGAAGGAAAGCTTAACGGCCGATCCGGGGGATAGGATGGAGGCTCCAAGGAGAGAGTATGGGTAGTGGGAATACCGAGAGGTTAAGTCAGGTTAAATCAGGTTGGCTCGCTGTCAGATGAAGGAAAAATGACTTGAAGGAGCTTAGGAGCGAGTACTCGTACTTAAAGAGATCGTACTCCGCAGTCTCGGTTCATGGCTAGCCTCGGCTGCTTAAACTGCCAGCCCGACGTTTTACCCGGAGGCCCACCTCCCGATGAGGCGGGTTTCTTATTGCTACGTCTGGGGGAAGGTGGATTAGAAATCTTCTTCCATTGTCACTTTGTTACTTAGTGTCCGTGCAGGAGATAGAGGACTGATCAGCGCTCGCTGATCTCGGCAGTTCTGCAACCGAGGCGGATATATATGTCCGCGAGAACCTAGGACGATGAGTGCACTGGCTTTTAACAAACATCCAGGACGATCTGGAATTGCTACTCCGGTAGCGAGATATCTTGCGCGATGCCACGATCTAATGTATCGCTGCGGAAATGCAAGGCCTGGTATAATGGAGCCTACAAGTCGACGGGTTTATTTGTTAAGCGTAGAGGCTCCATAAACATGGGAACCGTCTGATGATGGATCGATCTTGTCAAAGCCGCCCGTGTTCTGTGCTCAGGATATAGAATCTGTGAACTACCTAGATTGCACTACCTAATAGGGTCGAAATGACATGGCCCTAACACTACATGAGCGGGCATAAGACAAACGGTGGGATACTTAACCGACTCAGATTGGAGCATAGGTATATCGTGGGCCCAATCGATCAAGTAGATAGCACGTAGAGGTACCTCTGCTAGGTTGTAACGACATGATTTGTGCACATTATCGTGCTGCCAAGTAATAACCTTATTAGCGTGACCAACAAGATCCCGCTTCCCCAGGGCATAAGGAGCGGAGTCTAGTGTGTGGAGCGGTTTGGGGAATGACGCCGTAGTCCCGTCTGGACCGACGAGATATAGTTACTAGATGCAAAGTTACTGGCTACAGGACGAGCGATGATATTGTAGTGTCGTTAGATTAGACCCCGTCCCTGGTAACCCTCAACGAGGCCAGAGGAGTATCTTTTTACCTCGCCAGATTCGACGAGGGACTAAATTCAGATCCTAAGAGATTTCATGCCGACAAGATCTTAAATTGAGTTGGAAACAGCTGACCCGCACTGGAAATACATGCTGAAAAAAAGAGCCCAGTTGAAAAGGTTGCCGAATTCCATTTTTGTATTCCCAGCACCATTTCCTCCACACGCCACTCTCCGAGGGGAATCGTTTGAAATCGTTTACTTGAGGGGAATGAAACGGGAAGAGTGGGTGGCACCGATACCGGGACGACCGTGCTTGACGGGCTTGCTGGAAGGTTGTTAGTCCTGTCATGTTGATGATCCTAGGCATGGGGAGCACGTACTAAGAGATAGAGAACTCAGCCAGGTAGTGGCCAACCATCTCGGGCTTGATCTCAACCTGGTTGAACTCCTTACCGGAGTAGATACCGACGACGGAACCGATCATCTCGGGGACGACAATCATGTCACGGAGGTGGGTCTTGACGAGATCGGGCTTCTCGTTGGGCTTGGCCTCCTGCTTGGCCTTGCGGAGCTTCTTGATGAGGCCCATAGGCTTGCGCTTCAGACCGCGGTTGAAACGTCTGCGGGCACGAGCGTGAACGACATCACGGAGCTGCTCGGAAGAAAGGTCGAGGAGCCTGTAAAGAGATTTCAGTCAGACCAACGTCCTTCCAAAATTTGTCCGTTGATTTCCATCCGCATTGCAGGATCACCCAGACGAGAATCGGGATGCCACAGACCACATGTCAGGTGTGTGGTTGGTATGTCGAATAGCCCCCTTCGATTCCGTCTGGCGATGCGCTGGTTGCGAATAGATTTTCAAACATGTGATGACTGGCAGTGGGAACGTACTGGTCGAGGTCAATACCGCGGTAAGAAAACTTGCGGAACTGTCTTCTTTTCTTGATCTCTGTTTGTCGAAGGTTCAGTCAGCGTCTGCGATCTTGTTGTAGTGCGTGTCTCCCTGCATCCATGTCTGTGTCGTTCCCCTCCAACATGTATTCTTTCTATCTTTATCACCGCGTAGTCGATCGAAATCCCCGTCTCTTTCTCTTGTGCGATTCTTCTGTCATGGGCGATGGGTGGGAATGCATTTGATTCAAAACGTACCGGCAGCCTCCTCGGCGTTCTAAATAGAAACTCATGTCAGTGTATCGCACGGGCTAGAAGGGCGAGGAAAAAAACTCACGTATTCGATGTCAGCCATTTTTGCAGAAGTTCCTGTAAGCCGCCTTTCGAACGTGTCTCGAAAAGCGAGGGAATAGGTTGTCGGAAATTGTCGTGTCGCTGAGCGGTCGGGCTACTAGCACACAGGCTTTGGAGGTGGGCGGCACTCGTTAAGCGACGGGTAGGTTCCAAGCCCTATGCACTATACCGTTTTGGGAAACCAGTAATTTATTTGGGAACATTGGTTTTATCGGCGTAATCAGTCGACTCGTAATTTTGCTCTACTTGTAGTTCGCTGAAGACTTTTTGGAGATGCTTGAACCGCTACGGTAATTATTTCGTACCATGATTACCCACCTGTTTACCTGGCATACAACGTACTTGCATCAGAATCAGAGGTTGTTGATTGCCCTTATCAGGGTAGATCTGGTGGCCCAAAAAGCGAATGATTAGATCTACTAATTGAATGGCTGGGTTGGCGAACGTTATTGCTTCCATGCTGAGCGGGTCCTGGCGATCACTGAATACGCTACATACTACTGCGATGTTTGAATTGAACATGTAGAGATCAGAAGGTCAGATGTATTGTATTGGCTATGAGCTTTTTCCAGCTCAAATGCAAGTCGCAACTGTACTAAAACAGTCTTAACCAAACACACTTGTGAAGCCAACCGGCGCGATTCCTGCCCGGACTGACGAACCAACCAAGCATCTTTTCCCCAGAACCGTGATTTTGACACCTCGAGTTAAGGCGCTTAATCGAAGAGACCGAAGCCCATATCCTCATCGGACTCCTCCTCCTTCTCAGCCTCCTTCTCCTCAGCGGGAGCGGCGGCGGCACCACCGGCGGCAGCAGCAGCGGGGGCAGCGGCACCAGCACCACCGGAGGGAACGGAAGCGAGCTTGGTAGAGCCCTCAGCGATCAACTGTATCAAGAGTCAGCATTTGTGTCAAATCGAACATGGGCGGGCGCGGGTATCACTAACCTGCTGGAGGTCCTTGCCCTGGAGCTCGGCGATGACCTTCTCGACGCGGTCAGACTCAGCGTCGATGCCGACGGAAGAGAGAACGGCCTGGATATCGGCGGAGGAGGGGGCCTCGTTGCCAGCAAGGGCGAGGAGGAGGTAAGCAGCGAGATACTTCATTTTGAAAGGACTAAACAAAATTTCTTCGTTAGAATCCTGAATTGAAGATTGCTTGCGATCGTGCTTTTTACAAGCGTAGAGTCGCCCAACAGACACGAAAACAAGGTGTACATACCGTTGATGATTATTATCTGAACAAGAGAAACAATCGATTTAACCGCGAATTGGGCGGAGACTGCAACGTCGAGTTCTGGTGGAAGAGGTTGGTTGACGAAGGATTAACCGAGTGATCAAAATCTTAAGAAAAAAGGTGGTGCGAGTGGGTGTGGCTAGTGTCGGCGGGGCTTCTAAGCGAGTTGCCGTGGCGCAACATGTCTGGTACACGTGACCCAGGCTGGCCATCTCCAACTTGAAGATAAATGCTGGCCGAGCATCCCGTGTCATACCTATTCATCACTCCACAATTTGCAGAAACTTAGGTCAAGGCAGCAGTGTGCTTCATTTGTGCCAGGCCTATTGTTCTTGAATAGCACGGCACCCGGAGCAAATCAAGCCAGAGATCTATTCTCATGGTGTCTGCCTCGGAGTCATGAAGCTACTTAGTCGTACCAAATATCGACGGTGAGCGACTTCTTCTCTGTACCCCTCTTCGACTTCACACCTCTCCGCACATTTCTACACCAAATTCAATATGAGTGTATGTCCACCTATCTATCGCCTTACCCCCAGCTAGTCTCTTATCTGATGTCAAATAGTTCCTCGACTCCGTTCTCTCATCCATCCAGACGGGCAAGCCCTCCCAGCTCCCGCTCTCTCAGGTGCCTGCCTCACCTGCGCCGGCCGTCACTCCGAAAAAAGAGGTCCGAAAACCGGTCGTTGCGCGTCAAGCAGCTCCAACCAGTGGTGATGTTGGTAAAGGCATCAAGCGCAAGGCTGAGGACCAGCTGCCTCGGCCCGCAAAACCAGAAACTAGTTCCACAGCGATGAAGTCTGCGCCGGCCACAAGACCAGCGGTTCCGTCTCCAGCACCCAAGGTTGGGCCGAAGCCAGCCACAACCACCAGCTCCAAGCCAGCACCGACCAAGCCCACCCCCAAACCCAGCTTATCTGCGACCACTAAAGTGGCGCCTGGACAGAAAGCGCCCGCTAAGCCCGCCGCAGCAGCCTCAGCGACACCATCTAAGCCACCGCCCCCAGGCTCGTTTGCAGCGATCATGGCGCAGGCAAAGGCCAAACAAGAACAGGCGCCTGCGTATGTCGGTTTGCTCCGCCACAAGCCTCTCCCCAAAGAACGACTCACCAAAGTCGAGCGCAAACGACGCATGATGGAAATGCAGGCCAAAGAACGAGAAGCGCGATTAGGAAGAAAGGCCGGGTCGGATATTACCACCGCGAACAAGCCAGTTGTGGGCCGGCGCGATTCTGAGGGCCCCTCCTACAAAGGCACAGCCAAAATGCGGACTCCCGAGGCGCCTTCCTACCGTGGCACTCTCGGCCTACCATCCAAGCGTGGTGCAAATGATCGCCGACAGCAATCTCGCAACTCCCGCCAGAATGAATACCTTGCAACCGATGAGGAAGATGAAGGCGACTACGGTGGCTATGATGATGGCTACTCCGATGAATCGTCTGACATGGAGGCTGGAATAGACGATGTGGACCGTGAGGAGGAGGAAGCACTCCGATATGCAAAGCGCGAGGATGAGGAAGAACTGAGGCAAGAAATGTTGGCGAAGAAGGAGAAGTTGGAACGCCAGCGGAAACTGGCTGCTCTTGCTTCCAGGAGGCGTTAAACCCTCTTTTATCTTTTCTCCCTGAGGTTATGTATGTTATTTTTTCCAGTCACCTCTCATCTCTTTTTATTGTTATCCATGGGTAGGATTTTTCGCATAATGAGCGTTTCGGGGTGTCCATAGAGGGAGGTGCCTTCATTTTGAAGCACCATCAATAGCGGGCGCCATATCAATACCAACTTTGCTTATCTTTTTCTTAATCTCTTCATAACTAAATAACTTCAAGTAATCTTCCTATCGAGCTCAGCGTATTACGCAGTACATCTTGAAGTCATTGGTGACATTGCAAGTTCAAACAAGCTTGTGCTGGCCCCCCCACTTGGCAGGTGACATCACCCGTGTTCATCTCCAACTTCTAAATACTCCTCCAGGCTTCAGGCTTCAGGTATCTTGGGAAGTTTTCAATCACCTCTTCTACACATTCATCATGGAGTCTGTTCACCATGTCTCGGTCTCCTCGAAGATCCTCTTCAGCAAGGTGCGCAAGATTGTGCCGCCAATGCTTGAGAGGTTCCACAAAGGTTCGTAGATCAGGTCAATTCGGATCATTGTATGTCTTCTACGCGAGCATGCACTAACTCTCGGTCTAGGACAACTCGGTCGCGTAGCTGTTATCGGAGGATGTGTTGAGTGAGTTCTCGATTCGAGTCACATCGATATCCCACACTAACTGTTGTAAGCTACACCGGAGCTCCATACTTCTCCGCCATGGCATCTGCAAGGCTAGGTACGTGATCTGAAAGTTTTGATGTTTTCTTTCAACCACTGACTCTTGGATCGCAGGTTGTGATATGGTGAGTAAGAAAGTTGACCTGTCATAGGCAAATGGCTAACAATCCCCAGAGCCATGTCGTCTGCGAACGATCCGCGGCACCGGTAAGTTCACATAGGAATAGGACCTGTATGATCCTTTAGTTTAACAATGACACCCCAGGTCATTAAAGCATACTCTCCCAACCTGATGGTACACCCGATCCTTCCAAGCAGTGACAGTGTCAAGGATCCCAACTCAATTGATGCATCGTCACTTGCGGGCCCAATCAAAGATATGATTCCTCGCGTACATGTACTTGTCATTGGACCCGGTCTTGGCCGTGATGCTGTGACTCTCAAGGTGGTTACAGAAGTTATCAAAGAGGCCAGGGCGAAATCTGTTCCATTCGTGCTGGATGCGGATGGACTGCTGATCGTGACCGAAGACCCAAGCCTGATCAAAGGCTACAAAGAGTGCATCCTCACGCCAAACGTGGTCGAGTTCGGCCGCCTTGCCAAAGCGTTGGGTGTCAAAGTCGCCAACCAGGCGGAAATCGCAAAAGATGAAGGCGGCGACTCGACCAGCAAAGAATCAGAGGCCTGTGAGCAGCTATCTCGAGCCCTTGGCGGCGTGACGATTCTCCAAAAGGGTCCTCACGATGTGATCTCCAACGGGGTCACCAGTATTATAGCCGATACTAAGGGCGGCCTTAAACGCAGCGGTGGTCAAGGAGACACTCTGACCGGATCATTGGGCACGCTGCTTGCTTGGCGCGCGGCTTACCACGACAAGCTGTGGGATTCAGCCGAGAAGGACAGTGAGAAGGAGGCTCAGAGCAAGGACGAGGTTCAGGCAGAACTCGAGTCCGAGAATAGGCGTATGTCACCAACGACGACTCTGTTGCTGGCCGCTTGGGCAGGAAGTTGCATTACACGGGAGTGCTCCCGACGAGCTTTCACGGCCAAGGGGCGGAGCATGCAGGCCAGTGATCTGACTGATGAAGTCCACGAGTCCTTTTTGAAGCTGATTGGGGAGCCAGAGGGGTCTAAGACTCACCTTTAAGCCCTCAGCTTATATGCTACTGGATGGGCATCTACACAGTACATGCGTGCTGTAAAACAATGCAGCTGCTGGAATATCGGAGCATGTCTACTGTCCGAGCCTGTAAATAATTCTACATCAATGAAACATTGTCTCGTCCATCTTCATCCCCACAGGCGGTGTCCACAGCCACCAAAAAGAAGAGTCTCCAACGATGGAAATACTACTTTGAGGAATCCTAGTCAAATATTTCGAACCCAGCTGCGTTGACTTTGGATGTGATTCTATACACTGCACAGAGCACCCTTTGTTGTATCTCAGCTTAGAGGAATACCTAGGCTGTGATAAGTAAATCTTTGTGCCAACAGTCCCCAGGTGGGCCCGCAGCTTTGTCCGACTTAGTCCTTCCGGTGCTGACGCCTGGAACTCGAAGAGCACATCGGATCTGGTTGCTATGTTATGATTATACGAGTGCAGAGGACCAATCAAATATTTGAACGGCAAGAGATCATGACGCAGACACAGACTCGGAGTTTCGTTGAATCGGGGTGACAGTTGGACAAGGTATGCCCTAATTGGGGACTTCAATGCCATACCCTTGGTGGCACGCATAGCGTATACAAAAAGAACGGACAAAGATGACACACCGTCTGCCACAATATCGAGTAATCCGTAATCAGGCCTCCCTTTCATTTTCCCGTCTAACCTTGCCTGTCTTTCGCCAGGTTTCAAAACTCGCAGATGGAAAGGTCATAGGTTCGCATCAACCTCACCAGGTTAAAGAACAAATAGCTCATAGCCATAAGATTCAAGCGGTGTGAGACATTCACCTTGGCAAGTCAAGTTCTCCATCATATCTAAACATGGGGGTGGTTAGCGTCGAGATCTGGATGCGGCTAGAGCAACGGTCCAGCTAAGACATACAGGGTTCTGTATGCATAACCAGCCCTATGCATTCCCCGGGTTTGTCTCAAAAAGGCTGTTTTGAGCTCTTAAGTCATCGAAATCACCCAGACGAATCGGTATTGGTGGTGTTTCGAGGCCGTGTTCCAGATCTCGTATTCACGACTTCGCCCGATCCTCACCGGGTTTGGTTCATCCTATACGGCATCAGGCCGGACATCAGAGAGTTTTAATCAACATGACAGAAGAGGGGGCATCATCTCAAAGTGCCCAATAGCACATATCTATTATCCTATGATGTATCGACTATGCTCTGACGTGTAGACCGTGTTTCTATACTTGGAATCCGAAGCTGAAGATGGACCTCGT
Organism: Penicillium bovifimosum; assembly: GCF_028826915.1. NCBI lineage: Eukaryota > Fungi > Ascomycota > Eurotiomycetes > Eurotiales > Aspergillaceae > Penicillium > Penicillium bovifimosum. The sequence goes on from NW_026622711.1 coordinate 3,841,651, forward strand.
GATGCAACCTTTGGCTGATGCGCTTCACAGGGAAAACTAGGCAGGTAGCATAGACCGCATGAAAGGAATATCGAGCATGATGATGCACACTAGCATCCATAGCCTTGGGAACCGGGTATATAAGATGGCGAAATTCCCAGGGAACAACACCATCACAAACCAATCTCCAAACACAAGCCACACAAGCCACAAGATCTAATTCCAAGTCCACACTCCGATCTCAACTCCATATTTCCAAGATGCGTTACTCCATCCTCGCTGTCGTTGTTGCCACCGCTTCCCTGGTGGCCGCCAAACCGACACCCGCGCCCAAGTGCGGCACCTGCAACCCTATCTCAGGGCAGAACAGCTGCGACATCACGACCTCGTGTATCAACACGGGCTCGACCTTCCACTGCGCCTGCCGTGCTGGCTACAAGGCGTCGCAGCATAACGGCGACCTGAACAGCCAGTTCCGTCTGCCAATGCCGAACTATGAGTTCCTTGTCTTCGTGCCTGAGAACACTGCTTGCGACACCCTGTGTGACAATCCTTTCTCTGCTCCCTCTGAGCTGTGCAAGGAGGTCAAGCTTCAGAATAAGTGCGTGGTCTAGGCCACTTGGTGTAAGTTGGAGATAGCCTTTTTGAGTCTGACGGGGAGGGAGAGGGTGAGGGAGAAGAGGCACCTTGGTCAAGAGATAGCAGATCGGAGCATTGTAGTGATAGGCGGGAGAGAATCTGGCAAGTTAGGAGTTGTGTCACTTCTTAATGAAATCAACTTGTTGCTTCAGAATTGATCGGAAATTGAAGATTAAAAAGATATAGATTGGGAAGACCTTTTGATTGACCCTACGAAATCATAAGAACCGGCTCCATATACCCGACAATACTCCAAACACCCCGTCGCCTGAAACCCAGCCTGTTCAATATGCATCATCGACACGAACAAAGAGACCGGTCGACTTCAAGACGGATAAAAGGATAAAGCCACAATTTGCTCAATTAAATGTCCATATCGCCGTCAACTTCATTGAAGAGCAGACGTGTGCCGTTACCAGTGACTTGCCAGAGCTGTATCGATTGTTGTCAGTAAAAGCGCAATAAGATGCTAGGAATGTCAAACTTACGTTAAGGTTGGCATATTCATCAATGGTCATGGTGAGGTTGTCCTCGGTGAAACCACGGGCCAGCACACGCTCACGAATACGTCTCATGCTCATCTCGCCCTCCTCGCCATCTCCGACTGCAGCAGCACCACTCTCCTTCATGCTGCGAATCAAGTTGTAGATCTTACTGGATGGGGTGTTGTCGGAACCTTGTTCGCCGTCAGTGTACAGCGAAGCCTTACTGATCTCAATGAGACGCAGAGCCTCATCGACATCCTCGCGAACGACCTCCTCGCTGAATCGAAGGCGAGCAAGAGCCTGCGAAAGACGAATGATACCGAGCAGAGTACGGGGGGTGACGTGGGAGAACTGTCTCTTCTTGGACTCGTCGATCTTCTGTCTCTTGCGCATGGCCACATAAGCACCAACCATGTAGTCGGAAACGTTGGCAGGGACAGTAGGACGGTACGTTCGTGCCTTGGCAACGTACTGACGGACCTCGTGAGGAGTGAACATGACACCCGCATGCTCACTCTCTGGGTGCTTGTTGTGCATGTGGACGTAGGTGACGTGGGAAGCCAATTCCTCGTCACCTTCACGGGATGGGGTATCCAGGAGCAGGAACATGACATCGAAACGAGAGAGCAAAGCAGCCGGCAGGTTGATGTTCTCCACGGGTGATACCCGGGGGTTGTACCGACCATACAGAGGGTTGGCGGCGGCCAGAATGGAGGTACGGGCATTGAGGGTAGTGTTAATACCAGCCTTGGAGATGGAGATGGTCTGCTGTTCCATCACTTCGTGAATGGCCGTTCGGTCTGAATCCTCCATCTTGTCAAACTCATCAATACAGCAGATACCGTTGTCTGCAAGGACAAGGGCACCTCCCTCCAGGACCATCTCATCGGTGACTGGATCTCTCATAACTGCAGCAGTGAGACCAACACCACTGCTTCCTCGTCCGGTGGTGTACACGCCACGGGGAGCAACCTTGGTGATGTATCGAAGGAGCTGGGATTTGGCCACACCAGGGTCACCCATCAAGCAGATGTTGATATCACCACGGATGTGCATGCCGTCACCCATCTCTTTCGTAACACCACCGATCAACAGCAACAGCAATGCCTTCTTGACATCAAGATGTCCGTAGATTTCGGGGGCAATGGACTTTGAAAGGTACTCGTACATATTGCCGGAACGCATGTGCTGCTCGATCTTGCGAAGGGTGCGGGCATCCATGCCCATATCACTGTAGGACTTCTTGTGCTGAGTGATATGCTGAGCCTCCAAGTAAGTGTCGGTCAGCAGACCAGCGCGAATGGCTCGGAAGCCAGTGTAGGGGGTGGGCAAAAAGATGCCAGCCACATCGACAACATCGCCGGGGTTCAGCTGGCGGGTGAGGGCACCGTGACAGTGGATAGTCAGAGTGCGAGGGATGTGGCCCACAGGGACCTGCTCGGCCATCTCTTGGATCTTCACCTCCTGGAAGGGAACAAACTTTGATGCGCGAGTTGACAAGAATAGCTGGCCCTTCGAGTTGTTCCGCTTGCATTCCTCTGATAAACACTCGCTCAAGGGAAGGAACTGCTTGGTGGTAATGGGCTGGAATACTTCGCAACCACAGCGGTCACAAGTGTAGGCATTGATCTGAACCGCGGGCTTGACATCGGAAACACGGGTTGTGATACCGCGGACGGTAATCAAACTACCCAGGTGCTCACCTCGCACGTTTCGGACGGCGAGGGCTTTACCAGCGCGCTCAGTGCTTGACCCCGAAGGTGTGAGGGGCTTGAAGTTGAGGGTATATCTGCGAGTGAGTTCCGGAGGGAACATGGATGCAGTAGTAGCGGCCTCCATATCGGCCTCCATTGCAGTTTCCATGGTTTCATTGCGCTTCTCACGCTGGGACATGATCACATCGAGCACATCGTCTTTGAAACTGCGTACGAATTAGTTTAGCAGGTTGCGCATTCACAGGGAATCAGCTTTGACATACGTGACATCCTTCGTCTCCTTAGGCATAACTTCGTCAACCGCTTGAGAGACGACATCGATGTAGCGTTTTGTGTTCTTCTCGATCGACTCAACGAGCTTCAGGTCCTCGCCTTCGGTCATAGACTTCTCGAACTGTGACCACCATTGTGAGCTTGTGTTCGGCGAGGAGCTTCGGTTGGGGTAATTACAATTGAAAGGTCATCCAACTCAATCAGGATATTGGACTTATCACGGTTTGCGACATCCTGCAGAATCTGCATGTACTTGAGCTTCGGCTCCCGCTGCCTCCTCGCTGATCGGGTGGTTGCCCCTCCCACTTCATCAGCATCATCCATGAAATCATATTCATCACTTGTCCGGCTGTCGTCGATGTTGAGATCTTCCAACGCCTCGGTTGCAGCTGCTTCAGAGGTCGATTGGAGAGTCTTGAACCCCTTTAGAAAATCCTTGAAGCCATTGAGTTGCGCAGAATAATCCACGGGTGGGGGGTATTGAAGCAGAGACATTGTGAATGAAGGCACGCTCAATCAAAGCAAGCGCATGCAAGTGATAGTGGGATCGGGGGGAGAAATAAGAAGAGGGTCCAGCTATCCGAGCCCCTACCAAAATCGCAGGTAAAACGCGAACGCGACTCCAAGACGCGGTCAGAATGCCACTAACCTAAATAGGAAAGGTATCAATTATGCTGGATGAACAATTAATCCGCGGAAAACTTGGGTCACATGACTCGTCATCGGGCCGAGGCCAAAGTGAGGTAGTGTGGAGTCCGGGGTCGTGTCTCCCCGAGTTCACATTTCCCCCTCCTCCTTGTCCTTTCGGTGTTCACGACAGACCAGAAGCTTGAAAATGGCACCCAAGAAGCCTGCTGCGACGGCCGAAGTTGCCCTTGTGCCTCTCAAGAACTGTCTCGTCAACCTCCCGCCGTCGCTGGTCGCTTTGCTGGTCAATGCAAACACGGTTAGTATTCTACGTACTGTTCGTTCATGGGCGGTTTATGGCTAACACATAGCTATTTCAGACTGCGCAAAATGTTATTATTGAATTGCAGTATAAATCGGTCTCCGGGAAGGCCAATGGGGCTCCCCCGCAACAATCATGCTTCCTCGGTTGGACTGGTATGCCGAGCAAGCGCAGGCTTGCGCCTGTTGTTGGAAGAGACGGTATCAACAGTGGATACTCTAGAGAACAGGAGATCTCGACCGTCGAGCTTGATACAACTTTTGGGCGGCTGCTTGGGCTCGCTGAAGGCCAGAAGGTATATGAAAACTACCCCCGCGCCATTATTCACATGCGGTGCTGACACTTATAGGTCGGACTGTTCATACATCTCGATCCACCCGTTGCGAACACGATAAACATTGAGCCATTGACTCCTGAAGATTGGGAGAGTATGTTTCAAGCTAGCACGATTATGGTTAACTGGGGCTAACACAATACTACCATAGTTATCGAACTACACGCCACATTCCTCGAACTCAATCTGCTGTCACAAATCCGCGCTCTCCCCAACCCCACATACACTGCGGCGCAATCGGCGCACATGCACCCACTTGCGTTGCATCTCTCTCCCACCTCGACCGCCAATATCGTCGTCACCTCTCTTAGCCCCGCTCCCTCAGACACATCTCCCTTCGCCAAGATCGCGCCGGATGCCGAAGTTATTGTGGCCCCCAAAGTTCGATCAAAGACGAGCAAGAGCCCTCGGTCTGAGAGCCGCAATGGGGCTGGTAGCAGCAGAAAGAGCGCCGGAGGCAGGAGCAGTTCAAGCACCGTACGCGCCAAGAATGGCAAGTCCGACTCTACCCGTGGCGCCCTCTATTTGAGAGGCGTAGACCGCTCAGCCACCGCTCAGTATTTTGATGGGGAATTTGAAGATGACGCAAATGAGGGTCTTCGTATTTGGGTTGATCCAGAGATGCTAGCAACCCCTGAGCTGCGCGGAGCGAGTTGGGCATGCGTATCGGTTGTCCAGCCATCCGGTCTCAAGCCGCCACCAGATCCCCAACAACAACTTGCTCAAGCTGAACAGCAAAAGTCCAATGATGCGGGTACTCCCACAACCAAGATAGTAGCTAAGTTGCTTCCGTGGGAGGAGGCTCCGGACAACCGCCATGCGGCAATGTCCACCTTGTTGGGTACAGCACTTGGCGCGGAGAACATGGTCGGCGGCATCCTTCGAGTCGAAGCAGCACCTCCACAGCTGCATCGCTCGGCAGTCAAGACCCTTAAAGTCTATCCATTCATGGGTGATGGTTCGAAGAAGAAGGACGGGCTGAAATTTGGTGCTGACACTGCTGCTGCACGGGATGCGCTAGCCGAGCGGCTCAAGGTCATCTATGGCAGCACTGGGTCTGACGTTGGGCTCTTTTCGGGGCCATTGACTGACGGGATGGTCATTCCCAAATCCGAACATCATCCTTCAGTCTCTTCATTCGATGGGGCTATCCTTCGATTTGATCCTCCATTGAAAGGAGGCACTGATGAAACGATGTTTGGCTGGCTGCTCGGCTCAGAAGCAAAGTTGAATCTTGAAATCCAAGCTGAGATTCCCAAACCAATCGACACCAGTCTATCGGTGCTGCCTCTAGAGGACCCTCTCCCAGAGACCGCTCCTCACTTGGTCGGAATTGATTCCATCATTGAACAATCATTGAACAACCTGACAAAGTCATCGTCTATCTTACTCACTGGAGGTCTCGGCGCTGGTAAAACAGCTCTCGCCCAACTATTGGGTCATCGCCTGAGGCGAGATCATCTTTTCAACGTCAAGTACTTCTCTTGCCGCAAGCTCGTCACAGATGAGACACGAATCTCCAACATTAAAGAGACACTGAATCGGCTGTTTATGTCCGCAGCATGGTGCGCCCGCCTTGGTGGCCAGTCACTTGTGATTCTCGATGATCTAGACAAGCTTTGCCCAATGGAAACCGAACTACAAGTTGGTGGAGACAACGGCCGCAGTCGCCAGAACAGCGAGGTAATCTGTGCTATGGTCCGAGAATACTGCGCCCTGAACTCCTCTGTTGTACTTCTGGCTACTGCGCAGGCTAAGGAGTCCCTTAACAATGTTATCATCGGCGGCCATGTCGTCCGTGAGATCATCAACATGAGAGCTCCCGACAAGGAAGGACGCCGAAGGGTTTTAGAAAAGCTTACTAGCCAAGACAAACCTACCGCATCTTCAAACGGACATATGAGGGCTGCAAGCACCTCCACACAGGACTCATGGCTAGACCCCTCAAATCCTGGAAGCCGACCAAGCTCCTCTGGCGAAGACGGCTTTGTCATCGGACGCGATGTCGAGTATCTCGAGCTAGCCGGCAAGACCGATGGGTATATGCCCGGTGATCTTGTGCTACTCGTTGCTCGTGCGCGCAATGAGGCCCTCATTCGCTCTGTCTCGGATCTATCGGCAACTTCAAAGATGATCACGCTGGGGCGCGAGGACTTTGAAAGTGCCTTGAAGGACTTTACCCCGGCCTCTCTTCGCAATGTCACCCTCACCTCCTCAACGACCACATTCGCCTCTGTCGGTGGTTTATTCGAAACTCGCAAGATGCTCTTGGAAACCCTACAATATCCCACAAAGTACGCCCCGATCTTCGCACAGTGCCCACTGCGACTCCGTTCCGGCTTGCTCCTCTATGGATTCCCCGGTTGTGGCAAGACAATGTTAGCCAGTGCAGTGGCTGGCGAGTGCGGATTGAATTTCATCAGTGTCAAGGGCCCCGAGATCCTCAACAAGTACATCGGAGCCAGTGAAAAGAGTGTCCGCGATTTATTCGAACGAGCCCAGGCCGCCCGTCCCTGCGTCCTCTTCTTCGATGAATTCGACAGTATCGCTCCCAAGCGTGGCCACGACTCCACCGGCGTCACCGACCGCGTCGTCAACCAGCTGTTGACCCAAATGGACGGCGCAGAAGGTCTCTCGGGCGTCTACGTGCTAGCAGCAACATCCCGACCCGACCTTATCGATCCCGCCCTTCTCCGTCCAGGCCGTTTGGACAAGTCCCTCCTCTGCGACATGCCCTCGCACGCAGACCGCGTTGACATCATCCGTTCCGTAAGCGAGAAACTAAAGATGGACGACGAGGTTGCATCGCGCCTAGACGACATCGCCGCCAAGACAGAAGGTTTCTCCGGCGCAGACCTGCAGGCCGTCGTCTACAACGCCCATCTCGAGGCAGTCCACGACGCCCTCGGCGACCGCTCATCCGACCCAGCCAAATCAGGCGCCAAATCCACCGCCAAGAACGCCGCTTCTTCTAAGTCTTTCATCCAGTTCCTCTATTCCTCGTCGGAGGAGGCATCCGGGTCCGTCTCCATGCCACCCCCGGCAGTCATCGCCGCCAAACTGGAAGCAATCAAGAACTCGCGTCGTCGCCAGCGCCAGCTCGAGCAGGGACCCTCTGCGAGTGCTGCGGCCCCGGTGGCTAATGGTACTGAGCCGGCTGTGGATGAGCTCCGTGAGGATATCATTGTCCGCTGGGAACATGTTGAACGCTCGTTGAATACCACGCGTGGTTCCCTGCCTCCTGCGGAGCGTAGACGTCTCCAGGGCATCTATCGGGAGTTTATCGCCGGCCGGAATGGTGAAATGCCTAATGGTGAGGCTGCCAATGAGATTGGAGGTCGGACAAGTCTGATGTGATGTGCACTTGTGGACTTGAGCTTTGTACTACTGTATATATGGACATGCTTGTATGCTCGTTTGATTATTTGCCTTTCTTTTTTGTACTTATCAACATTGATATACCTATGAACATGATACCTCCATGTACCTACTTTTTCACATTGGTCTACCCTGCGTATGGCTAACAATGTGCAATGTGTTATGACCCGATGTTGTAGGCAGAAGAGCAATTATAGAAGAGCACCTAGTAGATGTCAGAGAATCGCAGGTGTCTATCTTAAAGAGAAAAGGGATTTAACGCCATTCTCATGGAGCGTAACTGGATCAGCACCAGGGAAAGTTACCAAGAAGCTAATCCCCAAACCCGACAACCAGGAACTGGAATTATATAGGTCTCCCCCGAAACATTAAACATCGGTGCTATCCAGTAGGTTACGCTTCATGCGAATAGCGTTAAATCATTTTCTCTTCAAAAATCGACGCCTGCGATTCTGCTCAGTGTCACTGTGAGGAGGGGTCTCAAACACCGAGACAAGTTCTCTTGCAATTCCCAGCGTACACCAGCGCTGGGAGACCTCAAACGCATTTACGATCACATACGAGCCCTCCGGCAAGCAAACTGAGCATGATCCCCCCTGTAATATGCTCTGGTGACCGACGGAACGGCGTCTTCAAACCAGGTCCGTTGTATCATTCGTCATGCGCGGCGAATAGTAGAGCGATCTCGACTTTTGATTGGTTGGCTTCGCTCGGGGTGTCGGCCTCAGCGTGCCACACCGTTGTCATTAACAGTCTGGTGCCTAGACGCCTCCGGGTCAGAGAAGCAACTTTGGTCGCTCCTTCCACAATGGTAAGTCATCGAAGGATCAGTCTGTTCAATTCGAGACATCGTAAGGCACAAAGACGATACTAGTATATTACCCAGTTACTCTTTCTCCAGAGCCTTGTCGACAAGACGTTCCAGCTTGTTCCACTCAGCAGAGAGAAGCGCTTTATTCTTGCTGGGATCAAGACCATTGGCCTTGAACTCATTATGAACCTGCACGAACTGGTTTCCAACAAGCTTCTTGAAACTTGGAACAGTACAACTCTCCAACTGAGTGCTAGTAAGTTCGGCCAGTATATACCAGATAAGGTAATGGAAGTTGAGCTGGAAGTCTTGGATCTGGACAGGGTCTTTAGGATCCGATTGGAAGCCCTCTTGAGAAAGGAAAACTGTTAGTCTGACCAAGCTCCATGCATGTACGTGCCGGATGGGATGAGCCTTGTCGTAGAGGAGAGGATCGATCCGCAAGAACCGGATAGCAGCGTGGATGAATGCCCGGGTGAATTTGCCAGCTGTCAGTAAAGAGATGATAAGCTTGTCACGGAGAGAGGCATATGGCTGCCGGATGAGAGGCCATGCACCGGTCTCGTGGAGTTTGTGCATAGCGGCCTCTAGCTTTTCGATTGAGTCTGCTGGCTCTGTGTCGGATGCAATGGCAGTCTGCAAGAGTTGTAGGGCTTCGCGCTCTGCTGTCTCGAGGGGTGTCTTGTCTTTTTGTGTGGACAAGAATCGATCCTCGAGAGTCTCAGTACCCTTGGCGCACTTTGTGCACTGACAGTCGAAGAAGTAGCGTTCCTTCAGTTCGTTGCGCCGGATGTCGTAGGGCGTTGTGGTGTCGATGTAGGAGATGAAGATCTGCTCGCCCTTTTTGATGGGCTGCATGGCTTTCACGTACAGTTCTTCGCCGTCAAACCCGACTGTGGAGTTGTAGTCGCAGCTGTGGTTGATTAAACCTGCGTATGGATGCAGGTAGAGACCGATGCGATCGTACATGGAAGTGGTCAGATTGAAGGAGTTGAGATCGAGCTATATTCGCAAATCAGATGAATGTCGAGTGAAGGTAGAGTGGAAAAAGAGTCTTACCTTGGCAGCATAATTAGAAACGGTTCCTTCTTCCACGTCAGTCCCCGAGTAATTCTTGACGGCTCTTGATGTCAGGATAATCCGGTCAAGCTGGCCCTGACTCGCTGCGATCTCATTGATATGGGTCTCCAAGCCCTCAAAGATCTTGAATTCCTCAGGGTCGTACTTGTTGCGCGCAGTGCGCAGCACTATACGCAGTAGAGCTCGGGCATTGTTGGGAAGCACCCTCGGCTTGATTTCCTTGAAGATGGGGCATTCGAGGGAATGCGCAAACTTCCAATCTTTCGATTGACACGTCTGACAATCGTATTATTAGATTTTGAAATGAAAAATAGATAGTTTAGATGAGAGAGAAGACAACGACAAATGATCTATCCCACGACAACTTACCCTATCGCAATACTTCACGACACGACATCCTGTACAAGCTTTTAACTCATTCCCAGTTTCCATCTGCCTTTTTCCAAAGCAGCCAGCACATGTGTCTTCCAAACGCGGCGAGTCTAGGACAGCCACAAATGGTGTTTTGATGTGCAGGACATCTTCGCCGGGATTGATATCAGTCGTTGCAAACAGGCCATTGCCCATGCCATTGGGAGCGGGCTGTGAGTCCGTCTTGGTCGTCACTGAAGGAAGTGGTGTTCTTGATGTCATCCTGGTGGCTGCAGGGTTCCTTTTATCTAGAATGAAAGATGTGGTGATTCGAGATTTCGAGGTTATGTAGCTGTCTAATCTTAGGTGGAGCCCTGGGCGGTGAATGGCAATCAGCGTGTGGATCCACGGATTGAGGTCTTGGCATTTCAAGATAAACAAATGCATAAATGCATAAAATTATACAAATAGCACAGCTCATGCAAATGATATAGATGCATCAATCAACCTATCCAAGTACCAACCAAACAAACATATGTCATAAGATAATCAAACATCAGAACAACCTCAACTCCCAACCTAAAGCATAGCCGCCAAAGCCGCAACCGCAGCCCCAATTGGCGCAGCAGTAATCAACGGCCTAGCCACACCAGCACCACCCTCAGAAGAAGCAGGCGTCATGGTCGGCGTAATGGTAACAGGCGCAGTGGAAGCCGTAGCATCAGCCGTGAAGGCATAAACACCATCGGTAACAGCAAGCGGCAGATAAGTCACCTCGCTCTCGCGGAACGAAGTGGTGCCAGAAGAATGCGTAGTCTCGGTGGTACCATCATAGGAACCGGTATAAGCCATCGTCCACGAGCACGAAGCAGACTCAGAAAAGTGCTTGAAAGAGCAGGACTCCATGGCCGTGACGCGGGCGACAGCACCGCCACTGGTGACGGCAACTGCCAGGGAGACGCTGAAGGTGTTCTCGCCCTGGATGATGGTTGCGGGGGCTGGCAGGGCACATTTCTCTGCGTCTGTTTGGCAGGTGATCTCGTAGGTTGTGGCGTACTTGTCGATGCCGACGACGCGCGCGGCCGTGCTGGTGTAGGCGGCGATGTTGGCGCCGCCTTCCTGGCCGATGCCGAAGTAGCTGATTGTTGTTGTGGCTGGGTCGGCGGCGGCGGCTAGGGCCGTTAGGGTTGAGGCGAAGATCAATGATGCGCGCATGGTTGCGAGAGGTCTGTACTTAGGGTTATGGGGAATGATGTTTGTGCTGAGAGAGAAATTGGGAAAAGAGAGTCTGGGACTTGGGCACTGGGCGTGTTTTGACTCTTTCTACTACCGTCCCCTCTCAGTTGCCTCCGTAAGAAAGAGCAACGGAGTTTCGGCACCGTAGCATCGGTTGTATTAGCGCTACCTTCATGAATCCTGCGTCCAGCTAGTCTTGGCATTTCTCACGCGGATTAGTCGTGCCAAGCAAACATTATGGCGGAGAGGTGGAGGGAGTACTCCGTACATTTGGAGTAATAGAACGGTTGCATTCACTTGAAGATGTCAAGGTATTCTTGTAATTCCGTAATTCAAGAGGATGAAGATGTATCAGGCTCTTAGCATGGAAGAAATACATGAAGAAAACCCATGGAACACAAACGGACAAGAGTCCAGGCCAAGAGGAGAGTCAACGACAAGCCCACATTACCCACATTATGACTCGAGGTATTCCCATTGGCCACAATGGTCGGCAAATTTTGCTGGTCATGGGGCAAAATGCTCTTGAGTCTTGGCCCCAAGGAGAGAGGAAGAGAAGGAAAAAAAGAAGAGAAACTGAAAACTGAAAAGAAAGAAGAAGGATTATTGGCCGAAATCTTGGGGTTGGGGAATGAAGTGGCGGCCTCATCCGAATGAGGCTCTTAACTCCGCTAGCGGCCAGCCCTAACTACTTTTTCATTACGGAGTACTAGTAGTTAGACTGTATGTAGAAGGTGATTGCCCCTGAAATGTGCATAACTATTGCAGATTCAACTATGCATCTTACTGTGTGAATCAGATCAGGTACTGCTACGTCCGACGACTTGATTTCGCCATAGGTAAAAATAGAGAAACAGTTCAATGATTCAATAATTCGACAGGAAAACCACATTCCAATCCAAGAGTATAACAATTATAAAAAGGCCGAAAAGAAAATGCACGCCATCTATCAACAAGACTGTGTCCTACCCAATACACGATACACAAAATTCAGCTCCGGTCTTGTGTGGAAAAGCCATGACGGGAGGACCAGCCCAGGCCGTGGGGGATATTGGGAAAGAGAGAAATCCGGGGTATTCTCTGTCTCTCTTGATTCGGACCCCGACATGGTGGGGCTACTTTTTTTTGCTTCGTCTGTTACTTTGTGCAAGAAATAGAACATTTTACAGAGCCTTGCCACCGACAAAGTTGGACCAGGTGCGAACCTCAGGGGGGATCTCTCCAGTACGGGGCAGCTTCTCGCTCATACACTGAGCGAAGAGTGTGGCAGTCTATCGTAGAGGAATGAGTTAGCAATTAGAAAATCAGATGCATAGGAGACGTCAGTTCAAACATACCTTAGGCTCCATAAAGAGAGGAACGCTGAAGTCGACAGCGTTGCGGCGCATAACGTAGTCCTCATCAAGTTGGGTCTTGCCGCGGGTCTTGGCAAGGTTGAAGCAGCCACGGATGTCGTACTTCTGGAACACCTCACGGAGAGCACGCTTGTCCTTCTTGGGGAACTCAATCAGCTGCACAGAAACGGTGTCATTGACAGCGGACTCGAGAGCGGCCTTGACCTCGGGGTTGACGGCAAAGAACTTGTAGCCAAGAGGGTTCAAGTACTCCACAATCTTGGCCAGGTAGGGCTGGCTGATATCACCGCCGAGCAAGATACCCTCACCGGGCTCAGGCATGCGGAAGTTCATGGTGGACTGGAGGGAAGCCCAGTAGGCCTCGACCAGATCCTTACCGAAGCAAGCAATCTCACCAGTGGAGGACATCTCGACGCCCAAGAAGGGATCGGCACCAGCCAGACGGGTCCAGGAGAACTGGGGAACCTTGGTGGCAAGGTAATCACGCTTCACCTTCATGAGATCAACGGGCTCGGGGACGTCACGGCCAACGAGCGCCTTGGTGGCGACATCGATGAAGTTGGTACCCAGGACCTTGCTGACGAAGGGGAAGGAGCGGGAGGCGCGCAGGTTGCATTCAATGACCTTGAGAGCAGGCTCGGCACCCTCCTGATCGGCCTTGATGATCTGCATGTTGAAGGGACCGGTGATGTTCCAGGCCTTGGCGACCTTCTCGGCAATCTCCTTGACACGGGCCATGATGGGCTCCTCGAGGTTGACGGGGGGCAGGACGAGGGTAGCATCACCAGAGTGGACACCGGCCGGCTCGACGTGCTCGGAGACGGCGTGAACGAGCAGCTTACCGTTGGAGGCAACGGCATCCACATCGATTTCCTCAGCACCCTCGATGAACTTGGTGATAACGACGGGGTGGTCGGGGGAAACGGCGGCAGCGTTGAGGAGCTTCTCCTTGAGCTCGTCGACACTGTAGATGACGTTCATGGCGGCACCGGACAGAACGTAACTGGGACGAACCAGAACGGGGTATCCGACAGTCTCGGCGAAGTTCTCGGCCTCAGAGACGGAGGTCAACTCCTTCCAGGCGGGCTGATCGACACCAATGCTGTCGAGAATAGAGGAGAACTTGTGGCGATCCTCGGCCTTATCGATGTCCAGAGGATTAGTACCCAGGATGGTAGCACCACCAGACTCCTGCAGACGGAGAGCAATGTTCTGAGGCAGCTGGCCACCGACAGAGACAACGACACCGCTAGCGGCCTCGAGCTCGTAGATGTCCATGACACGCTCGTAGCTGAGCTCCTCGAAGTACAGCTTGTCGGCGGTATCGAAGTCAGTGGAGTAGGTCTCGGGGTTGTAGTTGATCATGACAGTCTTCTTGCCCATGTTGCGAAGGGAAAGAGTCGCGTTGACAGCGCACCAATCGAACTCGACGGAGCTACCAATACGGTACACACCGCTGCCCAGAATGATAGTTCCGTGGTCATCGAAGGTAACGTCGTGCGAGGTGGCGTTGTAGGTGGTGTAGAGGTAGTTGGTGTCGGCGGGGAACTCGGCAGCCAGGGTATCGATCTTCTTGACCCACGGGGTGATGCCGAAGGACTTGCGGCGGGCACGGACATCATCCTCGCTAGCTCCAACAAGCAGAGAAATCTGCTTATCGGAGAAGCCGAGCTTCTTAGCCTTCATCAGGATATCCTGCTTGAGGCCGAAGAGGCTGCCGATCTCCTTGAGCTCGTTGTGGCAGTCCACGATGTTCTGGATCTTGTACAAGAACCACTTATCGATCTTAGTCAGGTCGTGAACCTTCTCGACGGAGTAGTTCTCGTGGAGCATGGCCTGACCAACAGCCAACCAGCGGCGGTCAGTAGGGTTGCGGAGAGTCTCATCGAGGTCTTCGAAGTGATCACCCTGGAGACCAATGTACTTAGGGTCGACCTGGCGGATAGCCTTCTGCAGAGACTCCTCCCAGGTACGACCAATAGCCATAACCTCGCCGACCGACTTCATGGCGGAGCCAATGTCGCGGTTGACGTGCTGGAACTTGCTCAAATCCCAGCGGGGAATCTTAGTGACAACGTAGTCGAGACTGGGCTCGAAGTTGGCAGTGGTGGTCTTAGTAACGGCGTTAGGAAGCTCAGGAAGAGTGTGTCCCAAGCCGATCTTAGCGGCGGTGTAAGCCAGGGGGTAACCAGTGGCCTTGGAAGCCAGAGCGGACGAACGCGACAAACGAGCGTTAACCTCGATGACACGGTAGTCAAGTCCATCGGGCTGCAGAGCGTACTGGACATTGCACTCGCCAACGACGCCCAAGTGGCGGACAATCTTAATGGCAGCAGTGCGGAGCATGTGGTACTCCTCATCAGACAGAGTCTGACTAGGGGCAACGACAATACTGTCACCGGTGTGAATTCCGAGGGGGTCAAAGTTCTCCATGTTGCAAACAGTGATGCAGTTGTTGTCAGCATCACGGACAACTTCGTACTCAACCTCCTTCCAGCCCTTGAGAGACTTCTCGACCAGAATCTGAGGAGAAAGAGACAGGGAGCGAGAGGACAAGTCACGCAGCTCCTCTGGGTTGGCAGCGAAGCCGGAGCCCAGACCACCGAGAGCGTAGGCAGAACGGACGATAATGGGGTAGCCAACCTGCTCGGCAGCCTTAAGGGCATCCTCGACCGTCTCGACAGCAGTCGATTCGGCAATGGGGATGTTGATCTCGTTAAGGGCCTGGGCGAAGAGGTCACGGTCCTCACTGGTCTCCAGAGTCTTGATGCTGGTACCGAGAACCTTGACACCGTAGCGTTCGAAGATACCCATGCGGTTCATCTGCACACCCAGGTTCAGACCAGTCTGACCACCGAAGGTAAGGAGAATGCCATCGGGGCGCTCGCGCTCAATGACGTGGGTGACGTATTCAGGTGTGACGGGAAGGTAGTAGACTTCATCGGCAAGCTTGTGGTCGGTCTGGATGGTAGCGATATTGGGGTTGATCAGGACGGAGAAGACACCGGCTTCCTTGAGAGCCTTGAGTGCCTGGGAGCCTAATCGAGTCCAAAGCCATAGATTAGTTTCTGTTCTTATTCGGATTGTTTCTTGGGCGAATTTTCTGCGCTCTTTGTATTCCCCGCAGAAAGGCTTCCCGTGCACAACGTCATGGGGAGACTGAATACACGGGGGGCGACGGAAATTGCGGCAGGAAAACTCTGCCTCGAGAATGATTCAGAACATACCGGAGTAATCGAATTCTCCAGCCTGTCCAATGCTGAGACCACCACTGCCAATGACGAGGACCTTCTTGACATCGACAAGGTTGCTACCGGTCTTCACAGCACCGCTGGCGAGGTAGGACTCGGCAGCAGGGGGCTTCTGGGCATTCAGGCGGTTCAGAGTGCTGGAGAAGGAACGGAGCTGCTGGGAGCGAGCCGTGGGGATCTTCTGCAGGCGCAGGGTCGAGGCCGTTGAGCGGACGGACTGAGAGGAGAATGTGCGCAGGGAGAGAGGACGAGTTTCAGCGAGACAGCGCTGGCGCAGCAAGGCCGCCGCCTGGCCACATCGAGCAGCAAGAACCATTGCGCACTGCACCGAGCGAAAGAGATGGTCAATTGCTTGGTATGAGACGTGTAGAAGATGAGTCTACGCTCGCCCGGTGATCTTTTTTTTCCACCACGGGATTGCTGATTGGCCGCTCCCTTCACCGTATACAGGCTCCACTTTGGGGCAAACAGTCGGGAGGAGAGGAAGATATAGGAGTGATTGGATTAAAAAAAGAGATATGGTAGATCTCGAGGATCAGGAGTATACCATCAATGAGATGAGAGAAGATGGCCGGGAGAGGTATTTATTTTCTTTTTTCTTTGCTTTTTTCTGCCCTTTTTTTTCCCTGCTCTGAAGATGAGTCAAAATGTGGAGAGTGGAGACGGGTTTCTCTCGGGGGAACACTTTTGATAGACACAGATCTTGACGATGAGACTTAATTAGATACAAAGAGGGCTATGATATTTAGCATATTAGCAATGGCAACTAGTTATAAGAAGAAATGGGCAAAATCAACACATAGCATCTTCTATACATCTTAGTAAAATGCACTCTGTGCTGGGAGCTACATGCCGATGCCGGACCCTACCCATGTCTTTTATCGACTTTCCAAGGTTCCAGCTTCAGGGCTCCAATGCGCAGTGGTGAATACCGAATTCTCATAGAATGGCTATGGAATGTCTACGTGAGCTTAGAGATATAGTTTATCTCGCTTAGTCGTATTAAGGTTAGGAAAGAGTAAAACCCACCTGGGCAGGTACATAGCTCTGAAGATATATAAGGGAATACTGCGTCACTGACCTGCCCGGACAGCCATGGCCCATACATACCTACAGCCAACTCCATAGGTTGGAACTATATGTGACAAATCAAAGAATGGTATGGCTTTACACCATCATTGGAATCTGCAAATATCAAATGGATGAGCAACTATATGCACACGATGCTCCTGCAAAGACGAGAATATCTGCCCGTGCTCCGGTGACCGGACTAAGCGGATCTATGTAGATCCTTAACAAAACGATCAGAATACAAGGCCAAAATGAATTGAAAGCGTAGGTATATTCCAGTACGAAAGGATCTATCATTTACATTCAATATACTGCGTAGACATCTATTCACCAACTCCCACGCTCCCACTTAACTTCGACCAAGGGCCAGTCGGCTTCTTCTCAATCTGAGACCCACCCGGCATTCCTTGAGTGGAGCGAGGCCCCGAAGCTCGGACGCACGCATCCCGCTTCTGCTGACTCTGCGGCATGACCTCATCAAGCTCTTGATTGAGGGTCCCGTATACATCGGCCAAGGTCTGTCGCGCGTCCTGCGCAACTTCAGTACCCAATGCGATCTTTTGCTGCACAAAGTCTCTCTCCTTGGTGGCTGCAGCCTGGGAAGCAAATGCCCATGCTTCGGCAAGAGCGACAACTTCATCAGGTTTTGTCTCCGGGGCTGAGGTGTGGTTTCGTGCCCCGACGCGCGACTGACGGGCGACGACGGGGTATTCGGGAAGGAGATGTGATTCGTCGCTCAGACGATTGAGGGCGCGCAAAGTGGTGGACTTTTCTTTCGACAGCAGCCCCAAGAGATAGGAGGTTTGGAGAGCCAACGACTTTTGGCTTTTCGATAATGGGATTAGATTTTCGTCTGTGTACGACAGAACGTCGATGGGGTTTGGCGGTGGTACTTCCGCTGGGATAAACTCTTTTTTGGCTGATCGCGATGAAGGCTTGGGGGCCACGGTGACTGGTTGGCAAGCTCTGGAAGCAGCGTCGAGGAGGTCCCGCCTGGCCTGTAGATATGTAGCATATTGCCCCATAATCTGCTTCTTGCGATCCTCTAGCTCCTGCTGGGCTTCCTCGATTTCCTCTGGTGGAAGCTCTTGGAGCAGACTCTCATCTGGATCTCCTTGGCCGACCAGGCGCTCCTCCACCCATTGCACCAGTTCATCCCTTGTCCTTTGTAGTGCTTCGGCTTTGACATCTGGCGAGACCTCAGACTCCCCACGGGACTCATGTCGGGCCTTAGCTTGTTCGAACAATTCCTTCTGATGATCCAATTGGGTTCTCGCGCGAATAACTGCCCTCTCGAGGCTATGCACCAGATCATCCAAACCTGTCTCGGTGCCATTGCGCTCCGCCTTCGTATTGACTTCGGGTAAAGGCATGTGTTCTTCTTCCAGGCCAATGTTTTCCAATCCACCCGCATCTCGTGTCTTGATCTCCTCGAGGTAATTTTGGAATACCTGCAGCTTGGCATGGCGGCGTCGATCGCGCAGAAGGGCAAGGTATTCACGAAGTTCGGCGCCGGGCTCTTGCAGATCCGCATCGGCAGAAGGACGCGTCGTCCTCTGGCGTCTTAACGAAGCCACATCCTCAGATGCCGAGACGAGATCTTTGCGAGCCGCAACATTGGCCGCCAATGCTTGCAAATATTCCTTCCTTAGCCCAGTGACCTCTGTCGGGATACGTTTGACCTCGGCGACAGCATCGGTGGGCGTGCAGAGGGAAAGGTGGGATTGGGTAAGGTCGTTCGATTGGGTTTCGTCGAACTCGATAAATGAGCGCAGATAATGCGTCAAAGCCTGGCGGATCTGGAGGGTTTCCTGACGAGATTTGACGTAAGGAGCGAGCGCATTGAAAGCGACTGGAATGTGGGTAGCGTCAGGGGAGCTCGGTCGGGCCATGTTTTCATTGGGCGGGGGTGGATGATAAGCTTAGGTAGCTGGGGAGACAAGCTGAGACTCCGACAAGGGAGACTTCACTGTCACAATTCCCCTTTAGATATCTGGGTTGGCTGTTGTTTTGTTCCTGATCTTCTAGTTAAGTTTCCCTAGGGAAGCGATTATGTAACATGCCGATCACCCCGGGCCCAGCCCCGAGCTCAACGGCCCCAGGGGAGCTTATTGTCTTCCAAGGTCAAGTCGACTTTTATTCTACTGAGTACACATGATATATGAGATATGATGCATAGAACTTACAGGACGAGCTCGAATGTCAATGCGGATCATTGATAGTGCTATTGCTCAATTTACCGAATACCTCCAATTGAGACATCTCATATGCTTTAGAGGGGGCCTGAGCACTATGTCTACAAGTTACAACCTCCGTCATTCATAGATCTACTTGGCAATAGATCGACATGGATGTTCAGGAACTGTCTCAGAAGCTAACTAGGCAACGTATTGATACTCAGAACTTGGATTGATATGCTATCTAACAATTAAGCTGTTTTCCCACGGACTTGCCTGGAATGTCAGGTACACTTTCCTCCGATGTACTACAACGTATGATTCACCTACAAGTACCTGTAAGATGTAGATACGAATCTAGCTGATTATGTGCACGGCCCAATCATATTGACAAATAACCTCGTCAAGCCCAACTTCGCAGTCCAAATAAATCTTCCTTTCTCTTTCATGCTCTTGTCCACAGCGTTCCTTTTCACGACACCGAAAGAAACACAACGCTGCGTCATACTAGTCGGAGCCCCTCCATAACTGGTATGTTCCAAGGTTCTCGCTGGAATCTCCATCAAGGGGTATTTTGATGCATCATCCCCGGATTCAAGCTGACGGTCAATTTCCTGACATTGTTTATTTTCAAGGCTGAAACACTTATAGTACAGCTTCCGCGATTCGCATACTCGCGCTGGCACAGTAAACATACCTACCATTTACAGAATAATTGGACTCCTATATACGTGATGGCTACCACCGCCGATTTGACCCCCGTGTCCGACTCCACCATGCCCCGACCTCGTGCGGCAACGATGGGCTCATCCGCCATAGCATCGCAGTCGCCGACACCCCGACAACCAGTACATGGTCCTTATACTTCCGCGGGACTCCAATCACCAGGAAGCCCGCCACTCGATGCGAGAGAATATGGCATCCCAAGTACTGCTCAAGGTACGTCCATAGTGGCGGGAAGTCACTTGATGATAGGCTCCCAACTAACAGGACAAGGGCCATTACGACATCCTCAACCGCTGACGCCTTCGGATATCCATCTAGTACTTGAGCGGGAACAAGAGGCCATGGTAAGTAGGACTACAGAATCCCTGAACCCCCGAAGTATACTCGATAGAAGCTCATGCATGTTGATTTGGCGCAGGTGAACCGATTGACCAGAGAGTTGTCCCTTCTGCGCCAACAGACAGCATCTGTGGCATCCACAGGGTCATCAACCTCCACGTTCAACGACACAGATGGCACCTGGGGATCCCCCACACTCAGCACCTCAACCCGGTCCAACTCCACTCGGCGGAATCGGTCCAATTCAAGTCTCAGCTCACATGCTTCAATGAACCAAGGAGCACAGACTTCCAGTGTCACAGGAATAGCCCCTTCACGAGAGACAAGCATCCCATCTCGCCAAACAGACCACTCGCGAACCGTTCGCAGTCGGGAGCCATCCCTCACATCTCGCCGGCCTTCTATTGGCTCACTATCTTCATTCGCCCATAGCAATAGCAGTGTCTATCCTCACCGGGCTTCGGTGTCACAAACTCAATTGGGACACTCACCTGGCAACTCAATGTCGCGCCTTGAAGAAGTAACACATCACAGATTGGAGTTGGAGTACGTTAAGAGGGAGAATGACCAGCTTAGGAGACGGGTACGGGATCTGGAGCAGACTCTGAAGAGACAGAAAGATTCAGGAAATTCAGGATCGGCTAGTAGAACGTCTGCCACACCGTCTGACGGAATCAGTGATGCCTGATTCAACGCTTCTATATCATTCTGTCGCATCGGGCGCCACAGTGGCAGTGCCCAGTATTTTCAATTTCGGCCAGGAGGTTTGCAGGCAAACATATTCCATGAAACGAAGTCCTATTTTTTGACATCTGCATGCTTCTTCTCCTAGGCAACTCAACTGGCAATTGTGTAGTTCATAAGCCAAGAAAACAAGACCAAATTAGAAGAAGCCCGCCAAAATATTGAGCTCCGTGAGGTGGCGCAGAGCCCCGCCATACGTCACTACCTGTGGCGCATGTGATGCGTTGGGCCTTTAGCTTTTAGATAAATAGTCGCATGTAACCTGCTTAATGGTGTGACCTTTAGATTTTCTTGCTTCAGAATTATTCTTCCTTCTTCTAAAATCCTACTTCACACCATTATGTCTCACGCTACCGTCCACGTCTCTGGCATCTCGCCATCAACCTCCGAGAAGGAGGTTCGCGACTTCTTCAGCTTCTGGTAAATCCGCCAACTTCATTAAAGCTATTAAACATATGCTAACTTGAGAAACAGTGGAAAGATCGTCACCCTCTCCATCACACCAGTCTCCGGAGAGCCTGATGCCCCCAAGTCCGCCACAGTGACTTTCGAAAAGCAAGCGTAAGCTACCCCGCACCCTACTCCAACCACCCTCATTTAGACATCACGAACAACAAACTAACCAAATCCCCAAACAGCGCCGCAAAGACTGCTCTTCTCCTCGACCAAACCCAACTCGGCACCTCCACAGTCCATGTCGAAGCGGCCCATGACATCGACGACATCGCCGGAGCCGAAGGAACAACCTCCGAGGCCAAAGAAGATGAGCACGACATCGCCCAAGAAGATAAACCCCGCTCCCGCATCCTCGCAGAGTACCTGGCCCACGGATACGTAGTCAGTGACCAGGCGCTCCAACAAGCCATCACCCTGGACAAGAAGCACGGCGTCTCAAACCGCTTCACTACCGCCCTCGCAAACTTCGACAAGAAGTTCAATGCCAGCGAGCGTGCCAAGGGTCTTGACGAGAACTACCAGATCTCTAACAAGGCCATCTCCGGCTGGCGAGGACTGAGCTCCTACTTCGAGAAGGCTCTCGAGCATCCCTCCGGTCAGAAGCTGCGGGACTTCTACGTTCAGACTGATAAGCAGGTGCGCGATATTCATGCCGAGGCGCGTCGTCTTGCGGATCTGAAGCAGGGGAAGAGTGGTGAGGAGGCTGCCACCTCTGCTGAGCCGGCTGCCGCCGCTTCTGAGCCTAAGGCGTAGGGAGCTTAGCTCCCCCTTTTAATGTGGTGATGAACACTTGCGCTGGACGTTTCTATTGCTTTTACTCTGATATCTCTTTTCCCTCGCTTTATGATGCCAAGCGAGGTCCATAGTTGAAACTACTTTTCGTGTTTTGAGAGGCTGTTCCGAGGACTTGTTCATAACTACATACGACATTGTAATACGCAAAGTGAAAGGACAAATGTTATCACTCTTGAGAATTGATGCACCATTTCAATAGATGCAAGTACAATAACCCTAAGCCGAACCTTGGAATGTATTCAAGCTGAATCCTTATTCTTCATGATATCGTTAACTATCCCGAATTACAAAACAGACACAAGAGGACCCTCCAATTGCCCAAGTCCATGCAAAAATCCCCCCTCTCAATGTTTCTTCGAAAACTTCTCCGCCTCAATCTTCTCTAGCGGGTGTTCAGGGTTACTCTGCAGCCCATGCTCCTTGAATTGCTCTGCCGATTTCTGCGCTTCCCCAGATTCAGGGTGGCTACCAAGACGGGTCTTGCCAGTACCGGGGGTATCCTGCTGCTGGGCACCAGATTGGCGCTCGGGGTCGGGAGATTGACGGCCAGGGTTGGGGGCAGACATTGTGGTGTGTGTGTGATTGTAGGGGGTTTTGGGATGGTAGTGCTGGGGAAGAGAAGAAGGGTAAGTTTTCCTGTCTATTGGGAATTGGGGATATGAGATCCATTAATGCTACTCACATTTGATTGTTGGAGTCTCCTTTTATTTTCTTTGGTTTCAGTAGATGATGGGTGTAGAGTATGTAGGTTGTAGGGAAGAAATTATTTACTCTATTTAACTATTTGGAGCTTGCAAAGCTAACTGACGTGATCGACACTTGGTCTGAACCGGTCAGTATTGCTTCATCATGATGACGTTGTGGATGTGGCGCTCTCCAGTCAACTGCCAGAATTATGGTCGATTCTCCATGTACTACGTTAATTAGGCTATTGCTACACATAAAGAAATGGCTAAATACCTCAAAGCTTTGTTTCATCTTATCCCAAGTGCTTGCATCGAAGAGATAGGCTCGGACGTTGACATATGACGTCATTAGATCCAATGTTTGACTGCACGTTCTCTTCGCGTACTTCAACTTCAGACTCATGTTTATTGAGACCTTTTTCTAAGAAGCTAGGAAACAATGCCGGAGATGGTAGATCATGGTACTTGTCCACTTCAGATTGTATATGTAGTTATGTTCCACCTTGTAGAGGGAGGAGGGGGTCACGGGAAAAACGTCCATTAGGACTTTTAGAGTCAGCTAGTTAGAGCATGACAGGAAAAGGAAATGGCAAAAGACATGAGGGGCATACGGTGAGGAAAAAGCAGAAGGGGAAAAATAAGAAACAACAGAAGGGCAGAGTTTGAGACACTCGGCTAGTAGACGGTCCAACCGGGGACATGCCCAGGTAGTCTCCGAAGGCGATCCGCATCACGCATCGCGAAGACGCCGGGGTGCAGAGGGTTATCAACTTCAAGCAATCAGGTGGTGAACTATAAAAAAAAAGCCAGCGCCTGGAAACGAGAAGTCGATGCAGATGCATTCGAAGGGCAGAGACGGCGGATCTATCGGCTGCAGATCCCCCCATGGCTTGTGTCTCCTCGTTTGATGGGTGAGACACTTCGGGCACAACGCAATGTAATGCCTGAGCTCCTTTGCCAGCCCTCTGATGTAGAACTGCGATCGGATTCTATGATAAGCTCTGTGGAACCCGAGGTGCTCAACGGCATCATGATTGTCGTGATAGATGTCCCGTTCCTTTACCACCGGAATGCACAGTCTTTCTGCGCCATCGACGTCTCGGAAGTACAGCAGATTGTCACGCTTGAAAAAATGGAATGCGATGTGCCTGTTCGCTATGTCTTCCCAGATGCGTCGCAAGACTGGATCAACCGCATAGCCTCTTCGCAATTGCTCGGCGTAGATGGGGTCGATTTGCAGTACTGTCGCGTGAAACATGACCTGATCGTGATCAATGACCCTTTCTAACTCGTCTCCTGACGGCTCGTCTGTATCCATAGGGAGACGAGTTAGAAAGGGTCATTGATCACGATCAGGTCATGTTTCACGCGACAGTACTGCAAATCGACCCCATCCAAGATGGAAGAAGATGATATTTCTGTCTGATGATCTATGGGCCTATGAGGGGCAGTCGGTCACCTGACGGTGACTGACGTCCTGTCCCCCCAACACCTTGGCACCTGAGGGCTGATGGAAGCCTGAGGCATACAAAATGGAGTGGGTCTAACAAAGCTTAATTCACAGCTTGAAGCCTTGATCTAACTAACTACAGTAGTACCACCAATCTCCGGATCCTCATCCCACCCTTGCCCCACCTCTATCACTTCGTGAAGTCGCTAAGCAAGTCGCCACTCGCCATCATGAAATTCTACCCTCACGTATTCTCGCGGAATACGCGGAATACGCAGGATACGCAGGATACGCAGGATGAGAGGATCTCTCCACGCGGGGCTGCAGCTAAATGCTTCGAGCTCGTCTGGGGCGCTCGCCTGAGCGATTCTCCCGAGCTAATCGAACCCGCAGACCATTCAAAGCTTCACATCCAGTGCTCTGACCTTGATGAAGATACGCTAGCCACGGAATCCCAGTTCTTTAGACCGGCCGGTGATGGTGAAATTCCCTTGCCCTATTCTGGTGACGACAAAACCAAAGCCAGGCTCGAACAGTACAAGAGATGGCGCAAATTGTTTAGGGAAAACCGCACGGCCGACCTTGCAGGGCAGGCGGGGCAACTGGCATATATCATCAGTACGATGTTTGACTACATCTCCCGCAATACCAAGAAGACTGTCTACGGGAGTCATCCATCGTTACGGTTTACCACCAACTAGCAGCCGAGGTAAGTGTGGCTAACATCCTACGAGGCATAAGTTTCCGATTCATTGGTGAACCGAGAACTAATTCTCGGCCACATCAGAGACCCCTTCCCAGAGGCAATCCGCACGGAGTTCGCCGATTTTTTCCCGGATCCCTATGCCCTCGAACGCGCCTACGCCTACAACGAAGGAAGTCTCGGTGGCAAGGTCAAACGTTCGCACACTCTCATTGTGCTCGCGGTATCCCAGCCGCCAGATGACAGGCTGTCTACCTTGGAAGTTCTTGCTATCATCCTAGTTACTATAACCCGCCTGAATAGCGACGAACTGCCGTCAGTTACCAAGACGGTACCTGTCATGGTTATCAGCTCGTTTCAAAACATGAAGGCTCGAGTTCTGATTGCATATTTGGCTTCCGAACAACTAATCATCCAAAAGACGCCGTTGCTTGACTTTGCAGATGAAACAGCGGCGGACGTCAACACGACTCTTCTTATGAGATACATGGCTTCTGAAGCTACTGGGGATACTAAGGGCATTGGGATCTCCACTAACCCCCCCCCCCCCCCCCCCACGGTTCGCCACGTTAGACACCAAAAACTGAGAGAGCTCGCTAACAGTTTACAGTCGACGGAACCTACACCCCGGGCCGCCGGTACCTGGAAGAATCTCACCTTGAGACTTCGCCGATGACCGCGGCAGGTAAACAGAGGTATGGAAAGCCAGAAATTTGAGATTAGCCTGAAACGTTGAAAGAAGACCGATCTCAGGGTGCGGGCTCAAATACAGAAATAATAGGAAGTGACGATTAGGAAGCTGCAGTCAGGCTATGTACAGCATGGCAGATGTGCGGATTGGCACCGTCGCAACTGACGAGGAAAGAACTACGCAGGTGCGGATGTATTGGCGAATTCAGCCCACCGGCTGGCTCAGTCTTCGCCACAGAGTAAAGCTGGCGACTCTTTCCATCTCTTGAACAATGATTGTTGATGCTACAGGTGTAGGAGTCAGGATATATGTGTCATTGGATGGATCAGAAGACTAGAAGTACCTAGTCCCCTCCTATCTCCATTGTTGCCTCGCTAACGGTCAGCAATTGCCATATGCAATCCAATCACCAATGCAAAGTCAAATTTGTATGGGAAGTTATGTGATAGGCCATATGGTTAGCTACTTGTAGATTTATTTGCTTGAGTCAATATGGGCCAGGTGGCCGTGTAGGTACTTTCTTATATATGGGGTTGGGCCAGACTTGTCTACCTACTAGTGTAGTTATGTTCCACCTTGGTAGGATACAGGCTTACCCACTCTTATTGTGGAATGTGGCAGGTGTCTACACTACTACATTGTCCAGAGCTAAGTCCAAGATTTGTGGCATGGCTGATGTACTATCACGGAGGAAACAAGATGTCTTCTGGGGAATCTGTGCATCGAAGAGGATTAATCGGAGAAGGGGAGGGTTTACCCTCGGGAAAGAATGTCCACGGTTAGGACTTTTAAGCGTACATCAGCTAGAGCATGACAGGGAAAGGAAATGACAACAAGGACTGGCAAAGCAGACAGGGCATGATCTACAGACGCAGGAAAGACATGAAATGGGGCATATGGTCTCGTGAAGAAAATGCAGAAGGGGGAAAATAAACGGAAACTAGACGACCGAGGCGCTGGAAGTTCGAAGCTTTTTATGTGTTTCTCTCTCACTCCATCTCGGTTACGATCTCTCAGTGGCCGTTGGCCTGCATGGCCGCTGCGGCGGCGGCCTCTGCGTTGGCAGCGGCAGCCATAGCTTTGGCGTCGGCTTCGTGGAAGACACCTTGGATGACCTGCTGCTCTTCGGGACCGAGAACCTTGGTCAAGCTCTCGTAGAGTTGAGGCTGTTCTTGTTGGAGGCCTGTGGTGAAGGTTAGCGAATGATACCACCACGGTTCCAAGTCCAGAGACCACTTACTTAGCAAGACATGCTTGAACATGCCATATGGCTCCACCTTGTCCAGAGGGGTCTCCAGGAGGCTCTCCTCGTCCATGTCATCGTCATCATCATCGGCGAATGAGCCGAACTTTTGAGCTTCCTGGTTGAGGAAGTCGAGGTAAGCAGCACTCTCGTCAGGGACGTCGTCATCAAGAGCAGCCTCGGCGGCCTCATTCTCGTCCCACTCGACCTCTCCGTCCCAGTCATTGTCCTCGTCATCCTCATCATCCTCATCATCGAGAGTGAAATCGGACTCCCTGGTAGCCTCCTCACGTACTGAACGAAGCATTAGCATTGGACAAGCGCAACTGACAATCTAGGAAAACTTACGCTTGAGAGCAGCAGGCAGGGTTTGGAACAACCTTGTCACACCCTGCAACAACCTCGGCCATCCCTGCTGGACGCTGACCGGAACGTCGGCAGCCTTCAGAGTAAGCAGCGAGCTGATTGCAGCAATTGACAATTTCTTGTCATGCACACGTCTGAAGTTGTCGATGTTAGCGAACCAAGTGCTGAAGAACTTGTTGGTCCAGCCCTTGGCCTCCATAACCTGAAGACTGAGAGTCGGGTTATAGTAAATAGCGTTGATGACCATCTCCATTAGGTGGATACGGTACGACTTGGTGCGTGCCTCGCCGGCATCGATGACCTGCATAGCCATCTCAATGAACATGGGGATATACTGGTCAATGTGACCGCGAAGGTTGAGCATCAAGGTCTCGGCGAGCTTGCATCCGCAGATGCGGTCAACACCGCCGACCTTCTCGTCGGCGAAGATGTCCTGCACCATGCCGACCATAGCATCGAGGTATACCGGGTTCTGGACTAGCATCTCAGAACCGTAGGCGACATAGTTGTCAAGAGCGGGAAGCATGTCTGGACGAATTGGAGGTTAACAAAATTCAAACACAGGATCGAGTAACCTGGGTTTCGTACCTTCGAGGTAGAGCTCAGCTCCAGCCTTGAATGTCTTGTGAATCAGCTCGAAAGCTTGCCACATGGAGGGAGAAATGGTCTTGGAGGCGAATGTGCAGCTGTCAATGATCTCGAAGATCTCGTTATACAAATCTGAAACATCCAGTTAGAGCCATATACATAATTTCCAGGGCGACAACAGACTTACCATAGAGCTTGTTCTCTAGGGTGATACTGATAACGGGCATCAGAATGGTCTCGAGGTGCAGAAGCACATCAGGAGTGCTTTCGAGAGTAAGAATAAGAGTGCCGATGGTTTGCAACACACCCAGCGCGGTGATACTCTTGTCATCCAAGAAATCGCCGTACCCATCGTCATCACCTCCCTTGGTGGCGTTCCGTTCCAGCAGCTCACCAACGATACGCATGTAAGTATCGCGAAGCTGCTCGCTCAGCGCCACAGCGAAGGGAGTAAGCTCGGCAGAGAACACCTCAACGAAGTCTTCCATGACATTGGCCAAAGCATCCACATCAACCTCATTAGCCAACTTCAGAAGCTGCTGCATGATCTGGGGGATGTTCTGTTGCATAGAGGTACGGATGATATCGTGGCGGATAAGGGGCTGCAGAGCAAGAGCAGCTTCAACTCGGACAGGAAGTTCGGAGTCGGTCATGGACTCGAGAATGTTTCGGTAGATAACCATGAGATTGTTCGGGTCCTTGAAGTCGAGCTGCTCAAACTTCTCCAGGGTGTCGCAAGCACGAGCACGGAGGAAGCCGTGAGGGCTGCGGAATTCGGGGAAGACGTGACGAACGAAGAAGTATTCGACCTGATCAGCGATCGGGCTCTTCTTTCCGAGGATGACCGAAGCAAGCGAACCAATCATTCGCAAAGCACCCTCCTTCTCCCTGGGCTGCTTCTGATCTTCCGGTGCCGACTCGTACTTGCTGACAACGCTGTTGACGAACGTGAGGATGGAGAATGTCTGCTTCTTGCGGTTCTTGGTGAGGGCAACCAAGAAGTTTGTGGCAGCAACATCGGGTGCCGATACTTCCTCATAGAAGTTCAGTTTGCGGTGCAGATACTCGGATGGGTCTTCCTCGAAAAGCTCAATGTCCTCGTCGGACTGGCACAAGACGGGGAACACGAAGTGGGCGATCAAGTTGTCCATGTGGGGCTTCAGGTGCTCCCACATGGCCTTCGGCTTGACACACTCCTCCATGAAGACCAAGGTAGCGGAAAGTGCGGAGTTGCTAAGCCATTGGGTCTTGGACACCCACTTGTCAATTTCCGTCAGGTATCCCTTGAGAATCTCGGGAGCGAATGTGCTGATAAAGGTCTTCGCGTACGGTGTGTAGTCGGGGGTAGAGGATTTCGTGATCGTCGTGGGATTCCCGTATCTGATGAAGAGGCGGTTGAGGTTGGCATATGCCCACTTCTTGCACTTCCACCAGTGGTTCATCTCCCTCTCCTCCTTCGAGTCACCCATAGCACTTGCCGGGGGCGTTTTCGCGATGATGCGCAAGAATAGTGTACACCAGTCCACGGTTGCTTGGTGGGTCTGTAGACACGGAGAAAGCTCAAACTAAATTTGCAGCAAGTCAGTATGAACGGCTAGGTCGCCCGCATTCCGGAATCAGGATCACCAACGTAAATTGCGTGCTTGTAGGCCTTCACGACAATTCGGAGCATCTCCGCAGCCTCCAAGCTTTCCTCATCGACGAGCTTGGATCCGATGCTGAGCAGCTGAGAGAACGAATGGTCCACAATCTTATCGAACTCAGCCCTCTTCTCATTAGCCTTAAACCTGTACACTTTGCAAATAGCCAAAAGACACTGCAGACCCGCATAGACTGTACTTGCGTCATTGGTGTTTAGGAGTTGCAGAGTAAGGTCAATGAATCCGGGCCACTTCTCAGGGAAGTCGTTGTGGAGAATCTTCTGGAGAAGCGGAACCAGTTGATTGCGGACATTGGGAGGGGTCGAGGCCAGGGCAGGAATGAGTCTCTCTCTAAAGGCTGGCTTCTCGGCTTCGGGAATTGGCGCACGCTGCGGGTTATCTTCGACGGGGGCCCATCCACGGGTAATGCGGTTCTTCAGGTAGACACCAGCTGTAAGGGGAGAGAGCGGGGTTAGCGAGGGGACAGAGAATCGCTTTCGCGAATATGTAGATATCGCCAAGCACTCACCTGAAAGCTGAACTGCATTGTTCTGTTCGCCTTGCAAGATATCCAAGAGTCCATTGATAAACCCGGGCTGCGTCTCGGCCTAGATATAGGAACCACGTGTGAGCCCAACAGTGTACAGTACCCCACCAGTCGATCCAACACGTACATGTTTCAAATCAAGCTCCGCTTGCCGGCGAATATCCGCATTCGCGTCTAGAGTAGACTGAATGCGGTCTCGAAGGGCTATGACATCCATCGCGTAGCAATCCCCCAGCACCTAAGAGACAAAAAAAAAATCACCAAAAAAGGCAAACCCCGGAGGAGACGCGGACCGGGGGCGATGAGGGAAGATAAGATATAGGGCAAATGTAACAATCGAAAAGGACGTGAAAGTCCTAGAGAGATCGAGTTTGACCTTGTAGAGAGAAGGAAAGAAGAGGGTGACTTCTTCAAGAGGGGGATTTTTTTCGATTTTCCCAAGTTTCGGGAGGGCGGTCGCCCCGCAGCTAATCAGAGGGCCGCACACATGGATTTTGTCTGGTACTATGAACTATGGGCCTTTGTTTACTATGTGTTTACATGTACTTAGGGCTTTAGCGGTATATAAAAACATACCTAATGGAGCGGGATTGAACGGCCTTGAATCCGGATTGAACTGGATTGAAGTTAAAGTATGCTAATTCGTATCTGGTAATCCTCAATGTGTGGATGCTATCCAATGAGATTGAGGCCCTAAAGAAGAGAACAGATCTTCTCACATGTAGAGAGAAGCTGCGAAGATGACATCGCGTTTGATCAAATCCTGGGCTTGCTCCATCTTCTGATAGAGGCTCGGATCGCCAACTAATTTGGCCGCATTTTTCACTTCGCGACAAGTCTCGTCCAGTCGGGTGATCACCCGAACGATAGTACCCTCCATCACATCGGTAAGGTCCGTGATGCGGTTGAAAGACATGCCCCGTGCCCATTCATAGACAACTTCAGTAAGACCAAAGCGTGGCGTGCTGGCAAAGTCATTGGCATCATCACTGGACTGGATGACCTGATGCTGGATCTGGCAATCATTAACCTTCTCAGCGATGCGGATAATTTCATCCCTACCCTTCTCCAAGCTAGGAGTAAGGGTAGGATTGGTCTCTGTTTTCTCTTGGAAGACAAAACAAGAGAGGAGGGCAACAATCTCCTCGGGTTCATATTCCGCAAGGACGTTTTCGAGAATCAATTCTGTCAGCACCAGCGCGTCGGCGGAGTGGATCTCGCATGCCACCTTGCCCTTCAATTCCGCACGAGATTGGTCGTCAACGAAACGGAGCTCTTTCAGTACTTGAATGCGCTGCTCATAGTCCGGAAGTAGCTGTAGGTTTCGGTCGGACATCAGTTTCTTCAACTCCGAGATATTCTCCTTGACTTGCCACTCGTCATGTTGCATCTCGAACTATAAGATATGAGCATAGGATTCAACTGAATGGGGGAAAAATCTGAGCACTGACATGTTTGATGAACTCCGGGCATCCTATACAGCTGCATGACTGAGCAATCTCTGCTTGAGCATGTCGCTTATCGAGGATCTCACGAATTTCCATCTCTTTGATGCGCTGCCAGTCAATTTCGTCCCAGGTAGTATCGGTCCAAGGACGGGTGTAGTTGTGTGACTCTGTTTGTGCCCAGTTCACAGCGTCTGTTGTCGGAGTTAGCTTCCTTCGATGCTCAAAATCAGTGGAGAATCCAATGTGCTCTTACCAGCCTTGATGTGCATGTACCAGCTTGGCTTTTGCCAATGAATCTGGGAGACCGTCAAGCACTCGATATCAGGTAATGGAACCCTGACTACACGAAGCTTCATATCATCGGCGCGAGTGGGGAGAGGTTCAAAGTAGGGTCGGAAAGTAGGCAAAAATGGAAGAATGTCCGTGGGATTCCGCGTCTGGCTCAAATTTCCGATTTCGAGGATATGAACGGCTGGCTCCACTGCGGCTCCGGCTGAAAGGCCGTCGCGAACAAGAACACCAGCGTTGCGAAGCCCATCCTGTCTCCCGTGTTAGCATGTTACAAAACTGATACCATCATAACGAAGTCTGCGAAACTCACCCTCCGGTACACGACCAGCCTTTTCGCTGAGAAAAGACGTTTACCAACGGGCGACGAGAGCAAAGCGGTGTGGAGCTGGGCTGTGAGCTTCTGATATTCCATCGCAGCATCATGGCAAGCCTTCAGATCCATGTCACAGACGTCGCAAGGTTCGCGTTTGATTTTCGCAAGACTGGCCTCAGATAGCTGAACTTGTTGCTCGTGTTCCGGTAAGAGAGCCTGTGTGGCATTCTCACTGAAACTTCGTTTGATCATTTCTTCGATCTTCAGTGCTTCCACGCGAAGTAGGTTGAGGATCATGTTGTAAGTGAGTCTGAATTGAGACCTTAGCTTGGTGGGATTGCCCAGGATCATGTTCTTTAACGTGGCAGCAGACGGAGCATCGTCTCTACCACTATTTGTCACAATAACATAGCCCACCTTGTCAAGACCTCTACGACCAGCACGCCCAGCCATTTGCGTATATTCACCGGGCAAGAGATCACGGAAAGCCTTGCCATCGTGCTTGCGGAAACCAGAAAAAACCACAG
Source organism: Penicillium bovifimosum (assembly GCF_028826915.1). Classification (NCBI taxonomy): domain Eukaryota; kingdom Fungi; phylum Ascomycota; class Eurotiomycetes; order Eurotiales; family Aspergillaceae; genus Penicillium; species Penicillium bovifimosum. Next base: position 3,874,288 of record NW_026622711.1, read on the forward strand.
TTCGTGTGGGAAGATTCAACCCCATCGCGAAAGTTTCCGTGGCAAATAGTACCTTGACTAGAGACTTGGCGAAAAGAATTTCGACGACTTCCTTCATGATGGGCAGGAGGCCGCCATGGTGCACAGCAATACCTCTGCTTAGCAATTCACGAAGATGAAGGATTTGTGGAAGTGCCCGGTCTTCAGGTTTGAGGCGAGTAAGCGAGTTTTCGATGAACATGTGGGTCATACTCTTCTCGCTGGCATTGTTGAAGTCTTGATTTGACAGCGAATTGGCGTTCTCCACGCATCGCTTCTTCGAAAAAACGAAAATACATGCTGGTAGCAACTCTTTCTGGCGAAGATGCGAAACAAGATTCACCCATGTGCCTCTGTCCTGAGCCGCGCTCGTACGACCACCTCCACGGCCAGTGCGAGCGATGTTGCCCACTCCCCGGTTGGAGGACTGTCCGCCGCGTTGTCCTCCACCCCGGGGGCCTCCTCCGCGCTGTGGACCGCCGCGACCAGCGCCTCGGCCACTGCCTCTAGCGTTCGCAACCTGACCGCCTGCCCGGCCTACAGTTACCGCTACCTCTTTCTGGGCTTTGACCTTGTCTCTGCCGGACAGGATGTCATCCGCTTCCTTCCATCCGGACTCGAGGAACCTCTTGTTAGAGTCGACGATCTTGTACTTGTCCTTTCCAGCCCAGAGATAGTGTTCCAGCGGCACAGGTCGCTTCTGTGTCGAAATCACATATATGTCCTTCTTCTTCGTTCGGCCCACCCAGGATGCAAATTCTCGAGTATTGGGCACAGTTGCGGAGAGGAGAATCAACGTCACATGCTCTGGAAGCATGATAATGACTTCTTCCCATACCACTCCTCGTTCCGTGTCATTGACGTAATGCACCTCGTCGAAAATGACGAACTCAACGTCCCGAATAAGATCAGCGCCTCGGTACAGCATACTCCGTAGAATCTCAGTGGTCATGATGAGACAGCTCGCCTCCGCATTAATTTGAACATCACCGGTCAAAATCCCGACGTCGTCAAATTCAACTCTGAAATCGCGGTATTTCTGGTTGCTCAGGGCTTTGATGGGAGACGTGTAAATCGCTTTTGTCATGTGTTTTGCAGCTAATGCGATGGCATATTCGGCCACAACTGTCTTGCCTGCCGAGGTATGAGCCGCAACGAACACTGAATCACCATTCTCAAGGTGATAGACGGCCTCTTTCTGGAAAGTGTCCAGCTCGAACGGCCACTCTTTAGCCATGTCCGGAACCAACTCAGAGAAGTTCGGAATTTCCTTATTGACATCGACAACGTGTGCCCATTCTCTGCCCTTCTGTTTCTGAGTGCCTGCGAGCAACTGGTTACGTGGTTCAAATGCCGGGAACTCGACCGGCAACAAAGCGTCAATATCTTCCTCGTCGCTAACATCATCGGCCTCCGACTCTGTTTCTGCCTGAGACTCGGTGGTTTCCTCGGGCTTATCCGCTTTCAGGTCGCTTTCCTCCTGGAGAAGGGCAGACTCGACTTCCCGGGCACCCTCCTGGGCGTCTTTGGACTTCGGCTCATCGAAGTCGATACTGAAATCAAAGCCAGGAGGTTTTGTCAGAAGGCTGCCTTCGGTACCAAAATCAATGACGCGATCGAGTCCGGATTGCTTTCCAATATGTTTCGATTGCTCCAACTCATGAGCCTCGGCCTCCATCGCTGCCAATGCCTCAATACCCTCCAAGCCGCCTGGGGCGAATGGAACGAAGCCTGCAGATCCTCTGATAAAGTTGGCATGGCTACCAGGTCGGCGGAGAAACGAGGTAGAATTCTTGGCAGTCGCGATCGTACTTGGGACTGTGACTTCACGATACCCAGCGATACGTCCTTCCAATCCTTCTCGCGTGAATCGAATCACCGTTCGTGTCTGGGTTGGAGCCAATTCGAAAAGGTCGGCATAGTCTGTCTGAGTATCCCATCGTCTTCGAAGCCGTTAAAAGTTGCCCCGCAGTCTCTCGAACTCTAACTACTTACTTTTGAAACTTGTCCAGCCATTCGTCGCTGAATTGGTTTGGTGGAGTCAGGAACTCGTCTTCAATCCCCATCAGCACCTCTTCAGTAGGTCGTCGAGCTGGCGCCTGGTGTGGAATTTTCTCCAATTTGCCATTGTTTTCACCTACTAGGCGGGCATCGAAGGTTGTGAGGTTTGATCCTGGGGGACCTCGGCCTGAATCCTCCATTGGAGGATTCAGCGCATCTGTCATTGTATCGACTAATGTGTAAGAGCCAGGGAGTGGCTGTGGTTGTGTCAATGATCAACCTGGCAATAGCCAAGCTTCACGCCGATATGTATGTGACTCGATGGCTTTCCTTGTCGAAAGCGGGCAGCAATACTTTTTTTGACGTGAAGACTGATGGATCAAGAGAGATATGAATGTGAAAGAGTTAGGTCAAGGACACAGTCGAGAGGTAATTCGTTGAGAAAGTTCCAGTCTAGAACCTCACTCAAAGAAAACACTCGAGGCGGTATTCTTTGGCACTACATGACGTCGATCATGTGGGTGGTGAATTGCAGCAAACCTATGCGGAACGGATCATTATAATCCCGAAGATGGACGGGATCTGTGTGGTCCGTGCGGAAAGGATCAACATGCTTCCGAAAAGTGTCACGTACGAAGTCTCGTAGTTTTAAGAAGTAACGATCCTCACCTGAACGGAGGATGAACCTGCACCCACACCATCTGCTGTCTTTGTGTTTGCCCTCTGAGAGGTTGTGACAGGTTCTCTTTGTTTATTCAGGCTTAATTACAGCCTGCTTTCCATAGTTTCATGGATCAGTTTCTCCTTCCTATTTTCCCAATGCCACTACCTCCTAGTCCTACCTAGTTTCGTAGCCTCGACATGATCTATGGAATCATGTATATTCTCCGGGCCCTATAGCAAGCAACTCATATATGACACCTGTGATGGGGTGAATCTCAGTTGACTTCCCGGTCTGTGAAGTGTACTCCGTATGGTATGCAGAATGTGAAAACCGGTGTTTCCAATCGGCTGAAGTCTTTGGCCCGTATTTCGCGAGCCTCCAGCGCTCGTTGCTCTGGAGGCTCGTGCTTTTAGGGTAAATATCACCCTCGTCCTCGTGGGCTCTATGGCCGTTCACGGGGTGAGAGGATTCTATCATCCCGCAGAAGGTGGATCCTAACCTAGGTATTCAGCCTAAGGCTCAGCAACTTGGCTGGGATAACTAGACCTATGAGGTACCTACAACCACCAGGGACTTCCAAGATTGAAAGTTTCTCGCCGATAGACTTACCCTCCAACTCGAGTCTCGGAGTGATCTTTGGTGTGTTTATCGATCTTGATATCGAAATGAAACTCTTGAGACCGCCAAGGAACCTGAGACCTCGGGAACAGTTGTGACATACAACCAATATATCTTCCGGTTTCCAAGATTGACCTGACAGGGGGTTCATCATCACCAACTCTCAGGTATTTGCTTGGTAGACGATCCGATTCCCTAGAGGCAACTACATTACACTCCAATCGAGGCAGCTGCGATGATTGTACAGCTAAGTTATTTTTCCTTTTCTTTATCCATTTCCTAGAAGGACTTAGCAGCAGAGATAAAGGTATGTAACTACACTTTTTGTACTTCGTCAGTCATACAAAGAATTGTGGACACAGCATGGACGATACAAATGTGATGTAGATGGGCATCTGTGCAAAGCATAAAAGGTATGCATAGCGCAGGATAAGTTCATGTTCGAGAAAATTGATAATGTTAGCTTGTCAAAAATGGTTCGAACAAGTGAGGGCTAAAGACCTGATTCTTGTGAAACAGGTCCATGAGCAGGCTTGTCCAGATAAACCTGGGATATTTGTCAACTCTGCATGATCAGAATAACAGAAAAGAAAAATGCGGAAGAATATAAATCACAGTGGAGGAATCCGCCCAATCCTCCACGTGATATCGAAGCCAGAGAGACACTTGTAACACCAGGGCCGGAAATTCAACGACAACGAAAGATGGGGAAGGTTTTCCGATCATGAGTATTGAGTTGAAACTCGAAAATCCCTTCCAATGTGGCAATGTACCTGTCAAGTTAGTCAAGTTCCGCGATACTGACACATGTGATACTCACAATGTGCGCCCATCGGCGCCCCAGCCGACCCCGGCGGTCGAATCTGGCTCCTCGGCACCTGGGCCATGCATTGAAGTTCGGTCCGGGAGGTCGTTTATTATGTTTCTGATCCAGCGGGGAGAGTGTGTCTGCTCAAAACCGAGAAGCTGTTGGCGATGCCTTTGTTCCCTTTCAAAAGAGCGATTATGTACCTCATTGGCAATTTGCCGTTGCCGTCGAAGCCGCTCCGCGGCGACATTGGCACGAATCTCATATGTTGTGAGGCGCGAAGTGTCGTGCCTTCTTTCTGTCCCATGTTGCGTTCGTTCAAAGCGTCGTGAAATAGAGCTTGATGGCTGGGACACGTGGGTCAGGCCATGAAGATCTAGACCAGGATTGAAAAGTCCGGTCGGTTCGGTTGGGGGCTAACCTCGCTGTTCCCTGCGTCAGGATCGGCACCAGCCCGAGAGATGATCTCGGACGCAAGTGATGGGAGTTCTGAAGGTGAGGTGGAATAGCTGAGGGTGATGCTCGATTGGCGATCGGGGCGAGAGGACGCCGCTTCGGAGGACCGACTTCCTTGAGACAGAACTACAGAGCTCTGGCGTCTTGGATGGGACGCAGTGCGGCTCAAGTGACTATCCCGGGAGACATCAGAGGAATCGTAGTGATGCAAAGGCGAAGTAGGACGATTGGTGCGACTGGCACCACCTGTGGAAACATGACTTCGTGGACGAGTCCCTGGCTCAGGGTGAAGGCTTGCCCTGGCTGGGCGCTCGGGTCGCTCAGTAAGTCCTTCTTCCAGCCGGGACGTCCAGCGCGCCGTGTTCAAGAACTCCATGATCAGCCGTTCTCTCTCGGTGAGGTCTTGAATCAAAGACTCCCGCAGAGAAGAACGCTCCGTTTCCTCTCCATCCCGCTCCGTCAGAAAATCTTCGCTATCATGTCTTCCTCGTGATGTAGCTTCTAGGAGTTCTTCGTCCAGGGCTTGTCGTTCGAGGTTCTCGGACGAAAATTCGGTGTACACCTCTTGAAGCTTCGGGTCATCGGAGTCTAAATGAAGTATTTGCCTGCGCATGAACTGTTGGCGAACATCTGCAACGCCGGCTCTGCCGTGACCCTCGAGCCACACAAGAAGGTCCCATGGCTCGGGTGAAAAGGCCATACAACGGACAGCACCGCCCTCGGCACATGATCTTGAGGCCGGAAATTGACAAAGTACCGGAGTGTCGTCCTCCGAGTTGCTAAGATCTTTGTAGATGGACGGGACATCGATAACCGTAATGATTCCAGATTGGGATCCTATGGCACACAGGCGACTGGATGGCGAGAAAGCAACGGTGAAGCAGCACGCATCATCCGCCCGCAGGCCAATCTGCAGCTCCAATCGATTGATAAGCTCCCAGTCCCACCCTGTGAGCCTCTCCCCTGATTCAGTTGTCGCAGTGGATTCCAGATCTCGAGTGATTTCATAAAAATAGGCGTGATTTTCATCCCCTACCGCGGTGAGCAGCTTCGAGTCTGGGGAGATAGTCGCATAGTTCATGCAAGTCGGATGATGAAGAATCTTGAGGACCTTTGCACGAGACAGTGAATACACTGTGACGGTCCGATCATTGTTGCTGTGCATCATAGTCAGCATGGTCAGCAGATGCACAAGTTTACGACCAGCACCAACCTCAAAACTGCGATGTCTTCATCCGCCAGGTCCTCGCTGCCACCATAGAAACGATGAATTACCACCGAATTAACTATGCTGCCACCAAACCTGTGGAGTTCTACTTCGGGGGATGTTCGGCTGCTCCGATAGCGGGTTGACATGGACTCGCTGTTGAAATCGGTCGGCGACGTCATTAGCGACGGTGGGTCGAGATCGAGCGGGAGCGCACTATCCACCTCGGCCTGGAATGAAGGCGCATTCCCATGGCCTCGCGACTCGTGGTCACCGATCCGAATAAAAGCGCATTCACCATTCTCAGGACCTCCGACTGCGATCCAACCATGTCCGGCGGCAAGACAGCGCGGCTCAAATGGAATCACCGCTACACTCTCACGCTTTTGCGCCGATACGTGTATTGCGTACACGATCCTCTCGACCACGACATAGATGCGATCGGCATCAGCCGTACTGATATAGTTGCGAAGCTGTGTGTGGCTAAAATATAGAACTAGGTTTTAGTTCGTTGCCTGCGATATGAAGCTAAATGGGTGGATTCAACACACAAGTTGGGGATCTTGAACGGGAAGAAGCGTCGCTTGGTCGGGAGGATAAGAGCCTCGGTCGGGCGATGCCTAAGTCAACGATCAACGTTAAGAAACAGAAGTGCATTGACGGTGGAAAAGGATCAGGCTCACAGCAGAGTTGAATCCGAGGTCATGGTGGAGATAGCTAGGCTGGTGACATTGTTCGAGCGGGGAAGTTCGAAGTCAAGAGGAATGGCTCCCCCCGTTTCAGTTTCACCGTCAACCGTTATTATTCAGGTAGCGATGGGCTCAGGTATTCTTGAATTCTTGAATAATTTCTTTCAAAGAACAGTCTGCAGTTGAAAGTCAAATGGCTGTTCAAGGATGACGTAAGACTTTACTGGGACAAAAAGCCGGGGAACAGCAAATTCCAACGAATGCGGTTTATCTGTGACCCCGGAACCGGCCAAGCTTAATATTCATGACGATGCACTACATCTATATGGCGTTAAGGCGTTTCTTTTCATGTTGACATCTTATAGATTACTGAACTGAAATAATTGGGAAAGATAATGTTGACTAGTCAGTGACAATACCTATACTCCGTATGCCTAGCACATGTAAAAACCACCTTGCCAGTCTCTCAGTACCACTACCTAAGAATCGATCTAGACTAGGCGCCGTTCCTCCCTAGAGCGCATTAGTTGCCATGATTATCTAGACCCAGGCGGTAAATCCAGCTCTCTTCCCAATCTTGTCTCAGGTTCACCAAATCAATGGCAACAAGGTGTTTGCCAGTGAAGTCACACGACACGTTGAGAGTCTGGCTGGTTCACCCTCTGGAGATAACACACCATTGTCATGCAAACACCTCTTAGGAATACTTATTGCGACGGCTTCCGGGCTTTTCAATTTTGTGTCCTCGGATAGTAATTGACACGTTGTTTTGGAGTGGAGCACACTATTGAAGTATGCACTCGGGAAGCTGATACATAGCTTGGAGCTCCCAACCTCCAGGGCTGGCCCAGCGGAATCATATGCCATCGAGCTCCCAAGTCCGTGGCAAGTCAAAATAGTAGATAAGCAAAAGCCCAGAGAAACGAGCATACGGCATAGAATCCGAAGATTGATTCTCAGATAGCACTCATATGGAGCATCATCGGTCTCTCAGTGATCCTCTCACGATGTCATTCGCATGGACGGCACCGAGAAGGCGGTGAGCTCGGCTACCAAGGAGGCGTTGACACTAAATCGCACGCTGATTGGACAAAACCCGTGATTCTACCAAGTTCGACGGGCCGAAGGTCTCCGTAAATTTCTATTTCCCTTTCCCCTTCTTTTCGATTCCATCTCTCCATCTCCATCTCTTCATCCCTTCTTCTACCCTTTATTAACTCTGCGATTGAGTCGTCGAGTGTTACGTTTTCTCTTTCTTCTTTAGTTAATTAATTCTCCTTTCACAATGCTTCCTCGCACACTCTCTCGCGGAGTAAGTTCACCCTTCCAAGGAGAAAGAAGAAATCGCTACGCGTCGCACGACACTAACACAATATCTCACAGCTTCCGCGTGCTGCTTTCACTCGCACTCCTGCTTCCAGACTCCCCGCCTCATTCCGGAGATGGAACTCCACAGAGGAGAAGGTGAAGGGCCAGGTCATCGGTATTGATCTTGGTAAGTTCTGGCGCAAGATGAACCACTGTTCAACATCGACAAGATTCTAATCTATCAATTACAGGTACCACCAACTCTGCCGTGGCTGTTATGGAGGGCAAGACCCCTAAGATCATTGAGAACGCTGAAGGTACGTGGCAATGAAAATTTTTTGCCCCTGCGGACAACTGGTCAGAGCTTTGAAGCTCGGATCAAGGCCACTTTTTACATGACCACATAGGCTTGATAGAATGAAAAACTGACAGTCATGCAATAGGTGCTCGCACTACTCCTTCCGTTGTCGGTTTCGCCCAGGATGGTGAGCGCTTGGTCGGTATTGCCGCCAAGCGTCAGGCCGTCGTCAACCCCGAGAACACTTTGTTCGCTACTAAGCGTCTGATTGGCCGCAAGTACACCGACGCTGAGGTTCAGCGTGACATTAAGGAGGTTCCCTACAAGATCGTCCAGCACACCAACGGCGACGCCTGGGTTGAGGCCCGTGGCCAGAAGTACTCTCCTTCCCAGGTTGGTGGTTTCATCCTCAACAAGATGAAGGAGACCGCCGAGTCCTACCTCAGCAAGCCCGTTAAGAACGCCGTCGTTACTGTTCCCGCGTACTTCAACGACTCCCAGCGTCAGGCTACCAAGGATGCTGGTCAGATTGCCGGCCTGAACGTCCTCCGTGTCGTCAACGAGCCTACCGCTGCTGCTCTTGCCTACGGTATGGAGAAGGAGGCCGACCGTGTCGTCGCTGTCTACGATCTTGGCGGTGGTACTTTCGATATCTCCGTCCTCGAGATCCAGAAGGGTGTCTTCGAGGTCAAGTCCACCAACGGTGACACTCACCTTGGTGGTGAGGACTTCGATATCCACCTCGTCCGCAACATTGTCGCCGAGTTCAAGAAGGAGACTGGTGTTGACCTCACCGGTGACCGCATGGCCATCCAGCGTATCCGTGAGGCTGCCGAGAAGGCTAAGATCGAGCTGTCCTCTTCTCTCCAGACTGAGATTTCTCTTCCCTTCATCACTGCTGGAGCCAGCGGTGCTCTGCACATCACCCAGAAGATGACCCGTTCCCAGCTCGAGGCTCTCGTTGAGCCCCTGATCAACCGCACCGTTGAGCCCGTCCGCAAGGCCCTCAAGGACGCCAACCTCCAGTCTGGTGATATCCAGGATATCATTCTGGTCGGTGGTATGACCCGTATGCCCAAGGTTACCGAGTCGGTCAAGTCCATCTTCGGCCGTGAGCCCTCCAAGTCCGTCAACCCCGATGAGGCTGTCGCCATCGGTGCCGCCATTCAGGGTGCCGTCCTCGCTGGTGAGGTCACCGACGTTCTCCTGCTCGATGTCACCCCTCTCTCCCTCGGTATCGAGACCCTCGGCGGTGTCTTCACTCGTCTGATCAACCGCAACACCACCATCCCCACGAAGAAGTCACAGACCTTCTCCACCGCTGCTGATATGCAGACCGCTGTCGAGATCAAGGTCTACCAGGGTGAGCGTGAGCTCGTCCGTGACAACAAGATGCTGGGTAACTTCCAGCTTGTTGGCATTCCCCCGCTTCCCGTGGTGTTCCCCAGATCGAGGTCACCTTCGACATTGACGCTGACTCTATTGTCCACGTCAACGCCAAGGACAAGTCCACCAACAAGGATCAGTCCATCACCATTGCTTCCGGCTCCGGTCTTTCCGATGCTGAGATCCAGTCCATGGTCGAGGAGTCCGAGAAGTACGCCGAGACCGATAAGGAGCGCAAGGCCGCTATTGAGGCCGCCAACCGTGCCGACAGCGTCTTGAACGATACCGAGAAGGCTCTCAAGGAGTTCGAGGACAAGCTCGACAAGACCGAGGCTGAGGGCATCAAGGAGAAGATCGCTACTCTCCGCGAGTACGTCGTCAAGAGCCAGTCTGGCGAGGGCGCCACCACTGCCGAGGAGCTCAAGGAGAAGGTTGATGAGCTCCAGACTGCCAGCTTGACCCTCTTCGACAAGATGCACAAGGCCAACAACGAGCAGCAGCAACAGCAGCAGCAGGGTGGTGAGCAGCAGGGTGAGACCAAGCAGTAAATGCTTTCCTCTGTAACTGCCGCACCTGAACCCTCCGTGGTTCCTGTATTTTTCTACCCATTTCCTTTTTCTATTTCCCTGTGTTAAGAGACTCCCTGGTTTTTCGCATCTTTGTTTTTCGCATTTACCTGTACACATACTTTCAAGGCCCTTTTACCCTTTTTTGCGTTTTCTGGTGTACCGGTGTTCGACTACCACCCATTCATGATCCTTCATTTTCTTCTCTTCTGCCCTCGTGCTACTGTTCAGGTTTATTGCCTGTCGGTGGTCGTGTCGGGATTGTCTACAATTGTATCTAATGACACTACGACAAAGTGGGGGCCACAAAAAAGGATGTGGTAGGCTTTGGCTTGGGACTGTGACTATAGAAATCGGACAATTCTCCTCTCGCTTCACATTATGTTTCTTTCTAATTTGTAAGTTTAGATCCCAGCTGTAGGAGCATTATCCAGCAACGTGCATGTCCATTTGCTTGGATTGCGAGCACTTCGATTGTTATTCACTGGCTCGCGGATGCAGAGGTTACTTGTCCCGGCCTATCAGCTTCCACCTCTGCTGGGTACAGGCCAGTCCAGACCGTTGGGCACACGGCAGACAACACATTGCTCGAGTCTCAATTGCAATCTGATATGATGTGGTACTCTGCAGCATGTAGCCGTTTCCACTCTGTCCACACATAGCATGACAAGCAGACATCCCAAGTATCATCGTAGCGGCAAGTATCAAGGATTCCCTCGAATGAGGGTCCTCATTGGGCATACACATGGTAGGTATCAGTGATAGGCATGAACCTTTCCGCATACGCAACATGTATTAGCTGGATCATGCGGCGTACAGTGAGCCGAGATGATATCCATCAATCAAATGGCCAATAACGCTCATATTCAGCCCTTTCCTCGTCAGTTTCAGCCAATTGCTTCAATATCAGACCCTTTACTTCATCAAGGGCAGTTTTGCAATCATGATAACGCTCGTGCTCGATAAAGCCCTTGTCAGGCCACAAATCGCCCAGTCTCTCCTTGGCCTCTGCGACGAGCTCAGTTCCTGCCACTGCGTCATCACTATCCTCTTTGATACGCTCGTAGTCTGCTTCCGAAAAGTTAAACGGGAATGGCACATCGCTCGTGACGGCAGGTAAGTCCGCCCAGGTGTCCCTCAGGTCGACCAAAAGCGATAGGAAGTGTGCCTCGCCGTATTCAAACATTCAATGAGCAAGAAATATCAGACCGTACGCTGTTGTCTTTCGAAACTCGATTGTTCGATATAAATCTGGGTTTTTGGCTTGCATGAGTTTTCTCCATGCAATGAGGACGTTTTGGATCGTATATTCCTGTACGGCCGCGGAGCGTTCTTCTGGTGTAAGCCCGGAGAGAGCGGGTCGTGGTGCAGGGTCGAGGGTCTCTGGTTCGAGGCCATCCCAGTCGAGGAAAGCAGGATCGATATTGTGGTTAAAGAGGGGTGAGATATGAGTTGACTGCCAGTCGATGATACCCGTAATTGTTCCGGGATTATCCGGGTCTACGAAGACGTTGTCATTATGCAAGTCATTGTGCCAGAGGTAGGGTTTGGTGATGGCTGTATCCTTGGGAATAAGGGCATCGAGGACTTGTTGGTAGTAAGCTAAAGCAGTCCTTTTATTTCCCGTGTCTGGTCGGTAGAGGTTAGGGCCACAGAACAAGGCCAGCTGTTTAGGGGCTTTTAGACACTGAATAGCCTTCATCTCTCGCATGCCGACTGCCTGGAGAAACTGCATTAAAGAAGCCCCTACAAACTTATTAGTGATTGCACGGGAATGATACGAATCACAACGTACATGGCCCCTTATCAACGTCCAGAATCGATCGGCCTGCATCACACCAGTCCCGGCCTGTAGACAGACCAATAACGAACTCTGAATCACCGACGGCCTTGCCATCCTTGATATAGTGGCTACCTTCTGGTGGCTGGACATCTCCCTTATAATACAAGCTCCCGTAATGAGAGAAAGAAACGCTCAGCCATCGCTTCTGGAGGCGTGCCATAGCAAGAAGGACTTGGAGCTTCTGAGTTAATTTCATCGTGCCCCATACTTGGGACAGCGGAACACCTTCGACCTTATCCATGATGATAAATTCAGCCCCCACGGGATGCGTTTCTGCTTGCGAGTTCCACGCGTATACGCGAGGCGCTGGTGTGTCAAGAATCCTTCTGGCCTCATGGTCCAAGCATGTTAGCAGACTTGGTGTTGATGGGGTTCAGGATAAACCCACAAAATCCATCGTGGCCACTTCACTGGCAGTGGTATAGTGCGGAACGCCGGCATTCGGGTTTGGCACCTTGGCTATTATTTCTCGTCCATCATCCATAGACATAAGGAAGGCTTTGTTGAACATGCCGTCGGGATACTTCTTGATATCGACGCATCGAGCGGCTCCGATTGAATCTGCTGCGACTCTTGCGAGCCTGTTAAGGTCGAATCTAATCTCTCGCTTTCGGAGGTTCTCTGCCTCATCGACAATAAAGCGGCCACGCGTGAATTTGAAGAATTCACTGTTGGAATTCCAATCTGATACATGTTAGGCTTATGCTAATGGTGCTCAAAATGTATTTGCTTACCGGTCTCGGAAGAGCCTGAGTCCATGCTAGCGACATTATAATCATGTGTCAAGTTTGAAGCTCTAGGGATTGAGCAGAAGTGTCGTTTTGAGCCTGTGTTTATACTGCGAATAGAGCACCCAAGACGCGTGGGTCGGCGCATATTTAATGGATCCTCTTTGATCTTGCTTATCAGAAAGTCAGGTGGCTCTTGAATCTTGATCCCGGCTTTAAATTGCTAGACGCTGCTTTTTGCACGCGTCAAGACTGACAGTGCAGGTGTTGTGGAGGGAGAGTAGGCAGTTGCAGAACAATTGGGATGCCAAATTGCTTGGACCCAATTGACTTTGGTTCTCGGCCCGTATCCGAGAATACGCTAATCCGTTTTAGGTTACGCAAACATAGGACTGTTGCTTCACCATCTCATATTGTTAATTCGAGTTCTCCGCAATGGGCAAATTTGCGCTCTATAGGGCTTTGGAAGGTTGCAAAAATTGGAGTGGCCCAAGTCCAGGGCAAATTCTTGATATGATAAGCTGCCTTGAACGTGCTGTGAGAAAAAATGGTTTGGCAGGATAATGCCATCCGAGTTCCAACTAAACTGAGCTGGAGAATGATTCTTCCGTTGCCTTAGGTATTCAAGCTCCACTCTTTGAATCTGAGGTCTTCTTTGATCACTGATTCCGGGTTCCCACGGGGAAACACCCTCGTAGAAGCAGGAATAGGTCATGATGCTCGATTTTTGGAACCATGTAATCAGCAGATGACCCAGACCTGGGAAAATAGAAATCATGTATAGAGCCAGCTGGGGATGGAGAACTATGGAAGGTAGCCGTGGAGAAAGAATAATAGAGAGCTCCGTGTTATCACGATGAAGAAGCGAGCAATGGATTTTGCTGCAGCTTCTAATTTTCTACCATTTGTCTGCTCAAGTCGACCTGACTCTAAGGGGGTTCTGTTGGAGAATGAGATAGTTAAAGGGACCCGGTGACTCATATATGGTACAACCTATGAACAATCTTGTGTTTGGGCGAAAGCAAAGTCGTATGGAAAAGGCCAATAAGGTTAGAAAACGATGGGAATATGCAAGCGATGAGCAGACAGCGCACCTGGTTGTCGGATTCTCTCCACTTTATACGAGCAATCCATTACCCGCAGGGAAACATGATTTAGCCTCACAATGTGAATTGGAAGGATATCTCTACCAGGCCATTCTGGACCTCGAGTCGCTGGTGAAGAGCGAATCAATCTTGCAGGCTTCCCTGCAGCAGTGCCAGCAAATCATCGTTTCAAGCTCGTATATTTGTTGTACACGCCAGTTGGGCTGCCACAGTGGGTCATGTTTTGCAGTGACAATGGTCAATCAATATGTTTCTTTCTTATTTGAGGAGTGTTTGGGGGAATTGATGCAGAACATTTGAACTAGCTAAACAGGGTAATATTGTAACTAGTCGTTACTCCATTATGGATCCAAATGTAATATGTAGTTAGTTAGGGCACGATGTATTACCCATGCCGGTGCTGTCCAACCAGGGATCTCCATAAAGTAGACCCAACTACGGAATAACACTGGCTTGCCAGCAGTATACAAGAACTCTATGTGCAAGCTGAATGAATTGAATCCTGGTTCCAAGCCGAAAATTTTCCAACATCCACATAACATCCCCTTCGCCCATTCGTCGATCACTTCTTGTGTGAGACCATCGTTAGCGTGCCCCTAGTCCAGTTGATTATTTTCCATTTCCCCACTCTGTTGACATGAACTTTTTCTTTTTTGATTTTCCCTCTTGCTCCAGGCCTTTTGCCCTAACTATTGTCTCGCTCGTTCCCATCAGCTAAGCCCTGGCGCTTACTAGGGACCCATGTATTGACAGCGGAGATAGGCTGGAGTCACTGGAACAGGAAATCCGGATTGGACCCAGTCTAGCTACAGTTTGAGTGCACTAAATCTTATTGGACTGTGGTTTCCTTGATTTCTGTACATCCAGATGTGTGGTTAATTACAACATACCTATTGCATCCCGATGATCTAGAATGGATTGCTTTAGGATGGAAGTAGGACTCTCTGAGTTGGTTGGGATAACCCTAACAGGGCTCAATAGCAGAAAATGAGATACATGAGAAACTAAATATATTGATGCCACAGAATACGAAGACAATATTTTTCTTCCTGTTGATATTGTATCCACAATGTATACGGAGTAAAAGAAGACAACACAACAATCTTCTTCCCGCTTCCATGGCTACCATGGAACTTCTCAGGAACAAGTTCTTCCCCCTGTGTTACATAATGATCCCCAGGATGAGCAAACCAGGGCTTGGCAGTGATGAGAGGGTAGATCTGTTGCTTGTCATTGGTCCGTTCATACCGGATTAAGGAGCTTGGACTGGAAATTGCATTGGGGAGGCTCTGATTTGAGGGTTGACTATGGTTTAGCGTCTACTCCGTACATAAGTACACAATAACTTATTCCATGCTAGCTATTTTGTAGGTCGGTGTCTAAGTTGGATATTTGACCTTGTCATGCAAGGCAGATTCTTGATTCTAGCCGGGTCCTATGTACATAATTGCTACAACATACATTGTCAAATGAGCAAACAATTCTTCAAACAAAATGGTTAGGGCATTTTAGATTAGAACGGACCAATGAGAGGCTTGAAAGACTGCAGTCAGAATTTTTAGACTCGTCACCTTCCCCCTGAAGGATGTCAAGTGACTTTTTCCTCAATTTACTTAGTTGACGATCATTGGTTAGATGAGGCTCCATTCTGAAGATACTACAAACGGAAAAAGAGCTCTACGGCTGTTGTGATTTGATTACGCGCTAGCGTCGAGCCAGATCCATGGATGCGTTGTTGTCTTTCCACTGGTTTAGGAAGTTTGAGAGCCACTCCGGGAAATTAACAACATTCAACTTTTCTATTGTTGTAGTATGTGTACTGTGTATTGTTTGCTGTTGGATATAGATTGTTATTTTCAAGCTCCTAAACCCTGATCCAATACCGATCTATCTTCTGTACACACGCGATCAATCACATCGAGATCCCCTGAGACGATCCCTTACACCGTTACGGGAAATTTCAAGATAACGGGGGTGCAGAAGGGCCGCACTAGTGGATGTCCTTTCTTATTTTCTTCTATTTCTATTTTCTATTATTACATTTTATTCCAGTCTCCTACAGTGTAATTAATGTTTTTTTTTCATAGAATAGTTAGCTCAAGGCCTAAACGTCAATCATTTCCAGACTGTCGACCCATAGATCGGAGATGGGTCTTCCCTTTCGATCCTTGTCTCATCCTGTTTTTTCTACTTTTTTTGTGTTTTCCTTTTTCCTTCGACTTCTGTAACTCTTGTCTCGCTGAGAGCATTCGAATCATAATCTCTGCCACCATCATGACAGCTGCACCACCAGTGCATCACCCTGGCCCAGAGACTGGGATGCCCGGCCATCTGGTCAACCATATGCCTCGCTATCATCCCATTGCCATGAATCCCAATCCGCCTCCACACCAAATGCCTCCTCCAGAACAGATGATGCAGAGCCACCATTTCCGTCATTTCGCGCCACCCATGCATGAACAGCATCCTCCGCAGGGAGTCCCTCCTGTACCCACTCCAGCTTCTCTGGAACATATCGAAGCTCGACTACGGCATTTAGAGCATGAGGAAATGGCCCGGAATGCTACTCGTAGTCGTGTTCTGGCAATGCGCAAACAAGAGGACGAGGAATTCCGGGCAATGACGGAACGGGCTGAGGCCGAGGAAGAGGTAAGGCTGAATTGATGTCCATCTGTGGGAATGGAACGAAAGCTCAAATCATCGTAACAGGATCTTCGAAGACAACGCAAGAAGTTAAAGAGAGAATCTATGGGTCTGGGCCTCAACGCCGTGACCGATTCGCCGCCTCTACGGCCTACACCACCTCGCCGGTTATCAGAGACCAGTGCAGCAACTACATTGGCTTTCTTCAAACAGCAGAGTCCCCCCGAACCGCGCCAAACACCTCTACCACCTTCATCACAGCCACCACCCTCAATGCCACCACCACCACACATGCACGCGCAACCCCATCATCAAGCTCCCCCACAACCCCCACCATCCCAGCATCAGCACCCAATGCTTCCCCACGACTCAATACACAGTGCAGGCTCCATCCGCCGCAAACAAAAGTACACCATCAAAAACGTAGAAGCATGGGGCGAGCGTCACGGTCGACCAGCAGCCCACGACCCCTCCGGACGGGCATTATGGAAGCGTCCATCTGACGGAAGCCTAGTATATCTCACCTGCCCGATTCAAGGCTGCGGGAAATCCGACTTCGTCACCCTCCACGGCTTCATGTGCCACCTCACCAAGAAACACAAAGACCGCACTCTGGGCAGCCAATCCCGCGCCCTCGAAGTCTGCGGCGTAGTGTACGACCCGAACGCCCCCCTCCCACCAGTCATGAACCACCGCGCCTCGACAGAAGGAAGCCCGCTGGGCTCAACCATGGACCCCGAGGGCGAGCCACACGACGAGGAGATGGACTCCGACTCCGAGGGCGAGATGGAGCGCGAAGCCTCCTACCGCGTCAAAGCAGAAGTGCTAGATCGGTTCATGCCCGACGCCGAGGGCACACCCATTGATTCGGCGGCAACACCCCCCAAACCGGCGCAATCCGCATCAACCAAGCAATCCATCTCGTCTATTATCGACCGCACCCCGGACACCGAACCCAGAGAGGCGCTGGCTACCCT
The DNA here is from genome assembly GCF_028826915.1 of Penicillium bovifimosum. Taxonomy (NCBI): domain Eukaryota; kingdom Fungi; phylum Ascomycota; class Eurotiomycetes; order Eurotiales; family Aspergillaceae; genus Penicillium; species Penicillium bovifimosum. The sequence goes on from NW_026622711.1 coordinate 3,891,604, forward strand.
GCCGCCCTCGGAATCTGTTCAGGGCCCCTCACCTACACCCACTGAGTCGTCTGTGCCAGCCAAGCGCAAGTACGAGTTCTCGCCGCCGACAGCGGAAAAAGAGAACGCGGAGCCTTAGGGTGGGCTTGCAGAATAATGTTAATTATTTAGCTGTCGATTTCCGCCGGCAATGCATATTACACCTACATAATTCTTTCTTGGGCAGCTTGGATGTTAGCGCCCTCGATATGATAATCAATCACATCACGTTACTCGAATTTCTTGGTTGTGTCTGGCTTTAGCATTCTGTCTTGGCTGCCTCTTCAACCTGGGTGGTTTCGTCTTGCATTTTCTTTGAATATAGCGACTTTGACGCGGCGCGTTATTGGGACATTTACATAGACTGCCTTGTCCATAGCTCATTGCATAGCATGAATTCATCTCACATATTCATCCATCTTACATTCCGAATCAATTTTTATTCTTTCGATATTAAGATCTGACTTGTCTATGTCTAGTACCTACCCCAATGGATTGTGTCGTAGCTACCGCAACAGCTTCACTATTACTCCTTCGCCAACAACAAATGCACCAAATACCCAGAACCACCCCCCAACCCCTTCCCCAGAACCTCATCACTCACCCTCCAAACCCGAAACTCTCTCATCGCCTCCCTCAACCAAGCCTCAAACACATCCGGCGATCTTTGCTGCTGCGCAATAATACAAACCGTCGGCCTCCGCCCTTCCTGAGCACCATCTACATAAACCGGCCTCAGCCGACAAATCTCCGCGCAAGTCCGTACAAACGGCGCAACAAGCGCTTCGTTATAGACACAATCGCACGAGAGAAGCAGATCAAAGCCTCTATCTTCCTCGTCTTCGGCACCGTCCGCATCGATGCATTCTTTCAGCGAGGCGGCCTGGTCCGTTTCCCAGTCCAGAGTCGTGAAGGAGACATTATTGATTGCGCTTGGAGTCGCCGACGCCGACACCTTTGACTTTGGTTTGGAACCCTTGCTTTTGCTCTTTGATTTGCTGGTAGTCGTCGAGACGTTGGCGTCAAGATTGGTGCGGAATAGTTTGCGCACGTATTCTTGGTCTGTGGCGATGTAGTGCTGTACGCTGGGCGCTAGTGATAGGGCGACTAGGGCTGATATACCGGTGCCTAGCTCTGCTACGGTTGAGGTGTGGGTGAGGAGGGTATGGGTCCAGAGGGGGTTGGAGGGGCTTGAGATCCATTCTGCGAAGATGGGGGTGATTTTCCATAGGACTGCTTTGGTTAGTTTTGTGTGAATTGTGAGAGGAATTGTAGATGGGTGTAAATGGGTGTGATCAAAAGAACGGATTATGGGTCTTAGGGCATGTAGTCTGGGGAGTAGAGAGAGAAAGCCAAGCTATGTATCCGAGGTTTATGGGGGAAAATGCCAAGGGATAATTGAGCAGGTGATACCGTAGAGCTCGTGTTGGAGACGAAGAGCTCTTGTGTGCATGGCCAAGCAAGACACGAACGAAAACAAAACGCTAAATGTAACGATTCGAGTGCAAATGAGAGACATTTCCCCCGATAGCCGAGGCAGGTGGATTTCAACCGTCCCTCGGACCTGGTCTGGGCTCGGATAAAAGACATGGGGTAGAAAAAACGTGTCTGTGCTTTGGATATGTTTTTCGGGGGCAAATCAAAACGGAACTGGGGTAGGAGAATGCAGATCACATAGTGGTACCTGTCGTGCAGTAGACTTACCGGCGCCTGTCGTTCCTCCGGCTCGATGGGAGGAGAGTAATGATGGGGACTGGTGGATGGTGTAGTCGTTGCCGTTGATCGTGACCTCTACTGATGGCGCGCGGGCATCGAGCATGCCCAGATTGTTGGTTGGGATGTCTTGCGCGAATAGGAGGAAGGATTCTATAAGAGTTCAGTGGCTATACTTCGTAAAGCGTGGGGTGGCGTACCCTCATCCACGTCAATGACTTCTTCGCCAATGGTGGCGAGGAAATCGGTGATCTGGTTCATGGTGCTTTCTGGAGATATTGAAAGGATCTTTTGCTCATTTCGAGTTTTTATTTTTATTTTTTATTTGGTCTGGATCTACGGGGTCACGGGACCAGATGTCTGTAGATGAACAGCTCTCCATAGACTACCAATTAGATATTGAAAGATAGTGTAAACAATAAGATGCCTACTTACATATTTTGTCGATATCTTCAACCTACCTAGCTCTTAGCTCTAAATGTTGGGCCCCAACGGAAAGAAAAAGAGGCAACTGATCTGCGGGTAAACAAGGTCAAGATGATAGGCCCGAGCTATTCCCATGTTACATAGTTACATGTTCGAATTTTCTCTTTGTCGAAAGAGTTTAGTGTGAAAGAGAAATAAATTAAATACAAAAGTACATAAAACATAAAAATCCCAAGACTCGACTAGTAGTCTAGTTAGTCAAGAGAAAGAGAGAAAGCAAAAACCGCCGAAAGCCCCTAGCTGCGTCATCTGCCCCCAAGTCCACATCTCCGAACTCTCCACCTCCTCTTCTTCTCTCTGTTATACTTCTTCCTCATTTCATCACTGTAATTGACTGGTAAGCTCCTAATCTCCACGACTTTTGTTTTCGCCTCCCCCTTCAGCTAGCCCGGACTAGCTAACCTTCACCCCCTCGAAGGAAGTTTTCTCCATCCGAAAAGAGACGACACATTTAGCTGGCCTTCTGAGCAAGCTAGACCACCAAGATGCCGATCAATCTACAACCGCGCATGGTCAAAAAGGGCCCCTTTACCGTAGAGGCGCCCGGATATGAACCTGTCCCCGGCGAGACCATTCCCCGTCGGCACCCTAAGGCTAAGAACGGTCTCATTACGCGCATTTCCGACGATGTCACCACCACTTACGAAAACTTTCGCCGATCCGCTCGCGTCTTTGGCAACGGCAAAGCTGTCGGCACTCGCAAGTTGATCAAGACCCATGTGGAGACCAAGAAGGTTAAGAAGATCGTGGATGGCGTCGAGAAGGAGGTGGACAAGGAGTGGACTTACTTTGAGATGAGCGGATATACCTACAAGACCTTCCTCGAGTATGAGAAGCAATGCCTTGAGCTTGGTAGCGGTTTCCGCAAGCTGGGACTCGACAGCAGCCACAGACTCCACCTCTACGGTGCGACGAGGTAAGACGCGGTGCGCTTCTCAACAGATTCGGATAAGGGGACTGACTTGTTGTTTTCTGAATAGCGCAAACTGGCTGGCCATGTCACACGGTTCGTTGACTTTTCTTTCTCGGGATGAAGGCAATTCTAACATATTACTCCAGCCGCTGCCTCTCAATCCATCACCATCGTGACCGCATACGATACCCTCGGCGAGGAGGGCCTGAAGCACTCTATGGTGCAGACTGGCAGCAACGCCATCTTCCTTGACCCCGGCCTGATGAAGTCGCTCCTCAACATCCTCCGAAGCGTACCATCCCTCAAGTATATTATCTATAACACCGACACCGAAATGGACCAGAAGCTCCTCGATCAGCTCCACAGCGAGTTCATCCACATCCAAGTACTGAGCATTGAGGACCTGCGCCGGCAGGGTGAGGAGAACCCCGTGGAGCCAGTTCCCCCCAAGCCCGAGGACCTGTGCTGCATCATGTACACCTCTGGCTCAACCGGCCCACCAAAGGGTGTGCCTTTGACTCACGCTAACGTGATTGCTGCCAGTAAGTGAAAAAAATGACTCGAAACTCGGAGTGATTTGAGCTAATTTCGCGCGTAGCCGCTGGTGTCAACGCCGTCATCGGTCCCTGCATCACCCACACCGACTCCCTCCTGACCTACCTTCCTCAATCCCACATCCTGGAGTTCATGTTTGAGAACATCTGCTTGTTCTGGGGTGGTACCATGGGTTACGGTAACCCCCGCACATTGTCCGATGCCTCCATGCGCAACTGCTTGGGCGATATCAAGGAATTCAAGCCTACCGTTCTGGTCGGTGTACCGGCCGTGTGGGAGTCCGTCAAGAAGGGTGTATTGAACAACCTGAACAAGACCAGCTTCGTGGTCAAGGGTATGTTCTGGGGTGCCTTGGCTGCCAAGAGCTTCCTGCTGAGCACTGGCATTCCCGGTTCCAACTTCGGCGCCTGGGCTTTGGACAGCATTGTCTTCAAAAAGCTGAAAGAGGCAACTGGAGGCCGACTCCGTGTTGTCATGAACGGTGGTGGCCCCATCTCCAAGGAAACCCAGAAGTTCCTGTCCATGGCTGTGGCCCCGATGATCAGCGGCTACGGTTTGACCGAGACCTCTGCCATGGGCGCTCTGAACGACCCCTTGGCTTGGAACCCCAACGCCCTGGGTGATATTCCGGCCTCAATTGAGATCAAGCTTGTTGACTTCGCCGAGGCTGGATACTTGACCACGAACAACCCCCCTCAGGGTGAGATCTTCATTCGTGGTGGCAGTGTCACATCAGGCTACTACGAAAACGAGGAGGAGACCAAGGCTGCGATCACCGAGGATGGCTGGTTCATGACCGGTGACATTGGCGAGTTCGACCGCAACGGCCACCTCAGCGTCATTGATCGCAAGAAGAATTTGGTTAAGACCCTGAACGGTGAATACATCGCTCTGGAGAAGCTCGAGTCTGTCTACCGCTCGTCTCCCGTGGTTGGCAACATCTGTGTGCATGCTGCCGAAGATCAAGACAAGCCTGTCGCCGTCATTGTCCCCGTCGAGGTGGCACTTAAGAAGATCGCCAGCGAGCACGGTATCGAGGGCGATACTCTGGGAACACTTGTTCACAACGATAAGCTCAACAAGATCGTTCTCCAGCAGCTGCAGGCCGCCGGCCGCGCAGGTGGCCTGAGGGGCATTGAGATCCTCAACGGAGTGGTTCTGTCCGATGAGGAGTGGACTCCGCAAAACGTAAGTACTCCTCGAGCTGTCTGGACCGTGAATGTTGCTAACAATACATTAATAGGGCTATATGACCGCTGCGCAGAAGCTCCAGCGCAAGAAGATCATCACTCACTTCGAGAAGGAGATTGCCAAGGCCTACGGCAAGAAATAAAAGAAGCACGTCGACTTGTTCCACTAGCATGAATTGTTCCCGTCCTCTATGTTTTTCTCTGATGTACTTGCCTGCGCTCTGAGACCCTCTATGTTTTCCATTCTTTTAGCTTCAATTACGTTTGCATTTCTTGCTCGTGGTTACGATATTGTTTGATTGAACGGCATGTCTGCTACATCTTGTCACCTGCCATGATGTAGACGAGATGGTAATGAATGTGGGCATGAGTGACTGTATCGCGATGAATTTTGTAATATATTCAATCCAATTGTCTATTCTTTCTCCGGCCAAGGCTTCTCAAATTACGTAGAATGGTCTTTTTGGGAGGTTGTATGCACAAGGGTATACTTACCTAGTGCCTCTCATCAAAGTACCCCGGTACCTCCCTGATCAGCCACAGTTACACTACCTCCTAGTATACCACAGGTACCCGAGTTGTACATGTACCTGGCAGAACATCAACGGCATACAAAGAGACTCGAACCCGTTGGACCAGTACAAGTCGAAGCACAATAACTCGATAGAGTTTGTTAGCCTCAGGTACCTAAAATCCCGTGACCTCATGTAGATATCTTCACGTGACAAATCCCTGACCGTCATTGCACATTCCTCAAGCCATATCACCTTCAAAACCAACCGCAATGTCTCTCTGGAGGTACGTCACACGGAAACAATTTACCAAAGAAATACGAAAATCCTCAGATCACGCGAACCAAAGAAAAAAAACAAGTCCAAAATCCAGACTAACAAGTCTCGATAGCTCCTACCGCGGCCTCACCCCCAAAACCCGGGCCCTGTTCGGCATCGGCGTCATGGCCTGGGCAGGTATCGGACTCTGGGCCACGCCGCAAGTAGAAAGCGCATTGGGCATGCAGCCTACGAAAGAGGAACAGGAAGCGCTGGATCGGAAGTTGGCGGTGCGCGTGTCGCGTGTTGGTGGGGAGGAAGAGACATCTGGTCGGGCATGAGAGCACGGATAATTCAGAATTCAGGAGTCAACGGTCATGGCGTCGGGATTGCCTTGTTGCTTGTTGCTTGTGTACTGTGTACTGTGTACTGTGATCTGGGCTGACTGCGATTCTTTCCCACGGGAATGCTGGGCTGGATGCTACTGGTCAGGGAGCGTCAGGGAGACAAGATGTGATAAGGAGTTTTCAGTACTGCAGGTTGTCGGGCTGTTATGGAAGGATTGTCATCATGGATCTGTTGATTCTACCCACACGATATTGCAGCAATTGGGATCAGGTAGTGGCTGCAAATTGTCTGCGGCTTGTCTGTCTAAACCCATTCTACCTACAACACCTACGCAACCATATCGTCCCCTCCCATCTACCCCAGCAGCGGGACTCCGGGATTCAGAAAGGGACCCGGTTTGTCGGAGAAGGACCGCTGGACTATGTACCTACATTGACAAGAGCGGTCATAGCGAACGCGCAGCAAAGTCGATTGTCTCGTCACCTAAACACCTCCTCAACAATCCACAAACAAGCAGTGGTCATGGCCCTCGAGTGGCTGACATCCGATCTAAATCTGCGAATCTTGTCCGTCGCACGTCCTTCATCGGAAAGAAGACAGGGAAGTGGCCTGAACAAACCGTCTTCCTCGCCATCTTGCAACCACGCCCCACGCCTGTCCGTGCGGCTGCAACAACCCCGGCTCCAACTGCCCTGTTCGCAGCGCAGGAAGTACGCTGCAGCAGTCAGCGGGCTTCTCTGGCTTTTTGTTTTTTTTTACCAATGGCTCGTTCGTGCTCTTGGTCTTGGTCTTTCCTGTGGGCTCGGAAGAATAGCTGCGGCTGAGAGGATGGATCGTTGCTTAGCCTGGTCTGGATTGTGACGAAGCTGGTTCTTGTATTGAGAGGCCAATGAGATGATGAGTTTAATTTCCGGCCTTTGTCTTTTCTCCGATTGGGGAAAGTGATGCGAGGGGCAGATTGTATAGTATTTTTTTTCCCTTCTATTTGAGATTTCAGATCTTGGGATATCCTGCTTTGCGGTTTGATCTTGGGATCGGACGTTTTGGGGATATCTGCAATTGAGGTGTCTACCTATGGTACATGTAGTAACTATAGCTTTCACTTTTTAGTCAAAATGGCTACATAACTATTCCACTTTCCTCGTCACATTGACTTTAGCAAATCCGGCGGCTCTGACACTGTCGTCTTGAAGTCCATTCATTATCCGACCCGGAGTCTAGTGGACCTCTTGTCCAATCTACCATGCTGTCCGGGGTCTCTTCGTTATGCCAGTCTCGATGGGAGTGGTGGCCCTCGTTGTACTAGCAACTTCCATAGGGTTCATTGGGTATTAGGTCACTGTAGCGTTTGAATGAGGCTACGCTACACCACGTAGACTGGTTCATCTATGCTCGAGTCTTGGTGTCTAAGGGATGGATTGCCACGTGTGTTTGTGAGCTGGTTGTTCAGGTGCTGACTTCCAAGGCTGTGCTTAGTTTCCAAGTATCTCTGCTTGTGTGGCATTGAGGGTCTTGGAATCAGGAGATAGATATAGGCTCGGGTGCATATTGTAGATCATGGAGACATGGGGTGACTACTTCTTGGATCGGTGTTTCTTTAGTTTGGTTATACCTGTGAGAGTTGGTTAGCCCTAAGTCAGGGCGAGGCGAACATACATCGAAACTAGACAACTCGAGGCAACGAGGATAATCATATCTATTCTAGGAGGCTCTACTATACTCGTTCATATATTTAAGATCTGATTTTCTTCTCATAATGAGGAACCTAATGTAGACTATCCGACTCAACAGATACCTGCCAATAGGTCATGGGAAAAGAGAGTATACTGTAAAGCCAAAACAGCTCATTGCGTGAACGATGCCAAACAGCCCAAAAGGAAGCCAGCAATAGAAAACCCCGTGTAGATTGTTCTTCTGCCCGACTTCCCTTTGTACAACGTGCAAAAGTACTGAGCGGCTCATGGAAACAAAACAACCAATGGCGATAGATTTTGACAATATTTGGAATTATTCCACTATACTTCGCATCAATTGAGATGTTCTTCCAATATTTCTTGCCCGATGTACTTCCCAGCATTACCTAGAATCAGGTAGCAGTACATGTAATAGGCACTTCACCTACTCCAACATGGACAGAAGGAAACGATGTTTCAATAGCTTGTCTTCCATGTAAACATATGCTTAACCTCTTGCCAGATGCAGACGGTCACCACCCCGGTCCCTAACAGGGATGTTAACCAACTGCCGAGATGCAGGAAGACCTAAAAAGAAGGATACGAGCATAAATTCCTTAACTTGCACATGATCGATTTCGCAAGTGGAAAAGAACTGGAGATTGGACTGCTACTTTATACCACCTTAAATTCCTCCACATGTAGATCGAATCAAGGTCACACCACTGTTTCATACTCCACAGATAATTTCTTTCTTTCGTACAGGGCTGAGCTGACATGCAAAGCATCACCTGCACATGTACCGTCGATCAGCATCTGCAGGGAACGAATAACGTACAAGCATTATGGGTCATGGTCCTATTACTCACTTGAAAGATATGATAATACACGATTACTGCTGCCTAGAACCATTTTGAAAAAAATCAGCAAATCCAGACCTAAGACTCTCGACAAACAGACTGATGCTCGACTCGCTGATTGGCTACTCTTCAATCTGCATCTTGCCGGATTCCCCGTGCAGTAGACCTTGCTTCGTTTGGTTTCAAGACATCGCGGAGCCTCCAGAGTGAAAAGTAATGAGCCAATACAATGTAGAGAAGGTCAGATGCTACAAGGTATTGTATGAAGGCAAAAATTGCGCCACACAATCCTAAGTTCTTAAACCAATCATCCCTTCTCTTTCTTTAACATAGTAGAGTCAATCATAATTCATCAGATCAAAAACAGAAGCAATCGTAATCCTTGCATTCCTCCAGATCTAATTGGATACATCTAAGGAGCATGTGGTTTCGTGGCGGCGAAAACAAGCAGACAAACAGATTGGCAGATACACCCCAGTAGGAAAAAGGTAAGGCGAAACTAAAACATAAACAAAAAGAATATGAATATGAAAAAAGCAAAGAGGCAAAAGCAAAGACAGGCATATCCACATTATGAACGGGACTGATGGGCCTGCAATCTATGGTGACTAGGACCAGGACTACAGCAAATAACGGTTCCTGGTGAGTAGAGCAAATCGGGGATTTTGAAGGGGAGGCGATGGACATGGGTGGATCGGAGAGGATTTGAATCTTGACAATATGGAGGGGAATGGTTTACCTTTGGTGTAGAGGTCAATAGGTAGTCTTTTATACTGTGTTAGGTGGGATTCAAGTGAAGTGGTGAGGTCTGAGATGAGCCCTAACTCCTGCCATAGAGAACAGAATACCTACTATAATCCAACAACCACTGAGACTACTCCGATCTACCGTAGTCAAGTCCAGATCTTAATTCTCCGATCGATCCCATTCGAGAGAAGAGATTTTGATCATTTGTCACAGTCTTTAACATTCTGTATGCTTTCTTTTTTTCCCACAGAGGTAGATATAGAAAATGGGAAGAGAGGCTCTCAAGTAATTGATCAATAGAATCACAATGAAATAAATCAAGGCCATATCCAACTAACAACCAAATCAAAACAATGAAGAAGAAGGGATAAAAAGACAAAACAGCGAAGATAAAATGGGCTCATCGTTTGTCCTCCCCCTCACGCCGTGCTGCACCAGTGCGTAAATCCGTTTCATAGGGTCGTTTCGAGCGATATCTTAAATAAGAGAAGAAATCATAAACCAGGGGGCAAAAGGAAAAGGAAATAGCTCAAGTGCATAGACTATGCGAACTTTGGATGGGATCGTAACGGCTATAGGTCGTCGAGTAAACGGGGTCATATCCACCATTACTAGCCTGCCGGTGTTGGTGGCTGGGAAGCCCTGCGTAGCTCGTATCTTGATAAGGGTCTGATTTGAGATAAGTGTCGTTCTTGATCGTATCCATGGGATCCATGGTATCGATCATGGAGTACTCGAATCCAGATGAAGATGAGGAGGAGATGAGAGGACTATCGCTTAGTGGCGAATGGTCCGTCACGGTCATTTTTCGGTGATCGACTCGCCCGTAGGAAAGAGTGCTTCGATGAGGCGCATCGTACATGAGCATGTTTTCACGGCTGGTTGGGCCGAGGCCGTGGGGGATAACGCCGCAGTTGCTGTCGCCGCCGGCGCCATCAGGGCCCATGCTGCCTGTGCTGCCGCGCCGTCCGTCCTTGTAGTGGCCGGGTGAACGACCGCGGACCACTAAGGGGTGAGAGTGCCGACGGGCGATCTGGACCCACTGCGTTTCACCTGGAACCGAGCTAGCGATTTCAGCGTGAAGCTCGACGACCAGATTGTAATATTGTTGTTGGGCGCGGCGCTTGCCGTTGTTGGCGGTCGCTTTTTGGAACTGGATGCGCTCGAAGACGTGTGAGGTTGGGGGCTGGCAGGGTTGAGGGGTCCCTGCGAAAGAAGGATTGTAGTCCATAGATTGGGAGCCGAGGGGGAAGCCGGAGATATTTCCGTTGACGGTGGAGGTGGTTGTGAAGGAAGGTGGAGGGCAGGGCTGGAGAATGACACGACCGGGCTTGCGTTCAGACTGTTTGTCTCTCTTGGGGGTGTGTTGAACGAGTTCCCGGGTTTCGTTGTACTGGCCATTTACAATAGCTGAAATCGCCATTGAAAATGCACGGATCGGCTCGATGGTTTGGTCAGGGTAACGAATGTATAGAGGAGCACTGGGTGGCCAAGGGTGAAGATTAAATCCACAGGTCACGGCGAAGTAATTTCGTCGATAGCAAGTCCATTTTCCTTCGGCTGGGAAAGGACCTCGACCCATCTTTGCCTGGATTTCGGGTTTCACCGTCTGATACTGGCCACCAAACTCCGCAACCACCGTTTGAAGAACAGTCGTGTCGTCGAAAGGCGGAGCCTCTACCGGTGGCTGTGAGCGTTGTGAGGAGTCCGCTATTGGTTGCTGATACATGTTGTTCTGGGATCGATCCATCCCGCTATCTAAAGCGCGAGGGGTGCTCGAATACCCATGGCTGCGGGAGATATCGTTCATGCTCCCCAATGGCAGGCCCATGTTGGGCAATCCGCGTTGTAAAGCATATGAACCATATGCATTATTGCGGCCCATGAGTGCTGGAATGGAGTTCAAGGCATGGGCTGAACCTTGCATGTTGCTGGGCATGCCAGTTGGCGGTTGACTAGACGGTTTGAATGGATCAGTATGTCCACCTTGAACCCAATGCATGATAAAAACGAAGCTTACAGCGCTGGCATCCGTTGATAGTCTGTCATTCTTTCGAAAGGATGCTGAAGCCGAGTCAAATGAGGGTAGAGAGGACCAGATGTGGGCGAAAAGGAGTCTTCACAAGACCACATTGATCAGTGACAGTCTCTCAAGGACGTAGAAGTATAAAGAGGAGAGCTTACCAGGACAAGAGTCTGGTGGAGTCATGGCAAGAGCACTCGGACCGGAATATCTAAAGGAATGAAACACTCAGTAATGGCGCACAACCACGAAAGATCCACGTGCGATCGCCTGGAATTAAAACAACGCAGAAGATATCAGATGAGTCCGGGCGCAGCACGGAAACCATGATGCGTAGGATGACAATCGAAACGGGCGCAAAAGAGGCAAGGACCTCAAGGCCCGGCACGGGCTCAGATAAAAAGGACAAAACATCGGAAGAAAGACATGCAGGCAGCAGATCGGTATGGAAGGTACCGAAACAGGCTGGACTGAAGTTCAAGCTGCCCGGACCCGGAGGAAGCGCAGCGACAAGGGGTCAAGAGAGGCTGACCTGGAGAGCAAGGGCAAGTCCGGATTGAAAGAGTAGAAACGACTTACTGTAAGTCCTGCATCACAGGCTGCGGTGCGTGGTACCTCACGCCGTTGGTGTCAGGCATGGAGGCGAGACCTCCGACTCGCTGGCTGTTGTCGTCTTCGTCTGCAAACCCTGTCACATGAGATATGTATTCTCCCTCCGAAGTAACGGGATCAGTCAATGAGAATGCTTCTGAGAGGAGTGCTGGAGGATTCATGATTAGCAGAGAGGGAGTATATATGGAAAGATAAAAAATAAATGGTAGACAGATAAAAAAATAAATAAAAAAAGGACAAAAGAAGAATAAAGTGGAAGCAACCGCATGATGAAGAAGACAGGGAAGAGAAAAGAGAAAAGCTTACAGGGATTCATCCTGAGTGTGCTGATGCCAGGTGCCTCGAGGACCCTGAAGTTTGGTTAATTGAGGTAACACCGGCGCGACGCCAAAGTCGTCAACTGGTTGAGAGCGCTGGGTGGCAAGAAGGATGTCTAGAACAGCAGAGTTAGGTAACCAGGCCAGACAGGTGCATGGTTTTCCCTCACAGTACCCAATTGATACCTCTCTAGCGCCTGGATCACCTAGAGGTGATGTGCCGGAGGCTATGACACAGGTTGAACTTGGGATGCAACAGGAGAGTATCTTGACAAGAGGGCCAACGGAGACAGTAGACAACAATATTCCGACGAGAACAGGTTTAGAGAGGGATGCACGTGGTTTGGAGTGAATGGTGAAGTAGACGAACTGTGGATGATAGAAAAGGAGTGGGGAATAACAGGAGGTTTGAAGGTTATAAAGAGGGTGAAGGGGAATGAACCCTTAACAAGATGGGTATCTTCTGTGGGTAAGGCGTTGACAGTAGACGTCCGGTAGTCAAAGCCAGTGCGTCACCGATAGACATGACTTCCTAATTAGGAACCCTCGTTGACTTCATACAAATTAGGAAAAGAACTGAAATAGATCGGGCTAGAATGTAAGTATTCATGTCTAGCAGAACAAGAGATCTAAGAGAGAGAGTAGATAGAGGAAGAAGAGTAGAAGAATAAAATAACACAGCTAAAGCAAAAGAAAAAAGGAATAAACAAGAATATCAAATATCTATAAATATGAACCAGAAGGGGAAAGGAAAAACCCAGACTGATGTAATCTGGTGTGACGGAGTGAACAAATAAAACCTTCAAGCTTGCCCCGGCATTAAGTTAAGTAAGTTAAGTACACATGTAACCCTAAGGCAGGGAGAAGTACCGAAGCCATAGATCTTTATTCTTTTCTGACAGGATATAGAGGACTTCTACTATGTGCAATTGACGGAATATGGACCATACTCTGTTCCTTATTTAGTCGACATCTATCTATATAATTCTGAATCAAATCCCCCGGTACCAAGGTTAGCTTGAATCTATTCTCTGGATCGTTGCCTACTCTGGTACATCGTTATATCTACGGACACAACCCTAGTGAAGTTTCCAGAAGATCCACTAGTCATAAGAAAGACAAGTGGCGGCCATGGCCACGAGCAACTGCCAGGGACACCGAAGTATGTATTCGGCAAGGCTATGATACTGGGAGGACTTTGCATAGGGGTCCAACCATGACCGGAGAAGAGATTCCCGCATACTCATTTCCGCGCATGAAGCGTTGGGAAAAGAAAACAGTAGGGAATTTCCATTTGAAATATGTATTTGGAGTGATTTCTTGGCCCCCCTGTCCCAGTCTCGAAAAAGTTTAGGTGCGTGGCTCCATAGTAAAGTAGCATCAAATCACCGGCTCCGACGCCAGACGGTTTGGTTGATTAAGGAGCATGGCATTGGCCGGAACACCCCGTGGTGCACGCTGGGAGCACCCGACGTCGGCTGCACGGACCGTGATGCTACAGTTCTCAGGATGAAAGTGAGGTATGAAGTGAGGTATACGGTCTACTTCCTCCATACATGACTGTGTTTTCCATTACAGAGATTTCGGGTAAAATCAGATGTTCCAGCGCGAATACCCGGACAGACGGGTTGCTGCAGTAGAGCAAAATATGTAAGACGAAAGTAGAATGGAGGGAGAAGATGATCGACCCCTATACCCGTGCAGACCCGTGCAGACCCTAGCCCCATGACAGAGGTGGACCGTGGTGATGTATCAGGCTCTGGGGATCCGCAGGCCAATGACAAAATTAATAAAATCAAAAGAAACGCGCCAATCATGGGAAATGAACGGGCAGGGAAAAGATACCCTAGACCAGATTTCGTAATGCCTCATCGTCAGGCCTGTCGGAGTTGTCCCATATTCAGTTTGCCAGTGAATACCTCCAGGAGGCTCGAGGCACGACCAGTGAAATGCTTGCACAAAGCAAAGCAGAAGTATCATGCGACCAAAGTATCTATATTCAGACATGTTGCGGTGTCCATGTTGGCCGTTTTCTCACCGACAAACACAGGGAGCAATCAAAGCAGCGCAGTGAAGATGGTGCATTCCCCCAGTCCACCCCCACCGCAAAAGGAAACCGGAGCAACTAGGCTAACTCGGCACTTGGAAAATGTAATGCTGTTCTGACAGTAGAAGGCCCCCACCAGAAAGGTTAGAAGCTAAAATATAGCACGGCCAAGGAAAAGGTTATGCGATGATGTTGCGGTCCGTACCCGGGAGCCTTTTCCAGAAATTAGCGGGACTGGATCCACTTTTCCGCTAGTTACAGAGGAAATATCAAGGGGATAGTCCCAGAGATTCCAAGATCCTGGCCCCCAATGGATCCGTCCTGATTGTGTCGACAGAACTGCATGAGGGGCTGGGAGATCGGCCATCCTGCAGAAGGCTAGTCGGGCGGAATGTCAAGGCGTAGTGGAAAAGCACCCGCAAGCTCATGATTGGCTGGATATACCATTGAGTCGATTTCCTCAGTGCCCAGGTGGTAATAATGGAGGCTATGTTGTGCAGCTAGTTGTCCCCACCAGGCCACACACGGTGACCGTGCTTGTACCAGAACCGGTATTAGGTGCAGGGTTGCTTAGCCATATTAGGTTAGGAGGTTCGTGATCGACGAGACTAACTTCGAATCACACAGTTCATACATGAAGTAGTCGAAGGGTCGAGGGTAGAGGGATGACATTAGCTCATTGGCTTTTGACTCTCGGGGGGAACCCCTTCCCGGGGGATCACGGGGTTGGCACGTGCAGGCGGTGAAAACCGGGGGTTGAGCGTTGATGTATTCAGTGAGAAGTAGAAGGAAATGTAAGTGAGTAACTATTTGAGTATATCTTCGAGGTTTAACTTATTAGAACATATAACTAGCTAAGACTAGAAAGTAATAGTCGAATCCCTTCTCAATTCAAATCATTTCAAATCATGTCCACGGGTCCCATACTGGACTAATGCACGCTAAAGACACTACGGTCGATCCACTCAGTTACCCGCAAACTCAGACGGGAGGTCCACAGGTCACTTCCGATATATCATCCACCCTGGTAATACTACAACGGTGTATACAGAAGAAACGACTGCTCAGAAAATGTCCGAGTACACCAAGCACTGCAGGTACCTGGAAGCCAATGCCAATAATGATTAGACTTTCTTAAAATGCATGAACCCACCATATTAACCAAGGCGTTGTATCGACATGGATGAGCCCCAAAACCCTAGAAGCCGGGAAACTTTACTCTCGAGGTTGCAACTGTCTCAGCCAATCTGTTGGGGGCGTTTTTGAAGGACCCTGGCTCAGCTGTCTCAGGCACGTGCCATCACCCAAATCTGTTCTAGTGATGGTTGATATCTTGACCCTAAAATACATCTCGCTCGTGCATCAATTATTTGCGGCAGATCAATGGGATAAAAAAGGGTGTGGCCAATGACACACCTTTCTTCCAAGGTTTACTGGTTACATTCGGGTGTTCGGCCATTGGACAGGGGACGGAAAGCTACGCACTCGGCCTTCGAGCGCTAGGCAACGGTGAAGCTTGAGCACAAAATCCCGGAGTCGGAACTGTTGACTTCCCCGTGTTCTATGCCAATTCAGAAATATTGAGGAAAACAACACAAAGCCTAAAGGGCAAATCAGATAGCTCATTGGCCAGTGGCAACCCAACCCAGGCGCAGATCCAGAGCAGCAACCTTGGAAGGCCGGGGGTGTTATTCTAGACTGTTGTCCCCTGGTCTCTCTCGCCACAGCCCTATATGCTTGTTGATCCAGGATCACGAATGCGACATGCCCAATAGACCCATATGCCAGATCCAATGCCCCAAATCCTGGCCAATTGGGTCTAGAGTCCAATGCTTCGCATTTCGGGGAGACATTCCGGGACAATGGCTCCCCAGTGGGGAAAAGATAGCTCGGACCTTGTCCACATATCCTGACCGAGCACAATACTACGAGACTTCCACGGTTGTCTGCTTTGTTGACTAAGACCGGCATATTAAAGTTTGACTTTTCAACGGGCGAGACCTTCCATCCCGGTACATCCACCGGCCTTGACCGGGCAGAAGAATTGATCTACCTCATCGACCCCAAGTATCGGATACGCCATTGAGACTCATGCCAATTGAGCTCCCATAGACCCATACTGTATACATGGCTATTCACAGCAATGGTATGTTTCGAGACGGATTCTCCCCGAAGTGTCACTGTCAGCCCTTTGGTCCGTAGATCGTTGGAGATCTAGTACTAACTCAATATCTATGGCTCCACATTGCCTAGGATGTTAACAGGTTGCCTAGACACAAGGTTCTGTGATGGGTTACCTGTGTATCACTTCTTCCGAGATTGATGGTTGCTTTCTGTCACAGCAGACCTGAGTACTGGTAGCCCGCTGTGATGGCTACACCACCAACTGAGAAAATAGCATGGGAATCAGTTGGTCGCCGCCCCACTGGCCTTCCCGATCCTTTGTGAAGGCAACATTCTGCCCGAGACTGGAATATTGATTGGAAGTTTCCCCAGCCCGTCATCCCAAACTTTGATCACCCTGGATCTACAGCCCGCCAGCACCGATCGTATCACAACCACGAAGCTCCCGGCAAAGAAATCTTCCATTACCGTCTGAAGTATCCGAACCTGTCGGCACGGATGGAAAGACAAGACATCACATCAGGTAGACAAGGGTGCTGATGTCAAGAGAGAATGTCTCATTGGCTCGCCGCCCTCCGAATTCTGGATATGAAGCTTGTCAGGCGGAAATATGCTTTCGATGGCGTTGAAGGCAGACCAGTTCAAGACTCCACTCATTACCGAGCGACGCATCCGACGACCGTTTTTGCCTCCCCGTGGCAATTCTCGCCGGCATTTGTCGAGCATCCTTGACGTCGGACCATCCTGGACGTCACTCAACCAACCCCACGCCGTGCCGTTGTAGTACGAGGCGCACAGCCAAGAGACAGCAAATTTGCTCACGGCCGAAACGCCTCTATTGAAGAACTGCCTTTCTGGTCAACCTTACTACGCCAATGGCAAGGAGCTCACCTCCTTTGGAATCATTCTTCCCTGCAATGTCACTAACACTTCGGAAAGTCACGAACCCCTTTCACATGTGTCTGCTTGTCATACTAGATGCTGGCATGGCGGAGTGGGACATCGAAACACGGTGGCCTAGTGAGCATGTCCCAGAGAAGCTAGGGCCAGAGAGAGTTACAGGGAAACTATCCGTCATCTCCACCATAGTCTACGTAGCTTGTCATGCCTCAGCGGGAGGAAACATTCACCGAAAGGCCGGGAGCCGTAGGTAAACTTTCTCTCCGAGTCGAGTCTGTTTCCTAAACGACACACCGATGTTACGTTATGCAACCCATTCCCGTTACCGGGAAATTTAAACGGCATCTTTTGCACGCAAGGCTGGCTCTGAGTTTGGATTGTTGAGATCTCACGATCTGTACGAAGGTACTTTGGTGACTGAGCCTGGGATCTGGCACCCGAGGGCGTACTCTGTGAGCAATATTGTGCGGCGAAAGAAACGTCTGAGGATATTCTAGGTGCTTCGTTTCCTTCCGATGTCATTTCCCGGGTCATGCAGGAAATCCCACGTCTCACTGGAGACTCTAGAGCTTTCGAACAATAGAACAATCGAGGCCTTTGACTTTCGCACCCTCAGATGATAGTTTTTCTGTTTGTGAGTCTGGGACCAATTCCGTATTGACCAGAGAGTGGTGGGTAGACGTGGGAGGCTGGCAAGCCCCCTCAATCGGCGACAAAGAAGCTTTTGAGAGGATTGGTGGCGCTGGCATGGATAGCACTCACCCTCTTAGGTTTGGCTCGCGAAGAAATTTGCGCATACACAAGTTCAGTAAACGTAGGACTTAGCAACTCACGCTCCTCATAACCTTGATGAGCTGGACTTCGAACAAGACAAGAATATACCTACTGGCGTTGGACTAAGATCCGAAAGTTATATAGACCTGCTCAGGTTTATTCTTAGGAGAAACATACATCTTTCAAACAAACCACGTGCTCGATGTTCCGGGGGATGTGCAAGAAGTTCCATGGTAGACATGAAGCAATTATAGTACACACGTTTCTCGCACAAGATGATTATCAGACAGAGAGAGCATTGCTTACCGACTACAGCCTAGACGCGGCCCATGAGACAACCAAAGAAATCGTGTTTGAAGTGCAAAGTTCCTCTAACCCATTGCTTTTGTATAGACTGACGAATGCAAGTAGATGACATACATAGTGGATGTCTTTTTGGGAATCATCATTATCAACCAGCTCCTACAGTACAAGGAAAAGAGCTTCGGCCCAAAGTAGGCCCGCCTGAGAAGAAGGAAAAGTTCCATTCAAAAGTCGTAAGAGAAAACCGAAAAAGAAATTTAAGTAGAACGCTTGGCGAACTCGACACGGAGAATGAGGTGGCGGTAACCGACTAGAAGCAGAAGAGGTCAGTATTTGAGGGATTGATGGTGATAAAATCATGAAACAGGACGTTGGGAACATACAGCCATCCACCTTCTCGCAAGCAAGTGCTGCGTCGCTGCGGTCCGCATAACTGATGAAAGCGAAGCCCTTGGCCCGTTGGGTTTCCCGATCCCGTGCAAGGAAGACTCTGGTAACACGACCGAAACGTTCGAAGAGATCCCGCAATTCGTTCTCCTCTGCCAACTCGCTGACCTGTATACCACGAACAATAGTCAGTAATTGAATGAAAACGAACAAGCCATAAGCTCGTATAGCTGGTGAAAACCATGGGAACAGCCAAACATACGTTCGTAACTCTCAGAGTCGCCAAATCGTCCTTCTCGAAGCGACCACCCATCTTCTCGCCGCCAGCAGCACCGCCCTTCCGCATGTGAGGAGGAACGTAGCTGGACTTTCCAGCACCAAGACCACCGACATCCTCCTCTGCCTCGGCACCAGCACCAGCACCAGCAGTGCCCTCCTCGACAGGGGCCATGGTATCCTTGAAGGGACAGCGAGCGGTGAAATGCTCTCCACTGCAAATACGACACTTGACCTTCTTGTCCTTGAGCTGGTCCTTCATGCTGCCCTTCTCGCCACCTTCCTTCTCAGCCTCCTTGGCGTTGGCCTTCCAGTTGACGCTGGGACGGAAGACGATGTTCTCGCCGACGGAGGTGGTGTCGAACGAGGGGCCGGCAGCGTGGCCCTTCTCTAGCCCGAACTTCTCCCATTTGCGGCGCTCAGCGACGTGGGGGTTGACGTTTTCGCGGACCATGGTCGTCTTAATTCGGCGGGTGACCTTCACTTTCTTGTTGTCATCGTTGTAGCGGTAGGAGATGACGGTCTTGGTGCCGTCCTTGTTCGCGATCACTTCTTGCGGCGGGAGCACGGAGGGGTCATCGAAATCTTCGTCGTCAGCCCAGTCGGCGCGGCTGCAAATGAGAAATATCTGTCAGATCGAAAAATTTCAAGGGTTTCAGACTGTTTGTACTCACTTCCCGGTTGGAGACATGGTGTAAATGGTGGTGTTATTACGGCTGTTGAATTTCTGGATTTCTTTCAAAGGCGAATCCGTTGTGGATTTAATAATTTACTGTGGCGTAATGTGGCTGGTGAATGCAGTCACGTGGGGCGGCGATACGCCCCATCACGACAACAACTTGTCAACTAGAGTCTCTCTGGCCTTCAGTCTACATAGTTGGTTTCGGATTTATGGACTGATCATGTCAATCGGAAATTGCAGGGCATGTTGTTTAAACATGTAGTATGTCCTCGCAGGAAGCAGCGTCACGAGGAAATCAGAATTCAGATCCAGCTAAGACGATCTGATGCTCTCATCGTGTGCCAAGATCCCATACATGTTCCTGACCGTTGGGGAAGGCCCCAAAAAGGCTAGGAAATGCCTGGGCCCTGCAATGTAGCCTTCATATCGAAGGGCAGACACTGCTGAGTGTTGATTATCTTCCCTGATGCCCCTGGTCGCAAATACCAGATTCGAATACCTGCTCGCCCAATATCTACGGCCGTGATACAGAAAAGAGATTAGCCATCCCATTGATTTACAATACTAACTCGAACAGATTTAATGCACTTTGTGGCTTTTCGGTCAATGAGTTCGGCAGGCGGCCAGGCCATTGTACCTTTGGTCAAGCAAGCATTTGGTCTCTTGTGATCTACGGCATCGGTTTATCGAATGCTCAGTGACAAATGACAGTGGGTTAAAATCTAGTGGGAGGCAACATGCAAGATGCAGACTAAGATCCTCGTCGCAAACTATCCTCGTTCTACACGTTGGTGCTGTCTAGGGCTGAGCGCTAGCTGGCGAGTTAGGGCTAGGTGATGCGCCCGATATAGTCGCAAAGGTGTGCTGGAGTTGGCCTCATTGTGCGATGATGCGATCAACTTCAACTTGCCGAATGCAATTCGTCGATTCGAAGCTGGGGGTATCGAATCATGAATGCTTGAGAAAGCCTCGCGGGATCCTCGCATTTGCCATTCTATGGGGATCTATTTTTCGGTTCAGTCATTTGGCACTATACCCTCTTAGCTCTAAGGCCATCACATGATTCACAGATACACCGCTACTTAACTACCAATTTCCCATCAATCCCCCACATTCACCCTCTACTATATTCATTTCTATCTTCTTCACCCTCCCTCTCCCGCCTATCTCTGAATTCGTCGAGCCCTTCTATCGCTCAGCTAAACAGGCTATTGAGGCTACTGAGGCTATTGACATGTACGCTCAGCCCCAGGGCTTCGCAGTTTCGGTGCGAAGCCCCGAGCCTGCCGGGTACGAATTCAATACATCCGAAGTAAGGCTTACAAAGCCCGAAAGACCACCGACCATCAGTCGACTACCAGATCAACCGAATGCCCATACGTAGTACCTCACTTACGTTCCCCATTGTTGAGAGTGGCCATCGTCATGATCGACAACCCGGTCATACCTTCGCTACTATCCAGGTTTGTCACCATCTACGATTCCACATGGATCAAGAATCAATGTGAAGCAGTACGCGAAGAATATCCTTAATACTACTAGGATTATGCGTTTTAGGTTCGAACATTGCCAATTGCATCTAGGAGTTATTCACAGATTCAAACATCCTACAGCATAATGATCAATGGATTATTCACTACGAAGTGGATAGCGATCACCGCCACAGTTCGATTGGATTACTCCGGAGTAATCCCTTTTTGGATGGGCTGCACGTATAAAACAAACGATATCATCTCCCGGTTCTTTCTATCGGCGAGTCTGTCGTTGAAGGCGTTTCACGTTGGACTTGCATTTATATCCGATGAACTCGAACCAGCCTATAAACGGTGCTACGGTGGCTTAGACCAACAGCAGATCACACACCCAAGGACAATCATGATTGACAAGGAGAAGGCCTTACGGAATGCAGTTACTGAGGGTTTCCCAGAAACTCAAAACCCTCCTCAATTCCGCAAGGCCTTTTCCTTATCTGTCATGGTTGTCATCGGGTGGGGAATTTGCTGCTGGTCAAGAAGCCCCTTCAGCCACCGGAGCACTTGATTGTATGCCGGTTCTCGCTCGTGGGATATAAACGCAAGTCCGATGTAGAACCTCTTACCAACCGAAGATTCGCCGCTACCAAGTAATGGGAAGTGATATTGTTTGTCTTGTACGTGCAATCTATCCAAAAAGGGTATTGCTCCGGAGTAATTCGATTGAACTGCAGTGGGCCAGAAATGCGGCGGTCAATTGGTGATCGCAACGTCTTAGTGAATAAATCAATGGGTTATCATCTCACTGTAGGGGGGTTTGAATATGTGAATAACTTAATCCCAATTAGCGATACTCGAACGTAGAACACTTCATCCTATCATGTTAAGGGTAAATCCTTCGCTCATTGCTTCAATTGATTCTTGATTCCTTGGGATATTGTAGATGGCGAGGAGCCTTGAGGGATCCCAGCAATGATTTGGGATCTGTATCATTCGGTCTGCCTTGTTTGGTGGATAGCGAAGGTATGACCGGGTTCCAAGGCTGTCAATCGTGATTATGGCAACTTTCAACGATTTGGATATCCCAAAGCCTGTGATTGCTTATGATATCGGGGTTGGGACTTGGGCGAAGGCTGGTACGATATGGGCATTGGGTTGATCGTCCCCCTGAGCCCTATCTAGGGCCCTATGAGCGTTTCGGTTGGCTGTACGATGGAGCTGATACTCGAGGAACTTACACTATGCCCCCGCAACTCCCTTGGTCAATGATAGTCTGCTACAGCTACAGATAACATGGATTTTTGATCAGCAGTGAAGATTTCATGCAAATACGAAAATGCTATCAATTGACAATCTCTGATCGAACCAATTCCCTAGAAAATCCACCAACCCAAAAATAGAAAGTCCACCCAGTATGTACAAGACGAATCATATAATCGAAAATCAGAGTTACCGACCAATCAAACGAATCTCGATCGGCCGCAAGATGCAATACATCACAGCAGAAAAGGCAAATCCTAGCTCAAAGCCGACATCGCCACCACCAAAAGCTGGATCACCAGCATGCTTGGCGATAGGACCCGTCCACCACGTTTGGCTCATGCCCACAACAATACCCACAATCCCAAAGGCAAAAGCAGTGGATGCGGCAATGCCCATTGGAAGCTTGTGGGCCTTGTCGTAGTCCTCGGGGCGATAGCCACCAAAGCCACGTCGGAAAAGGAAGTGATCAGTGAGCGCAATACCAGAGTAAATCGACAGCCAGTAGGCGATAAGACCCATGAAGTTCTCGAGAACGGCCTCAAATTCCGAATAACCTGGAATGGCAATGGCGAGGGAGACGCACGATGCGAGGAAAGTCCAGATGAATCGCGGCACACGTTGTGTAGCACGGCCCAACACTTGGAGGGTTAGGGAAACAGAGTAGATGTTCGGGCAGTTGTTCGCGATGATGGACAAGGCCAGGATGACGAGGCAGAACTTGCCGAAACCGCCGAGAGGCTCGAGCACGGCTCCGATGAGACCACCGTTGAGCGAGGCCCGGTAACCTGCGGCGTACTTGTTGTTGTAGCCGTCACCCAGGGCCGTTGCGGACATGACGGCAATACCGAGGAATTGAGTGAAAAGCAAGGGGATGATCAGACCGAGCCAAGCGGACAAGAAAACAAGACGGCGGCTCTGAGTCTTGGGCTGGTAGACGGTGTAGTCGGCGGCGTAGCTGGTCCAGCCAGTTGCAAAGCCGTAGACAGTGGATCCAAAGGACAGACATGCGCCCATTTCAGAGATGCCGACTCCCATTGGGATATTGACGAAATCGCCCGAGTGAGCGAAGCAGCCAAGCACGATGAAAAACACAATGCAGGTGGGGATCCAGCTCCAGTATTCGTACATGTGGACAACTTTGTACCCACAAAAGGTGACGGAGAGTGTGCAGAATGTGATGATCAGGATACCGGCATATCCAGGGACGCTGCCATTCACTGCGTTGAGTAGCTGGGCGCCGACGATGGCGTTGGCGGCAGACCAACCGACACATGCAATGATGTTGAGGACGGCAACTAGTGGAAAACCCCAATCAGCACCACCGTTTGCCACAAACAGATAAATGGAGTCATAGAGCTAACGCACCGAATTTCGTAGTCCACCATCCAAACCAGAACCGCGAGAGCACCATCTGGCGCAGTCCGAAGACAGGACCAAAGGTCGAGAAGTAGCACACGGTCATTATACCCAGGAGGTTGAAGAAGAGATCAACCAGAATGGCATCGATGAAGCCCAGCCCGAAAACAGACTTTCCGAGAACGCCAATGGCGAAGGAGCTGACAACCATGTTTGCGGCCAGCCACTAGGAATGGTCAGTGGGAAAGGCTTCACGCCATGGCAATCATGCCAGGTAACTGTCGCAAGAACACACCATGCTGCCAATATTGAGGTAGGACGTATCGGTCCGCTCAGATTCCGGGACCCGTTCGACACCTCGCTGCTCGATGTTGAGCTTACCAGCGAGCCGCTGGATCTTGGCATATAAAGAATCACCATATTCGAAGCTCTCGCCCGGCACAGCACCATCGCTGGCATTGTCGAATGGCTTCGTGGGATTCGATTCAGAGTCGGTGTTCACCTCAGGGGCCTTCTCCAGGTCCTGGTCGGGTCCGCGGAATGCTTTGGTGATGTCGGGGAGCATCTTGTTTCGAATCCTCACCAATGAAGGAGAGGAACGTATTAGTATAGATGGGATTGATCGAAGAGCTTGGTATGCTCAGCGAGACACCCAGGGGATCAGGATGAACGGTAAGACTAGGGACAATGCCACACCTCTTCCATTTTTTTTCTCTCCACAGAAAGGGAGGAGCTCTTCATATAGTGTCGCGAGAATTCTTTGCGCGCCTGCCCCACCGCCATGTCGCACCGTGGCAATTGCCAATGTTAGCCCTCGCGTGTGGCTCTGGAACAAAAATTTCCAGTGGAGGTGCCAAACAACAAGCCTTGCGACCCGCCAACGGGTCCCAGTCGAGCCAATCATAGCTCCTCTAGGGGCGCTAGCTTATCAGAAAGTCGCTCGATGGGTTTATTCGGGCGAGTCTCAGATTGACTGAAGATATCTGTGATTGGTCGTAAAGATATGTCAAGCCGAGAAAGTGGGTGCTCGGCCCCCGATCGGGGAACCCCGATTCCGATATCTCCCTGATAGTGACTGTTACCTTCACTGTTCAAATACCTTCCTTTATCGTACCCCTTATGCCATTGATTGCTTGTTGAATACTTTGACGCTAAGTACTCTGATCACCTTGCAGGATCGCGCAGGGACCTTTCACAGGGGTTCAAACCTTGTCTGCATTGGCGTAACCCCTCTGGACTTCAATGCATTTAGTCAGACTAATGTCGATCAAGCTTCGTTCCCCTCATTGCCAGACAGGAGATGCAGATGTGCGTGAGATTTTACATATGATGATGGCATTCCTTCCACACGTGGTCATCCCATCAATTTGGAACGCGGGGAAATATCCACGCGATCGGGAATAAGCTTCGGTCCGGACTCCGGACCCCGTACCACTATAGCCGTACCGCGTTAGCTCACTTGGGTACTAGTAATAGTCCTGCCAACTTCATTCATTCAGTCCAAACTGAGCATATGATCATGAGGAACAGGCAATGCCGCAATCGCTAGCAGTGACTCCAGTGAGCCTTCGCTAAGCCAATTGCCATGCCATTGCTACACATGCATCTTCAAGGATTGTACGAAGGGACTTGGCATGTGTCTGTACTCTGGTACCCTGCGGGGATTTAACCTTCTTCTAACTACTGTAGGAGCGATACCCACATCCGATATGCATAAGATGGCGGAGCTCGCCGTGTTAGCCTTCATTGGTGCGATCACGAACGGACCAGATCCATTGACCGATCCGCTCATGCAGATCTATGAGCTTCAGCGGCCTATGCTCGAATCTATCTATTGAATCTGCAATCTCGGTGCATCTCGGGGCATCTTCTTTTGCTGCTTTCGATCAATGTTCCGTTGTCCGTATGGCATTGGCATCGCACCTTCCGGCCAATTGAGAGAAGTTGTTCTTCGTATCTAGTCGGGGTGTTTGTTTCTGCATAACCGGTTTTGTTCAAAGCAAAATCTCCCGATCAAGGAGCTAGGTGGTTTGTCGCTGAGTCGAGACTAGCCACCGAATGATTCTAGAGCACTCCATCCGTCGCTGAGCATACCTGTCATACCAGATGACCCTACATCTTGGGAGATGAGAATGCTTGTGGGTGAACATCCACGAGAGGGATACATGGACTCTGTCCGAAGACAAATTTTCATCAACAGACCTAGGTGGTCTGTTTAGAGACCGATGGACATCTCCCTACGCAATCCACCTTACCCTCTTTCGATATTCATCATACCAATCACAATGCACGGCCACGCAGAATTCTGGCTATTGATTTGGGCGAGATACTGCAGAGCTATTGTCCATGGAATGTGTAGCCAGATCTCTCTGACATGCTACGCGTACTCAACCTCTTGAATTGAGCCAGCAGTGGCTCCATGCTAAAATATTGCTGGTGGTGTTGTGTCGCGTGACTGAGTCCCTTGTCATAGGGAAAGACCCTGTCTTATACACATTTCTAAATTCGATACTTTCTGCTCGGAGCCGTATTTCTATTTACCGGAACATGGTAGTCGTATATCAAATGCTGCCTGATTAACTTGAATGTACAAGGTAGATGAAGGCAACTTCCATGTTGCTTCGCGCTTGTTCTCCTTTCTACATGCAGATGTTGCCGGTCTCATGGACCATACATCTGGTCCTAACTGGCCCTAATTGGTGAATCATTTTCAAGCTCTCGCGCCCAAGTCACTGGAAGGATTCATGAGAAACCATGCAAGACTCAAGAGGTTTTCTAGTACATACACAACCTTCACATATCAATGAGAGTACAGTAGGGGCCTTTGTTCAGAGCTGTGAATCTTTCCAGATACCTGAATCCCTCCTGTCACGCTGATGCGTCATTGTGTCTCCTTTCAGGACCAACACTGAGGGCTTTCATCGATGTCCGAAAAAGGAACGAACGAGCCTCTACGGCAAGAACGACTATTCATCAGTCGCACCTTCGATTTAGGGCTTCGACTTCCCTTTTGGTTTTCAGGATGTATTCTCAAGTTTACTTTATTTTGGTTCCTCTTTTCACTTCTACGCGTTCATTGTTTATCGATTTTCAACTTTGCTTCTTGGAAGACTTAGATTGCTTCTACTTTCTCATTGGAAGCCCATCATTCGAACCCATTCCAACCAGATATGGAGAAGATAAGCTCCGCTAAAGAAAGCGATGCCAGCTCTAGGCGCCGTCGTTTCTCTACACTGTCATCGGTGTTCCGCTCAAAACCAAAAGACAGAGCCAGGTAGTTATTGGTACGCCTGAGGATGACAGAGATATCACGCTGACCAATAGGTACAGTTGCATACCTGACGCAGTACAAGCAGAACCAACATGTCTGGAAAGTATCCATTATCCGGTTTACAATCCTCTGGACCCTCGTCATAATCCAGAGGTGGTTAGCACTTCGTGGCGTCGTTCACACAGCTCGGCTTCAGAGACATCCACCCCAATCTCAAAGATCCAAACCATCACACGACGGTCTCTTCATAAAGCACGAACAGGGCTGCAGGCGCTTAGGGCAGGAATAATCAATCATTTCAGTGAGGACGGGTCCCGCGACCAGAATCATGTCAGCCTGCACAGTCCTGGGCGCGAAGATGATGTGACTGAAGGGTCATCTGTGACAGTCACATCAGCCATTTTCGACAATGCGACCTTTGGGGCTGAGATATTCCGTACAAGCACTCCAGTCCGTCCAGCAGGCAATGCGGAGACTGGGTCACTCCACTTTGTTCTACCTGGGCTTTCAGATAGACTTTCGTTTGCGACTGTTCCCGAGCGCGAAAGCAAACGCAAACAACGACCCTGCGGCAATGCTGTAAGTACTCCTAGGGCGAAACGGACGTATACCATGACCCACGACCGGAATCTGGATCTCCAACCATCTGGATCTGGAGACTTGGAGGCAAAAACGCATCTTGACGATTGTATCGCTCACACCACACCCTCGATAGATGACCCTATGAGACATCCACCATGGGGTGTGGCCTTCTCTGCCAAGAAAGAAAACGCAATGCCTCTCTATGACCTCGCTGAGCCCCAGTCAAATTGGGCCGGCCACTGGACAACAAATCCTCAAGGTTCAAGCCTCAGCCACGCAAGTTCAGGTACGCAGAGAAGCGACGACAAACTGAGCTCACCTTCACTTTCACTGTCAAGGCAATGCTCTGCTGAGGTCAAATTTGCATTTCCGGGAGTCTACCAGGAGATGTTAGAGCAGTGCTCGAGACAGGGCGATAGGGAAGATCCGAATGAGCTTGTTCCTCATCCTAACCAGCGTTGCCCTGATGGCAGTGAAGTTGAAAACCCCCCGAACGCTTCTCCCACCCCAAACGAATGCATCAATCTCCATGATGGCGCACACGGCGAGGTGTCTTCTCATGAGGACGATGAAGGCCTCATCCCGTTGTTACCCCCACAAGACCCGATTCCCCGTTTTGAAGAGCTGCAACCATCTCACCATCCCAATCCACTCAGCTTGACGCACAGTCGACACTCTAGTGACCGTTGGTCATCAGTCTCCGAAATGTCAATGCCTCCGTGGTCGAGAGACGATGGATACTCGAGCCGTTACACAACTGAGGAGCTCATGTCGCCAGATTTCGGTTCTGAGATGACCTCAATGACAAATGATACATGGTCACCACTTGAAGACGAGCTTCAGTTCCCAAGCCCGATTGAAGAAGAGAATGAGTACTTCCTGGTCGATGGCAAAACAAGTCGCCAACATCGAGGAAATCAACCAATTAAACCCGCACAGCCTATCATCATTGACTACAACATTCCCATCGAAGACCGACCATTGAATGATTTGACGTCTCCGGAGATCCTTTCTCCACATTCATCTAATGGCATTCCCGGTGCACCGTTTGACTTTGAGGAGGACACAGATGACGAGTTTTATCCTGGGGCTGTACAGTTAAGACGTTATTATTAGGACAAGGCTTGGGAGTGGACACGGGATAACCACAGTTGTTTATGGATGTGTACAATAGTGACACCTGTCACCCTTCGAACCCGCTGTATTCTTACTTGCGATGGCGGAGATCGAAACATTTCTCTAACCGCAGATTGTTCTTCCTGTGTATACCTATTTTCAGGCAGGGGATACCTACCTGAAGTCGTAGGTTCCATATGTTGTCGGTCAATTCCAACGGTAGTTGACAGTAGAGAAGGGTTCAAATTAGAAGCCCAGGGATCATTGTATTCATCATTGCGAGATATTGAACGTAAATCATCCTCCGTTATTCCCGCATAATCACATTGATACGTCAGGTATCACATGGATGTTTAACCGGGTAGGTCACGAGGTGCTCAAAAACCTAGCTTCGTAGGTATGTTCAGAGCAAACGCCTCCATTGCTTGTCCGCGCCACTGATAAAGGCCGTTGAACACGTCAACCCCCAATCAAGCCATACCCTGAATAACCTGCTCCTTTCTCTCCTGCCAAACATTTTTACCGGAGCACGAGCAGACCATCTTATCGTTATCCCACACGCCCGCACTGCGCGCAATCACACCAACAAGGGTGTTCTCATCCTCGCGCTGGAACGGACCCTCTGCATCCTTCGCAACAACCATACTCCGACCGATAAGCTCCCAGACAGCCACAGGCCGGTCCAAAAATACACTCCCACGATGATCATTGCCAACATCCACGCTGCCAAAAATGCCCCGTGACTCCTTCGCCGGGGCGGCAGCATCACCACCAAGCACCTTCGTCTTCAAAGCCTCCCAGATACCCCCAGTAGACTCGGCGCCACGGGAGATATCTCCCGCTTCTCGAATAGTAGCGCAGTATTTGCCCGGAGCTAAGCCGTTGATAGTGAGGTCGACAAGGGTCTTGTTCGGAGAGACCTGGACCATGCGCGCAAGGCCGCGGACCTTATTTGGAACGGTTGTTGAGTGTGTTTCAAGGATGCAGACGGCGGAACCTGTTGGTTTAGAGTGTATCAGCCGGCATTGTTCATATGTGTCACATTAGGCCGGTAGGTAGAAGGCCAGGGATCTCGTACTGTCTGTAGTTCCGCTGCCGCGGAGAATGGCATCTCGGCCGGTGTTTTGGATTGCGGTGACAATAGAGCTGGGTGGTGCAGTGCCTTCAACGAAAACTAGCTGATCCTTGACGTTTGCTTCGACCTTGGTGATTCCTACCCGGTGTCAGTTTAGATCAAGTGAACCTAGGATGTTTGCTATGGTTACCCTCGAGGGTGTACAGAGAGTCGGAAATGGACTTCACGCAGCCTCCGCAGGTCATCGGGACCGAGAAGGTCGTCTAGATACAGAAAGCGCATTAGTATTGAGAGCCGGTGTGAGGCATGTCGTTCGAATAGGGCTTACCTGGAATGGTTCGATCATGGCGGGGAAGAGTGAGCTCCGACGCCGGGAGAGTGGCAGGTGTGGGGAGGAATATGTGCACAGCTAGAAAACAGTGGGATCAAGCGAATGGCTGAATTGAAGATAATACACAGTACTATTCAGAACACAGATCAGATCAAGAGATGAAGCGCTATATGGGGTATTACAAATAGAAGAGCAGCGAAATGACCAGAGCGGTCGAGGGCGCCACTATTCCGCACCGCCAATGTCCACCGCCTTTGAAGGGGGACGTCCGGCTGAGGTAACTGGGGTAAGCAACTATGCGAAGTGTACTTCTTGGTGTCAACATACGCTTCGCTTCCTCGACTAGAATAACAGCCTGAGAGCCGTTTAGTGTCCTCTCTTGATCCAATGCAGGTGCTGTTGGGGCTGCTGGTAGTATATCCCGCATGTGTTCAGTGGTGGACGGAGCTGTACAGTCCAAATCAGCGGGGCGGCATTCGGCGTTGACGAACTCGGCCCTTTTCTGATCGCCAACACGTCATTCCGAACCCTTACCTTTCCCTCTAACCACTTCCTGACAAACATGTCCGCCAAATCCAGATGGGCAAATGAAGATCCAGAAACAGAGGCAATTATCGCGCAACAAAAACGCGAAAAGGAGGAAAAGCGACGCGCTAAAGCGGAGAAGCAGCGACAACTTGAAGCAAGAAAAGCCCAAGCTCAGCAAGACGCCGACTCCCAACCCCCCAATGGCGAGCCAGGGCCCCCTAAAAAGCGACGAAGGCTCTCAAATGATCCCGATGCTGCTTCAGACCATGCGGCGGTAGCGAAGATTGAGCAAGAACAGAGGCAACAGCCGACGTTGTTGCGCTTTCCGGTTGGAGAATGGGGGCCTTGCAGGCATGTGGATAACTTTGAAAAGCTTAACCACATCGAAGAAGGCTCATATGGATGGGTTTCGCGGGCGAAAGATATTTCAACAGGGGAGATTGTGGCATTGAAGAAGCTCAAGCTAGAGAACTCGCCGGACGGGTTCCCGGTCACTGGGCTACGGGAAATCCAAACACTTATGGAGGCGCGTCATCAAAACGTTGTCTACCTGCGCGAAGTGGTGATGGGCAACAAAATGGACGAGTGAGTCTTTGGTGAAGTATATACATCGCGCTATAAGCTAATTAATTGGCCCTAACAGTGTATTCCTCGTGATGGATTTCCACGAACACGATCTTAAAGCTCTACTCGACGAGATGCGCGAACCCTTCCTTCCTTCTGAGATCAAAACCGTCCTGCTGCAGGTGGTAGGAGGGCTCGAATTCCTACACTCACAATGGATTATACACCGCGATCTGAAAACCTCCAACTTGTTGATGAACAACCGAGGCGAAATCAAGATCGCCGACTTTGGCATGGCCCGGTATTACGGCGACCCACCGCCCAAGATGACGCAGCTCGTTGTGACACTCTGGTACCGCTCGCCGGAGCTTCTCCTCGGCGCCGACAAATACGGCACAGAGATCGATATGTGGAGCATTGGATGTGTTTTCGGTGAACTGCTCACTAAAGAGCCTCTCCTGCAGGGCAAGAATGAGGTGGACCAAGTTTCCAAAATCTTTGCCTTAACTGGGCCGCCGAATTCCCAGACCTGGCCAGGCTTCCGCTTGCTACCCAATGCCAAATCCCTGCGCCTGCCACCGACATCGACAATTTCTTCAGCCGGCAATCCGCCCCTGTTGCCTCGCTCCCGATTCCCTTACCTTACTAATGCAGGTTTGAGCCTCATGTCAGCATTGCTGGCGTTGAATCCGGCCTCACGTCCGACGGCAAGACAATGCCTCGATCACCAATACTTCAAAGAAGATCCTCGTCCTAAACCGCGAGAGATGTTCCCTACGTTCCCATCCAAGGCGGGCATGGAGAAACGCAGACGCCACCAGACGCCTGAGGCGCCTAAACGAGGGCAAGAAGCACCCGAGCTGGACTTTGCGGGTGTCTTTGGTGGTGCTCCAGGTGGAGATACTGGGGAAGTAGGGGCTGGATTTAGTCTTCGACTAGGATAGCTCTTTTCTTTTTGAATATTCGACACATTTCCAGCACATAATAACAAAGAATGTTCCCTTATACTTCGTCAGTTTGTCTGGGTGGATCCAATCCACTTCGGAGATATCGTCGTGTCATGTCTTAGCCTTTTTTTTTCCTGAGCATCCAGATGGTCAGCCTTGGCCTTAGCCTTGTTTATGATTATTTAGCGCGATCAAGCAGAATTCCAATACGAACGATCAGGGCTAAAATAGGAATTGCCCCCAAACTTGATAGATGATAAAAGGAACCGGCGATTAATTTAATCCGCGCAAGGAGTTGTTCGTCTGGGCGGATCGGGCCTCTGATCTCCCCGAGCTTCGTTTTCTTCTCTTTCCTAACTTCAGTTACATATTGACTTATCGTGACTGCCACCCTCTTGATTCTTTGGATTTTCTCTTCTTTTATATTTCTAATCTTATTAATTCACCACTGCCATGGCAGAAAAAAACCCCGTCTCATTTGACGAAATCATCCAAGCTGGTAATTGCTGACTGCAACCCACGTACATGCGAAATACTGACCAGCATTCTCTAAAGACCGCGAGAAGAAGCAAAAAGAGGAGCTCGCAAACCAACTACTGCTAGGAAAGAACCGCACAACGAATGCGCCAGGCTCGGGTTCTCGCGCCAACAAGAAAGCTCAACACAAAACACAAGATGCGAAGCCTGGAAGCTTAGCAAGCAGAATCGGAGTGACGAAGGTACGAACACCCCTAATATACGACAACGGACAGTGAATGCAAATCCCCAAGGACCACATTCTGACAACCTCTTGCGGCGTCTTTTAGCGTACTGCCTCCCCGACCGGACAACCAAATAAGAACAAGTCAGCGCCCATCACGAACCACACCCGACCACGTAACCACTACGGCAGGAAAGATCGCATCAATTCGGATCAGGTCCAAGCAGCTTTCACGGCTGAGAATGTCGCGCCAAGCGCTCCAGGAGGCGACATTCTCCGTATAGTCGGTGGCAGCAACAGCGACTTGAGCATCAAAGGCGCGTCGGGGCCATTCATTGTTGTGGGGAGGAATTTTGCGCCTGGAACAACAGCCGCGGATATCCAGTCGGCTCTCGAACCTATAACAGGACCAATGCTCAGCTGTCGGATAACGGCAAATTATCCGAGCGTTGTTGCGGAATTTGCATATGGAGAGAGGTCAGCCGCGGAGCTGGTGGTTGCCAATTTCCACAACCAGAGGGTAAATACCGTTTTTGTCGGAAACCATTACAAGATTGATGCTGACATATGCTCTCCATTCCCTAGGCTGATGGGAGACTCCTGACCATGACCCTTAAGACGAACCAGTACACACCTCCTTCCACCCCGTTCGATCCTTTCAGTGCACTCCGCGCACAAGCCGATCAAGAACGGATTCGGGCACGCGGTGGTCTAGGCCTCAGGAATGACTTGCTAGGCCAGACACAGGGAAATTCCCAGCCTGGCCTGTACAGCGATGCAATGACGGTCGATGCGCCGGCGCGGAACACCCAGAAGTACCGACGGAAATGGAATCGGTGAATCCACGATGTTTGAGCATGAGGTTTTAGGTTAGCTAGCGTTCTTGGCGCAAGGAGTACTTACTATGCGGAATGGTCGTGATGATTATATGTTTTGCTTCCTGCACTTCATGAAATGTACAATACGGTTACACCAGGTTATGCACATTCTTCAACATACAGTTCGCAGCACCCTTTCTTCGAGAGATCACGACGGGACTAGAGAAAATGGGGCGGCATGGTAATGGGCTCTCACTTCACAACGTACGACAATCCCGCCTTGCTGTTAATGTTCCCATATCTCGCATGACGTTGGTCACAGTCCCTCCCCTTCATCGTGTGGTATGTACGTCCCTGCTGGTCAACTACATGGATAGAAACGAACGCTAAGTCAATACACATAGCCGGGTATGTAGGTATGCCTCCAGTCGTCCATATATATCTCAATTTCGCCCGCGCGGATATAGGGATATAAGGGTCTCATCTAACGAGTGTGTTCAAGAAGCCTCCGCATACTCCGCATACTCCAAAACCCAGACAAGTGGAGCCTGCCACTTCACCCCATGCCTTCAGAGTGCGTGAGATGGGGCTGACACCAACACTGCTCAAGACAAACCCGAAAGGACCCAGCAGGAAGAGAATAACGGCGTTAGATCCAGGCGATAAACGGAGTCTAACATCAGACATCGTTCTATAGGATATTGGACGTCCGGCACAGGCAATACATGTTTCGTACCAGTACCTATGTGGGAGCACAGCATTCCATGGGCCTGCGCCAGAGCACCCGGCGAGGTCTCCTCACATTATTTGGGGGAGGAGTCACTAACGGAGCCTAGTGAGGAACCCATGGTGCGTACGATGCGCCAGTATCTTCGAGACATTCCAGGTGAAGGGTGTGTTCGTCTGAACTAAGGCGGCTAGGATTCCAAAGCGATATGACTATCTGTGTGGTCTGTCAGCATTCACTATGAACCCCTTTCGTCTCAAAACTGGCGAGTTCTCATACATCATGCTGGGCAACATGGCGGCTCTTTGGCAAGCTCGTGTAGAGGTAACACTGCGCCGGCTTGTGATTGTCCATCTACGCAGTTATCAACGTCAGTGTCATACTCGCAGGGCTTTGCATATACGTCGGGCTTCAATTTTGCAGATTCTTGCAGAGCAAGAAAGCAATCAATTTGCCCAGTATGGATCAGACCAGAAATGGGAGAACATATGAGCGTGGTGGTATTAGTATTAAGAACATTTTCACTAGCCAAAGCAAGCGTAGCCGTCAGCTTCAGCCAAAGGCTCAAGCTCACTAGTGTCAAAGGAGGTAACCAAGCAAAGGAATCGTTCTAATTAGTGAGAGTCTGGACGTTAGGTACCTATGGAACGAGGGCAAATCGGGTGCTTCAGAATCAACAAAGACGAAGAGTAGGAATCTGCTATAGATAGATTTCTTGGAATGGACTTTCCATGAACTCAACTCCGCCGATTGTCTTCGTTTACGGTTCATTGTGAGAACGTGTGGAATAGAGATTGGAAGGAGAGCTACCCACAACCTTGAACATGATGTTAGTTCGCTTCCGAGATATCTATAGTTGCGGATTCGTGTTCTGAAAGTTCGATGGACCATGGTTTCATGGATACCCACCCACGGGAGGAGGATGTGAGCCGCACGTTTAATCTAACCGACATTTCTATTGTGCCTGGCCTACCTTGGTGACCTCGGGGTGGCTGATCATGGCGCGAGGTACGGGTACGGGCTTTGTTTGATCAATGGATATAGTTCTTTCACTGGTTTGTGGACGGTTGAAACCTAGGTTGGTGTATTTCCATGACTTCCCTTCCATTGTTTCCTTCCATATGAACGTACAAAGATTCCATACTACCTAGTAGCTGGTCTCAATATTCGCGGTGAAATACATCATAGTTCGTACATCATCTATATTGGGTTGTCCATAAAGGCCGATGAAACACCGAATTCAGAAAGAATGTATGAGCTGAAATACTGCGCGAAATCGAGATAGCAAGCGACGGGTGGGATAAGTTCGATGTAAGGAAAGCAGAGATGCCATGCAGGGATATCACAACCATGGAAACATATCAAAACGAAATGGTGAAATGCGAATGAGGTATCAGGGTCGTATATCATGATAAACGGGTCAAATACATGCAAACAAGGAGCGTAATGGCTAAGAGCACAGGTGTAGATCATGCGAAGCTGAAATAATCAACAACTGGTAGGTAAGGTCAAACATTCGGCGTCTCATGGACCTCGAACGCGGGCGCACTGTTACCGTTAGGGCCAGGGCCGCGGCGGGGAAGCCAAGCAGCGTGAAGCGGGACAATCAAGCTCGGGTTGACATATTTCTTAAACCGCAACTCGAGCTCGTGTCCAGCAATCCGGATTGGGAGGCTATCACGGTCTAGCCCTGATGGTGGTGAGAAGGTCGATGAAGATGACGGGGAGACGTCCCCACCACCCGGCTGGTCTCTGTTGATACTCTTCAGGGCGATGAATTTCATCAAAGGCTCGTATGTACGTCCAAACCAGTATGAGAACCAAACGGTGAAGCCGAGAAGCGGTACCAGGAGCAATGACCGGGTGATCGCTCGGCGCAGAGCCAGCACACCGATCATGGCCAGCTGGTGAACAACCAGTCCGACGAATACGCGGTTGCATATCATTGGCCATGCACGGCCGGTCGAATGTTGCTGATGGTCCATGGCGTAGAGTAGTTGATACTTGTAGATGAATTTGCCGATGGTGAAGTAGATTAGGCCGAATAGACAGATCAGCCATGAACTCGGGAACACACTGTATACCACGCAAATGACCAATATCAGGATAGTCTGCGGGATGGAGAAGCCGTAGCT
This sequence comes from Penicillium bovifimosum, assembly GCF_028826915.1. Classification (NCBI taxonomy): domain Eukaryota; kingdom Fungi; phylum Ascomycota; class Eurotiomycetes; order Eurotiales; family Aspergillaceae; genus Penicillium; species Penicillium bovifimosum. Next base: position 3,928,207 of record NW_026622711.1, read on the forward strand.
GAACTTGGGAGGGGTGGAAAGCTCCGCATATTCGCGTGGTGTGCGGGCCGACAGAAACTGGAAAGGGTATAGTGCGACACTTCCGAACTCAAGGAGTCGGAAGGGGAAAAGGCCTAAGCCCTGAAGAATCAAGAGGTTGATGTAGAACGGAGCCAGCCCTTCGAGGGACTTTGCCAGTGCAAAGGCAATTGTGGTAGAATCTTTGAAAGCATCCCGAAGATTCTCCCAGAATCCATAGAAACCACTAGCTGTTCCAAACACGGTGAATAGAAGGAATAGATTGAAGAACGAGAAGAAGAAGTTCTTGGAGATGATGGAGAGCTCCACATCGCCGCGAGACACCATTCCCTGGTTGTTCGAGAGCCCTGTGAAAAAGATTAGCGGGATGACCATCTACCCAAAGGAAAATTTCTTAACGCGCAACTTACATTCATATACATAAGGAACAGCCACCGTCAACAGCGAGAATGCGAGGGTCGGCAGACCCGTCTGAACCAAGGATTTCAAAATCGGGTGCTCTTGGAGGAACTCGGCCAGCTGAGGAACAATCTTATGAAGGGTCTCTAGCTCCAGCAACGAGGCGATGGGAAGCAAGAGCACCGACCAAAACACAGTGAGGAACCCGATGACAACCGTGATAGACCACGACTGGAACATTCGTCGGGAACGAGACAAGTAGGTATTTTTCCAGATAACATCCGCCGGGGCGGGTGCAAGACGCGCGAACATCTGCATTGGGTGCGGATCAAGAATCGCTTGAACGAGCATTTGCGATGAAGCAATTGACTCCATAGTCACAAAAGCAATCTCGGTGGCAGGATAGTCTTTCTGCCGCGCAGTCTGAATATATTCATCGATTTTCCGCAGCCTTTCCTCGTAGTAATCGATTGCATCAATCATTCGGTACCGAAGCTTGAAAGGGCCGTACCAAATACGAACACGCGGTCTCTCATTCGAGTAGCCAGAGACATGCTCGTTCTCACTCCGAGCTAGCAGCCCTGTTTGTTCGTCATCCTCGTCTCGCGCTTGCTGGTTCGTCAGTGGTAGCGTATTTCCATCGTTCGTTGGCCGCTTGTATCCCAAATGTCTTGTCCATGCTCTTTCAAGCTCCCGGGTGACTTTCATTCTCTCGTCAATCAATCCATCCAGCTCGCGCCACTTTCGGCATATCGTGATACTTTCAACCTTGCCAACTCGTAAACCTTCGATGAAATCTTTGATCTTATCCTCGGTTCCCAAGTCATGTGGGATGCCAGACAATCGAATAGTGCGATCAGTAGTGCTGGTCTGGTTCCCGAGATAGGTTTGCCGAACACGAATGATAGTGTTTGTCTCTTGAAGAAGCATATAGATAGCCAAGCCACTGAAGACATACGCGAACAAAACATATATCCACAAATAAGTAGGATTGGTTATCGGCTGTTCTTTGTCGACTTCACCAACAATTGTCTTATCGTCTGGCAGGTTGTCCCAGCCAGGAACTCCATATCGGCCAGTGTACTTGTAGTGCAACGGGAGAATAATGGCGACCGCGAAAATAAAGACCGCCAAGAGGAATCGGATCGCAAACTTGAAGAAAGATAGGAACTGTCCGGAAAACAAGTCAGCAACGGCACGTTGTCTAATAGAAGACCCGAGGAATCCGAACATACCACATATGCATCCAAGCCTGCTGACTGCAGCACTTCCTCCTCCGTAATTCGATGCAGCACAGGTATCCAACCGAAAAGTGTGTTCGGAAGCTCAGGGAGCCGAGAAGCGGCGTTTCGTTGCCGTCGTCGCGCGGCATACAACTCGGTCCATTTGGGTCGCAAGATCTAGAAGGAATACAGTCAGCCAACGAGGAGCGGATGAGAAACAGGTAGTCACATACACAGAATGTCAGAAAGGCACATAGGCCGAGCGCAGAGCTGATAACGAACTGCGTGTATAGATCGCGCTGTTCTTTCAACTGATCCTCCCACCGCCTCTCACCTCCGCCATCAGACATATCGGCGAGCACGGTCAACACGGCTGATGCCGCTGATGCCGTCAGAGACATGATTGTCTGGTACGAGGGGTCTTCTCACTCCGAGTTCCGAGGTCACTTCGATGAGCGAGGGACTAGTTCGTCAAGAGCATGCGGCAAGATTGCGGTGATCACCACAACAACTGACGTCAGCGAGATGGGATGGTTAACGGCTGAAGATGACTGGTTTGCTGGTCGTAGGAGGATTATTGTTGCAGATCTCCAGCTTGAGTCTGAATTTCGAGATTGTACTGCGAACAATCGGTGAGTTTCCCCTTTGTTTTCTGCGTTTCTCAAACCTTCAATGACGACTCCGAGCTGGCGCCATGCATGTGGATGAGTCAGCATTTTATGCACATAACCTTATCACATGATCCAAAACTTCTGCCAGATCTCTGGGGCACTAAACCTAATCGGATTGCTTCCTGATCTACTCCATAGGTACTCTAATTGATGAACATGTTGATGCCCGCACAGCAACTTCGCCCTATTAGTCGAACTATGTTCTGCTTTTGCCAAGTGTTGTCTTGGCCCAGCAATGGTCCAATGGAGTGAATGGACACGAAACAACGAGCCTTCAGAGAGAGAGCTCGGTCAACAACACAATCATCACCGACCACCGTCCATGTCCATACTCCACATCGTCCGTGTCAATCGTTTGGAAGTCTTGAATATCCTCAGTGCAATGTTCATTTATTTGCCAATCAGATATATGAAACTGTGAAACACTATTTAGGCTCAGCCGATGATGAAACGCTGACAAGACAAAACTCATGACGCAATGTATTAGATTTGGTAGGTGGCATGCGTTGTATTCCAAGGATGATCATATTAACGGTGTGTCCAATGCCGAAAATAAGAAACGTAATGAGAAGAAAAGAGAAGTCTAAGAATGCTTCGACGCATCATAATAAAGATCAAGCAGACATGCGGCGGACCAAGATTGGGTGGGTGACTAAACTCTTTGTTAATAACATGTCGCAAGCGAGATACGTATTGGGGGAAAGAAACTCACCGAATCATTACAATGCTCTCCGGCCTTGTTAGTCAACTCCGTCAGACCCTTCCAGGGGCTCTCACGCAATGCCTTCTTGCAACCATCAAGTCGTCGGGTGACTTGCTGGAAGCACTCGGTCCGTTCTTCGGGTGTGTTTCGGCGCAGGAGATCGAAGTGCAACAGGGCACGAAGATAATAGCCACGCTGCCAGACCCACTCAGGTCCCTGGTGGTAGTTGCGGCCCTTGGCAGTCGCGAAGTCGTCAGAATCGTCAGAGTTGATGTAGTTGGGACGGTAGTTGAGATCAGATGGGTCCAGGGTGGCCATGCCCACAGGACCCACGATAGCCGAATCGGCGATCGAGAGAGCAACAAGCGCCTTTTTGGGCGTGAACAGTTCTGGAGCCACTGTCATTGCGATGGGGAAGTTGGAACGGAGCTGGTAGTCTTCGTAGGGCTTGCCGGATTTGTACAAGTCCTTGTAGATGCCTCGACGGTTGACAATCTTCGAGTCCACCTCGTATTGACTATCTTCGCTGGGATCGAGGGGAACATAGTAGCATCGCTCAAAGTTCTCCTTGATCTTGCGCGCCCATTCGGCGAATGCAATCTTCTTGCCATCGCCGATGTCAACTCCTTCATGGGGGTAGGTCTTGGACTCGTAGAGGCTGGCAACCCAAGTCAGAGCGCTGTACAAAAGACCGGTAATCTCGATAGCGGCCCCATCACGAGGCGTTCCAGGGACTCCCTTGTTTCCAGCCTTGCCACTTTCTCCCATCTTGTCTTGCCAGGTACCACAGTTATCCTGATTGCCACCGAAGATCAGACCCGTGTTCCAGTCAACGTTTACATCGATCTGGAAGCCTTGGGGCTTCATCTGGCAGTCAAGGTCTGGGCCGGCGTTGTACTCTCTGAAAGACATACCAGAGGCGTGGCGTTGAAAGACCTCTTGGATGCACTCGAGAAGCGTCGGAGATTGAGAGTAAGCCCGAGGGTCGTCGAAGGAGAACCACGTGTCGTCATATGGTAAGAATCGCCTTGGAACCTTCTCTTGCAGAATGTCGATGCCATTGGGTGCCATTTCAACGAAATCTTGAATAGCCTGCAAGAAGAACCACACAGAGTCCCGAGAGTTGTATCGGGGCAATTTGCCGCTGCTCAGAAGATTGGGAATCATGCCGTGCTTGAGCACACTCGCAAATGCAATGATATGCTCCTTGGCATCATCGAATCGCTGAGTGCAAAGAAACAAGCCACGAATAGAGATGAATATATCTCTACCCCAGCATCTAGTCCAATCCACTGCAAAATGAGGCAGTCCTGCTGCAAGGCTGGGAACCATCTTGGTGGGCCACAAGGATGCGGATTTGACGTAACCAGTTTGTTGAACACTGACCATAGCCAACTGGTGAACGAACTCCTGGCCATGTAACACATTGTCTCCAAGCAGGTAAATGCCTCGCTTCCACGCAGCATTGTATGCAAGCTGCACGATAATGGCGAAATATCGTGGGAAAAGGAAATGAGGCAGGTCGCGAATAGCGTCAAACTTCTCGCGAAGCCATGCGACAGGCTTCTTCAAAGCAACATACTCTTCCTGGGAGGATGCCTTGTCCAAGCGATTGATAATGTATTCTAGAGCCCACTGACCCTCTCGCAAATGATCGCAGAGCGGGTGGCCCAGTTGGTTGTACTTGATGACATTCTCAAGAACACTCCACCAGCCCTGAAGTCCCGCATAAACCAAAGAGCCATGCTTCGGGACGCTGTACACACCGTCTTGACCATCGCTTGAGTCTTTCTCCTCCGCCTCGCAGCGGTACAGCACAAAGTTCAGATCAACCAAGCTGAGATCAGAGAATGCGTCGTCCGCACCCTTGGCGAGGTTGTTCTCGAACCCATCAGCATGGTCAGCTCCGGGAATCCACGTCTCGAAGAGAGCGATAGAGCCAGGAACAAGCGTATCCAGTACTGAGATAATGACCTCTTTGTCAGTTTGTTCGATCTTGGTGCCTTCAATGTCACGTGTGTGACTGGGAAGGCCCCTCAAGTACTTGTCATCAGCGAGCACCTTCTCTTTTGTTTCATCGCTGGCATCAACCTCGAGCTGCCACGACCCAATATGCTTGGCATTGGTTCCTGCGATATGAGTGGGAGCTAGAATTGCACCACTCTCATTGCCGGGGAATGCGGTGTGTGCAATCAAGAAGATACCTCTTCTGGTCTTGGGGTGGACTCTGTGAACAGTGATATATTCGCCGTCGTGGTGGATGTGCGTTTCATCATACCCTTCCACGCCCATAATGGTGTGGAGTTGATTGAGAAGCTTTTTGACACCCCCAATCCCACCCTCTCCAGCTCCAACGGCCAAGCTTTCGGAATCTGAAGACTGCGAGGTGTATTGTCGGGTCTCATGGACGAGTTCAATGAGTTTGGGATACACTTCATCGTAGCCCATCACACTTCCAGTGGCGGAGGCACACATTGCCACAAGGGCAGCATTGGGAAGCGTGTCCCTAGCATCGCGCTTCTGCGCAGGGGTCTCGTTGTCATGGGTGCAATCCATAAACAGGGCGGGAACGGGGCAGGGCCGAATGTGGGTGATTTGTTCATTGCTCTCACCGGAACGAGCGGATGAAATGGCATGACTACTGCCAGAAGAAGGTAGATTCATCTCGAAGCTGCCGATTGGCTGACCCCCGTGCCGGTGAACGAGGCGACTGAGCTCCTGTATACTCCAAGCTTGCATAGCTTCACGAATAAGAGCGTTGATACCCAGACGCTTGACAAAGATGGAATCGGCTTCTTCTGAACCTGTAAAGAGCTCCGCAAAGACGGTCAGATCAGGCCGAACTTTTCGAGCCTCATCCAGCAAGTATTCTGCAACCACCAGCGGCGTCGAATGGCAATTATCAATTCGGAATCCTCCAAAGTACTTTGCCATGAGGCGGGTGTACCGTGTCATGAACTCCCAAAGGAAAGGACTATCGTCGGGCGAGGATCCGTATCGGAGCTTCACGCAATCACCCCATACGATAACTTCGCGGCGCAGATAGGCTCGAGAATCAGGCCCAGCGTTATCTTTCATCGCATCGGCATTCCAGATCCAACCGTTATTAACCAAGGCCAGAGATTTGGGGTCATGGTTTTTTGTGACTTCGTTGAGAGGAAGGCGGGTGAAATAGGTTTCGATCAAAGGGCTCTCTTTGGTGACAGGCCCCATCTTTGGGCCGTGATCGTCGATCCTAAGATACTTGATGCGATTGAACAACTGGTCCATGATTGTATCAACATCCGCATCGTACTCCTTATAAAACGACAAGTTGGCCTCATCGAGAAGCTTGGAAAGGGTGTCTTCAACCTCGGCGAGGTTGGTCTGCCCCTCACTGTAATCACCAAATAGCACGGTCAAAGCAACGGCTCCGAAATTTGGGTCGACGGCACGGCCAAACCGTCCAGAAATCTGCTTCACGGATGGTATGCCAAGTTCCCGGAGAACATTGGCTTGTTGTTTGAGCGACCAGCTCTTGAACATTTGTATATTGTGCTGGTTAATTAACCCAGGTTCGACCTTTGTGGTTTTCCAATCGCCAATAATTTCCTTGACACCACTGTTCACGTCAAGCACGTAAAATTCCCAAAGACGAATTCCATCAATGACCTGCTGGCGCGCCGCATTCATGACTGTCACGAGATCTTCCTCGTTCTTGAACTCAGTCGGAAGACCTAGTTCCTCCAGGTCATTGCTGAATTTCAAAAGCGCTGAATCCAACTCGAGTGCTGCCTCCAGCCAAGGTGCAGTCTTCACGCTGTATCCAGATTCGGGATGCTCCTCCAGCCATTTGCTATTATTAGCTGTGTGGTTCCAGACCACATCAGTCAATGTCAAAAGACCGTAAGATTTCTCCATCTTGTCAACCAATGCAGCGATATCGTCCTCTCCATTAGGGAAGAACGTGTTGTCGAAAGTCAATTGATCGAAAATACTATACGGAGAGTTCGATGAGCCACGCTGCATGAGCGGTGTAAAGTGGACCATATTATAGTTCCGCTGGCTGATTCCACGAAGGTGCTTGTCCCAGTCCGTGGGATATTGACCCATGAATTTCGAGATCATTGAGAATATAGATAGCGCATTGAGCGGCAAGTCTTTTCCCTGAAGAGTGACCTTGGGGGATACATCGATGTAGTGAACAGGCGTCCGAGTCGGCTTCGGGGTAGAGACATCCTCAACTGAGAACTCCGGCAGCGGAGTAAATGTTGTGTAGAAGGCGAATGCACCCGCCAAAGTGACGGGGATATCGATCTGGATATTCTCATTGAAATTGGGTTGCAATCTGTTTCTGTTCAGCAACTGCCCGCATTCAATTCACACAGCACACGAGAATGCAGTAGAGTACATACTTGAACTCTCGGAATGAGTAGCGCTCGAAGGGCTTTCCCTCCTCGGGGATGTTCACCCAAAGACTACCCTGTCGGCAGATGGAGCTCGTCCCTTCGATGATGAAGCGAAGCACGTATCCAGATTTCGGCGGAGCGGGCAGGTATATATAGCCCCCAGGCACCCCGGGAGATCCATCATCCTTCAGCGGAAGCAAGTAGACCTGACGTGAAGAGCTCATTGCAACGGATTGACAAATGAGATGAATCCGGGTCTTGAAACCAGCGGATCGTGAGAGTACAGGAGAATCTCGACCGATTCACCTTACTTCCACTGTTCTAGTGAGAAGAACGAAGACTTGGTACTTTCAGAGACAGGTATGAGCGAGAGGAAAAAGAAGAATTGAAAAGCAGGGAAGGAAAAGTCGGGCACAGAAGGACTTAGCGTTCCCCTCATGTGTTCCTGGTGAGGGCCCAGACCTCGTGGGGGATGACATCATGCATTATTCCTTGGCTGGCTAGTCTTAGCGCGGCTGGGCAGACTAGAGCTAGAAGACTTCAAGAGTCGCAAAAGTCTGCAGATATTACGAAGAAATTGAGTACTTCGAAAGTTGATCAGATAAAATATTTGTCTAGAATAAATCCACGCGCAGTCCGTAAATACAAGTCATGAAAGTCTATATGCGCAATGTCCGATACCCAATCCTAGCCCTAATCATAATCGTGCAGCAGTGATCCGAGCGCCTTCATTCCCAGCCTTGGAATTCGGAGATGCAGGTGTGGGTGAGGCCTGAGGTGGCCTGCGAGGAAACCAAAATAACTTTGATAAGTAACACAAACAAGAAGCAAATAAGGCCAGAAGGGATTTATTACCGCTCAATGTAAGAGGGAATATCCTCAACTTTCATACTACCCTCCAAAATACCTGCGCAACGTTAGCTTTCTTCCCAGGGTCACATTGCAAAGGGGAATAGGAACTTACGGAAAACAGCAGTGAACAGAGGGAAGTCCTCCTCCATGCCTTGTTTCTTGAGGAAACTGTTGACTTCCACAGCAGTGGAAGTACCTTGCAACTTCTGCCCGTTCAGCTCGGTTCTTTCGACCTCCTCGATGGGCATATTGCGCTCAACGCTCAGCTTGGCACACCGGAAGTTGCGACCGCTGCTGGAACTGGTAATCAAATCTGCCACACCAGCACTCTCATCAGTGAAGGTGCGATTGTCAATTGAAGCGCTGAAGAAAGTATCACCGAACTTGACCATCTCCATCAGGCCAACTCGCATAATGGCGGACTTGGCATTGTCACCCCACCCCATGCCGACAACCCAGCCAGCGGCCAGAGCAACGATGTTCTTCAGAGCACCACTGATGGAGACACCGGCGACATCATTGACAACGCGGACGTGGAAGTAGGGGCGGTGGAACAGCGACTTCAGCACGAAGTGGTCGATAGGAGGGTAGGACGTGGGTAGGGCCTGCAGCTTAACCTCCGAGATTTGACCCGAGGTATCTTTGTGCTGGAATTCCACCAAATCTGTTGTGGAGGTGGACCGGGAGGGAGCCTGGGAGTCAAGGTGTGGGGGATCGTAAGCGATGCTGGTCTCGGACCACTTCTCCTGGGCAACCTCATTGGCGATGTTGGCACCGGACAGGGCACCACAGTAAATGCCGAGAATTCTGCCAATGGTCTCGGAGAAGAGGTGGATACCGGTGCTGTTGACATCGACACCCTTGATGCAAGAGATACCACGTGCGTAGGGCAGGATCTTGCCCTTGATCTGTTCGCAGGTCTTGATGATGAACTGATGAGGCAGGTTGAAGATGAGAATTGTGCTGTCCTTGACTGCATCCTCCAGAGACGGGTTGGCGTGCAAGTTGACCGGCAATTGAATTCCTGGAAGGTACTTGACATTCTCATGGACAGTGTTAATCACCTCAGTCAACTTCTGAGGGCCAGCGTTTGAGGGATTGTAGTTTTTCGAAGTCTTCGGAATTTCAACAGTCTCCTCAAATACCCACATCTCTACCTTCTCTTCGAAAAGACCGGGGTTGCTGGCAGCATTTTCGGCGGCGATCTTAGCGATGGCACAGCCCCTATAGAAGCGACGGTTAGCATCAACTGACAGATCCTCTTGCGAGCTGATTAACATACCAGTTGCCGGAGCCAATGACCGTGATCTTGTGCTTTTGCTGGGAAGGAGTGGTAGAACCCATGATGTGTGTAGAAGAAACGAATGATCTGCGGGAAAGAAGTCCGGAGAAGGTTGGTTTAAAAGGTCGAGAGATCGATGTGAGCTGAGGGGTGGAAATAGTAAAGGATCGGGAGTGCGACCGGGTGGATAATGACCGAGGTAGAGATGCCGTGTTACAGCGAGGAACGCAAATCCGACGTAGGATGAGGTGAATACCCATAAAAGTTCTCGTGCTGGTGCCCCAATGTTTTTAATGGATCGGCCTCCGAAGCCCCTAGAAATGTACGTCTGATGTCACCGAAAAGAACTTTTGACCTTAGGTGGATCTTGTGAATTTGGAGAGGCAAGTGGTGCAGCATAAGATAACGTCACAGCTGGAGTTTGCTTTTCTGTGTATTTCCCTCACTGAGGCAAATTGGAGAAAGCCAACGAGAAAGCCAAACAGCGTTGAGTTCCTGGCGCAAAGGGTGGGGATAGTGGGTTCGGGCGGTGAGCGAATTGGGAACATCGGGCTTTTGCTTTTCCCGGCGCAATTTCGTCTTCTGCTGTTGCCCACTGTAGATCTCACATGCAAACATGGTAAGCTGCATTATTACGCAGTGCTTATCTTGTCCCACTTTCAGCCGGTTAATTTTCGTTTTCTCACAGGCTCCTATCCGCAAGTCAAAAATGGCGAAAACTGCCTCGGGCAAAGGCGCCAGACCCAAACCCAGTATCTTTGGTGATGAATTCCGCACGAGCAAGAGGGACAAGCGTCAGATTAAGCATGCTGCCCTAGTCTCCAAGATCGAGAAGAACTCTCAGAAGACCCCTAAGCGACGACGACCATCAAAAAAACTCGTCGCGAACCTCGAATCTTTGGCTGATGCCCTACCGGACGCTGAAGGTTCCAACGATGCTGCTAGTCAAGTGAATGTGATCAAGCAGAAGACTCTGCAACACAAGCCAGGAGCCTTGAAGCGCCGGGAAAAGCTTGAGCGATTGGAACGCGACCGCTTCAACAAGAACATGATCGATATGTCCACTATCACCGCAGCCCCGGTTGCTGACAATGCGAAGGCCAACAACGGGTCAAATCCAACGGCCGGTCGGTGGTCTGCCTTGCGTAACTTCATCTCGCAAACGATGGAACAGCAACCTGTGTTCAAGGCGGATAAATGAGGGTGATCGGAACGCAGAAAAAAAACCTCACTCGGCCGGTGACCGGATGACCACCTAGTTGCTTGCCGGCCTTGGATGTCTGCCTTAGCCAGTCGATACTGGCACCAGCTGAAAGGGTCGAAGCAGAACGGCTCTGCTTCCAGCGGCTCAGTAAGCGCAAGGCACTGATGCGCACTACGCTTGATCACATCACGATACTCGCCACCACGGTCTATGAATGGCGAAATTCAAACTACAGCCCTCCAAGAAGGTCGTACGGTCCTCCATCTATCTGCTGTCTGGGAATTCGTCATCTAATTTACGAACGCCACTCAACATCCTTCGACAATAGGGATCAAAAATACAATACCCATGATGATGCTTGCCACAACATGCTTCTTCTGCCAGCTTACACTCTTCCCAATCGTAGTGATCACTCAATTCAGCGACCCGACTTGATGCTTTCCGCCCGTAGCCTTGAATAGCCGGAGCAAATCGCTGTCTACTACCCGACCGCCCTAGGCCTCTCTGTGTGGCGCACACAAAACACACTGACGAATGAAATGTCAACTATAGGCAGTACTTCCCTCCGGTGTCCATAGTGGCTGACTTCGAGACCGATCATGAACAGCGTTATCATCGCAAAATCTGCGAAGAAGGTTTTGATGGCCTCCAGGTTGCAACAACTAACCACCCCACAAAGCACTCATTGGGTGCTCGCTGCCTCAGTTTCGGTCATATGTGGGGCCCATCCTATTATTCCTATAGTTAAGCACGTCGAATTCGATTGAGCAGTGCTTCCGCCGTTGGGATTCTGTCTTCTTCATCGTTAATAGTAGGAACAGTTCACTTCCTTTTTATCCTTCAAGAGTTCGATGATGATCAGGTCACGTGAGAACAGGTCGTCATATGACTCCTCAGATAAGATCTCCGCCCCGGCCATTTCATTGGGGTCATGCGGGGAAAGAGCTATCCACTATCTATGACTCCCATTCTCCCATCTCACCGTAAAAATCCATCCTATCCCCCTCATAACTCCCTGCCATTACGTGGCGCCCAGTAATGCTGTGGCGGCCTCTGCATTGTCGCCGTCCGGCCGCCTTGGCCTGCCATAACGTTGTCCGGTGTCGGTTTATTCAGTCGTACCGCCAGTCAACACGCCACCTGTCTAGCTCCTCGTCCACATTCCCAACATTGTCTCAATTCAACCGATCGGAATTTACAAGTCAGCCATTTACTGGAAGCTATGAGCCTGGGGTTCCCACTCCTGGGCCACTGGGCTCGACGCCGGCCTTTGGCGCCCCGCGCATCACACCGAAAGTTTTGAAACGATATCTTGACCAATATGTCGTTGGCCAGGACCGCGCGAAGAAAGTGCTCAGTGTCGCCGTATACAATCACTATCAGCGCGTGCAAGAACTACTGCGTCGGGCGGACGAAGCGGCTGAAGCTCTCGCGAAGCGTCAGCGGAGAGAAGCACTCGAAAGTCATGCCTCAGATGGTATCTTATCTACTCAATCATTTGAATCTGTTGACCTTTGGCTGATACATCATTCGTTACAACAGACGATTTTCCAGTACCACACAAGACTGTCGGTATACCACAAACCCCCCGGTCTCGTCAAAACACCCCCTTGGAGCTACCGAATCTTGCCGATACATCACCATTGGAGCTTGAGAAGTCCAACATTCTGTTATTAGGCCCATCTGGGGTAGGGAAAACGCTTATGGCCAAAACTCTTGCTAGGGTTCTGTCTGTGCCTTTCAGTATCTCCGACTGCACCGTGTTCACTCAAGCCGGGTACATTGGAGAGGACGCCGAAACATGCGTTCACCGACTTCTGGCAGCCGCAGACTACAACGTGGAGCAAGCAGAACGTGGAATTATTGTTCTTGATGAGGTAGATAAGATCGCAGCGGCGAAGGTCAGTCATGGCAAAGACGTCGGTGGTGAAGGAGTTCAGCAGGCACTACTGAAGATCATCGAAGGCACAACCGTACAAGTCCAGGCCAAACCAGAGAAGAATCCTCGCGCAGCTAGCCCTCCTAACAGTTATCCATCCAACAGCCCATTGGGTAACGGGACATTTCAACCCAACAGTCCCAATCCACCCGTGAAGGGAGAGGTGTATAATGTACGCACGGACAATATTTTGTTCGTGTTCTCCGGCGCCTTCGTTGGACTACACAAAACCATCATGGACAGAATTTCTCGTGGATCTATAGGATTTGGCCAGCCGGTCAGACCACCCTCAACCACCAGTGACTTCCCTGGTTCTGCAAATACCTCTCCCAGTCAGCCACTTCCAATTCTCCCCGGATCTGAGGAAGAAGCACTATACAAGAAGCACCTCCCCTTCTTCACCTCTGCAACGCCAGCTGGCTCTGGCGCCGAACCGACCTACTTCAACGCACTCGACTTGTTAACACCCTCAGACTTGCAAAGTTATGGCTTCATTCCAGAGCTGATAGGGAGAATCCCGGTTACCGCTGCCCTTTCGACACTATCACAGCACTTGCTTGTGCGCATCCTCACCGAGCCCCGCAACTCTCTTTTAGCCCAATACACGACCCTCTTCTCCCTTTCGGGCATTGAGCTGCGCTTCACAACCCCGGCACTTCACAAAGTAGCCGCAAATGCCTTTACAATGGGCACCGGCGCCCGTGCTCTGCGCACTGAAATGGAAACTATCCTCAGTGACGCGATGTTCGAAGCTCCCGGCTCGAGCGTAAAATACGTCCTTGTAACCAAGGCCGTGGCTGAGCGCAAGGAAAAGCCTATCTATCTAGCCCGTGGACAAGGTGGTCGCTTCCACGCTATGATCTCCGCCGAGGAAAGTCAGTGGGAGGAAAAGAACCGTGGGGACAAGCAAGGACCCGATAAGAAAACCAAACCGCAGGATGATGCGGATAGCCCCACTCCTTCGAACTTCCAGGAGTACCGGAGTCGGGCGATCGGGTAACTGTAAATATGCCTTCATCTTGACCTGTCGAGAATTTCCTATGTTTTGGCATGTCCTTCATCTCCTATGCGGGTCGGCAGTAATTAGCGTCTGGTTTATCAAAGTTCCAACTGCACTTTGTAGGTTCCAAGAAATCAATGGGTCTCTACCTAGGTGGCTTGTATCACTGATCGACTGTTTAGACTTTAGGTATTTGTAGGCACGTGACCAATTTACATCAAACTAGACTTCGATGAACCGATCGTTTCAGCTACTGAGTAAGATGTGATCCGTTTCTAGGCATCGTAGTAATGGACATAACAAATGGATGTAACAAATAATCACATTGGGGTATCATGGAGGGCACTGTCCGACAAGGGGAACTCTGACGAGTTATGTAATCTATACTGACGAAGACCTTGCAAGGACCATCCGTAGGGAACAAGGTATATATTTATCCTTGCCTGGTCTGGCGGGATACCCCTGGACTGGAGGTAGACGGGATGGCAGCGTTGGAATCGTGAGCTATCGTATTGGCCGTGCGGGCGGTGCTCGTAGAGACAGGTGCAGATACCTGGCTAGTGGTAGCAATGGAAGTTTTGGCCTTAGTATCACCCGAAATTTGGGCCATAATGCCCGCCGGATCTGGTATTTTGAAATGTCTGTAAAAGGTGACAAAGTCACCACGGAGGACTTTGAGATGGCCCCACTTGTCCCATCGTTTACCCGCTGGTGGTTTGAGAGTGGTGACAGCGAAGAAGTTGCGGAAACGCGCCATGTTGAGCAGTGACCATCCTGCTAGGAATTCGATGAGATGATCCGCGTCGCGTTCGACTTTATCCGCAATGTTAGGGCTGTGGTTCTTGGTGCGGGTACCATAATCATGCAGGGGTGGTGCCATGATACTATTCTTTGAGTTGGGATCAAGACTAGCTTCATCGAATAAAGCTGTACGAGGGTCGGAGACATTGTTCTTGATGATCAAGGATTGAACGAGCAGCAGACTGCATTTAAGTTCGGGTAAGCAGATGGACAAGAACAGTGAGAAGAAGTAGAACATACAGTCCATGGTCTTGAGAATGTTTTTCATCAGCCAGCCTCCTTTCGATCCATTCAAGTATCCTGGGTGGAAGCATCAAAGACCAAGTTTTGCGCTTGTTTGTCTTCCAAAGCCATTGGAGGGCGACAGCTACCCCTTTGAGGTCTTTGAACAGATCTTCAGTGAGGAGTATGACGGCACCTTGTGGGAAGATGCGTAGATGGTGGACATTGGGCAAATCATGTCGAGTATCTATCAGTTCGAGTGGTCTCTGAAGGCGCACCACCCAGAAATTGAATGAGTGCTGGTAAAGTACTCTGTTGAGCGGAGGGTCCAACGTGTCGTATTCGGTGAAGGATTCGTCAAACTGCTTTGGTTAGCTGTGAAAGACGCTGCGAAATGGGAAACTTACTATAGCCACGCCCTGCCTGCTGTTGTCCACAAATCTTTGCCAAGCTACAGGGTCCTGACTTGTCAAAACGATCATTCCACGGGATTTCAAGTGCATAGACCAAAATTGTAAGCCTTCTTGGGTTTCTTTGTCGTTTGAAGGAAAATGCAAATAGAAGATACCAGCCCTGGAGATTTTCCCGGCTTCATCAACTGCTGCAAGTTCATCTATGTCAATGTTGATAGATTTCAAGAACACTTCGGACGTCAAGAAGACTTCAGACGGGTCTTGAGTTTTTGATTCAATATCAAGAAAGCCCGATTGTCGCGAGGAACTACCTGGTTCTAAGCCATCACCTCCAGGGAAATCGCTTCGCAGTGAAAGGGATGTATCCGGGAGAAGAGCTTGTGGGCGTCCACTGGCCTGGCTGTGACCATCCGTCGCCAGCGATTCAATGGGTGCGAGCATCTTGCGAGCGGCAATAAGTAGAGGTACCCCAGGCGGCACTTCACGGGCAGGACACTGGAACTTGGACTCCTGAGACCAGCGTGACCAAGCAACCCATACCAACCCGGGTTCAGGGGCAGTGTTTTTCTTCTTTTTTCTTTTATGAGTGTAGTGAATGGCGATGAGATCGTCTTTTCGCAAACCCCGAGAAAAGTAATACAAATCTTTGTTGGTGTCTTGATAGCCCTCAGCCCAACCGGTACTCAGTACCGTATTATCCGCCTACATTCCAGCAATGTAGTCAGTACATAATCCACCAATGTGGTCAATATATAAGGGAGAAATCCACGAGTATGACACTTACACTAGACTCACACAAATTCTCATATTCTCTGGCCGTGCAGAAATCCTTGAACCAGATCTCAGCCTGGCGTGAATTAGGATTCGTAGCCGCGATAAGGGCCTTCTTTACAGCCAGAGAAATGCCGCAGAGTCTGAAAGGACCGATATGTTTCCTCTTGGGACCGACAAACACATGAATGAGAGCCTCTCCCTCGCGTTGATTCACCCAGTAAGGGCCAAAGTTCATACAACCGGGCCCTTTTTGACGCAAAGGCATCCTTGCGATTTCGGCTTGAATCGAAAGTCTTGATTGGTCAGATGCCGCATTTCTGGATTCAGGCGCAGTTCTGGATTCAGCTGCAGTTCTGGATTCAGCTGCAGTTCTGGATTCAGGCGCATTTCTGGATTCATGCGCAGTTCTGGATTCAAGCGCAGTTCTGGATTCAGCTTGAGGAACACATGGCGGGCTTTTGTTGAACGTGGCAGAGCTTAGAGAATCTGACCCAAGCGGAGAATGACCTGGAGATGGGCTATGAGGCGGGTGAGAGTTACTCATCTCACGGAGCAACTGACGAGAAGGCGACGACTCAAGAGAGGATGGTGATGGATGAACGACAGCTTCTGACCGACGTGGGGATGATGGCTGCCGAGCGGGCGACGGACGTCGGGATGGCGGCGATCTTGAAGGGCGGCGAGGGCTTGATGGCCAATGGGGGGACGATTGCCTTCGAACGGGCGATGGCCGACGCGGGGGCGGTGATCTTCTAGGTGGTGATGGATGAACGACAGCTGCTGGCCGACGTGGGGACGATGGCCGTCGAGCGGGCGATGGATGTCGGGGTGGCGGCGATCTTGAAGGGCGGCGAGAGATTGATGGCCAATGGGGGGACGATTGTCTTCGAACGGGCGATGGCCGACGAGGAGGCGGTGATCTTCTAGGTGGTGATGGCCGACGAGGGGACAATGACCGACGAGGGGTGGGTGACCGGCCAGACAGCTCTGAGGGCCGATAGGTATCAGCCCTGACTGGGTGGTAAGGCTGCTGGGCGGATGGCAGTGGCCTGGGAGATTGCGACCGCCGGCGAGGGGGTGGTGACCGACGGGATGGTGATGGCCAACGCGACAGCTCTGAGGGTCGATAGGCATCATAGGCATCAGCCTTCGCTGGGTGGTAAGGCTGCTGGGGGGATGGCGGCAACCTTCGTGATGGCGACCGCCAGCGAGGGGGTGGTGACCAACGGGATGGTGATGGCCGACGGGAGGGTGGTGACCAACGAGAGGGTGATGGCCGACGGAAGGGTGGCGACCAACGGGAGGGTGACGGCCGACGAGACAGCTCTGAGGGCCGATAGGCACCATAGGCATCAGCCCTGCCATCCCTGGGTGATTGCGACCGCCGTCGAGGGGGTGGTGATCGGCGAGAGGGTGATGGCCAACGTGACAGCTCTGAGGGCCGACCGGTATTGTGCATGGTTGTATGGTGGGGCTGTCGGGCAGTGTGTGGTGTGTAGGAGCCATGGCGCATTGCACGGGGCCCAGTGGGTATAGATACCGAAAGAGCAGGAGGCTTGGAGCCCGCACTCTCTGCCGAAGGATTCCCCACGTGGGGCACCAAGGGAACAGATGAAGGGGTCTCCTCGCCATGGGGACTCACGGATACGGAGGGCCCATTGAGCGCCTTTGTTTGAACAACTGGCAAGGAAGTAGTGAGGGCGATTGATGAAGGTTCAGTAGCATCAAGCGAAGAAGCCGCTGCATGTGTCTCGGAAGGAGCAAGTGGTGAGGAAGCAGAGGGGGATATATCACCAGGGCCCGCAGGCCTCTTCAGATCCGAGCGTGCACTGGGCCCAGGTAAAGCTGCCATCGATGAAGCCGACGCAGCGGCTGCCGATTTCGAAGGGAGTGAGGCTGGAGGGGCCATGGCTGACGAAGAGGCATGGTCTATAGGGTTTTCCTGCTGCTCTGCGGACACAGTATTTGAGTCACCAGCACAGGGGATTGGGATACTAGTCAAGCCGACCAGGTCCTTGGAGACAGGGTGATTTAAGGCCTCCGGCGATTTGAGACTGATGGCAGATGGGCCAAACGTCGAGGCTGTAGTGCCCATATTCGTCCTTCCTGGAAACTCTGAGGGCCTCATCATCTCCATCTGTGAGATATCCGGTGCCCTATCACCCCATTTGCCTTCACGATGCGTGGACTTCGTGACAGGGCCCGTCCCAAAAACAGACATTGTAGGTTTTGCTTTCTGTGGGGGACCAGCTTGCCGCGCTGGAGGTTTTTGCTTGGCCTTGATGTCCTTTGCGAGCCGAGTAAGTCTAGAATTTGGGACGGCGTTCGTAGTTGCTTGCGGGGTCGAGGCAGCTGGCCTTGAAGGTGCTACTTGCTGCGGCGCTCGGTGACGGACCGGCGATTTGGGAGGTGGTTGAGTCTGGGCCGGAACAAACAAGGCCGAAGAGGCGTTCGAATCCCCTGAGAGCCGTCTGGAAGCTTCGTGGGCTCCAGGACTTGTGTGAGGCTCGTGATCATTCACATTACCGGAATTGGCGAGTTGGGACGATTCAGGACGAGCATTCTTTCTGAGCCGTGCCCTTTGCTCTCGTTTCCGCCTTCGATCAGCTTTTCGCTTTTGTGTTCTCTTCGCCACTTTTGCCGTGTACCTCTCCCACGACCTGAGATTGAACGGTTTGATTTTCCCCTCCGCGATCTGCTTCTTCTTCGCTTCCCAGTCTTTAAGGGTCTCTTCCGAAGTGAATGATTCTTTTGGTTCCCAGCTCCATCGATCCCTGCTGTAACCAGCCCACTCGACCAAGTACTTGGTGACGAAGACACCTTCGTCGTCTTCAGACACTGGCTCTATGTAGAACCTTCTGTCCGCATGAATGGCGCCTACGAGATACTCGGCTTCTGGGTCACTCGGGGCCGTGGATGCCAGAGAGTCAGCATCATCGTCACCATCTTTATGAAAAACGTCCCTCATCCCAGTAGCAGGAGCCATTGTAATAGCCTGGCAAGTCGAGTTAACATATGTTTCGTTACCTCACGCGATGTAGGGTTTGTATTGACAATCTGAGTACCAGGGATTCAGGAATGTTCGAGCTAGGATAATCACCTACCGTGTTCGCATCTTACTTCAGAATATGAAGAACGGACAAGAAAGCGCACGAAGTACCAAGTGCAGTCGCAGGACAAGCAAGAACCGAAGTTAGATGGATACTGCCCATCGATAAAGGATACCGCCCGCGCATCAAACGCCAGCACACGTGATCCCCACGCTAAACCGCAATGAGCCCGGCACGATTAAGGAGAGACACTCGACTGAGGCATCACTGACTATCCCCTGCTGATTTTCTATTACATCCAGTGTGTGTGTGCTCCCTGCTTATCTTTTTGCCTACTTTAACCTCAGTACTGACATAGTTGGCTTTTGCCCTTAAAGTTCTCAAGTACACCCCTCAGTCTTCATCTACCTGCCACGTTACCCGCACTTTGATACCACACTTCGAGCTTGCCTAGCTCGTACCCGTCCAAAATGGCCAACGATGAATATGACGTGAGTGGATTCATGATGATAAGCTCTTATATGTCTTTAGAACAATACACTGATGTTAATATTCCCCTCAGTTTCTTTTCAAAGGTACTGTCGCCACTTTATGATGATGCCCGCCCTTGTCTTATCCGACATCCCCCCCCCCCCCCCCTTTCGCCCCCTTCTGAAGAACCCGAGGCTGACAATGGAGGAATCGTGGGGTAAATAGTGGTTCTTATCGGAGACTCTGGTGTCGGTAAATCCAACCTGTTGAGTCGTTTCACTCGCAACGAGTTCAACTTAGACTCGAAGTCAACGATCGGTGTGGAGTTCGCGACCCGGTCAATCCAAGTCGACTCGAAGACAATCAAGGCACAGATTTGGGATACTGCTGGCCAGGAGCGCTACCGCGCGATCACCTCTGCCTACTACCGTGGCGCTGTCGGTGCCCTCCTTGTTTACGATATTAGCAAGCACCAGACCTACGAGAATGTCAACCGGTGGTTGAAGGAGCTGCGGGATCACGCTGATTCGAACATCGTCATCATGCTCGTCGGTAACAAGAGCGATTTGCGCCATTTGCGTGCCGTCCCCACAGAGGAGGCCAAGCAGTTCGCCAGTTCGTTTATGTCAATCCAAGCATCGTTATGTGTCGCTGACATTAGCTAGGTGACAACAACCTTTCATTTATCGAAACATCCGCACTGGATGCCAGCAACGTCGAGCTGGCCTTCCAGAACATCCTCACAGGTTGGTGATCGGTCTCTTCAAATTTGGCTATTCTCGATACTAATGAAACAGAAATCTACCGCATTGTTTCCAGCAAGGCTCTTGAGCCTGGAGAGGGTGGCCAGCAGGTTCTCGACCGCCGTCCAGTTATCGACCCTAGCAAGCAAGACAGCGAGACGAAGCAGGGCTGCTGCTAGATTACCCTTCCTGGAACGATGTACCGACCGCCGCGACTGTTCTATAGCGATGGGATATTGAGATGGACTTGATCTGCCTTGGAGTCTGAAATTCGACGGCTACAAAGAGGATACACAGTCGGGATCTGTTGTGGAAACCACAAGGGAAGGTATGGGTTTACTGGAATTAATATTTCCGGCCGTGGGGTTCCCTTTCTTCTGTCCTTTTATTATTCGTTTTGCCCGTGATTCTTGAACGAAATTGATCCCCCTTTTCCCCTGTTCGCCCGGCCGGTGTGTTCGATATGTTTCTACGATGATGAACATCTTGCTGGTGCAATGAACTAAGGTTGGCTGGGCGTCTGACATTGCGGCTGCGTAGCTTTTGTATGAAACTTCTTCTGAAAATGCATATTCATTCCAACACTTTCTGGTAGCATACATGTGACATGTATTGAAGAACAATAAGCTTGGGAGGAGCTTCCAAGCCCTGTGTAGTAGGTATTCCATGTCATATCAGTCAGGTGTAGACTTGTAGTACCAGGGGTCCACCTGCTCCACAGGGCAATCTGCTGTGGCCGGGCAGCCTTCCCCGGGGCCAATTCATCTCCGCGCTGGGGTGTAAAAAACCTCAGAGATCATTGTCCAAGGTTACGATGGATGCTAAAGGGGGCCGACGGCATACTCCGTCGGTTACTCGGAGATTAACTCGGGAGGTTATGTGTTTTCGAAGTCGAACCAAGGTATGTCTAGGTATGCACAAGCCTAACCTAGGAAAGTCACACCAGGAGAACATAACTCCAGAGCTGGATCTCTGGAGGGCTGCAAGAGAAGAATCGATACCATTTTCTAAGTAATCAACAGGTCCAAACCCACAACCCTAGTCTAGAATGATGCCCATGCCACGGTTGACTATTGCAGATCTAACTTCTCGAATCTCGAGACCACGTTCATTCATGACATATTCCATTGTGTCACCGAATGTCTCGCCATTGTCACGAAACCACTCTCCCAGAGACCACACATACTCCTCTACCTGCTCCTTCAGCAGAGCATGATCACGCAACCACAATATCTGGCCAGGATCAAGTTTCAGCATATCCTGCACAATGTAGTAATGCGGGATCTCGTCGCCCCAACCTTCATACCCTGGGTCATGGGAGAGGTCATTGCGAAACCGAGAGCGGTATTTGGCCGAAGATTCGGCGTAATTGTTCGGGTGAGCAGTGTGAAAGTACTGTCGAATCGGGGCACCAGGGCCCTTTTCGAAGAAAGAGTGATCATGAGGTGATAGGGGAGTAGTGCTGAACCTTGGATGGTTTAGGTGGATATTGAACACGGGTTGCTGGCTGCTGTCTGGGAAGCGCTTGCGAAACTTGCGTTGAATTGTCCCATTACTAGGACATATGTGGTTTCGCAAGATATCATCCATGATAAGCCGCAAGTCCTCAATCTCGGCCAGCTCCTGAGTGGACCAGTTGTGAAGCAGCTGGGCCCGTTCCAATACAACGTGTCGAAGACTGCGGGAATGCCGATCATAAGCACGAGAGTGAAATGCACTATGATACCACCACAGCCGATATACTGCGCGGCGCACGCGCAATCGTTCTTCATCGGTGAGCGAGCGGCGGTTTTCAAAGTCGATCTTCCACTTTTTGAATGGGTAGATTGTTTCCCATTTGCGCGCCACCAAGCCGAGCTGTATGACTTGTTCTAACAGAGAATCAGACATGGGTGCATGCCGGATGATATGAGCCGGCTGGCTCTCATTTTGCGTCACCACCTGAATGGCATCGTCGAGGGGACCAAACTGCCTCTCCGCCACACTGGCTAGGATATGCAGTTTGCTTGGCGAGTTGAAGACGTGGTGAAGTCGGCGGCAACTGGATGCTAAATTTAGAATATCGAAGATGGAGTCGCATGAGCGAAATATATGGAGCAAGAGCTCCGTTGCAAGATCATAAATCGGCATGATGGAGATGTATATGTAGGTTGCTATAAACCTGGTACGACATAACCTGGTTACTGACATGACTCACCATAGAGCACCACCTGGGCCGCCAATGGCATCTTACCTACCTGATGGGATGTTGCAAAATCGAGAATGAGCGCGAGGGATCTTCGGAGATCCACGGGATACGTCTTCGTACACAGGTGCTTTTCGAAGAAGTAAACGCTGCCGTCGCAACCGAAGCAATCGGTGTTTGTCGCTAGTACAGTGAGCCTATCAATGGACCCCGCCGTTGGGCCTGATAGAAGCAGAATATGTTCTGGAATGAAGGGTAAACATGTTTGAAAAGTGAACGTCTTGTGGCCATATGGGTTTAGCTAGCGAAGGTGATGCCATGATCGATGTCAAAATGTAGAAATGCGTGATGGCATCGCCATAACTAACATGCTTAGCTAAGGTCGCCCCTTACTTCCAAGTTGCCATCTGGGCATTTCCAAGGACAAGGGAGGTTCCATCCATCCAACATGTGGATAGGTTAGAGATTCAGGTGTCGATACCGTAGATGAGCAGGTAAAAGTTAGGAAACTTAGGACGGAGAACAATGTAATAAACAACTTTTGAAATTAACCAGGATGAGTCTTTGCCCCGACGCCATAAAGGACCATGATGAAAGCGTCGCATCAAATATACACATGTAGTCGAAACATCATCCCAAGGGATATCACGTCTAGAAATAGCACGAAAGAAAAACGCAGACCCCCTATGCAAACAACTTCCTTGTATCCAATGCATCCACCTTGCGCACAGAATTTTCCGACAGTCCCAACTCAGAGCGCTTGGCGACCCGATCAGTCTGGACGTCTCGGCGCTGGGAGTAGCGACCGGCCTTATCCTTGCGGATCTCGCTACGGACTTGGTTGGGGCTGACGTATTCCTTGTTTTCGTAAATGACGGGGCCACCGAAGCTGCCTTCCAGAATGACAATGGGGGTCAGAACGAAGCGGGGGCCAATCTCGACCAGAGAAATCTCCGGTAGACCGTCCTTGCCCTTCGGCACAGGCTTAGCGGTCTCCTCGCCATCCTTCTTCTTGTCAGCAGCCTCTGACTCGCGAATCTCGTAGACGCGGATCCAAATCTTGCCATCCACCCCAAAGATACCGATGATGCGGTCAATGAAGGGCTTCATGCCTCGGACACCACGCTTGGGCACGCAGAAAACTCCGCGCAGCATCTCCCGAACCAGCGCACGGTACTCACTGCCAGGAACGCCCATGTCAGGACCTTGCTCGTCGAAAGAGCGATCGAAGACGACCAAGCCGCGGCCGCCCTTCAGGCAATTCCCTGCGAACCCAGCGCCGAGCTCGCCCATTGTGTGCAGGTTGTTGAGGTGGAATTTAATAGTAGGTCCATTGGGAGGCCGGGAAAGCCAAAGGTAAAGATCCTGGCCATTCTTCTTGGCCTCGAGGAAGAAAATGACGTTGCACGAGTGAAGGTCGGCAAGGGAGTTAAGAAGGAGGTTGTAACCGGCCGCCTTCTTTTTCGTGTCGAGCTTGGTCTCTTTGTAGGTGTGGGGGAGGAGACCGCAGATATCAGACATCAGGTGTCGGTGGCTAGAAAGAAGTAAAATGTCACAGGTCAGTGAACCAGTCCAGATTATCCCGCAAGACATGATGATCATACCGGTAGGATGCACCTCTAGAGGTCAAGATAAGTACTCGGGTCTTGGGCATAAATCCTGAAGCGAGCTGCTTCTTCAGAACCTCAGCTGCCTCGCCATCGTCGGAGTCTTCCTCTTCGCTATCAGTGGTGTCGTCTTCTGCATTGAGGAGCTCCTCCATTTCGATGTCCTCGTCAGACATATCCTCAGTGGGCTGTCTAGCTGCCTTCTTTGACACACTCTTGTAAACTGATGCCATCGTGACTATTGATTGTGTCTTAAATGGAGTTGAAAATGATCGTGCAAAAGCCGCCCGAGATCAAAAAGTTAATGGCAGAATATTTTTTGTTTCCCACCGCCCTGAATCTTGCGGGGTCACGTGTGAGATACAGATGTTGTTTATTTGCCGGTTGTTACCGCCCCAGCTTCCTGCCGAGCAGGAGTCTGTACACTTCCTTTCTTGGTCTTCCATCTACGGCGTACTGCGTACTTCATGATTGAGCTAAGTATATTCTCCATTGATTGTTAGCGTCATATCTACTGTGTCACGTGTGTTTTCAGAAAGCAGAATTACAGAGCTTTCTCCAAATTTAAATCAAAGGCAGAAGTTCAAATCTGATTTTCTTTGATTCTGCCGAAGCATACCTCTTTCCTTCCGCTCATGCAGTGGCGCCTTCTGGTGGGAAGTGGTGGGACTACCTAGAAGCTCTGACTGCGAAATAATCACATGGAACACTTCAACACCTGCAGCTTACCGTGGGGCCCAGTCATCATTTATCTCTGACATTTTGAAAACCCTTTCCATTTGAAATGCAAGCCTTTGAGCATGGTACTAGCCCATTATCTACCCATCCCACTTGCATGTTCGCTTTCAACATGTGGGGACGCTTGATGCAAGCCTAATGCTCTTTGGAGGGTTTGAAACCCATCTTGGGTGACCTTTAACCCGGCAACGAGGTTTGCAAATTCCAAAGTCTTTCGGAAATCCCAGTCGTGATCGTGCCAGATGAGACCGTATAGTAGACCTGCATTGAATGTGTCTCCGGCTCCAATTGTGCTATGATGGATTAGTATTTCTCATGTTTGCCGCGTATACTGTAGCCCGGGAAGGTCAAAACTCACTCGATTACTTCCAATCCTGTAACATGTGCCGGGACATGAGCGAAGTTGCCAGTCTTTGGCTCAAGTGCAGCGGCCCCGCCGTCGCCCCAAGTGCAACACAGCAATGTCCTGCAGCAAAGGGAAATTAGATTGAGACACTCCTCTGTCACTTCCGTCGACAAAACTTACGCTTGGCTTGTCTTCAATGCTTGATCTTGTAAGCAATCCTTGGCAGATGTGTGTCCGTTGCTCTGCTCACCATTAGATCCATACACTTGCCAATATTGATGAAAAGGTGTTTCACCTGAGCCCATGCTTTTGAGTAGATGACAACATCTGCTGTATCTGCAAGCTCCTGTAAGCCTGGCCGGCCAGGCTTTTCAATCTCAACACTGATTTTGGACGCTGGAAATTGCTTGCGAATATAATGAATACATTCGAGGGTCACATCTGGCGAGCGGCCCTTAGTCAAAGTTAGTCTGGCTCATTCAGGCCGGAGAACCTAGCTATTGTGCCACGCACCTCGAAATGAAACCAGTGTCGATCCCCTGCAGCTCGTAGGGGCCCAACAGCAGTGGTGAACTCTGCATGGGTCATTTCGGGCAGCTCGTTATAATTGACAATCGTCCTACTGCTGGTGTCCTGACTCGCAATGATGTAACTGGAGGCGGGTTCATTGAACTCTTCTCGGAAGATACACTTGTCCAGTTGGACCAAGGGTCCTAAGCTTAATCTTATTTGCTGGGTTGCCACTGAGGACTCCGAGGGAAGCACCGAAATGAGACCTAAGGAACAATCATCACTCGTGGCCCTGTCTTGTAACAGTTGCCCCATAATATCGAGGGTGTTTGGGCAGTTTCCACCGCGCCTGCGGCTAAGCCTGGTTGCGCGAAGCTTTTCGTCTTCATCCGGGTAATGAGGGACTCTGGCCAGAGTGCATGTGCATATCAACCTCTCCGTTCCGGAGTATGTTTACGTCAAGTGGAAGGAGCTTGAACTCACGTTAAAATCGTGTCGAGGTAGCATGCCCCTATAGCTACCAAAGACATGGTCATGATAGTGTTTTGAGCTATGATTTTTGCAGTTCAAAACATTCAGTAAGTTAGTGTTGTTGCATGACAGTATGCATGTTTCCAAGATTCTTATCTGCCTTGTCCGCGTCAGTCGGCTCCGACGGCTCGTGTGCCACAAAGCCGGGCGCCACTTAGCCCGGCTCAGTCCTCAGCCCTGCAAAAGGCGGTGGATGGCCACATCCACCGCCTGCTGCTTCTTACAATTAGGTTTAGCCCGCCATTCGCCAAAACCTGGCAGAACTTTTGGATCAGGTCAAAGACTCAAAGAAACACTACCAGGTGGTGGCAGCAAGATGGGCAAGCTGGATCTGGAAGATCAACCTTTGTTCAAGTAATAAGGTAGCTCATTCATCAAAACTTCCTGCGATGAAAACTGGGCAAGATCTACACAGTAAATCGTTGTTAGTACCTACGCATACCTTGTGGGCTCGACGTGGGGCGCACGTGCCCATGCCGCACCCTAAAACAACGACCTCTCTAGGGCTGCATCTGCTCATCTTAGTTGCCTTCCCAATGAGGCTGTAAGAAGAGATTTTCTTAGGTACGTAGCCCGTATGCAGCCCGTACACTTCCAATTAGATGTCCATTTAGGCCACACTATACATTTAGGTATGGAATCGCTTTCCATATGCATCAAAGCAGAAGACGGGCTGTTGCAGGATGCCTTTGCATCCGAACAAGGCAAAACAAGGTTGATAGGTCCGGATCTGGGCCATGCAACTAATTCATAGATGTGTATCCTATTGTTTCTTGCATTTGCAAAGCACAAAGTGATCTTTGATGTAATAAGCAAGCAATTGTTCAATCGCAGGATGTAGTGAACTTATGCTGCCTATATATTCAGTGCTGTCAAGACTGTTCATCGATATGATAACACACCCAGCTCCACAAGTTCAGTCTCAGTTCTATCAAGGATTATTTCAATCATGGGAAAGCGAAGTAAAGTGTTGGAGACAGATACTCCAACGGCAAAGTTTCTGTACGCAATTATGAAGCAACTGGACACGAAGTCGGTAAGTTCATTTCATGATGATGACTGAGAATTGATCCGATATTGACAGGGCATGTTAGATTGACTGGAACCAAGTTGCAGCGGATAGCGAGGTCTCCAATGGCCATGCTTCACGTATGCGGTGGTCCCGATTCCGCAACCAAATGGAAGGGACCACGGGGGCAACCCGACCCAAGCGAAAAACCAAGAAGGAGAAGATCATAGACCCACCTGCCGGCATGCCGGGGATGTTTCCAATGCCTCAGCACCAGATGATGCCCACGAGCTCAACCGATCCATCTATCCATACCAATCCCTTTGTAAAAAGTGAGCCAGAGATGCAGAACAGCCCAAGCAGATTTATGCCGTACGCCCCAGCTTCAATGCCAGAGACTGGAATGCAAGGACAGTACTACTTACCTCAGGACTTTGCTTCACCCCAGTTTCGAATGGCATCTGGTATTCCCACCGGGCTACCTTCAACCAGCTTTGCAGCACCGCCTTATTTGAAGCATTCTCAGTCCCCGTCTGTGTCAACCGAGTATCCTTACTCATTGCATGGTGCACTGTCAGGATTTGATTTGCGAGAATTCGAATTCCCGGGCTCTTCCATGGACTTTGCCCCTACTATCAACTGGGAACCACACGCCCCTTCCGACCAACAAAGACCGACCATAAAAGTGGAAGAGAATCAACAGTGCCAGACGGACTTATTGAGCACTGGGAATCGGCAAGATTGGGCTCAGCAGAGTCAGAGTCAGCAAGACCAAGGCAGGTGTGACCAAGGTCAGCAGAGCCAAGATTGGCAGAGCTCAAGTCGGCAAAGCCCAGTCAAACAAGATCAAGACATGTATGACCAAGGTCAACAAAGCCAGAGCCTGGGCCAGCAAGACCAAGACATGTATGACCAAGGTCATCAAAGCCAGGACATATGCCAGCAAGACCAAGAGCAACAGCGGCAACAAGGCCTCTATGGCCAAGGCCAGCAAAGTACAGACCGGCAAAACCAAGTTCAGCAAGGCCAAGGTCTGTATGGCCAAAGTCAGCAGAGCACGATGCAGCAAATGCAGCAAATGCCAGTCCAGGAAGACGAAGACATGTGTGATCAAGACCTACAGAGCCCGGTTCAGCAGGGCCCAGCTCAGAAAGGCCCAGTTCAGCAAGGCCCAGTCCAGCAAGGCCCTGTCCAGCAAGGCACAGTCCAGCAGAGCCCAGTCCAGCAGAGCCCAGGTCAGCAGATCCCAATCCACCAAGGCCTGGTCGGCCCAAACCAAGTGCAGCAAGGCCAAGAACCACCCAACCACGACCAGCAAAGTCTAGACCAGCAAGGTCAAGTTGGGCTAGGCCAAGTACTACAGAGCCAAGGCCCGCGGAGCCCTGGTCGACAAGACCAAGTTCGGAAAGAGCAAGGTCCGTATAGTCAAGGCCAACAGGGCCAAGAAAAGCAGGTTTCAAATCAGCAAAACCCAGCCCAGCATGACGAAGACATGTGTGACCAAGGTCAACAGAGCCCGAGTCAGCAAATGCCAGTCCAACAAGACCCAGTCCAACAAGTCCCAATCCAACAAGGCCCAGTCCAACAAGTCCCAATCCAACAAGGCCCAGTCCAACAAGGCCCAGTCCAACAAGGCCCAGTCCAACAAGACCCAGTTCAACAAGACCCAGTTCAACAAGACCCAGTTCAACAAGACCCAGTCGAGCAAGACCCAGTCGAGCAAGACCCAGTCGAGCAAGGCCCAGTCGAGCAAGGGCTGCAAGGCCATGTACTGCAAGAACAAGACCCGCTTGACCAAGCTCAGCAGAGTCCAAGTCAGAAAAGCGCAGGCCAGCAAGGTCAGGTATTGCGCGATCAAGGCCTTAGTGGTCAGGCAGAGGAAGGCCCGGGCCAGCAGAGTCCGAGCTGGCAGGACCAAGTGAAGCAAGGCCAAAGTCCGTATGGTCAAGGCCCACTGAGTTTGAGCCAGCAAAGCCTAGGCCAGCAAGGCCAAATGCAGCAGGGTCAAATTCAGCAAAGTCATGAATCTCAGGATCAGCTAGGCCAAAGCCAGCAGGCTCAGCCATATCAGGGACTGGTTCAGCAAGGCCAGGACCAACAAGGGCAAAGCCAGCAAGGTCAAGATGCTGTCATCGATGTGGAACGAGTTTAAGCTTGTATTATTGTTTGAGGAGTTATGAACTATGTTTTCAATCAGGTTCATGTTTTCGTTAGCTAGTATCGCCAGTGACCAGCCTTCACCAATGGATTGACTAATTTGTTTTGAATTCGTCCCCTTCCTTAAAGTAGTACTTCTTAGTTGCTGGTCGAAGGTGGGAGGTACAGCGTGAAGGAATATTTGGTATGCGAAGGTAGGTTGGCTTGTATACATGTTGTACCAGTACTGCCAGACCCTGATGAGCCAGGGGAGTCCTTATATGCTGATGATTCTGTTGCATAGTGGATAGAGGTGATGGTTTAGCATTAAGCTTACGCTCCCAAGAACCTTGAGTAGTTCAGACCTCACTTGCTGAGTTCGATGCTCTATCGCCAAGGATCTTTTCAAGTCCGAGAGAGCCTCATGGATCACTTATGATAGATCTTCAAGGTCACTTTCTCTAGATGCCGGGTTGCGGATCAGTTCGATAGGTAGTGATCTTTTAGTCAAGCAGTTACGACCGAAACAAAAACCCAACAACAGAAACTTGAATGTTCGATCGATAGTCCCTGATGTTGCACGCATCATTTGTGGAATATAAACCCGAGATTTGCAAGCAAGCCGCAAATACGCACAGAAATGGTTCTCAGTTGTAAGGTGCCAGAAGATAGTAGGATTGAATGTATCAAGGGGTATCCTATTGAAACAAGACGAAAAAAGCACCGCGAGGCGTATATGAGGAGTGAACAAAACAAAGGCGCCGGAAGCTTGATAGAGCCAAGAGAGGTCCTCCGGTCGACAGGAATCATATGTCTGCCATGACGGATTCCACAATCCTCCGTTTGTACTGTGAAAGAGCTTGGTCCCTTTTGTGCATCTGAGCCCGGAGTTTTGTATAACGCTGCTTCCATGTTGCCTCAGAAAGAGGATATCCTGGATCATCTTCGTCCGAATTCAGGTCTACCGTTTTGCCATCGTTGATATTTCCGTTGCTTGGAACCACAGCCTCACTCGCGTATTCAGAAGAGTTCTGACCTCCCATATCAGAGTTGACGTGTGCAAGAGTGATGTGCATTGAAAACGGGCCTGACGTCTTGTACTCGTGGGAGATGGTATACTGAGCTCCACCCACTGATCCATTAGAACCAGGGACATCCCTGGCACTATCGTTATTTGAAGTGGCACGTTCAACCTTGATGACAAGTGACCCCGGACTGCTGCCTGTGAGTCCGAAATGATGACCGATGCCAAGATGGAAGGCGAGAAGTAGGGAGGAAGTACCAAGTTGAAACTGGGAATATATTGAAGAAAGGTTGATCACCATTTCCGAAGCCATGGAACTAGCCTCCTTGGGACTGAGGGCAACCGTACGACCAATCAGCCTTGCGCGAAGTAGCTCTGAAGAAAGTACACGGACAATTTCGTCGATGGAGGGAATTGCAACAGTGTTGGTATTAGTATTCCCAGTGGAAGAAGACGTTTGATTGGCAATGTGGTTGTTCGGTGGATCTGTGGCGGTATGGGGATATGGCTCCCCTGATCCGGGAACAACAGCGCCGTTGACACCGTTGACTACAAGCATCGGCGGGGTGGCAAGTCGCACCGGGGCTCCTGAGTGCTGGGGAACCTGCAATTGAAGCTTATTGGGCCTCCCTTGACTGACAGATGTGGGGGTTTGATTGTATGAAGGGGTCTGGAAGGACTGAGATGACACTGTGTCAATAGCAATGGAAGGAGCCTGTGTGTCGGAATTTGGCGCCTGCGAGAATTGTCGACCATGATTGATTTGAAATGTGGAAAAAGAGCCCGATGACGACCCCTTATTTGGAGGCCTTCCTCGACCCTTGGTGGCAGACGAGCCATTGCTGTTCGGCCAAGCCGATGAGACCGCAGGGCCATGTATTCTCCTAGACCCGCTCTTCACGCCGGTTGATGGAGTGACAGCCGATCGTGGTTCAGCAGAGATGTGGACATCCGATGGTAGGTGACTGCGTGGGATGATAGCAGACTGGGGATAATTTGCTGGAGACGCATCGCGGTCAGGAAGTCTGCAGCGTAGATCTTGACCTTGCTGTTCCGACCCAGCACCGCTTGGAAAAGCGGATGATGCGGCCATCCAAGGGTCATTTGAATCCATGTCATCAGGGAATGCACTGAAAGGAATGGCACTTTGTGGAAATGTCACAGAATGAGGCTGAAAGGCACCTTGATGTAGGGCGCCCACAGATGTATCTAACTGTGGCCGCTTGATGCTTTTGTCATCCTCGTTGAGCCTATCTTCCACCCTTTTCCTCCCACGTTTGGGCTTCCATTGTGGCACAAGTGCCCTGAGTGCTAAATCTTCTTCCAATGACACACCGTCGCGACTTTCGCTCACAAAAGGACCAGATGCTGGCAGCTGAGTATAGTAGACATGGGGTAAGCCTATGCAGTACTCGAAGAAAGCATCAATATGCATAGCACGCATCCAACGCTAGACGATATTAGCACAATGAATCGAACTCAATAGACTGGGAAGCTTGTAGAAAGACGCACTTTGAGTCGGACAGTATACTGTTGAACTTTTTGGGCGCTTTGTCTCTTTTCAAAGCACGGTGGCTCAACACCCAGTTCGATGGCAAGTTGAATCCATGTTTTCAACTCTTCATTTAGAAGCCGCCTTCGAACCAGTCCATATAAGGTAAATATGTTGAAGCTTTTCCCATCGCTCCGCGGGAGACAGCGGAAGGTTTTTCTTAGCTCTGAAGTGTCGACAGAGGAGGGAACATTAGGATTGCAGTATAGAATAAATGCCACATAGGCATCATCAATTGTCTCTTCCGTGATATCCCGTGATGGAAGGACCCGAGATTCTGCGTGATCGGCTGAGTCTTTCATCGGCTGATGCTGATGGGGCTCAAAAACAGGCGGAGACATGGATGTCCCCGAGTGAGGTAAACCAGTACGCCTGCCTCTTGGGGAAGACTGTAGACTTCTGGGGGTTTCTCTTCGCTGCAGGGGAGGCGATTTGCTGGTAGCTACCTGGCTACGAGCACTCCCCAAAGATGAAGCACTCTGTAACGTCGATTCCAAGGTCGGAGGGTATCGCGCATATTGTTGGATGACCATCTGCGGCGCGCTGAGCTCCCCACGGTTCGAGCGATCTGTGGAGTCCATTATAGCTGGAAATGCAGCTTCCATTCCAGAATTGTGATTTCAAAGTGGAAACGCTCAAAATAAGATTGCAGAGCAGAGCTAGAAATTGATGCAGACGAATAATCATGAGGGGGGTTGGTCGCATAAGCAAGTCATCATTAAGGTCAACTCAAGAGCCACAGCACGGATGCTATATTCAACACATTATATCGCATAGGTGCAAAACGAAAATGGAAAAAATCAGAGCCTTGGAAACAATGCGCCGAGGGTGTAGGGTGTAGGCTTCCAGGAGGTCTCCCCTCGAGGTGGCTGGAAGCGCCCATCTTTAAAGGTCAAGCTGAGAATCTATTTTGGGGCCATCTAGTGCTCCCAAATACGGACTAGCGTCATGGCCTGAGGGCGGGGTACCCGTTTGACTATCACGTGATATATGACATGTCAAAGCGGTTAGCGTGATTCCATGTGGCTTGTCGAGGGCGTTATCGATAAGGCAAATAGTCTTGGCAACCTTGACTTCTTTGACGTCTTCCATCTCTCTACCAATGAAACCGGGTTCATTCGGACCCTCACGAGGGTCGAAGCTGAACGGCAGTATTCCAGATTATTTGGGCTTTGCCAGTCAAAGAGATTTGCGTGCTCATATTGTTGCGCACCCGACGTCGTGCGTCCAGTGTCGCTGGAGTCTCTGCACCCCACTCTCTTATGCTAGCGCGACCTGATCCGTCATGGCGCGCTCGAGCTCGCATTCAAGGTCCACTCGCCCTATGCGGTCCAGCCGGACTAAAGTTCAGACTTATCAAGAGGAAAGTTCCTCTCAGGATGAAACCACAGATCTACGAGACTCGAGGCGCACCTCGCTATCACTCCGCTCGCGCAATACAGCTCGAGTGCCAAAGTCCTATCGCGAAGAATCGACGGATACTAGCGTCGAAGAATCTGTGGAAGCTCTGGAGTCTGAATCATCAGTGACTCCGTCAAATGAGGCGCCATATTTGGATCTTGGATCTGCCTCTACTCCACGCCCTTCTAGAGCCCAACCCTCTCGACGCGCTACAACTACACCGAAATCAAAGACTACCAAACGAGCACTGAAAAGCAGCGGCCAAGTGGGAAGGATCTTGCCTAAGCGTGCCAAAACACTCGCGAGTGAGCCAATATCTTTGGGGTCTGGTGTCATTCCACCCTGGCAAACACTCCCCTACCATGTTCTACTCGATATCTTCCTGCATGCGTCACATCCGGTATTCGACGAAGTCCGCTCGGCCCGCAACGATTCTGTTAAGTGGCTAGTAAATACGGCTTTGTTGTGTCGAAGCTTTCGCGAGCCTGCTCTAGCCGCGCTGTATCACTCCCCCCTCTTCTGCCTGCCTCCAAGAGCCATTCCCTGCTTCGTCTACTGGAACAGCCCCAAGAGTCGCTATCAATGAACTATTCAAGCAAGATAAAGGAGCTGCATGTTGAGGTTGAACCACTGCTCCTTTACAAGAGCGGGCCCACCCTCGGCTACTTCGACCTTGCAAAATTGATCGAGAAGACACCTCAGGTACACACTGTGCGGTTGTATCACAGAGACGATTTCGAACTTGGCTTTTCACAATGGCAAATTAACCAGTCAAAGTGGACATACCGAAGTTCTGTCTTTTCCGCCCTTGCGAAGAGTGGAATTTCACTTCGTAGCTGGGATTGGAACGCTCGCTTCCTGAACACTGATGAGCTTGTTGATTTGATGATGAGGACGCACCCGCGACGCGCTTTCCAGAGCCTGAGGGAGCTCAGATTATTTCGTTTTGATAATCCTAGCCAGATGGATTCCGCTACCAAAGAGGCCGGCCTCTCTCAAGTCCTTTGCATGCTTCCCGATCTTCAGCGATTGACATTCACTGACAGCTTCTTGGTTGGGGGCCAGACTTTGATTAATCTGCCCCATACCATCCGTTCCCTAACTCTGAATAACTGTGATAATCTGTGGTCCCCAGACCTCACATCCTACTTGTCATCACACGGCACCAATCTTCGAGAGCTCAGCCTGAGTCACAACCGCCATCTGAACATGTCTTTCATCCATAATCTGGCCCAGTCCTGTGAGAACCTTGAAGTATTCAAAATGGACTTATCTATGCATGACGCATCCAGTTACCACGACATAGAACCGCATTTCGAGGATCTACTTGCTCGGACGGAGGTTCCTACTTGGCCCACAAAGCTCCAAGAAATCGAGCTCATTCAGTTACGCAATTGGGACGAGCCTACTGCTGAGATCTTCTTTGACTCGCTGGTCAATGCGGCACCCGGCCTGCGCGACCTCCGACGTTTGGCAATCAGTGCACTTTTGGAGATTGCTTGGCGTGATCGAGCCAATTTCCGTGAGCGATGGATTCCCCAGCTGGAAAGGGTGTTCCTGCGCCGAAGCACTCAACCGAATCCCAATCTTCGCTCTCTTCACAAGCGCCCGCTCAAATCCAACTCGTCGGTCACAGGGGAACGGCTCGATGAACCTGAAGCTCAGATCGATGACTCAATGCAAGCCACGAGTAGCCGTGAAAGTCATGCTATCTCTCAACGACAGAGCACTCGCCTGGCACGTCAGAAATCACGCGAAGCCGACGACGTTGTTGGTGGCGCTACGCTAGGGGGAAGATACAGGGAATGTGCGACGTTGTCAACATTCGCATTGATAACCAGCGGCCGAGTGAATTACAATACGATGAAGATGATTTTCTCGACGATGAACTCAGTGGTGACGAGGACTGGGCTGGTTGATTTCTAGCTAGCCCAGGACATGCGTGGTATGTAGTAAGATATGATCCGAAGTCCGAAAA
Source organism: Penicillium bovifimosum (assembly GCF_028826915.1). Classification (NCBI taxonomy): domain Eukaryota; kingdom Fungi; phylum Ascomycota; class Eurotiomycetes; order Eurotiales; family Aspergillaceae; genus Penicillium; species Penicillium bovifimosum. Next base: position 3,963,377 of record NW_026622711.1, read on the forward strand.
GGAGTGCCGCCCCATTGTTTCTTTCTATTCTATTTCATGGACGTGTTCCTCGCTGCTTGCTCTTTTGTGAGGCTACAGGATTGGTTTCTGTTGTATTTTTTGTGGTTTTTCCCTACGATACGTTCAGAACCTGGCGCTGGGCGGTGTTCTTTGGGGGGAAAAGGAGACACGGATTGGGATACACAGAAGTTATGATCCATACCTATCTAGTCATAATTCATTCTACAAATATCATACGATCTACCAGCATAGTAGTCTCCAGTAAATATTGGCCAGGATCCCAATGATCACGTTGTGGTGTTGTTGACTCGGTCTGTGCACGGCGATCAAAGGCCAAGCCCCACAAGATCGTCTTATCCGCGAGTTTCGCTCGACCTCACATCTGTTCGTCCTCGACTTATCCCTCAAATATATTCACACTCTGACGTTTGTATCCATAAAGTTGGACATTGTGCTGCATATTGCTATACCCACGTCGCCTTGCACCCCTATTAGGCCCGATATGGCGCCTGAGGCCCCTGCGGACACGGCAGGCCCGTCCTCCCCACCGCCTAAACTTCCAGACGGCTGGTAAGTAAACATCAAACACAATCGGTCTTCTCAGTTCTCTAACGCTTGTCACTGCCAGGCTACCCCAATGGGAAGGCGTACGACGGAAATGGTATTACGTACAGCGCACGACTGGGAAGTCACAATGGGAGATTCCAACCGAACCAGTCATCCTAACTCCGTCGACAACACCAACGCCGATCGGGACAGGACCATCGCCAGCGCCATCCTCGAACCCGATAAATGATGGCACCCGACAGGTGAATACTGGGGACAAAATGGTTGGAGGAAAATATTCCGCCGCGGACAGTGCGAGAATTTCCGTAGGGAATCGCGCTCATTATGTCTGCATAAGCATTGCGAGAGTGGCACTGACGGTGGGATAGAGATCCCTAAACTCCCAAATGTATGGGCAGGCGGATAATTCGATGCATGCATCTGGATTACCGGGTTGGTATTCGAATCAGATTGGCCAGCACCTGCCCGGCGGGTATGAGCAGCAGCCCGCTGCCAACGCAACTGGATATGGTCCGGTACGTTCGTGTCTGAGGTCTTCGAGTCTGACAGACGGGGCTTGCATGATGCTTATTGTTCACTAGATTCCATTACAACACGGCCTTGCTGGGAATATGAATGGCCAGCCGGCATTTTTGGCGGGCCAGGTCCACCAAGGTTATGCAATCCCCGGTCCACACCATTTGGGGCAAGGTATGCCCTCAACGGCGTGGGGTGATAACCCTGGTATATTCCAGGGCTTTTCGAGTGCTTACACTATTGGCCAAAATCCACAATATTCTCAGGGATTCCCTGCGGGTCGTGTGTCAACACAGAATCAGCAGACCCCGGAGTCGTGGACAGCGTCTAGGGGCCTGCAAGGACAAATGGGAAGAGAAATCCCCGGGACATCTGCACACGAGTCGCCGTGGCAAGGCTCTCAACAAGGCCAGCTTGGTCCACCTAGTGAGGGTCTGCAATTGAACACGCAACCGTCGACCATCCCCAAGCCAATTTTTGGTTCATTCCCATCCCCGCGGGATGTCGAACCGTCTCCGAGAGAGTTCGCTCATCACACCTCGGAACCATCTCTTAGGCGGGAAGCACAGTCGTATCAATCGTCTGAGGAGAATTCCCGGGACAACTCACCACACTCCATGGTTGACAATGCCAGAAATGGTCAAGGCTATCCCATCTTACGTTCCCATTCTCAACAAGCTCCCACGAACCCTGCATTGCATGGTTTCTCACCACTGCAACATGTCCAGAGTCAGTATCAACGACAGCACATGATACGCACACGTTCAGATTTACCTACTGCCCAAAACCAGCAACAATACTATGACCCAATGGCGCAAGGGGATATCCATCACTATGTTTCTCAACATAACGGCCATGGCAGTGGTCCTGCTGGCTTCTCCGCGCCAACACACGGTCATCAAATACCCTACCACCAGCCGAGACCTTATTCGGAACATTCACCTGGTGAACCACGAGAAGCGTCAGGGACACAATTTGTTAGCGGGCCATGGCCCTAGACTCCACAGTCTGCGGGGCAGTTGTAGGGCGCGGAGTCCTGGCTCTGTCGTACGTATTGGTTCTTGGAAGTACAAGACATGATTTTGAGCGGCTTTTATCTATTTCTTGTTTGAGTTTTCGTGTTTCTGCATTAGATTCCCGGGTCGCATTTGTTACTTTAACTGAGTTTTGTGATAGGCTGCATGCTGCATTTAGTCCCTTCTTTGCGTATCGGTATGCCAGGAATGCATTCTCGAAGAGTGGGCTCTTCGTATCATTGAGAATCCTTGTAGCCGTCGACCAGATGTGGCGCATGTAGCAAGACATCTGTCGCCGTTCTCCAAACGTCCCATGCCGGGCCCATTAAATATGCACCAACCTAGTGGCAGACAGCAGACCCATTAGGAGCCTGCCCGACTTCCATTGTGAATTTGTTGAATCTATGTAACATTGGGACAGAAGTTGATAGGATTCACCCAGGACGAGTTGTTCGGAAATGATATACAACCCCATGTATTAACCATACGAAGTAGACATCAGGGACATCATCAATCGCGGAATTCCCAAGGTAGAGTGTCAACAACGAAGGTTATCATCACTGGTGGTGTATCACGTAGCCCATGAGCGAATAATGGAATGCTGCATTATCTATGACTATCGATGGATATAGGTCAATACGGTATACCCAGAGATCTAGAAGATGAAGAGGACACGACGGTGGCCCGATGGCACCTCGGCCGTGCCCGGAGAAAGATAGTCCGGACCTTAAGGCTTCCTCAGGAGCTGCAAATATCAATGATGCAGGTGGTCGATTGACTCGACATGTATTTGACATGGGGCATCTAAGGCCCTGACCGGCTGCGCTGTTCACCATTTCTTCAGAACGGCATCCCTTCTCGGAATTGACACGGGCGTTGCTGGTAAATCATCTGTGTCGGATAGGTCCGAGATCTCAAGAAGATTGTCGCTGATCGAGTCCTCTTTGGGTGGTGACCTTGTCGAGTCCCGAAGCAGGTTACCAGCGTCATCTTCCCCTGACGAATCACGAATGTGGTCTAGTCCTGCGAAATTTGGCGTCGAAGCATGGTTGAGACCAGCTGAGGCATCTGATGCCGGCTTGAGACCAGACGGGGCTGCCTTATGAGAGGCAGAGGCCAAGCGGTAATGCTTTGTTAGAGCGACCCTCATCGTATGCCTTTTCGCGGGGGGAGAGCGATGTCGGTATCTATGCCGTGATACATGGTCGGGTGATCTTGACCGGTCGGGGCTTCGAGACTTGCGATGAGATTTGGATTTCGTCACTGAATTAAGAGCCTTTGCACTTGAGAAATGAGAGGGCTGCATCTCGTCGGGAACACCAGGGCCCCTTAAAGGTTCCGGCCGATCTAAATTGACGGGATCCTGCGGTTGTGAGGAACCATTTTGCGCCAGAGCCCGCCGGGGTATCCCCGACTGGACCTGCGACTTTGGGGGATCACGGACAGCGGCTTCAGATTTGTTCTCGGTGACCGGACTTTCACCTCTATTCAGGCTGGCGCGAGACACATCGACTGGGCGTTCATTTTCCGGGGATCCCTGATGCCAACCCGCAGCCCGCCGCTTGACAGACAGCCAAGAATACTCCTGACCTGAGTGTTCACGAAACCGAGAGGCGAGATTGACCCAGAAGGGTTTCAGTGGTTGGCTTCCTTTGGGCACAAAGAGCAGTTCTTGTTCGAAGAGTTCTCTCAGAAGGCCCTCTTGTGCAGGGGTGAGTGGCTTACCGCGGGGTCTGCGGCCTGTGCTGGGACAGTGGTCGACCACAATGTCCTTGACAATGGTCCCCCCACGCACTGATGTAAGATCCATGGGAGGCAGTGCCCAGACGGACGTCAAATCGTGGAGCCCGAAGCTTGACTCGTGGTCATGACCTGGTCTTCTGTCGCATGTGCATACCGCGACGTCTGGTCATATGACTTGGCTTGGGCGCGAGCATAGATCTCGGACTTCAGACTTCAGTTTGGCAGAGGGGGCAGGCATTCACATACCATGGGGCCTCAATGTCAATGGCCAGATCTCAGTCAAAAGCGGCAGGGATTCCAATGCTGGAAGTGGATCAAAGATTCGTGGGGCGTGTCCCGTCGCGCCAATCGGCAATCCCGTGGTTTCGGTCCGACCGATCGCGCACATGTACCACGTGACACTCCCGAACATGTTTGTAGTGTTTGTTTGCGATGTACTGTCACAACAACAACATCTGCAGACAGTGAGATGGGACGATTTTCAACTTCATTTGAAACGACTTGCATCATAGTCTAATGGTTTCAAAGACTGGTCCACCGTCCAGTGGTCCTACTGAACAGACTGAACTGTGTGCAAAAGAATACTGATGCTGGAATTTGCTCTTTTTGGACAGCAGTGTACGGCTCCAATAAAACTCATATCCTTGAGATTGGTGATACTATCGATGCACAGTCAAGTTCCTACGCCGCTTGAAGCATAAGACCCAAAGCGCACATACCAAAGCCTTAGCGAGACTCAGGCTAAGTGCTGAAATTCCCTCATTTGGCAGATACGAGACGATACGGATCACCCTACCTAAGGACACAGCTGAATCCACTGAGCAATAATATCCTCCATATCGTGTGCAATGCGGCAATGCTCCACTGGGAAGACAAACAGCTGAAGAGCTTCTGCATAGAATTCAGTTCATAAGACATAAAGCAGAGTTCGGATACTGCCATTGGCCGAAAACTGGAGCGATGGAGATCCACTTCCTCCTTCCACAAAGCGCTTTGTCTCCGACCCAGATGGAGGCCGAATATCCTGATCACCAATATTGAGATCCGAGTGTGATAGCAGGGCATCCTGCCGGACAGTGTTTCGAGGCAGATTCACTGTGCCGGCTCCTGCAAGTGACATAGCCACATATAGGTATTGTGGCAGCTGCGAACAGTGAGCTGGGCATGTGGACGGCATGTGCATGGCCCCGTGGTAACTGCTCAACAATGTCTTGGATGGTGACAACGTGGAGGACAGCCCGGCGTGCGTCTGCAGAGCTGGCCCACATCACGAGGTCGATGTCCACCTCCTCGGGGTATTGCCCCAACAGAGGAGCTATGGTCATCAAATGTGCTTGGCGACCCAAAGTTGACACCCTTCACATCTTGCACGACGGGTAGAAACGGCAAAGTGCCAAGCGGCATGTGCCATTGATCTGACGCGTCTGTGGACATCAGGCTCCGGAACAAGTCCTCCAAATCAGGCCAGACCAATGTGAAGTCCAAACCCGCGGAGATGACATGATGCATCTCCGTATCATTTCCAGAGTAGGTTAAATCATCCCATGAATTACTGGTTTCCGAAGTCGATGCTGGATCAGTAGTAGAAGCGCTCGTTTCCCAAGAAGCGTGGGATGTAATCGAAGCAGGCTGCAGTGGCAAAGCTGCCTCCGTTGAGCCATTGTCTGCATTCATCGCACGGACATGCAGCTTCTCATGGCGAGTAAGAGCATCTTGTCGTGCAAAGGGTCTTCGACACGTTTTACAAATAAACATATGGTTTGGATCCGGTGTCTAAGCATTTCGATCAGCCGGGTGAACCTCCTGCACGCTTCGAAGCTCCAACGACATCGAAATCCTTAGGATTATCTGGACGTATTAGAACATACGGCAACGCTCATGTCTGTATAGAGCTTATTAGCCCTCACGAACTTCTTGATGTCCCCTCGCGGGGAGACTGGCTTGACGCCCATCCTGCAATAAGCATTGTGACATGTTCGACACACCAGTTTCTTGGCCCCGGATGATGAAGATGAGTAGATGACGCTGCCATGATCTCTATTGATGTCATTCTAGCCGATGAGAAGAGTAAATACAACCGAAATACTGTACAATGAGGAGAAGCGATTGTGGGGTGGCCGCGTGGCGGAAAAACGTTTAACAACTTCTGTCGGGACTATTCCATTTTCGGAGTTATTCCGATTGCAGATTACTGGCTGACATGGACAGGGGGTTTGAACTTTGTTCACGTACGAAAGTTCGACCAAAGGAGATTATTGAGTTCAGCGAAATTTGCTTGTGCAGCATTTAAGCATTCAGGCGTAAATTGGCAGGTGAATAAAGCCCCTGGGCGTGGCGGTCTTGGCTATACATCCGAAGAAGGGTGGCAATTGCCATTTGCCGCCACCATCTTTCTCCCCGAGCTCTCCCTAACCCCCAGCAGATCGGAAAAAGCCCGTTGAAATGTCTCGGTGAGCGGATTACAGGCGAGTTGACATATGCCGTCTAAATTCGGGTATCCCCCACGAGTTCCTAGCCGAAGCGAAGAGCTTTGGTGGTTTGCGGCCGGCGTAAATTGCGGCAAGTCGTCAAATTCCAGAGGGTTTCGGTACTTGGCATCGGCATAGAAGGACCCAAGCCCCGTCGACTAGCAATTGGCATGGCGCGGCCTCCGTAAAAACGCCATGACAGTCATTATTGGCTTAGCGGCATTGTGACTCGCTACCACCAATACGGTCCCATCAGGAACAGTAGAGTATCCCCACATTTCTCTCCAGAATCGCTACCCCGGGCGCAACTCATGGCCACATGGAGAAACGTAGTGGGTTTAGCGTCTTGGCTGTGCACACCCACACGGGGGAATTTTCCGCCTGGTGGATTTTTGCATGCCCACCATAGTCAAATTGTACAGAAGTCCCCCAGATCTGTCAGCAGTTCTGGTTTGAAACTCAGCTGACCCCTCGATTCCTCGAAAGGGTTTATCTAGTGACACTATCAGTCCATCATCTGCCACATCCTCTCTCCATATCTTGTTTACCCCCGAAACCACCCTCAAGAGCCTTGTTCACGCATAGTAAAGAGGCTCATAGCATCCTATTGTCCATTTGATCATACATTTCTCCCCTGGGGGACGCAAATAGCATGGGGTCCGTCGAACTGCACCGCGACTCTTCTCGACCCGACGAGGTCGAGAAGGCACCAAATGCCAAAGCCGATATCGACCTCATTGAGTCCGCAGGACATGACCACGCAATCACATACGAAGAGTCGTTGACGGCCAACCTACCAAAAGCCCATCGTGACTATCTGCTGCAGCGACATGGAACGTTGGAACTCGATCCCGTTCCCAGTATGAGCCCGGCTGACCCCTATAACTGGCCTGAGTGGAAGGTAGGTCCTTGCTCTCCCCCAGGAACAAGGCTATCAATCGCCAAACTGGAAAACAGAGACAAAAGCGAATGGCCATACTGATATCGCGTACAGAAAATGATGAACCTTGTCCTCGTGGCGTTTCACGCTTGCATGGGCACATTCACTGCCGCTGGAATCATTCCCGCGTATCTCGAAATGTCAGAAGAACTCGGGGTCACCATTCAAGCGGCCAGTTACTTGACCTCGCTGCAGATCGCCATTCTCGGAGGTGCGCCTCTGTTCTGGAAGCCACTCTCCAATCGGTATGGTCGCCGACCTATCTTCCTCATTTCCCTCATCTGCAGTCTGGTGTGTAACGTCGGTTGTGCCAAGAGCACCACATATGCCTCTGTTGCTGCTTGCCGGGCACTTGTGGCCTTCTTCATCTCTCCTGCCTCTGCCATCGGCAGCGCAGTTGTGATGGAAACAACCTTCAAGAAAGACCGCGGTCGTTACATGGGTGTCTGGACATTGATGATTACCCTCGGTGTCCCAATCGGGCCGTTCCTCTTCGGCTTTGTCACCTACCGCGCCGGTTACCACTGGATCTACTGGATCCTCGCAATCGTAAGCTACAGTCCGAGGAGAAGCCAGAAACACCTGTTCATTAGCTAACAACCTCCACAGATCAATGGCGGCCAGTTTATCTTATATCTGTTCTTCGGTCCAGAAACCCGCTACCTGGGTGGCGAAGTTGAGGGCGAGAGATCACCAACTCAGATCCAGTACCTGTCTGTTCGCCGAATCGACCCGACACCATTCTCATGGTACGAGTTTGTGCACCCACTAACAATGGCCCGCTACCCCTCAATTCTCATCCCAGCCTGCGCATACGCAATGGTCTTCCTCTTCGGCAGCGTCCTTTCCACCGTGGAGGTGCCACAACTACTGCAAGAAAAATTCGAGCTGAACGCCGAGCAGCTCGGCCTGCAGTTCCTGGGCGTAATCATCGGTTCGGTGCTGGGTGAGCAGATGGGCGGTGTTCTATCCGATTTCTGGATGAGCCGACGCAGCAAACGCATCGGCCGCAAAGCTGAACCCGAGTTCCGCCTGTGGCTCAGCTACTTCGGTTTCGCGCTGAGCATCATCGGCATCATTGTCTTCCTCGTTTGCACGCAGGAAACCCCCCACGGCCGCTGGAGCGTCTCACCTATCATCGGCACTGGTATCGGCGCTGTTGGAAACCAGCTTGTCACCACGGTGATGATCACTTATGCTGTTGATTGCTTCCCGCGAGAGGCGGGTAACATTGGTGTATTCGTAACTTTTGTTCGCCAGATCTGGGGTTTCCTTGGTCCTTTCTGGTATGTGTTTCTCGGTCCTGGGTGTGTATTGCAAAGGTCATCGCTAACGTGCGCTTAGGTTCAACGCTTTGTTTGAAAGCGTTGGTATTGCTGCCAGCGCGGGCGTCATGTCGGCAATGGTCGTCGTTGCCAGTGTCATTCCCACCGTCCTTTTGCACTGGCGTGGCAAGCCCTGGCGCAGCGTGGAGTGAAGGGAATGGAATAGCATTCGACTTCCGTTTCTCTTCGTCTTGTGCAAAGTCCCGCGATCGCCTTCGGGTTACCGGGCACCCTTGTATATAAGTTGGGCAACTTGGCTCCGCAGTTAGATTTGAGTCGGCATCGGCACTGGTGTATATAGTTAGGTATTGGAGCTGGCGCATAGGTGCACAAAGTCTTTGACGAACCTATTTCCTGTGCAGAACCCCTTGGATGGCAGTCACCCTTCATCCAACTGAGCTTGAACGCCCTTGTTCCAGGTATATCAAACCAGTAGTGATTGGGAAGATTATCCCAACATCGAACTGGGTTAGCTCGGGGATTGCTTGAAACATCCCTGCAAAGCTGCTTGAATGGAAATGGTAGAGGACCTCAGGCAGAAAGAAGACACAACCTTGCCTAGAGAAATCTCATAGCAGGGAGCTTGGGCGCAACCCGTCTTTTAGCATATGACTTGGTACGGAACAGATCGGTACGCCGACCCGACTAAAATCACGAAGCCTTCAAAATCGAGCGAAAGCGGGTCAATAGGCCCGTCGAAAGCCTCGTTGCAGGGGCTATTGGTCCCGCTTGTCCTATTTTGTTTGCAGTTTGGCTAGACACATCCCGATTCCCCTTCCCGCCGTTGGCTCTGAAGCCGTAGCGATGCTGCTGCATGAACACATCCAGCATCCATCCTCCAACCGCATACTTGGTTTTCAAGTGATTGCGGCGCGTGTACTGAATCTCACTTATGGCGCATATCTGAACACATTGGCTGACTGTAGCAAAGCTGTTCTGAGGATTGGATCGGCAGGGGCGGCGGGAGAGACTTTTCCCGGATATGGAACAAGTCATATCCCGATAAGCCTCAGGCCTTCAGCCTTCTGAACATTCTCACGGAAATATTGAGATTCTCCAAGTTGAAGCCTATGCTGATGGAAGGAGATTTATATACCTTATGCGGCGATCATGGTGCGTATTCGCGCAGTCTGAAGGTCATGTGCATGAATGAACATTGTGTTGGCTAGCTAGTCCTTGACATGCGAACCTCTTACTTATTCTGGAACTTAAGGCATATACGATGTAAACAAACGCAGAAATGTACCTATCCATAACTAGTTACTTATTTACTGGTGCCCAATTTTGTTAATCGGCGTTCCAACATGAGGGAGGAGCTCAGCGAGGACAGTTGACCCATCGAGATATCATCTAAACCAGTGCAATGAATCGCTTATGGTGCGACGTTTTCTGCTAGAGAAGACAAAATGCGCATGATGGTCTCCGTCGACTCGGTTACTTGGCCAGGGTTCAGAACTGAAGTGCCAAAGAATCCATGACCACAAGGCAACCTCTAAGGTTGCCCCGATAGAGAGCCCGTTCAGGTATCCAATTCAGGATCCATGGGCTCACCGATCAGAATCTGGGAACAATGGTCCCTAGGTGACGGGGGTCAAGTCCAGAGTACTTTCGCGAAAATGAAGATGCAATGCTAGAACGCTAATTAACTACTGCATCAAGATAGAAACCCCATAACTACTCCTATGTTGACAGTTGACCGATAGCGGAGTATGTCTAGGCCGGCGCAGGATAAGAGGGGCAGCCTCCCACGAGGTGGAGAAGTGGCAAGTGGGATCAATCATCAAACCTGCAAGGACAATAAAACTCCAGACCATCGCCTTGTATTCTCCATCACTATATCCCACAATGTCTACTCCTAAAGGTCCCTTCCACCTGGTTACCGTCAACACCGCACCGGAGCGCGCCAAGCGTCTCATCGGCCGCGTTGCCGAGGCACTGAGCGATCGGTATACCATCATCCACGTTGACAACTGCGAAAGTAAGCAATCCTGAGAAGCACATAATAGCGGAGGGAGTTCATAACAAGTCTCTAGAGATCGACGAGGTCGAGGGAAAGGTCAAGCAGCACAATCCCGAGGTTCTGGTAAGTCCGAGTTTTGGATATTTCTGAGCTGGCTGGAAGGTCAAATTGACTTGTCTGGAATAGTTCAGCGCCTCTATGTGGAGTGCGGAGGAAGCCCGGCAGATTCACCAGATTGCACGCTCTGCCCGGCCTGATATCAAGTTGCATGCTATTCCTGAGGGGTTGCAGGTTGAACGTGGTCCTGATGCCATTGTTGAATACCTGGTGGAGAAGGTGCCTGTGCTGCTGGACAGCTAGGTGTAAGTACAAACATGTATATACCTAATCCATGTGTCAAGAGGTATATCCAGGATTCAGGGTTCGTTGTGGATCTATACCTACTCGATGAGGAAGCCGGCAGACGCAGTTCTAGATCTTATCCCGTCAGAGCTGCTCTATTGTACTTCACTCTCTACTTTCTCTAGTAATTAGCCTACCTCCAAATTGACGCTTAACATATGAGAAAGCCGATCCTAGTTCTGTGTATCGCTTCGAAGCGGCTGGAAGGCTGTCTATTGCGCTGCTGTGGGGTCGCCTGTGTCGAGTCGCCCCTCAGGTACATGCTTGCAGGGTTGGGGTATTACGAATCATGTGGACTGGGGGACATTCGTGGAAACATCCCTGGACGACTGTCAATGAACTGAGAAACTGCAACAGGTCAGTCATGGGGAGTACATGGCCCTTTTGGGCCGAGGTCCCCAGGCACCGTCGCAGAGAGCCTTGCCGCTGATGATGCCATTGAGACCCAACGACGGAGAATCTAGGACGCCTCCTCCGCCGCGTGGTACTCATCTTCATCATCACCATCTTCATCTGCATCTTCATCATCATCTTCATCATAATCGAATTCACTTGAATTCGAATCGTCCTGATGCAAAATATCCCATGCGTGTTCGTGCATTTCGCCTTCGTCATCGCTGTCAAAGGCTGCCGTTGCCACATTTCTCAGTGCCTCATCTCCGAGAATCCTGGCCAGCTCTTCCATGCCAGCCGGGGTGTTAAAGAGGTCTTCGATCCTACTTTGACCCTCTTCGCCTTCCGTTGAATCAACATTGTCGTCAGACCTGGGTGAGAGAACGGGAGCCAGGCTGACAATGCGGATAACTTTTGTGGGGAAGACGCGTCTATGGCGCGGCTCATCCTGGGCATCGATAGTACGCTGGCCGAAAGTCTGAAGTATCCAAAGTTAGCTCGTTCGCGTGTTTAATAATTGGTTGGTAGGACAACAGCTTACAGTATAAGTGGTCATAATAGCATCATCAGCCAATGCCATATAGCTGACAGGCACAGCAAGTTCTCGGGCAGTGCTGGTGAGCAGCGAGTAAGAAGCACGAGGAGGATTGTCCACATTCTGAACCCGATTGTTATCGTCGAGGGCGAGAATATAGACTCTATCTTCACTTTCAAACATCACGCGGTGATTGCGGACTGACAACCAGCCACCAAGGTCAAAGCTTGACACGTCTGAGTAGCATTCCACGATGGAACTATGCGCCACAAGACTAGCTTCATCGCGAAGAGCTTTGCGGAAGTCGGAGCATATGAAGACACGTCCCCCACGGGAGATGCCGACGAAAAGGTTGCCGTCTAACATTCCCGCTCCCCAGTCATCATGCTCATGTCTGATATGCTGCATCGCAAATATCGGGAGTGGACCCTTGTTGACCTGGATTGGCACCAAGCAATCTTCTTGTAATCCCCCAGGGAGGGCGTGAGGTGGTCTCCGGCTCTTCCGTGTGGATCTTTCGAGTGCTGCAGCTTCACGAATATCTTCCGGTGCAGGAAGGCGAACGTGATACTTCTCCAAAGTCGGGGGCGGCTTCAACGAGCCTAAAAAGGCACCCGATTCCTTATTGTATGCGAAGTACCCCTTTGCGCCCATTGAGTAAATCACAACGTCTGCACTTTGGTCCAGATGGCCGATACCGCCCCTTTCGATGTTCAACTTGGTGGTCAACTTAGGAGGTCGTTGTGTCATATCATACACGAAGCCCTGACCCTCGTTGGAGACAACACAAAGCGTCCAATAGGACAATTGAAATCCTCTCGTCTGGCAATCGTGCTTCAAGATCGCAATGCGACGGAATTCCCCACGCTTTGTACCTTCTTGGTCCGTCTGCCAGACCTCGATTGAATCTCCCTCACTGTCAAACACAGCCATTCCATCCTGGTATTCCAAGTGCGCGTGCGGGCGAACTCCGTCACTGTCATTGTCAAGCGACGGGCGACTCCATATGATGCAACCCGTGTCCATATCCGTGACGGTCAACCCGCCATTATGGGAGGTGGAGATGAAAAAGCGACGCTTGAAGTCTGCACGGAATCGCCATACCGGATTATCGCCGACTTGAATCGTGGACGACCAGCCAGCCGGGTACGGACCAGCCCAATTGCGAGCCAGCAGTGTCTGGCGCTTGCACAGATCTTTCCATGATGTTGTACCCTCGAAGAGTTTCGCGAAGCTGTGTGTGTCGGGTAGGAACGAGAGATCGCGGGCGCTACCAGGGGGCTGAGAAGTTTTGGATTCAGACGTGTAAATAGCTTCTTGGTGGGTGACGTCGATGAAACGATGCCAGGCTTTAGAGGTCGCGGTCAGGGAAGCAAGGCCGGAGACGGGGGTATGTTCCAGGATTTGGAGGACAATCTCTGGGGGGAAGACGGTGAGAGGGTCCACCAGGCGTGGGCTGGTCATATTCTCGAGAGTAATCGCGAGATTGTTGTAAGGAGAAAGTTGAAATGGGTGGAGTTCTACGGAGTAGCAGTTCCAGTATTTTCTCGTTCTCCACTATGCGATGACGCGTGAAGCCCTCGCAAATACTAGCCTGTTGATGTTCAAACTAGTACACAGTACACACTGTGGCAGTAGTCAGTACTGACCTGCTAATTTTACCACTAGTTAACTAGTAACTAGTTACACAGTAATCTTAAATTTGTTTCTTTTGTTGAGTTTTGTTTGAACTCGGAACTCCAATTCTTGCTCCAGATCCTCGTCCACAGCCAATGTCTGAATGTCGTGTCGGATAGCATTATGAGGGAATAGTTTATGGAGGGAAGGATGTCGCTATCGAAAGGAATGCCCATCTTCATGGTCCATGAAACCCGCTCACATTTGCCCATCATCGCTCAGTGGTAACAGGTCGATAACAAACACGCCAAGCGCAACATCCATGACTAACGAGTTTGCCCTCGGAGAATTGATGCGCCGACGTTCGTCATCGGCATTCAGTATTAGGCTCAAGAATGCTTGCGGGGCTCATCTAAACTCAAGGAAGGTCCAGGCGGGGTATTTGAACTATTCGATGAATATCTGGAAGACTGGAACCTATGAAAAGTTGACATACAGCAGAGTCGCACTTGACTCATTCAGAAACCTTTCCTCATCTGATCCAGAACCTTGTTCCCGGCTCTGAGCTCACACCATATATCAGCCCCCCATCGCCCATTAAGTTATTAACTTCCAAGAAATACATTCCTAAATATACAGTCTCCTCGTCATGATTTCTGGAATCGCACACATCAACCTCACAGTCCCCGAGGGCACTCTGGACCAGGCCGCAGAGTTCTACGGCGCCACTCTCGGGCTACCGTCAGCACCAGTACCAGAGCTCCAAAAAGGCACATTGCTATGGTATCAGCCCACAACTACCGTTTGCACAAGTGCCATTGCTAACGTTATCAAACAGGTTCGACGTTGGTTCTAGCGGGCAGCAAGTGCACGTCTCATTCGGTACCAATGAATCCGATTCTAGACGACACCCATGCTTCAAGCTGGATTCCCGCGAAGACCTCGAGAAGATCAAGACGCGGATCTATGAGCATAGTGTAAGAGGCGGCCTTGGTGCACCAGTGGCTGCCGATAAGCCCGGCGAGACGGACTCGGGTAGGTCACCTTCAACACGTTCCGCAGACGAATGTTTGCTGATTTTGATATAGGTGCACAAGGAAAAGAGTACCCCACGCGGTTCTTCGCACGAGACTATGCGGGGAACAGACTTGAGTTCAGCATGTAAACCTCTTCTGTGCTTGATTTGGATGAGTATATTGTACTTCATTATTTGCAGTCGCCGTCTGTGGTACGAATCACTCACTGTCTTCTGAATCCTCTGAAGCGGCATATAACTAAGTTGTGCATGCCCTGTTTCTGTTCCCAGAATATAACAAAGTTTCACAGAGTTGAAAAGAATCAGTGTATTGATTCCAATTGGCGATAGTGGCTACCACAGGGCTTAGGCGTCACCGTTGCATGAAAACAGAAGAATGGTATTGTACTAAAGAAAAGCAGTACTTCCTAATCGTACATATCCGAGGACTAGGATGTCGCAACCTTGGAAGTGTAAACGCCGAGGCATGAGCGCTAGAAGAGAGACTTTGCCCCATATCGAACGAGTGTACACGCCGTCCGCTATGGAAATAGGTAAGTGTGGCATTCGAGCGTCATAAGCAGAGTTGTACTTGGTCGATAGCCCGAGATAGTCCTGGATTATTTCGCCGAGTTATGCATAATCACTGGCATCCAGTTTCCAACCTTGAAAACAAGCAATATCCAATCAAACCTAATGCGACTTCTTCTTGTGAACGTTCGCCGATACTTTCAGACCGACAATCCCGAAGATCATCAAAAACACAGCGATACAGCCGATCGTGATTGCAACAGTTCCACAGACCATCCGAGCATGCTCCCGCCTTTCTCTGCGATCCCGCTGCCGGTCACATTCCTTACAGTGGATGTGTTGATTGGGACTGTCAGCCACAGGCGTTATTTCAAAGAGGGCGGGGCCATCGTCATGGCGGTGACCTTGTTCCACGTCTGCAAGGTTATCGGCGGGTTCACTTTGGCCGACCATGGCATACTATTCATCCGAGTAAATTAGCATATTGGTACAGTCATGAGTCTATTTGTGCTCATCTTAACAGTGTGTTGACAGGATGATCTACTTACGCCATTTCGGGAGGTTGCACCACGTTCATCAAACAGATCCTCGTAGGCAGGAGCTGCCTCTGTTGGTGTCGCACTACCCATAGTTGGGTGCGATAGTGTTTCTGGGTATGTTAATGAGATAAAAGCAGGAACAGGGCACTGCAGGTGTGTAATGCTTATGTGGAAGTTCAAAGTAGCGTTGGATGTCCACTATCAAGGCTGCGGGGGCGGTGTCAGGCAACCAGCCTCGTATACGGGTGATTTTCATTGGCTAGGCCGAGTGCTTTGACCCCGGAAAACCCCCAATCAAGTTTAGTGGGCATCACTGGGCAAGGATGTTCACCGGGCTGAGCCTGACCCACGATGCTCGCAACCTAAGCCATACTGTATACAAGACTTGAATATTGAACATAGTCCGTCACTTGATAACTAGCCTTGCTTATGACAAGTGCTTATTTCTGTGCGCATTGCCAGACACAGCTGAATTCACGCTATGTATTGTTATTGATTGGATCCAAAGGGGATACCCAAGTAATACTGCAGCCGCAGGTAACTTGGTAAGCATCCCAGGCTCCCAGCTGGGGCATGAGGCGGTGCTTTAAACCGCACTAAACCTGACTGGGCATACAGGAGGTGTCGAGGACTCGAGGTGATACGCAGTAAATCTAAGTCATGCAATCTTGATAGGTTGATTTGAAAAAACCTGCACTGTAAATTTCTCTTTACCTGAGACCTCAGTTCCCTCAGCCATCCCCCTGGCAAAAGGCGGTGGATTTGGCCATCCACCGTCTGCTGCTTCCAGTGAGCACTGAGGCCGACTCGTTAGACCAGGAAGCAATCCGATTGGTCTAGCGCGCCTGGCAGAAATTTTGGATCATGTGATAAGGTCTGAGGGACTCAGGCACTGAGATAAGAGCCTGGAACAGGTGTTGCTGGAGGTGAAAGGAAGATGATGTGTCCGGCAAAAGTGCAATCTCTAACTCCATATTTCCATAACTAGGGTTCCATGCAGTATCAGGATTAGGCGAATACGCATAGGCAGCTATGCAGACACTGATGACATACAAAATTGGCTTGAGTTGCGAGGAGATGGAAATTTCACCCACTGCTAGAATTGAATATCGGACTCTATCTGATCAGATCTAAGATCTTCATGCCTTGATCCTGGAATTAGCGAAGGAACGAGCGATCATCATATCTACGAACAATTGGAACAGGGCCTCAGGGCTGAGTCCTGACGTTGAGAGTGAAACATAGTCTATCCAACATATAACATTCTCGCGATGGTAGCTCGATCGAAGTGTGTTGATATCGCGACGATATCCCAAAATGGAAATGAGTGCGGTCCGAAGTAGGAAGGCTTAGAGCCGCGCTAACCCTAGTTTGGTTAGCACGATGCTCCACTCACCGAAAGGCTAAGTTTCTTTTACTTCGGTCTTGACTCTCTCCTGTCGGGCCGAAGAATATAAAGATGGAGTCTAATACCTGTTGGAAGGGCTTTTTCTCTAAGCCATTCTTCTTCAATTGCATACATCACGACAGCTATGTATCTAATCTATAAGAAAATCAAGAAGCGCAACGAGAGGAAAGCCCTAGAAGCTGCACTCTCGACTGCATCCAACGACCATGCCAGACAAACACACCTGTCCATTGAAGACACAGAACTCCTACAGACGAGGGGACAGAAGGTCATCTCTCCCGAGCAAGCTGCCGAGAAGAGACGGGACAGAATCTACCGATGGAAGATTGTCTTGGGACTATTTGGTCCCTACTGCCTACAAGCCATGGACACAACGATAGTGGCCTCAGCTCTACCGTACATCGCCGAAGACTTCAGTATGTGCTTCCATACCATATTCCAACTTCATCAATGTATAACAGAAACTAACACCTCACAGATCAACTCAAACAACTGAACTGGATAGTCTCAGTCTTCAACCTGACATCCGCCGCCTTCCTCTTCTTCTGGGCCCAACTAACGGACCTCTTCGGTCGACACATCGTCCTCCAATCCGCCATCGCTATTATGGCAATCGGCTCCGCAATCTGCACCGGCGCCCCGACATCATCATTCAGCGTCCTCCTCCTCGGCCGCGCCTTGCAAGGCGTCGGCGCCGCAGGTGTCAACATTTCCATCCGCACCATCCTCGCAGACGGTGTTTCACTATCTGGGTACGCGGTGAACTGGACGATCTTCGCGCTTGTTTCCAGCGTCGGATTCAGCATCGGCCCCGTCGTCGGCGGATATCTGACGCAGACATCGTGGCGCTGGTGCTTTGCCATTAACCTGCCCATCGCAGTCGTTGCAATGCTTGTTGTGGCTATTGTTTTGAGGAAGGAGCTACAAGGTCCACAGCCTATTCCTGAACACGAGAGGGGAAGGACCTCGACTCGGTCGGGACGGTTGCTGGCGAGGATCTCTACGATTGACTACGGCGGCCAAATGCTCTTCCTCTGGGGATTTGGTCTTCTTATCCTCGCATTGACCTGGGCAGGTGGTACATACTCATGGACATCTGCTGCTGTCCTGGTGCCGATGGTAATCGGCGCCGTTCTGGCCATTGCTTGGCTCGTCTATGAATGGCTTATGGTGCCGGGCTCAGTGATGGCACGGCTGCTACCGCGCCAAAAGGCAATGATGCCGTGGGAACTCCTCCAACAACGGGACATTGGACTGCTATTCGTGATCAATTTCACGGTCGGTATTTGCCTGTTCGCTGTTATGTACTTCATGGATCTATACTTTGCGCTGGTGGAGGGAAAACCTTCTAGCGATGCCGGTCTGGCGCTTCTTTATTTACTTCCAGGCTTGGGTGGTACGTTTTCTCTTTTCCTTGCATTACAATCAATGATAGTCCGCTAACTATTTCACCAACAGCTGGTCTTTTCATGGCTATGTTCTTCTCAAACGTCTGGCCACGACAAACCTTCCCCGCCCTTCTTCTTGGCAGCATAACCTCCGCAACGGGGATGACTGTTCTAGCATGGGGCGTCAAATCCGGCAACACGAGCTTGATATACGGTATGATGGCGCTAATCGGACATGGAGTGGGGATACGAATGAATCCGGCCTCATTGCACGGTTTGGCATTCTTTCCTGCCATGACGGCCCAGATCTCGTGTCTGGCTGCCTTCGCTGTTCCGTTTGGAGGTCTGCTTGGGTTGACGATTATGTCGACGGTATTTACGAACAAGAGTGGTGTTGGACAGCGGGATGCTCAGGATGGGATCATGTGGGCATTTGTTGCTATGCTCCCTTTCATGTGGCTCTCTGTCCTGTCTACCACTTTCCTTGGCAATGTGTGGATCTTGGAGGGGGATGGTCATGAAGTGGTTAACAAGCCCTATTTCTGGGCTAGGATTTTGCGAAAAGATGTTGCGAGGGAGAGGAGGGATCGCGGCGAGCAGATGGGGCCTGTTGGGAAGACCGGGGATATCGAGGCAACTGGTGGTGGTCACCAGAGGGAAGGAGGGCGGATTTAGGGATTCGAGAGTTTAACAGATGAGCGGGCATAGAGTGATGACAAGAAGCTAGATAAGACTAAACAGATACCCTCCAGATATATAGAAGTCCTTCAAAAGCACATTCTCCGTTACCTACCTCCGATACATTATCCAAAGATATCACACACACCACTTTGCAGGACCGGCCCCCGGGCTTAACTGGGGCCCGATTGCAAGCATAGCCCCCACCCCGTAAGCCCGAGCCCCGTCCCTAATTTCCCGACACCAATGCCAAGAAGATGGAACATATAACTACGCGCTTCATGACACCTATTCAGGTGAACAGGCCTTGAACAGGAATCAGAAACTCGATAGTCTGTAAGTGTTTCATTCACAGAACCACAGACCACCACCTAACCACCTCTCACCTCCCAAGATTCCTGGGCAGATATCAAGCCCAGCCCCCACCCGTGCCACCCCGAAGATGTTCACCAGGCTGAAACAACTCTTCGCCTTGAATAGCCCAAAGACTGGACAGTCTGATTCAACCGGTCCAAAAGATAAAAGGAAGTCGAGTAGCCGATCACATAGCAGGCGGGTACGGGCACGCGAGCGTGAGCTGCGACGGAGATGGACGAGGCAGAACGGTGATTGGAGGAGGTTTTATTTGAGATATGGGGGTAAAGGGGACCGTTGAGGTTGGGTCTGTTCCTGCCTACGGGCAGTGGAAATATTTCACTTTTCTGTTTACTGTCTACATCTTAAGGGTCATTGGTTATGCAGGAAGAATTATCTGGTTGCATATGGTGGTGATATCAACATTGAAACCCTGTACACTGAACCTCAAAAAAAGCAAAACGCCATGCAATCGACACAATGTATAAGACGTAAAACTAAAATCAAAATGTATACTCCAATGCAAGACATGCGATCAGGGATCGCTTAAGCAGAAGCAAGGTACTTGAGCACAGCCTCGCGCTCCTGGACAGGCAACATAGACAGAACCTGCTGCACACCACGCAGACCACCCTCCTTGTTGCCAATAAGCAGCTGAGAAACCTCGGAGGCGACGCCCTCAGTGCGCAGGGA
This sequence comes from Penicillium bovifimosum, assembly GCF_028826915.1. Lineage (NCBI taxonomy): Eukaryota > Fungi > Ascomycota > Eurotiomycetes > Eurotiales > Aspergillaceae > Penicillium > Penicillium bovifimosum. The sequence goes on from NW_026622711.1 coordinate 3,983,465, forward strand.
CTCAACCTTGGTCTGAACGAGCTTCTTGTTCTCCTCATACCAGATAGCAACCTTCTGGTCGTCGTTCTCGATCTCCTCATCCAGCAATCCAGTCCAGCCGTGCAGGGTGCGGAGGTGGTCGGCACGAAGAGGCTCGCTGGAAGGACCGGCGGCAGAGACGGTAGCAGCGACCATGCGCTTGACGATGAGCTCTTCGCTCAAACGACGGCGCAGACGCCAGTAGAAGAAGCGACGGGAGTTGACCCACTTCAGAGGCTTGCGAATGGTGTTCTTCGCCAACATGCGACCGGCACGATCGTGCAGATCGGCGAATTGCAGCGCGATCTGCATGTACACGGGCAGAAGCTGCTCCTCGCGGGCGGCCATCTTGGCCTTGATCTCGGTGAGCTGCTCGGTGGTGAGCGAAGTGTCGTTCAAGGCGCGGCGGAGATCGCCGTAGGTGGGGTCCAAGCGGGCCATGGTGTCAAGCTGCTTCTCGCGACGGTACTTGATTCCAACGATACCTTCAGGCTCGAGGACACCACCGCGGGATTCTTCGTCGGCGTACATCTCCATCTGGTCGGAATTGATGGTGGGGTCGACGACGACCCACGATCCACCACGAAGCTCGCCGTGAGGAGGGATGTACACGAAGATGGGCTGCTCGTACTTGACGAGGGCGTCGACGATGTAAGATCCGTACTTGAGAACCTCGTTGTACATATCGCGCTGGCCACCAGAGAAACCTCTCCAGTTGGCCAAGATCATGACGGGCAGCTGCTCACCATTGTTGAAGTCGCGCAGAGCTTGGGCGGTCTTGTAGGCGGAGTTAGGGTACCAGACGCCGCCAGCCTCGTTGGAGATCATCTCCATAGAATCGGGGTTGGCAGGGTCAGCGGGGGTAACATTCTCCACTGAGCGAGTCTCAACAGCAATCACACCCATGGGAATACCACCAAGGCGGGCACGACCCACGACAACAGTGCGAGCCCAGCCTCCAAGAGCCTCCTCAAAGGAGCCCTTGTCGAACAGACCGGGAAGGAAGCCATCCACATCCTCCTTACCGCCAATGAGCCATCTGACATCATACGTCTGCTTGGGGGGAGGGTAGTAGGCGACATCACGATCCCAGGTATCCGACCAGGGACGGATGGGAATAGGAGCGTTCTTCTTGTCGGGAACGAAGGACATCCACTGAACGATCTTCTCAACACCGGAGAAGTCATTGTTGGCAGTCATGTGAGAGACACCGTTATTGTACATGATCTGAGTGCCACCGAGCTGCAGGTTGGAGGTGTAGACCTCGCGACCGAGCAGCTTGTTGATGGCAGGAGCACCAGTCAGGATGATCGGCTGACCCTCAACCTGAATGGCACGCTGACCGAGGCGAACCAGGTAAGCACCGATACCAACAGAGCGGCAGGTGACCAACGTGATGGTGAAGATATCCTCGTACGCCCTGGAGGTGGCACCGGCGATGAGACCGGAACCCTTCAGACACTCAACGCCCAGACCATCTCTGGCACCAATGATAGTGGTGATCTTGTGGCGCTCCTCACCCTCATCATTGATGAGCTCGGTGATGACCTCCTTCTTCTTGCTGGCGTCAAAGCGCGCCTTGACCTCGGGGGTAAGGTAAAGGTACTTGAAGCCGGCCTCGGGCTTCTCGTGATTGTTCCAGGCAACCGAGAAGTAGGGGATCAGTTCATCGGCCATACCGATACGAGCACCGGAGTTGGCAGACAAGTAGATGCGGGGAATACCCAGCTTGCGGGCGAGCTCAGTGCACTTGTGGAAGAACTTGTCCTCCAGAGGACCGAAGGAACCAATCTGGAAGGTGATGTCGTTGGCGACGATGATGAAACGTCTGCCGCGGGGGTACTCGGGGGTACGGGCGGTCACGATCCAACCAACCATACCGTGGCTGTTGGTGCCAGGCTCGCGGGCAACCTCGATGAGGTTGTCGGTATCATCCAAAACCAGCTCGCTGTAATCAATGCACTCTCCAACAGGAGGGCGCTTCTCGTACAAGGCAGGAATGGTCTTGGCGACCTGCGTCCAGCTGTTCTGGAAGGCCTGGCGGAAGAGCTCGGGGAAATCGTACACGTATTGAGTTCCCATCAAGTGGGCCTTGTAACGCTTGGGTTGCAACCACTCCTTGGTCGGGTAGGGGGTGGATACAGGGCGCATGTGCATGGAGCCAAGCTTGGTGGTGCCACCGATGCTCTGGAAGATCCACTCGCCCTTCTCGGACTTGCGCTCGATGTACAGCTCAACGTTGATAATGAAACCATAGGTATTGCTGATAGTCACGCGCAAGGGGTAAGGCATGCCGGTGGTGGGGTCGGTGCAGAGGATACGGATCTCGGCGCCAGTGACACGGAGGCGCCACAGGCGGCGGCCAAATCGGTCAAGGAAACCAGCCAGGGCCTGTTCGACATCGGCAGGTTCGAGGTTGAATACGGGAGAGAAGTTGATGAAAATGTGGTTCAGATCGGAGTTGTTGTTTCCAATGATCTCCAGGGCGTCCAAGATGTCGTTCATGAGGCGGTCGGCCTCGGAGATCAGGTACTCAGCGGTGGGGATATCGTCACGCAGACGGCCGGGACGAACCACGGCACGAATGAAGTAGCGCTTGTCGATGGCCTTGTCGTTCTCGGGACCCTTGCCAATGGCCTCGTAAACGTGGATGTTCCGGTTCTCGGTGAAGACAGGCTTGATGTTGAACTTGGAAAGACGTCCAAGCTCAAGCTGGAAGGCGAGAGCAGGCTCGCTGTGACGGATACTCACATCCTCATCGTAGTGAGGACCACGGAAGGTGAAGTAACCGGGGTAGACACCTTGCTTACCGCAGATGAAAGTCACACGGCGAATTCCGCGGGCGAGGAGTTCATCCTTGTTGTCAGCAAGCAGCACCTTCATCTGTGCAACAAGCTCGCTGTCATCCATATCTTCAATATCGCGAATGGCAATGTTGCAGACACCAGTGAGCTCGCCGTCAGTCTCGGGTTTGGGGACGGGGCGGCGCTTGCCCTCGAGACTGGCAAGAAGGCCGGTCTCGCTGGGACGCTTGGCGTTGTTACCACCGAGAGGGAAGACCTCAAGAGCCTTGGAAAGGACCTCCTCGGCATCCTCCAGGTATTGCACGGGAATGATCACACCCTTGCGAACAGGGTCACTGGCATCGGCGTTGAAAGAGGCCGACATGTCACTGATAGAGTTGATGCGCTTGAACGGGTTGCCCTCCATTATGGGGGTACCCGGGGCAGAGGGCTGAGTGGAGGAGAGAACACCGAACTCAGACTGACCGAGCTTTCCAAGGGTGAAGTCCCAAGAAAGGAACGGCTGCTCCGAAGAGGCATTGTACTCAATACCCTTGAGAGTGTAGGCACGGTAGGCGCGGCGAACGTAGACTTCCAAGGAGGCGAGAGTAACCCAAGGGTCATTGTGGACGAAGAAACGAGGAAGAACATCGAAGACGGTGTACTTCGAGTCGACAACTTCCTTCAACACATCGAGAGAAGGCTCACGGTGTTCCCAGCCGGTCTCACCATAGCGCGACTCGATGACGGAAGAACGGAGAATGTGCTCCATCTGCGACAAGCGCTCATCCAGAGATGGCAGAGCACACTGAATGAGAACCTCACGGGCCTTAAGGGTGACCTTGGCAGAGGAGCGAGACTCAAGCTCAGTCAACTTCTTGAGGACTGGCTTGAAGTACAGGCCCACATTCTCAACATTGGGCTGGTTGGGGCGGTACATGTCCAAGATGGCCAAGACCAGGTTGTTCTTGGAGCCGATACGACTGTGCGAGAGAACAGTGTGGACAACGCTGGTAATGTCGTCCTTGTTCTCCTCGCGGAGCTTGAGAATGACATCCTCGTCGCGAAGGTTGTGGGTGGAGAACAACTTCTCGACGTTGTAATATTGCTCAAGCAAGCCAATGAAGACATTGTACTCGTTGGACTTCAGCCCATCCAAGAACTTGTTGATAACCTGGACCAATGGTGCAAGAGTAGCCTTGAGGATCTCCCCGTCGGCAGTGCCAACATGATCTTCAATAAAGCGAACAATGGCCTTCTGGAGCTGCTTAGCAGGGAACTCTGCCTTGCGTGCCTTGGCACGATCGACAATGTTCTGCAGCTGAGCGTCCAGTTTTTGGGGCATGCGAGAGTGCAGGGCAGAGGACTGCGCATTCCATTCACCATAGGGGAGATCTGGGTTGCGCAACACCTCAACCAGATCCTTCAGGGTAGAACCCATGATGACCTGGTTGTCGAAACCGCGAAGGATGTTCTCGAGGATACCGTGAAGCAGGAAGAATCGCTGAGACGGCTTGTTACCGAGGACAGTGGGAGAGCCAAGCTCCGGCAGCTGGCCGGTGAAGGGCTGAGCGTGCTTGACACGGGATGGGTCATCGAGAGCAAGGATACCAAGAATATCACCAGCTTCGAGAGTGGCACCGGGCTGTTTGATGAACTGCACAATACCGTCCTCCTTGGCGACGAGGGGCATGTACATCTTCATGACCTCAACTTCGGCGTAAGCCTGGCCAGCGCGGATGTGGTCGCCGTTCTCGACAGTAAACTTGACGAGCTTACCGGGGGAGGGTGAGCGGAGCTGGGTGGGATCGTTCTCCTGCTCCAACAGACAAGTCTTTCCGTCAACACTGAGACGGGTCGCAGCCGCTTCTTCCTTCCAGTAAACATTGTGGCTGCGGCCGCTGAGCAGGACCAGCAAGCCACCATCAGCCAAGGCGCGGACACCAACTAAGCACTTGGAGCCGTTGATGAAGAGGTGGTAGCTGTCCAAGCTGGCACGAGTGGCGGTGAACTTGTAGCGTTCGCCTTCATAGATGAAATCCACAGGGAAAACGGTCTTCAGGATATCCTTGGAAGGAACCTGGCCCTTTCCGAGACTGTGGCTGTACTCTTGGATGCCAGCCTCGCTAGCAAGGTGAGCCTTGGTAACGGCACCGCAAATAGTGGCGACAGTCGGATCAGGGCGCTCTGCTGTCAGCTTGTTCGAAATAAGCTGATCGAGCCACCCAGTCGTGATGGTGTTGTCCTCGAAAGCGGGGGTCTCGAGAAGCTTGATCAGGTACTCAACAGTGGTGCGGAAATCACCACGAATGCTCAGCTCCTTCAAAGCAACAACCATGTGCTTCCGCGAAGCAGATCGGTTCTCACCGTAGGCGAAAATGTGACCGAATTGACTGTCGGAGAAGCTGTGGATACCACCAGCAGTACCGACAGAGAAATAACCCCCACACATTAGACGAACTGCGGAAATTCAGCTCGTGCATGGTACCGCTGGAGGGCTTGAAGCCCTCGCCGGGATCTTCGGACGTGATACGACAGGCAGTGGTGTGGCCCTTAGGTTGAGGACGGCGCTGGGTCTCGAAGCTCTCCTCTTTGGAGAAGTCGAAGTCGATCTCGGCGGAGGTGTTGGGGTCAACACCGTAGAGGAGACGAATGTCACGAATGCGGTGCAAGGGGATACCCATGGCAATCTGGAGCTGAGCTGCAGGCAAGTTGACACCTGACACCATCTCGGTGGTAGGATGCTCGACCTGCAGACGGGGGTTCAATTCGAGGAAGTAGAATTTGTCGTCGGAGTGGGAGTAGAGGTACTCGACGGTACCTGCGGAAACGTATCCAACCAAGCGACCAAGGCTCACAGCAGCGCGCTCCATGGCCTGGAAAGTGGGCTCCTTCGCAATAGTAACAGGGGCCTCCTCAATAATCTTCTGGTGACGACGCTGGACGGAACAATCACGACCAAAGAGGGAGATATTGTTGCCATACTGATCAGCCAGCAATTGCACCTCCAGATGGCGAGCGTTACCAGCCAACTTCATGATGAAGATGGGCGATCCGGGAATTTCGTTTGCGGCGGCGTTATACAAGGAGTAGAAATCTTCCTCTCTCTCGACCTTCCGAATACCCTTACCACCACCACCTTCGGAGGCCTTGACCATGACGGGGAAACCGATTTCCTTCGCCTTAGCCAGACCTTCCTCCGGGGAGAAGGTGCAGCCCTTGTTGTAAATCTCCTCCTCAACTGTCACGATACCGTTATCATCAACCGTCACCTCATCAACGCCGGTTCCAGACCAGGGAATACAAGGCACACCGGCATGTTGTGCAACGATGGTCGACGAAATCTTGTCACCCAGTGAGCGCATGGCCGAGGCTGGGGGTCCAATGAAAATGATCTTCTTCGGTGAGGCAGCGAGAGATTCGGGTAACCGAGGGTTTTCGGAGGCGTGACCCCTGCAAGAGAAGTATTAGTATCTCGTTCATCGAATTTCTTTTTGTTTTCCTCTGCTCTCGGTATCTGCGTGGCACTTACCATCCTGCCCAAACAGCGTGAACGTCCATGCGTTCGGCAACATCGACAATCAACTCGACGTTGGCATAATTATTATTATTGGTTCCACCGGGAACCTCGACATATTGGTCGGCCATGCGAATATAGTCAGCGTTGGCGTGCAAATCTTCTGGTGTGGCCATCACGGTAAATTGGATGGCCCGCTCGTTGCCGAAGGTCTCGTAGGCCCATTTCCGCACTGAACGAATCTCTTTGACGGCGGCGATACCGTTGTTGGCAATAAGCACCTATCGAAGAAAAAAAAATCAGTCACAATTGCAGTTTTTTCCGCCACTCGCAGTGGTTTTGCTCGAATTCCATACCGACGTGATAACAGAGTGACCATCGTGGGAGGCCACGAAATCCTTCACAGCGCTAGGGGGTGCCGATTCAAGCGCATTGCCACCGATGAAATGTGAGGGAAGGTCATGTTTGGAGACAGACGAGCTGCCGTTGACCGGGTTGCCATTTGTAACACCCATGTTGTTGAAAGTGATCACAGGTCAGATTCCCCTGTAAGAATTGAAGAAGTCCAAGACGCTTTCGCGTATGCAACAGCGCTGATTAAAAAGTTGGTAATGTACAATGCTCAAAGTTGCGGGGCCCGAATGATGGCTTTGGGGGCAGAAAAATAGTTAGGGAGAGAATTGGACTTGGGGGAGAAAGAAGGAATAATCGTAAAAGATGAGCTCTAGAAGAAAAGACAAGTCAGCATGGGAGATCGGAGACTCGAAACATAGCGCCAAATGCGGCTTGGCGAGCAGTTCGCAAACGGCCTTGTCAGGTTACAGTCAGACTCACCGGAAACCACCCAAATAACAATTCCACGTAGTACAAGGAATTTGAAGGGATTCAGAAAGCTCAATTAAAGTCTCCAGGGGGAAGAAGAGAGAAATTGATGAGGGCAGAGTCCACTAAGTGGAGATGATCCCAACTGGGTGATTTTCTAAGGTGGCCAAGACTCTTTGTACCCCTGCATAATAAACAGTATGGAGAGGTACCTTCCGTACCTCTCAGGAACACGGTCTCCCCCAACTTCCTTTGGCTTTGTTGGGCCGGTTCCACCATTTACGCCCACCACTTCTGTCGCTTTCCACCGCTGATTTTTTGTTTCTTTTTTGGGGTTTTTCTTTTTTTTTTCTCGTATCCAAGGCGAAATGTTGATCCTTATCCAGCTCTATGATTGTACTATTTCAATCTTACAAGCACAATAATATCGGGAGCATAGAAGACGAAGTACGTACATATCTGAGGTGTCCCCACCAATCTCGGGCCCTTCGGCACCCGGAGGGTTTTTCTCGGTGATCAACAGAGTTCCGTGCACTTAACGTTGACGGCGACTTTTCTGTTTTGCTGGTTTGAGTGATTTGCCTATTTTTGCCTTCTTTTTTCTTGGGTGGTACAAGATATCGGGTACTTCATACGATAGGCACATACATAACGATAGGTACTATGTACTTCGTACTGTATTAGACGTCAAAGACATTGTACTTTCAATCCTCCCGCCATCTAGATTAGACGGGATCCATGGATACACCACGTCATAGCTAATCTGGAATGGCGCGCACGCTATTCCCATTTGGGCGATCGTGCATAACCTTCTCAACACTATTCTTCTTTGGCGTCCAGACTCAGTATAGAAGACTAACAATAGACCAATCAAATACTACACCTTTGGATCCCACCCAACTCAACCCATCCCCACACCCCATGGGCCTACCTGCTCTACTCCGTAAATCTAGGGAACTCTAATGGACATAGTTGAGAATAAACAATCATGGGTATTATTGAATATCGAAGAAAAACAAATCCGCTGAGACACAGCTTAGGACGCCCCCGGAATCCACCGGGAACCACTTTCGAGAACCAGGCCTGGCTGGTCCAAGATCAACCTGCAAAATTGTACACCAAAGGGGGTGACGAGAGTTTGCAGCCCGCTGGGGAAGCACCCACTTGTAAATGCACTTGATCGAGGTGAAGTCCGTAGAAGACAAACGTTGGAAAAGACAATGAACCCTAGCACGCAAATCACCCGTTCCCTAATTTCCCATGCAAATCCCATAGATATTGAAGGCAATCAAATCAAAAGGTCTCTCCAAGATCACTGACTTGGGGCTTCCGGTTCGGCGGTGGCATTGCACCAGGCCCAATACTAGTCTTGAAGCTTCGGGGAGCTGGAATGCCGCTAATGGTCCGTTTCTTCACAACGGGAGTTGGGGCTGCGGTGATGGACGGTCGCCGAATCTCCTGGGAGGCGCGGGAGGGCGTCGGCGTGGAAACATCTTGGTCCTCATCGATAAGGGACATGCCCGCGATGTTGGGGAGCTGGCCAGCATGATTGCTGAGAGACGACCGGGGACGCCTCGCCTCCGTCATGGGGTTCATCGAATAGTGGCCCAGCGGCGTTTTGGCACCGGGACGACTCGAACGACTTTCTGGTCGGCCGTTCACAGGGACACCAGAGTGCACGCTCTGGCTGAAGGAGCTGCGGCTGGAATAGCTGGTACGACTACTCGGGCGACTCTCGCCTGTTCTTCCAAATGACTGGCGGCCTTGCGGGGCGTAGGACGGCGTGCCTTCGCTATCCCGCACAGAGGAACCCAGACTACTGTTGCTCAGCCGCTTGCGAGAGTTTCTGCGAACGGTGATGGATGAGGCGACTGGGCTCTCACTAGCCACAGACCCAGAACGAGGAGATCCACGAGAAGACGTGTCGGATGGGGCGGGGAGTCGGGATTTGGCTGATTGGACGCGCTCTTCGAGCTTCTGCATCTTGCCAATCAGTCCACGGATCTGGAACAGTGATCCAGACTTGGGAATCCCCGGCGGCCGCGAGGTATTCGCTCTCGTCAGACTGTTGCGAGACGAGATCGACATGGAGGGAGTGGATCGGCCATTGCCCGTGCTGAAAGCGCCATTGCTGTAAGCCAGGGAAGGAGTTCGGGAATGGGAATGAGTGGCACGCGGTTGAGATCGAGCGTGAAGGGTCCTCGAGTTCACTGGGTCTGCGCCAGCGGCTCTCTGTCGAGGGAACGTAGGCGTTGCGTTAATCGACTTGCGCATGTTCACAGATGACTCGGAGATAGGGGGCGAAGGTGGGGTAGCGGTCGACGACGCAAGGGATGCCTTAGCCGGGGGTGTAGCAAAGACTGGGGAAGAGGTGGTTGTGCCTGGGGACCGGTCGAAAATCTCCAAGCTCTGCGGAGTTGATGGACTGCGGTGATACAGAGGAGTGGGCTTGCGGCGGCGGATGCCATGGCCTCCTTCGGCATTTCGAAGCTTCTCTTGAATAATCTCGGCCTCGATCTTCAGATCGGCCAGCTCGTCCCGGAGGCGTTGATTGTCGATGCGCAGCTGTTCTCGCTCCTGCTCTCCGGTCCTGATTTCCTCCTCCAGCAAAACCTGGCGCTCGATTCCGATATTGTATTTTGACTCCATGTCCTCCAGGGACGAGGTGGTGTTCCGGGCTTGGCGCTCGTAGTCATCGTTGGCAACTTCAATATCTCGAAGCTTCATCTGCAAAGTGCGGTTTGCATCTCGCAGTGTCGTGATCTCTTTCTGCAAGTTGTTCTGCGCCGCGTTCCCTTCGGTTTTCGACTGCTTGTATTTGGTCTGCGAGTATGGTGTCAGTGACTCGGTTTGCACGCATCTGTGAACAATGAGCGTGATCTCGTACCTTCCACTCTTCGACTTCATATCGCATTGTATCGAGCTTCTCCTTCAGTTGCCGTTCCCGTTTTTCCGAAGCCTCGATGTCCTTCTCCATCTCAGTCTCCAGCTCCCGGCTAGAGGACTGGAAGTCCGCAAGTTCCGCCTCAAGTTGCTCATACTGGGCTTTGTAGTGAGCCAGTTCATCTCTGTAAGAGCTACTGGTATGCTTCCGTTCGGAAGGTGACTCCTCGACGGCCGGCATCTTCTCGCGTTGGGCACCCAGAGAACCGGGCGCAAGAAAGATGTCTGGACGACAGATGTCGTCCAAATTTGGCGAAAGTCACTAAAGACTGTAACAAGGCTGTCTTGCCCTGCAGATCGCGCCAGCCCCTCTCAAAGACTCATATGTTGTGTGGTGGCCCGATGTCAACAACCGTGCGTTTGATAAGAACCCCTCGCCGAGGCGGTGACGCAAGGGATTGAATGGGGTGCGGTCGAGAACGTGCTCCTCCAAAGAGAAATAAGAGACGATCGAGGAATGCAGTGAGTTAAGATGTCCGAAGCTGGGTTTCCTTCGACCCGCCTCGTGTCGCAAAGCGGGTTCGATAAGATCGGGCTGGGAGAAACCGATGTTGTTGTTTCGGTCGTCAGGGGGCCCGCAAGATGCGCTAGTCCTCATTTGGCAGATCTGGGCTCAGCCACCCACCGCTCTTTGGCTGCCTGAGGCGAAAGTTTACCACATCGCAAGGCAAGATTAGGCATCAACTCCTATGGAACGACCGGGCAGGCTATCTACAAGACCACAATGTACCGTCAATGCAGCAAGACATGCATGTTGAAAGTAAAAATATTCGTACGAGGAGACATCACCGCTGCTAACAGATAGGGAGACTTTTCTCCGGTATAGACGACATGGAGAAACAGACCGTGTCTTAGGGGACTCAACTCACGAGTCACAGGACAGTAGGACTGCACGTAGCAGTAGGGTGTACTTAGCTAGGGCTTCTCCCCTTTACAGCCCCTCACAGAAGAGCCCTTGAAACCTCTAATCCTTCTTGGCCTGCCCGTTTTCTCAGCGCATCCGAGGACTCTAACTTTCGCTTCATACCTACCCCAGTAGTTGAACGATGCTTCAGTATGATGGGAAAGATCAACAAGAATAACGGCCCGAGAAGGGCATGAGTAGCGGTTGCCCTAAAAGGGACAGGAGTCAGGACGCCGAGACCAGACTTTGATGAGCTTTCTGAGGGGAAATCGATTTTATTTCGCAATTTACGATGCCGGTATTGTCGTCGATGTTCTCCAGATAGGTGGTCCCCGTTCTAGCGGTGATGTATAGTACCCATGAAGTGGATGCAGCCGGAGATTCTCGGATTCTTCAATTTCAACAGTAGAGATTGGTTTCCTTTTCCTTTTTTCCTCGTTGGAAATTCTCTTGATCCTAACTTCTTTACAGGGGATCCTCAAATTGCCAATGTCAGATGCAGGCTTCTCGGCTAGGATTCGGGGATTTGACTCGGGAGCCGAGCCAGAGTACGTTAGGGAGACCATGCCAGGGGCCGGCAGCGATAAAAAAACGATGGGGATGAGATAGAACGCACTCGTAAGGTGTAGGAGGGATTGGTAACGAACTCCATGCAGCCATCCATGCTGGCCAATGGTCACGTGCAGATATTGACATGTTTATTTCAGCTTATCCAACGACGAAATGTTTTATCAGCCTTCAGGCACGCTAGTGGACCCAAGAGATCGACCTCCGTGATCTGGACGCAGCTTTCCCCAGTCTCCATTCTCTAGGCAATCAGCGAGGTAAGTGACTCTGTCTAGTTTCGCATTTACTTCAGTTCCACGCGCTGTTCTACGCGCTGGCCCACGAGTTGTTGCCTCCAAACACTACTTCATGTGCTATGCCCACGCACGCTGCGATAAAGATGGCCGACCGTGCCTATTTGCTTCCACGCACTTGTTTACTCCCAATTCGCAAGCTCCATCTAGTTATTCCCCTCCCTAGTGTTGAGGTGCATTGGCTAGACGTGGGGCAAGGGCATGACATCAGTACTTACGATCGCTCTCCGCCAGACTCGACCCCTTCCGTAAGGCCAAGGACCAGCCTGATTTAATCACCATGGCGGATCCCACCGATCTGAACAATCTGAATCTTGACGATGCGCCCAGCGATCTTCAAGACATCCCAGAATTAGCAATGCAGTTGGTGCCTCCTCCGGAGGCGACCTATCCTGATAAGTAGGCTTGTCTTTGTATCTCAATTTACTTTCCTTTGGGAAACTAATCAGAACTCCTTCCATAGGGCATCTCTTCTTGCTGCAGTTCAGGAACATGGCAAACGACATGGATACAATGTGGTTGTCAAATCGTCAAGCACACCTACAGAGAAGAAACCTGGTCGTACCGCGAAAGTGTGGCTGCGCTGTGATCGTGGTGGCCACTATCGTCCCCGTAACGGCCTGACTGAGGAGACACGCAAACGCCGCAGAACCTCACGCTTGATGGATTGTCCTTTCATGCTTGTCGGAGCTGGCTCATCGGGTATCTGGGCCTTGACAGTTCTCAACGCAACGCATAACCACGGTCCTGTTGTCGAAAAACCGCGGCAGATGCCTCAGCAAAAGGTTCGCAAAGGCCAGCTCTCTGCCTTTCCTTACGATTGGCCTCACGATGCCTCATTCACGCCATACACCAGTGCACTGGTAATCATTGACATGCAGAAGGACTGTGGGTATCCCGATATCCTTGGTATCTTCAAACAGTTATCTGATGATTAATTAATTTTCTCTAGTCTGTTCGCCTGAAGGATACATGGCATATCAAGGCTATGATGTTTCTGCTGCGCAAGCCTTGATTCCTCGGCTGCAGAGGTTACTTCAAGCTTTCCGATCTGCGAATTTCCCGGTCTATCATACCCGTGAAGGTGCATATATTCATCACTTCACCTCCAATTTACTTTTTCTAACTCATATCAGGTCACCGCCCCGATTTGTCAACTCTCTCCAGCCGTGAGGCATACCGATCCCGCAACAATGCAGCTGGCTTGGGCATTGGTTCCCCCGGTCCTATGGGCCGCCTTCTTATTCGTGGCGAACCGGGCCACGACACCGTTGACGAGCTGTACCCTCTTCCCGGTGAGCCGGTAATCGACAAGCCCGGCCGAGGTGCCTTCGCGCACACTGATTTCGAACTCCTCCTCCGCAACAAGGGAATCAAGAACCTCGTCATCGCAGGTGTGACTACGGACGTCTGCGTCTCGACGACCATGCGCGAAGCCAACGACCGAGGATTTGACTGTGTGATTCTCGACGACGGCACTGCAGCTGCAGAGCCATCGCTGCATACAAGCACGATCGAGTCAGTGAAGATGGAAGGTGGCATATTTGGCACTGTGGCCAAATTGGAAGACGCGATCCAGGCTGTTGAGAATTTCAAGGCCGTCACCCTGAAAAAGCTGGTTCCTCAGCGAGCGGTATAAATATTTACTCGTTGTTTTGGCGCATTTGCTTTGGACGCTGGGACTGAAAGGTGTATTTCCGGCGTTTAGGCTTGGAGTTCTCTTTTTCTTTTGCAATAACGCGACGCGCATACCTCTTGCTTTTCTTATTTATTCATTATTCTTGCTCTGGTTAGGCGCTTGGCCGCCTCGCCCCTGTGGGCAAGCAGTCCCTCCTCGGTTCGAATCCAGCTTTTTATGTACATCGTACGGGCGCACGCGCTCTTGCTTTTCTTGTTTAACCCTGTCCATCGAGCTTAGCGAGTCGAGCATTTTTTATGTCAAATCCTCTCATTCGTCACCAGCCATTTCAGGTACAAGGAGGAATTGCCATCTTTATTGCTAGTTCAATCAACCTATCGAATCAAGAGAATCAGCCTCCTCATTAACGTTGCTTTTGTATTCGTAGTAGACGATCAATCCAATCACTGGTCTACATGTAACGGCTCGGGTTTCCGTAGGTAATGCAGAGCAGTCTGTAACTATATGTACAGAGCATCAACCCCCGAGAAAATGCACATGCCCTAAAACGCCACGCTCACGAACTCAAATGACTGATAGCCAAACTATAACCACTTCTTCCCTGCAGCCGTAACCCGCGACCTGAACACAGGACTCTTAATCTCCATTCCCTGCCTATAGAATGGGTTCATCGCTGTTTTGACATAGCTTTCGTATACCTCATTCATGAACTGGCGCACGGCCTCTTCGGTCTGTGGGGAGGTCGGGTTTGCAGCGATGGAGCTCGAGGACGCTCGCGTGGTGGATCCTGCCGAGCCTAGCAGTGACGAGGATCCAAGGCCGCTGCCTGTGCTGGTTGAAGAGGGGAGATGCGGGGGTTGGTGGAGGAGAAGGAAGCGCGCGCCGCTTGGGGTGAGGAAGGCTGTGATATAGGCTGCGGCGGGCGGGTAGGTGTCAATGTGCTTCAGATACCTGTTACCATATGTTAGTCTTGAAATTGATGCTTGGAGTGAAGTACGAAGCGAGCCACGGGTCCCTGCGCTCGGTTTGGTTCCTCCGCGTCCAGTTGTCTGGCTCCCGGGTGGCTCTTGGGGGCTTCAGGGGTGTGTTGTAAAAGTGATTGGTGGCATTGGGAAGTTGTTATACCTACATTCCGCCGTTCGTCCATTGCGCTTCTTCCAGTATGTCGAGACTTGAGTGGATGATGAACTGGTTCATGTACTGTGCTGTCTCCGGGAAGCGGAAGCGGGCAATGCCATCACCACCCCCCTTCGACGTTCCGAAGGCGATGTTGAATAAAGGTGTGTCGGTAGGTGATAGTATAGTGAAGTAGTAAGACATTTTGAGCCGAAAATGATTGTTCAAGCCGAGGTGAGCGGTTGACGAGTTGAAGCTCGTGGCTTTACTAGCGGCCGCCATCACGTGGCTGATAAGAGATGAGCTTGGTCTTGGTGGTGTAGGTAGACACTGTCTGTATGGTCAGCTCAATGGTCGAATAATGCTGTGTAATACCTATGATCTAGCTTCTAGCCTTCTAGCTTTTATTGCGCTTGGTTTGCAGTATCGTATAGTTCCCTGGCAATTTTGGATGCACCATCTAGGTATCTGTCTGAGTCTCTGAGAATAGGTGGATGAGGTGGGACTACGATATATCTCTGCGTTAAGCTGTGGCAACTCAAAGAATGCTAGGTTACGACTCCATTTGTATCATTTGACAATCAAATTAGCCCTGGACAGATGACTTAACATTTATATGAGCAAGTTAACTAGAATTTATCGCCAAATATGACATGAAGTTGTGTTTGGTGCACTTCAAGTACTTCAATATCCCCGCAAAAGTCCATACCACGTGATCAACCGATAACCAGCCACGGCTTTATCGTTGTCGATCGCTATCGCCGCACCTTTGGACCTCGACAAGCACCTCCTACTTCGGACATCTGTCGTTGCTTTCCATCCGAACCAACTGCAAAGCTTGGAATTTTCAGTGACCAAGCAAAATGCCCCCAAACCTCAGCTACGGATTGAACCTACCGAATAAAAATTCCTCAGCAACGAAACCGGGCAATGCTCTCGGACAGAAAAGAAAGAAGAACATTTTTGAGGATGACTCTGGGGATGAAGACCAGCAAAATGGCGACGGCGCAATTGAAGTCACGACGATCGGAGGGCTAGATGAGCCAGTCGCGAACCCGAAACCCTCATCAGCCGCAGGGCCACCGCCGAAACGCAAGATGCAGCTCGGAGGCGGCCCTAAGCCAACTGCCAAGCCACTCAGCAAAAACTCGATATTTGCAGATGACGAGGATGAGGACGAGGAAAAAGAGAAAGAGAAGCAAAGTGGAACTACATTTGGATTGAACGCGCAGCCGAAGAAGCCAACCGCTCCTCAGGACTTCACTAACATATCGGCAATGCGCACCAGCAAGATGCATGCAAAACAAGCTGAGGAAATTGACCCGTCGATATACTCGTACGATGCGATATACGACAGTCTTCACGCCAAACCTGCCAAGTCTACGGTAGAAACCAAGAGCGAAACACCCAAATACATGAAGAACTTGTTAGAGAGCGCGGAGATTCGGAAACGCGACCAATTGCGGGCTAAAGACCGCCAACTCGCCAAAGAGCGTGAAGCGGAGGGCGATGAGTTTGCCGACAAGGAGAAATTCGTTACATCTGCCTACAAGGCGCAGCAAGCAGAACTCCGGAAAGCGGAGGAAGAAGAAGCGCGCCGGGAGAAGGAGGAGGAGGAAAAGCGGAAGAAGAATGGTGGTTCTGGTATGATCGGATTCTACCGGGATGTCCTGTCGCGAGGAGAAGAGCGGCACGAGGAAGTTGTCAAAGCCGCGGAAGAAAAAGCGCGCCGCCTCAAGGCAGGCGAGATACTCGAAGAGACAGAGAAGGAGAAGGAAGAGGAGAAGTCTGAAGCTCAGAAAGCAGAAGAACTCAACTCTCATGGTGCCCGGATTGTTCTTAACGACGAGGGCCAAGTCGTCGACAAGCGGCAACTTTTGTCTGCAGGACTTAACGTGGCACCGAAGCCGAAGGCTCAACCGTCTGCTCCCAGACCGGGGGCTGCCCGGCCTACGGCTGGACGGGCAGGTGCCGGCGCTGGGTACCCGAATGCTCGTGCTGCCCAGCGAGCTCGACAAACTGACATGGTCGCAAGCCAATACGAGGCGCGTGCGCGAGAAGAAGAAGAGGCCGAGGCTGCGAAGCAAAAAGAGATTGCCGAGAGGATTCGTAGTCGCAAGACTGAGAAAGACGTTTCCAGCGCCAAAGAACGGTACCTGGCAAGAAAGAGGGAACGGGAAGAAGCTGCCGCCAGAGAGAAGTCAAAGAAGGATTGAGTGCACTGTACTCAACAGCACCTGTCTCTTACATCTGTGGAACCTTGGAATAATATTGCATAGCGCCGGAGAGTGACTTGTACATTACACATAATACTAAAATGAGACCCCGACTTTGAGTCATAGACCCCAAGCTCTGATCAAAGTTTTCAACCGTAAAGAGGCCGTCAACTATAAGAACGTCTTGCTCGTTGTTGCACCTTCCTTTCCCATCCACACAGCAGTTTCTACATACTAGATATCTATCGATATCTACTATCCATAAGACTTCCAAGGTAAGTGCTTTCCCCGTTCACACTTCGGAGAAACAAGCATGCCAAGACCATTAACTCCGGCCTATCTCACCAATCTATGCCACATCACATGACCCCACACGGGCATTGTTAATCCGGGCCGAAAGTGCTCGCTAAGCCGCCCCACACAGGTCGCACTCCCAATTTTACACTCCCGGTCGAGATTCAAGAATCGCTTCATCACCAAACCACTTCCATCTCCCGTTCATCAACGTCAATCATCCAACATGGGTAAGGTTCACGGCTCTCTCGCCCGTGCCGGTAAGGTCAAGGCTGCCACTCCTAAGGTGAGTTCTCTTCGATTTCCAGCCCACGCCACTCGACACAAGACCACAGTGGCCCCTCTATTCGATCAGCCTTTTAACGACAATTTTGCATCCAGGTCGAGCCCCAGGAGAAGAAGAAGAACCCCAAGGGTCGCGCCTACAAGCGCATCTTGTACACTCGCCGTTTCGTCAACGTTACCATGACCGGTGGCAAGCGCAAGGTACATATCGAATGACTCATCCACCCACAAAGCACCACCACACACAAACCCAAAGCCCCAGCAAATTATCCACGAATACACACCACAGAAATGAGAGAGAAGGACAGACAGGCTGACAAATCGCGAACTGCAGATGAACCCCAACCCTGGCCAATAGATCATTCAAGTTGTTAAATCAATCACCTGCGCCCTGATCGGCTAGTCGAGTTCTACGATGAAAATTTTCGCATGACTACGGCACGACCACGGCCCGAACGAACGAAAGCACACCAGATACGGCTGGTACTTGTACGGATGATATCACGCTTCTTCGTCTTCACTTGAATTCTTTTTTTGCTGGCAAACGGATGGGTTTTTTTTCTTGGAGGATGGCTCGCGGAAATGGATGAATACCCATGGCGGTCTGAGGATGGAGAGCTGTGGCTGGATGTGAGCTGTCCACGGACAGTCCTCACAGGCTAGACCAGAGTCCCTTTTTCGATTCGTTTTATAGGCTGTCTATGAACTACATTTCCGATCCAGAAATGGACTCTACCTCTTTTCCCATTCTTTTTGGATCAGGTCTTCTGCCTGATCCCGTGCCTAGTAGGGTGATACTTGCTTTTAGCCACTCTCTGCCTCTGTCATTAGAGTCGTAGAATGGGCGAGTAGATTCCTCGACATGCGATTTGATCTCGATTTGGTTATTTGCGAGGCGAATTTGAGGTCCAGTAGTTAGTGACTACACGTTGAAGTGGGCCAACTTGTGCCTGGCAGTATTTCTGACAGTCGAAGTCCACCAGTAGTGAACCCCTATGCGGCTATGCCCTTACACTAGGTACCGTGTCCATCGTGGGGTCCCCACGTTGTGGAAAGTCCGGGGCTGATGTGGGCTAACGGACTTGGAATACTAGGGGCCATGTTATCTCGTTCACGGTTCAACCTTCGGTCAATCTTGGAAGGGATCAGTTGCAGACACCTAGATGTGGTTTCCCACGGCAACGTAACTGAACGAGGAGACGTCGGCTAAGCAAGGTGAGAGACCGCTGCGGTGAGACGGAGTTCGGGGATCCGCTGCTCATCCAGAACGTCTCTGGCATGACGGAAAAGGCCGACAAAAGGGTTTGATTCGGTCACCAAATCAGCAAGAAGATGCGTCAGATCAATACCGCACTGGCTTTCACTTCCATGTGTGCTAAAAGAGATGATCGCTTGACTGCTAGTGAAGCTTCACGTTCCTATCAAATATGTGGTTCGAACGTTCACCTGCAGGGTCCGCTGGTGGGTAATTCGCGGTTACACGAATATCATGCGCATCGGAAGGGTCGAGGAGGTACAAAGCCGCATAAGAAACCGTGCGGCGCCCTCCTGCCGTACTTGGAGTACCCACCAGCGGACCTAGTAGGTGAACGTTCGAACCACAGATTTGATAGAAACGTGAAGCTTCACTAGGTTGCAGTCAAGCGATCATCTCTTTAAGCGAGCTCTAAGGAGATCTCGCGGACACTGTTCACTGGGTTGAATAAAGACAAGGACAAGACAAAAGAGACTGCTGTCCAAGGGGCTCAACTGAAGTCAACGACATCGGAAAAAGAGGACGAGTTGGAGTGACCCCTACACTTTCAACTCCCTGGCCCCAAGTAGCCACTACCTGTGTAGAACACAGGTAGTCGGTAGTCCCTACTTGGGGCCAACCGGCCAAGTCGTTTTATGGTTGGTGCAAGAGGAACTTAGGAGTCAGTACTTCCGAAGTACTAGAAAGAAGTGTGAGCTTGAACCAACGTTGGGAATCCGAAGAAAAGTCGGTAGAAATTTTCTAACAAACCGAGCAACTTCTCTGGACGATCATGTTCAATAGATGTCTCTGTTTGCAAGGCCAAGAACATGTGATGGAGATAATGCTTCTCGGAGCCGACGTCATGACATGAAATACGGAACTCCTCGCCGTCGTGGGGAAGGGCAAGCCACGCAAAGAGAAATGACCTCACCATTCACCAGACACCAATTCACTTCCGGGTCCTCCGGCATTGATCCTGGATGTTTCTCGTCAACTGATTGAAGATCCAAACCCGCAACGCCCACGGATCGACCGCTTAATTTAAGGTTATCGGATGATAGCGCTGATGACTAACCGCATATTGGCCAGTCGCCCGACTTCAATCCTCACTCAGCATCCACTTGCGATGAATACTGGGCATGTCCAAGCAAATACCCCACGCATGTTTACAGCGATGTAAACGTCAGAGCACAAAGAATTGCATTATCTACAGCATGGGGTCCAATGATACTGACCTACCCCACACATTGCTATGACATCGATTGAACTCAATTGCCGTCCTTGACCGTCCCTGGTCAATTTGAGCTATCGTAATGCTGCAAGATAACAAGAAATCGGCTTTGGTCACCCAATGAGTCAAGACAAACATCTAACCAGAAGCTTCGAAACAGCCACGAATCGAAAGCTTCCATTCGGCGGCTAACAGAAATGAGAAATGCATTAGGCCCAAGCCATTGCTGAAGCTCCAAACGTTGGAGTGGAGACGGACCAGCTTTCGGAAGATCCACCCATCCCGCATTTCCTCTCGGCTAAGCATCATCGATTCTGGTATTCTACTGTGCCATGACATCGAGCTCTTGTTTGCGTCCTTGGAACAAGCTGTAGGCCTTGGAAAACCAGTGAAAGTATGGCATGGCTCAACTGCATACCGAGGAAGCTGTTCGCTCATACGCCCACTCGTTCTTGTGCATCCACTGCTCAGCATGCGCCGCTCGGAAATTACTGAATCGAGCCCATGATGCAATGAGCAGAACGATGGTTGGTAGCATTATTTAGGTTCCCTCATTCCTAACTCGCGGATATTTTCCCCATTTCTATCTATTTACTACTTTTTGACTACCAATTGAACTGATTTAATTTGTATATTTACCTCCATTTCATTCGTGACATATTACCCTATACTCAACCAACATGTCTGCCAAAGAACCAACCGCCATTCCAGCTGCCGAACAGACCGAACGCAACATGGGATTTGCCCGGAGACTGAGCAAGAAGTTCTCTTTGGGCCACGGAAGCTCAGAGGGCCCCAACCAGGGAGCCATCACCAACGAGATTCTCGAAAGGAGCTCATCTATCCGCAGCGAAGTCAACAGCGGCAACTTCAGTGGGGCCAAGGACGTCATCACCAAAGGCCAAACCAACAAAAAGTCGGCCAGCCAAGATGATACCGGCAAAGCATCAAGCGGTGCTACTGGAGCGAACGACGGAAACCTCAACAAGGAGAATGTCCAGAGATCCGCAACCCAAACTGGAAACGGCGGCGCCGGTGGAGCATCAGGCAGCGCTGCTGGTGCTGAAGAAAACACAGAACACTTGAACAAGGACAATACCCAACAGGCCGCAATGCCAGTCAACCAAGGAGGGACCGCCCGAGATAACACTGGCAAACCTTCCACGGGAGATACAAACATGGAGGAACGAGAAGCTGAACCGCCTGAGCAAAAAACCAACAACAAAAAGAAAATGGCCAAAGCCCAAATTTCTGACCGCAAAAGCAGTGTGGCGGCCGGAGTTCTGGAGCCCAATTATGACATCCGCAAGGGCCCTATCACGGAGCCGGGCACTTTCCAAGCGAAGAACTTCCACAATTCGAGCGGAAAAGAAACGATTGTCGAGAGAGGGACTAGCAGCAAGGCAGTTTCTGACCAAGCGACAGCGGATTTTGCCGATGCTAGTGGATCAAGCGCCCGCAAGCAAAGCAATCCACAAGTCGCTTTCGCAGGAACGGGAAACACTAACCAATCTGGGAGTGCAGGCGCTGGAGAAGGCTTCAGCGATGAGTTCATTGAGAACGAGCTCCACGACCAGGAGAACATCAGCTCGGATGTCTTCGATGATGGAACCGCCGGCAAAGGCCTTTCCAAGAAAGCTGCCGGCCACGACACCTTCGGAAAGTACCATATCGACAAAGAACATCTTGCCAAGCAAGGCTCTGAGCCGACCCAGAAGAAAGCGGCCGCCCAAGACACCTCTGGAAAGTACCATATCGACAACGAAGATCTTGCGAAACAAGGCTCTGAGCCTACCCAGATGAAAGCTGCCGACCAAGACATCTCTGGAAAGTACCATATCGACAACGAACATCTTGAGAAGCAAGGCTCTAAGCCTTCCATGGGAGACGGTGTCGCCGAAGCTGCTGCGGCTGCCGCAGCCGTTGGCGGCGGCTATGGACGGGGACAAGGAGATACCGGCTCTACTCTCAGTTCAGGTGGAGCTCAAGACTACGCCCCCACGAGCCCAAAGAGCAAGGTTGCGTCCACCGCAGTAGGTGATGGAAGCGGACAAGGACTCGCCTCAAACCAGACAGCTAGACCAGGTTGGACTTATGCCCGTGCGGTCTCTGGGGAGAATCTCGCTTCGAAGACTCCGACGACCACAGGATATTCCCCTGCGGGTGGACCCAACGAGACAAGTGGTCTGCGGTCTACCACCACGAGCCAGACTAACAACGCTCTCTACAATCCCAGCACCACTGGATCGGACGGAGCAAACGTTGCTGGCGGAGGGATGCGGAGCCTTCAGCAAGAAGGCAGTCCTGGAATGTCCAGCAGCAGGACTGGAGCCCAGCAATCGAGCATTGCTGGTGGCGGAATTCGACAAGCAGGCACCTCCGGTGTCTCTGGCGGCGCCGGGGCCAGACGTGTTGTTAGGCCACTGAGTGGCAGCGGCTACAAACTTACTGTTCTCCAGGACAAGGTCCAGGCTGTGTCACAGAAGTGCAAGACTCAGTTGGGCGTGTCTGCCAGCGAGATCAGCAAGCGCAGCCCCACTGTGGATGCTTTCTTCGATGCAGTTGCGGCCGAACGTCTCCGCTGGATGCCTCGTGATGGCAGCAGACTCGACTGCAGCCTCCGGTGGGCATCTAGGCTGGCATATGCCGTTGACGCACTTCGATCATCTGTCGGAGTCTTTGCCCCTGCTGCCAATGAAGCTGCGATGCTCATTTGGGGATTCTGTATTCTCCTTCTGGAGGTGAGTCTGCGCATTCGAGGATTTCAGAGATCGTTGCTAACTTGTTACATAGTCTGATATGGATGACACGGATGTGTTCGAAAGCGTCTTTGGCCGGTATGGCAGAGTCGCTGTTGGAATCTACTTGCTTCTGCAGTATGAGACTGCATACAAGATCTCTCCTGAGCTCCAACCCGAGGTCGCAGCAGTGTTTGCAGACTTGCTCGAGATGGTCTGCAGTACCACCGCAAGCTGCATTGAGGGCTTCAAGAGCAAGGAATCCGACCAAGTCATTGGACGCCATGTTGATGCAGCCTTTGTGGCCTACGCCAAGAGATTCTCCACCCACTGGAATTGTGTTGTCGATGCCCATACCGTGAAACTGGTAGAAGGCAGCGCCTTGATTCATCCTTCGGCTGAACTGGGTAGCCTGCGCCAGTTTTTGGCAGTGCAGGACCGCCCTCTTCAGTTCATCCTCGACTCTCGCGCGCACTCAATTGCCGATGGGTCGTTCGAGTGGTTCAATAACATGCTTTACGACTTCACCGTTGCGAGCTCTCCTGTGATGCTGATCTCTGGTGGTCCCGGTTCGGGAAAGAGCGCACTGGCCCAATGGACTGTCGAGAGACTCCAAGAGTCGGCTGAGCATGACAATTGGAATGTGATTCCATATACGATCCGTGAGTCTGCTTCTGTTTCTTCGTTGATTGATTCTTTGACTAACTCAATACAGGTGCTGACATTCCCGTTGCCACATTGCCTCTTCGTATTCTGAAGGGCATCCTGCACCAGATGCTAGACCATTCTGTCAGCGATCTGCGCACCCAGGAGGCTGTCCTACTCGAAGTTGCCAAGGCAGCCGAAGGGGCGATCAAAGGCGCTGGGGATGACACGGTCGAAGAAAGCCTTTGGAGAGGCATTCAAGCTGGTCTCTCTACCAACATCCAGTACATGTTCGTGGTCGACGGAATTGACCAGATCAAGGGGGGTGATGCCAGTGCAATGGCGTGTCTCAACCGGTTCTGCGAGATTCTCTCAGCACAGAATGCTGGATCCAAGATGATCGCTTTCACCCGACCCCTGAGCTTGAAGGTCGACTCCAAGGGTGTTCAGCAGCTTACCATTGAGAGTTCCCAGACCAAGACCGATCTGGAAGCCTATGTTACCAAGATGCTCGTTTCTGGCGCCAGCTTTGACACTCACAAGAGCGACCAACTGCAAGCTGCCGTGTCTGCTATTGCTGGCCGCGCTCAGGGCTCTTTCAGTTGGGCCGAGATGGCGGTTGCTCACGCCAAACAGCAAAAGACCCTGAGCCTTGCTGCTTCCGCCATACAAAGCCTGCCGCAGTCGATGCCGGAGCTTCTTGATTTCCACTCCAAGGGTCTCGACTTCAGCCAGCAGGGTACCATCAACATTGTCTCATGGCTTGCAGCAGCTGAGAGACCCCTGTTGGTCGAAGAGATCGAGGAGCTGCTCAACGTGAATCCTAAGGGTCCAAGTTACTCCGCCAACAAGATTACCGATAGCCATGACATCTTGAATGCCTTGAGCCCGCTGGTCATGACACGGGACGGTGTTGTCTCTTTTGCCCACACCTGTATTCGCGACCATCTTATCAAACAGGCCAAGTCTACCATCGGAACCTCTCAGCTGAACATCAAGGACGGACATTACGACTTGCTCACCAGGTGCCTCGCCAGTGTGCAATTGCGCATGGACGAAGATGTCGATGTTTCCATGGACAAGCTAGGCATCGACGAGCGAAACCACCTCTTCGACAAGTATGTCGTTTTGGAATACACCGCACGCTACTGGCTTTCGCATCTTCTGTCGTCGCCTCTGGTCACAGATGACGGAGAGTTCCAGTTCACCTCCAGCTTTACAAAGCTCCTGCCTGCAGCTGTCCTCTTTGCACGACTGGAGTTGACTTGCCGCGAGTCCCAGTTCACTCGCTCCAGCGTCGTTGAGCTCTACAGACTTGCCAGTGACATTCGCCGATTGGTCCTCGGTGATAAGTCCATGGCACTGCTACAGAGCATGATCTTCAGCGCCCGCGTCTCGAGGCTAGCGCACGCCAGTCACGCTGATGAGACTAGCTACGAATGCTGGAAGCTGAGCCAAGAGCTTCTTGGCCAGTCGCACCCGATCACTTTGGCATGTGCTGAGATGATGACACAGTCATTCTCCGAGCGAGACTCCATGACTTCCCAACAAGAAGACATCATGAAGTACTTGATCCTGACAGACTCCGAAATCACCGGCGTGCAGTTCAACCAACGTCTGAAGTATCTTGGAATGATCGTCGGCATGTACAAGTCCCGTGGCGACAACAAGTCTGCCTTATTCATCTCGAAGCACTTCTACCAGCAGATTCTTCAGAAGTACGGTACGAACTCGCGCCAGTCATCGGAAACTGCCGATTTCTTGACTGGCCACTTCTCGACCACTGGAACCGACGAGATGGGCCGCGACATTGCCAGAACGAAGTACGACAACATCGTCCGCACCATGGATGTCACCGATGATCGTCGGATCAAGTACTCATTGTACATGGCGAAGATGTACGAGGAACAGGGCGACAATGTCCACGCCCAGGCAGTTCTCTCCAGCCTCTGGGCTGGTCTTAGCTCGCACGACATTGACTCAGTCAATATGATGGACAAGAAGTCCAACGTCGCCATTGCGTACTACCAGTTCCTACGCCGCCAGAGTCGCAACGACGAAGCTGAGGTCGTCATCCGCGAACTGGTCGCAGACCTCGAGGTCACCGGTATCCACTCGCCAGAGATGATGGAGCATGTGCACCTTCTCCGCGCTGAGACTCGGGAGATGCTTATGTACAACCTCGATCGCTCTTTGGCGATTCTCATGTGGCGCTACTACAAGGAGAATCACCAGGAATACTCGCCTCAGGGAACCGCGCTGGCCCTCTCCATCGCCCAGAGCATGGCAAGTTCTGTCTCACCCAACGATGCATCGTCGCTCTCTGTTCGAGACCGCAAGTTGCTGGTTGAGCTGCTGGACAGCATTTCGGCAAGCAAGGACAACATGACTGTCACTACCTTGATCATGTGCCACAATCTGTCCAGTATCTACGTGCGTGAGGGTGACTGGGCGCAAGCCAGCGAATGCACGATGGCCGTTCTGCAGCATATCTGGCCGACCGTCGAGAAGCCCGAGTCTCACCAGAAATTCTCGCAGGACCTGGCGCCGCCCGCGGCAGACCTTGCTCTGGTTTTGGCCTACTGCCACTTCCGCAGGCTGCATCTGCAACAGGCTACCGTGGTGTACGAGAATGCCTTTGGTTCTTTGCTCTCCTCTGAGAATGTACCTGTGCCCTCCGTGTTGGCCGTTGCCAAGGCCGTGGTTGAGTTCCACGAGACTTCCTTCCAGTTCCCCAAGGCACTGACTTTGCTTCACACCGTGAGCAACTTCTTGGCCGCTCGCCTTGGAGAGACTCATAAGCAAACCATTGACAATGTGTATCTCGAGGCTGCGTTGGCAACTCGCTTGGAGATGCACAGTGATGCCAAGCGCATGTATCAGCGCATTCACAGAGCCACCTCGCGGGAGAATGCGATTGCTCCTGAGGGTATTGAAGCTGCGGTTGCTCTCATTGGCATTTACGAGAGGGAAATGGACTGGAGTTCTTCCCTGCACGTCTACCGATCACTCTGGCCGACCCTGGTTGTCGAAGACAACAAGGAACAGCAACGGACCTATGACCATGAACTGGTTGATCGGATGCTGGAGAAGACCTACATGGGTTACATGTCGATTCTGACAGCTGAAAAGGGCTCCGACTTCTCCGAGCAGTACAAGATCGCTTCTGAGTATGTCATGACCTGTCAGCATGTGCATGGCCCAACGAGTCAGAAGACACTCAATGCCACCTTGCTCTTTGCCGAGCTGTGCGAGTCCAATGACGCGTATATTGACCGAGCCATCGCATTGTACAAGGTGCCTTTGGAGACCACCGAGTGGGTGGGAGCAGGCGAGTCATCGAAGCCTCTCGATCAGATGACCGCACCACTGCCCATCACGCTCAAGCACAAGCTGGCACAGCTGTTCGTTCGCAAGCATGATTCGACCGGTGAAGCCCGCTCCCTGTACACGGAAGAGTACCAGCTGGCGAAGAAGACTCAAGGCCACTTCTCCACTACGACTCTATCCTGGCTGCGTGAGCTTGCCCTTGCCCACTCGCGACAGGGAACAACCGCATCTGTGCAACAGGGGAATGTCATTCTACACACCTACTCCACGGATGTTTTGCAGGCCGGCGGCGACCCCGACATGATTGGCGACTGGGCCCGTCGGATCGCCAGTATCTATCTTGAGTGTGGCTTCATCGAAGGGGGCAACAACGTCCTTGATGAGCTGCGCCACCGTGTGGTCTACAGTCCCGAGGCATCGACAATGGCGCTGCCCGAGCGTCGCGACGCCATCTTCGTCGCTGCCTTTGAGGAAGTCTTCGGCAGACGCGCTAGCTACGACCAGATCATGAGAGAAATGGATACCGAGATGAAGACCCACCGGGACTTCACCAGGAATCTCTCTGGCCACGACTTCATCCCGACTCTCATCTCGGGTCACCTGCTCTACACTATGCAGACTGAGCAGAAGCGAGTTCGCCCTGCCAATGACACCAAGAACAAGCTGTACGAGTACTTCTGCACCAACCTGTCCGCCATGAACGTCTCCGACAAGGAAGTCGTGCAGCAGTTCTACCAGATCTGTCTGCGCGAGGTGCACAACGAGGACTACAACATGAGAATCCTCACAAGAACTACCGACTTCGTCCGCACCCTCTGCAACGCCTCCCGCTTCCAAGAAGCCGCCATCGTGACAGGTGTCCTGCACTCCTTCATGCACCTGACAGACGGTCTAAACAGCCACGAGAGCATCAAGACCGCCACCCAGCTCTGCCTCTACCTCTCAGGCCACAAGGCGACCAAATGCACCGACGAAAAGACCTACAACGACATGTCCACCAAAGCCAAGCTACTTCTCCAAGAGATCATGACCACCTCCCGATCCCTGGGCATCGAAATGGTCGACCTCCCCTTCAACGAACTAAACGACGCAATCACCCTACTCGGCGAACACGACATGTTCCCCGAACTCGAAACAATCCTCACTCAACTCTGGACCTCCCGAATCGTGCAACGAACCTGGACGCCCGACGTCGTCGTCTGGATCGGCCGCCGCCTCGTGGAAACCCGTTTCTGTCGCGGAAACGTCGACTCCGCCATCCAGCTCTGCCGCGACATCTGCTACAATCTGCGCCAAGTCTGGGGCAGCTGCGATCCCGTCACACTGGAAATGACCAAGCTCCTCTCTGCGCTGTTCACTGCCTCGGATAATCACCAGTCGGCGGTCACGTTGCACGAGGGCGTGCTTTACGATTTGCTCGGTGATTCCGAGGCGAAGGGTCATGCGCGTGCCGCTGATACGGCGTCGCAGCATATGGAGTTGCTGAGGAGAGCGAAGGGTAGGCTGGGTGGACAGGGTTCTGGTAGGGATTCGGCGCATGCGGAGTTGTTCCAGTCGCTGGCGGATAGGTTTGGTGTGCAGGAGGGTGTTGGGGAGGGGAATGGAGAGGACTTTGGGGTTTGGGCTAAGCCTAGACGGTTTAGTATTGATGTTGAGGATATGGAGGAGGAGGGCCTGGCGCATCGGAATCATTTGAGGGAGTCTAGTGGGAATGGGGCTCCGAGACGGATTTCGGTGCAGGCCCTTTGAATATTTGCCTAAAGTTGTATGGATGGGTTGGATCTGTATATGATGCGTTTTGTGATGTTTTAAGTGGACCGAAATTGGGTACCTTGTCCATACAGCAATGTTATTGAAACTTGTTATTTTTAATGTTGAAACAGCCTGAGTTCATCGGACTTCGTAGCCAGGTAGAAGTGCCAAGGGTGTAGTCTCCTATGTCAGTCACAGTTGCGAATCAGAGGAATGGTCGTCACAGTGGGCAGGCACTTAGTCCCCTCAGTGAAGCGTCACCAGCCATGCCTTATACTGCTACAGTTGGTCGTAATTCCTTAGACCTAATCTTGTACGGCTTGCTTATAGTATCGAAGCATCAAATTTTATGTACCTACATTGAGGACCTTCTCATTCCCAAATTCGAGGCAAAATCCCCCTTGCATACTCGAGGGACAGGCGATGGACTTTCTTCGATAGGTCGATCTTGTCCACCATACCGTGAATGAAATATCGGTTAAGAACCCCAATACCTAAAGAGACTTTGATTGCCGTCTGGGCCTCTTCTCGTTTTAGGCTTGGGGGAGTGTTGGCCCAGAGGGATCCCCAGAAAGCGTTCGCAAGCACCGGCATTTCGTGGTAGAATGACCATTTGCCAGCCTCCATACTCCCAAAGAAACATTCGTATAATCCCCAAATGCACATTCCAAACGCCTCAATCCCCGCTTCGTCGAAGTCGATCACACCAGTGATATTCCCAGTATCGTTCACAAGGATATTCACTTGTGAAAAGTCATGGTGGGTCAAAACTCTGGGCAGGCTTTCTAATAGATAGACCTTATGTTGTAGGCGGCGAACAACGTCGAAGAGTTCTGGAGCATAGATTTTTAGGGAATTGTTTTGGACTAGACGATATAACAGTTCTGGAGCGGTACTCGTCCAACTGTCGCTTTTCACACAGGCTTTGGGCTGTTCGAAAAAGGCTGCTTTCGCAATAAACAAGCCGAGCTCAGTGACGGTCGTTTTCTCCCGTTCCAAGGGAAATTCCTCAGGAAATGGCTGAAACAAGTGTATCTGGCCAGATATCACCTTCGAGCTGTAGACTGGCAATAGAAACCCGTCATGGAGGTTGACTTTGGGCACCAGGTCACCGTAGATCTCGTTGGCCAGCGCAAGAATGTCGGTTTTCAGTGGAGTGAGGCGAAATTGAATGATTGTACTTGGGGTTTGGAGGGTAAAGCTGTTAGAGCCCTGGTTGTTGACAGCGGCGATATCGTCGGTATTGAAAAGGGCTTGTGCATATCGGATACAAGTATCTTCCGTGCAAAGAGACGCAGCTTCATTCCCCAAAGCCTCGGGCACTTTCTCCTGAAAGAAACGGTCGATGAATTGTCTTTCTTGTCGCTTCCATTCCTCGCGATCGGCCATGACGGTGTTCGATGGACGTGATTGAAGGACCTTGAGAGGGTAGTGAAGGGAGGGGGAGGGAGGGGGAGGGAGTAAGAAAGCAGGGAAGAATTTGAAAAAGAGCGAGTACACAGTACATGAGTGGTTCACTGGTATGCATTGATAAGACTACATACTAAGAACTATGATACTGATTAATCTGAGCGTATAGCACAGTGCCACCGAAGACACTCAACCATGCATAAATACCGTGTAATGCAACTCCTAATTTTGATCGTAAGAATATCATTTGTGCAAGACCACTCTATGGCCATGTCGAACGAAAGCAATGGAAGGCAAAAGAAATCAATGAGGCCAGACAACGCCACGTATGAGAAGGAACTGAGCACTCAAGCCGTCAAGGCAAAGCTGAGACCCATCAGCCCCATACCCGCAACGGCGAACCCAATGCCGATTCTGCGGTGGTGGGTGAGACCGAGACCCTCGGCAAAGAGCTGCAATGCCACGGATGTCATAACGCCAGCGGTAACGGCGAACATGCCGCCATAGATACCCCACGAGGGTCCTCTCGAGTCGTCGCTGCCATGTTGCCCGGTACTCCAGATCCATAGAGCGGCTATGCCGGCACCGGCGGGTTGGCTGATGCCTCCCAGTAGACTGGACCAAAACATTGCCTTCCAGCGGGAGTTGAGGGCTAGGTACAGTGGAAGGGCCATGGCGAAACCTTCCACGATATTATGAATGAACAATGCCAGGAAGACGGTCAAACCGAGAGTCGGACTGGCGTGGTTGGTAGCGTATGTAATGAATCCCTCTGGAAGCTTGTGCAGAGCAATGGCAAGCGAGGTCTGGAGTCCAATCGACATGAATGCATTTTGAGGGACGTGATGATGGTGAGGGTTGCCACCAGCAGATTTGGGACGTGGAGACTCAAGGGCGTCTGCATGGTTACGGTGCTCTTCATGATAATGATTATCGGAATGGGAGGATAGCACCTGAGACGAGGAGGACGAGGAAACGCACGGATGCGTGTGGTGTTGCGCGGCGAGATTGTCAAAGTATCCACCTTCTGGCGCATCTTGCAGATGTTCATTTCCAACATCGAGTTGCGCGCGGGAGATGTCCGACTCCAAGGGTGCGGATATGCTTTCACGATGCGGCAGGGTTGGTCGTGTATCTTCGTTAACGGGTGGAAGTAATTTGGTGCATTCGCTGCCACAAGTCTGAGAGACTCCAAAGCACGGACCGTTCTCGTCGCAGGTGGATTTTACTCCACCCATGAGCGAGCTGAGCCGGCGTGTTAGCCTGGCGCGCATCGTCTCGCGGCGTCTGGGCGCTGGCTCTGGATGTTGGCTCCGCTGTACCACCGCGGGCATTGATTTGAAGGAGATACGGTCATTAGGTCGTAAAAGCGGTGTTCGCTCGGTATGTCCGTTGCTATGGTCGTGTGCATGGTGCTCCTCGCGTCGGGGCTCGCCGCGCTCGGGATCAAGTTCCGACTCGTCATGGGTATGGGCACAGTCGACAACGTGGGAGGGGATGAATCGGTGTGCAAATGCAGATGCTATTTGTATACCAGCGACTCCGGCGATGAAAAGGCCGATTAAAATATAGGCGGATGCGGCGGAGGAGAAGCCGGCGCGGGTCAAGTATTCTTTCGACGTGGGTAGCATGCTATAGAGGGAGGTAAAGAGCTGTTTGGAGGTTAGCTCTATCTCTCTATCTCTCGAACATGCAACCCTGAAGATATCTCACCATAACACCAGCGCTGAGACATAATGAAGCCGACAGAAAGTTACTACTGTTGGCGATCTGGAAGCTCTTGTGGCGGGAGAGCACTTGTACCAGTACATCGATGCAAATGATAGCCGAACCAAGGACGCAGGCTGGACTCAGTTAGTAATTGATGAGATCAAGGACTGGAGACACTTACCGACGCCTGAGACGGCGCTCATCACCCACCCCCGAAGGTCGTTGGCAGACATGGCGTGGGGTTGAAGTTGAAGAAAACAGAACCGGTGATGTAATCAGCAGAAGGTTGGCGGTCAACGCAACACTTCGCCTCTTTCTTTACGTATATCTGTCGAGGATGAAGACATCTTGTATTTGTGGGTGGTGGTGAGGCTTTATGCATTGATGCGAATGCATTTCCTGTCCCCAAGGTTCTCATCTGCGTCTCGCCTACGCCTCCCCTCCTGGGATCTGGGATGTTGCGAATACGCGGAAGACATGAAGGAAATATGTGACTCTCTTCGTCAGGGAATAGGGCAGAAAGGAAAGACTTGAAGGATATGTAATATTCATTGCAACTAATTGGATTGGTCGGGTGATATCTGAGACTGTGATGATCGACGAGATGTCTTAGTGCAACGCTGGAATTCGGCAGCTGACAGTCGCAGATGATTCGAAATATGAGTATTCCACGCTAATCCTCTTCATCCAGTGAAGATATAAAAGAAGACATCCCTCTCTTACCCCCTAGAACAATAGCAATAGCATGTTTCCTATATGACACTCTGATTGGCCCGTGACTCGGACTTATTTTTGTTTCGGTTCCTGAAATCTTTCGACTTCCTCTCATACGAAGACGTCTACTTTCGGCTCTCTCCAAACCAAAGGAAGGGAAAGGAGCCATGTCCAAAGCAACTCTAGCCGTCATCGCTGCCGCCAGCGCAGCAACAGGAGCCGGAGTCACAGCCCTCCTCTTCTCCGGCAAGTCCTCCAAGCCGCAACAAACTCTCACACCAACACCCACAACCCCGGGCACCGCAACACCCACAATTCCAGCACCACCCACCACACTGCCATCCCCAACACTGGCCTCCAAACTATCCACCGGCCCCGTCAACCCAGCCGGAATCCTCCAATATGGCTTCCCAGGCCCAATCGCCGACGACCTCTCCTCCCTCCCCGTGCACGGCGCCTACGACCGACGCACCCGCAACCCAGCCTGGGTAGCCGAACACATCACGCCGGAATCAATCGCGCTGAACATCGGCGACCGCAAGAAGAGCACCTTCTTCGAAGACACAACGGTGCCAACCATGTTCCGCGCCAAATTGTCCGACTATTTCCGCTCGGGCTATGACCGCGGCCACCAGGTGCCGGCGGCGGACGCCAAGTGGTCGCAGGAAGCCATGGACGGGACTTTTGCTCTCAGCAATATGTGTCCGCAGGTCGGAGAGGGCTTCAACCGTGACTACTGGGCGCATTTTGAGACTTTCTGTCGGGATCTCGTCAAGCGGTACCCGTCTGTTCGTATCGTGACTGGGCCTCTGTATCTGCCCCACCGTGACCCGGATGGGAAATGGCGTGTTAACTACGAGGTCATTGGTAACCCGCCTAATGTCGCGGTGCCGACGCACTTCTATAAGGTTATTTATGCCGAGGATGGGACCAATTCGCCTACTAGCAAGGTTGCGCTCGGTGCTTTTGTTTTGCCCAATGCTCGCATTGCGAATGATAAGCGTCTGACGGACTTTGAGGTTCCCCTTGAGGCTGTTGAGCGTGCTTCTGGTTTGGAGTTCGGCTCTAAGTTGGACCCTAGCCGTCGCCGTCGTCTTTGTCAGGAAGTCGCTTGCCAGATCACTGTGCGCGAGTTCAACAATGCCAAAAAGCGGGCTTGAGCTTGGAATTTTCGAATAGGAGAGGCAGCTCGGGTCTCTCCTATAAGTGCCAAGCATGGCTTCACTGTATATCTAGAACATATTGTATTTGCATGGTTCGGGCGTTCATAGCCACTCCGGGCGGCAATACCAGGATTATATCGTACACATCATCGAAAGTTGTTTTCTCTTGGAATTGGCTCAGCACTGGAATGCAACCCCATTCTTCTTACCCATATTCCCACCTTTGCTGGCAAATCCAGTTCCTTCGGAGGAAATCTCCACCAGACCAGGCTGAATAGTCTCCTTATCCTTCTTCTTAGACTTCTTGCTCGTCCCATTGCCATTACCATCTTTTGATTTTCCCGTAACATCCGTTTCACAGACATAGCATAGCACTTGCCCGTGCAACGCAGCAGCCGTCTCCTGCTCTTCCTTTGAAGCATGCGGATTGGGAATATGTTGATCATGCGGGATCATAAACTTCGACACACACGGAGCACAGATGACATGTCCACAAGGTTTCGTAACTGTTCAAGGATCATTAGCAAGAATTCCATGGCCCAGCCCAAATCGAACACATACGCATCGCCTTGAGCCCATTACTCAAGTTCTTCTTGCAGCTCGGACAAATCCTGGAAACAGTCCCATCGGAAGCCTTCTCCTCCGTAAACTTGACATCAACCAACGACTTGAGCGAGTAACTATGCCTGCACTCCTCCGTCGAGCCAGGACAGACGGGCGTCAACTTGACAGCCTTATTGGCAGCGATCGCGTTTGCATCAGTATTAGGCGTTAAAGACGGGACCCAGAAAGACGGAAGAGCAGATTTGCTAGACTCCTATCAAGGCAAGCAGTTAGTTAGCCACAACCCAAGGAAGTAAAAAGATCAAACAAACCTTCTCACTCTTCAACTCCCTCCTCAACCGTTCCCTCTCCTCCGTAGCAAATCTCGCCATTCCCTCCACGCCAAGCTCAAAAACCCTCTTCTTCTTCCCCTCAACTTCAACCTCCCTAGCCTTAAACCTCTCCAACGCCTCCTCTTCCTCCCCAGCCTTCCTCTTCTTCCCAGTCCCATTCCCATTCCCGTTCCCACTATTCTCAAGCCCCATAGAAACAAGCTCAAAATCCCTCAAATCCCTCTCCCTCATCTCCTTCAACGCCGATTCCTCCTCTTCCGCAATCCGCTTCCGTGCCTCATCCCGCTCTTTCTCCAACCTCTTGATCTCCTGTCTCTGTGCAAGCAGATCATTCATCGCACACTCGCGACAGAACAGGTCGCCGTTGCTGGCGCATGCGACGACTGGTGCGCGCGCCGGCTGCAAACACAGACGGCAGGAGCCGAAGCTTAGGAAGCTGTCGCGGCCGATTGCGCTGCGCTTGGTGCCCCATGTTGAGCGCAGGAGGCCGCGTTCGTAGGAGGTGAAGTGGGGGAGGGAGGTGTTGCGTTTTGAGTGTGCCATTTTGGGGTGTGGTTGTTTGGTGCGGTGGGTTGGGGTATGGAGAGAAGGTGCTTGTGCTTTTTGGTGGAGCTTTGGGATAATGGCGTAATGGTAATAGGGTTTTTGACGGGGTTTGTGTTTGGGGCGCGGATGGTTGGGGATTGGGATTGGTGGGACGGGTCACCGCCTCGTTCACCGCTTTGGTCAGCCCTATATCGGGTCTTTGGGGATGAGTTCGGAAGAAACGGTATCTGTAGACCCCTTTTCGACCGCGATGCCTTCATTCTTAGCTTGAACAACAACGAATTACTACACAGATTACACAGAGCAGGAGCCTGATCAGTGTTGGTTCCACACGGCAATATTGCTACTATGCGAAACGTCGAAGACGAAGACTACGGCGATTACTGGGCAGAGGGCCTACTCTCGTGGAGGCTCCTGCTCGGTGTAATCTGTGTAGTAATCGTTGTTCAAGCTAAGAATGAAGGCATCGCGAACTACCCCTTAATACACACAAACGCACGCTAGGTCACATGACCCTCCCAGGTTAACTTGTTGCACCAGTTCCAACAGATCAGCTTGGGAAGAACTATTGATCTAGTCTTAGCTAGATATGTGATGTGACCCTTGAGCGTAGTTCTTTTCGTCTAAAGCTATGGAAATCTCCAAGAAGCGAAAGAGTAAGAGTAATAGATCAGATCATTGTCAATCATAAAGCGCTTTTGTCTATCAGACTAGAAAAAAGAGCCGGAACAAAATGCCCAGGTCATGAGAAATTTGGCACGCCCATGCATCCTCCCACCGCACAAATTGGACCCATCCACCGGACGAAAAATGCATACAATTCCTATACAAAAATGCAGACAGACAGTCAAAAACACACCGATTCGACCACCGTTCGGAAGCCCGAGTTCGCCAGACACAATGCAAGTAAAGTAAGCAGGAAGAGGAATAAGTTGCAAGAGGTTGAAAAAGGGGTATAATAATCGTCAAACAGAAGATCAAGATCAGAAGTGATAGGATGTACAGAAGAAGGTAAGGTAAGATGCACTGAAGAGGGAGAGGTGGTAAATGCTCAGGCAGTTACGGCCTGCTCGCGAAGGTTTTCGTTGGATGGCGTATCAACGATGCGCTCGCTGATTGACGTAGAAGACGGAGAAGAGGAGCCGTCCTGTCTTGGTGCAAGAAGATGGCTGCTGTATGTCGTAGATGAAGGGGAGTAAGGGGTGGGTTCCATGTCCAACGGATTTGCATCAACATTCGAGAAGGACGTAATCACTGGGGAGGCAGGACCCCCGATATCTTCTTCCAGTTGCTCTTGAGCATCCTTGAACTCCGACAGATCATCGGCGCTGCGCACGCTTAGGCCAGTAGTGGTAGTCATACTGTGGATCGAATGAGGACGTTCCGGGCTCCGGTCCGTCAACATCGACTCACCGCTGCCGATGATAGTAGGCTCCGACGCCCGTGGCTCCTCATGAGGGGTAGGCTTGCGGAGCTTGAGGCGCCCTTCCGGGGGCATGTTTTGCCATTCAGACCCGAAGGTTATGATTGATGCTTTTTTGCCATGCACGGTGAAACTGGGAGCTTTGCGAGGAAGGCCCTCGCCATCGCCGGACACATGATCGTCTTCTTCCGGTCCAATACTGGACACCGAACCGCGTTTCTTCTTTGAGTGAGAATGGGTTCTACGGGAGTGCGAGTCACGAAGAGTGCGATGAAGGCTGCGGCGAACGCGACTTGGTTTATCCCCTTTGTCGTTTACATTGGTGTCACCCTCGGAGGCCTTGCTGGGGTTGGTGTCAGGGGCAACCTCTTCGTCCTGGCGTCCCTTTGGTGATGCTGGCAGTTCGAGTAGACCAGCTTCCCGCAGAACGCGCTCTTCGCCGTCGTCGAAGCTCAATGGTGCGGTCAGCTTTGAGGTCTTAGACGCAAGGCTGGCTCCATCCCACCGACTAGCACGACTGAGAACAGATGCTTCACGCTCGAGTGTGATTGTTGTTGGGTCGGGCGAGTATGACTTGGCACGCTCGGGGACGGGTACAGCGGAGCGTTGACGGCCGACACGGAGGACATCAAATGAAGTGATTGACGTCGGGATGCTGGGACGGCGGAGTTCGTCGTTCGAAGGTTTGGCCAGCAATCCGGCTTCTGCTGGTTGCTCAGTTGCGGTTACATTGGACTCAGGCGTATCGGCACTAGAGACGGTAGGCACAATACTGCCGGCTCTTTCCACGCTGGGCTCCGATCTCAAGGATGGCCTGGAAAGCGAGGCCAGGCGTGTCCCATCCGCGTGCGATAGCGTCGGGTCAGCGACAGCTTCCACCCTAGCCTCTACCGCCTCTTCGTCCTTGCCGAGGTCTCGGAGCAGAACTTGGCGGTAACATTTGCTACGCCAAATATCCTGCCTCACCCATTTGATCTTGGCAGACAAGCGACCTGCAGCCAGAATGACGTTCTCCCGAGCCCGGGCATGAACAGGAGTGAGAACCTGCAAGTGTCGGGCATTTTGTAGGAGATCTTCCAGTTGCTTTTGCAACACAAAGAGCTTTTCGTTTCTCTCTCGAATCTTTTGGCTCATTAATTCGCGGCGCGCAGCCATGAATTCGGCGACGATATCGGTATCAATGCTAGGAGAAGCGGGCTCCTGGTCCGTCGATTGGTGGGACTTTTGAGAAGACACTGAGCTCATTCGCTGACATTTGCGGTATCGCTGTCCTTCATAGTTAGTGGCAATCATGCCCTTGGTGCGTACGCCAGTGGTCCTGAAGGCCGCAGCATAATTGAGGTGTGCAATCCAATCATTCATTTCAGACTCTGAGGTAGCGAGGAATGTCTCCTCCATCGCATTGTGTCGAACAAACGTGAATGCATGCTTGTGCTTTTTGTAACTAGAGTCCAAAAGAGCAACCGTATCACCGGTAGACAGAATATTGTCCGGTTTGAACTCCGCAAGAGGTGGTTTGAACACAAGAGTACCGTGACGGTCATTCTTGACATATGCCTCATGCTGCGCGATGAGTGAGCGCACCCAGTTCACGTTGCGGAAGAAGTAGAGCTGAGAAAAAGTGAGAATTGCGCCCCATTCTTGCCAGGGCGATCTAGCTTTCTTCTTCCTGGGATCTTTCCGCCAAAGCAAGCCAACCTTGGCAACCTTGATATCCACCAGACCGGGGTTTGAGTCAAGTGGACTGCCCAAGCTAGCCGGCATGAACGCGTCAGGGCGAGAGCGGGAAGAAATGATCTGCAAGATTCCTGACTTGGTGAAGGACTGGTGAAGGACATCCATGTCCGGTGGCCCAGCGGTACCGAAGTGATCGTATGTATCATCCAGATCCATGACATCCTTCAGGCTAGGGCGCAGAGATTCCAGTTTGCCTTCCAGAATGAGCGAATAAGGATCGACAGGCTCCCGCGTAATCCTGGGCAAGTTCTCAGTGCTAGTGCTCTTGAAAAGCGTGCGACGTGGCTTTGCCAAGTGGCGATCGGGCGGGTTCGCGTCTTCCACATGGATAAATGGAGTGTATGAGATGTTCTCATAGAAACACTCTAGGATGTCCTCCGAAACCCCCTCCCCTCGACTGATCTTGACGTAATCCGCTTTCTGCATCTTGCGCTTGTTGTTTTTATTGAAGACGTCGGTATGGAGAATCAAAAGCGAAAATGCAATGAAGTAGGCATTGTCCGGGCTGGTGAAGATACCCGGGTTGCATTCGTGGTAGCGGTCAGCAAATGCTTGTACGAAACGGTCGATTTGCTGTGTTTCTTTCGGAAGCTCAACTTCCATCAAGAGCTTGCGAATTGCCATGTCGAGCGGGTCGCCGAAGTATGAGAAGGTTCTCATGTATTTCCGCAAACCGATCTTGAAGAATTCCTCATCTGATTGTGCTAGAACACCGCCAATCATTCCACGGGGTATGCTTTCTTCTAAACGGGTCAAATATGATGCGGGAGTGTCGGATTCTTCCCGTTTCGGAATTGCTGGTAGCTCTACCGTTCGCAAGTTTGGGGTGGAGGCGCCGCCTATGGCGGGGGAACCGTGTCGGGGAGCGGGCGGGGATGAGTTTTGCCTCAATCGCTGAGTGAGGTTGAACATATCACTGAAGCTTTTGCGGCCACTGGTCGAAGTAGACGTGCGTGTCGAAGCTGCAAGCCAAGGGGGTACGGACAAATCATCATGGTTCTCGGCCAGCGATCCCATGGTGGATGAACGTCTGCGATTTTTCAAGGACGAATTGGATCGAACAGATCGAGCTGAGTTCGTTGAGTCGTTCCGAAACAGTGGCGGTGCATTCGAGGCGAGTACCACAGCGGAACGAGATGGTGACGGTAGTGGTGAGATGTGATCCTGGCCATCTGAGTTCTCCGATTTTGGCGTATCTACCGGCGGAAACTTGGGTCGATTGTCGAAAACTCCCGGTTGCGAGACTTTGGGGGGCAAAGGGAAGAGAGGGCTGCGATTGCGCTTTAAGCGTGGTAGACGAAATCGCTTGGCCGATGTGGAGTTACCCTCACGAGGATAGTTGGTTAGAGGGACTGTTTGGTCACCATTACTCTGGTCTGACCGAGAGGATTCGGAAAATCGGGGATCGATCACCGACGAGCGCTGGGAGTCAGTGTGCTGCTGGTGACCGCCCCGAAGCGAATTGATTGACAAGCGTCCGGGCTCTTCGGTGATGCTCGGGGACATGCCGAGCGTCGAGTCGCCCTGAGAGTCGGTTGACCCCTGGCCCCTCCGGCGAGACCTCACAGATTGTTCCGTTGATTTCCGAGACATCTCCTCCATGGACTGTTTGCGTGAGGATGGTCGAAAGCTAAGCCTAGATCTCTGTTTCACGGGCTGGTCGAGGTCGTGACTGGTAGGGGCGGTAGTGATGATTTTGGGAGCTTTATATGGTAGACACGGTTAGCTCCTTCATCCTAGACGAGTGGGATAGTCAATTGATTCACTTACGCGGTAAGGAGGGGACCGGGGGTGAGTCCTCGCCCGCCTTGACATAAGATTTGGAGAGTTGAGGGTCAGATGCATGGCGTAGCCTCATAAAGCTGAACCGCTTTTGGCGTAGACTCGGGGTCTCCGCCGATGGTGCAAAGTCCGACTGAGCTACCCCATGATTTGACCTGTCATCTGGTGTGTGAATGCCTGTGCTATTCCCCTTATCTGGCTGACCAGAAGTACGAGAAATTGATTCGGAAAATCTGGGTTCGGGGGCGGGATAAGGACGAGGAAGGTGTTCACTGCGACGGACTTGAGGTTGGTCGACGGTCTGTCTCTTGCCATCGGGCCCAAGACGCAGTCCTTTCCAATGCATGGTGAAGGACAAAGCGTCAGGATAAACCCAAGCTAACAATCCATGAGAGAAAGAAAAGAGTGGTTGTTTAACAAAGGATGGAGGAGAAGGACATGGTCCAGACGCGGGATTACGTGGAGAGGTTCAGTCATGCAAAAAGGGGAACGTGGGAAAAGGGAGCAACGTTCTAGATTGCCCTATTTCTGCCGCCACACTTGTTTCCTTCTTTTACTCGATGAGGGTGATTTTTTAAAAATAGAAAAAACAAAAGATCAAGAGCATCGAAATGTCGTGATAGTCGTGGGCCAAGAAAGATAAGAGGGGCAAGGCAGATGAATTTAAGGCGAGCGACCTGAGCGTCGGGTCGGCCGGTTTAAGTATAGAAAGAGATCTGTGCAATTTGTATAACTTCATGTAATTTGTAGTTTACTAAACAGCGATACAGTAGTTAAACTGCAGAGGTACAGTAATAGTCCTTGTTTAATGTTGTACCACACGTAGATTCATGAGTCCTCCAGGCCAAGAGACCACTGACTACGGACACTGACGTAGAACGAACAAGCTCCTCATCTTCTCCCCCAATGCTCCCAATCTCCGGCTTATCTTTTGCCATTCATCTAATTCATCTACTTCTATACGTCGCATATGATTTGAATCTCTCTTCCATTTCCTCCCTAGTCCCCTACTCCCCTAGTCCCCTACTCCCCTACCCCCCTACCCGCCCCCGTCTTCTGACGTTTTGCCCCCTCGCCTCTTCTCCGCATCCGAGGCTCTCATCAGTGTGGACCTCAGGCTGTACTCCTCACAGTAAACCTGTGATCTCCAACTCTTTCCCTTCTTTTGAAATAGATCATCTTGTGACTCGGCATGCGTATTCCTACGATATTGGTCGCATCGGCCTTTCTCCCTCTCATCTCTGCTGTCCCCGCTGGTTCGAGCATCACCCCACCGCCGCCCTTGCAGCCAGTCCGTCTCACCCATTCCAACCCACGCCCGTGGGCTCGACTGCGCGACTGGGTAATCAGTTCCATTTGGGATATTGACCATACTCGATGCTCTTCAAAACATCACTCGCCACCGTCGAATATCTATGACCGATATGGCAGCGATGTCGTTCTCCGATTTTACTTGCGCCAACCGGACGAGGCAGCGGCGTTGGCTTCTGCCTCACAGGTGCTGTTCTTGGACACTTGGGCCATCACTTCGGAATTTGTGGATATTAGACTGGCAGAGGATATGGTGAGGCTTACTCCGATAGCTTTATGATCGCCCAATTAATTTTGCTAGATCCCTTCCCTGTTGGACTTATTACCGTCAACGCTCCGCACCTCCTACACTCCGCTTATGGACAACCTCGCCAAGAAGATTTATGAATCGTATCCCTCTCGTCGCCCTACAAACGCCGAATTTGGTGTTGGGAATACACCAGGTGAACTCCAGACGATATCGAACGGGGACCTTTTCTTTCAAGAATACCAACCCCTGGCCGTCATTACGCAATGGATGCGCTTGATGGCCTCCATGTTCTCCACCCACGTACAAATGACCAGTGTGGGGGTGTCCTATGAGGGTCGAGATATCCCAGCATTGCGACTGGGAGCCTCTGCCTCGGCAGAACCCACAGAGGGCCCTCGCAAGACAATTGTCATTGTCGGTGGTACTCATGCCCGGGAGTGGATCAGCACATCCACGGTAACATATGTGGCATACAGCTTAATCACTCATTACCGCTATTCAGCCACAGTAACAGAATTGCTGCACGAGTATGACTGGGTACTAATCCCAACCCTCAATCCAGACGGATATGTCTACTCATGGGAATCGGACCGGCTATGGCGCAAGAACCGCCAGCCAACAGGCCTCCCACTTTGCCCAGGCGTCGATCTAGATCGCTCCTGGGACTATGAGTGGGACGGCGAGTCCACTCGCTCGAACCCGTGCTCAGAGAACTACGCCGGCGCGGAGCCCTTTGAAGCACTTGAGTCACTACGCCTAGCGCAGTGGGCTCAAAATGAGACAGCCCAGCACCGCGCGGAAATCGTTGGATACATCGACTTACACTCCTACTCTCAGCAGATTCTATACCCATATTCATACAGCTGCTCGTCTGTGCCGCCCACGCTCGAGAGTCTGGAGGAGCTAGCATTGGGTCTAGCCAAGTCAATTCGCCAGACATCACATCAATCCTATGATGTTACCTCGGCTTGCGAGGGGATTCTCAGTCACAGCGTAGCTGCTGGAACTACCGCGGGCGGTAGTGCTTTGGACTGGTTCTACCATAAGCTGCGCGCCAAGTTTTCGTACCAGATCAAGCTCCGCGACCGCGGTAGTTATGGGTTCCTTCTGCCTTCCGAGCACATTGTCCCAACAGGCAAGGAGATTTATCGTGCTTTATTGACATTTGGCAAATTTGTTCAGGGCGAGAAGGCCTCCGTCAGCTTTGATGATTTGACAGGCGATCAAATACCCTTAGCCGCTGGCCCTTGAATAGTTCCCCCGTTCTTTTTTAATGACTGCATTTTGCCTTCACAAGCGAATTCTATTTCATTTTTCTTCTAGCGTTAGTGAGGGCTTGTATATCATGTCGGTTGTCTGCGCCTAAATGTAATGCAGAATGTTTCTACATGTCCAGGGTGCAATGAACTGTAAGCATTACGACGAAACACGGGTACAACGTTCAACTCGGACAAGTTTTGTAAGGTAACGACATCCATGAAACTTAGAGGTGATGGGACAAACCCGATATATGCCGCCCCGCCCAAGGTTTTGGATACCGTAGTGATGCGGTATCTGGCCTCGCTCTGCATTTTTGAAGGGGAAATCTCGAAAACGGGATTCAATCAAATACCGTATCACTACCTACCGTAGGAGTTTGGACTTGCCCTAAGTTCGACCCTCCCCTCGTTCTCGTGCAAAGTACTGCTCAACGAGCACAGTGCACGGCTAGAGATGAAAAACCGCTCTAATCCTGAGAGCGCTTGCACAGACTATCCTGTAAGTATATATTGTAGATCGATCATCATTTCTCATAATCATCGAGACATCTAAGATGTATTGAAATCCAAATAAATGGCCAGCCCACGCAGCAAAAACCGCGGGCACAAAAGAACGCTTAAATTCTAAGACAAGATAGATATGAAGAGACGTTCACGAATCAGAAGAGCCAAGAGACGAACTTCTGGTAGAAGATGTTCGCATCAGAGTTCTTCTCCGCCTCAGCCTCCTTCGCGGCGAGATACTCAGCCTCTTCACGGTCAATCTCGTCCTTTCCGCTCCAGAGATCGGCAGTCTTGGGGTCGACGCGCTCACAGCGGGTCCACAGCTTGTATCCAAAGATCATAATGAGGTACAGAGGAATACCGAGGTAAGCGGTGATGAAGTTCTTGTAGTCGAAGTTGCCGTACTTAGGGTTGTGGATGAAGACATCGAAGTTCTTGGTGAGGGCGATGAGACAGCAAAAGGCCAGAGCGAAGTAAGAGCCTGCGGCGCCGAAGGGTGCCTTATAGGCTAAGCTTTCGTCGGGGACGTTCTGGGCCTTGCGAGCGCGCACGAAGTGGATGTGAGTGACCAGGATGGAGATCCAGGTTAGGAGACCGAAGATGCTGACGAGGTTGACGAAGTATTTGAAGACGGTTTGCGAGCTACTGCTGACGTTCATGTAGGCCAGCAGGGCGATCAGGGAGGAAATGGCCAGTGCGAACACGGGGACACCGCGGCGATCGGTACGGGCGAAGATCCTGGGGGCTTTGCCCTCACGGGCCAGGCCGTAGATGGTACGGGTAGCGATGTACAAATCGGAATTGGCGGCAGAGAAGACGAAGAGCAGAATGCAGGCGTTCAGAATATGGGGCAATGCTGGGATAGCTGCCAGCTGGATGG
Organism: Penicillium bovifimosum; assembly: GCF_028826915.1. NCBI lineage: Eukaryota > Fungi > Ascomycota > Eurotiomycetes > Eurotiales > Aspergillaceae > Penicillium > Penicillium bovifimosum. The sequence continues at coordinate 4,027,380 of NW_026622711.1, forward strand.
CGACCACGAAGGGCGAAGCAGCGGCGGAGCCCTTCTTGTCGTTGTTGGATCCGGTGGCGAAGAGAAGCAGCGGAGAGTTGTATGGGACCAGAGTACCGACGAGGAGCACACTCAGCACGTAGAAAACCAGGATGCGGTAAAAGGTCAATTTGATAGCCTTGGGAATCGTCTTTCGGGGGTTCTGTGCCTCGCCAACGGTCACTCCGACCAGCTCGGTACCCAAGTAGGCAAATGTAGCAGACACCATGGTGGACCAGAAAGCCAGGAATCTACCAGCGTTTCCCTCCATCACATAGGTGTTGAAAGCACCTGGGCTCTTCCAGTAGCGGAAACCCTTGCGGTCATGGTCCGGTCCACCACCGAGCATGAGAATGAAGGACAGGAGGATGAGGCCGAGAATGACAATGACCTTGAATGACGACAGCCAGAACTCGAATTCACCGAAGAATCTCACACCGAAGTAATTGATGGAGACGACCAAAACTAGGAAGACGGTTATCCATACTCCGGCGTTGACCTTCTCCGTTGGTATCCAATATGATATAACCAATGCACCAGCAGTCATTTGATTTGGCGACAGAATGATGTATTTGAACCAGTACCTGAATAGGGGTTAGCAAGAGCAACGTCGAAGGCGGATTGAGAGCACGTACGTCCAACCAAGAGCGAAGCCAAGAGCAGGGTCGACGAAGCGAACGGCGTAACCAGTGAAACCAGACGGCAATGGCAACCAGGCGGCCATCTCTCCCAGAGCGCACATAACCAGATAAACGATAAAACCAACCCAAGAGTAAGAGATTAGGATGGAACCAGGCTACTCAAGTCAGCAAGAGGGTCTTCGAGTCAATTCTACTCAGGTATAGAACACTTACGCCGGCCCTGCACGAGATTCGTTAGCCTCCAGTCCATGGCGGATATCAGGTAGGGCAAACTTGTCACTTACTTTGCAAGAGCTTCTCCCGTTCCAATGATCAAACCAGTACCAATCGCACCACCGATGGCTAGGTACTGTTAGCGCATGCTTGTCTTCATGTCGAGATCTCACCTACCAATCATAGTAATGTGTCTCGCCTTCAGCGCGCGGTGAAGCTCAACATGGTTAGGGTTGTTGAGGCCACCATCTTCGATGTCTCCCTCTCCGCTGATCTGCTTGGAGACGGTATCTTCCGCTTTGAGAGACTTCTCCATTGTGTATTCGGACGCACAGAGGTATGCGCCGAGAGGAATGAAGTCGTTAAAGATAGGTGTAGCACAGAGATGTAAGAGGGGGGAACTCGAGGGAAGAGAGAGAGGCGAACCACTTAAATATCCAGTCAAGAGCGGCAGGTACACAGAAGATAAGAGAGAAAAAGGAAACCCCTAAGAAGATCCTTGGAGGTGGGTGTGCACGGTTATAAGAGCTAGGTACGGGCACACCTCGGACTTTAGCTAGCCAAGACCTTTTTATGATTTTATGGGGTAAAAAATGTGGATTTTAGGTCTATCAACGGCCCAGAAGCGAACACCGTCGCTTCAAGCTTAGTCTAGCTGGAATTTGCCAGGGTTTAGATCTGGGCTGAGCGTGTTGAGGCTGCTTCCGGTATCCGGGGTGTCTGTCGAAATCGGGCTATGCAGCATGCTTCCTCTCTCGGACACATCTCGGGATCCAAGAAGAAGGTCTATGGAGTTTGTTATGGCATGTACTTGCCCAGGTGACTCTACTCCGTAATATTATGGATCACTGCTCTGCGTATTCTGGTAAAGGGGCACTGTGCACATGGCAAACGTCCAATAACCAGCCGTCAAAGCTTGTTGATAAGAGAAAATGGAAGCGGGAACTATGCCAAGACGGGGGGCATGGCCCATGGCCCATGGCTCTGCGGGGAGTGCGCTTTGTGTCGGCTTTGTTTATGTAAAAGATATTCAAAAGCCGTTTTAGGTTGACTTCGGCTCCAATATTCCCCAGATTCTCGCTTGGAGGCCACTCGGCAATTGTAATGGATGTACAGTTACTCCAATTCCTGGAGTTTCGAGCGAGAAAGCGCGAGACAATGCTGAGGCTCTTCAATCCGTATTCCGTGACGTGGAATCTGTGAAGGGATAGAAAAGGCAAAATGGAATCCGCCACCACTCACATAGCTCCGCCACCCGGGAGGAGTAACTCTTAGTTAGCTTAGCCAGTGTGGAAAATCCCAGTTATCAGCAACAGCCCGAAGTCCCCGAACGGAGAGTCCGGTGCACCAAGTGTTTGCCAAGCCAGACCTTCATCTTGGCAGGCGCACGCTAGTCTAGAACCAGACTAGATGCATATTTCCCGAGTCTGTGCGCTTACGCCAAGACTTGCTTTTGTACGCTTCCGCCAATCACTATGAGCGATTAGCAAAACCGCCCGGTTCAAATCTCACTTTATATTTCTTGGCGGGGGCACTGCGGGGCTGACTCGTTAATCTATGGAAGTGATTTGTGGTTGGCAAGGCATTCGGTTTTCTGGAACATTTGGCAAGCGTAAGGTTACATGGGACAAGACCTCGGGAGGTGGGGCTTGGCATGATTGGGTTTAAGGTGAGCAGGATATACAGGGGGTGCCGAGTAGACAATGTCCCGGACTCCCGAGGCTCAAAGGCACGAGACCGTGAAGACGTCGACGATCTTGTAAACTGGATGCTTCTACTACTCCGTACACAGTTGCGCAGAGCTTGTGGATCTTGTCGGCTCAACCCCACGCTCCTTTGCGTGAAGGAATTCTCACAGTCCTGCGTAAGCAGCTTATCTTGCCTGCACACGCTTGCATTTTCGCGGGCCGCAACTGTGGGCTCTGTTCCTGCAAAGCAAATTTTTTCATTCTGTGGTGCCACTTTTTGCAGTTTCTGGCGCACCGGTAAATCCTTAAAAGCGCCTCGCTCTACGGAGTAGCACTAAGCCAAGGCTCTGATAAGGGATGATCATGGTCCATGGAAAGGGCCGAGTGGGACCGGTCACCGCAGTGGCACCGAGATTAGAGCGATGCTCGAAGGAAAGCTTGGCACGGCTTTGCCATGACTGTCCTCTTCTTGGTGAGCCTGTTGACACTAGCAATTTGATAATTGTTGAGAACTGGCAACTCATCCGTTGGACCGTATCGGGTAATGAATGTCCACACGAAGCAGATATCCTTGTTTCCTGGTGAGCTCATCTGTGTGGGTATTGCCCACTTGTTATTGATCTCGCCAGGTGTTGAGCCTGCTGTCTCTCTCTCTCTCTCTCTTCTCTCCTTTTCGTCGACCCGAATACATGCAGATATTTCTCCATCATTTCCCATCTGTATCGTATTCATATGAGTAATTCCATGACACCCATAGAACTATGGGATGGAGTTGGTGCTTCCAGTGGTAGGTATGGCCACAGTCAAGGAAATATAAATGGAGAGGTCGTCCCGCATGTGCCTAGAAAGATAGATAGCAAGACAGTAAACAATAGCATCGGTAATAGGATGCCTAGCCTAAGTACCTATATCATAGGTAGTCATATCAACTTGGAAGGGGACATCGTCGGGGCCAGGGGCCTACTTAGTATGTAGGCAATACCAACGATATCAACATCAGAAAATCGCGCTTGCTGGATATCATTTCAACATTGGGGCAAATTAAGCTTAATTATGAATGTCGGTCTGGAATTCCAACCATGCACAAGTGACGTGGAAGAATGGCCCCCACCTAACCAACACTTCCACATGCCAGTAAGAGTCCAGCTTTGGCCATACCAACATAAAGGGAGGCTCTTTTGGTAATCAAGCAGACTTGAGCCTCGCCAAAATGCTGCGCGCGACGAAGCCATCGGCTAGAGCGGCTACATAATAATTGGCCCACAATGGAGAGCCGCAAAATGGGGGTCGTGGGCCACAGCGCTTGACAGTAACGTGGCGCCGGCAAGGTCGACCGTTGGAGTGTACTCCTCTGAAAGCAAGAAATGCGTAGGTGTCAAGCCAACATATGCAAACCGACAGGGTACGTACTCCATAGCGCACCCAGGAACTCACGATGCTCTGCCTCTCACATGTGAGACTCAGCCGCTGAGCGCAGCCTCATAGGGTAAAAGAGATGGTGGGCCTGTGTTGGTGCAGGGGGAAGAATTGGGCGCTGAGGGTATGGCTCATATTCTCCGTACTCACCCATGTGGCATGAACTGAGCAGAAATGCAACAATGGACACCCCTGTGGTGGCCAGGGTGAAGTCTAGCAATGTAGTTAGTTGCAAGAGGAACAAAGTCCAGCCAGTTAAGATCCCATAATATCCGCTGTCACTTCGAAGCTAGCACAATTAGCTGAATCATCAAGGCACGAAGCCCGGTTACCTACTGTGAACATGTCCGAAGCTAACAGCTGGGAGACTCTGCCAGCCTGTCGATAGGAGCCACATTTACCAACACAGTGGATGGTGGAAATGTGATCAATAGTGTGTAAGTGGGGTCCGGTTGGCCTGCGAGACCAATGCCAGTGTTGGATGTTGGTAGATGTGCCCGGGTGCTGTGGGCATGCATAAGTGCAAGAAGATTGGGATTAACGGAGGCCATCCATTGGATGGTGAACGCCGCAGCGGTTACAAGTATTTTTATCGCGCTGATCGGAGGATTGTGATTTGTCTGCTGAAATGAAATTTGCTATCATTAGCAACACTAAATTCAAGCTAATTTGATCCTTTTCCACGTTAAGAACTTAAGATCAAAGAGATGCGGGGAGGGAGTGCATGGTTGACTCTCCTGAGTTGCTCCCTATATCAGGCCCGCGTGGCAGTCTGGGATTCAACTTCTTCAACTTCACCTCCTCAACCAAAAGGAGATCTTTATCTGGACTCCGTCTATAACTGGCAATTAAATAGAATAGTTGCGACCTTCCACTACATCATGGGTGTCATGCGTCTCCCTCGCCCAACGGGCATTTATGTCCCCAATTCGCCACGAACCCTAACCAACGACATGATCTCTCCACCACTATCCCCAGAATTCAGCTTCGACTCTGAGACAGTCATTCCCTCTCTTCTCCCAGCTCTGGAATATATCTCTACCAAACTCCAACAAAGAATGATGCACGTTACTCTCTTAATCGGCCGAGGAAAGCCCTACCCAACCGGCCAACCCTCCGATCTGATGATCATCCCCATTCACCCAATCGAGCAACAAGCATGGCGAGTCCTTGAGCGGGCCATCGCCAAAGGCGCAAAGAAATTCGCCCTCGGTCCCAGCTGGAGCGACGCTCTGAGCCGCAGCCAGTACGAGCGCCAGGCAAACGATCACCTTGTCAAACAATCCATTCTCCAGAACGAAGTTGTCTTCAGCCAGGAGGGTCTCACTCTTCTAAACATGGACCGTATCTATACCTTCAAGCGCCGCATGTGCATTCTCTCCACCCGCCCCTTCTCCCGCAACGACGAACAATCAATGTCATCCTGCATCCGACTCCTACATCGCATCGTAGCAGATTTCTCCGGTCGCCCATTCAGCAAAGCATTCTTCCACCGCGTTTACGAACAGCTCGATGTTCCAGACGAGCAGCTGACTGCTGTCGCAATCGCATACAAGAAAGTCCACAAACAGGATGCTATCATTCTTCCCGCACAGGCGACCGTTCAAGCGACCATTCAACCAGTTGAACAAAAAGTCGAAAAGGTCGAAAAGGTCGAACCAAAGATTGAAGTGAAAGCCCAGCCTAAAGCTCCAGTTAAGGCTCAGGCTAGAGCATCGGCCAGAGCTGATCGCATCATTCTCAAACCCAAGGCTGAACCTATCCCTATCCGCGTCAAGGCCGAACGCCCACGCGAGGTGAAAAGGTCGTCTGTCCATACTGTTCGCGGTCGCAGACAACCCCCAGTATCGAAGATGCGACACACTAAACGTGGGCCGAAGACTCCTCTTTCTGCGTCGGATGTCACGCCCATCACGCGCAATGAGTGGAATATTCTTGTTAGCCAGGACATCCGGTTGAAGCCTAAGGTCACTAAGTGGGTTCCGTCGCCGACCGTGCTGGCTGCTGCTTGAACTTGAGATGGTTCAGTTGATACGCAAACCCGTTTTCATGTTATACCCATAACACATCCCCAACCTTGAGGCGCGGCATGCGTCTCGCTCACAGCTCTTACACTACCCATCAACCTTGCTAGTGTTTGGTTGGCTAGAGCATGAAGACGCAAAAACGAGTGCCATCTAGCCCGTGTCTACTTGCCAGATCATCTCTACGCCTTCTTCATATCTGATTCCACCGATGATGGACCTATATAGGCCACTTTGGTGAAGGACAGATTGGTCAGTTTTGACATGCCAAGAGTAAGAAGGCCTTCCTGTGTTCAAGCTGCCGACTTCTCTGGGCACCAGATGTCCAGAGATATGACCATCTTATGACGGCTTCTTTCCAAAGCTTTCTTGGACATTGTTTCCGTATATAGTTCACCTGGAAGTTCCAGACCATACAAATTTCTAATATTCTAAGATTGACCTCATGTTGAAACTCCCACGTAGAAGACAAACAGACCTTAGAAGACCCCCAATAGTCCACAAACACTGTTACACTACAGCCAAGCCAAGGCAAAAAGCCCCGCAATATGCGGCCGAAAAGCGAGACATTACCCACAAGCACGGGAGACTTGATAGAGAAATGAGCATATAGAAATCCAAGCCGTGAATAATCTTAAAACATCCCGCTATCATCGGGACTCTCCGCTCGCGGCTCGGCCCCTCCATATCACGTGATTTCGCCGTGAGCCTTGGATGGACAGAAACGGAATCATATTTGATCTCAAGCGCAGAATTCAGCCGATTCCTTCTTTGAAGATCCCGGGACCGGGGGACGTAAAATCCCGCAGCTTTGATAAACGCAGAACAGCTCCCTCATCGGATAGTTGGAATCTTGGCGACCGAATCGGCCTTGGCGGGGAATCGATACCGTTATCTACGAGACTTCTGAGTCCTGACTTGGTCTTGAAACGTGCTCGACTGTGAGTGTACCGTGTATATGAAGTCCTCTTATATCTCTTTGCTTTCTTGAACGAGATTGGGTTTGGTTCAAGCAATATATCTTGGTCTTCTTGCACAATCCAACATCAGTTGCATTGAGCGCTGCCCCAAGCAGCTACCTATTGACAATGCGGGCGTTCGAGGAGCCCGCAAACACGCCTGCAGACTCACACAGTCTGGACAGCGAGCAGAGATGGAGCTTGAAACCGCTTATCAGAAGCGCTGAGCGCTCGCATAACAAGCTGCCGGGCATCAGGAAGATCCCTCTTCGAGCTATTGGGATTATTGCGCTCGTTGCGTTGTTGAATATATTGGTTTGGGTCGCGGCGGCCATTGTGCTGGTATGTTTTGTGTGATTCTGGATCTTATGCCGAATTGATTTACTAACGGTGATATAGAGCTATCATCCGTGAGTCTTTACTGCTCTCTTAGGACCCGTTCCAAGGTTGACTTGAAAGTCATCTGTGTACTAATCTCGTGAATGGAACGACAGTTCGCTGGTTTCTACCGCTGCTCTCGCCTATTCGCTTGGCTTGAGACATGCATTTGATGCAGACCATATCTCTGTAAGTTCACTTTGCTAATTCTCTGCAAATACCAAATGGCTAACCATGTCCACCATAGGCCATCGATTTAATGACCAGAAGACTCCTGGCAACGGGACAAAAGCCCGTCACTGTGGGCACATTCTTCTCCCTTGGTCACTCAACGTGAGCTTAACTGGCCTTTTTGAATCACAAGCCGAGACTGACACTGTATAGCATTGTGATCATCACATCAATTGTCGTGGCAGCTACAGCAGCAGCAGTCTCCTCGCGCTTCGACAGCTTCAGCACAGTTGGTGGGATTATTGGCACCTCTGTCAGCGCTGCGTTCCTTATCCTACTTGGTCTTATGAATGCATACATCTTGTACAAGCTCATCAAGCAGATGCAGAAGGTTTTCAACTTGCCTGAGCATCGCGAAGATGAAGCATGGAAGATTGAGGGTGGAGGAGTTCTTTTCGCGATCTTGAAGAAGATGTTCAAGTTAATTGACCGGTATGCTTTCCTTTTGGGTTCGCCTCATTACAGATCCTAACTCTTATAGCCCATGGAAGATGTATCCCCTGGGCATCCTATTCGGTCTCGGCTTCGACACCTCCTCCGAGATCGCCTTGCTTGGAATCTCCTCCATCGAAGCAGCAAAAGGAACCTCGTTCTGGGTGATCCTCATTCTCCCAGCTCTATTCACCGGTGGGTACCAAATCATACCGCCCATTGACCCCATTCATCTCGTTCTATCTAACAAACCCTCAGCCGGGATGTGCCTCCTCGACACAATCGACGGAGCCCTAATGTTCGCCCTCTACATCCAACCAGCAGCCAACTTCCTGCCAAAAAGGCCGGCCAGCACCATCTCCGACACATCATCAACAGCCAGCGCTCCAGACGAGCTCCCGCAATCGCGGAACAACCACCGCGACCCAGTCGCATTCCTGTACTACTCAATCGTGCTAACCACATTAACCGTCATTGTGGCGATCATCATTGGCGTAATTCAGCTGCTCAGTCTGATTCTGAATGTTACAGATGCCAAAGGCCCATTCTGGGATGGAGTCGAGACTGCTGGTGAATATTATGATGCTATTGGCGGTGGAATCTGTGGTTGCTTTATTGTATTCGGCGGATTGAGTGTTTGGGCCTACAAGCCGTGGCGGAGGTGGATGGATCGGCGGCATGGGAAGAATGTCGTTAATGATGTCGAGAGGTATCGGGATGAGGATGATTCTCCCGATGATGTTGTTGAGAGTGGTGCCATTGTGACCGAGACGGCTGGCGGTGCTCGGAACGAGGGTACCACCCCTGAGGTTGCAAAGGGGGCTTCATCTCGAGTTGATGCGAAGGAGACTAACCAGCCGAGGGTTGAGGAGCATGTTGTCTGAGTTGTTTTCAGCATCAACGTCAGGACCCTAGCAAGTGGAACGAATCGAGGGATTTGCTCGCGTGGCTTCCAAGGTTGATATAAGCTCCTCCAGCTCTACGTATGACCTTGCATTTACGAAAATCTATATTGCTGAATATGAATTCTATGACAGAAGCGATCTCTCTATGCTCATTCAAGATGTAAGAATCTATCGAACAGTAAATCCGCCATCAACCCTAATATCCGCACCATTTATCATCCCGCTAGAGTCCTATAGATCAAATCAGAATGAGATTCCCAACCCCAAAGCCCATGGGAGACATACCTGACAAAGGAACAACACAGAATCAGCAACGTCCTCGGGAAGCGCAAACTTGCCCGTCGGTATAGCCGCCAAGAAAGCATTCCGAACACTCTCTTCCCCCCACGCCTTCTTCCCCAGATCCGTCCAAGCCACAGTCGGAGAGACTGTATTAGCAGTAATACCCCGCCCACCCCACTCAGATGCCATACTACGCGTCAGCCCCAGAAGCCCAGCCTTCGAAGCACAATAGGCGCCATGCCGATGCAGCGCGACATGCGCCGCCTGAGAGGAAATGCTAACAACCCTCCCCGGCGGCGGTGATGACTCGGCTGTCTTTGACGCGGAAAAGTATAGTCGGGCAAATGCCTGCGAACAGAGCATCGGACCGAAGACGTTAGTAGTAAGATGTTTCATTGTCTCCTCCGGTGGTGTGATCTCCATGTCACTGAGAGATACGTAGCCGGCGGTGTTGATCAGGATGCTGGGAAATGCCTTTTCAAAGGGAGAGGACGGGGCTGGGTCAACAAGTTGTTTTTGCAAAGCGTCGAAAGCAGAGTGAACTGAGTCTGGGCTTGTAATGTCGCATTCGTAGGTGTGGATGCCATCTATGTCGCCGCTGGCGCTGTATCCGGACTCGAGAAGCTCGTCGCGGCGTGCGGCTTCGAAGGGGGCGTAGAGGATTGCCAGACGGGCTCCTTGTTGTCGCAGCTTATTTCCTATGCTTGTGCCTAGTCCGCCTGTTTGGAGGTTAGAACTTAGGAGGCTTGTATGTGGTATTGGGGTTTGGTTGGGCATACCGAGGCCTCCTGGTAGAATGGCCAGTCTTCCTGCGAACGCCATTGTGGGATTGGTATGTCTTATCGGAGGATAGAGTCACAGAAGCATAGGGGATGTCCAATTGTTCATAAGGGTAGGGACTGTTCTCTTATTATCTCCGCTCCGCTGCGGGGTGATGGACGCGTTCGGAAATGATCGTCTTCCTCCATGACGTCCGTTGAATATGTACTGATCGTAGTGAAACGCTTCATGTGTAGGGAAAACCAGTGGAATTGAGCTTCAATGTTATGTGCTGAATTTTGTGCAAGTCATTGTTCTGTTGAACAGGAAGGGAGGAGCTGATCGGCCATACCATATCCGTTGTCGCACACCTGCCTGCTCGGGTATGCTACGTCTTCCTTTCTTTCGTCGCCGGATGTGCAAAGTATTCGCTTGAATTTCTAGTAAACCATCCCTAGATTTACGATTGGGATACTATCCTTTATATGTCATTTGGACCTACCGGTGAACGAGCGGTTTGCCGACAATGTGCACATCAATACAGAATGAGCGACCGTGGGCGTCCCAAACTCACGGCTGGCCAGAGGATAGAACTGTAACAGCCCGACCACTGGACAGGGGGGAGTCAGCAGCATTTGTTTTGAGATCAGATCTGCATGGCACGACGCCATGGAAAGGGAATAGAGCGAGGAAGCATGCATGTCCTTTCGCTGGACCCTGGTATTGTCCAGATCAAGTTTCAACGGGTATTTCTCAGCACAAGACTCGCGCTTCTGGGAGACCAGAAACGCAGAACCTCGAACAGCGGTCAGGCATGCCAGATGAAAATACACTTACCGAACACATTCTGCGATGGATGCCAATTTTCACCTTCATGTAGGGCTTCATCCGATAGTCCCACGGGCCTCCAGAGTATATTATCCCTTAGAGCTGGCCACCAGTTCAGACTGTGGCTGAGCCGGCTGTCGCATGGGTCTTCTCCGCAGGGCCAAATGTTGTGCTCTGTCGGTATCCGAATGAACACCAGGGTCTCCGACATCAGACAATTGGCGGGACCGAACGAGTCAGCCGCCAGAATCGCGGTCCAGGCAACTAGTGTTCGTGCTGCAACGAAAACCGAGACCAAGCGGTCAAGTTGACTACTACTCAAGGATCGAAAGGCCCAGTAGTAGATCGACCCGTGACGGGGGTAGTTGGAACAAGCTTCGCAAGGCAATCGGCGGCGATGATTGATAAAATGCTACTGGAAACCCAAGAGCTCTACCTGTAAAACGGAATAGTATATTAGCGATCTAATGCCCAAGAAAACCCGGGAACCGAAGACTCACCAGATGGTGATACGTGCATCGCGGCGGGCCCTCCTCCACGGAGGGCAGTTTTGAACAACACAGATTCCCCCAAAGCAGTACAATGCCGAGGAAGAGCAACCTAGCAATTGTCAAATGACTCATGAGCCACAGCTACGCGCGAGGACGGACCGATAACCAAACTTCAAGAGGTCCCGATCATCTTCATTAGTCACGGAATCTCCATCGGGGATCTGGGCCTGCTGTGTCGCTGCGGATAGAATTGCGGGGACTTGGCAATCTGGGGGCCAACAACTGCATCACAAGTAGTCATTCCAGGGTTTCTGTGCAGTGTGGTCTATCTAGGGAAGAGACTCTGGAGGTTGGCAAAGATTCTTAGATGATAGCTTTAGATTGTTTTGCAAACATTCGAAGTAAAAAAGAAAGTTTGTTTTGAATTAACTTTTTCCATCTCAATGTCACGTGGGCCGATCAATTGCTAGAACGGACACCGAGACCGGGGGATCAGTTTGAGCCATTAGTATTTTTGGAACTCTTCGGCCTTTGTCCGGAGTAAAAATATGGAGATTGCCAGATTAGTTCAGACTGTTGTGGGTTCCTGGACGATCTGGTCTTTAGTACAGTACACCATGAATCGCTTCAGGTAGCAGAATGTGCTGGTGTGCGTAAGCTGTTGGTCATGCAGGTTAAGTGGCGGGGTAAGATTGTCAGATTGTCAGCGTGTGGCCCCAGAGTCCCTGCCTGGACTCCAATTGAGCATTGTTTTGATAGGGCCTGACCGCTCATTTTGTGACTTGGACCAGCTCAATTCCTTCTGTATGCTACATACAGGGGCCGTACTAAAAAAAGAAAGGACACTACTAATCAGAAGCAGTTAAACTGCTGCACTGAGTGAGGTCTTATCGGTGTTTTCTTAATGGCGTGATCGTCCTCCAGGCCCGATCACGGAGTATATACGGCGTATTGATACATGGAATACCTGAAAAAGAACGGTAAATGACATATTCTCCCGAGAACCACTGGTGTAAAGCAAAGTTCCCTAGTCGTATTAAGCGTCATGTGTGGGTTTGGTACGGTATCGCTACCCCTCCAAACATTCGAGTGGATCAAATACCTATCTGGGTTAGCGTGCTCTTACCTCCCCTCCATATTTCTTCGCAGCTTTTCCCAGCCCTTCTCCCTTCCTTCCCTTCATTCTCTCTCAAAAGGTATCGGATTTGTGAAAATTCTATACCAGAGATCCTTTTCCGTTCTCTTTCACACACATCCGTCAGAATGGTTCAATCGTAAGTCTTTCGAACTTCTTATCAGGTTGTCGATGCAGCTGCTGACGGTCTGGATAGATCAATTCTGGGTTTCCCCCGTATGGGAAGACTCCGTGACCTGAAGAAGGCCACCGAGGCTTACTGGTCTGACAAGATCTCGCGGGATGAGCTTCTCGCTGAGGGCAAGCGTCTCCGTCTGGAGCACTGGAAGATCCAGAAGGATGCCGGTGTCGATGTTATTCCCAGCAACGACTTCGCCTTCTACGATCAGGTCCTCGACCACCACCAGCTCTTCGGAACCATCCCCGAGCGTTACTCCAAGTACAACCTCCACCCCCTCGATGAGTACTTCGCCATGGGCCGTGGTCTCCAGAAGGAGGGCATCGATGTCCCCAGTTTGGTACGTTTGTCCCTGCCTTTTTTCTACATTTTTTTCTACATCATACCATGCATACTAATACCGTCAACAGGAAATGGTCAAGTGGTTCGACTCTAACTACCACTACGTCAAGCCCACTCTCCAGGACAACCAGGAGTTCAAGCTCGCTGCTGAGCCTAAGCCCGTTACTGAGTTCCTTGAGGCCAAGGCTGCTGGCATCATCACTCGCCCCGTTATCCTCGGTCCCGTCTCCTTCCTGACCCTCGCCAAGGCCGACCGTGGCCAGAGCGTCGACCCCATCACTCTCATTGAGAAGCTCGTTCCCCTCTACGTTGAGCTCCTGAAGAAGCTCAAGGCCGCTGGTGTCGAGGATGTTCAGATTGATGAGCCCGTCCTCGTCTTCGACCTTGCTGAGAAGTCCAAGGCCGCCTTCAAGCCCACCTACGAGAAGATCAGCGCCCTTGGTGCCGAGGGTCCTCGCATCACCTTCGCTACCTACTTCGGTGACATCGTCCACAACATCAATGTCCTTGCCGACCTCCAGAGCCTCCACTCTATCCACATTGATCTCGTCCGCAACCCCGAGCAGCTCGATACCGTCATTGCCGCTCTTGGCCCCAAGCAGGTTCTCTCTGCTGGTGTCGTTGACGGCCGTAACATCTGGAAGACCAACTTCAAGACTGCCATTGAGAAGGTCGAGAACGCCATCCAGAAGCTCGGCAAGGACCGTGTCATTGTCGCCACCTCCAGCTCCCTCCTCCACGTCCCCCACACCCTCGCCAGCGAGAAGACCCTCGACGCCGAGGTCCGTGACTGGTTCTCCTTCGCTGTTGAGAAGGCCTCCGAGGTTGTCGTGATCGCCAAGGCTGTCACTGAGGGCCCCGCCACTGTTCGTGAGCAGCTCGAGGCCAACGCCAAGTCTGTCCAGGCTCGTGCTTCCTCTGCCCGCACCAACGACCCCGCCGTCAAGGCCCGTCAGGCCGCTGTCACCGCTGAGATGCACAACCGCAAGTCTGCCTTCCCCGAGCGTTACGCCGAGCAGACCAAGACCCTCAAGCTTCCTCTGTTCCCCACCACCACCATCGGCTCCTTCCCTCAGACCAAGGAGATCCGTATCCAGCGCAACAAGTTCACCAAGGGTGAGATCACCCCCGAGGAGTACGAGAAGTTCATCGAGAAGGAGATCCAGGATGTCGTCAAGATCCAGGAGGAGCTTGGCCTCGATGTCTTCGTCCACGGTGAGCCCGAGCGTAACGACATGGTGCAGTACTTCGGTGAGCGCCTCACTGGTTACGTCTTCACCACCCACGCCTGGGTTCAGTCTTACGGCTCTCGCTGCGTGCGTCCCCCCATCATCGTCGGTGACATCTCTCGTCCCGCCCCCATGACCGTCAAGGAGTCGAAGTACGCCGCTTCCATCTCCCCCAAGCCCATGAAGGGCATGCTCACTGGTCCCATCACCTGTTTGCGTTGGTCCTTCCCCCGTGATGACGTCCACCAGTCCGTCCAGGCCCAGCAGCTTGCTCTCGCTCTCCGCGACGAGGTTGTTGACCTCGAGGCCGCTGGCATCGCCGTCATCCAGGTCGACGAGCCCGCTCTCCGTGAGGGTCTTCCCCTTCGCACCGGTGCTGCCCGCGAAGCCTACCTCAAGTGGGCCGTTGACTCCTTCAAGCTGTCCACCGCCGGTGTCCGCGATGACACTCAGATCCACTCTCACTTCTGCTACTCTGAGTTCCAGGACTTCTTCCACGCTATTGCCGCTCTCGATGCCGATGTCCTGTCCATTGAGAACAGCAAGTCTGATGCCAAGCTCCTGAAGGTCTTCATTGACGAGGCTTACCCTCGCCACATTGGACCCGGTGTCTACGACATCCACTCTCCTCGTGTTCCCACAGAGCAGGAGATCAAGGACCGCATCGAGGAGATGCTGGCCTACCTCAAGCCCGAACAGTTGTGGGCCAACCCCGATTGCGGTCTCAAGACCCGCGGCTGGCCCGAGACCAAGGCGGCTCTTACCGCCATGGTCAACGCTGCCAAGTACTTCCGCCAGAAGTACGCGCAGTAAATTCTTTCAATTTATACATTTAATGAGGAGGCGACAATCAACCTGTCGCCTCGGGGACTGAGGAGTTTTGTTTTCTGATGATTTACGACGATGATACCAAAAGTTCAACATATGGGTTTCAACGGGTTTTCTAGAGGATACCAAAAGCGGGCCTGGAGTTTCAACATGACTGACGTTTTCGACTAGCGCCGCCTACATCAAGACCTACTTCCGTCTTGATGTTTGCGTGGTGCCAGTTATACTATTTCAACATTGTGTGATTTTCACACGCAGCGAGCTCTACAGCTTTGCTTGATCGGATTCGCATTGTCGAGTACGGTCTACTGTTTCTTATCATGTAGAATCAGTTGTCAATATTACAATTCCAAAAACAAGTGCATTGATTTGTAGTAGATCTGTATGAAGACGTCTACGTCTTCGTAGGTGATGGTAGGTCTGTCAACATCGAAGTACTCCGTAGTTGGGTGTTTTCGGTCATGTACCTATCGCAAGCACGTGACTGGTATCCCCATCGTTTCTTCCCCGCCCTGCTCCCGGCGTTCATCATGTCCACAACTCCCGTCACCCATGGGTTGCTGCTGCCAGTTCATATTCTTGTAGAGCGAAGCGCGCTCTGCCGCGGTTCGAGGCGCAGACTTCAAAGTTCAAAGTTCCTCGCGGTGGCTGGAGTTGGTCAGCCCAGTGTATGGTATGGTAGGTCACCGTAGGGTTACCCTTCCAAGTTGGCCTTAGCAAAATCGGACATGAGTGGAGATAATGATGCTGTAGACAGGGCCTTTTCAACGACCCTCTAAAAGTTTGAATAGCAAGAGTCGCATTAACCTAGGAACATGATGGGTTCTAGATCATCCAGGAAATCTAGGGCCAGGAATGAGACGAAATGTCAGCCTTGGCAATCATCTCCGGGGCCCTGAGTCCCTGACGTGATGGACTAATCCTACCTTGAACACCAATGATGAGACACTTCTCAGCACGTGGACTTCCATAATCTGCAGAGGAAAACGCCTCAAATATATAAAAAGACCTTCTCTTTTCCCCGCACTTCATCTTTGATCCAACCTACCTTTCCAAAATGGTACCCCGACCGGACTTCAGAGCATCGGACCAGACAGTCCTGAAGCCACCCAGCGACCAAACCCTGCGCTTTAAAGAAGATGGCACATTTCAGATTACAGTTTTCGAGGACTTACATTTCGCCGAGGGTACCCTTTTTCCTCTCCAAGACATCAAACGAGGGCTAACCCCTTCGCAGATGCAGAGAAAGATAAGAAGACCCAGGGTGTGATGTCATACATCCTGGACAAGGAGAACCCCGACTTTGTAGTCATAAATGGCGACCTGGTATCCGGCGAATGGACTCATAAAGCCGATTCTAGCCGGTTCATCCACGAGGTCGTTTCCCCCCTTGTTGATGGCGGGTATCGCTGGGGATCGACCTACGGCAACCACGACAGCGAGATCAACCTCAATCCCAAAGAGGACATGTTCAAGGCCGAGCATGAATACTCCAATAGTCTGACTCAAAGTCGTGTTTCGGGTGATAGAGCCGGAATCACGAATTATTATTTGCCGGTTTACCCCCATTCAGAGACGAATACAGAGTCCAGTGCGCCCGCGCTGCTGCTCTGGTTCTTTGATTCGAAGGGCGGACATTATTATAAGCCCGAAGGGGAGGGCGGCCCTTCTGTAAAGAGGCCTAGTTGGATTGATAAATCGGTATGAAAGGAAGAACATCCGATTACGAGAACATGATACCTTACTCTTTAGGGCAATGACTGACTGATGCATCGCAGGTCGTGGACTGGTTTACAAAAACCAACGCCAAACTGAGCAAAAAGCATGGAAAGCCCATTCCCTCGTTGGCATTCTACCATATCCCCGCCCATGCCATGCTCGAGTATCAACAGGTAAAGGGTATCGACCCGCACCTCACGCCGGGTGTTGATGGTGAGCGCGTCAACCCGCAAGGAACTGGCGACTGGAGCTACGAAGGACAGGATCTTGACTTCATGCATGCGCTGCTGCGCACTGAAGGGCTGATCGCGGGGTTCAGTGGACACGATCATCTGAATGATTGGTATGTGCCTCTCACCATAAGTATTGATTCCACTATAGTCATTTATGCTAATTGTTACGGCAGGTGTTTCAAATGGGACGGATCCCTGGTTGATCAAGATCTCACCGGAAACGGGATCAACATGTGCTACGGTCGGCACACGGGGTATGGGGGGTACGGGGATCTGACGCGCGGTGGAAGACAGATCTTGTTGCACGAAGGTAATCTGAAAGAAGATACGGAGACTTGGATTCGATTGGAGGATGGGTCTGCCCAGGCACATGTCACACTGAATACGACTTATGGACAGGATTCTTATCTTGCTCTTGCGAGTGATGTTGGGAATATCGGGGCCCAGACGGAGACTTCTTTGCTTCCTTTCTCTTGGATCTGGGTTCCGATTATGATGTTGTGGCGGTGGAAGATGTGATGCAGTGTTTCCTGCTGTCCTTGGCTTTTGGAATTGCTTATATTTATCAGGACCCGTCCTTGAAATGCTTTTGGGACGGGAGTGCTTATATTACCTATTAATGGGAATCGAATGCCATGCATGAGTGAACCCTTTAGAGGTTGGTCTGCCTTTGGTGCTCTATTCTTCTATTATGAATTATATGCAATGCTTTTCGTTGTATTACACGGTTCCAAGATTCCATGCACATCGTGCAATCCTCTGATCTTTATACTATACCTGTCGCGAAAGATATGGATAGGTGTCCGATACCCGCTAGTTAGTCACCAATCACAGGTAGACATAGCAGAAAGGGCCAGAAACGGTGCTCATGAGATCACGCATGGTGACAGTCTGACCACCAGCATATCCAAGGTCAATCGGGGTATCAAGAGTGGTATTCGGGGAAGGAGGTCCGTTCAAGAAAGTACCAGTCCCAGAAATAGCATTGGTACGTTCACGGGGGTCCAAATTCTGCCAAATCCACCAGGTACGATCGATCATACCATGGTGAAGCCAGAAAGCCGGGTCACCGGGGCTAACAAAGACATCACGGGAAGGATCCCCGCCCATGGAGTAGTGACCACCACCGTGGACACCGATGTTGCCGCTGCCGGGGATACCCTGCATATTCATCTGGAAATCGTAGATGTTGTCGTGACGAAGAATCAGGTCCACGATGGCAGTGAAGTTAGCGTAGTCCCTGATAATTTGGGTGCTCAGATCACGCTTCAAGCAGCGCGGGTTGTAGGCAAGCGGGTTAGCGGCACTGCCGGTCTCGCCGCCGGGAAGCATTAGAGCCACGGGCCCCAAGTTGACCTGGTAGTCCTTGAAAGGTCCGCTGGTCACGCAACCGCCGCCGTTGCCAGTTGGCAGGTGAATGACTGGGTAGTCACCCATGGTCAGCTGGATGTCGCCAGACTGCTCGACGGGTGCGCCGTTACCGGACATGGAGGTCTCGCTGCCATCGAAGACGGGCGAACGCTCCAGGTTGTCGGTGTCAGAGCCCCAGTTCCAGTATCTGGGGACTCATGTTAGCCATTTCCCCTGGTATATCGGCGAGAAGACTGCAAAACTTTCGGACTTACGGGTAGTCGCCAGTGTAGCCACACTCGTTGCGCAGGGCTTGCTCGAAGGTATAGATGTAGTAACGGTGCCATGCTAGGAAGGTTCCAGTGTAGTGGATAGTGGTGGTCTGGTTGATATGGGTAGCGACGAAGTCATCGTAGCGGGAGCGGGCACCAGGGGCCTGCTCCGGGGGAGTGAGCGAAGGCAGCTTCTGCAAGCATAGCAGGGAGTTGATATAAGACTTTTTCTGGGTTTTGGTGAAAGTGCGCCAATCGCGACGAGTGCGCAGGTTTCTTATTGAACAACTGTTGCGCTTCTCGAGATCAGAGTCGGCCTCGATATTCTCGAGGATGTGTTCATATGCCAAGCCGGCCAAGCTGTCCAATTGGTTCTCAGCGGGAGAAGTGGAAGGAACCACGGAAGCCACGGCACTTTCCGTGGGAGCAGTCAATGCCTGTGTAAACAAAGCCCCCAGAGCGAGGAGGGAAAGAGCGACCATGATTTATTTACTCCGAGGTGGAAAAATTTAAGGGGAAACGTGGGTTGGGGGTTTGCTTCTTGCTTTATGGAGCTGAACACCCCTGCAACGAAATGTCGATCAGCGAACTAAACTACCTCCGCTTAGTACTCCGTAGATATCGAGTCAATCAGAGGCCTATCTTTTGAGCATCCCCATAGCAGAGCTGCGAGGCCCCGGAGCTAGCCACTGTTTAGGGCATCGGCCCATGTTCCCGCTTCGCTTAAGCCCCACCGATGGGACATTTCTGCAGGTCTTATGCAGTAGTCTTAGAGGGTTAGAACTTAGAAGTTAGAACATGGCCATTTGGGACGATCATTACTTCTCCCATTCAAGGCCGATGGAGCTCCGGACCGTCCCTTGGGTTAAATACTGGGAGGTCCCAGTCCCAACCGACCTGCATGTCCAAACTCCAAAGTCCAAAGCATACCTGTCACATCGGCCGCCACCTCGTGCAGCCCTATTTCTTGGCGACTTGGAAGTTGGGACATCTCCTGAGGCGATAGAACCCATCAACCCAGTCACGAGCAGTCAATTTGGTTTCTGGTGAATCTAGATGCACCTTTCGCCGTGGCTGCTCAGGAGTCATGAGTCTCAGAGTCAGGTGGTGTTCTAGGCGAGCTCTGATGAATTACCACAAAAGGACCCCTGACCCCCACTAATTCTCCGAATGTGGATTTCCATCAGATCCGAGGTCGAATTTATGGTCTAAATGATTTTCGGGCCGATGAGACCAACGCTCCTCATTGGCCATGTTTGTCATATTTCTCTTGGATATCCTGCATCTCGGGGTTCTGCGGGGGATTCTGGAGCCTCATCTGCAGGGGAGCACAGCATTGTTCTCAAACCGGCGTGGTTTATATGCTGCAACGCCCACAGCCAGTTCACGCTTTCTATCTCCATGGCTGGTACCTGATGCTGGAAGTACATGGCGATGACAGCTTCGTCGGAACCCCTGAAGCCAGATCATGCCATTGACGATGTATGAGGCCAAACTCAATTCAACTGCCTCCCATGGCTTTCGCCGCCACAATAAACGGTGATTTTACTTGTATGATGGAAGGCCGAAAATAAAAGGAGTAACTCCGAGTACTCGATACCTTATATCCCCTCTGGTTTAATCCCCTGGGCGGTTCTCTCCTTCCAACGTCCAGTTCTGAACAAACATCGATACAGCCATGACGGATATTGCTCATCCCGGAGGCTTAGGCCTGCCGGATGTCGACCAAGGACCTAAGATTATCATAGCCACGGCTATCACAACTTCTGCTGCATTGATTGCTGTTTTGGCCAGGTTCTATGTGCGCATATTCCTGATTCGCAATGTCGGATGGGACGATTATGCCATGGGGTTGACAATGCTGTTATCTGCCTGTGGGTTTGCTATCATCGTGCCTGAGGTGAAGTACGGCGCAGGCAGGCACCAGGCCTACGTCCAAGAGACCGCGGTAGAAGCAATGCGATTGAATTTCGCTACTCAGTGTATCTATATGTGGGCTATTGGTTTGGCGAAAGTGTCAATCGGCCTGTTCTTGGTTCGCTTCGCATCCCGCAAGGTCTATAAGAACTTTATCTGGTCCATCATTGGTGTGTACAGGCTTGGTGGTTGACATGGACTGCTACTGACATGCCTTCTGATATAGTTGTTGTGGCCCTCTACACGACTATTTGCTTCCTGGTATGGGATATCCCTTTTACAAGTCGGCATTGGACTAACAATCGACAGACTCTTATCTTCCAATGCAAGGATATCCGATCCAACTGGGATACTTCAATTCAATCGAAATGTTTCAAACCCAAGCAGATCTTGACTCTGAGTTATGCAAACACGGGTGAGGACTATACAAAGCGAGTACAGCGGAACATTACTAACTTCAGCAGCACTGAATATCGTATCTGATCTCATTTTTGCAATACTGCCAGTATTCATGCTCCGGTATGTGCAGTTGCATGTCCTTCTTAGCTGCGCTAACGAATATCACCAGTCATCTCCAAGTCAACATTCGAGTGAAAGCATCCCTGATCTGCATTCTAGGCCTGGGAATCTTGTGAGTAAATACTCAATTCAAATCCAATCCATCAAACTGACTTCCTTCTCCTCCAGTGCCTGCGCAGCCGCATGCGCCAAACTCTCCACCGTCCAAAACTACGGCCACACCACCGACTCCCTCTGGGAGTATACCAACCTTACAATCTGGGTCGTGTAAGTACATTAATCCCCCTATCTCCTCCAGAGCTCCCACTCACCCACCCCCAGCACGGAATGCAACACAGGCATCGTAGCCGGCACCCTGCCAACCCTAAAACCCCTCTTCAAGAGTATCCTCGGCACATACGCCCCCCAAACAAAATCCCGCCAATATCACGACAGCCAGAGATACACAATGCACACAATGAACACAATGTCCCGCACAAAGGCCCAATTCCACGCACACCGAACCAGCAACCTCAGCATCATCGAGCACGACCTCGACCTCAAGATGCCCCGGGCTCGCATTGCCAACGTCAATGCCAACTATGCTGGAAGCGAGCGTAGCAATTCCAGTGAAGAGCGCATACTGCCTACTACGCATGGTGACCGAGGTATTTTCTGTACGACTGAGGTCTCGATCTCGCACGCGCATGAACCGCAGGAGGAGAGTACTTCGACTAGTGCACCGAAGTTGGCAAGGATGGGGTCGGTCGGTGGAGTTAGGGTTAATGGGGAGGATCGGGTTTGATTCTATTCTTTTGTGCCTGAATTGTGTACACATTCAATTGTCCAGATGCGGATACATCATAACTATATTATATAATACTAATAAATGCCTTAACTAACTATGAGGCTTCCTTTGTTGAGCTTGTCCACCTCGAGTATATGGCATTAGGCATAACTATGGCAAGGTTTGGGAGTCATTGGGACACCCCCTAACGGGCGATATCACCCGCTTGTCCTAATATGGTAAGCGCACTTTTCTCTGATATTCTCCACCAATCACATCGCGAGAATCTATATCTACTTACTGTGTAGGGGTCCCAGTAAGTTAACGCTCAGCAACAGAGGCTGGGGTTCCGGCAGGCGCTAATCAGCCTAAAGCCCCCTGGGATCATGTATTCATTTATTAACCTCAAGAAATCCTCAATCTCCCTCCGCATATCCTACTCATAGCAGAGTCCTCAGTCCTGACAATTGACAATCCAACGGAACTCCGAACTCAAAGCCATAATGCATACCGATACATTCCACCTATACACATACTACTGCTCCTCATGCTGTCAACGGATCATCATCGCCGCCCATCTCAAAGGTATCCAGCTTGAATACACCTACATCGACCTCAGCGCCAGAGAGCACACGACCTCAGAATACAAACAACACAACCCCAGCGCCAGCGTGCCCACATTGATAGTGACGAGCAAGAACGGCGAAAAAACCACCATCCGCCAATCCATGACGATTCTGGAATACTTCGAGGAACGGTTCCCGGATACTGCACCACTGTACCCTCCCGCAATGCAGGATCGGGTGCTGGTGCGAGACCTAGTCAATGTCATCGCTATTGATACCCAGCCCCCGACGAATTCTCGCATAGCGCAGCGGGTAAAATCCATTCGGGGGGGGCTCGATGACCAGGTTGATTTCGTTAAACGGGTGTTTACGGACGGATTGAGGGCCTATGAGGATTTGCTTCTGATGCAGGCTCAGGCTGGAGAGAGGAATTTCTCTTTCGGTGCCGACGTCTCCATGGCTGATGTGGTTTTGGTCCCTGCTGTTGATCAGGCTCTGTTGTATAGATTGGATCTAGACTTCGTGCCTAATGTCAAGCGGGTCTATCTCGCTCTCAAGGAGTTGGAGCCTTTTAAGGCGGCGGATTGGCGGAAGCAAGGGGATACACCGGCGAAATATCGTGTCTAGGACTGTTAGGTGTTTTGCGAATTGGATTTGGTCAATGCTTTGCTACACTGTCTTTTGTGTGTACTATCATCTTTGGGGGACCAGGCTATTTAAGGGCGGAGGTCTCGTTCGTTATCGCAATTAAGCAAGTGAGATAGCGACAAGTATTAGGTTGATGTTTTGAAGATTATCGGTACATGTTGAAGAGGGGAACGCTCAAGGCTGTGTGGTCTGAGGCACACGAGTCGATTCAGCAGATACCACCTAGCATAGACATCCGACCAGAGGTAGCAAAGGACCAGAGGTAGCAAAGAGGTTGGGCGCTTGCGCACAACCAGTCAAATTGGAGATGTGTAGGAGTGTCTTTTTATCTACCACAGCAACCCGAAGTCTGCGAGAGGTTCCACCGGGGACCATCATTGATGCCGAGAGACATGACGTGCCTCCCGAGTGGAAGCTGCTGGAAGTGGACAATTGGATGAACTGTCAGCCTTGCCGCGCCCCGACTTCCTCGACCTTGGGGAGAAAGTCTGATTCCCTCACAGTGGTCCGGTAGTGCAAATTAAACGGTTTTGCTCCTTCCCACCCGAGCTCTTCGCAGTCCCCAAACTCTTCTCGACAGTTCATCCAATTGTCCACTTCCAGCAGCTTCCACTCGGGAGGCACGTCATGTCTCTCGGCATCAATGATGGTCCCCGGTGGAACCTCTCGCAGACTCACACGGTCGGGAATGCCCGATTCTTCCTCAAAACGCGGCAAGGCTGACAAGAAATTCAAATTTGAGAGGCCCTCCTTCTTACTCTCTTCGTCCCATTAACTCGGTCGGTCCGGTGGTCACTTGTTGGGACTCAAGTTATCACGCACTAGTTTAAAGGAACTTCGTCGATGGAGTCTTCGTGCTCAACCCCGGAAACTCTGCGACGGGGCTCCATCAGGCCACAATGCTGAGGCTCTCAGGATATTCCCCTCCTCTGGACTGTAGACGGGGGAAGGTGGCCCCTCAGGTCCTCTCCGGGTTATAGACAGCGCACTCCACACTGCCGTCTCTCTTCTGCGTCAAACCCATCATAGTCCATAGAAGCGTCCATAAAAGGTCTGCGCAGGATCAATCCGCACTCACGAATCACGATGGCGTTGACACGCACGGTAATGTCCCCAATGGAGACGGGCATACCTTGGATGCAGCCGAGACACCCCATTTTAATCCCATTGACAGGGAGCACGTGCAACGGTGCAGCTGGGGATCCTTCTTTATCGGCAGGTTCAGTTGTTTCGCCAAATCCAGGCCAATCACGTCCAGACAAGAACCGGTGTCTACCGTCAGGGCATGCTCTCCGACGATCACATCCGTCTGGAGAAGCCCGAGGGAGTACACGTCTCTAGGGGCTGCGCTCAGAGCGCCTCTTGTGAGTCTTGTCCTGAAAAACCTCCGTACGCAGACTGTTGGTATCACCAGCTAGGGTCTGTGTACACAGTAAAGTTTAAGTAAACAGATGTGCTATAGTAGCAAAGAGTGAATAGTCTTCGATTGATGTTGATGTATGTTGTGTGTAACTAGGTAAGTCTAACTCTAAGCTGACCCAGGGGTATTTAAGTAAATAAACTATAAAGTAACCCCTGGATCCCGCACGTGACACAACGGCCCTCGGCGGTCACAACGCCGAGCGGCACGCAAGAAGGGAAGCCGCCAAGTCACAGTGGGATAGGGGGGTTCACACGGTCACACCTTCCCACTACAATGTGTAACAGATAAGTCTTGTGGGAACGAAGAGAGACAAGGTCCCAAGGCTTCAAGCGTGGACGGCTGGACGCGTGTCAGCGTGAGCCACTAATTCTTTGGTTTTCAGTTAGTGGATGTTTTTGTAAAGCGGACCTTACGTTACATGCACTAGTTTTCATACTAATCTCAGAATAGAACTTCCAAAGACAGTTCCATTCTCACAACCACGCACATCCTGGAACAGCAGCTCCCCGACCAGCAACAGCCTTCTCCCCAAACTTCTCAACGTACCACTTCCGACCCCAGCGCGCATGCGGCAACATGTTTGTAACAGCATTGACAACAAAGACCACGGCGGGTAGAGGAAGGGGAACAGCAAGTTTACCAGCAGCCCAAGCCACTGGGATCAACCAGGGTGCAAGACGCAGCGGAGGAGCGATAGCGACAGAAGACACCGACGCAGACGCAGACACAGGCAAAGCGGAGAAAGGTGCTACTGCCGTACCGGCGAGAGCAAATCCAGTCCACTCGAGCCATTCGAAGACGTAGTGCGGGTACAAGATGTATCGAAAGACACCACGAGCAGGCGGGATAACATAGACCTTATGGTACTTGTTTCCATTATTTCCAGTTTCACCAGTCAGTTGGGAGTCATCTGTCTTTTTGGAGACACGCCTTTCAGCTTCTTCGCGACGAAGCCGGAATAGTGATGTCTCGGAGTAGATATTGCCGGCCATTCCGATAGCGAATAAAGCGATTCCCACTGCGGGGAGTAGGTCCACCGCTGCTGAGCGGGGAGATTGACTCTCATGGAAGAATGCTGGGATAGTAGGTACCGTATACCCGCGCAGCCAGCCTGCCAGACAGGCAGAGTTGAACCAGTTAAACAGCATGGCGGAGGACATGATGAACGGGTGAATTGGGGACATGCTGGGAGCGGAGAAGAATGGAGAAATGATTGCACGGTTGAGGTAGTGGAGGCAGTACAGGGATGCAACGAGCACGTTGGACGCGGGGAGGTTAGTGAGTGTGGGTGAATGCGGTGATGGGGTGGCTAGGCTATAGATCAAGTTGATAGGGCCGATTATCTCCATTGCACACCAGGCTATGCGTCCTGGGATGTTGAAAATGGACTCTGAGGAGGTTTTGCCAGCTGGGTGCCATGATAAAACCCATTGGGCTACTGTCACCTGAATGTAGTATGTTAGGGTGTGACTGGCTCATCGAGAGCTTGGGTGTGCTTACCAGGGGAAAGTATTGGAAGCAGCATAGGATGGTTGTGTAGACGGCAGGGGATGGCGGGAGGAGCTCCATGGTTGAAGGTAAAGCATCCCAGCAAGAGGAGATAATTGCACCCATCTCGATGAATTGAGTAGTTGAAAGAAGGAGAATTGAAGATCGCGCAGAGTAAACACAAATGCTCGGAAGGTTTAAGAAAGTTCGGTGATGTAATGCGCTAGGCGGTGTCAGGTGGGTCCTTGATAAGCGATAAGCGATAATCATTTATTACTAGACCTAATTGGGACTAGCTAAAATGCAGCATAAACAACCGCCTAACCTCCGACTCTCTCGGTGCCCACTTTACTGCGTAAGCAATGTACGCCGAGGCTTTTGTATGGCTAATGGAGCCATCAGCCAACCAAATTATGTATGTGGTCCGTGGACCTTCGCTTCAGTTCTCTTGTGTTCTATATGCAAAATGGTCCTCGCGGCAGATGCGACAGTGGGGAACGGAGCATACTCGGCAGGATAATTTGTCTCTATATAGTTGTCGGAAAATATATGAATAGAAAATAAGTGCGTTCGTGATTCAACACATCCTTCTAAGATGCAGTGACATCCTCCGGTAGAGGCAATTTCAAGGTCTGCTCCCCAGCTCGTACCGTCGTACGATGCGTTCCCCTTTATTATCCTGCAGGTAACCATCCGACTTCTCGGAGTAAGCACGCTTCCAGATCTCCACCTCTCCACCTCCGTAAATAGCACCCACGCGCATTGTAGACAGCAAGTTGTGCGCCGCATTCGAATGCTGATAAACACCGCCGTTGAAGAGAGCTGTCGCATCCTTACCAATGGCCGAGGCAATGAACGCCTTACCACCAGGGTGCTCTTTAATGAAGTGAGCGACGTCATGAACCACACCAGCGATGGCCACCAGTGCCCTACCATCGGATTTGGCAGACTCGGTCTTGAAGTCATCCCAGGTCATCACGGGCAGTTGGGAAATGGGGGTGCCCCAATCCAGTGTCGACCGCTTGATGTCCAGCTTCTTCTGCAGCTGCTGGAGACGTCCCTTTTCAATTTCATTTGCCTTGAATTCCTTGAGGTTGTATGCCAGTCCGAGCTGCTTCCATGTCCAGATCGCCCATTTTGTCGGGTCATATTGCCACCACTCGATGGCATTGCGGTAGTCTGACGGGAATTCGTGGTGGAAATTGTGGTACCCTTCGCCTAGTGTCACGAGAGCCGTGACAACATGGTCTCGAGGCGAATTGCGGTCGTCAAAGGGCTGGTCACCTAACCAGTGGGCCAAGGAGTTGACGCAGAATGTAGCCTGTTGCACAAATGTGGCCCGCAGAATGCCGGCATAGATAAAGCCGCCACGCCAATCACCCCAGCCGAGGCCACAGACCAGAGTAGGGAACACGAGACCCATGAATAGAACGGCCTTGATATAGTGTCGATGCTGCCACACCACGATCGGGTCCTCGTTGAGATCGGTAATGTCGGCCCGGCCGTAGTGCTTGGGGTTCTGCTTCATCACCATCCATCCCAGATGGGAATACCAGAAGCCCTTGCGCACAGAATAGGGATCCTTTTCTGTGTCGGTATAGCGGTGGTGAGCACGGTGGCCCCTGGACCACCATCGGATAGAGCCCTGGACGGCACCAACACCAACGGCAGCGAGGTAGATCTTAAGGGGAATTGATGCTCTATATGAAGAATGGGCCCAGAGGCGGTGGTATCCTGTCAAGGATCAGCATTTCACTTGCTGGCCGAGGGAAGCTCCGTCGATGTACTTACCTGCTGTAATTCCCAGTCCAGTATTGAAGTAGTAGAAAATGGCGAAGGCGGCTGTGGCGCGCTTGAGTGGACAGTAATATGCCGCCACAAGACCAAGGCACGGAACGATGATAATGAAGAAAACACTCAACCAGTTGATATGTTGATACCAGTTTCGCGGTGTTATTGGCATCTCAGTGATATGAGGCTTTTGAGCATTGTGGCTAGTCTTGGACTCTTGTCCGCCCGTTCTAGGGGCCATCCTCCGTCAGGTGTGTGGTGCTCTTTCGATACTGTGCGCACAGAGTAGAATTAGAGTGTCTTTTTCCAGAGCATGCAATCGAATAAGAGGGAAGTCGTACCGCAGGAAAGCGCTATAATATGAACGAGATAATTTGTTGGTGTACTACTTCGTTGGTCGCTCCCAGCCCACGTCCCGCCGAGCCGCATTCGGCACCAACCATTTTGTTGGGCTAGGCTGTTGACGGTTTTTGTTGGGAATACGTATTAGTGGTTGTTCCCACTGGTTAGATATCGTGATCCTTGCATGATTCTGCCCTAGCACCTTGGAATGCTATAGAATGCCGATTGAACAGTAGCCTCCACATGGATTCCCGCTGTCGATATGTGGATGAGACCACGGTGGGCCAATTCGTCCGGGGCTCAAGCTAGTCGGCCCCACTTTGATAAGGCTAATACAGACAGCATTGCCTACGGGCTAGTAAGACGATCAGCTAGGCTCAGAAAGCCAGGTCTTAGATGGCGCAAGATGGGCGGGGTCATAAGTATTAACTTACTAAGTGTGTATGAGGCGTACAGCTGTGCAGGTCGAACGGCGAACCTTTTGTGGTGTTTGCAGGATTTCAACTCCTGAGGTTGGGAGCAGACATATGAGAGAGTCATATGACTGGAGAGGTGTGGGTGAAAGGCGTAGCAGGAGCCAGAAAGGAAAGAGCGAGCACGGAGGAAGAACATAAAAAGGAGTTCTTCTTCTTTTCTCTTCCCTTCTCCAGTTCTGTTACCTTCTCAGCACACAAGTTATCTCTTTTGTTCTTTTTCCTTCTGGTCTATAACACCTTTATCTGTCTGTTAGGTAGTGCTTCTCAAGGGACCAATAGGTAGAACTGTCTATCTTCCTACACTGATGGAAGAGGAAATTGACCAAGCACCATACTTCATTTCGCTATTCCATCGGCGATATCCTACTGAACGAGTCTCGCTATGCCTTGTATGACAGAATGTAACGCCCACCATCATACTCCGTGACTGTATAGTATTCCTTTCGCACCGGGTTGTAACTCAGGTCCTCATTGCCAGCCATGAACCAACCAGGGTATTCTTTTGCAGATTTGCCCTCCTCCCAGGTAAACAGATCGCCAGCCTTAGGGTCACGACCATTGCTGCGTGAGATATAGAACTTCCCCTCATAGGAGACACCGCCCTGCATCTTGAGAATATCGACGCAATGAGCCCAGCTGGCAGTAGCCAGGCCCTTGTCGGTGCGCAGTCGGCGGGTGGTCGAGTCCAACTCGTACTTGACCAATCGAATAGGAACAGGGTCCTGGTTCTTGTCGACTTCGCCATCGCGCACGAATTCGCCGACCAGGAGAGAATCGGGTGAGTCACTGCGGTCGAGGGAAATCCAAGAGAAGCGGAAGGGAGAGTCTGCACCAGGACTCCATTTATACCAGCTGTACCTTTGTTAGAACATTGCCCCGGGTCCCTCCTCCTGTACAATAGGTTTCTACAGTCTACTCACCGGACTTGGGGAAGAACATATCGATATCCATCAGCAGAATATTTCCCATTATCCATCTTACCAACACCATCCGCAATCTCAACTTCCCAAATATTATCCAGATCAAAGGCACGGATACCGTTATTGGTATCGACAACATACAACAAATTGCCATACCACATAATCCCTCCAGCATGGATGGCAATGGACTTGAAGTCGTCGTCGGCGCTCGGGTAGACAAGGAGAACATGGCGGTATTTGTGTGTCTTGCGATCAACAAAGCTGACTCGCACGCTGTCTCCTTTCTGGTACCAGCTCACGATCCACGCTTCATGCTCGTTCCAGTCGCCTTTGCCCAGTGCATCGGCCGAGCTGGTGATCCCCTGCGGCGTCCACTTGGTAGTCTTGAAGTCTCCTGAGTTCCAGGCCCATGCCTCCGATGGAGATCCATTGCCGACTGGAGGGGATCCTTTGCTTAGAGCGCGATTGGCGGAGTTTAGGACGGCTGAGACGCTGACGTTCTTTCCTAAGCCTTCGAAGTGTTTGGCGAGTGCGGCTAGATGAGAGCTGTCGGCGGATTCTTGGAGAGTGAAGTCTTTTGCGTCGATGACGTTTTTGTTCATGCAGTAGCGAGAGTCTGCTGCAAAGGTAGGTATAGAAAGGGAAAGGAGAGCGGTAGTCAACTGGAAAAATGAAGAGTAACGCATTTTGGATGTTCTAGGGTTAATGAATACCGATTCATTGAATGAGCGGATTCCAAATATTAAATACAGTCGACATTCGAGACTAACCTTAGACGAGCGACGATCTGCTATTACGAGCCTCTAGCAATGTCCCTTTCTACGTCCCCAATGTAGTAATATGTTGCATCAAGATGGGGATCGGCAATAGGTACGAGGCTTGGCGGCCCCAGGCGGGAATCCCAAAATAGCATTCGGACGTTACATGCTCGTAAAGAGTGGAGATAACAGCTTGACAGCGGCTGAAATGTGGGAGAATCGCATGGGATAGTATTCATTTGATTGGCATACACAAGTTTCGAAGGCAGATGTAGACTGTTTCATCAGCTATGTTTCGTCCCGTTTCGGCCTATGATCGCTAATGAAAGTACTGAGCAACACTTAATGCAAATCCCTCAAGCAGATGTGTCCATCTGATCATGCACCATTTCTTTCCGTTTGCCAGCCAGCTTTTCCTTCTTGAAAGCTTCGATCTTGGCTTTCAGATCAGTGTCTATGAATATATGTTAGCAATGGGGTGAAACCGAGAAAATCAGAATTCTTACCAGGCACCACATCCTCTATCTTCAATGGGACACGGTTGAAGGGGTCGTGGGGGTCACTGAGAAGATGGGAGCGGATCGTGGCGCGGTCAATGGAGACCCGTGACCCAGGAAGGATCACCGGGTCATCCATGAGTGAGTACATAAGAGGGTCTAAGAATAAAATGAGTAAGGCTTTAAACAGCATCAAAGGTCGGAGGGACATACCGAGGAATTCGTCGGGGATATCGCCCAGGTCTTCCTCCGCTTGCTCATCCGCTTCCCTGGCAGTCTGCACCTTCTTCTGGAATTGAGACCAGTGACGCAGCTCCTCGGGGGACTTCAATGACCACTTGCGGATGATCTCGGCCGCCTTTTCGAAGTTGGCTGGTTTGTAGGATCGGCCATCCCGAGCAACAGCCAAGATGAAGTTTTCCTTCCCACTGAGGTTGAGATAAACGTCGAAGAGGTCACTCAGAAGAGCACGGGGGTTAAAGCCATATTCCTGGAGGTTATCCACGCGCAGGTTAGAACTCTTCGGTCCCACCATTGCATCGAGATTGTAGTCCAGCATGTCTGCAAGTCGCTGCACAATCTCAGGCATTGTGAACGAATCGGCAAGCGCCTCAGTGAAAAGCTTGACCATGGCCACCGTTTCATTGGTCAGTTGCATGTAGCTTTTGGCGCTGCGTTGGGCCGATGCCAAATGCTCTTCACGCTGCTGACGGGTTGCCTCATCCATCGAGTTGCCCTGGGTATTTAGCTCGGCCTGAGTGCTGGAGATGGTCTTGAAGGCACCGAAGGACTCATCGAGGACGTAAGTCACATCATTCAGAAGAAGATTGACGTACTGGATGAAGAAATCCAGATTCTGACTGGCTTGGATGGACAATTTCTCCCGATAGAGAGTGTTAGGCCAGATACACTTGATAATCTGGAAAATCTCGTAACGGATATTGAACTTGTCGTAGAACTGTGTATGCGCGCCCGTGTGTTCTGCCTCGATGTAGAATTTCATGACAGCATGGAGGAGATGGTCATTGGCAAATGGCATCGAGTTTAGCAGATCTACCAGAACACCACTGGCGCCTCCAGGGCGTTTCCAGGTGCCCCGGAACAGAATCGACACAAGTCCAGCTTTCAAGTAGGGGTTCTTGATGTAGGCAGAGCTCTCCAGGAATGTGATGCAGAGCATGACTAGCTCATCTCCCTGGGTGGCGGTAATAATTTGTGGCATGCACCACATGATGAATTTGAAGTTACTGACGATGTCCTCCAAGAAGTATTCCGGTAGGCATTGGAAGACTTCTGGCTGTTGCTCTGGAAGAGGAAGTGTAATCTTTTCCTTTGGGAAGTTCTTCCCAGAGACAAGTCTCAAAAGCCAGACAGTAACATATCGCATGAAGAGCATGGAACGGGCCTGCCATTGCTCATCGAACAAGACACCCTGAAGACTGTACTTAAGAGCGATACCTAGATCAAGCTTGTCTTTGTACTTCTTCAGAGCCGTATCGAAGGTGCGCAGTTGCCGTGGATTGTTGATCCACCGAACACGTTCGAGTTCGAATTTAGTAATTGTGTTCTCCATCTGTCGAACATCTTTCTCAAGTTGCTCCATCTTTGATGTCAGCGACTCACTGCCATAGTGATGGGCAGCGACAGTCAAGAAAAAGATTTCAGTGATGAAGTTAGAATCTCCTCCAACCTTCTTAGCATAGAAAGCATCGGAAGCATGCTGATCAGCATTGATTTTGGTCTCATCTCGCATGTCGACACGAGAATCGCGGTGAAGATAATCCGCATCGATTCTGTCGATCTTTGTGAAAGCCGGGTCCATAAAAGGCTCACAGAGCTGGTCGAGACATGTGGTAATGTTGAACATGAAGCCATCAGACGAGACTTGGTTGGGGTCTACCTGCATTGCGCGTCGTTTGTGGTTGATGTTCAACGCGGTAGCAAACCAATCCAGCACACGATCGCGGGCCTCTTTCGAAGCCCGGATTAGGTGGTTGATGATATCAAAAAGATCTGAGCTAAGCATCTGTTGTGTCATCCGAAGCGAACGCTGAGCGTTGGAGATATATGCTTGGTCCCGAGTCTTGGGGCTAGAGAAATAGGTCAAGGTCACTTTTGCCTGTAAAGGCGACAAGCTGAACCATGGACCCAAAAGAGTAACTTTCTCGAATAAGGCAGGGTCCATTGAGCTGTTGAAGATACTTGATTCTGTGATTGCCGTGGCGATGGAAGCATGGCGAACGAGGTTTCGAAGAGCCTGAACACAACAGTCAGAGTCGGCCCAAAAAAAACCAGGAGTCCGACCACTTACAGTGGCATATGGCTTGTAGTCACTATTAATGTCCTTGAAAACAAGCTCTGCGCTCAATTGCTCGACGGCAGATATAAAGGCAGGCTTGACAAGGTCGTCTTCGTCAAATCTCCGGACAGCCTCGTTGATGAACTCGAAATCAATACCCTTGTCATCCTCGGGATCCACAATAAGATATGTGGCTAGCGATGTTGCTGGAGAGGATTCGAATCTGCAATTCAAAGTGTCAGTACCCAATGCTAGTGCAGCAACATTTCCATATAACGCACCCAAACATCTCCGGCATCGTTATCGCAAAGATACAATAGCTCATGCATAGACGCCGCGCCTCGCACAGAACCTGGTATTTAGGGTCACCGTCGCCCGTCCGCCTGAATCCTTTGTGGAGCTTTGTGATGCGCTTCCAGCATGGAAGCAGATAATCGAGAGGACGCTCCCCCTCGGCCTGGGACGCAGCTTCTAGAAGGGCCTGATCCAGGACCGAGATTTGGATGCGCAGTTCCTTGCCCCCATCCTGTAATTCGCTCCGTAGCCCGGGCAAATATGTGCGCGTGCCATGGATGTCACGGTGGCCTTCTTCCTTGAGGGTCAACCTGAAGACAGCACTCAGTGTCCGGTCTTC
This sequence comes from Penicillium bovifimosum, assembly GCF_028826915.1. Classification (NCBI taxonomy): domain Eukaryota; kingdom Fungi; phylum Ascomycota; class Eurotiomycetes; order Eurotiales; family Aspergillaceae; genus Penicillium; species Penicillium bovifimosum. The sequence goes on from NW_026622711.1 coordinate 4,060,975, forward strand.
GAAAGACTCGATACTTTCAACCTTTGGTGGTGGTGGAGTGCTCGGCGCTGAGGAATTGCTTGATCGTGGACGTTCTGGGGCAGCTGTGGCTGGTGTGATCTTAATCCGCTTCCCTTCTGACTGCTGCGGGGTTGCTGGCGCGTCGTAAACACGATTCGGCGGCTGAGAGGACACCGGTGAATGTGAAGGAGAGGTATTGGCCGAGGTTTGTGGTGAATTGGAGTTCCCATCACTCGAAGTCTGGACTGGATTTGATAGTTTCGCAAGCCGCTTATTGCGAATCTTTTGATTCGGAATGCGTTAGTCCTGGTGCCGATACAAGGAATCGTTCATTGACATGAACAGAACAAGCGACTGACCTTGTCCGCATCAGATAGTGTGTCCGACATATTGCCTATAGTCGGGCAATGCGCTCCTCCGGAGAGGTTGATAGGGCCGCTAATCTGGTAGATCGGGTCGGCAGAATCAATATTGCATTGATCGTGCGGGGATCATAAGGAAACGTGAAGGTGGTATCACGGCTGCTTGATTGCCTCCGAGCGGGGAGCAGAATAGCACCGTCCGTAGAAGATGAATTAGAAGCGTAAGATGAATTCTGGTAATACCGGAGTGATCGTGGAGATTCGCTTTTGTTCTGATTCATCTGATTCAAAGCGGGCGCCATAATCACGTGTGACTAAGCAGCTCGGTCCCCGGGCGGTGATGATGGCCTTCCACCGCCTGCGCCTTCTAGCGAGGCGAATCAGCATATTTGGGGCTTAGCGTGGCAGAATCCAGCAGAATTCGGCCTCATCATTGGCTCCATGCGATCAGAGCGCACTGAGGCAACCCGTTAACTACTGTGTAGCGCTACCGGGGTCTGTTGATTTGCGTGGTGAGGGTTCAGATCCTGATGGTACTTCCGTTTCGCTATGGCTCTCCGCGTTAGGGCTGTAACTCTCAAGTAGATACACTTCTTCTGGAACTGCATCCAATTATCCAACACCAGGATTTCCACAATGATACCTACAACATACACCCGACTATCGGGCATCTGTTCCTTTGTAGAAGAATACAGACCCTATTTCTCGTTATTGAGTGCATGATTCGGTCATCTTGCCTAGGCTACACCAGAACACTAGTTATATGGGAATGAAAACTAATATCTACCTCGGGGAGCAAAAGACACATAGACAACATCGTGTTTGATGGATGCATTGGAAATATAGGGAATAGGTACAATGTACAGAAAATGGAGTGAAAATCCAGACGCCGGCCTAGGGTTGTATGCTAATGATATTAAAGCACCTTCCACGATAGTAGCCCAAGAAGCCGCCTCGGGTCATATTCCAGTGCAATTAAAATCTCCCCTTGGTCTTCAGTTGATCTAGACGTCGACAGTTTGGCATCTCCATGGCGCGGGCCTTCTTCATCTTCTCAACATCAGGGAAGATCCATCCCTGTGCATCTTGCAACCTCCGCTCCCGCTCATGGGCTTCAGCGTCACATTCGTGGCGCAATTTTCTGACATATTCCACCTCCACACGCGAGTCCAGCTCCCGGAAGTTTCGTGCACTAAAGTTATCCACTTCGAGGGGGTTCACAAAGTAATTAAGGTTGAGCTTCGGAGTCGAACGGCCAAGGGTATGCGGGGAGACAGGGGTATCAAATCGATAGGATGGTCCGGATGGTGTTGAGGAGCCAGAAAAGAGAGACGAGAGAAGGGGCAGGACGAAGAGAAGGATGAGCGGCAATAGTTGGCGAAGGAGACTGCGAGCATCAATCGGAGGGGCTTCCTGCTCATTGGCTGCTGGGCGAGGCCGACGACGGGGTGTCTGGCCTCCGAATTGATGTACTCGGAACCCTGGACCACCCCCCATATTGAAGACGAATCCTGGCCCACCTGTATAAATCGTTTAATCCTGGTGAAACGAGTATTAGGCCAACACATGGTTGTACGTACCGAATCCACCACCGCCCATTCCGCCAAATCCACCATTGAAGAACCGGTTGAACATCTCCTCTGCTGAGATCTCCTCGTCAAATCTCGGACCGCCACCTCCACGGGGGAATCCGCCGCCGAAACCACCAAAGGGAGAAGCACCGCTTGAAGCGCTGGGTCCAGGCTGGAATCTGCTATCAGGGTCGCCGCCGAATCTGTCGTATTTGGCCTTCTTTTCCTCGTCGGAAAGAATCTGGAAGGCACGCGAGACCACTGCCATCACGCGTAAGAATCAATATACCAGAATGTGGGCTAGGGTCTGTTGTCGCTCACTCTTGAATGCCTCGTCTGCGCCCTCATATCCGTTCTTATCAGGATGCGTCAACAAACTCTGTTTTCGATACGCCTTCTTGATCTCGTTGTCCGTGGACGAGCGCTCAACCAACAGAATCTCGTAGAAGGCTGTGGGCTGACATTTTCGAATTCGAAGCACGGCGGCTTTCTGCTCTGGTGTGTACTTGCGATCCTGGTTACCCTGCTTATGGTCGCGCGACGTCGCGCCTCCGCTTTTGGCGTCAGAACCAGATGCCGAAGCCGATGGCATGGCGACGGTGGTTATTGAGGAGAATCTGGCGGATTTTCGGCGACACTGGCTTGGTGTGTAAAGGAAGAGAGGGCCCGAGGGAATCTAAGAGGACGCAGGGTGGCGTAGAACCGCAGATAAAGGGCAAAGGATGGGCCCTGATTTGAAGTAATCAAACACAGTGCGATAAGGAGTTCAAGAAATGCAGGTGGCCTGGGTAGATTAGAGAGGAATCCGAGCAACAGATGTGGCTAGTTCGGCGGGCACGAATTGGGGAAAAAGCGTGGTCTTAAGGTGTTGCCAAGCATCGGAACGTCAAGTTGCGCCGAACACTGCGATAAGCTACCTTTACTTCCTGCCGAACCGATAATCCTGCCAACGTTTTGACTACATTGGATTGTGAGTTGTCTTGAATTCTATTCTGTAGACGCATCTTTCATTAACATACCTGCAGCAAGCACCAATCCTTGGCTGTCATAGCTCAAACATCCGCCGGTCTCATATAAGTCTCACCTCGATCCCAATACTTTTCGACTTCACCTCCATCATGACGAACGATTCGGTAGTCGAAGAGACAAAGCAGACGATAGTTCAGCGCTTCCGAGCATGGGGTGGTAAGTGGCTCATGAATAGCCTGGCTTCACGGTCTAGCTAGCAGGGCCAGCTATGTCGCGATTGACCAGTCACTGATGACGTCTCTCATTCAGAAAACTCATTCCCACCAACGCTGCTCGCCTCGCTCATTGCCGCTCAGCACATGCGCCCTTTCCAATTCTTTCCTATGCTCTTCCCGCCAGCGCTGATCTTCACCAGCTATGCAAACTTGCAGGGCTTCAAGACGGATACTGCCGGCATGAGCGCGGCCTTCTCGGGACTCTATCTACTTCTCGCAGGCCGCCGCCGCCAACCGTTCATGAAGAGGTTTGGCGTCCGGGGTGTTGTGCGCGGTGCGACCATGGGTCTGGCTTTGGTCAACATGGTCGGTGGTGGACTAGCGTACACTCTGGGAAAACGAGAAGATGAAGAATACAAGCAGTAAATATCGATTGTCGCGATGATTGCTGACAATCAGGGATGTGAATGCCCCGTCGGGTTCACACTCTGTCATGTACCATATGTGTGTAAAAAAGTGCTTTGGTTATATTGGGACAATGTGGGGTGACTCCCGGATTTGGCGTCGGTGGCATGGATGTGTTTATGCAATAATCCATGCATTGTGATCTTACGAATTGGAAGTGGAAAGATATCTCGCTACCTACGTACACTCGTCTGGGTATCTACGTCTAAGAACCTCCAGCATATGGATTTTCCGACAGTACAAACTGCCGTACTTGATCTGGAACCAGGAAGTCGAGATCCTGAGGAGCTGATTGTATCGCCTCACGAGCTCTCGTCGAACTCACTGGCTCGTCAGTGGGAGCACGACCATTGACTAGCTTGATGCGCTGGGCCCATTCCTTGTGCCCGCCCTCATTCTCTCGGTCACCTCTAGCAAGAGCCGCCACGAACTCTTCTTGTTCTTCCCTCCCACCCCACTCACCGCTCGGCCGCATAGTTACACGCAGCCGGTGCTTCGAGAATAGAGTCTCCAAGGGTTTCAAAGTGTGTTCCGGGGGGTAATATTTCGAATTAAAGATCCGGATCAGTGTATCGTACCCCACAAGATGGATCTGCTCTAGCGGAACAGGATAAGAATCGGATGTCTCGATGGCAACCGCTTTATCGACGAAATACGGCTTTTTGGTGACACCGATATCAATCAGTGGGAGTGACTCGACGGTGTGCGTGAGTCCCAAGGCAGAATATGCCGGTGTCGATGCCAGATGGGAGCGGAGATCGCGCGCAAACAGCTCCATCATCACTAAGCGGTCCTCGAAGGAGGCCGGCTTGGATGGCTTGTCTGCATTCTGGGTTGCGAGGAGGAGGAGCAGCCGTGGACGTGGCTGGGGTTTTTCTAGGAGTGCAGTGGTGGCAATGCGAAGGTGCGCGCGGGTGGGGGGATTGAAGGACGAGTCCAGGACATAGAGTGTCTCCGATTCCGCAGAGTGGTCGGGTGGGATGGTTGTCAAGACATCAAAGTCCTTGGTTGAGGCCAGAAACCGCTTGAGTAGTGAGGCATACTGGGTCCGAAGGGCTTGGAAGGAAGACATGCTCCTAAATCGATTTATCGGGCTTCGTGTCGTGCTCCAGGTCTATCCTGTTCACAGGTGCAGATGCGGAATGCTGTCATCGCGATAAGATAACGAGATCGTCACCGCCTTTGATACACTGATCATGCTAAAATGGACGTAAACAGTGACTACACTTTGTACAATTCCATCAAGGCTATGGTGAAGACTATGTGAATTGTATAGCTAACACCTTACATCCCAGGAAATGACTTATCATCTTATGGTCCAGGCAATCGTCAATCCATTGAAGATTGGCTATTGTCTGCATACCCTGGAAGATCAAAGCGCGAGATCTGGAAATTGGCGGAGTTGATGAGGGGCACACCGGGGCCAGATAACTACGGAATGTTTCATCTTTGATTCTTGAAAGCTCCGTTCCGTGCCATCCACGGCTGGGAACGATTTGTGCGGGATCGGAGATTTGACTCAGATTTCTATCGTCTGAATTCTCTTCTAGATCATATCTTGATCGGGGATTCATCAACATGGATGCCACGAATGACACCAGGACTGTTGATGCCTACAAACAGCCTCCGCATTGGCGTCGATTCCAAGCCCTGGAGATGAAACAACTTGACCCAAACGACATGAAATCCCAAGGGCCGTGCTCTTTTTCACTCAAGCCTAGACTCAATTCCTCGATTCAGGCAGCGTCGATCTTTGGATGCAATATTTCCCACCTATGCCCCACAGCAATAGACGGCGTTTGTAGTAGACTATCCACGTTGGGGCAATATATGGGCGGTATATCAACCGGGGTCCAGCTCGGAATACCATGTCCGTCTTTATTTCAGAGATTAATCTGTATCCCGCGAAATAGCTGGGGGGTGGGTCTTTGACTCCCGAGTCGGGTGTGCCAGAAGTGTTTTATGTGAAACCACCAGCCGTCATGCCTGTGCCTCATGTCACGTATTATTACGGAGTACGGAGTACAGCCCAGAGATTCGGGGCTTAAACAGCCTTGCCAATCTGCCCCGAACGTCCCGGAAATCTGGCAGTGCTCTCAGTTCCAAGAGGCAAGGTCTAGATTCTTGGGAGTCAGGCCAGACTTCCTTATGGCCTTAACTACATAGGGGCATGTGAACTTCGAGTCTACCGCAATTGACTGATTACACTGTGGCTGGTGATACTGCGTAGTTCACTAGGTATGCTGTCCCACGTTCATATACACCCGTGTCGGAGCAGTGCCCTCAAACGCCGTTTGGTGACAGGTCATGACGCCACACTTCAAAGCCGAAGTCCAGTAAGAGGCTGATAGGCTGGGCGGCTGGGCCAATAAATACCGAAATAATTTCCATCATTTGGCCGTACCTGAGACAGTGGGGCCGTATCGGATACTGATGCTGTCGGTCAACGGTAGATCCACAAGTCCACAACACCGAGAAGGTCTATGTAAAGTGGTCCATCTCGAAGTACATAACCCTAGATTAATACGTCTAGATTAGTCAATAACGGGCAATTAGCTCGATAGGTAATTAACTTGAAGAGAGTTAATTAGTCTTGATCTCCATATTTTCTTCCTTCACTTCTTCTTCACTTCTTCTTTACTTCCTGCATATCACGACTCTCTTCTTTCCTTCTCTGTGAGAAGCCATTCCTTCCCTGCGAATTGACTTCGCTCTTTCCTTCGTTCGCTCCTTCCTACTTCATCACTTTCGCTTATTTAAATCCAACGCGTTTTTGTTTATATTTTTCTCACTTCGCATTCGATTTCACTTCACCATCGTCAACAATCTTCATCATGGTTGGAATCAACAAGTTCTCTGTCGTCCTGGTGGCCGCTCTAGCTGCTGCTGGCCAAGCTCATGAGGGTGTTCATGCTCATCGTATTGAGCCTCGTTCCTCTCACTCGGTTTCTGGGGCTTCTACCTCGACTGTCCTTGTTGTGCCCACCGCTGCAGAGCCAGCTCCAGAGACTACTACCTCTGTTGCGGTCACTTCCAAGGAGAGCTCTGCCGTGGAGTCTTCTGCTGCCTCCTCTGTCGTTTCTGGTGTGAGCCCATCCGTGGTGCCGTCTGTCACTTCCAGTGTCATTCGCTCCGTTGTTCCGTCTGTCGCCCCCAGCGTCTCCTCTTCAGTCGTTATTCCTAGCGTCAGCGCCTCTCCCATTCCCTCTAGCAAGCCTGCTGGCTCGTCTTCGCCTGTCGCTTCTTCCAGCAAGCCGGCTGTGACCCGCACCCCCATTAGCGTTCCTCCCCATGGACCTGGTGCTACCGGTGTCCCTAAGCCCTCGTCTGGCGACGCTGACAGCACTGTGTCTGCTTCAATCGGTACTGGTATCCCCGGCGATGTGTCTCTCACCACCAGCGCCGTGACTCTGACTTACACCGTTGGTTCTGGCACCTCGACTACCGTCATGACCACTACCATTTACAAGACAAAGACCGTGACTGCAGAGCACACTGTCACTGCTGTATGTGCTTCCTCCGGTGTCTGATGATTCAGAGATCGAGCTAACACTGATATAGACTGGATCTGATGCCCAGATCACCCAACCCACTGAGGACACCACCCACTATCTGACCTCTACTCTGCACTCCACCCACACCGAGACTGTCACCCTCGTTGCGGTCCCTACTGCCTCCGGTGGAGCTGACTCTGGTAACAACAATGCCGGCTCTGGAAACAATGAGGTTGGCTCTGGAAACGGTGCTGGCAATGGCTCGGGTGCTTGTAATCCCGTTACCGTCACCGCTACCGTTACTGAGACCGTGACTGCTGTATGTGCTACTTTTCCACTGACCTTAATAAACAATGCTGACTCTTCGTTTTCTCCAGCTCCCTACTGAAACTGGCGCTACTGGCCACGAGAACAACCAGGGAGGTAGCCAGGGCCATGACAATGGACATGGAAACGGATCCGGCAGTGGCCACGGCGATGGTGCACATGAGACTGTCACTAGAACTGCCGGCGCGACCACCCGCCCTCAGACTGCATCCTATACCCGCATCCCTCAGACCCGCACACCTAGTGTCTCTAGCGGCTTCGCTACCCGGACACCTTCTGGCTCCGTTAGCTTCACACCGACCCCTACTCCCAGTGCCCAGCCTTCGCCCAGTAGCACCCCCAGTATCAAGGCTCGCTTTGCCAACTGGCGGCGCCACTTCATCTAAACAACACACTGCTAATGTGAGGGGATCTCCACCTCGTTGTAGCGAGTTGCGAGCCTGTCGATGATTGGAGAGAGTTCGATTTCCTTCTACTCGCGCAAAGGCGCGCTGGTTCTGTGCCTACCGCCAAGTTTCGGTGCAGATGTTTTCGATTTCACTTCTTTATCTACGATCCATTTTCTGCCATTTCTCTTTCTTTCGGACTCTTCTATTCTTGCCGTGGATCTATCTTGCCTAGTTCTTTTTGGGCATATGTTGTCTCCCAGTCTGCGTGTTACTTGTTGCAGGCTGCCAACCTTAACCGTGGACGACAATGCCCAAAATCGACGTATGGCATGACATTTCCTAGCTTGCATTCTTATCTACCAATGTGAAATTGATCTATCATAGGACCGGTCTCTATTAGGCTCAGAACTCAGTTCTCTTTGATCGTCTTGACGGGTGGTGGCACGTCTACTTCGAGGACCGGATATTCCCTTGCTTGTGTTGTTTCCAACCAAAACTTATCTTCTTTTGTTTCTTTACTACGATATTCATTCCACAGATGATCACAAGGTGGTGCCTTTTTACTTTCATGTCTTCGTTCTTTAGGTTCCAAGTTGAAGGCCGATGGATCGGATTGGTATCGGTATCCTAGTGAAAGAATGTGAATTGACATAAATGCGATTACCTCTTGCTAAGAAACAATTAGTTAACGTAATTCACGAGTCGTGACGAGTCGTGACTCGTGAACCCAAGCGAGTCGGCAGCTCCAAACCACATAGTAAAAGAGGTAAATTACAACACAGTAAATCAACAAGGCCTCTACAAAATTATTGCTATACCATATGATACGCCCATCCATTTGATTAAACAATAAGTAAATCTAATTTCTAGTTGAGAATCAAAATTGAGCCGGGACAGTTAGAAGCGAAGACTACTTGTCAGTCCAAGAATACGCCCTAGGGGTTGGTTGGCTGTGCCAGACTTGCAACTCGGTAGTATGGGTATAGATCGTTCCTGGGAGAAGAAACAGCGCAGCAAGTTAGTCCTCATCGCAGCAATCAATTTCATATACACAGTATGACTGCAAGGCTGCAGTGACGATCTAGTGGGAGTGAGATATGCCCGGGTCCCAGGGAAGGAGCATGTCTGAATGTTGAGCTCCTTCCTGAACTATGTCTTCAGGGAAGAGAATCCTAAGGCACCACCCTGCTTCTGTTGGGTTAGTGCTATATTATAGGCCCTCTTCTGAACTGTTTCTCTTCTTCTCTTCTTCTCTTCTCTCCTCCACTACACCCGCGACTCGTTCTTCGACTTTGTGTTCGACAGCCCTCTTCATATCTTGACTTTCTTTTTGACTGCAGTCAAATTTCTCTTGCTCACAGTCTCCTCAACTGTGAAAACCTCATCCATTACCACGATCCTCTCCCGCTTCGTGCACTAGCACAATCTCGGCCAGGTGAGTTGCGTGACATCGGTCTGGTGGTGGTCCATAGAGTTTCCCTGGAGCGTTCACTATCTCCCCGTATCTTGGACTTGTGTATGATTACCAAGAGTTCAGGTGCCATGGTCAGCATTGTGATTCCCTTTGTCTGAACATATCATCTTTGGCCTCTTACCTTGGACAAATGTCTAGGTCCCCTTGAAAGTCTCTTACGTTTGTTGTCTTTTTCCATGTACGGAGTTAAGACAATCTTATATGGCATACACCTCCCCAAGAGCTTGAAGTGCTTATGTGTCACAACAAATGCATGAGCTAACAACATTATTTTGATTCAGTTGGTTAAAAATGGGAGGCAATCAGAAGCCGACGGACGACAAAGCCGGGCACGAGGCCGAGAAACAGGCCCGTGCCGAGATGGAGGTCCAGCTCCAGAAAGCTGGAGAGGATTCGAACCGAGAGGAGGGCGCCGAGCCGTCCAGTAGCAGGCGGGGGGCGAAGCCTGTCCGTTGGAATAGTGAGTCTTTAAATCTTTTCATGTCTTTGTCTGTGCAGGCCGTCACTGTCTAAAGCAATCCCGGGATCGTGCATACCTAGCAGGACGAAGAGTCACACTCAAAATCCTTTATAAACGTGATGAATGTGTTGCAGAACAAGCTAACATTTGATTGATATAGCGGACGTCGACATCCGGATGCTGCTCACTATACAGTGGGCATGCAACAAAGAGGGGGTGAAGGTTCCTTGGGAGAGGGTGGCAGAGATCATGGGTCCGAAGTTTACCGAGGGGGCTATCGTCCAGCATCTTGCCAAGCTCCGTACCACGCGAGAGGGCCAAGGGAAGCCTGTGCCTCCCCCGCTGAAACGGAGTGCCGCGCTTGCAAACCGGCGGAGCCAGCGGCAGAAGCAAAGCCCCTCCCGCCCTGGCCACTCAAAGAAACGCCGGCATGATAGCCCGGAAGCCTCGGACCATGATCTAGGCTACCCTTCCAATGACAAGCGCCAGAAGAAGGCGGAGCGTGGGGGTCCCTCCGCATCTGCTCTGACTTCGGAGGCCGAGTCCACTGGCACCGTCCGTCGGACGGTGTCCCAAGGAACCTTTCCCCCGACCCCCAGCCCTGACCAGCCCGACTTTGAAGCTCAAAGCACCCTTGACTTCACCTCAATGTGGTTCAACTACCCAGGTGAAGTTCCATACGGGGGGGTACAATTCCCCTCGAGCGGCCCGAGCCCCTTTGCGCAGGTAGCTCAACCAAGCCTGCCAGATCCTTCTGACATGGTAGCTCCTCAGTACCAGGCCGAGTCTGACACTCTGGGACTGGCCACCCTCCGTGAACCGGAGGAGACCAGATTAACCAGTCCTGAGGAGGATCTACTCGAGCACTGGCTGAAGGTGGCTGAGGAGATGGAATAGGGGAAGGCGAAGGAGTTTCGGCCACGGTCCCGGTAGACTTGGGGGGAATGTGCCTGATTTGCTTCACGTTTTTGTCAGGAGTTTGGGGTTCCGCGCCGCTTTGGCCTTAAACGGCGTTTGAAGGCGCGTTGCTCGTTGGTCACCTGCGGGAGGCTTGCTTTCTAGTCTAATAAAACGGGCAGCATTTCCTTTATCGAAAAGTCCTTGGCCTTCGACCTCAGTATCATGAACATGGAATAGATAGATTTGTAGCCTAATACCTAACGGTGCTAGGTTGCGGCTTATATCTCTTTGATAATATGCATTTTAAAGATTAGTGTACATCAGGTATGATACCTATTGGAAGAGCTGAGCACTCAACATGATCCACAGACTTCATCTCAGGATACATCTCCAACCATCACAACGCCCCACTCAGCGCGATCGAACCGTGCAACGCTATATATGCCCTTATTATGGGATCGAGTCCAACGCTGCAGCCCCATCCCTCGCAATGCGGTCCCGCATGACCTGCCATTCGACCCACGTTACACTCTGCAACAAACAGTCCGCAAGGTCATCCAATTTCCCCAAATCGGGAACCACCTCATCATTGATAGCAGACCCAGACGATCCAGTGGATGAAGAAGACAAAGTCCTCGCACGAGTACTCTTCGCCCTCCCCTTGACTTTCTTCACCATCCGACCCTGCCATTTCCGCAAATACGCATCCGCAACACCATGCACAACAGGACACCTAGCCCTATCCGCAAGAACAATCTTACTACCCTCAACACCAGACTCCAGCCCTTGGGATCCATCTGCACCCAGAATCGCGGCAGAAATCCACCTCCCAACAAGATCGATCTTAGCCTTTTTGACATCCCGCGCAGTAAGTCTCTCCCCCTTCTCCTTCTTATCCATATCTCCATTCTCCTCACCCTCAAGCCAATACCTAACCACCCGCTTCGGCTCAACACCTTCAACCACCACATCCGCATACTTCCCTTCATGCCGCAGCGTATGCAAAACAGCATACAGCATGCCCTCCAGCACGCCAACGCGCAACGTCCATTCTTGCACCGCGCTACCGCCACCAGAGCGGAAACGCTGGCGCTCTATTAGCACGTGTGTTGGGCGGTAGGCTGTTAGGAGTGATGAGATTAGGGTATAGGCGGCCGCGGCGTAGAGGTCCGGGGAGAAGGAGGGTTTATCCTTTTCTTGTCTGGATTTGGCAGGTTGGTCATTTGCTACTTCCGCTTCTGCTTCTGGGATAGTCCGACGGTCCCCGATAACGGGTTTGTCGATACCATCGTCAGAGCCGGGTAAACTCAATGTCGATATCTCGGATAAGGCCAGCCGGTGCCAGGCTGTTAGCTCCAGTGCTGGCTGGGCATCTATTATCCCCTTGGACTCAGAGCGCGGCACGAGAAGATGTGCGAACGCGAGGTTTTGGATGCCCATATCGATGCTGAGGATGCTCCATGGTTTTGTATTGGACGTTGGGAGTGCGTCTTGCCTTGAACGCGGTCTGATTCTGATTCCCGATGATATCGACCCGGGTTCGACCTGTCGTCGGTCTTGGGATACAGTGGTACCAGACCCGCTGACTGTGTCTACAGCACCATCTCCACTTGCCGACACTTGCGACTGCGACTGCGACTGCGACTGCGACTGCAACGTCAATTCCGCCGCAATGCGCTCAACGAGAACACCCTTCGTGCCGGACGATTGGATCCCCGTTGCGCGCGCTATGCGCTGCAACTGCGCTGATTTCAAGCATGCGAGCCAGGGGTGCGGGGAATACAGCGCTGCAGAGAGACGCATTGGGAAAAAGCTGCTTTGCTTTTTGTTTGTGCTATTGCTTTTTTGGGGTTGGGTTGGGATATTGGCGATCACATGGGTGTAAGCGCGTCACTCGCGGATTTTCGGTCTGATCGCGGGTTTCTAGGTAGAAACTGGTTTTGGTATCAGGTTGGAGGCATGGTGAATATTTTTAGAATGGGGGAATGAATGGTCCCTGAGGATAGGGTGGATTGGGTGGAATGTTGATCGCGCTGATCGGCGCACGGGCCGTCGACGTTCGCGTCTACCGTGGGACTGGGTCGGATTGAGTTCGGGACTTGGATTTTATTGGTTGGAGAACATAGTTACTAGGAGGAGAAATAGCTTCAAGTCGATTCTATTTCGCAAGTGAATAATCAATAGGTACAAAGTATATGCGCCTTCTATTACCCAGTGAAATGATAACACCCTTTTGTCTGCGGGCATTCGACGGTACCTTTGTCGGTAAACGCCTGGACTGATGAGAACTCCCCCGATAAGATGTAGTAAATGCAAGGCGCTGAAAGGCAAGAGAAACAAAATAAAGCACAAAAAACAAAAAGTAACAACGAATAATGAACAGCCAACAATCAACACCAACAATCAACACCAACACCAAACTCGAAACTCAACTCAAACAAGGGTCGAAGGACATTCTATACCAACGCCCACTGCCCAAGCTCCACCATTGCGAGTTCATCCCGAAGGTACAACAAAGGAGCCCAAACCCGCCAGTGCAGCACACCGATATGAGCAAGACGCATCCCAATGCGCTCAATATCGGACTGCTGTGCATCGAGAGTCTGCGACGACGATCCAGGCGCAGTCAATCTTGCACCCTGCGACGGAGGAATGGCCGGTGTGGCAGAAAGAGGGACTCGCTGCGACTCACAAATAGCCAACGGGGAGAGTGGCAAGTAACGACGAGCGGCAGTCATCGTGGCAGTGAGGATCTTCCCACGCATCCTGTTCTGGAAGAAGGAAAAGAGGTCGGACTCATTCGAGAGATGCCACTCAAGTGCCTCTTCGATGGGGACAATGACCTCGTCCGCGACGACAGCGTCGAGCTGTAGTGCTGCACAGGCAAAGCGGGCAATCTCGAGCGCGATACAGCGCATATTCTGCGTCCAGCGCTTTCCGCCGCGGTGGTCCGGATCGTCCTCGTTGTTGGCTGGGTTCCCGGCAATTCGGTTCTGCAGGTCCATGCCGTTTTCCATTAGGGACCAGATGCGCGAGCGGAAGGTGGAGTATGTTTCGTCTGGGGCGGAGAGATACCGCTTGTGCTTGTTGACATATGACTCGAAGATGTACCAGGCGATGTCGAGGTTGATCAGGTTTTGGATTGTGGAGCGGAGTTGCCAGAGACGCTCGGAGTCAAACAAGAAGGTATCGGGGAAGTCAGTGGGAGGAAGGAATTGGAGGAGTTGGCCGGAAATTCCGCGGAATAGGGCTTCGAGCGGTTTGAGGCTGGTCTCTGTTTGCGGTGTTGATGCTTTTTGAGGGTCTGCGCTTGCGTCGTCTTGGCGGGCTTGTTCGCGCACAGAGAGGTACCAGTCTCGGGAGGGCTCGACTTGGAAACTGCCTCGGGCTATTTTGCCTTGGAAGTATTCCTGGAGGAAGGGGACTGTGTCTTCGATGAGGAGGACACGGAATGCTCGGATCTGGTGGTTGGCGACGTCCTTAAGGATATATTAGTTGGGGAAGCCTTGAGGTGAAGGGAATAGATATGACATACCAACTTCATCGCCTCGAGAATGTTGAATAGCGTCTGCAGACCACTGACGATCTCCGCGGGGTCTTGGGATTGTGAGCCCTTTCGCACTTGCTCGACCATATGATCCGCCCACTCATCTCGCATCGGAGCACAATGTGTTTTCAACAGTTTTGCCAGCCATGTCGCCAGTGTAAGCATGTCGAGAACGCCTTTGCGTATTTGTTGCATCAGCAATGGAACCTCTAGGTTCTGCATCACAGTCGGATGATCGCATTCCGGGACAAGGGTCTTGATGACGTCCTGTAATGTCTCGAATAAGGCGGGCAAACGAGGATCGAAGGTCCGTCGAGCACCATCACTCGTCTCGACTTCCTCGGTGACGCTATCGGCAGTTGCGGCACGGTATGCGTAGATAGCAATCTCTGTGGCCAAAGAGTCCCAGTAGTCCGCAGCTTCTTTCCGTTTGCGCTGACCCTTCTCCCCTTCTAGATCAGGCTTGAAGTGCAGGTCACGATCGAAGTTGGCATCCATCCGGAGGTTAATGTTGCTCATGATACAATGCAAATCGAGTTCGCTAAGCGTCTTCTTCGTAACTGGTGGAAACCGCCGGGCTTTGCGCAACAGGCGTTGATCGCGAGAACTTAGCCCTAAGGCTTTAGGTATACTGATGGCTTCCGGTGACGGTGAGGGCTCTCGAGAGCGAGCTAGAACTACCGGCACCGACGAGGCAGGACGTTGAGCTCCGTGGGGATAGGCGAAAGTTTGCTGGCGACGGCGCAAAGGATGAATGGAAGTTCGGTCATCATGGTTACGAGAGTCTCGCCCCTCACTCTTGTGATACTCTTTGGAACGACCACCTCCAGCGCCATACGCCTCGAGAGAGCCTTCGGCCTCTTCCTGCGTCCGGGCTTCTTTGGTACCTTGTAGATCCATCGCTCCAGGCGATATATCGGGAGCCTCCCTTGAGGATTGTCAGTCAAAGGAAGATGAGGGAAGGGCAATGGCCCATGCACCGAACAAGGCGAATGTGATGGGACTCACAAATAAGTAACCCCCTGTTTGCCTCAGGCAGCCAGCCAATCCGCAGTCACCCAAAAGTGATGCAAGTGAGCTGTCAATTGTTGTGGAGCCGAGGATTGCTTGGATCTGCGTGGATCGCCTCGTGGTTCCCGATCAGGGGTGCCTTAGGGAGGTAAAAGGGGTGAAAATTTATAATAAAAAATTATGAGAGGCAAGAATAAAGGATAAAGAAGAATAAATGCCAATAAACACAAAGAGGTGGTGTTAGAGGTGTAGAGAAGTTCGAATGTCTTTCAACGAGAGTCTGGGGATAGAGCAAACAAGCCCCGAGGTGCAGATGTGTGTACTGTGTAAAAGGATGCAGATGAATAAATCCAAGGCGAAAAGGAAAAAGAAAAGAAAAGGAAACCATTGGCAAAGCGACCGGGATGAACTGATATAGTGAGTGTATCCAGATCGACACCGGATTCGGGTGGACGCAAGCAGGCATTCCACTGCTGCTACCCGCGAGCAGAGCCCTCGACTTTGGACTTTTGTAACATTCCATTTGCGATTCGATCTGTCACATCTTGCATCTGCATCTGCATATCTGATTCCATTCGATTCTGGGGAAAGGGGGAGGGGACAAAGTCCGCCTCACTTTGAACTTTGAACCACGTGAGTCTCTCCCTCTTTTATCGGGGAACTACTGGCGGGTTGTGGATGACCAGGTTACCAGGTGCTCCGTACATACTACATGATAGGTACACTGGTTCCTTTGATCCCCTCTAATGGTATCAGTCGGTATGGTCGGAGGAGATGAAGCACTCGGTCCCCCGTCGGGATCGGAATGTATTCGGTTCGGCGTGCCTTGAAGCCTTGGGGCCTTGCCAAGATCCTTGGACAGGTTAGAAGCCTTGAAGCCTTGCGGCCTTGGAGCCTTAAGGCCTCAATTTATTGGCGCCTTATAGCCTGAGGGACGAGGTGTCTATTAACATCTAGTCAACTAGTAAACCACAGTTTCAATTCACTTAAGATTAATCTACAGGCTTCTTAGGCCTTATCAATGGCTATCGACAAACCATGGAAGCAGAAACAAACGTGGTTGTTGAGATATCAAGTTACGTATCCGCAGCTCGCTTAACTACCGCATACGTTAACTTACCGCCTTCCAATGTCTTCAATCCATTCCTGTCTCTCCTTGCTCTCCTCTCTCTCCGCTCCCTCTTTCCCGTCCGAATCGAATCGATGACACGCGACAATTGCCAGTAAGCATCTCGAAGTGCTGCTTCTCTGCGGATGCGTCTCCTATCTGCCGCATATCTCCTACGCGGCAGTTTGGGATAGCTCGCCGAGTCGCCGGTCCGAGCATTACATGGGAGTTTGCGATTAAGGTCGCCGAATTCGGATAATGTTACCTTTGGCCCTCCACAAAACTGAACGCCCGCGTCTGACGCACAGTGAGCATGTCACCATTCGCATGTATGCCGTGCTCGAGAGTTCTTCGCTGAAGGCGCCATACCGCACGAAATGTTGATCTTCGGGCATTCAACCAGATCTTGCATACTATGGGTGACGACGACCAGTATACTTTCAAGTCGTTTGATACTTGTGATGCGAACAGAGAGAGTGACGACTTTGCTACCCAATATCTCTGACTATCTCGGTGAACAGTCTTCCCCTTGGTGATTGATATTCGCCTAAGGCTTGGTGCTCCAGTCGTGCTATTGCATAACCCAAGCCCCCACGACGTTTTTACAATGGTACCCGTATGATCGATACTGACATTTGGCAGAGATGCCTCCAGTCATGATGGTACCATTGCAAAGACCGTTGCGGGGGTCTAGGTTACGCAATAACATGATCGGTGCTCCAAGCCTTTGCCGAACATCACCAAGAAGACAACCGTTCGCTGAGATCGATCTGAGATACGCGGTAATTAGTAAACTCCTCACTCTCTCTGTTGCCATCACATGTGTAGAGCTACACAGAGGACAATCTCACCCTTGCCGCGATGGTACGCCGCAAGCGCGCGGTAAAGGAAAGTTTTGCCTTTAGCTGGTGCCTGTATGCCATACTCCGGAGTCCGCCCTCGTCTTCTCGTGATGGGCCAGGTCTTGGTGGGACATATCATGCGGAGCATTGAGATAGGGAGCACGTGACGCCAGGTAGCGTGGTAGACCGTAGACGTCACTTATCTGTTGTTTTTGAATATACCCCCTGCTGAGTATGATACCATTTCTGACAGTCTGACTCTGACATGTATAAATGGAAATGAAAATCCTGAATCCAACCTTGGAATCGGGTATCTTATTACGAGGTGTGTATTAACACCATGTCTAATTAGCCCTATGGCCCGATCCCTCGTCCACCTTCATTTGGACATCCACCCAATCCTAACGCTCAGTTCAGACCTCAATAAGATTAGTGTGATTCAGGACATGTCCACAGTCTATAGAGGGGCATGACTCTGGTCAGACCGTCGAATCAACTCGCCATGTCTTTGGGCTCAATACCCCGCTGTCCTTATTGACGTCCTAATCAGGCTCAACAACGCCTTATTCAGTCTCAATAACCGCCCGCTCAATAACCCGAGAACCACCACCATGTCTGAGAACAAAGCGATAAAAAGGAAACATGATATCCCACGTGGAATCTGTTTTGCAGGACCATTCCAGCTTCATACTGCCCTCGCAGATTCGAACCTGGCATCGATCATCAGCCAAGAAGAAGCGAAAATATCATAGCTGAGCAAGACACCGGGAGTTTCGATCATGAATCTCTCCGCATTGCTATACTTTGTCCATGCTCTATGGGCAGCGCCGGGTTTTGTCCTTTCTCGGGGTATGGGCTCACACGATACATCCCAGTTCAAAGTACATTCCTTGCCGGGAGTTACGGACTTGCCGTCTAGCTGGGCAGGTCGACTTCCGGTTCCGGGGGTACAGAACGGGAATGAGATATTCTTCTGGTTGTTCGAAGCGGAGCAGCGGGAGTATGATGACGACCTGATCAGTAAGTCATGACCTATGGCAAAGATGAGGTCCGAGTGAGCACACATGGTTGCTAACGTTATATAGTTTGGTTCAATGGTGGCCCTGGCTGCTCATCTTTGATAGGTCTCACAACCGGCAATGGACCCATCACCTTCGATGGAAACTCGACTCGGTTCACTCGCAATCCCCACTCATGGACCAAGTTGGGAAACGTGCTTTACGTTGATCAACCCGTCGGCACTGGTTTCTCCACTGCCAGCTTCCCCTACCCAGTGAAGGACAATATCCGGGTGACGAGCGACTTTACGCAATGGCTGCGCGGGTTCTTTGATTACTTCCCACATCTGCAGTCGAAGCGGATTCATCTCATGGGCGAGTCGTATGCAGGTATCTACATACCGTACTTTGCAAATGAGCTTCTCGAAGACAACCATTCACCACCGCTCAACATACGCTCAATGTCTCTCGGTGACGGCTCTTGGGGAAACGCAGCGGCCATGGCATCCGTTGCCATGGGCAAATACCTCAGGTCACAGCGGGACTTGCTCCAAATTCCAGAAGACGTATTATCTGTCTTCGACGAAGCAGACGTAGTATGTGGATTCAACCGCGTGCTAGCACAATCCGGCATCTATCCTCCTCAGGGTAAAATTCCCATTCCCGGAAACCCAGAGTACTTCAACCTCCGACGTCGAGACGAAGAATCCTTCAGTCTCCAGCGCCGGGGCCTTACAGATGCTGTCAACGGCACATGCAACATCTCTCCGAGGACAGCCGCAGAGGTCCGCACCTCAATATTCAACTCAACATGCTACGGCCCCTGTGCCGTCTTCTCCACAGCAAGCGACTACATGACAACCATGTCCGCCAACAGCACAACCCGCGGCTGCTTCGACATGTACGACATTTCCCAAGACTGCAGCGCTGTCTCGGAGCAGCCACTCTTGGCAGAGTATTTCAGCCGCGCGGACGTCCAGGCTGCGCTGCATGTCCCCAACAGTGGAAGCTACAGTGCCTGCAACCCCGCCATCTTGGGCACGCTCCTTTCAGTGCCTTCTCCCGAGCCACCGGAGTACTCCATCCTCCCGTCTCTGGTCACCAAGCACAATGTCTCACTTCACATCTACCAGGGCGAGTGGGATATGCTGATCAACCACTTCGGCGTGGAGCTATCGTTGCAGAACATGACGTGGCGCGGTGCGCAGGGCTTGTCGCAGAAGCCGAGCCAGTGGTTTTTCGCTAATGATGCTGCGCCATCGGTGACAAAGAAGGTGGAGTCCAGGCCTAAGCCAGCGGCTACTACCCTCCAGACTGTCATTTCGACTGCTCCTGCTGATGTTGCTATTGCGGGCACGTGGGCTATGGAGCGCGGTGTGTCGTATCACTTCTTCCGTAGTGCTGGTCATAGCGTGTTTGTAAATAAGCCGCGGGAGATGTTTGCTTACGTCCGCGATGTGGTGGTTGCTCCTTGATAGAGACTTGGAGAGGTGGGCCTAGCGTAACTTGGGTTTGGGCGTCATCTATTTTGGAGTTCGGTTGGTTTTCTATGCCTCTTGATTGGGCCTCAGGTTTTAGTTAGAGTCACTTTTAGAAAAAGAAAATACTATAGTCAGTGCTAACGCGCTTACAAGCGGTTTACCTACCTAGTGAGTCAGTGATAGTAACAGCCCGTACTGAAAGGCAGGGTTGTTTGAGAACACCCAGCAACCAAGAAGACGACTGGTCATGTTTGCTGTGTTGAATAGAAGGTGCCTTCCCTTTCGGTATAACTGGAGGGCGCCTTCCCGTTTAGTCACCACAAACATCCGTCCTAAAGGTATAAATACTCTCTTCCTCCCCTGTCTCTCTTCTTCTTCTTCTCTTCTACACCTCTCTTCCGCCTTTTCGTAGTCCCCTTCCCACCACCCAGCACCTCTCCCTGCCCCTCTCAGAGACTCAGCCAACCAGGCCCTATGATGATACGAGCCTCCTCGGTTACCCGGGAACCAGGAGTGTACTCGAAATGCGCAGTCTGCTTTCAGTCGCGCAGCGCGACTCGCGCTTAACATATTCTGAGGGCCTTTTCCCCCTTCCTTTCCCTCTTTTCCATCCCCTCCAGCCTGCCAGCCCTGTGATAACATCGGAGTGTTGCGCGGGTAGCTAGATGGTTATTATCACGCTTCTGAGATGTTTGCTGTTATGTTGGTGGCTTAACAAGATGGAAGTGCTTGGGCGAGATAAATGTGCATGGTTTGCAGGAGTGGGAATTAGATCAAGGCCCATCTTCTCTCACTTTCGCTTTCTCTCTCCTTTCCTTCCGCCTTGTCTTTGATACATTGCCTCTGGTACACTCTTTATCTTGATCATTGTTTACCTGTTGGGGCCCCTCTTGGTGGGATTGTGTGTTCCTGCCAGACCATGGAAATTCCATTGCCCATGGGGCCATGTTTGCCTGAATCGAACCACCCAAACAGTTATGTCACTGGGCATCTTCCATCACCCGGGAATTTTGATGTGCTCAGAGAAAATTTTGGACTCTACCTACACACTAGTTATAGGTACATTATGGAGTGTTCATTCAAAGTGTCCTGTTACCTATCATTGCTGCTTCTGGGTAACTAGGTGATGCTTTAACTTTATACTTAGCCGGGACGATACCCGGAGCTTATTATTGTTGACCAAAAGCTACCAAAAGCTACCCAAACCTTAGAAGAAACTCAATGTCACCTCTATCTCTACTCATACTAAGAAAGTAGCCAGTGGACATCTCTCAGACCACAAATAATGCAACTGAGTAAAGATATCTTTCAACAGAGCACCATGATCACCCTAACATCCTACGTCATGACTAGCCAAGGTGGATCAGTCCGGGGTTATGACAATCAACTCCATAAAAGTCTAAAGTCTCATAACTACTGTACGCAGCTTCCCCGCATAATCCTGGTCCAATGACGACGTATGTACCTCCAGACTTTAAGTACATCAGCTGTTGCTCTTCCCTTCCTCTCTTTCTCTCTTCCCCTCAATTCTCCTCCCCCCATTCCAACACAACCACACCCCCAAATCCCGCAACAATGACCAAAGCCCACGCAACCATCACGCCTGAATGCGAGGTCGTCTTTGACGAAGTCAAAGGCACCAATAACCTCGATTACGTCATTTACCAAGCATCCGCACACGACAAGAAGATCACCGTCGCCGAGTCCGGGAAGTACGAGAACTACGATGACTTCCTCGCCCATTTCAAGGACGACACCCCGCGCTACGCTGTTGTAAAATTCAAGTACAATTCGCCAGCTGGCGATGGGCAGCGGAGCAAGCTGGTGTTCATCACGTGGTAGGTTGCATTTGCTTGACCCCGCCTTGCTTTGTGCGGTGGTCTGATCTTGTACGTTTTTACTATTCGGGTTGCTGATTGTTGGTTGTGAGTAGGGTTCCTGAGGGTGCAAGCATCCATGACAAGTCGTACTACACTTCGAACAAGGATCATCTGTTCTATGCGCTGCTGGATATTAGTCTCCATGTGCAGGCGCATACGCAGGCGGAATTGGCTCATGCTACGAGTATGTATTTTGTGTTATTCCGTGATTGTTGGGTTTGCGACTGACAGTTTGTTACTAGTTCTGAGCAAGTTCAAGGCTCTCTGAGGAGCGATCGGTTTTTGTCCGAGATATTTCTGTGGAGCAGAGAGCCCATGGATGAGAAGGACGATTCGCAGATCATGGGTGGTCTAGGAGGTAGTATTATTCTATTTCTAGACATCCAATTCATTATCATAATATGTCTTCATCTCCAGGGCTACATATCCTTTGTTGTGTAATATTGATGACGGTAAGGCTACCCCCTCGGGAAGCGAGCGGCTCCCGGAGCCCAGACTGAGGTACTACAGTTAGTAGTCACCCCGCCGCCCTGAGCAGCCCACTGAGCGGCCCTGAGTGCTCATTTGACTTGCTCACTGGATACTGAGCACCCTGAGCGCTCAACCTGCCGCTCACCCCTGACCAGCTCCTTTCATAGGTTCCTCATCTTGTTTTTGGGCCCTTCACTGCGCCGATGGTAACCGCGGCCGCGCTGTAGGCTACTTGCTCCTGGCCCTGGGGGTCCCCTCCCACTCTTCACTGTACTGTTCGATCATGCTCCACGAAGCAATTCTCTAATGTGCCTGATTTCAGGACGTGGCCCACAACAAGGTCAAGCCTTCTGGTAATACGAGACAGAATACCTATCTTCGTTTGAAAGGTTTTTGGGAGGGAGGCTAGTATTGAACGCAGCTTCAACTGAATATTCGTGGAGTAAATCAGACTTATATCCAAACAGCTGCTTGCAATAGAAGAGAAGCCAAATACGGGCACCATATATTGGATGTGATCTGCAAATGGAATCTTATGTCTATATTACTCTAACCATACTGTGTTTCGCTTGTTTAATCATTCAACCAACACTTCGAAGCTAGTTAACTTAGGGAACGAAATAAGAGCAGTACATAATCTCCCCATCCAATGCTGCAGAGAGACGTCACCCTAATTTCCCCTCCATCTGACGCAACCACAGTTTGCGATCGAATCGCCGTTCCAACAAGGCATTTGCATCACCAGCATACATGAATGTTTTCCCAGACACTTCGGCGGGCTCTTCATTGTCCGTAAAATAAATCAAGCAGGGAGCCTCTTGATAAGCCTTCGTTTCATAATAAGCAAGCTTCTTCGCTTCTTCTTCGGTTTGCACAATATACGCGGATCCCAAAATCTCCTGGTTCGACTCCCCATCGATCAAGGCAGGATAGTCGCCCCATTTCGCAATCGCGTACCCGATAACCTTGGCTTTCCGCATTTGGGGCTCATCAGCTAGGTCTAGTATTCGTTTGAGGGTTGCGGGTGCTGTCAATGTTCCGTAGAAAAAGTAATAGGCCGGGTATTCGGGGGGAGCTCGAATACTTCGTGCTCGATGTTGGTGAGATAGTCGGCCGGTGCGGAGCGTAAGACCACCTCGTATGGGGTTAACCCCTCGTTTCGCATCCAAGCATCTGGAGAGTCGGTGTCTTCTTGCGTCTTGGGATCTTGTGGCATGGTGATCCAGAGAGAGTTTGAAGGCTCCCGGTGGACTATGAGAGACGACTTGGAGAGAGTAGAGAGAGGCGAAAGCGTTAAGTGCAGGAGGATAAATTGTGACGAGGGTAACCTGGTGTGTTGCCTTGCGCACTTCGCAGTAACGTAATTCCGGCCACGACCACGGCGAGACAGAAATCACACAGACTAAATAGACGCCAGGCCGAAATTAAAAAAGGGGAGGCGCACAGAGCGGCTATGAAGTAGGATATGTGTACAAGGAGCGAAACCCTTACCCAGCCCCTAATCACGGCGCGTTCTGATACATACTACCAACGAAAACGTTAACCTATTCAACCGAGGCGGGAAAGATCGACATATAGGTTGGTATCTCAGTAAATATACTTGATACGTCAACTATTGCCGATTTATCATTTAATGCAGTGACCTTGCCATTCAATCCCGAAATAGCATCGATTTTGATGCAATCAGTGTTTCACGAGGCGCTCCTCGGAGCATAGAAGGGGAGACGCGCGCGAGATACATGACTTCCCAGGGGGATTGATTGATACAGCTTTTTCTAGCCGCCGTGGGATGTGATGAAGTTGCACGGAGTACAGGATGACATAGTCCAGGATATTCGAAGGTTTCTCAATATAGATAGACGGTTCCTGGGGGTGTCAAGCTTCAGTACAAGTAGCAGGTAGGAACCTGAGAAATGATCTGAAAGTAGATCGGTTGTCTGCTAAATTTTACAAACGAGCTCTTACGCCCGCTTGCCAGAAGGATACCTATACAGCCCCTGACTATATCGGATTTTCTTGGGCGAAAGTCGAAACCTATGCCTCGGTCTGCCCCTCCACCACCTCCGCCTCCTCCACCCCCGCCAGCGCATCGTGGCTCTAGGCAGCTTCCTGCACAAGCCAAACCGAGCTCAATCCCAAATAGCATTGGTATCGGGATTGAGACCGAATTTCTTCTGAAATCTCGACATGCTATCCCCGAAATCGAAAGCTCCTTCTCGCGATTTGCTAGGCATTGCGCCATGGCATACAACAGTGTGACGCCCGCGACGATGCCCAAGATGCATAGCCTGGTTCAAGCATTGTGGGAAGGAGCTCCACATACTCAGTGGGCACTGCATCATGATCCTACTTGTGAGACGAATAATACTCCTTGTACGTTATCAAAAAATTGTATAATTTAGAAGCCTTGGGAGTTTAACATGTCAAACAGGGGGAATTGAGCTCATATCGCCTCTACTTCGGTCTTACCCAGACTCAGCATGGAGAGACCAAGTCAAAGCAATCTGGCACTTCTTGCTACAGCGATACATCGTTAGTGGAAATGTCAATTGCAGTACCCACGTGCATATCTCGCTATCACGCGGGTTCACTGTCTCTGATCTGAAAAGCATTGCGCAAGCAATCATCCATTTTGAGCCGGCGTTTGAGGTTCTTGTGCCAACCGAACGCCGCGGAAACGAATACGCACGAAGCAATTGGATTGATAATCCTAACTTCGGATACCGAAACTTCTCAAGGCAACAGTCTATTGACTTGGTTGAAAGGCTGCGCACGGCCGATGAAGTGATTGATATCATGAATCCTAACCAGTCCAAGTACTTTGGTTGGAATTTCCTGTCGATTAAAACATACCGAACAATCGAGTTCCGCCGCGGCGCAGTGAGCCTCTCCGCAGATGACGTTCTAATGTGGGCCGAACTTGCCATGTCCTTTATCCTCGCTGCCGTGACCCCGCGTCATGATAGACTACAGCAATACCCTGCGTCAGTTGGGGGTCTGAAAGCCTTCATTCTGAAAGCCAGTCTTCGTTCTTCACCAGGAATGCACGATTCTTCATTACTGGATCGTCTATTTCATGGTATCGCACCTAGCGCCGCATTGCAGCCTACTCCAGTAGGCAGGCTTTCAGTCGAAAAGACTGCCAAGTTACAACGAAAGATAGCAGCAGACTGTGCTAGAAACCCAATGCTTGACGTTATATACTCGGCCCAGCAATATGGCGTTGCATGATGCATCCTGGGACAGACTCATATGGATAGGAGAGAAATTGCGAGTGACCGGTTCTCTAGTGTAGACATTCTAAGTCAGGTGATGTTGGAAAGCTTCGATTGTTGGGTACAGGGTTATTTGTCGAATTTTGTTTGTTTTTTTCAGGACTGTATACTGTGTCAACTGTGAGTCTGTGACATGTCACATCAACTACCTTAGAACGTGGCAAGTTGATTTCTTCCATGTAGAATACCTGGACTGAGCACTCAAGTCAGTCTCAGTGTGTATCCGAAAAGTGGGGCATTGGGGATCACGTGCCTTCTGGGTGACTAAGATTCTTGGTAAAATGGACGCTTAAAGTGGCGTCAATAGTAACCGTTTTCAGCACCCAATTTACCGTCTGAATTAAAAGGCTCGACATTTCGATTGATACTCGACTAATAAAGCAAAATGCTATTTCGAAATCACATCCTTTGCATAGAGATACACCCGCTGATGCACAGAAACAAAAGGCAGAAGTACATATTGCACAAATCATTGCTCGGAGATGAATTCATTCACAGTGATAGATCCGCTAAACCATGTCGAGAACAAAAACACAAGACAGACCCGAGGGTCCGACAGCCCAAAAAGGGCGATGATGGTACGAGGATTCACCAAAGTATCCTCAATGGCATGTACGATGGAGCGAACATAGTCATAATCATTACGCAGTAGATGCGAGTAACACGCATGCAAGACAGTCATGACACATAGAGAAAAGGATTTCTCTGAGACGGAGCACAAAAAACGCTGAACATCGCTTAGCGACGGAAGAATGGAGCTTGATTGGACGAGAGAAGCGAGTCAGCTCGCTGGAAGACATCGCCCTCAAAGAACTTGTCACTGTATGCACTCGCCGGCGTGGACGGAACAGTGGCCTGCGCAGCAGGGCCGAGCGCCGCACTCAGCGGGGTGGCAGGAACAGTGGCCGATTGTGGGGGCATCTGCGGGTTGAGATGGTAACTGTGGGGGTTGTTGAGGACGGACGTTGAGACGGATGTTTGGTGTTGCGGGTGGGGGATCAGCAGCGGGGGGCCGTACAGGTTTCTAGGAGGCGAGTGGCGGTCTGGGTCTGCCAGGAAGGCCCAGGGAGATACTTCGATCAAGCGGCCTGCTTCGCGGCTTGCCTGCTGGACTGGACGTAGGAGGACGATGATGTCTGGAGCAAGGAGGCGCATGCTTCTGACCTCGCGCATCTCGTTCACCAGGTCGACGAATGAGTGCATGAACGATTTGCATAGTAGCCAGAACTCGCGCTGGTTGCGGAGGCCGCCGCCTGGTTCTTTGACTTTCATGGAGGAAAGGCGCTGTCCTAGGGCATCTGTGGCTTCCAAGCAGCCTTGGCATCGACGGATGAGATTGTTCCAAAGGAGTTGAATCCCGTCTGGATCTCGTGACTGCTGGGCCTCCTCGAGACACTTGATGAATTGTCCGTGGACCAGTGGAAGTGCCGTATGTGCGGCTTGATAGGCGTAGGTAAGCTGTCGGAAGATCTTTTCGAACGCTCGATCTTCGTCATTCTCGTCCATTCCAGTCAGTGTATGGGCTCGGGGACCTGTTGGAGCTGGCAAAGGTGGGAAACTTTCGCCTGAGCGAGGGGTTGCCAGCGCGTGAGGCATGCTAGCCATGTTTGAGCTGCTGCCCGAGCGACTACGGGAGTACGGCGTCGAATAAACAGGGGAGCTGGTGCCAATCTGACTGGAGTGCGTAGTCATGGGATATTGCGGGTGCCGGATTGTCGTGTCGCTTCGCAGCCGACGTGTGGGTGGGATGGCTTCTCTTGTCGGTGTAACCAACGGGCGTTGAGATCGGTCTGGAACCGAGGGAAGAGGCTCACTTGGGCCAATCAAGCGCTTTGTAGGGAAGCCAGGTTTGTTGATGGCCCGGAGCGGAACCTTGAGAACAGCGCAAGCATTCCGCAGCTCGACCATGCTGCCAAATAGGGTCAGCATCAGTGATCGTACATAGCGTGGATCACCGTTAGCAACGATCTTGGCAGCGTTGTTACGTAGCTGCGTGCCGACGTGGATATAGGCTCCGATGCACGTCTCGCATTCGCGTTTGATTGTTTCTGTGACAGAGGCGGTCGACTCTGGGTCATTGAGCATAGTGTTCGATGCTTTGTCGATGGTATCATTGAGCTGGTCCACGTGAGATGAAGCGTTGTAAAAGACTAGCTCGAGGCTGTGACGTCGAGTGTCATCGTGTTTTATCACGTTGATCAATGTACTAATATGGTTATGAACTTGAGCGAGAGCAAATAAAATGCCCTTTGCACTCTTCATAATGGGTAGATCAGACCCACGTTCACCCTTGTGTTCGGGCAGACTGGACATGCGATTCACCCAGCCATCTCGCGGACGCCGACGCTCTCTTGGGCTGCTGGGACTGGGAGTAGTGGTGTCCTTGGTAGCTATTGGCGGCGCAGGCGAACGCGTTCGCAGCACAGACCCGTAACTGAGACCTCGTAGATGGCTGTTTCGATATGGGAGCGTTTCATCCAATGTGCCCAAGTCAGTATTCTTGCGAGTTATCAGTCCCATTCGTTTGCTACGAGCAGCAGATGACCCTTGAATGATGCCCTCGCTATTACTTCGATTGCGCTCGTTGGTAGTATGAGGCGCTATACCGGGTCTTTGGAGACCAGGCATATGGTAAGTAGCGCCTTGTTGCCCGGAGGCCATTCGATGGTGTGATTTTGGCGGTGGCACAGGCCGAGATATCGACGGGGACCGGGAAGAAGCTGCTGAGCCATCCCCAGTGCTAGGAATCACTGGAAATCGGCCACTCAGGTTCCTTTTCGAATTCGAAGGTATCGAAGGTGTCGGTGTTGGTGCCACTTTCGCTTCGAAACCGCCGTCGCTGAGTGGGTTAGCTTATATCAACCTCTAAGCCACGGGTTAAACTCACATCAAATAAGCAGGAGGCTCTAGCTCAGGAGATTCAGTGGCCCGTCGACACGAGAGGAAGAATCTCTTGAGTCTCGTTGTCGCTGCAACTTCTCTCTCGTTATCAGTCATACCGGAGGGAGTCGTTTGGTCCTCATCTTCCCCCAGAATCGCCCGCAGAGGCTCGCGCAAACGATTTTCGGCACACTTGAAGATCTGAAGCTTGTGCATTTCGGCGAGGGTGGGCGGCAGATCAGTGAGGCGATTTTGCATCACAGATAGAACTCGCAATGATTTCAACTTGCTGATTTCGTTGGGTAGTTCCTTGATTTTGTTCCGACTTAAATCCAGAATTTCGAGTAGAGGCAGTTTGTAAACCTAGCATAATCAGCACAGAGCAAGCCTGACTGAAGGTCACTTCACTTACTCCTTTGGGAAATTCACGGAAGTTGTTTGCTCTGATATTGAGATAGCGTAGATGGGAGCATTCAGCAAAGCGATAGGGAATATGGAAGAGTTGATTGTTTGACAACGAAAGCCTTTATAATGATCAGTATGGTCCAAATCAGACAAGTGCGCCGCCGAGCTACAGGCGTCGCGCAACATGAGCACGGCGGTTCACGACAAGGCTTTGACGTACCGTTCAACCTCATCTTTGATCAAGTCCACAACTGGCTCCGGAATGCGGGCAATGTGTGAATGACCGAGATCAATGGTGAGCTTTGGCTTCACCACATCCGTAACACCCTCGCTACCTGCCAGGGAACGTTTGGTCTCCTGAATCCCGAGTTCAACGGCTTGTCGAGCGAGTTCAATAGTTTCTTCGGGGCTAAGCGCTTTCACTACGGCCGGTTGCTTGCTAGCACCCTCCGATGGATCTCCCGAAGCAGTGCCTGGTCGACTTTCATCTTCGTCGGGGTATGGAGGGTCATCCTTTGGTGCAGGCAGGACATCACTCGATTCAGAACTCCCAATTCCCATCCCACCTTCGTCTATCTCGCCGCCATTCAAGCGTGGCGCTTGCGCTGTGTCCTCGGGTCGAGCCATTGCGGATGTCATGATTTAGACAAGCCCAGGGTTGTCTATTACATTCACCGCAAGGCGACAGATGCGTTGTAAAATCGATGTGCTGCTAGAATCTGGAATAGGCGTCTACCAGTAACCAATATATACACCCCAGACACCTGCGCAAAGCATTGTTGGCTGTGATATGTCGGAGGGGCGGCGGGCTGTCTGGCGTTGGATGGGGGAACGGAGCTCGAAGCGTCCGCCGGAGTGGAGTTAGGGCGGAGGAGGAGTGATCGGAGTGCCAAAGTGGCGACTGGCAGGGACTAAGCTATCGAATTTGGAGCAGGCTTGTTCAAGGCCGAGGAAACTGGTGCGATGAAGCTCGAGCACGGAGGTTGACAATTGCGGGCGCGATCAACTGATTGGCAAGGGAGGTCTGGGAGGTCGAAGAATGCTGGTATAGAGGCAAACAAGCCCCAGGTGCAGAGCAGTCAATCACCAAACCAAATCTTTGAGAAGTGTCACTACAAAATCAAGTCTGAGTTCTAGAAGGGGATCGGGCAGATTGAAGTTCGCGAGGCTGGAAATTATTCTGATTGGGTGAGACACGTTCAAACCCCGGACCGCCGCGACTTCGCGCCTGTGCGCCTTAATTGTGCGTCACTCATTCAGGTACTGCGTAGCTATGGTGTCAATTGAGATATTACGCATATTTGTGTCTAGATAGTGAAACGTATGTTGTATATATCTACAGCAAGAACAAGTAAAGTGATCAAGAATGCATGTGCTATCGCGTGAATAGAGCTGGGGGAGTATAACATCCAGCAAAACAGATCAAATAATATACATAACCCTTCATGAAAAAGGACTAGGGAATCAAGAACTGCCGAGAAAGAAGAAATGGCATGGCGAATGAGCTCTGGCACTTCCGACCCTTAGGCAGGAACCGCCTCTGGTTCTTCCATCTCGAGCTCACTTGCTTCACCAGCATCGCCCAGATCCGGGGCACCGGTAAGAGCTGCATGGCGCTGATCTTGAACCTGAGCTGCCGACCGGGCCCAAGTGACCCATTTGTCGTACTGCTCGTTCTCCAGTTTCATACCAATCTCCATGTATGACGGTCCGAACTTCGCGCCATACGCCTCAGCTTCTTCCGCTGCCACCCGACGCTGAATATCCTCTTTCAATCGAAGTCGGTAGAATTCTCGACGAGCAATATCGTAGGCAGCGCTCTCGGTGATATCAGGGACGTGATTCAAAAGCCACAGCTGACGCTGGACAACACTAATGCGAGAAAGTTGATATATTAGTACAAAGGCTTACTCCACGCGAGAAGAAACAAAAAAGGGTTGAAAAGATGATAAGCTGCATACCTCTCACCGTCTAACCGCTTTCCTGGCTGCTCGATGCGTCTCCAATCGTAGTTTTCAAAGTCCTTGCCGGTGCTCTCGAGAAGCACACGGGGCCGAGCAAGTTCCCAGGGATGGTCCCGGAAGAACTTGCTTCGCAACTGATCTTCCTCATATTTGATCTCCACAGGCTGAAACAATCGACTGGCCTTCTTGGGTTTTATGCGCTTTTCCTGGTATTCGAGGGAGACCGTCACCTTCGGCTTCTCTGAGTAAGGAACAGTAACGGTCTTCAGCCGCCGGTGAACGAGTTGATGCTGAGGCGGACGAGTACGAATAAGAGTCTCAGCAGGAGGAATCTCGCCGACCACACCGACCCATTGGGGCAGTTTGCTGGTCTTTCCACTGGCGAATTGGTTGAGCGCCGTCTGTCGCACCCGGAGGGCTGTGAGGTTGACTTTGCCCATGACGGTTGCACACAAAATATGACCGTCAAAATCTAAGCGGGAGAGTAATTGAGACGCGACGGGCTAAATTGAAGAAGAGACAAGATATGCGCTGTAGGGACGAGGTGGTTGATGCGGGAGCGAAAAAGATGGGATTCGCAAAGCTTGGCTCCGATTGGTCGAGGGCGGGCTCCGCCAGGCCAGAAAGTGCAGGCCGTTCATCTTCAGAAAAACACCTCCTACGTCTCCCAAGTCCTGACCCCCTCCCTTCTTGTCTGTCTTTTGCGCCTAGACGTAGGCGGCCTTTTCTTGCGCGAGTGGCAAAGGGCACACTCTTGGATGCGGCCTGCCCAATGCCACGATGTCTGTCATCTCATGCCTCATCCAAATAGGTCTCCCAGCTCGCCGAGCCTGCGAAATCACCCCAAGCAGGCTATGGATGAGCTTCCTCTCTTTCGACAACCCTCAATGCCTCCCTCGAAACTCTCGTCCCACACTTCCTCCGTTCGCAGACTCTGTTCCCGTCGCCCTCGCCCCTCAGTCGCGTCGATAGCAGATATTTTTGTCAGCTCGCTGGTCCTGGCAAGCTTTTGCCATGAACACTCGCCGAACCGCCGAGGGCTCTCGACCTTAGCCCGGGCTTCCGCCGATCATAATCTGCAAAGATTCCGGGGCAAAAGTGCAGCTGGTCGCAGAGTACTACCACCCCGGCGTCAATCAGAGTATTCAAGCTCAAACTTGCATCTGTCGCGGCCCAGGAGATTGATCAGCAGCGGATTGGCACGTACGAACGACGATAATACGGAGGATTTTGATATTGATCCAGGGCCACAAGAGCAAAGGGAGGCAGACGACGACTACATACCCTTGTGGCCCTCAGATGCTGCGGACGTGGAATCAGGAAGCCGCCGTGACAGAGTCGACTTCACACAATACATCGATCAGAGACTAGATATAACAACATATACGAAATCCGACATTGAACGGAAATCGCCAAACAAACATCTTGACAAATCCTTACCTACATGGATGGACCCCCAGGAGGAGAAACGCTTCTTCACCTCAAAGCTGTATCAGCGATCATTGGTAAATCATGACTGGGAGGAGGCAGTGAACGCCATAACGCCATCTTCACGCTACCAAAAATCGCGAAAAGATACGTCACGCGATCAAATGGAAATCCACTCGGTCGAAAAACTTGTCACAACACTGTGGGAACAGCCAACCCCATCTACTCAATACCTTTTCCGATTATACAGAGACCTTCCTGCACCTGGGGTCGCATTGCTCTCACAACGTACTCGTGGAGCTCTTCTGCGGTTGTTTGCGCATCCTCGAGACCGACGATGGGTAGATGCCCGTCGCTACTTGGCTTTGGTGGACGACATGGTAACTGCTCATCTCCCTGTTTCGCGGTCACTCTGGTCTTCGGCGATTCATCTTGCTGGTCGAGCGAATGGCAAAGTGCTGAAGCGCGATCTTCTTCGAGCAGTTGGAATGTGGCAGAAAATGGAACATGTCGCTGGGGTTAAGGCTGACGAGGTGGTCTTCAATATTCTGTTCGACATTGCAATTAAAGCGGGCGCATTCAAAGTTGCTGATCGTCTGGAAGAGGAAATGACGGAGCGAGGCCTTAGCTTCTCCCGCTGCGGAAAGGTTTCAAAAATTTATTATCACGGGATGCTCAGGGACGCTGAAGGCATTCGGGAGGCGTTTGACGAATTTGTGGAATCTGGCGAGATTGTCGACACAGTGGTTATGAATTGCCTCATAGCCTCCTTCCTCCGGGCGGGCGAGACCCAAACTGCGGAGCAGCTATACGCGCGCATGCTGGAAAAACAATCAAGCAAGAATAAACGCCTTTCGCATCCGGAGGATTCATGTCAGTTTCACATTGGCGGCTCGAATTTAAGTTACGACATGCCCGAGTATCGAGAGAGATCCCGAAAGCTGGGCCGCGTGCTGAAGAAGTCAACAGCACTCAAGGAAAAGTTTCCGGCATACCACCGTGCTCTCCAGGATTCCCTCTCCATGACACCTGACACACGAACCTTCTATCTCTTCCTACGACACTACGCTCACAACACCGGCCAGCTGGATAGTTTCATAGCTGTCATGCATGACATGGAGAGGACCTTTGCCGTGCCACCACGTGCAATCATCTACCTGTTTCTCTTCGAAGGGTTCGCTCTTCATGGGCGGAAGAAAAAGCAATGGAGCCCCGAGAATCTTCGATTGACCTGGCATGCATACATTCGGGCTCTGCGCGACTCGAACGCAAGGCTCCGTGGGCTCAATCTGAACAAACGAAAGATGACGTGGGAGAACCCTCTGGCGAAAAGCGTGAGCCTCGATCTGGAGGAGCTCCCAGTGACCGATTCTCCCAACGGTCTATACATGCCTTTGCCAACAGCCGATACGACATCACGCCAACCGAGTTCCGAAGAAACCCCCGAGACCTTCTCGGCCCACGGTTCGCCAGCCAAGGCTCAAGACTCGAGGCCTGTGGACGAAGAAGATGACGAGTCCACCGAAATAGCGGAATTTGGCGTAGACGAGGTGTTCGAACCTCGCTCGCCATTCTCCGAAGCAGAACAAGAGCCCTGGGATTCCGAGAAGCGTCTCACGAATGGTGTTTTCGTCGGACGGCGGATGATCACTATCATTTTGCAAGCATTTGGAACGTGCTGCGGGCCCAAAGAAGTCCTGGAGGTTTGGTTGCAGCTTGAGCGGCTCTGGCATCCACAGCAGCGCAAAGCAGTTGATGTATTGGCTGTCAAGGAAGAGCTTGACAAGCAGATGTCTCGAGATCCGCATCGGAATCGAGCAGGTCGCTGAGGAGAAGGAGCAGCTGAACATTAGAACTCAGTATTTGTACATTAATTTCCATATATATCCCTTTCTCTTGCCATTTTATTGTTCACAGTTGGCTCTTCCTTTGCACCCGCTGGGTGCTATGTATTTGTATGCTAAGGGAGATCATGTCAAGGGCTGGCAGCGATGAAGACGAGATAGAAAACGAACTTAAAAGGTGTATGAGGGATTGGGAAGAACTCCGTAGGGAAAGCCGTGTGTTCCAATGGACTCATGCCACAAGATCCCGTGACAACTCACTGACAAAGAGTTGTAGGTCTTCCTCTTTGAGGGAAAGTGCAGGTGTCGCGCCTTACGTTTAGGGTTGGGTGCGTGGGCATGGAAGAGAAGACCTTTTATTCCCACGCTTTCATTCTGTCCAACGGCCCAACTTCGTAACCCGACGCACCCATACACTTACAATCCACGCACTGATCCGTCAATAATCAATATCTCTGATCCTTTCGATCCCAAGGCTCATTCCGGCATCGATCCGGGGAAGTGTGCCAGTACTTTGAACGATCACGTCAGAAGCCACCAGCATCAGCCGCGTTATCGATGCGTCGCTTTGAGAGAAGACCAACCTACCAACAGGACATATTGGACTGTAGGGATGTCGTCCAGTGCCAGTACGACCGGTGAGATACCCACTGATCATAAAAGCGGCGGACATTTTGTTCTGTCGTCTGCTGTATGAACTGACCACAGAAGACTCGCACCTCTGGATCATAAACAGGCAGACCATCGATCTGACAGAGAAGCCGGCAGATCTCATCACTATATACATTAGGGGCATCAAGACAAGAATAATAACAAGGTGCTGCTATGGTGCATCAAGATAAGAACACCAGATAGTTGTGTGGTTGGTCCTGGATCCCTCGCTGCCCGGCCCTGGATGCCTAGCCCTGACCCACAGGTTTTTAGCCATTCCCGCTAGTACCGAAGTACATCTCTCTGCGGTGGGCTAAGTCCAGTCGCACCTGTCCAGGGAATAGATAGACAAGGTGATGCTATGGTGCATCAATATAAGAACACCAGACAGTTGTGTGGTTGGTCCTGGATCCTAGCTCCGGCCCACAGGTTTTTGGCCATTCCCGCTAGTACCGAAGTACATCTCTTTGCGAGGGGCTAAGTCCAGCCACACCTGTCGAGGAGGTATCTGAATAGAGGAGACCAGGTGCATCAAGATAAGCATCGTAGGCAGCTGCGCTACGGAGCCTCTCAGCAACCCACTGGCTTTTGGTCATTCCCGCTTAGTACCGAAGTACATCTTTTCGCCAGGACAGCGAGGTCTCCGCCACAACTATCTCAATGGGAATCTTGTAGGAGAAGAGTGGATATTGAAATAATAACCAAAGCAGACAGGAGAAGGGAATAGAAGAAGGGAAGAGGAGAAAGGAAGATGGAAAGGGAAGAGGGGAGTAGGAGAAGGGAGATGAGAGAAAGAAGAAGAAAAAGTCAAGAACTGAGAGAAGTTCCAGATATTTATACCCAAAGGGAGCCACAACCATGAAGACATTTAATGTCTTGTGACTTCAGAAGAAAGACCACAGGCAACCCGGTCAAAAAACCTCCAAGAACATGACCTTCAACCATTTACAAGCTTCGAGCAGCCCATTGGAAACACATTGTTTCAATTGACGCCATGATACCAGGGTGACACGCTTTCTCTCGATTCTTCCTTGCCATTTCGATATCGTTGAAGCATCCAGGAAACAAAGACTGTCATGACTCCTACAGGTCTCTGGTTACCAAGTCAACGCTAGACCACTGTGTCATGATTCATGAGTGAGTGATCCCAATCCCCGAGTGGTCTCTACCGCATGCGATTTCTCCGCATTGAGGCCTTCACGGAGGCATCTTCGGCTTGCGTCTCCGCACCTCTTCTGTCCGTCTGGTTTGCACCCTAGACATACTCACCGTATCCAGGCCTCCCGGCCTATTCTCATATAAACAACTTCCACAACCATAATCCGACGGCAAATGGAATCGAGCTTCTGAGGCGCTTTAGTGTTGGGCCTCGCACCTCCTGAGACATCGGATGCCCTCCCAATTCATAAATAACTTGCCGCCCCCAAGCTGTAGACGACCAAAAACGACCTAAAACAAAGCTTTGGCCTGGTGATGATGCTTTGGTCAGACTCAGAGTGACTGTATAACCGACACACCTTAGGCAGGAAGATATCACGTGACACCGCGTCTGAGGACGCGATTGAGATTATTTTCCTTCGCACTTTTCCCAATTTCGCATGTCCCATGCCCGGTATGAGGAAAAATGATGGATCGGAATCTAATATTACGCGCCAAATAGCTAATATGCGATGGGTCTTGAAAAACACCTTCAAGAAGCATGATTTTCGGTCAGTTCATGAACTCATAGTCTCATAGAAGTCGAGTATTGACTTGGATTCTCCACTATACAGCCCACTTCAAAGGGAAGTGATATCTTCTGTCATCCAAGGGCACGATGTATTCCTCCAAGCATCGACATCCTTTGGCAAAAGTCTATGTTATCAGCTTCCTGCTGTGTTGAAAGATTGGGGCTGTGAGCTTGTACCGGCCCTTAACTATACCCTCATACTAGAGAACTGACTGTTTTGACTTCAACCTATCCAGTGACTGTCGTTGTTTGCCCACTGCTATCACTGATGGTGTGTATAAGCTGTGTAGATTTGTGACTCATTAGCTAAATGTCTAGCAGACTGATCAAGTGAACACTCTCAAATCTCTTGGCGTGTCAGTCGCGACGATAAACTCCAACACCACGCATGACGAGAGGCAGCGAGTGTTCGAGGATATGCTATGCGGCCACCCATGCACACGTCTTCTATATGTCACGCCAGAGTTATGCCTGACAGAGAACTTCCGCCGCCGCCTACTTACAGTCCACAAGCAAGGCCAACTCATTCGAATTGCAATTGACGAGGCACATTGTATTAGCGAATGGGGCCACGACTTCCGCCCTGCGTATAAAGAGTTAGGGTGGTTTAGAAAGAACCTTGTCAACCCGACTGTGCCAATCACTGCCTTGACAGCGACTGCCACCCCGCGAGTCCGGTCAGATATGATCAACATCCTGGGACTGGACCTCGAGAACCTTCGACTGTTTAACACGCCCTCAGATAGACCAAACATCCACTACGAGGTCCGGTATCTCGCCGACTACGCTGGGGACAACTGTACCGCAGAAGACAGCCAGCTGAAGAATCTGCTCAATTGGCTCAGGGCCATCCAGAGTCGACGAGAGGCCCGCATTGGCAGTGAGGAGATGGCACGTCTCCCTCCAATGTCAGGAATCGTATATGTGGGGACCCGGGCCATGGCCGAGCATCTTGCCAGCCGACTTTGCCAATCATCCGACGGGACAGTCACAGCAGTTGCGTACCACGCCGGCGTGGAAGCCACCAAACGGTCCCAAATCCAATCAACATGGAAGTCATCACGGCCAGTTCAGCCAGCGGATGGTAGAAAGATACCTGCTTTCTCGATCATCGTCGCCACCAATGCCTTCGGTATGGGAATCGACAATCCAGATGTCCGCTTCGTTGTGCACTGGACGCCACCACGGAGCTTCGAAAGCTTCGTCCAAGAGTCAGGGCGTGCAGGGCGAGACGGTCGTGCCGCTGCTTCGCTTGTTTACTATGGTATTCAAGAGAGGAACTTCATCGAGACTATGATACACCGGGATACTGAGTCGCACCGGGTGAATGGCCACGAGAACAGGGAATCCAAGCTTGAGAGCTTTGGCAAGGTTATTCGGTATTGTGAAAGTATCACGCGATGCAGACACGAATTGATCAAAGAGTTCTTTGGTGATTTCGAACTGGAAGAAATGGGATCACAACTGCCGGCCAAAGAAGGTGTGTCTGTTGCGAGTTCATCGCCCTGTGATTTTGCCTGCGATTTTTGTAAAGAGGGTCGGGGGGGGCTGGCAAAACGCCGGGAGAAGATGGCGTCTGAAACCCAGATGGCTCTTTTGTACGCTGATTTTGATTAAAATGGGCATCTTTTAGCGTTTGCTTGCATATTTGAGGAGTTGCCAGCATGAGTGGCGCAGGGAACATTCTCTTTTCATGTCTTCTTGTGGATATACGTACGGGCGTCCTTAACTCTTGATTTTTACCTAAAAGAACACAACTGCAACAAGAAATGCACGAAGGTTCAATGGAAGAAGCCTGTTATTATGGACACAATGATCGAAATTTAGCAAGTATGAAGATAAGCAAGGTAGATAGGTCAGAGATAGAAAGCAAACTCCTAAAGACTTCTTTTAGCGTAGATAGACCGACAACGATGGTATTGCTAAATTCAAACTGTGCTATTACCTTGCTCCTAAACCAGACCAAAAGGTGCTTTTATTTGCCATTGTGCCAGCCGGGCAGCAATAGCATCATCTTACACCACTTCCATGCTTTCCATTCAGAGACCAGGAGGGGGAGGGACCTGCAGTCCGTTTGTCAGTGATCATCAGTAGGATGAAAGGGAGGCAAGGAACCTACAGCGCTGTACCCACTACCACCTGGCGGGGGAGGCGGTGGGGATCCCGAGCCAGGAGGTGGAGGAGGAGGAGGAGCGGCCTCGCTGGCTGGGGGAGGGGCCGGGGTAGTGCCATCTGCCTGCTGCTGGGCCGCAGCCATTTGTTGATAGTACTGGTAGTAAGCGACGTAGTTCTGGTAACCACCATAGGCAGCGTACGGGTCAGCAGTGCCATAGTACTGGGCGTACTGGGCGCTGTAGTCGGCGGCGGCCGTGGGGGAGGCAGCAGCCGGAGAGGCAGCAGCGGCTTGACCTGCAGGGCTAGGGGATAGGTTATTATGCTGGCGATTACCGTAGCCGCCACCGTATCCACCACCACCACCTCCACCTTGGTAGCGATCGCCCTGGTAGCGGTCGCCACGGTCACCACCGCGGTTGCCGTATCCACCATAGTTATGCTGGGGTGGGTTCTCTTTGAAACGTTGGTACTGCTCCTTAACATTGCTGAGAAGGTCCTCGCATAGCTCCTTCGCTTTGTTCACGTCGTCGGCATCAGGGCCACTTCAAACATGTCAATGAATGTCTGATCAAGAGAAGGAAATTGTAAAAAAAAGAGATCACTTACGCCACATGAAGGAACATCGGTTCATCACTTTCACGGCCTGTTGCTTGTTCAATGAAACCAGAATTACGGCCTTTAATCTGAACGCGGCACCGAGTCTGCTGTTGAATGTGCTTCACATAAGCACCACCCTGACCCACGACCTGAGCTCGCAAGTTGAAACCGGGGATTGGCTCCAGGTCGATGGGGATACGGGCATCGGGCCATTTGCGCTGTGATAAATTAGCGAACATTTACTTTAAATAATAACTGGCAAAGGGATGATGCTCTTACACGGCCATATTCATCCCGCTCAACCTGCTGTTCGGGCTCGCGGCGGCGGAATCGTCGCTCGTCAACCAGGTTCGGAAGTTCTTTCTGCATGAGATCATTAATCATAGCGACTGCTTTCTCAAGACCCTCTTTATTGGTGCTGGTCACATGAAGATAAAGGGGAGGGCTCTGTATCAAGTTGATTAGCATTTGACCGAAGAATATTCAGAGCTGAATCCTTACAGCAGCAGTTGCCATGTTTTTATCCGGGTAATAGTTGCCGCGGGTTGTCACATCTTGAGAGAGAAAAAAGGTGAGCGAGAAGTTCTGTGCCTAAGTTATCAAAACATAAGAGGAAGGCGTACCGGCGCCGGTTTCATCTTGAATCTGTCACGCAGCGGAGGTCAGCAGATGCAACAGAGGGTAAATGGGATGCTATGTATTAGCGAAGGGTAAGCTTCATCCAGTCCAACAAGAATTGAGCAGAATGCCGAGAAGCAAATTGCAATGCCCTCCAATATTCTGTGAGGAACATGGCTGGAATGTCAGTAAGCGACATGGGGATATTTACCATCTTCTGAGTCGACCCCTTCGTTAGGGTATAACGATTGCGCAGATCATTGATCTCAATGTCCTTGATATAGTCTCCGTCCGCGACATAGATTTCGGCGTTCAACTTGGTGGCGCCCTCGGCATTGGGCGACTCGGACTTCGCTGTCGCATTATCGCCCTGTCCAAGTATGTTAGACGTTGAATACAGTGAATCAAGAAGTGAATGGGTACTAACGGATCGGATAGGCGGGACATCGACATGTTGGATGCCCTTTTTCGCCTGGAGTTGTGCATTAATCTTGGCTGCTGCCGCCGCTATGAAGACCACAATGATTAGCCAGATGACGTGGATTGGGAGGGCCTATGCCTGAGGATCGCATACCTGCAGCGGCCGCAGGATCAGACGGCCTTGCTGGGGAGTCTGCGCCAGGGCTGCGACTCAGCGGACGGCTCAACGGACTGCGAGTACGTGCCGGTTCCGACAGGCGGTTTGACGGAGAGCGAGAGCGCCGGTCAAATCGGGACCGCCGGGGTTCAGGTTCCGTTTGGTCAAATCGAGAGCGCTTGACGCGATGTTCGTCGTCCGCCATTGTGAATCGTGGGGTAAAGCAGTGAGAAAGAGAGAGAAACGGCCGGGGAAAAGAAGCTCGAAAGGCCGAGATGTCAATTGCGGGAAGGAGTTTTGGCAGAGACAGAGCGGGTGGCCAAACAAAGCCACTGCTGACGAAAATACTCAATATCCCTCGCGCTAGGAAGCCAAGGACAATGAGCAAAGCCTGTGAAATAGCAGGACTCGTTTTGAAGAGCTAATTCAATTGTACAGTGCGCGGTCGCATGAAAGAAGAAAAGTCACGTGAATTACGCTCACGTGATCTGTATACTAGAAGTTGAGCTATACCGGATTGGGACTAATAAGACCTGAGTCAGCGAGCGGTCGCCGAGGTCGGCCAATTGCCAAGAAGAATATCCCCGGGGCGAGTCTAGAGTGAATCATCGCACAACTTTTCAGATCACTTGAACTCGCCATGGCTTTCAGGCGTCCATTGACGCTTTCCACAGGGTCAGCGTCCCTGCTATCATCCGTGGCAGCTACTGCTCGTACCCGCAGCTCTGCGCTTCCTCGATTCACCTCTATTCGTGCATCATCGAGCTCAACCTCAGCTCTTGCCTACAAGGCATTGCACCGTCGGTCTCCCCTCCCTCTGCCGGTATCCGATGCTTCCCCCAATGGGATGCTCCCACAGCGGTTTCATCTATTCTCTATGAGACTCCCGTGGCTCCCAGCAACCCACCCAAGCGGCACATCCTGAACTGCCTCGTGCAGAACGAGCCCGGTGTGCTGTCCCGTGTGTCCGGTATCTTGGCTGCCCGTGGCTTCAACATTGACAGTCTGGTGGTGTGCAACACCGAGGTTGAGGATCTCTCGCGGATGACCATCGTGCTACAGGGCCAGGATGGCGTCGTCGAGCAGGCTCGCCGCCAGCTGGATGATCTCGTCCCTGTCTGGGCTGTGTTGGACTACACCGAGTCCGCTCTTGTGCAGCGTGAGCTGCTCCTGGCCAAGGTCTCTATTCTTGGCCCCGAGTTCTTCGAGGAGCTGCTCCAGCACCACCGCGAGATCACCACCTCGCCGGGTTCCCTGGACCACA
This sequence comes from Penicillium bovifimosum, assembly GCF_028826915.1. Lineage (NCBI taxonomy): Eukaryota > Fungi > Ascomycota > Eurotiomycetes > Eurotiales > Aspergillaceae > Penicillium > Penicillium bovifimosum. The sequence goes on from NW_026622711.1 coordinate 4,102,286, forward strand.
AGAACACTCAGAACAGCCAGTCTACCCAGCAATACCACCCTCGTCACCTTCCCCAGAGTCAGGCCTTGCGTCACAAGCACGAGCACTTGGATGCCATCACCCGCCTGACTCACCAATTCGGTGGTAAGATCTTGGATATCAGCACCAACAACTGTATCGTCGAGGTGTAAGTACTCTCCTTCTCCTACCTCATGACTTTTGATCACAATTGACTCATTCGGTTTTCTATAGCTCTGCCAAGCCTACCCGTATCGATTCTTTCCTCAAGCTGATCGGTCCCTTCGGTATCCTTGAGTCTACCCGCACTGGTTTGATGGCCCTTCCCCGGTCCCCTCTTAGTGAGCCCAACGAGGAAATCGAGAAGGATGCTGCCGATGTTGTCGATGCCAGCACTCTGCCCCCCGGCTAAGTTATTTACTGAATCCGAACTCAGCAAAATACATACCCGAATGGGGTCGGATTGGTTCTCTGGCTTTAATTATTATAGCTGTTCGTGTGGAGTTGGTTTAATTTGAAAACAAATGGCCTAGCCATTGTATGTAAAATGATACAATCATTCTTTCTCTCGCGTTTCCACATATATCCCGCTGTCCCAACCCCGGTTAATAGAGCCCCTAAAGATCATAGAAGCTTACTGTGTACAATAGAGATCGGACCAGCCCTAATCAAGTAGGACATTCAAATTACAGTGCATATTCTTGTCACGTCGAGAGCAAACATTAGTTTAGAGAAAATACGTAGAGCTACACAAGCAACATCAAGCTAAATCCTAACCTTGGCCCCAATGCCTTTCCCATGGTAGAAAACGACATCCGCATAGTTCCCAATCTGCACCCCAACTTTGGCCACAGCATCCACATCCAAAGATTGACCAAGTGCCTTGCGCAAGGCGTCATAGCCAACTCCGCCCATATCAAGATCGACTGTTAAGCGTGGTGACTTCGATATACCGGGCGGCACTTGGAAGGGATAGCGCCTATGGATTCGACCGATTGGTTCCTTCTCCTCGTAGAAAGCCGTTGCGTCGATTGAGGTGACCAGGATGCTGTCCTCAGTTAAGGGGGAGGAGAGAGTGAACTCTGCCATGGAGGACCATAGATAGAACTAGAGTAATTGTGTCAGTATACACAGCTAGTTCATCCGTCACGGTTATCGGGGCGCCGCGTGTGGCTGTTATGTCTACGGGAGGGACAGTACCGTTGCATCTTGGATAAACCGTGGCTTTTCATCATCATTTTCGCTGTCTGGGGAACCTGGGGTGGAGATACGAGGGACCGGAAGTGTGATGTTGAGAATTGATAGTCCTTTGCCCAAATTTGGTAGTGATGGGATTGTGTCGCGGTGGCTTTTAATAGCAATTGTTGTATTCGAGCCTGGGTAAAAGTGTCAGTATGTTTCACCACTTAAGCTGGCCGTGCCTAGAACAAACCGACCTGATATGTAGGATGAAAGCAATGCTCTGCCTGCCTTAGGGCCATCTTCTCCACCTGCATCCAACGGGCACCAATGGAACTCAATGGGCACGAAGCTGTTGTTGCCAGGTGTGACAGAGATATTCCGAGCGGTGACATGAGCGACGGCAGTGTCATTGTATAGCACGAGAAGGTCAACGAAGGGAACTGTAGCCGAGTATTCCGTTGGATTGGTGAAATTCACTTGCGTATATACCAATATCGAAGATTCGGTCGTGTTTCCTAGTCGCAGTGATACCACGCGCGGGCCCAGATGCTCAAGGGAGTCGCCGATGGAAGCTAAGGCAGGGTCAATGACCAAATGTTCTTGATTGACACTAAGATAATCTATGAAAACATACCCTTGACAGGTACTCTCCCTTCCGCAGGTATCCCTCGCAGGGCAAAGCGGCCCAAACCAGTTGCGACTTTGGTATCTACAGTGGCAGCAACCCGCAACACGATTGTTTCGCTACCAAACAGCATCGCCTGAATCACCTCTGCCAAAAGGCTTTCATCAGTAACTTGTAATGGTGCGTCCTTCATTGCGAACTCCACAAGGAGCGCAGTAGAGCCATCTAGATCATCCACCATTGTGGAATTGGCGTCTTGCCATTTGCTGATGTTCAATACACCGAGCTTATTTTCTTTGTAGTAAACATCCGCAAGGGCACGGACTTGCGGAACATCGACTTGGAAGTTCATCTCCTCTGGCAATGCAATGAGAACCTCCACCAAAGCAGACACCGTGGGCTGAGAGTCTGGGGAATCTGGCTCGGCGAAGGGATTTGGAAGAGAGAAACGGGTATCGGACATCGTGAAATTCTTTACAAGATTGTCCAGCGCATGTCCCGTGAATGGCAAAGGCACAGTCACACTGCGCAGCAGGTCGACTAACCATGCTGGGCTATCGGGTGATGGTGCATCAGATCCACGAACGTATATAGTTGTTTCATGACCCTGCATGAAGCTGGAGACCAAAAGGTCCAGAGGGGGAGCCCTTCTGCCCAGGGCAGCTTGAGGTCAATTCATCGGGTAGCTGTTGTATGAGACCCTTGACACCAACCGGCGTTGCTTTATCCGGTTGCACATCAATCGTGCTCGTCTTCGCATTGGCGACCAAGATGTAAGGATCTCCGGGTGAACAATTTGGGACCAAAATATCGAAGCCGAGCATAGGGATGGTGAGGGCGACAGGAGAATCAATCATAGACGTAAGTAGAACATCTACTGCCATAGCCCCACTGCTTGCATCATGCACATTCAGCTTGAGAATGTTGACAATCGGTAGAGCCGGGAAATCGTTTTCTGAGAATGAGTTAGCTCATGCTATCGCACTAAAATATCCAAGGGTGCTATACCTTCAAAGATGATGTTGTCTGTCAACACTTGATTTCCCAGAGAGATCAAGCCTGACTTGAGATGTATCATTGCCTTGGCTTTGACATTGAGGCGGCCTAGCCTTCCCTCAAGCCAGTCAATAGCTACCGCATGAATTCCTCGTACATCGCCAGCCTCAAGATCGGTGAGGAAGTCGACACGGGTATAATGACGGTTACGAATGTTCACCTTGATGGACGGCAGTGCTGCAGTTCCAACAAGCACATTCCCATATTCCGGAAGGTACACTTCGACATCCGATGGGCCCGTTTCTACCTCCCGGGCAATCCAGGTGGCCAATCGGCCAATGCCTCGAATCGACTTACTCTCTACACGGCCTGAATCCATGTAGAAGTCGCCTTGAATACGGGCTCGAACGCCGCCGGGTGTTGTAGAGTCGATGGAGATTGTCGTCGGTTTGAAAATAGCAGCCTGTTGCGCGTATTCTTTTACCGCCGCGGGGGCAACAAAGGCAAGTACGAGTATCGCCAAGACACTGAGCGTTAATATAGAGAGTGATATGACAGTCGGCCATGGTACACGGCTCCGCTTGTGATTGGCGCCTCCATCGAGTGAGGTGCGCGAAACGACTGAAGAAGATCGCGAAGATCGTTGGTCGGGCCCATATACCAAACCATCTTCCCGACGATGTAATAAGGGTGTTGATTCCGATGATAGTTCATATGATACTCTGGATTGGTCGACAGACACCCTTTCTGGTGACCATTCGGGAGGATTAGAGGTTGCGTTCGGTAGAGGCTGGTCTCCGGCGCCCATGGTCTGAGTATGGCTACTCCGACTCCCGCCTGAAGAGGATCGCGATAATGTCTGTTCAGTGCTATAGACCGTCAAGCCATCTCCAGAACGGTGTGGAAGCGATGGGTCTGTTGGTGATGGATATGACGGCTGGGGCGGGTCATCGGATGCTCTCTCGGCGGACCCCCCATCTAACAGAGGCTGGTTTGCCTCGTCAGCCATCGTGGTCCCAAAATCTATGAATCAAAAGGTATATAGAATGAGTATGTTGTAATTTGGCGGTTCTCGGGGTTTAATTTTGGATCATATGGTCATAACCACGGATAACAAGGGGAAAGAGTGAGAATGAGAGCAAGAGGCAATGCAGTACGCAAGAGGCGCTCGATGACGATAGGCCTGATGATAACGGAACTGTGGAGAGATCGGCGTTTGGAGCCTTGATACCTGAATTATTGGGCGACAAGGCATGAGGATCATCCCACATCCACCCCGATTTATCTTATTGAGTCATTCTTTTAATTTCTTCTTCACTTTTACTCTGTACAGCTCCCTATTCCTCCTTCCTCCTTGTCCTCCCGAAACACCCCAATTTGAATATACACCCCAGTCAATCATGGCTAGTGGACTCACAGCTGCCGCCCGTTATGGTGCTCAAAGTGTAAACCAATTGGCCGGCTCCACCTCTTCTTTGCGTCGAACACTCCAGGCTAATGGAATCCGACGATTTGCCCACCAGACACCGACCACACCAGCTACCTCACCTTTCGCGCCCCGTCACCTCCTCTCGATTGCAGACCTGACCCCCACGGAATTCGCAACCCTCGTCCGCAATGCTGCATCGCACAAGCGTGCCATCAAGTCCGGTGCTATCCCCGAGAGCCTTCTGGGATCCCTCTCCGGCAAGACCGTGGCAATGATGTTCAACAAGCGCAGTACTCGCACCCGCGTATCGACAGAAGCCGCCACCGTCCAGATGGGCGGTCACCCCATGTTCCTCGGAAAGGACGACATCCAGCTCGGTGTCAATGAGTCACTATACGATACCTCCGTCGTAATTTCCTCGATGGTCTCGTGCGTTGTTGCGCGTGTCGCCAAGCACGAAGATGTCGCAGGTCTGGCCAAGCACTCCACTGTGCCTGTGATCAATGCCCTGTGCGACTCATTCCACCCCCTTCAGATCATCGCCGACTTCTTGACTATCTACGAGGCTTTCCCCCCTCAGGCACACAAGCTCTCCAGCCTGGGCGTGGAGGGTCTCAAGATGGCTTGGGTTGGCGATGCGAACAACGTTTTGTTTGACCTGGCTATTGGCGCTGCTAAAATGGGTGTGGACATGGCCGTTGCCACCCCCAAGGGCTACGAGATCCCCGCGCATATGATTGAGATCATCCAGCGCGCTGGTGAGGGTGTCGCCAGACCCGGGAAGCTCACCCAGACCAACGTTCCCGAGGAAGCCGTCAAGGATGCTGACATCTTGGTCACTGATACCTGGGTCTCCATGGGCCAGGAGGAGGAGGCTAAGAAGCGCATGAAGGCCTTCGAGGGCTTCCAGATCACTGCTGACTTGGCCAAGCGTGGCGGTGCTAAGGAGGGCTGGAAGTTCATGCACTGCCTGCCCCGCCACCCTGAGGAAGTTGATGATGAGGTCTTCTACAGCCCGCGCTCTCTGGTCTTCCCTGAGGCCGAGAACCGCCTGTGGGCCGCCATCGCCGCATTGGAGGGCTTCGTTGTGAACAAGGGTAAAATTGTGGAGTAAAAGTGCTATCTACGGAGCAATTACATAGAAATATATCCCTGTATCATGTATGTATGCGTGAGGTTTTTTTTTTCTTCTGTAGATTTTCGGGGCCAGCTCGGATATATTTCGCTTTCTTTGGATTTAAGCTCTTCCAATCTTGGAAGCTTACGACATAGCTGGCCAATAACAGCGAGGCTATTTGAATCAGTGGGCCACACGGTAGTGACGGCTCACGGCACACATGTCACACTCTCATTTCGGGCTAAATGGACTTTCCCGGTGAGGATAAGGTTTAGTATTACCCTTCCGGGTCACGTGGTGTATTTCGGATGGTGGAAGTTTGGAACGCGGGGGGCTTCCGACTGATGGCGTATCGCCGTATGCACTTGCCTCAGTAGTGTCCTCACTCCTCAGACGTCCGGCAAAAAAGGCGGTGGCATTGGCTATTCCACCGCCTGCCTCTTCGAGGATGCTGAATCATCTTTTTTTGCGGAACGTCTGAGGCGGGAATACAGTGGCCAATAAGAGTAGGTCACCATTTTCCGCATATTTACTATTGAAGTACGTCACGGCCGATTTTCCAGATTTCGCGATATCTCGCCAACCAACGCAAAATCTAAAAATCGGGCTTCGAGGTCCTCTGCATTTTTATGAGTAGAGTCCGTTGATACTAAAATTATTTATAAATCTGTGCTGGCGGGTCAGGAATTTGTCCTTTTACAGTAAACCCTCTATATAGCGACCCTCCTCATAACAGATCCCTGGCTTTAGCGGACGAAATCAATTCCCAAAATTATTTCCCCGTACTCCGTAGTACGGAGTACACATAACGGACATCCTCCTTTTTACATTGTCCGTTACAGTAAAACCCCGCTATTACGGAACCCCGGCAATATTAATACGAATTCCTCGCCGTAACGAATGAAATCAATTCCCAACATTGATTTCCCATACAAATAACGAACATCCTCGCTTTTGCGACATACGTTAATTTTTTTCCACCCTCCCATTCCCATACTAAGTTCGCTATACCGAGTATATTGGCCCGTGCGCACCTCTCGCTACCCCTCAATTTGTGTGTCGGGCTGCATTACCTGGGCAACCACAGCAATCAACAGACCAAGTAGTTAGCTCTCTCTCGCCTTTCTCTCCTCTCCTTGTCCACTTTCATCCAATACAAGCATAGTACACTGCTTTCCACTCATAGCATCAATATTTTCTACCTTGTATCTTCCTCCGACAATATGCCTCGCCGTACAGCAATTTCAATTGAGCAGAAGCAAGCCCTTCGGGCTCGCCGACGCAACTTTCCTACCGCATCGAACCTCGAGATGAAGCGCTGGTTTGAGACGAAAGCGCAGTCAACAATATTAACTCTGGAGTATCAGCCACTTGAATTGGGTGGAAGCCAGATAATCAAGGTGTTCTGTAGTGGGACAGCTCCAGAGTTAATATTGTTGACTGCGCTTTCGTCTCAAACCAGCGCTTCATCTCGAGGTTCGATGCGGTAGGAAAGTTGCGTCGGCGAGCCCGAAGGGCTTGCTTCGTGGCAGAATTTCATAAATTCGGCAGAATCAAAGGCGGTAGTCTGAGGTCGCTGAGGCAAGTATGCACCATCTATGAGACTATGACTCTACTCTACTCCGTGTAGCCCGTATGTATAATAATGTATAATTCCGAATTTCCGATTACAGCTAACATCTCAATGATACCTGCTCAGTGCTCGTCACTCGTACCAGAGCTCTGGAATATGATTGACTGTTCAAATATCTACGACAGGCTGGCCACGACCTCAAGGTCGGACTCGGAAGTCTCGGATCCTTTCAGATGCCCAAATCGAGCATATCAAACAGTGAAGAGGATAGGTATAAACAGCATACCTAAACAGCTTCGCACAAGCTAGTACGGAGTACTGGGTAGCTCCATATTGCCAATATGCTCTCCTCAATTCGGAAATACCCCTGGGACGACCTGTCTCTATTGGAGCTCGGGATTTCCGAGTCAGTCCCGAGGTCTGTGAATTGACATCCATTCCAACCCCACACTTACTCCACGCTCCGAAAGGACGTCTCCAGTACGCCTATTCGGAATGGTATCTCTTCAGGGCGGAAAGGGCGGACGAATGTACATATAGCTAGCCTCGGGGCAGACCATTTATCTGCCTCTCAACCTTCAATTCTCTTCCAACCTGCCCAGAGTACTACGTCTACCTGTATCTCCCGATCAACATACTCTAAACATACCCCGCACACTCACAATGGGTTTCGAAGACAAGCGCGTCGCCATCATCGGCGGTGGGCTGGGAGGAATGTCCTTCCTCAATGCCGCACTATACACCGGTCTGAAGAATGTGCAACTATACGAACAAGCAGCGCAATTCGGCGAAGTCGGCGCCGGCGTGAACATCACCTCGAATGCCAACCGCATTCTGGACGCATTCGGCTTGCAAGAGAGCATGATGCGCAAATCATCGCGTAAACTGCCTTGCTATATGGAATACCACAATTACAAGACCGGGGATTACGTCGGCCATATTGGTGAATTCTCGCAGCCACACGCGCGCTTGCTGCATCGCGCCCACCTTCTGGACTCGCTGAAGGAGCGCGTGCCAGAATCAAGCCTCAACCTAGGGAAACATCTGGTATCAATCGACCGCAGTACTGCTGTCGGTGCTGCGCCGTATACTCTTCATTTCCAGGATGGGAGCACCGCCGAAGCGGATATCGTGATTGGCTGTGATGGGATCAAGTCCAATGTCCGCCGCGATATGGGGTTGGGAGATGATCCGATCTACTCTGGTCAAGTGGTCTACCGTGGATTCGTCGATTACAAAGATTTGCCCACTGAGACGGCTCAACTGCTACGCAAGACGGTCAACTTCCGTGGCCCCAGATGCCATGTCCTAATTCTGCCTATTGGGAACCAGGAGACGGGAACTGACCGTGCTGCTGTTATCGGATTCATGTCCGAGCCGCTTGAGGCATGGGACTCGGAGAGCTGGATGTCCCGATCCGATATTGATAGTTTGCAGGAGCATGTCCGTGACTGGTGCCCGGAGGTACAGCATATCATTGCTGGTTTGCGGAAGAGCGCTGGGGATGGCAAGATGCTCAAGCAGGCGCTGTATGTCCGTGATCCAATCGACAAGTGGTATGAGATGAAGGTTGGGCAGAAGGACGCTGGCATTATTTTGCTTGGTGACTCGGCGCATTCAACTCTTCCTCACCAAGGTATGTGCCAATCCGTCTATGCCCAGAAGCTGATTTGTTTGCAGTTCATAAATAACATTCTGCTGTAGGACAAGGAACATGCATGGCTATTGAATCTGGCCTTGCTCTTGCAACAATTCTCCGCCATTGGAAGACAGATGACCTGGAGGCTGCGTTCAAATTCTACCAGGACCTTCGCAAGCCTCGGACGGACAGGGTTACGCAGACCAGCTACGAAGCTGGCAAGCTGGCTAGCTCGGACTCGCCTGACCAGATGTCCAATAAATTCAACCCAGAAGCATTGATGGAGCGCATGAGGTGGATCATGGAGTATGATGTTCTGGAAGACCTGCGGATCAAGGGTCAGGGCTATTTAGATTGGGACGGTTTACGTCTGTGAGCGGTTAAGATACAATGTTGGCGCTCCGATATATGAAAAAGAGCGTTTGCTTCATGGCCGAGCCTTCTTGGCTCTCTAGTTTTGTTTCTGGGAGTACTTTGCGTGTTGTCTAAGCAAAATTATCTAAATCCGAACTAAAAGCCATAAAACCAGTTCCGTCAACACATCCAACATACTCACAATCCATCTCATCTGCTTTCAAAACGGTCGTCTCCACCCAGAGCGAAAGGTTCCCATTCATCATGTGCCCGTCAGAACCATACGCTTCAAGGAATCGTTTCCGCAAATCGACATGACCTTTATTCTGCCGTCCAATCTTTTCAAAGTGGCGGAGGTCCTTGAAATAAAACAATTGCACTTTCTTGTTGTATCTCAGCGCCTGCGGTTCCCCCTCGAGGAAGAGACCACTGTCTCTCTCATAACACATCCGCCTGTCAAGAATGCCCGACTCAGGCCCTGCTTCCATAAGATCTTTCATCCAACGAGAGACTGATTCATCGAAGTTTTCAACCCAAAGTTTCTTCTCCTCGGTCGTAATGGCAGAATGGTCTTGTCCCTCGACAACGAAGCAAATGTTGTTTGGAAAGTGTGTCATGTGAACCCGACCCGGGCGAATCTCAGGACTCGATATCCCAGCTGAGAGTTTGCTCAACGGTCTACGTGGCTCCAAGTCCTGCTTCGCTGAAGACACCATCTCATCTGAAGTGTGGTCAGCCAGCCGATGGCGATAACATCCCCAATAACCCGACTTGCGGCCAATATCGAATCTTTCGCCCAAATTTCCGAGACCCGAGGGCTCGTTCTTGTTGGCTCCGTACTGACTTCGTCGGGGTGATGGTGTCAGGACCTCTCTCCACATTCCCGCGTCGGAGGGAAGGCTTGCCCAGAATTGTGATACATCGTCTCGAGTCCACCACTTCTGATATTCTTCGCTGGACGTCCAGTACGCGATCCAAACGTGCGACTTTCCAGCAGACGGGGTGGCGCAGCCATCTTGGATAAGTCTCTCGATATGAGTTCCATGACCGGAAATGAGACTGTCGAATTCCTCGGTGAGAGCTTCCTGGACACTCGTGGGGTTTCCAGTTGGGTACTGGATTCCGAAAATCGAATAAACGAAAGGCTTGTCGGCCAATTTAGCGCTCCACATGGTTCTTTTGTCTGTTTTCTGCGCACTTGGATAGGGTTCTCTGGGAGTAAATTGAATGAATCACAGTTCAGGGTCACTCGCCTCAAATTTATAGGTACTTCGCTCTCCGAGGCACGACTTCTTCACCTCGCCGAACGACCCAGAAATGATTCAATTGACTCACCGGCGGGCATCATTGCAGCCGCAAAATGCTCCAGATAGTAACATGCCCTGTCATTACCCCTGGTCTACGGAGATGATTCCGCCCGCAAATGTGCCCGTTCTGGGTCTGTGAAGAGGCACCCTATCCAATGAGAATCGCGGTGATTGTTTTATTGAAAAATGCAGAATGCTGCCTCCGAGGAGGGGCTACATGCATGATGCAGGGTTGCGGAGGTTTTGCAGCCGCAGCTCTTAACTATAAGGGCTGCGGGGAAGATGGGCCATCTACGTCGAAAACATAAGTACAACAGTAAATCCCACAGGGATTCCAATTAACCGCAATCAAATATTTCTTTGGTCTTAATTCTATTTCCTCTCAGAATGACCTCAGGCCCAGTTCGTGTCGCAGTCACCCAAGCCGAGCCGGCATGGCTGGACCTGGCAGCCGGCGTCGCAAAGACCTGCGAACTGATTGCACAAGCAGCACAAAACAAGGCAAAACTAATTGCCTTTCCTGAATGCTGGATCCCAGGTTATCCATGCTGGATATGGTATGCCTCGCCCAAAGATCTCTCTGGCAAGCATACTGAGGATTACAAGGAACCGGTTGCTTGACGTTGAATTGAATGTCGCGTACATAAAGAACTCGCTTCGTCTCGACTCGCCTGAGCTGGCGCAAATCCGAGCATGTGCGAAGACCCACGCTATTGCTGTGTCCATGGGATTTTCGGAAAACGATAACAACTCTATCTACATCGCGCAAGTGTGCATTGGGCCCGATGGAGAGATTAAATCTCACCGGCGCAAGATGAAGCCCACTCACATGGAACGAACCATTTTTGGGGATGCCTCTGGAGATTGTTTCTCTAGCGTTACGGAGCTTCCATTCGGTCGAGTTGGACATTTGTCTTGCTGGGAACATATTCAGCCACTATTGAAATATTACACGTTCTCACAAGGCGAGGACATCCATGTCTCCGCATGGCCGAGTCTCACACCCCACTCTGGGAAGAGCGATCTTTGGTCCATGTCTGCCGAGGGTAACCATGACCGTGTTTCTTGGGTCATTTGGATTTGCTAATTTATCGTTAGGCTGCCAGACTCTTTCTCGGACTTACGCAGTAGAGTCTCAGGCCTTTGTCTTGCACTGTACGGCACTGATCACCGAAAAGGGGATAGAGAAAATGGGAACGGGGGGAGGCGCTTTGATGTCTTCCCGAGGAGGGGGTAGCTCTGCAGTCTTTGGGCCCGATGGAAGAAGACTGACAGAACCGACTGATGATAAAATGGAGACAATCATCTACGCTGACTTGGACATGGACCAGGTAATTGCGGCTAAGATGTTTGCCGATGCAACAGGACATTATAGTCGTCCTGATCTCATGACACTCAATGTGACGAAGAAGGTCAAGAGGATGGTTCAAATTGAGGGTGAGGACCCAGTTAACACGCAGGTGGAGGGGACTTCCGCTGAGGTAGGTAGGTAGGTAGGGACATACTAGTCTCAAATACTAGGCAGCATGCAACCTGGAAGAATTGATCACTTACAGAAGGTTAACGTTGGAATAATCGCACGATACGAAAGATCAACTCATGGTCCGTGCAGACCCACTTTATTGCGGCGCGAAGCGTCGCCAAGCGTCGCCTACCCGCCGAAAATCTCACTTGGCAGAGTTATTGGCCTCTGATTGGTTAGTTGGGAAAAACAAAGCACGTGACTATGCACCGCCTGCCTATCACATGCTTCCCCGTAACGCCTTCCCGTAAACAGTTACTGGTTAGCCCCTGTACAGTCAAGCTATCGCCGTCACAACACCGCATTTATGATCCCAATTCCCAAGACCATTGGGCGCCGGGATATGGATACCTTGTATCCTTCTAGTGAATCACATGATTCGCTGGTGAATGCGCCCCCTTAAGTTCTTAACTAGACCTTCATCTTCTCCACCTGGGATGTCTCAGTGTCACACACTTTTGGGAGCCCAATATTTTTTGCTCCAAGGCTTTCTTAAGATATGATATGCCAATTTGCCAAATGCATTGAGCAATGTCGAGCCAGTTGACCAAGCCAGTTCTGTTTGCCTGCCGTCAATGTCGAGCCTCAAAACGCCGAGTACGTCATTCAACATTGCGCCAGGAACCTTGAGGCTCCAGGGCTGTGACAGCCTGTGAGGTTGTTTACGGAGTACTGATACATCTGACAGTGCGATGGTGTCAAACCAACATGCTCTTATTGTCAAAGAACTGCAAAAGAATGTGGATATACCGATGAGAAAAAGAGCAGAAAGTATCAGCCCTAATTTTCGCTGCGGCGAACCCCATAAAATTAGTAAAATTAACACAATACGACAGACGGAAATATTGGGATGAGAGTTATGTGAAATCCCTCGAGAGCCAAGTCCAGGCTTTGCTAGCTCTCCAAAACAGCGGCAGTGCCAGTACACTGCCGCAAAATGGATCAATTCAATCCGATAACATCTTACCTTCGGCCTCTCTCCTAGCGCCATTGGGAAATCCACACCCTTTTGGGCATTCCGCGTCTTCAGAACATGTGGTCCAGCACGAAACTTCTCATCAGTCCCAGACTGCCATGGAAGAGTTGAGCGTCATGATGTGGAGAACAAATCTCGCAGACGGTGTGGCCATCGGTGACAAACAACCAGTCAAGGGCCCTCCAACAAGGAGGAACATGCCTCAAGTTGAGTCCCCGCCTCGTGTGCCACCTCAATTTTCCATGATATGTGATGATACAGTGCGACTTAATGAACTAGCTGCACTGTTCCTCGACTGCATTAACGAGGACCACCAATTTACGCAATATGAATCTCCGGATTTCTTTCTCCAGTTTCCCGAGGAAACCGATCGTCTCTTCCTTCATGCAGCTATGTTAGCGGCTGGAGCAACATTTGAAAACAAAAAGGACTCTCTCAATCTTAGTGACCAACTTGCAGAGTTAAGTGAGAGTCTCGTCTTCAAATGCTTTCGACAGTCTCCCTCAATATATGTGATCCAAGGATTGTGTATCCTGTCATGGCGCTCCCTCGCCCTAGGCCATGATCACTTTGGCTGGACATTCCTATCCATGGCTGCTGGAATGGCTGTTCACTTGCGGCTCCACGTTCTGGCTCTTGATGAGTTTGATACCGCATCGACTAAGACGGGACTCGTCGACGTGCAGACTTTCTGGTCATTCTACATGACCGATAGAACATCTATCTCAATTCTAGGAAGGAACTGCATGCTGCCGTGGCGTCGTGTGAATGTGCCCGCAATTGAAACCTTTTTCCCAAGCGACGGGACAAGTCTGGCCAAAGTATCTTTTGCGTGGCAGTGCAAGCTATGGTACATGCATGATCAGAACATGGATCAAATGTATGCCTATACTCATCTCCATACTCCGCAGATAAAGGATTCGCTAACGATCTTCAGATTCTCGTCTGCCTTTGAAACACTGCCCACACCCGATCAGGTCAGCCTGTTGATAACAACCCACGAAAACCTCAGCCAGTTTTTCAAGTCTCGAGATGCAAGACTCACAATAAACCGAGGCGCATCCGAAAAGCCCGTTCTTCTCTTCCACATGGCATATCAAATGGCGATTCTAGTAACGATGCCACCGTTTCTCCGCATCTTCGCAAAAATGCGGAACGAGAATCCAAATACGCCACAGCTCATGCCCATTGTATTGCAATCCCTCACAGCAGCGGCAACAGCGATGGTCAGACTCGTCTCAGACTATTACAAGACATACGGTTTCCCAAAGTCGTGTCCTGTCCTCATCCATCACCTCTTAAGTGCATCTATTGTTCATTTAATGAACACGACCACAGGATCCTTCACACTACGGAGGTTCAGTACCCGCTCAGTTCGGAAGTGCCTCGCTCTTTTTGACCAAGTTCAATCATATTGGCCCAATCGTGCGCAAAAGAGTATTGATTTGATAAAAGTCCTAGCGCGAAGATGGAATGTTGACTTTGTCTTGCCGGAGGACATGAGTTCGACTAATGGGATGCCACTTCCTATTGGTCTACATGCTCTGACAAATGAACAATCTAATTGGGACTTTCAAGAACCAGGAATTGGTGGAAATGCGTATCCTCACACAGAAGATACACCGGGGCGGTTCGACTCTATTCTTGAGATAGAGAACGATCGTGTCTGGAATGACCTCTTATATGGCGAAAACAGCCAGGATGCATTTCCTATCAATACGTCGCTACTTGATCATGGAATTCCGGATTTACTCCCCATGTTTCAAGATTCTGAGCACTTTGGAGGGGATTCTGTTGATTTGCCTGCATAAGTTCACTCCGCACTGAGGCGTCTCGGCCTTCATCACGCTATCCCTGTATCTAAACCTGTAAAAAATATTTAAACGTGCACAGCTATATAATATGACAGCGAAACTTATATCCTATGTCTTCGGAAGAAACAATTTATTCGAATTGGTGCCCACACGCAGTACGCAGATAATCCCAATCGAATAGCCGGCCTCTTTCACATGCCAACTGCACGTGCAGAATCTCCGCATTTCCCCCAGACTCGACCTCTACCTTCAATTCCACCTGAATATCAGCTGGAAAACCCATAATGGAGGTAAACAATACACAATCCGACCCAAGCCAGACTTAGCCACCATTTTCAGATCTCTAACACACAGTATATAGTTCACCAGCACCTCGGGCGGCTTCGGATCCCGACGCTCATACCCATCCCTCAACCACGTTTCCCTAGCCCCCCTAACCCCCCGATTCCCCATCGACGACGACGACACCGACGCCCTAGACTACTTCAACCACCGAGACAACGACTCACCAGGAAGCGGAACCCGCACACCCCCGGCACCCTCCTATCTAGCCAGCGTCTCCGTCCCCAGCACGCCCCCAATCCTCTCCCATTCCCGCAGCAACTCCCGCACCCGCCACCACGTCCGCAGCAAGAGCTCAACCCGTCCCGGACCAGCCAGCGACACAAACCTAGTCAACCACAACCTAACACACCCCCTACACCACGCAAAGTCCCACAAGAAACAACCTTCCAGCATCTCATCAACCCAAGGCCGCCGCCAACCCCTCGATACATATGTTACGCAGCGGCCCAAATCCGACGCAGAATGGATGCTCCGCGCCGGAATCGCGCTAGCATCCTCGACCCGCGAAGAAAAGGGCCAAAGCTGGCTCACCAAGCGCGAAACATCTACTAGTCTCGACCCGCCCGACGAAACAGTACGCCACCACAAGCGCACGAAATCAGGCTCGTCGCGCAAGTCTCGCTCCGGCGCTTCAACGCCCGCCTTCTCTCGTGCTGCAAGTAGACGCAGTAGCAGACGCGGTAGTCGTGCTGGTCTGACGATGACTACCCTCCCGACGACTGAGAGAGCGCTCGGTAGCCCAGGCCCGGGGACGGGGACGGCTACGGGCACGGCGAGCCCGACGGACGGACGTAGCGTGCTACTCCCTGATTTCGTGGACGAGCGTATCCGTGCGGAAATGGCTTCGTTGCAGAATCGGCGGTTGGCGGATGAGGATGAGGGATTCTGGCACGGCGAGGATGATGAGGACGAGTCTGAGTGTTCGTATTCGGATGGTTCGGATGAGACGTCTGATGACTTTGATGAAGCGGATCTGCAGCGGCTGACGC
Source organism: Penicillium bovifimosum (assembly GCF_028826915.1). Classification (NCBI taxonomy): domain Eukaryota; kingdom Fungi; phylum Ascomycota; class Eurotiomycetes; order Eurotiales; family Aspergillaceae; genus Penicillium; species Penicillium bovifimosum. The sequence continues at coordinate 4,118,151 of NW_026622711.1, forward strand.
GTGAGCGTGGGTTTGGGCTGGGGTCTTGGTTTGATCGGTTGGTTGGGTGGACTCTGTTCGGGGTTGAGGAGTTGCCGGTTGCTGTTTCTGCGACGGGTTCCGAGCGGATTGGGGCGGTGGCTATTGGTGCGGTAGCTACGACTACTACTGTTACGTTCGAGGAGCCCGGTTTGGTGGAGAGGGGGAGGATGTGGTTTCGCTTGATGGGGATGTGGAGTCGGATGGCGATTTGTCTTGTGATGGGGAGGGTTCGAGTGCTTCCGCGATTGAGAGACCGGGGAGTCGGGGTGGGTGGGAAGATGCTGGGTGGTTGCTTCGTGTGATGAAGAGGGCGTTGGTATGAATTATGATTTGCATTGAGCGATGTTCTTGCGGAGATTGTGATTAATTTGTTTTGCTTGCTTTATTTCATAGCTTTGTTGAAACTGTCTAGCCAGCTGGCCCTAATAACTACACGGCCAAGCAATGAATCCCTATACAGCAGACTCTGTTGTGAGAACTTGGTGTCTCTGCTTATTCCAAACAGCTCTAATGAGATGATTTATTGATTTCCAAAGGACATTTCTATCAACTCATAACATATCGAGAGTAACTATGTTGTGCGAGATGACAGACATAGAACGTATTGAGACCGAGGTGGATGGCGAGACTTCTTCTAGTATAGAATGAATGCAGATCTCCGCCGATTTTTGAAGCCGAAACGCACAAGAATTAGCGAGGACAGAGAAGTAGTTCGGCAATCCTCGACGCAATAGGCCAGTGAGGCATCCTTGACGAAAAGACAAAGAGGATAAAAGTCTCAAAACTCAGAAGTGAGACGGCCAAACAACCGACAACAGCGCGGAAGAGAATAAAGAAAAAAAAGACAAGACAAAGAAATGGGATGACAGAGAATGGTGTATGCGACTCCAGGGCGCCCGGGGATATGGAAAGAGAGGTACAGAGGTTGAAAGACTCGAGATTCACACACGAAAGGAAAAGAGAAGACATGCGTACATATTTGGAATACAACAAAGATAAATGAGCAAGAAGAGGAAAAGAAAGGGAATGGGACGAAATGTGAGAATTTCATTGAAAAATTTGAAAACAAACGAGTAATCACGAAGCTCATCTCCCAGGGTACCAGCCTAAAAATCAAGGAGATCGGGTAAAAATAAGAAAGCTGTCAGGTTATGCGCCTTGAGTACTATAACGCCATCTGAGACCATGTCGATTCTAAGGTCATGCAGCAGGTATCGTGATCGTGACATACGTCGAAAATTGCTCGGTCAAAGGGGTATAGGCCGTCGGTCAAGCTCAAATGCGGTTCGACGCGGATGGGACACGCGAGGCCGGCACGCAGAAGAGGTGTATATTTGATGTTGGTCGTTCATAAAAAAGGTCCGAGTAAGTTCATATCTCACCAGGGTCCGACCTTCACTGGTGTTCCCAACCCATAAGTTCCAGAGAAGAGCTGGTCACGTATGGACCCCATATCGCCACTAGCTCCGTGGGAAGGTGTGTCAGGTCCGTTCATCCACCCCAAGCTCAAGCCGAGTTCATTGACAGCTCCTTGTAGCTTGCCCCCCGAAGTTTGATTGTGCTTAGCTAGCTTCTGGTCCCAACCACCGTATTGCAACTGAATGCCACCGCCTCGCTTTGCCGCTTCCCGGATTACCAGGACCCACGCCTTGCACATCTCGTCATAGGCCGAGTCTCGTTCGATGTTGTTCTGTGGCGTGCTCCATCGTGGCAAGGCGTGAATGATGTCGGTTGCCCCATCTAGGTAGCTCAAAGATGTGGATGCTTGAGTCTCGTTTGGAGGAAGGAAGTTGGGGGTGAAGTCACTCAAGGCGTCAAGGAGATTGGTGAGCGGCTGGCGGACTCGATTGTATGCATAGTCCGACTCAGTATTGCCACCCAACGGGAATGAGGACTGGAGCACGGCCTGGTAGTTGCGAAGAACTTGGAGGGTCGAAGAAACATTCGGGCGCGGGGATGTGTGCACTACCTCGTCGGCGAGTTGAGGATGACGCTCACACATGGTCCGTACCACCGTCCGCAGAGCGTCTGTGTCGAGCGTCTCTAGCAGACGTGGGAGCGAGAGGGGTCGGCCTGAAACATTCGGTCGAGCACGTTTAATGTTACGGTAATTATGAGGGAGTTGGCGAGGAGTGAAGGCGGGAGAGTTGGTGGGTGACGCGGACATGCGTCCATCATGATCGGTGTCGTCGTCGGCTTTCCGTTTACGGTTGGAATACGACGAAGAAGGTGTAGACACTGGAAATTTTGTAAGTGAATGAACACACCAAACATGACGATCTCTACGAGAACAAAGAGAATGCACTCTTCCGGAGTTTGCGAAGGGGTGCTCTTACTCATACGGGAGGGAGAGAATCGGGGGTTCTCGTAGAAATGAGGAGGAACAGGAGGCGTGGCCACCAGGCTGTTCATGTTGACAACCGGATGCCAAAGAATATGTTGTGATAGTCCAGAGGACTTGAATATTTAAAGGAGAGAGAGAGAGAGCTGAGAAGGTAGGAGAGAGAAAAGGTTTAAGGGTTTGAGGTGGGGAGAGAAAGGTAAAAGGAAGCGGTGGAGAAAAGGCGTTGCAGGTGGCAACGCACTCCCTTTGCGCTACTTTCAAGGGGATCTGCCTGAATAAAAAGGGTTTCATGTATATATCAGTTGGAAACCTATTTATCTAATTATCTTATATTTTCTCTAAATTCGTGTCATCTGTACGAAGTCTTGGACATCTTACAAGAACCAAGTGTGTCAGATGACTCTCCACTGCTTGCGGGCAGAGCAATACGACACCGGCATCTACACGGAGACTACACCCCCATGTTACAAGGAAAAACTAAAAATATGAAAACTTGAAATGAATTGGTCGTCAGGAATCTCATAGCACCAGAAGGAACTTGAAAAGGGATATCGTATCTACAAGTACAAGGACTGGGCAGCAACAATGTCGCGGCGGACCTTGGTCAGGGCCTCCTCGAATTTGCTCTCCAAGTCTTCACTGCCCATAACCTTAGCAGCTTGCGCCATTTGCCGCAAAGCCTCTTCCAACCGGCGGAAGACACGGATCAAGCTACCCTCGTAGACATCGGTCATTTTGCTAGGATAGTTAGTAATGTGGGTACGAGATTCGCGGGAAAGGATGCTTACCATATGTCTGCAAACGACTTGCCCTGAGTCCAATCATAGACTACCTCCATCAGCTCCCAGTGGAAACTCTCAACGTATTCATCCTCATTAAGGGTCATCTTAGACTCCTGCGACACCTTGGCAATGGTGCGGGCCTGGGTTTGAATCTCCCTCAGCGGCTTCGCCAACTCATCCTTGGCCAAAGGAGGGGCTTCCTTGACCTTCTCCTCAAACACGAAACAGCTCATAACAGCGGCGACCTGCTCGGGAGTCAAGTTGTTGAAGAATCCGTTGAATAGCAGCTCACTCAGCATCAGCTCGTCACCCGTGCTAATCTCACAGGCAACCCGTGCCTTTAGCTGCACAACTTCGGCTTCGTTGATAAATCCGAAGCGACGAAGCACACGCTTGCGACATTTAAGCTCGTCAAGCTGCAGAACGGACATGGCCTCGGTAATCGCCCTCTTGATCTCCTTGATTTTTGCGGTGAGCTCCACCTTGCTGGCATATTGCTCGTACAATTCGGGCAACCGAGGGGAGTTGTGGAGAGGATTGCCGAGTAGGCGAGACTCGAGAACTTCAATTTTCTGTGTAATTGTTAGCAGACCGAATCGCATACTGGATATGAGGGGTTTCCTTACCCGAAGGAGCTTCTTAAAGTTCTCATCCGTGATATGCATGTTTTCAATCGGGTCGAGCAGGGTAATGCCGTCGGGGAATCGCCTTTTCACTTCGTTGACAGACTTCATAACTCCATTCCGGGACTCAGGTGTGGAGAGATCCTTCGGAAGCATGATCCGCAGGTAAGCGATATTCCTGATGCAGCTCAACATCACGGGGACAACCTCATTGCGCGAGGGCTCTCCTTCCTTCGGAGGCGTGAGTCCAGCCGGAATATCTTCGAAAGTTTTGGTGCCAACCGATGACCCTCCCGAAACCTGCAACAAAACATCAACAATATATGACTGATGAGCAGGATATTTGGCATTTTCGTTATTCGGTTGTCTGCGTTTGTTCTGCTTCAGCACCACACCCCAGCCGTAATCCGCATCCTTGTACTTGACATGGACTAATCGACCAGAGTGAATGAAATCCAAGCAGTAATTCGGGTGGCTTATGACATGTTGGACATCGTCGGCATATGCGTCGAGTTGCTTCCGGAGGTCATAATATTCGCGGATGGTTCCTTCGTCTGGAATGAGCATGTTGGCACGTGTCTGCTCGAGATCCGCGAGCTGTTTCTCCATGCCTGCAACGCTTCCAGTGTTCTGGAACTGCTTGAAGCATCGCTCGAGCATGTATTCGGGCGAGATACCCTCCACACGCATCAAGTTGAGAATCATGTTGTAGCCAAGGTGGAACGCAGAGTTGAGTGAGTCTTGTTCACCACGCACAATCTCCTTGGCGACGGCAGGATCCATTTCCTCTCCCACCATCATGATGACAATACCTCGGTCATCAAGACCTCGACGACCAGCACGACCAGACATCTGGATGAATTCAGATGGGCTGACCCAGCGCTGACTTTTTCCATCAAACTTCCGAACACTGGTGAAAACAACAGTCTTTGCAGGCATGTTGAGACCGATAGAGAAGGTCTCGGTTGCGAACAGTGCTTTGATAAGACCCTCTTGGAAAAGAATCTCAATGGTTTCCTTGAGAATTGGCAGCAGCCCGGAGTGATGGACACCGATACCTTGTTGCAGGAGCGGCAGAATATTGGTAATCTGCTGCAATTGACGATCCTCGGGAGACAGCATTTCAATAGCGCTCTCGAAGACCTTGGTCACCATGCTCTTCTCGGAATCATCATTGAAAGTCAATTTGCTCATCTGTAAGGCACCTGCCTCACACTCTCGCTTGCTGAAACTGAAGACAATGACGGGGTTGTAGTTTTTGAGCATAATCATTCTCACGATCTTGTAGATATCTGATGGGCCCTTGGTGCCACCCTTGTTCAGGTGCTTGTCTTTGCCCTTGCCCTTGCGTTTGGCCATGGCATCAGCTGGGTCATCGCCCTTCTTTTCGTTGATGGCACTCATTGCTTTCTGGAAATTCTCCTCGCGGAAGGTTCCCTTCTCATCCACAATAAGATGAATTCCCTCTCCACCGGCAGGGAAGAAATAGTTCTGGAGGGGGGTCGGACGATAGTTGGTGTAGACAACGTGACAGGGCTGATTATGCATCTTGACGATCCACTCGGCAAATTGCATAGCATTCGGGATAGTGGCAGACAGGAAGACATAGCGGACCTTATCCGGCAAAAGAATGATCGTCTCTTCCCAGACAACACCACGGCTCAAGTCGCGCATGTAGTGAATCTCATCGAAGATTACCCACTGAACTTCGCGCATAATCTCAGAACCACGGTACAACATGGAACGAAGAATCTCTGTAGTCATGACGAGACAGGTAGCGGTGGGGTTGATAGTTACATCACCAGTCATCAAACCGACATCGCCGAATTCAGCAGCAAATTCACGGTATTTCTGATTACTGAGCGCCTTGATCGGACTCGTGTAGATCACTCTTTGGTTTTGTTTCAAACTTTGCGCAATCGCATATTCCGCCACCACGGTCTTTCCGGCACTAGTATGAGCTGACACCAAAACACTCTCCTCGCGCTGGATTGAGGAAACTGCAACCTGCTGGAACGGGTCGAGCGTGAACGGCCATGTCTTTGCGGGGGTGGCTGGCGGCTTGTGTTCGGAGATAGGAATATATGGGTAGTCGGGCGGGATCGCGACTTGATGGCGCACTTGATGCGACACAACAACTGCAGCAGCGTTGCCTGAAAGTCCTCCAGATCCGGTGATCTCGCGTTCTTGTTCGGTTTCGAAAGAGTCAGCAACTACAGGCTCGGCTTGATCCCCCAATCGCGGTCGCTTCGAGTCGGGCTGTTCTTGTTCGGCTGGCTTCTCGGGTGCCTCGGCGCCTGTTGATACAGCTTCCGCAGCATCTGCCTCCGACATGACAGTATCCTCTTGTTGCCGAGTCTCGACATCTGCGGGTTTCTTCTCATCACCATTCACCTGTCGTTTCTTGCTCTTGTCCTTTTTTGGGCGGTTGGGAGGAGCCTCCGACGGCTTCACCGCCTGAGGTCGGTCCTCGAAGACGTCAAAGAGCTCATCCATTTCCAGCGGTTGGAATTCGGAAAATCAACCACAGGACAAGAATGAGCGGCGACAATAATCGGCCTGGACTTTTTTTCTGGTTGAGAAATTTAAAAGTTCTAATGGGGCAAGCGGTGAGCGATCCCGAACAAATACGCTAGCTGAGTTTGGACGTGCATATCACGTGATTTAAGATCATCCCATTCCGCACCTCGCGATGTTCGTTTTGGCTCCGTCCGTCCCTTTCCGATCGTCCACACCCTCCTCTCTGTCTTCCAAGGTTAGTACCTGCTGTTGCAATTGGAACCATTGCCTTTGCTGAAACCATTCTCTATTACCAGATGTACTCCTCCGCTATCCGCGCCAGAATGGCCACCTCTTTCGCTGCCCGCCGTGGCTTCTCCACCACTCGCACCCAGCTCGGCAGCCCCTACCACTACGCTGAGGGTCCTCGCAGCAACATCCCCTTCAACCCTCTGACCAAGCACTTCTTCTGGCGCTACTGGGCCTTCATGAGTTAGTGATCCTGCCCGGGACCTCTGCGCGGTGCTATGACTAACTCGCGCATCATCTAGTTACCGGATTCGGTACTCCCTTCGCCATTGCTGGTGAGTTATACATATTCCCTTTGATCGCATGCTATGATCGTATTCTAATACCTCCTACCCCCAGTCTGGCAAACCTACAAGACCAAATAGATTGCCCGTCATACTGTATTTTTCTTGCGATAACAGTCTGGGTAACTTTGTGGTCGGAAACTTGGATCGGGTTCGAAGCAGAGGCGGATATCTTGTACAAAGCTAGAAATTGTTATTTCCAATTGGATCCATCCGTTACCAACTCCATTGTAAATGTGTAGAGGTTGGAATGTGTAGCTTTGAAAGGACGTTGAAATATGGATGAAGTCATTGGCTGAGCCGCTGTGGAAAACCAAAAAAATTCTGGGTCGGCGAGATTCAGATATCAGTTCTCACAAACACAACCACTCACGGGGAACGAGACCATTTTTGAGAGAGAAGAAAGGCTAGTCTTAGGAATCCATCTTGGCTTCTTGTTGGAATTTCATACATCGACATCCCTGATTCCTTCATGGCGGGGTAAAAAAAAGAAGCATAGAAAAAAAAGTTACCCACCCATACCTGGACGATGCGCAACTTGAGAAATGTTCGTCTCGCTGAGACGCATATTGAGAGCGAATTGCCCCTGACTGCCACAGCATGGGATACTGCTTCGGATTCAGTGGTGTGCACCTTTGGTCCAACCGAGAACAGTGCAATCCTTGAGGTTAGGCGGAAGCGCCCTGAGATCACTTCCACAGATCCCCTCTCTCCTGAGGCATTTGAATGCATTGCTTCATGGGATGCTCCAAGCCCCCTGCCAGATTTGGCATGTGACCGTGTACTTTCTCTCCATTATTTTGCAGACAACCTGACAACCTGTCTGGTGCTGGAAGGAGGTGATATTGTCGTCGTCCGTGAAGAGCCTCTTCCGGGTGAAGATAAGATCGAAATTGTCGGCTCAGTCGATGTTGGAATCACGGCTGCCGCATGGTCACCCGATGAGGAACTGCTGGCCCTCACTACTAGAGCCCAGACATTCTTGTACATGACTAGAGATTTCGAGAATGTGGCCGACATCACCTTCACGCCCGGCGACCTCCAATCATCACAACATGTGTCAGTTGGATGGGGTAAGAAAGAGACCCAGTTCCATGGGAAAAGAGCCAAGGCTCTCCGAGACCCAACTGTCCCAGAAAAAGTCGACCAGGGTATTATGAGCAGCTACGATGATGGCAGCACGACTATAAGCTGGCGAGGAGACGGAGCATACGTCGCTGTGAACAGTGTCGAAACAGGCATTCGTCGTGTGATCCGCGTGTACTCTCGAGAGGGCACATTGGACAGCGTGAGCGAACCTGTGGACGGACTGGAAGGTGCCTTGAGTTGGCGGCCCTCTGGCAGCCTCATTGCCGGCATCCAACGGCTTGATAATCGGATTGATGTCGTGTTCTTCGAAAGGAATGGGCTTCGTCACGGCGAATTCTCTTTGCGTCTATCCGAGGCCGAGATGCAGTCTTGGGGTTCTCGCATCCATCTTGCCTGGAACGTCGATTCCACTGTACTTGCTGTCAAGTTTCAGGACCGCGTACAATTTTGGACAACTGGAAACTACCACTGGTACTTGAAGCAGGAGATCCCGATCACGGTCGATCCCAACTCTTCGCTTCCATACTCTCTCGAATGGCACCAAGAGAAGGCGCTGAGACTGGTTGCCGGTTCCTCGGGTGAGTTAGCTTTACAGATGAAACTAAATACGAATAATCACTGATCGGACTAGGATCCATACTCGATTTGGATTATGTATTTGATATCAACCATGGCTCTACTTCTATTCCCGATGACGTTGGAGCTGTCGCGGTCATCGATGGAAGTAAGTCTCCTCACTAAAGCTCTTTGGAAGCATTACTAACTCAAAGTTCAGAAACTCTCAAGTTGACTCCGTTGCGACTAGCTGGTGTACCGCCCCCAATGGCACACAACGAGCTGGCTTTGGAGTCCAATGCCATTGATGTTGCATTCAGCAAATCGGGTACCCGCATTGCTGTACTGATGAGCAACAGATTCTCTGTCTACCTTTGGTCTCTAAAGAGCCGACCAGTTCCCGCTCCTATCCTCGAGTCAAGCCACCCGTTGCCAGATTCCCCCGCCAGTCGGCCGCGACAGATTGCATTCTTGAATGATAATGAGATATTTGTACTCAAGGACAGCGGACCAAACTCGAGCCACATTGAACGAACAATCCTGGACACTCGAACGACAGAATCTGTGTATCGGGCTGCAGACTCAGAGCAACTGGCATCGATTTTCGCCGGAATTGGCCACCAAGCCTTATGGCTATCTCATGCCCCTCAACCTACTCGGCCCGTCAGCTACTCGAGCATTGAAGTGTCATCATCAGGGACCCTTGATGTCGCTCCTTGGGATGAGAGCCCTAATGTCGACAGTCACTGGGCCCGTGTTGTCTCTATCTCTGAGGATGAGGTAAGATTTCATTCACATTGTATCCGGAGCATGCCACTGACTCTACTAGCGCCTCCTGATTGCCCTGACAAGAACTGGCACCCTGTATGCTAACAAGCGGGTCCTCGCGAGGAACTGCACTTCTTTCCTCGTGACCCCTTCGCACCTGTTGTTCACCACATCACAGCATCTTTTGAAGTTTATTCATCTCAATCGTGTGGATGGTAGGATGATATCTCGTTCGTGCTATTGTGTCTATATGCTAATTGGTTATGATAGATATGGAAGTTCCAGAGGATACACCAGAAACCGATGAACGGTGCAGAAGTATTGAACGTGGCTCTCGCTTGGTTTCGGTAATCCCGTCGATATTCGCGGTTGTTCTTCAAGCTCCCCGAGGAAACATTGAGACTATCTTCCCTCGCGCTCTCGTTTTGGCTGGAATTCGTACCTTCATCGATCAGAAGAAATACCGGTCTGCATTCCTAGCATGCCGCAGTCAGATGGTTGATCTGAACATTCTCCATGATTATGCTCCCGAGCAATTCATGGAGAACATCGCACTATTCGTTGATCAAGTAAAGAAGATCGAATACATCGACGACTTCATTTCGCGTCTATCGTACGTGCAAATCATCAAGCTTGCATCCGCCCCTTTCACTAATGGTTTATAGGGAGGACGATGTATCGCAGACACTCTACAAAGATACCCTGAAAATGTCCAAGAACGTATCGGCAGCCGTGGCCCAGCCGGAGGTTCCAGCAACCCCGTCGGCATCCAAACTTGGTAAAAAGGAGAGCAAAATCAACAAAATCTGTGATGCATTCCTGTCGACACTTCAAAGCCGTGTCGATACCAATTTGCAGAATCTGATCACAGCGCATGTTTGCAAGTCACCCCCTGACATGGAAGCAGGACTGAGTCTTGCTGCAGGCCTAAGAGGTACGACCTTTGCTGATATTTTCATCTTACAACTCTCGGGCAACAACTAAAAAACGTATTCCAGTGCAAAACCCCGAACAGGCTGAAGATGCTATTTCTCACATGTGTTTCTTGACTGATGCCCACCGGCTTTACTCCCACTCGTTGGGTATCTACGATCTGGAGCTTACTTTGTTGGTTGCTCAACAAGCTCAGATGGTAAGAATATCCGACAGGGGCTTTGGTCATATAACCACTAACGCATTCACAGGACCCTCGCGAGTACCTACCTTTCCTGCGCAAGCTACAACAACTACCTGAAACTCGACGTAAATTTGAGATCGACAACCATCTTTCCCGCTTCGAAAAGGCTTTGGGACATCTGTATGGTCTCAATGCTCATGATGAAATCCGCACATATGTCGTCAGACATGTCTTATACAAGGAAGCACTCGAGCTTTACAAGTACCAAACTGAGCAGCAGCGGGAAATCACCGAGCTATATGCCGATTATCTCCAGGACCAGTCGAAATACAAAGACGCAGCAATTGGTAAGCCATCCAGGAATAACCTCGCAATGACAACATACTAATTCCAATCCCAGCGTACGAGTCTCTCGAGCTTTATGAGAGTGCTTACAAGTGCTACAACTTGGCACACAAATGGCGCGAGTCGTTGTACTGTGCCATGATGGCAAATCTCTCCGAGGAAGATTTGGCGACCCACATCGACGGTCTGGTCACTACCCTGGTCGACGAGCAGAAAGACTATGTTTCAGCAGCAACGATCTACACCGATCACTTGCACGACATTATCACAGCCGCACGACTTCTCTGTCGAGGATCGAAGTTCGCCGATGCAGCTCGCCTCCTAACGCTCCACGGCAAACAGAGCCAAGTTGCCGAAATCGTCGACTCCGGCCTCGCCGAAGCAATGGGCAACATGACCGACCTTCTTGCCGACTGTCGATCCCAACTCAACGCCCAAGTCCCCCGTCTCCGGGAACTCCGCCAGCTTCGCGCCGCCGACCCGCTTGCTTTCTACGGCGGTGATCCCACCGCCGGCGACGCAGGTGTCGATATTCCCGACAACGTCTCGCTGGCCCCGACAGACGCATCCACGCTTGCCGGGCGGTCCATGTTCACCCGGTACACCGGCAACACCGGTAAGACCGGGAAAACGGGAATGTCACGGCACACATCGAAGACTCGTCGGCGCGAGGAACGCAAGCGCGCTCGTGGTAAGAAGGGTACCGTTTATGAAGAAGAGTATCTCGTCAACAGTATTCGTCGTCTCATTGAACGAGTTAACTCCAGCGTGGCGGAGGCTGAGACTCTTGTTGATGCTTTGCTGCGACGTGGTATGCGTGAGCGCGCAGCTGCCGTTGAGAAGGCTTTGCATGAAGTCTTGACTATGTGCGCGGATTCCCGGGACGAGGTGTTCGAAGTTCCTGCCGCTCCGGAGAAAAATGAAGAGGATGAAGAGAATGCTGATGAGACCCTGCCTATGTACGGGGGTCGGAGTGCCAGTGTCTTGATGGAGAGTATAGCTATTGTTGAGGGTGGTGGTGCTGCTCGTGTTAAAGAGATTCCTACTGTCAAGGAGATGAAGAAGTCTTCCCTGTTGGTTTGAAGTAGTTGGACAAGACGAGGTATCCCAAATGTCAAGTATCCAAGACGACGAAATTAAAAAGAGTTATTCCTGTTCCATTGTTTCAACCACAAATATGCGGGTAATCTGGAAAGGTGACATACAGTATCCAATGTCTATGTATTCAAAGATCAATCCCAGGAAGCACATGTTATTTCTCCAGACGAACTTGAGTAACACAACTCCTTCTGCACAGGTTACCTCGATCATCTACATAACTCCGTAGGAGCAGTCATAACGGATCCCCAGGCTACGTCCTACGGACTTACGGCATACACAAAGTGCGGAGTCCGTCCTGACCATTGCCAAGCGGAGCAAGAATGACAGAGATCGAGTCTGACCTGGGCTGTTCTCGTCAAACATCGATGTGGTACGCTCGTGGTGCAACAGATTGTATGGGACAATTAGGCAAGCCTTGGAATCAAGTCGTATACAACATAGACTGCATTGGTCGCAACAGAGTGTTACAATAGAGACCATTTAGTGTGGATGTCACATCAACGACAAATCGAAGTCACGCCCCAGGTGTTTGGAGGATTTCTCTTTTCATGCCACTTCAACGATTGTAGAGGAGATATAAGACATGCCTATATCCTCCGTCTAGTTGCCAGAACCACCGAGAAAGGATACTTCAAAAAGCCCTAAGCAAGGCCAATTCCCCAACGATGTAAGTCACTAGCTATATGCCTACCTCCCATAGACCCTCGTCATCCTAATACCCATCCGCAGACCATGCGCCTCCCTGTCTCCAAATACCTCGCTCTTGTCTTGGGCTTGGGCACGATCGCGGTAGCCCAAGGCCAAGGGCAAGCCAGGGCTATCAAATGCGCTTGTGATGGGACTACCGAGTATTCCCAGTCAGCCTGTAGCCATATAGGCGGTGCCTTCAATGACAATGGGTGTGGATTTGCTGGTTGCTGTGTTTATGCCGACCATGAACAAGCTCGGTTTATTGAATCGTGTCAGACGCTGGGATTTGGATTTAGGCGCTGTGATGACTGTCACTCATGTTGAGGTGGCGACACTTTGGCATGAGGTACCTATAACAAAGCTGAACTTCCACCTATGGGTGGACTCGAATGGAAGCAGACATTGCATGGAGTCATTTGCAAGTACCTATTTGTGTTTGGTGACAAATGTGTTATCTACAAAAGAAACAGAACCAGATGCTGTAATGTAAACCGAAATCACGCTGCCGTTAATTATTATGTTCTAGATAATCCGCGAGGGAACGAAGAAGATATAGCGAAAGGAATATCTGCATCAAGATTGCACAGCCAAGTTCCATTGGTCCCATGCAAAGAAGAACGGTGGGGTATCTTTCAGTCGTCCAACCTTTCAAGGTTGGTCAAGGTAGCTAAACCAGTAGCTCGTTTCCAGTCCGTTTATAGGGTGCTGAGGATCTCGCCAGTCTCGCTGACAAGGTGGTTCTCAACTTTGACAGGGCCCTCGCCGACACCGGTCAGGATGACACGGCTGACACCATCCTTCAGAACCTCGATGGCGCGAGAGTCGACCTGCTCCAAGGAGACACCAGGAGCAGTGACATTGGCCAGTCGCTCGTAGAAGGCACCATCCCAACCTTCAGAGTTAGGGCCAAGAATAGCCTTGACAGTACCAGCCACAAGCTCAGAGTCCTTATCCTCGTAGTAGATGACAGAATTTGGGCCAGCATCAAAAGTGTAGGCACAGACCGTCCGGCCAACAACACGGTTGATGTCGTGCACAAGGCGGACGGCAGCACGAGAGACGTCATTCATGTAGAAGATAGGAGGCCACGAGTCGAGGCAAGTGGCGTGGAAGGTGTTCGAGTCGCGCATGGTAATCTCCGCGAAGTCGTGGAAATTGCGGTTCTGAATGGCTTTCTCAATGGCGGCCATACGCGCGGGCACGACGTGCTGGGCGCGCTCGGCGAAGAGAGCGGATGTGGCCACAGTAGTCTGCATGCCCTCGGTACTAGGAACATCCTTCTTCTCGGCGCTGACGACCAGAACAATCGCCCGCATCTCAGGCCAGTGGGATGCAGGGGCAACTTCCTCAGCCAGGCTGTCGCTGCCATCGGCAAGCTCGCCCGTGCGCCATGCAACATATCCGCCCATCAGAGAGCGGCAGGCAGATCCGGATCCCTGGCGAGCAATGCGGCTTAGCTCCGTGGGCGTCTGAGGCAGTTGGTAGAGGTCAGCAATGGCGCGGACCAGGGCTGCGAAGCCAGCGGCAGAGCTGGCTAAACCGGCGGCGGTGGGGAAGTTGTTCTCGGAGACGATCCGGAGGGGGAGGGTGGAGAGCTTCGGGAGGGAAGAGTCGCCATCCTCAAGGGCCTTGCGGTGAGCACGGAGGCTAGCGATACAAGCAAGTGTCCGCTTGGAAGACTGGATGTCCTGCGGCTTGCCGTTCAGGTTCAGGGTGTCCGCACTTGGGTAGTTGGCAGAGCAAGAGGCAGTGGTCAATGTACGGAGAGAACGTTGGGAGAGAGTGACCGAGAGGGAGGAATTGGTCGGGAGGTTAAGAACAGTGTCGCGCTTTCCCCAATATCTAGAGTATTTCAGTCAGACTTTGTGTGTATAAAGGGGATGAGGGGTAATCCCAAGGCTGACCGTACTTGATAACAGCAATGTTCACCGGAGCGGTGGTGGTGGCACGGTAAACAGCCTGGTTTGAGGTAGACGCCATTTTTGCTTCTGATGAACAAGAAGAAGATAATTCTCGCATAAATTTCCAGACAACTATATGAATCAAAAGGGGAGACTTCGTTGGGTAGTGCTTTTGTCCAGGCGGTGAGGGCAAAAATATCTCTAGTCCCCAATCGATGCGCCGATCTTCTCCAGTCATTGATTCCCAATTATTCAACCATGGGAGCTGGAGCAAGTAAACCCTCTGCCTCCGCAGAGCCAGCAACATGTCCTGTTGACCACAAAACCCGCGAGATCTGGTTACAACAGAATAAGAACACACCTCATCCTGGGACTCCCGCTGTCCCTGCCGAAGAACAACCGCGCGCCAAATCACAACGACCACTGTCAACAGACCGCGAAGTGAGCAGTATTCCTCGAGCCGGCGATTTCAGCGCAGCAAGCACCTGCCCCGAAGCCAGCAAAGGCGCCCCGTCCCCATACGCCGCGTCGCACGGTACCCCATCCAACGCCGAAACCGAGACTGGTCGCGATGAAGCTACCGGAAACTGGATCTATCCGTCCGAGAAGCAATTCTTCGAAGCTTTGATGCGCAAGGGTAACACCCCCGGATCGACATCCTCGCCCTCCGAGCTCGCCACTTCTGTAGCTTCCATCATTCCAATTCACAATGCGGTCAACGAGCGCGCATGGGCTCAGATCCTCGAGTGGGAGAAGAACGGCCCCTCAACAGACCCAGGTAGCAAGAAGTGCGGAGGGCCTAAATTATATTCGTTCCGAGGACTAGGTGTCGATCCACAGTATCTGAGTCCGCGTGCGCGGCTTAATGGGTGGCTCGGCTACCAACACCCATTTGATCGACATGACTGGGTTGTGGAACGCTGTGGTGGTGAGAAGGTTGAATATGTTATCGATTTTTATCAGGGCAAGCCGTCGGCAGGCAATGGAAACAACCCAGCAGGTCTGGCTGCCAATTCCAACCCTGGGAAGCTCAGTTTCTATTTGGATGTTCGACCCAAGCTGAACAGTTATGAAGGCTGGAGGCTGAGGTTCAGCCGCTTCACGGGCCTATAAGTGACCATTGAAGATTAGATTATCACAATGCACATAGCAAGGCGACAGCGGAGCACGGGCATGACTGGGGACCCGATTGGGTGTGTCTTACATGTATAACATATTTTGTACGATTAGTGTACTACAGCGCCGAGAGGCAGCGAGAAAAATCTTCTCCATTCCATATACATCGAAAGGCCGCTGTAGTATTATGAATCCGGAAGCAAGACAGTGTAACGTAGTGAAAAGGTGAGATGCTTCACTAGAAAATAGTGAAATCATGCAAGAGGGATATCGTGCGCATACATAACAAGACCAAAAACGAAGACCGCAATGACAGTAACCGTGCAACAAGTGCGAGAAAGGCAGTTCAAACCACATCTATCCGAGGACAATTGCGAGCACAATGATAGCAAGAATAACAGCCAGAATTACGAAGAGACAGCAAGCCCTGTTGCGCGCATTCTTCTGATATCTGCTGGCACTGCGCAACTCCACGTTGGCGCCGCGGGTGTCCTGGGTGACGTTCTGGACATTCTCGCTGATGATATCCAGCTGTCCTCCTTGCTCAGTGACGATGTGCGCAACATCCCGGAAAAGCTCGTTCAGCTCTCCCACGCTCTGTTCAATATTGCGAATCTCGTTCTCGCGCTCGATGATTAAGGACTCTTGGAAATCCACTTCGCTCTGGTTGGCCATACGATGCTGCTCTTCCAACTGCTGGTCTTGCAACAAGACATCGTTATCGGTGGTAGGTTGCTCGGATTCTTCAAAGGCTGTACGCGCAGCAACTGCAGAAGCGCGCTGTTTCTCAAGAGCGCGACGCTGGATAGTTTGGAACTCATCCAAGGTGGCCTTGAATTCGGATGATAGCTTTTGCTGTGTCCATTTCTGGGAGGGCTGTAGGGTTGGAAGTTAGCAAGGATAATCAGGAATCAAGTGAAAGCGCAGAGACTAACATTCACATCCTCCCATGTCTGGATCTGCTTGATACCTTCTCCGACGTCCCTAAACCCCGTACGGGTTTCCTCGAGGAGATTATGCACTCGTTCGCGAACGCGCTCTGTATCTCGCTTTGTGCCGAGAAGAGCAATCTGGTTGGAGAGGCGAGAAATGTTTGAAGTCAATGTAAACAACTGATCCGAGAGCTGCTCGGCGAGATGATCGAAGTCCGGATCGTCGCGATACTGCGGGTCTTCGTCCCTGCGCATGGTGGTAGGCTGGGCCTCCAGCGAGTCTAGCCTGTCGAAAGACATATGTGCTGTATGGGTATCCCGAAAGCAATAAACGAGTGCTCAAAGTGAAATTAGAAGAAGACTGGGACATCAAACTGCAGGTGGTTATCTGCAGGTCCCTGCTGCCTTCGATAACGGTGTGGACGCTCGAGGTACAGACCGCCCTCACATGACGTACCATCAAGCGTTGACTAGTCTTGATATAGTTTAGTGTCTGTGGCGCAACATCCGCACCAGCCACCCATCACATGACAGTATGCGGCTGGTGTGTTTTGATACCTCAAAATATTCCTAGGTGGACCTCGCCGTTAATTGTTTCCATCCGACCAGCTCAACGCAACCAGCTGTCTCGTTGACCAGTCGCCAACACTGCCCTGGGTCCGCCATCGCGTCCTACAGCTCCGTGGCCCTTCTTATAACGGTCATTCTGATGATGCTCTAACCTTTCAACTATTCCTTTCTCTTACACGAGCGCATCCCACCCCAAGCTTGCATCATGGCCGCTACACCAACTAGGCCCTACAGGCGAATCCTGACATCGGCTCTGCACCGACGATTTGTCCATGCCTCCGCACTCTCGCTTTTGGTATCTTACATTATTGCAATTGCGATCGGGGATAAATCATCCTGTGAGTCCCTCGCAACCTTGTCGAGTCAAGTGTCGAATGTACACCTTCACATCCTGACACAACAGCTAACAATTGTACGCATTACAGTCTTCTGGTTATGGTTTCCCCTTGGTGGTTGCGGTGTCCGGACCGTGCTACTCTTCATGTCCTCCCTCACCATCTTCGTCCTTCGCGTCAGTCAAATGCACATCGGCTCAAGAACGGCTAGCTGCTCATTTGGCACTTTGAAATCCATATCTCTCTTCCAAATTGCGCAAACCTTTGGCTGGTACATCTTTTCGGCATGGTGGTTCACCGTAATCTATGTGTGGTCGTCCTCAGGTGATTCCAACCTCGAGCTTGTGAAACGGGGCAGGTGCGTTCTCATATTAAATATCCTTCAACTGGCTTCGGATTTAGACTAACAAAGCTTAGGCCACACGAGCGACCGACTTTGAACGAGCGGCCAATTTACCTCCATTCCTTCCATGCACTTCTAGCATGCGTGCAAGCAGTATTCCATCTCTATTACGATTACGACCGAGTTCCAGTGCCCATCGCGGAGCGAAGCACCAAAGCGGAGGACGAGCGAACTCATCCGGTGCCACCGACATCCAAGCATCTACAGGCCACCTTGCCAAAGGAACTGGCGACTGGAGCGCTTAGAGGCCTCAGTATGGCTGCAGCGACTGTCGTTCTTTACCCCGTCTTCTTCAGACGCTTCGCGTGGAGCTGGTCGTTGTACTTTGCCAAGCTCTTTTTCAGCTTCCCGAGATCTGCTGCCGACCCTCAGAGCTTCGTTCCTTCGATTTTCCCTTACTTTTTCCTCCGGACTTTGCTCCCTGGAGTGCTGCTTGTCCTCAGCTGGCAAACGGCGAACCTCTTCTATTCCGTATTCATGGCCAAGGAGCCCTTGAAGCGGGGCCAGCCTCTCACAACAGAAGCCAAAGATCCCAATGGCAGTCTTCTCAGTGGTCTCAAGGCGAAGAAGAATGTGGTCAAGACATTTGCACTCTGGGAACTCAGTCTCATTAGCCAGCGCATTCCTGACCGCCGAAAGGCAATTTTCAGTGAAATTGATCGCGAGGGCGGCTCCGCTTGGTCTCAGGTTCTTGCTTGCACGACCGATGTGATCAAGGCGATCAACACTCGCATTGAGGACAGCAAAAACCCGGCGCCGGTATCCAAGCCTTTGCCGCATGCTGAGAAACCCGAGCCTGTACTTCAGACTCTTCCGCGACTTACAGAACCCATCAAAGATGGCAACATCTTTACTACCGCCCCAAAGGCCACTTCACGCCAGGACAAGTTTGGCGAGGCCTTCAGCTCCACTGCTAAATCCTTCGGTCAGTCGGAAGACTGGACTCCAGCCGCACGAGCCCGTGTTCGTGATGTTTTCGACCGCGCATCGTCCGCTATGCTTAGCCCTGAGCAGAAACAAAAGCTCCTTGGTTCGCCTCAGAAATTCAAGTTACTTACCGGCGGCACTCCCATAACTTATAAGCCCGAGGATATCAACCCAATCGTCGCACAGATTCTTCGTTCACCTATCGGTCAACCTCTTCGTCAAACATACGCTCAGCGTCTCTCTTCCATTGTGCTTGGCACGCCTGAGTCCTCGCTTCCAATGATTGTGGATGCTGTGGAGTCGTTAACCCGGCTCCTCGTTGCCAGTTTGGCTGAAGACCCGTATGGCAAAGTTCAGGCTGATGTACCATCCACCGTGCGACTTCTTACTCAAACCATTCTTGCCCTGGACGCGTTCGCCCACCAGGGTGGTTTAGACGCTCACTGGACAGA
Source organism: Penicillium bovifimosum (assembly GCF_028826915.1). Lineage (NCBI taxonomy): Eukaryota > Fungi > Ascomycota > Eurotiomycetes > Eurotiales > Aspergillaceae > Penicillium > Penicillium bovifimosum. The sequence goes on from NW_026622711.1 coordinate 4,137,314, forward strand.
TATCCACTTCCCCCAACGAGCAATCCCAAGGCGCAAGAAATTGCCCGTCGGGTCCCGGATGTCGAGATCTTGCTTTCTACCCTCCGCGGTGGTCTCAAAGATCTGTTAGTGGCCTTTAGGCCCTACTTGCGTGATATTGGCATAGCGGGTAAGGATCTGAGATTAGCAAAAGAGGCAGCTGGCATTGAGGCGGAGGAGGCGTCTTCATGAAGTATGATGGCCTCTCTGCTTTTGGCTTCTCTAATACTCTCTATTCCATGATCTCAAAACTTTATGTATCGTTATTTTCAGTCCCCTCAGGTTCCACCTCGGACAAATGCATGGGTCGGCGTTTTAATAGGGGCATGCTATGTGTTGGAATATAACAAGTCCAGTGAATGAATTCAATACCACATTATTTTACCCTAGAACTACCTATAAAAGTGTTGAAGTGTAGAGGTCTGGTGATGGAAGTATGGGTCACATGACGGCCCTTTCTCGATCAACAGTGTCAACTTGTCAAGTCCATCTACACATAATCTTGAACAGGAAAGGAACAAACAGCTTCAGCGGCCGGGAGTCCCCCTTTACCATACCAAGTAATAATCATCTTGAATTAGATATCATGGCACTGACAAACGTCTACCATGTGCGTCGGGTCGCAGACACCTCTGCAAAAGCATGTTTGATTTGCTACAAACCATCAACCACTGTGATGATCACACCCGATAACAAGGTATGCAGACTGGTGGATATACCCACTGCTCAATGGGATTTATTCTCACTGAGATCCTATTTAAATTTCCATGCACGTCGAGTTGCTAACACTTCACCAGGACTTCTTTTATGTGTGCCCCGCACATCTGCAAGACCGGCACTTCTGCTCTCCAATAGTCGACACAGAAGGCCAAGCAAAACGCCTCAAAGAGGAAGCGATGGCCAAAGAGATTGAGATTGTCAAAAGGGAGTATGAAGAAAAACAGCGACGTAAGAAAGAGCGTGAAAAGGCGTCAAGCAAAGACGATAAAGACAAGAAAGATAAGGGCAAGGATGAGTCGAAGGACAAAGACAAAGATTCATCTGAACCGAATAACAATGACGAGAATGAAAGAGATGATAAGGTTCGTGTCTGCTGTTGGTGAGGGATACCGAACATAGAACGTCCCATGACTGACGATACCTCGTGGTAGATCGCTTCTATTCGGAAAGACTCTAAGTCGGAAACGAAGCCGGATGATTCACCTCGAGTATTCTCTTTGCATAAGTATGCTATATATGCCGCAGTTGTTGAGCCATATCCCTAACTGCATGATAGGAATTTCTATCAAATGCGCATCGACCGGCTGCGGAACATTGAGATGGCGAAACGGAACCAGGAGAGATTGAGGAATCCATCCTTGTTTCCCTCTGTGCCATCAGGGAATCCCTAGGTTCCTCTGCCTGACGCTTCTCGAGATTCAGCATGCTTTGGAAGATAACCTAGAACAGTCGTCTTGGCTTAGCCATCATCACTTTCCGACTTAGCACATCGAGGCTCCGGGCGAACAGGGAGACCTTGTACATCAGCAAATACGTGGCTCGGTTGAGGCGATGCCCATGTTACTATGTGTCTAGTGCTTGTATAGCCGGTCTGACGTTCTACTCCGAGAAGGCAAGAACAGCAGATGCTTCCATGCGCGAATGATGTCATGGAAATCCTATACTCCACGCTTTCTGGACACTCCTAATGTCTATGTATAAAGATGTCAGCGCACTCATCATAGAGCCACAGCATCACCAGCGGGAAGCTCGTGGTTCAAAGTCAAAGCATGCTTTGGCCCCAGGCACGGGGCGTCTGACTGGAAGACATTACTATCTTGAATAGAATACGCTCTTTTATCCCTCAACTGAACTAGGTTCTGATCCTGCAGGATGCCACCTCACGCTAGAATATTCTATACCATCCGCTTACTTCCGTTCCGGTACATGTCTGTTTATGGACACCCTATAAGGTTCTAGGCAGAACAGCAGCTAGTACGACACAGGAGTCGTCAACGTTCTTGCATGGTAATAACCTTTCTATCAGATCTCACATGCCCATGTCAGCGAACAACACTTTTTCAGAACCTGGATATAGAACCCCCGACTAACAACGCGGCAGCCTGGGGCTGCCCACAAGCTGGAATACTGAAAAAGCCCATACCTAGGATGTCTCGTGAATTCCTCGAGTCAGACTCATCAAATGGGTGCTGCCTGGGCTGACAGTAGATGGCACTACGCTAGAGCACCTCCTGTCGTAGATACATGCTTGAGACTATCACCTACCAGCTCTAAGCTAATACGACGAGCGAAGGCAGACATGATACTGCTTCGTGTTCTTTTGGGTACTCGGAAGATTACACCGTGAAATGATATGCATGTGTTGCTTGGGCATTGCCGGGAGTGTGACCTGCTTAGTTTTATTTTCGTAAGTATTTGGTAGCCTAAAGCATGCATATGGCATCTATTTAGTTGACAAGCAAGTTGATGAAGCAATAAACTAGTCAAAACGTGAAGGGTTCTATGATGTGCCCAGACCATGCAGCAAATGGCTTAAGATAACGTACTTTCGAATAAAGCAGGTACATAGCTAGAAATCTGCTGCACAGACTGCCAAATTCAAGAATCACTAAATTCAGCTCTAAGGTTCCCTCTAACTGCCAATTCAATCTACTGAAGTGATATACTATCAAGCCATATGCAGCACAACCGAATCCGGAAATCAAATTTCAGACAAAGATGAAACAACGCTAAACATCGGTGATCGACGCAAGGCGATCAAGACCGAATCTATTGGTAAACTATGCAGTACTGTATGCAACTATGCATTAACCATGATCCATGTGGAAAAGACCAACGATAACCGCCTTCATTGTCTGGTCTCTCAAGCCAGACCAGATGAGAACCCCCCACCGGGAGTTCCCCCTGCAAGGCAGCGTGCACTGCCCCACCCCACTAGGAAACGCTTCGTGCCAATCTTATATGGATCTGGCGCGTATGTGAGAGCTTCTCCGTATATAGTAGTTTCCCGTCAAACTGCGGGTACAAGTTCTGATCATGGTGGCTATGCCCGCGCTAAGGAGATTAAGCATTAGTCGACTGCCTGTTCAATATAGAACACCAACGAGGACAGTGAGAAGTAGATGTAGATATAAGAAATGTCCCAAGTATGCTTCAAGGAAAGATACCGTAATAAACAAAAACCACATGAATACCGGTAATACCAATACACATATTTCAAGCCAATCGGGAAACATAGGAAACAGACCCGCTTTGCACAGCCTCCTTCTGCTTCAAAACCTTGGAAGTCGGCAGAAGGGAGGGGGGGAGAGGAAATGAATTCTGACAATCCCAGCGTCATTGGCGTTACACTGATCCCTTGAAACAATTCAAATGCCAGCGCTACAAACCTTACAACAGTAGAGAAAGCAGAGAGGGATATGTGAAATCACTGATTCACAAGAAGAAGAGTGGAGTATGCGTTTGCGCTGGTGGATCTACCGTAGCTTTTGTGGGCTTGCTGGGAAACTCGGCATTTCTTGGCACGCGACCAACTGCCGTGGGTATCTTCCTTAGCTTTGTTGGAGCTGCATTGCTCGACTCGACGGGATCGTACCCCGGGAGACAGGGGGAAACATAAACAAGGCTTGGGGCTGGGCTGGACTAGAACAGGGCCACGAGTCGGGTTGTGTATGTTGGATATGGGGCAGCCCTGGCAGCCCTAGGGTAGGGTAAGCGCTGGTTCTGGCTTGGATTTTACATGAAGGTTTTATGTACAATTCAAAATAGGGCTTTGGTTTCTGTCTCATGTCGCCGATGCTGTATTACAATGATCTTCTATATCCCGTTGAGTCTGTGTAAGACGCATGTCTTTGGTTTGTGAGAATTGCTTTGTTGGGGTCGGCTAACGAAGAGGCGTTGAGTATGAATCGCAAGCTTGTTGCATAGTTACCTAGGTTGCTCTCGGAGAACTGTCGGCTTGGATAATATTAGGTTCGATTGACACCACAAAGGCAGTACGGATCAACAGGGGCATGGCGTTTGGCGTGCGGTTTACTGTGTCTTGCTTTCGTGAGTCATGGGATGGAGAACGAAGGAGCCTCCTGTCAGATTTGATGAAGGTTCGGAGGCGGTGTTCTCAAGCATCACTATGGACCTGGTGGCTAGTGTCGCTGCTCGTGGGTTGATCTTCCATACTGAAACGGTACAGACAAGGCGATCATGATTATACTCCCTCGCATGGACCTGTGATGTTTTCTGAAGAAAGCAGCTGCCTCGATTATGACGCGGCTGTGCACGAAGCGTGGACTTCGATGACTCACGTCCGAGCTCAGATGTACCGATGTACCACATCACTCTCACAACAAGCTCGGTGAACCCCTGGCGGGAACATGTGAAAACAAATAAAAGCGTAAAGCATAGAAGTAATGTACGTAACTCAGACCGTTAGGCTTTCATGACTCGTAAAACTATGTATGCATGCATGGTATTCATCCCGTCATCTCAAAGGTTGCCACGTCCAGAACTATTGGCATCCGGAGCTCGCATGCCCGGAGGAAGACGGATGGCAGGATTAGCTCTCGGAGCTAGGCTGACCTGTTTCGCAATATCGACGCGGGCTTTGGTGAGACCGATGGCAGGCACCACCCATCCACCGCAGCTGCATCGCAGACCCTGCCATGCGAATTTGCCAACGTTGGATCCGCAGACGGCGTTGGGGCAAGTGAGACGTCCAGAAAGGGGAGCATCATCGGGGTGCGCACCATATGTCGCACCCGGGATATCTTCGGCCTCGTCCGCGGTTGGGAAGAGACTCGGGCGCATCCAGGTCAGAGGGTGGAGAAAGACATGACCGCATTCGGCAGTGGCTGAGGACTTGGCAGTATTTTGCTTTTCTTCTTCGTGTGGAATGATGAATGGACTCGTTGCCAATTTGGTCCTGCATGGATTTAGTAAGGTTGAACTCTCTTCTTGGAAGAATGGGCATCGACTGACCTGCATTTGCGGCATCTGATCTCGAGCGTTGGACCGGTGGCCGTTTGTGACGGTAAAGGCTGTTCATCTTCGAAGCGCACAGATTTAAGCTCTGGAGCACGGCCACATGCCACGCTTTCTTCAACGTCCCGCTGATAAAGCCAGCGCTTGTACATTGGGTGGTCGGTCACATCGTCTGGACAGCCCATCTTATGGTATAGCTCTAGCTGTTGCATGAAGCCAGGATTTGGCTCACACAAGGGTCTGCTCTCACGGATCAGTGCAAGGGCAGATTCCGGTGTGAGTGCTCCCGGCTGCCGGTGGAGCAAGTAGGCGATGCAGATAGTCGCGGAGCGGGACTTCCCCATCGCACTAGATCCTAGTCAGCAACTGTACATCTCTCTAGGCCAAGATCATTCAGGCACGGCTTGTCTATTTCCAGAAAAGGGCCCAGCCTGCATCAGCGGGTATTTCGGGGACCCCCGGCCACCTGTAGATCGCAATGGAGGAAACCCCGATGATGTAAAAGGCATGAAGCCGTTCAAGGCAGTGCATTCCACAAGAGGAAATGGTGGGCAGCTGGAGACCAAGGAATGATCTGGGGAATGAGAAAAGAGATATCATATTTTGACATACCAGTGCACAAGTACTCCTCCACCGCCGTCAAGGCCGGACTGAATGAACTTGATGGCGGAGGGGAAGTGTTCCAATAAGTTGTCATCCTCAACATCGTCAACATCTATGGAAAGATGTTGGTACGGTGCGAAAGTCTCCAGTTGCTCGGTTTGACTGAGACGTAGCACTGAGAGAACATGCGAGATATCTGCCCGCGCAAGTGCTGCTTTGTTTTTGAGACTAAAAATACTACAAATGCCGGGTTAGCAATGAATAAAAATCGCCAATCTAGGAACCAGCAGTGTCAATCTCCGAATCCAGTTCCATTTCAGCGACACCCCAGCAAGGATGTTTAGTAGTGAAGTGAGACCAACCCTCCAATATAGATATTGTGGCCTTTAATTTGATTCATGGCCATTTTGGGTCAGGGTGGCTGCAGCTGGCCAGCGACAGGTATTTCTTGTAGTTGAGGGAGATACGAAGTCGGGGCTCAACCAGGCAAGAAGTATACTGTGTAAGTCTGTAACTTGTCTTGCTTTCTCCTAGATCGCAGAAGGCCGGAGGTTGAGCCTCGGCCCTGCCAAACTCAAAAAGTCTGATAGGGCAAGGGTATGACAAAGCATGTGACCTTAGCGCCTTAGGCACGGAGATTGTTGTTTCTGACTGCTATATCCATATTTCAGTCTCTGGAGGAAGTGACTGAGGTTCCTCAAAAGAGGCTCCATAACTAATCAATAACCTTCCAATAACCACATGTTAAATATGCCAAGTGTGTACGACTAAGTGATCCGTTCGGTGTACAGCCCTGGAGGTCGCCCGCTGCATGAGGATCCCCCCACTCTGGGGTTAGCGCTTTCTAGGCGCTCCGTTTACAATGCACAGACTGGGCTCAGGCTGTTTGATGTTTGGATTTGCTAAATGAATGATCTTCTAGTATCCGTCAAGACTTTGTTTGTACATACACTGACTAGGTACATTGTTTATCAAAGACGCGAAGTACCACAGTACTGTCAACAGAACCTGGCACATATGTTCATACACAGTAGTGACTTACTTCCCACGAAGCTCGAATACAACAAAATCGACCTTATCAGCCGACGATCTGATTGGCTACAACTACGAGCAAGGGTCGCTCACGAGTCACGGGGTAGCGATTCGCGAATAGTGCACTAGCTTGCTAACCTTGGGCTTAGTCGGGCTTACCGCGGAGTGAGGCTTACCGCGGGGAGGATCAACCTGACCAGACATGGAGCCGGAGAGCGCACGGGACCAGATCGCGCGGGCTAATTGCTCGGGAGTAGGTACTCCGTAAATATGACACCAAAAGAGGCTCATGCGCTTTGCATCACATTGAAACTTGAAAGTGTGACACGCGCTTCCACCTGGGCAGGCTGCAGCCCTCTAAGGTTTGAGGCTAGCTGCGCCTCAGGGGGTATCTCCGTACAGTTACCTACAATGCAGCATCCGAGCTCAGGGTTCAAGGCTTACTTTCTGCTAACAGCCTAGAGGCTGGACACCTTGTACATTGATGTACGCAGGTGTCAGCCCAACAGGGCTATTATGTACTCTGTACCCGAGATGACTTCCTAAAGAGTCAAGGATGCCTACAGGAACACCAAATTGGGATTATGGTGATGATCACAGATATCCATGCGTAATGGGAAACTTATGGACGGACATCCGCCACAAGTGACGAAGCAATGGGTGTGATATCTCCACATTTTCCATTTGGCATCACAAACTACTGGTGACTGTTTTGCTTGGCGAGGCTACTGTAAACTATTGACATGATTACAGTCAATCATGTAGTTAGCTAGGCCTTCGTATCGGGTAATAGCCTAAGTGCTGGGAAAGGTGTATGTCAATCATTATGGCTGTGCAGAGTATGGAGACTGATCGAGTCAGATGGCAAACGATCTGATAGGATGTTTCGGTATGAAGTCATGCATCTGGTAGGGCTCCATCATGTATCCATAAGCTTTGAAGGCATGAAACTTCATCTTATTACGTGCCATATACTGTGTACTGTGTACTACAGTATATGTGTCCATACGGCATACATACATTCTAGAATACAGTCCACACTAATTCACACTACATAGAATGTCACCCGAAGGAGCTGATTTGTCGAACCATCCCGTGGAAAAAGAAAATCGCTCAGATTATTGTTCTCGAAGCTAATGTGGAGCATCGCTCCGATTACTCAGCTGTTCCCTGCAGCTCTGGAGGGTTTGTTCCAACGTTCGGCTTTACTTCCCACGCCTTTATCGCCAAAGTCCACGCTACCTTCTGCGATTTTTTTGTGAGAAATGCGGTCTATCATGTCTGATTCGACTTCGAATGTTTGACCACACCACCCAAGTCAAGGTTCACACCCCCTGCGCCCAAATGACGGACAGAGCGGCAGTGTGGCAGTGCCTGCAATACCAGACGCCAAGTGGAGCGCGCTAGCAAATCAGTGGGGTCAATGTCCAACGACTCGAGCATTGTCCGCCTTTTGATGGAGTGGAGGCAAAAGAATGTTCTTTAACGAATGTAGGGCCCGAAACCTCCGACGCAGCACAAGATCTCGGGTTCTCGTATATGTACCTGGGTATTGCCCAATGGCTCTACTGAGTTGCTTCGTGCATCTATCTTCCCGCAGTCCAGGGTTCAGGAGCCCAACCAATTCACTCCAAGGCTCGATGTCGTCTATGCCCCCGGGAGGATATTAAGCCTAAATGCCAAGATTTCCAAGCCATTCGGTACCAATTGTCACTGGTAGGTTGTGAATATGCTCAAGACCCTGCCAATCTATACTTCATTCTCCTAGAAAGGCGTATCTTCGCGGGATATCCCCCTGTCTGGGCATTTTATTGCGGGTCAACAAGTCGCCAGGTCCAGCTCTTAAACAAACCATGGTTCCTCGAGGAGCGAACGTGGCTCTGCCAACAATCTTCAGCCTTATTTTACTTGACTTGGCTGGGAAAGGCACAACAGAAACAAGGACTACTCACTCATTACCATTGAATTAGACGAACATGTGGCATTCACTAGGAAGAGGAGTATGAAACTGACTGACCCCAAGCCCCAAGGCATATGTACACATACACAGTACTAGGGAGTACTACGATACAACGGGATATTCATCTGGGTCGCATTTGCGAGGCGTCCAATACAAATACGAGCGAGTCTCTCCACTAGGTAGTTGACCGCACGTTCTGCGACGTTCTGGTTGGCTTCCACGATCCCATCACTAACGTGAAGACTCCATATGGGGTAGAGTGCGTCACGACTCACATAGATCAGCGGGATTGTTTGGAAATCTGGACCAGTTCATTCTTTACCTTACTGCGTATGTGTAGTCCAGATAGTTCCTGGAATACAAACCAAGTTCAAGTCCGTTTGAACCGCGGCTGTGGGAAAGGGAAAGCTACCGGTGTGTCCGTTAAGGCTGATTCGCCCCTCTTAAGGTTACATACTAGATTCCAGCCTTGTGCCCTAAGGCGCTGTCATTCCAACGTGGCTCAATTCCACGAGGTCAATCTGGATTTATTTTAGGTTGGATTAAACTTGGGATGAATTGCTAGAAGAAACGAAAATATAATAAAAAAAACAATGATGACAATGGAAATACCAGATATTCAGCGCCCCTGTAATCGGTATGTAACGAACGTGACCCTTATACACCACGGTACATACATACGGCTTTTCCCACGTCACCCAAAGAACTTCCAGCCCGAGACTTGGTATGTTTCAATTTCCTCTTTTTTTTTCGCCTCTTTGCCTCTGATTAGTTGGGCCTTTTTCCATATTTCTCCCTTGAGAATGAGATCACCCCCAACTTGCCCCCCTCTCTGTGCCTAAGTTAGAACTTGCTTGATTCTCCGATCTGGCATTTCTAGCGCTTCTGGCATTTCATTCCTTATTTACCCTGCTTGCTCTATTTGATCTTCAGCTTCAGTCAGCTCCCCCTCCTTTCTAACAGCTTCAGCTTTCGACCTTTCATTCCTTTCTAAACCCTCCCTATCGAACTTCAGCTAGTGGCGGGACGCTTGGTTGCACCAAGTGTGTATTGCTTTTATACTCTTCTGTATTGCTTCTAACCACTACATTAGCTCTTATCTTGTTTTATCTTTCTCTATTCTATTTTCTTTAAGCATGTGTGTGCCTCGCTTTGATTGAGTTGCAGTGGCCAACTTCTATGGGACACAGAGCTCTCCCTGTGTCACTTACCCGGAAACGTTCCATCTTATGAGGCGAATCGCCGAACAAGGGTCCGAGGTAGGTCTTGTTCAGCCCTATTCTCTTTCCTGCAAGACCCCGGTCTTGTATACTCAGGTCAAGTTCCGCGGTCAGATGAACTGATGCCCGAAGTAGACTTACACTGCATGAAGTTCCTCCATTCTTGCGCCATCCTCTATAACCATTCGCCTTCCACACTTGGAAGTGAACAGAAGCTGGACCTTCTGAGCGTCTCTTCATCGGAGGCGGGGTGTTCAACTGGCTAACGGTCCGCTTGAGAATCGGAGCTGGTTTCACGACCGACGTTTGCACTCAACTGGATTGGGCTATTGCTGCAACATTGAGATCTTGATTCGACCTGCCCATTCCGATATCCATCAAGCTTAACCTTCCCTCGTTTCTCGGGGATTTTTACTCCTCCCGATCTCAGCCTAGATTCATGGGAGTCCGCGCCGGCCAGTCTTGATTGCGGTTTTGGCCCTGTGTTCTGGTTCTGGAATGGATCTTAGATTCTCCCACTCGCCAAATTCCATGATTACAGAGAGCACGGCCGCACTTTTGCCAGAATCTTCCGACACGCTATGCCCGAGCTGGCACTCTCATCCCACGGCCCATTACCTATAGCTTCCCGAACTAGCATGAACAGTGCTCCTCCGCCACTGCCGCCCCCACCCAGAATTCGCGATCTGGAGGTCGGTCATGACGCTGGTTGGCAACACGCCAATCCCCAATCTTCAGTTTCTCTTCCGCCAATAGATCCGAGCTCCAGCTTATTTGGAGGTCATCGGCGGCCTGAAATGGCGTCTCAAGGTGACCCAATGCAAATAGACGAGCTAGAAGGGAGGCAGAGTGGTGCCCCCGTCTCGGGCAGTCCTGAAACTCAGATCCAGATTGAGCCCCCGCGGGCAGTCACAGACGGATTTCCAATTTCCATGCCGGTCAACCCGAATCCGGTCGGTTCAATGTAAGCGCGCATGATGCGCAAGGGCTACGAGCAGCTGGGCTCGCAGTACCGCGCTTTTCTACATGATTGGTTTCATTGCTAAACTACTGATAGTTTGAGTGGTGAGCGCGACTTTTCACTGCGGAGTGTCATCGACTCGTCAAATGCATACGATCAACATCTACTATCCAAAATTGGAAAGCCGCAAATCAAACATGTTTCCCCGAGGGGATCTATCAGTGGAACGGACCACCGAAATTCGCTCACCGCGCTTACCGTCCCTTCGCGGAATCCCAGTAATCTGCCATCACCTGGACCTTCAGAAGGATCGACACTAGACGTGAAATGGTACAACAGCCCTCAATCTGGGGGCGTCTCTCCCAGGACCAAGGTCGGCTGGGGAGAGTATGCCGAAGGCCGCAGCCCAAGTGTAGAAAGCAATACACCGTCATCAGCACCGGATCACGACCAAGGATCATTGGGCCGTCGCCGTCACCGAGGGACAACGCCACAGCGAGATGACAGCATCAGTTTACCCAGTCGATCGAATCGTGGAAGTTATGACCAGGGAGTGTTTTCCGACGTGGAGGAGGAATTCTCAACGAACGAGCCAGCAGCTCCGCGACAATTCATTCTTCGAGAACCTACTCCGCCTTACCCGGATCCTTCGAGACTTGGCATGAAACGACGGGCATCTTCGCCTCCGCGCGAGCCGATAGGTGATGACAGGCATACTCTGCATCTTACTACGAGTAACGGAGACCTGTCCCAACGAAGACTGTGCGGTCATCCGTCGACGAATTCATTAACGGTGAACCCCAACTACGCGACAAGCCAGCGAACTCTTTCTGCCGCCTCATCCTTGAGTATCCGAACCGGATCGTATTCGTCGACGCTGTCTATTGGGGGCAGCAGTATGACCAGTCTTTCCCCGTACGACCGCCCGTCTCCAGGTGGTCTTTCCCCAAGCTCAGATCTCGACACTTACCACGAAAAATCAATTCTCAACCCCCGCTCTCCAGTCACGATAGCCCAGCCTGTGCTTCCAAGGCTCCCAGGTCCCGCCTCCCTAGAACCACCCGCAACAGACGCCACAGGCAAAATGTCTGTACCAACGACCATCATAAACGTACCGAAAGCCGCCGCGCCAAAAATCGCCGGACTATTCATCTGCGATTGCTGTCCAAAGAAGCCTAAAAAGTTTGACAGCCCAGAGGACCTACGGTAAGTTGATAATACGGGATTTTCTTTTCTCCCCATACCCCATACTGATCAATTTACCAGTGCACACGAGATGGAAAAGCAGTATGCCTGCGCCTACTGCAGCAACCGCTTCAAAAACAAAAACGAAGCCGAGCGCCACCAAAACTCCCTCCACCTTCGCCGTCACTCATGGTCCTGCGCCGCCCTCGTCAGGTTCCAGTCCGCCTTCCATTCCTCTGGCGCACAAAGCTGCCAAACAAACGCCGGAGCCTCCCACGACACGTGCGGCTACTGCGGCGAGGAATTCCCCAACCTCCCACAGCCAGACTGGGATCGTCGGTTCGAGCACTTGACTACAGTGCACAAATTCGGCGAGTGCAACAACGCCAAGAAATTCTTCCGTGCGGACCATTTCCGCCAACACCTGAAGCATAGTCATGCTGGTACCAGTGGGAAGTGGACTAATATCTTGGAGAACGCTTGCATGAAAGAGGAACAGCCGCCTGAGCCGAGGGAGCCGAGGGAACCTAGAGATATGCTTTCGACTGCGACTGGTCCCCAGAATGGGGGTCGTTGACATCTAACGCCATATCTGAGGTTCTTGGCGAGCAATGATAGTCAGCGTTTGTTTGTCTCCCATGATGGAAATTTCGCTATCTGGTGGTCTCCGTCTTCCGCTATATGATCACCAGCAAACCAGGTTTGTTTTCTGTGCTATACCAACGAGTTCAGGATCGACTCTATACAACACAAAGTTGTCATCACGAACCGCATCATCCTCACACACCATCAACCACCCTTACAACAAGCGACCCAACTCTCACAAACATAGCCGAACAGAAACAAAACACATCTCGCCTACACACAAACTAGAAAAAAAAACGAAGTGCAAAAAGCCCACTTCGAAGAACCCCGGGCAAAAACCAGCCCGGGCAACCTCACGATTCGAAACGACCATTCTATCAATTCTTTTTCCACAATAAGAAAAGGAGCAAAAGGGAGTTATACAAATCGGACCTGCGATCTCTTTCAAATCATCGGATCAAACTTGTGTATACCCCCAGTTGCATTGCAATGATGCTGTGGGGATTCGGATTACATTTCTCATTTTACATCGGTGGAGTCGGGTTCATGTTGTTCATGCTGGAGTGGAATGGAATCTGGAATCTACTGGAAATATTTGTGTCTTCTTCTCTTCTACTTCTCCTTCTGGTCTTATATATACTCTTTCTTCTACTCGCTTTTGTTTTATACATACGGAATGGTGAGGCGATGGGCATGGGGCGTTGTATATAGAACTCTCTTTTGCATGGTAGCCTTGAATTGACGTGGGCTCTGTGAGTTTTACAGCTCGATCAGTACCTTTTCAATCTATGCATAGATTCTTCGATATTAGGAGTCAAAACGGAGAAACCAAGCACAGATACTAAAAGTACACAAGATAACATTGATGCCACCACCGTCTACCTAGATCAAAACAAAAACCCCATATGTAACCAGACACCCTCCTACTCAGTAACACTATCCTGCATCCCCCGCAGAGCATTATGTGCCGGATCAATCTCAGCAGCACTCAAAGCCCTCCTCCTGGCATCAGCCCAAAGCATAAACTCCCCATACCCCTTCGGCATAACCTGCACATCGCCCTCAACCAAGAAAGTATAATTAAACATACCAGTGGACTTCTTCGTCCCGTGCTCGACATCCCTGACCTTCGAGTCAACACGCACCTGCACCTTCGTGTACTTGGTGCTATCGCCCTCGCGCTGCGCGGGCTCCGTGTAAGCGACCGTCGCGCGCAGATACAGCACGCTGCCGACGGGCACGGGGTTCTCGAAGGTGCTTGGGTCCAGGGCGACGAAGTTGGGGCGCGCGTGGGCGAAGGAGGCGGCGCAGCAGAAGGCTAGCTCGAAGGTTTGTTTGAGTAGGAAACCGCCGAAGATCATGAAGTTGTGTCGGTTGCGGTATTGGGGTTGCATGATCATGGCGGATTTTAGGACGGTGTCGCTCATGAAGGTTAGGTTTTGGGGGCGGGGGGTTTTGGATTCTTGGTTTTGTTAGGTGGGCATCTTGGGAGGTTGTGGGATGGGATGGACTTACTTAGGTAGGACATTTCTTTTGTCCACATTGAGTGGATTAGATTACTCTCTTCGGCGTCGGGGGCTTTTTCGAGGAGACTGCGGGTGCGAAGGGCTTTCTTGGCTTGGTGATTCTCTTCGCCCTTTTGGAACAGCCTCTTTTCCTCTTCTGTTTCGACGATGAGAGGGGCCACAGGGACGGGACTGGTTGGGTGGTGTTAGTTCCTGTTCGTTTATATCCATAACTGAGAGGGACATACGTCTTGGTAGCTGGATCCAGGGAGACCATTGTGAAAGCACAAGTGATCAGCACGTCTTCGGGCTTTGCTTCCTCTCCTTCCGGACGGGCCTTGGTGACCTGAAGGGAAATCTCCATACTAGATCGGCCTGTAGAGTATGTACATTGACCACTGAGCTCAAGATCGCAGATCTCCATCAGCGGGTTCTCAATGGTAATTCGATCACAAGCTGCGGTGACCGTGGATACTCCGTCACCCGTGTGACGGTAGGCAACTATGCCGGCCAGAGCATCAAGGTCCATCAGCAGTGAGCCCAATCTAGTCGGATGATTAGTTAACCGCTCTTTGTGAGAAGATATCAACGACGTACCTGATATGACCGGATGAGTTGAGGTAAGAATCCAGAAGCCATTTATCCTGGGCCAAAGGTAGGATCTAAAAAGTAGTTAGTGAACAAATTCCCTGAATTTCCTCAAACGGGGAGAAAAATGATCATACAGCACTGTAATAGCTATCGGACATCTTCTTCGGCGAGAGGTCACGCTCAATGGTCTTCGCGGACGTCTTCTGCTCTCCAGAATCCTGGGACTCGCGGGCCTGGGTCAATGCATCAACCCACGGCGTCTTGACTCGCATGGGCATCCATGTCGGTCTGGAATCAGCTTGCGCCGGCGTGGAGTGAAAATCCTGACTGTTGATGTACGAGTGTTGAGCTCCGAGTGCAGCTCGAGCGGGCAGCGCAGTCGCCAGATATTTTGAGCGTGTGAGCGCTGATCTTCTACCTGCGAGGCCAAGCATTTTTATCGTGACTTCAGGTGCTTGGGGAGTTGAAATGGGGATAGATGTTGATTTGTATGGAGTACTTGGAGTGACGACACCCGAGGATTTGATCTACACAGCGTACGGAGTCAAGCAGCGACCACGTGGGACTTAAACCCGCGTGGCAGAAAGTAGCTACCGCCTAGGTCATGATACTTCCTAAACTCTTATTGGCGAGGTAGTGTGAAGGTGGTCCATTTTAGAGGCATTTAGCATCTCATGGAAAACTTAAATACTTCTACAGGTCCCCTCGTTGGCACAAGTGAAACGAGCACTATGAGTTGAGGCTTCTGTGGCCGCTAAAATGGATTGTAGAAGCTACCCGTTCTGGCTTGCCGGCGGAAAATCTCGGCTCGGATATGAAAATCAGTCCCGAGGGACGTCATCGGTCCCGAAAATGTTGGGGTAATTTGATACTGGGGAAGCTGGGGTTGAGAATCTAATTTAAGTCAATGTCTGGGGTATTTGTATTTCAGGTCAGTGGAATAGCTTCAGGTACTTTTAGCTAGCCAGTGCTATCAGCAATGGATTATCACTCACATCGGAATATATCGATCTTGAGTGCAGGTATACTTCCATCTATCCAAACCGCTCACAATTCAGGTCTATAAATAATAAGGTTAACATCAGAACCTGGAAAAAGGACTGTTCCAATTCTCGTGGACCTCTCAAATCCATTGTGTATGGCCCTTGTTCATCAGCCTGTCCATAAACACATCCATATATTGGGTCGTCGAATGAAGTCCGATCAGACTCGACCAAACTCTTGCGGGCCGAAGTTAGTTCATCCGTCCAAGAACAGCCAAGCTGCGTCAAGATGAAGTCATCGGAATTATAACCTGATTCTATATATACTTCGTACTTATAAGAACGAGGACTCCCCGTGAGCTCTGAAGCGAATGGTCTGCCTGCTGCCATACTGTATATACGAGCATTTCTGGGCACCAACAATACACATATCCATTAAACAACTTGAGACCCAAGATCACAATCTCCAAAATGAGTGACCCAACGAACCCGCATATCAAAGAGCGCGACACAGCCCAATGGGCTCTGTACCAGCGAGAGAACTTCCTGAAGCAGAGTGAAGGCCAGCTGCCACTATTCAACACAGACCCCCGAAAGATGGAAGAAAGAGCCAAAGAGAAGCTGAGCGAGGGCGGCTGGTACAATACCTCTCCCATCCATATTCCAATCAGACAACCGCTAGTCTACTAACGCAAACCAGGTACTACGCCTCATCCAACGCCGGCATGTCAACCACCCACCTGGCAAACCGACAAGCCTTCCACCGGCACCGTCTAATCCCCAACCAACTAGTCGACACAAACACGCGCTCCACAAAAACCACAATCTTCAACCACACAGTCTCAGCCCCAATCGGCTTCGCCCCAATCGGCATAAACAAGATCTACCACCCCTCGGGCGAATCCGCCGTCGCAACCGTCGCCTCCGAACTCAACCTCCCCTACTGCCTCTCCACAGCAGCAAGCACCTCAATCGAGAACGTCGCTTCCGCAAACGGCACCGGACCACGCTTCTTCCAGCTCTACATGCCGCACGACGACGAGCTAACCATCTCGCTCCTAACACGCGCCTGGGAGAACGGGTTTGACGCCCTGATCCTCACGACGGATACGTGGCAGCTGGGCTGGAGACATGACGACGTTGCGACGTCGAATTATGCTTTTTATCGTGGTTTTGGCGCCGAGATGGGTCTTGAGGATCCGGTTTTTCGGAAAAGGTGTCAAGCGGACGGAATTGATCCTGATGTTGACGTTGTGAAGGCGTCGGTTAAGTGGATTGATTCGGTCTGGCATGGACGGGCTTGGGGGTGGGACAAGATTCCTTGGTTAATGGAGACTTGGAAGAGGATCAGTGGAGGAAGGCCGTTTGCCATTAAGGGGATTCAGTCGGTGGGGGATGCCAGAAAGTGTGTTGAGCTTGGGGTTGATGGGATTGTTGTGAGTAATCATGCTGGGAGACAGGTTGATGGGGCGGTTGCTAGTCTTGATGCTTTGGAGAGGATTGTGGAGGCGGTTGGAGACAAGATCTATGTTATGTTTGATTCTGGGGTTAGGGGGGCGAGTGATGTGGTTAAGGCTTTGGCGCTTGGGGCGAGGTTTGTGTTTATTGGAAGGCTTTGGATTTGGGGGCTGAGCATCCAGGGAGAGGAGGGTGTGAGACATGTTATGAAGTCATTGTTGGCGGATTTGGATATCTTGATGGGGGTTGCTGGGTTCAATGGGGTTGATGATTTCAATCGTGATATTCTGGGTAAGTCTTGCTGTTGTGATGTGAGGATGGGGGGCTAATTTGGATACAGAGTCGGGTCCGAAGAACTATACGCTGGCCCCGTAGAGAAATTGTAAGTGGGAGAGATTTGGAAGTTTGTGCATCGTAGTACATGCATTGGACTTGGTTGGGATATGCAGACGGAACCTAAAACAGGACTACGATTGGGGGAGAAGCGGGTGGAGCATGTTCGCTATGTTCGCTATGTATTATAGAGATCCCCGTAAAGGATGGAATATGACATCGAACGAGTGATATGTGCAGCAGACAGAATCCCAAACAGATCTCCGCCAAGTCATGCTGGAATGGCTGGTGATATGTAGACCCTGGTGTATTAACAAGTGAAAGGAAGTGTATCGGCAAAGGAAGAGAATATGCACGAAGAGGTGATGAGCGAGTGTACAGTAAGTGATACAGGAGCAGAAATATGATTGTCGCCAAATCAAAACCGCTGAGAATGGAAAACTGGCTAAAATGCACTTCAGATAGCAAATGCGCCAATGATAACAGTGAGCATAGACCAGCTAATGCCACGAGTAAAGTGGGATGCGGCCGAAACCGCCGATGAGGAAGTCGCTTCCGCAGCCGACGTAGTAGTCGTAGCGACTGGCGGTGGAGTGAATGTCCCATTGCCCTCAGCGGGAACCGCCACCGGGGTTGGGGAAGAGGGGCCGGAAGAGGAATCAGAAGAGGAAATTGACTCCAAGGTCGCGTTCTGGGCCTCGGCCGAGGAAGAGGCAAGCGCCCCGAGGCCAATTTGCGCATTGTCGAAATCAAACACCGTGTAGACGTTTTTCAAGAAGACATCGCCCACAAGCCAGGTTGCGTTGTTTTGTGCATAACTGACAATGGTCGAAATGCAGTGATCTGGATCATCCTCAAGGGCGCTACCGATGTAGTCCTTGGGAGAGATGTTATATCTAACACCCGAGAACTCAAACTCGATGGTTGCAGTTGAGGTACACGGCACCAGGTAGTTGCTCGGGTTGTCCGACTGCTGGAAGGAACCAGGGACAAGAGAGAAGAGCGTCTTGGCGTCATCGGGAGGGATCAGAACATAGGTGGTTCCTGTATCAATTGTAGCCAAGGTTCTGGAAAAGTTGCACTTTTGCCCATTTACATAAGCATCATCCATGGGGATGCTCCAGACCTCGCCTTCGGTGCGGGTATAGGAGATGGTGCCATCGAATTTGGTTGTATCGACACCACCAAAATTGACCTCTCCATCCTTGGCATCAGTTTCAGCGCGAGAAAGACTAAACCCAACCAAGTTTGACTTGAGGAGCTTCTTGTCGGCGACAATATCCATGAAGGATGGCAGTTTCCACCCATTTGTATAGGATCGCCCCAGACCAAGGATGCCGTCGAATGGATAGTTCTCAAAACGCTCGGAGGCATTGGTAGCTAGGCCGAAAGTTTGCGTTATCTCGAGACCTGCGATTGAGATGGTGTCGTTCCCCAGCTCTCCATCAATTTCGCCACTGCCGTAATAGATAGTGAATCCCGACGATGAGTATTTTTCGTAGCTGGTGGACTTTGATGAGTTGAATGTGCGGCGATTTTGACAAATGGGTCTGTCGCATTGCGAGCCGTAGACCCAGGTACTGGGTGCTCCGGTGTCGACTTGCATCCACATGAGTTGCTTTTCGGAACCTATCTGGATTGGACAGAAGTATGAATAGTCCGTTCCATCCTGGTTCAACTGCACACTGTTATCCAGCGACGGTGTATACGCCTCGACGATGGTGTAATTATTGGCACGACGAACGGGCATCTTTTTCACGTCGAGAGTGAAAGGTTTCGAGTCGGAGCTGTCATCCTCAGATTTGGGTTCAATCAAATTCCATGGCAAAAAGCGACGTTCGTTTTTCTTTTCGGTTGAGCCCTGGCCTAGTTCTGCCCGCAATTTCAACTCCCACGGGAAAAAGGCGTGTACGCCTGAAATGCCGGCAACCAAGACCAGGCATGATGAGAGATGCATGATCCCTGGGGAGTCTAGACGCGATAAGTCGTAAGCTGCATCTGAATAATCGAAGACAGTATCAATTGAGTGTCTGTCTTTTCAAGATAACCGTTGGATGCTGTTTCACGATGCGTGAAGATGGAGCTGACGGATGAGATGAGGAATTATTGAAGGACTGAATTAAGCGATAGAACGAAGTGCAAGACTATGAAGGAATTGAAAACAAGCAAGAGAAAAGAAAGACGATCCAACACCGAGATTTAAAGAAGAGGAGGTTGGAGAGGCCTCATGGAAGATGTGAGGGGGTTCAGAGGTGGCGGACATGAGCTCCACCATAAGAGGGAAAAAACCCCTGACAAGAGTCCAGTTTGCCTCTAAACTGGGAACGTCTTAGCTCTCCCGCAGGAACTATCTTCCACTTGTCTAACCACAGTCTAACCCTCTTTTGAGCCCTGATCGGCTCATTTGTCACTAATTGGGCACTAGTCAGAGCTAAACCCCGTGCTCTAATCTCTAGCGCCAACCAAAACTTGTTTGGACGGGACCATAGCGCCACGCGATAGTCCAGCATTGCTGGGAAGCTTTATTTCTGACTATTTTGATGCTACTATTGAACATAACCTTCTGCTATGTTTCGTATGGTCTTCTTGTCTATACGCAGTACGTTCTTCAATCTCCCAGAAATTCCTCGCCAAGAATTGAAGTCTTTCATGCCAACCCCTGAAAGGCTACCAAACTTCAAATGTAACAATAACTTGAGACCAGCTCATTTGATTCCTAGGCATGTACATGTAGTATGTACCACCGCGGAATCGACAGATAATGCCGACTGGCACAGAAACCATGAGGCATGCAGCGAGCATCAGCGGTCTAGACTCGCCGGGCCTGTGCCTCCACGCCTCCACTTTGGCCGAGAACATTTGTCTGACAGGAACCACTTTTTTCCGCAGAATCAACATCAGACATGAGCTTGTGTCTATTTGAACATATTTCATTCTCAATTGAGTTGCCTGTCAACACACCAGTCATCAACATAGGTCGTACCAAAGTCAAAAATAGGGGGTGTGTCTACAATAGAACCCATGTACTGTGCGAGTATACGATATAGCAGTAGAGATCTGACATCGATAGATCTATTTTCCATCCATGCAGATCATCTTACGAATTTCTAATTGGTCATATTGGATACATGCAAAGCTCTGCACAGCTACGTAGTTGCATACATATGGCAAATTAGACGGACATCACCCTGCTCGCACGAATATTTCAGATAATAGGCCGAAGCCAGTGATATGAGAGTCGCACGTCCCTATCCCGAGGTCACCAGAAAGGACATAACTACAAACTTGGAACTGAGTCAGCTTATGGATTCCCTTCCAACTGTGTGGTCATATGGAGTGGAGAGGATACACACATTTCGAATCAATGGCGTTTACCAACTGTATCACGAGCTACTACGTCGCATAGCACAACATCCACGAGGTTCTACAAGCAAATTGAGCAATCTTATTTCGGGTCACCTATAACACTCAATTAAAACGCGAAACAACAACGGAGTTACTGTTCTTCCATGTTACTGTCTCTGTCCCATTTTACGCTTGTTGCCCAATTGCACCTATAGGTATCCAGTGGCGCTGATGCTAGAGAAAGTGATCACTGACAGTACTAATTGGCCACGGACACCTCAATCAGATGCATACGGAGATATAGTCCTGTGTCAACCTCCCAGACAGCCACCAAATCCATCGTGAAGGGTGCTAGGGGCAATTCTCAAAATCACAATACAATATGCCAGCCTCCAGCCGTCCCAGTGTGAACATAACCCAGAGAACCCCAAGCCACATTACAGACCTTGGAATGAACCCAACAACAGCAAAACTGCAAGCCCGAGAATCCCTACTCTTATGCGGGAATGTCGAACAAGCAGAGATAGATAACCAGCCGTTGCAAGAATCAAACATCCAGCCACAAAACCCCTTACAGCAAACAAGCAACCAGCCACACCCATCCCCAAGACCAGAGCCTAATCAAGCGAAGAGAAATCACCCAATGACAACAATCTACGTCCAGCAAACCCCAAGCCCGCACCCAAAGTTCAAACCCCAATTGCTAAATCAATCAGACTGTCAGACAACTCAAACACCCCTCCAGATTGCACCCCCGAAACAGCCCGAGACGGGCCTCCGGTCCTCCCCACGAAAAACCCGCTCCCCGTCCTTTCTCGGCGGATATCCCCAAAGCCTCGGAACTGCAAAGTGATTACTGATTAGTATCCGCACGAAAGAAGAAAAGAATACCAAGGCGGCTTCTTCTGCTTAATTCTCGTTCGGCACAGGAGTCTGGTCGGGTTCTGACGAGGACGTGCCGACGGATGTTGGGATCGAATGGAGATATACGTGCTGAAACTTATTCTACTGTGTATGGTGTAAGGAACCAGGGGTAGACACGGCGGATTCCTGTCTTGGTATCATCGCCGGTGGATGGTGGACTGGGGTTAGAGCTGCGACAATGACTCACCTGATGTTCGAGTCTGGTGACCTCGGGTTGAATTCGGACTGTTTGAATTAACCTTGGAATGTCGGAGATTAAATTGGTTGTTGGATCTTGTTGCAGATCATTGGTGGGTAGGGATCTACTGCCGAGGTACAACGGAATTGTGGGTTTGGATTGGTACGGACGTCGGGTCCATGGTGAGTTGATTGAGCCATTGGGGGTTTGTAGGTATTTGCTAAGTGGCTTTTCTTTTTTAGGATCGCATTAGTGCTTGAAGAAATCATGAATATCTCAGTGGAAGTGAAAAGGGTAAGACTCGTATGGTTCAATTGGTTGCCACAGTTGGACATTGAGATGTAATAAAAAGTAGGTAGAAAAGAAAAAGCCTGACCGGCCGACACCATGGAGGAAGACATCCACTCCAAGGAAATAAAAGATGATACAAAACCGCTAGTATCTCAGACAATCCAACAAACCCAGCCCGGAGGGAAAAAGAAAGCAAAAGCCCGAACAATGTATCAGGCAAAGAGAATTCGTTTCATCAGAGAACCTGTTCAACGGGAATGAAGACAACAATAATATACCAGCATGAACAAAAAAGGCATCTACTTCCTCTGAGCGCTCTCTTTAGGACCCATCAGATCGTCAAGGAAGCCACTCCACAGCTCGCGAATAGCCCCAGGCTGGGAGGTACCATTTGACCGGCGCTGGATCTCTTCTCCGACACGCGAGCGGCCGACAGCCTCGGTAAGTGAGAACGGGTCCAGATCGACGGCGTGGTTGTCGACGACTTCACTCATCGCGCTGGCGGGCACGTCAGCGCCGGTGCCGGACACTGTGTAGATCTGGGGCTTCATGGGTGGGGCGGATGGGGTTCGGCGCTCCCGGATGGAAGGCAGCTCGGGAAGGACCGGGACTTGGATCCCCCATTGCAAAGGAGCGGCATCGAGGTCTGCCATTGTCGGCATGTAGACGAAGTCAACGGTGGTATTAGCTTTTGAGGCGCGGGAGGTGTTGAATTGGCGGGAGGGGGAGCTGGTTGCGAGTCAGTTTGGGTGTTCAACTTTGGGGTGTGGAGAATGAAGATGTAGATATGGAACACGTAGGTGTATAGGTATAGGTACGAAGGAATAAGTATAATACGGGGAGGGAACATACTCTGAGAATGCACTGCCGTTGATTCTGCGTAGGGCAATGTTCATGGCACGGGACTGGAGGACTTCGTGGTTGGAGAGGGCCTTCTCGCCGGCGTTGGCGGATTGAGCGGCTTGGACTCCGGTGATGTGAAGGCTGCGGCGAGCAGAGGGTGCCACGGGCTGTTGAGAAAGGGCGCGAAGAGCGCGGATAGATGATGAACGAGGAGCAGTCATTGTGATGTGAAGTGTATAGAGCTATAGCTGGGAGATGATAGAGCTATAATGCACGGGTTGACGGAGAAGTTTCCAGATATAAGTGTAAAGCGGAAGTAGAGCGGAAGAAAAGCGTAGGGAGAAAGTATCAGAAGGGAGGACAACGGAGAGCTTTAATAGAACTGAGGACGAGAATGGTTGGGGAGAGCTATGAGTCCAGTTCTTGGCGGTCTGGACCGTTATCGATAGTGTCGTGGAGTCGAAAAGTAGACGTCAACACTGGGGAAATGGGGTAGTAATGAGTAGAAATGGATAGATTTGGTCGTAGATTTATTTTAACTCAAAGGCTGAGATATTTTTAAAAAACTTAAGCCACCAAAATGAGGGGAAACGAGCTTGTCCTTATATACACTTTGCTCAGTATGACTGCATCTTCGAGTTCAACAGTTCCCTTCGGACGGAGATCTACGGCGTATGTACCAGGTACCCCATCGGTGGACCTGCATATCACCCCGTACCCACCAGAACACAGAGTGACAAGATGTACCCAGTACATTGCCTCCTCTCCTGAAACTGGGTGATCACTACCTCTTCTTGGCAGACGATCTTCCAATCGAATAATCACCAGCACACACTTCGGCCATTATTGGATGACTTCCCGCTCGCTGATGTACAATGTTGTAATCAGTAAATCTACCTTGCCCTACAATGCGCTCTAACTGGGTGTCTCGACGGTAACCCCTCTTCAATTCTCCTACAGTACATAGTAAAAAAGCGGGGAGAGGTATCCGGTGGGAAGATGCCTGCAGAAACTGTTCTGTTATGTACGGAGTACATCGATGCACATCAGTTCATAATCCCTTGATCGTAAGTGGCTCTCACCACTCCTTCTCCCCCCTCAACCGGTGAGTCGGTCTGCGCCAAACCCTGGGGCCTGGAGGCACGTAAGCCACTTCAGATAAGAATGGAAACTGGAACTTGGAGACCCCAGGGTAATTGGTGATCCTCAACAGTTAGGGGAATCCCATGACCTGCTAGTGGAGCTAAGATAGCTTCTAAGAATAAAAAGAAGGAGGGAGATTAGCGTTGAGAAGTGGAGCGGTGTGAGTCGGAGATGGTTCCGCCTTCCGGATGATCTACTGCGATGCACCCGATTCTCTGCTCTACACGGTATACACTGTCACCAAGGTACGTCTATGTCACTACTGAATTTAGAGTGCTACGTGTCCCTGTCGATACGTAACATATTGTCGAGATTTATGCACTTCTCTGCAGACCCCGCAATCGCTTATATTACCCGGATGGTCCGAAGCGGATTTCGAAGCCTACGGGTCGTATCATGAGATCAGCCGACCTTATGTGGCTGAGCTTATCGTTTTTGTGCCAGAAGGTGCGGGACAATTCGATACTCTGTAAGGGCCCAGCTTGACGAGCGTCAAGGAAGTCTTGGCAGGAATTCTTTTCTTCTGACTGAATTCTTCCCCTGCAGTCCACCCCTGGATATTTGAGTGGCGCGGGAATCTTACGTTTTGTTGAGCTCTATACTGAGTGAACCACAAGACCTCTAATCACTACACGGTATTGGTAATTGACTAGGAAGGCAACCTTCGATCTTTGGTAGGTAGGAAAGCGAACGATGCACGATCTATCATGTATGCGGCGTGCCGTGCTCGCAGCCTCGCAAAATATTACTCTGGATTGCTCACATGACCTGTGCTTGCCAATCATCGCTCAACATTGCAATCCCCCGCATTCTCTTCAAAGCTTAGACGACCCTTGTCGCCGTCCTTTAGCTATGGCTCGAGCGTACGGGTGAGAGCGGGACGACGGAACCAGGTGGTCAACGTCCCCTGTGTGCACGAGATCAGGGGATGCTTCCGCCAGGGATGTGATGCCAATGTTCCGCATAGCTGTCTCCAGCTCATCTTGCATGACTGCAAGGAACTCGAATTAGCACACTATAAACCCAAGATGTAGGGCTGTCACTTACTGTCAATCAGATGCTCGACTCCCTCTTGGCCATAGTTAGTAGCAAAGAGCATGCTCCGGCCCATACCCACGGCCGTTGCACCTAAGCACACAGCCTTGAGAATGTCGGTTCCGCGTCGAATACCGCTGTCAACATAAACCTCCATATGATCGAAGACCTCGGGGCAGCGTCTGTGAATCTCCAGAAGCGTAATAATCGACGGCGGACTAGTATCAAGGTTACGACCACCGTGGTTGCTGAGCAAGATACCATCCAGTCCCGCTTTCATGGCTAGCAGGGCATCGTCCGCTGACATTACGCCTTTCAAACACACCGGTTTATGCGTGTGCTGTTTTACCCATTTCAAATCCTCCCATGTCAGCCCGGGATCAATGAACCCGGCCATGACACGCCCAAGGCCGCCGCCTTTCTTGTCATTTGGGCCTTCGCCGGCGCCATAGGCACCGATAGGCTCTCGTCTGCTTTGACGCGCTCGTCAGCTTCGCGCTTACCGGGCCAGGCAGCGTCAACGGTGACGAAGATAGCTTTGACGTTCGGGTTCGCTGAGCATTGGCGCAAGAGCGCAGCGGACTTTTCTCGTTCCCGGTTGACGTATAACTGGAAGAAGAAGTCCGCAGAAGGCGCTGCTGTGCGCAGCTCGTCCATCGTGTACGATGAGTTGTTCGAGATCTAACCATACTGTAAGCATAGTCGCTGGGGATGGTGTAACACGCGCTATCAACTCACTCCTTGCATGATTCCTTTGTTGGCGCAGGCTCTGGCAATAGCGCATTCTCCATCCGGGTGGATGAGCTTTGCCATTGCTGCCGGACTCACGAACAAGGGTAGCTTGTAACTCCCGCCGAGAATATTGGTCCGGGAGTCTACCGACCGAACATTTCGCAAGACTCGAGGCCGGAACCATATCCGGTCAAAGCATGATTTGTTGGCGTCGCGTGTGATCAGATCTGTAGCTGCACTGGAGTAGAAGGCCCACGTCTTTTTGCTCGCTGTTTTCGAGGCCACCAGCTGAAAGTCGTGCGAATTGATCAAGGTGTGCAACGGGGGTTTCTCATTTTCGAGTATCACCTTTGGACTCTCTCCCGGAGGAGGTTTAACCCATTCGGCGTCAATTGTTGACTCATCCAGGACGCCCTTGAATTTTTCTGGGTTCAGATTGTTCTTCAATACGCCTGGTGCATGGACTTCCGAATATGCTTTTGTGGCATCACTTCCTGCGTATTTGAGGATGACTGGTTCGCGTAGAAGATTAGATTTCGTCCAATGATGAAGATTGGTCAATGTGCGTACTGGAAGATCCCCCAGGATGCTCTTCTAAGAAGTCGCTCACGTCCCACACCTGCTTCTCGACCACAATCCAGCAATCTTCTGGTGTTTTGTGTGTTGAGATCTGCTGGGCAGACAACAGTTTTTGGTCTGCCATTGCTGTTCACAAGGACTTTAAGGTTGGCAACTTGGCTGAAAAGATTTGTGATTCCGATCGATGATGTGCAAATTGAATCGTAAAGCAAAGCAGCAACGAAGAGCTAGAGACGAAGCAGCCTTCCACAGAGCATTAAGTATTTAGCAAGGGTTCAGGCGTGGCCCCGCGTGGGGGTCTTCGGCAATGTCCCCGGACCTACCCCGGACTGCACGGGCCAGAGCACCCCGAGCTTACAGTTTACACAGTACTGTTCATTCACCTTCCTCGTTGCGTGTTTATCAGGAGCGCTCAGGACTGGGTCCTTGAATAATGAGGTTATGAGTTGTCCAAAATTACTCACTTTTGCCGCTTTGCAAACAGTGGTTTCTTCCTACCGCATTTGCTGACCACCCCTTTGTCAGAAATGTAGCAACCTATGATGGCAAAAAGGCAGCATACAGTACTGTAGAAGGTACTAGTTTGCAATTTGAGCCAACCACAACATACACATTTTGCGCTTGAGACCGAACATCGAGGGGTCTGGAATCGGCGGAGCACCGACTGGATAGCGGACTTCTCCCCGAACTGTCCCCTGGAATTGCCGCCTTCGTTGTCAGGCATCCAAATACACCAGCCACAGTTCAAGCCTCAGCCCTAGTGTGGCTGGGCACATCCGACCGTGAGTCAACAAAACCCTCGACATGAGGTGACAATTATCTGACAACACAAGAACGACTCTTCCAACTCTGTTGATCTGATGCAAACCAACTCTGCAAGTGGCTGTATCTTGAAACTTTTCAGCCGCAATTTTAGCCCAAGTGTGAGGTCGGTAGGGATCAATAGGTCTGTCTCGTTAGGTCTGTTTCCTATTCCAATGCATAGTTAATATATGCGGGGACTACTTGATCGATCAGGGCTTGAATTGACACTTGTTGGCTGTTGCAGGCTCCAACGAAAGCTGCAGGTTGGCTGGGCTGCATACAGTACATCCCATATCTGCTGCAAACCACAGAACATTCTCCACGGCTAGAGCACGGCAGACCACATCGAATATGGCCGAATCTAAACCTCTCCGATATGTCGACGTGAGTCACTTCCCCTGGAAAGAAGCCAACTCAGCTCATAGTTAACCCTGAGATACCAGATTGGTATTAATCTGAGCGACCCTGTGTTCCGCGGTGAATATCACGGAAAGCAAGCCCACGAAGACGATCTCGATGACGTTGTCCAGCGCGCTCGGGACATAGGCTGCTCAAAATTCATGGTAACAGGCTCAGATCTCGTAGAATCGAAGCACGCCGTCCACATCGCTACTAAATACCGTAAGTGTCGAACCTGCCATCACGTTCCTTTCTTTCGCTGACAACGGTACCTTGCAGCGGGCTTCTGTTATGCAACCGTCGGTGTGCACCCGTGCCAAGCAAAGCACTTTGATGAATACCCAGGCGGTCCATCGAAGATGCTAGAGGAGCTCCGTGCTCTGGCACTTGAGTCCGCGCAAGCTGGTCACGCCGTCGCATTTGGTGAAATCGGCCTTGATTACGACAGACTCTTTCTAAGTGAGAAGGAACCGCAACTAAAGTATTTCGAAGCCCAATTAGACCTTGCTGTTGAGATTCAACTCCCTCTATTCCTCCACTCGCGCGCTGCAAGCGAGGATTTTGAAAAACTCCTCGCGCCCAGGCTGGCTAAGCTTCCTAAGCGGGGACTTGTGCACAGCTTCACGGGGACGATGGAGGAAATGGGGAGGATGATAGCGCTGGGTCTCGATGTTGGTGTTAATGGATGCAGCATGAAGACGGAGGAGAATCTAGAGGTTGTCAAAGCAATTCCGTTGGACCGGCTTCAGATCGAAACCGACGGGCCTTGGGTATGTCTCTCACTGAATTTTGGCCATATAATCACAGACTAACTTTTCTCCCAGTGTGAAATCCGCCCTTCACATGCGTCTGCAAAGCACCTGGAGGGCGCGCCGGATCTGCCTAAGGCCGTGAAGAAGGAGAAGTGGCAAAAAGGATGTATGGTGAAGGGCCGGAATGAACCTATCGCTATTGCTCGTGTTGCGCATGTTATCGCCAGCGTTAAGGGTATCACTGTGGAGGAAGTGTGTGAAGCGTAAGTTGTCACCTTGTCTTGATGCTCGCTCCGCTTGACTAACTTTGTTGTCGCGCTAGCGCTTGGAACAACTCTATTAGAATGTTCGGGTTGGGCGAAGCATCACCTTGACTGGTGATTTCTCTGGAGGTTGATGGTAGATGTATGCAAGATACCTATCCCTCGTCAGCTTATTGAGGGTGTGAGGCGGATAGGTAGTTCGAATACTGATGAAGATCATAAAACACCTTGTATCATTATAAATTACACCGAAAGTCCTATCATACATGCAGTTCAAAAGTCATCAGCCATTATCATATCGGTATCATAGCTCTGCATATCCTCACAAGCATCATAGTCTGCCACGGAGTCTTCCTCGTAATCTGCCAATTCACCAGGGCTTGAGAGCATCATCGCCTCATGATCACCATCAAAATCCTCAGAAGACGCTTGGGTCGAGAGCAAGGTATCGAGCGATGTCTGGGTCGACTCTCCACTTCCAGTGTCTGTGAAACCTATATCGCTGACATTGTCGAAAAGCTGGTCTTCAGAATCGGGTTCACTGTTCAACAGGATCTCATCGCTTTCAACGTGTCTAGGATATGCCTGGTCCTCCAAGTTATCAAGCAGCTCAAGTGTTTCATTTCCGAAATGCTGATCCATCGACAAGGGAGGCACATCATTCTCTTGGTCAGCGACTCTGCTTGAACTGGCACTGGCGGAGACGGTGGAGCCTTTTCTTTTGTAGTGCCTTGGCCTGGATACGTTCTTCAAAGCAGCGCGCCAAAACGAGGCGTGGACTGCGGACCTCACTAGGGGAGCTTCAGGTCGTGCTGTGGACTCGTCTGTATGCGGGGAATGGTCGAGCTGTAGCAGGTTCGCAAACCGGGCTTTGATTGATGGGTTATTGCTACCCAATAGCATAGAAGACATGGATCTGGTTAATGTTGGTATGGTAGTTCCACGCTGATTCATCGCCTGTGTGAGGGCTGTGGGATTAGACCATGGCTTGCATCACTGGCATGGAGACTCACATCTCGATAACCAGGATTGAACACCACGGGAAACAAATTTGTGAGGCTCTTAGTTGGGGCCTGTTTCGAGACGTGAATCGTGGGATCTTTGAAGGAGCTGGAGATGACGAGCCTCCGGATACCGGTTTCCAACAGTTGAAAATGTTGTTCGCATATATCTGATCTTCGTCCGAGAGTGTTTAGATCAGAGAGGTAGAGGCCTTGGTTCTGTGTTGTGCCCCCCTCACATAACCGATACTCCAGCTGGACGTCAATTGAGCTCAAAGTAACGACCGGTACATCTGGCGGAGGACAAACATCTGGAGGATTGATCATTGAGTCGGGTAAAGTACGGCGGGTGATAGAGCGATGATCCGGACGATCCTTGCGCAGGCTAATCTCGAGCCAGTGAAAACCAAAAGTACCAATGTTCTCTGCATCTTCATCTGTCGTAGCATCCGCTGAGAATCCAAGCTCTGACCATATCTAGTTCGTTGGATAGTCAACCTTCGATCTGACTTCCGGGCTCAGATGTCGCACACACCTTCATGTCACGAATTTTGGCACTCAACATTGAGACAAATGACACCAAGACATCGCGATCCCAGGCGCCCCAAACGAAGAAACACAATTTCAGCTCCGGTCCCTCTGTAATCCAAATGTCATCAAGGGTCGAGACGTGTAGATCTGCGTGTATTGCGGGGGTTCCATTGCTCATTGGGTGGCTGAGGTGAGCTGATGCAGCTAGGCAAAGCTGAAGATTTGAGTCTCGAATTCGGAGGACAGAGTGACCCAAGTCGAGCTCCTGTGCCATTGTGAATCGCGGCAGTCACTAGGAGATTGCATGATTTCTCTGTGTGCCACAAGGTATGAGCTCAAGTGCCAAGTATTCAAAAGGGAAGTTGCACATGGTGCCGTGGTTGGATAAAAGGCACATGATTTAGTCCGATAGCTAAACATTGGTAGCGCACATGATCAGGAACAGCAGTCTGATAACATTTGACTGTCAAATCAGTTTGATCTTGCTACTGGCATTGTCTAAGAGTATTGATTAAGCCACAGAGCTAGACCTCTGTTATCTCTGGGCTCTCATAACGGCTTGACAGCAACACTAGCCTCCGCTGTCTCAATCGGGACGCCCCGGTTGACAAGAGCAAACATGAATGCTGTGACCTTTTTGGTTGCGCTTCCATGCCCGCGCATCTCAGAGGAAACGTCCCATCGGGCTTCATTGATTTGGGAAGTTTGGTGAGCTGCACTAGGACAAACATTGGAAGTCAACATTCACAACCACAGCGCTGGCTGCTTGTCTTCGCCTTTGAACTCAACCAAAAGAGAATATCACAATTTCCAAAGTTAGCTGTTAGGTAGCATCAAAGGTGGTACTCATGCGGGCACCAGGAAAGGGGAGCAGTTAGCGGTGGTTGGTTTGAATAGTCTCCTCTTCGAGCAAATAGATTTCCCATCGATAAGACGATAACGCAAAGCTTGAATCTCTTGCATATTCTAATTCATCATCACCTAGCCCTTCATCTGTGTCTTCAACGTGTACTTCCATCGGCACAACACCTCCAAGGTACGATCAGGCACCAAGAGAGTTGAAGAGGCCCTCTAGAAGGGGTTTTGGCGCTGTGGTAGCTGTGGGTCTTCGTATCCTAGGTACCAAGACCAAGACCGTTATCGCTTATCGCTCAAAGAGCCTCGTATCGATAAGCTATCACGTGTGGCCCCCATACAGGTGGCCTGAGAGCAGCTGTTGAATTTCTAACCATCTACATCGGTCAATGATGGCAGGGGATGAGGAGCCAGTGAATCACCTGTATGCCCATGATGGCCAGGATGGCCATGAAGCTCAATCACTGATATCAGCCTCGTCCGAGGAGCGGGACTTGGCATTCCTTCCAGGCTCTCCCCCGTCGCCGATACCCACGCGCAATGCGACAAGCAAGCACAACTCTTCAATCTCTCGACCTGGGCCCGACGGACAGCGCCACACCCCCCGTACCATGAATCGAGTTCGATTCGACCTGCCAGAAGAGCACGACAAATCCAATCGCACTTCGATTGAGCGGTCTCCCAGCCCAGACGAAACACAATGGATGGACGCCGAGGACTTTGAACTTGGGAACATGGACCCAGGAGCGCATCACAGTGGCCAATCTGTTCCTCTTCTCACAAACATTGAAGCGCCTAGCGTGACACTTGCGACATCGGATGACTTCTTTCCTGAAGAGCATCTCGAAGAGGCGCGACCACGGAGTGGAATGAAGATGGCGTTTATGAACATGGCCAACAGTATTATTGGAGCTGGAATCATTGGCCAACCTTATGCGCTTCGCCAAGCAGGCATGGCAATGGGAATCCTGCTTTTGACTGCTTTGACCATCACAGTGGACTGGACCATCCGCCTGATTGTGGTCAACTCCAAGCTGAGTGGGGCGGATTCATTTCAGGCGACCATGCAGTATTGCTTTGGGAAAGGCGGGCTCATTGCGATATCGATTGCGCAGTGGGCATTTGCATTTGGCGGCATGGTCGCATTTTGCATTATCGTTGGCGACACCATTCCGCATGTTCTAGGAGCTTTGTTCCCATCTCTGCGGGACATGTCCTTTCTATGGCTTCTCACAGACCGTCGGGCTGTCATCATCATCTTTGTTGTGGGAGTTTCGTACCCATTGTCCCTATATAGAGACATCGCGAAGGTGAGATCATTCTTTCTTTGCTGTGCGGCAAAGACTAACGCACAATCAGCTGGCGAAAGCATCCGCCTTGGCCCTGGTTAGCATGACGGTGATTGTCGTCGCGGTTATTACCCAAGGGGTTCGGGTTCCGTCTGAGTCCCGCGGAGAGATTAAGAACCGTCTCATATTCAATACAGGCTTCTTCCAAGCTGTGGGTGTGATCTCTTTTGGTAAGTTTCAGCCGTGCCTGTCAATCATTGAAAAGCAGCTTGCTAACAAACAGTCAGCATTCGTTTGCCGTATGTTGTCTCCGATTTGTGTATTTAGAGAAGTCGCTAATTCCTACAGACCACAACAGCCTGTTGATCTATGGCTCGCTGAAACGACCTACACTCGACCGTTTTACTCGCGTCACACATTACTCGACAGGTGTGTCCTTAGTGATGTGTCTAGCAATGGGCATCGCAGGGTTCTTGTCCTTCGGGTCTAAGACACAGGGCAATGTGTTGAACAACTTTCCATCTGACAATATTGTTGTAAATATCGCACGATTGTATACTTCCCACATTGACCTTGTTACAGGCGCATTTGCTGACTTTGACTAGTTGTTTCGGTTTGAACATGCTGACCACTCTACCACTCGAGGCTTTCGTCTGCCGCTCCGTCATGACGACTTACTACTTTCCCGACGAACCGCATAACCCCGCTCGCCACCTCATATTCACAACGGCGCTGGTTCTAACGTCATTGGGCCTATCGTTGATAACCTGCGACTTGGGAAGTGTGTTTGAACTCATTGGCGCAACCAGTGCTGCTGCTCTAGCCTACATATTCCCTCCTCTATGCTGGATCAAGCTGAGCAGTGCTACTCGGCGAGAGAAGATCCCTGCGTATCTATGCGTTGCCTTTGGTGTGGTTGTCATGATTGTCAGCGTTGTGCAGGCGGTAGTCAAAATTATCCGAAGTAAGTCTGTCCTGTCAGTTGGCCGCCCCTTCGGCGCAAATACTGACATGAAGGCTCTTATTTGCAGATGATCCCGAGTCCCATAGCTGCAATGCAGCTTAGGGAGGTGTTTATGTCAATCTTGAGAGATTGGCTTTGTTTATACTAGCAATGCCCTGGGGTCTTGGAAGTTTTCACAATGCATTCACGCAGTCTACCCTGTTAACAAATTATATAGGTACAGAGTGGGGGGTCACCAATACCATAGTTTTTGTATAGATATAGAGGCTTGCCATGATCAAGTCGGATAACATGCTTAGTGACAATCACAAGGCAGCGCTGCAGCGCATCTCCAACTTAGTAAGGTAATTGGTAGAGACACCGTGTGTATTTCGGGTCCTTAGATGGAAGCTTATAGCCAAGTCATAATGTCATTAAGAGTGGAAACGATAATGCTCACTGTCCTGGAGGCTGGAGATAGCAATGGTGCCCAGGCACGTGGTGGTACACGTGAGCAGAGCAGATTTGGCATCGATATCTCCAAGATTGAAACGTATTCTTTCCTGACATCTACCCAATCCATGCCTCGAAAGATTATCAGCCATGCTTCTTAATCTTCGCTGCCTGCCCATACAACTTAGCCATGGGAATCATCTGACTAGGTGCGAATAGCTGGGCACGTGGTCCACCACATGGCATAACTTCCTCGAGGCTCGTCGGCTCGAGGAAGGAACGATGGAGTCGCTCTTTCCCACAACCACGACTTCCCATGTTGACTTTTCATCCGAGCGTTAACGCGTCCGTGGACCGTGGACCGAAATGGATTGTTTTTATTTTCCTCTTCGCCCTCATTCTCTTACTCTCCCCACCATTTCATCCTCCACACACTGCTGTGGGTATTCGTTTGCTTAGTGGCCAATATCAGAGTGTTTCTCGGACAGGCAAAGCACGGTACATCATCAACGCCTCAGTGCCGTGCTTTGCTGGAACTGCTATTCGTTCTTTTACTTGCAGACTTGTCGTTTCCCGCGTCAACTTGTCTGTGTCTTCACCCTGGTATTTTCGGACCTGCCCCGGAGCTGTCCTTGCTCGCAGGCCCTCCGTTTGAGGTCCTCTCGACCCTGAACCAAACTTCCTTCCCTGGAGCAATCCTTTATCGGAGGGTCGTTCGTTCGAGGTAGTCTCGACCTTCGCCCCATTTCCTTAGGAGACTGTATCTCCTAAACGTTTGAATCTTGTCAATCAACTTGTGTTCCTAGCCCCATTTCCAGTTGACCGTCACCCTTGTGTGGACTGCCAGCCAAGCAACCTGGCAGGGTACCAACTCACACGCTGAGATAAATTCTCAGATCCAACCTCTGTCCCGTCGTTGACTGTCGCATTTTGATCAACCAAAGCGCATTTTCGACCCAGTGACAGGTCTTCTACCGACACACATATCGAAAACAACATCTAAAACTACTCCTTCGACCTCGCTCATTTTACCGTTATCAAAGCTCTACCCTCTGTACGAAGCACAGCGACAACATGAGCGAATCCGAGAATGCTCGCAGGCTGCAGAGTCTGATGATGGTACGCCCCAGCCTTTTGCTTGGTGAATGACATTTCTAACTGCGATATTCCATAGGCCGATTTGGGATCCGCGCGCCGTGAAATGATAACTACTAGTGACGAACACAGGCAGGCTCAAGTGCGTATTGGCGCGATTGAGTCTCGGAGACAAATCGCTCCGCAAGATCAAGCTCAGCTGAACAAGTGGGCAAGTACGTGCTGGAGGATAGCTATCTGGAGTCTCTCAAATTGTACTAATGTCTGTCGCAGATTTGCACAAGGAGGTTAGGGACACTGGAGGAATGGAAGGACTCCATGACATAGCCGCCGGCCAGTCTCATCGAGCTAATCTGCATGCCATGTTGCATCCCAATGGAACTCAGCCCAAAGCCTACATCAATCTCCCTATGAACGCCCCCCTGCGGGTCGCGGTGGTGGCCCTTCGAGGACGAGAGGACGTCCTGACATTCCTCCCACTCCGGCTCTACGGCATGCTAGTGCCACACCTACTGCTCAAAGGTACGAAAGTTGGTGGCTCCCAGCTGGAAAGAACACAGCTTACAAGATTAACTGTAGGGCTTTTAGCATTGTGAAAGGTCGCCCAGGTGGCGCAGGACAGCATGCTCGTTCTGCTACAGTGTCTCCCGGCCGCGGTTTGGATCCCGCACTCAGTCGCAATATTGATGACGGTGATGCTCGTGACCGGGGAAGAGGCCGGAGCCGTGCCCGTGGTAGAGGGAGGGGCAGAGCCCACGAACCGATTCACAGTGAGTAACTACTGCGGTCACAGAAGGTATCTTCAGCTGACATGTTTATCAGAGGAACCAACTCCGGTTGTCCCCCCTAGAGCCAAACGCCCGCCTCCAAGGTAAGTGGTTCTACCATCCCATACAATGTCAATGCCTATCTGACTTCTTGACCAGCATCGATTTCTCTCAGAGGATCACTCAGCCCGCAGACTTCATGTCCATAGTTCGTCGCGTGACAGAGCCCCCAAAATCACCAACACAGAAAAGCAACCCTGCCCAGGGACCAGTTCTTTCCGGCATGCCAGAGGCCAAGGTCCCATTGAGCGACAATAAGGAGAAAAAGCCAGAGAAGGCTGCAAATCTGCCTCCCAAACCTTCAGTTCCACCAGTGGAGGTCTCGACACGACCATCTCGCGCTGACTCTGTTGAGAAGAAGGCATCGACCAAGGGTACTAATGTCCAGGCTACCAAATCCAAGACACCTGGGCCGCATATTGGACCGTACCCAGTGCAGACACCAAGGTCACCGCCTTCTGCTCCTGTCGCTAAAGGCCCTGTGTCTAATAAGCCATCGAAGGCGATAGCAGCTGCACTCAGTCCTCCCCAGCAAAAAGCACTAGGTGTGCCCGTGGAACAGCTTCCATGGAAGGTATCGCCTAACGAGGAACCCCGAAAACAGGCCGGGTTGACTCCGAGCAAGAAACCGCCACCAGTCGCCAGCGGCCCTCCAGCCAAAGTTAGCAAGCAGATTATTCCAGCAAGTAATCAGAAGATGAAGGGCAAGCAGTCCGCTCCGCCTGAGCCTCTTCCCACCGTAGGTCCATCTTCTGCCGGCGTGGCAACCGTTGGCGAGGGTCCGGCCACTTCTCCCCATTCTAAGGCGAAGGCGAAGGCCACCATTGCGCAAGCGGATACGGTTGGAAACATGAAACCCTTCGGTACTTCCGTTGATCCTGCTGCTGCAGGAGTGGCCAAGCGCAAGCAGACTGCTCCCCCTCAACATCTTCTTGATATGGATCCACCTTCTACTCGTTTCCCAACTATTGGCGAGATTCCAGTAACTCCGACCCGTTCGGAGGCGAAGGCTATCGATAGCCCGGGTGCTGCAGAATTGGCTGGTCTTAAGTTCATGGACAGACCGGCAGAGACGAAGCCTGCTAGGACCATTGATGAAGTCATTTCGACCAACTTGATGGATCGGCCAGCTGTTTTGACACCTATGGCTCAGTCAACAAGCAAAGAGAATGTCGACACATATGGCCCACAGATCCTGGAGGAACTTCGTAACCTCGGCAAGGTCATGCGCCCACCTGGCACTCACGATGTCGAGAAAATTGTTGAATTGAAGCTCCGAGAGATGATCGCAAATGAGCCACTTGTGGCTTCTTGGGCTGCAAAGCGCGACATTGTCCCGTTTGAGCAGCACCGATCGCCACCGCCCCCTTCTTCTTTTGGGTCAATAATGTCGCCTCCATCTGCGGAGAAGGGACAGATCTGGGATGAACTTCGTGACCTCAGTAAGGTCACGCGCCCACCTGGCGCTCATGATATCGAAAAACTTGTTGAATCGAAGCTCCGGGATATGATGGCAAATGAGCCACTTGTGACTTCTTGGGCTGCAAAGCGCGACATCACCCCGTTCGAGCGGCACCGATCGCCGCCGCCTCCTTCCTCATCTGGGTCAAACTCGTCTCGCTCTGCGGAGAAGCATCAGTCCAAGCCACGCGTGCCTGGTCTCTCGCCTACTCGAAGCGAGGATTCCGATATCATCACCCGGTTAGAAACACTTCAAGTCTCGGGCAAACTTGCGGCTCCTTTGCAACCACAGCGTGCTACTAACACGGCCCCTGTTCCTAGTCCGAAGCCAATTGATGTTTCCAAGAGACCGCCGACCTTCGATGCTGCTCCTCCACGTCCTCGGGAGGAGATCAGCAAGAAATCTCTTCCTCTGCATAGTTCTATTCATGCAGGTCCTGCCCCTTCGTCCACGGTCTCTGGCTCTCCTAAGGCCAGTACCAATGTTACTCACGCAGGACGAAGCCGAGCCTCCACTCAAACATTGAGCCCGGATCATCCGAATGTTCGCAAGCAACAGGTTGATAAGCCACATGGTGTTCGCGTTATCGGTCCTGCCCCTTACATGCCTACCGGCTCTCTTGAGAATCAGCCTTCTCAGCAGGGTAGGATTTTCTCTATGCCTGATTTTGCCCCACTTGCCCAGCCTAAAGGGCAACCTTTCTCAATGCCTGATTTCGCCCCGATTGCCCAACCCAAAGGAGAGCCTCGTGCCTCTCTTGAAAACCAGGCTCCTCAGCAGGCTAGGCAATCTTTCTCCATGCCTGATTTCGCCCCGGTTGCCCAGCCCAAAGTGAAGACTCGTCTGCCCCCCTTTGAACCCCGTAAGTAAACGGGGCCAAATTACAGCGCCGGAGTTTCTACGGGATTTGGTTCACCCTTTGGCCGGATCTTTCGGGTTTTTAGGGTTTGCATTATGGTTCTAGCTTCTCTTCTGGCCTTGAGAGCTTTGAGATACTTTGTTTCTGACCGATAGGTCTCCTGTTCGCAGTTCGCCAATTGTCAGTACACAAAGGATCAATGATCGTTCGATACAGGCTTTGTATGATTAACCAAA
The DNA here is from genome assembly GCF_028826915.1 of Penicillium bovifimosum. Lineage (NCBI taxonomy): Eukaryota > Fungi > Ascomycota > Eurotiomycetes > Eurotiales > Aspergillaceae > Penicillium > Penicillium bovifimosum. The sequence goes on from NW_026622711.1 coordinate 4,175,564, forward strand.
ACTTCCATAATGTGAACAATCAGTTGTTCTGAAAATCCCGATTCATGTCGTAGATGTAGTCTATATACAGGACAGTAACAGGACCTTCTATGCTGTGTCTCGAGTCCGGAGGCTCGTCTGCCTTGGTCTCGATTCAATTCGACAAGATACAAGGGTAGGCTCTAAATTGCTTCTCTACCGAGCCATGTAATCTTGATAGAAGGAAAGGAACTACGTAGGATTAGGAGTCAAGTGAAACTGACGGGATAGCACAAATATCGTTCATCACACTGTCTTATGTATAGGTACCTATGTTGGACGTTGGTCTTCCTTTGATGATAAAGAGGTGACTATGTCCTGTTCCCATGAAACGTGGCACCGGTTCGGGCCGTTCCTGCCGTTCGCTAGTTCCTTGGGTCTTTCTTCTTTCTTTTGACAGACTGTTTACTCTACTTTCATTTCGTTCTCCTCATACACCATTGCCCAACAGAGTACAGACGTGTCAACTTCCCATTTCCTCGTTTTACCCCCGTCTCTTTCCCCTTCAATTGGCGATCAACTGGATACACTTCCGCGGCTGCCGATGGCGCAGCCAAGAACCGCCAGCACGTTGAAACTCGGGATTTTCTCGAAAGTGGAAGGCAATCCGCCTTCCCAAGAAAAGTACAGTTTTCGTCAATGTACGTGTCCCTGTGTTATCATGATTGAATTCGGGTTCGGATGTGGTCTTGATTCTTGACTACGTAACTTGGGCATGAAGTTGGTTAAGTCATTCATTCGATTTATTCCTGACATGAGTAGATATGCTGCAACCCCGTCATATTAGAAGTATTGCTTGATCTTCCCATAATGCACCTGAGAGTCCAGCATGCTCTATGGATAACGAATAGCATAAGCCGCTGAAAAGAATATATTGGGATCCAGTAACCCATATGTGTTTCCCCCCTGGGATGCTGTGGATCATTGCATTGAAGATATCGAAACGCCCGCCATACTTCCACACTGTTGTAACCGTGATTGACGCCGTGGATAGGGATATGAACAGAAAAGCAAAAGACGAAGGTAGGACGAAATAACAACGCTTGTACTTGAGAATTGCTATCAATGCACCGTCCTGATCAATGCAAATCCGATCATATTGGTTATTGGGCCGGTGCGCGAGGGCCAGAGGAAGCTCCAGAGTCAGCATCCGAGACTCGGGGACGTTTAGGGTCATTCGGCCCGGGTGCCTGCACTCCAGGATATGCTCCCGGCGCAGCATCTGCATTGGTGACATCCACTAATGGAGGTCTTTTGCCGTTAAGATTCTGTTGGGGTGTAACACTGCCTCGGTTTATGGCGGCTGGATTTGAAACGCTCCTTTGATCGGGATTAGGTCGAGTTAATGGTCGATATGATGAGACAGAAGGGCCTCTGCTGATGGGACCGCCGATTGCACCGGCAGGAGCACCGACTCGGCGTTGTAGATCGGTTGAGGGATTGACGTAATCGCGTGCGTTGTTGTTGACATTGACTGCGGGTGCGGGAGAAACGGTGCCACCCGACAGCATAGGTCTGGCAATAGGAAGGCTCTTGGAGTGGTCCACACCAGCTGTTTTGCGGATTGAGGGGCTCTCGGCGTGTGGGTCGAACTGGGGTGCTCCTGCAGGGACCGCATTGGGATTTTCACGGAGAAGATCGACTGCTCTGGCGGAATAAAATCCCGCTGATGGGGTGCCTTGCGGTGGATTCATGTCTTGGGCTCCCTGGATTCCCCCGGGGGGCAGTTTCCCTCTTGATTGGAGGTTGCGCAATGCTGTTTTGTGGGGCATTTTGAGCACCCATCTGCTGTGGTGGAACTGACTGTCGAGGGTTTGCAAGATTCTGAGGAGGGCCTTGCGCGGCCATCGGTCGACCTTGTGCTGCAGCTGGAGGCGGAATTGCTGAATTTTGTCGCACAATGGCTGGGTTAGGTCGCCCTGCCGCGCCGGGACCGTTCCATCGCTCTGGTTTTGAAGGTGTAACAATAGCAGGGTTGAATCCTGCGCGGACAGGCGGTCCTCGTTGAGGCGTTGGGTCATTCGTTGTCGCAGGGGGCTGGTTTTGTTGAATGATATCTGTGTCTATCACAATCTCATCGGGGTTGCCCGCTTCTGTCTCGGCCACCCCAAAGTCGGCTTCATCGAAAACGTCACCTGGGAGTAGCGTTAGTCAAGTTCGACATTGTATATGCCCAAACATACTGCCGAATTCTCCGTCCCCCTCCAACGAAACACTACTCCCTGGAGCATTGTTTCTTGCTTGCTGTATAGGACGAGAGGGGGGTAGCTCATCCTCTTCAGGTATACGTTTCGGTGGTAGGGGCGGCTGCTTTTTCACCTGTGGTGCATAGTCAGGATGCCTGTGTAGATCGTCGACATCCCATCTTCCCTATCCTGATAGTTAGCACAATGTATGACACGCTGAGAGACGTGGGGACCTTACAGGCGCTGCCTTGACTTTGGTCACCTTGGACACATAATCTTTGTCATAGATGCAGTTACCCAACACATTGCCAAAGTTTCTCAATGCACGTTTTAATGCGTCTGTTGTGCCTTCTTTCTTCGCCTTCTCAAAAGCTGCGGCCTTGCCCTTGCAATTCTCGATATGCCCGTAGCCAATATCCTGTAACCGATGTTAACAAAGGCAGTATCCAGTTTTCGAAGAGAACGCCTTACCTCATGGAAGGTCCCATCTCGTAGTGTGACTCTCATAATGACTGAAAGACCCAAGCTGATCTTGCCTGTGTTTTGGCTCTCCTCGACCTGATTGATTATCGTCAGTGAATCTCAGTGTCGACCAACGTATTGATATACGCACAAAATCAATCTGTATGGTCTGAATCGAACTGGACCAGCCATTGAATCCAAACACTTCATTCGCGAGGTTAATACATTTGTCCGCGGAGAGATAGTGCACTTTCTGCCCCGCGGCACCGGGACGCGCAGAGATGTATTCGGGTCCCAGTTTCTTGTCGAGACGGGCTTGGAGAGTTGCAATTTCCTGTGCAGTGTATTCGTTGATCCGACGTTGGGGTTCCTCGAAGGGGTTTGCTGTGGCGGCACCTCTAGCGTTTGGCATCATGATGGATCCCGCACCACCACGATGCTGGTCGCCAACGCTGGAAGTATCACTATCAGCTGTCGATTCCATGGGTAACGTGAAATTCCTGGTCCTGGGGTATTGGGTCTCACGCTGGCATAATATCGGACAATTAGTGGCAGGTTGGGTAAAGATGCGATGACGACGTGTCGAGCGCGTTGGCTTAGGCACCAAAACGCGGCTCAGCGCGACATCACATGACGATAAGATAAGATAAGTTTCCGCCTTTCTCGATTCAAGCCAACTGGTCAGTTTAAGAATGGGTCAACTGGTCAACTGGTCAACTTGTATGCATGACTCTATGGAAAATTGCTTATATACACCAATGCCCATTTCACGTCTCACTCGCAATGCAAGTTCTCATTTCATGTCTCGTTCTTTGCACGCTGATAATAGCTAGTATAGGGATTTGGTATGGATCAATCAATCATTGGATGACGAGACTGGCACTGGGCACGAGTCCCAGTTCCTTCAAGGTCTCCCCGAACAACTCGTTGTTGAATACCTTCTTCGGGAAAGTCTGCACGAAGCTCTGGACCTCGATGCCATCCTGCTCCTTCAAAGCGGCGGCAACCTCGAACAGGGTGGTCTCCACAGGCAATGTCTTCATGATATTACCCTGGGATGACTGAAATCGTAGACGTGTCTCTGTGTAAGCAGAAGCAGGCTTGGAAGTAGTGGGACCGGAGGAGGTAGGCCCTGCGGCAGCAGTGGGCTGGGGAGGAGCCAGGCCGGCACGCTCAGCGCGCTGCTTCTCCGCCTTCAATCGACGCTCTTCCTTGTCGGCCTCGATCTTAGCCTTGATGCGCTTTTTGGCATCGATTTCATCCTGCTTTTCCTTCTTCTTCTGCGCAGCCTCCTTAAGCTGTTGCTTGCGCTCTAGTTGCTCCTTTGCATCTTGACTCTCCTTGGTGCTCTTCCGTCGAATTTCCTAGTTAATGATAAAGTTAGCAAGTTGCTTTCGATCAGCAGGGACCTGAAATATATGAATACACACTTCATTTCTCTTCTTGTCAATCTTGTCCTGCTCTGATAACCCTGCGCGCTTCGCTGCAAGCTTCTCCCGCAGTTCTTGCAGTCTCTCCTTCTTCTGCTCCTCGGTCAACGGGGCGATCTCCTCCGTCGACTCTGCGAAGTCGACGTGTCCGGACTTCGATGCGTGGAATTCAGCCTGTGACTGGCCTCGGAACTTTTTGCCACATTCGTTGCACACTAAGCTGCGCGGTTGCTCACCCGGTTGGAGAGCGGGGTTCTCCTCGTCTCCTGTCTGCTGAGACTGTGCCTGAATCTCCTCCAACGACTTGTCTTGGTTATCCTCTAGCCACTGTAGAGCACCTTGCACTGTCCATTGTGTTAGAGGGTGTCTCGTTGCGTTGGAGAGGACGCAGAGACTTACAGCCGCCAGTCTTCGTTACTGCGAGCTGGGCGCGCTCTTGGTCGAAGCCCATTTCAATGAGTTGGTCCAGATCCGACGCCATAATAAATGTTAGGCCGTGAAATAAAGTGTGAATAAAGTCAAAATCCAAAAAATAAGCGCGCTTTTTCGAGATTCAAAATCAGCCAGGTGGTGAAGAGGTGCGCTCGCGAGGATGGGTGACGTATCAGCAAGGCGGCGAGCGATAAGGCCCACTTGGCTTCCCCGGGTTTCTATGGCCTCCGATGGCGTTTACAATACCTCCGGACATTACAGGCTTCTTGCGGGAAGGGATTGAAGATGGTGCCTCTGACTGCAACCCAAAGGCCAAAGGGCCAAAATTCTGGTCATTAATTGAGAAGAGACTATGGGGCCATTGTTGGCACTGACCTGCCCGCAAAAGTAGCAAGGCAGCAGGAAAACGTAGAGGGTAAAATACTCTTGGATTCAATTTCAGGTTAATCAACTTTAAGAAAAATGACGAGAATACAATTGATACTTCACGGGAATATGAGAGTGGGGTGCAAGGGGCATGATTGGTGAGTAGTAGACGTGCTTCGACCACTCGTACAGCGCAAAACACAGATCCCCAGAGACCTAGCCAAAGAATCCCTTTGCAAGTTCTCCCGAATTGTGTTGGCTTAAGAATCGTCAGAAAGATACGGCTCAGGATATTCATCTTCAGTTGTGTTCTCCTCGCCTGACGAGTCGGTCGTAACCCCCATTTGCCAACGATCTAATTGGCTTCGTTGCTTCTTGGACACGACAAAGCGCTCTTCAAAGGCTGACCGCAGCACAATTCTCGTGCTCTGTTTGAAGGTGCCTGGGTATGAGACAACGAATAGCACGGCGTTGTAAACCTTGTCGGGATCTCTCTTCTCATCACTGAATTCGCCCCGTATTATCAGAAATAACAGTCGAAATGCGGCGTCTCGTGCTCGAGATTTATCGCCCTTTACAGCTCGATAGCGCTTGTAGTCGAGTTCGTCATCGGTTTTGCCGGCCCTCAAATCGGCAAAGATATTGTCAATTGACTGCCCGGCAAGTACGTCGACCTGGAGAAAGTCATATGTTTCACAGAGAGTCTTATACCGAGGGATGTCAGCTCGCAAAGAGCGGAAACATTGCCGATAGCCTGATTCCAAGCCCTTGAGAGCAATCTCAAATAGCGGAATATCGCCATGTATGAGGTTTATGTTTTGCGGCTGGGCACGACGTTGAAAGCTGACAAAGGAGGATAAATATGGTATCATCGAGATGTCAACATTGTGGAAAGTATCCCCGATCTTGAGAGTTATTTTCCGAGGATCCGATTCAATCGCCTGAGCCGGTGCCGTTTCATCACCGAATTTCAAATAGATGTCGTCCGGTAACATCTTGCTCCCTTCTCTTGTCCAAACCGTAAGGCCATCACTTCGACCGTCATATTTGATGACGGCGTTCCCCCCATTCTCTCTCACCACTTTCATAATTTGCTTAACCAATCCAACCAAACACCAAATGTCATTAGCATGGTTTTCTTCCCACTCAGCAATTTCACGAGTGACATCTTCGACTTCCGGTGGTGCAAATATGCCGCCTTGGTGGTAGGCACGGACAAGATTAGGTGTTTGCGATACCCATAGCTGTGGAAGAACTTCTTGGATGCCGATATACCTATGGGCCACACGTGTTTTGATCTCGAGAGTTGATTCGATTGGCACCTGTTTTCCTTCTTTCCGAATCACTAATTTGGATTCGGTAGGAAGATGTGAGTGACTTTCAGGTCGCGAAAGAGACAGGTTTCCCATCATGTCCAAGAGATTCTCATTTGCCGAATCCACATGGGGTTGACCTGCAACTCCATCAACGTATGCGTCGGTTTCGTAGCGTACGATGAGTTTCAAACCACCCAAGTTGTAGGAAATGACCCGATGATGTCCAGTGCTACCGGCTAGTTGGCTTGTGGTGAACGCTTTCTCAAACTCGTGACCGTGGCCCCTGAAAACGTGTCGCCCAATGAATGCATATGTTTTGGTTTCTGTCCGACAAAAGATCGCTGTCTTGCCGGTGATCTCAACATGAATGTTAAAAGGCTCCCGTGAAGGTTTAGAGAGCTTTGGGTTGATGAACGACAGAAGTTTGCGGACGTTGTGTCGATCAGTTATCAAGTCAACTTGGCGCATGTTGTATGAGGGATGTTCAATGTATAACGAGCGAAACAGTGGCTCAAACGGACTTGCAGGATGGCGAAACGCGTTTTGAGCAATGTAAATGAGTCCCGAGTCTTTGGCCACTTTCATGGGGGGTTTTCGGCGGAGACCAACGATGGGGGCAGCCAGGAACAGCAATCGTGGGGATGGACGACTCGATCCAATTGTAAGAAGACAGATGCTCCACATCCGTAATGGATGGCATCTCTTCAAGATTCGTTGCCTCTGGGCGAGGTATGTCTGCGATCCAAGTAGAACCCATGTTGGCGTGTTGGGTATGATGATTGTTGAGGAGAATGAGATTCAGGAGCCACGTGAGATAGTTATTATATCAGGACAAGTTCCCAGGTTTCGACAACACGTACCTGCATAATCTGGACTTATCATTGTATTGTTTGTCACACTTGCATAAGGCCATCTCAATGCAGACTCAGCCTCTGCCGATTTTGACGTGGCAAATATAGACCCTGGAACAGTTTACGGAATTCACCGCAGCATGCGTGCAGCATCTCCCACTTAGCCCAGAATAGCAGCCGTGGCGTTCCAACTTCGAGTTAAGCGCGGGAAAATCTCACGACCCCCTTGATCACTACAGGTTTGGCTCGATTTGCCATGAACTCCATCGTGAAGGGATGAAGCTCTCCTCACACAGAAAAGCCTATACAACGGAAACGCCAGGCCGCAACACCATCCAAGGTCGTGGAGCGTTCCGTGGCCAAAAACGCAGAAGAAGACCCTCTCCGTCGACCAAGTCGACAGTGCCAGTCTGCACGCACTGCACAAAGAGAGGGCATTCAGACGACAAGTGCTACAGCAAGCACCCTGAATTGGCTCCAAAGAGAGCCCAGACCCCTGGAGCTTCAGCTTGCGTCACCGAGGTGCTCATCACCGAGACACCTACATTGATTACCCAGGCCATCCAAGATGAAGATGCTGTACAAGCGTTCAGCACTGGCACACGAATTGCACCCACGCAATGGATATGCGACACTGCATGCGACACCCATATGATCAGTTCACCTGATTATTTCATTGCCAACACGGCCAGGCCCCATGCGACATCAATTCGCACAGCGCTCAACACCAAGAATGTTCTTGATGCTAAGCGCTGTGCGGATGGACGACGCATGTGGCTTGGCTGTGTTGGCGATGAAACCTCGGGGGAATTTAGTTCGAAGGAAACGCAGGAACCGATCAGATAACGATTCTGAAGCTGGACCGATAGCTTGTCCAGCGAGAATGGAGGCGTATGAGGAGCTAGTTGATAGCAGAGCCAGGCTCAATCAAGATAGGATCCAAGCTCAGGGGAATCTTGGAACTCCTCAATGCTACATGCACCAAGACCTGGTTGAGGCCGAAGCTTATGATGGCCAATGATAGAGCTGTGATAGAGGTGTGAGTGCTGCGTTGGCCAAAGACATGAGAATAGCTCATTGCTCGGTGGAAGGTCAGTGTTATGACAACTGTCGGTTGCAGCTTTTTCCGAGACCGAGAAGCTGATAATTTGGGCCTGGGGTCTTGAGATTGTTGATGCTGATAGGGGTCTAAGCAGAGGCCGGGTCCACTCGCTGTCAATATGGCGTTTTGCTTGCTCCAATATGGGGATCAATATCATGGTAGGCGATCACTATGACTTTCACACCGAACGTCAATAGGTGAGCTAGTTAGTCTGTTGAGTTATATGCACCAGCAAGTTAGGTCCAGAGAATCAGATTGCTCTCTTTCGCGAGTTATACAGCCTATACTTTCCTATTCATCATGGAACGTATCAATGAGATTGGAGAGTGAGGACACAGTCTGGATCACTGACCCCACTGTCACGCACAGTGGGCATCACATGCAGTGGAGAATTGATCACCCGAGGGTGCGAGGCATGACCGGCTAAGGCCATGGAGGCATGCTGATTAGAGTGGACAGACTCACAGACAGTGTCCCAACTCCCAAGCAACAGAAGTTCATAATTTCCAATATACACAGTACAGTCAGAGTACAGGCACACAAAGAGAATACAAATCTGATCGCACCCCGGATTGTCAACAGTGACATCACCTGACTGCTGACTCAGCTAATTTCCCCAAAGTGGACAGTAATCAAACTCCTGAGGTGTGAACTGATAACCATCCCACGCCTTTGTCTACAAATTACAGCCTGATCGCGTGCAGTTATTTGTACTGCCTTTCCATTTCTTCTCTTTCCCCACTACTTTCATTCCGACAACACAAGCCATGACTATCCAAATCGAGCCCTCCGAGTTGGGCTTCAAGCGTGAGTGCCAGATTCCGAGCCTGTCTTAGACCTGGTTCAAAGGCTCATTTCTTGATAATAGGTCCTTTCACCCAGGAAGTGTGCCAGGTTCTTCGCCTGACCAACCCCAACCATGAGGGTGTGGTCTTTAAGGTACGTGTGACGGTCCCATCAACCTCTGTTGCGGAATACAAACAGTACTGACGTATCTCGGCGCACTAGGTCAAAACCACCGCTCCCAAGCAGTATGTCACAGCGATCGCCTGCGCATCATCCTTGTTCGATTCGTGTTTATCTGACCATATCCCAGTTACTGCGTGCGCCCGAACTCTGGTCATATCCAGCCGGGCCAGACTGTTGAGGTTCAAGGTTGGTCGACTATCGGTCATGCCTAAACTTAGCACACCATACTGATTGGTCTCGATAGTGCTGCTTCAGGCCATGAAGGAGGATCCCGCCCCTGATGCCAAATGCAAGGACAAGTTCCTAGTCCAGGCCGTCTCTGTCACCAGTGGATTGGAGGATGCGAGTGTTTCACAGATCGTACGTCTACATCGAATCGCGAACATCGAACTCAATATCTGACATTCGTATCCAGTTTGATCAAACCCCGAAGACCGATGTCGTTGAACGCAAGATCCGAGTCGTCTACCTAGCTACCGATGCCTCTGACGAGAATGGCCCCGATTCGGTATGCACTTCGTCGATAACCCCTTCATACACACGATCTAACCCTTATCAGGTCCATGACGAGGAACCTCCTTCCTACACCTCTCCTGGCGGAAACTTCCAGACTCCGGCTCCGAAGAAGATTGACACCGATGAAGCGTCCCCGATTCCTGCCCCCAATTTCTCCGAGAAGACCAAGTCCGAGACTCCGCAGCGCGAGCCCACGTCTATCGTTGCAAGTGCCAAATCTGCTGTTGCCAACGCTCTGCCTTCCACCGACGAATTGAAGTCCCAGTTGGCCGAAGCCAACGCACAAATCCAGCGACTTAAAGACCGACTTGCAGATCAAGGACTGAGACAGCGCAAGACCGGCACAGAGACCACCGGCACAGCCATTCCCGCCACCATGCAGCAATCACATGCGCCTGCAGCCAGTGGGGTTCCGATCCAAGCTGTCGCATTCCTCTGTCTTCTCAGCTTCCTGATCGCCTACTTCTTCTTCTAAGCAGGTCTTCTGTTTGTCGCTTTCTCACGGTCTATCCGGCTTCATCGCGCTGATTCCCCGCGTGATCGTGCCCCCGGTCTAACGTCGCTGACGCCTCTTTGAAATTCCCATCTACTCTTTGCTACTTGACGAGCATGCCCTTTTCTATGTGTTTCAGCATCAGCCTTTTACTGCGTCTACTCTGATTATTTTTTTTTTTCGTGGGTATCAATTGTTACTCTCACGCTGTCTTCCTGCCCCGGATCTCCCATGAGGCTTGACACTCGTCCGTCTCGTTTCCTTTGTAGCCACTTTCTAAACTTCCTTTTCTGTCTTGTCTAATATCAATTTACGATGGAACGGCTCCAGCTTCTTGATTTGGTTTTTTCTGTGTGTGTCAACCCTTTCTCGAGCTTGGGACCTTTCGTATTTGCTACCTCAGCCGTGTTCATGTCGTAATTGTAATTGTTCAATTGTGCTGCACCCCGGCTGTATTTCAGTTGTTCTGTGCTGCGTACAGGGTACAGCTATGTACCATGTAGGCAGGTGGACACTGCCCTTCATGCAACATAGAAGCAAACAATAGCCTTTTTAATTGTGAACAAATATCTCATATAACCAAACGCCTCCCAGTAATGTGAAGTCCAACACCAGATATGATACAAATTCAAGAGCAGACAAGAGCTAACACTGAAGCTCACTCTCCTTCCACCCATCACCCTCCTCGTCGTCCGGACCCGCCGACGCAGCAGAGATACCTTCTCCACTACGTCCATTTCCTTGCTTAGACGCAGATGTATCTCCCTTCTTCCCACCGCCAACAATACGTCCACCCTGCTCGCGCTTCACACGACACCACGGACCAACATTCTTATCTAGAATAAAGGTATAGATAACCCAGACCCAGCTGCGATGACAAGGCAGCGGCTCATAGAACTCGCTGGCAATCTCATGCAGCTTGTGCAGTTTGGTCCATGGGATAGCAGGGAAATCGTGGTGCTCGTTATGCAAGCCGACGTTGTATGTCAGGATATTGAGGGGACCGTAGTACGAGTATGTCTCCGGGGGAGGAAGGGAGTCGAGTGGGTGGGCAGTCTGTGTCTTGGACTTGTCGCTCTTCTTCAGCTCGCTCAGAGACTCGGTCCCGCCGTTCTTGACGTTCGAGAAGAAGTAGTGCTCGGCGATGAAGTGGCCTGCGCAGGGGTGCAGGGATCCGGCTAGGAAGGAGCTGAGGATGAAGTAGAGGAATGGTTGGATGGAGCCGCAGGATTTTGTGAGGGCGTAGTCGAAGGTTAGTTGTACGCTGAGGTTGAGGAGGTGGATGGAGGTGAAGGGGGGGCTGTAGATGAACATTGGGCGGACGGCGTAGAAAAGGATTTGGAAGGTGCAGAAGAAGGTCTTGCCGAGGAGCGAGTTGAGGAAGAAGGCTTCGACTGCTGTTGGTAGGTCGGTGTCGAGGCCTGTGACTCCGAGGGATTTGTGGTGGGTTAGGTGATAGGGCTGTTGGTGGTAAATTTGTTAGCTTGAGGTCTTTCTCGCAGGACTTGGGTTATATTCGCCGGTGGAAGGGCAAAAAAAGACATACTCTGAAGGCTGCGCTGTACGGCAGTCCGATAGGGAGGTTGGCAAAGATGGCAAGCAACCGGTTGGCGAAGGCAGACCGGAATGCCAGATTGTGGGAAATCTCATGGATAGCGAGGAACAGGTTCTGGTTGCAAGTTGCACCGATCACGTATGCTGTGGCCAGGAACCGCCAGTCGAGCATTGAAGTGTTGCGGAGGAGGTAGGCACAGGTGAGCTGCAGAGAGACGACGCCGAGGACGACCCATTTCGTGAGGGGCTCGGGGCCACATAATTTGGTGACCTATATAGACAGAGAATAGCATGAATTAGCATTGCAATTTGCAATTGTTGAGGTTGTTTGGTCGCCCAGAAAAAGTGGCCAGGTGTAGACAGGAACTCCGCACATTCTCCGCATGGAGGTGTCGACGAAGCCCGCGCTATACACAAGCGCCCACAGAGTAGGTTCACGTACCTCCGGATGAGCCTTGATGATTGCCTGTCGTCTCGATCGGTGCGGCTCTTCAGTGTATGTCCAGAAGAAATGGTCGTCGACCAATGCCTCTGGTGCCTGGATTCGGGTGGATTGTTGTTGTTTTTGTGTTTTCGCAGATGAATTGGCCGACACACGGAGGTGCGGCGACGATGTTTCAACCACAGACATTCTCAGAATTGGTCGATATGTGTTGAAGATAGAGCCATGAGAGATAGGAGAAGTCCTAAAATGTCGGGGAGATGGTTGTTCCACCGTCCACGTGGAGCATACTTGATGGTGGGAGGCTTGGCACAGACCGATAGGATAAAGTCGGGACTAGGATATTGCTCATGGACGAGGACTACTCCGTAAACTATGCTTCTTGATAATTTTACTTGTATATCTCTGCAACCCTCAGTAGTCGTCACCACGACTGATAACCTCCTTGACAGTCGGACGCAACACAATCGTCTGCAAAACATGTTAGTAGGTATAAGTGGAGACTTCCCAAAATAGAAACATACATGTTCATATTGGGCAGTGTATGAGCCCTTGATATCACAGAGTGGAGGATAATCTTGGACGATGCCTGATTGAACCAAGTTGTTCAACTGAATTCAGGTCAGCTTCAAAGACCTTCCATATAATTCATCCGAAACTTACACCAAGGAGATATTTGTCTTGACCCAGACGGTCAAGGTAACGGCGGCAGAAGGGAAGGGTGCCGAAGTTCTTGTTGATCACATTCAACAGATTTTTGGCCGAGGAAAGACGCAGGGGGACATTAGGAGCATCAGCAGCGAGAGCGTAGTGGGAGGTTTCCATCTAGTACTAGGTTAGCATGGGTTCTCAGCTCCGGTAACTGCAGTATCAACTCACTTCCTCTCGCACGTAACCCTTTCCAGTACTGCCGAAAGTCTCGATGGCGAAAACTTCGCCCTCTTCCATTTTGGTTTGGTCGGTGCTGCTCTTCACAATGGGCACACTCTTTCCGCCGTGAATGAGGTGTTGCTCGATGTTGTGGCCGTTCAAGTTGCGAATACACTTGACGGGGTACATCGTACCATTGATTTCGACTTCATAACTCTCCATGGCTTCTTGAATGGCAGCACCGATATCACTCATACGGACATCAATACCAGCTTCCTAAAGAAGCGTCAGCTCTGCCATAATTAAGAAGCGTGAGGTTTACTTACCCGAATACCTGTGTTGGTGGCATCCTTGACAGCAGCAAGGAGCGGGTCATACACCGGATCAAAGGACATAGTAAAAGCACTGTCCACAATGCGACCGTTCAATTGAGCACCGAAGTCGACCTTCATCACGTCTCCTTGGTTCAGAACCATCTTGTTGCCTGCATTGGGCGTGTAATGCGCAGCACAGTGGTTGATGCTAAGACCGCAAGGGAAGCCCATGCCGCCCTTGAGGTTATCCCCCTCTTCCAGACCCGAGTGGCCTGTCAGAGCGCGCACTGCATCCTCGATACCCTCCGCGATCTCAGTCAAAGTCTGACCGGGCTTGATGTTCTTCTGAGCGTACTGGCGGACTTGACGGTGGACCTCGGCACCTTGACGGTATTCCTTCAGGAAATCATTGTTCATGCGATCGAGGTATCGCTTCTCTTCATTGGTAGTGCGGTAGGCATTGTCGTTCAAGTATTCAACGATCTCGCCCTCGGGGTAATCGCCATTGGGGAAAAGGTCGGATACGGGCACGCGAGGTGGCTCGCTCTGGACCTTGGCACCACCCTTCTTCTTGCTCTTCTTTCTGGGCTTTCTCTTCTTTTTCTTCTTGTCGGCTGCAATTGAACTGGCTGTTAGTCGAATTGCTTCAGTAGAGCGGAGTTCGGCGAAGGCAGCAAAGGACAACGTATTCCAGAATAAACCATACCTCCAGCAGCTCCAGCTTCTGCGGCATCCTCGCCGTCTTCCGAGTCCTCCTCCGCTTCCGCGGGGACCTGGTTTTCGGTGGGGTTTGGTTGGCCGTTCACTGGTATCCTATCAGTCACACATGACATAGCGCAAATCCGCGTCCCGGATAGATAACTCACAGTCCAACTTATCCAGCTTTTCTGTAGTCTGGGCCGCCATATTGAAAATTGGGGTCACAAAGTTATGTCGAAGGCAAAAGAGGGGAACGTCGGATTTCGGGGAAAGAGTTTTGCTGATAAGAGATAAGCCCTAAGCCCATAACGCCCCCGCCCCGGATTCCTACTATACTGTGTACTTGCGAAGTTTTAGTTACCTTCTATGATCTATGTGCTTTCAAGGCATTGGGTTTACAGATGTCAGATGACACTCATGACAGATTAAAATCCAGCCCACAGTCTTCGGAGGAGACTCCGAGGAGAGGATGCTGGTAGCCTTTTCCTCGATCATACACAACTAGGCCGCATCTCACACGAACGGGTATTCACGGAGCTGCCCTACGATCCAACGCTCCTACCTCAGAGGTGTTCTTAGATCTCGTCCACTGCCTGGTATATTTGAATTCTCTTATATTACTTCGGGATGCAAAATGACGGCAAAGACTCAATCTAATGAGCATAAGTTGCAGATTCATTTGTCGCTGGTGGAAATTCGATCTAGACTATTTACATACACCCCTCCATCACATTCGAGTCGAGACAACTGCTCACTCTGGTAATCCATGGACATATATTTCTTAACAGCAGACCTCCCAGCCAGCAGAGGGTCTCTCTTGTATCAACCGAACCCTACGAAGCTCTCTCGCCCGCAGGACCGATGTCGTCCCAGCAACCCGAACAGGAGGACCATCTGCCCCCTTATCACGCAGCAACCTCGCAATCGCATCACGACCTCTATCAATGGCAAGAACAATCGGTCGAATACCAGGTGCCTCGCCATTGGGATCAGCACCATGCTCAAGCAACAACTTGACAGCCCTGGTCCGGCCATAGCAAACGGCCAGTTTCAGCGGACATATTGATAACCGTGCTCGATCCAGTTTGTGAGATTCGTCAAAGACGAATCGATTCTCCAAAATTCGTTTCAAAAGATCATCGAATCGGTTGGTGATTGCGCCGCGCAGTAGATAGCATCGTTGGATACTGCCAGATGCAATGGCGTGGTCGACGTCAATCCAGCTCAGAAGTAGTGCCGCCATCGCGCGGTCTCGTCGGCGAGGCCAAGAGAATTCAAGCAGGACTTCGAGCTCGTCTAATTTTCGCGGATCGAACCCCTGTTCTAGGAAGAGCTTCATGACTGGCATGTTTCCTGATCGCGCGGCTTCGAGAATTGGGGAGCTGTCGGTATTTAGATCTGCGCCGGCTTCTATTAAGAGCCGCGCAATCTCCAAGTTTACGGGTGAGGCCCTCGTAGATGCCGCGAGGGCTAGAGGGGTCTTTTCGTTTGGCTTGGACGTACTGGGGTTGTAGTAATTATGTTCAAGGAGCAACTTGACAATGGACAGCCGCCGGTATTGGACCGCCACAGACAGAAGTTGCGCGGGATACTTGTCCTGGCGGTAGAATGCGACGTCGACCTTGGATTCAAGAAGAAGCCTGACAATTGCCTCATGGCCTTGCTCAATTGCAGCATTAAGCGTTTCTGTAAATAGACTGGCTTCTCTTTCTGTGTTGTCGTATGGCAAACAGTAACTCAAAAATAGCTTGACGAGATGGCTGTGTCCGTTTTCTGCGGCAACAACTATTGGTCTTTGATAGTCATCAGCGATGATGTCCAATAGCTCTTGGCCACGCATCTCCAATATCTCTTGGCCACGCATCTCCAATATCTCTTGGCCACACATCTCCAATAGTTTCCGTGCACTAGCCTCGCTGCCCTTTTGTGCTGCCCATACTATTGCTCTCGCCGGTGAGGCCCTTGCGAGGGCCCTGTAGAGATCTTTATTTGACAATGCATAGAAGTGGTGGCTGACTTGTGAGAATGCGTTGAGGTCGGCATACTCATTGAGAAAGGAGGATATCAGTAGTAGGATCTCATTGGGGAGATCTGCGAGAGGCATTTTATCTCTCAATGGGGCCTGCCCGTGTAGCGTGTGCGTTTCAACGAGAAAGAATGATCTCTTCGAGCGTGTCTTTTGAGATTGCGGTGTTTGAGAGGAGTAGCAGGAGCTTGAGCAGGTTATTGAGGGGTGCGAGGGAAGAGATATTTATGTATCGGTATTTATGGGAAAAAAATGACCACTAGACCATATCAAAAAACCCAGGTTCCTGTTTATAGCCTAGGGTGGCTTATCCCAGCATATCCCAACTTTGACACACCCCCCCAGGGGATGCCGACTCGTTGGGATTCCCTGCTCTGTGCATGTAGACTGTTCTTTGTGGGATGTTCTTTAAGCAGGTTCTCAGACGCTTTTCCTTTTTTAGTCGTCTCAAACGCATGCCGGGATTCTTTCCTCGGTATTCTTTCATCGGGATTCTTTTTCCTCGGGAGCGCATTACAAGACCGTACAAGGGTAAGGGAACCTACTTCTTCGCGCCCACCATGCTTCGAACCATGAACTAGTATTTTCAAGGCACTAGAGCGAACCGGGCTCATAACTATGGGGAAAAAATGACCACTAGACCATATCAAAAAACCCAGGTTCCTGTTTATAGCCTAGGGTGGCTTATCCCAGCATATCCCAACTTTGACAGTATTTCTTATAACATCTCAGGCTATGAAGCGAAGCCGCCTCTGAGGGCCGTTTCTCGTCGGAAGTCATATTGTCGCGTTTCAAGATAGCGCTTCACATCCGCGGGTTCGATAGTATTAGGCTGCGAGAGCCGCATCCTAGTCTCTATTAGGGGCGGCTATAGCAAGATTTATGGTGAACGGGGGTTTGGTGTTTGACTTATTTTTGGGAACGAATGGAAAGATCAGCTCATACGGTCGTGCCAGCTAGTCGGGTTGTCAGTGTCCATGATGTAATGACAGACCATGGAGAAGACGCAAATGTAGGCACGGAGCTCAGATCAGTTATTAGCGGCAGACAATGCAAGATAGTAAGGTTTGAATCCAACTCTGGCCCTTACACTTGGAAGACCATCGAGTACTCACTGAACTAGACATTATCCTCAGCCGACTCTCAGCTAAATTGTCCAAGCGCTGGCGCAACGACTCTATCAATGTCTCTGTTTGAGGGGCCACATCCAGGATCTGCGGCTCAACTGGGGTTGGGGTTTGAGATCTTTAGAACATGTGGTATCCCCCAATCAGCGCTTTAAGCCATAAGCGCCGTTGGTAACCAAGAGGCGCGGGCGAGTATTACAGTCGCAGGGTGTTTCAGCCCTCACCTCCCAGGTTCGGTCAATTGACAAGGACTCGTTTTGAGTGTACGCCATATAATTAGTGGACTAATCACGATGCGTGATATTTTGGCACTTCCCATTGCCAGGCGGCAGGCCGACGTGAGCGGGGATCCAAGATAACAGATGTCGAGTACCGACGTAGGGCCCGTACGTGTTCATAAATGCTTATGCGGTTGTCGGGTTAAGATGGTTGCGGATGGACCGTCCACCTCTCCAAGCCCTCTCTCTTCACTTCTCGAACCTCGTTGGAGAATAGAATTAGAAAGGGACGCACCAAGAGAGATAATCCCTTATCTAATCTGATCATCAGCTCCAGTCCAAGCAGATGAATGGCATTGCAACAAGCAGTGAAGTGGAGCAGTGAAGTGCTAACTCATATTGATTGTCATATTCAAGAAAGATTAGAGAACAGAGACTCAGAGTCCATAGTCTCGTGACTAAATGACTGTCGGGCCAAAATCGTCGAAGTTGTCGACAATCCACCAAGCTCAAACGGCAGTGACGCCATTCCGATCTTCCAAGGTTCCCCAATTTCACCTTCCTCAGCTTCCCTCTTCCCCGTTCCTCATCACCTCCACAACACTTACCCTCTTTGCACCTTCCGTTCGATGCAACGCCTCCTATATACAAGACAATGCCACCTTCGCGGATAACAACAATCCTCCTCTCTCCACACACCGTCCCTCCGCAACCATTCCATCGCATGATTCGCATCACAGCCCAACCACTCCGACCAAAAGTCCGCCCACTCCCCCGAAACCGAAACCGAAACCGCAAAGTCCACCCCTTCACAACAAGCACACAAACCCGCGCCCGCGAGCCAAACTTCTACGAAATCCTCGACATCCCCCCAACAGCCTCAGCAGCGGAAATCAAAAAGTACGTAAACACAACACATCCCACCTACCTAACACCCCAACCAATCCCCCAATCCCCCAATCCCCCAATTCCCCAAAAAAGAAAACCCCAATTCTAACAAATCCAAGACAATTCTACGCCCTCTCAATGCGCCACCACCCAGACCGAAACCGCGACGACCCAAACGCCAGCCAACGTTTCGCCCGCATCTCAGCAGCCTACAACGTCCTCGGCGACGCCTCAAAACGCTCATCCTACGATCGCGATCACGGCTTCAACCGGCCTCCACCTACTCATACCCACCAGAACCCGCGCGGCAGTCACAGTAGCTATGCCGGCTCCCGGCCGGCTAGCGGACTAAGTAAGCGGCGGTCGGCGTTCCATGGGCCGCCGCCGAGTTTCTATGAGCAGGGTGGGTATGGGGGGACGGGACGGCGGGGGCAGGGGTTTGCAGCTGGCACTGGAACTGGAACTGGGACTGGGGAAGGGGGAAAGAATACGGATCCGGAGGATTGGGAGGGGTTTATTAGGCGGAATCCGTTGGGGCATTTTAATGCGCGGGAGCATTTTCGGACGCAGGTTAAGGAGGATGCGAGGAGGAGGGAGAGAAGGAGGAGAGAGGGGAGGAGGAGGCTTGATGAGGAGGTTGGGTCTTCTGGGCCGGTGAGGGATCAGAGTTTTGCGAGGTTTTTTCTTACTTCGGGGGTTCTGGTTGTTACGTTTGTTGTGGGGAATCTTTGGAGGTCGGCTCCTAAGGAGGTTGAGGGGAAGAAGGGGAGGAGGGAGACGGAGGTTGCATCTTCTTCATAGACTTAACCGGCGGCCTTAGAGTAGATCTCCTCTTCTACATAGATGTACATAATTCATGGTCAGGTACATTACTGGTTGATGTACTTCCTACTCCTGCATGACACGCACGCCTTGAAGAATTCTCTAAGGTATCCCGTAGGAATGAACAGACTTGGTCAACAAAGGAAACAGTTGTATTTGATGTACAAAGGGGGTGATTGAGCAGAAAGATCTACAGCACACACAGGGTTAATATCTTGAACGACATCCTCCATCACCATAATCATTCTGGCCCATCAGCAAGACGAGTGAACAAATAACAGAAGTTGACAAGTTCTCCAGAAAAGAGTATAGTGTATCGTCCACGGCCCTAACACCTCAAAGGATCAAGCCCTTAAGCCTCGAATGTGAAGCTGGCACCGACCTTGTGGGCAGCCTGGTTCAGGTTCTGGGTATCAAAGGAAGCGCCGAGGCCGAGGGTAACACCAGGGCGGAGCAGGACGTTGTAAGCCAGAGCGGCAATACCACGGTCGTTGATCTTAGCCTAAATTGAGAGAAAAGTGCGTGATTAGTGGTGATTCGATACGCATAGATGAAGCCATTTAGGGCCCTGAGAACGCGAAAACATACCTTGGCGAAGGAAGAGGGGTCCAGGCGGTACTTGCTGGCGACCTCGAGGCCGACGGCGTTGCCGGAGGTGGAGTCCCAAGAAGCCTTGGCACCGGCCTCGACCTGAGCGTTGACGCGGTGGTAGTAGCTGGCGGAGAAGAGGGACAGGTTGTTGCTGGCGGTGATGGCAGCGGAGTACTGGGCAACGCTGTAGCCGACGGCAGCGGAGTACTTGGTGATGGCGGCCTTGGTGACGTCGTAACCACCCTCGGCACCGACGAGGAAGCCCTCGTGGCCGAGAACGGCGTCGAAGTTGGCGGAGGGGCCGTTGAGGAGATCGAAGAAGGCACGGGCGTGCAGGTTGGGCTGCTTGAAGTACAGGTTGAGCTTGGCGCCCTTGGACTGCTTGGCGGGCTGGTACTGGGTCAGGATCTCAGCCTTGAGGCCCTTGGCAATGTTGTTGTCGAGCTCGAGCTTGGTGTCGAGAGCGTTGGCGGTGGTCCAAGCCTGGGTGAGGGTGAGGCCTGGTCGGAGTGAGCACATTAGCCTAATTCTGTGAACCGCGGCATCCGAAAAAATGAACACATTCACCTGGCGCGATATTGGAAGGCCGCATCCAAATATCAATGGCATGGTAGGTGCCATCCACGCGCCAGGATCGGGTGGTTTTCTGTGGGCGGGGCATTTACCAGTGGGCGCATCAACGTATTTGGCCTCGAGCTGTAGGCGCACTTATTAGCAATGTCTCTAGGGCATATTTGGAAATAGGGCCCAACTAACCTGGCCAGCAATGGGACCCTCGTGAGCAGACTTGCCCTTAACGGTGAAAGTGACACCGTTGGGGGCCTTAGACTTGACCTCGAGGTTGGCTAAAGAGCTTTCAATCAGTTATGTGAGCTTTCAAAGTGGGCGCAATGCCATTTAGAGATAAACAAACCGGCAGCGGCGTGGTAGAAATCCTTGTTCAGGAGCTATTGGATAATGTATTAGCCAAGTTTCCGGATGCCGAGTTTTGTGCCCAACAGGTTGCGTACATCGTTGGTCGCCTTGGCGATATCGGAGAAAGCAGCGGGGGCAGACATGGTGACGAGAGAAGTATAAAAAGGATGAAGGAGGAGAAGAGTGGTTCTATGAAGAGATGAAGAGAGGAAGGGAAGAAGAGTTGCGATGATGTTGGGGGAAGGCTAGGGGCTTAGCACGGGTTAGTGGGAGGGCGGTGATTGGCGGTTGCCCGGTTGCCGGGAAAGCCCGCCGGGTCATGTTTGGTGGATCACGTGCCAAGGGAAATGCCATGTTTTGTTCTTTACTGTGTACGAACTACTCCGTACGAACAACGAACTAGTTACTACAAAACGTGACTGAGATCATAACATTATACCGATATATACCGACAACAGGGTATATACAATCTATCCGGTACTATACCCCCAAGAAAAACGCTAAATCAGAAAGCTCAGATCTTCGTGTTTTCGCTCTCAAGGTAACTTTTTACTCCGTCTTGTCATACTTCTGGTTGTGGATGGCGATGGCGCTGTGGATAGAGGTTAGATGTTATCATTTAGAGGAAATCGAGAAAGACTTACCGTCCACTAGGATCGGTCTGCTTGGACCAGGTAGGAGTCCAGCGCTCGACAGTGCCGGCACAGTAGGGAGGGAAGTGCTCATCGAACATGGTACGGTACCAGTACGCCTCCTTGGTGTCGGGAACGTCAGTGCCCCACTCAGGCTTGGGGTTCTTCATCATCTCGTCAGTGACCTGGCGCTCGGCCTCATCCTTCAGGCCATCAATCCAGCTGTAGCCAACACCGTCACTGAACTGCTCCTTTTGGCGCCAGAGGATCTTCTCGGGCAGGTAGGGGGCAGTTTCAGGCTCATCGGTAGTATCGAAGGCCTTGCGCAGCATGTGCTTCTCGATACGCTCGGGGGTGATCATCTTGTCCTGGGGGTCAACACCCATGCAGGTCTCGAGGAACTCCTTGTCGAGGAAGGGCACACGGGCCTCCAGACCCCATGCGGAGGTGGACTTGTTGGCACGCAGGCAGTCAGCCAAGTGCAAGTTCTTAACACGGCGGACAGTCTCCTTGTGGAGCTCCTCGCGGTTGGGAGCAGCGTGGAAGTAGAGGTAACCACCGAAGATCTCGTCGGAACCCTCACCACTGAGAACCATCTTGACACCCATAGCCTTGATCTTGCGAGAGAGCAAGTACATAGGGGTAGAGGCACGAATGGTGGTCACATCGTAGGTCTCGAGGTGGAAGATCACGTCGGAGAGGGCATCGAGGCCCTCCTCGACGGTGAAAGTGAAGGGGTGGTGCTTGGTGCCGAGGAACTTGGCCACCTCAAGAGCAGCCTGGGTATCGGGGGCACCGGGAAGACCGATGGAGAAAGAGTGCAACTGCTGGAAGGTGGTAACGGTGGATAGCTCGTTGTCGTCATCGATTCCGACCAACTCGGAGTCCTGGGCAGGGGGCGCGTTGCGAGAAGCTTCAGCCATGCGCAAGGTCTCACGCTGAGCGATAGACGCGACCAAACTAGAATCCAAACCGCCGGACAGCAATACACCGTAGGGAACCTCAGCCATCAGACGCTTGCGGACAGCCTTCTCGAGGCTGTGACGGATCACCTTGTAGTCAACGGGAGTAGAGGGGACGTTGGCGGGGTCCCACCACTTGGGCTCGAAGTAGCGGGTAAGGCTGTCGGTCTTGGAATCGTAGATGTGGCCGGGGGGGAATGCGATGATGTTGTCGCAGACGGGGTGCAGGCACTTAAGCTCGGAGGCGAAGTAGACGGCACCGGGGGTTTCTGAGGAACGACCAAGGTAAAAGCTGGTGATACCAATGGGGTCACGGGCAGCCACGACACGGTCCTGCTTCTTATCCCAGAGGACCCAAGAGAACATGCCATCGAGGTGCTTGGGGGCATCAAGGCCATACTCCTCGTACTAAAACACAATGAGCACTTCAATCCTGACTTCCATGTACCTGACCCAACTTACCAAGGGAATGATAACTTCGCAATCAGAGTGTGTCTTGAAGTTGTACTTGTGACGAAGGTTCTTGCGGATGAGGCGGTGGTTGTAGATCTCGCCGTTGACGGCGAGGGCGAGGCTGCTGTCGTCGTTGACAAGGGGCTGGGCACCGGAGTCTAGAAAAGATGTCAGCAAACAGACCTTCGAGTCAACGATTCTTCATATGAGTCACACTTACCGACACCAACAATGCTCAGACGCTCGTGGGCCAAGACTATCATCATGAGTTAGAATACCATGCCAGCACCATTCTTATCGCGTGTTAAACTCACTAGTGCTCTCAGCGCAGAAGTTTCCACCTGTTGAAAGTCATTTGTTAACCACATGATCCTCGAGTATGCTGCGTGATTTCGCGATTCGAACTGTGACTCACTCCAATCGGGACCGCGGTGGCGCACACTGTGAACAAGACACAAGTTAGCGACAATTCCATAGATTGCAGACTACAGTTTGGAGCAATTGGGGAATAGCAATTGAAACACTTACGCCTTGGCCATGCGCAAAGCCGTGGGCTTGAACTTTTGCACATCGGGGTGACTATAGGAATCATGTTAGTTGCATATTCGTATCTCACTGCTATCCGCGAGGATAAGGGCAGGGTATGACGCACTGGTGGCAGGCGAAAATTCCACACATGATGGGCGATTAAGAATTGTGAGTGAAGACAAAGATCCGTTCGGGAGGGAAGAGAGGAAAGAAGGGTAATTGACTAATCCGGGTCTATGGGGAAAGGTCCAGGCGATTTTTTTCAAATTTGCCCCGGTGTCTTCCCGGCGGGGCGAGGGGCGATGTCGGCAAGTTCTTTGAGTCACCGATAAGATAAGAAACTCAATTCCTTTTTTCCTTCCACCAATGAAGAATACATCTATGCCTGTCTACGTCCAGTTTGGAACTATATAAGCAGGAGCGCTTGACCTGTACCGTCTTATTAGTCTGTCTTATCCGGATGTGCTGGGCTGCTGGCAGTATCTCCCTATAAGTGACATTGTAAAGTGATATTGGTCTCTTCGTTGACACGTGATTGATCTCTACCCCCACTACGAGCACTGAAAGCCCTAGCCAAGCCTGCCAAGGCAAAGTTGTACACAGTATCTAGCGATCATCTCGCTATTGAGAGTATTGACATTCAACCGGCAACGTCCCGGTCTCCCGGGCTTGGATGCAGTGCTTGTCTAGTGGAGCGATGCCATGGCACTGGCAGTCTAATCACTGTACCGTTATCACCAATCCTCATACAGGCTTGATCGTCATTCATCTTATGATGATATGTGTAGATCTCCTGTCCGGGATTTGGCCGATATATCTCCATGAGTCCAGAGCGGGAAGACGAATCCTGCTTTGTACAGGGTCAACGGACGAGCGTGAGGTGGAAGTCACTCTTCGTATCATGATCTAGTCTACGGCTTCATTCACCTTCCTAAGATACCGGTTTGTAGGTTTATAGGATGCCGGATGCCTTGCTCGCTCCGGCCAGAGAACGCTACTGCAGAGACCTGGGTAAGGGAAGTAATGCAACGTATAAGGATGCAAGGTTGTACTAGCTTTGGTATCATACGAGCTAGATTGGCAAAGGAAGCATAGCTCCTGGGTTCACACCATTGAAGCAGAGAGGTAAACGTGTTGTCGTGGCTGCTCATTAGTAATATTAGTACATGGAACTACACGTCGTCTACCTATGTACCTGACAGGCTAAGCCTTACTCGGGACACGGCAAGCCTAAGCCCCCCGCCAGGGAGCAATGGATGTGTGAAATATCATTGTTCTAATTGAAGATAAGCCCAGAAAACGCCGTCCATTGGCTGATATGAAAACTCCATGCTCACGACTAAAGCAAAACATGCTTCGTTAAGAAAATAATGCATGATCCTCCCCACAATCTCCTCGGTATGCCGTACCGTGGCATTACTGCTCGCTTGGCCTAGAGCCTAATTCGGCTGGTTCTCACGCACAACGAGGCGAACCCTGCGTTCGTAGGCGGGACGGTCTTTCTTAAAGAGGTTGTAGGCATCAGCCTGTGCGGGCGACTCAGGGTTCGGGTCGTCCAAAAGATCCTGGATACCGAGCAAGAGCTGCTTGATGGTGATCGCAGGTCGCCAATCCTCCTCCTCATTCAGAATTGACAGGCACACCGTCCCAGAAGGATAAACGTTTGGGTGGAAAAGCGGCGGGGTGAATTTGCCTAGACAGTCCTTGGGTTAGCTATGTCCTCCATAAAGCTCTTTCTCCCCGCTGTGTTATGCGAATATCCTGTTGTAGAGGCGACACGTACATTTGGGAGGCTTGGTTGGGTATTCTAGAAGCACAAAAGACCATGTGATTAGTAAAGGGATCATCGGCTAGGAGGAATGTATTGCGCAGCTCACCATCGGGGAACGCGAGCATCAATTTGAATAAACCACCTTCCCAAAGAGTGCCAGTCTTCCCTGGAACAGCACACTCCCAGTTCTTCAAGTCGAGGCCGCCCGCGGCAGTGCGTGTCGGCTTTGCGACAAATCCAAATGGGTGGTCACGGCGCCACTGCTTTCTATTGAAGCCATAATGTCAGCGCGGGGTCCGGGATAGGCGCATAGGATGCGCAGAATCGCAAGAGTTTCAGGAAGAGGTATGCTTACCGCTCCTCTTGGAGGCGGTTCTGGCACAGCGACATTTCGGGTGGTGTTCCGCAGATGAGTAGCTGGTAGAACGGTCGTGGGGTGGAGCAAGATTAGGCAGCAATAAGGTGCGATCCGGGTCTGAATGAGCTATAGACCAAGAGAAAGTGACGCTGATAGTAGCAGAGAGAAGAAGGGAATAAGCAGAGGGAAGACTGTAGAGGTGGCAATCTTCAAAGGGCAGGGAGATGTTTGCGATGAACCTCTCTGTTTGATTACGTAACGCCGCATGAGCACCCCGGGCCTATTAGAGCCTCACTTCTACATCCTGCGTTGGACTTGGGGCAATAGCAAATACAACTGGTTCTGCCGGTTTGTATTTCTTTTTCTACGGTGTTCTATAGTCTATACCTAATACCGTGCCACGTGTAGCTTGGCTTGGTATCTTGGCGCCTGGTGTTAATCCCGACTCTTTTTGTCTGCCTGAGCGAGCTATGGGCTGGGGCTTCTATAAAGAGCTGTTAGCGTATCTATTCCTAGGTATTGTCAGAGATTGAATATCGTAAATTGTCCCTATGGATACGGGGTAGGTCGTTATGAGGGCATACTGGTACGTATATTCCCCTTTCATGGGATTTAATGAGAAGAAATCGGGCAGTACAGTCGTCATGTAGCGTCCAAAGCTGTGCCCGACCTACCTGATCATATGTATAGGTACTTGCCGAATACCTATGTGACCTACCTACTAATGACTGAGCTGAAGCTGGTGGGATCGAGAGTCACTTGATTAATGCCATTCACCACCCTCCAGGTTGAATATAGAGATAGAGCACCCTGAGAAATTCGCAATTCCTTCTTGTTATGGATTACGCTCTATATCGAGTCCAACGGCTTTGAACCATGATCCATTCTTCTTCAGAGCTGCCATCCTGATAATCCCTAGCTAGTATCCATGAGCTTGCACTGAAAAAGAAACAAACTGGCTCTTAAAGGGCTTCTACCAAGGACAATGCCCGCAGCCGATTCCACATGACAACAAAAGCGGCTCTTTGTTCGATGACAAGGACAAACCCTCGACAATGGGCTTTGACAGACTCTTCCAAGGCTAAGTTTGTAGGCAAAGTCCTACGAGTTCAGCAAGTGCATCTGACAATGTATTTATAAGTGAAGATCCACCGGTTCTGAAACTCTTCCTTCCATCCATCCCATCCCACTTCCACGACCCTCAACTCTCAATCACCAATCACCAATCACCAATCACCAACCACCCACCACCCACCACCCACCACCCACCACCCACCACCAAGCCCCTGCTAACAATACCCAGAGAATATAAGCAGCTATATTCTATAAGCAAAATCATGTGTCATGCAATTACTTGGTACTATGGCCGATGCCAGCACCCTGACCCGGAAGCTACCTCTATCATCGCATGCAAGAAAGCCTTGCTTGAGGGCTATGATTGCATCGACGAATACCAAGAGGAAATTCCTTTTGCACTCAAAGGGTACTGTTTGAAATGCAAACTTGATGCACTGACGCTCCGCCAGTCTATTATTCGCAACTGGAAGAGACAGCGCTATTGGGCTGCGATGAACGGCACCTATCGTTATCACAGAGGCGACTGTACCGCCGATGAAAGCGATGATGAAGAATATGCTGCGGAAACACCAGCAGTCCAGTCTCCTGATTTGTCTCGTAGGTCTCCCACTGGGTCGTCAAGGGACAGTGTATCGTTCTATAACGACCCAGCATGCAAGCCGACCCTAGTGCAGCCGGCGATGCCCTACTCATCTTGTAGTGCTTTGGTTGAATATTCTGATGATGAAGAAGATTCCGATGTCGAGTCTTTGCCCTCTTTGGTGCAGGACCCTCCGGGTAAGAAGAGCCAGACTTGGCGGTCTTGGCTCCCTCTTCCAAGTAGGCTGCTGCGGGGACGGCAGAGCCCTTCGTTTTCGGAGTTGATCTCTGACGACGACATGTCCGATGCAGAGCCTTTGCTGGGAACTTCTGGGCCTCGCGAGAACACGAGCCGGCTTCCTCTTCCTAGTAGGCTGATGCGGGGACGGCAGAGCCCTTCGTTTTCCGAGTTGATCTCTGACGACGAGATGTCGGATGCGGAGCCTTTGCTGGGAACTTCCAGATCTCGCAAGTGCTCAGGCCGACGGTCTCGGATTCCCAGGCCTATAGGCAGGGTGCCGCGGACATAGATAAATGGACTTATCGCTTAGAACATTGTTTGGAGTCAGATACCTTATAGCTTGCACTCCTTGTATTGTTAATGAGTATCATTCCATGAGGCTCCGTTGAGAGCAATGTCCACACTCGACCATAATCATTAGCGTACATAAGAGGTTTCGAAGAGAAAATAGTCCATGTAACCCCTCTTCAACTCCTTGTGGTTGAAAGTTTTCATCAAGGATCAATGGTCTAACGAAAGACCTGATTGACCGACATAATAAAGGGCATGACCACGAAAACTAGTTCGTGTAGATTCCTTGCTCGAATTTCTCAGGGTTGTAGAACCGCGCCATGATTGTGTTCCCATTGAAGATACGGCCTTCAAGTGCATTCACAGCCTGATTATTTGTTAGAGATGCACCGAGCAACTGGAAGCAAACCCGAATATCTCAAAGCTTACCCGTAACGCAGACAATGGGCTGGTGAACTTGACGAATACGAGGACTGGGGTTCCGGCGTCGCGAGCGATGAAAACTCGCTCGACAGTTCCATACTACAATCGTATCAAGTCAGCAAGAGCTCCTAGTCACCGTCGACAAGGGAAGCAAACCTTTTCATTACATTCCTCCCCGATCTCCTGCATTATGCCGCCATTGTGACTTCCCTCCATCTCAGCATCCAGGTCCATGCCATCCAGCATTCCCCGGAGAATGATAACTTCGCTCATAGGGCCAAACTTGCTGGTCTCGTATTCGCCTTTTTTGTTGGAACCGATAATCTTGCCCCGTCCGGCGGGAGTGACAAAGCCGCCACCCTCGGAATCCGGCCGTTTCTTTCGCTTCTCGACCTTGACTTGCAGGGGCTTCACCATACCGGAGCCGGTAGCGCCGAGCCCAGATCCCTTCGTCCAACCGTACTTGGAAAGTAGTCGCTCTGCAAAGCCTTTCTGACCGGGACGGAGCGATCGTGGTGCGGAGTCATCTTCTTCCTCCCTGTCCGCCGGTTCCTCATCGGCCAACACAGCGTCAAGTTCGGCCTGGGAGGCGGGGATATCATCGGGCGGGGGTGGGAGATTGTACCGAACTGGAGCCCGTGATATCGTGGCGGAGCTGGGCTGGAAGGCGTCCAGAGGACGGGTTGGTGGAGGAGGTAATATGTTTTGTCCGGATGGTTGGTTCTCAGCATTCTGTGGGCGCCGCATGTTTTCGTCTTGAGCAGCGAGATTATCGGGCACTGGAGTGTGTGCTTCGGGAGGCGGGTGAGGTGAGAGAGGGACGTGGCCGATGGTAGAATCGTTGTTGGAGTGCTGTCCTAAGGCGGCGCGGCGAGCAAATGCATCCTCACCAGTCGGGTCATCGGGGCCCACTGCTGTCGGTGGCAGGTCATTGAGATTTGGCGGCGGCGCGAAGCTGATCGGTGGGGTGAATTGTCCTGATGCTTGTTGTTAATCGTGGTAAATAACAATCTGCAATCTGGTCCCAACGTACGCATGCTCGACCGGTCATAGTCATCGCTATCCGAATCTCTGCTTAAGGAGCGCTTGCTGCGATGCGCATACAAGTAATTCTTCCATTCACGCGGTTGACCAAATCTTTCGTCACTCTCTCGATATTGCTGATAGTTCGAGGGTCGATGGGGATCGTAAAGACCATCCCAGTTCTGATAGACTTGCGTTTCAACATGCTTCTTACGCTTCTTTCTTCCGCCGCGTTGCCGTTTCTCGCGCGTATAACCGTAATCGTCGTCTTCCAAGGCAGCCCAGTCGGCCAAGGTACTCTTTGTCGGCACCGAAGCTTGCTTGGCTGAGGGCTGCGGCTGCGGCGCTGCCTTGGGTAAATGTTTCGGTTTGGGCTTAGAAGCTGATTGCTGTGGGCGTCGAGTTGGTTGAAAGCGTAGAGCAGCTGTCGAAAATAAAAGCGTTAAGATAAAACCACTTTAAGGAGCTCAAAGGTGTACATACGATCTTTCAGTAGTGGCTTTTTGTCCGTATCGCCGGGCTGCGGCTCAGTCTCCAAGCTCTGCTTGAAGACAACAGGAGCGCGCGAGATGACGCCAGGTGAATCAGCAGGTTGATCAAGTAACTCAGCATACAGAGACAATCCCTTCTTGGGACGGCCGGGTTCAGAAGCCATGGCTGCGTGGTGTGAGTTTGTGTGCGAGTTGCGACTTGCGACGTAAATCGGTCGACGTCTTTGACGACCACGCGATTGGCAATATTGGAAGGCGGCTGGCGATAAGGCAACTGATAACAATTTTTGACTTGTTTGCACTCCCCACCTATTGTCTGTCTCTACATCCCGTCGATCTCGATCTCCCCCGAGTCCCCCCGAATGCTCTATTACAATTTACTTGTCAACAGATTTTATATGAGAATCATTGACCTTCTATCCCTTCCTTTCAGAGTGTATCCAATGAATCTGTGGTGACTGGTGAAGGACTAGCATAACAATATAGCTGAAGCCCTGAGTCAACTGGGTGTTCACTGAATAGTCCAAGTCCAGATGATGCGACACACTGTCACACACACAATGACTCAACAAAGACCAAGTCCCAAAACATTAGGCAAGCCAAAGGGGGTGAGTGCTGCCTCTCGATGCGAAATCATCACTATCATCCCTTCGTTTGTTGTCTTAGCCACGCTCTAAGGCTTATACATCTGCCCATGATAATCTGTACGGCCTTATCTAACGCCGATCTTGATCAGTCTCTCCACGCCCCTATTGCAGCCTTCACCATGGCTGTCATTCTATGTTCGTACTGTTTTAGCTCTATCCGCACCGCGCGGCGGGATGCCCTAAATCAAGCTCCCAGATCGGGTCAACGTGCTACGCCATCTGAGAGGAAAGACGAGTCCTGGGTTCAACAAGCACTTGATGAAAGTAGGGCGCAGAACAGTGGGAAGGGACGACCTTGATAGCTCTATGAAACGCGAGCATTCTATATGTGCTTAATGGTGCTACAGCTAACCTTCGATCCGCCATGGGCCGTGTGGTACTTAGTTTGCGAATGCATATAATCGTCTGTTCATTGCTTTGTCCGTATATTGGGTGCTATTTATGTAAAAAAGTGGCAAAGACCAAACCCATTAAAGACAACATCTCTCCATATTCAATCAGAATTTTCAGTGTATGAATGATCATGCACCGGGAGTCTAAGTGTGTTGACAACCCAGTTCAATCTTGAAATTGTTCATCATGCGAATAGGTAGGAAAGATGTCGACTCGACGAGGGGATTTGCGGGTGACGTGGAGAAAAGAAAGAGCCCAGAGTGCCTTGGGAAGTACCAAATGGCTACAGAACCATTCCAACAGCTGTCTGAGAAATCAAGGATGTAAGGAAGTTAGTGAGTGAGCCTGGTCAACACAACCGACTGCTTGGTTCGAGATGAATCCAACCCATTGAAGTGATTGAGCATCGGGATGTAGACATTAAACACCCGAAGAACGAACACCCGGTATGTGTGGCAGTCGTCGTAGAAGAAAAACGCGACTGGGTGAAGTGGGAAGGAAGAGGAAAAAAATATTCGCGCCAAATTTGAATACCGTGTCACGTGCCTACCCCATACCCTGGTGGGCCAGCGCAATAGAGAGCGCTTCTTCCCATCGTAAGTTACCTTACCAGATGATAATATGAAATTCAACTCGACATTGTGGAGATCTAGTCTTGCGATTGATCTAAATGTTTACTCATGAATGTGTATTGACTAGGTAGAATAGGCAAGCATGGGCTGTGTATGTACAAAAAAGAATATGCAGAAACCAGGAAGATGGTAGATAACAACCAATAATAAGCAGCAAGCAAGAAATACGCCATGTAGAGCCAGGGAGATCTTTCAGCTGGCATAAAGCAAGCACGTGAAGGCATGTGATACTGGCTCACATGTCCATCTCTGCCGAGACCTTTGTATGGGCTTGGAATGCGAATGACCGTAATGCACTCGCTAAAGAACGATACGACATACTAACAGACCGCCTCGCCCATGTCTATACAGGTGGTGAGTTGACAAAGGAGAAAAGAATTTTGGCGAGAAGCGGTGATGCAGTATCCGGGATGCGATACTGAGGTGGAGGAGATTGAGGATGATGCTGTTCTTTCATTTCTTGCTAGATCATGAGTATTAGATAGAACCCCGTGCCTCTTCTTCCATCACAAGCTTCTGTGCACCCTCATGCTGCAAGGTATTGATTTGCTTCCGCAGGTATTCATAGGTGAGCATGGTGGTCATAGCAGCCGGAATGGCCCGGAACAGGTTGACGCCGATCCCGGAGTAGAAGCCACGCCAGCCCTCCTCATGGAGGATTGTTTGGAATGTGCGCACCATGCCATTATAGCGTGGGCGGCTGGCCATTCCGTCTGACGAGGAGATACCCTGTGACTGGCCGCGGTCATGTGGATGTGACAATGCGCCGCGGAACGCAATCTCTTCATGAGATGCCGCTGGTACAGTCCGCTGCTGTGTTTGGAGTCGAGTGCGCAAGACTTCGTGTGGGTATGTGACTGTGCTTGCACAAACTTTGCTGAGGAAGGTCGCGAGAGAGATTCCGACCCAGTGTGAGCTACCGGTATCAGGGTGTTCTCCAATACCGTAGCCTGTAAATGCCATTTTCAGATATTCGTACAGTGGGAATTGGATGGCCACATGGGTCAGTCCCAGCAGAGCCGGGGTGAGACCAGAGTAGAAGGATCGAAGACCCTCGACTTGGTACATCTTGCGAGCGGCATCCCATGTGCCTGAGTATCGCCAAGGGGCTCGCGCTCCTTCAGCGTTTTGTTTGAGGCTCTGTGACATGAGTCTTGTTTTTATAACCCAAATGGGGTTCGTCACAATCGTTGAACATGCACCGGCCGTAATCGAGGCATAGCCGCGGGATAACCACCAGCTTCCTGCAATTGAGTCAGTACTAATTTGCATTCGGATCCCTCAGTTTGGGAGGTACCAACCTGTCTGGTCATAGAAATATTCACGAGTTCGGTCATAGACCGCTAGATAAACAGCCCACGTTGGGAGATATCCTAGCAACATCGGTCCTAATCCTTGGTAAAGGCCGCGAATGCCATCGTCTCGCCAGATCCTCCTTCCACTCCCGAGCATCCCCCGATATAATTGCGCCGACGCAACTTCTTTTGTTCCCCGCCGGAACCCGCCCTGAGCTTGGAGCTTGGTTTTGATGACATCGAGAGGGCATGTGACAATACCGGAGGCCACGCCAGCGCTGGCTCCGCAGAAAGGTGCTATATAAAAGTTTGGGATCTTGGTGGAAAAGATTTCGAGGCGGGTTTTGAAATCAGAGGTCGGCACGGCGAGCACGTGTGAAATATTGTCGGCATTTTGAGACTGGGTTTGGTCTTGAGAGCTGTTCGGAGCGCTTCGGCCGTTTGAATCTGAAGTCATCTTGGTGGCCAGCGCTCACGTAGCTTGTCGGGCCGTATGAATCAACGAGGGCTCCCGGACACGAGCATATCGGGTGCTCGATCCGGAACCCAAGGACCTATTTCGAAGCAAGCCGAGAAGGAAAGTAAACTTATCGAAACCGACCAAGTTTGGATATAGAGTAAGGAAAAAGAGAGTGAGGACTGTGTGAGGGTTCCTGGATCCGATGGTTACCGAAGCCGGTGTGGCTGCTCGATGCGCAGTCCTATTATCTTGCAGGACGGTCGGTGGGCGGGGTTATCGGCACGAGCAAGCTTGTCGGTTGAAGCAGGAATGGATGGTTGCTTTGGGTCTCAACAAAGACACAGTCTGCATAAGCAATCGATAAGTTCGAGAAGGGCTATGACATAAGAACCCCGTTTGCCCAAGTGTGAGGTGAAGTCCGCCGATTGATTTCCATCATCTATCCACTGGCTGCCTGAGGCGTATACAGTCACGTGCCTATGGCCTTAGGCGTGGAGATGCCGTTTCAGGACTAGCGTTCCGAGCTCCGTTTTGCACAACCTCGCAACATCGGGTCATCTCGTGTTCCAGTCGGATAGCCTCTCTAACCCTTCACCACACCCACGTCAATTGGGATACCCGGGATTCAAAATGTCTGCCCCTTCGCTCGCCAGTTACATTGTCAAGCGCCCCTGGCTCAAGCGCTGGATGACCCCTCTCTCTCACTGGTACACCGATGCCGCCGGCTACAGGAGACTCGGGCTCAAGTAAATCTTGCCCTCCCATATCGAAAACCACCCGACCACGAGCGATTGACGCAGGAATTGGGGATTGTCCGGTTCGATTTGTCACGCAGCGGTGGCATTTCTTTTGAATGCGATCGCAGCATCGTCGAATTTATCCGGCGCCCCGGTTCTGCGGATACCGCTCGTAACAGGGTCCGACAAAAGCACTTGCTAATCGCTCGACTAGGTTCGATGACTTGATCCCCGAGGAGAGCGAGAACGTCCAGAAGGCCATCAAGCGTCTTCCGGCCAAGGAGGCCTATGACCGTGTCTTCCGTATTCGCCGTGCATTCCAGGTTCGACCGACCCCCTTCCTCTATATCCGATTCGCGCAAAGGCTAACCAATGTGTGATTGGCAGTGCTCCATCTCCCACACCCTTCTTCCCGCCAACGAGCAGATCAAGCCCGAGGAGGTCAGTCCCAGCATCCAAATTTCCCTCTCCCCGCATTAGTCTCCATATCGGCCAATCCTGTTGCACGGATTTGTCACATCCACCTCGACTCAGTCTCAGGCATCCACGTCGATCCACTCACATCAGGGAACTCCATGCTAATGGTATGAATCAAATAGGACGTCGAGTACCTCAGCCCTATCATCCGCGAGATTGAGAAGGAGGCTAAGGAGCGTGCGGACCTCGACAACCTTGTTGTCCGCAAGTAAGATGTTGCTGCTTTTCGATAGACTGTGAAAACAAGGGAAAGGGGTAGCATGGTTGTGGATTCTATAAACGCCGGGTGTGCTTTCTTCGTAATGAAATGGGTGCCCGTCGTTGTCGGCGACCCATGTCTTGGTTATGCAGCCTGGGTGTACTGATACTGTACAAATCGATTTCTTTGCGTTTAACTCTCTTACCAATCGTAGTTAGCAAACAGTATTTGCAATCTGTCTGTTTTCAAGATTCAAGTTTGCTTGTTGCATACGTCTTGAAGTGACTGTCAGCTTGGGCACTAGCCGCCGACAATATGTGGCTGCATGGGTATAACACGTTCTATTATTCTTGGCAAGCCTAACCACCATTCAAGATCAAATCTCACACTGTAAACTAGTATCACATTGTAATAAAGCGCGGGTTGAACGCTTGATCAAGCTTTAAATTACATCACGTCGAGGCCAATATCCCGCAGCAGGCTTCTCATACATCGCTCAACCGCCAAGGACGGCCACATCGACGTCCTCGATCCGCCACATGTACCACATGAACAGACTTCTAATTCAACAGTGAGAATGTTTATCAATGTCACGAACAGACAGGGTCGGACATACCTGTATGGTGCAAACTTGGCACTAAGTTCCAACATATCCTTTTCACTCATATACTTGAACTTACCACCACCTTTGCCTTTGATCTTGCTCACATCGCGGCCCATAAAAGCAGCACATCCTCGTCTAATATGGCGTCAGTAGAAAGTCTCACTGGGCCATGAAGATAACGTTATCTGGCCCCCGGACGGAAAGCCTGCCTGGGAAGGAGTGAAAGAGAACAGTATCAACTTACTGCACACCCAGATCCCCCGTAGAAAACACATCAATCCGCTTCAGTGCAAAGACAGCAAACATCTCAACCGACCACTTCCCCAACCCCCGAACAGCAATCAGCTTCTCAAGGAGCTCCTCATCCGTAGCCTTTGCCAGCATCCTCGCCCCAAGCTCCCCACTAGCAAACTTCTCCGCAAGACCTAAGACATACTCCGCCTTGCGCTGCGACAGCCCTGCCGTGCGCAAAGTCGGTATATCACACTTAGCGACCTGATCTGGCGTGGGGAACTTCTGATGCCGATGCCCATCCGGCGCAACAGTATCCGGCAAATCAAACAGCGTCAGGAACTTGTTCCGAATAGATTTTGCTGCCGCGCCGGAGACTTGCTGACCAATTATACTGCTAACCAAGCTGTTGAAGGGGTCGATTTCCTCTGCCAGGCCGGCGGGCGAGAAGAGCGGACATGGATGCTGTGCAATGACTGGTGCGAGGCGTGGATCTGTGGCTATGAGGTGCGCGGTGGCTTTCTCGAGTAGCGTACCTGTTGTGGCTGTTGGTCGGGGGAGTCCGGTTTTCGAGGGCGAGGCATCTTCCGCGTGCGCTGGGTAAGCATTTACTGTTGAGCCGTGCGGGGTTATGAGGGTCGCGTTTGTTCGGTGCGGGTCGACAGGGCGGTCGAGGGGAGGAGGCGTTTGTGGTCTGAGGATTGGGGCGTTAGTGGGTGAGGGATGGTTGTCTAGTTCTTGTTTCTCTGTGACTGCTGGCTCCGGGGACCAATAGGAGGTTCCTGAGTTTGGCTGTGTCTTTGTAGTTTTGGGTGTTGCCTTCTTGGACTTGGCCGGCGCTTTGCGGGGTTTTGTCACTGCACTGTGTTGTACTCTCGTTGCTTTGCTCGGCGCTGGGCTATGCAGTAATGGTGGCTTGATTGTTGGCAGAGAACCCAGGCGAGCTGAGCGTCTGAGCGTCATTGTTTGAGACCGCAGGGAATATCCTGTTTGGAGAACCTAGGTACTCGTTGTGAGGAGACACGGAACGTTGGAGGTGCGGAGGTGAGAACTTGGAGATTCTAGGCACCCCACGAGTGCCAAGCATGATGACACAATCTCCAATGGCACCTCAAACGGGCAGAGTATGACACGATATTACTATCTTGAATGACAATGCTCGATGTGATGACTAGTTTGTTTCTTACTTGTGCTAGAGAGATCACCATATGCAGAGTGGCTGGTTGGAGCGCGATATATCGTTGAATAAATGAAAATTCATCATTCCAGATTCCTCAAGTGAAGTGAAAGCGTATACCTACACAGTAGATAGATCTTCCACACCAAGAAACGCTGAGTAGCCATGGATACCTAAGTAATCACCGATAGAAATCAGATGATGCAGCATACCTATGGTGCTACCTGCAGCGGAAGATCGGCAACAAGCTCGTTATCCATACCCACAAGTAAAACCAGTTCGGGGGGTATCCCCAGCCTGTCTCTTGATACACTCAAGCCTGACTTGCCCAGTTGTATACTTGATGAAGCCTCTAGTCACGTCCTAGGTACATGAGCCTTGGTATCAGTCGGCTCTCTACTCCCATATGTCAGCGATAAGGGTTCATAAAGTAAACATGAAGGCCTAGACATGGCTGATTGCGTATCGTGGACACATGTACGCCGCACGCGATCCTGCCATGAAGAGCTGTCAATGATGATGTGGGTGAGTCCTATATTGCAATGGTTCCCAACAAAAGGCAAACTTGACGCCATGTACTTCAGCTTTCCCAATATCAACACAATGTTGACGATAGGTGAAAAAACTCAATCTTGATTTCCAAGGTCCATGACAGCAACCAAGATCCATGGAATTAGATATTGAAGACCAATGACAACATTTTCATTAGATCTAGCGCATGACAGTGCCAATCTTTTCCATGCTGTATGTCGCTAAAAATAAACACAAAAATCATCGCATCAAGCCAGACACGCTCTATGGTCAACGATAG
Organism: Penicillium bovifimosum; assembly: GCF_028826915.1. NCBI lineage: Eukaryota > Fungi > Ascomycota > Eurotiomycetes > Eurotiales > Aspergillaceae > Penicillium > Penicillium bovifimosum. Next base: position 4,212,663 of record NW_026622711.1, read on the forward strand.
CAAATCAGGTTTTAGATTGAAGTATGGACAATGACTGTACCTTGGTATTCTTATTGAGAAGTTACGCGATTGGATAATATATACTCCGCTGCAGTGCAGTCCCAAGGAACTATTTCATGGACACCGGGGTTGAAGTTACTGTAGCTATTCGGATCCATGGTAGGGCTGTAATACACACAGCCTTGGGATACAGCACGTTGAATCTAGGATACCAAGCGACCAAGCTTGCCAACCTTTCATCTATGCAATCCATGATCGACCAATAAAAACCAGATTTTAGCATGTAGACCAAGCGTTCGTGAAATCAGTTCAAACAAGAATGAACCCCTGATTGTGACACCACCAGCCACAAAACCTCAGAAGGCACACCCCCTTCACATAACTGGAATTCGCATCTGCCTAGCCAGATCAAGCCGTAGTAGGTAAATAAACATACCCCAGAGTGGTCGGGGTAGGGTATTCTGCATGTTTTCTTCCCAGCCGTGGTCTCGTGCTATGGAGAATGTGGCCATTGACAGCCCCTAGCTAAACAGACCCTCGTTCCTGAGCGTTCCACGCATTCCGGTGCGTGGCCAGCAGCCTGCCAGACAGACAGGACAGGAATGTTAACTGACTGGCATGAGCAGAAATCGCCATACACATGTGTCTTTTTGCATTATGACAAGTGAATGGCTGCCAAGGTTAGAATGCCAGCTCACAGCCATGTAGGCTTAGCCTGTGGCCGCGCGGTGTTCAGGCCGATGTGTGGCGTACCATTGTCACAAGCACGGGGAAGAGCGAGAAGAGAGACCCACGTTTTCGATTCGTGCAGAATTTTAGAATTGAGTTTTCCCTCCGTAGGTATGATACCTCTCCGTACTGTGTAAGGTACGGAGTAGAAGGCCCGATCTCAACGAAAGAGGCGCATGAAGTGACCCGAATATTCGAGTGGAAGTCTAAGCGATCGAGAAAAACATATCTGTGGAGCTGTCGCAAAAGTGGAGTGAGACGTATGGAGTAAATCGGCTCCATTCTGAAACATTTGCCAACTTTACCGCTGTAACGCTGTCGCTCACAATGGCTTTGTACCTAAACATGGGGTCTCGATAATTGTGTAAGTTATGGGGGAGTTCGATTCTCAAAGGATCAATTGACCTAGAGCTAAGAAAGACATGCGATGGAACTACAAAGATTCGCCGGGCCGATGAAGGTCTACCTAAATTTGGCTTGATCGTCACGCCCTAATTGAAGCTCCTGAAGTCTGACGTGGTACTGACAGGTAAGTTTATTACCGAATCGGCGCACAGATGGTGAAATTTTCGTTTGTATGTATGGAAAATTTCCCGATCAGCGATTCATCGATCGGCTGGAGCTGCATCATTGTGCTTAGAGCTGTGCAGATACGATCGTACCTCGTAGGCAAGGTGTCTTAATATATATCCGACAGAAGCACTTTAGTAGCTCAAATGGTAAGTGAAGCGAGGATTCACACAAACTGTGATGATCAGCTCTTGATCTATGACGGTTGATTGTTGTTCCACCTGCCGGCCCATAAAAAGGGGTTGCTTAGGGAATTGGATCGCATTTTTGAATTTTGATGTTGAGATCACATCCACAAGTTTTGTTGACACCATTGCATATCCCATGAGCGAGGGGCGATCGTTTCGCCTCCCGACGAGCTGTCCCCGTATTTTCAGAGGCAGCTAGGATTGCCAGTAATCCAGGGCGCGTCATTCCAAGGTGCCAATCAGAAGGTGTGCATACCGGGGGCAACCGACGATAGCGGCAGGGGGGTGCGGGTCCATAGAAGGCTTAGATTCTTGTAAATTCAGATCGACCACTAGTTTGTATCAAAGTAAGAAGCTTCAGAGTCGATTTGGACGATGGCATCTTGTGTTTCGTGTAAGAAGATCGTTGACGTGTGTTAGTAACTCAGAGCGAGTCAATGGCTGCCAGGGGCGTGTAGCGATTTTGTTATATCCTTGTCTCATATAGATGCCATGATATCCAATGAGAATTTGACTTGATGCAAAGGAGACTGTGAAGATCAATAGGGGAGTTTCGAGCATGCCCGCTGTGATGACGACAGCGGCACAGTAGTCGATAGTCGATACTTAGGACGGGCCGTTGATAATCAGCTAGTGAACCCTTGGTTGACCATCGCTATCAAGCTTCGTTTCTCGTAGATAATTAGGCTATTCAGGCGTCAACGCTGTCGGGATAATATGAATATGAAGAGTATGTAAATATGAGCTGGCATGATCTTGCATATGTTAACTCCGTATTATCCGGATACCGTGGGCACAGAAGTACGTTTGATAGGTCGAACTTCGAAGCCAAGGCGCATGGCAGTGGCACAGCAAGTTGTACAGAACTACTGTGGCAATTATCATACCATGACGAGTCTGATCACCAAATCTCCAGTCCTACACAGTACAACGTTCGAAAGGTACAGTGTACCTTGCCGAGTGCATGGTCCAATTTGAAAGTGACAAAAACATCTTCCATGGATTGAGGATCAACATCACAGTATGATATCCAATACATGACATTGAGCCACGGAATTGAAGCAGCGCTATCATGGGAAGTACTGTGGTAGACCAATCGATAACCAATGGAGAAAGGGGGCCCTGGGATAAAGGTGGGACGAGGACCAAGTAAACTAATTAGCGCTCAAAAGCAGGAAATGGCCTGGAATCAACATTGAAACTGAAATTTTTGGAGGTAATTTATGGGTATTTGAGTAACTTTTCGTAACATCTCGTAAAATTCCCTCTAATCAGCAAGGTTGAAACCAGTGATAAAATACCTGGCACCGCCCTGATCCGCCGGATGCGGTACTGTGTGTGTTCTTTACCCCTTCGTATCATAAGATTAGAATACAAACAATCTCCACCTCCCCTTTCCCGCCCAAGGCTCCTTCTTCTTCTTCATTCTCGTCTCTCTTCCAACCACATCCATTCGTTCTTACCATTTGAGAGTTCCTGCCTTTTTAACCTTGGCAGTATTTCGCTTCCCCTTCGTTTGAAGCGCTTCTTCTTCTCTATCACTCATTGCGAATTCTATCCAGTTTCCCATATCTCTAATCGGTACGTGTGTCGCGGCCCCTGATCGCGAGCAAAATTCCAGATTACTGACAAGCCTGCATTTTTAGAATCTACCATGTCTCTCAAGTACATCCTCCCTGTTCTGGCTGCTAGCCAGGCCGTTTTCGCTGGTGAGTAACACGTTCCTACGAACAGCCTACCAAACAGTCACTAACAGTGCCTATCGCAGCCGACTGCGGTGACACCAAGATCAAGACTCAGAGCGATGCTGATGGCATTAACACCTGCTCCACCCTCAAGGGTGATGTGACCATCGACAAGTCCTTCAGCGGCGACCTCCAACTCAACGGAATCAAAAAGATCACCGGTGGCCTTCTCTGCTCTGGCGGTGCTAACGTCAGCTCCATCACCGCTTCTTCCCTCACCTCCATCGGCAAGGGCTTCGACTTGGAGGGTCTCACCACCCTGACCCTGCTCGAGTTCGCTGAGCTTGACTCTGTTGGTTCCATCAACTGGGAGGCTCTCCCCAAGCTTCAGTCCCTGAACTTCGCCAAGGGTGTCACACAGGCCGGCGATGTCAGCATCGCTAACACCGGTCTGACTGACCTCAACGGTATCTCCCTCAAGACCGTTGGTACCTTCAGCATCCAGAACAACCGTGACCTGAAGACCATCGACATCAACAACCTGCAGAACGCCACCAACATTATCAGCTTCTCGGGTAACTTCGACACCCTGGAGATCAACCTCCCCAACCTGGGCACCGGTACCAACATGACCTTCCAGAACATCTCCTCCGTCTCTGTGCCTTCTCTTGAGAAGCTCACTGGCCAGCTCGGCTTCTGGGGTACCCAGTTTGAGACTTTCTCCGCTCCCAACCTTACCCAGACTGGTGATTTGATCTTCAAGGACAACAGCAAGCTGTCCAACATCAGCATGCCCGTCCTGAAGACTGTCTCCGGTGGCTTCACCATTGCCCGTGATGACAAGCTGTCCACCATCTCTCTGCCCATGCTCGAGCGTGTCAACGGTGCCATTGACTTCAGCGGTACCTTCAACAAGTGAGTTACCTCGGTATCATACTGTCTAAACGCATAGACTAACAAAACCACAGGCTTTCTCTTGGTGCTCTCAAGGATGTTGAGGGTAGCTTCAACATGCAGTCCACCCGCGGTAACTTCAGCTGCGACGACCTCCGCAAGCTGAAGAGCGACAACGTCATCAAGGGTAACTTCAAGTGCGATGCCACCAACAACAACCCCACCACTGCCAACGGCGGCAAAGGTACCTCCAGCTCCAGCTCTGGCGGCTCTTCCAGCACCAGCTCCGGCGCTGCCTTCATGACCGGTGCCAACGTTCCCGTCGTTGGTCTCGCCGCCGTCTTCGGTGCCCTTGCCCAGCTTCTGTAAGCGGTTGATATACGGAGGAGTCAAATGACCTTGGGGGTTTTGTACAAAAGTCTACCAAGCAACGATTTCAGTATTCGTTCCCGCCGCAGGTGTTACGATAATAATTCGGTCTTTCATGGAGAAAATTCGCGATATGGATTCACCCCGTCGTTCACCAGGAAGGGAGTTCTCATCCTTGTTATTTGTCTTGTTATGTTCTGTGGTTCGCTCATCGCGTCCTAATGCATTCGGTTACACGTTGTAACCTGCTCGTTCTCTTGTCGATTCGCCGAGAGGGTAGGCTGTCAAGCCGGGGAATCTTGGTTGTTGCTTCGCGGTTCTTCGTACTTCTTGTGTAAACTTTCCTTGAGCTTTCTTATGCCAGTAATATTGTTTTTTAATTGCGTGCAGCCTAATGATTGTAATACTACCTTTCTCCTGTTGACCTTGGTCTTAGGCTTGTAGTTCCGTCGTTATCAGAACCAGCCATCCACGTCAGGGTGATGGTCTGCGTATCTCCCGGTCCTTGTGGACTTGAACAAGAGAGCCGAGGGTGCTCATCCACGTACAACCTAATGTTCAAGCGCTCCGGAGCATGGTCATCGCAACAGGTTCCGACCATTCTAGGTACCTACCTGGTACCTGGCATTTATATCTAGAGAGCCTCACCAGATCCAGTCCATATATATATCACTCATCATCACGCGTCAACCTTCCACCAACAGCTACATTCTGTAGGTACACTGCTAACTACCAGGTTCCTTGACTGCTAGGTTCCTCATCAAGCATATACTACGTGCACTTACCTTCAGAACCCCCAGAATATCCCCTCAACATCCAGAAATGAATCCCAAAATCCCGCAATCTCCAAACCGGAATACCCCCGAACCTCCCACCAGAGCCACAAGAGTCCCAATGAAATACTGCGTACACATCTATCAACTTCCTCCATCTCTACCCCCACCTAGCCTCATGAATCTGACATCAGATCCAAATTCACAGGGCAACTCCTTCGCGACTCCTGCTCAATTCCAATCCAGATCCCGAATGAATCCCGGGTGTAGATGCACTAAGCCCAAATGGGCGCACTAGGTAGACACCCGATCGTCGGAGGAACGCTTCCATGTGGCTGGCGTGTGTGATGTGCCGGGGTTGTGGTTATTTTCGATATCTTTTATTTGGTGGTTGTATTTGGTGGTTGTCTTATGTTTCCAGTTTGGAGGTAGTTTCGTAGGTAGTTTCTGCATTGCGTTCCAGACTACATCTGCACATCTTGAAAAGTCCCATGTGCGTTTCAGAAGATCTGACTTGCAGGTATGAGCCCGCGCTAATTCACAAATCTGGGCAAGTTGATAAGTCGAATCCACTCTGGATTGCGTTTGTTCCGATTCCAGAGCCTTGAAGGGCAATGTTGAGGGAGTGTAGCCTTAGGGTTTGATAGACGTACCTACGCAGGAAGTACACATGTAACTGCAACATAAGTTACCCAACTTAAGATATTTCATTAGAGCCGATCGTTCTCTATTTCGGTGGCTGGGAAGAAAAGAGAGAAGCGTCGATCAGTGACGAAGACAGTTAGACCTCGCGGGAATCTTACCCGGGGAGAACGATCTGAATAATCGGGATGGAGATGTTAGGAACTGGATATATACTCGCATATAAGATTGCCGTATGTGTCGACCTACAGGGACTCCAGACCGTGCTAGAGCCTCGATACTCCACATTTCGAAGAAGCAATTATCACCAACGGGATACGAGATCCATAGGTACCATGGGGCTGGATACTTCTACCGGGATGAGTTACTTTTTTCTATCCTTTCTTTGCTTTTTTTCCACTTAAGTTTGACATCTCGGAGTTGAAGCCTTTTTTGAAACATATGCGTTGGCAGTTTCGATCTCTCTGATCGACCGAGACAGACTTCTATGGGATTTACAGATAGCCGAATACCACCGAGAGTGGTCCCCGATTGGCGGGATCTTCGATGTATCTCTATATCTCGATCTTTATTTCGATTCTCTTCGTCATCGTCCGGGGACGTCGGGGATCTGCCAAGACGAACTGTTAAGCGAGAGTGGGTATCAGACCCAACCTTCTTCAGAAAGCCCTACAAGAGTCTATTTAGTCCAGAACGATGAGGGCGATCGTGTTATGTATGCAATGAACATATTGCTGCTTACAGACCGGGCCAGCTCCATCTTACCTGCAATGCATAACTATCAAGGTGGCAAAGCAATTCTACCACTAGCCCAACATCCCCCTTCCTTTCGCCTTAACCTACTAGAATCTCGCATAAATCTGATGCATGTCCAGCTGAAACGAGCAAAAAGGAAAAAAAGTGGTACCTGAATAAAGACGCACATTGGCTCCACAGCCTCTACATCCGCCTTGCATTAAAGGCAACCAGGCCATCCAGGTAACGGGGTCTCGAGAGTCCCCGAGCGCACTTGCAAATCATGTAGGAACCCAGATCCGGGCGATCTACAAGAGGTACAAGAAGGTTGGAGACAAAGTACTATGCCTCCGCACTGGTTCATGCTGTATGTTCTCGATCGCAAACCTCCACGGGGGACATCCTAGCTACAGATGTTCATGTACGAGGCATGCGCTGAAGTAGACATGTCAGATGCGGCGAATTTGAGTTCTATTTTTATTCATTTCCTATTGCTGCACTGTCGCTAGATCTGTGGGACTAGGAAGTCGTCCTTGCAGGAGCCGGTGGTGGCTGCACCGGGGATAAGATTTGGATGTCTGCATTGCGTTTGTACCTGCGCGGATATCGAGACGTGCATGCTCGTTTTGGGATTTAGGTTGGGTTCGTTGAGGTTGGGGATTTGGTACTTTTGAAAGATGTGCTGTAGAACCAGAGTCCAGAAGGTATACTCCCTGGACAGGAGACTGCAAATCAAAGACCTTGTGTGAAGTGAAGATAGGTAACTACATAGATCTGAGGTCCACATGGCTCTTGTGGTCGATTATGGGGATCTGCCCTTGCTGGGGTCTACCGATATTGGACCATGCGTTGTAATGTACCGTGGCAATAATTTGAAACACTTGCCACGGGTGAGGAGGCATGGCAGGGCAGTTCGTGGATATTAAACCTTCCACAGCTAATAGATCTGGTCTATACATTGAACCCCTTCCGTCGTGGCGAGTCTAGCACGAGTCTGCATTTCTTGACTTGGCAGGAACGGCCTCTGTTTTCTACACAGTAAACTGATAAGGGAAATGCATAAATACCTTCTGAACCTCGGTATAGCATCGAGACTAGCCGATTGCCTTTTGCGGCGCACTACGGAATAAAGACTCGGGTGGATACAAACAGTGAGAGAAGAAAGCGATATCTTCGATCTTTGTAGCGATGGCTGCATGGTAAAACAAGGAAGCGGATCTCGCATAGTGCATCGTGCATGAACAGGTACTTTTTGTACCCGTTCGATTCCTCGCTTAGGTCTCCAGTCACCACCCCCAGGGCCCTTGTCAATTAACCTACAAGATTCCAAATCAGGGAGGAAATAGCCGCATCGACATCTTCATCCACTACTCTACGCTATTTACACTATTCAAAGCAGAGTCGTTTATATTGTCCCCGCCGTCATCCTTGACAGTTGAAACTTGACAGGTCAGGGCACGGGACGGGAGCGGCTTACTCGAGGACACTATTGAGAATACACTCTTCTAAGGAAGGGATTTGACATGCTTATTGGTTCTGGCGTCTATTGTAAGCTTTGCCATGAACTCTGTGGGTGTAACCTATGGCTTTGGTCCCCTTGCTAGAGCCGCTGGGATCCCGTCTATGTAAATGAATAGTTACTCCATCACAGATGTAGACAACGTTGTATGGGCGAGGGGCTAGAGTCTATGAGGTTCATGACCAGTGACAGCCGGGGAGGCGTCAGTACGAGGGCGTGCAAGGTACGATCGACGGCGGAAGAGTAGTCGACGCATATACATCCACGATGAACAACGCACACATACTCAGGAACAAGGATGTGCCCCACAGAACTAAAACGAGACTAGAACGAAACCATAAGAAAAGAAACCTTCGTAATCGAACCCAGGGATCGGGGTCGAGCTCTGAACTAGGTAAAGTCAAACCTTGGGAAGACCCTACGCCATTCGGAAGATCCGGAGAGAAAGACCCTAGTATGCAAGCCACTTGAACTGGTAAACTGGTAAAAGGGATGACAAAAGCAGAATCTGAGGTAAGAAGATCGCTGGGGTCCAGATGGGTCGGGGAAACTCTCCAGCCTTGCAAAATAGTATACGGTAGCTACAGTAGGGACGGGTGTAACAGGGTTATGTTGTGAGTTTGGTCTTTGCCTCGAGCGATGGAACCTCCTGCGTCTTGGTACGTGCCGTCTGCAGGTGGCTCTTAGGCGCAGGCGCGGAACTCAGTTTGGTGCCACCGATCGGTTGCATCTGGCTGTGAACTTGTGGACACGGTGGGAACTGGGGTTTCAGGTTTGGCGAGGCTGCAGAGGTACTGCAGAGGAGGGGCAAGAGAACAGTAAGGTCAGTTCCGGTAGAGTGGTTGTCTGCATGGAATGCATAGAAGTTGCGTGTTCACCATTGACCAATTTGAATGGGGTTCTGCAGTAGGTCCTTTTTGGTGATTCGAGGTGGGGGTGGGAAAGGGTTTGGGTGATAGTAAATAGTAAATACATATCATCATTCATGGAATATTGAAGATGAACGGTCAGAACGTGGGGGACTTAGTGTGGTGGATGGAGTCGCCATGAGGGCTGGTGATTGACGGTTGGCTGGGACGGGAAGGGAGAATATGACAGCTCTATTTCTGATGACCCACTCGTGTTGGTGAAGATTCGATGGAGTGAGGGGGTATGTATAGACACCTGTACTATTAGACGAGATTTAAGGACTAGGAGGGAGATTTAAGTGCATATATTAGATATAATGTCACTACTACACAGTAATTACCGAGGCAGATTGATTGTCGTGGAAGAGATTTGAGGTTGTAGGGCTATCTCCACCTGGGGAACGTGTCCAAGTTTAGGGTGTTTTAGGCCTTCGCTAAGATAAAACCAATAAAATATTTCCTCGATTATCTTATTATTTACTCTGACTCGTCCATTCTCTAACGTCTGTGTGTCAAGTTATTCCAAATCATCTTCTACTCCATGATTTGCTATCTGACAGGAAACGTACCTGGTCTTTGGGTCTCCCAATTGACCGGTTGCCTTGGACGATCATCTCGTTTCGGGTTTGATGTCTCGGTAGACATATGGTTCAGTGAGAGGCTATCAATTGTATGGTGAACATCTCTAGCTCATTCATCCTTGGCTCTTGTACACAGTACGGAGTATAGAAGGTTAAGAACTTAAGATCCATATCTACCTCCTCGCATATCTGATGACACTTCATCCTTGCTTGATTCTATTTACTTTAGGGGCAACTTAGATTTGCCAGAGCCCCTCGAGGGGGACTATCTCGTTGAGCCCCTTGATACTCATGGTAATATCTGTTCTCTATTGATGCAAGCGTATATTTCCTGGCACTGGTCGTTTCACCAAGCTCTAAGCGGGGAGATCCATGGGATCAATCGCAACATGGCGTACCTGAGTGGATGTTCATACATAGCTTATATCCATCCATGGATGGATTGGAGATGCAACTCAATCTGGGTTACCAGATTGGGTAAGTATAGCTTCTAAGGTTCTTTCTTTCCATGGTCACTTTGCTTTTTTTCAACAGTTCACATCCGCATAATATGTCCGGACTCCGTTTCAACTCTCAACGTCATCAGAGATAAATTTGGTTAGCTATTGATGCAAGGGCTGTGTACAGAATAATTGAATCTTCCCCGTGTCGATCGCACTCCCAACAGCTTGGTGACAAATTAAGGGCTCAGGATCCTCGTCTTGAACCTCTCTCTCGGGCTTGATCGTAGGGCTCTCATTCGTGAATCTCACAGATTCAATGCGAGATGCGGTCTGTGCATGATGTGACAGATACTCTATGACACCGATTTTATTTCTTTTCTTCTCGGGCCCAAGCGGGCACTAGCAAAGTAATCCACCTACGGGATCCCCATCTTGCTTCCCCGTCGTGATGAAGCTGTGGGGCGAACTATGCCTGTCTGTATGACATCCCGATTCCGCGCTTCATGTTGGATCGGCCATTCCCCTCTCCTGGGTGAAGGACCCTCGATCTGAGACGTCTCGACATATAAACACGCTTCCTCTCCCTCATGGCATCCCTTTCCATTGTCTCACTCATTCAGTCGCCCTCGTGTAGATTTCCATTCTGCTTGTCTTCTCTGTTTATAACCCTTCGTTCATCGTGCATATACAACCCCATTGTTTCATCTGCACCCCACAACTTCTGATTCCTCTACGATTCATCGCCATATCTTCCAGCAACAGGAAGAACCCAGCCCTTTTAGTACATATCCCTTTGGCATATCCTTCGTGCCACTTCGACACCATCACCACGACCACAACGACCACCACCACCACTGCACATATCACGCATTCCTCAACGACTATCCACGATGTATGAAGAAAGAGCTTCTATGACTGACGATTCCATCCGCCGCTGCTCTTTGCCGTGAGTTGCCTCCACATACCAAGCATCTCAGCCCATCCTAACATCAACCCAGTTCTTTCAACTCCAGCAATAGCATGGCCGCCTCCGACGTTGGCGAGGAACGCCGACTGCCTCCTCTCCCCCAAATTCTGCCGCTGCCACCGCGTGGTCCTTTCAACCCATTCAATGTGAAGGATGCCCTGGTCCCGACTACTCCTAATGTTCAAGAGACCTTCCAATTCAAGTCGCCTTGGGCAGCTGCCGAGCACATTGTGGCGCCTCCCTCGCCGGCCAACTCCGCTGAAAGCTCCTGGCAAGAATCCTTTGCCATGCAAAAGACCAGCTCCGTCAAATGGCCCAACGATCTTTCCCAGGCCGAGATTATGGCCTTGGTGGCCCCACAGAACCTGAACCGCAAGGCCCCTCTGCAGCAGCTTTGCGGCCGCAAGCGCAAGGGCAGCGCCCAATCTAACGAAGACGATCAGCGCGAGAAGCACCGCATTGCCGAGGGCAACCGCCGCAGCAACCTGAGCGACCTGCACCGCCAGCTAGACAGCCGCATCCACGACTACTTCCTCGAGCGCGCAGGCTGGAACCCATCCAAGAGCCTTACACAATCCAAGGAGCACATCGTGCAAGGAGCCATCTACCTCATCGACTTCATGCTCGCCATCATCGTCCACCTCATCCGCCAGGAACAGGTCACACCGCAGCTCTCCGAGAAGCTGCAGCCGCAAGTCCGCTGCATGCAGCTGCAGCAGCTGGTCAGCTCCCTGCAGCAGCAGAACCAGACGGCCCAGCAACAGCTCAAGGCCACCAAGGCCGAGAACGAGGTCCTCGCTGACCGCAACCGTGCCCTCGAGTTCCAGCTCAAGTCCTACGAGCAGATGTTCCGCTCCCCAAAGGCTGAAAGCACTAGTCCCGCTCCCGTGCTCGAGTTCCCCGAACACAAGCGCCAGAAGAAGAATGGTCTTCCCGGGATGCGGGTCTTCTGCGATGAGATCGCTGCCAACTTGCACTCCGAGCCTTCATACACTGCTGCATATGATTCCATGCCCAGCTCGGCCTCGCAGTCCTTCTCCAGCTCCTACCTCACTGCCACCCCTCCTACAACGGGCCCTTCTTCTCCTGCCTTCCCTCCCTCCCACCCAGCCTCCTTCACGTTCCCCGCGGCACCCCGTCGCCACTCTCTCATTGCGTCGCCTTAGGCCGCATGGAGATGATGATCCACGCATATTGAATCTCCCTGATGATCCTCATGAACCCTTCCGATCTACCTTTCCTCTTCCGCTGCTCTGATTACCCTGCAGCGGTTATCTTCCTTACTCATGAGTCCGTCTGTCGTCTTCCGCGGTTTAGCGCCTGCATTGTACAATAAATATTGTGTCTGGGATGAACATGTTCCCATTTTACTCGAATTTCCTTTGTCGATTGATTTCGGTGTTTTTTTCTTTTCTTTTCTGGACAAAAACGGGGGTTTATTTTTTTCGTTGTTTCCTTTTGTCTTGTCTTTTGGCGTTGTTTATAATCTGGATATACATGAGCTGGTGGATATATTTTGGCTTTTTCTTTTGCTTTCTTCTCATGTCTATAACTATCATCATACTATGACTCAATGGATTATTATGAACATTTCGCTTGCCTGTAGGATAGTGAGAGTCATATTTGTACTGTGTGTACGAAACCGGGGCCACAGTGTTGCTGCTCTACCCCTTTTCACCCTTCTTCCGATTTACTTAACTTACATGTCACAAATAGTCAATTAGTCATAGCCATTAGCCAAAGGTTAGTTACCACCAGGTAGGTAGCCCCTTGAACAGGGAATAGATAATATCTTCATCTCGTCGCGATTCGGGATCGACTCAATCGGCTCAAGGCCGTTGTTTAGGAGCATTTAGGTCTGTCGATCAGCCGGTGGAGCGTTCTGGAACGGACAAGTGTTCTCCGCCGGACCTTTGGATATTGCTTTTTCAAGGGGGAAATTAGAAAACAAGTTGAAGCACAAAGAAGGAGCCGGGGCTTAGGGCTGTACATAGGTTAAGAATGCTAAGTGTACAGAGTAAGCATGCTTTTATGATATGGTTGGACAAAGTCACGAGGTTATGTCTCACAGTCTCACTTTAACCTGTGGGAGTTTGGACCAATTGCACTTGGTACTTTTGGTGTTTGTGGTGGTATTGTGTAGAGATAATGGGTTCTGAGGCATACGAATAGCAAATGGAATAACTAAGTAGAAGTAGAATAGAGGTAGCTAACATAGGAGTGACCGCTGTGATACCGTAGAGTCTAGACTCGAAGATAGGAGTTTGACAGGCACACAGTGTCAGGTACTCACACTACCTTCGAGAACCCTACCAGGGGCTAACCATGGGGCAGTAAACCTAGAAGAAGATTATTTCTCGTCGATTTTCCCATTTCTCTTCACTTGATGACTTGAATAAGTCGCCATAACATTGTCTTACTGCTGAATTTAGCCGTTCTTGGCAAGCGCATTTCCTTCGATTCCGCTGATTGTATTTTCTCCTCCCCTATCAACTTATCAACCCTTTCATTTTCCCACCCTCATTTTACCCACATTCGTTCGGGGGGGTTTACGACTGTCCGAGACGGGATTTGCCCCTAAATACCCCATTTAACTCATCATGTTGTTGCCAAAGGGCGGCGTGAATTGGAAGTCGGCCAAGGCCAGATTGCCGCCATGGAGGGCAATCCTCGTGTTATTAACGCGCACTCGCTTCCTGGTCTCCATAGCTTTGACCGGCCTGCTCATCCTGATGTGGCGCGGCGTCAGCAAATCTGCATCGGAGATGCAAAGGTGAGAGACTCCGAACACAACAATTTCCCGCCGAAAGGAATCCCTACTGACTCGGAGGCGTCAACAGCTTCTACTGCTATGGCTCCAACAAGTCACCCATGGAAATGTCCATTAACGAGATGGTCGAATGGAGTGCACACGCCCAGACCCCCGTCCTCTTCAACCGCCACGAACCCTACGAAGTCAACTCCACCTCCATCACCGATTACGACCTCAACCCCATCAAGTCTACCTCCAAGGCTGTCCTCAACCGCGAACGTGTGCTCATCCTGACACCTCTTCGTGATGCCGCTCCTTACCTCGCCAAATACTTCGACCTCCTTTACAAACTGACCTACCCGCACGACCTGATCGATCTGGCCTTCCTCGTCGGTGACTGCAAAGACGACACACTCGCGAACCTCGCTTCCGAGCTCGACCGTATCCAGAATCATGCCGAGGAGAAGGTTCGCTTCCGCAGTGCAACGGTGATCAAGAAGGATTTCGGTGCCGACGTGGAGATGAGTGTGGAGGAGCGACACTCGTTTGCCGCTCAAGGTCCCCGACGCAAGGCTATCGGCCGTGCCCGTAATTATCTGCTCTACTCGGCTCTCAAGCCCGATCACTCCTGGGTGTACTGGCGGGATGTGGATATCACCGACTGCCCCGAGCGTATCCTGGAGGACTTCATGGCCCACGACAAGGATATCTTGGTGCCGAGTATGTGCTTCTGCTGGAATTTGGAGATTGGGACCGGACAGTTGGCTGATAATGACTTTTCTTAGACATTTGGTTCCACCGTTACAACGCTGATGGTCACGACATCGAGGGTCGCTGTATGTATCTCCTGTGAGCTCTTGAGCTGCGCAGATTGCTGACCTGTTCACTCTAGTTGACTACAACTCCTGGATCGAATCCGACAAGGGCCGCCGTCTGCGCGCCAGCCTGCCTACCGATACCGTTCTCGCCGAAGGTTACAAAGAGTACGATACCGGCCGTACCTACCTGGTCAGCATGGGTGACTGGCGAAACAATAAGGATGAGGAGATCGAGCTTGACGGAATTGGCGGTGTCAACATCCTCGTCAAGGCGGACGTTCACCGCAGCGGCATCAACTTCCCTGCATACGCCTTCGAGAACCAGGCTGAGACCGAAGGGTTCGCTCGCATGGCCAAGCGAGCTGGCTACCAGGTGATCGGCCTGCCCAACTACGTGGTCTGGCACATTGATACGGACGAGAAGCCCGGCAATCTTGGAGACCGCAAAGCATTTTAATCTGCCCTTCCGCTGGAATCCCGCTTGGGATTCAAGTCGATTCCACCCCGTCCTCGAACTTCCATCAATCTCATCCGCCGTTTGTTGCCCTGCCGCCCGATGTCTTCTATCGGAAGATTCTACGCCGGCGGCTCTCACTTCCCTCCCTTGTTACCCATTTCTTTTTCCTTTTTTTCATTTGGATGGAAGCTTCGTGACGAGAGGCCTAATGACTTTCCCTAATCCATTATCGTGCGTTCAGGGAGTGTGTCTATTTGTTACCTTGGCGCTACGGGGGAAAATGTTGTTTGGTTGCAGGTCTATAGAGTCCGCCGGTTCTCCAGGCCTCATCGATAGACTGAATTTGTGCCCTGGGACATCCCTTCCCATCGTGGGTGATGTCCTCGGGCATGGACACTCGAGTTACAATCTCGATCATCTGTTTTTCTTGCGCAAACCTACATTAGGGGAGAACCGGACCGTTTACTGTCATGTCTATGTCGTTTTATTGCCTCATTCCACAGGTCGATCCTGATTCCGATGCTGCTATGCGGATATGGAAATTGTCTTTCTCAACCTTTTTTTTTGTTCCATTTCTCATATGCTGGAGCTGGCGTCCCTGACTTTTTCGAGATCGGCGGGAGATCCAGGCTTTCAGTGCGTTCGATGTGAAGCAACCCAGACACATAGCACTGGCCTGTCTACCGCTGAGTCCCATGTATATAATCTGCACGATTTGATTCACTCGCAAAACCCGATACCTTCAGTAATCCATAAAATACCAGTAGCACCAACAGTCCAGATCGACGATCAGACCCCGGCCAACGGAGTAAGCCCGACGGCAAAACAAGCACCGCTACTAACCTCATCTTTCCGCATTCTCTCACCTCAGACATACAACACCCAAACACCAATCTCCACCCAATCCCAATCAAACTATCCCTCCCCTTCTAGAACCATCACCATGCGCCCCCGTCTAACCCGCGCCCTGCAAATCAAAGCCCCCGCTTTCCCCCGCACGCGCCAATTCCTCGTCCCACCATCCCGACTCACATCCTCCCCGTGTTCCTGCCCCTCCCTCTCAACCACCGCAAAAACATACCTCGCCCCCTCTCCATACAAGCTCCAGATCCGCAATATGTCCTCCGCACCCGCTAAGAAAGAGTTCCTCTGCATCCTGCCCGATTTCCCCGGTGCGCAGGCGAAGCGACTGGAAGTCCGGCCGTGAGTCCCTCTGATTCTCCTGGATGTATCTTGGTCCGAGTGTGTTGCTAACGCGTGCTTCTGTATAGTCAACACCTCGAAAACGTGAAGCCGCTGGTTGCGTCTGGTCACATCGTTGCTGGTGGTATGTAATCCCTTTCTCTATTTTGTACCTGGGAGACTGGACTGGGTTGTGCTGGGCACATTGTTTGGACCATGTCTGATTTGATCCAGGTGCGATGTTCGACTCACACCCCGCTGAGGGCGAGACACCTTCCTTTAAGGGGAGTATGATGCTTGCCGTTGCGGAGAGTGAGGCCGAGGTGCGCGAGCTGTTGGAGAAGGATATTTATTCTACTTCTGGGGTGTGGGATTTGGGGAATGCGCAGATTATTCCGGTACGTTATAGGTTTGATTGGGTTTGGGGTTGGCTTTTGCTAATAGTGTTTGACTGCAGTATAAGTCTGCGGTGAGACAGGCTTTGTAGAGTGCAGCTATGGTTAGCTTGATGGAAGGTATCATGCGGGGGATGTTGGTGTACACAGTATATCCTTTTCCCGATACCTGAGAGGTAATAGAGAATCTACTGCGCAATAAGATATCTTATCTCTCCAGTCATGGACTTCGTGATCTTGGAATTACCCCGAGCTGGAGATATCCGATTCGGTCTCCGAGAGCTATCACTGCGGGAATACTGTGTAAATGGGTATGTAGCGCTGTGCTGGCGTCTCGCTGTTTAGCGTAGGGGTTCTTGTGAGGCCGTGTGGCCGAAAAGATATGCGCCGACCAGCGCGTCAAGACACGACCTGGAGAACCCCACATGTCGGGGAGGGTACCAGTCACAAGGGCCAAACGTGCCCGCTACCACAGCCAGAGTTGCCATCGATGGGCGTACCTTAATGTATATTACTGTATATAATTCCATAGCGTGGCACGCCCACATGCCCTTCGGGAGGTCCGGGGACGCAGGCTGCACCTGCGACCCATTGGGCGTTAAATATAACAACAACAACAACAACGGAATAGCAAGAGTAGAATGATATTCGAACGGCAGAGCGAAAAGAAAGAAACTAGTAATGACGATGATCGCTGAGTTCATGCATATCACTAAAGCCATTTGATATCATTGCCCTGCATTGGCTCAAAATTGGCTCACAGAGGCGAACAAGACCGAGTCCACCGTTGAGTAGTGAAGGATCGCCACTCCTGATATCGCCCGCTCACTTGATAGAGCAAATCACCAAACACTCCAAACACTCCAAACTGATCGAAAAGCAAAGAAAAGGGAAGGAACGAACGTCATCTTAGTCATCTCCGACCACCGGCGAATCCGGCCAGTAGATTACCCCATTAGGACTAGCCTACTTACCTAATCCCGGATCCGAGTATTTATGAATTTCATCACCTTCTCCCCTATCAGATCCATCATTTTTCGCCTCCCAAGTTACAACCAACATCTATCAAACACAACACAACACCATACAATAAAATCCATCAAATAATCATCATGTTCAAGCGCCTCGTCACCGTCGCGCCCCGTATGGGCTCCATCGCCACCCGCAGCACTCTCTCCCCTCTCTCCAGCCTGCAGTCCGCCAACACCATCCGCACATCGGCCCCCGCCCCCGCCCAGCGCAGAGGCTACCACGAGAAAGTCCTGGACCACTACAACAACCCGCGCAATGTCGGCTCCATGCAGAAGGGCGACCAGGACGTCGGCACGGGTCTCGTCGGCGCGCCTGCCTGTGGCGATGTCATGAAGCTGCAGATCCGCGTTAACAAGGAGTCTGGCCGAATCGATGATGTTGTTTTCAAGACTTTCGGTTGTGGTAGTGCTATTGCTTCGTCGAGTTATTTGACTGAGCTGGTGCGCGGTATGACTCTGGATGAGGCGGGTAAGGTTAAGAATACCGATGTGGCGAAGGAGTTGTGTCTGCCTCCTGTTAAGTGTATGTTTCTTTTCCTTTCCTTGGTTATGGATTGTGGGATTGTTTCGCTGACATGTTGAATAGTGCACTGCTCTATGCTTGCAGAGGATGCTATCAAGTCCGCTATTGCAAACTACTACACGAAGAACCCCAACGCCCGCACCACGGATCTGTCCGGGACAGGTGCTTCTATCCCTGACGTTAAGGTTGAGATTGAGCAGACTACCAGCAGCCCTGCTGCTGCTGTTTAAATCTGCGGAACTCGCTTTTGTCCGTGAGCGGATGGGGTTTCCCGCGATGAACTCACTCGTTTTTATTTGATACGCTGCGACTCATTTTTAATCCCGTGGTCTTCCGAGGTTGTCTTACTACCACAATCATTTGATCAATGTGTTCCAAGTTCTTGGAGTCAAGTGATAAGTGCAATTGCGATGTATCGTCTTTCCTTCGTGCTGAAAATGTGTTCTCAAATCGACGATGGATGAGATGAAACGAACAAATTGCCCATGTACATATTCCCTTTTCTGTTCTATTTTTTTCTGCAATGGCGCCTCGGTATGGGATCCTTGATCGATACTCATCTCCAATTTTTCGAAAAGCAGCGTCTTGATACTTTCGCAATGAAACCATGAACCTATCATTGTCTACGTAACGTGTACAGAGTAGAGAAAGCAACATAGAAGTTGTCTATAATCTAATACAATCTAGTTATCTGTACAAATCCTTTTAAAAAATAGGAGATAAAGTCCGAAAACACATCCATCTCTGGCAATCAGCCAGAAGATGCATCAAAGAAAACGCCATCGCTGATGCACAGACAAGACAATCCGTGCCAATAACAAGGGGAATATTATGCCAGAAGCAACACAAGGAACCGTCAAAGACAGACTATCTCTGGAGAAAAGCGCTAAACGCTCTGAATACCGAAACGACTCTTCAAAGACAGCAAAGTCTCATAGACAGATAGCTTGACTTCAACACGAAGGTAACTCCCATATGCACACAAGAAACGGAAGAAGTTACGGAGAACACCACCAGACTCGGTAATGATCTCGAGCTGTTCTTCGAAGACGGTGCGTGTCGCATACCGTGCGAGAATCAGGAATGAGCGCATGGGGCCTTGACGTGTATGCAGATTTTCGTCTAGACTGCGAGCTGGGATGTGTCAGTACAATATTCTCTTGTATAAAGGAAGATATAATAGGAAAAAAAAAGCAGGGGAAACATACTAAGGTCATTAGTTTTCAAAATCAAAAGAATAATCCTCGGCACCTGTCCAAGCAAAACAACCAATTGCTGCAACATGCCCTCACCAAGCGCACTGGAAATATGTTTCTTCTCCTCAGCAGTGCGTGACGAAGCAACATTCTTCTTCAGCACACTAAAATCACGACCGGTGATAGCGCTAGCGAAAAGCGGGAACTGCTCGTCCGTGACGCCGGCGACTTTGTGAGCGAACTCGCGCATGCGCGGCACGTCCGCGTCCAGAACCGCGAGCCAGAGCTTGGCGTAGTTGCGGCGGAGGTCGCGGTCGATGGTGCGGTAGAGGCCGTGGTCGTAGAGGACGATGTCGAAGTTGGGGTGGGAGCGGGTGGTGTTTGGGCGGACGGCGATGTTGCCGCCGTGCGGGTCGCAGTGGAGCGGGGCGTTGTCGCCGAAGATCATTTCGTTGAAGATGTGCGCGAAGGCGGCGGAGACTTCATCGCGGTCGATGTTGTGGGCGTCCAGGTAGGCGAGATCGTCTGGGCGGCCGCCGGTGATGAATTCCATGACTAGAATGCGCTTTTGGGACCACATCACTGGGGGAGGTATTAGCTTGGTTGTAAGCTCGGATATGGGGGGGCTGGAGATTACCTTTGGGGATGACTAGCGGTGCGTTGGAGTGTTCCTTGAAGTATTCGGCGGCGTGGGTGGCGTTCTGGGCCTCCATGCGGAAGTCCAGCTCTTGCGGCAGCGAGAAGTCCATCTCTTTGGATAACCACTCGAGGTCATAATCAGGGAAGAAGCGTTTGAGCATAGAGAATGTGAAGCGGGTTAATGCCAGGTCCAGCGGCACCCATTCGTCCAGCGCGGGGTGCTGCACTTTGACCGCGACCTTTTGTCCGGATCCCTTCAGCGTGGCAATGTGCACCTGTGCCAAGGACGCAGCGCCAATAGGTGTCGGTTCGAAAGAGGTGAAAAGCTCGCTCATATCTTGGCCCGTGTCTTTGCGGAATAGCTCGGCGATTGACTCAATTGATGAGACGGGACATCGGTCCTGGAGCGGGATGAAGGTGGTGGTCCATTCGAGGGGAAGCAGGTAGCCCATGCTACTGAGATGTTGACCCAGCTTGATGAAGACTGATCCGTTCTTCTCTAGCACGCGGAGAGTACGCTCGGCGCAACGCTTGTGGCAGGCACGAATGAGTGCGTCGTGTTCTTCGGGAGATGAGGTGGTTTGATTCAGGGTGACACGGTAACTGAGATTGGCGAGCGCGTTAGCAAGGCATAACTTATACCTCTATACCGATTGCTCTGGACCAAGTTGTATAGAACAATTGCAATTCCACTTACTCATTGATACAGACAGCAAGAGCGCCAACAACGCGCCCACTTCTCTGCGCTGCCTGGTACGCATGCCGCGCCTGGTCAGAGAACGTCACGGCGCCCAAACCGAGAACACTTCCGATAATGAACCACTTGAGAATGCTCCGCTGCGATCCATTGGGATTTATATTTGACTGCGTTCGCTTGGGTAGGCTGTGAGTCTTCGCAGGAAAAAGAGGCGCGGCCTTCACGGAGAAACAACGAGAGGAAGCGGCGAGAGTCGAGCCCCGCAAAGATCGTAATGGGATCCGGGATAGGACATTGTTTGTGCTGGAAGGCGACGGTCGTAGCGGCGAGTTTGACACAGTACGAGACAGGAATCCGGACGTGGAGGCTGTGGGTGTTTTTCCGATCACCGTAGCGGGATCAGTCTTGAATGCCCGCAACGGCACGCGATGCACTGCGCTCATCCCAAAGCGTGGGCCACCGGTCAGGAACTAGGAAAATAAAGAGAGAAAGAAAGAGAGTCTTGCAAGCGTCTTAATTCATCGTAGGTCGCATGATTCTCAGGGAGATTTTTCACGGTTCTCGCCGCCAATCGGGGCTTCGGCTCTGCACGTGACAAGATATAGATCGGCGGCATCGGCCCCATAACAGACGTCATAGCAGATACTCCGTAGTACTACACAGTAGTTCTGGTCAGTACAAACGGTAAGATATACACACAGTAGATACCCTACCAGTTCAGTTCCAACCAAAGTATAGGAGGGTAGGTTTAAGACCCTTGGCAACACAATGGCTTGGAAAGCCTATTAACATGAAAGGGATCTTGGATCTATGCATTGGAAGCAAGCATGTTGGATTCAAAGAAAAACCCTACGTGTATTAGACACTATGGGCAGCAACCAGTGCTAACATTGAGACAGAAGACATAAACCAAGGAACCACCACACCAATACCTTTTCGGAATAGACAACGCCACGGCCTATGTAAAGAAAGCTGGAATGAACGTGGAAGACTAAAAACACAACGGCACGAAGATATGATGCATTGAATTCATGCCCATTCATTATCTGCAAGTGTGGGGCGACGTCGACGAGGGATGATCGAAGGCCGACGACTCAAGCTAGGAGTCGAGTCGTCTTCCTCCCGTAGCATCCCCACATGAGACATTCTACTGGAGAGTGGCCGAGCAGACCTTGGCCTGGCAGCTGACGCACTGCTTCCATTCGACGCAGCACTCAGAACGGGGTTGCTGCCATCACGACTACCAGGCCTCATACCCAGAGACGAAACACTAAGGGAGTTTCGCGAATGCCGCGGGGTTTCCCGTCCTTCCAGATACCCCCTCGACTGGCCGGTACGACTGGAGCCGGGCGTGGATGGGGTGGAGGTCGCTGCAAAGATGACGGGCGGGGTAGGACATGTGCTTTGTCGCCGGGTTCCTGGCCGTCGTTTGCTGGAACCATATGCCTCGCTGGACCGCACTAGCTTGCCTGCCATGTCTCGGACAAGGATTGCAGTATCGTTCTCCATGTTTCGAATAGTGTCTAGAAGACCATAAGTTGCGAGGAGGCCGCCCTGCTCCTCGCTAGCATCACAGATGCTGGCTATTATGCGAAGAAGGTTGAGCCGGACAGCGGCTTTGGAGTGGTGCAGTTTTTGTCTCAGTCTCTGCAGGATGTCAGGCCGTGCGAACGTGGCTGCAACATGCGGACTGAGGCGCAAAAGCTTCTGCAGAGGCTCGAGAGTGTTTTCGAACGCGTTGGCTTTGGAAAGCTTCAAACATTGCGCAATGGCACCGGTGAACGTGACAGGGCCCTCGAACGTATCACTCTCGAAGACACCATCGAGTAGATGCTCTTCAACTTTGGCGGTTTCTTCTTGAAGCCTGGTTACTCACTGTTAGTTTTGAGACCAGCTACGCTTTCAGAACGAGAGACAAACCATGTGAAAATAGCATCCAAGGCAGTGACTTGCCAATATGGATCCAAGAGCAAAGAGATATAGAAGCCCAAGCCCTTGTTGCGCCATAGCTCCCGGCGACCAACTTTGCCGGATTGTGCCATGTCGCAGAGAATTGGTAGGGCAAACTCCTTCAACGGCCGCTCCGTAAGTACTATCTTTTGCAGAAGCGGTACAATGCCGTTGAGGGCGGCATCTTCTTGCCGAGATTTGTTCAAGCGGCACATGTTGTAAATGGTGTTGAGAATTTGGTTCGAGAGCTCCCGGAAGTGTGCCTGCTTCAGGTTTGATCGAAGCAAATCGGTCAAGACATCAATGGCGTTGGAATTTTGGAGTGAATCTAGAGTAGTCGAGAGCATGGACAAATTTTTGATGAACTTCAACATCGTGATCTGGTGAACCGGGCTCATTCGCTTCAGTTCTTTCAAAACTCCTTTATCAGTGGTTAGCAAAAAGTGTAACAGGGTTTCCTTGTGCAAGAGATCTTACTGTGCAAGACTGTCCGTTCAGAGACCATCTCCTTCACATGATTCTCGGCCTGCGAGAATATGAAGAAGATGTTAGCAATACGGCCCTCGATGACTTCTGTCAACTCTCCATCTTCATCCAAAGCACGGCTTAGAACCAGTGACAAGGGATCAAGGACGGAGTTGCGTGACAAAATTCTACAGAAGTCGTTCTTTGGAGTGGAACCCTATGAAGAGACCGGATTAGAGACAAAAGCAAAGTGAACAGAAGGTGAGGCCTTACCTGCAGCTCGAAGACGCTCCAGATTCCATTTACGCCAATCAAGACCAGTTCGCGTTCATCTTCATAGTCGTCCTCTAGGAACTCAACCAGGACATTCAAGCCTCCAGCACTGACAAACATCTGGAGAGTCAGAGTCGAAGTCTGGTACATCTGCTGCACGAAAGCTGCAGCTTCAAGTCGAATTTCGCGGGGGTATTTCTTGGATGCGAATTCATTGATGATAGGAATTCCTCCCACGAAGCAAAGATTCTCTTGAACCTCATAGTCATCGTAGATGATTGCGTTGACAACCCTCAAAAGACAGAAGACAATATCACGCCGGCGAGTGGTGTCTAAAATCTCGAGAATGGGCAACATGCCGTGAGCACTGATGATGATGTTCTTGGTCTCTGGGAGATCACAGAAGATCGTGAACAGTTGCTCAGAAATCTCTGCGAGAACGTCTTCATCCTGCGATGTCTTGAGAGAGTCCACAAGACCCTCAACTTGGTTGCGAAGACGTGCATATTTGTCCCGTGCAATGTTTTCCTCCAGATCGACTTCATCAAAGCCTTCCTCCAATTGCGCAAAGGGATCATCTTCGTCTTCTTGGTCGCCGAGCCATGAGTTGGACAGTTTGGAGTTCAGCATCAATGTACTCTGGTCTGAGCCATTATCGCTCCCACACTGGTCAAGAGCAGCTTGGCTGGCCCCAAGAATATCAGAGAAGTCTTCATCGTTTTCATTCTCTGCAAACCGCTGAATCTCGATGCTAGAACGGTCTCGCTTCACAGAAAGCTGCTTGCGCAGTTGCGGATGCGGGCCACCAAGATCGTCATCCAGTTGGTTGTATCCGATGTTCTCATGAATGGGTGATGATGGATCGTCTTCGAAATCCTGGAAATAGTTAGTTTCATACAAGTGCATGTAAACATTGCCAATTCCTTTACCTGATAATTACCAAGCTTTCGATCAAGTACATCCTCATTAGCCATGATTAGATCAGAGTAATCATCGACCGAATTCTCTTTGTAAAGATTAGTCGGGCGAGTACGAGTGCGTCTCGGCTTGGGATTTTGCGTGAGGATCGGGACATTTTGCAATGCCGACACAGGCGCATTGGAACGAAGCTGGGATAGTGCAGAGCTCTGAGACTTGGAAGGCTCTGCTACAGAGGTTTTGGGATATGGTCGAATGGTCTGCAGATCATCTTCGTCCGAGAATCCCGAGTTTTCAAAACCCTCAAAGTCCTCATCCGATTTGAGTATAGTTCCGTCAAGTGAGGCAAACGCTTTGAGTCTTTCCGAAGAGAGCATGCCCCCAAAGTTATCATGCGGTCGCAGATGCGGCAACTTTAGTGCACTAGGAGAGATCGCAGTAGCAAAGTCATCATCCCAGTTGTCATCACCGGCCAACTCAGGCGAACGAAACCGATCCGTAGATTTAATGGAGGTTGGCGATGGCAGGGTATCGACAAGTGGATTATTGCGAGAAGATGCTACGCCAGCCACACTGGGGTGATCTGGTCTCTGCTTCTTCTTCGAAGTCCCTGTCTCTGGTGATCGTAGAGCCTCATTCCATTCTTGGACACTCTTAACGGCCTCTTCATACTCCGTCGACTTCTTGGGGATGACTGATTCGGTTCTCCTTGCATTGAGTATCCACGGATGCTTAAGCAATTTCTTTGCTGAGACTCGAAGGTTGGGGTCTTTCTGGAAACACTGCATGAGGAAATCTTTGACTGCCTAGAGACAGTCAGTATTGCATACATTCTCGGATCAATTGAGGAGATCATACTGGCGAGGCACCCTGCGAGAACGGAGGGTGGTCATCGTTCACGATACGGAACAATGCTGGCATGGGCTGCATGTTGTGGTAAGGGGGCTTCCCCTCGAGTAACTCGATGACTGTACATCCTAGACTCCAGATATCGGAAGCAGTTGTTGCGCCTGAAAGCTCAATGACTTCGGGGGCCATCCAGTACGGTGTCCCAACCACACTCGATTCACTCAAGCCTGTGGTCCGACTCGCCACACCGAAATCTGCCAGTTTGACGAGTCCTTCCTTTGTGGTCAGAATGTTCGCACCTTTGATATCCCGGTGAATGACACCCTGTTCATGTAGATAGAATAGACCATGGAGAACCTGGGACATATAAACACCCACGAGGTTCTCGGGGAAACGTCCAAAGTTCTTTGCAATGGAGTGCAGCGAGCCATTTTCACAATACCTATAAACCATCAGGATTGTGTCTGGACTTGTGCTCGGGGAGACCTACTCTAGAATGATGTTCAGAGTTTCAGCAGATTTCACGAATCCATGATACTTGACAATGTTCGGGTGCTGCATCGAGGTCAGTATAGGTGTCTCTCAACGTAGTTCATTTGACAGGATGTCTCACATCGAGATTTTTCAGAAGGTCAATCTCAAGCTATTGCACGCATTAGCCAACATTAGACGACAGAAGATGATCTGATACCATACCATGATAACACGCAATTCACTCTTCGGGAGATCAGTCAATTTGATTTGCTTGACGGCGACCGTCTCTCCAGTATTCCAGTTTAATGCCCGATACACAGAACCGAATGCACCTTTCCCAAGGCAGTCGCCCAGTTGCTACCAAGGTCAGCATCCGCTCAAATCCACATTTGCGGGGAAACAGGGGCGCCATATCCATACATAGTCCTTGAGCTCCGCAACATCTCTCGCAGACGATTTCAGTACTTTGTCATCCTTCGGTTTCTCTTCGCGCTTTGTTGGACTCGTTCCGACTCGGGTTAATCGCGGCTTGATCGGGGTCCCGGGGGTCCTTGAGGATGGGGTAAGAGGACGAGGCTGCCCCTCGCTGCCTTCGCCGGGCCGAGCAACCATATTGTAGCAAACCAAATCCGATGGTGTTCCAGTAGGTATCCAAGCGAGTTGTTGGCCTCAGAATGTGGTTCCGCGTAGAGGGGGGTGGGATGAAAGCCGGGGAAGGAGGCAAGAGCTGATGGGAACGGTGTCAGAGCTCATGTCCATGTGGTCTAGCAATCAGAACTTTCAATTAGTCCGAGGAACTTGAGCACAATCGCATCGCAGATGCTTCTCCGCATTGAATGGGGGATGGTCTCACCAAGCGGACATTACAGCACTTCAGCTCTCACGCCCACGAGAGCCGCTTTCTCGACAAGTTGGGGTGCATGTAAGGTCTTCAGATGAATAGAAGTGACCTGCAGAATTCCGAGGAATATAAAGTTAGAAGCGATGCGAGAGCGTGGAGGGGGTGGACCGCAAAAAGATGGTTGTTTTGAACTTTCGTGCTCCACCCGCATCATGCAGGCTGTGCTGGATAATCGCCGATCAGCCCTACGATACTAAGACAAGATCTCTACTCGAATCACTACAATTATTTGGTTTAGAGATATGGCTCCGAGTGGCTTGTAGAATGAACAGATTGTAGTTATTCCGCGTTTATTTATTTACATAGATCGCGACGCGTATACAGGGTATCATTTTTGGCGGAGAAGGCGCAACACATCGGAAACAAGGTACAAGCTACCAGCAATGACGAGGGGACCCCCTTGAGCTTCCGCACTGGCCCATTGGAGAGCGGGGTGTAGATCACCCTCAAAGCTCCGGACTTGCCCAATGTTTTGGATAGCTTGAATAGAGGAGGCAAGTTCGTTGGCGTTAGTTGGTTTAACCCAGGGCATTCCGTCGACGTGACCGAACTCAGCAGTTGCGACGCGATCCCCAGGGCGGATAATGGAGCCAAATACCCCGGCCAGATCCTTCCCACTTGATGCAGCAACAACCCAGGTTATTGCTTTTCCTTGAGCACGCATTCTGCGGTCCACATACCGACCGAGAACTTCGGCAGATTGGGCATTGTGGGCACCATCTAGCAGCACGGGCTCTGCACGAGCAATTAGAGGTTGAAGCACGATTTCTTGCAAACGGCCGGGCCAGGTTACATCGGCCAGGTATGGAAGCAAAGAGAAGGCGTCCATCTGTGGCCGAAGTTGAGAGAGGGCCAGGCGAAGTGCAGATACTGCGCAGCACATGTTGGCTTGCTGGTGAGGCTCGAGATCAAGTTTTT
The DNA here is from genome assembly GCF_028826915.1 of Penicillium bovifimosum. NCBI lineage: Eukaryota > Fungi > Ascomycota > Eurotiomycetes > Eurotiales > Aspergillaceae > Penicillium > Penicillium bovifimosum. The sequence continues at coordinate 4,240,104 of NW_026622711.1, forward strand.
CAAAGTAAGGTGCAAGTGCTGGAATTTGTTCGGTAACCCGAGCGGGCGACACGAAGGTGGACTCGATACCCAACTCTTGAATACGTTCCTTCACGGTTTCAATCACCTCCGGGCTGTTTGTATAGTCCACCACACAGGGAACTCCAGGCTTGAGGATGCCCGCTTTCTCACGAGCGATCTCCTCGATCGTTGATCCAAGGAAGGCCTGGTGGTCCACGCCTATTTTTGTAATCACTGATACAAGAACATTATTGAGAACGTTCGTTGCATCTAGACGCCCTCCCATGCCCACCTCAACCACACCGACTTCGACTTGTTCATGGTTGAATATCTCAAATGCTGTTGCCGTCAGCAGCTCGAATTCGGAGGCACCGATGCCCAGGGTTCGGTCTCGCAGCTTGACTTGGTCTTCGATCTGTCGGAAAAGGGATTCCTGGACCACATTCTCTCCGATCGTGATACAGTCCCACCGATCAATTAAATGCGGGGAAGTGAAGCGACCGCAACGCACTTCTCCGCGGGATAACATGTGGGAGAGATAGGCACTGATAGACCCTTTACCGTTGGTTCCGGCGATGTGGATGGCCTTCCATGTGAGCGGAGTCTGCTGAAGCAGACTTGCGACTCGATTCAATCCTAGCTCAATCATTTCTCCAGACGTAGTGTGGAGGTGACTCGAGTATTAGGAGCTCAATTGACATTACCAGGTGCACAATATCAAAGATGACAGACAGCTTGAACAGTCAAGTATCCATTGTCAATAAGAAATGTAAAGCCACCTAGATCAGAGCGAGGTGGGCTTATTGTTGTTGACTCTTTAATGTTCCCCGAAACTGACCGCGCGGCGAATTTTGGACTATCACGTGATCGTCCAGCCACCTCAGCCTCAGGCCTCAGGTTTGATCAAAAATCCCCCAATCTTCCGCGTCTCCATAACCTATCTCCACCTTTATCGCAGGTCTCGTTTACTTCATTCATCATAGTCTTTCCTCTTGGTCCTTGTTCGTGTTTCTTGTTCACTTATCATTCATTCCTTTTTCTTCTTCTTTTGTCTACGTGATAAGCAAGATGGGTATCCCGTAAATTTGTCCCCATCCTTATATTGGCGCGACATATTATCGCGAAAGCCACTGTCTCGGGAGACATTGCTGACTTCATTATCCAGGATGTGGCGTGAGCCTTCCAAGACCGAAGACTCCAGGTCTGCTTTGGAGAAGGACTCTTCCGCCGCTGCGCGCTCATCTATTCGCCGAGGACCGACCTTGCGCCACACTGGCTCCCGCGCGCGTCGCTCTAATATCATGTCTTCCTTCCAATCACAAATCATTGACGAGCTCCGACGCGCTGGCGAACCCAGGCGTGTGTCGCGGATTTCGTTGATCCCACCGAATGGGTCGAGCGATGGTGGTGTTAATGGAATGACCTACGAACAGGCCGAACGCGAAGCTGCTAGCCGGGCTACTTCGCGTGGGAATGAACGGACTCCCCGACAGTCAGATGCTCAACGAAGGGCTTCTCGCCACCAAGCCTTGACCGACCTCCTTGCTCGCGTGGATGGTCACTCTCGGAGTGTCGCATCCTACACTCCAAATTTCGCCCCCGCTCTCGGATACCACAGTAGCGCTTCTTCCACCCGCCCGGACGCCAGCGTTCAGCTTCCTCCTATGCGTGACTGGGAGGATCGAAATGAACGCGAACTCCCCGCCAACGCCTTCTTCCCGCCTGAGATCCGCGGTACTGAAATACGCGCTCGCCGCTCCAGCCATGCACAAAGTCGCCCGGCCCGAGACCCGATCACGGATGGGCTGGGAGATCGCCAGCGCAGTCCCAGTCCAGATGGAGACCGCAACCTCGGGGACTGGCAGACCTTACTGTTGACCATGATTCCCGACGCGACTCCCCCCTCAACCGACACATCCTTCGCCTCTAATTCTGCCCCTGCTGCTGATGACCCACGCAACGATGTTCCTCATGACTTTCTCAGCGGGCCGATGATCGAAGCTGCTGCCAACCGTGCCGAGTTCCGAATTCAGCCCTTACTTGACAGCCTCAATTGCGACTTTTCCTCCGATGATGAAGAACCCCCGATCAGTTACAACCAGTTCCTAGCAAATCGTCGGAGGCTCCATTCTCAGCGCTCAACCATCAGTAGACACCCCCCTTTTCCTACCATCGCGACACTCTTGGATCAAAATCAGGACGACGAACTCCACCACATGCAGGTCATCCTGGATCGACTTGCTCGCCGTGAGGATATTCCCGACGACTGGTGGGCGGCTGCTGGCCTTTCACGTACCCTTGACCGTGGTCTGAATTCCAGTATGGATTCCACCGATATCGAGGGCCCTTCGCGAACAACTCGCGGTGACAATTGAGCACACATCTGGATGTTGAATGATGCGAATTTTGATAATGACACCATGGCGTTTGTGGGATTCTTACATGGGTTATTTTACAATCTATCTTGATAGCGAGTTTTGCACTGGCTGCAAAATATGTTTGGTTATGGCGTTGAGAGGTTTCCCCGGCTGTATTTGACAGCATTCTTTTCATGTATGAATAATTTGACCTGTGTCTAATTGTTAGCATCCACTGTACAAATAGACAATGGTTACCTCCTAAGAGGCTTTACGAAAAGTCCCTATCTTGTATGTGGGGAATAAGTACGCAAGATGAAGACGATCACGAACTACAACAGAAACTGTTGTTAACTATGTACCGTAAGTTGAGCCCTCAGTTGGAACAGGATGAACTCCGCAATGACTAACCAACTGACCGATTCAGTGACGTACCCCTCGGAGGACTGAAGTCCCCACTCAATCAGAGAGCCAACGCGCTATCTAACGCACATAGTCCAGCGACCTTGAGTCATATGATAAGGATGTCTATGTAAATTGCAATTGTGAGAGTCGGACATTTCACTCAACCCAATCTTTGACACCTCTTCAACACAACCCAGTCCTCTTGTATCATAGCATTCTGCGCAACCACCCCAGAGGGACACCTTCATCTTGAGTTTGAGTGACAGGAGATTGATTTTTCCTGTCCGACATTATCTCCCATCCATTGTCGTACATATATGATCCCAGCGTGACCCCGCCATCGTCTCCCCCACCATGGATCAGCAAGTAACCCGACTCGTCAACAAGATCTGGGGTAAGTGAACCGTCGCCCTCTCCCACGAATGCACGAAACACCGCCTCTATGATACGCAAATTACTCAATTACGATACCACCGCCATGTCTATCATGCTAACAAACACCACAGTCAAATATTGCTCGACTCCGGACGATGCGCGCATCATGGTAGCCATCAGTGGCATTCCAGGCTCCGGGAAGACAGGTCTAGCAACCATGATGGCCACGCGCATTAACGAAATCCACGCCTCCGAGAACATAACCAGCCCTAGTCCAAGACCGATAGCCATTGCCATTCCAATGGATGGATACCACCTGACGCGCGCACAGCTGGCCGCCATGCCAGACCCGGTCTACGCGGCAGCACGGCGAGGCGCTGCCTTTACATTCGATGGCGAGAAGTTCTTGTCGCTCGTTCGTGATTTGCGACAACCAATTCACAAGCAGACGGTCAATCTCTACGCTCCTAGCTTCGACCATGCTGTCAAGGACCCTGTTGATGGGGATATTGTCATTCCGGCGGATTGTCGGGTGGTCTTCTTCGAGGGCAATTATCTGAGTTTGAATCGAGAGCCGTGGAGTACGGCTGCTGCGCTGATGGATGAGCTCTGGTTTGTGGATGTTGACTTTGAGGTTGCGAGGAAGCGGTTGGTTCTGAGACATATTAAGGCTGGCATTGCGAAAGATGCGGAGGAGGCGGATAAGAGGGCCAGAGAGAATGATCTGGTCAATGGGAAGGAGATTGTCGAGGAGAGATTGCCGGTGCAGGAGGTTGTTTCGAGTATCTTCGATCCAATTTGGGAGAAGTCATGACGAGTGATTGAGAAGTGATACCCATGGATGCTGGGGGACCGCTGGCACGAATGATTAGAATTTCTAGAGTCCTGTTAATAGTATTATGCTGATATCACTGTTAACGAACTCCCGAGGTGTAGCGGTAATAGTTAGTATCGCACCGCGACATCACGAAGCCTAATTACCTCCAGAGACGACTGCTTCTCTCGGAACTTGTAGTGTGACCGTGGGACAGCCATCCTGATGAATCTTATAATTTTGAACATCCTGAACAGACCACGCGTCTTTGGCTTGGTGATTCTGGTACTCCCATTGTCTGATTTGAGGAAATGAAGTTATTAATAGAGCTCGAAGTTTAGGTCTAACCTCCATGTGGATCGCCACTAAGACATTTCAAAATATCGAAAAATTGATTGTTTCACCCAAACCCTATTGAATACCACCGTAAGATGAAGTTGACCATCAGGTAGTACAATCGGCTCACATACATCCATATGCCTCACCTCCAATGAATTGAGATCTCCGAGACCTCTCCCCTATATCTGGGGACGGGTCCCTGACGCTAACCTGCTTTGGGAGTCAAGTGCGACAAGGCATGGGGAATAAAACACAGCGTGTAAATAAATAACGTGTATTGTAAAGTACCCTTTCCACTGATAATGCCGTATTTGAGTACATCTCACTCAGGGACCCTGGGTGTAACATTACCGATCCTGTACCACGGGACCACCCCCAATCGTGGCTTCCAGATTGGGCTACAACAAACCTGCCGATTTCTCCCCCCCCGTTTCCTCTGGTCCAGACCTTATCCTCCTTCCACTTCGTCACTCTTTGTCCTTCATTTTCTCGCCTATACACTCTCTCCGTCGCTCTTCAGCAAACCACATTCTTTCAACTCCTCTAAAGTCGCTGTGCGATCTTTATCCAGTCTTTTACCGATCAACCGTTTCCAATCGTTCATCATGCTGTTCAACAAGTCCATCTTCGTCGTTGCCGCTATGGCTCTGACTAACGTCGTGGCCGCTGGCAACCCCCAGACCCCCGCCTGCGTTCTCAAGATCATCGGGTAAGTGCGAAGAAGGAATGGAAGGGGGGAAGGAATGTGCGGCCCGTGGAGTCCTGAGCTAATGATTTGCAGCAACCAAGCCAACCCGGCCGATGCGAAGACTATCTGCGGCCCCAGCGCCGGCAAGATCCAGTCCGATATCTCCAAGAGCTGCCCCGACAGCGAGACCTCCTTGAAGTTCTTCGTCAGCAACTGCGCCCAGCTTGGCCACAAGATTGGTAAGGATTTACACACATTCAAAAGCTGTCATTGTATCACTGTGTCAGTCACTAACCATTGTTATTATCTACTCTCTAGAGCCGTCTGCTGTCATGACCGCTACCTCTGGCAGCGCTACTGGTGGCAGCGCTACTGCTACCGGATTCGTCACTGCTACTCACACTGGCGGCGGTGCTGGTGCTACTGGTACTGGTGCTACTGGTACTGGTGGTGCTGGTGGTGGTGCTGGTGGTGGTGCCGGTGGCGCTACTGGAACTTCTGGCGCGGGCGCTGGTGCTGGCGGTGCCACTGCCACTGGGACCGAGGGTGCTGCGGAAGCTACCTCCACCTTCAACGCCGCCTCCTCCGACCGTCAGTTCTCTGCTACCAGCCTTGTAGCTGCTATCTTCCTCGGCGCCGCTGCTTTGCTGTGAGAACACAACTATAACCGAGAGCATGGTAATGCGGCTATCGATGTGAGCATAAATTATTAGCTTCGAAGTCGCTGCTTTCGACCTGGTTTGAATTGTTGTTGAGGAAACTGCTTTGAACTCTCTAATTTGTTTTGCTTGTCTTGTATCAACTCGGGGTCCCTCGAAGTTAATATTGCCATTTGCCGGAGTCGCGTTGATTTCTGTGCTCTGTTTTATGACGGAACAGTCTTGAATGCAATTTAGCTGAACCAGTTGCAAACTGCCAGTCCTTGTAAACGGAAACTTAAGAATCAATCATTGGTCTGTCACAGTTTGGCTACTGTGGCAAGTATCTTGCCGTACAGAGTACATGTAGAATGAATGAGTTTGTCGAGGTCGCTTGGTGCGCCGGCCCATTGGTAGAAGATCAGAAGGAGATCCACCTCATCGATGCATAGCGCAAGTAAGGGTTGCGATCAGGCCTCCGGAAGGTGCATATGATATTGATCTGACGATGGCAGCGTGGTCCATAAATCATCTGAGCTCGGAACATCCCAGGCCGGCCATTGATGATTCAAGATTGTCCTGCGCGTGTCCACGTGACCATTCGCGACCTTTGTGGTTCGGATGCAAGGATTACTCTCACCGCCTGTTCTCAGCTTACACCGCCTTCCTGAACCCCGCTAGTAACCTCCCACTAGGCATTGAATGTAACAGTACTAACCGTAAGTGGTATCAATTGATGTTTTTCTGCCAGGCAGGACGACGTGTTGGGGGAACAGAGTGGGGCTGTACTGGAGGTTGGTAAGCTGAAAAAACGCGGGCACACGCGAAAAGACAACGCGTCCACTCAGCAACCAAAGATTCCTCTGCCCCTCTGGTCTCTTCTTCTTCTCACACCCCTCTACGGGCTTCAATATTCATCTTCCTCACTTTTCTATAACCTAATACTACCTCAACAGTCTTCCTTCTGTGATCTTGATACCCCTGTTCACTCCTCTCTTCTTTTCAGCCTTTACCGCCACCTCATCCCTATCAAAATGTTCGTCTACAAGAGAGGTAAGTGAATACACAATCGTCTGGTAGTCCGAGGGGCATTGGTGGCAAGGGTTATCCCGTGCTCCCTGCATCTTGCCACAGCCACCAGTCTTGCCACACGCGTTAGTTCCTGAACTGACACGATATCAAAATGCAGATGGACGCAAAGAACGCGTGCAGTTCGACAAGATCACAGCACGTGTCTCGAGGCTCTGTTATGGCCTCGACCCTGAGCACGTCGATGCCGCAGCTATCACCCAGAAGGTCATCTCCGGCGTCTACCAGGGTGTTGGCACCATTGAGCTCGATAACTTGGTATGTTGGCTCGCTTTATCTTAATATTAGGACCACACTAACACCACAACCCCAGGCCGCCGAGACTGCCGCATACATGACCGTCACACACCCCGACTATGCCATCCTGGCTGCACGTATCGCTGTGTCAAACCTCCACAAGCAAACAAAAAAGCAATTTTCCATGGTCATCTCTGATCTTTACCACTATGTGAACCCCAAGAACAATAAGCCTGCTCCTATGATCTCACAGCAGCACTACGAGATTGTCATGAAGCATGCCGAGGAGCTCAACTCCGCCATTGTCTACGACCGTGACTTCAACTACAACTACTTCGGCTTCAAGACTCTCGAGCGTTCATACCTTCTTCGGATCAACGGAAACGTTGCTGAGCGTCCCCAGCACCTGCTGATGCGTGTTGCTGTCGGAATCCACGGAGAGGACATTGAGAAGGCTATCGAGACCTACCACTTGATGTCCCAGAAGTACTTCACTCACGCCTCCCCCACTCTCTTCAACGCTGCTACCCCTCAGCCCCAGCTTGCTTCTTGCTTCCTGGTTGACATGAGCGCGGACAGCATTGAGGGTATCTATGACACTTTGAAGACTTGTGCTATGATCTCCAAGACCGCCGGTGGTATCGGCTTGAACGTCCACCGCATCCGTGCCACTGGTTCTTACATCGGCGGAACCAACGGTTCCTCCAACGGCATTGTCCCCATGCTGCGTGTGTTCAACAACACCGCACGCTATGTGGACCAGGGCGGTAACAAGCGTCCTGGTGCCTTTGCTATCTACTTGGAGCCGTGGCACGCCGATGTCTTCGAGTTCCTTGATCTGCGCAAGAACCACGGTAAGGAGGAGGTTCGTGCTCGCGATCTTTTCTACGCTCTGTGGACTCCCGATCTCTTCATGAAGCGTGTTGAGGCCAACGGTGACTGGACTCTCTTCTGCCCTAACGAGGCCCCCGGCCTGGCTGATGTTTACGGCGATGAGTTTGAAGCTCTCTACGAGAAGTACGAGAAGGAGGGCCGTGGCCGCAAGACCATCAAGGCTCAGAAGCTCTGGTATGCCATTCTCGAGGCCCAGACTGAGACTGGCAACCCCTTCATGCTTTACAAAGATGCTTGCAACAAGAAGAGCAACCAGAAGAACCTGGGTACCATTCGCAGCTCCAACCTGTGTACCGAGATCATCGAGTACAGTGCCCCCGACGAGGTGGCTGTCTGCAACCTGGCTTCCCTCGCACTCCCCACCTTTGTCGACTCTGCCCGTGGCGAGTATGACTTTGGCAAGCTTCACGAGGTCGTGCAGGTTCTGGTGCGCAACCTGAACAAGATCATTGACATCAACTACTACCCGGTCCCCGAGGCCGAGAAGAGCAACTTCCGTCACCGCCCCATCGCTCTGGGTGTCAACGGTCTTGCCGATGCTTTCCTGGCTCTGCGTTTGCCTTTCGACTCCCCTCAGGCTAGACAGCTCAACATTCAGATCTTCGAGACCATCTACCACGGTGCTCTGACTGCCTCCGCTGATATTGCCGCGGAGCTGGGCCCTTATGAGACCTACCCGGGCTCTCCCGTCTCGCAGGGCATTCTGCAGTACGACATGTGGGATCGCACCCCGACCGACCTCTGGGATTGGGCTTCTTTGAAGGCCAAGATTGCCGAGACTGGTGTCCGCAACAGTTTGTTGGTCGCTCCCATGCCCACTGCCAGTACCAGTCAGATTCTCGGCTTCAACGAGTGCTTCGAGCCTTACACCTCGAACATCTACTCCCGCCGTGTCTTGGCTGGTGAGTTCCAGGTTGTCAACCCCTGGCTCCTGAAGGATCTTGTCGACCTCGGCCTGTGGTCGGACAACATGAAGAACCGCATCATCGCCGACGGTGGCTCCGTGCAGAACATCCCCAACATCCCTGCCGACATCAAGGCGCTGTACAAGACGGTTTGGGAGATCTCCCAGCGCAACATCCTGCAGATGGCCGCCGACCGCGGTGCCTTCATTGACCAGTCGCAGTCCCTCAACATCCACTTGAAGGAGCCTACCATGGGCAAGCTTACCAGTATGCACTTTGCCGGCTGGAAGATGGGTCTGAAGACCGGCATGTACTACCTCCGTACCATGGCCGCCTCCGCCCCTATCCAGTTCACCGTCGACCAGGAGCAGCTTCTGGTGGAGGACACCAACGTCGCTCGATCCAAGAAGCGTGTCGGTGGTACTGGCGCCTCTGCCTACTCTGCTATTCCCCGTGCCATGGGCGTCGATGCCGCTCCCACCAAGGTCATCGCCCCTATTGACGAGAACCCGCGCACTGTGGTTGCACCGGTTGCTGCCACCCCCGCTGTCGAGGCCAAGGCTGATGAGGCCGAAGCCCAGCCTGAGGATGCTGAGAGCAAGGCCGGCGAGGGTGATATCTACTCGGATGCGGCTTTGCAGTGTAGCATTGAGAACAAGGATGCCTGTATCATGTGCCAGGGTTAAGGTTGTTGTTTGAAGCTTTTGGATATTCTCTTTCGCGATTGTGCATGCCTTCATCGCGGCTTAGTACGTGTACTCATATTATGATTTTGATGGACTTTGTTTTTTTTTTCTGTTTCCTCAGTGTGTTTCGGCGTGGGTTATGATCTGGATTTCTTACTACTTATTTGGCAAGTCAATGTTATACTTTCTTCACATTAAATTGAGTAGTCGTTCCCTTTCATGAGCCTCACTACCAAAATGAAGCTCTGCCGAAGTCCTGAGCCACATCAAACGTTATTTCCCCATCCGGCGATGGCAAAAACCTAGAACCTAAGGCTAAGAGGCCCCGACCAATCGCTTATCTCCCCAGAAAGGGCAAGAACTTAAGAAGGTAAGATGGATCAATGACAACCTGAAACGCCTTCATGGATCCACCGGGAGCCACTGCGTTCGTCTGGTTCGAATGGGTACCCCAAGCCACATGCTTCATAGTTTGCCACACTTACAAGGTGATTTCTTGTGGGGTTTGAAGAGTTTGAAAGAATTCTCTGTTCTTTGACTCAGTAATATTCAGTTTCGAGTCGAGAGTTCAGATATGGAGGATGATTTTGAATTAACTATCGGCTATCCTATCTATGTGAATGCAAGATCTAGCCTCCCCGTTATTTCACAATAGCTTTCATCACTGCTCACACAAGACATGAAACCCCTCATGAACCTGAACCCCATTCCCACGCAGTATGCAAACCCATGGTCACCCCGTCCAATTCCGGGAGGATCATCGGTGAAGTGGAGCGCAGGGGACTGGACGAAACGAAGTCGCTATGGATGCCAACCAAATCCTCGAGTTCTGTACCATGTATTCTCTGAAGAGGGGACGGTCGGGCCTGGAATGTAGAGGTTACAGTCAAAGGTACAAAGGGTCTGATTGCGCTAGCTTGCGAGATAATTTGAAAACCAAGGTCTTTGTCTCATGTGGACCTAATTATGTTTAGCTATGTCGTGCCCTGCATTGAGGCCGGGCTGGTTTAGGGCTGGGAGATACAGATACGAAGTACTACTCCGTACAGAGAGACGAATATTTCAAGTCTAGACTGATGTCTAGTGAGAAGAGGCTTGAAGATGTGCGATCTCTCCCGATCGGCACTTTATCCACAAAGAAAATCCTGCAAACGAGTCCAGACCAAGGTGGAGAAGCCAAGCTTCATGGAGAGATCGTCTTTTGTGTGACTGGGTAGTGGGTATACACTATACACGTCAGACAGTGTGGAATGGCAGACTGCACTCTGTACTGACACGTCATTTGTAAGGCGGAAGAAAATATGAGTTGACAATGTGGAAGAGATCGGATATGATATCCTCTTGAGAGGGAAAGCCTGGTCCGGTCCACTCAGGTACCGGTGGATCCTAAGCCACAGTCTCGGTCGTATTCACTGAGCCCCTGTAGGGTTGGGCCCAATGGGATACAGTCGGGACCTTCGGTTCAGGTACCTGAAGGCTGTGATTGGAATGAGAAGAATAGAGGGAGATCAAAAGGATTGAATGATTTGATTGAGAGTACTGAGAGTAGAGTGTAGACTGTGTAGACTGAGAGAAGAAAATAATAAGAATAAAGTCAAGACCCACTTGCACGCTCTCGCCGTGGCCGGGATTTATAAAATCGAGACTCTCCCCCCGATCCAACTTTCCCTTCTCCATCCACCTCGGTCCTTTCAACTTCTTTCGCACTTCCCTCCTTTCGAGTGCCTTTTCTGTCTTCCTGCTGTGCAGTGATCAGTCCTTACACACACACACACTCTCTCTCTCTCTACGCTACTTTTCGAAATGGCTCCCATCACCAAGACTCTCGCCCTTGCTGGCGCTTTCTTCGCCTTGACTGGCTACTCGGCTCCCGTCGCTAAACGCGCCGTCGTTTGGGAGACCGTCACCGACATCGTCTGGACCACCGTCGATGTCACCACCACCGTTCAGCCTTACCAGGCCACCACCACTGCCGTTCCCGTCGTCGCTGCCGTTACCACCACTGCTGCCCCGGCTCCTACCGTTCCTACCGTTCAGGCACCCGCTAAGGAGGTTGTGAAGGCCGAGCCTACCACCTCCTCCACCACCGCCGCTCCCGCTCCCACCACTCCCGTCGTGCAGGCTTACTCCGCCCCCGAGCCCGTCGTGAAGGAAGAGACCACCTCCGCTGCCCCGGCTCCCGTTCCTCAGGCCACCGCCCGTGCTGCGGCCCCGGCTCCTGCCCCTGCCAGCAGCGGTAGCGGCGGCGCTTGCTCCGAGGGTTCCCCCTGTGAAGGCATGATCACCTTCTACGACACTGCCACCACCGCCACCAACCCCAGCTCTTGCGGCAACACCAACGACGGCACTGTCGAGAACGTCCTTGCCCTTCCCCACGGTATCATGCAGGACAGTGACTGCGGCAAGACCGTCACCATCGAGTACAACGGCCAGACTGCCACCGGTACCGTCGTTGACAAGTGCATGGGTTGCGACAACACCTCCATCGATCTGTCCCGTCACCTGTTCGGTCAGTTGGCCGCTATGGATAAGGGTCGTGTCGAGGGTGCCAAGTGGTACATCAACTAAATCGTCGCGTCGATCGTGGCCCGGTATGAACGACATCTCTGGTAGATTGCGCAAGTGGATATGGTCTTGACGACTGTTTCCTTTTTTTCCTTTCTTTTATCATTCTTTTTGATATCTTTTTTTCCACTTCTTTCCTGCTCTTCGCAAGAACGCACTCTTTCAACTCTTCGAAGACAGGCCCTTTTTTACCCATTCTGTCACTCGTTTGACATTACCATCTATCTGCCATCTTTGCCGGGTCCAGCGGACCGCAGTTTTATCATTTACCCCTTTTTCTGCTTGTTCATAGAACCCTTCTTCTCTTCCTTGTGCAATACTACCTATGATGGACCTTGGCCATTACGTTTTTTCTTATCCCTGCGCGCATGCTGGCAAGGTACGGATCGATCTGATCTCTCGATGAGATCTCGACTGTGCAAATGCGACGGATGATTACGATGATTATGAAGTCCAAAAAAAGACCAGAATGGCGTACCCGGAGGCACTGGACTCTGAGAGTCCGATTCAATGAACTCGTTTCTATTTCACTGTTCTCGTCTAGTATTATCTTGTAGACATGTTCTATCCGTAACTCTTATATTGCAGCCTCCCTTCTCTTGTATGTGTATCCCCAGGTGCCCCTTTTTCCAGCACAGTTAGCCCCCGACTATCCCTAAATGGCAAAAGACCTGCATCTAGGCAAGGCAGGTACCTAATATACTGGTCCATGCGTGAGACAGCTGCGCCTCACCTCGGACTTGAGCTGCCAGTTACGGGTCTTCCCTTGTTCTTTGTGTGACAAGTGTCTTGAATCTACTCCGTACGAAGATCAAACTCCGGTCGGAATGTTTGTCTACATCCAATCCATTCACAGCACATCCCTCCTCAAGGTCCCATCAAAGTGGCAGAGAATGACATAAAATCCAACAAAATACGACTTCACAATATGTCTCGATGATACTTCCCCAGATACAGTTTCATAACAGTTTGACAGTTTCATAAACCATAGAACGGGTTCATTGACTTCATAAGATCGTTGCGTTGAAGAGGCCCAATGGACAAGAAAACCACCCCAACCAAGCATCATCATAATCTATAACCAACAGAGCACACTCTAAACCTTCAACAAAAAAGCCCTTCAAAAACCCTCCACTCAAGCAGCCGGAATATACGGCTTATCACTTCGAACGATATAAACCTCTCCAACAAGCACAGCACAGCCAACCACCATAGAGATAGCAATAATAGGAAGGTTAACACGAGCGAACTCCAGACTGCCAACGCGGATATGTTTCCTGTTCAAAATATCCCGCCAAAGCATTCCAGCCAGCGAAGCGCTAAACGCACTGCTGAAAGCGCCGTAATTGACGCCCAGCGCCATGCTGTACACAGTAGCCCACCATGTGCGATCGCTGATCGGGACGCCGCTGACTTCGTGGATTTGTAGCCATGCTTGGATTACGCGAGAGAGGAGGATTGTGGTGCCGATATTTGTGCCGGCGAACTGGATGGAGAAGGAGAGTTAGCTGGTTTGCCTGCGGTGAGATGAAGCGAGCTGAAAAGAGGGGAAGGGGAAGGGAAATACTCACGTTGCATAAGATCACAGATATAAATCCCATTCCACCGATGCTGCCTACTGTCCCTGTCTTTTCTACCCAATGGTCCCATCCATAGGCGAAAACGGGTACCCAGCCCTTGGTGACGAGTGCCTGCACTAGAACGAACATCGCAAAGGCGAATGGGACCAGGGCGAATGGCATGTGGGATACTACGACCGTCACGGTAGGGAACGTCTCTTGTGACCAGCGGTACAGATCAGCACAGAGTGAGACCAACGTGGGGGGTCCTGTGTCTCGTTCATAAGTATACGTGCGTTTCTCCACGTCTGTCGTTGTCTCGGTAGTCTGTCTCGAGTCCAATGGTTCGGGAGAAGACGGGCGAGCATGATTATTGCTGTCCCTCGCAACACCCCCTGGTAGCTCTAGTTCCGGGAACTTTTCTTTGTCGACGAGAACAGACACCGACAATGGAGTCTCGGGTTCTGAACAAGGCGCTTTCGAGGCCGTGTTACTGTCGGCTGCGTCAAGCGAGAGCTCGTCATATGTGTGTTCACTGCGGTGGCGTAGGCCCGAAGCATCATACTGCTCGGACTGGTCCAATGTCTGTGTGTCTGGGCTTTGTCCTGTCCGTTCTCGCTCTGCCCGCGCGTCTTCGATATCCCGTCGACCCTTGGCGGCGATTTCTCGTGTCTCGTGGCGGTGGAACCAACCGAATGCGAGATCCCAGCAAAACATCACGAAAGCAGCGGGTAAGGTGACGTAGAAAACGGGAACCTCTGTGTCCCTTTGGATCGCTGCGTTGATTGCCAGGACGGTGATGAGAGTGGCAGCCATGATGACTGCGCCAAAGGCAGCACCCGTTTTGTCCAAGAAGGGGTTCATGATCTCTTCTAGCGAGAGTTGCTGTCCCGGCCCGTCGCCTTCTTTTTCCTCCTCTTCTGCGTTTCCTCTGGCATTCGGAATGTTGGGGTTGACGGGCGGTTTGAATTTGGCTCCTTCGGGCAGCTCGTGCATTGTGATGGAGTAGGGGATGAGGGATTCGTCGGCAAAGATAATGTACAGCAGGAACGGAAAGAGTACGATTGCTGTGACAACTACTGGAACAATCATGTTCGCAGTGTAGACAATGAACTTGATCTTGAAGGCGCCAGCAAGAACTAGGTTGGTCGGGTTGGAAGAGACAAGAATCGCGGAGGCGATGTTGGCTATGGCAAACTGGCTGTGAATCCAGGCTCGAGGGTGGACGATGTTGCTTGATACTCGAGTCATATACGCAAGGAATGCTGTACCCGACAGAATAATCGGGTCGTTTCCGATGAAGGTGCCCAATCCAAAGAAGAAGGCAAATAGGTAGAAAAACAACCGGTGGCCAACCTTACCGGCCTTTTGGAGAACTTTGAAAGCCAGGTATCTGATAAGGCCGGAAGCGTCAATCGAGATGGCGATGTATGCAAGAGTGAGGAAGAAGACCATGATATCGATGGGCGAGATGCTGTGTGTTCCGATAGTGCCATCGTGTACCTCTTGTCGGCCAATAGCCAAAATAGCGAGAAGAAAGAGATCCGCTATCAGGGGTGCTGTCAAAAAGTTCAATGGGAAGCGAAGTCTGATGAAACGGCTCTCTTTAGCATTGGGGTCGCTGGTTTTGATCCGGCGCGGTATTATGCGCAAGGCACTGAGTGTGTCCACAACCCCGTTCGCGAGCCATCGAGGAAGGTATATGGGCACATGAAACGGGAAAAGCACGATGATATCTGTATTCAAAATTGGTGAACATGAGTCACAATCTCTGCGTAGACGAAAAGGACTCACTAGTTATGACAAAAATGATTAGAGTAATGATTGACCGCCAACTTTTGATTTTCGATGTGTCGAGTTCGTCGTCCATTTTGAAAAATTTCTCTTGCTCTCAGGCTGTTCGAAATGGTCGTTGAGCTTCTAGCTCAAGTCCATTCACCGGATACTAGCTGTGGTCGTCGCGCATCATGTCAGCCTCCAATGTCCTTTCAGCCGCCGCCACCTGCAAACATGGTTGGTCACCAATTACCGGAATGTCAGGCAAGAAAATTTTATAACAAGATCCAGTTGTCAGATTTTGGGAGGAACATTTCCCTCGCGCGACAGAGCGACAAATATGACAATCTTGGGTGTTGGTATTTTCACCCAATTAAAGATCCGGAGATCATATGTTGGAGAGTTCTGCCCTTGGTACTTGAACGCTGAGGCGCTTAAGGACTGATTAAGGATTTGAGGAGCTAGAGTAGATTGTCCCTCGGTTTCAGATCGATGAGTTCATAAAATTGCGATTTGGGTCGCGAGCGAGAGAAACGGGAGCCAGCTGCTAATGAAGGCTCAGCCAAGATTCCTGGGGTTGTGAGGGAGCTCCGTGTTCAAAGGGGGTCTCGCGGATGGACGACGTGCTTTATTAAAATGCATAAGAAGTGGGCGAAGCCCAAATGTTCCATCGATCCGTTGTACAGTACAGTCATAAAGGCCCAAAGGGTTGGAGGGAGAAATTTCGAGGGGGTCTGGGGGTTCTGTGCTTGCGCCTCAAAACGGGAAGGTCAATCAGAAAACAGAGAGACCGCACAAGCACGTTGAGGACAATCTGACTAGCTCAAGGATCAGATGGAGTTAGCCCGCCAGAAATGCCAAGCAGAAGCGAGACTTGTTGGAGAAAAAGGCGAAGTTCCCGCACGGGCAATTTATGAAGTCAGATGTCCATGTGTTGGCCGACCCATGGTTCGTTTCTATCAAACCCAATCTTTCCCCCTTTGTTGACTTTAAAGTTGGATCATTAAATATTTCCTACACTATAAAGATGTTGAAAGCTCCCTCCTCTCGAGAACATATTGCACCTCGGAGACTTCCGAGAGTGCTTGCAGACACAGCCACTGTCCAACATGTACGATAAAGCTCAACTTGCCAATCAGCAGAAGCTGGCTTTGCCCCATCTCCATCTCGTATTGGCGCCCGGGTTATGCTGCGCCCGCCCCGGTCAAGATCACGGGAGTACCTCCTCAATCAAGAAACTAAGGGCGATAATAGACGGATTCTTGAGGTCATCCAATCCTAGCCAAAGCGGAGGCTCATAAACCCGGGAGGAGGCTGTTGCTGACGAAACAGCTTGCAGCCCCGGGGTGCGCCCTATTCGCTTTGTCGATCAGAGTCGATCTAGTCCGCAGTGGATAAGACGGCCCGGAGGCTCTTTCTTTTCTTCCCATCCTCGTTTCCTTGTTCTCATATTGAACTTCCTTCAGAGACCCTCGTCAAGATTAGACCAGAACGTCAATATATGCGTTTCTGCTACTCTACCCTCGTTACCATCGCCGTAGGCGGATAACATGCGATGCCGGCAATTCTTTCCGTTGCTCCCGTCTTAGAACATGCTCTTGTGCACCGTGCAGCATCATCCCTCAATGCGACTGGGAAATCCTCGCCTCTTGAGGTTGTTTGCGCCTGGCCTGTCTCCGGTCAGTATGGCCCGGGGACACGAGCCCTGTAAGTTCCCTGGCAAAAGATTAGCATTACAATCACAGTATACTGATCTCCCGTCCCAGATACTATGTCTTAATTGCAGCCTGTGTGGTCGCTCGCAAATATGAATGGATTCGGAATGCTTGCTTGGCCGCTGTGCTACTCTTTCCCGCTATCGCAGCGCTCCACGGGATTGTGCTTGCTGCGCTTCATGTCGAAGGTGAGCCAACTGGATTCCCTACCTCGGGGTGAAGAATTTGCTCATGCTCCGACCAAGCAAGATGATCAAACAGTCTAACATCGCACAGGTGCCGTTGATATGGATGTTTATGGCGCATTTCAGCTGTGCGCAATCGGCATCCTCACCGCGCCTGCAACTGTGAGGATATCTCGAACCTATTTCTATAACCCGGGCCGAGATATCATCTTCTTGTGGACGGTTCTTCTTCTGGTCGGGCTAATCAGCTTGATTGTGGAGTTCATGCGCCTCGAACCCATCGTTTGCCCAGCTGATGACCCAGCGAGCATTTCTTGGGCCGCAACAGGTAACTTCACCTATGGTTCCAACTGTAGCATTGCTTGTACACCGGAAGATGGTCCACGCTCACCACTGCGGCTAGACGCAGCTGATAATATCTTTGTGATTCCAGTACCTACCGAGCTGTCCTTCAATGCGGCAACCCTCATTGCAGCTGCATGCTGCATTCCGGGAATCTTGTCATTGATATCCATGTGGATCAAGATCCTGGACAATAACGGGAAGAAGACCTCGAATGGGATAGCGCTGGAACCCAACCAACCCATCGAGGGAACCAATGGAGCTACCATTGAGAAAATGACTGGAATTAGCGAGAAGATCAAAAGATGGTTGACTGTCATTGGGATACCGATATTTGCTGCAGCAGTGCTTGCGATTCTTATCAAAGGTGAAATGAACTTTTGGAGCGATCAGGTGAGATACCAGACAGAGCCAATACAAAGCATTGGTAAGTTGTTATCTTCAATTCGACCCGTCATGCTTGTCAGACGTTATTAACAAGTGGATCTCAAGGTCAATGGGCACCAATCGTTGGTACAGGACTTGCTGCATTGGGATCACTATATCTCCTCCTGTCCGCTGATATGGACGCCGAAGACAAAAGATATGGCCAGCCAGAGGGAGAACCAAACGAACCTACCGCAGGTCCATGTGCACACTGCGGTAACTGTGCTTCTTCAGAGACACGAAGCAGTTCCCGCCGAGAGTCTGGAACAAGTACGGACGACATCCACATGACGAACATGCGCCGCCATACCACCAACCAAACCAGCACCACTCACTCCAAGTCCGAAGGCGATCTGGGAAGAAGAAAGGTTGCCCAATTCTTAAATAGAACAAGTACTCTCATGGCAGTCAAAGCCTACAAACAAATTGAGAGAGGAGGTTTCAACCACGACGCGAAAACAACCTACCCTACAACACCAGGAGAAGAATATAAGAACAAATTACTCCAAAGCCAACAGCTCAAATACCAAATCACACATACACCCGATACCCGCTCAAGAGCAGGAAGCTTCATAAGCAGCAGAGAGTCCGTGGATAATGGAGAAGGAAGCTCGAGAATGTCTCGCAGTCCGGTCCGGCAGTCAGTGCCTGCACCAACCCCTGCGCGGCCAAGGTCTCGTCCCAATCACGCAAACTCCCTCGGGGCCTTATTTGAGCCATCAACTTCACAGTCCCTTTCTCCAGGGTCGCTATCGGAAAATTGGACTGGAGGACAGTTGCGTCCGTCGGATAGGAGGCCGAGTCAACGAAGTAGAGCAACATCTACTTCCTCTAATTCGGATATCAGTCCAACAACGGTATCGCCAGTGATTCAGTTTCCACCGAAGATAGTGGTTTCACGTTCCGAAGAGAGTGGTGGATGATTCTCGACTTATATAGCTATGGTGTTTCACGGTGCTTATGGTACCTATTTTCCAAAGGTCGGGCTTGAACCCGCGTGTTTCGTTCAACGACGCAGGGCCTGTTGGGTTGCGGCTATTCCGCTTTATGATGAGACGAGTTCCGTATGTTTTGGGTAGGTATATTGCTGTACAAAATGATGTACATTAGACGAGTTGCAGCTGGTTCCATAATACATGATTATGATAATGATAACATACTGGTTGTCTCGAGAGTGATCAAATCTATACCGGCCACCTGCATCCAAGACCGAATCAATGCCACCACGGGTCACACTGGGAGATGCTCCGGCCTAAGCCGCCCCCATCCGACACAACCCATCCGGCCAAGCCACCTGGTATGACTTCAATGGTTCGCACAATCAGGTCCCAAAATTTCCCAAGATAATAGTCTTTGCGAAACCGAGAGAAGCCAATCTTGAGGAGATGGGCCAAAGCTTCCAGCCAGACCTGGATGGACTCGGTCATAGGCTATTCTTGGCGATGTCCTTGAACACTCATATGCATCGAGGGAAGCTAAGAATGGGGCCTGACCGCTCAGGCCCCACGAGGTGATCAATCTTCGCCCCCTGCGCTGGAGTACGATTGAAATATCCCGTGCGAAAGCTCATGCCGGATCCCGGTTGTAAAACACGCCCTTTGACCTCCTCTTGCTCTCTTCGCTAGCATCCCAAGTTTCTAGCAATGCAATGGAACGAAAAGATCTTCGGAGTGTTCCAAGGCGGCAAACTGAGTGGCCAGGAATTTTCCAGGTTGGAATAGCGCCTGTCGATTGTTCGTAGTCATGGACATGTTCCCGTGGCCTCCAACGCCACAGCATAGTGACTTTGAGAGTCGCTGTCTTCAGCAAGGAGCATTGTAGCTGAGGCGAAGGGATCAGAGTGTCGCTGAGGATTTGCCTTCCGCCAGAGATAATACACTTGATGTCTTGACACAGATTTCGCCTCGGGGACGGCTCGAATTTCACGGGTTATCTCCGCTGCAGTCTTGTAACTCTCGCTTGATACGCGGGAATTAATCAATTCCAGCACAGGTGGCGGTACGCGGGCATCCTCGTAGGGTGTATGCCATTTGTGGTGGATTGAAACGGCAAGGGTTCGACTGTGTAAACAAGGGCGTATTCTGAGCTTGCTCTCGCATGGGAATCGATCCATGCGTCGGCCATCCCGTCGCTTCTCTGGCTCCACGGGAGATTGATACTTTTTGGTACCCATCGCATCTTGGGAACAGCGGTACGTGTACGTTAGGCTGGGCCAGTTGGTTGCTTTATGAGTGAACCGAAATTCTCCTTCCTTCCAGATAATCTCAGCAAGATCTCGCATTGCTGCATTTAGCTCCGATCGAGGAATTGCATTCTCTTGGGCACGTAGAGAACCAGAGTTGACCGGTAGAGCATCCAAATTAACTGTGTATTTCCCGTCCAGTATTTCAGGTTGGTCCTATGAGCAGCAAGGCGCAGTCAGCTTCAAGTTACTCGCATAGTCGGTTTAGATTACTCACTGGCTTATTTCAATCGCGAAGGACCTGAATGAAATTCTCCCAGTCATCGACCTCCAAGGAACGTTTATTCGAATGCCGCTTGCAAGTTGCGTTGCGCTTCCCTTGCTTGTTGACGAGAAATTCATCAATGGCACAGCTGCGATTGCACTTAGTGCAAAAGATGGGCTGGTTATCCATTCTTAGGAAGACGTAGAACAAAAACGCGGGTGAGGGTGAGAGTGAAGGTTGAGTATGAGACGCGGTGCAGGAGCGCGCGTAACTACGTAGTCTAGGGCATCACGATTCACGCGTCGCGTCTATCGCGGATGCAATTTCTCCGCCTACAGCTACCAGTCCAGCGACTGCACAGGATTCTGTCCTATGACAATCGCTTCCTCGATAGGTCACGATAAGAACCAAATTAAATGAAGCGTTGAACTTCAGAACTCATGATCAAGATGATTAGGCCAGTAATGACATAGGCCCGGGCTTTGAAGTGGAAGCTGTATGAGCATCATGAAATGCAGTGATTGGGAATAGTTTCACCAAAGATCAGGGAAGTGCCGAGGGTTCGGAATCTGTAGGCTTCAAAGTGGCTCCTCCGTGTTTGAAGCACGGCTCTATCAGACAGCCCAGGATCTAAGACAGATGGATCCTTTACATCTCGAGCTGACACGATCTTCCATGGTCACGCTTCCCACAAGTCTTGCCATTGTTATAGTTTCCGTGTAAATCAATGGTGACAGTCTTGTATTCCAGATAAGACCCCTTCATTGTACCCCTCCCATCACATGCATCACCAAGTCCGACCTTCAGATCGGCCTTCAGGCCAGTTTGACTTGGACTGAACTTCTTCGGGCCTGCTGTGTCACAGGGAATACCCAGCGGGTCAACATTATCCCAAGAGCCTGAGTTATTGGGGACACAGATTCGGATCTATATTTTATGGCATTGTTAGAGGCTTGGAGACTGGTAAAGAACTATGGTAGGCACGGTCATACCCAGGGTTCGTTGTTGTAATGGCTGTCTCGGGCAGTAGTAAAGTGGACTACAAATTTCCCCGGTGTAGGATCAAAGGCGTGTTGGTTTTTGTTGCAGTCAAACAAGGCATTTGCTGAAAGAGCAAACAGCGCAGGGAGGGCGATTTTGAAGGTATACATTTTGACGGGGATGTGACTGGAGGCAAATGAATGCTGAAGGATATAGGAAGTCGCAAGGAAGTATGTGCGGGGTGATGAAGCTATTTATGTCTCCCTTGTACTTGCCAGTGAGCCATCATGACTGCTAGCGGGTCATAGCCTCTAAGCCTAAGACCTTCGGAGTTTGTTTCTGAGAGATCTACAGCCAAATCGTGTGGAAGTTACAATTCACTTGGAACCGGAGTATCTCTATAGCCAGATTGGGAAGAGATTGAGGTACATCCTATCGCCAAGAAGCGGCGATGCCACTTGACGCAGGGGCTATAATTGAGATCCAGTTTTTATGTCTCGGTTACGCTGATATAGTGAGTAAGCCAAGATATACTATGTAAGGCCACCCATGGAGCGACGATGGGGCTGAAAAGTGGAGGTGAAGTACGGAGTATAGTAGCAGTGATCTTCATTGCACCGAACCTATTACATACCAAAAAAGACCCACAATCTTCAGGCCCCAGGTTTATTCCCGGAGGTAAACAGTTACACATGTTAATTCGGCGATGTAGTCCATATGCCATCCAATTAGCTACAGCTGGAAGTCGGGGCCAAAAGATTCCCTTGTGGCGATGTACTCTGCACGACAGGATTATCACTGAAGTTTTCCATATGAGGCAGTTCCGAGCAAAAAAAGCCCCAGGCTAGTAGAGGTTGTTCATTCTACAGGACTGACGATAACTATAAATACCTGCTGGAAGTATGCGGTCTTGAGCTTCCGATTATCAATTCAATACTCAAGCAAACGGTACTGGGCCAACTCCTATTTTCTTCTCTAGCAACTCAGCTTTTCTTGAATCCAGAGATGCTGTTTCTATCAAGCAAAAAGGCAACCTTTATTGGTGCTTTAGCTTTATCTCTGTCTACCGGTGTCAATGCTCTCTGGACCTGCGGATCAGACCAGCATGTTTTCCCCGTCGATACCTCTAAGTTCCTGGTACATTTCACGCGTTGGAGTGATAGTCACTACGAAGACAAGACACCATGGGTAAGTGTCACCAATCTTACAAGAACAAAAGTTACAATTCAATTGATACCATGAACTAGATCCGCATTTGTCTTCCGAATGATGATGGCACATGGACTGATGTTGAGCCCCTCGGCTTGAATTGTGCACCGAAGGGGCAGACATTCACTCCTAAGCAGACCAAGCTCAAGGCGAATCTCAAGGTTGTTGGAGGGCAGGGTTGCACTGGAAGCGAAAATTCCGGGTTGAATGGTGCGTCCATTACATACAAAGACCAGAAAATCAACCTGCAGCATGGAGGAGATGCATGTGGACCTCGTAATCATGGGATTACTTGCCAGTTCAAGAAATGAAAGTCCCGGGTTCGAATCTGTGTTTCCCGGGCTTTGGGCCGACGTTTGAAATACCTGGAGGGCTTCTGATTGTCCTGTTTATATGAGGATCAGGGCGATGAGGCACCTGGTTACATGATATGGATACTTAGACGTCAATCCAAACTGCTTCCTCGACAAACTCGTTTGTGTAAATTGTATAAGAATTGGTGATCATGCAAAGAGAGTAGAACGTGAACTCGGATATCCTGGTCTTCTTAGTTCTTGCTCTCGGCGAAAGCCGGTGGTGTGGGCTTCAACTTGGCCTGTTCTAACTGACTGAAGGGGGTTCAATCGCGTTGTTTTCCTTCTGAATATGGATGATGGGTTCAGGTTTGCGGCAATCCTTAAAACTCCTTTCACATTGCTGGGCCCGCTACTGCAATTGAAGCTGCCACTTTGCAATCTCTCCGTTGTAAGGGCATCCTCGTGCATCCTTCCTCTGTTATCAGCTTACAAGTCGGTGTCTTGGACGAGGAGCACCGCAATCCCCGCGTTTACCTTGTCAACTGCCAAGCAGACTAGCATGGTGAGTGTTAAAGAAGAGGTTGTTTGAGTCTTTGACAGAAGTGGATGGTAGTTTTCAAGACTTAGTCCAATTCCCCCCGTTCATTCCGCCAGATCGGCGTTTAGCGAGAGATACGGGAGCTAAGAAGGTTGCGCTTCGAGATAGACTATGCTCCTGGATAGAAGCAAGCCACTGGTCTCAAGTCTCAAAGACCTCTTCCATAATGAAGCTCCATTGGTGGCTCTATCGTCCATGATCAGATAGAATCAGCGAAGAACCAAAAGAAAGATTGGAGGAAGAATCAATGAAGAATGACCTGATGAAGAATCAGACAACAAGTAGGAAGAGAAGTTTATGTAGTAGTATACGGGAGTGGATGTAGTTGCTACTGTAGTAACTAGTAAGTCATGCAGTTGCTCTGGTAATGTATGGTAACAATTTTGGGTAAAATTGATTAACTAACTAGTTATGTGGTGTGGTGTCTGTATCAATTCCCTGGGTCGATTTGCCGAGTTGCTCACTTGCGGCCGGTCCTGAAAAACAGGCGGATCGGCGAGACATGTCTGGCTGGGGCTGGGGGATGATTGCCAGCAGTGCCAGCTACGTCGTGGCTTGTAGAGCGGCTGCTCTCAGGTGAGGGGGCACCGCCAGCACGATAATAATGCCAATGGCCGCGGCCATCACCAGGACGCGGGGTGCTTCGAGTAGATCGAGGTTTGCCGTGTTCATAGGCAAAGTTGGCAAATGTGTCAGCGGGATTGCACGTCCTCGGCACCTCTTCACGGCGACGGGCATTTTTGGCATGGTCGGCTTCCATCTCGTCAATGCTCTTGTTTATGACCCAACTAAGAAAAGTTTCAAAGTCGGGGCCACAGCTACCCCCCATCAGGCGAATAATATCGCGCTTCATGCGATCACGCATCTGCTCCTTGCGTCCTTGCGGGAAGAAGTTCCTTTCCCAGTGGTTGGTCCATGGGCGCTCAGATTGGTCCTGAGATTAGTCCTGGGATTGGCGCTCAGAGGGGCACTCGGAGCGGCGCTCTCTCTTTGCCCGCCCGCTGCAGGAAGACGAAAATTCATCAGGAGCGCGCGCTCTCTTGCGCTTTCCATTCAATTGGGCATCAAGCCGTCCCCGGCTCTTGGAGTCACGAAGGATTTCGACAGCCTCATTGATCTGTTGACAATGGCTTGTTAGCTATGCCAATTTGACCGAGAACTATCTCTTTCTGCTGGAGACATACCTCTCTGAACTTTTCATTGTTGGTTTCAGTGTTGCCAGCATGGTCAGGATGGAATTTCAGAGCCAAACGCTTGTAGGCAGCGTTGATTTCCTGAGTGCTAGCATCGCGGGCAACGGCCAGGATGGCATAGGCGTCAATGGTTACTTTGGGAGAAGACATTTCGCCGTCACGAAAGTTCTATAATGGATGTCAGTGTCCCGTGTATGTGTATACAGTATGTGCATGTGCGTATTGAATGAGATATTGTTGGGGTGACTGTAGCTACTTACCAGACCAATGTTGGAAATTGACGTTTGCAAAAAAAGATGATCGAGAAGACCAATTCAAGCAGTGAGAAGACGATGAGAAGAAAATAAATGAGAACGAAGGTCAATTGCTACGAACCAACGAGGAATTGAGAAGTCGAGAGGGAGAAGAAGGAGAGAAGATGGGGAGAAGAAGGGGACATTTATAGACCGAAGGGAATCTACGAAGTCTACAAAGTTTCGAGGATGTGGATGAATACCTTTTACTCAATTGGGATAGTGCTATTGACAATAGATGCTATTGTATGTAAATCTACATGATAGCATGATAGGTACAGGTGTATAGCATGCTACATGGGTGCTGTTCGAGGTCTCAAAAGGTACACAGAAGAGAACAAAGAATCCATCAAGTAACTCAGCGAACTCTATACACCCAGCCACATTTGAACAAAGAGATGTTGGGGCTACTGTGTAGTATATCATCGAACAACCTAAGAGAATGAAGAGGTTGGGAAGAACAAAGAATCTATCAACAATGTTTATACACAACCTAGGTACCACCCAACCACATTTGAACAAAGACATATTAGGGCTACTACTGTGTAGTATATCAATGGACCAAGAACAATAGAGAATTGAAGCTTATTTAGGGCTGGAGCTTATTGAACACAACTGATGAGCATCCAGGGCTTAGGGCTACACGGGTAAAGACCATAAGAAAATTGAAATGGATTGACTCTGATCTTACACAAGCTGAAGGTCGAATTAAATATGAACAAATCTACACTGAAGCTACTTCGTCCCGGAGAAGGAAACGTCTTCTAGATGTCCTCCCTGGCAGTAGCAACCGGTGATAATCTGACAAAACAGTTTGAGGACAATCTCAAGAAGCTGAGTGCCGATGAAGAGCAGGAGGTTAAGAAGTTCATGGCGGAGCACCCAGAGAAGACTGCCCAACTGACCATCGCGGATTCTGACAACACAGCGACCGAGTCAATCAGCTTCCTCACAGTCTCATCATATGTCCTCAACACTGCTGCTGGACACTCTCTACAGTCCTGCTGGATTCTGGATTCAGGCGCCAACACGCACATCACCAATCGGCGTGACCACTTCGAATCTTATGAGAGAGACCGACGAAAGGTGACCCTTGGAGCGGGCAAATCAATTGCCGAGGGCCGGTACGGATTGTATCTGCTGGATGAAGTAGAAGCACCCTTCAACTTTGCCGCTGTCAAAACCTCTCCTCGACCTGGGGTCTCGATTGCTACTCCGAAGACCTGGCACCGACGAGTTGGTCACCTGTACGAAATCTGGCGTTTGGCTTTGGTCGTTTGACACACCTCGCAAAGTTCAGGGTTGGACGAGGCCGAATCATAGTTGTCAGGCCGAATCTCAACTCCATCAACCATCTTCGCGAGTACCTCAACCTCGTCCAACCCTGAACTTTGCGAGGTGTGTCAAACGACCAAAGCCAAACGCCAGATTTCGTACAGGTGACCAACTCGTCGGTGCCAGGTCTTCGGAGTAGCAATCGAGACCCCAGGTCGAGGAGAGGTTTTGACAGCGGCAAAGTTGAAGGGTGCTTCTACTTCATCCAGCAGATACAATCCGTACCGTTCAACACACTTGAGCACTGGAGTTCCTCCTTTCACGATGGCTGGAATCTCACTGTTGAAGAAATGTCCATGCTTCTTCATCTCCGACACAGAGATGATGAGGGAGGATATGAATGCGAATATCCAATACAAAAAGATGAAAATGAATGAATGACTGAAGTAGTGAAACCCTAGACATGAAGGAATTCAGGGGTTTGTGTACCGACAGCCCTCGGAGGAGAATTGATCCGACTAGGGTGGAGCACAAACACCAGAAGTGCCAAAATGAGAACCCTCTAATATACCTGACAATACATAATCCCAACCAGCTCTCCAGTAACTAACTGGTGGCCTGGCATTGACGTTTGTAGGAGATCTGGAACCTGGGAAAATGCTAGTTCAAATTGCTTTAAGGAACAACATAAGAGATAGCACGTACTTATTGATCATTTCACCAGCGTTCTTGGAGGCGTTCTCCATGCCCGGCGTTGCGACGAGCAGAAATCTCACAGGCGTGGCCCTCGGCCATGGCCCAGAAGAGGTTATAGCCATATATAAGGGTACTACCACCTCAGTTTCCCTGTATCAAACAGTCAGACTCATTATCACACACTGCCGTAGTTTAGATATCACTTGACGAGGGTTACATCTTCTTTCGCTGTCAGACTCGTTGCGGGCTATGGCGCATAGAATGATTAGAATCACCATTCACCAGTAATATGTATTTGATGCCTGGGGCAGTCAAACACGTTTGCCTCAGGCATCACATGAGACAGAACCCATGTAGTACTCCGGAGTCTGTAGTACTACTTGACAAGTTTAGCATTAATATAGCCAACTAACTAGTGTCTAGTATCCAATTACTATATACGCAGAGTATAGATCGACTGGCAATATATCACCCACAGTCTACCGAGCTTCAATCTCCTTCTTCCGGTCAATCTTAGCCCGATGCATCATCTTCGCGATAATAGTCGCCATTCCAGCATGATCACAGTTAACATGGGGATCTTTTTCGACCAAAACACTCTCCTCTCCATCACGCTTGAAGTTGAAGGCCTTCGGCTTTACACAGTTATACTGCGCATTCGCAGCACGAAGCTGACATATTTCACTTTTCGCACAGTCGCCGTCACATTCCTCGACTTCGTGTCCACGAACGCGTCTCGACCAGAAATCCTGGAAAACGGACGGATCACGCTCCATGGCAACGGTGACATTGTGCCAGAATGCAGGCGTAATCTCGGCCTTAGGATCCGTGACCGGAGGAGAGATCTTGGATCCGTAGTCTGCTTTCGCGGAGTAATACGGTACCCACTCAGGCTTGACCTGGTAGGACGGGTCGCTGATGTTGGCGATGTACTGAGTATAATCCAACACGCCGAAGGTAACTGGGTCAATGTCGTAGACGCGGAACGAGGCTGACCCTTCGGTCGGGGTCATTGCTGGAGCGATATAGCCCATTGCTGTGGCGGTGTTCCAGTCCCGGTTGTTGTAGTCTGAGTATGCGATCTGGAACTCGTCTGTGTGCGTGTGGCCGTAGAATAACCCTGCGATGGTAGCTTCGTAGCGCTGGACGATCTGGTCAAAGTATTGCGAGTGGTCGCGGAAGTGATCTGGGACGCCAGAGGGAATGTGTGCAATTAGCCATGCGCGCTGGCCCGCGT
This sequence comes from Penicillium bovifimosum, assembly GCF_028826915.1. NCBI lineage: Eukaryota > Fungi > Ascomycota > Eurotiomycetes > Eurotiales > Aspergillaceae > Penicillium > Penicillium bovifimosum. Next base: position 4,268,324 of record NW_026622711.1, read on the forward strand.
CCTCGGCGGCTTGCAGTTCCTGGATGAGCCATTCAAATTGCCCGCGTGGGTCTTGCTCTATCGGTTCTCCGTACATGAGGAAGTTGTAGATGTAGTAGAAGACGCTGTTGTAGGAAATGATGCGCAGGTTGCTGCCGGGGTGGACGGCTGAGTATGAGCCGTATTGGTCTGCGTCTTGGACGGAAGGAACGCCCGTGAGCGAGAACCAATCTTCTGCGAGTGCTTGATACGCCCACTCCGGGTCATCATCTTTTGAGGCGTTGGTTGGTGGGAAGAGATTGAGGGGCGCGGTGTCGTGATTACCGATGGAAGCATATACGGTTCCGATGTCCCTGTCAATTGCACTGTACGTAGCGTTGAGCCCTTCCAGGACCTTGGCCTGGTCAACCATCCAGACATCGTGGGATATCACATCCCCGGTGTAGATGGAGAATTCCGGATTGATTTGTGCGATAGCGGCGTGCATGCTCTCCTGGAGTCTTGCGGGAGGATCACACTGCGGATTTCCATATGGCCCACACGGATGCTCTGTGACTCCAGGTGCATCTTTATCTTCATAGGCCCTGCAGCAGATAGGCTTGTTGCACTCGTAATTGGAGCCGGTCTCGTACAGGAGATCCACATGTGTGTCGCTGAAATGGACGACCTTGATCGGTGACTTACCGCTAGGCGGCGGCCTTACAGTCTTTGGCTTGGGGGATGGGAACGTGAGGTCGTAGGGACGGACCTCAGGGTACGGACAGAGACCAAGCAAACTAGCGCATAACGTTTTGGAGGTGCCGGAGTTCAAGTGCATAGTCTTCAAAGCGGCATATAGCGAAGGTCCTTCTGCCGCGATGATTCCAGAACAAACATCTGGGTCTTCGATCTGTATACTTCTTGTTAAAGAAATCCAATTGGAAGCTCAGGGTCGCCAACCCACCCCGGTGATAGTGCACAGCCCGGTAAATACGTCGAGCCAGAACTTCTCACCCAGTCCCGAGGCAACTTTGAGTGTACCAAGGAGAGCCTAGTGTAGACCTCGGAGTCAGCTAATTGAGGGCCTAATAAGTAATGGGCTTGTAAGGCGTAAGCATACTTGACAACCACCGCAATCCACTGCGTTCTTGAAGTCATCCCAGATAGTAGCGATGGTCTTTTCGGTGTTAGCTTCTGCGTGAACCCCCTGGAAGGATGCAGAGAGCCCGCATGCGAGCAGCAAGGTGTTGATTCTCATCTTGTCGACACTTGACTCGATGAACTGGCTGACTGCTGGGGCGAACGAAAAACGTCCCGAGGTTGAACAGTCAGTGAACTCCGTATTCTCCCAGAATGATGTGGCCCTTGGGCAGTGGCCATCTTAAATACCGCCAACCTGGGCTTGATCCTTCTGTACCTTTCCTGTTAGCTGGAAAATCATACAGCTCGCTTAGAGTAGTTTGACTAAGAACATGCAGCTACCAATTTAGCAAGGTAGATCTTCTTCAGTTCCGACATTGTTTTCTCCCATGTGATCTCCAGTAGAGTAGCATTCACATCGAACGTGCCGCGTTTGAGTGGTCGTCGGAACATTTACCCACTTGGCAGGCAGCATAAGAGAGCGGAGTCAGCGGGTACCATCGGGAAATAGATGCATCCGAAAGGCCATGAGGGGGTTCAGGACTACACGCTAGAAAGCCGCAATGCGGCCAAGAAAACTAGCAGATGTGCAGTTCCTTGAAAGTTGTAACGGTGCGCGGTCGCTGATCATAGAGCGAAACCCGGAAACACAGAGGGTTGTTGATCACATGCCGTTGGGGCCTCTTGGCTTGTTCGCATAAATTGGAGGCTTGTATGTAAGATTAATGGTTACTACGGTGTCCGGGGATGTTTAAGGGATGAGAAATGACAAGCTGCATGGAGATAGTTAGGTAAACCGTATGCATGGCTTTACCAAGTTCGTCCACTGACAGCAATCATCTTGATTAATGCGCCCGAATGACGTGCCAAGCTCAGTGCCTGCAGCATCCCACGGTGGATAATTGTTGGCGCAACTCGACACAGGGGACCGATTGGCGGTCCATCCAATGGACTATGTACATCTGGAGGTGTTGACCTGGGGTAGAAGACATAACCCAATTTCCGACGATGATTCGACGTGTTGACGCTTGCATGGTGCTTGTGATGTACAGCATAGGCGAAGTGCATCTTCTGGCCCCCATCCCGCGTATATCGCGCTAAAATTGGCAAATACATCATCAGGGACGGGACTCCGGAGTACTTCAACCACCGAAGCCCTTAAAGACACCTGAGAATACGAGTCAAAGGCCCCTAAAGATCGGATGTCCCCCTAACATTAACTCACAAACTCCCAAAGCCAGGATTCGCATGCAGGGACTATGGTTGATAAATTGCCTATATAGGCGCCACATCGCAGGACCCCCTGACCTTCAGTTGAATGCGCACACAGGTGATAGAGCGCAGCCTCTATCCCCTCCATCACAGGAACATGTCCATGGATCACATCTTAGAAGGAAATGGTTGGTCTTATCGAACTGCCCAGGTTTGTGGTGGCGTAGAGATCGTACCAGGAAGCCCATTGGGTGAACCAGCTACTCCATGCGTATAACGGCGGTGTGGGGATCTCCATTGACTGTTTATGCGGGCGGTGGCGGGAAGCAGCGTGGTTAGCATAATAAAGTGGAAGTGTACCATGGTAAGTTAGGCTCTTATTGGTATCTGCAATATTTAATTCCCTGAGATAGGAAGGAAGACTCGAGAGAGTCGAGATCGGGCTAAAAAGGCTAAACCCGGGGTAAATAACGGGCCTTTTTTCTTCCCCACGACAAATCTGACGCATCTTTTGACTTCAGGATTCCTTCCCTGCTTTTTTTTTCCAACTCCTTTTACTTTTTTATCTTCTTCAATTCCTACTGGTATCGATTACTCTTCTTTCCATCTTGTCGTGGTCAACTACGCACATTCGGAATCCCCGGAAACGTCTCGGATAATGATGCCTCCCCACACGCGTCATTTCAGCCCGCCTACCGCGATCGTACGCTAGAAACCGAAGACAAACCTTTCTTACTTCGCGCTACATTTGGGTCGTCAACAAACGAGAAGACTGTCCGCTGGGGCAGTCTTGGTGAAATCCGCCAAGATGGAGGGTCGTCAACGAGCTACACTAGGTGTTTCGGTCACCTTTTTCACCCTCGCCAGTATCTTTGTTGCTCTTCGCTTCATTTCGCGAATATTCGTGGTCAGAAGAATCGGGTTACACGACTGGTTGATGTTGGTCGCATGGGTAGGATCCCTCGGTTTGATCCCTGCATGTTCCCGGGGATGTAGCGACAATGGAGTCGATTGGATCCGCGCACCGGGCACATGATGGGGGAGCTCTGGTTCAAGCTCGGAGGCTAATCGGTCGCAGGTCACTAATTTCGGCTTTTCCTTCTCATTGTTCTTTGCTGTCCAGAAAGGTCTTGGCCTCCATTCGAGTGACATTAGGCCTGAAGATGAGGGCGCCTTGAATAAGGCCAATTATGCCTTCACGGTCCTTTACGTCAGTCGCCGCTCCTTGGGGAGAAAAAGAAAATAATAGTATGCTGACAACCATTCAGAATCCAGCCTTGATGGCCGTCAAGACCTCGATTCTTGTCTTTTACCTAACGTTGACACGCAACCAGAAGGTCTTTCGATATGCGAATTACGTCACTCTGTTCGTTGTGAATGCAGCAGGCCTTGCGTTGACCTTGGTCAATGTTTTTCAATGCAGTCCTATCGGAGCAGCGTTCCACGCTGACTCGCGTCATGCGAATTGCACCGACATTGTCACCTTGTACCTCTCCTCGTCTCCGGTGAATATCATTACCGATATAGTCATTCTCTTGCTTCCAATGCCGCTTTTAACGAAAATGCGCCTTCCCTGCAAGCAGAAGATCATCCTGGTGATCACGTTTTCTTTCGGTTTCTTCGTGGCTGTGGTCGACGTGGTTCGAATTGCCTTTCTTCAGCGGGCCGCGATATCTCGTTCGCTGGAAGTCAAATCGATTCATATTCAAAATGCCGGAGCGCTTGATTTTAGTTGTACGACTTCCCATTTTCCCAATAAATTAACGTGTCAATCGAGCTAATAGCGGGGATGTCTCAGGGTATGCGTCGCTCTCTTTCATGTGGTCGGTCGTCGAAGTCAACCTATCGATAATCTGCGGTTGTGTCCCAAGTCTCAAACCTCTTGTCACACGACTTGTCCCAAAATTGATCAGAGACGGTAGTGGTACATCAACTACTTCGCCTCAAGGATTTTCTGCTGTGGATCCTGGGGTGGCAGTGCCATCGCCGGCCGCATCCCCGGGGTCGCTAGAGCCTCCCACACCATCTCCGTCTGGGAATGAAGGAGACAAAGGTCTACAAAACCACGTGGGCAGCGTGTCCGCTGGCCGACATGTCTCCCGGGACTCAGAGACCATGGATATATTGGAGTTTTTGGGTCATCCGCCAACGGGGCCCCTCGATACAGAGGGAGGAACTCATACTAGCACGTCTTATCCGCCCGACATCACGTTCTTCGATTTTGTTAATATGAAGAAACCTGCGAGTATGGTCAAACTGAACAACAGAGAGTCGATTGCGCCGATCGCAATGACGACTTTGCTGTTTTTTCTGTGGGGCTTCGCATATGGACTGCTGGATATTTTGAACTCGCAGTTCCAAAGTATCGTACACCTCGATACATGGCATTCCCTGGGCCTTCACGGTGCATACTTCGGCGGCTATCTCCTCGGCCCTTTGCTGGTTGGCCGGCCTGTTCTGAAAATCTGGGGATTCAAGGCCACGTTCATAACGGGCCTATGCATCTACGCCTGTGGAACCCTTATATTCTGGCCCTCTGCCGTTTTGACATCGACAACTGCGTTTATTGTGTCGAACGTTATCGTTGGCTTCGGTCTCGCTGTCTTGGAGACTGCAGCAAATCCCTTTATTGCTCTATGTGGGCCCCTCGAGAACTCTGAGATCAGACTTAATATTTCACAAGGTGTGCAGGCGGTCGGAAGTGTCTTGTCGCCGGTCTTGGCCAAAAGAGTTCTTTTCAAGGATGTCCGGAGCGTCGCCTCTTTGGTTGACGTGCAATGGACTTACCTTGGCATCGCTCTATTCGACGTACTGTTGGCAGTGGCGTTCTACTATCTGCCAATCCCCGAAGCCTCGGATGAAGATCTACAAGAGCTGGCAAACCGACGCCGAGAAGACAACATGACCAAAGTCATCGGTATTCCGGTCGTTTGGCTTACTCTCGGCCTCGGAATCTGGTCTCAATTCTTCTACGTCGCTGGACAGGAAGTCCTCTCATCGTCGATTACCCGTTTTATCGAGGCCACCCGCCCAGATTCATCACTTGGTGCGTTCGATTTCCTGACTATCGGGCACAGTGTTTTCGCCGTCGGTCGCTTCCTCGCCGCCTTTGCGCAGTGGTTCCTCAAACCGCGTTGGATCCTGATGGTCAGCTACATCGGCATGATCGTTTTCGCCATATTGTGTATGAAAACGACCGGCACATCAGCCATCGTCATGGTGATGTTGGTCTACCTCTTCGAGAGTGGTGCATTCAGCATCATCTTCGCCATCTCGCTGCGCGGCACAGGCCGGCATACAAAATCAGCCGCCGTTTTCATGACAATGGCAATCAGCGGCGGTACCTTCTTCCCATTCGCGAAGTACGCCGCATACCTCGCACACGGCGACTCGTACTCCTTCTGTGTTCTCGTCGCCCTCTTCTGTGCCGGCGCCATCTTCCCTATCTACCTCAATTTTGTGCCTGCGGTCAAAAAGCAAGTCGACCCTGTCCCGAACGAATACCTCCGCCGACATCGTCGCCGAAGTCGCGCTCCTGTCAACCCCATGCATCGTGAAAAGGATAACCCATCTCTTGGCGGTGTCCTTTCGCGTCCGCGCGATCTCGTCTCAAGTCCAGACCATTTACCCGACCTTCAGTTGCCAGAGGAGATCCACCAGAACTCGCTTGACAATGCCGTTCTTTCGGCGGCTAAATCGAGCTCAACTGAAAGCTCGCGGATTAACTCAATCTCGCCTCGTAATTCTGGCTCGAAGCACAGGTCTTCTGCTAGGGGCGACGACATTTCATGACAGATGTCTACTGGCCGTTTCACTGGCGTCTCTACACTTCCCTTCCTACCTTCTCGCTTGTACCGTCTACACCTGATGACACTTCCGACACTTCCTATCACTATAGATACCCTTTTGTCTTCTCATTTGGAACCTGGGACAGTCTTTTGTCATGCGCATGTTGAAACCCATGACGCTGTCTTTCCTACTGTTATTTTCTTGTTCTTCTGCAGCGTTTCAGCGACGGTGTTTCTGAACAAAATTTTGGGATCTAATCTTGGCTTATATCCGGTCTTATACCCTAATGACATTTGACAACTTCTCAAAGACTCGCTTCTGGCCGCGATGAACACTTTTCCATTTGTAACGTTGCAATATGTATTTTGTCCTGCTTCGGTCGAGGGGTGATCACATCATTGGCCGGCTAAACTCTTAGTAGAATACGGTCTGCAGGCATCAGCCAAGACATAACATGTCTAGCTGGCTCTCCACTCCAGTACTGCCGACACGGAAGTGAGCAGGTCTGCTGTTGGAATCACCCGGGTTCCTTTCGCAGATACGAAATTAACCTACGAAGAGGCCGACATACTTCCAAGGTAGGCAACTGAACATCATGCCAACTCAGTTGTTAACGGTCAACATTTTCTGTGGTACGTCACAGCAGGTTAATCGGCCGTCGAGCCTGTGACCCCACTGCCTCGTTCACCTTAGGGCAACCCTTCATTTTCCGAACCAGACTTGAGCTAATAACGAACAGCCATTGAATGGATCCAATGGAGCACGATCCGGCATTCGAACGCCGTTGGCGCCGAGGCTGGCCCACTTAGTCAAGAGGCAGGCGTGACCTTGAGCCCGGAGAACATTGTGTCTAGAGTGTGAAGAAGCCCTGAAACGTTACTTCAAGAGGAACTATGCCGGGATCCCTATTCAATGCTGGAGGCGACCCAATCAGGGGCGTTCCCCCCAACTGGTCTCGATATAAGACCAGCGAACGCTCTACAAGTAGGTAGGACGTAGGAATATTTTAACCGAAATATGCATACCGCAAAGTCAGAGTCCATCGATTTACACCTCCCCACCGCTAAAACGCGACACGCACACTCCTCTGGAGACGCGTTTCAGGAAATCTTTTCCAAAGTTTGATCGTCAGATTGTGCGGGATCACGGCCGATATGCCAGAACTAGACTAGTCCTGTGTCCTTTATAGCTTGTACTGCAGTCTGCGTATTAACTCTCTTTCTCTCTGTGCGCAACTACGTAAGGAGTATTTAGTTACACATTTCCTACACAGTAGTTGATCTACACCACTCCGTACAACCGGAGAAACACCGAAACAGCCACGGGGGACTAAGGATTCAAAAGTCCGCTTCCACTAAAACAGACCCCACCAGAGCCTCGCAAGTGCCGATCGTAAGACCAATACGACATGTATGAATCGACGATCTCGGAGAATTTCCTTCTGATAGATGCCAAGTCAAAAGTCTACTTAACTAAAGTTAGCTCAGGCCTAGAAGCTTGGAAGAATGAGTTAGCGTCCCCGGTCTCAGCTACGCCATAGATCCTTCGGCCGGTAGTTATGCAGGATCTTATCCAGCCAAGAGACGCGGCCATAACAGAGTTACAGATTGCGCTTCCATTGGATTTGGGAAGATTCATTTTTATCTTTGTGTCTGTTGGCTGGCCATCCCCACTATCATGAGCCTTGAACATACTGTGTAATAGTACAGTACTCCTTTCGAGTCAATTTCGAATACATTCCAAGCACTAAGCATAGCTGTTGTACGTGTATCATCGGTGTATGTTATGTACTCTTTCGTAGATACGCCAGAAAAACCAAGGGGTGAGGCATCCAAGGAACAGGCAGTGGGGTAATCGATTGGATCTAAGAATCCACAGCGGAAGAACCTTGGAAGCACAAACCAGTGGGGTTGCGAGTACCTATTGGAGACTGTGGTTCGCCGATCAACCCGGGCAACGTACGGCAACGGCACGGTACAGTTTGGTACGGGGATTGATATTTTTAAGATTTTTTCTGTTGAGATCTTGGTGGATTCCCAAGTGGACTCCCTAACGGGTGAATGGACATCCGATCTAGTTCTGTTTCAGTTGTAATTTTTTGAATTGATCAACCTCTGAAAAGACGGAGAGGTACGGCTCATTGCCGTTTGTTGCTGCTAAGTAGCCAGTTTCCTTCCGATGACCTTTCCGCGGTATCGGATGGCTGAACAAACACCGTAAAAAACGCCCTAGTTATAGAACAAATCGCTCCAGATTGCGGCTTTTGATTATTTGCAGATGATCAACACCCTTGATGTATAGGACACACCTTCCCATTTGGAGAATTCCGATGAATGCGAGTAACTGCAAAGTAATATAGAATGAAACAAAAATGAACCAATGACCGCTAGATGAGAAAAGAAAAACCCAAACCGACAATGTCCAAGGTAGAAGGCGAAAATCGGCAAGTCAAGAGCCAGCTGCCCGACAAAGAAAAACTTGAAAACCTTATTTTCATTCATCCGCGCGCACTCCTTGGACGCGAATTCTGCGAGGACGAATCGTGCAGGATATCCGGCGCCCGGGGCCCAACCATCCAGTCCTCCATAGCAAGCCATTCACTCCAGCTGCGCTCGGCAGCCTCGATCTCGGCGTCGAGGGGACCCTGCAACGGACGGAGGAAAGGGATAGTTTCCAGCGGTGGCATGTCGTAGTCCTTTTTCACCGAGGCCCAGCCACCACTTTTCGCGGCGAAGAGATAGTTGCGGCGCTCTTGTTCGTGCATAGGGCCTACGCCATTGCCCCAGTCGTCGCCAAAGAAGCCGTGTAGAACGCCGGGGAAGTCCATGCCTGTTGCGACTAGGCGGCGGATGTAGGGGATCAGGGAGATGGAGGGGGGACCTGGTGGTTGGGTGTCGGGTTGGGGGACGTGGTTGGCGGAGGAGGATGAGGATGGTGAGGTTGAGTTGTAGACTGGGTGTGGTTGGCGTTGGAATGGGAGGCGGATGTTTAGGAACGCAGAGAGGGCTTGGACGGGGACGCTGTGTTGGGCGTGGTCTAGGAAGTAGCGTTGGCAGCTTTGGTAGCGGGGGTACCATTCGAAGATGTCGAAGTTGTCGTTTGGTCTTCCTGGTGAGGCACCGGCTAGACCGATCATGGTGGCCGGGTCGAATTGTGGATGGGGGTTCATGGGGTGGGGAGGTGAGGATGAAGGGGAGGTTGAGGTTGAGGTTGAGTTTGGGTGTAGTCTTGGAGGATCTACTTGTTTGCTAAGGTTTTTGTAAAGCTTCTTTAGTTCATGTTCATTCTTTTCTTTTCTTTTCCGGTGCATGCTTTCGGGGCTGCGCCTCTTTTCCCGGTTACTGGGATTCCAGTGGGGTCGAATCGCGGCCCCCATTTGAGGGAACTGGAGGGGCAGGTGGGATGAAGGCAAGGGGGGAGGGAGTGGTTACTTGGAAAAAATTTCCCTACCTCGGCGGACGAGGAGAGGTACTCGACGTCGTGATGGTGAGGTCGGGGAGGGCGGGGATGAAGAGCGGAAGAGATCCCTGAAGGACCCGAGTCCACGAGATTGAGGCTTATTGATAGACATCTATTAGGGAGCCATCTAGGATGTTCAGAGGGTTGGGAAAGTGAAGATGAGAATACCCATTGGGGGTATTATGAAGTCCACGATTTCGTAAACATACATGTGAAGTTCCAAGTCTCTAGTGGAGGAAGAGAAAAGGATGGTATAAGTAGAGTATGAGATTGTAGAAGCAGAATCAAAGGGTTAGAAGCAAAGAAAGAAAGGAAGAAAAAGGTGAGGTTAGAAGAAACTAGTAGGGTTCTGGAACATCCATAGAAAAAGAAGGGCCCTAAGTCACTTCTATTAAACTAATCAAACGATCGTCAAGCGTACATATTAGGTACAAGGTACTCCATGTAGCAATTTTTGAATCGGATCCATCACGACGGGTCTATCCGATCAGGCCAATCATTCTGAGATCTGCTAAACCATGGGTTTGACTGTGGGGACTATATCGATCTAGGAAGGACGTCCGGTTTATGTTTTTCCACTAAAAATACGCTTAGAATTACATTTCCCCAGTACCTGGAACACCTTAGCCTTGGGTACAGATCTCATCGGCCATCATCCGCCTCTTATTGGCTAGCCAGATCGCATTGGCGTCGATGATAATATTACTTCCTTCCCCTGATCCTCTACTCATCCATCGTCCTGGATTTCGAATTAAACAGCGAATAAAGGGGGCTCTCTCTAAGACTTCCTGGTAAATGCCCAGATTACGCGCTGCAAGGCGTCTAGTCATGATTGGAATCTTAGTCCAGAGCATCCCGAACCTTCCAGTTGTCAGCAATGTCTACCGGGTGGCCCGTGAGGTCTTTTATCGAACGCATTGGCCATATTCCCACTTCCACCTCGGGCCAAACCAGGCTCAACACTACAGCGTACAGAAGGATCGCGATACTCGAGCCATGGAAACGCTCGGGAAGTGACGTGTTTTATAACAGTCTGGCATATCTGACAGAGTCAAGACCAGAAAGGGCGTTGATCTGTATCAAACAGTATCATCCTTCGCGCCAAGCTCCCATGAACCGGGTTCTCCAACACCGCAGCACCCGACATCCCCGTCGATGGGCCGAAAACAACCCATCTTTCAGCTTTCCAAGTCTATATATTGAAGCTCTATATATTGAACCTTCATGTCTGAAAGAGGCATGCACCGGGAAATCACTATCCGCACATTGCCATCTTCGGCCGGATCTCCTTCGATAAAGACCTAGATCTCCGCAATGGGCCAGGTTGGGCCCGGATTTCCCGACCGCATTTTCGCCCAATGCCCCAGATGGCGTCACTAGAAGCCACGAGCTAGGATCTGCTAACAAGGGCCAGAGTGGAAATGGTAGAGCCGGGGTCACCGGTCGGACTGTGAGAGCCAGATCCCCCTTTAGCGGGGGTGAAGCTATGACGGATCGCCTCCTGGATAAGAAATGGTAGAGATGATCGCTACCTAGAGATATGTTTTTACTGTGTCAATATACTGTGATGACAATTAATTGCTTTCGCTTTGGTTGGGCATCCATTGTTCTTGTGTCCATTTTTTGGAGTTGATATGGGTCTCGACTCTCTCCAGGTGCATAAGATCTTGTGGCGTGGCCAAGGGGTAGCTAAGGATTCAGGAAAAGATGCCTCGGCCGAAGGACACATGGTTCCAAGAAAATCCCTATACATTCCTGTACTCCGTACGGAGTACATAAGGCCATGTGTCATACTGTCTCGTAGAACTTGATTTCTTTGATTCGGACGATAGGTCGTAGAGATAGGCAAATAAGAGGCGGCTGGTGTTGATTCCGTCGCGCGGCGGAGACCGCCGATGGTTTTCCCGTGGCCGGGGTCGCGCACAGTTACCACAGCTGGTTTTGCGGGAGCGGGGATACGTGCAGGTTGTAGATCTGGGGAACCTTAAGGGTCGTTGTGTTTGGGAATGTGAGATGTTCAAATGCGTAGGTGAAATGACGTCGCGGGATATTCCAAGGTTACCTTGGGGAAGATCATGCCCGAAGACTTGGAATTTGTCCGAGCCTACTAGGTACCTTATGTTGTGACTCGTGATGGAGTAGATCCAGATTATCAGAGATACACACATTGTATACCTATACTACTAGTATGTTGCTTGATAGGTGTCTTCATTAGCGCGGAGTTGAGGCTCAATGGCGACTCCACGTGGCTTAGGGAGAATCCCACGAGCTGAATATATCGACCACTAGCCGGTGGATCCTGGCCCCTGGGCTTCAATTTTGCTACCTAGGGACTTTTGGCAACTGTCCACCTGAGCCTGGTGATCTACGTATTCAAGTTATCTAGCCAGGACATGTTGAATCCTCACTATGTCACAGCCTCACAGGACGCTCTTCCTCCCCCCCATGTCTGTTGATAGCTCTACCCTTTCTTCCATCTTCAACTATCTTGAACAAATCCCATCGCTCAGTACAACACGGGCACTTTGTACAGCTTATTCATAATCTCGTTTACATTGTAGACCTCAGTAGTACGCAGTAAATACCTAAAGGATCGCTGTGGCACGTAGATGGCAACACCTGCTCCAGGGCAAGCACGTTGTCCAACCCAAGACCAAACAATCTTATCAACTGAATCTCCGAGATCGATAAGCACAATGCATAATGTTCATAAAATTCAGGATTTAGCGACGGGAACCAAGGATTTAGCCCCATTCCGGCTAAAAAGCTCCAAGAGCCCCAAAGGATTCAAGCTTCTGGGTCTGCAAGGGAATCCCACTGGGCTTTGGGGCCCTGGTCCCACATCCGTGAACGTGCCGCATGTTGGCCGTACTTTATTCACAGTGAGTTTCAAGGATATAAAAGTGTCGGGTGTACCATGGGTATAGACATATGCGAGGAGAACTTCGAGGGTAGAAGAAGGGAGCTCGGAAATAACGAAAGCACGGGGCACGGCCCGTGATACTTGAACCTGCATTTAGCTTCTCGGTGAGAGCCCCTTCCGCACCCCAGAAGACAAAGCCGTGATCGCAGCAGCAAGCAGCACGGAGTGGGGCAGGGTGCATCTGGAAATCGGGGGTCGTGCGGAGATGCTGCAGCAGCATGCACACTCCCCAGATCGGTGGGCAATCGACCGCAGGATGCGCGGATCTACGGATATCCTACGCAGTACTTTGTAAAGACCACACGAAGATCTGTGACAATTTCCTATTTTCCTTTTTGTGGACATGGGTTAATTGGAGTGGCAAACTGGCACTTAAGGAGGGTCGGAAGATCGGGTGAACGCTTTAGCCGCCAGAATTATTCCACAGTGGTCTCAGGGGTGAATGCTTAAGAGTGCGCCACATCAACACCCCGGCCACAATGTGTATCTCCGCACTATCATAGACAACTGAAGTAAAATGTAGTAGTAAACACAAGCCGAATATCGGGGATACCAATGCATTTAGTCTTGGCATCTCTCGGGATTGGTGCCTGACCCAAATCGGGGCAAGGGGGCTTGTCTTGGAATTGGATCGCACCCACTGAGTTGACTATTAGGAGAGAAATGACTGGATGCTCCCCTATCTAAGGTTGAGCTTGTGTATGAACGATGGATTCACTATACATTTCATTCTTTCTGTAGCACGAGAACTCCTTTCTGATGTTGTACATGTAATATGATAATCTGACTCCAGATTTAGCGTCTCTGAAAGCTACCCCTCCACCCTTACCCCTCAGTGCCGTTCATCCGTTGGGGTTAAGCGAGTGTGAATAATTGCTCCCACGCATAGCTTGTAGATAAAGAATTATGAGTAAAAAGTGTGTGAGAAGGAAAAGAGACGATCAGATAAGGTCGGTGGGCCAATGGTGACAGGACCCATTTTTGAGCTACCGTTTGCAGTACGATGGGCACGTGACCTGGTCTGCAGCCGATAAGTTGCCGAAGATGGCAGTCGGTGGCGGAGAATCTTTTTATTTTTTATACTTTTTCATACAACTCCATCCCCGATAGTGCCTACAAGTAGAATTATGCATTTCGATAGAAGTCTTAGGGTCTTTACAACATACATCTTAGGAGCTTTAATATTCACTTCGTAAATCTTCTGTGTTACATTCATCAATGTAGTAATGTCGGAGGGGACCGATCCGATGGATGACGGGTCTTAAACGAAATGAATACGGAAGAGAAAAGATTGGACAAGGAAGATTTAGGAACGAGAGACGAGCTGTGATTGCCTGGAAAATAAAGTAAAGTCATGAAGGTCGAGTAATAATAATTAAACTATGCAAAAAGAATAAAAGGGTTGGGTGGATTTGCCGCCACCCTAGAGAGATAAGCCAATTCTGTGACCTTAAACCATAAGATAACATTGGGCGGGCCCCGAACTTCGGACGTTCGATCCCACGGAAATCATTGGAAATCATCGAATTCATTGGGTTTCACCTATGCTTAATGGATGTTCTCCATCTTAATTCGTGCGACAGCAGGAGCACTGCAACTCCCGTTCCTTTTTCCCCGTCGACCTTCTCCCGGAATCCCTCGTCCGACTCCGGCTTTGAGATCTCTCCACCTGTCCCATGTCCGGATTGTATATAATCGTTGAAGACTCCCCGAGACTCTTCCTCTTCCTCACTACATTCTACACAAATACTCAATTGTCTTCTACTCTGCTATTGGGGCTACTTCATCTACTATTATAATTATAAGATCATTGCCAAGCATTGATCTCCAAGCCCAAAACAGATCTACAGCAGAAGTAACAAGACAAAAACCCCCCAGCCAAGATGATGCAGAACCTCCCCTTCGAGCCTGAGTTCGAGCAGGCCTACAAGGGTATGTATTCAATGCGTCACCCCTGCTACAACTCGCCTTATCACCTTGCCTCTCGGAATGAATTCCTGTCCATTCGGCTTCGCCGGCTTGTGGCTCCATAATCTCGGAATGACTCAGCTAACCAACCCGAAACAGAGCTCGCCTCCACTCTCGAGAACTCCACTCTTTTCCAGAAGAAGCCCGAGTACCGCAAGGCCCTCCAGGTCGTATCCGTTCCCGAGCGTGTTATTCAGTTCCGCGTCGTCTGGGAAGATGACAAAGGCCAGGTATGTTCCTGAAAATTACGATCTCATCGACGGCCACCAATTCCTAACTCAAATAACCAGGTCCAAATCAACCGTGGTTACCGTGTCCAGTTCAACTCCGCTCTCGGCCCCTACAAGGGTGGCCTCCGTTTCCACCCCTCCGTTAACCTGTCCATCCTCAAGTTCCTTGGTTTCGAGCAGATCTTCAAGAATGCCCTGACCGGCCTGAACATGGGTGGTGGTAAGGGTGGTTCCGACTTCGACCCTAAGGGCAAGACCGACAACGAGATCCGCCGCTTCTGTGTCTCCTTCATGACCGAGCTGTGCAAGCACATCGGTGCCGACACTGATGTCCCCGCCGGTGATATTGGTGTCACTGGCCGCGAGGTTGGCTTCATGTTCGGCCAGTACAAGAAGATCCGCAACCAGTGGGAGGGTGTTCTCACCGGTAAGGGCGGCTCCTGGGGTGGTTCTCTCATCCGCCCCGAGGCCACCGGTTACGGTGTTGTCTACTACGTTGAGCACATGATCAAGCACGCCACTGGCGGTGCTGAGTCCTTCGCCGGCAAGCGCGTCGCCATCTCCGGCTCCGGAAACGTCGCCCAGTACGCCGCGCTGAAGGTCATTGAGCTCGGTGGTTCCGTCGTCTCTCTCTCCGACTCCCAGGGTGCTCTCGTCCTCAACGGCGAGGAGGGTTCTTTCACCCCCGAGGAGATCAACACCATTGCCGAGATCAAGGTCGAGCGCAAGCAGATCGCCGAGATCGCCTCCCAGGCCCCCTTCAACTCCAAGTTCAAGTACATCCCCGGTGCCCGCCCCTGGACCAACATCGCTGGTCGCATTGACGTCGCTCTCCCCTCCGCCACCCAGAACGAGGTCTCTGGCGAGGAGGCCTTGGCTCTCATTGCCGCCGGCTGCAAGTTCATTGCTGAGGGCTCCAACATGGGCTCCACACAGGAGGCCATCGATGTCTTCGAGGCCCACCGTGACGCCAACCCCGGCGCCGCTGCTATCTGGTACGCCCCCGGTAAGGCCGCCAACGCTGGTGGTGTTGCTGTGTCCGGTCTCGAGATGGCCCAGAACTCCGCCCGTGTCAACTGGTCCCGCGAGGAGGTCGACTCCCGTCTCAAGAAGATCATGGAGGACTGCTTCAACAACGGTCTTGAGACTGCTAAGGAGTATGCTACTCCTGGTGAGGGTGTCCTCCCTTCCCTTGTCGCTGGCTCCAACATTGCTGGTTTCACCAAGGTCGCTGAGGCCATGAAGGAGCACGGTGACTGGTGGTAAATCAGTTCACCCTTCTCATGATATATCATGGGTGGTGTTCTGTTCTGTGATGATTTCTGTCCTCTCTTGAGGAGAGGCGGCTTTGATGCATTTCCTTGTTTTTTAAAAATATTTTACCCCCTTTTGTCGAGCGTGTTATGGATAGAGGCGCTTGGTTGTTTCCCCCTGTTGCATTTGATTGATATCCTCTCGAGCACGCTGTGTTTTTTTGGGTTCAGCACTTGGGATTTTCTGATGATAATGAGAATAAATGATTCAAAAATACTTACCTGCTCTTGTAAAAAACTAGCACATTGTAGCCTGTCTGATCTCAGCTACCAAGTATTTCACTTCAGCATCGTCAAGGCGTCAAAGCTGAGTATATTTGCGTCTGGGTGAAAAATCATCGTCGATACAGAAGCTTGCAGATCTCTGGATCCCACGATCAATTTCTTTTCATGACTTTTAATGTGGTTTAGCTGGCTGCAGCAACATTTCAGTACAGTTACTATCCCAGCATCTAGACGTATGGCCTGAGGCACCTATTTACTTATTCACGTGATGCTAACGAAGCGGCGGAAGAGCTAGTTAGATCACGTGAATGTTATGTAATTGTCTTGGCAGGCCCGGCCGCAACCTGAGATTGAGAAGAGCTATCCTTCCCAGCCTCAAAGCCAGCGATCAATTCCCTGGAATTAAAAATGCGCATAGCAAGTCTATAACTTGCAACAATCTCGCGTAATAACTGTCAGGGTGCAGTGTTATGGTGGTAAGATGACCATGCTGCCGGACAGGGCAATTTCCGAACAATGGAGGATCTTCCTCCACCAATGTTTGGCCAATCGCATAGACATTGACGAGTTCACGAACTTGTCAGGGCTGATGCTCGCTCGCGCTCCGTTGAAAGAAACTGAGCTCCTCGATTTGTTGCTTGAAGCTCGCGCTTCGTCCAGTGTCGCCTGGGACCCCCTTCTGCCGCTGTATGTTGATGGCCTGTGTAAGGTTGGGAGGGTCAAATCTTCGTCTGCACTGGCTAGTCTTTTGCGGCATTCTTCTATCTCTAATGTGGGAGAGTCGGGGACAGAACAGGGTGGATCGCCGGCCAAGTTGAAGAACGATAAGCCTTCTACCCTTATGACTGATATCAAGGTCATTCAGGATGTCATGATGTTTATTTCTACCGGGTCTATCCCGAAGAATGTTGTCGAGGCAGCGGATCTCTACTCTGCTACTGTGGATTGGATTTTGGCTGTTGTGGCGTGGCACAATCGTAGCCAGGACGGTTCGCAGGAAACGGGTGGCTTGTTGGGATCGCCT
Source organism: Penicillium bovifimosum (assembly GCF_028826915.1). Lineage (NCBI taxonomy): Eukaryota > Fungi > Ascomycota > Eurotiomycetes > Eurotiales > Aspergillaceae > Penicillium > Penicillium bovifimosum. The sequence goes on from NW_026622711.1 coordinate 4,285,565, forward strand.
GACGCAGTGTCGTTGTTTGAGTCGCTTGGGATTTTGCTTGCGGCACTATCTGGGACTAGTAAAGGGCTAGTGGTGCTGTCGGGTGACTATGATCAGGGTAAGCTTGTGTTGGAGATGATTTTCTATCATTCGTTGAATATGTATTGACAATGCCCCCTAGCCCTGAAAACAAAACTTGCCGAGGCTTTGTCTGGTTACTTACCTCTTTGTGTTGATGTTTCTCTGCCTCTTCGTCATCGGCTTGAAGAGCTGCAGAAAATGTTCAATCTGTATCCCGGTCAGCCTTCCAAGGCTTTGGATGAGTCTGCTATCAATGGTGTGAATGTCAATGCCCTGCAGTTCGAGGCTTCCGTCATGGATGGCCCGGTTGTGAATACTAGAGCTGGACTCTATGTGTATATCAATTCAATGGTATGTGTTTCCCTTTATAGCTAAAGGGCTTGAGGTTGAGCTTATGGCTGACTTGATATAGCTTGTGGGCCGTCCTTTGGTTGATGATACCATTTTGATCAACTATCTCACAAATCGGTACCAGGTGAGTCCAAGTTACATTGATCATTATGGTTCTCGTCAACAGAATTGTGAAAGAGCACTCAGCTGACCCCTGACAGGGCCACAACGATGTCCTCATCGAGGAAATCATCACAGCCGCCTTTGACGTCCTCTGCAACGGCGTTTACCGCAATGAATCCAGCAGGACAATGTTCTTGTTCCGATCTTTCCTCGTGAACAAGCTTCCTGTGTTCTTTGCGGCCATCTCAGCAGCGTCCATGGTGCCAATATCGATGGAGCTTTGCATCAGCCAAGCCTTAAGCCGTCTGGATCCGAACGCTTTCCCTTCCTTCTCACAGATGTTCTCCATGCAAGGCAGCAGTGTCCTCTCGGATGCTCGTCAAGAGTTCCTCTTTGCCTGTGCGTCGCACAAGCTGATCCAGGAATCTAGCATTGAACAACTTCTCGGAGAGAATCCAATGCAAACACTGTCTGGCGGAGGCCCCTACATCAAGGACGATCTCGTCTCGCAAATCAACAATAACCACGAACGTGCTGAGCAACTGATCGGCGAGATTGAGTCGATGGAGGGTAATGCAGGTGCAATCGTTGGCGCCGTGATTGATGTATGTTCAAAGCCGCCCGATATGCTTCTCTGTGGTTACTAAGGCTAATATCGTCCAGGTCATTCACAATCTGTGTCATCAGAAAGAGACAATGACACTCAAGAACATCTGCAACTCGCTCTCGCGCCGCCCGCAGACTTTGGACGTCATCTTGCTATTCCGTGCCACCAAACAGGTGCTGCAACCTCTCTGTGCTGTCATCGATTCTTGGAAATGGGACGAGGACCAAGGCGAAAACCAACCGGTCTATGATGAATTTGGAAGTATTCTGTTGTTGGTCCTTGCATTCAAATATCGCTACGATCTGGGTCCCTCTGATATGGGTATTGCGAACAGCGACTCGTTCCTGTTGAAACTCATGGACCGCGGTGCTTGCAGCCGGAAGCTGAGCGACCTAAGTGAGAAACAAAACAAAGACCTTGGCGCTTGGATAGGTGCTCTGTTCATCGCTGAAGGCATCAGCGAAGAGACCATGTCCAGCTGCAGCCCGCACGAATTCTACATGCTTGTAACAACACTATTCGATCAGAGTCTCGGTGCATGCGAGTCCGGAAAGTTGGACTTCGATACGCTGAAAGGCGGGTTTGAATGTAAGACCACTGCACTACGATCGCTCACCATTGACCACTCAGCTAACCACAAAACAGATCTGCTGGAGCCCTTCCTCCTTCCGTCGCTAGTCGTCGCCCTGACTTGGCTGGGTAATCACATCTGGGAGTCCGAAACCGACCCGACAATCCCCCTCAAAACCCTCTACTCCCTGGTCAAACCCAGCTCAATCTCCGGCGAAGCTCAAGCCATCCACCAAACCGTCCTCAACATAACCGGACGCCCACTAGAGGAGCAACTCAAGAACATCCGAACAAGAAACCAATCACGCACAGATATAAAACCAATCCTCGACGCCCTGGACCCCTACCTCTCCTTCCGTCGCGTCGGCAGCTGCCACCGCTCAGAACTCGACCCCTGGACCTCCCATGCCGGCGGCGGCCTAAAAGCCAGCATCCGCGCAACCCTCCAAGGCCTCGTCCTCTGGAGCGCAAACCCAGAGATCACCATGGCGCCACACAACTACACCCACCGCCAGCTCCTAGCCGGGATCCGGGTGCTAGGCGCAACACCCATTCTCAGCTCCATAATCGACGAAGTGAAACAGCAAACCGAATCTGGCAATGGTCATATCGCGCTCGACATAGCAGCAACCATGATCTGTGCCCCGATGACGGAATCCTTCGCCGTCGATCAAAACAACTACCACCCCGTCGACGCAAAGGAGGCGCTCCCGCGCTGTCCCATTCTCACGCTGCGCGATGCCCTCGCGCTGCAGCATGATACCGTTCCCAAGGTCTCGGAGAGCGACCCGCTGCGCGCTGAGGTCATTGTTCGTCTTTGGCGGCATGTGAATTTGCTCATGGCGTCGCCGTCGCAGGTGTCCAATATTGATGTCTCGAATATTATTCAGAATATGCATCTTGGCGTTGAGGGGCAGGTGCATCGGACGGGGCTTGAAGGTGCTCCTGAGGCGGGCAATGCGGAGGATGATCCAGATAATATCAACCAGATTTTGGATACTGCGGCTGCTGCGGCGGCGGCGGGGATGGATAATGGGATGGATAATGGGATGGAGGGGGCGATGGTTGGGCAGGATATGGGGCAGGGAATGGGGCTCGATACTGTGGGCGGGATGGATGCTATTGATGATGTGCTTAATGCGGCGGATATGGCCGTTGGGAATCCTGAGTTCTTGGATTTGGATATGGAGGGGATGTTTTAGGGATGCGAGGTGATGTGGTGGTTTCCAAGGGATTTATGTCTGAGAATATTCATGGACTGGTGCTACATGTAGGTGTTTGATTCTTACATACTCCGTACTCGTTTCCTATTTATTTACCCATTTAAGTCATATTTTGAGATGGCCTTTTGGTATTCCTCGTTGGATCAATCGAAACGCCTAGTATGCATGATTCACTCACACACCCCAAACCCATGTGTCTATTTCAAGATAATGAACTGAATTGCGATACGTGGTCTACGAACCCATGCGCCCCAAGCAACTTCTGAACACCCGACCTCCACTCCCATGGGGTATCCTGAATCCGGAAGATCCAGTCCACTGCTTAACAGTGCTTATTCGAAATTTGGTTCGAATCCATCCTTTTGGGAAAAAGCCCGCAACCTCCCAATCGATGATACCGACGCTGCCGGTCTCCGGAATCTCTTCCACAATAATATTTCCAGGGCCGAGATCAGCATGATAAAATACAAATTTGGAGCAATCCATACCCATCGAAACACATTCTCGTTGGAGGTTTTGGGGAGTATAGTTTGCCTCCGCTCCTATGACCGATTGCCTCTGTGTTTCTGGCCCCTTGCAGATAACGTGATCGGACCGTGTACGCGGATACTAGACCATGCACCCCTGTTCTCACCTCTCTCGCCTAGTCAAGACTTCTCCCGTCACCCATATCACCCTATGGTTGTATGTACCGGATATGACAGCGAGCAGGACCATATCCATGAGGCCTTGCATCATCTAGGTCAATACTAGAGGATAACTAGACGGGATGATGCAGCTACTTCAGGGCCAAACTGTTTGTGAGCATAATCCAGCCAATTAGTTTGGTCTGAGCATGCTGAGGTAAACAGCTAACGGCTTCCCGGTACAGGACTGTCAGTGGTAAAATTGACCGCTCTATGCGATAGTTGGAATAATCCTATGCAATTCCCCAGCATCCGGGAAATAACCGTTATCCTTAGTTATGATGCGATGACACGGAGGCATAATCCGGGAGTTTCAAGGTGGGATTGGACGCCGAAGACACAGCCCTATGGTGGAACTGGTCATTTTATGCAGGACACAAAAACCCCCATCGATCTGGGTCCAGGCTGACATATTCTCACATTCTTTCCTGACTGGGAACAGTAGGTACATATTTCCTCATTGGGGCAAGCAGGAATCCGTCCGGCCAGTCCCGAGATCGGGAGCGACAAGATAAGAACTCGGGTAGGTCGGGATCGCCACCACACTGCCGTGGACCGACCTGTCGTCGGGCTGGTTCTCGGCTTATTCCAGGGATTGACAGAAGCCAGCCGCGAAGAGTCCGTGGATAGTCCTATGCTAATTTGTATCGACATCGTCATCGGCGATCTATACGGTTGATATTGATATTGATAGCTGGATTCTACTGGGATTGCGGTTCTCTCGAAGCCGGCCAGTTCGAGCGAAGATTCAGACTCCTCCGGACGTGATGGATATAGGTCGTGACCTTATGAGCACATTAACGGATACCAACCAATATGATTGTTTAATTGCCACACATGGCGAGTTTACAGAGATTGTTGCAAATTGGTTATCCCCTCATACTCCTCATTGAGACAAGAAGTGGGAACGGTTGCTAATGTCTTATCCAGAGCTTTCACGGTGCTTGAAACCAGCCATAGCAGCATTCGAGTGGATCGGGCATTTCTTCAAACCTTTGATGTTTGTGTATAGGCCAATGATCAAGCATATCGGAAACAACCCCGAATTCACGCAAAGCGGGAAACTCGGCGTGCCAAGTGCGTGCCGGGTTCCTGATTTCTTCAAGGCTATTCTTAGGAAGTGGAACAATAAACACTGCATTAGCATTTCTAGTGAACAAAGGTCTTTGCATTACTGCTCCTCAGCCAATGAGGGCTACTGTTGATGCCAGCTTCCCATACCCTATGCTCTCGGAACTGGCACGGGTATGCATAGGATCTATTGCCTCCCCTTCGCAAAATTGTATTCATGGTGAAGGATATATAGGCTGGATCTCCCCCCGCCCAACGTGAGGATGTTCTGATATTAACAATTCTCATACCTTTTGAACAATCTCCACTCCTAAAAGTCTCCCATCATGGAGCACCATGAGGCCGATGATGCCTCGCCATTTGAGCATCACAGCGATCACCACAATGAAGACGAAGAATATAGTCAGAGACTGGATAGTCAGCCAGTCCACAAGCTCAACACCCATGATTTCACCAGCGTGGAGACCCTGCATGTCCCCGAAGCCAACATCCAGAGCTCCAAGAGTTCCGAGACACTGAACGTCGCCAATGCCGATACTTCCATACCTCCCAAGAAAGCTCCCGAGTGGAGCATGACGCCGCAAGTCATTCGAAACGCAGAACGTGACGAAGCAGCCGGATTCAAAAGACGCGAGCTGGGCATTACATGGCAAAATCTGACGGTCGATGTCCTTGCCGCCGAAGCCGCCGTCAACGAAAACATGATCTCGCAGTTCAACATCCCCCAATTGATCAAAGATTTCCGTCGAAAGCCGCCCCTCAAATCGATCTTATCAGACAGTCATGGATGCGTCAAGCCTGGAGAAATGTTGCTCGTGCTAGGCCGACCTGGTTCGGGATGTACCACGCTTCTGAAGATGCTATCAAACCGGCGTTCTGGATATCACACCGTGAAAGGCGACGTCCGTTTCGGAAACATGACCCCGGAACAAGCCGACGACTACAATGGCCAGATTGTGATGAACACCGAAGAAGAGCTGTTTTACCCTCGCCTAACAGTCGGCCAGACAATGGACTTTGCCACCAGACTCAAGGTCCCGTTCCATCTCCCGGAAGGTGTCCAAAGTGCCGCTGAGTACACAGCTGAGATGAAGCAGTTCCTTCTGCAGTCAATGGGAATCACTCATACGGCTGATACAAAGGTCGGAAATGAGTTCGTCCGCGGTGTGTCTGGTGGCGAGCGGAAGCGAGTTTCTATCATTGAATGCCTCGCCACTAGGGGTTCTGTCTACTCCTGGGATAACAGCACCCGTGGTCTAGATGCCAGTACTGCATTGGAGTGGGCGAAGGCTCTTCGTGCTATGACCGATGTGCTGGGTCTTTCCACTATTGTGACCCTATATCAAGCGGGGAATGGAATCTACAACCTCTTTGACAAAGTCCTTGTCCTCGATGAGGGAAAGCAGATCTACTATGGTCCTGCAGCTGCGGCGAAGCCGTTCATGGAAGATCTAGGCTTTGTGTATACTGACGGAGCAAACGTCGGTTAGTTCTTCTCTGTCCTGATTGACAACTTTGATCTCAGCTAATATGGACACAGGCGACTTCCTTACCGGTCTGACTGTTCCGACGGAGCGAAAAATCAGACCAGGCTACGAAAACACGTTCCCTAGAAATGCAGACGACATTCTGGGAGCGTACAGAAAGTCCAATATCTACGAACAGATGGTATCGACGTACAATTATCCTGACTCCGAGATCAGCCGCGAGAGGACAGATGCCTTCAAGGAGTCTGTCGCGTGGGAAAAGTCCGGCCACCTGCCCAAGGGTAGTAGTCTCACAACCAGCTTCTGGGCTCAGCTTGTCGCATGCACCAAGCGACAGTATCAGATTCTGTGGGGTGAGAAGTCAACGTTCATTATCAAACAGGTTCTATCGTGCGTCATGGCATTGATCGCAGGTTCTTGCTTCTACGACTCGCCAGATACCTCCGAAGGCCTCTTTACCAAGGGCGGTGCCGTCTTCTTCGCGCTGCTGTACAATTGCATTGTGGCCATGTCTGAGGTCACTGAGTCTTTCAAGGGCCGTCCGACGTTGATCAAGCATAAGGGCTTTGCTATGTACCACCCAGCTGCATTTTCGTTGGCTCAGATCACCGCGGATTTCCCGGTCCTGTTGTTCCAGTGCACTATCTTCTCCGTTGTGATCTACTGGATGTCGGGGTTGAAGCACACTGCCGCTGCTTTCTTTACCTTCTGGATTATCCTGTTTTCGACAATTCTGGTAAGTCGTCGTCTTTGATTCGAGTGCGATCTATGGGCTTTAAACTAACTCCCGGGCCTTCAGTGCATTACCGCGCTATTCAGATTTATTGGATCCGCATTTAGCACGTTTGAGGCCGCGTCGAAGATCTCAGGTACCGCAGTCAAAGGCATTGTCATGTACGCTGGCTATATGATCCCGAAGCCTCACATGAAGAACTGGTTCCTCGAGCTGTACTACACGAATCCCTTTGCCTATGCATTCCAGGCTGCCTTGTCCAACGAGTTTCACGACCGGACCTTCCCTTGTGTGGGTAAAAATCTGGTCCCGAGTGGGCCTGGCTATGAGAACATTGCAGCAGAGAATCAAGCGTGTACAGGCGTTGCTGGTGCTTTGCCGGGAGCGAACTATGTCACCGGCGATCAGTATCTTGCATCACTTCACTACAAACATTCACAGCTGTGGCGAAACTTCGGTGTCGTCTGGGCCTTCTGGGGACTCTTCGCCGTTCTAACGATCATTTTCACATCTCGCTGGAAAGAAGGTGCGGGCTCGGGCGCTTCCCTTCTCATTCCGCGTGAGAAACTCAAGAAGCACCAAGCCGCCATTGATGAAGAGGCCCAGCACAATGAAAAGATCACTGCCCGTCAGACTACCGATGAGCCGGTCGAAGTGGAAGATGACAACCTTTCCCGAAATACCTCTATCTTTACCTGGAGAAACCTCACTTATACAGTCGCAACCCCCACGGGTGATCGAGTGCTTCTGGATAACATTCACGGATGGGTCAAGCCCGGCATGCTCGGCGCTCTTATGGGCTCTTCGGGTGCAGGAAAAACAACGCTCCTTGACGTGCTTGCTCAGCGCAAGACTGACGGTACTATCAAAGGCTCTATCTTGGTAGACGGCCGCGAGCTTCCGGTGTCCTTCCAGAGAATGGCAGGGTACTGCGAGCAACTCGATGTTCACGAGCCATTTGCAACTGTGAGAGAAGCTCTGGAATTCTCTGCCCTTCTTCGCCAATCTCGTAACACTCCCAAGGAAGAGAAACTTAGATACGTTGACACTATCATCGATCTTCTCGAGCTACATGACCTGGCAGACACTCTTATCGGGTCTGTTGGCAATGGACTCAGCGTTGAGCAGAGAAAGCGTGTTACTATTGGCGTGGAGCTGGTCTCTAAGCCCAGCATCCTGATCTTCTTGGATGAACCCACGTCTGGTCTGGATGGACAGTCGGCCTATAATACAGTCCGTTTCCTTCGCAAACTGGCCGATGTCGGCCAAGCTGTTTTGGTAAGTCTTCGTTCTCACAATTTGAAGATAACCATGCTAACATGTTCCAGGTCACTATCCATCAGCCCTCGGCGCAGTTGTTCGCGCAGTTCGACACCCTCCTTCTTCTCGCAAAGGGCGGAAAGACAGTCTACTTTGGAGACATCGGTGAAAACGCAGCCAGTGTCAAGCAATACTTCGCCCAGTATGGAGCTGACTGCCCTACCCAAGCTAACCCAGCCGAGTTCATGATCGACGTGGTCACTGGTGGTATCGAGGCTGTCAAGGACAAGGACTGGCATCAAATTTGGCTCGACTCGCCCGAGCAATCTCGCATGATCAAAGAACTGGACGGAATGATTCAAGACGCCGCTGCCAAACCCCCAGGCACAGTCGACGACGGATTCGAATTCTCTATGCCCCTTTGGGAACAGACCAAAATCGTCACTCAGCGGATGAACGTCGCACTTTTCCGAAACACAAACTACATCAACAACAAATTCTCTCTCCACATTATCTCCGCCGCTCTCAACGGGTTCTCATTCTGGCGCCCTGGTCCAAGTGTGTCAGCCCTGAACTTGAAAATGTTCACAATCTTCAACTTCGTCTTCGTCGCCCCAGGCGTCATCAACCAGCTTCAGCCTCTCTTCATCCAGCGCCGCGACATCTACGACGCCCGCGAGAAGAAGTCCAAAATGTATTCGTGGGTTGCCTTCGTCACTGGACTCATTGTCTCCGAATTCCCATACCTCTGCATCTGCGCAGTCCTCTACTTCGCCTGCTGGTACTACCCCGTCTGGAGACTGCCCCATGACTCGAACCGCTCTGGCGCTACCTTCTTCATGATGCTGATCTACGAGCTTATCTACACCGGCATTGGCCAGTTCATCGCCGCTTACTCGCCCAATGCGACATTCGCTGCGCTCGTCAATCCCTTGATCATCAGCATCCTTGTCATCTTCTGCGGTGTCTTCGTCCCCTACGTACAGCTCAATGTGTTCTGGAAGTACTGGATGTACTATCTTAATCCGTTCAACTATGTTGTTTCGGGTATGTTGACTTTCGGCATCTGGGGTGCTAAGGTCACTTGCAACGAGGAGGAATTTGCTTTCTTCGAGCCTGCTAATGGCACATGTGCTGAGTATCTGTCGGATTACATGGCTGGTGCTGGTTCGGCTATCAATCTGATAAACCCTGATGCTACCTCGTCTTGCAAGGTGTGTCAGTATCGGAGTGGAACTGATTTCTTGAATACTCTCAATATTCCGAACTACACTGTTGGATGGAGGGATATCGGTATCTCGGTCATCTTCGCTATCAGTGGCTATGCCTTGGTCTTTGGTCTGATGAAGATGAGGACCAAGGCTTCGAAGAAGGCGGAATAAATCCGCTCCTCGTTGGTTATGCCTTCGATGCCTTGAGGCGGTCTATTCTTCAACTGTCTTGTTGACTGAGAGACCTCATTTTCTGGTCTCTTTTTTATAACTTCTTTCGCTTATACTCTTTTCTCTTTCCTCTTCGTGCAGATATTGCCCACCACCTTCACAGCCCTTTTTATTTCCACACTTCCCAACCTGCATTCATGGAGTCATTCAACATGCATATCTTCATTGTCCTGTTCATCGTGGAGTTCTTTCTAGGTTTTCGGGTGCATGTCTGTTGCTAGCAAATAGATTTTAAATCATAGACCTTACAATACATTGTACATCAGAAGTAACAAAGCACTGGAAGCAACTTGAAAGAAGTCTCTATAGGTATTCATTGAATACTAAACAAAGCTCATCTCAAAGACAGTCGAAGAATAGACTATCTAACTATAAGCATAAACAGTCATTGTCGCAATGAAAGCGCATAGAGAACATTGACTAGGCATTGTCCTATGCCCATTTAGTTTCTCCCAGGTACATACAACCAACGTATAAGAGGCCCCCGTATCCCCGAGTCCAAGTCTCCATCATCACAACCACAAAACAATTCTATAACGTACAATCCAAACCAACAACTACTAAACATCAACATGCCACACCCCCCACGCTCCCACCCGGCCACCCGGAGAGCAGGCCGCAGCCTCGAATCCCGTTTCTGTCCCTGGAGGTCCAGTTCCGGCATCCTCCATGAGGTAGCAGACTTGGACGCTAGGTGGATGACCGTAGAGCTGGAGGAGGGTATGATTCGCCTCGATGACGAGAGCCTGTTGCGGTTCGTGCTTACACAGATCCAGTTGGGGAACGCCGTTGTCGATATTTGCGCGCAGCATTATATTAAGCCTAGGTGTCTGTCGATTCCTTGTAGGCTGATTAGCCTGGTTTCGGATTCTTATGCGGTGATCCAGGCTGAGACCTCTCGGATGGTGATGTGGTGGATTGAGCAGGTTATACTTGGGAAGGCGTGGCTTGACCGACGTGTACTTTTTGCTCCTCGTGAGATGGTTGAAATAGTGAGTTAGAGTGGGGATGGGGATCGTCTGGTGAGTTCTAAGTGAATATGATAGTGTTTTTTGTCGACAGTTTCCTCAGAGTAGCTTAGCTGTTCCAAGGTTAGAAAATGTATGGTATCGGCTCTCTTGGGCGGAAGATATAAATTTCCATATAGTGAAATCAATGGATCTACCTACCTGTCGACAAGGCCAGGCCTACACGTAGGATTCAGATTCTTACTTTGGCCGGTGCAGGCTCCAGGTGGCCCAGTCAAGTCGACACAATGTCGAGTCCCAAGTCGGATCCTTCTCATCTTTCGACTTCAATCTCACCTTCCTGTTTGGGTCTTTGTGACGGAAGCAGAGGAACTAATGCACCTGATATTCGTCTCACATGGTGGATAATAAGTTGTCCGAGTGTAAGGATGCATTCTAGATCGTAGAGCATGGACTCAGATCGTGGCCCGGCGCCAGTGTGGTAATGTGTTTCTCTGCATTGCTGACCTTTGCAAGTTAGCATCGACAACGTGCGACCAGAGCTTGTGCGCGACGCTGCTGCTGCCTGCATTGGCGGGGCTGGGCTGCAGTGAAGAAAGCTGTAATTCGCCACGAGCTCGTTCCTGCAGAAATGCAGGTGGTGCGCTGCACTTTTCCATTCGCCGCCCGGCATTTATTCACACTTCGTGGACTTTACTCATCGAAGATTGGCTGTCGCAGATTCGGCAGATGCATTCAACATCACAATATCACATCTCAGACACACAGACACAGGGTCCACCGGTCCAGGAAGGATTGCAGATCTTTCGGAGGTCTCCACATAAGGAATAGTACTAGTACTAGTAGTACGGAGTACTCCCCTTCCAGGTGGGGGCGAGTTGCGATGAGAGACGGATTATGGCGTCAGATCTTGTGGAGAGTCGAACAGAACATGTTGCCATGTCTACGGGGACCCTCAGCTCAAAGACATGTTCTTTGTCCTAGATCCAAACAAGTTAAGTGAGGAGCGTCATTACTTCCCGTTAATTCCGTTCTGTTTGGTAGCAAAAACCCTTCAAAATGATCCGATGGCCCAGCCAAGCAGAGATCGGCGCCCATGGTGGAGATGGATAGGCACGTTTTTGAGAGAACGAATCAACGAAAGTTAGTGCCGCGCCACGAGCGAGATGAGCTCGTGGAATTCTCGGGCTTTGTTGACTTGATCGCCGATGCAGGGATCCACTACACAGTAGAGCGAACTCTTGGGTTCAGACTTCAGGCGCAGCAGCCATCTCTGCTAAGCGGATTCGTTACTGGAATCAACGGAGATTCTGTGTGACTGGTGAAATGGAGAAGCACTCGACTGAGAGTAGGTTTTATTCTGATCTGGTAGTATGTAGAATCTTAGTGGTTGTATCAGATCAAACCATAGCAAATCATGTGATCTTCTCATGCCCAACCCCCTCCTACCTCATCTGCCTAGACATACTGTGTACAAGAGAATTTCCTAGCAGCATCAGTCCAAGGTTTTCTGTTCTCTTACCTATGACGATCCCACTCTACATCCCGCCTTGCATTCACACTCCCTCTGGCCAATTTCATCCCCCGCCACACGAACGGCCGCTCCGAATTCAAATTGAAGGTCCTTTGGTCTCGATAGAAAGGCTCCTTCCACACATACAATGGCGTTTGCGGATGGGGTACTCCGACTTTGAATTTCCACAGCCAGCGGGCCCAGAGCTGGCAAGGTTGGCATATCAACAGATCTATATGCGGGATGTCTGTCCTGAAGTTCCGGGTGATCTAGTTGTGCGGGATGAGTACCTAGGCTGGGTAGTCAAGAAACCTCCTCCATTTACGTGAGTATAGCTATAGGTATTTCTCTCCTCGACGGAGGTAAATTATCATAGCTAACCTCCCTTTCTTCCTAACTAGAGAGATTGATTATTATGGAGTGACATTCGACCATCTTGTCCCGGCTGACGACACAGATCCAGAGGTATTGCAGATCAACATCATTGAGATCGAGGATGATGATGGTGCTTATGCGAATGAGAACTTGCCATTTGCAGTTGATCCCGCTGATTTTATCGGGAAGAAGGTGCTAGCCGTGCCAAGATGTTGCCAAAAGAGGAAGGGGACTCAAGACCGTGGACGAGTGAATGATAGTGTGCAAGCGAAGGATCAAAGGAGACAACAGTTATCTTTGTAGGGTTTTTTTAATGGTAGTAAGAAACACCCAATTTCCAGTATGGAAACTGCGATGCACAAGGTGTTATTTGCGTACAACATAAGGCTTGAGTGTGACCGATGTGACCATACTGTACGGAGTGCCCCATCCCTGATCGTCACTAGCTACGGCTAAACGGGTAAAATGAAATGCGCCCCTATCTCAAACTATCCATAGTGCTGGAGTCCTCGATGAAGCAGTGGAGTCGATGCAATCACGTTTGAACTCAACATTGTGGATGGTGTTTCGTCTCCTGCAGATTCCAGAAGGAAATTTGACTTTGCAGTATGCTTAATAGATTAACTGGAAGACCGAAAATCAATGAAAATATAGTGAGTGGCGACGATCTCATTGGACTCTGTTCCTAAATCCTAATGGAAAGGATTGGCCACGTGACGGAGCCAACCCCCTGAATTTCTCCAGCCACATGTTCTCTTCTGCGCCGAGGCATTGAGCACAATACTGGGGCCTTAGGCCCTTGACCCAGACTAACCTGAAAATCGGCACTATTCTGAACCAGACGCCTCTGTCACGTCGCCAACGCGGACGCGAGGGTGATTCCCTCTAACCGTGCCGTCCCGCCTTGTGATGCCTATCATAACACCTCCTTCATCCCGTCCCATGGAACAGACCGCGGGGGTGGGGAATCCGAACCGTGGTCAGCACTCAAAGGACCCGGAAGTTCAGACTATGTATCGAAACATACCGTACGGAGACACATTGTGCTCAACGGTTTCGAACTGTGATCAACAGCCAATCTAGGTGGTAACGTTCATGACGTACCCTTCTAAACAATAACTCGTTCATCCATCGGTTGACTAAGGATGATCATTACTACTGATAGACACCAGCCAACATTGAAAGACGATACTGTTCGTCCCAGAAACCAAGCACGGCCATTCCTGTGGTCATTCCTGTGGGCCGCCGGTAGTCCACGAGTTGCCCAAACTTATTCGGCGATCTTTTTGCCATCGTTGCCTTTGCCATAGGCAGGACTACTTTCCTAGCTTCCCCACACTCTACCAAACCCCTGCTCACTGCGCAACGGCTAGGTTCATGTCAGGGGCGATTGGCAAGGAACGCCTGCTAGTCCCGCATTACAATCCAAACACGTGAAGCTTCGCTTCGAACAAAGAAAAATATGAGCAACCCGTGTTTTGTACCTAAGCAATTCTTGAGTTGCTTCGCGTCCCAGGGATTTTTGACAAATCAGGTTATTGGTTCAGTGCAGGTTTTGGGCTCGAATTTACGGAGAGTTCTAGAACTGCGGCACATCTGCCCCTGTATCAATCCTGATGAGGACGTTGGTACTATTGATTTCGGGCAAAATACACTGGTCGTAACATACGACTCTCTCCCCATTTTCTGGTCATTTTGTAACCACAATATAATTCAACCTTGCACGAACTCAATTGCTAATATTATTAATGCGGACAATGAAATCATCGCAGCTGTAGATTCATCGATAAACTTCATAAAGTGGATTCATGACCACACCAGGTACATTCCACGATACATCAAGCTCCACGGAAAGACGCATTGCAAATCATAAAGCCCCTGACAGACCGAGTCTCCACAAGGCGAACCCGACTCTTTGTCCCTGGCGCCGGAAGTCCTTCCGCGAACAAGCTAAAGCCACCAAAGCGCACCAACAAGAGGACATACGTACTCGAAAAAGAACACGGTTTATTTTCGCGACAAGGCTACATCCGCCACATCGCATCTAGACTCGATACTCTCTTGCCCCAATTTACGATCTCCGATCCTGAGATCCTGGTCAATTAAGCAACAAAGGAATGAATCGCGGGTGGCATCAGCCCCCACGGTCCACCTCCCAACGCAAACACGGAGAATACAGCTGGAGAGATACTGTAATACACAGTAGACAACTGTGCCGCTAATTCGACGCCGTCACTTCCTAAACAGGTAATATGAGCTATCATCTACATGATCTGTTTGTGGCGCCGGGGATGTAAATTAGTGCTATAGGCGCAATTTAGTCACTTCTCTTCAGGAATAGTGTCGTCCGAACCGTTGCGCGGAAACGTGCTAGCTAATCGGCCAGCCGTGCACGTCTGCTAGCATCTCATGGTGGCTTTCTTGACAGCTCGTGGATCTATCCTAGATAACAAAATGGGTTAGGTTTTGTTACGATTCGCGACTTTTCTGCTCTATGTGTCATTTTTCCCGCGAGGAGACATAATCTGTGGAGAAGGGTGTGTTCTGTCTTTCTTTGTTCATTGCCACCTTATCGCCCCCTCAGAGAGTGTTTTTGTCCCTGTGGATCATTTCTCTTCCATTGCACCGGTCCATGTGGGCTCCTGTATCAATTGACCGGATCAGAAATATACGCTGTAATGTAGTTATCGTGTCTGTTACTCTGTTCGAGCAAATTATTTACGACATTTCGTGCCCTATGTCCTGTACACAGTGTCGGGGTACTGTAGTTTCTCCGGTGGCTACGGAGTACTAGGCTACACGTTCCGGGGTTACTAGTCTGATTTAGCAATCCCGGGATGTTGGAGCACGGTCTAGACGCCGAAAGATCGTGCCTGTGCTTTTCCCGCTGTCAGATGGTACTTAAAATACAGTTTAGAATCCAATATCTAAACTTTAGAATCGATATTGAATGGAAAAATTCGTGTTGCCTTCAACCACTGTCCTCGGCTGCCTTTTCGGATCTGAGAGTAGTTGCAATAGTACGATCGATGTATCTAATTTCATTGTTGTATTGCAATTTGGGCGGCTTTTCCATTATATCGATAAAATGATGCATGGGTAATGCCTGTTCCAAGGTTGCCTTCCGCTGTCCCGCTCCCCCATTCCATGGATGAGCCTGTGTTTAATCCAATGTCTAAAGTCCAGTCCTGGCATGCTTCTGTCATGATACCTGTATCTCAAGGGAATAGCTGTCGTCTCATATTCAAACTATATCAACACATGAGATCAAGGGATTCCTGACATCATGACCAGCAAAAGCTAAATCAGACTAGAAGTGGATATTGTCATCGACATGCAAACTACGTAGTCGAGAACACTCCGTAGTTACTGCGTATGGAACTAGCAACGTGGCAAGTTGAATATTCCAATAGAGCTCGATATAACCGTCCGTGTAACAACGTGGTCCCAGCCTGCAGCGCGGGGTAAACAGCCACAAAGAAGTCACGATCCTTGATCCCTGAGGAAATCTCGGTGAGAGAGCCAAGAAACACAAGAGAAAGAAGACCCATCTTCCCTGCTACATTTCTAGTCCCATAAGAACCGACAGACCGACTCTATTCAGATCATGACTACAGGGTACGATTCCAAATGTTGGAGCGCGATCTTGCAGCCGGATGCAGGTACCTGACATGCTGGGTCCATGGCATATGCACCTAGATCTGCAGTCTTATTTCAACCTCAGCCACTCACTGCATCTCGACAATTTTTCCACGAGGCTACACAACATACCTATATATGGAGGCTTCGCTTGATAGTGAGGTAGGTTTACAGTGGCCGAATATCCTCACGAGCCAGCAATGGCGGAGTTAGCAGAGGTCGTTGTCTCTCCCTGGGTCCGAGGATATATTGTTGTAAAATGCAGTAGGTTACATATTCCTGGTATCTTTGGAACAATGTGCCTTCCGACCTAGCTTTCAATCAGCAACCATGATCCAATACACTAATTTCGAGGTAGCTGATCATTTCCATGCACCCGTGAATATATCCATGTTACCAGGACCCGAAAAATGGCATCTGAAGACTACATCCATTGGAAGGCCATTCCGTACGACGTAGACCGCGCTTGTTGATCCGGCCGCATGGCACAGACCACGCTATTTGGCACGTTCCATTGACTCGCGGATACCAATGTTAGTCTTCATCTCGACCCGAAGCTCAAGACATCGACTCATATGGAGTACCACCAGCTCGCTTCCCCTGTTTCGCATTGACAGTCGAGGCATCCACAAGAGTGACAAGACTGAGCAAAACGCGCCACATGAAGAACTCAAAAACTCAAGACTCCGCCCTTCATTCTACCCCGCGACGGGAATAAGCCGTTGATAATCAATGCGCTAGGAATATTCGAGACTAGATTAAGTCGGAACCATGGAACAGAGTACATATCTCCAGGTGGAAGATTCACCCGACGCATCAACTCTCTCGCTACCGAAAATTGAGACACCTCTGCCGGTGATAAGCCAACCCTGATCCCGACTGGCCCAACCCCACAACCTCACAAAGCTCCTACCAAAAACGTCCGCCAGGACGCCGGTCGGGCTTCTCAACCTTGCTCCCCGAGCAGCTTACTTCGCACGGAGACTTAATCGATCAGAACTAATGTGACGAGACCACGCCTGGTCCGACGATCCCTTGTCAACGAGACAGGTCCTGCATCACAATGGCCATACATCGTCCTTGTCAGGAGGACGGAAGCACAAAGTCATTTGGGAGAATGGCCGTGCATGCCCCACAGCTTGGGCACGAGTCGCCAGGGGCGTGATATACTTATGTGCTATGCAGCTTAGTGTGAAAACAAAATTAGACCAGAGGAATGGAGGGCGAGTCTAGCTAGGGAAACTAAGGTAGTGGGCTTTGTGTGGCTGTAGGCAATATCGAGGTGTTTTAAAACAAGCAAACAGTTTTCTCGGAGACCGCGCGGGCTAGGCCGTCAGTGCATCCTTCGAGTTGTATTGTGCGACGGGCTTTTGTTTACATATACGGTGTGGGCAGTTTTGATTTGCCCGTAGGTTGGTATTTGGGAATGATACGACCTTGTTGAGAATTTGGATCTGGCTAGACGGGCAGTCCAAGACATGCCCATCAAACGGACTCGCCACTTCGAATGGCGACTGTAGGCTACAGTTATCTGCGACCGTAAGAAAATCGACCCTCTCAATCAGAGAGTGATGAGAACTAGGCCCAGCATCTCCCATGGATCGAACGTGACTCCGACACGGACATTCCTCCCATTCAAGAATTGGCCTGCAGATCGCATTTTGCATTAGGGCTCACCCGCCCGGATGTGATGATATGGAGGGGGCTTGCATTGCCCTAAGAACATGACAGCCCTCGATTGGAGGCCCCCACGAGGCGCGGGGCGTCGGAGGGTTTTTTTTGTGCTGTTTTGCTTTTTTTCTGTATAATCGGTGAAATAGCCCTGACAGCGCCGGCCGATGGATCGCACGTTGTATCTTTACTAGTAGCTAGATAATCTGGCTGACCTACATTAGTCCCCAGGAACTAGCAATTTTCCTCCCTGAAGGAGGGAAGGATTGTAGAACATGTGATGGGTGGACGATGCATGCGTAAGGAAAATAGACCATGCGCTTTCCTTATTGCAATGTAGACTGGCGACTGCAGAATCACGGAGTGGACGCAGCTCTGCGAATCCGTTGGTCGAGCTGCGGGAGGACGTGCGAGGCGACTGTGATGGGGAAATTGGAATAATGGAGCTCATTGAGTCATTGTCATATCGCTAAGCCCTACTCCGTAGATGGGTCCCCCATTACTCCCAGCCTAGATCGGTGAGTGGAATCGCGTTATCGTGTTATCATTGCGATTCTTATGTGGAGTATCTTGTACGGATGGGTAGGTATGTTTGCCCCGATGTGACTGTCAACGAGAACGTGTTGATCGGTTGGATTCTGTATCCGCGTGGAGTATTCAATGTGTTCATACCTAGCGAAGATCTACCGAGCCTCTCTGTCCTGTACGTATGTCTACGTATGTCCCTCTGGAATTGAAATTCCCCTGCTTCAATGAGCACTCAACCGAAACATATCGAATACCCCATGCGGCAAGGCATTCCCCATTTTCTCCTCGCATCTATTATTATTCCATCAGATCTTAGACAGGAGCGGGTCTGCGTCATATTATTCCGGTCGCTTCACTGGAATCTGCCCAGGATCAAGTCTGCCGCAGCCCTCAACGTATGCGCCGGTGTTTGTCCGAATTTTCGTGACAGCTCGTTTGTGGATCCTGTTTGCCAATCCGAATCTGTTCCCTTCGGTATCGCCCCACGCGGGAGGGGAAAAGAAACGAAAAGATGGAGGGGTTGAAATCTGGTACAGATTGGTCTGGTTGTGAATGGAGACTGGGATGTTGACAAGGGGGTGTTGAAGCAGGGATTTTGGAGATAGTCGACTTAAGGTACCGAGGGATGTGCCTGCATCACAAGGCAGAGCTCTATTAGACAACGGCACATAACGTACGGAGTAAATGAAGGAGAAGACTTTTGGCTGCTGTCACTATGGGGCCGGTCTCTGCGCTGACGATCTCATCCCGGAGAGATACTGACAGGCGAACAAAAGGTCCTCTTTTTTTTGTCCCTCACTTTTAACGATTGATCGAGTCCGCTAACGCCCCCCTGCTGCAGGCTCTAGCACATACGGTCAATGCATTAAGACATGGGCTGATTAACCCCACAAGATTTATTTGCCATTGACAATATGATTGGTCTTAGGGGGTCGTGGTTTTCAATTCTAAACGAATTGAATCGAACGATTTATTGCGTTTGGGAGGTTTTGGTGGAAGGTCTGGAACGGAGTGCGTGCGGCAGATGCAAGGTGGTAGACCTTTCTGGGTACCTTGGAGAGAGGTAGCTTTTAGCCTGCTCAATGGTGTTTCGAGTACCTTTGGTGTTGGTACTAGAGGTAGGTTGCTATGGTATCTAACGTTATCGTAGAGGCGAAACTCAAGGAGTTGCCCCTGTTCCTTCCCCTGTGAATGTTCATTAGTTATTTTTCTGTTCATCACATTGTGGTATAATAGTTATCTCTTATTCTGACCATATACTAAGTAGTATAAGGAATATTAGAAGAAGTAATATCGTCAAGTACATGTTGTTGCAGACTTCGCATAAGATCCAAGAAAAGAAAACGTGAAAGTAAAAAATCAAAATAAAAAACCAAAATGGAAAAATCAAAAATAGGAGAAACAAAAATACCCAAGATACCCGTCACATTTAAAGGGATTTTACTGTATATCAATACGGACCCATTACCAGCGTCCCATGGGTGGAGCGTGGATCGTCCCGATCGAGTCCCAAGGAAGATTCAAAGGCTTTGAACTCCAATTTATTCCACTTAAGTCCCTCTTTTTCTCCCCTTTTGCTTAAGCTCTCTTTATTCTCCTTCCAAATGCTGGTGGTAAATGTGAGATATACTACGCGATACTTCTGCTATACTTATCATCTTATCCTTTCTATCCCTTCCTAAAGGTTACCGCCCTTGCGTGACTTGATCATCCTAATAGGGAAACCTAGGAAACCCTGGGAAACCCTATTTGGTCACTGTTGATTGCTTGACAATTGAAACGTCCTTGCTGCGATCTTGCTCTGCCTCAAATCTCCCTTTCCAATAGGCATTGCATTTACTATTACCCTTCTTAATTGTCATTGGATTGGCATTGCGACTCGTCATCGGACCTTGAATGAATCCGCTCCTTGAAAAGGAAGTGTGTTTGGTTCTGTTTATAGTTTTGGTTACTTGTTAATATCCTGTCTGTGGTGTATGTGCGGTTCAAAGTTCCTTAATCCTCCCCCTCCTGGCATTCCAAAGCCTCCCCTCCCACTCCTTGGAATCCACGCATTCCTCAAACACTCGTTTCTCATACTCTATACTGTCATTCAGCCCTTGACCACCAATTGACCTGGATTGTGTAGGATCAATACTCCCCAGCCACTGGCGATCCGATCCCTCCCTCCATCCTTGATTATCCGCCACTCGTTTGTGATACCTTTCTTTCTGTTGGATTGAACGATGTCCATTGCATCTATCGAATAATCGCCTTCGGTCAGTGACCTCAGTGGCTTAGAGAAGGAAAAGGAAGAAAACGACACTCATTCAACGACTCGACAAGAGCTGGTATCAATGAAGCCACACATCCCCCCGTTAAAGATCTCGAAATCCAATTCGAATTTACACAGGTCAATCGACGACTCAACGCACTCACACCCTCGATTTTATAACGCCTGGGGTTCATCAGAGATGACCCCTCCGTTAACACCACACGGAACACAGGGCACCAACATGGAGCAATTGGAGGCCCCGAGACCTGTCTTTCACAACTATTTGCGCGCGTTCTATCCTTTTCACCCGGCCGGCAATGTCTCTCCGTCGACCGTAACACTTCCCTTAGACCAGGGAGATATCATTTTGGTCCACTCTGTTCACACCAATGGCTGGGCCGATGGTACTTTATTAGATTCTGGGGACCGAGGCTGGTTACCCACCAATTATTGCGAGGCATACGACCAATTGGCTATGCGTCCTTTGTTGAAGGCCTTGACTGATTTCTGGGATATCATTCGAGGAGGATGCGGGTCATCACTAAAGGACTTCGGAAACCAGGACTTGATGAGAGGCCCTATTGCTGGCGTTCGCTTTCTGCTGGTGAGTCCCATTTAAAACCGAACCAATCGGTACAATGCTCATGATTGGACAGGAAAAATCAGAGTGTCTTACCCGAGAGTCGACCCTGGTCAGGAGGTTCGAAGGGCTTCGAAGAATCCGGAAGGCTTTGCTATCTGATCTGTCTTCGCTGGTGAAGACAGCGAAGAAGTTCCAGGAAGTCGCCAATGGGATTCCCTCAGAAGATGAAGTGGAAGCCATCTTGGATGAGATGCTTCTCAAGGCGTTCAAGATTGTTACCCGTGGAGTTCGATTCCTCGATGTATGGAACGAGGAAGTAGGGTTGAGTAGGACCATCGCTGAGATGGAAGGACCAGGCCAAGGCCAAGGCTACGACATGCCCCCAACCCCTGCATCCGAGAGTTTCAACCTGGCCGAGACTGGTGAACGATCCGAGTCGCGAATGCTGGAATCACGAATGGAATCCCGACAAATGAACCACAGCCGAATGGGTATGAGTCGGGCGTCAATGCGCACCGAATCGTTGGAGCAACCCAGACCAGTCTCTGCATCCATGAAACGAGCTTCAATTTCACACCGAATGTCCGTCTCTGGTCCTTCTGCTGCTATCTGCGGTCAAAATCTGGCGTCTGAGCGCCTCGGCACAACATATGACGCGTTCCTGAGCGTGCTCGGCTCGTTTCTTGGCCTTCACATGCAGTCCCGCTCCTCAACGGAGCTGGTTGCCACCACCCAGCAGGCTGTTCAATCCTGCCGGAGCTTGCTCAATGTTGTCGAGGCAGTCATTGAGCACGATACCCAGCGCAGCGCGTTCCTCGAGCAGGCACGAGAGACAATGTGTGAGAAGCTATCCGAGCTTGTTCACGCTGCACGCGATGCGTTCCACCCCGCACACCTACCAGATGATGATATGGTGTTTATGCCAGATGACGGAAAGCGTCTTGTTGATGCCGCCACAGACTGTGTAAGAGCAGCGGGCAACTGTTTGGCGAAGGCTCGCCTGGTGCTTGAGCAAAGTGGTGATATTGAGCTTGACTCTGAGTCTGACGATCAGAGAGGAGGGGAACAATCACAACAACAAACAGAGGAAACAAACCAACCAGAACAACAAGATCTCTCACTTCGCCTCCCCCCACCTCCCCTTCAAATTCCCAACACTACTTACTCTCCCCCCACACCTGCTCTTACCGACGCCACGACTCCTTCCTCCTTCCAGTCTCATCTCTCGAACTCCCCTGCCAATCTCTCCGCTCTTTCTTCACTTCCTAATTCCGCCATTCTCCCCACACATCCCGAAAACATTGCATCATTTTCTTCCACCGACAGTGGCTATCATGAAAGCCATCCAAAATCTGACGTAAGCGAGTCATTTGGACGTGGAGTTACCAGCAATGGTAGTAGCTTCACATACAACAGCCACACCCGTGATTCCGAAATGAGTGGTGTCTCTCAGACCTCGACCCGGGCTACCTCCCCTGACATTGGGGGTAGTTTCCAGGGAAGCTTCAAGATCCCCTCTCTGAAGGAAAGTCTCAGCTACTCGACACTCGCCGAGGAGAATGAGGAGACCGAAGCCAATCTGTTGGAGAAGACCTATGCACACGAACTCATCTACAAGGAAGGTTCAGTAATGGGTGGAAGTCTTCGTGCCCTGATTGAGAAGCTGACTGCCCACCAATCCACGCCGGATGCCATGTTCGTCTCGACCTTCTATCTCACCTTCCGTCTTTTCGCCACCCCTCTTGAGTTTGCTGAAGCCCTCGCTGAACGCTTCGAGTACATTGGTGATACGCCCCACGCCGCGGGACCCGTCCGTCTACGTGTGTACAACATTTACAAAGGTTGGCTCGAGTCCCACTGGCGCCACGACCGTGACAACACTGCCCTTAATTTCATAGTCGAGTTCGCCAAGTCGAGACTTTCAGAGGAACTTCCCACCGCTGGTAAGCGTCTACTAGAGCTGGCTGAGAAAGTTTCAGCCGTCGGTGGGCCCGTTGTGCCTCGCTTGGTATCTTCCATGGGCAAGACCAATACTTCCATTGCCCAATACATCGACCCTAGCACCCCTCTACCCACTCCCATCCTTGGAAAGAAGGAACACAACTTGCTGAAGCAATGGAAGAATGGCGAAGCTTCGATTACCATTCTTGACTTTGACCCGCTTGAGCTTGCCCGGCAGTTGACCATCAAGGAGTCCCGCATCTTCTGCTCCATCCTCCCCGAAGAACTGTTGGACACCGAATGGGCCAGGAAGACAGGTTCGTTGGCTGTCAACGTCCGCGCCATGTCGACTCTGTCCACCGATCTTGCTCACCTTGTTGCCGACTCAATCCTGTACCTCGAGGAGCCCAAGAAGCGTGCCGCCACCATCAAGCACTGGGTCAAGATAGCCAACAAGTGCCTGGAGTTGAACAACTACGACTCTCTAATGGCTATTATTTGCTCTCTGAACCTGTCTATGATCTCCCGACTGAAGAAGACCTGGGACATCGTCTCTCAGAAGACCAAGACTTGCCTCGAACAGCTTCGCACCATCGTCGATGTCTCCCGCAACTACGCCGTATTGCGTCAACGTCTCCAGAACCACGTGCCTCCGTGTCTTCCATTTGTCGGTACCTACCTTACCGACCTCACCTTTGTCGACCATGGCAACCAATCTCTCCGCACCCTCTCCACCAACGAAAGCGAAATGGAGGTGATCAATTTCGACAAGCACATGAAGACGGCGCGCATTATCAGCGAGCTTCAGCGATTCCAGATCCCCTATCGCCTGACCGAAGTCCCTGAGCTGCAGGCCTGGATGCAGAATGAGCTCATCCGCGTGCGCTCAAACGGCGAAACAACCGCACAAACCCTACTCTACCGCCGCTCTCTAGTGCTCGAGCCCAGAGAGGCCTCTCGCTCTTCAAATGCACTACCGACTCAATCCGAGTCCAACCATTCGATTCTCGATAACGCCAAGGACAAATTCGACTTCCTCTCATGGACCACCCAGTCCAAAGCAAAGATTGTTCCTACACACTGATAACCAACCACCACTACCTTCAGTATCACCCATCACATTCTTCACAATATAACGACTCACGACTCCTTCTCATTCCCGGCCCACTGGTGTCGCATTTCCATTTCACACCTGGCCACTGTCCTACTACGCTTACCAGCGCCCAATCTTCTTCGCAATGTGTCAATATTCCTCCATTTGCTTTCATCTACTTTCGACTTTGTCTCTTTCATTCCTGGGCGGTGCATTTGGTTTCTCATTCTCTCTGTTTCTGATTCTTCGAGAAACTTGGCATTTGAAGCGCGGCTTTTGTATGAAACGGGGTCCGAGACTCACATGGAGTTTTACCAAGGGCCTTGCTTTTACGCTTACGTGACTCCGTCTAATATTTTCCACCTTTCGTTTCTTGTTCGCTGTTTTGCAAAAAGGGAAAAACGGTTGGGAAAAGGGTTTGTCTTCTGTCGACTCGGGGCGTTTTCCTTAGGATACCCCCTCTAGACGGTTACTTGTACGCTTCGCGGCTTGGAATGGAGCTATCTTCATAGCTACCTCAAATGCAATACGCTTAATTTAAATATTTATGTGCTGTCCTTGTAGTCGTAGTGGTAGTTGTACTTCCGACCGGTCTTGTTGAATTTCCAATAGTTTTGGGACATGTTGATGCCTTAACCCCGGACTTTCATGCCTGACCGTTTAGGCCGGGGGATCATGACCCACTTTGGCCTTTGATCCATGGAAAGAAAGCCTTAAAACACGGAACAAAGAACCTTGTCCGGCAAAAGGCTGTTCCCGCATCCCCGCATTTACCAGTATTTATTCGAGATCTCTGACTGGCTTGAATTTAACACCTGATCCTGGTGCGGCAGCCTGAGGCCAGCATGCTACATCAAATTCGAATGTCTGTATAGAAGGTAGCTACTTACTGTGTATGAAGATCCGGGAAGGATTTCAGTGACAAATAGCTTGAGTGAGTGGGCATATGCTTCCAAGGTTGATCATGTATTCGTTCTCGATATCGCCTATTGTACAAATTGTCATTCTTGACAAGTCTTCCGGGACCACGACCTTGAGCCTTGTTGCGTAAAGTGTATACCGGCTATTCCGCATATCGTTTTTGAAATGCCTCCATAAAGTTCATGCCGTCAGCATCGTCATCATAAGGTGCCTTGGCACCGAGATGTAGAGGCAAAGTAACTGCAGTGTGTGAAAGTGATCGCAAATCGAGTATGGGGACTATGGAAGGGCGTCCGTGAGCGCACTGGAACGGGAAGACACAGCGGGCCAGCCTGGAGATCAACGCTTGACACTCTTCAATGGTCAACAGGTCGTTGAACATGATGGCAGTTCGACAGGCGCGAGAATTCAGAAGATCCACAATGCTCTGAGGACAACCGTTCATCTGCTGGACCCATGAGCGCGAGGCGGAGCGCGTTGTGGCTTCTTCATGTACCAATCCCTCACTTTGTGGTAGCTCTAGGTCCTCGTCCAAATTTTCAATCTCGAATGATTTCTTTGGCTGAAATGGCTTCCTGCCTTCCTCCTCACTAGACCAGATTTCTCGTCGCATCAGGTCAACCAAGACATGAGGCTCGAGTCGACATCGTTCGGCTATAAGCACAGGAAGGGTGTGCACGGAAATCAAGACAGTGGAATCGATCTTGTGATCAGTCACGTATCCAATACCCCAGGCCGAGAAAAGATCCATATATTTTTGAAAGAGGCCACCCTCCGTTGGTGAAAGCTCAAATGTCAACGAGTCCACGTGGACGGTGCACACCCGAGTCTCTGTGTGCAGACTTTCAGCTGACTCGGGAGAAACGAACATATCCCCAAATAATTGTTCGATTTGGCATCGCTCGTCGGCCGCGTGCTGGTCAATTAGAAGCAGAACATCGTTGGATTCACCACCCTGGTTTGAATTGACGCTAGTTGTGTGGACTTTTGCCAATATGAACTTCTTGTCCACCTGGGCTATCACTTCGGCAGTCTCGAGGGCGGCACGTGGAAGCTTGCCTCGATATTTGGCGACCTGGGCTGTATCAAGGGACCCGATACCCTTGAAACAGTCGTGCGAAGAGATGTTCACAATATGTTGACCTGAAGACTCTACTCCCAGGTTTGGTATTGGCATCTCTGTTCGACTGAATGAAGGATTATCCCACGCCCCTAAAATACCTTCGATCCATAGAGACTGTCCCGGTGGCCTTGACGAGATGTTCTCGAAATCCGCGGGAGACTGCTGGGTACCTAATGACTTACGAGAGTTCATCGTCTGACCCGTCCGAGGATTGATCGAATAGGCCATCTTCGTGTGTGGATCGATCCAGGTAATCATCTTATCTGACGACGAGGTCCCAGGCGGCTCTTTCGTATTAATGCTCTTCTCACCGCTTGTCCCTTTGTTCTGAGAGTTACAGAGAACAGTCAGCTCTCGGCCATGGCCTGGATTGTCTGACGCATGTGCGGGAAGGACAGGCAATGAGCTCCTTCTTTGAATGATATCAGAAGCAGGTTGAGAACGCCGCGAAGTTCGGTGGGTTGTAGGATGACTATTTAGGTCCTTGGCAGTTTTGACTCTGGACCAGTTGGTAAAACCTCGACCGGAATCACCAGGTTGAGACCTTGAGAAGGAGGGAATTTTCAGATGACCACTGAAGGCTTCTTCAGTACTTGACATGGAGTGGCCTTCCTTTAGTGAGCCAAGAGAGCTGCCAGCTACTCGAGAATCCTTGGAACCGATGCTCTGGGTTCGTTCCAACGATAAGGGCCGTCGTTTCCCCTCACGGGGACGCAGATTGTGTTGCTTCAAGAATTCACGGACCATTGCCACAAGTACATCAACAATGCGCTGGAAAGACTTGTCTGTTTCTAGCAGATGCTCAGATCCATCATCGTCCAGCTGAATAACAGTTTTGGTATCAATGCGGATGTAGAACATGGGCCACTTATTGACAGGCTTGGTCCAGCTGCGGGTGCTCGCATTGCTTAACGTATCGTGGCGTACCGGAGACGCGTGATTTGGAAGCAAGCTTCCATCGGGCATGTCCCTGACACTGCTGAAATCTGACAGAGCGAACACCCGGTTCACTTCGTTGTAAAGAATATTCGAGCTATTGCGTGATAGCAGGGGTTCGTTTCCCAGCGAGATAAACTGGGCTCTCCGAGTTGGACCGGGCTGAAGTGAGATTGCTGCTCGAACTGTAAGGTCAGAAACTGATGCCGACATTTCATGCCACGAATCCAGATTCTGGGGCGTTGTCAGCCCATATTGTGCGAAAATCGATTTGATGCGGTCGAGATCAAACTCCATTGGCCGATGAGAGATACCTGCTGCCGGTATACAAGCGGATCCAAGGCGAACGGACATCCGCTTGCTTTTATCCGCATCGAGGAGCACAAGTTTTGTGACCTGAGAATTGGCCAACAGGAGTGAGACCAATGAGCTTTTCAGATTGTCCCACTCTCGTTCCAATTCGTCTGGCCTCTGAAGAGAGAGAGCACGACTCTTAACGCGAACTGGCATATTACCAAAAAGGTCGTTAACAGTGACAGACGTGCCATGACAGGGGAAGCGAAGGACCTGATGTGGTGGTGCAGGGATCAGCCGAGCCAGAGGTGTCGAATGATGCAATATGAGTGAATTAGTGGTTTCATGGTGTATATGACAAGAAGTCACAGTGAGTAGAGATAAAGAGGCCAAAGATGCCAAGAACAACCCTCGATGTCCATATACGCCACTCGATTCAAGTTTGGACGTATCTGTTGCATGCATTAGCAAGCATACAAGGCTATACCTGAGAATGGGAGACATACGGTGAGCTTTGCCGAGCCCTCCTGTAGCTTCGAACTCGACTGAGGGAATACCACATCCGTTGTCTTCCACTATACAGCTACCACGTTTGAAGTCAACAGTGATAAAAACAGTATGTGCATTGGCGTCCAAAGAGTTTTTGACTAGCTCCAAGACAACACCAGTCAGATGCACAATCGAGGTGGAGGATTTGATCTTTGCAATCACATCAGGAGGAAGGGCTCGTATGTTTGACTGGGCAAGAGGCATTGATGTTGTCGTTTGGTGCTCACCGGAGCATTGCGCCACACGACGTGAAGAGAAGATTCCTCGAAAAGAATGTCGAGAACTCTGTTATAGCTGTGCATTTCAATCATTGTCACACATCATTATTTCTGTTGCTGTGGCAGGCTGAGCAGCTCCGCTGATAGACTGTGATAGTCTAAAGTTCATCAATCAAACATCATATGGAGAGGGTTAAGATGTTCGAACTACTTCATATCGAGGGCAAGAGGCAAGAGCACATGACGTCCGCGGATAAACAGTCGCCCCGCCCCGCTGCCCCAGCTGCCCCATCTGCCTCGGCGCGCTTCGATCTCCAATGCCTTGTTTCTTTGTCTGTCTTTCATCCCGCATAAGAGTTGTTAAGTTGTCTCTCGAAGCCAGAATGGCTACTGCCGAAGGTCCTGCCAGGGTGCACGGTAAGTACCGATTGTTCATGAAAGCCTCCGTGAAACATCCCTAAGGGACCCATCATAACAGACCGAAATGCACGTCGCCACCCATTCTCAAGTTGGATGAAACGCCTAGCGAACCTCAAGAGCTCTTCCGACTCCACCACAAATCGATGGCACAACAAGCGCCATGCGGGTACTAAGGGCAAAAAGGGCGAGCAAGCCAACAACCCCTATCCACTCTCTGGAACCGTCGACCGTGTCACAGGGACTCAGACATCAACCGATTCATACACCGATGAGCGTTATGGCTCAGAGTCTCGCTCCAGGAGCGACCCATCTTTTTATTCGGGCTACGATAACCCGGCTCCTCAAACAGGTGCAAAATCCACCGCGCCGACCATATCCACCACCGGCGACGCAGCATTCTCCGACGCCGCGTATTCCAAGGCAGGTACATTGGCAACTGGCACTGAAGGCCTAAGTACCCATGGAGGAGGAGAGGGTAGCACCTTCTCATCACCCGCACCTTCGGTCCGATCGTTAGCCACCACTCTCACCACTGTGCACTCTGCGGCACCCTCGACCCAGTTGTACAACACGCAAAACAGCCATCATGGACATCACCATGGCAGCTCAACACAGGGCGCCTCGAACCAGCAGGTTCAGTTTTCTCATCAGTTCCCATCGACCTCCTCAGCCGCCCCCGCTAGCGCAGTTCCCCCACACTTGGCTCCCCAGAACCATGGAATGACGTACAGCACTGCAACCGCAAACAATGCATTGACTGACAATGCCTCTCTTCTTACCTTGGCAAGTTCGTCTAAGCGTCGTCGCCGTAATTCCTTGGATACCAATGCCTCCGTACGCGCATTGGCTCCATCTTCCGTTTTCGGCGGTAGTCGTGAGAGCCTGCCGCTGAGTGTATTGAGTGGAAACACGAACGAGGCATCGAATACTTCTGTGCTGAACGCCCCGGGAGTACTGAGTCGACCGAGTATTGTTGGACTCGCTAGCGCCGAGCGCATCAGTGTCTACTCTGCCTCCGGAGCAACTCCATTAGCCGGCGCCAATTCTGAGCGGACCAGCTTGTACGCTGCGAAGCAAACTGCCGGCGGTGATGGGGCCAGCATCCGCAGCGGTATTCAGTCACATAGCCGAAATGACAGCACGTCCGCTAGCATGGTTGGAGGTGTCACAATTCCGTTGGCTCTAACCGGTCGTATGAGTCGCAGAAGCTCGGGCTGGGGAGAAATTACAGGAGAGGAAGATGAAGTTGAAAAGTCAGTACAGAATAACGATGATGGAACAGCGACGAGAGATACAAATGACTCTATCAAGAAATGATTTGATGGCACAGCTCGCACGCCTCTACCAGCCACAAAACGAATGGTGAGGTTTGGGCTTCATGATGTTACGCCTGGACGGTTCGGAAGTTTGAGCGAAGTAACAACGATCCTTTACAAGATAATGACTTGATGCATGGATCGAGGGCCTGGGTATTTATATCTGTTTGACGGCGTTTTTCTAGGCTGGGACTTTGATACCCAATGCGGTATGGGCGAATTCATTCTTACTTCTCAATTCATATTCCATGCATCTTCAGAGCTTTCATGTCTTCTTTAGACCTCTTTCATGTCCGGTTTGCGGTATTGCACCAAATGGCCCGGGGAGGCCATTTCACCGGCGCCGAATGACCATAGGCATATCGTACTGATACACGAACCAGGAAGTTTGGCACTTCCACTCGTGCTTGGGATTCACCAGTTGAATCTACGACACGTCAGCACCGAGAAGGGACCAGGGAATACTGTTCATCACTCACATCGAACGAGCTATACAGCGACGCGATCAGCTTTTTGATCTCTAACATAGCGAGATACCGGCCCATGCAGACTCGACCTCCACCACCGAAAGAAAGGTCCACAGTATCCTTCATGCGCCGTTCACGTGCCTCGAAGTGTTCTGAACTTTCATCCTTGCCCTGAAGCCAACGGTCCGGATTGAAGTCATCCGCATCGTCTCCGAAGACTCCGTAATCACGGTTCGTGACGAATGGGTTGATACCGACCTTGGTCCCGGCAGGAATGTATCGACCATCCGGAAGCGTAAGCCCGCCCTCTGGGACAACACGCTCAAAAACCATAGCGATACCGGGACTGACACGCACAGATTCCCGAATGACAGCGTCCAGATATAGCAAGTCCCGGATCTCCTTCCAAGGAGCAGGAGCAACGACACCGGCAGTTTTCAATTCATTGGCAAGTTTGGCCGTCGCATTGGGCGACTTGGCTAGATAATAAACGGCAGCACGCATGGTGGCGGAGCTTGTGTCCCCTCCAGCGAGGATGCTCAGCATCAGCCAGTTTACGATCTGGTTATCATCGACCATGTCGGGGTGCGTCTTCTTCAGTTGCACGTATTTGTCAAGCGTGTGGTCGACAGTGCCAGCGCTGATTTGTTTCTCAGCGAGTTGTGCCTGGTACTCTGCAACAACCTTGAAGGCATACAACACGCCGGTCAAGGTAGGCTTGGGGCCAATACGCTTGACCGGGTTCTTGTCAAGAAGATTGTCAATCCATGGGATTTGTGAGACCTAGTGGGCTGTATCAGTCACATGGCTGGTTCCCTCTGAGATCACCAGGGTACTTACTGGTGCGAAGTATCTCAGGCCAGCAGTGGAGTCTGTGATCAGATTGTCGACGTCCTTTTCCTGGTCAAGGAACCCATAGTGTCGACCAAAGCTAAAATTGGCAGTGACGTCCCAAGCGACTACAGATTTTTAGTTTCAGTTTTCCCAGTATATTGCTGAATATGCTCACAGAAACCAATCCATTCATCCGCTGGGCAAACTTTTCCAGCATTATCGCCATCGACGAATCTCAACGCCAGCTTGTCCACAAATTTGGTAATCGTTTCATCAATGAGAGGTTCGTATTCCAGAACCTTGGTCATAGTCCAAAGACTCCGAATAGGCCGGATGTTTTGGTTGTGCCATTCTTCATCCTGGGTGTTGAAGAGGTTTGAAAGTCGGTGGCCATTGAGTAATACATCGTTGGGACGGTACATGTCACTCTTTGCATTGTTGCCACAGGTCAGCAGATCTTCTTTCGGACGTCATTCACTCTGGGACGATGTATCCCAACCTTTTTCCATGGATTGCGGGTGGAGTAGATCGTCCGAATCAGACTTGGGTCTGATATGCTCACGCAGTTGGGCCCGATTTGTACTGCTGTGCCATAAGTCCGGTGCAGTTGAACATTCTTGAGATCGATACGTCCACCGTGTGCATGTGCAGCGCGCCAGAGATCAGTTATCTTGGCCAGCTTCGGACCAGGGATGTTTCTCAGCCGTGAAAAGAAAACATCCCAAATCACCTTTGTCATTAACAATAGACCAATAGTGGCCAGGGTCTGGGCCCACACGCCTGAAGGAAAAGCGACCGGGTTCAACATTGTGACAGGGTGCATCCTGTGCGCACCCAAAAGTACGTGCGGTAAACGGGTTTCGAATTGATTCCGCTTTTGAAACACAATGGGACCGCAGATAGATGAGACAGTGTGGACCAGTGCAGTTTTGACTATTGCTACCTCACAGTTCCTCAAGCTCTCCAAACTCTGGGATACGCTGGATTATAAGGGGAAGATGGATGAGCTTAAACTTTTTACCACAAAATCTGGGCAGGGGTTTTGCCAAAGGGCAGAGTCTCACTGGCGCGAAGGCCATTCTAACAGTGCATAAGTGCTGGCAGTCTTGGGTGCCATTTTCTGGAGACGCTATTCCAAGTGTTGTCTAGCGCTCTACCTCCACACACGGGGAAGCCGGGATGTGGAGTCTATCGTATTGTTCGACGAATCTGAATCGCTTTCCGATGAGACTAAAGCCACTCAACTCCGTTGGCGGTTGGACCCGCAAACCGCGGACTGACAGCGGCACACTGACAGCGGCGTAACCCTAGCGTCTGAAGAAGCATCCTGATGCGTATGGCCGGTGATATATCATATCGGGTCTGGACTCCGCTTACCAGCCGTTCGGGTAGTCTTGCGCCTACAACCACCTGTTAATTACCTATTCTTCACGATATAGCCCCGCTTTGCCCCAGGGCTAGCCCGTGCGAAAAGTGAAGCTTGTGTCGATTGGGACGCTTAAACGATCGCTCATGTTTCTTCGTATATCGAGGTGTCAATTAGGGGTTCCGTGCATCATGGCAATAATATTGGAAATAATATCTGACCTCACAACGCCACCAACTCCCCTGTCATATTCGTTAGATGGCCAGTCCAATCTTGGCATTTGACAGAATCATGCGGACGAGCCTTATTTACTCCCAGTCCTCAGTCCACATGGGCTGGGATAATTCGATACTCGGATTCACACGCATCCCACTGTGATTCCGCATAGCCTCAACGCTCAACATGGCTGCTACTGCGGATACCTCTCTCTCGCTCGAGAGTCGAGCCTCCACAGTGCAAGCTGTGATGTGGACGATGTCAATCTCCGCATTGATATTCGTTTTGATGCGCTTGTATGTGCGAGTACACTTGCGAAAGGTGTTCGGCTGGGATGATGGCATTGCCGTAACCGCCATCGTAAGACGCTTCATTGGCTTTGTACCTGGGCAACATGGACCTCCTGGCTGACTTCTATCCCTGACAGTGTTGTCTGATTGCCTACGCTGCTGTCTCTCATGTCGCCGCTAATGCAGGACTTGGTCAACATCTCGCAGTTGTTGCGCGAAATCCGAACAATGTGATGGAAGTCGGACTTTTGTGCAACATCGGTGAAAGCCTCGCAATCATGGCGTGCACCCTTGGGAAAACGTCCTTTGCGGTCACGTTGCTTCGGATTGTGGTTGAGAAATGGATGAAGATTGTGCTTTGGGTTGTGATCATTACAATGAACATCGTCAATATCCTGGCTGCGCTGTTCGTCTTCGTGCAATGCAAAGACCCTCGGCACTTGTGGAATCCGGCGATTCCATCAGAGTGTTGGGCTCCAGACGTCTTTACCAATTTCTCTTTATTCGTTGGGGGTATGGATGCTTGACGGTCCTCTCGAGATATCTGTGGATCAACTAACTCTCCTCACGCAGCTTATTCCGGATTACAAGACTTCATCCTAGCATTGCTGCCGTGGACGATTGTCTGGAACCTGCAAATGAAGAAGAAAGAAAAGTTTGGTGTGGCATTTGCAATGAGCCTTGGAATCTTGTGAGTCGCAGATGGAACCCTTCCAGCGTTTCAACTATCAAGGGCAACCTCTCATTGACTTATCTCCTCACAGCGCTGGGGCAGCTTCCATAGTCAAGACGATCTACCTCAAGGCCCTTTCAGCAAAATCCGACTTTACCTGTACGTTTACATGAATGCCCTATCCCTAT
This sequence comes from Penicillium bovifimosum, assembly GCF_028826915.1. Lineage (NCBI taxonomy): Eukaryota > Fungi > Ascomycota > Eurotiomycetes > Eurotiales > Aspergillaceae > Penicillium > Penicillium bovifimosum. The sequence continues at coordinate 4,319,533 of NW_026622711.1, forward strand.
TCATTTGATTCGACCACAAGCTAATCTGTCTTTACTGCTTAGGGGAACTCGCTCCGCTACTCATTTGGGCAGCCGTGGAAGATGGCCTCGCCATCACCGCTGCATCTATTCCTGCTCTGAAGCCTCTTCTCGTGAAGGTATTCCCTAGCACAGATTCGGAGAACTACAACATGATTTCGTATCCGATCTTGCCTCTTCGTGGGAGGGTATTCGACAACACCTTGGGCGCAACACAAACCGACATTGTGCATACAAATATCCGTGACTCGGAGAGTCAAACGTCGATTCTAGAGCTTGAGACTCAAAAGGAGGACAATATTAACATGATCACTGAGGTGTCGGTAACGTATAAAAAGACCACGTGAATGGTTTCTCCAAGTCGGAATGAATAATCACAAATATTGGGCAAAAGTGTATTTATACGAATAGTTAGACTAATGACCTCTAAGAGGACTATCTCGGGTACCGCGTCTTCCGGTATATCATCGTCCTCGAGGTCGGCTTCTTCGGTGTCATCGTCGGAATCATCCATACCGGAGATGAACGTTTGTCGCTTCGGGTACTTCGCCTTATGGCGCCGCTGCAGTGCTCGCATGCGCGGTGGAAGGTTTCCAAAGGTCTCTAGCCCAGGCTTGACATTGTCATAGGCCGGATCGCAACCCATATCCCCCCAGAAATTGAGGATCTGGTTCCAGTCGCCCTCTTGCTTGGCTGTGTCCTTCGCCTGGCCGAAATCCCAGTTCAGCTAGGAGCTCGGCGTCCAAGGGGCCGTAACGGCTGAGGGCCCACAAGCGGGGGATCAACAAACCCGAGCCTATCAGTACGGCGGATAAACTCAGCGACGGCACGATGAATGGAAGACCTATCGATCGGCCAGTCCGCAGGAAAAGGGAATCGTGAGACGGTAATGGAGGTAAAAAAACGCAAAAGTGATGAAAAGAGGGACCCCTCTTTCGAAAGGCGACGAAAGGATGACGAGGAGAAGCAAAGGTGCTCGGCTCGACTCGACCAGGCCCCACTGGGGGTGCCAGGAAAAATTGACTAGAAAAAACGAAACAACCCAGAGGAATCCCGCTGGAAAACGAAAACCAAGGACGTGCTACCATCTGTCGACGGCTTCGGCGAAATGAGGCTGTGGAATTCCGATACGCAAGGCGCAGCCCCGGAAGATGAGAGCAATGGTTCCCAGTTCATTTTATACCTACAAGCGGTTGTCCTGTATTCGCGTGATTGGGAAGGATGTGTGACGGCCAGAAGGAAAACAAAGATGATATCTGATATTTCTGTGCACAAAGGAAGAAGAAGAAGAAGAAGAAGAAGAAGAAGAACAGCTGTGAGAGAACCATTTATCCCAGTCCTGCTCCTGTCTGAGAAGCACTCGTTCCCCTCAAGTCACAAGACTTATTCCAGCAAGTTCCTAAGAACACCTCCAAACCTTGCCATGCGTCACAGTATGAGCCAAAAATACCCGTGGACGCACCTGACGATCTTCGAGGCTTTCTAGACAACACGCAGTAACCATGCTTATTGAGTCCTACTCAAAAGAATTTCGCATACGCGGACAGTTCTTTGTCTATAGGCCTTGGGTGTTCCAGAATAGACTTCATGCTTCTGATAGAAGATATAAGTGGCTGGAAGACAAGGTGGGCATGCAGGAAAGCGTCCATCTTGTTCTCCGGTAACTGTGTAGGTGTCTTCAACCGGCATATTAGCTCCCTAGAGCTGATGTTCTGTCAATGTTCAGAGCATGGGAACCCGTGAGCGGAGAATGCGGCTAAGAGATCACTGTTCGGAGAACCAGCACGCAATGGAAAGAAGTCAAGCGAGGTCCATTATAGTAGCTTCAAAGGTCAGTCCTGAATAGTTAGTGGAACATGGATTGAATGTCCTGATTAGCCAATCTAGTAGGCCATGATGTGTGCTGGTTCTGAACGTGGAATCAACGGCATGGAGTAAACAAGTTACTGTGGGTACACTAGGACATGATTTTCCATGCTAACTGTCATTCATTGCATCCACCTCTGAGGCTCTGACACAGGATGTTCTTGACACATAGGGGTGTGATGCCGTGAGATCGGGGATTCGGATTGTCTATTTCAATTACCAATTCGATGTACAAATCGATTGAGTCCAGCCTTAATGCCTCGGTTGTACTGAAATATTGGCTGACATTCCGGGTGTATTATCCCGAAGGAAAGGGGACTAATTCAAGCCACAAGTGGTTAACTAAATGTCCGGCATCTGTTGCATCTGTTACTGTGGTAGAAGGTTATCGAAGCCCGTGCTTTGTGATCAGCATGGGGCCTTATTGAAAAAGTAAGTCCACTTACTCCGTAGTTATACGTTGTAGACCGTCTGTACGACACCAATGCAAAGTGATCAAATCCCCCCCATGTCCTTAAACAGATGTTCAACAGCATAATCAATACAGGGCACATATTCAGCTTGATGGCCGACCTCGGAATGATTAGGAATGACTTCACTCGGACATCATGTTCCTTGTCCGAGGCTGACAAACCCAGGCTGACCAACCAACTCAGGTCGACCAATCACGGTGTCACATCCATTCGGGGCCCGCCGTCTCGGCATTTGGACTACTGTACGGAGTAGGTGGGAGCCGCGTTTGTCGCTGGTTTATTCGAAGAATTAGGTACTTTTTGAACAATCGACAGCAAGATTGACATGGAATGAGGAATATAGAACAGTGCGTAAGTCTTGCAGTATTTCTGTCATTTTCATGCACATTGATCAACGTGGGAATGTCCTGGAAAGGGCAACGTGGAACCCTGAAATTTAAACTCGGTGGGCTCCGATCTTCGGCAACGGATCGCCTCACGATGGACTCTGTAGTCTGTACAAAGATATTTCCTTCACGGAAACCAGAGAGTGTGAAGGAGTGTGAGAAGTAACGATGTAGAATAGGTTCAAAATAGTGAGATATTTTCTATCCATTCCAATAAATCCAAGACCTACAGAAGACAAAGCAAGGCCATTGTTCGGACCGGGAGGCAAATTAGGCAAATCGGGGGATTAATCATCACCCCTCCGGCCCCCGGGCTTCCCTCTTGCAACCCCACCGAACGCTCACAGAAAAAATCCACTTGGGGGTCCCCAACTTCTACTTCCTTCTCTCCGTAATCTACCCACGTTCCAACATCTTCACATTCGCCATTCCATCGAATCGCGGAAAGAATTGTCACCAGTGCGTCGACTTTCATCGCACCTTCCACGATCCCGCACCGAGCCGCATTCGGCATTTGAGTCACGCCTCTCTCCGTTCGCGCAACGCGCAATTCCACGTTAGCCATCGGCATCGACAAACAGGACCCGGGCTTCTAAGCCTTGATTGATTCGCACCGCGACCAGAAACCATCGTCATGGCCGGCTACAACGGGCGTCGCATGCCCAACTTCTCGCAATACCTCGATGATTTGAATGCGATCCCTTCGCCGTACGACCAGGCCCTGCAGCAGCAACAGCAGCAGCAGGCTACTTTCAACGATGAGGATCTAGCTTTGTTCACCAACACAGAGTTCTTCGAGTTCGACAAGTTCACCGATTTCGGCTTGCCTCCATTCCCCTCTGACGATGACAAGACACACGATGTGGTCGACCAAGCCACGCAAAACGCGGATTTGAAGTTCTTGGATTTCCTAAATAGTGAGTGTGGTTCATAATCTGTTCCTGTATCTCATGTCGCTGGTTGGCCAGTTGAGAGTTCGGCCTGCATATCTTTCCCCTGATCACACCATTCCCCGTGGGCTACATCAAAATCGTGTGCATGGGCCCAATGTCTACATCTTACATGCTGTGTCATTGGCTGCCTCATGAATTCGTCATTTTTGTTCATTAAGCTTCAATGCTCGAGCCAACTCTTGGCTCGGGATGGCTTTTTAGGCGCTTCGTGCGCTTCATACCCTCCTCTTCCCTGCCCACTCCCCTCCCCTCCTTCCACAGCTTGATCCGTCGATGTCGGATCTCGAGTCCTCCTTGCGCATCCTTCCCATGTTTTTAAACAGGGGGGTTTTCAATCAAACTTGACTTGGCGTTGGCGTGAATACCCCCCGCTATTACGCCATTTCACGTGATTGGAAACACCTCTTCCCGGACCCTCAATCATTCTTCGGGGCACCGGCCACTGAACACCGCGACGTGGATACTACTTGGAAATTGAATGAATGCTAATAGCTTACAGCCGAGGGTCTCAGTGCCTTGCCCAACTACGATCACGACTTGAGCGGGGCCAATGCCCAGGTGCCTATGCACAATGCGCACTTCCCGGCTGCTCCGTCTCTTCCCAGCGGGCATGTGACGTCGAACCAGGCTCCCATTCAGACTGCGCCATTCAGCGCTACCCCTAAGGTGGCTCCGGCCCCTCCCACCACTTCTATGTCGCCTCCCGCCCCGGTCACCGGCACCAAGCGCAAGAGCTCCGCAAAGTCGATCCAGGAGAACGCCGAGGAGGCTAGCCGCCAGATGGCTGAGGAGGACAAGCGCCGCCGTAACACTGCCGCCAGTGCTCGCTTCCGTGTGAAGAAGAAGCAACGTGAGGCTGCCCTGGAGCAGACCGTCAAGGAGACCACCGAAAAGAACGAGATCCTCGAGGCCCGCGTGTCTCAACTCGAGCTGGAGAACCACTGGCTCCGTGGTCTAATCATGGAGAAGAACGGTGCGGATGAGCAGTCCGAGCAAGACATCTCCGATATGTTCAAGAAGTTCCTGGCCTCACAGAAGCCCGATGGTTCAAGTACTCTTGACCTGAAGCACGGTGTGGGGACTGCTGCTTAAAGCATTGTCTTCGATGCTAAAATAAGAAAAAATTTATCGGCAAAAATCCCCAAAAAAAACAAAACCCCAGTCTTTGATGATTGCCCTGCCGCTCTACTCTGCTGCTCTAGATGGTGACTGTCCTGGGCTTTTACGTTAGCCCGGCTTCACCGTCTTTGCCTTTCTTGTTGATAGTGTTTGTTTTCAGCGATCTTGTCCTCTATTTTTAGCAGCCAGAGCCACTTCAGATCTTGTATTTGAAAGTCGAGGGGGGTGGGTGGATGAGTGATGAATTTCTTCACGCAGTTTATAATAATTTCAGACGTCACTACGTTTTGATCTGTTTCAGTGCCTTTAGACTTGCGTAGCATATCATCGTAATGATCAAACCTGGTCAATGCTTCGATCTAATCTATAGTTATCTGTATGGAACAAGATCAGTGCGTCTAGAACGCACCTTGGCAATTGGCATTGATAACAGATCGATCATCCACCCGAGCAAAAGGCTTGGCATTGACCACCGTCTATCAGCTTCGCAACCACTCAAGAAAGGGAGCTCCCACGTAACACCCGGAGAGGTCATCGAGAAATGCTACAATTCCTCAAGCGTGCCCTGCGCAAACCACGCGCAAATGTATACGGCCTAGACCATGCCGTTCTCAACATTCAGCTCCCACCACAGACTATGTGGATGAACATGGGGTACTGGGAGGTAAATGAGCTCAGACCTCAGCTCCAACGAGCACACCACATACAATGCCTATTCTAGACAACGCTAACCAGTTTCCCAGCACACAAATGACTTTCCAGAAGCCTGCCAAGCGCTTCTGGACCAAGTACTCACAGCGGCGCTATCAACGGAGCGCAAATCCGCCGTGAGAATCTTGGATATCGGGTGTGGATGCGGTGATCAATCACTGTACCTGACTAGTCTGTTGAAAGGCTCTTCCACCCAGTCCCATCCCAGGGCTGAATCTGGGATAACGGCCTCAATGAAATCATACCCCGATATCAAATCAACAGAGTCAAGCCTACGGTCTCGTCATGGCAAGAGCATGCAATCCGCTGCATTACCCCGTCTAGAATCCTACATCGGCATCACAATCGAGCCAGCACAGGCCTCGCTCGGCGCAGCGCGTCTCAACCGCGAAAACGAGTCCTCAATTCCCGCAAAAATATTTTGCGCGGACGCCGCAGCTCCCACTTCCTGGGCCGGCGAGTTGGAGAAATCAACCGCGACCCTTGCAGCCCAAACCGGAGGAACCAACGCATCAACATGGCTCCTGGCCCTAGACACACTCTACCACTTCCGTCCCTCCCGTCTCCCCATCCTGCGCTACGCGTGCAATACCCTCAACGCCTCATTCATGGCATTCGACTTGATACTCTGCAGCAGTATAACCTGGTACGATAAGATTCTCTTGCGACTTGTATGCTGGGGCACGAACGCGCCTTTCGGCAATTTCATTTCAGAAAAGGAATACGTGGATCTGCTTGTTGAGGCGGGCTACGACGCTACGCAGATTGAGATTAGGGATATCTCGAAACATGTTTTTGGGGGGTTGGCGGGGTTTATTGAGAGGAGGACTGGGGAGGCGAGGCCTTTTGGTATTGGGATGGGGAAGTATTCGGTTGCCAGGGTTGCGTTTTCGTGGTGGGCTAAAGGGAGGGTTGTTAAAGGGGTTGTCGTTGTTGCGAAGAGGGGGTGAGTGAGGTTTCTAAATTCTGTGTGTGTTCAGATGGCTATCTGAGGTCTTCTTGATGTGGTATTTGGTAATGGGCGAACTTTAGGGTGGGTAAATGATTGAGCCTCTTCCATTCGGGGGGACAGGGTCTTTTTGTTATTTACACAGTACAACCCTTGGGGCTGCAGCTGCGAGTATCATGTCAATGGTACCTCGTCGTAAATGCTAGTTATAGATTGACCTTGGATGGAATGATACAAGTTCCCTGGTAGATCTTGGACCAGTACAAGAGCAGAAAGGAAAGATGATACTGATAGCATACTGTGTAGATCCTCCAACTCATTGAGAGTGGTGACTGGTCATTTTAGGTAGTTCGTTGAAGAAATTTCTCGATGTGTCCATTCATGTTTCACCTTGCCCATAGGAGTGTGGCCTTGGGCTTTGACCACCATACTAGTAGTTGGATGCCCAATCCCCACATCAAGCAACCGTGATATCATGTATCAAGATGTTGATGCTGTGCCAAGATAGTCTGAGTCTCTGCTTAGTGTACACTGTAGGCCCGTATGAGTATGATCATGTATATAACGATATAATATAGGCCATATATTCAATCTAATCTAATCAGCTTCCCACATGTACTGTGCCTCACTACCTAGGTTCGAGCCACGAGATTGGAATCATTGGATCCATCGTGCATGCGCTGAATAATGATGACGTCATTAGTCAACCATCTCGGCAGCGGCAAGCCGAGACATTCACACCTGACCTCCAGAAAAAGAACAATCCAATTCAAACATCTCCAGTAAAGATGGAAATTGTTGATTACTAGTTTGTTACTTGACTTGGATTCATAAGTCTATCTCAAGAACTACTCATGAAATCCAAATCCCAACTTCGTCGCCCTAAACCGGCCGGTTGTTCGGCAGTTCTCCTACGCTGAAGCCGCTCGGTGCTACCTATCCGGTGGGTCTAGACGGTCATAGTTAGTACTTCGGGGCTCGGGCTCTCCTATTTTTCTAATGAAAAAAATCTTTTTATATCAAGTAATCCGCACTTGACAAAGCCTTTCTTTTCCCATCAGGCACTCGATTCTTTACTCTGACAGCAGGGCGACATACACTACAGCCAAGAAGAGCAGCGAGATCGTCCAGATTCCAACATCCGCATCAGTAAAGCGGTCTCCGCGGGCAATATGTCTGACCGAATGCCTGAGGCCGATCCACGCATATCGAGTGAAAAGCCACGGCGATCCATTGATGCAGACAGACCGAGGTCTTCAAGTTCGAGTGCGTCGTCGTTGAGCTCAAGTAGCTCGTTTGAATATGACCCGCAGGTGCACAGGCTGCAATCACGGAATACGGAGCTCGACTTGGAACGTCAGCGGACGGCGGCTTCGCGCGCATTGAGCAGGACTGAGACGCAACGCGCTCAACATGCGCTCACTGTCGGAGAGAGCCTTAAGTCGCGACCGTCGCGGACGCCTTTGCCCCCTTTTGGTGGGGGGAAGGAGTATCCCCCACTTCTCCCTGCGCGCGAAGATTACGTTGTGGAGTTCGATGGGCCGGACGACCCGTTATACCCGCTCAATTGGCCTGTGAAAAAGAAGTAAGTACAACAACTGTGGTTGTAGGAGTTATGTTGCGCTGCGCATTTGCCGACTGTATCTTCCAATGCTAATATTTACCAACCTAGATGCTACATCAGTGCCATCCTCGCCTTCACCAGTATCTGCTCGACCTTCGACTCCGCCGTCTTCAGTTCTTCCTCCCGTAATGTCGCGAGCCACTTTCACGTTGGTCTCGAAGTTGCTATTCTCTCCAGCTCGCTATATATCGTCGGTTATGCCTCAGGTCCGTTAATTTGGGCTCCGCTATCCGAGCTCCGGGGCCGTCGCTTCCCCATTATCATCGCTATGTTTGGATTCGGCATCTTCAACATCGCAGTTGCAGTCGCAAAAGACCTACAAACTCTCTTAATCTGTCGATTCTTCTGTGGTATCTTCGGCAGTTGTCCCCTGGCGGTTGTGGCTGCAGTGTTCTCTGATATATGGGACAACCGCAGCCGTGGACCCGCCATCGCCTGCTTCTCGTCCACAGTGTTCCTAGGCCCTCTCTTGGCACCTTTCATTGGAGGCTTCATTAACATGTCCCATCTCGGCTGGCGGTGGACTGCATACATCCCCGCGTTCATGGGATTCGGCGCTTTCGTCCTGAACCTTTTCTTCCTGAGGGAGTCATATCCGCCTGTTGTCCTTGTTGACAAAGCCGCGGAGCTGCGTCGCCGGACTAAGAACTGGGGAATCCACGCCAAGCAGGAAGAAATCGAGGTTGATCTTCGAGAGCTGATTGTAAATAACTTCTCCCGCCCACTTCGGCTGCTGATTAACGAGCCCTTGATTCTTGCTGTCACTATCTATCTGAGCTTCATCTACGGCTTGCTTTACTGCTTCTTGACAGCCTATACGCTCGTCTTCCAAGGGGAATATGGCATGAACGCCGGAGTTGGAGGTCTTCCTCTCTTCGGCATGGTGGCAGGTCTATTCATCGCCGCGGCTTATATCATCATATCAAGCAGGTGGTACAATCAAAAGCTCAGCAAGAACGGCGGTGTCCCTGTCCCGGAGTGGCGTCTTCCGCCCGTAATCTTCGGTGGTGGTCTCTTCGCTGCCGGGCTCTTCTGGTTCGGATGGACCGGTTTCAACGGTACTATCCACTGGATCGTTCCCACCCTGAGCGGTCTCTTCACCGGCTTTGGACTTCTCGTCATCTTCATCCAACTGTTCAACTATCTGATTGACACATACCTCGTGTTGTAAGTCATATTTTCTATACTTCGATTTTCGGTCCGTCATCTAACATATCATCTCCAGCGCCGCATCCGCCATAGCAGCAAACACATTCTGCCGGTCAATGTTAGCAGCCAGCTTCCCGCTTTTCTCGCGACAGATGTTCCAAGGTATGGGTATCCAATGGGCGTCCACGCTTCTCGGATGCGTTGCAGCTATCCTTGTTCCGATTCCCATTGGATTCTATTTCTTTGGTAAGAAATTGAGAATGAAGAGCAAGTATGCTCCGTTCTATGAGGCTGTTCAGGAAGGACATGGGACTGATGATTTGGATGCGCAAGCGGAGGAGACTGTTGGCCCGCCATCGCATTAATGGATCCTGTATATAGTTATTACGTTCCCACTAGGGAAGCTTGATTGCTAGAAGTGGTCATTTAGCGTGTTATGTTGCATATTTCAATGAACTTTTTGCATTCTAGTGGACCTCTACCTACCTTTTCTATAAGCATCGGGCTATGGACTAGTGAAATAGTGCCCATTGCCATATAGTCTTATTGTGGCCGAGCTTGGTTGCATAGTATAAGGTTTGAGGCTGGACGCCAGTCTGTTAAACGCACAGAAGGGCCGAAGAAGCTAGCCAGATGACCTGTGGATGACATGGAGACTGCGCATAGGTAGCAATGGGTTCCCGCATTGCCGAAATCAAATGATCAAGAAGTGTTTATTCAAATGGTATATGTTATGTCCAACGCGTATATCAACAATTATATGTACCCGGCAGACTTCTGTTCGTTGCTCCATTGGTCTGAAGAAGACATGACCGCACCGAATCTCATCAAGAAATTCAGAAAGGCAACGAACAAAAGTCTGCCGAGCAATCTGCATATCAACATCCAAGCCTCGTTATGTTCTTGACAGGTCATTATAAAAAGGAACCCTTCATCCAGGGCACCTCAACATCAAGGGCATTTGCCACCCTCGTCGCAGAGGCAAGACATCCCTCAAGCAACACCATCCCATCCCAGCACCAACCACCGACCAGCCAGACATTGCCATCGCCATTCCGCCAGAGCTGACTCTTCTCCTCTCCAGACCTGTGCTGGCTGAAGATTTGGTTGACAATTTGTCTGCTGGTGGAAGACCGCAACACACGGGTAAATGTAGCAGTGTACAAGACCTTCTCGGCGTCAATGGGAGTAATAGGATAAGTCGTAATCAGAGCAGATGACGGATGCTCGTGAATCGTCTCCGTTGCCGTGGCATTAGAGCACATGTGGAGTGGGTGGGGCGCTGAATCGCCTGGCTTCAAATTCACCTGCTTCCAGAGAGATCTGCTGGAATCCAGGATCTTGGAAAAGTCGCGGTGCACAACCGATTCCACAGTCGTTGTGGGCACAGCTGCCATTGCGCTGCGGAGAGGCTGGAAGATTGAGCCGACCACGTCGGGTGTTACGGCCAGAACAACGTGGTCGAATAGTCGCTCGCTGCGTTTGCCATCCCGCGTATCTGTCCAGCTGATCTGAACCTTCGTCCCGATATTTTCGACAGCTGTGACTTCCGTGCCGAGTCTACACGTTAAATTCTCCGACAGCTTCTTCTCAACGTGCTGGACACCACCGAGAACAGTGTAATGATTCTTGCGGAAAGTCCGCCTCCCATAGTCCACCAGATCAAGAGCGGGGAAATCCATCAACGCGTCGTGTGAACAAGTCGCAACGCTCGCGAAGACCGGAAGGAAATAGTGCTTGACGTAGTAACTTGGTAGCATGATCCTCTCCACATACTGGCGGAGAGTTTCCTCTGCGCCACACGACTCCACCGTCTTGGGCGGGACGAAGAAACAGCAGGCTTTGAACCAATAATAGCAGATTGCCAGGTAACACACCTCGATCAGCCACCCAGCCCATGATAGGCCGTCCGGACGCAAGGGCGGTATTTGGTGGTTATTTGAGGCATGCATGTAGTACGGGGAGGCTTGTTGGGTTGCGGTGGCCGGCATATTTGAGAGAGAGTATATAAACCGTAGCGAGCCATATGGGATGCCGAGATAATCGTACATTCGTTTCAGGCCCTCGTAATATCCTGCGGCGAATGTGCGCATGGGGAGATCGAGGCGTTCTGCTTGTTTGCCTGCGCTATCTTGCGCTGAGAGATTGTAGGATGCGGAGTCGAGGGAGAGTTTGTCTTGCTGTGTGATTTTTAAGTTTGTGTGAGCTATAGATCGTGTATTGCGGCGTCGCGAATTGGAATTTCTCTCTGGTTTCATACCTTCTCAAATACTTCCACGTCGTATCTTCCCTGGGCATCGCTCCTGAGTATATATGCGGTGACAAGCCCTGCCATCCCCGTGCCAATTACGGCGACGCGTTTGCGTGGCTCGTTCGCCCCCATGATGTAGGAGGGGGTACTATAGGTTAGGCTCACGGGAGGAAAGATTGGTGGTCATTCCTGAGATCGTAATCGTTCAGACCAAAAGTTCGCGAGATTCGCTTAGAAGCAAGTCAACCACGACCAATCGCATCTTCCTTTGGACCCGTGGTCCTGTAACGCGATTAGGGATTTGGGACTTGATCGAGGTCCACATGTTTGTCAGCATATCCATGGGTGGGTCCAGGCCTAAAGCCTCGGCATGATTGAACATCACTCTTCATGTCTACGATGCAGTGATTCACGAAGTTATGATCTGATAGACCGATATCGATGAAATGATTCGATCCAAGCACCGTCCCTGATTTCAAACACGATCTGGGTGAAAAGGGATCTACTCGAAGGAACGGGATACTCATTCTGTATGTAGGGTACCGTATGTCACATGTGGCAGGCTATGATGTCTGCCTAAGCGGTCTGCTTTGGAGACAACGAAATAGTGTCTTGGTGCCTACATACTGCGTCGTATGATGTGCGGTGGGCGTACGTACTTACTGAAGTTCACCCCACAGCGACCCTCCAAGGCTGTGCTTTTTAGTTAACTAAGTTATGCATGATGGACGCCTTGAGAATCAGGTATCTAGGCCCCCATCAAATCCCTTATCAAGCTTATCAGCACGTGCGTGTTTGTTGACGGCGAGTTGGGAATTCGGACGCGAAAGAACTTGGGGAGCTGTAACATAAACACAAGCAATGGGGCTCGAAGCATGCTATTCACATTAACATAAGATAAATTCTTGAACCTTCACATTTTGGGCCCAAATCTGTCAATACAAGCCATGGCGCGTCCCAAGACAGTCCGCGCGCCGACAACAGCCAGTCTCCCACATAACCTCCGCATTCCTTCAACGGCTCCGTCCCTCGCAAAATCCCTGGGGAAACTATCCAGACAAGCATTACTGGACTTGGCTTTCCTATGGCTTGATGATCGCAACGTCACCTCGTTTCCACCATATCTACAATCCGACCAACATGACGACAAAGTCGATGACGAAGCCCTCCCCTACCCCGCCGGGGAGACAATCGAAGAAGTTCGCCGGGCCTACGAAGATTTGCAAGATAGAAAGGGCGCGAAGCGCGAAGTCCTGGAACGGATCCTAGAAGGCGATTGGCGACATGGAATTACACTGCGCCAGTTGGCAATGGCAGATCTGCGCTACATGGATGACCATCCCGCCAGTCTCCGATGGACGGCGCTCGAGCTTAGCCGAATTGATACAAAACATAAGAAATCCAAAGAGGTACCATCGGTCGACTGGTCCAGCTCTATACCCCGCATGCAAGCGGCAACGTTTGTGCAGGCTCTCCAACGGGAAATCTCCCCACTCGTCAAAGCGCATTACCACCTCGCCCGCTCGGCAACTCTGCCATTGACATTCCTACGCATCTTTGTCGTTGACTCGCCATATCAATCTCCCAGACAGACAGCCGAAATCTTCGCCGACTCATCGCGCGTCATCTACATCGCTTTCCCAGATAGTTGCCCCTACGTCTACACCTCTATCACAGCACCCACGGGGTCAAAAGCTACCCCATCAACAACCTCGGCGGCTACCGATACCAGGACTCTTCAGCGCCTGGTGCGCGATTCCATCCCCAAGGCTCTCTCCCGTCCCCAGGAACGATTCTCCCTGCAGGCGACATCCCTAGCAGCGAAGAATCTGCCAACGCTCCTAGCACTTCGGGGCCCCGGGCGTTCAACGGCATCAAATGGTGCATTCAGCATATTTGCAGACGCAGCAATTGAAGGAAGTCCACTAGATCCTCGACCCTCCAGCACAGTCTCAGCCGAAGAGCATATCCGAACGAGTCAATCAGATCAAGCAGACGATAAAGAAAATACTGATTTATCAACGAGCAAACGACCCCATGGTCCAGACCCCGGTTCTCTCTGCCCAGAATTAAAGAAACGCCGCTTGGCCATTGATTCCCGATTCGGGACATTAGGGTCTTCACTCACCCCTGCACCGCTGGACCGTCTTGATATCAGACTCCTCGATGCTCTGGGCTCAGGCCAAGATCAAAGCGACGAGGAGGATGAATCTGTGTCGACGTTACCTGCTATATCGCTTACCTTTACGGGATCCGATGTCATCGCTGGAATTCGCAAACTTGCGGAGCTGGGGATTGTCGATCCCGAGCGGATGCCGTCTTGGATGACCGGCGAGGAGGGTGTTAGCGTGGCAACTGTCCGACAGGGTCGACCGCTTCAGAAGGATAAATAAGAGATAGATGTATTGCGTTGGATGTTTCTTGGAGTCGTGGAGTCGGCAAGCATGCTGCTTTTATGGGTTTTGGGGGTTTGGGGCTTGTTGTCTTGTTGTGATACCCTTAGCTGGATGAATGAATTTCCTTTATTGCTCATCTGAATCTACTTGCAAGGTTGGATATCGGTAGAAGTCAGACTAGTTACCCAACATTAAATTGTTATCAAACCAGGTGACATGTGTTTCAGGTTTGAATTTTTACGCTGCACATTATCAGATGCCTTTCGTATAGCCAGGAGTTCATCATCGTCTCAGGCTCAGTGTGTCATTGTATCCTACCGATCTAGGCATTAACTTAAACTATGTAGTCACAGCCGATCAGCAGTCAGCACCCTCGAGCTTGAAACCCTAAGAATACTATCCAATGTAAAGCATGAAGTTAGTAGACGTGCATGCTCAAAAAGTCCTGTTTGCATTGTTTGTTTGGGGAAGCTTCGCTATCGCTATCAGCCCGTGGAGAATCCACATGAGGTACTGTCCCTCTTCAAGATGACTCTACACTGAACCATAAGGAGCCTAGCTATTCCTGAAGCCATCAATTTTCCTGGCCGCCCTGACACACAAATACATTCGTCATGTCACGTCCTCGGGCTCTGTCGGGCGCTGATGCCCCGAAGGAACCACATGCCGTCTCTCTAAAAGGTCCGTGAATCCGACCTGTAGTCTGAGCTGTTAGCTAACCAGAGGGCCACTTAGTGCTGCGGTAATTCTCCAACTCTTCTTTTGGCCGGATTTATGCCAGTTCCTGACCCTCAATGCGAATATGTAGCCTTGCGCGCCCATCGCTTGCTTATCAGCATCCCCTCCCGACATCCAACACCACAATTTCCGCGAAAGCCTCCTTAAGTTATCCATCCGACCACTCCGATAGTCAATTCATACTAACGCCTCTTGTGAGTCGGCCATTCACCCCATCTCTGAGACCTCCCAAACACGCTCACTAACCCACAATAGCTTACCCTACCCCCCTCCTTCGGATCCGTCTACGTCGGAGAAACCTTCGGATGCACACTCAGCGCGAATAATGAGATCGGTGATGGCGACGATGCGAGAGTCCTCACATCAGTGCGCATAGTGGCCGAAATGCAGACGCCTTCCTCAGTCACCACACTGGAACTGGAGCCACCCAGCGACTCGGCAACAACCGACGGCCTTAAGATCGGCCAGTCATTACAAAAGATCGTACGGTTCGATCTGAAGGAAGAAGGAAACCACATACTAGCAGTCAGTGTCAGCTATACAGAGACGAAAATTGGTTCAGACTCGCAGGCAGCTAGTGGCCGGGTCAGGACTTTCCGCAAGTTATATCAGTTCGTGGCACAGCCTTGTTTAAGCGTTCGGACCAAAGCATCTGAACTCCCGCCACTCGAGGTCGATAATAAGACGCTCGGTCCGTACGGGAAAGCGAGACTAGTCCGGTTTGCCCTGGAGGCACAGCTGGAAAACGTGGGCGAAGGTGCGGTAGTAGTCAAGGTATGAAATTCCCTCCGATCCTTGGCGAGTTCATGGGATCTCTGGGGCGAAGCCCGACTGTACCTGAAAACCGCAGTGGAGGAGAAAGAGTTTAATAACCATTTGGCTAACGTCTTGGGATGTATAGCAAACGAAACTAAATCCCAAGCCACCGTTCCAATCAAAATCGCTAAACTGGGACACGCTGAACCCAGACATGTCCACCACGACGTTACCAACTCTCAATCCCCGGGATGTCCTGCAAGTGGCATTCATAGTAGAACAAGAAGAAGGCCAGAATGAGGGTCTTGAAACCCTACAGAAGGACTTGAAGCGGGACGGTCGTGCCACGCTGGGCCAGTTGTCGATCGAATGGCGCGGTGCCATGGGGGACAAGGGGTTCCTGACGACAGGCAACCTGATGAGTCGGAAACGCAGCTGAAACGCGGTGTACACCACCTCAGCGGGTTCCTATCACCATTGTACCACAATCTGGATGCCGAGTTGGTATGGTGCATCCAGCCGCGCGGTTGCATGGAGGGGGCGCCGCAAGGGCGGTTTTGTGCATTCCTTCCAGAATCATAGGGCCTACTTACACAATATGACCCTTGGCTTTTACAGCAGCATCCTAAAATGGGGGTGTACAGTGTAATCTTTGGGATCTCTATATATACCACCCCCATCACATAGTCCGGCCGAGTACTGCATTTAAGGCTTTCCGGGGTTGGAAATAAAGTCTGATATATCAGCGGAGCCGCACCTGCCCGCTAAGCCCTCGCGCCACTAGCACGGGGCGGAAACCGGCCTTACCGGGCATGCAGCCCATGCTGAAGTCTAGGACTCGCTTAGGAAGAAGCGCAATAATGGATAGATCTTGTTGTAGCCCAAGGCCACGTAGTTTGCGGGTTCTCGCATATTCCACTTACCTACGGAGTAGATCTGGTACATACTTTGGGTATGTATACATGTAGAGTCTCTTGGAGTCCAGATTCGAAGTGGTGGAATAGAAGCGTCTAGACTCGGGCACGGGCTGATCAATGGGCTCAGCCCTGGGGCAGTCAGGCTGGGTGCCCGATCTCAACGGAAGAGTCCATATCTCTCTGTCTTGTGTGGTAGGGCTCCGGTCGGACAGATCCTATTCTGTCTGAGTCGTGAATTCAACTAGTATAATTGCTTTTTTTGTTCGTTTTGTTTGCAAAGATATCGGGGTCGAGTTCGGTCTATGTGGACTCCACTACCTGTTTCCTCCACCGCCTCTCCTCGGCGAACATTTGTGCACACAAGGCCATCTTATGTAGCATAATGTATGTCTGTACGTCGACGGGGAAAGGCGGGTTGGATAACCTTGTCCGTGACGCTGGGATGCGGGATGTTCAAAAGGGGGTAACCGGTGCATGGGAAGATGGAAGTTAAGTATGAGCAGTGAGGTTGAATAAATACTCCAGCATAAGCGAAGTATAACTGGCATAGTTCCAAGGGAGCACTGGCACTGGTACGAACTGTGGGAATATCAAAATTACTAATTACGTTTCCTTTTTGACGATCTCAACCGTGGAAACTGATAGGCTTTCTCTCCTGCTCCACTCTATCCAGGTCCAGTATTGATCGTCTCCCCGGTCACTCCACTTACTCCTGACTACTTCAATTGCATGTGCATTGAGAAGAATGTGTGGGAGATCTTAGTATCGGTGTAAAAGTAACAAAATTAACCAAGAGAAAAGGAAATTATAGGCAGTTACAATCTAAGACCGAAGAACAAAATAGCATCACCACGAGGACACTAAATTTACAACTCCTCGACACTTATCTTCATCCCCTGAAATGCAAAGTCTCCAAGAGAATGACATTGTGGCGTTTCACCAAGAACCTAACTTAACCAAAAAGAAAAGACTTATGACGCCGTGTTTCACTTCACCCTCTAAGAGCTCACCAGAAAATAAATCGGGATAGTATGCAGAAGCTGGAGACGAACCTCATTTCAAAGGATTGCCCCAAGGTTCAATTGGAACGATCAGCCCTGACCCGCTTGCCACTTCCGTGTCTTGAAGCTCGATCATGAACCACAGACCTCGAGGAATACCCCTGGGGTTTGCAGGGCTAATTTGACCGCAGCATAGCCGAGCTTTTGAAAAATGAAGTTCGCTGGGTATAGAATCGAGGCAGATGTTTATGCGGAGTTGATATGGAAGTATCAGGGACATACACCGACATGAAGTGAGAAGAAGACATCGAACTAATGGATAGTTATAACCTTCTGCCTGATATGTATACTATCTGTGTATTATGACTCTTTACCCCAGAAGACTGAGTCCAGCCACCCTGCAGATGCCTGCAGGTCGCTACGGTGTCAAGACTCTTGTGCATGGGTGCTAGGGCTGTGAATGGCCCGGACCCTTGACTGGCTTGCAATATTCCATTGAATGTGCCATTGAATGTGAGAACTTCTCAAGGCTTTCTCTCCTACTGTTATGATCATCGCATAGTGGAGTAGAGAAATGTACGCACATTCAGTATGCTCAGTATGGGGTTATGTTGCTAGGCACATTGTTACCACCGAGTACGCAACCACCCGTGATCCTAGGTGGAAGAGGAAAAATAAAAAGAAAAAAGAAAATTTATAATGCACAGTAGAGAAAATTGCGTATAGCTTAAAAGAAGAGAACAGAAATAATAGAATACACAGATAAAAGAACTCCTTTTTTCAATACAACGTTGTCTCCAATGGAAACATTTGATCTTCGCTGTGAACTGCCCCTCCCTCCCGTTCTCTCCCCCATTTTTATCAGCTCCCCTCCCCTCCTCCCCCCCAACATACCCCATGCGCTCAATTCCTTACGTCTCCCTCGAAATACTGTTCATGTGGTGACATCGACAATATTATCTCGCTACAGTCCGCCGTGACTCTCTCCACAATGCCATCGTCGTCAACTTCGGAGGGTGCCCCCCTCGCCGATTACTTCTGGATAGCCGGCGTGGATGGTACGGAGATCTTGGACACGTTCCAGAGATTGGGAGAAGACTACCGTGCCAATGGCGCTGCCTCTCCAGGCCCTGCGCTCGCAGATACTATTCAGGAGGATGCCGACGCGGAGGAGGAATACAACCCGGATACGGCCTCCCGGCCAAATTCGATGCTCTTTACTGGCGCCAGTCGTCGCGGTTCCGTTCAACGAATTTCCACCCTCTCAAAAAGCTCCGAAGGAACAACCAATGGCGGCACCAACAGTAACCGCAGCAGCATGACCGTCAAGGGTGCCTCATCCCCCCTGCGGACCTCCGCGCTGTTCTCCGACGACTTCGATTTCGACTCCGCGCTATTCAAGTTTGCCAACGAACGGGAAACATTTCTGACCGATCTGAGCTTGAGCGCCGGCGCAATCACCCCGAATACCCGTCCGCGATCCCGCGTTCGCACACAGAAGATCGTCTCCGACGAGTCGTCCTCGGCTGGCGGGAACTTGCTGAGGTCGGGTATTGGCAGCGTGCGACGACACATGGCGTTTCGGGACATGAACAGTATGAAGCGTCAGCCGTCCGTTGCTCGCCAAGGTGAGACCTCTCTTTTAACTCTATCGGAATGGCCACTGCACCCGCAGCTGCGCCCGGAACTTTCCCAGGACACACAGACTAACGGCGGAGCGTCTTCAGCTTCCGTACGCACTTCTCGACGACTTAGCAACTACAATTCGGTGATTCCCGTTCCGCAACCCCTCGAGATCTCCCCCACAATGCACCCCTTGAAGCGACGATTCGAGCCCGTTCTTCTTGACCGATACCCCACACGTGGCATGCCGGACGAAACGAAGCAGCGCGGTAACTTCCCTGATTACGTTCCGATGTTTGCGTTCCCTAATGATATCAATATCGTCTCCTCTGACCAGCGGCCACGCTCGACCTGGCACGGATTCGCCATGACCACGGACAATGGCTCCAGACTGCACGCCATCTGTGTGATTATTTGGATACCGCTCAACCCGAATGCGGCGGAGGAACTCGAGAAACGATGCGAGGAATGGCGGAAGGACAACATGACAGACGAGGAGCGTGAGCTGGCTGCGAGCTTGGGTGAACGATTAGCATTAGAGCGGGCCAAGTTATCGCGCTTGCTCGCTCAGCTGCCAACGGTCCAGTCGGGGTCTGAATCCCGCGACCGACTTGAAGACGAAATAAGCGCCGTGGAAGAGAAGATTGGGTTAATGACCGATCTCCTCCGTCCCGTCCGCCATGGGGCGGCCTCGAAGATCGAGGGTCTGACTGATGGTGACACAGGGTTCTGGATTCCCCGCGCGTACGGTATTCTGGGCCGGGAGAGCACAATGACGACCTTTTGGAAGGAATGGCTCAAAGCTGTCGTGGTGCCTATGACTGAGGGCAGTTTACAGCATGTGCCTTCTCCGTCCCCGCGCATGGGTGTATGGCAGCCGCTGGAGCGATATGTCATGAATCTCTGCACAGAAGCGTTTGCCCCGATATCTTCAAAGACGCAGGTCGAACTTGCAATCCGTGAGCTCCGCTTATTTGCTCGGAAAGAGGCGCCGAATGAGATACCTGGGTCTCGGAACGTATGTGCATCGCAATCTTGATCGAGGTCTCTGTTCGAAAAACCTCTTGCTGACTGAGTTTAGACTGATCTCTATGCCTTGTTCCGAACCTTATCGGTTCCTAATATCATCATTCTCTTCGAAGTAGGTTTACCTTGTCTTCTGGGTGCCTGAGAAAAAATACTGACTCGCACATAGTACGCTCTTACCGAATCCCGCATCATCTTTTTGTCCTCCCATACCTCCATGCTTTATCTGGCGACGAGAGCGTTGGTTGATCTCCTCTTCCCTCTGGAATGGACCGGTGTTCTGATCCCCGTTCTTCCTGCCCGTTTGATCCAAGCCCTGGAGGCCCCCTGTCCATACATCGTGGGCATCGAGCGCCGGTACGAGAAGGTGGAATTGCCTACCGACGACTTTGTCCTGGTCGATCTGGACAACAATATGATTGAAAGTACTATCCAACCAACCGCTCTTCCGCGGCATCAGCGCAGGAAGCTTTTGTCTCTGCTGCAGCTAGCTGCCCCTCAGCACACCCGGTTCCACGTCCCGACTGGGCCTCCCGCATATGCCATTGAGACGTACCCTTGGGATTCGTTCATGTCAGAGAGCAAGGCTACGTTTACGTCCAAAGCGACTGCGACTAACCTTTCCAAATACGTTGGTCTCAATTCCGGTGCATTCGGTGCGACTGCCGTGGCCCCGGGGGCCTACACACCACCGGTTTTTAATGTTTTCTTGCATGCCCGACATGAGGCTGGTCCCTCTCGGGGATATTCATCTCGCGGGAATGAGCGCCCGGGAACCAGTTCTACGATGAGAGCCGCTGCGTCTCCGCCATCTCCAAGGGAGAGTTCGCCCACCTCTGGCTACTTCCCTCCACCTCCGCCAGCTCCTTCATCTCGCAACGATTCTGGAATGGCACTGCAAGCTTCACTTCGAGAAAAACGATCAGGCCACTTCGATGCTGCCTCGCGCAGAAGCTCGTCGTTCGGAATGACTCGACGTCCAAGTGCTCCGTTCCTTGGTCATGCCTCGAACCTTTCTGTCACTACTTTGAACACCGATTACGGCGGTGGATCCACATATGCCCCCTCTGTGTATGCGCAATCCACCATCGCTGCATCCACGATCGTTCCACAGTCCACAGCACAGCCCATCGGTAATAACGAAGGCACTTGCTGGGCCGAGGGTCATTATTTCCAGGCCCAGCCGTGGGATGACAAATTTGTCTGTGCCATTTGTGATGAGCAGGCAGAGGAGGGCATGTACAAATGCTCTGCATGCAAATTGACAGTTCACAACCGGTGTTCCTCGATGGTGTGTCTGCCGTGTGACGCCGCCTTCCATCCTGACCAGGTCCGCGCGGCGTTCGTCAGATGCTTCGCTAGCTTGTTCTACACGTACAAGAAGTTCCTCGTACCAGCCAGTGGCGAGAAGAAGAAGTCGGGAATGTATTACAATTTCAACGTAGACGCCTTCATGAAGAGTCTCCCCAGCGAGCATGCGGAATACATCTCGATCCTGCAACAGACTCAAGGTAAGTCTTTAAGAGTGATCTTATCATCGCACACTGATCAAATTCTGACCCGATAACAGGCTTCAACGAATTTATCAGTGACCGAGAGCGAACGAACCCGAAGTCGAAGGACCCTCGGATGACTCTCTTTGACGAGATCGTCCTCTCAAAGCGCAACCGTGGCCGCTCAACGATCTTCTCTGGACGCTCTACCACAGACTTTTTATCAGACACCTCGAATCATTTGTGGCGCACCGCCAATGCCACCTTCTTCGCCCCTAGCAGCCGCAGCCAGCAGAGTTTTTCGGCCGACTATGGCAGAGGTGTCACTAGAGGTACGCCTCTAAAGCTTGAGTCCTGATGAAACCCCTACTAATGATACCCAGCAGCGCCGGCAAAATTGGATACTAGCCTAATGACAGAACCCCGCATGATCCACGGCGCACCACGGGTGTCCAAGACGGCAAATACTGCCCGTCGAAAGCCACTACCGAAGCTGATGAACGGACTAGCCATCTCTCCCTCGGGTTAATTGGTGTGATTCCAAACGGAGTTGGCCCGTCTTATCAGTTCGCCGCTATCTATCCTACCCTCGGGCGGGTGGGTCTTGCCCGCGCCATGTGCCACGTCCACCGTTTGGAACATCAGTTTGTCACCTCACCTGGCCCTAAATCTTCGAAACGTGAACCTTCTTTTTCAATATTCACCCGGTTCTCGACTTCTCGCACGTTGCCGTGCGCTCTGTGTTTCGTCTACGATGAGCACTATCAAATTCTTGTTGCTTGTTGCCTGTAGTCCTTTGGGCATGCGTGTTGACCCATGCTGAGAATGACAGGCCGCTGGCTCGGCTGAACATCTCGCTTTTTCCTCACATCCAGAAAGGGAACGCTACATGTGTGATTGCACATTTCTCCCTCCATCTCCCTTGAACACTTTTCCTTGTCGACCTACCACGCTCTGCCTGGTAAACAAACGACATTCCAAAGTTATCTGACAGTCCACGCGCCGCAATCATTGGCCGTGTTCTGTCCTCGTACATACTCTTGAAAATCCGGCTTGATGCACGGAACCTTGAACAAACAACCCCTCAAAAGCGCCATCCTGGTTTGCAAAACGATGTGGATCACTGATTATTTGTGTGCTTGATACTGATACATACATCCTTCTCTGGTCCAATACCTCTTTGCTTTTTCTGCCATATCTTCGTCCCCTTACTCTCGGCCTGTGATTTCTTCCGTATTTGATTGATTTGCCCATTACTATCCAATACCCCTGCTTGATCTGGTTGGTATCTTCCTCTCGTTATTTTTTAATCTGATTGAATTGCAATACTGGGCGGATTTCTCGATTCTGTCTCGTTTCCTTTTGCATATTTCGTCTTCTTCGGTTTCCTTTAGCTTGCATGTGTATGTTACATGGTTCATGATTGCCATCTGGGGTGAATCTCCTATTGAGACCTGATTTGGCAATGTCACATTATTCAAATTGCTTTCTGTTCAGTGGACACAGGAAGGCCAATACATAGAATGTTGTCTTGTTGCATTCATGATCGTGACTATCGGAGCAAATTGCTCGTTGCCATTTGTTCAGTATGATCTGTCTGTAGTCCTTGTGTCTGATTTGTTCGCATTGGCTGCTGTTGATAGCTGGGCCCATGCACATGGAATAGGCAAGGTAGCACTCATTCCCAGGGCCAATGAGTCGATCTGACGAGGCTGAGATCTTAGCTGTTTTCCCTCGTATCAGAGCCCCGGACAATAGGCTGTAGTGGATCCAGTAGGAATCGGGATTTTTATATAGGCTGATATGGGCCTCGTTGTTTATAAATGTAGCAATTGGTCTAATTTAGCATCATATTTATAGATCTAGCAGCGTATCCCACAAACTAGTAGTCCGGGTTTTACTCAAATATGCCGTAAAGGTACTAGTATACTTCGCAGCCCTGATTGGCGGAGAAACCCAACGCCGCTCCTACATTTCCCCGCGTCCGCCTCGTGGAATCACAAGCACATTGGGCGGAACAACTCCGACAAGTTCTTCCATCGATCCATCTCGCCTCACATGCCGCCCTTTTTGACCTCGCCTGGGTTATTAAACTCTACCTATCGGGGCAAATTGACCTAGGGAGTCCCTTGAATTCCACCAGATTTACCCCATACCCTAAAGCTTGGCCCTTCGGCGCCAAATTCCCCATTTTATTTGTTTCTTGATCACGACGTCCAGTCCATGCTCCGCGGAGACTACACCCCTGGTACGCCATCCGTGTCGTGGATATTATCGAGCAAATTGCGAAAGCCTGCCATTGGATCTCTGCGCCATCCTGTCCCCCTCCTTCTCTCCCCGGATATCCCCGTTTCTACCCGCGACATACTCCGTGCATATACATCGTCGCCACAATAATCAAGTATGAAAACACGTGGGACTGCTATGCGATGATTCCCACAGCTCTTCCGCAGCACATGGTTACGCCGCTGCTCGACGACACCTCCGTCGCCGCGACCGCTTTCAAGACACCCGACGTCCCCCGCGCAAACCATGTGGCCGTTCCTTCGAATGCCAACACGATCCTCTCCTCCGTTCCCTCCGCCGCACCTCACCAGCAGACTGACGTGAGCAATTCGACTCCGGCAGTCGAGAGCGTTACGAGAACCGTCGTGATAGTCTACGGCCACAACCAACAGCATATTGTGCAGCTGGTTGCGGAGGTGCTGGGTAAGCCATGGACAACGGAGACTTCGCTTGGGACGCTCGCGCGAGCCAGCAATGCAGCGGTGGCAGGGATTCTGGCGCATGACCTTGCGCCGAGCTTGCAAGGGTGCGAACGGTCGTCGCTGGTTCTGGTGAACACATATTGCGTGGAAGACGGGTCTGCGCCGGACGACTTGCTCACGGAGAGCTGTGACTACGAATTCTTATATTCGCGGAGTCCGCTTTTGCGTCGAGACTTGGCGAGGTTTTTGTCTTTGATTCTTGGGCAGACGAGGCCACATGATGACTTGCGCACTAAGACCCGCACGAATTTTATCTCGACTACGTTTCCTGATGTGCATGCTGCACTGCCGAATTTGGATATCCTGTCGGTTGGATCGGACGCTGTTGAGATCCGTGTTGATTTGCTCGTTGAGCCTGGGCCGGTGGTGTCGACTACTCCACCAGTTCCGAGTTTGAAGTATGTCGGGCATCAGTTGATGCTGCTGCGTCAGCATACTGAGTTGCCTATTATTTTCACCGTGCGCTGTACCAGGGAGAACGGGAAGTTCCCGGTCGACGATCCTGCCCTCTTTTATAAGTATCTGCGGCGTGCAATACAGTGGGGGGTTGAATACATCGATGTAGAGCTGTGGCTGCCAGAGGAGATCCGGCGGCAGCTGGCTGAGAAAAAGGGTCATAGTATGATCTTATCTGCTTTCCATGACTTCTCTGGCAACTGGAAGTGGACCTCCGATGAGGCTCAGCGCATCTTCTCGGAAAGTGCCAAATACGCCGACATCGTGAAGATGATCGCCATGGTCCACACAATCGAGGAGAACTACGAGTTGGAGTACTTCCGTTCCACCATCAAAAGCCGCGGCACCGGCCCACTCCTATCAGCAGTCAACATGGGACAAATGGGCCAGGTATCCCGTGCCCTAAACACCGTCTTCTCCCCTATCACCCACCCACTCCTCCCAATGATCGCCGCCCCAGGTCAGCTAACCGCAGCCGAAATCAACGAAGCGCTCCATATAATGGGTCAACTCCCCAAACGCGACCTCTACGCCATCGGCTCCTTCCGCTCAACCCCACACTCAATGTTCATGGAGAAGTGCCTGAACGAGCTCGGCCTCCCACACACCTTCACCTCCCTCGACCGCGGTCCAAAGGGCTACATGGAATCCGTCATCCTCCAGCCACACTTCGGCGGCGCCTACGTCAACCCCCCGGTCCCAAGCACCACCAGCTTCATCCCTGCAGTTAGCGACGCCGCCCGCGCAATCGGTCTAGTCGACACAATCGCCATGACGGCCGCCGACTCCCCTCGCGGCACATCCCGCTTCATCGGCGAAAACGCCGCCTGGAAAGGCATCCGCGCGACCCTGACACGCGAGTACGTGCCATCCGCATACCGCAGCCGCGCAGCAATCATCCTCTCCGCCTCCGAGGCAGACGCATCACCCGCTATCTTCGCATTGCGTAGTCTGGCCGTCGGAACCATCTACACCGTCGGCTTCAAAGCCACCGGCCCGCTAGCCGCAGGTCTCGAGCCCTTCACGTCCATCCAGTCTGTTAAACGAGTTGAGCAGCCGTTCGTAATTGTTTCGGCTCTTCCGCCGGAAAAATCACTTCTTGTCCAGCCCTTGCTGCGCCATTATGGGACCAACGGTCGGTCGTCGCCGCCTTCGACGCGGGGGAAGGTTTATCTGGATTTGACTAGTGGGCTGAGGAAAGGGGATCCGCTTGCTGTTGCTACTGCGGCCGGCTGGACGGCGTATGGAGTTGAGGATGTTAGTGCATGGACGACGGTGGAGACGCTCAGGTTGCTTGTTGGCCAGAATGTGCCGTTTGACTTTGTGAGGATGGCCTCTGGGAGGCCTTTGTTCTAGCGATTTACTGCATATATGAATATGTTTTGAGTTCTTGTCTGTTGTTGAGTCCCACTCGAGGTTCTGGATAGACCTTCAGAATATGTGACAACCTTTGCACATTCCTCTCTCATATCAGATAGAATATGCACCTATATCTCTTCGACATCCAAGGAATACTAGCCCCGAACCTAAATGCTCGGCCGACGCCGCCCGACCAAATAATATCTTATCGGTAAATCCGGGGTAAACCCCACATTTCGAAGCTTGGCCCAGAGTTACCCCGGTTTTTGTTGGCAAGGGAGCGTAGCGGACACGGGTATGCATAGATGATTGGTGCTGAAGAGGTGCATGCTGCCGTATATGTCTACACAGTACACAGGTCATGCCCGGAATAGTTCCATAGTGATAAAATATCCGCTTAATCAGCGGATGTAATATCGGGACCTCGGGCTGTCCGGCTGTGTGCCTGCCGGCCGTGGAGCCGGCCTGGACAGCCCCAGGTGGCGTGCTCAGGGGCGTGCTCAATTGTACTGAGCCCGGGAAGCGGCAACAGGTGAGAACCCCAATAATGGAAGTGGGGAGAGGCTCGAGGGCCAGACACTGTCTACCTATCTGGTCTTAGGCCCATATCCCTGAATGTACCTTGTTTATTCCTATTTCACATTCACAAGTAGATGAAATGCATCTCAGACCCGATCACGCAGTCAGAGACATCCCGACTCTTCACTCTTTCATTGAACAAAACCCACTAGGCGTCCTCACCACATCCCTCCCCTCTGCCGATCACCCAACCCTCCAATGCAGCCACATCCCCTGGGTGCTAGACCGTGCAACTTCACCGGGGAGCAATCCAGCAAGCCAATCAAAACAAGTCAATAATGGACCACCCAATCACTCCAAGGGAGTCCTCCGTGGGCACATCGCGCGCCAAAACCCACAAAGTAAAGCAATGGTAGAATGCGCCTTGAACAACAGCTTCAAAACAGGCAGTATTCCGGGCGCATTTCCCACAAGCTCCACAGAAAAAGAGACAGAATCTTCTACCCTCCCCGGCGAAGTCTTAATCGTCTTCACCAGCCCGGTAGATCATTACATCACCCCAAACTTCTACACCGAGTCCAAGCCCGCAACAGGAAAAGTCGCCCCGACCTGGAACTACGCCGCCGTGCAAGTCTACGGCCGGGCAACTATCTACCATGACAGCAAGGACCAGCGGACCGAACTGTTCCTGCGGCAACAGCTGAATGATCTAGCTAAGCTGGGCGAGGAGCGGATTATGGGATTCCAGGATGAGGCCGGCTCGGGTTCGGTTTACGAAACTCACGACGGGGAGGCCCAAGACCACCTGTGTAGAGATGAGACTAGGAAGAATCGGAGCCTAGACCTGCAGCTGCAGCCGGGGGAGAGTGCGATGGTCACGGGGGCTAGGGCTAGTGGGACGGCATCGTCGGCATCGGCCCCGTGGGTAATCGCTGATGCGCCATCGGGGTATATTGCTGCGTTGCTGAAGAATATTGTCGGGATTAGCGTGGAGATTACGCGTGTTGAGGGCAGGTTTAAGGTTAGTCAGGAACGGCCGGTTGGGGATCGTGGGGGTGTTGTTGAAGGTTTGGAGAGGATGGGTGGGAGGGCGAAGGATATGGCGGAGTTTGTGAGATCGGGGAGGGTTTTGCGTGGGGATTGACTTCCATAGCTTGAATTGAGAACCTTGGAAATGTTTAGCCTTAAGTTGTGCTGTATAACTAAAACACGTGGATTTCAGATAGACTTTATGCTTAGAATCATCCATGGAACCTGTGAGAGGTAAGGATGAAGTATAGGGTATTAGCTATCTCTGGTTTCCATAACTACTTTATCATCTTTAAAAATACGAATGGATGGTAAAGCCCCAAGTTAAGAGATGCTCGTTAGTGGGGATGGCCGTGGTCTCTAAAGAAAGTTTGATTCGGACTGTTTAACAATGGAGCAGAGGAAGTATCGGCCCGATCACCTCGGTGTCTTGTCGAATTCCGAAACCTTACTCGAATTGGAAGGGGGAACTGGATACTGTATATTGATGTATACCTGTTCAATGAAAGCATTACTATGGCCTTCAACGAAAACGGAGGGTCATTTATCCTTATTCCTTCTCCACCAAAACGGGGCCACCAGCCGGGTAATAATTCGACGGCCCGGTCTAGGTGGCATAGCAGGAGTCTCACTGACTTTCCAGAAACACGCAGTACGTCAGAGTTGTCATACTGGAACCCAGCATAAAATGGATAAGAAAATATGCAAGGCAATGTAGAAGTGTCGGGGTAAAGGGTCTGAAGAAACGCCGAGTTTAGTTGCAGAAAGTTTGGAGACAGGTAAGCCAGGAATTAAGGTTCCGTATCGAAAACAGTAGCTGCAGCGGATGATCAGGCGTTTACTCTGGGGTTAAACGGATCTGGAGCATACGTGACATCCTGTGAATGTT
Source organism: Penicillium bovifimosum (assembly GCF_028826915.1). Taxonomy (NCBI): domain Eukaryota; kingdom Fungi; phylum Ascomycota; class Eurotiomycetes; order Eurotiales; family Aspergillaceae; genus Penicillium; species Penicillium bovifimosum. Next base: position 4,348,002 of record NW_026622711.1, read on the forward strand.
TCAATAGAAGCGCGGGCAGGACCTAAATCCTATCATCGTATGGCGTATGAGGTTAGATCCAGTTGGATAGAAGTACATGTTTGTACCTTCGGATGTAAGACAGGTGGTTCTGCAAGCCATTGAACTAGCTAGGGGACACTTCGGGTAATTTCAACCATGGATTGGCCAAAATTATTAAGCTATGTACTGCAATTATGGGGTACATGATGTACCTGAATGATCTCGGAAGATGGCGTCGGAGCCCTAAGCGACCTCGGGAGGTTAAAGGGGGGGAATTCTCCGAAGTTTGGCCAGTTCGCAGACATTCGCCAGTTGGCTAGATTGGCGAGTGGGGAAGGCAATTGACCTAGGAGTCAAGTAGATCATTATAAAATCAGAGGATAGACGTGACTAGTACTACTCCGTACTGCGTAAATAAACTGATCTCAGAAATAAAGAGAAAAGAGAAAAGTCAAATAAAACCAACGCCCAAACTGGGAATTCCGGCGGGATGGCCCTTCCCTTCTCCCCTTCTCCGCATTTTTCTCTCCACAATTCGACCTCGGAGGTCAAAGTGCTCAAAGTGGCATAGGCTTTCCCATAACGCCACAGCCATGCGCTTGACTTCTTGTCCCTCTTGGCCGCCATTTTCTCCTTCCTCTTCATCTTCCTCGTCTATGTAGATCCGCCATGTCTCGTCCCCAGGTCAGCATTGACCGTCTCACGCCCCGCCGTGCGACGGTCGAGCCGCGAGAAAGCATGAACTGCAAGTCATGTCGCAAACGAAAGGTATTTCCTGGCACTTTGGGTGCAATTGTGTAGGTCTAACTCCTTCTAGATCAAATGCAATCGTTTGCGACCGAGCTGCGAGGCATGTAAAATCTTCCAGTCTCCATGTGTTTACGGTAAGTCAGCCGCTGTCAGTGCACCATAGATTTCTCCTAATCCTTTATTCTGTCAAAGATGCTGTTCCCAAGAAACGGGGTCCCAAGACCGACGTGCTAGAAGCCCTACTCAAACGAGTGGACGGCCTAGAAAAGCGACTACATGACGAAAAGAAGCCTAACTCGCCCACTTCTCCCGATACCCCGGACGAGTCATCGAGCTTTCCTACCCGGCGCAACACTATTGATACCTCGTTCAACATATACCCTTCAAATCAGAGACCTACGCTGTCAAATATTCCATCGCAACAGGCAGATCACTCCGCTAGACCGACTGACCATCCACCAAGCATTCTGCAGCGGCCTTCTCCGATACAGCCTGTAGCTCTATCCGATTCGATTCTCGAGATTTATTTTGCGCGCTTGCACGGTAAGCCGTTCCATATACTCGATGAGGCTACAACACGACAGCGCCATCAACTAGGGCAGTTGCCTCCTTGTTTGGCTATGGCCATTTCAGCGGTAGCCATAAGGTGAAATCGCCAAGTTTGAATCTTGCAGGCTCGATGTGTTGTATTAACGGGCTTCAGATACACGTCATCCCCTGGTCCAGCGGAACAATCAATGCGTGCGGGAGTCGATGCGGCGCTGCAGGCAAGGCGCATGGTCGATGTCGACAATCCCACACTAGAAGGGCTGCAGACTGTGCTATTACTTTCGCAGGCTTTCTACGCCTACGGGCTTAGCAAGAAAGCCTATATGACATTCTGTAAGCTCTATCTATGTTATATTTTGATGACATCGACTGATAACGATTAGCAAATTGTGTGGCCATGATCGTTGCGTTAGATCTATACCGCGAGGCTGCCTCCAAAATCAACATTGCGCCAGCGGAGCGCGAAATGAGGCGGCGACTATTCTGGTCTGTCTACCTTATGGATCGATTCATAAATTGCGGATCGCGGCGCCCATGTCTCATCTCTGATCACTCGGTGGTTCTGCGCCTACCGTCTTGGTCACCACATGCAGCTGGTCTGGACATGGAAGGGGAGCTTTTCCACGTTGGGCCAAACATTCAATTCTCCGCAGATTCTCGCCGCAAATCACCGAGCGCTACTTCCTTGCTAATCGACGTCACCCGGATTCTCGGTGTCACTAATAAATACCTAGCGGCTGGCGGGGTCAAGGGTGACTCCCATTTCCCGTGGCATGCGCTTTCTAATCTTTCCAAGATCCGACAGGAGCTGGATATATGGGCGGCCGGTACGCAGGACGTCTTTGCGTCTATTGACGCGTTGTTCGGCCACCCTGAAAGTACAACACTCTTGCTGAGCAAGTTGATATACCATCTGGTGCATTGTTTGATTTACCGTCCGTTTTTGCCAATCGACTTGGTAGAATTGCGAGGGACTGGACAGCATCAGTCCTGGCAGATTGAGGCCACAAACTTGTGCTTTTCACACGCCAACGCTATAGCAGAGTTGGTTGAATTGGGTCGTAACTCTCCGTTGATCGAGTGGCCTGCTTTCGTCTGCTACTGTGTGTGCACTGCGGGTACTGTTCACGTCCATGGAGTACACTATAAAGGCCGTGAAGGAGAGGTCTTCTCTTCCAGCGCTGACTTCCTAACTCGGGAAATGCATCAGCTTGCTTGGCTGCGCAATATCTGGACCGGGGTACAGCATCAGCGTGAGCTGCTCCAGACAATCTATACATGTCACTCTGAATTAGTGCGCAACCTGGCTAGCAGCCCAATGCGTTTCTCGCCAGTCTTCCACCTCGAAGACTTCCTCGATAGGTATCCCGGTTTGACGCTGGATGCATCGCACGTTCGGCTACTAGATACGGGAGATGACCTTACTCCGGGGTAGGTAACCCCCTGGCACCGTCCCTTGCAAGATTTCCCATACTGACCTTGGCCATAGCCCCACGAACTTCATCGACCGTCAAGATGCATACTACCAGCGACCAACCATCACCTCCTCATATCAACCTTCATATTTCTCAGCCGCACGGCCAGGGCTCTCAACTCCCCTGCCATCCACCCAGAGCCCAGACAGGCGTCGGAACTCCCACGTCCATCACAAATCAATATCCCAAAGCTCCTCCCACCAAGTCCCACTCTCGCCCGGCCTCCAAATGCACACAATCCCCGGCCCTCACCACCAACAATCACCCTCCCTCCCCTCCATCCTGTCCCTCCCAGCAGGCACAGACCTCTCTTTCCATACCGGCTTCTCCCCCTCCGCCTTCGCCCTCTCCCCACCAGCCTTCCACACGGAAGCATCTCTAAACATAGCCCCAACACCCCCCCTCAAATCCCCAATACGCAATCTTCCCCTTCGATGCCGTCCACACTCATCCAAATGGGATGGCCCAATCAGGCCCGGCCCTCACACCAGGCGCCCAGTCGCAGACCAGTGGCACCCACACGACAGCCGGTAGTGAGGGCGGCTCTTTAGAGAAAGACCCGTTCCTGAGCTTGCTGGAACAGCTCGCGGAGAACGAGAACTCGCAAGGTGGGCCTAGTGAGCTGGATTTCTTCTTGACGGCGACTGGGACTGTTGAGGGGGATTCGGAGATTCCGATTGAGAAAGATGGGGATGTGTAGACTGGGTTGGAGTTGAATAGCGGTTTACCGCCTATACCTATATTACCCATAACCTTTCTATATTTTCTGCTATTTCAGCTTTGTTTCTTTATGCTAGGTGTGGCTGAATTGACTGATACCCATTGTGATGATAATTATGATATTTGATATCTTCGTAGGTACTCTTTCGTAGGTATCTTGTGAAGATTGTTCGGGTGATTTGCTGAGTTGTACAAGAGATAGTTCAACATTACATATCTGAACTGGACTTCATAAGGTAACGAAACGAGAGCATGAAACTTTCCATTGAAATGAAATTCGCGATCTATGCAGATCTAGTCAAAACCTAGTCCGATGCATGTATGATCACACCATAGTGGCAGATTCCCCCAGGAAGTTGGAGTCGCACTCATCTCAAACTCAATCTTTCTGGCGTGCACGATCTGGCCATGTTTCAAGACTGGGGAGGTAACGGCCTTTCCGTTGACCTTCAGGCTCCGAATATACGGCATAGTAGATGCGCCCGGGGCGACAATCTCCAGCATTGCCTCTTTGCCATTCACAACCCGTCCCCCATTGCTCGCTCCACTGGGAAGGCGAATGGACACATGTTCGAAAAGAGGAGTACCAACAATATACTCGTCACTGGCGGGATTGACAGGATAGAAACCCAGAGCCGAGAAAACATACCAAGCACTCATCTGACCCAGATCTTCATTGCCGCCCAGTCCACCACTGGTGGTATTATAGTTGGACCAGGCAATCTCCCTAATAGTCTCCGCTGCCTGGTTGGGGTATCCAAGAACGGAATACAGGTAAGGCACATGGTGGCTCGGCTCATTGGTATGATCATTATGGCCACCCTTGAAATGGGCATCTAGCTTGTCTCGCAGAGCTTCACGTCCACCGAACAGCCTAGCTAGGCCTTTCACGTCGTGCATCACGTCGAAGGTGTATACCCAATCATCACCCTCCGTCCAGCCCCAGGTACTATCCGCCCAACTCCCGTTCGCATTGCGAGCTTGCATGAACTGAGTCTCGTTGTTCCAGATATAAGCGTAGTTCCCACTTCGCTCGCGCAGTGCGCCCACAGTGGCATTGTCCGCTCCGGCATGCGCAGCAACAATTGAACAGGCATAGTCATCGAAAGCGTAATCCAATGTTCGACTACCCGCTTCGGACCATCCATCGTTCGATACCCATCCCTGCTTCATATATGCTGTGAGACCAGCGCGAGCCTCATACGAAGTTCCTGGCTCGCGGTCATAGTAGAGCAGCTCGGTGTCATGGTCAGGCGGGGTATATGCATCCTTATTGACGGCTTTCCAAGCTTTGGCAATATCAAACCCCCTGAATCCGCGCTCCAATGCATTGGCCAGGACTACATCTGCATTTGTCGCGATCATGATGTTCGTCTCGACGAGGTTTGCCCACATCGGCAACCAGCCAGTCCAATCAAAGATGCGGAGCAACGAGCGCATCATGCTGTTGACACGTTCCGGGGCGAAGAGGGTTAGAAGTGAGTGCTCGGCTCTATATGTATCCCAGATTGACCAGGACTGGTAGTATGAGTCGTTCTCCGTGTGGACGCTATCAGTATAGCCAGAGTAGAAGGTTCGTGGGGCGCCATCCTTCTTTGACGTAGGTTCGGAGAAGTCGTTGGGGTATTGGAGTGCGTGAAAGAGGCCGGTATACCAGATAGTGCGAGGGTCATGATCTGAATCGGTATGATTGACACCTTTGATGGACACCCGACCCAATTTCTCAAGCCAGGCGGACTTCACTTTGTCGACGGTGTCTTCGAATGAGTGTCCATCCGGAGTCTGAATTTCGAGATTCTTCCGAGCCTGGGCGATACTGACATATGAAACGCCCGTCCGCACTTCTACGCGCGATGTCTTGCTGCTGAATTTCACATATGCACCAGTAAAGTTTCCATGTCGCTGTCTCTCATTCTCCATTAGAGAACCGCCGTTCGTGACGCCATACTCGATAAAAGGCTCGGAGAATCGGGACACGAAGTATCCCTTGAATGAAGATGCTTTGTCTGGCCCGAGAAGGTAATCCTGGCGCTCGGTGTTGTAGCCATAGATCTCTTTATTCTTCACGTCAATGTGGACTTCACCAGTCCAATTCCGACGGGAAGCTTGAATGAACACCCAAGGATCCTGAGCTTCGCCATCGGCGCTTTGGAAATCGAAGCGAAGGTGGCCAACGTGAGCATCTGCCGACATGGCAATCTAAATGAAGACATCAGAAATCACCCATGGCAACAAATCATAATTTGGAATAGATACCTGAATTGATCGCTCATACTCGTCATCAGACTGAGTGGGAAGAGTCGATTCCACTTCACGTTTTCGCGTCCGTCCATTAGCACCCTCCTTGACCTGATCAGGAACGGTTCCAGCACCCCCGGGAACCTCCCCGTCACCAACAGCCTCGGCCGTGGCATTCCAATCACGATCCATAAGCTGGTTGGCATTCACCAAAACCTCATAGACGTACGGCGTACTCCGTTCATCCTTTTTCCGAAACTCCAACCCGCGATTCTCAAACAATGGTTGAACATCACCCATACCTGGCGTCAAGACCACCTGACCAGATTCGCCCATCCAGATAGCAGGTTGGTGAGTAGCCTGGAATCCATGAATAAGACGGTCACTGTCGCCATAAGGAACCTGAGAAATGAAATTCTCGCGAGTCTGGGGTGTCCACCGAGTCATTCCGAATGGGGGACAGACAGAGGGAATCATACCGCCATTTCCATTTGGGGTTGTTCCGTAAGTGCCGATGAGGGGATTGACGAAGTTGAGAACACCTGCATTTTCATGGTAATTTGTGCTGCGATGTTTTGTTCCCTTTGGTAGGGCGCATGTACATCCTGCGAGCCCTGCGACCAGGACAGGTAGAACACCCAGCATGTTGACTGTGGGCTTTGGGTTTAGAAAGGTCAAGGATGGCAAGAGTTCATGGTAGGTGCAAAGTTATTGTGAAAGTACCTGGGAATGGACGGAAGAGTTGGCATTCTTGTAAGTTATTCCATTAGCTCGCAATAGTATCGGTTACACGGCTCAATCTTGGTTGATCCCAATTTCCATCCCCGCATTTGCGGGGTGTGGTAGCATCTACAGTAGTATGTCCACGGATGTTGAGATGCCGATCATATACGAGGTAGTTTCTGTTGAATTCAGCCACGAATTTCTTTATTCTTGTGGCGTATGCCAAGTCTCAGTTTTACCAAGACTATGGCAACCGCCAATTGTTCAATTGCAGGACCATATTAACGTGCCTGCTGTGGCTGTGTCTTTGTTTACATAGCTTCGTTGCAATATTGGAAGGTGCCTGGTGCCTCGAAAGGACAGTCGTGACCCTTCACAGTAGGACCTTGCTATGTACATTAGGTACATTTATGCTGCAATAAGACAGCTGTCCCGAACGCGGCGGCAGTCGCAGCAGACGCGGACGCGGAGTTTCTCCGGTCTCGGACCCCCACCGACCCCCGCGTTGTGCCCCCCACCCTCTCAACAACACCCCAGTCTTGCAACTCCTCTCCTCCTCTCCTAAGCCCAAACCCTCTTAATGTCAGCCAACCTCCGCCTCAGAACGCTCACAAACCATCTCAAATCGACCCTCAAGATGAAACTACTCTACCCCACCTCCCTCCACATCAACACCAAGTCCCTCGAGGGCTTCTCCGTCGACCTCCACCCCTACGACGTCACAGCCCCAATCCCCGACTCCCTAATCGACGCCGAATTCCTCGTAACATGGGGCAACAAAGCCACAAACCTGCGCGACGCAGCCGCACGCATGAAGAACCTCCGCTGGATCCAATCTCTAGCAGCCGGACCCAACGACGTTCTCTCGGCCGGCTTCGACGCCTCCCGCATCGCAATCACCACCGGCTCCGGCCTCCACGATGAAACAGTCGCCGAACACACCCTGGGAATGCTGCTTAACGCGGCCCGTCGCTTCTACGAAATGCGCGATTACCAGACCCGCGGCGAGTGGCCCGGTCATCTGGGCGGTCTCCAGCCCGACCGTGCTCCGGGTACTTTCCGCACCCTCAAGGGTGCTAACATCACTATCTGGGGATTCGGAAATATTGCCAAGACCCTTGCGCCGGTGCTGACTGCGCTGGGCGCGAATGTTACTGGTGTTGCGCGTAGCGCGGGGGTGCGGAATGGGTATGAGGTTGTTGCCGAGGATCGGTTGAGTGAGATTTTGCCGAAGACCGATGCGCTGGTTATGATTTTGCCTGGTTCGGAGAGTACGAAGGGTGCTTTGAGTGCTGAGCGCTTGCAGCAGCTGCCGAAACATGCCTGGGTTGTTAATGTTGGGCGGGGAACTTCTGTTGATGAGGATGCGCTGGTCGAGGCGCTTGAAAACGGGAGGATTGGTGGTGCCGCGTTGGATGTCTTCTCTGTTGAGCCGTTGCCGAAGGAGTCAAAGCTTTATGCGGCGCCGAATTTGGTGCTTTCGCCCCATGCTGCCGGTGGACGGCCGCGTGAGCCTGAGGCGCTTATTGCGTATAACTTGAGGCGGCTGCTTGCTGGGCAGGAGTTGAAGAACATTATTTGAGTTGAGGTTTCTTTTGTTCATAGATTGCATTGGGACATATAGATGGACTGATGTTCAAATTCAAGTGCTTGGTTTGTACGTGTGGTAACCAGTAATCGAACGTCAGCTGGTAGCTATCTGACTTGTGCAATACCATTCTCAAATGTCTCCAGGTCGACACGCCAATATGTCTGAGTGGGAGCTGGTGAAGCATGGTGAGAGTATGGCACAACATGGATCTAACCCTAGTTTCCATGGTTTGGTTCTGACAAAGAGGACGAGGACATTGACTCTCATGTGTGGGTGGATACCCTAACTAATGACTCATTCTTATTCATCGTGACGGATCCCGGGCACCAAAGAGGGACTGTACACGTGACTCGCACCTATCATCTATAAGACTATATTCCCATCGCATACTTCCATGAATGGTCCCTTGCCTAGACAATTTCCTTCTGATGTGGACAAAAGATTCAAGAAACAATGTCATATCTTGCTTTCCACTCAGATGGCTTTCTTATGAAAGATCTATCTGGTGTATATCTTCTGTCGACAGCCCTCTTGGGTTTCTTTGTTCTCGCATGGCGCCGGACGGGAGAACCGACAATACCGGTTGTCAACTCATACCCGGGTGATATAACTTTGAAAAAGGCTCAGTCAAGGTTCATGTCAGATGCCAGGGGTTTAATCAAGGAAGGAATTCAGAAGGCAAGTTGCGTTCCTTTCCTACAAAAACACTGCGTCTAATGTACACGCTTCAGTTTGACGGCCCATTTCGCATCATAACCAATCTTGGCTCTCGGGTGATTCTCCCAGCCTCGTATACAGAGTGGCTGAAGAATTGTCCGCATCTAGATCATCAGGCGCTTGTCCATGATGTATGTTGCAGTGTGTCTTTGCCAATGAGAGAAGGGGACTGACGGCATGATTTCATACAGCAATATTTCGCGGCATACCCTGGGATGGATGGCCAGAGAGTTGTCACTGATCCCAGGAAGATTCTTATCAATGTCACCAAAACGAAATTGAACAATCAGAGCAATCGTACGTGACAGCTTCAGGACCCATGATTCACATCGGAGTCTCACTAATATGGCCTTCCATCAAAGAGTGTGGGCTGTTCCATGAACATATTACGGAGGCTCTAGAAGAGACCTGGACGGATTCTGATGGTAAATCTTTATATACATGGTTAGAATACTTGACTGACTTAGTCTTCAGAATGGCACACCGTTGATTGGTCTCAACACGCAGTCCGCTTCATCGGGCGAATGTCAGCATCTGTCTTTGTCGGCCCTGAATTAGCTCGTGATCCTAAGTGGCAAGAGCTAATTCTCACTTCGTCGATGAATACCTTTATGGGAATTCGATCACTCCGCGCCTTGCCGGATTTTCTTCGTCCATTGGTTCATTGGTTCTTACCAGAACTTAGAAAGTGCCGTCAGCAAATTCGTCTTGCTCGGGTTATGTTGCAGCCAATCTTCGACCGCAGGGGGTATGGGCAGTCTCAATCTATTGAGCCTGGTAAGATGGAAAAGTTCGAGGATACTATACAGTGGCTTGAAGAGACCGCTGCCGGACGTCCCTATGATGCTGCTGCATCGCAAATCGGATTTGCGATAAGCGCGATGCACACAACCTCTGAGCTACTCAAGCAGTCCCTACTGGATATTTGTATGCACCCAGATCTGATCCCGGTTCTACGAGATGAAGCAAATAAAGCTATTGAGGAGAGTGGATGGACAACTGCGGGTGTCTTCAAGATGCAGCTGTTGGACAGTGCAGTAAAGGAAACACAACGGCTCAAACCAGGTTTGTTAGGTACGTGCCTGCATCCAAATCATCATTGCTTTCAGGATAGTCAACTCACTCTCCCACAGTAAATCTCGAGCGGAAAGCCCTGCGAGATGTTATTCTTCCCAACGGCTTGACTATCCCTCGCGGAACGAATGTTGCCGTTGATTCATCCATGATGTGGGATCCAGCGATCTATCCCGATCCATCGTCTTATGACGCCTACCGCTTTCTTCGCCTTCGCAAATCCGGTAATACTGCGGCAGCACTGGCATCCACGAGCCCAGAGCATATTGCTTTTGGAATTGGCAAGTCAATTTGTCCTGGGAGATTCTTCGCAAGCAATGAAGTCAAGATTGCTCTGGCGAAGATTCTTTTGACTTATGATGTCAGGATACCTGAAGGGGTAACACCCAAGATTGTGGAGATGGGGTTTGAAATGCTGTGTGATCCAGATGCAAAGCTGGAGGTTAGAATGCGAAAGGATGAGAAATAAGGACGGCAGTCTGTACTATAGAAAAAAACAATATTCTTATGCAATTATTTCCGTCTCAGAATTCGAAGTTGAGCTGAATGAGGGGAAACCAGTGGCAGGAGTGTTGCAATCTAAGTTGGCTGGCCTACGAAAACAAAGCTTTCCAACCATTCCAAGGGTAGAGAGACCTACTGCGTATATAATAGAAAGGATCTGGATGTTACCGAAGACTGTACCATGTGATATAGGGATGAGTATAGTGACCTATGTACAACAAAAGAAGCATAACCGTCCATTTCAAACACCAAAACCATGCCATATCCTCATGAACCCTTACATACGCGACTTACTCGGCGCACAGCAGGAAGAAGGGAACGCATTCTTCGACTGCGTATCAACACAAATACTGGAAGGCGGCACCCACAGACCAGGGTTCTTCTCGAAGAAATTTGACGCCCGCAGCATGATGCTAACCGGTTCCGCAGGCATGATAGGGAAGTCCTCTGTGCGTGGGAAATGCGTCAAACCAAACTGCAAGTAGACAACGATATCGGTGTTCTCGATGTTCTCGTTGCGATTCACCCAGTCGGCAATCGTCGAGTTGAAGGGGTGGCCCTCCGAGCCATCAGACTGGCAGACGTAGTCACCAGCAGGGAAGAGCTCGTAGTCCTTGTATGGGGTGACGTAGAGGGGCTTGCGGGCGAAGGCAGCGCGCTTCCAGACTGTGCTGCCGGGCTTGGCAAGGAGTGGGGGACAGTTGTTGTTGATGATTTTGTAGGCGACGGGCTTTTTGCAGACGGCGTTCATGCGATTGGAGTTGACAATGTCCCAGGTACGGTTGGTCTCGAAGCAGTAGTCTGCCGCGCCTTCGAGGGATGTGCGGAGGGGAGTCTTCTTGCTGTAGAAGCCGTTGCCGTAGGGGTTCTCGTCGGAGCCGACTTCGGCTTCGGCCGGGACGGCATCGTTTTGGATAACGGTGTTGTTCTGACCGTCGATCTCCGGGTCAATACGGAGGGAGAAGATGTGCTGGTGGTTGTTGGCGTTGATTGAGGGGGCGACTTCTGTGCCCCAGGGGGCGGCGGTTTCCGTGGGGTGCATGCAGTAGGTGTTCAGCATGCCGGTGAGCTTCACCTCCAGCTTGTAGGTTCCGTCCAGAGTGAAGGTGTGGTAGAACCCATATTCGTAGTTGGCGGCAGTGATGATTTGTGAGATGATCAGCTTGCGGTCGCGGGCAGAGATCACTGTGCCGTCGCGGTAATCGGTGTGCTTGTAGAGGAGGCCGTTGTCTTCCTCGTGGATGCAGATGGCGTTCTTGACAACGGCAGCTTCACCCTTGCTGGTCGTCATAATGCCATCCATGTAGTGGATGGCGCCCTTGCAATCACATCCGAGCTTCAGGGAGTTGGTCATCAGTCCGGTTCCGTACTCGCCAACATCAAAGGCGTGCTTCTTGTGGTGCGGCTTCTCGGGGGAGCCGTAGGGGACAACCATCTCAACGACGGAGATGCGGTTGAAAAGAGTGCGCTCACGCTCCTCGTACATGTCGTGAGTGCGCACATCGGAGATAACGATACCTTCGCGGTAGTTGAAACCGATGTGCATCTTGTAGTTGGCCCAGGTCAACTCGTTGCCACGGACCTTGAAGGAGACACCCTGAGGCTGGCTGATATCAATGGGCTTAAGGCGGTCATGGTTGTACTTGTCTCCAATGAATTCGGGGAGGTAGTTGTGTTCTTTGAGAGGAACGGCGGTGCGCTCGCCATTCACGTAGCGGACGTCAACGCTAAGGACCTCTTCGAGTTCGGTGTCGACGACAACGCTGAAGTCCAGTGGGTGAGCGTATTGGTTGTCAAATTCAGAGCTGCGGTAATAAGCTAAGCCCTGCTGGAGACGGCGCTCGTAGCCCCAGCGCTCGTCAATACCGATGGCCCATGCGTCTAGGAACACCTTGCTCATGTCTGTGAGGCCAATTTCTTTGCAGGCACGGATGACACGCTCGTCCTTGCGGGCGATGCGCTCCATCACATCAAGATCCTCGAGCGTGAGAGTGGGCATGACATCCTTGACATCTTTCCAGTCTTCGACCTTGCCGGTGGCGAGGTTAACAATCACCTCGGCGACTTGCTGGGAGCCCTGCACGATGACGATGGCAAAAGCGCGACGGTCAGGTGCGGGGATTGCACCAGCACGGAAAGCCCGGTATTCTGCCTTGGCAGGTTCCCGAAGTGTAAGGCAGTTGAATTTGAGGGCCTTAGGGCTGGCGTATTCGCGAATGATCTTCACCGCTGCAGGAATTTCAAAAATTGAAAGTTGATCTGGGTATGAAGTTAGCAACTGTCTTGTATTGGACATGAGAATTGGGACATATCTGTCGCACCTAATGGGTGAGGAGTTCCCTCTGTGGTCATAGCAGCAGCGGCAACGCTGTCATAATCTCCTTCACGGAAGATAGTGTAGCCGGGAACTGACTCTGTATCTGGGGCAGACGCCATGACGAATATGTGGGAGAGGTATCAAGAGAGAAAAGGAAGTTGCAGAGTTGTCGAAAACCAAAACCTTCATGCCGACCCTGTGCTGGACTTTATATAGGCAATGGACTCGGGGTCTCTGATAGAACTCTCCGCATGTACCTTCCCAATTGGGCAATCGGGATCTTTATCTATCAAACTCCGACAGACCAGTGTGGGGTCTGTTAGAGTTGCTCGATTCGGGAGAAAGCTGGAGAAGCTTTGATGTCTTGCACATCATTTAAACGCCAGTTCGATCTTATGCCATAATATCTCTCACGTAAACGTTTGCCATTATAATGACTTGGCCAATCACATTGCAACGGCTCGGAGAGATGTGTTGGCCTCGGCGTTGTGCCAGTGACCCACCTAATAAGGCAAGTGTTGCAGACAAGAGTCAAAGACCGTGCAGTTAATAGCGGTAGCCCTACAGCTAGGCAAGACCTGCCTTACTGCGACATGATCATTGATATGGGTCGGAGCTGCGGCTGGGGCCCTGGGCAGGGGTCGCAGTGCCAAGGCGGTAAATCAAGCTTATTTTCGTGTAACGTGCTACATAAGGGTACATGCTCGCCCGCCAAGTAGTTATTGCCTGGGTGGCTTCGTTGAGCAGGCCTATTTCATTTATGATATGTATCGCCTGTAACAAAAGTCATTCAAATCCCAGATATAATGAACCCCAAACACTCGGAAAGTCGAGGCCCAGTGCCCCTCCAAGAAGACTCAGACTGTTGGCTGTACTTCCCTGTTTGGGCTTAGTGGCTCGTTATCTTATCGCTTTCCAAGATTGGCCCCGTCCGACGTGAACCCCGAGATTAACCTCAAGAATCTGGAGAAACGTGGGGCCCAGCCATGTGGGGTCGTCGGTACAAGTCCATGCGTCCCCGATAACTGCCTGGAATGGCATGTCCAGCCGAAACGCTTATCGCATCCCTCGATAGCTACTCGTATTAAGAACTCTTTACACATTCATTTCGTCTAGCTACATAATTTTCTTCCGTTGCTAGAATTCTCTGAAAATACAGACCACATATCATCATGGCCGACTTGTCTGTCCAGCTTACAGCCCCCAATGGCCTCACTTGGACCCAACCTATTGGTCTGTTCATCAACAACCAATGGGTCAAGTGTTCGACTGGCGAGAAGATTGCCAGCATAAATCCTACGTACGTGGGCACCGAAAACAAACACTGTTTCTCGATAGCATTACTGACTTCCGTTCAAGAACCGCAAAGGAAATCACATCCATCCACGCAGCCTCAGCTCAAGATATTGATGCCGCGGTCAAGGCAGCTCGGGCTGCCTTGAAAAACCCATGTTGGCGGGATATGTCCGGTCTTGAACGTGGCAAGCGAATGAACCGTCTAGCCCAATTGATCGAGGACAACCGCCACACGCTCGCCACTATCGAGACAATCGACAACGGAAAGCCTTATTCCGTTTCCTTCAATGACGATCTCACCGAGACTGCCGAGACAATCCGTTACTACAGTGGTTTTGCCGACAAGGTCTTCGGCCAGGTCATTGATACAACCCCCGAGAAGTTCGCATACACCGTGCGGGAACCCGTTGGTGTGTGCGGGCAGATCATCCCGTGAGTTTTAACGACGTTCTAGTTTAAGAATTATCGAATGCAGCCACTAACAGTGCCCCATAGATGGAACTTCCCCCTCGCCATGGCCGCCTGGAAGCTCGGCCCTGCCCTTGCGTGCGGTAACACAGTCGTCCTCAAACCAGCCGAGCAAACCCCTCTTTCCATCCTCTTCCTTGCCAACCTCATCGTGGAAGCCGGCTTCCCACCCGGTGTCGTGAACATCGTGAACGGTCACGGCACAGTCGCCGGAGCCGCCCTCGCGTCGCACATGGACGTGGACAAGATCGCGTTCACAGGCAGCACGGCAACAGCCAAGCAGATAATGAAGATGGCGAGCGTGAACCTGAAGAATATCACTCTCGAGACAGGAGGCAAGAGTCCTCTCATCGTGTTCAACGACGCAGACCTCGAGCAGGCGGTGGAGTGGGCTCACATCGGTATCATGTATAACCAGGGCCAGATCTGCACTGCCACCTCCCGCATTCTAGTGCAAGACGAGATCTACGACCGCTTCCTGGAGGCTTTCAAGGCTCAGGTCAAGAACGTCTCTAAGGTCGGTGATCCGTTCGAGGAGTCGACTTTCCAGGGTCCCCAGGTCACGAAGGCTCAGTACGAGCGCATCATGTCTTACATCGATGTCGGCAAGTCTGAGAAGGCAACACTGGTCTCCGGTGGCAAGCCTTTTACTGGTGTCGGTGATGGGAAGGGTTTCTTCATTGAGCCTACTATTTTCACCGATGTTTCGCCTAAGATGCGGATCTACCAGGAAGAGGTCTTTGGTCCCTTCGTTGTGATTGCGCGTTTCAAGGAAGAGCAGGATGCTATTGAGATGGCCAATGACACTACCTATGGCCTAGGAAGTGCTTTGTTCACCACCAATTTGACTCGTGCGCATCGCGTCGCGAAGCAGATTGAGGCCGGTATGGTTTGGATTAACTCTAGCAACGATAGTGATTGGCGCATTCCCTTTGGTGGTGTTAAGCAGTCTGGTATCGGTCGTGAGCTTGGTGAGGCCGGTCTTGCTGCTTATTCGAATGTCAAGGCTATTCATGTGAACATGAAGTCAAAGCTTTAGGGTGGAATTACAGCTGGAATCAAGTGAGAATCATGTAATGTACATAGGGGAAACTGAAAATCAGTCTATATTATACTCTACGACTAGTTATTCGAAATAAGTATTAGCGAGCATACAGTCCCTCGGCCCGACTCCCTCCGCAAAAGTTTCTGTCGGCCCCACACCCGCGATTTTAGGACGCGTGCGCACCAACTCACCTTCTTCAAACACCCACCATGGTTCCCAGAACGCCCCTACGTCCTACCAATTTAAATAGGGTAAAAGGAACTGAATTAACTCCATACGTACGCGGCAATTGGACACTATTGCGCGACACTATGGTTTGAGCGTTACAACCATCAAATATACCCTTGCACAAGAACGCGCCCGAACCGATGGAGGAGCTGCCCTCGATCTGGGAGACCCCCTATTCTCTCTGAGGGTGACAAGCGCTTGATCCTGCGTTTGATTAGGCGCGATCCCTTCATCGTGTACCGAGAAATTCGCGAACTAAGCGGTTTCACGGCCTCGGACGACACCCTTCTTCGCCTGGTGAAATCCTCGGACTATAGCCATTGGAAGGCTAGAAATTGTCACCCTCAGAGAGAATAGGGGGTCTCCCAGATCGAGGGCAGCTCGTCCCATCGGCACGGGCGCGTTCTTGTTCGAGGGTATATTGGATGGTTGTAACGCCCAAACCATAGACTTAATTCAGTTCCCTTTACCCTATTTAAATTAATAGCACGTAAGAGCGTTCTGGAAACCATGGTAGGTGTTTGAAGAAGGTGAGTTGGTGGGCACGAATCCTAAAAACGCGGGGGGATATCACAGAAACTTTTGCGAAGGGACTGTACATAACCCGTCTAATCATCCATTTCTTCGTGTCAGCTAGCTTTCCCCTACTAAATCCAGCCGCAGCGACTCGTTTCCATCGACCCAGAGTAGGTACCATTTCCCAACAATAAAGCTGCAAAAAAAATAAATAAAACACTAAAGCTCTTCATCTTGCTCAACGGCCCCAACGGCTGCTTGGATTGATCTCCTAGATCAGGTCTTTAGCTATCTGTCCGTAGCTGTACTTTAACTAGTTCGAGGAAATTATGAACCCTGAAAGCTTCATATCTCTGTTACACAGTAAGTGATAACTAGTTCGTGATAACTAGTTCGTGAAAGCTAGTTCGTGAAGAGGGGAGCGCTCTTATTGACCCTGAAAAATCCTCGGAAACCTGCTAGTGGGAAAGACCCCCAGGCGTTCTTTGATTGGGCCAAGGCCATGTTCGGCGTCCGTTCGTGCACAATCTCGCGGTTTTGTGGTGATTACCCCAAGAAACCACTCGTCAGTCCTTCTTCATGGGCACACGTGGCAATGGCTCACTCGCAATTGCGTGCGCCTGAATCACATGAGGACTGGACTCCTCGGTGTTCAGATAGGTGCGGCTCCCCTGCACAAACCAGAATGACACAGCGATGACAAGCATCACTCCGAATACAGCAATGGCGTAATTCATGTCACCTCCCGACGGGTTGGGGACACTCGGGAAGAAAAAGAAGACAGTCGTCACACAGCAATAGACCAGAGAGACCCAGTTCACCGATGCACCCAATCTCCCAAGGCGGAATTGGCCTCCAAGTGGCAGCTTGTCGCGGCCCATCAATAGCAGAGTCATGATGGGCAAGCCGTACGAGATCGTCAGGGCAATCGTGCTAACGCTAAGGATTGCGTTCAACACTGTCTCTGCGAAGAGAAATAGCACTCCAACCAGGCCTATGATAGCTCCTTGGAACCAGAGCGCCCTGACTGGGGCTCTCCAGTAGGGACTCACCTGGCACAGGTATGTGCTGAAAGGGAGTCCACCGTCGCGAGCGAAGCCCCAGGTCATGCGAGACGCGGTCGTCGCGATGCTTATGCCCTGACCGAGGCCGTTCATGATAAACAAGGCCATGAGCACGGCGCCCCCTGTCTGTCCAACCGTTTCCTGGACGAGCTGCATGAATGGTAGACCGCTCGGCGAGTCGACTATTGTCTTCACATTCTGAATACAGAAGAGGCACACAAGCATCAGGATGAAGCCGCTGATTGCTCCAGATATCACGGCGAGATATATCACTTTGGGGGCGTTCTTGCGTGGTGCAGGGATCTCTTCCACCATGTGAATGACAGCGTCGAAGGCAGTAAGCCCATACGCAGCCTGAACTAGGCCAATAAACCAGACGACGCCATCGGGCCAGCCGGTTTCGTTGCTCCACTTTCCAAAGACGAAGGAGGCCGGCTGGTATGAGAGACTCTCTTTCGTGCCCACCGAAATGAGCAGGGCAAGACAAAAGACAAAAAATAGACCACAAAACCAGACTCCGACAAAACCGTTCAGCCATGGCAAGAACTGCTCCCTACGACAACCAAACACATTGATCAACGTGACGACAAAAACGCATCCAATATAAATAACAAACTCGAGCCACCCAGTCGATGCACCCGTCCAGCCCGGGTTGAACATGACCTTCATTCCGAGAAGGAAATTGGTCATGAAAGCCATCTGGGAGGCGGCCAATGTCCACCACCCGAAAACATTGATCCAAGCACACATGTACGAGAGAAACCGTCCAAACTGTGAGTCCCAAAGACGGTAAACCCAGTACGCCTGTCCTAGGGCAGTTGGCATGCTGCTGCAAATCTCGCCCAGCGAGACCGCGACACACGTGTTGCAGAATGTGACGAGGGCCAGCCCCCAGAGGATGGAGACGGGACCTCCGTTCACCAAACCATCGGAAAGGTCTTGTGCGAATGTAGACCATGTTCCCAGCACGCAAAATGCCAGCGCTAGCATGCTCCAGATGTTGAACTTGCGAGCGAGCATTTGCTCATGGCCGAATTCTGCCAGGTCGTTGGCATCCTGGGTGTCTTGGTCGGTTGGTTTCAGGTTTTCGTCGAGGTTCAGGTCCATAACGAGAGACGAGAGTTTGAAGGCCGGGGAGGAGGGATGAGATTGACAATAGTTTCTCCTGGATCATTCCCGATGTTAAATCTGAACTCTTGTTGAATTTGAGCACCTCACTGGTTGAATGTATGTTTCGAGGGCGATAGGTATAAGAGCGATATACCGGGTTCGGAAACAGGGTCACCAAATCATTCGGGGAAGGACGCTGTCCCGCTCTCATCCCCCCAGACCGGGGTGTTTTGACACTTTTCCTGGGGGAACCGGGCATGGACATCGGCTGCCCACGTCCGTTGAGGGGCACAGACAGTGGGGATACATCCCGAGTGGCCCACTCGACCCATCCAACCTGGGAAACACTGAAGACATTCAACGCGACCATGTCATCGTAAAATCACTAAAAGTGGACTTCAAGAGCTCCAGTTTTGCTAGAGGGGAAGACTCCACCTTCTACCTCGGAAGGCTGGAGATGCCTTCTCTGGCAGGTATATGCGGGTTGCTTCCATGTTGTATGTACCTGCAGCGCCGATTGTGGGATCAGGGAAGATCTGTTCGGTAGATCTCCGATATAGTGTCAATGCTTGACTTTGATATCCGATTCCGCGATACACAGCTCCGACTCGGCGACTCCCGCGTTGCGGCGTTGAGTCAATGCGGCCGGTCCAAAAGCGCGTGGAAGCCGAAGTACACTTCGGTTGGATACTTCAACTCTCAAGGGAGTAGTCCCATTGTTTCATATGTAGATGGATAAGCGGACAGGTTTCAATTACAATTACCTGGCGAATTGACATAATGGCATTGATATTAGACCGAGAGCCCGGACATGGTGAAGATAGCAGATGAGGGAACGTCCAAGCTCCTAGCAGTACGGTAGTACCTGCCTAATCTGGCTAAGCTCGGAGCCCCTTTTATCCGATCACCGAGCTCGAGACTGCACACTTTCACAGCAATAACCATGCGATCTGTTTGTACTTGCCTGAAATGCCAGAGAATTTGCAAAATATCATTGTCAATGGTCATCTGCCGGAAAGCACCCCCATAGGAGAATGTTGTCCCTTGTCCTGCTCACTGAGCTCTTTCTTCAGCCAACCAGCGTTCGAGTTTGGGTATAACACCACTGTTGCACGACTATATATGGATGGACTGGGATACGCCACACTCTCTCCCAGACTCCTCTATTAAGTCTATTTTCCTTCATATGCCCTTTTCACTTCCATATAAAAGAGTCCCTCATCTTAAGCATGTCTCCAGCCGTCAAAGAAAAGACCCTCTCCAACCATCACCGATCCTTCAAAGGATGCTGGACCTGTAAGAAAAGGAGAATTCAATGCGACGAAGTACACCCAACATGCCGAAAGTGCCGTTCTCGAGGCATCACTTGCGAGGGCTATGAAATTCGACTACGGTGGGGTGCTGGCATTGCCTCCAGAGGCAAGTACTCTGGCGCTGAGAAGCCCGTGAAAGAATCCATACCACCACGATCGAAGCGAAGATGGGATCTGCGAGGCCAAGGACAAGGCTCTCCTTTAGTAGTTCATGAGATGCAGCCTATCATAGCTTCCCAGCTTTCATTGGCAGGTATCGTATTTGCAGCGACTAGGCTTCTTTCCTGTTCCAGGCTCACATACAAATCTAGATCTAAAGCAGCCACAATTGCGTTCCGAGCGGGTGACGGTCAATATATTAAACTCACCATGGGAACCGGGGATTTCAACGCAGAACCCCACTCTTAACAAGCATTTTGAGATACCTGTATCCCTCAATGCCACGGCGGGAACGGGGTCGAATGCACATGTGGTTGATCGTCAGGGCCTAGATACACCGGGTCAGGGTGACTGGAAATCGGGCGGACGAGGTATATTGGTCTGATTTGGACATTTTCTGCGAGTCATTGTATCTAGCGTTGTATAAACGTAGCGGCTTTGGCGACGATGGATCGAGGTGTCCGGGCCTCGCCAGAAGCATATCATGACCATATTCGATTATAGCCCCGAGGTCTGGAAGAACGGTTATGGTATGCAATATGATCTTGGACAATGGAATTGAACTGGCTTATATGCTAAAAAGGAAAAGAATCTCGTTATGACCGCACTAATACACGGGCTCTATTATCTATTCCCGAATCGTCTCGGTACCCGACACCCACCCCTTCTCCGAATCGCCACCCCCTAGAGTAGCACTACTTCCCAGAGTAGCATCAGATCCATGCCGTGCTCGACGGATATTCATATCGTCATCTGCATTGAAATGCGTCATCCGGCCACTCATTACATTATCAATCGACCATGTCGGTGCCACTGACAGTGTCGATATGCGCCTGTTCCGGCCCGTGGGGAATGAGAATTGCGTGGCCGTGTCACTGGGAGTCTGCGGTGAAACAGGAGACAGGGAGCCCCGTCTCATGTCGACTTTGACGTCGGATGCGGAGTCGTCTTTGTAATCCTTGTCTTGGGAGAGATAGGCGATGTTGTATGGCGTGGGAAGCTCGGCGGGGGAGGAATCTGGAGGATCTTAGCACTTATACCGCGCATTATTTACGTAAAGGGAGAGAAGATTGTCATGAACATACCATGTAGCTCATATAGTGCGCCGCCTCCAGATTCAACTGTGCCAGGGGTTACTGGCGAGACAATCGTGTCCGCCACTGTGGGAGACTGTGTCATCGAGGGCTGCGTTTGGGTTGAGGGCAGTGTCGCCGAAGTCTGATAAGTCTCCCTGTCTGTGGATGTAGATACAGGACCTGGTCCGGGCGAGGCAGGGCCACTTCCATACATCCATTCTGGGGACTGTCTGTCGCTTTCTTCCTCTGTGACTTTTGCTTTTTCGGCCTCGAATTTTCGGTGGCGCCGGCGGTAGAACCAGAGTCCTAGCAGGACTGCAATGACGAGCAACCCAACTATCGCGCCGATTAATCCACCTGCCCAGGCAGGAAATCCGCCACCGGCTTTGTGTGCTTCTGGGGAAGTATCGGTACTGGAGCTATTGTAAGGCCAGTATGTCTCGATAT
The DNA here is from genome assembly GCF_028826915.1 of Penicillium bovifimosum. Taxonomy (NCBI): domain Eukaryota; kingdom Fungi; phylum Ascomycota; class Eurotiomycetes; order Eurotiales; family Aspergillaceae; genus Penicillium; species Penicillium bovifimosum. The sequence goes on from NW_026622711.1 coordinate 4,369,382, forward strand.
TCTTCGTGTATTTCTTCGCGAAAATAGCGGCTAGGGAGCTGTTTGTCCATGAATTTGGGGCGGTAGTGGTTGCACTTCCTTTGGAACTATTTACGTTGTCAGCGATGTTGATGATTCGTCTTCTGCGCCGACTAGGTAATACTCACTCGCCGCCAATCTGTGCTATCACTGCATCTGGCACCTCATACTCACCCCACGTCTTTGGATCATATTCATCATCAAACTTCAGAGTGTTGAGATTGAAATTGACGATGATACCACCCTCCAGGCACCGAGTTGAGTCAACGTGTTGGCCTCCAACCGCCAGCATCTGATCAGGATATACCTTGATACATTTGTGACCGCTGCGACTGTGAGTGTTCGTCCCTTTATACGCCTTGACCCATTGGAATGAAGGCAGGGACAAGATGTACACGTCATCTGACGGGTTGGAGTTATAGTCGAGACCATCATATCCACCATAGATATAAATGTTATGGGAAGAGCCATCTTCCGCACTAGCAAGTACAGAGCAGAACTCCGTCAATTGTGGCGGTATATCACCCGTCGTCTTCTGGAGATACCACTTTTGGCTCTTGACATCGAAGACAGAGACGGTCTCCATAAACGTGGGACTAATCTTTTTGCTTTCTTCTGTCCGAGATGAGTTTGACTTGGATGTTCTGAAGAATTGGATAGGATCAATGACTCCACCAATAGCCACCAACACACCAGAGTCAGACACGGGCACCCAAACCAGCTCGGCATTTGCTCGACCAGGGATATAGCTCGGCAGGGTATCGTTGGTCCATTTACCGTCCTGAATTGTGGACATATCTAGGGTGATGAGGGTATGCGCTGTGACGTTTGATTGCAGCTGGTTCACAGTGAAGTCGCCCCAGTCCGGCGCCCGCATGCCGCTGAAATAGAACCCCAAGTTTTCGCTAGGTACCGAGGCTGCCGCTCCGTTGGTGATATATCGTGTGACATTCTTGGAGAGGTATTCCTGGTTCCAACCAGGTGTCCAAGAGCTCTTGAAGGCGCCGTACTGGTACGCAGCGTAGGAAAGAACTTGGTTCGCAGGTGGTGGCTCCGTACTGTCTGTGTTGGGAAGCATACCTCTATAGTAACCAAATGGAAGTCAGTTAAATGTCTCTTGACTTGGGCACGAGACAGACAAACCCATATAGATAGAACTCGTTGTCATTAGCGAACATTGTGCCGTCCACGTAGGTGGGAGCTATATTACTAGCAGCACCACCTGCCACGGACATATTCTTGAGAATCGTCATAAAATCCGAGGATGTATCGAATGGGGTCGTAAGATTGAGGTAGTAGATCGTCCCTTCCAAGTCTGTTGCTTGTTAGCGATCTAGGTCAAGCCAACTGGCTAATCTGACATACTGTTGTCTGGGTTGGGCTCGACACAACCATCATCATATCCTCTGAATTTGTGAGAATAAATCGACGTTTAACGTAGAAAGGACACATACTTTTGATACCACAATTGTCCTCCATCTATAAATATTGTATTGCGCAGAATATTGGCTGTATACAAGTCAGTAAGTGACACCCTAGAGACAACCAAGATCAAGGACTTGCCCACCTCGCACTCCCTGCCAATTGCACATAGAAACATTGATCTGTTTCGGAAATGTGCTACAGACTGCAGTTGCACTGTCTATTACGACTGCCAGCAGTGTCAGTGTTTTTCCCACAAGAAACCGCATTTTCGTATTCTTGCGATTGCAGAGTCATCGTTAAGTCTCAGAAAAGTCCACGATCGGATTGACAGCCCCAGACGAGCCCTGATTGACTGCTGACATATCGATCGCACCCTCCCTGTAGAAATCCAAGAGGCGAATTTTCGGGCTTGTCGCGATTATCCGGCTTTGTTCTCTTTGGCACTTTTTTCTTTGTCAATTCCCTTGCAATGCCCCGTGCGAATACGACCCAACCAACAAGAATAAAGAATCGCTACACAGCTCGTAGTAACCTTCCTCGATTGCAACCCGACTGATCTGTTCATTGCTAGGCAGGAACGTCCTGCAGGCCTGCGTCATGGCAATGATGGCATTCGGCAGTTACGTGTCTAAATGAGTGGCGGGGAAATAAAAGTGCCGATCACTCCACTAACAGACCGTTGCCCTGATTCCACACCTGTCAAACTTGCGGAGAACTTGGCCATTTCTTTTTTTATCTGCGGATCTTGCGTTTTTTCGTGATGGTGGCCATGTCGTGTTGTCAAGGTATCTGTGCACAGGTTCGAGGTAACTCGGCGTCATGAGCTATTGAATCTTTCTTTCATTGAGGGGGCCGTGCATATGCACTCGATGGTGATTTGCTTCTTTTTCTCGAGTCGTTTTCTTTGTTTAGCTTGTCGAACTTGTTGATTTCTCCTGAGCCTGTCTTGCAAAAAAAATTCTACCTACAGACAACATTGACACCATGAAGGACGTCGCTTGGTTGTCGCTGTTGGCGACTGGATTCACGTTCGTGGCATCAGGTCACAGCAGTTTGATCAATGCTAAGCCTCCAACACTACCAGAGACACAAGAGCGAGAAGAGCCATTGGCGGTCACCAGAACCGTCGGAGTTACGTTCTGGCGGGGTGATGGCGAGAATTGCACACCACAGGTAGTCTCTGATCTCAAGAAAACAGTCACTGCGTATACTACGACGACTGTCGAGAGCATTGAACGTACTGGCGTTCCAGCTACCGTCACCGAAACTACTACCGACACTGTCAATGGCTGTCCAACCGCTTTTGCACTGGGAAGGGTCAAGGCCGTGATAACGGTGACAACCGTCTCAACAATCACTTCTTGCTCATGCACGGAGAATTTGACCTCGACGGTGCCAACTGTGATTCCGTCATCTACTGTGACTCCAACCACTTCTGTGCCGATTTCAGTGCCCACTTCAACGGTTGTTCCCACCATCACTTCAACCGTCAGTCTGACAGATACGACAATTAACCCCCCGCTGCCCCCGACGAGCACTTTCGTGTCTACGTCTGTCACCAGTATTCCATCACCGACAACCCCAGTTGTTCCTCCAGTTATCACTCCGACGATTAGTGTCCCTGGCACTACAACCAGTGAGAGCCCCAGCTCCCCAGCACCCAATTCCGTGTGCCCCAGTCTTATCAGCAATCCGACCTACACGCCCACTGCTGCGTTGCCAGTTGATTACACATGGGGCTGCCCACCTGGATATATCTGTCAGCCAGCTCACGTAGGCGATCGCGCTGACTGCACAATTGAAGCTGGTCTTCCCGATGTTGGATACGTTTGCACCCCTTCAGACTGTGTGCCAGCTCCGCCCTTGGATTCTGACCCATCCTCGGAGTACGATCTCTCCAAGGAGTACTTCAATCTGAATCCAGAGGGCTTTGGTTTGGACTATTCTATCTACGACACATCGGCCGACAATGCAGTCGGCAAGCGGTTTATTTCTCTGCGGGACTTCATTGCGGGCCGAAAGGCTAAGAGGGTTGACATCACGAACATACCCACGGTTTGTTACAATGACTGCAACAGTGCTGCCCACGAACCGCAAGTCCTGGGCAAGACTTCCGAGATTTGTCAGAGCGACTCGGCGTTTATGGAGGATGTGGCGATTTGCGAGGACTGCGTTACCAATAACGCGGAAGATTCTGAGTCTGGATCTGATATTTATTCATCGCAAATGCAGCCGACATTTGCACAGTGGTTGAATTACTGCTCTGATATGGTGACTTCCACGACGGCAACTACGGCTACCAGTACCACGTCTTCAGTCACTCAGACTACGGAAGTGACCACCGAAGTCACCACCACTTCTTCGGTGACCACCACTTCTACCTCTGACACACCAACTGAAACCACTTTCACAACTACCGAGACTACCAGTATCATGACTACAAGCGGTCAGACCACAAGTACCCAGTCTCTGACCACTGAGGAGATCACCACAAGTACTCAGGCAGAAGAAACCTCCAGTGCAACTGAGACAAGTACGACAACCGAAGCGCCTACTTCCATCACAACATCGATCCCCGGTACTGTGATCACAACCACACAGCCTGGCACGGTTGTGACAACTTCGTTCTCCGGATCTGTCGTTACAACCGAAATCTCAGGCACGCCAGTGACGACCTCCGTCCCGGGATCAATTGTCAGCAGCTCGGTTCCTGGATCAGTCATCACCTCATCGGTGCCCGGGTCAATAATGACCGTACCTCGCGGTCCATCAGGCTCATCTGGAAGTTCCACAGGCTCTGCCATTTCGTCATCTTCCTCTCCCATCTACAATGGCGCAACGTCCGAGGATATTCCTCGCATTGGCTTCCTGGGTCTCTTGTGGGTTGTTGTCGCACCGCTGTTTTGAATTGACCAATTGTTGTTTTGTCGGGTCGAAAGCTAGTTATATAGGATCATTTGGTAATTGTGGCTTCTTTAGTCCACTTAATAGGTATTATGGGAATGAGAGGAAGATATTTTCTGGACGCAGTCTCGGATCTCGTCTTCCAGTAACAAATACCTAGTATTTTATCCAGGGCAGCAGCGTGAAGAGAATAGCTACTAGATATGTCCCTTTACCTAGGCTCTAAGGATAGTTATTGGATTCTCACGCGACGTAATAGTGATCAGTTGACCACAGTCCCTATCTTTTCACTTCCAGAACCTGTCCGCTCCTCTTGTTCATTTTCATCTCGCTCTTCTAAAGTCGATACCACAGCCCATGCAGAATGACGCCCACCCCTTCTATGCCTCCCGATGTCCGAAGAGATATTGTGCTCAATATACTCCATACGGTGGCGGGGGCCACCCGCTCTAACTTATTCACCCAGGAGATTATGGGTCTAGGAGCCACCGTTGAGACATTCGAACCGAATGACAAAGATTTCTTGGCCTCCCAGACGCAATGTCTTTTCGAGCCCATTTCCGAGAAGGCCATCAAACCATGGAAAATATCGGCCAGTGAGGCTGCGCAGCTAAAAAGTTACCTGGATATCCCGGATTTAAAGCTTACGTCGCGGAGTCGGCATCCTCAAATATCACAATCGCTACGCTGCAGGTGTTCAATTTCATCAGGATACAGTTCAGCTACCGCCGCCAAGGGAAAACCTACCTGAGTAAGACATTTGGGTGGGATCGGATCGAGTAAGTAACACTAATGCCCGCACATTGAGCCTCTTTAATATACCTAGTATCGTATAGGTACCTAGCTGACAACGGTGTATAGCTTTGAGAAGTTCTGCGGTGGTAAGGACTCGGGGTTCCTCTTTTCTCCGTCCGGGAAATGTAGGGGCGTCGACACTCCGGCCTGGAGTCATCAATTAGTACAAGAGTGGTGGGATGGCGAAATCCTCGCCGGACCCTCTGTCCGTTTCGTTCTCTGCACGGATGGGATTGCCGAGGAAAACAGTCTACTAATAAGTGAGCTTGGAGCAATCGCTCAGGTCATTGAATATCGCCGCACCCAGCCGGAGTTCCTGACCGCCATGCTATTCCCAGTGAGCTAAATGACATCGACTAGTTAGACCTTTGAAGCTATGCTAATGACATACTTCTATAGGTTTTGGTGATTTCTCTCTTCGGCCCCCGCAACGGGCGGATCGTCCAAGCCTGCTACGACCGTCGCGGCGATAAGCTCCAACTTTGGATCTCTCAAATATTCAGCTTCACAAATACGAGGGATGCAGCATTTGATACATTCGTTCGATTCATGGCGTGTTACCCGCCCGAGGTAGCCAATCCCAACTTTTTTTCGAGATCGGAGGCAACATGCACGATACTTTTGAAGTATGAGTCTACAGCGTGATAGAGCAGATCATTAATTGAATTTAGCCCGCCTTACATACATCCTCCCGCTGTGGGATTATTTAGGCAATTCGAGGGAATATAGGTTTGCCAGCTGCCGGAAGGCCTGCCAGTTGGCTGGAGCCTTGCCAGTTGACGGGAGGCTCGCCAGTTGATGGGAGGCTCGCCAGTTGATAATTCTTTTGTGTATATTCTGTTCATTTACCATAGCTAGGAATAGACCTTTTATATCTCTTTTGATTAGAAATTGTTTAGCGCGATATTAATTTACAGTCTTCTTAAAGATCAGAACTTGCCAGTGATGCCATAGTACATCAATTTGTGAAAGCCGCTGAACCCCCAAAAGGACCAGAAATGGCATTGTTCCTGACCCGCACAAGGCAGACGTTTTTGATGTTACCAACAATGCCGGTGCACTTTGTTCCAGAGGGCAGTCTAACTTTGACCTCATAATCCATGGTGCTGGAGGTTGAAAATCCCGCGACTCCGGGAATGTTTTGGATAACACTGGCTGGTTTGAATGCTTTGGGGTCGGTGCCCCCACTCGTTGCGTCGATATCTGCCGACAAAGGCCCTGCGCCGTCTTGATTTACCTATGTGTTGAGATGGTAAGCAATGAGCAGTTAAAGTAGCTTCGCAGCCTGTGACGAACCTGGTGATAAATCATTGTGATGACTCCGTCGTCAGAAGCAGAAGGCAGCCCACTGACCGAACCTTTGCCCGAAGAAATCTCAAGTCCCTTTTCTACAGTACCACTGGGCGTAACTGCACCAGATTTAACCCCTGGCAAAGCGCCTGCCACATCATCAACAGCCGATTGCGCGCCTGTTTGGTCATCAGTCTCAAATCTTCGTACATGAAGGAGGGCGGGTTTACCCTTGATAGCACCACCAAAAGGCGTTTTGTCCGCAAGATCCTGCGCACCTAGAAAAAAGTTAGTTACTTTTCAATTCTTTTCGGGCGGGATAGAGAAAATTTCTTGATACTGACCATTGAGAACAGCTCCACCGGCATTAGTGATAACACTAGCCGCATCATTAATGACTTGGCGATCTATGAGAAACATTAGTCTCCACTCTCCAGTATGGGATTCAAAATTGAAAAGCGTCAGAGACCTTGAAGAAATTGGCGGGCATGAGCTCGCGTCTCGGTATTAGGTTTCATGAAATTCTCGATCACCCTCTTAGGGTCCACAGGGCCTGAAATCAAAGTGCGACCCAAAGCCGATGCTTTGATGCTTCCCATCTCCTGATCTCGAATCACTGCAGTATCTTTCTGCCCGCCGCATGCAGCAGAAGGGCAATCGCGTGGTATGCCGTCGACAACTAAAGCCAAACAATTAGCCAAATTCAAAACCTGAAGACTCAAGATTCCCTGGATAGCCTATTACCTGTTAGGCCCGGCATCTCAATGCCATTCGCTCCAATGATGCGGGTAATGAGGCCGTGCGAAGCAACCTGAGTAGCAGCCAGCAACGTGAGAGATAAGAACTTGGTGAGCATCATGATTGATGACAGGAGATGAATGCCGGAAAGCTGAATGAAAGTTCTTTGAGGGTATAGGGAAAGCAAACGAGTATAACATTCCAGGTCTGCTATTTATATTTGGTTTAGAGCTCTTCTTTAGATTTGGTCCTTCTCGAGGCCTCAGTAGGTCTCATTGTGAAACAATAGGTTGAAATCGGTTAAATCGTCACAGCTTCATCCTGAAACTGGATGTCTTGGTGCTCCACGCATGTTTAAAGCAAGAATTGTCGCATTGCATGTGAATAACGGAGTTTATAGTCGTCTTCTGTTTCTGGAAGAAAGTCGGATCTAAGAATAATATTAAAGTTCGCATGGCATTGTTAGAGGGTGAGACTAGCCCATGTAGGGAGTCGGGGGGTACGCAGGTGTATAGCGGCCAGGGGTCGGATGCCGCGATGCGGCTGTTGATGCTACAGGTGTACGGAGTACCTAGGATTCAGGATATATCTTGTGCATTGGATGAATTAAGAGGCTGGGCGCAGTCAGGGGCTAGAGAGGGTGTCTCGGCCTGTGCACGGAAGAGTGATTCTTCCGTGCCGGTCACATGCCGTAGCCTACAACACAACAGCGGCCCCTCTCCCTTTTTGGCGGCTTCCACCTTATCTTCGTCAACCCCGTTGTGACCCTCTTTATCGTTATCTCAATTATTTTTCAGGTCCGCCAGACTTAAACTTTGCAAGAGCCTTCTTGTTTCATGAGTGTCAGTGTGTTCGCGATTGAAGCCTTTGTTTTCGCTTTGCTGGGCGTATCATGGCTGCTGCGAATTCGATGGTCACCGTCAGGCATGCCCGCATTCTACAGGTCGCCCGTTGTCGAGATGTAACGACTGGTTAGATGGGCAGCTATAAACCATCTCGTTTACGCGCTTGGGCAGACGCTTCTTTGTATTATTGTCTGGAGACGTGGTGTCAATTCGGCTCAAAGTCCTGGTGGGGAAACAGAACCCTTGTTGGCCGAGTAGAATTTGGAAATATCTTCTTGTTCTTATTCTCCGTGTTTTTACGGGGCATGAATTATGTTATAAGATGTATATCCTTGAACATTGAGCCTGTGTGAAGATTTGTAGCAAGAGTACGTCTAACCAGCAAAATCAAACTCGACCTGGTTAGAGGGTGGTATCACAATCAGAGGCCTGCCACCATTATCAGCTGGGTTGACAACGCTGCCAAAAGCAATAGACTCAACGGTGACCACCGTCTGAGTATGCGCTTGATCCTTGCTACCCCAGTCCCACCATTCTACCGTAGCGCCCTTAAATACAAACCGGAACACATCCCCTGGCTGAAGATCATTCGGAAACTCCCAGACTTCATCGTCAAGCCCGATAGGCGTAGTCCAGATTTCGCCAGGGCGGAGACTCACAAAGTCCGTATTTTGGGAGATATTGACCTCGGCGTCGGGCCAATCCGCGAACCCGAGACAAATGCTGCGGTAACCACAGGGTTTCCACTTTTCATCCTCATCACGACGATGATAATCCAATCTGTAACTTAATTCGTCGCGAAAAATATTGCAGTGAAAAGTGATAGGGCTCGCAGTAGCGGGATTAGCGCTTCCAACCCCGTGATATAAAACCTTACATCGGAATTCCATCGTTAGAGCTCCATTGTTGTCTCGCCTTAGCTTTCCGGGACCATCCACTATTTCGAGCGATAGGCTAAGCATCGGTGCGCTTGAACTAAAATTATTAAATGTCAGCGATAGCGATATTGAAAGCAAGGGTATTCACTTACACGCTCTTCCGAGTTATTGCCAAGTCCATGTCTGGAGACGTAAACATAGACGCACCAGAATCGCGCTGCAAATTCACGTTTTCGCCAATGGCAGTAAAACGCATCAGCACTCCGGGCCCATCGCTCATCTGATCATTTCCACTGTCACTACTACAACGTAGGTAGATTCTCTTCGCCGCTTCTTTCACCTCCAATGTTCTGCCCATATACTCGTCCAAGTTGCCCCAATCCCATAATGCAATCCCCGTCGCACCCCTCCAAAACAGTTCATACCTCTCGCCAGGAACAAGAGCCTGCCTCCATGAGTCGGGGAAATTCACTTTAAAAGAAATAGACTTGTCAGGACCAAGTTCAAAGACATGGTCATCGGCCCACTGTCTGACAGTAATCGGTTTTGGCTCTTTATGGTTGTCCTGGTCGGAGAACTGAATTTCTTCTTTCACCCGAATATCATCGGAACCAGTCTTCTCGACAACGCGGAATAGACTGAGTTCTGAGGGATTAAAGAAGTCTCCTTTAGGTGTCCATTTGAAAATAAAGGGCTTAGGAATGTCGTCTTTCTGGCGTTGGAGTGTTATAAGTAGCCCGTCACTATGAAAAACTGATAATTTTGTTTGGATCTTGTCTGGCGATGAGAGACTCAGGGTCAGGTTTGGGGCCGATGACGAGGGGACGCATCTGTTAATATTAATCTTCTACTAACTAGGTGGTCCTTTATTGAAGAATTAAGGACTTACTGTGAAAATTGTGCTTGGTGGCTTTCCATGACGCTGTTTGAAAGTCGCGAGATACCCGTAGCTTCTTCCAGGTGGGAGGATGGAGAGTAAGAGGTCTAGTGGCCAGAGTTGACGAGGGAACCAGGACAGAGTCAGTGGCTAAGACGATTTCATCCCGGACATGTACCTTTCGATGTATACCTGGTGCCCGCCGTGTACCTTTTATATGGCTTGACTATACAAAAGGTACTTGGTACTTGGTACTTGGTATTTGGTTATTGGTTGGTAAGTCGGTGATGGGTCGTCCGTGGCTTCCCACACCCCTCAAAGGCACAGATAATGTACCTAAAGCGGAGCTAAATCGGGTAAATGAACTCATCATCACCATCATTGGTCTAGCGCCGGCGATTCAGCCGCAGATCCTGAATTGCACAGCCGGAAACCCCTCAGATTAGGACAGTGGTATAGCTTCCATGGATTTTCCTTAGTCAAGCAGCTATTCATATTTCAACGCTTTTGATGGAAGTCATCCATCCCAATACCTAGGTCCATATACAATCCGCTTACTAATTACCGACTCCATCCATGGAACCAATGCGGCAGAGCCCACCAATCAGCTATGAACCAAGCCACGACTGTGTATCTGCTCACTTTCGCTCTATCGGTCGCATTCACCTATTATTGGGCCGCCAAAAGAATTCCGAGTCGGCTCATCGCTGATCAAGCTCCAAGGTCGAGATTCGAGCTCGTTCCAGTGAAGAGCTACGTGCCCGCGCGTGCTAGTGGGATTGAGTAGGTGGAACAGCAACCCGAAAGTTTCGATGTTGTTGACGTATGTAAACAGTATCATATTCGTCCATGGCCTCGGATCCAACCCTGATACGACGTGGCAAGCGAGAAACCCCACGAACAGTGAGCAATACGTGAACTGGGTCAGCGAATTTCTTCCAAGTGACCTCCCCCGGAGGTCAGCAAAGATGCTCGCATCTTTTTCTATAACTATGACTCATATTGGAAGCGGGATGCGATCTATACACGGCTCCAGGCCTTCGGTGCCCATCTTCTTGAACATATTAATGGGCAGATTCGTCAGTCGAAGCATGTGAGTATTGACAACCCCCTTAGCCAAGGGTTCTTGCTGATCACTCCATAGGAGCAGAGTCGATGCTTGGTCTTCGTGGGACATAGCTACGGGGGTCTGGTAGTTAAGGAGGTAGGAGATTGATGTTCCTTCCATGGGGCTTTGCTAAATTTGTTAGGCGCTTATTCAAGCCAAACGCAGGCGCGAGTTCAATCATATTGTGGAGCAAACAAGGGCGACTTTTTTTCTAGGTACACCGCATCGCGGGACTAGCTTTGGGCCTTGGGGTCGGCTTGCCGCATTTGCCTTGCAACCCCTAGGATCTAATCCATTGATCCTGGCCAATCTGGAATACGACTCTGTCGTGTTGAGTGACTTACACGAAAACTTCATCTCTAGTATACGAGATGATTTGCAAGTGGTCAATTTCTATGAACAGAGGCCACTTTGTCTTCTCCGACTAGGGTTTTTGCGATGGCAAATGTTTGTGAGTAGACCTGAAATAATGCACAGACAGCCACGGAGCATACTGATACCAAAAGAAGTGCGTTTCTGAGAGGTCGGCCACCTATCAGGGGAACATGGTCAGCAAAATAGGTCTAGCCGTCGATCACTACGGGCTGAACAAGTTCGATTCAAGAAATGAAAGCTATAATATCATTCTTTCAAAGCTTGCCAGAGTATTGGCACCTTTGGTTCAACCGACGAAGCGCCAATATTCCGTTCCACTCGAGACTGTACCGACCTTTATACAACGTGATCTGCTTTGGAAGGAGCTGGAAGAAAAGCTTCAAATACGACATGTAAGGGCCAGCGTTCCATTTGCAGTCACTCTGCAGGGATTAGGGGGGCAGGTAAATCTCAGTTAGCGCTGAAGTTTACGGAATGCAGTGTTCATCGGTTTAACCCAATTCTCTGGATTGATGCAACACGCGAAGAGACTGTCCGATCTAGTTTCAGAAGATGCGCCGCAGAAATTGGGCTTGCGGAGGAACCAAACAATCAGCAGAGTACAGCTCTTGTGGACGACCTAGTCATTCAGGGTGTACTTCGATGGCTTCGCAACCGCACTGAAGTGGATGATGAATGGTTGGTTATCGTCGACAATGCGGACGACGTCACTTGGGGCATTAAAAAGATTATGCCAAAGGGAACCCGAGGAAGAATAATTATCACCAGCCGCGATGGCCAAAGTCAAAAGCTGGTCGATAAAGGCTGCGAACGAATTCGAGTTGGTGACATGTCCCCACGAGAAGCGAGAATGGTCCTTCTGCGCCATCTGTCGGACAACATCGACTTGGTCCCAAAGTCCGTGCAAGAGGGCTGCGACGAAGTGGCGAAGAAGCTTGGATACTTACCACTGGCGATTGACCTTGCCGGCGCGTACATCGGCAATACCGTTGCCCCTGAACTGTCCCTCACGCAGTATTTAGAAGACTATGAGAAGCACCGCGATGAGCTCTTGCAGATGGATCATCTTCGAGGGTTAACCTCTGCGGAGAGAACTGTGTGGACGGTATGGGATACTACTCTAGATAAAATTGAAAGAGAGTATTCCCACCTGCAGCCTGGTCTACTCTTGACACTATTGGCTTGTTTCCAAGGAAATATTGTGCAGGACGAAATGTTTCGTCTAGCGAGTCTAGGTATGTCTACGGTCGTCAAGGAGCTCGGCGAAGGGGATTGCACTGGGCTCCGAATGTTTATTCCGGAATCCGAAGGAAAGTGGGACAACTTCATATATCGACATAGCATAGATGTCCTGGTTCGCTACGGTCTAATACAGCTTGTGCACGGAGATTGGCCTGGTACCACAATGCACAGCCTGGTTCAGTGGAGAGCAATTCGTCGCGACCAAAATCGGAATTGGCAGTCGTGGTACACTAGGTTTGTGCTTGCTGCTTGCTCCCAGATTACGGCAGAAGGTCGCCAGCCACAGTTCCGCCGGCATCTTATCCTGCATCTTCCGGATGTAGGTAATATCGATCCAAACTGTTTTAGCACCAGGGAAATGAGCGAGATTTTCATTTGGACAACACTGGCGAAGGTACACTATGATGAAGGACGGTGGAAGGAGGCCGAGCAGCTCCAGGTGCAGGTGATGGAGACGAGCAAGATGAAGCTCGGCGAGGACCATCCTTCCACACTGGCCAGTATGTCCAACCTAGCCTCAACGTTTTGGAGCCAGGGCCGCTTGGAGGAGGCCGAGCAGCTTCTTGTGCAGGTGACGGAGACTCACAAGACGAAGTTCGGCGAGGACCATCCTTCCACGCTGGCCAGTATGGGCAACCTAGGCTCAACGTACAGGAACCAGGGCCGCTTGGAGGAGGCCGAGCAGCTCGAGGTGCAGGTGCTGGAGTCTCGCAAGACAAAGCTCGGCGAGGACCATCCCCACACGCTGGCCGGTATAGGCAACCTAGCCTCAACATACAGGAAGCAGGGCCGGTGGGAGGAGGCCGAGCAGCTCTTTATGCAGGTCATGAAGACGAGCAAGGCAAAGCTCGGCGAGGACCATCCTTCCACGCTGGTCACTATGTACAACCTAGCGTTAACGTTTTGGGATCAGGGGCGGCGGGAGGAGGCCGAGCAGCTCGAGGTGCAGGTGATGGAGATGAGCAAGATGAAGCTCGGCGAGGATCATCTCTTCACGCTGACCAGTATTGCCACCCTAGCCTCAATGTACAGGGACCAGGGTCGGTGGGAGGAGGCCGATCAGCTCGAGGTGCAGGTTAAGGAGGCGAGCAAGACGAAACTCGGCGAGGGCCCTCCCCGCACCCTGACCAGGGTGGCCAGTCCATCGTCAAAGTAGGGGTCCTTTGAAATTTGAAATTGTATGAATCTATTTTGCTCCAACATTGTCGGTGTAGCATGAAAGCTGTTGAGATGCTGTTACAGCAAGGAAAAAGTATCCGTCGGGGCGATAGATTCGTGGGTCGGTACGTCTGTACCAACACGCGGAAGCTATGCATGGGGAAGCTGTATTGGATGCTTGGTACGATTACGGGGTAAACCCCAATACATCCGACAGTCTACTAGACAGTATGGAGTTGCACACGTGACGGAATCTAGAGAAGCCAAGGGGAACCAATCCAAAATGAATGGGTGTATTGATTGAAGAAAAGAAGAGACAAAGCGGGGGAGAGGACACGTTGTGAGTCTCGATTACACAACATCTAGTCTGGCGTATTTCTACTATCCATATTTCTCAATACCATCCATTAGAGTTAAACATCAGATCAGACGCGGAATATCTCCCTGTGGGACGATGGTGATGATAATGGTGTTCTTATTAACTCGATTCAGCTTGCTTTACATACATGTCATCATCGCTGTGGGATTATTGGGGGGGGATTCGTAGGAATATAGCCTTGCCAGTTGGCTGGAGGCTCGCCAGTTGGCTGGAGGATTGCCAGGGAGCTGGAAAGGCGATTCGTCGCTGGCAATGGATGGGCTGGATGATGCGCCCGACTGGGCCGCTCTCCAAGGCAAGTACCACGAAGCTCGCTGGCGCCGGGTAAACCTGTACGGTGGACTGTTCCATTCATGCGCAGCCTGGGTGCGAGTGAAGAACATCAGGATCTGCTGGCAAGGAAGAACGTGCCTGGCAACGTTGTCGGCATCCATGTACGCTTGCAGTGGCTGGTGAGGCTGTCGGCCTTGCTCAGTCCGAACCGCTTCGGTGCGAACGATATGCCCGGTTTCTGTACACACCTGCTGCGTGACACGGCCTACGGGCACGGTGGGCATGGCATCCCATATCGCGCGGGCAGCCATTTCAGTCGGGTCGGATGACTCCGCGTCGGGTGCCGCAGTCCACCAGGCCTGGGTGTTGATTCCGCGGAGGTAGACGGTCCACCTCGTCCGATGAATCCAGGGGTTCGCGTCATCACGCTCCTCGGCTTGAACCGGCCGAGGGCCCTCGTATTCCTCAGCAAAGGCAGACACAAGTTCATCAATGACCCGATTGCTGATCTCCTGCGGAGGGTTGGCATTGGTCGGGATATCGGGGTCCCCCCGCACCAGAACGTATTTGGATCCAACGCGACTGGAGAATGGGCGTTGGCAGAGAACCGGGCGGGTGAACTCCTCCATGTTCAGCTCAGCTGATGTTGCGGCTCGTGATCCTTCTGATACCCGCGGCCGCCGTCCACGGGGGCGCTGCTATCATAATTGCTAGCAGTAATGGCAAAATCCTCCATATCATCGGCCATGTGACCCTGTCTAACATCCATGGCCCAACTCGGGTCATGCACAGAAGCTTTTCCTTGGTAGGCGCACGGCACGCTTACTCCTCAGCCAGTTTATGTAGGCTGTGTCGAAACTTGCCGCAACCTATAATGTACAGCTCCATCTGGGCCGTCTTGGCAGAAAACTTAAACGGTGGCTAGATCTCAGTGTGTCAGCGTTTTCTAACGGCCAGCCATTGATTAAGGAATAGGAACTCCTACCCGCCGCGGATAATGGATTGGGGGATGATGGGATCATCCATCAACCATGCAACCATTTCAGCTGATTCCTGCATCGATACCTCGGGCTCGTGCATAAACCGCTCGGACCTGTTCGTTTCGACAAGTATGCCAATGGAGCAATCCGTCGCCATGAAGCACCCGTCAACTTTGACGGTAAAGCTCACCCCGGGCTTGAACTCAGCCCGGAGCATCCTTTGATTCGGGGACGAATGTCCCTCAATTGACGGGTGCTTCATGGCAATGGATGTTAGAAATGCCATAAGCGCGGCATTTATACCTAGTTTGTTCATTCAGCGACTTCCTCGACCCCGTCGTTGTCGTACTCGACGTTATGGTTGTAAGGATCCGATATTGCTCATGAGCGGGGATATCGAATATGCCGTTCCCCCTGGCTTCGGGGTTCAATTGCTGGGGATCGTACTTGAGAATCTCGCTCCCACTTTTGACTTGTTCCAGGTATTTAGCAGATGGCGGAAACTTTCGTATCGATCCTGAGTGGCAAGAACGACTTCTGTGACAGCAATCTGTCTGAAGGTCATATCCACTTGGAAGAACCTAATAATGACGCACAGCCAACCTTGCTCACCGATGAAGCATATCACCATCAGATTAATTCCACCACCATGGAAGGGCTGGATCCATGCGTCCTCAGGATTGGGGGCGTGGTGAAGAAGGTATTCAAGAAGCATGCCTAGATATTGTTAGTTATCTCTAGTGGTAAGTAGCTAGTAGCTAGGTGGGCTTACCGCGTATTCCTGGATAAGGACACTGAAGGACCCTTCCCTCCACGACCCAGGCGCAAACCAAGATTCAGGTCTCTATTCGCGAGACAAGAGTGTAGTCCTGATCTGTATGGTCACAGCCCGGCTGGGTTTCATCTCACATTTGAGGTTTCACAGTAATGATTGGGTTTGTATGTGCACTCCGCTGAAATTACTCAGGGAGCTCTGTGGACACCGCGAAGTGATGAACCACGATTCCTCGACGTTGAGCTGGGTAGAGGCCTGAAGCCGGACTCGAGAACCATGTCTTCTGTGGCTGATTCTGTGCGCACTATCCATCTGACACATTCTGTTAGAAGCCAGAAGGAAAAAGAACAGAAGAGATGACTGTTTCCTGTGCTGAGAAGGTAACAGAACTGGAGAAGGGAAGAGAAAAGAAAAAGAGCAGCACAGAAGAACTCCTTTTCATATTCTTCCTCCGTGCTCGCTCCTTCCCTTGGAGAGATACTTTCGCCTCTTTCCTTGAAAAGATGGTTGTAGCATGAAAGAAAAGTATCATCGGTCTTGAACCATGGTCCTGAACCCATCATATGACCAGTCCAACCCATCTTTTCTGCTTGTGGAAGGCAGGTTACGTGACGGTCAGACGTGTATGCCGGCACGTAACAGGTCTAGGGCGCATGTACCGACCAGCCGCTTTAGACACGCCTTATCAGGCTTCGGGGCGTAGCGAAGAAGGCACTTGATAGTTAAGCACATCTAGATACCGTTAGTAATCTCCAATAATAGCCACTAGCTACTACCTCGGCGGGCTTACCGCGTATTCGTGCTGGCGAGCGCGTATATGAGAGCTCGATTCGTCCAGAAGAACCGAGAGTGTGATCGGCCAAGTCTTCTGTGAGAAAGAGTGCATTCAACTAAAACAACAACTATGAATGAGGAAGAGAGAAGAAGAAGAAGGGAATCGGCCAAGAAGCTATTTATTCCACTTCTTGTCACAGGACTCAACCTAGACAACAACCATCAGGCATCAACAGGTTGTCCAACCACATGACGAGTCCATGCCTGCTCTCGACCTACTCTAAAGCTGCCTGATCATTACACACTGGATCGTCACAAGTCGCAGTGATGAGAGTAAGTGACGAGGACGAGAGAGAGAAAGAGCAAGAAGAATTTATAGGAAGAGGACAAACATGAAAATGCCCCAACCTTCCAAGCCTATATATCGGTCAGGCGAACCCCCAGCGGTGTTGGAAAGCTTGCATCAGGGGCAAAGAAGCTATTGATGCGGAAATCGGAGAAATGCGAGGATGAAGTAACGGCCCAGTAACGGTGAAATAACGAACAGATGACGATAAAGTCACGGATTAGCTATGGATATTGAAACATGATGCGCCACGGCGCCGAACTAGAACTGCCTAAACATTCCGTCAGAACAGACTGAGCGGCTAAGAATAAGAAGTACTTGGCATCAAACGAGTCATTGGCTAGAAATAGTCATACATGATAGAAGGTTGTAGAAAAGGGAAAACAAGGCCCGCCTAACGCTCTGCGTAGCGGCCAACGGGGACGTCATGACGGTGGAGGTCTTTCGACCACTCCGGTGCAACCTTGTCGCGTTCGTAAAGCAGGCCACAGTTGTGGCAAAGGGTCTGTAAAAACCAGTCATTAGAAATAGTTGGCAATACATCCGAAGAGCTTTCACTTACCCTTGGTCCATCTGGGCCGTCACGCACAGCCCAAACCGCCGTTCCCCAGACAGCACAATTCCTGCAACGCCAACTTTGCCGTTCCCTATCAACCAGTGACGTTAGTACATATCCCCAGTCACGTGAGCTGGACAATCACATACCATTCAGAAAGGGTGCCACCGCCGCCGCCATAACCAGCACCTGCTCCATTGTCCGGGGTGCCCCGGCCACCGGGGGTTCCACCTCGGCCCGAAGGGCTCAAGCTGCGGAAACGACGCTTGCGCTTGTTGCGCTCACCACGTCCAAGAGGAGTCTCGGCGTCAACCTCGAAGTAATTGCCGCTGCTTTGTCGTGAAATCTCGGGGGTAATACCCGTAGTTGATGAGAACCTAGCTGTCTCTCGGCGCAAACGTCTGATCTGGCGCTCGCGGTCACCTTCTCTGCGTTCAATCTCTTCCTTGGACAAAGCCTCAACCTGCGGTTGCCAGCCATCGCAGATGGTCTCGGGGTCATAACGCCAGCCGGCCTCGATGCCGTTTGCTGCCAGGTTTTCGATTTCATTGCCGTAGCCAGTGAGGCCGCTGACCAGAGTGCCGCTCTCGCAGACTTCCTTTTTGAATTTCAAAACTGCTTCATAGATGGCGTGCGCAATCGCGCTGACCCACTCCCCACCGAGGCTGAGATCCGCGCAAGTGATGCGCGCAAACTCCTCGGCCATGCCGGGTGGGTGTAGTAGTGACCATTCGAATTTGTCGGTGTAGAGCTTGTTTTGCAGGTTGATGTTGAGAGTGATTAAGCAGCGGTATGCATCGTCGGGATTCAGAAGACTGTCATTCACCAATGCCTCTTTGGTGACTGTAACAGTAGTTGCCGCGTTGGCGCCGCTATCAGGTGTCGCGACATTGACAACGGCGGGCGTCGTAGATGCGTCCCGTGACGGCTCCGTCTGTGCCGGAAGGCTGGTCACTGTGCCAGCGTCTGTGCTCTGGAAAAGAGGATGGAGAGCCACACCAGCGTACTCCTCGAGCTGCTGTCGAATCTGGTTGCTGATGGTCATGGTCGTGGCCTGAGGATTGGGGAGGTCCATATCGCGGACAAATCCAATGGCAAACTCTTCGGGGGTGGAGAGCGATTCATGGAGATTCCACAAAAAGCTGTCCTTGATGCGGTACGGGGGCAATGGCTCAGGTCGGCGATAGGCAGGGAGAGTTTGGTTGATACTAGGATCGACGGCAGCGCGTGGGAAGGGGAAGGGTTCGAGGGGTTGGTGCGCGGGGACTTCAACATCGATCCGGATGGGAACCAGAGTCAAAGGGAGCTGTGCTTGAATCTGCAATTGATCGGCGCATCTGGAATCACCACGCTGGGTGTTAGTCAGGTTCGAAAAGTGAAAGACAAGACGGAGGCCACTGTCTTTGGTGGCCCCATGAGTCTTGCCAATGAGTAACTTACGCTGGTCGCAGCATTCTCTTGATCATCCACTCGCGAAAGATACCTTGCACCTCCACCGGCGCGTGCACTTCTTTACCCAATTTATCTGAGTAAGGCACCAACTTGTCGGCGGTCTCTTCGCGGCGAAGACTTCTCAGTCCCGTTGGGCGGCGGGGCCCATCTTCGTCAAAATCTTCTTCATCAAAGCCGTCCTCTGCGTAGTTGATGGCTGTAGTTCCACGCTTCGTGGTGCGCGGCGTCGGACCGACCTGAGTCGGAGGATTAACGGGTGTGAGGAGCGCGTTGCCATACTGGCGCATGCGCGGGGGATAGGAGGTGATATATCCTCGAAGAGGGGACATGTTGGCGATTCAATTGCACGGTAACATGCCCCTTCGGGGATATCGGCGGGAAGATAGAGAGCTTGCGATTGTTGATCAATTCAATGTTCGAAGGGCTGATCACGGCAGTCAGGTATAACTTGGGATGGTCCAAGCGCGAGAGAGTTGACAACGAAGATAAGTGTCAAGTGAGAGGAAATATGAAGAGATCGAAGAAGATCGAAGTCGCGTGATAGGTATCAAAATATGCTCAGCTGGAGAGTCGAGCTGTGAGACCGATATTCTGCGCGACTTTGCGCATTTCAGCGCTAGTCCATTTTGGGACCACCATCACGTAACCCATGCCTCAGGCGACAACAAAGCAGTCAACTGGAATTTCAGTACGTACAACCCCATCAATACCTAGAATGATCGTTTGATTATACCTACTCTCCCCATGGCTGGCTGTATGAGTGGCTTCTCGTCCATTTTCGCTTCGATATAAGCTAGGACTAAGCTCTCAGGGAGCCATCCCACCCTTTGTGGTTCAAATAATGCCACGAGATCTATGTCACTCGGCGACAAGATGTTCATTAATTCACAACAAACAGAAAGAGAGCTCAAAGATGAAACAATACAGACCCCTGAACTGCCAAGTACGCCAGCCCTGCTGGAAGTGAGATAAAGACTAAATGAAGACTGGAATATTCGGGTTGCAGACATATGTACATGCAACAGTAGACAAGAAATAAACGAAACTTCGGGGCATACAGCCGGGGGAATGGTATTTGCAGATCGCAGTAAAGATGCAAAAAAGGAGAACTAAAATAAGACCAAATCAACGAAGACCAATCACGCTCTACATTCGGGTTAGCCATCGGAAATACGACACAATCAAGGGATATAGGTCTCACCATCTCCAGTGTCCACACACGCCTGATCCAGATCTTGACTGGACCTTCAACCCCCTCGACATCGGTAAGCTCGATGCCTTCCCACCAGCAGCGACGGGCGGGTTTGCGCCAGAACAATAGAAGCTTCTGGGCCATACCCACCGCATTGTTGTTGGATAGGTCTCCACGGATGTCGGTGCGGAGTTTGGCGAGTGCAAGACTGCAGATAACCGCCTTGTGAGGCTCCGGAGCACGATGGCCCCACTGGTCCGCACGATCAAATCCTCTTTGTCGATATTAGCGCTGGACCATGATCTGAATTTAGGATCTTACTCACCCAGCCGTCAGCATTTCAATCAAATGCTGCTCAGTTGACCCGACCTCTTCACTCTTTCTGAGCCCAGAGAAAATACCGTCTTGTCTCAACAACGATCTGCCAGCTGATTGTTTGACTTCCAGCATCTCCTCGTGTCCGATGTCCGCACGTGGGGGGATTACATAGAAGTCGAGGTCCTCTCGTAGGACGATGATGCCCGCACGGTCCTGCAGCATGTCGCGGGTGGAGTTCTGCATTGGGTCTGTTCCCTCCGGTTCAGGTGAGGCTGAGCCAGAAGCTGGTGGCGAGGGAATTGATTGGGCAACCGTTCGGAAGAAGTCCAGCATGTACTGAAGAGAGGCCGGATCGTACTAGAATGACGCTGTTAGAGGGTTTCCATGTGCTACAGACAGGACGTTACGTACGTCGACTGGGAAAACATCGCCTTCGTAGCCATTTGCAGTCGCATGTCCATCAGGGAGGAGACCATTGGGGAAGAGTGAAAGCAAGACAAATTCAGGCAATGTCAACAGCTCATCTCGCGAGAGGCTGAATCGTGTACCCCTATCAACGTGTTAGTTTCATACATAAACTGAGGGTATGGTAAAGGTGCCGATCCTACCTAAGGTCGAGATTGATGTTTTCATCTCCGCCGATATCTACAAATGGAAAGCGTTAACGCAGTGCGCCAAGCGGCGTATCTCATAAACATACCACTAAGAGTGTTCAGCGGCCCGGTCTGTTGGACCTGAGTGATCAAACTGGAGGCACCTCCTGCAGCAGCCATCACGTAGGTGAAAGACTCCAAGGGACTGTAACCTTCTGTGTAAGGCGGCGGTGGTTCGCCGTCGTCGGAGCCGTCGTTTTTCGTCTCAGAAAATGACGCTTTTGTGTCAGCAACAACCGCCGAAGAAGGGGCTGGCTCAAGCGACTCGTCGCCAGGTGCTGGAGGCGCTAACGCAGGATGGCAAGCGGGTCCGGGCTCGGTGACTTTAGATGCACGATTGGGGTCGGAGGGTGATGGAAAGACAAGGGATGAGAATGGCGGAGGATGCGTATGAGAGAGGTTTGAGCTTGAGGCTGGTGTGTGCGGCGGTGGGGCAGTATAGTAGTGGTCGGCGTCGTCGCCGTCCTCCTCTGGGGAGTCCGTTAAATGGGGCGGGCAAGCCGTGATTGATGGTTGCGACGATTCTTGCGACACCGTGTTTATGAGCTGCCTGAATCAAAACAGGCAGATTGGTCTGCGCTTTACAAATGATGAGCTTCTGGACACTGGTTTAGCCATGCGATCAATCTGAGTTCTAGCGTTGAGCAGGTCGCTGCAGCAGGCTGGGGTGTCCTAACCTGTTTCCAATTTAGTACTGGGGTTCAGCACCACCAAATCAAATGATATACCAAATCGAGTTTATATAAACACAAATTCCTCTTCTTGAGGTCCGTCGCAGTGATTGAGATGTGTTAACGGGGGGCGAGAGCAGCGCCTAGAGGTTGGGGAAACGTCGATCAACTTGGCTGGCGGTAAAGCCGCAGCGGCAGTAGGTGGCCATCACAACCTTGGCACGTGCCCGTGTCCTTTCCTTAGCTTGTTTTTATTGCGTTGGATTGGAACTTGGGGGAGTTATAGCTGTGTTATAATGTGCTGGCCTATAACTATTTCACTTTGTAGTATTAAATTATGTTGACAGTGCTCAACGCCTACGGACCCGAATCATGTCATAGGCTTTGAAGCTCCGGTCCCCGCAATCCATGAACCTATTTTCAGCTATGCGTTGTCCAATATGCCTGCGTAGTCCATGGAATCCATTCTAGGGATCACCTGGGCACGTGTTTTTATGAATATCAGGTGCTTGTATCGAAAGAATACGACACAAACTCACAAAGTTAGCACTTTACAAAACATCAAGGGACATTAGGGATCTACCACAGAGCTATGGTTACTAAAAGGCCGGGACCTCAGAGACAAAGGAGTTCTTTGAGAAGCAAAAGGGGCTCCCTTCTGTAGTATAAAGATATGTACGGTATTCATTTGTACCTGTTTCCTCATGTTTAATATGCTGATCAGACATTGCGCTCAGCAAAGCTCTGAATCAAACCCTCGAGAGTAGGCTCATACTCCTTCAAGCTGACCTCGTCACCCTCGAGAATAGTGTTGGCCTGTACAAACACCTTACGCGGGACCTTGTTCTTCAGAACGACATCACGAACAGTGGATCCCCACCAGCTATCAACAGAGGTAATATCGTCATACAAGCCCTTACCAGCCACAATATCGGCGGTACTCTTGTAGACATGCAATTTCTGGAGATACTTCTCCACGGCGGGACGTCCGTGGGTAAGAATCTTCGAGCGATCAAGATGAATCTCCAAGTCAGAGAGGTCCTCCTTGCTATAAGACAACTTGACGAAGTCGTCACCAGCATCGAGGAAAGTGCGCAGAATACTGTAGCGAGCCTGCATGTGTGCCTGGCCCCATTTCTGGGTCTTGGGGTCCCAAAACTCTAGGGCAACAAGACCGGCACGAGCCATGGACAGGTATGCTGCGAACAAGACATCGCCGGCCTCGCCGGCCAAGTCTTCCTTGCCGTCGCCAAATCCGAAGATCTTCAGGATGCCAAAGTCGCAGCCAAGGGCCATGGCCACGCACTCGGCACGGCACTCCTCATACGAGGAAGCAATGGAACCAAACACCGAGCTCCAGGTCTGGCCGGGCTTGTACCAGGTTGACACGGGCTTGTCTGTCACAGGGCTGATGGGCGGGTTCTTAATGTCAAAGTTATACTCCCCTGGCGCTGTCTCCTGCAACAGCTTACCGGTCCCGTGACCGAGGAGTTCGTGAATGCCAACTTGCACTTCGAAGGCTGGGTCCCGGAAGTCGCGGTATACCTGCTGGTCGCGTTCAGCGATGAAAGGGATAGCCTCGTTGGGAGCCTTGGCGCTTAGGACATTGCCCAAGGACACATTCTTGAAGCCAAGGTTTTGGCGAATATCATCATAGTTGGGCAGGTTAATGCCAGCTGGGAGACCTGAGCAACCGAAACTCAACACTTCCAATGATGTGAAGTCGGGGCTGAGGAACTTGTCTTTCTCAAAGTCCTTGCCCCAGGGAAGCTTGGGGATCATGCTCTCGGCACTGTCGACCAACGTGCCGAATGCTCGTGTGCGCTCCAGATTGACCTTTGAAAGTTAGCAATCCAAGATTCATGTTGATATATCACGTCGGTCTTACCAAAGCCACAAAGCCTTCCCATTCTCCGCGTACACCATGGGGGTCTCTGTATGTCTCAACAAAGCCCAGGTTCGTCTCCAGGACAGGCTTCTGATCCTTAACCCAGATGCGCTGGCTCTCCTTGAAAGCCTCAATTGAGCCAGCTCCGAATGAGAGAGCGTATGCTTCCAGCATCTTCTTCTGGTTATCGTTTGCAGCAACGAGGCTTGCCTGCTTGACACTGTGCGCGATCTTGGCCATCTCCTCTTGGTGATCACCGAAGACGAGACGCAGCGTCTTCCCTTTCAGATCTCCCTCAAGCTCAAATGTGTCCACCTCACCAAGATCCCGATCCCTTACAGGGGGCGAGGAAACACCAGATGCAATTAGAAGCTCGAAATCTCCGGAGGAAGTCTTGCGGATTCTGGTATTCTCCAAGGCAAGTCCCTTCTTCTCCATCAAATCACCAATTGCCGTGATCTCATCCTGCGAGATCGTCGGCGAGTCGGGATAGTAGGTTGTCATGTGGCCATCCTTAGGGTAACCGAGGTGCATCATCGACTGTAGACTGGTTTCGTAGATACCCCCTCCAGTAGTGTTAGCCTTCTGGAAAGCGGCCTTCGTCTCTTCAGTGGCCGAAGCCAGAGCCTCAAACGCCGATGCGGACAGGCGAGGGATGAACTTGGAGTCGCCGAAGCCCTTGTAGTTTCCGCAGTTGCCCAAGAATTGACCTGCATATTCAAGGAAAAACCGGAGGTCCTCAGAGCTGACTTGGGTTTTCTCAGCGAGGCTGGTCCAGTCGCCATTGGAAGCACGATAGAGTGATAAGATGAGGTCGTAAATGGGTTCGGACTCGGGGGAGACCTGACGGAGTGTGACTCGAGTGCCTTCAAATGCGGCCCTAGGGAAATTTGAAGAGAGATTAGCTTTCAGTAGCTCTGGAAGCATGTGGTACCTGGCGAATGGACCGTCCCAGGACACCCTACCTGCTCATGAAGTGTGCATATTTCCTCAAGTTTTGATCTTTGAGTTTATCAAAGTGTGTCTTAATTTCCAGTCTGACCACCGTAGGAGGCGAGTCAGCCAGGTAATGCTGCTTGACGCTTGCGTCCATAGCTGGCGCGCGAGTGAGGAGTGAAAATGAGGAGAAGGGTTTTGCGAGTTTGGGAGTTGACAGGCGAGAAACACGGAGGGGTAACAAAGGTAACACGGAGCGCCGGGAGAGTAAGGGCGCAATGCCACGCATAGAGTGCATATGGAGGGGCTTCGAGGCGAGAGAGGTATGACATATGACGAGGGGCACCAATCAGGTACTGCGTACGTGTCTCTCGGTACCCGGCGCTCGGATCACCGATGGAGCCCCGATCTACAATATCTTGGCATCATATTTGGTTGAGTACGGAGTACTACTAACGTAGTTGCATCTTTGTTGTTTTATTTCATTTATATTTATATTGCAAACGGTGTTATGTACTAGAGAATGTGCAATGGAAAGTAATCAAAAGGGTATCGACCAGAGATTATGAGAACTGTGCTCTAAATCAAGCTCTCATATTTGTCCAGTCCTTGCTTTTGAGTCGGTTGTTGCGGCCCAGAAACTGTGCTTTGGAAAGACGTAGATCTGTTTGCGGTGTTCAACGGCGGGGATCTCACAGCACTATTGAAACCCGTATTTCCAGGAGGTGGAGGAGGTATTGAGAATGCGGAGTAATTGGGTGCCGGTTGCGCTGTTGACCCGGACATATGATTCGAAGGTGTCATAGTCGACATTGTCCCAAGAGAGGAAGTCACTGCACCCGTCTGGGATCGGGCGACTGGGTTGGCAGGGGCTCCCCAGATAGATGATGAGGGTTGCATGGCAGGGAAGGCAGGAGTGACCGGTGAAGCCTGACGGGCGGGGGCAAGAGATGGATAAGAACCCAATTTCTGATCCGGAGTGATAGAACGGAAGCCAAGGTTGGACTGCTGATTCAAGGCACTGGCTTGGTTTGTCAGGCCTGTGTTATTTGAAGACCAAGAGAATGAAGGAGACATGCTTGGAACGACAGGCTTGGCTGGCTCTGGCTCCATGCTACCCCACATGTCCATACTCTGGCCATTCGCTGGGGAAGCCTTCTTCCCAAGAACGAGGCGCTCGAAGCTACCAGCGGTGTCCGCGTCGGGCGAGTTGAGGCCTGTGGCAGACTGTGAGAACTCATCGGCGGTGTTCTTGAAGCCAGTCCCTCCAGCACCAGAAGACAGGTCTTGCAACTTTTTGGACTGTTCCTGCTCAATCCTAGTCGAGAGGGATTTGATAAGTGCCATGAATTCATTGAACTGCGATAGACTCAAAAGTGGCCCCAGACTGAAACCCCAGAGGACGGGCAGAACTTCCAAAGCCAGAAAGTCGGTGTCCGCGACAGTTCCAACTCGGCGGAACACCTTCAAAGCTGCCATCATCACTGACGGCTCTTTCGTTTTGATCGCCTTGAGCGACGGGACAAGCTTTTCTTGAATGGTATACTTGTCCAATATGGAGGACTTGGCTGGCTTCGACTTGCTCGTCTGGATTCCAGACAGATCATCGTCAAACCCATCATCTGCGGAAGCACCGCAGAGCACACTGAAAGCTTCCAAACTGCGAACCTTGATAGCAAGGCTGCTGGTACGACTAAAAGTGGCGGCTATGGGAGGGAAGACTTCGTTTTTGACCGTACTGAAGTCGAGGACTGGGAGTATCACAGAGAGACACTTGAGAGACGCATCCACCAGGGAGTGTGTAGGCGAATCCAAACCCAGTCGGATTAGGGGTAGTATATCTAAAACAGCAATTAGAAACGGCTTCTGATGTCAACTGGCGGAACTTACCATCTTTAAACTCCATCCCTGAGCAATTGTCAGCGATGAGTTTCATATTCTCAAGCACGACCATAAGACCGGCATCTTTTTTGGAATCCCGTTCAGCAGCCGTTTTGCCTGATCCAGCTGCAAATACCTCCTTCAGGCGCGGAACGATTTTCTCTGGGAAAACTCGGCGCCCGTTGGGGATTCGTTTGAGAATACCGAACACATTCTGCAATATCAGAGGGAGTAATTCCCGGTCCTTTAGCTCGTCCATCAATGCTCCCAATAGCTTCCTCTCTAGTACAGATACCGGGAACTCGGGCAATACTCGCTGTAAGCCACGTAAGAATTGAGACTTCTCGTTCGGATTCTTTGCTGGCAAGGACTCCAGGAACCGGATCGTCGAGACCAATACATTATCGAAGTACTGGGATTGCTGGAACTCTCGAGCGTTCGTGCGTTGAGCGGGCCTTCTGGTAATGAGCCTCGGTAAAACATGAGAAAGCAAATCCTTGGGGATTGGCTTCGAAGAGAGGAAATTATTGCTCTGCGAGGGAGTAGTAGAGGGAGAGCTCAAAAGTTTCTTATATGTGGTCAAATTCCCATTCGTCTGTAGAGGCGAGACATGCGGAGAGTTGTACAGCGCAACGATGATGAGGCCCAGAGAGAAGAGATCCGCAGCAGACGATACATTCGAGTCCAGTGCAAAATCGGGGGATGTAAAGTCAAGGTTCAATTGTACCGAAGCGGGGAGCCTTGGATCTTGGTATAGAACCTCGGACACAGCCAATGGCGGAAGTGATGAACGTGTCTCAGAAGAGTCTGGGGGCCCCGCAAATCCCAAACCCGAAATCTTCCAATCTGATTTGGCGTTGATGTAGATGGCGTCTGGATTCAAATTTCCATGCACCAAGCCCGCAGACTCGTGAAGAAATTCAAGACCCTTAGCAACTTGCAGGAGTCCTTTTTGAATCTCCAGCTCATCAATCTCAATTTCCCTTCTCCTTCGAGTCCCGTCAGCCTCCTCGACCACATATCGGCTCGGCCGCGAACCAGCGCGTGTGGTATTCTCCTGGTCATCCTTTTCCAGCAGAAGCCCAGAAAGCGAAGCAGTGAGATGTTCTGTCGCGAACATAAGGCCACCATTGCGCGTCTCCTCCACGGGCTCGAGTACCTGGAGAATGGATGGGTGCCGTAGACGCGCAAGGTTGCTTGCTTCGCGCTTCAGTCGTTCGATTACATCGTCCTGCAGCTTCTTAGAAGACCCAGAGCTCCTCCCAAATCCACCAGAGCGTGTCTCTAATGACTTGCGATCAAAGATAAATACCGACGCCGCTGTTCCCGTAGACTTCTTCTTTGCATCGTGGATCTTCCAGGGGCCGGCGTACACGGTGGGGTTGGGTGAGATTTGGTAATTGGCAGAAATATTAGAACTGAACGACTTGAGCGCGGAGGAAAACATGGTGGTTGGACGATAAGGCGCAGATCGGTCCTCGGGATAGTCGCGGAACAAAGGCAGTTGTTTATCTCAGTGAAGTCACCGTGTAGCCAGCACAAGACATATTCAGTTTCAACAACAACACAGTGGATTTCAGAGAAAGCGCCAATTGAATGTGAGCCTGACTTAAGACACGACCTCGGGAGAGCTACTGGATAGTCAGTAGCATCGGCTCGAAATGCGGAGATTGACTGTCCACGGGGTGCGGAGATGTACACAGGCTCAATTGTTCCACGCGAGGTCCACCGCCGAGGCCGTCGGGCGTCGATAACACAGCTAACTTCCATATCTGCTATCGGAATGCCACGTGATCTTAATGGGAGCTCCGTCGTCGCCTCAGGTGTCCAAATCTGGTGCCCGACGCAAACCGAAGCCAGCCGAAATCGGCTGGGAGCTCTGATTTGCAGCTGCCTATTGGCCAAAATTCTGCTGAGTCATTGTTGTTGATGAGGCGGTGGCAGAATAATCCGTTCGAGGCCTCCGATGACTCGGAGTTGTCATCAAGCTCCGCAGATTCACTGCATTTTTGGTGCGGAGTCATCTTTCTAGTCCAAACATAAATTCCATTGGATCTCCTCGACTTCAGTACGTCTATATTCTCTCCAGTGACTGAATTGACACAATCTCCTCTCTAAATACCCTTGACTGCCCCACAGGATCGTCCCTAACATTTACAAAGTCATGAAGTCGCTTCACCAGATGGCTCGCCGCCAGGCCCTGACCGGGCTGGCCATGCCCCGCGTCCTCTCCTCCCAGAACATTGCCGCCAGCCGGACGTGGCAGCGCGCATTTGGTGCCTCCGCAGCGGCGGCCTCTCAGCTCCCAGGTCTCGATGCGTCCAAGTTGACTATCACCAAGACCACCACTCCCCAGGAGCCCAAGGAGCCCAAGGATCTCGTCTTTGGAAAGTACTTCACTGGTAAACCACTATCTGCGCTCCATTGCCTCCTCAGGCACTGACCAGACGCACGTTTAGATCACATGCTCTCCGTGGAGTGGACGGCTACCGACGGATGGCACGCACCTCGCATTGTCCCCTACCAGAATCTCAGCTTGGACCCAGCGACCTGTGTGTTCCACTATGCGTTCGAATGTTTCGAAGGAATGAAGGCGTACAAGGACAGCAACGGTGGCATCCGTCTGTTCCGCCCAAACAAGAACATGGAGCGTCTGAACAAGTCTTCCGCGCGCATTGCTCTTCCCACCGTGGACGGCGACGCATTGACTAAGATTATTGGAGAATTCGTGAAGCTGGACAGTCGGTTTATTCCTGAGTGAGTGGGCCCCATCTAGCTTGGATAAAGGTCCTCGCTAACTTTCATAGTGCTCGCGGCTATTCATTGTACCTCCGTCCCACTATGATCGGCACACAGAAGACCCTTGGCGTTGGCCCACCGGGCTCCGCCCTTCTTTACGTCATTGCCAGTCCTGTTGGTCCTTACTATCCTACTGGATTCAAGGCCATCTCCCTGGAGGCCACTGATTACGCCGTCCGCGCCTGGCCAGGTGGTGTCGGTGACAAGAAGCTCGGAGCCAACTACGCTCCTTGCATTCTGCCCCAGCTTGAGGCCGCCTCCCGCGGGTTCCAGCAGAACCTGTGGCTCTTCGGCGAGGAGGAGTATGTTACCGAGGTCGGCACAATGAACCTCTTCATTGCCCTGAAGAACAAGGAGACTGGACAGAAGGAGCTCATCACCGCTCCTCTGGACGGTACAATTTTGGAGGGTGTCACTCGTGACTCCGTCCTGACCCTTGCCCGCGAGAGACTGGGTCCCAAGGGCTGGAACATCTCGGAGCGCAAGATTCGCATGTCCGAGGTTGCGGAGGCCTCTGCCGAGGGCCGCATGATCGAAGTCTTCGGTGCCGGCACTGCTGCTATTGTCAGCCCTGTCCGTAACATCAGCTATCGCGGTAAGATGGTCGACTGCGGTCTGAAGGAGGACGAGGAGGCTGGCGAGATTGCTCTCCAGATGAAGAACTGGATTGAGGGTATCCAATACGGTGATGAGCCGAACCCGTGGAGGTAAGCCGGCACATGCTGTTAAATACGAAGATATACTAACCTATTTGTAGTGTCACTATCTAAGATAGGAATCGTTGATATAACGGGCTGATGCCCATTGGTTTATATGCCAAGCGGTTGAATGATACCCAGGCTATGGTGTATGGTCACAAAAGCTTTCGAAGTCTTTACCCAGGGAATATTTCCTTGATACGTAGTATTGCATTTTGCTTGGACATCTCCAGCCATACCGATGCTATCGAGCAGCAGTGCTGTCACCAACATATTCATCTAGAGTCTGGCTAGAATTTGCTATATTCACGCGTTATGGCAAGGGAACGATGTTCCCACATTTATACCTAGTATAGTAGCCTATAGCAAACTTCCAACTGCGAGAAACCAAATTCATTCCAGCAATTGCCATTTCAGTCTTCTCATCCACCGAATACTCGTCACGTCCCAATGCTATATTCCCAAATATGTCACTTTTCTAGACCGACATCCGTTGACAGAATATGCAGGTGGGTCCCGGACTTGGCGTAGCAAGCCCTAACAACGAAAGAAGCACGACAACCGATGTAATGAGTTCGAAAGGCCGGGAAGTTGGGAATACATTCAGATTGTTGTGGATATAGATTCGATAAAATGAATTCAGATTAATGCCATTCATTTTGCCTATCATCAAAGATAGTGAGGCATGAAACCCACGCGCATGTTATACTTACGGGGCTTGCAGGAGTCATACTCGGATCGACAGACAGGTAGTCTACCTAGGTATGAACGATTCGGTTACCTCGTTGTGGCTTGCCAAAACGTACAAAATCCAGCGATCTTTATCCAGCCTCGAGTGTCGGCTTCTGTTTCGTACCTAGTATTGCTACGGTTGATGGAATGTGGAGGCCAGGTGGCTATGGATATACTCCAAAGCATCAGCTCCGATATCAAGTTCAGACCAAAATGAATGGAAACATCCACGAGCCATCCCCAAGCCCAACAAAGATAGAACAAAGAGATTAGTCAGATCCACATCTGGACCTTGCACAAACACAGTGCTGACCACTGTCAGCCACCCGTCCGCAGACTCCACCGTCAATCTCTATGCACGCACTGGGCAGACCATACCCTCCAAGTCCAACCAGACATTACAAACACGAACCAACCTGTTTTAACCTACACATCCCTCATTGTGTCATACCAACTCAATAGCTAGTAACCCAAAGTAGCCAACCAACTGCCTGACCAGACCCAAAATAAGGTAAGGTAGGCGAGACACCGCATGTGGACCACGTGGGTATGAGGCTAAACCGGAACTTGACAGGGTTAGCGAGCGTGCGATTCACAATACAGCAACAGATAGTTCGCTAGGAGGCAGAGAAGGTTTCAGGCTGGGTCTGTACGCCCATCCGGGCGCAGAACCCGGCACAGACCGAAGCGAGGGCGGCGGGACACGACAGGTGTTTCAGGATGTTCCGCATGGACGATGATAGGTGTCAAACTTGATTTATCTCGTAGGTTACTTGACTCGGCGTGCGGCAATTTCAGTAAGCGAGGTGTTTTATGGAATCATGCGTCCACGGGAAATAACCGGGGGTGTGGATTGGGGAACTGGTGGTCAGCTTCTTATTCTTAGATACCCCCGAAGGGGTGTAGAGGTCATAATGAGTATTATACTTCCTCTTCTCCGGACTTATTGTTGAATACATATGAATATAGTATAACGGGGAAGGCAAACTGGGAGGAGTTAAGTGCCGAGGGCGATGTTGGATATTGGTGCGACTCGAGAAACCGAAACACAAACTCGTCCTTTGAACATGCTCGAGGCAGTCCGCCATGCGCAGATTCGGAGATTGTGCTGGAGGGAGTTGGGACTTTCAGCACTGGACGCCTTGTCCGACATCTCCGATGTAGGAAGTGGGGGAAGGGAGGAATCTATTCGAAGCGCAGAATATCGGGGATGAAGTTGACACTGCCCAGTAGACATGCTTAAATGGACTTTTGCACTCGGTCCATTTCACGTTTGGTGTAACCTCCCCAACGCGCAAGCGACAAAACGTGCCAGCACGAACCCAAGAGGCTCGGAGATTGCCGTCATCGATATTCCTAAGTGACACCGGCAAGCACCCCCTCCTCGAAAAAAAAAGGAAAAGTAAAGTGAAGAAAGAAAGTAGTAAATTAGACGTAGGTCATGGGTGAGGGAAGTGCAGTTCGGAATGCACGACAAGGTCGCTGCATATTAGTCCACCGCCAGGAACATTCTTCTAGATGGTTACTAGAAGGCTCGAAATGCAACCCATCCAAGCATCCGGGGCCCAGCACGGACTGTGAATGGCTGCAATCCTTGTAGAAGGCAGAGATCCCACCAGGATGGCTGTGCAATACTTGGAATCCCGGCTGGAGGCTTGGACAGCATGAGCGGTGAACAGGGGGAATGGGGGACACTTGATGTACCGGGTACCTGAGCTGCTGTGTCCAGTGCTGGGTCATGCGATGCCGACAATTACTCGAATGGGAATAAGAAGGCGTCCAGCTCAGCCCTATACGGGCAAGACAATGAGCAATCGTCTAGGGGCTACGGACTTCCAATAAGTTTGGCATATTAACTCCGGCTTCGGGATTGGAGAGAGAGACGCTGCACGGGCTATTCATAGATTAGCTGTCTTACCTGGACAGAGCCTCTTCCTTTTTTAGTCGTTGCCCTTGGTTTTCCTCCTTTGTCGGCGCATGTAAAAGCGTATTTTTCTGCATCTAAATTCTCTCTCGGAGTCAAGTGAAAGTCTGAGCGTATCTCCGGGACTAGGAAGAGTAGTTCAAGCAGTCAGCCTTAACTCCATAAAAGCGATATGTCCAGATCGGTGACAGGTAGAGTGCGTCATTGAGTTATTCCGGGATGTTCTAATCCATGGATGATTGGGAATAAGTAGATTAATAATATAGAAAAAGACTGACAAATCTCTGGAGAAATAATTAGCGGGAGAGTACGCAGTATACGAGCCAATTGTTATGTCTCCACCCTTGACTAGTCGACGGTTGAACACGGTCACCTATATCGTCTCATGGACTTTTGACTAGTCTATCTATTCTCTAGTACTTCAGAATGATCTCCAGTAAATAGATCAGCCAAAGAGTGAGATCTTTATCCCCTTAGTCCGTTGCCAAGAATGACGAGCAATACGACATCCAACTAGTAAATAAGAAAACGTGGTTATGGCCGTGCACCTCAGAGAACCCACGTGAGAAAGAAATCCCCAAGGCAAAATGACCGAAAGATCGCAAAAGACCAAGGTGTAACCCCAAAGACCATCCCGTTTCATCCCTGGGCATATCGTGTCTCGGGCCAGTCAGGTCGAATGAGGATTCCCCAAGCGAACGTCTCCGGCCCAACCTGAATTTCGATACGTATGACCTTGGTGCTACATTTATGAGATCCATTGGTTAGTGGATTAGTAAGTTAGTAGTAATAAAGGGTGTAAAGGTTCAAAGACCTTTGAAGAGAGGAACGGATGAATCCCGAAGGCAGGCGTATCCCCGAGGCGTATAAACCCCAGAGAGGACAGGAAAGGAAAGTGAAGGTATTGTGACCAGAGGCTGAACGGGAATCCTTGTTAAAATGGAATAAACGGAATAAATCGGTTAAATCCGATTTTAATTAAAAAATAAAATAATAATTAAAACCGTGCACATGGCAGGTCGAGTCTAAAAGCACGGACTAAGCTGGTTTATCGGGGGCTTAGCTGCAAGGCCCAAATGCTGATTGACTTCTATATATGAGGGGCCTTGACCTCTTTAGCCTCATAACGTTATTCTATCTACTCACAGTTCTACACCTCTCTCTCTCTCTCTCTCTCTCTCTCTCTCATACACACACACACACACATCATGCATCGTTCCCCATATGATGGCCGTGCAGGCTCTCGCGGTAGTCACAGCAATAGTAGTGCTTTCAGTCCCAACGCCAATCCAAATGAAGACTGGACAAAGATCTCAGATCTTGCAGAGCGTCGGCGCATTC
This sequence comes from Penicillium bovifimosum, assembly GCF_028826915.1. Taxonomy (NCBI): domain Eukaryota; kingdom Fungi; phylum Ascomycota; class Eurotiomycetes; order Eurotiales; family Aspergillaceae; genus Penicillium; species Penicillium bovifimosum. The sequence goes on from NW_026622711.1 coordinate 4,403,603, forward strand.
AAAATCGTATCGCCCAGCGCAACTATCGTAAGTGAACGGAGAACACAGTCTCAAGATCCCCATCTCTGACGGGAAGCAATAGGCAAGAAACTAAAGCGTCGTCTGGAGGATCTCGAGAGACGGGCTGCAACCTCCGCATCCCCAGAACGGTCTGAAGAACCCGTGTCTCCCAAGATACCAGCCAAGGCCCGAACGAAGCAGCGAGCCTCCAAATCCATAGATGTCAAGTCCGAACAATCAGACCGAGCAGGCCCCTACGACTACTATTCCCCAGAGGACCGCCAAACCATGTTCGCCCAGCAATGCACCCGCCAGCTCTCAGCCTCGCCTCCACCAGTCTTCTCCTACCCATCTCTCTCCCCCTACGACACCTACCGCCCATCCGCCTACACCCAGTCCCAGATCTACCACGCCACCCCCAGCACCTACAGCGAAATCAACTACCAAGCCGAATACGGCGAGCCCGTTTCCTCGCTGGTCCCAGTCCTCCCATCAATGCAGCGCAAACTCGCCTACGACGAAGACCTGATCAGTCCCTTCAGCATGAGCTACGCAACCATGGCGGGGATCGACCTGTGCCAACAGCAAGCACAAACCCAGTCACATGCGCAACACCAAGCCTCCACCCTGCCGGTACATTACCCTCGCTGAGTTGTGATTTTATGCCCAGTCTCGACGGTCAGCTAATATCACCCTATTCAGATGCCAGCGCTTGCATACAGCTACGAGGAACAGCGAGCGTCAACATCACCCGAGGAATCTATTTTCACATTCCCGTTGACACCGGAGTCGGCGCCTTGTTCGCCTCGCTCGATGCTGTACGAGTACGATCTACGGCGGTAAGGGCGATCGGGGGGATCGGGGACCCAAAAGGCCGAATTGCGGATATTTCCGCCCCGTCCAGACCCTGTCACTTCTTTTTCCCCGTTGTCCAGAGCTAAATCGATTTGCCGATTGTTTTTCTCTTGGGTTTTTTTTTCCACTTTTATTTGCGAATAGCCCCCTCTCCTTTTTTTTATTATTTTTCTCCAATACGGATATGTGTGACGAGATAGCTGCATGATAACTGGCGTTGAAATTGGTTCTATTGGTAGCGTGGTGTTAAAGGGAACAGGGATGAGTTAGGGAGCCACGTTTGAATCAAATTATTTTCTTTTTTTTCCTTTCTCATTTCTGATTTTTGGTGTCTCGACTCTCTGCAGATCTACACAGATTTCACTCAAATAGAAATGAAAATACGATCCCCAATTCCCCATTCTATAACGTTCTCATCTGCTACCTGGATTGGTCCATCCCCATAACGGCCTAACTCCACGGCCCCCAAACACCGTGCGAGATTTGCCAATTTCCACCTTGGCCCCAATAAATTCCCAACCTATCACGTTCACCCGAGGTTTCAACGGGGTGATCTCGATCTATTCCAAGTCGGGTGTTCTTGACAAGTCTCTCGGTTTCTCGTTTCCCATCTGATAGGCTATGTACGGAAGTACTCCGTACTACGTACTCCTTTAGGGCGCAGCCAAGATCCAAAACTCCGTTAGGTACATTAATAATCTGAAGAAAAAAAGAAAAGAAAGACCATATTCTTAGACCCGACAAGTTCGTCCATGACTCAAGAAGCAGTCGATTGAACAGCCAATAATGCCCCAGACCAGTCTGCCGGGTGTCGAACCCGATCCCTGCAGAAAAGCAGAACAATACCGCACCCCGCAAATAGTCCTTGATTGCTCAGCACGGGTATACTCTACATGGAAAATGTAGGCAACCCTTCAGGCTTTACGAGGTACTCCGTACATACTCCGTACTGCTCCCGGCATTATGTTCATGTAAACTCCGTTTATCTTCAGGTAAAACCGAAAACGCCCTGCACCCGAATGATGCCATGCAGAATGGGGATATGTCTGCGAATCGAATCCCGCCATCCCATCCACGGCCCCGTAGACGGAACCGGTCCGAGATGGATATCTGCCTCACAAGGTGCGCCCCATGAATTTGTCACCTGGAATTTATCAGCAATCCCCGAACGAGTGCTTGCTAAACACAACATTCCTGGCCACTGGGTGCATACCATGGACATGAAGGATCTACCTAAGGATCTAGTAAAAGCCACGCGGACCAAAGCCAAACCCGAGCGGATGTAAAAAATTAAAAATAAAAACAAAAAACATAAACGCCCTGCATCTCTAGTCGGAGTCGGACCAACGTTCGCATTCACCTGGGATTGGCGATGTTCCGCCCCGGCTCGACGAGACAGCTACTATCCAGAAGGATTGGGATGGTACCTTCTTCATGAAACACCACTATACTATATACTGTCCTATCCCATTGAAGACTGGTGACACGGGGTAAGTGATCCTGCCATGCAGAGAGCAAAGAAAAAACATCCTGGAATACCCCTCACGGGCAGGGACAACCCACTCGGTCCCGCACCAAGTATAAGGCCTCCGCATAAATTGAGGCTGAAAGACCGAACACCGAGGCGGATCAATGGAAACCTAAAACATTGTGAGACGGAGGCTACACTCCGTAGCAAGTTAGCTCGTAGCACGTTCTTCCAGGATTGTTGGTATCCCCCCCCACACTACAGTTACCGTAGCTAGTACTGACCATCAACCTGGTTGACTAACATAGGACCTATTTAAAGAGAAGATTGGGGGCGAAGACGGTAAACGTCTAAAAGGACGTATACATACTGTATCCTTCATTTTCCCTTCTTGGACTAGTGCCATTCCGCGGCTCTGGCTGTTCCCGCCTATCCCCAGGTGAGTGGGTCTGAGCTAAAAGGGAAGGTGATGATTTAATATTTCTTTTTTCTTTTTTTGGAAGAGAACTGGTACAGTAGTTCTCGGGATATGTATGTATGGGCTGCCTTATCGTAGCGAAAATCATTTGAGTTACTTTTGGCATTGTTATCTGGATTCTGCAACTCTTTACATGTTGCAGTGATTCACCCGTATTAGCCCCAGCCTTATCTGCGGATATTTATGCCCAACACCGGGCTGAACTCAGTGAATATTGCCGAGACGATTTGGATTTGGAATCCAGCAATGTTTCATGTTTGACTACCGGGGAGTCCTCCTGCCGAAATACTTTAGTTACTACATACTACCTTGCCCAGGTGATAAACATGGAAGAGCTCAGAGCCCAGCGGAGTATATCACCACGGAGTATCTACCGACACATACATGTAGTCCTGGGTGAAGCCCAAATCCAATAGAGAAAAAAAGACAATCCAGCGCCTAGAGAACAAGCCCCATCAACGCTTCCCGCAATCCAAATGCCACCTCCACCCAACTCAATTCAGAGAATAGCCATACGCCATACGATCACACCATGCCAAGGCAGCTGAAATCTCCAAGCGCGGCTCCCTCACATCTCAAATAGATCTCGGCCTACCACCCAGCCCTAGACCCAACCAAATATGCTTAGTCTGGACTCCACATTTGGCAGCCGAGTGGGGTGGGAGGACCGTTGTGGTGGGACGGGTTGGATATTGCAGCGTAGGGGTACCAGGCACTAGTTTGAGTTAGAGACCATATGGTAACTGGTTAGGGAAGTTGCATGTCGGTGCTAAGGGAGCTTAAGGTGAACTAGCGTCGGATCTTGGGAGTTATTTCCGTATGGAAGCAGTTTGGAGTGATCTACAGAGATGTGATCTACAAAATGGGCAACTAGATACGCAGTCTGTGTTCAGCTTCAAGTTGGCTTTTTGGGGCTGCGCCGCTGCGGTTCAGGATCTCTAGGTTGCAGTACGTGGCGCTAATTTAACCTTCTTGGTAAGACTAGTCAAGGAACCAGAAAGAAAACAGAGGAACGAGAGACCATACACTTTAGCCTAGAAGCAATCCGAGCATCAATGCCCTGGTTACATTCACACTAGCGTTAGTATGTCTTCAATAGGACATAGGTAGCTCTAGATCCGTCCTGTGATACTAGGCAGATATGAAAAGCCACAGAGTCCAATTGGACGTACCAAAGATGGGAAAGAAAGAAGAAGAGGGAGAGCAAGAAAGCTTTCTGAACTATCTTACCCCAAATCTTCCAACGCGGCATCAGATATCACAGCCGTCAACAGCTCCAACATCTAATCACCTAATTTGGTCTGGTTCTATCTAATGTCTCACACGCCTGTCCGGATCTTCACGTCGGTCTGTTGGCATCCAAACCCATTGGAAGCGGGTCATTCCATAGGTACCTAGACCACGTCTTGTCATCCTAAAACGGAACTGTACAAAGTGAAACCTTAACGCTACAAGGACGCTCCTAATCAAGCGCGAACAGCATTTCCCTCAAACGATTAAGCTTCGAGCAGTTCCACAGAGAGAGAATCCGGCGTAACGGTGTTCTTCCAGCCGACAATGGATTTTTGCGCAGCACTGTAGCATAGCTGCGGCTGTAGTCGGTTGGGTATGTTGATAAGCAAAGTCGGGACGCGTGCCGGCTCTGGCTCGACTTCTGATTATCTGCTGCAAAATGAGATACCGTAATCGAAGCTCATTCAAGATATTGCGGGCAAATAAAAGGCCATCGAGTGGGCACTGCAGTGGGTAAAGGTAGTTGTCAACTACATGGTAGAGGACCTAGTCGAAAGTCGAATATGGTAGTAACTACTAGTAAGAGGTGTAAGTTGAGGATGGTATGAGGAGTTTTGTAGAGGATTACCCGAAGGGAAGTTGAAGAGCCGAGAAGCCTTGATTGAAGTGGAAGATGATTGTGAGAGAATCGAGGCAAGACCGCTGTAGTCTTCCAATCCCAAATAGTCGTAGGAATAGACATTGAGTTACAGTCAGAGTAGTGGCTCTTAGCCATGGTTGATGGAGCACATCAAGACCTTGAAAGAGTCTACGAAGACATTGTAGAACATAGCAGGAGGCTTCAGTGCGGCCAAGATCCTGTGTTTTCCTTGACACAAACATCGGTCTCCATGCTGTAGACAAGCCTGCATGTCACCACATCCGCAGAGGCATTGTTTAAACGAGTTAGACTGAAGATTATGCCATCCCCCAAACACGTGGACGTCACTTGTTGCCCCTGCCTTAGCATCTCTTGCTGAAGAGAGCGAAGGTATGGGAGTGGAAGGAACCATGTAGACATTGCGCAGATGCGAAAAGAGAGCTGTCAAGGCAAGATCGACAAAGACGACAGACCAACGGAGGAAACTGCGATAGGATGATTTCACATAGAGGGAAAGAGGAAGAGGAAGCAAGAGCAACCCACTATAAGAATGTTAGTGCTACAGGCAGCCGCCCAACGTACATTAAGATCACATCACCGATATCTTCTCTCTGATGTAAAGTGTTCCATGGTAGGTATGCACTACCTGATAGTATTGACTTGCAAAGAAATGAGGATATCCAGCACACAACGCTTACCATCGAGATATCAACCCCAATGCCAAGATATGAGATTATGCAGGGAGATTAAAGTTAAAGATCTTACCATTTGTTCACAGATCTATGTCAGTCTTATATATCTATAGACAGTTGAATCTCTGAAGAAATGCTCGCAATACAGCTAGGTAGGCTAGAAAAACAAAACGAGACCAACTACATAAATACCCTCGAACATCCAACGCCAGTGTGGAGGTTACCAAACCCAGCCATAGAACAACGCATCAACAAAAGCACCAACCAACCCTACAGCTGCCCTTAACACAACAGCGCGTGGCAATACAATTCCCCCCTATCGCCCCCAAAACCAACAACCAACACCCTCAGCCAAGACCAAGACCCCTAACCTCTCCCCACACAAAGAAACGAGCAAACAAAAAGATCCTACCCATGTGACAGTTCCAGACATGGCAGACAAAACAAGAATAAAATAACCCACACAATCCCAGTCGAGTTTACGCGCCCGATTCCTCCCCAAGAACAGCATGCAGTCTAGCCCCATGCAATGCATGTACGCTGAACCGCCCCATGGGAATTCCCAGGTGGACCGCACATCCGCCGTTCCGCCTGTCCGCCAGTCCGGTGTGCGCTATGCGGGATAGGGAAGGAAGTGGGGGGTAACCGTATCTTTGTTAGTGCCGGGGCCGGGAGTGTGATGGGTAGGTAGTAGGATGGGGGAGGCCTAATTCCAGGCATATATGGATGGGGGGTTGATGCTACAGTTATATAGCCACGATGGGCTATGGAGATGACACATGTAACTATGTTGTACACTCAATACTACATCTGGTAATGGGCAATCTAGTTAGGTATATTGTAACTCAATATTGCACACCAAACTAGAAGCAAGGCACAGCCCAATACGAGACTGTCGTCACAGGTTTCACGAATCCCCGTCGGAGGTCGCCGAGGGTGTCTTTTTCCAAGTGGTTGGAGACTCATTTTCGAGATGAGTGAACTGGGGATTTGCGCTAATGCTAGACACTACATGGGAATATCTTGTGATACACTGTACATGTTGTGCACTTACCTACTACATGTAAACAAGGGTGTGCACTCCATGGAATAGACGAGGGGATTTGCTGCAGCTTGCCTGAATTGCAAATTGGTTGAGTTTGGACTTTTTGCCCTGACTGGGATTCTGGGAATGCATCAATCGGAGACGCCGGTCGCTTCACGAGGCTTCCAATTGGAATGTGTCATACTTGTAGATCGTAGAGGGAATCGTTGGAGCCTCATGGGTGTCGGCCCGGGCCTTGTAGATTACTCTGAGGCTGCTTATGTGCTTGAGGCTCTTTTTGTTTTGGACTGAGTCTAGATCTGGTCAGGCATTTTATTGTAGACATGTCATGGAGTCAGTCCATGGCACCTAAATAGGTAGAGGGCATACCTAGCACATGCTGAGTCCTGACAAACAGAGCAAGTGGGGGTACTATTGTCACGTTTATTCAGTAATGTGAAGAATAGAACAATGAATCGGACAATTCGATCCTGGGATTCGGACCGAGAGAATTGTGGAAAGAGAGAAACCGGGGATGCGTGCATGCAGAACCAAAAGCCCAATATATTAGAAGAAAAAGAACACCATTCAAACAGTCAAACCAAGCTCAACAACTGTCATCATCATCACCAGAACCCATCGCTCCACGGTTAGGTGGGCATGTTCCCATCGCTCCTTGAATACAGTAGATACAGCCTTGGAAATAAACGAAAGAAAAATGCTTAGTTTCTATCTCAACATCATCGGCCGTGTACATTCGTCGGATCAGTAGAGGACGCCCCGAGATTAGGTCGCCGGCGCCGCATCGGGGCCTTCTTGCGGTTCGCAATAGCAGCATCCTGCGACTGTTCCAGATTCATCTCCGTATCGCCATCCTTATCACCGCGGCTCCCCTGCGCATTCCCTCCCTGCTCATGGTTCCACGCCTCGTCAAGCTCAATGACATTTTTAGGCTTCATGCGCAGCCATTTCATGCGCGGGCCGACGCGCGACACCTCCGAGACCTTGAATCCGTAGATCCGGGGGTCATATATCTTGCCCTTGCCAAGACCTGGGCAGAGGTTGGACGTCCGGACACCGTTGATTTCCAATGGCTGGTTCTCGGGGCTGGGCGACTCTGCCTGGCGCTGCGAGGTTGATGGACGGGTTAGGGAGCCGGTGCGAGAAGTTGACGATGCGTTCCGGGGAGACATCATAGACAAGGCTGCGTCCAGACGCGGCCCGATATCCAGATCGGGGAAGGTCATGAAGAACAGACATCCGAACGTCGTGCCGAAGAATGCGCCGTCGACGGAGTGGAAGCGGCTGTTCGGGGGTGTATAAATATCCATACAACCGGGGCAGAAAAGCTTGACGGTGTCCTGGCCGGGCGTGTCAGACCGGCCAACGGGGAGCACCTTGCATCCGTCACAGTTGACTCGCGGGCAGGTGCCGAAATGCTGCATCTCGTATTTTTCGAGCATTTGTTGGATGCCCGGCCGCGAGGTGATATACCGCTGGTGGATCAGCCCGTACAGGAGCTCGGCGGAGCTCTCGATCACGCTCAAGTCGCTTGCGACGCGAGCGTGTCGCCGATCGCCCGCCCTTCGGTATACAGGTTGATCACCGCCCAGAGCATCGTCATCTTCCTCCTCTTCCTCCTCTTCTTCTTCCTCTTCTTCCTCATCCTCCGGTTCCACGTCGAGAATCATCTCCAGTGCCTCCTTGTACATAGGCACCTGGGACTGGAGACCAGTCAAGTTGAAGTCATCTTCGATGAAGTCCTCCGACACTTCGGCGAAGAATTCATGGCCCATCAATGAACAGAACGAGGAGATCCACGACTCCGGAGCTCCTTCCGAGGACGACATGTCAAACGAGGCGGACACCGATGACGATAAGGTCGATTCAGACAGTTGACTCAGATCCAGCCTGTCGAGGCCGTCGGCCAACGCCGAACCTATCTCTCTCGACACGTTGCCGAGCTGGGGGGTGAGGCTTCGGGGGATGTTGGCGAAGACGAAGTGATTTCGTCACGCGGAAGGGCTGAGAGACGGTTGAATTGGGTGGTGTATTCGGAGCGAAGGGATACAGTGATCCACGTGGGCTTATAGATGAGATCGCGGATCTCGTGGTCAAATGGTGGGACCGAAGGGCTAGAGGTTCATGGCAATGTGCGGGAGAGAGGGGGGGGGGGGGGGGGGGTTCAAGATTGTGCGATCAACAGGAGACGTCGGATCTAGGGCTGCAACGCCACCAAAGTGTGATCAGTTCCTTGCGACCTGCATCTTGCATCTGTTGAGTAGATGACTTACCTGGAGATCGTCTAAAAATGTCGATTAGTCTTGGTTGATCTGAGCCTGGACGTTGGATGTGGCGGTCGAATCGGGTAAGGTGGGTTTCGGTTCGTGGGGCGGTGGGCGGTGGGAAAAGGTCTCCAGAGTCCTTGGCTCTTATTTTGACAGAGCTGTATATGTATCTGCTTATCGGGCGCGACGATGTCGAAAGTGAAGTTATTTCGGGACTGAGATCATTCTGCCTGAATGGCAAGAATCACGTGCAGTCCGACCAACCACGGTCTGGATGCGGAAGGTCATTAGGTATTCGACTACCTCCATATTGACTCGAAGTAGACTACATACATCTGAGGGTATGGACTATGGACTAAAGATCAAAATAAATCTCGAATGACGCGAGCAAATTCCCCCTCGTCACCCAGCACCCCCGATAAACCCTCTCCGGTGTTGTGAATCTCCCCATCCGACCCAACGAAACCACTCAGACCGTCAGCAGTGGTCGTCGGGATGAAATTCCCAAAAGAACCAACAGCCTCAAACAGATTCGTTAACTCATGGCTCATCTGGAGACCATTGAGAGGACTACTTCCGAGTTCGTGTCCACCATTCATGGGCCCATACATAGAAAGGTCCTGGATTGGATGCCCCGCGAGCCCGGCCATTGCCACCGCAGCACTCGAGTGAGGATCTGTAGAGTCCGTTCCAAAGGGACGGGCGAGCATTCCTAGCTTCTCTCCAATCATTCGAAGACCCTTGATTGTCTTCCATAACCGTTTGGAGACGTAAGACTTGGTACTGAACCCATTGATCAGATCAAGGGCCATGTAGAATTCATCGCGCACCTGCCGGTTGAAGTCAGCGGGAGCGTGGGACACTGCTAGAAGCAGCACGGCTAATGCAGCAACGAGGAAGTAGTTGAATGTGATCTGCTGTGTCCGGTAGATATCGGACATCTGGTTCAGCCGAGTGAGCACCTGGACAGTGTCTTTGGCGACGTCCACAACGGTCTGAGCGTGGCCTCGATCTTCGGAAATGCTAGCCGCTGAATGCAGCACTGGGCGATAGATCAATATCCGCAACTGGTTCATTCGCAGATATAGGAGAACCCTCAGTCGTCTCATGCCTCTGCTTACGGGTTCACCGCTCTTAGGAGACTCGACGGGATAGAACTTCAGCTCATCTGGGACCTGCTTGTACCACTGCAAGATCTGATAGTCCAGGTAGCCAATCTCATCACGACGTATGTCGGTCGTGCCCTCGGAGCCCAAGCCAGAGTACCAAATCTTGGAGCTGATCCGGTTGTATAAAATCATGCAGCGCAAGTAAGGAAGTGTTGCATCCTGTAATTCCCACATGTCAGTTTTTCAATCATTGAGTGACGAATGCAGGGAAATCTTACAGGCTCTGGTAGGTTGGGATCAATATCCTCGTCCTGGATCACAAATGGTAATCCCGTTCCCAAACTCCACCGTCGGTCCAAGCTGTAAATTGACCAGAATAGCCGAGTGATATCGACCCATTGCTCATTGGGGAAGGATTTTACCAAAGCGTCCCGACGGTGCAGTCCCATCTCTAGACACATTCGCGCTGCCAATCCGATAAGCCGATATGCCATAGCATCATCATCTGTGTGGAAATGATATGTAGCCTGGGAAGGAGAAGTGTCAGAGTAATTGGGTGTGAATCATGTAGAGGCTATGACTTACCACAAGACCGAATAGTTGAATTGTTTTGATCGTATGTGAGTCCCACAACTTCGATTCTATGTACGGCTTAACACTCAAGTAAAGTCGCTGCCCCAGCTCGCTTTCGCCGCCCCCTCCACGACCAGCGTGGTGGCTAGAATCAGTTTCAAGACAATTGAGTCTTCATCATGCAAGCTATCAGACCCTGGAAGCCCTCGCTGTGCGAAGCCTGTCCTGGTAGCAGCTTCAATGAACATGTAGAGCAGATTGGCCTGGTTGGTAATCCTGCCAATATCTACCAAGGGATACATGATCCCGATCTCTTCTTCATACACTTTCAGAAGACGGAGTGCCTCTTCCCGTCGGATGGTCCATATTGGATCCTTGGTGGGGTGTATGTTCGGAAGAAGCTGCCCCATATTGGGAGCTGGTGAGCCTGTTGGAGTAATATGTGCTGTCGTCATGTCGTCTGAAATCCCGTCTTCCGCTGGCGTGATACCCATATTTTGCAGACTGGATTTGGCGACATCAAAGTTAAAAGCAGAGCTTGTTGGGCCGTGGAAGCGTGGGGGGCGAGCTTGGGACTTTGTGGGCCCAGCGGACAGTGAAGTGTAGATCGATTGAGTTCCATCACGGGATAGATGGTCAAACGGTGGTGACTCGAAGGTTGAAGTCTTGGTGCGAAGGTCATTGAGATTGCTGAACAAGCTATTGACCTGGTCCTGCAAAATGCTGATCTGATCTGTCAAGGATCGGAATTCACTATCTCGGCAGTTAGTATAGAACGCGGCGCGGAAGTAAATGCCACCACTTACTCTGAGTCCTTGAAGTTGTTGTTACAGCAATTAGGGGCATAACGACCTGGTGGAATAGTCAGCGTCTGAGATCAAGGACCAGACAGTCTGCATGTAGGGCACATACATTCTAGCTTCAAATGACCACATCGTTGGCAGGGAATCTGGCCATTGCACTTAATCTTGCGCCGCTTGCATTCATTACTGGATAGCTAGCGATTAGCTCGGTTCCGACAAATGTACCCGGACCAAACGGGAAAAGTCGAGTCGTATGACTCGGCATGCAAACAAGGTATCGGACCAATGCTAAAGCCGGAAGACGAGATTCCCAAAGAGCGGAAAGAAAAAGGGTACCGTACCATGCGATGGAAATGTAGCGATTCCGCTTTGCGCGCGCCTGCGTTCCGTTGCCTTGTTCCGCCTTCCGCTTGTTGGAATCAGGCGCTTCAGTGGACTGGTCGCGAAGATCCGTCTCCGGCGGAGACATCTGCAGCTGGGGTGAATCCGAAGCCATGGCCCGCAGGATGTCTGAAACAGCTTAGACAAGTTGACGGGAGAGAGACGCCGACGTCGAAGTGCGGAGAAATTCCTCTGTCGCGGGGTTTCCCCGGATTTGGCTTACTCATCGGAGTTTCGGAGCCGGTCATTGGACCAGAGCTATGGATTTGTTTAGTTGTAAAAGGAAGATGCATCTTATTGACTTGACAGTATGTTAAATTCATCGCACTGGAGATACAGTATTACAGTCTCATGACAAATGAAGCTCAAATAAAATTATAAACTAATTATAACGCGAGATTGCAGCGCTCAAGCGCCCCAGTTGCTGTCCAACCAAGGACACCAGCCACGATTTCCCACTGAGCAATGCCTGCACCATTTGGGTCTTCTGCTCAGGATGATTGTACAGCCAACCGATAGCCGCACTCAGACCAAAGATAATGCAAGCCTGCAGAGTCTTCCGGATTGCCTGCAGTATGCGTCCCTTGCGTGTGAGCTTAACGTTCCAATGCTCCCACTTGGGGAACGTGCACCGGTACCAATAGTGAAGCTGGGTGGTTCTAGAGATATTGTCAGTAAAGTAAGTAAAAGGATACGAAACCAAACAACTTACGGATATGTGCTCGAGTTCCAACCATCGGCATTGATGTACCAACTGGAGCAAACTCCACGACGGAACACTGAGTTCTGAAGTGTATCCTGCACCCAGCGAGTCCAGTTGCGCTCAGCGTCTTCCTTGACCTCATATGTGCTGACTTGGCCACTGAGAATGGGCTTGATGAATTGCAGCGAGTAGTTGACGGCATTCTCCGTCGCGAAGATGACACTGGTATGTCCAGTTGCTGTATTCGGACCGAAAACGATGAAGAAGTTGGGGAAAGAATCCATGGCAATACCCTGGTACGCCTGAGCGCCTCCACGCTCTGCCCAGACCTCTCCCAGGTCCTTGCCATTCCGGCCAGTCACCTTCAAGGGGTGCAGCCATTGATTGGTCTCGAATCCGTTGGCCATGATGATCACATCAGCGGGGATCTCCCTCACCTTATCCACGCCTTCGGTTTTGCCGGGTGGATAGTGAGCACCTGGACCAAGCGTCACGCTCTTTGCATGGACCTGGGTCAGAGGCTGAGTGGTCAACTCCACATGAGGCGCATGCAGACTGCGATACCAAGTGCCATCGATGATTCGTCTCTTGCAGCCCAGGCTGTAGTTTGGCGTCAGGATCTCGTGGTATTCCTTCGGCGCAACGCTGCGCATGTGCTCCAAGTACCGTTTCTCCAACTTCGCCCGAGACCGTCGGCCCCACGCAGAGTCCGAGAACATATCGTAGAATCCTTTCTCCAACGTGAAGAATAGCGTGCTACGCGCGAAAGATGCCAGTCCAGGCACGTAAGTCATCAACAAAGGTGACACTTTTTCGTACACGGGAAGTTTCGAAGGAGGAACCATATCAGGCTGGACCCACGGAGGAGTTCGCATGAGTTGAGTGATGGATCGAACATTGGCTTCTGGCTTGGCCAGTTCAGGCAGGACCTGGGCGGCGCTGCAGCCGGAACCAACTATGATCACGTCCTTGTCCCGCAGATCAATCTTGTCGTTCCAGCGAGCGGTATGCATGGTCTCACCTTCGAAGTCCTCAATGCCGGGGATGTCCTTGGGCCATGTCTTAGGCTCTACCAGACCACCGACACCACTGACGACGACCTTAGCGCGTACAATTTCTGTCTTGACGTAGACGCTGTTCTGACCGTGCTCGGCTGCAATTCTGTCTCGTTCATGCTGGGCCAAATCGCCGGTTCCAGGGACTAGGTGCGAGAGTGTGACCTCCCACTCCTCGTCTTCTTCGATCCATCGAAGTTCCTTGACATCGGTATTGAATTGGATCTTATCCACGATCTCGTACTTCTCACAGACATCCGCAAAATACTGGGCCAGCTCAGCGCCCGACGGATGCAGTGTAGTCCAGTTCTTCTTCTGGGCAAACGAAAACGAGTATAACAACGCGGGGCTGTGGGTTTTATTGTTAGCTGAATGTTCAGCAGACGAACTTGCAGTCGGATCACATACACATCACAAGCAGCTCCAGGATACCGGTTGATCCACCAGGTACCTCCAATACCGGACTGGCGGTCAAAGATCCGGAACTGATCTGTTCCCAGGACCTCTTTGAGACGACAACCCATGGCCACGCCTGACTCTCCGGCACCTACTATGAGGACCGGGTAATAAGTGTGAGCATCCTTCGTGTATGCATGACGCTTATGGATTCTGGCGATCGAGGAAGACATGTTGCAGCTTTACAGAAGGCCAAGCAGTAGAGTCCCTGTAAGCTATGAAAAGGTACGAGTCGAATGCCAAAATATCACCGGTGAATATACGGTTCGCGCCCAATATCCTTCGATACCTTGGGAGTACCGAGTCGGTCAACAACACGTGTAAGTTGTGAAATGAAGAAGGCCTATACACAGCAGCGGGGGAAATCTGACAGGCAGTGACAGCAAGAGCTGAAATATGCACACCAAGCGTAAGAGGGGAACAGGTCACCAGGTATTAACCTAGTGGCTTTTGTCGACCGGTCGGCTTTCAGGGATCATAATCAACCTCGGCAACTCACGCCGACGTGCTGCGTGCATGCTCCTAATTCTCCTGAAGCTCCCCGTTTGGCTGATCCAGGGCTGACCCACAGATATACAAATAGACGCTGCATAGGACATCATTATTGGTTGCAGTTGTAGAAAGACATCCCGATTGAGGGGAAAAGATGGAGAAGCTTGATATGGTTGGAGCCCTGGGAGGCTAGGAGGGTTGGCGGATCCACTTTGTTTGGGGATCTCCAGGAGTCCAGGATTATTTGATCATGATTCATCAACTGATTTAACCAGGCAGAACTTGTGTTCACACACGCTCCTGCAGACGATCTGGATGAATCTCCAGTGGTCAATTCGAGTCTGGACCCGTTCGGCACTCCCTAATACTCGATCAACCGGCTGCTTCTCAACCTCTACCCGCACCCAATATCGACCCCTCGACGTCCTCGAAAATGCCACCCTAAACACCTTCCAACAACGCTGCTTCGTCCCCGAACACCCAGCGATCCTCCCTCGCGGCTCCTTTCAAGATCTCCCGGCCCTCAAAAAATGGTTCAAGCCCGCCAATGGCAAGCCAACCCGCAATCCCATCGCAAGCCTAAACGCGGATTACCTTCATAAACACGGAGCCGAAGCATTCGTCCCACTCGAGCTCACCCAATGCCCATCCCCAGACCCAACCACCGAAACCAAAAGCGAGACAAACCAGCTCCATAGCTTCCGACAATTCCACGCGCCGTTATCACTATTCCTAGACTGGATGCGCGCAGCGGAGACCACACCCCAGTCTTCAAGGCTCTACCTGGCACAATGCCAGCTCCTAGATCTGCCAGCCGTGCTTCGCGAGGACTTCCCAGTCCCTGAGCTCGTGGCACATGCAGGCAAGGGCGATGTCTACGATACGAATGTATGGATTGGTCACCCGCCCACGTACACGCCGCTACATCGCGACCCGAACCCGAACTTGTTTGTTCAGTTGGCTGGGGAGAAGGTTGTGCGCTTGCTCGCGCCGGCGGATGGACAGGCTGTGTTTGGGGCTGTGAGGAGGGAGGTGGGGAAGAGTGGCGGGAGGGAGGCGGCGGCTTTTCGGGGTGAGGAGATGATGCAGGGTGCGGAGAGGGTGTTGCTTGATGAGATGGTTTGGGAGAGTCCGGTGTCTGCTGGTTCGGATGCTGGGGTTGGCTTTGAAGCAAGGCTGGGCGTTGGTGATGGGTTATTTATTCCTAAGGGATGGTGGCATAGTATCAAAGGTGTTGGTGAGGGTGTTACTGGTTCAGTGAGTATTCATCTCTCTTCTTCTAAGGTGTTGCTAACATGGGTTTAGGTCAATTGGTGGTTTCGGTAGTGTACGATATTCAACAATATACTGATTTCCAATTGTGTAGAAGATGGTAAATATTAGCAGCTATTAATATGCATAAAATAACCCAATAAGCGCTCAGCATGCATAAATAAGTCAAAGAACCCAAAGGTCTCCCCTCGAACCTTCGACTCACCTCTCCAATGGCAATCCCCCGTTTTGCTCCCGCCCAACTATTCCACCTCCTCACCACAAAATCCCCTCAACCCCCAACCTTCAACCCTCAAACGATGCAAGTATCCCGCACATTCTACCGCGCAGCGCTCCTAAACCTCACCGTCACTCCATTCGTCCGCGCCACCCTCCCAGCAAGCACAAGCATCTGGGCACACCACCCGCGACTACACAGCATCCTCTTCCCACAGTGCACACCCACACTCAAAACCCCAGATTCCAATTTCAATACCACACAAACCCGCACAATGAGCGACTCCTCAGCTCCCGCGGCCGCAAAGCCAGACGCGCAAGCACAAGCGCAAAACCAAGACGAATCAAACCAAGAAGAATCCCCCAAACAACCCCTCTATCTCCCTGCCAGCGATCCGTCAAACCCGGTCAACGGAGACAACATTAAATTCGATATGAGCGGCGGCGGGACGACCGTGAAGCTGGACCATCTTGGGCCGATGGTTGTTAATGTTGATGGGACTTTGTCGCAGATTGGGAATTGGAAGCAGATGTCCGATATTGAGAGGGAGAATACGCTACGGGTTCTTGGGAAGAGGAATCAGAAGAGGTTGGAGGCTTTGAGGGCTAAGGAGAATGAGGCTGGGGGTGAGGGGTCGGCTTGATGAATTGCAGATGGTTGTGATTGAGGATGTTGAGTTAACTTTGCATATGTATTATACGAGCAGGGCGCCGTTGCAGCGAGCATCATGGAGATTTTTTGTTACAGGTTGTTTGCCACTTGGTAGAATTAGATGGCTACTAGGTTGTAGGTAGGTATATCCTTTTGTAGAGTATTTCCAACAACGAATTGGGTATCATATTGATGTCCTCAGCTAAAGATAAGTTCTCTATAGCCCTCTAATCCAACAACAGACGAATGTGCACTTTTGTTGATGGGCCCAGGTTCGGGTTCCATTCGAATATACCGGCAGATATAACCATCACTAGTCTCAGTCGAAGAGGATGCGGAACACCTTGTGGTAGATATTCCTACAACATCATTAGCACAAAATCATAGTCCAATTGTATGTACATGTACTCACTTTGGTGGCGTGGTGACGAAGTCTCGAGTATACTCCTCAACCTCAGGGACACCAGTAACCAAGTCAACCTCCTCAGGCTTGAGGAACTTGGTCTTGTGGATGATCTTCCACCCAAAGTACAACAACGGGAACACGCAGATCATGGTGTACGAAAAGAGGAAGGTCGGGACGGACCAGTTTCCAGGGAGGAAGACGGTGTAGCCGCCGACGAAAGCCATGACTGTGGTACAGGTGCAAGCGATGTAGGCGATGTATGGCTGGAACCAGCTGCGGTAGGGCAGGGTTCTTCTATCGATGCCTTGGGCTTCGACTGCTTTCTTGAAGCGGATGAAGGTGAAAGTGATGACGGAAAAGTTGATGAGCTGGGAAGCGGTGACCTAGTGGTTGTGGTTAGTTTCACGTTCACTGGAAAGATAGGATAACTTGGGGCCGGTTTGGACTTCATACCAGATTGACAAACCAGTTCAACACCACTGCTGCGCTGTTAGATACCTGTAAGAAGCTGAGCAGGGCGATGAGAAGCACGACCCCAACGCAGTAAATGGGAACACCGCGCTTGGTGCACTTTGTGAAGAATTTCGGGGCTTTGCCTTCCAGGGCTAGACCATACAAACTGCGACTGGCGCAGTACACGTAACTGTTTCCCGCGCTGAAAGCAGCAGTGAGCACGACGGCATTGACGATGTCAGGCAAGATGGGGATCTTCAGGCGATCCATGGAGATGACATAGGGCGAGGCAGCAGCGCCGGGCTTGCCAGTGTCGAAGGCATCGGCCATGGTCTGGTCATTGTACGGAACTAGGATACCGACGCAGAGAACTCCGAGGACGAAGAATGCGGTAAGACGGTAGAAGACGCCGTTGAACGCTCTTGGCAGCACTTTGCGGGGGTTCATGGCCTCGCCAGCGGCCATGGAGACATAGTCCGGACCGGCGATGGTGAAACTGGCTGTGATGACAGCTGCAAGAACACCAAGGAACTTGCCCGTGTCACCTGTCTTGTAGAACTCATTGAATGCACCTGGGTCGTTCCAGTACCGAAAGCCAAATCTATCGCCGAGCGGGTTACCGCCCAACATGACGATGAAGGTGTAAAATATCAGGCCTATACTGAGCAAGACCTTGCCTAATGAAAGCCAGAATTCAGCTTCGCCATACCATTTCACAGCAAACAAATTGAGTCCCCTGATTCGACCTGTTAGCTAGAAGCTCAAACATGGTTGATATGAGATGACGGACGCAAAGAGTACGAGAACAATGACGTTCATGGCTGCGACTGGAATGATATCAGTCCAGTATCTGATGATCAGACTGACAGCAACGACTTCGAAAGGTACCAGCGCGGCTTCGAAGACAAAGAAGTTGTATCCGGCGGCGACACCTAGAGCTTCATCGACGTAACGGCCGGCGAATCGAATGAATGGCGAGGAGATAGGGAGGTAGGTGGTCATTTCCGCCAAGGCTAAAGAACAGTGTGAGTTTAGAATTCATACTACGGATCCACGTGGAAGTAATGTGCAGCAATCGATGGTCGGCCGAATTAGGGCAAAATTTCGAGCGCATTTGGGATCAATGGGGGACACGATTTGCAGTTGCGTGGGACGGTGTCGGAAAATTGCAAAGGGCTTTGAGAAAAAAGAACAAGGGTTCTTACAAACGGTGATCATCAAAATCACACAAGACCTAGAGAACGTATAAGATTGCGGACCTTCAGAATGTACGCAGCAAACAGGTAAGGGGTTCGAGGCTTGGGTTGCGTTCTTGGGTGTCCGGCTGGTTGGCTTTGGTAGATGCATGGGCAGAGGTGGTGCTAACGGCAGATTGGTCGACATTGACCCATTTCAATGGCACGAATACGCCTTGAGCTAACAGAGTGCTACATCCTGGACGATCTGTAGTTGCGAAATCCGAGTCCAAATATTGTTTGCTGCTTGGCTTGGTGGTATCTTGTTTCCTCTCTTTGCTGGTCCCTCGACGTTGTCTTTTTTTTGACGGTTTTGCCACTTTTCCACATGACATCGACGTGCTTGCAAGTAGCAGAGCCGGGACAACCCAGGTCAAGACCCCAAAAGCATCAAAAAGGCAATTCAACAGGAGGAGCACTAACCAAAGAGTGAATCCAATAAACAAACTGCCAGGACCACTGGTGCGCAGTCCACTTCCGATCTGAACATACAGCGCCGTGCCAATTGTCCCTCCAATCCCGATCAATTGTATATGGCGCGGCTTGAGCCTGCGGTGAGTATGGTCATACGTAGACTCCATTGACCCGCTATCGACGGAGGGGGCGCGTCTGCCGCCGGCCGAGTCCTTTTCGGTGACCTCCATCTCTTTATGTAGCTTCGAAGACTTCGATTCGAGATCGGAGGCGCGAATAGGCTCTGCGCTTTGTATGGCGGCCGCCACTGGCGTATGGGCGACATAGTCCGAGTTGGGAGAATGCGACATGTTGAAGGTGATTCTCACACCGGGCAGGAGCCAAGCAACACGTGCATAAATAGGCGCGCAGGAGGGTCCAACCTTGGAAGAGAAAGATATAAAATCAAATAGGCAAGAATGAGAATGGAAGAAAAGAAGGCCGATCCGGATGAAACTTTTTCGCTCTAAGTTTTTTCAGCTGCACAAGTGGTTTCTTGTTTCCTTAGCGGAGCGCCTTGACGCTTGGCCCCGCGGGAAATTTGCATACGGCAAAGCCCGAGGTGAATGGCGGGCGTATGGCGGGCAGTCCAGACTCAGAGGACAAATCAGAATGAGCGAGGAGCTCCCCAATGTCCGCTTTCAGTCGTCTGTATTATCCCCACATGGTACGTGCCCCGTCCGTTAGGGGAGCCAAATACTGGAGGTCAATATCCCATTAGATCAAGGAATGAATCGCCACGACAAGTTCAGTTCAGTCATAGAAGAGGTGCCAAGTGTATAAATGTATTGATTATGCTTTTTAAACCAACATGGGACAAGTTGGGTCGTCTCCAGGTCTGCTGGGAAGGACCTGAAGAAGTGCTAATTTGATTTTCTTGGCCGCCCTTGAAAATCCCCACTGATAAGAGATAACGGAGACGGTTGCCGAGGTTCACGGACCACGGAGAATATTATTTTCCGGCATATGTACGACAGGACGAAACACAACGAAGAAGAGTGATAAATACCAAGTGAACGGAGGAAGACAGTCCTGATATAATATCCGAAGCATCTGACAAGTATGCACATTCGAAACCCTGTGTCACCGAGTCACCGAGTCACCGACTGATCCCCGTATCCAATCCGAATCTCCTATGTGTGACCTTCGAATTTGGAAGCATTCATGCTCTTAGCTTCGCCCCCGGACCCGTGGCTGCTCGTGCCCTTGTCTGATAGTACTTGCTGTGACTGTTTGCCAATCCAGCTAGGTGGAAAGAAACCATCGTTATCTTCGAAATAGAGGAAGTGGATCACATCGGAGTCTGTGGACAGTGTGGAGTTTCGGCGTTGATCTGGGTCGGTATGCGCGGTAGGGCCGGCACTTGAACTGCTGGCAGGAATGGCAGGGCTTATGTGTGGATGTGTATTGGAGGAGGACATTTTGATGTAGTACGAAGTAATGTTTTATGGTGGTCTCCGCTATGGTTGTGTAAGTGTTCCGGAATGAGGAGATTTGCATCTGATGTCTTAATCTTGAGGTTGAGTATTGTCCGAGTGTACGGTTCATATCAACTTCAGAGCTCCAGCTCTACGTTGGCATATGTTTGTACCCTGTCATCGTGGTCATCTGATGCAGTCATGCGTCCCTTGACTGGAAGGTTTAGGTTGACGTCATGAACGCATTGAGACAGCACTCTCTTGCTCTACACAGTATGTGTATTTGGCGGTCGAACATTTATAGAGAGACGGGAGCTGAACATTGGCTTTTCCCACCTACTGTAGTATGCCCATAGATATGATCATTGTTTTCATATATGCAAGTTGAGCTTATTTCATACTTGTTTTCCGCTTCCGCGAGCCGAGGCACATAATAAGTAGATGGAACGTAGAGCTATGAACAGGAGGAAGTGAAATATGGCCATCGATCCTATAGATCCAAGTCATAGATGTACTATGCAGTGATAATCTCTATAATACAAGGGTAGGACAAGTTGTAACTGCATCCAAACCTGGAAATCACACCGATCAATCAGAAGGCAAATAGTCAGCAACCCCGTGCCGAAGACCCCGCCAAACAAACCCCAGCCTTTTTCTTCGACTCATCTCAGTCGAACACCCATCGCAGACAAAATGGTCGAACACGAGCCCGAACCCAAGCGTTTTGAGCCCAAGGTCCCCGTCCAGCTTGACCCGCCCAAGGACGACCCCATTTCGCCAGAGGAATTGGCCAAATGCGACGGTAAGAATTGACCTACCCCTCCATCCTCCCCCATGCGTCCGGCGCGGTGCAATTGCAATTGCTAACGTATACTGCGCTCCAGGTTCCGATCCTAGCCGCCCGACTCTGGTCGCTATCAAGGGTGTTGTCTTCGATGTGAGCCGGAATGCGGCTTACGGCGCCTCCGGTCAATATCGCGGTAAGTACAGCTGCGAACTGGGTCAAATCTAAGGATGACGGACAAGCGCGCTGACCCGACGTTACATGTTCTAGTATTCGCTGGCAAAGACGCCTCCCGTGCCCTTGCCTCTTCCTCCCTCAAGCCTGAGGACTGTGTGCCTGAATGGTATGACCTGCCGGACAAGGAAAAGACCGTGTTAGATGAATGGTTCACCTTCTTCAGCAAGCGATACAACATTGTCGGCAAGGTTGAAGGTGCTAAGAATACTTAGGCCGTTGCGATGAAGCAGTAGCTCTCCTTTTGATCGAGGATGTCGCATGCGAGATTATACCCAATTGGAAATGGACCAAGAATCTAGTCGTTGAATCAAATCCACAATGCTTTTCGTTTTTAGAATGGTGGTATCGCGTAGGTACAAAAACAGTCTTCCCCTCAGACTGTTAGTTAGGATAAACAATGTCTATACATTAAACAAAACACTCCTTTAACCCTTGCGGGCCTTCCGCTTCATGCGCTTTTGCCCGATGATGCGGTTGCGCTTTGCGGCCTTGTCCGCGTCTTCATCCTTCCCAGCGTTGCCGTCCTTTCCACCTGCAGTTTTTTCGGTCTTTCCACGCTTCACGCTCCTTCCATCCCTATCATCTCTACCCTTTCTGTCGTCCCTTCCTTTTCCATCACGGCCATCGGAGCGCTTCCTCTTTCGGTCCTTCCTGTCACCATCGTCATCGTCCGAGCGCTTCGGCCTAGGCTCACGGGACTTGGCCTGCAGCTCATTGCGGCGCTTGACGACCTGGGCGTTCTCAATGGCAAACTCAACAACAAGGCTCTTCTTCTTGTCCTTATCCTCTGCATCCTGGGCAGAAGGAGGAACCGGCATGGAGTGGCAGTTCAGCCAGCGCAAACTCATAAGCGCGTGACGGTGAGTGAAGAACTCGATGAATCCGTAACCACGACTGCGGCCACCGCCAGTCTTCTCGGAGACCTTGGTACCCTCGCGAGTCTCGAAGACGACCTTGGCCTGGCGCACAATACCCATCTTCTTCTGCTTGCGCAGCTGCTCAAGCTCCTTCATCGTATCACGGGACCGCTGCTGCTCCTCTCTTGACAGGGGCTGGCGAACGCCTGCTTTGACATCCTTGGCGAAGTTGACCACGGACTCACGGGCAAGCTGCTTCAAGTCCTTGGAGCTGATGTTGCGGGGGAGGTTGCGAATGGCGAGACGGGTGAGACTGAGGTGGAGAGCGGGGTTCTTCTTGATGAAGACCTCTCGCTGCTTGTAGCTGTCCTCGCGCATCTTGATCTCCGACGGGGAGAGCTTCTTGTACAGCGGCGAGTTGGAGGGGATGGTACCCTCGTTAAGGAGGTAGAGGCGGCGCTTGTCTGTGTCGCGGACCATGCGGCGTGATACACCTTCCTCCTCCAGCTTCGCGGCTTGGCCCTTGCTCACGGCACGGGCAACTTGGAGAACTCGACCATCCATAGTGTAGCGGCCACTAGGGTCGGAATTTTCATCTTGAAGGATGGACTGCTTTATGGCGGTGCTAGACTTAGGCTTGTCCTTGTTCGGGGCCATAGCATCACCTCCCCTGGGGGCTTCGCGAATGCATGTGTTGGCATCCTCGGGCTTCCAGAAGCATACGAATCCAGTGCCTCGGGGGCGCTCGGTCTCGTGGTCCAGAACAACACGTGCGTAGCGTAAGGGGCCGAAGTGAGTTCTGAAATGGTCGTAGAGGGTCTCGTCTGTGGCGGTGAAGGGGAGGTTGCGAAGGAAACATGTAGTGGCGTTTCGGTCATCCTCCTTATCTTCGTCTTCGTCGTCCAACTCATCCAAATCATCCAGGTCCTGGTCTTCGTCATCATCTTCGTCGGAAGACGTTTCATCTTCCGAGGGCTCTTCGAGAAGACCTTCGGCATCCTCCATCTCAACATCAGCAGACTCCTTCTCTTCCTCTTTTTGTTCCTCCTCGTCATCCTCATCTTCCTTTTTGGTAGTCTCCCAGACTTCCTTCTCAACAGCCCAATCGACAGCCAATTGGCGACCATCAATCTCTTTTCCGTTGACCGACTGGAGAGCCTTCTCGGCGTTCTTTCTGCCTCGTAGAGTAACGAAACCGAAACCGGCAAGCTTGCCGTTCTTCTTGGGAAGGGTAACAAATTTGACCTTTCCAAAGCTGCGGAACAAAACAGACAAATCTTCGGGCTCCTTGATACTCCATGGCAGATTGCGAACAATCAGCTTGGGAGGCAGACCTTGCCCTCTCTCCTCTTCCTTCCGTTTCTTTGACTCCAGGGCCGCAGCAGTGGGGACACTGCGTCCAATCTTCTCATCGATCTCACGTTTACGGGACTCAGCATAGTCGACACGAATGATTTTGCCGTCAAATTTGGACCCATTGAGTTCCTTCAGAGCGCTCTGCGCATCCTCGACATCGGCGAATGTAACGAAACCGAAGCCCTTAGACTGTTTTGTCGCTTTATCGGACACAACAACGGCATGCTTGATAATGTAGGACTGCGAGAAGTACTCTGCAAGACTCTCTGAAGTGGCCGTAAGTGGTAGTGAGCGGACGAAAAGGGTTCTGTTGTTCTGGGGTGTTGTCGCAGCCTCGGCGGCGGGTGTGGTGGCTTCGACTTTGATCTCAGGGCTCTCGGCATCCGAGACCCGGCGTTTTTTGTGTGATTCAGCCATTGTGGTTTTGTTGCGACTGAGGCTGTTTTTCTGCGGTCGAGGAAGAACAAAAAAATTGGCGGCAGAAAAGTGAGCCAGATTGACCTGGGCGGTGTGGATCTATCCTCCAGATAAGAAATAGCTTTATCGAGCCGATCAACCTCAAGTCCCTCCGCTTATCCTTGTTCTGCTTTTGACAACCACACATTGGGCACGAGATGGATCCATCACGTCCAGGGAGCAATTTGCCTGCTCGCCCTTCAGGCTCCCCAGCACCAGCCGCATCTGCAAGACCAAAGGTCCAACAACCGAAACCTCAAGCCCTTGCCAACCGCCCTGGACCTTCGGCGATTCTCGTGTCCACGCGGCAAAAAGGCAACCCGATCCTATCTCACATCAAGCTTCTGCCGTGGGAATATGCCGATATCCCTGCGGACTATGTCGTCGGCGCCACGACATGCGCAATGTTCCTCTCATTAAAATACCACCGCCTACACCCCGAATACATCTACTCCCGAGTAAAGCAGCTGGCCGGCAAATACAACCTCCGCCTTGTCCTGGTGATGGTTGACATTCAGAATCACGAAGACAGTCTCAGGGAGCTGTCCAAAACATCCATCATCAACAACTTGACGTTAGTACTGTGCTGGTCTGCACCAGAAGCAGCACACTATCTCGAACTTTTCAAGTCTTCGGAGAACGCTCAACCCACCGCCATCCGGACGCAACAAGCCCAGTCGTATAAAGAGTCATTGGTGGAGTTTGTCACTGTCCCACGCAGCATCAACAAGTCCGATGCTGCCAGTTTGATCTCGACCTTTGGCAGCTTGCAAAACGCCATCAATGCACAGCCAGAACAAATCAGCGCGGTGCCGGGCTGGGGAGAGAAAAAGGTCCAGCAATGGTGCAGTGCAGTTCGGGAAGACTTCAGAGTCGAGAAAGCAAAGAAGTCCTCTGCTCGTCCCGCACAACGTCGGGCTCAATTGCCGCCTGTGGATGTTGATGACAACCCGGATCAGAATATGGACGAGGAGGATGAAGAGGAAGCCATTCTCCGTGCAGTTCTCGCAGAGAGTCGGAAAACAGCAGCTTCGGAAGCTGCGCAGACTAGTGAGCCGCAGACTGGGACTCGCCAGCCTGAAGAGTTGAGTGAAGGTATTGCCGCTGCACTCGCGAGGCTCAGAGAGAACGGTGGCTGAGATTCGAGCTTTTTTGTCGTCTCTATAAATCAAACCCAAAGTCTCCGTTCGTTCGGAGAGAGGTCTGGTGGTTACCCACCTGAGTGTCAATCATGGCACTATCCAACTATGGCCCCCAAGCCAGGTAGCCAAGGCCTCCCGAGCCTGAGAGAGTCGGTAGCATCATCTTAGCCACCGGGCCCGAGACCTGGATTGTGATGCTATCCGTGCCTTTCTGCTTACCCACCCCTCCCGGTGTGCGGTAACGATAGAAATGCATTCATCGTTCACTTCTATCGTTACCACAACAGCCAGGTAGTTTCACGTCTAAAGAACACCTGATTATGTCTCGTCTGAACTGTTCTTCTAGCCTGAACGGTCTCTCTGATCTGAACTGTCTGATGCTGATTCTGAATTCGGTCAAGTTCCACTTGGTCGAGTGTCCCACCTGATCGAGATCAGACTCCTAGACCGCCTTCGCGCTCTTCCTAGAATCCTACTTCACTGTGTGTTTTCTATACCATTGTATCCAGATCTGAGATCCTAGCGCTTTGAGATACGTAACTAGTTCGGGGTACTTAGAAGTTAAGTTAGGGAACCCGGCCCCGGCCCGGCCCAAAAGGGCGCACCCTCGGAATAGGGCGCTCCCGAGTTTCGGCTCAGGGCCCGCCGCCCGCGAAAGCACGTGGTTAGGCATCATGTGATTTTGCGAAAGCTTTGGCCCCCAAGAGCACTCAAGAATGCGCAGGCACTGTGCATTTTCCTGGTTTCCAACTCCGTCCTGCACGCCTGAGACAATTTGGCGCGTGTCAACTGTCAAGCTAGAATGCTTCCGACATGTCCCCTCGTTCGGACCATTCAAAGGGACGCTCCAGGGTGCTCTTGAGGTCGAAATTAGGATGCAAAACATGCAAGTAGGTGCTTGTCTCTTATTCATAGACGGAATTTCATATTGAGCAATGTCGTAGAATCCGACGAGTGAAATGCGGAGAGGAGAGACCGAGCTGTCTCCGATGCAGCAGTACAGGCCGCAAATGTGACTTTGAAGAGAGGCCATCGCCCTCCACGGTTTCCATCATCAGCCCCTCGGCATTATCATCGAACACGAACACGGTATGGCGAGAGCGCCGTGCATTCGCC
This sequence comes from Penicillium bovifimosum, assembly GCF_028826915.1. Classification (NCBI taxonomy): domain Eukaryota; kingdom Fungi; phylum Ascomycota; class Eurotiomycetes; order Eurotiales; family Aspergillaceae; genus Penicillium; species Penicillium bovifimosum. The sequence goes on from NW_026622711.1 coordinate 4,429,906, forward strand.
TATTACTTTGAATTCGCTGCCTCTTCCGTTGGAGGTGGATTAGATCTCGATTTCTGGCGCACCATCGTGCCGCAGGTTTGCCGGGACGAGCCTGCCGTATGGGATGCTATCATAGCCATAAGCGCGCTGTTTGAGACTTCCAAGCAAGGCCTGGATGCATTTTCCCAACGCAAAAAGGGGCCGGATTCCCTCAGTCAATCTCATCAAGACGCTTTGGGCTGGTATTCACGGTCGGTATCTGCTGTCCGGCAGCGCATTGAGCGTGGTAGCGTAGACATCTTTGTCGGGCTGATCAGTTGTGTGCTTTTCATCTGCATTGAAGCCGTACAGGGAAATGCAGAGGGTGCCTTGCAGTTGTATAGGCAAGGCGTACAGCTTATTCTGACCATGCGCCCTCAAATCGCATCTGGTGCTATACCTGCAAACAAAGCTGCCCTGTTAGAGGAGACGATCATCCCGATATTCGTCCGTCTAGCGGCCATCGCCCCCGCCATTGCTGGAACTCCGGTGACCGCATTACTTCGGGATACCGAAATTTCATCGGCGCAAACTTTCGACTCTCTCAGGGCCGCTCGGCAGGGGATCGTCTACTTGGCTGTGGAGATTCCACTCTTCGAAAGAGATTGCATGAAGCATCTAATACAGCCTCATGTCACTCGTGTCCCCGAAGAATTCATCACTCAAGCATTCAGCCTAGGCGCCCGACTGAGAAATTGGCATATTGCTTTTGAAAACTTGATGCATCGTTTACGCGGCAAGGGCGTTCTATCAATGCAGCAGATTGGCACAAGCGCCCTTCTCTCAAGCTACCATGACATGCTGTTTGTAATGCTGCAGACTTGCACATCACTATCACTAATGCAATTCGACGCATACCTACCAAACTTCCAAAACATTGTCGAACAATCTACCATTGCACTCGAAGCTTCGATCCGATCAGACGGCACACAACCACCATTCACATTCGAACTCAGCGTCGGTCTCCCGCTCTGGTTCACGAGTGTCCGATGCCGCGAACCGCGCACCCGTCGCGCGGCACTAGCCCTACTGCATCGATCACCCCACATTCAAGGATTCTACGAGTGCTCGTTCGGAGCAGCTGTAAGCCAAAAGATCATGGAACTCGAAGAATCTCAAGCAATGGCGATGAACGCAACTTATCAAGCCAATATTGGCACAATAGAGCCAGCAAGCGACCCCGCTGCTGCTTCCGAGCTTACCATAGGCTTGCAATCTGCTCCGTCGGAATTGGTATCGAGGGTACCAACAACACTGGTTATCCCTGAAGAAGTGCGCATTGGGCCTATCGATGTGTTTCGACCGTCAGATGGCTTGCTTCCTGGGACCACGGAGAGAGACGTTGCGAAGTGGAATCGGAGCATTGATCAGCCTTTTTGCGGGTTTCGCGGACTGAGCGCGGTCTTGCTAGCGATTCTCTGCGGCTTACTTATGAATGTATTCCGCTTGATTTTTGATCATGGATTGATGTGTCGACTTGCATCGAGGTATCCATAATTGGACGCTATCTGTAGATCGCATGCTGCGCCTGCATAGTGAAATCAGGTTTCTGGTCTGTTCCTTGGTGTGGATTGTACAGCCCTATAAGCCCAAGAAGGATCCCATCTCATGAGTCATGATCTGTTGAGATCTACAATGTCAACGAGATCATGAAAGGCAGCAAGGCTGTACAGAGTTGAAGATGGTAGAAAGGGTTCTGGGTAGAGGTATCTACAGACATGGAAAGGGAAAAGCGTCCTGTGAGATAGTGAGAATTCAACGCATAGTTATCGGCCTGCCCTATCAACAGTCCAACGGAGATATTTGTGGGTCAACATCGTGATACAATTCGATCCCATTGGATAAGGCATGTTTCTTAGCGTACACTAGTCTATATTGGGAGACCAACCAAATAACTAACCTTAACGACCAACCCTAATGACCACCCGCAACTTTACTTCTCGGAATCTCTTCATGTGTTACACTTACAAACTAGCAGCTTGGACAGTATGGGTAGAAAAAGACACACGCATCAATTTGGAACAGACGGCCAGTTATCGCGTAGGCTACATGAGAAGGCCAAACTCTCCGAATCTCTGAATCTTGCTCTGATTCTTGCCCTTTTTCTGCAGGGTGTCCTCACGGTCTTGGATAATATCCGTAGAGCGTTTGATATCCTTGGAGAGGATATCGAAGCGCTCGTAAAACTGTTTCATGTTTTCCTTTGACAGCGACGACGCGATGGGCTGCCCGGATCTCAGAAACCTCATCGTCCGTGAGGGTCTCTTGGCCTCCAGTGAACCAGTGACGAGGATCCTCCGCGAGGGGGCTTTCGCATCCAGTGAGCGAGTGACGAGCGGCGGCGACCTTGCACATCGCGTGGATAAGCGGCATAGCGAAGGCCATGTTGCTAGTAAACCACAAGGCGTGTTTGGTACCGAGGTAGTTGCAACGGAAGATCGCTTTGAGGGCGTAGGCATGCCAGTGGATGTCCTGATAGTCCTCTTTACTGATGTCGAAGGGGACCGGCTTGACACTGTGGCAGCGGGACCAGTCTATGTCAGGCATAGTTGCGCCAGCCTTCCACGCATCGTATTGGCGGGCTTGCAGGGGCGTCATGGAGTCGCGTGCCACGATCTCGGGATCGCGCCTATCGTGGGTGCCATAATGGAAACCGGTGTGTACTGCGATACTCTTGCCCTGCTCAACAATGCGCGCGAGGGCGGCAATCTTGCGGGCGGTCGTCTCCAGGTCGTCAGTGGGCTCGGGGACTGGCAGCAGAGGGGTTTCAGCGGGTAAGGGCTTTGCAAAGTCGATGTTCTCAGGGGGCGACGGCCCGCCAAACATCTCGGCGAAGCTGCGGCCAGGGGCCGATAGGTTCGTTTTGGTGGTAGTCATGGTTGCATAGGTTCGATGGTGTGGGGGAGAGAGAACGGGGAGAGAGAACGGGGAGAGAGAATGGGGAGAGAGAAGGGAGAGAGAGAAGGGAGAGATAGAAGGAAGGTGAATGGTGTGGGAGACAAGGAAGAAGTGAAGAAGCTATACTCTGGATAGGGTCGGATGGATGTGAGCTCGGGGCAAACATTACCTATGTGAGGTACATATGTTAGAATGATCTGGTACGTCTGAATAATACGAGTATGTAGGGGATTTACGATGCACATGTTTCGATGTAGTCAAGTTTCTCAATGCCAATGCTGTGAATCATGCTACGGGTAATATCACTTCACCGTAACGCGGTAGATCTCCGTATTGATACGGACAAGATTTGATGATACATGTACAAGATCATATGCTTCCATTGGGTATTATGTGGGTCTCTAGAACGGATCTCAAGTCCAGGGAGATCATCACGGCAACAAAAAGCATGGCATGAAACCATCCTCAACCCAGGGCGGTGGGAGGGCGAGGATGAGTATGAATATGAAGACGAGAAAACAGAAACAATGTGGATATAAGACCCGGCAAACAGACTGGGAAACGATGGCCGCAAACATAATTTGGAAATCGAAGTGGATCGTGACTCGGGCATTTCACTCCATGGCCAGCTCGGGCAAATTAGCACCGGTATCCAGGCGATGAATATAACACGACGGAAAAAAGGACAAGAGCAGGGCCCATGGGACAGGTAGCACTCGAGGAGGGAGTCGTCAGATTTTGCTCAAGTAACAATGAAAAACGAGATATTTGAAGAGCATCTATGTGGGCTTTTCGCACCCAATGCGGCCCAGGAGGGCTTTCCGTTCGCTCGGATCGAAAGGAACACGGCCACGACCTCGCGCACGCACTGGAGCAGCGCCGTTAGACCGCCGACGGCCCAAGGCCGGAGCAGTTTCGGTCTCGATTGGGTCGGTTGTAGCACCGTCCTTGGCGACCAGGTGTGCCGGGACCTGGTTTGGGGCCTGGTCTTCCACTTCGGCTTCGTCCTCTTCGTCACTGCGGGAGTCTTCGGCGTTACGGCCACAGATCACCCCGTAAGCGACGCGGATGATCATGCTGAACCATACAATGGACAGCCCCTCAATAATCAGCAGGAGGGTCAGGAACATGTATTTAATCATAGGGCTGAAACAGATCGGGTTCTCCAGATTCAGGTATGGAGCAAGCGTATATGCGAAGGAGTTCGGGATCTCCGCGGAGAGGAAGTCTCCTGTCGAACCGGAGTAGCAGCCGTATGAGAGCACGGAAGGAATATCGACATAAACGGACCAGCATACCATGGGGTAAATGATGTGCCGAGTGATGAGCCATGTGCCCATAAAGACGCCGAAGGCCACATTGCAAGCGTTTTCAAATTTGGAATATTTGAGGATCTTCGCAGACTGTGGATATGTTGCATTAGTAGCCGTTTGGATGAAAAAGGTGAGAATTGAATGACCCACCGGTAACAAAACGTCCACGATATCCATGAGACATAGCACCACATTGGAGACGTTGTAGAACCCATAGATGTAGGCGGAGCTCAGAAGGACGGTGGTAATAATGTGGTGGGAAAGCATCTGAACATGGTCCTTGCGTCTCTCCTCTACGTGGATCATGAAGATCTGTTGAACGAGGAATGCAAGTTCAACGAGAAGATACCACTTCATCAAGCCGGACAGAGGACGAGCCGGCCACTGCGACCACATGGCAGAAAAATCACCCCAATAGGATGAGTTCTTCCAGAGGTACTGCAACATGGGAGCCAATAGTTAGTCAACTGTTATCGGGTATACTTTTCATGATCCAAACGCACCAGTCCGACTGCCCAAATGAATCCATAGTACATAGCCTGCCAACCCTGCTCGGCAATGCGAATCGATTGCTTGCGCTTCAGACCAGAAGCGCGAGCCAATGGCTGTATGACCCATTCAATGACGATACCACGAATCCCGGTGAGTGCGATTGCAGCACTGATGACGAAGTAGACATCATTCCAGCCCTGGAGATAAGAGTCCGTGGATGCGTTATAATAGGACAATTGGAAGAAAGGCTGGGTATATGGACGGAGTGAAGGGTAGAGGTTGTGAAGGGCCAGTAACATCGCCAGGGTGGTCAAGGAGATTCCTATGAGAAGCAATTGGTGTTAGCGCTAGTAGCTTTACAAGGATGCTGGTGCTTGCATATATGCCAAGCTCTCGAAAAGGAGAGCAGCTACTCTGTCGAGTGCGAGCTTTCCCATGCCCATTGAATGCACAGGTCTGCTGAGGTGGATTCTTCATACCGATCTGGTTGGCGACCACCCATTCTCGGAACGTGGTCTCCTTGGCCGGCCGTGATCCACTCGGAGAGGAAACGTAGGCGTTGCGCTTTTCACGCTCCGCTGGTGGCTGTGGTTGCACAGCAGTGTCTGCCATGATGAAGATATCGCCAGTCGTATTGTAGGGAGGAATTGAGGTTTCTCGAGGACTGTGGGGGAGGAAGAGGAGCGAGGGACGGGGACCGGAGGGCCAAGAGTCGAGAATCGAGAGTCCAGAGAGATCCAGAATCAACGCCGAGATGGATGTGGGACCTGCCTCATCTGAGCCACGTTTATTTACGTACTGCCTGGCTCGTTCAACGAACGTGAGAACTGAGAAGTAACGGGCAAAAGAAAGAAATTGTAGAGAAAAGGAGGGAATGGAGGGGAACGTGGTTCAGCTTGTTTCATCTCTTTCGAGACGACGATCCCACTCACCGCCTCGTTAATTGTTGAAGAAGTTGGTGACATGGTTGAGATTTAATTGATTTGATTTTGTTTGATTTGCATAGAGGTCAATGACTCAATATGTCAACAGTCTACCATTTCCGGCCTATTTATTTACCCTCTTTTGACTCCTTCAGCTTTGATCTTGGAGATATGCGAAATGGGTTATTAATAGATGTGGCAATCAAAGCTGCCGAAGACCCATATAACTGGAACACATCTATCTACCTCAGTCTAAACCCTCCGTAATCTCTCGCACATGGTCATTGGCATTGACCCCCAATTGGGCCAAATCAATACCAGTCTGTCCGGCCATTGCTCGCGATATGGCCCTTACGACATCCTCCTCCTCCCAAATATTGTTGAGGATCTGTTCCCCACCTTCTCCGGACCCCTGGGCGGGGTTCTCTGAAGCTGCCATAGTCCGCCAATACAGATCATCGCGATTCTTCAAAGTCGGGTCCCGAACCACCGCATTGCGAGTAACGTTCGCAGCATGTAGTTTGGAGTTTGCACTCATGACCCCCTGCATAGCCATCGATGTAGCTTGGTCAACCTGATCCACCGGCGAGGGTGGCTTGAAAAAGAACCGGTTGGTCGCGGAGAGCCATAGCACGACGGAGCAGACCACATCGTAGAGCACGAACGCCAGCGGTCGGAGGAACGTGATGTGGTTGTAGAGGCTGGAGGGCGGCGTCTGGCCGGCGCGTACGGAAAGCGGCGCACCCTGGATCGCGTCGTAGGTGGCAACAATGTAGATGTCAATCGCTACGAGAACAAGGCCACCGATTGTAAACTTGTTGCGCCAGCGGGAAGATTCGGGGCCTGCAATGGGCGCCGACGTTGCCACGCCGAGGAGCAGGAGGTGCACTAGGTGGGGTAGTAACACATTGAACGGTAGATAGTACATCAAGTATGTGTTGAGGTCATCGAAGGAGCAGTACGGGCATGATACCAATGCATCAGGGCCAAAGGTCAAGTATACCTTGCGGGCACCGAGAGAGATGAACTTGGACTGAAGTAGTTTGTCGGCCTCGGTCAGGAGGTTATTTGGCCGGAGCCGGGCGAGGCGGTTGAAGATGACATCGGTAGGAGTGTTGAGGCGAGAGCGAGTGAGGGAGAAGATGTTGGAGTCGGGCGCGTGCGGGTTGAAGGGGAGGCTCAAGAGCAGAAAGAACACAATGCCGCCAAACAAGATGTTGAGCGCTCGAGCGGGCGCGGCAGGTAGAGGACGAGGCGGTGGTCGACTCGCAATGGATACTCGAAGGCTTCGGTATGCGGTGATTAGGCGGGGGAGTAAGACGGGGGCAAAGAAAATGAGGAGGGATTTGACGCTATTCGTTGTCAGCTGTATGACGGAGAGTGGGGAGAGCTTCAGGACTTACGTTCCCCAGGAAATTGCGACTGTGGCCATGATGGGGGATGGCTAGGTCCTAGGAGGACATATGACCTGAGCTAGGTGAGAAGCAGCCTATATAGATGCGAAGGAGCATAGGTCCCATGACCAAAAAAGATCCTACTTCATCTGATTAGCGATCAGGATGAGAGTGTCAGACTTGGAAGAGATGTACATAGTAGGATGGAAGAATAAGGATGTCGAGCAGCATAGACAGCTTCCATCCAGTGGAAGTGGCGCTGGAGCCCGACGTGGGTCCACTTGTCTTTAAGCCACCTTTCTATATCCCCTGGACCCTTCCAATACAACAGTCAACAATGAATCAATGATATAGACACTCGCTGACAGACGCCAACAGAGGACAGAACACAGAGAACAGCACGAGGGAAGTGCTGGTGAGCTTTGCAACGGCAGCAACGTTGAAAGTTGGGGTTTTATATATTTATTTCCCACACGTAACAAACAAGAGCTCATGCTAAGGAAGGTGGAACTACCTCTCTCTCCACGCCACACCTTGGACCTTCGATTTTGGCCTCAATTTTGCCCTCAATTTTGCCCTCAAAATGCCGCTAGGACCTTTATCTGGCACTAAAGCCAAGGATAACCAAACCTGGAAGCACTGGAAGCTCGTACTAGGGGAGGGCAGAAAGGTGCTGGCCCGTGGCATTCATGCCCGATTATGAAGGCCCGATTATTAAGGCCAAGCTGACAGAGTTTTCTTCCCACCACAGAAAGTCGCTGTTCTGCATCTACTGCGACCACCAACGCGTAGAGAATATTTCTCGCCTGCGAATTCACACTGCCTCCTGCAAAAAAGCACCGGCAGAGGTACGCGCGCAGGTATCCAACAACATGGCCCCGAGGCAAAGCAAGGTGCAGCCACTGGGTACACCGAGGCAGGGCACGCAGCAGCCACTCACGTTCAATCACGCATCACCGCAGCAGCACGATGCTGCCTGGGCGCTCTGGGTGTACGCCTCTGGGCGGCCGTTCAGCATCATTGAAGACCGTGGCTTTATCGAGGCCCTCCCGGAAGCACGAGCCTACATACAAACCTCCCTCTCGGCGCCAGCTCTCTGGCCCGTTACTGGATCAGGTATATATGGAGGTGGAAGAGAGCGTCAACAAGCAACTCCGATCCACCAGATACCTGAATTTGACCTCCGATGAAAGCACAAATATCGCGCAGAATCGAATCATGAACATCTCGTTTAACACACGAGAGCGTTCGTTCTATCATTGTGGGCTTGATATGAAGGATATGAAACTTGACGCCCCCACAATCGCAACTACTATCTTTCCTCGGATAAACGAGATGTTCATGATTCGATTCTGCGCGATATTTGTGCTTTCATCGGAGGTCAAATTCAGGTATCTCGTGGCTCGGAGTTGCTTGTTGACGCTCTCTTCCACCTCCATACCTAAAATACCGTGGCAGCAACAGTATTCAAGCCGAAAATACGGTATTTTAGTTTCTGGGGCTGCCGGCATGGGACCGGACCTCAGTTCTGGCAAAGGAAGGAACGAGAGAGAAGATGGAAGGAAAGGGCAAATCAAGCAATGGAGACTGGAAAGAGCAATGACTAGGGCTAATTCCATGCTGTTACCTGCATCTACTTTACACATTCCACTCTACACCTCCCGATGTCTGCGGATCTAGGGCCGGACAGGCTTCTAGACAGCTATGAACAGGATGTCCGATGTACCACGTACATTGATGTCACGAATAGCAAGTAAAAATAATAACGAGAGTAGTTAGGTCCTTGATTAAATAGATCGCCAGCGAAAACTATGAAGTTAAAGGAAAGAACACAGACCGGGGGAATAAAACAGCACCGAGAGCACCATCGCAATAACGCAGAGAATCAGGTTTTAACAGTCGACCAGTCAACCAGTTCAAACCATGTGACCCGAGTACATAGCCGGGTGATGTGCCAGATCTGGTGCACGAATTTCCATAGAGTCCCGAGAGTACTTGGAGGAAGCAGCCTCATTTTGCGCAACCAAATCGGGCTCAACCAAGTTGGGCTCCACCGGCCTGGAGATCTTGAGGGGGAATCGGCCGGTGAGGCGCTTGGTAGCGCGCTTGACGGGGTTCTGGCGAGTATACGTGGGTAAGGTTTCTTCGCGCTTCATGCTCAGATGGAGGGTGCGGTGGCTGTGGGTGCTGCTGCTAGACCGGCTCATTGCCTTCTGTGGTGCAACGGCGCCATCTGCCCGCACTTGACGGGCAGTGACCCCGGTCTCGCGATCGCTGAAGATGAAGCTCTATTGAAACACTCGGTTAGCATTGGCTTTAAAACATAATGGGGGACGGAAAAATTGCAGGTCTGATTACTTACTGCTAGAACGTTCAGCACGCTGGAGATCATGGCCAAGATGCCGGCAGAAATGATAATTCGCCAGAAGGTCATGCCAATAGAATCTTGGGTCATGGATTTCGTGTTCAGGTTGCCGAGGGTTGACACGCCTAGGATCATCATGATGCCACCGAGAGAATAGAAGCTGGATTGTTGTCCGAACATCGGCCAGTGATTATCAAAGTAAGTCCGGAGAATCGGGAGCTCTGAAATGATCAGAAAGACTAGAGAAGTTAGCATTATACCACAACCATGAGGGAATATTGTACTTACCGCTGACCAGAGCCACGACAGCATGGGTCACGGCCTCGAAGAAGAAGAAGCTGTTCAGCATGTGGATCTTTACCAGCATGACTGCACACGCAGCTATGAGATCCATAAGAGTAATTATGTTCAGAACGCGTAGGACGTTCAAGATCACGTAGCCTGGACCAGCCAGGGATTCGCGCAAACGAGACATCATGATGAAGGCACAAGTCTGGCTTTGCACGTCTCAAATTTGGCAGATACTCGCTTTCGAGGGAATATAGAAGATTAGCTGCTAGCAGACTTTGGTGGGGATTGGGATATAAAGGGCGAAAAAGCGACTGTCCAGCAGGAGGCTTTGATATTCCCAGGGACAATGAGTGCAAAGAAACAGAATGGGATTACAAGCAAGAAGGACAGAAAGGAATACAAAGGGAAAAGAGAATATGTATGGGGGAACAATGGACAAAGAAGGCGACAACGAAGAATGGTTATTGAAGCGCCGTAGCCTAAATGTATAATCCACCTGTCTATGAATAGACTTGAAACGTCCGGACGAACCACAAAGGATATTAGATCAGAGTCCAAGGCGAGCGGATCGTTTGGGATCCTTCACTTGAATCGAAGCCAGAGAAATACGATGCAGGAGGTGTTTCATTGTTGAGATCGAAGCAGTAACAGGAACGTCTAAGCGCACAGATCGGGGGTGGTAGCCTGAAGAAGCTTAATTCCATACGCCTCTGCTATTGGGATTTCAACCGGGACTCGACTTAGCTGAAGGACTGGTTGTCGGCAGAAGACACCTTCCCATGATGAAACCAGTTAGCGCCTGCAAGAGTTGCCGCTCTTCTCTCTGGGGTTTCGTTTCAAAACCTTCAAACCCGACTTGTTTGCTTGACGAGTATAGTCGAAACCATTTCTGTGTTAGACGTGTATCAAATAGGATTGGGATATAAGTAAAGGGCTTTGGATAGTTCGTGATCTTTCGACCTCGGAATGTTAAGAGGCAAACATACTTAAGCGCCCAGTGGAAGTATGGAAGTAGAAAGTGAGAGATGGTGTTGAAACATAACTTAGGCGCCCAATCAGCACAAGCTCAGGAGCGCTGCAGAAATTAGTCAGTGTCACAGTGAAGGTAGGAGGCTAAGAGCCCAGTGTAAGGAAAATATGTCTAGTATTTTGATACAAACGAGAGAAGGAGAGAAGGAGAGAAGGAGAGATGAGGTCCAGGGCAAGTCGATGAACAAGGGAGAGGGAGATCCCGCGGAATTCGATGTGATTCGCCGCCGGAGGAATAAAGCCGCTCGACCCCTCCAAACTTTTCCTCATCTTTCGTCTTTGCGCTTTACTGTGTACAACAATTTCTTCATATTCTTATAACCTATATAAGATGACACGGGGCAACCAGCGTGAGAACGATCGGGCCAAGGCCCTGAAGAAGGCCGGCAATTCGGTTGGTTTCCATCCCCAGTCGTCTTTGCAAGTTCGTGCCACTAACTGCCCCAACCCACAGAAAAACAAGAACCAGCAGAGCGGCAGCGAGTTTGCTAGGGCCAAAGAAGATGCTGCAGCCATCATGCGCGAGAAGCAGCGGAAAGGTATGTACCCTGAAAGCCGCCGGGCGACCGGCCAAAGCGCCTAATCGCATGAGTTTCTTTACTGATCGCTCTCCTTCTCCAGCGGACGAAAAGAGGGCTGCCGAGGCAGCAGCAGGAGGAGCCAAAAAGAAATGATCCGATTGATCCTTGACCCAGACCGCCAGTCAACCTCATCTCCCGCCGCCTTTTTCGCGATCGTGCCCGAGCAAACAAACAGCCCTCCGATCGACATTGCAAAGTGCACCACGAGCTGAGGACGGCACTGGCTTCATATACACAAGAAAAACCATACACCCATCCCCCATTTGCAAGTACGGGGCTGGGTGTCTAGCGAGGCGTTATTTGACTCCCATTGGCGTTCATCACACATTTGGCCCGAGCATGACTGTATACCATAGCGCTAATCGAACGAGGCAACGACGCATGAGAAATATCACGGAGGAGCAATTCTTGGTTGTAATCGTAAACCTATAACCACATACATCTCGTATTCAGTCACATACTTTGCCTTTGGCCTTCCGCCTCCCGACACACTCTTGCCCGGGCCAGCCAGGTCTGCCACGACTTGTTATGTCGACCCTCTGGGGCCGTCGGAGAGTCACTGAACCTGGTTGCTTGACCACTGTGCAATGCCATGGTATCTTCAACCACGCTTTCGAGGCCGAATTGTCCCGAGGCGTGATCAACGAAAGTCCAGAGACTCTCGCCTTCCCATCCAATGTTGAGCGCAAACTCAACGACCCTCGAAATAGTACGCACCCGATATTGCGGGCCAGCGACATTGCTTAGCACATATATTCCAAAGCTCCAGCCCGATATATCGCGCGGGTTGGCCAAGCACCAATTGATGACCGGGTCGATAATCGACAGCGCCGATTCAGTCTTCCAGATCGGTTGCTCAGCCACCGACGCGACTGTATCACTGAGAAGCACACACAGCTGACGCATGTAGTTGAATGCATAATAATTCTTGGGGTGAAGTTCCCCAGCCCGGAGAACGCCATCCAGCTCTGTTCGTTGCAACTCGAGCAATTCCCCGCTGCCCCAGTGTCGATTTCCAAGGAGATGACCCACCACCCACAGCCGATGATGCCAAAGCGTCGGTGACTTGGTGTGTCTATGCAGCGGTGAGCACTGGTAGCTCGACATGAGCGTGAGCTCGGCCTCTAACAGCTCCTGGGCGACAGCCGTCTTGTTACAGGCCAGGGCGGCGCGCAGTCGGCGCTTGCGCCAATTGCAGGCTGTGAGATGTTCGCAGTCGAAGAGGAGGATGACCTCTGTAATGACCGAGTCTGCATTTCCATATTGGGCTTCAGAGATTGAGACTTGCAAGTCATTTTCGGACAATGGTATTAACCGGTCGAAGAAGATCTGTCGCGCGACCGTGAAGGCCTGCACTAGTGCTTTCTTTGCTATACCAACTGAGCAGCCATCTTGTAGGAATGAAGCGCCTAGACTTGGTGGAATAATCTCGATCTCAAGGACTTGGTTGTCTCTAGATGAGAGGATGCGGACAAGTTCCTGGAATGCATCCTTCGGGTTGGACATTTGATTGCTTGTTCGCTTGATATTGGGAAGAATTTTGGTCAAGACCTCATCATATTTGTTTATTTTGAGACAATTCTGTGACTTTATTGTGCGACAGGTAAATCAATGGTCAAAGTCTCAAAGTGGTGTACATCGTAGACGTGATGCTGTGAAGGCGGAAAGGCCAAGTCCGCTGTTAATTCCACCTTTCCACAACAACGGACGTCATTCCACTCTTTCGAACAGCAACCCACCTCTGTTCCGCCAGGATATATCCTGTCTCGCACAGCCGAGATACCCATCTACTGCTTTGGTCGGCTGACTGAGCGGTCGTTACTTCTATCCGGGCTCTCTTAGCCTGCGCCGCGCCTCTAAACACCGTCTCGCCATTCCCCGCCACAATGCTGTCCCTGGTCCTTACGGTGTTCTTTGTGCACCTCGCAATTTACCTGGTCAACACGGTTGGCGCGAGCACCATTGATAACCTCGTATGTCCCCAATCGGCCACTACGTGGACTTCGAAAAGCCCCCGAAACTCCGCAGCTGCGTTGCGCTACCACAATCCGAACCCTCATGGCTAACAGCTACTTTCTTTGATACGCAGGTATGGCTCCTCTACTTAAGATTACCGACACCAACCGCGCGGACTGCACGCAAGCAGCAGAAATTGAAGCGTCAAGTCCTCGAGCAGAAGCGCGAAATGAACAGCACAAGCTCGCAAGATGAGTTCGCGAAGTGGGCAAAGGCCCGAAGACGCCATGACAAAACCTTGGAAGAATACGAGGCGCTGAGTATGTCTTCTGCCACAAAGCTGCAGTACATATGGCTGTTTTCATTGACAGGCCCGCTAATACAACTTCTCTCCCCACAGACAAGGCCCTCACTTCTCACAAATCCTCCTTCGACTGGGCTGTCAAGATCGCCCGCTGGCTCAGCACGAACGGTCTCAAGATCTTCCTACAGTTCTGGTACTCGAAAACGCCTGTCTTTCCGCTGCCCGAAGACTGGTTCCCATACTATGTACAATGGATTGTCTCCTTCCCTCGCGCACCGCTGGGGTCCGTCAGCATCCAGGTTTGGAGCAATGTCTGTGCGACTGCCATTGCGGTCGCCGCAGAGGTTATTGGGGCGATGCTGGTGCAGGTGATGGGCCAGAAGGAGCAGAAGAAGCAGGCTACGCCTGTTGGTGCTGGGATGGGCAAGGCACAGTGAACACATGAGCTCAGCTATGGCATGGGGTCAGATTGTACTATACGCAGTGGGATGCTAGTTGCTACGACCTAGTTATGACAGTTGCATTTCAATCATCAGCTTGAATAAGATCATTGTATTGTTCGAATAAATAAAAAAGCTCGAATAGCTCGCTTCTATATAAGATGTTCATCAGATAATTTTAAATCGTTTATCGTCAACGACCCTTTTAGGATCTCTGTGCTTGACTCTATGATTGGTATATCATCACGCGAACAAAAGAAAAGCCTATGGCAAGATAAAAGAGTCCGGCCCTTATGACAGGGCTTCTGCGACGAGACATCATCTCATCACCGCTTTGCCATAAGCTACAGACTCGTGAAAAAAGATCAAGGAACTCCTCGCCTCAAGAATGAGCCCCATTGAGTTACCCCCATCCGACATCCGAAGAAGCCAGACAAGAGGCAATCGCATGACTATCCGAACTCGACGAAAGGCAACCCAATACAAGGAGGGATGTGTGACCACCAATCCTTCCTCCCTCCAGCATCCAGCACACACCCCATTATTTCCAGCGACATCGTGAAATGCAGCCGTCGGGCGGCACGGGGTACCGTGAGAGAACAGGGCGTAAGCCGCTATCGAATTGCTTCTATGGCGGCGCGTTTCCGCATTGCCTGACTTTGGTAACTTTGGTTTGACCCAAAGCGCAGGGTGTCCGGGGACTTTCTCCCAAAGCAAGATTGAGAAAGGGAGCGAAGCTTCCTTGCGTGTGTGAGCTTTGAATGCGATTCTTTGAGCGAGGAGTTGGAAGAGGAAGAAGATTTTGCAAATGTGAGGAGAGACTTTTATTTTTTTTCCAAACTGATCATGTGATTGCGCTAGACTTGTTTGGGACTAATGCGCATGTATCGGTTGACTTACCTCAGCATGCTCAGACGAAACATGATTGGCTGGTCGTGCTCACATGACATGCCTAACCGAGACAAGAGTGCTTAATGCCGAGACAGCGACTTACTGTACTGGGACTTGCTTTCTGCTGTGACGAAGCTTCTCAATTCGTTGATTGGCGAGCGAGACTGGTCTGCCCAGGTGTCTCCCATATTCTCCTGGATCTTCCGTTGGAGCATGCTAGGGTTCAGTTTGAGACTGTTGACTGTAGGCATCCTTCGGACCAGAGTCACTTCTTCCGGAGAGCGGGGGTCGGAGGTGACGCCTTCCCATGTTCTTCACTGGGGCACTGTGGAGGCCTGAGCTGATGCAAGCCCGCGAGCTCAACCTTCAGTTCAATCAGACGGTCGAGCTGGATGAGGTTGTCCGCCAGCAAGGGGAGTCGGAGAAGGCATTCCGTCAGGCGCTGGATAACCTTCGGATGAATGAGGCCAAGGTGGAGGACTGGCGACTGTGCGCTTCTCAAATAGCCATTCAGTCTGAGCCTTCTTAAAATTTAAAATACCTAATCAAAATACCTAACTACGGACTAAGACTGGCGTTTAAAAGATTTGGATAAAGCTAACGCTCAGCAATTGAGGCTGGGGTCCGGGGGGCGCCAGAGCCCCCTGGTACTGAGGCTAACCTTTAATCTTATTTCTCCATCGATTTCTATATATTTCCTACTTCCATATGGCCTGCGTTGGGGTGATTGGAACACTTCGGAGTCTAGCTTGGCTAGCCGGTCTAGATGAACTCGTTGCAGCCATTGACAGCCCTGCGTACACCATTGAGGATCACATCGGAATTATTCTTGGTGGCACAGGATGTTTGAGATTGAAGAGCATGATAACAGTGCATTTGAAAAAAAGGCTATTCGATGAATTAAAAACAATTTTTACATGATCCCATTTACGCCTTGGACTTGGTCTTCTTAGTAGCCTTGGACTTCGTCTTGGTAGCAGGAGACTTGGCAGCCGGAGACTCTGCGGCAACCTCTTTGGGCGTCTCTGTCTTCTTGCCCTTCTTGGCCTTCTTGGGGGTATCATCAGTGGGAGCAGGAGTCTCAATAGCCTTGACGGGCTCTTCGGTGGCCGCCTCAATGGTCTCGGTGGTCTCAGTGGCCTCGATGGCCTTGGGTGTCTCCTGGACAGGGACATCGTCAACGCTCTTCAGCTGGGGCAGGTCAATTTCGTAACCCAGAGCCTTCAGCTTATCAGCCTTGGCCTGGCGCTTCTTCTGCTCGGCCTCAATGCTCTTCGACCACTGCTCACGGGTCTTGCCCTTCTCGAGGCGCTTTTTCTCAATTCGGTTCCACGGCGTAACCTTGAAGCGGCGGTTGGCGCCCTTCCAGACCTCTGGGTGCAGCTGCTCTTTCGGGACGAACTTGCACTTCACGATGTGGCCGTACATGAGGTAGTTGTCCATTGTGGAGGCGACGATCTTCGCAACGGTTTCGGAGGAGAATTCAATGAAAGCGTAGTGCTTGGAGCGGCCAGTCAGACGGTTGCGTGAGAGACGGAGTTTGGTGATGTCGCCGAATTGGGAGAAGTAGGCCTTCATCTGATGCTCGTAGAAACCGTGGGGAATGCGTCTGAGAATGGTATGTTAGGATATTGAAACTGGTCAATGGATATGGTTAAAACTTACCCAATGTACACGGTACCGGGCTCCTCAGGAGGACCGTTCTTCTTGAGTTGCTTGGCAAGTTTGCGCTCGGCCTTCTTGGTATCTGGGACCTTGGGAATAGGTTCGCCCTCTTTGTAGCCCTCACCATCAGACTCGTCCTCATCACCACTGCTCTCGAAGCCCTTGATGAGGGCCTCAGTCTGGTCATCATCACCCTCGTTCTCAGCCTCGCTTTCCTCACCAGCGGAGATATCCTCCTCCATGTCTTCATCTTCAGACTCGACGACGGGCTCCGGCTTCTTAGCCTTGGGAGCGGCCTTCTTCGCGGCAGCCTTCTTGGGAGTGGGGACGGCTTCAGTCTCCTCCTTCTTTGACTTCTTGGCAGCGGGCTTCTTCTCAGTCTTCTTGCTGGCCTTCAAAGGCGCGGCAGGCTCTTCAGCCTCTTCGTCGGTGAGGAAATCGGCAGCGCGCTTGCGAGGCTTAGCCTGGCGAGTAGGCTCACCATTGGTCTTTGCTGGTGCAGCGGTCTTCTCTGTCTTGGGCTTTGCGGCACTGGCGCTCTTCTTCTTCAAGATAGACTTAGGAGCGGGCTCCTTGGGTTCTTCCGCAGGCTTGGTCTCAACTTTTTTTGTCTTTTTCGCGGGCGAGTCGGCGGCCACAGGCGCAGCTGTAGGAGCGTTAGCATGGTATGAACAAAATGAATTGAGAATGTTGAATTTTACTCACCCTTGCGCTTTGAAGTTCTCTTGTCAGGTGCCATTTTGATATTGTGTTGTGTCGAATTGGAGACCGTTTGGCTGCTCGATCTTGCTAGGAACTTTTTTTTTCATCTCTGTTTTTTCGGAAGGCGGTCAAGAGGTGCTCCACACCCGATCACTGCGCATGTTTACATGATACAGCTCGTTCACTCCCTTTTTACCCTAAACGGCCCTCAGCCATGGGGAAAAATAAAAAGACTCATCTGACTCACGCAGAGATCTGGGACGACGCTGCTCTTGTCCAGTCTTGGGATGATGCTGTTGAAGAATACGAGGTAAGTCACGGCACCCTCAGTGCACGTGACCTCCAGTTAACCTGGTGGCAGCTCTATCACAGTGTACATGCCAAGGGTGAAAATCTTGAAGAGGTTCTGAAAAAAGCAGAGGAATCTGGTACTATCGATGATGTTCAAGTTGCCGACAAGCCCGATGGCACGGTCGCAGATGATCATGCTGTCCAGCCTAAGGATGAAGATATCTCGATGAATATTGACGAGCAACCTTCCGTATCTAGCAACGAGCCTGCTGTTGAGGTATGTTCCCATTCGAAGCTTGCATCTCCGGGACTATGGTTTCTGACGATTATGAGTCTTCTCAGTCTGTGGCCACCTCTGGTCCCGGTGTTTCTACTGCTCATGCATCCATGCCTCACGCCGTCATGGCAAATGGTGAGTTCTCCTTTCGCGCTAGTTGGGGCGCAGTCCACTGACATATTTCTAAGTGCAAGATGAGACTTTGAAGAACCTCATGATGTCGTGGTACTATGCGGGATACTACACTGGCCTCCATGAGGGCCAGCAGCAGGCAAGCCGCAAGTAGAGCGGACTGTGTCTTCTAGATCCTGTGAAACACCAAGATCCAGTGATTATGGCTATGTGGCACTTATCCATGCAAATGAACATGAGTGGATACGAGTTTTGATACCTACAAGTCTGAGGATCATGTGAGAGACCTGCCATGGAAGATAACAAATTAAATTGAACGTGAAATCTGACAATCATGTTTCTCATCCCTCAAGTGAGTTTCCAGGCCGAGTCAATCGTGAAATGCCCTGGAAATGAAAGTACAAATTGCAAAGGAATAACCATCAACAATCCAACCCACAGAAACCGGCTTCTATATCATCAGCGGACGACCAATATCCTGTTACCCAGGCCTATGACTCGAGGGGCAAGCAACGGCTGCTTAAAGGCCGGCTCCAGCACCACCAAGCAGGCCACCAATGAGGGGAATCTTGCCGAGCGCGTTGGGCTCAGACTTGGCCTTGTGGGTAGGGGTGGAAGTAGGAGTAACAAATGTGCCAGACGAGAGCTTGTTTTTGTGGGAAGCAGTAGGAGTAGGAGCAGCGTTGTCGCCGTTCTTGGCCTCTTCTAGCTTCTTGTTGACTTTGGCCATCGTCTCCGCCTCATCTTTCTTCTTCTGGGCTTCCTCGTCTTTCTTCTTCTGGGCTTTAGCTGCAGCCTCATCATGCTGCTCCTGATTATCCTTGTTGTTGCTTTCCTTGCGATCAAGGCCATCCATAAGCCTAGTGGCACTCTGAATCAATTCGTCAGTCTGGCTCTTGGATGTCTTCGTTTGGAAATGACTATCTCACCTTCAGTTGGTCAAGGGTACCATCAAGGTTGAGCGGAAGAGCATCCCCACCACGCTTGACAGGCATGGAAAGAGCGACAACTGCCAGCACGAGGAGAGTGCAAAGGATGGAGATATTAAAACGGGCCATTTTGAATGGTGTATGTTAAACAAGATGTGGATTGAAAGAATGAATGTATGTCCAAATGGTGTGCCCGAATGAGTGACTGCAGCTGAAGATGGATGGAGCTGAAGAGGACAGAGCCCCTGGCTCTGAGCGAACTACGTCGGATTTATATCTAGCCCCTTCATTGCCTTCATTGTATGGAGGGAATGGGAAGCCAGAAGGGGGTCTAGGGTGAGGGGCATTGTTGCCCCTCCGCGCGGTATGTGATGTTAGATCCATGGACCCCATCAGTAAACAATTGCACTGGCCTATTAGGTCTGCCAGCTTTCCGCCGTGCATGATAGCTGTATTTCGGTGCAGAGGGATCTATTCATCTTTTGGAACTTAATACTACGTGAGAGCTATGGATGATAACTGTTGCAGTTAATGATCAGCATCGCAGCAATCAAGGGATATTGAAGGATAGCAAGCCCATGGGAAGGACCGCAGATAATTGACCAATTCCGTTTCGCTTCATAATGAAATCTGTGTACATTCATGTCTGGTATCCATTGGCCTGGCCATATGCGGAGTTTTAGCGAAAGCACTACGTACTGGCTGGCAGCACATAGAGATCATGGCCCGAGCACCGAGCAATCAATGTTTCAGTGTCAGTCGCTCTAAATGCAGGAACAAACGGAAGCGAACAGGGATGGAACAAGCAGGTACAGTAGGTCTTCAAGGAAACGCTGCTATGTAGCCAATCCCTAGTAAGGACTGATGTGGGACGCAGATCTACAACATTCCGCACATACGCAGCATTTTTCCTGCCTTTCTCCGATATCACGAGGCGTCGCCTCTCTCCGTCGTCCTTTGCAGCAAGGCACTGATAGGATAGGCATCCACGATTTAAAGCAATATGGCCATTTGTGTACAAGGAATGTATCTCCCTACTTTGACACGCACAGCCCCATAAGAGGGAGCGGACGTAACACGAGGAAGGCTCCAGAAGGACTTGTCCAACTGTGAGGGCTCAGTTTTGGCATCTTTTTGACCTCAAACATCATCGATATGACGGACAAGACTTCGAAGATGCCAATATCAATTACATCTAGCTAAGCTGTATAATATTAGTGAAGTAGCAGTGCAAAAAAAGCGGAACTGATCGATCCTTATTGTAGGATATGACCATAACGGAGTCGCCAAAGACAATTTGGTGCCTCGCAGACCCTGAAACCCAAGCATTAAAGGTTTCAGTGCCAGCCATGGCTGACCTCTGCGAGTTGAACACTCAACGAAACCAGCGAATCTAAATCGCAAGTTCCGTATATCCGCAAGATTTTCTTGGGTATGTTGGCTCAAAAGCGAACCCGTTCCCCTCTGGCTGAATGTCAGGGGGCGGGATTAGAACGAGCATTCTTCTGTCTGGGTCCCAAAGCTAAAATATGTAGACAGAGTGAGATTATTCCGTCGACAAGAGTGTGTTGGGGACCGTGTATATGTTTTGAAGTGAAGAAGAAAGGGAAAAGAAAGCGGCTCGCGAAATTTCATTCGGTTTGTCCAGTAGCGCCGATTATGTCATCTGGATCACGTGCTTAGTGTGTCGCTAAAATGGCCCCACCTATTTTCACACGCTCCTTCGCCGCGGCCCGCATCTCATATTCAACCTCCACAGTCCACCCTCACCCTCACCAGCGTTCCTTTGCTCTACATCTTCAAGAATCGAAAGATGTAAGAATTGAGGAGAATGGCAGACTACGCAGAGGACCGAGACACGGTGCTGGACATTTTGCCTCGCGATTTCAATTTGCATCCGCTTATACCCGATCAAAATGGCTCGTTCAAGCCTATATTGACTGGTGTGCTAGCCCTGTGGAGACTTCTGTTGTCCGAAGACAACCCTGATTGCAGAATCCCATCGGAAAACGCTCAAGCATGATTAACTCTATCGACTCAACCGGACGCCAATTGACCTAGTCGTGTCGATTAAGATCCTCTGGGTTAGTGTGGTATTCTTGAAGCTTGTCGGGCATCAACTGCTTTACGGGAATGTATTTTCCACTGCTTCTTGAACTTATCTCGTCACCGGGCTTTGAAGCCGCGGACCTGCCCGTTGAAAATTGCTTGCATCCGATGAATTGCGTCCGGGAGAAGAGGTCAAAATCCACACCCTAGATCACTTCGCAGCCGGTTGAATCGATGTAGATAATCATGCTTCAACGTTTTCCGATGGGATTTTGCAATCATGGTTGTCTTCGCAACAGGAGTCTCCAAAGGATTGGCTATACAGTATTCACTGCTGTGATTTCCGCCATGGATCGGTTCCCATGCAAGAGCAAGCACCTTGTCGAACCCTCACCCTTTTAATCCAGTGGTTGATTTATTACATATCTCAGCAATTGCTTTCTGCCACAGATAGTACACTGGATGTCTTGTCAGATTTCGCCTCGGGAACTGATCAATTCACGCAGGCCAAACAAGACTCCGTCGGACATATACCGTGAAATTCGAGACAAGACATCAAGTCTACTTCTCTGGCAGAAAGCAAATTCTATAATATAAGCATTGATCAGTTTCTGCATGAGAGAGTGTGACTCGCCTTTGTGAATCAATCCATGCGTCGACCATCCGTTCGCTTCTCTAGCTCCACTATAGATGATAGCTTTGGTATGCATCACATCTTGGTAACAGTGGTATTTATACGTGGAGCTTCAGAAATTGGGTGTTGTATGTGTAAAGCGAATACTCCTTTCTTCCAGATAATCTTACTGAGATTCCGCATTGCTGCTCCGATCGAGGAAATGCATTCTCTTGGACGCTATCCCACGAGTCTGAGGTCTTTATCAACGCTCACATCATAGCAAAATGGAAGGACACATCAATCAGAGGTTCCATGGTTCCATAACGTTGAGGCAAACTTGTGGAGCCCCACGGAGCTCTGTCCCAAGATCTCATGATGATTGGGCTACCGGTTCGATTATGCATCTGATTTCCCGTCCCTTCTTCCGATGATTAAACAGCGCGACTCCCATTTCTTAGATTTTAAATTGATGATTTGATCTAACATACAAATGCAAGTGTCTCAGTGGTCTGATCCAATTTGGAGTACAATTTGGATTACAAATTCAAGAACTTAATAATTAGTTATTCTTTCATGTTGTTCATCATCACTCACCACCGCATTATAATCCTCTCGTTGGAGATGGGTACTTATACACCACTTTTCCCATAGTCCTCGCTTACGACAATGTCTATCAATATTCCATTGATTGCGACAGCTACTACTATATTTCGAACGACAATCACAACATTGAACAACTTGACCTAAGAATTCTCCACACCGACTCGAAATTGACGAAATTCTCAATCAGAAGGGCATGGCTAATAAACGAATTCTCGTCATCGGTGGTACCGGGGCGCAGGGGTTTGCTGTTGTCAAGGCTCTACTTGAAGCCAAGGACCCGTTCACCGTCCGCGTGCTTTCGCGTAACCCCACCTCAGAAGCAGTTAAAAAGACCTTCAAGGACTATCCTCAGGTTGAATTTGCCCAGGGGTCATTCATGGACTTTGATGCAGTTGAAAAGGCACTTCATGATTGCTATGGCGTGTTTGTCAACACGGATGGTATGTATCCTCATCTGTCTTAGCTTGATGCATGCTTATTTCGCTTACAACCGGAAGGCTTCACCGTCAATGAACCAGACGAGCTCTGGGCTGGTATCCGAATCTTTGAGATTGCAAATACAATTCCGACCTTGCGCCACTTCGTCTACAGCAGTATTGACTACTACCTCCGACTTACGAACTTCGACCACAAGTACGCTACTCATCATACAAATGGAAAGGGTCGGGTCCATACCTATCTCAATGGCATGACATCTCCTGCGCACCCTGAATCAAAACTTGTTTGGTCAGTTCTCATCACTGGTGTGTACAATGAGGATCTGATGGGTGGGCCTCTCGTTCCAGTTGTTGAGGCGGATGGAACCAGGGTCTTCAGGTTTCCACTGGGGGATGGCCACTTGCCATTCATGACGCTTCAAGACTGTGGAGCTTTCGCCTTACACATATTTCAGAACCGAGAGTCTTGGTCTGGGAAGACTCTTCTGGGGACAAGTCATTTCGCAACTGGGAAGGAGCTGGCTGAAACTCTGTCCCGTGTTTCTGGTGTTAAGGCACGCTACGAGCCTGTCACAATTGAGAAGTGGATTGACTCATTGCCCTACGCCAGTGCACCAGTGTCGTCAATGTATCCAGATGGCATCACGGTGGGGCAAAACTTCAGCATGTGGTGGTCTGGGTTCCAAGACAGTATTTTACTGAAAGTTGGAACGCGCGACTTGGATGAGATGCGACGAATTAATCCTGACCTCCAGACTCTGGAGGACTGGATTCGTGAGACTGGCTGGGACGGTTCGGCCCGACCGATTCTGAAAGGACTCATGGACGCTGGTATCACAGCGGAAGTACAACAGCCCAAGGCCGCATAAGACTCTAGGAGGTTTACAGCAGAGGAGGGTATGCCGGTATGCCGGTATGGTGGAAAGTGAATGAAATTAGAGGAAGAAGTTTTATGAAGGTGGAAGAAAGTTGGCGGAGTCAAGTCTGATTGTTTGAATGGCATGAACATTACATGATAGTTGTAATGATACTTCGATGCAATCTTCACATCGATCATTTTCTTTGTGACAAGCATTTGCCAAGACGATCTTGACTAGCAAAATACTAAAGAAGCTTCCAAGGGGAACATGATCCGCGTGTATGTGGAGCCAGGCGCCCCCACATTAGGGGTTGGTACACACCCCTCAGGCGTAAAATATTTGAATGGATCAACGCAGGAAGAAAAGAAGAAGACATGGACATAATTGCATGAATAAATACACAAAATGCGTCGCAAAGTACAAAGATCATTCACCCAGTTCATCCTTTTCATCTGCATTCTCTTTTTCATTCTATATCTAAACCGCCCTCAACCAACGAAAGACAAAGTTTTCGCCTGGACCAGGATCCGCTATAAAACAACCTCTTCAATCATCCCCGAAGCCCGCGGCATCTGCCCAGGTCTCGAGAAATCGAGAAAACCAGCCCTGGTAGTTTCCCATGTCGCCAGCGACGGTGACCCATCTTGGCTAGATCCCCTCTCCACCCACTTCCATGTATGCATCTACCATGTGGATGCGCCGGCCGACAAAACCTCAAAATTCCTCCAAGTCCCCGCCAACCGCGGCCACGAGGCCATGGCCTACCTGACCTTCCTAATCGACAACTACGCGGAGATCCCCTCCGCCGGCGCCGTATTCGTCCACGGCAACCGCTGGGCCTGGCACAACGATATCCCGGACTACGATAACGCCGCACTCCTGCGCAGCCTGGACGTCGAGAGCGCCCTACAGCCAACGGGGTATCACAATCTTCGCTGTGACTGGAGCGCGGGGACGTGTCCGTCGGCTGTGCCGGCGCAGGGAAGTCTCGAGATGAGGCTGTCGAGCGCTGTGTCGCCGTGGAATCCGCGGGCGGCGTCGGATTTGGCGCTGCCGCGTGCGCTGGGCCATATCTTTGGTGGGGAGGTGGATGCCGATGTTGAGAAGGTTCGGAATGATTTTCATGTTCATCTTGGGAGGAATGATGCTGTGCGTGCGCAGTGTTGCGCGCAGTTTGCTGTTGCGCGGGAGCGGGTTTGGCAGCATGGGAGGGAGGAATATATTGCTTTGCGGCAGTGGTTGCTTGATGGGAGTGATGATGGGGTTGCGAGGGATATGCGGCGGCCGAGGGATTCGAAGGCTGCGCCTGGGGATGACCTTGTTGCTGGGAGGGTGGTCTCGTACTTGTGGCATATTCTTTTTGCGAAGTATGGAGAGAACGGGGGAATTGATCTTGATCAGCTGAATCAGGATTCTTGTCCCAGTGCGGCTGAGTGCTATTGTCGGTTGTATGGGAAGTGTGATTTGAAGTGTCGCGGTCCTGGGAGCTGTCAGGGACAGTATTCCATTCCGAAGGATTACAAACTCCCTGATGATTGGGAGGCGACACATGAATGATGCATGATCTTGTCTGTGGGTTTCTTGCACATTGTTTAATTATAGTTTTTTGTTCATAAGGTAGATCTGAGATACATACGGGCATATAGATTGGGATAGACTGGGAAGCATATAGAACATATTGTGGATATCATATCATTTAAAATCAGAATTTATATACAATTTGGTATACTTACATCCCGCTGTCAATCTGTCTCTAGAATCTGGCAATGACACGCTCTTGGGTATCGGCAAGAGCATATTTAGAGCTGTGCTTCTTGCTCACCACGGCCTTGGCCTGCTCAGCGGTGAAGCCCTTGGCCTCAACAGCAGGGTTGTAGCCGAGGCCGTTGATCTTGCCAACGACGTCGGAGGGAACAGCAGCGGCGACCTTGCCGTCGGCACGCTTGTAGACGGTGACAACGACGGCACCACCCAGACCGAGGTTGTGCTGGAGTGCGGAAGAGGTACCATCGATCATACGGTTGTTGGCCCAACCACGCAAATGCCAGACCAGCTCAGCACACTGGGCAATACCAGTGGCACCGAGAGGGTGGCCCTTGGAGATGAGACCGCCGGAGGGGTTGATGACCATCTTACCGCCGTATGTGATATCGCCGCGGCGGACCATCTCGTGGGCCTTGCCGGGCTCACAAAGCTCCAGAGCGTCGATGGTAATCATCTCGTTAGCGGAGAAGCAGTCGTGCAGCTCACAGACCTTGATATCCTTAACGTTGACGCCAGCCTCGGCGAGAGCTTCGCGGCAGGCGCGACGCGTCATACCGAAGCCCATCAAGTCGATGGAGCTGGTGCTGTAGACTGAGTCGGTATCGGTGGCAAGGGTCTGGCCGGCGATGAGAATGGCCTGTTCCTTCAGGTGGGGACGGGCGTCCAGGAACTCCTGGGAGACGATGACTGCGGCGGCACCACCATCGGAGGTAGGGCAGCACTGCAGCTTGGTCAGGGGCTCGTGGATCATGGGAGCCTTCATGATCTCTTCGAGGGTGTATTCGGTCTGGAACTGGGAGTAGGGGTTGCGCTTGGAGTGCTCGTGGTTGATGCGGGCAATCTCGGCGAAGTCCTCGTTCTTAGCACCGAACCTGTTGTCACTTGTTAGGATCATGCTAATGAATTTCTGTATAAGACTGCAGTATCCAGGGTAACATACTTCTCCTTGTATTCCACACCTGCGTTGCCGAACATCTGCGCGGCACCGGGTGCGTTTGTGACACCTCGAGTCTCGGCCATCATCATTCCAAAGAGACCGGTGGGGTTCTCACGGTCGTTGTACATGGACTGCAAACTACCAGGGTTCATCTTCTCGAAGCCAACAACCAGGACACAGTCTGCGGCGCCGTGGGAGACCATAGTGCGGGCCATGGCGAGGCCAGTGGAGCCGGTCGAGCAGTTGTTGTTGACGTTGTAGATAGGGATGCTGGTCTGGCCGAACTGGTAGAAGACACGCTGGCCGCAGGTGCTGTCGCCGTAGACGTAGCAGGCAACACCCTGGTCAACCTCGTCGTAGTTGATCTTAGCATCCAGCATGGCCTTGACACCGGCCTCGTAGCCCAGCTCATGGTAGTCGACCTTGCCACGAGGCTTGATGAACTTGGTCATGCCCACGCCCAGGACGTAGGCGGGTGTTCCTTGCTTCTTGCCCATGATGTAGAATGTGGAGGAGTTATGTGGAGAGGTAGAGATAGTGAAAGCAGCAGGGTAGGCTACGATGGATTGAGGCGATGGGTCTTTATAAATAAGTCAGCAGCATGTGGGGAGCTCGTGTGAAATTGCGGGGAAAACCGAGGTCCCGACTCCCGAGGGACCACGGCACAGCATAGTTCTGCACAACCTCAGCATTGTGAGTTGGAGATTATTCAACTGGAAATTGACGGAGGTTGTGTATATATACCCGTGGTTATGATACGTGTCAAAGCAAATAGGAGATGCATGTCTCCTTATGTTGTACTGTGCTGCTGTGCATAATTTGGGTCTCACGTGAAAGCAACGAAATCCAACCCTGGCAACCTCCATGTCCATTTCCACACTTTTTGACCAAGCTGACAAGTTGAGTTGGAGGAAACAAGAATGAACAATCTTTGAATCAACCTAGTACATCTATAACAAAGCTGCAAGTTGGTACCGCCTGCTCGCCATCTGATAATGTACTCCGGTACACTGTATGAGCCAAATTCCCGCCAGACCAACTTCGGCAAGGCATTGCAGTGCCTGAACCGAGATCCGTAGCACGTTGCATGCTGCATAGAGCATCTTCAAAAGGAGAACAACCCCTACGGCTCATCACGGTGGCACGATGCAGACACGCCACATCCGATCCACTCCAGTCTCGGTATCATGATAAGAAGCCGTTCGACTGACAAATCGGATTGCTGTTTAACGACCTGCTGTGCCTAGCAACCATAGGACCAATATTGCTAGGTGAGTTTAGAATCTCAGTCCAAACCAGACCGGTTCAAAACCATCTGGTTGTTAAAGATGTGAGTTAGTGGTGTGCAATGCAAAAGCTTATCCCTGTGTGAGACCTAACCCATGGGCCATGATACGTTGCGGAGTACTGTCCTCCACCAAGAGATCAACACGACCCATGGTCCATGGAACCTTTTATCTCAGAGAGATCAGCTCTTGGAGTCGCTTTGCATAAGAATAGTGCCTTTTCTGTCTGTTTCCGCATGAATAAGCATGACCAGAATGCGACCGTGAGATATTCCACAGCTGGGTCTGGAGATATATGGTCATATTCACCAAAGACATAGGCAGATCAGTGTGCCTTGTACACAATGTAAAGCAAACCAAAGGAGCTCCGTCCCAGGCGGCCCATTGGAGCGTCAGCACTATGTCAAAATATCCGTTGTTGCGGGTATTCACGACGACGTCACCCCGTTCGCCCTAAACCGCATTGAGATTTCTGGTTAAGCTCGGTCCACATGCCATTTGATCTTCTTTTCTTCCCTTCAGCATAGCATCAGGTCAACTGTTCCTCCCAAGTGTGCGATAGGTGGGGGTACTGTCAGTAAGTCGTCTTCTCAAAATCCGGAATCCCGCAATGGCTTTTTTTGCCCTGGTGCCCGGGCCGGCAAGGGAAGCAGTTCGGATGCTAATGGTTGCCTCCCCACAGCTCACAATCGCCGTCAGTAACCTTTTGCCGTGACCCGTTGCCGTGGGAGACACACCTGGAGAGAGGCAAGTCCAATTTTCTGCAACAGATATTCCTCGCAACACATTACTTGGACTCCTCAATTCCCTGTAACGCCCCATCGCATCTTCGTAAACGCGGGGTCGCAAACGTTATCGTGGCCGGCGATTGTCTCGACCACTGAGGTCCGATTTATTCTCAATATTCGCAAAAACGGATCTCAACGTGCTAAATACCACCGAGGGAGATAGTCGGGGTCTGTTTAAACAGAGTCAAGATAGAACTTGGTTGGTCGGCCCCGTTCAATGAACAATTGTGGGACGCCGAACGGTCTACTCGGGTTCTGAGAGACCGCTTTGCGTTCCATCGGGTTCCCCAGCCTGCAAACATACGAGTCTGTACAGAAGAAACGTTCTGAACGGACCTGCCGGATCTATCCATAGATCTTTGTTGTCGCCGCCAGCTCTTCGTTGTCGTTGTCGCCGCCAATGGAGAACGTCCAGGGATGACTATTGACAAACGATCTGAACATGCACCATTTCCTTCCTCGACCCAACAATCAAAATCCGACATCATGCCGGACAGCAAATCTTGGATCATGGATGAGGCCACACGAAACAGGCTTCTGAAAAAGTACAAAACACAGGTGACTTCGGGGGCGTCGGCTGTTTGCGCGACGCTGGCCGTGGTAAGTGCTCCCTGGAAATCGGAGCTTTGGAGCCCTTCATTCGTCAATTCATATCGTTGAACCATTGCTAATTTGTCGAAAAGACCCCTCTGGAGAATGTCAAGACACGGATGCAGACGTAAGTATCCTACGCAGCCTCAAACGCGTACTAGCACGCTAACTGGCGTAAAGTCACAGCTTCCAAAACATCTGGCAATGCGTTCGCTATTTATGGCGCACAGAAGGGCCCCGAGGATATGTAGCTGGTAAGTCAATCTCCATGCGTTGGTCGTCGAGCGGTTGACTGACGAATTTATAGGCGCACTTCCACCCTTGGCGAGCGTCGCGGTAGTCCGTATTGTCAACTTCACCGTGTACAATGCCTTCAAAGACATGATTGCCACCAATGTGGAGCGCGTAACGGGTTCCAATCCGTTGGACGATTACAAGAAGGTTGGAAGCACCCCAACCTTGGCGGGTGTGCTCACTTTTACTGCAGCAGGCCTCGTATCTGGCCTGGTGTCATCGCCTTTGGCTTGTATGTTCTTAATCTTGATAGAGCCATTGAAGCCCTGGCAGAAGCCGAACTGACATTGACCACAGGCCCTTTTGAGCTGGCCAAAAATGTCGTCCAGACATCGGTCCTAGTCTCGAATCGCGCGATGGCTGCGCCAGACGCAGCCCACGACTCCTCTTTGCGCCATAAGCCCCGCTTAGGAACTATTCAAGCCTTTAAGAAAATATACGGGCGATATGGCTTCCGTGGACTTTATACTGGTTTCCGCTTGCATGCCCTGCGCGATACGGTGGGCACGGGACTGTACTTCGGCGTTTACGAAACTGTGAAGCAGGTAGCTGCGAAGGAGTTGGGCCAAGATAAAAACCCGTTCGGTGCACCCATGATTGCTGGTGCAATCTGCAGCACTGTGCCCTGGTTCTGTGTATGTGATGAACTCAACACCTCGTTTCCCTAGACAGTGTGTGCTGACAGTTCACAGACTTATCCCCTCGACACGCGTAAAACTCGTGCACAGAGCGTGCTACTTGGCAAAACAAGCGAGATCGGCGAGGCATCGCAAGCTGTCGCTAAATCCAGCACGTACAGGGGCTTGTCTATCCTTCTTATTCGGACCGGCGTGAACAACATGATCTTGCTCACCATTTTCGAATATCTCAAATCGCGCATCGACGAGCTGCCGAACTGATCACACCGACTCAACC
Source organism: Penicillium bovifimosum (assembly GCF_028826915.1). Classification (NCBI taxonomy): domain Eukaryota; kingdom Fungi; phylum Ascomycota; class Eurotiomycetes; order Eurotiales; family Aspergillaceae; genus Penicillium; species Penicillium bovifimosum. The sequence continues at coordinate 4,459,937 of NW_026622711.1, forward strand.
AATGAAAGTCATCTGTGTCGAAATGAGTTGATGGTGCATTTGTTGAACATTATCCGCCATTGTGCGTTCTGACTTCTGAGAGGCATCTTCTAGTATTTCATTACCCAAGTACATATACGAATGAACTTTAAGCGCACTGTGAGCCGATGTCAGAATGTACAACCCAAAAGATATGTAGTAGTAGTAGTAGTAGTAGTAGTAAGTAGTACTCCGTACTGTGCAGACATCCATCCTGTCTCTCTTAGTTACCCAATTTTGATGCCTCAGGCCGTCAATACGTCATCTGGTTGCCCGGTGGGGTGGAACTTCCGTTGTCAAAACAAACGAAGACTTCCGCACCCCCGCCTCAAGCGACAATGGCGTCGTGAGTACACCCAGACAGCATGCATACGCATGGAGGCCGTTTGAGATATACTGACAAATGGGACTTCTTGATTTATACAGCAATATCCTCCAAATCCCGTTCCGGCGCTCTCATGCCGTCTCACTGTCCGAAGCGATCACTCAGTACATTTCATCAAAATATGACCAGCGCCCGGATATGTTCGCGGAGGACTTGATGATTATTGATCGCCTCCGCTCAGAGGCTGTTAATGTGCAGGAACCTCATTTCAGTGGTATTAGCCGCCTGGTCACTTATGCGGCTCAGCTAAAATGGCTGGGCGGGAAGTTCCCGATCGATGTGCGCCGCTTTTCGAATTCTTGAGTCTTCGTGTCGGTTTGTGAAGCTGACCCCTGGTGCGCTATGTAGGTCGGTGTAGATTTCTCGTGGTATCCTGCTTTTGGGTTCAATGCCTCGCGGCCAGGTTAGTTGTGTTTTCATGGCCCCCGAAGCTTCCGCATTGGGCTTATTGGCGGACATGCGCTGACAGGAATCGTGTGCTGCAGTATCACAGAATAACCTGCGCTTCGAACTTGCGAACATCATATTCAACCTTGCCGCATTGTACTCCCAACTGGCGTATGCGGCCAACCGAACTACGTCAGAAGGTCTGAAGCAGGCATGTAACTATCTCTGTTCCGCCGCCGGGGTATTGAAGCATCTTCGAGAAGACATCATTCCCGATCTGCGAACATCACCGCCGGAGGATATGGATGAAATGACACTGCAGAGTTTAGAACTTCTCTTGCTTGGGCAGGGCCAGGAATGCTTCTGGCAAAAAGCTGTCAAAGATGGACTGAAAGATGCATCCATTGCCAAGCTAGCAGCTAAGGTGTCCGATTTCTACGGCGACGCGGGTGACTTGGCTGTCAAGTCCAATGCGATCAGCACGGATTGGATCCATCACATGACTGCGAAACATCACCATTTTGCTGCAGCTGCTCAGTTCCGCCAGTCTCTCGATTGTTTGGAGAAGCGCAAGTACGGAGAGGAGATTGCTCGACTGCGCGATAGCTTGTTGTGCGCAGCTGAAGGCCTGAAGGAACAACGGTGGATCAATCGGACTGTTCTTGGCGACCTGAACGGATTGAAGGGCCGCGTAGGGGAAGATCTCAAGCGTGCCGAGAAGGATAACGACATGATATATCTAAATCCTGTGCCACCAAAATCCGAACTAAGGGCAATCGAGCGTGCCAGCATGGTGATGGCCAAGGCGCCTTCACAGGTGACCGATGCGATCTCCATGCTAGGTAGCAATGGGCCATTAGGTCAGCCATTATTCTCGAAGCTGGTTCCATATGCAGTTCACATTGCTGCCAGCATTTACACTGACCGCCGGGACCGACTGGTCAATGACAATCTCATTGGAGAGTTAGAATCGATGACTGATAAGTTGCGAGAGTATGTTTTTAGTAATGCGTTCGGCGATATTTTTGCTAATCTCGGTTTCCAGCTTGCTTTCATCCCTTCACTTACCAGGGTCACTACAAGCCCTCGAGAAGCCACTGGGCCTCCCTCCAACCCTTCTGTCGCACGCCGAGGAAATGCGACAACAGGACGGCATGAACCGCTTGCACCGGTCCATCGCAGACACCGCCAGAGTGAAGGATAATGACCTGGCCGTATATAACGAAGGTGTAGAGCTACTCGCCGCTGAGAAGGCGGAGGACCTTGCAGCTCGCCAGAAATACGGCACTGATCGCTGGACCCGCCAGACATCAGAGGCTGCAGCGCCTAAACTCTACAAGACACTGACTGAGATCAATGGCTATTTCACCTCCGCCCAAGCGAGTGATGATCTCGTCCAACGCAAGCTTCGAGATTCGCAGTCTGTTTTCATCGTGCTCACTGGTACGAATCGCGACTTGGAGGCATACGTACCTAGTAGCCGGAGAGCCGTAATCCCGCCAGAGGTTGAGCGCGAGGCCAACCGGCTGCGCGGTTGCTTGAGCGAGGTTACTCGTATGGAGAATCGGCGAAAACGGCGAATTCAATCATTAAAGGACAAAGCTCGAGCGGATGACATCCGTATGTCTTTTCCTGTTCGTCTTCTATAAAACTCACTAATCTTACGCGCATATAGATCCCGCACTTCTCAGAGAGACTGCTCGGCTTGAGCGAGACTTCCCCATGCAACCTATCCGGGCAAGCCAATTTGAGGACTTGTTCGAAAAACATCTGAAGCTGTATGACTCGGACAGTGAAATGTTGGCCCAAGAGCGGAGAGAGCAAGAGCATCTTTCAAACCAAGTCCGAGAAGCCAATCGGGCTTTTACTGGCTCTCATAAGGGCGACGCATCGACGAAGGAACGAGAGGCAGCACTACAGGATTTGGAAAACGGATACCTGAAGTATAAGGAGATCATTTCGAACCTCGAAGTCGGACGGAAATTTTACAATGACCTTGCAAAGATTGTGGGTCGATTCCGCGACGACGGCAAGGCCTTTGTTCACCAACGTCGGATGGAAGCAAGCCAACTGGAAACGTATGTATTACCATCCTTCGCTGACCCAATGGACAATCACTGACATTGAATACCCTCGATTTAGAGAAATCTCCAATGCCGCAGCGATGGCATCACTCCATATTTCTCAGCCACACTTCCGCCAACAACCACCGCAACAAACTCACACACACTACGCCCCATCCTCTTACACAGCTGGGCCACCCAGCCAGCCGCCATCACAGCCACCTCCACAAGTGCATGCTGTGCGCCCAGCTGAGACAGCACCTCCTCTTACAGCGCCACAACCGGTGCGGGCACCCGTAGCCCCACCACCAGTCTCTACACCGAGCATTCCAGGGACTATGCCTGGTATGTGGTCTCCTGAGATGGGTATTCGTTTTGGATCGGCCGGCGCCCCTCCAAGCGCCACGCCCGCTACGGGGCCGGGACCAGCACCGACCCAGCCTACACGTGCTCCTCAACCAAAGACCTGGGATCCTAGCCAGGGACTGCGCTTTTCTTGATTCTATGTTTAGTTCACGACTGCAAAGCACCTTTCTTGTAGATTGCATACCTTCGCACATACTATGGAGTTTCTATTGGGCGTGTAAATAGCGGACCTGTAGGCATTAAGGCAACAATATTAGGCGGGAAATGGGTTTGGCAGCTAGCGCCTAGACGTCTTCGTGCATGTCCCTCCCACCTCAGGTCTACCCTCAGCATAGATTTGTGCCGCAATTCCCCCTACAAGGGTGTTGGAAGGAGGGTTGGGTAGGTTTATGGTGAGCTTGGAGAACTTGGGCCCGCCTATCTTCCTGGGGGTGGGAGAGGGCCTCCATATAGGTGAAGTATTAATGTAGTATGCGAAGATATATGCTCATATGTTACATTAGAATGGTGAGGACATGTCGCATCTTCCACTTTGCATAATCGGCAGAAAATACTAGGCATGGAACCGCGCAACATGTCACTGGCCAGGGCAGCATCACAGATTGCCAGAATGATCCGCTGGAGAATAAGAGACACACAAGCAGCGCTAGCTGGCCTGACTAACATGATTTGTCTTCCTGGCCAATGCACTTCCATTCGAAGAAAGGCTATTTACCTCAACAGCACTGGACTCTTGCTCAACCTCAGTCTCCGGCTCAGAACGATCATCCTTCTTCTCGCCTGTAAGAAGGAACTTGAACGCACTGCGCAGCAAACAGTACAGCCAGAACAAATTCAGAGTCTGGAGAATAGCAAGCAGCCCAAAGGTGATGATGTTCGAGATCCAGCACTTGTATTGCTGTGTCTCCCAGTTGAGTTCGTAGGGCCCGACGGTGCGGAACTCTGTCAAAATAGAATAGAGAATGCGCAGGTTGAGTACGTGACGCAGATAGATCCAGGCACCGATTGAGGCTGCATAGAAGGGGATCATAATATCGGGTGCTATATAATGCAGGGACTTTGATACCTGGAGAAGTGTTAACGGTCTGTTCTGAACGTCTCTCTGTGCGATTGGGAGGAATAGCGTATGCTCGCAAATACCGCGGACAACTTACAGCAAGGAAGAAATCACTGATATCATGCGTGATATAAATGGCAATACCCATATACGTGAAGTGAAAGCGATAGCTGAGCGCAATCAGCGCCAAAGTCACAATATGATGCGTAACAAGCTCATAGAAATCCTTCCTCGGCTTCTCCATCCCAAGTAACATGACAATAGCCTGCTGCGCCCAGTACGCCGCCTCGAACAGGTAGTAAGTCTTGAATTCCGCCGCGTGCGTTCTATGCGGGAATAGCTCGTACATCCCCCGCGTGTTAAAGTACCAGACCGGCGTCTGGCGCATAACGTACAGTCCCACAGGACCGAGGACGCCAAAGTAAATGACCGCGTACATCTGCTCCATGAAGCGGGCTTGCTTGGAGCGGGATTTGATGTGAGCTTGTGCTAGGGGGCGGAGGAGTTCTTGCATGATGAACTCCCGCGTGAATGATAGCACGATCACGTAGAATGAGACGAATGCTATGTCCCATAGACCCTTGCCGTATTGCGGGGCTGCATTTGGGTGTGTGTCTAGGGGTTCCTGTTTGTAGGAGAGGAATATGAAATGGGATAGGGGGTTGGACTCGGTCGGATCCAGGGCGTATAGTCCTAGGATGCCCAGTAGGAGAGCCAGTGGGAGTGCCCATGTGTGTTTGGCTGCGAAGCGTTTACAGCGGCGGAGTAGAGAGGGCTGTTTTTTGCGCTTCCGGGTTGGAGCTTTCAAGGTTGCTGGAATGGCATTATTCCCCTTTGCATTAGCCTGTGTGCCGTTCGTGGTTCTCCGTCTGTCTCTGATGGAGTTTTGGCCCTTTGGGGGTTGTTTGGCCCCATTCAGGGGTGAACTTGAAGCCATGGTTTTCGCGGGACTCTGAGGCTAGGAAGGCGAGGGAATGTAGATCATAGATGGAGCTAGAATTTATATATTGAAGGCATAATTGAATTGACGCTAGTTTAACTGAACGATCTTCACCATTTTACTCGCCAATCTGAGATCTCATCCTGACTTCTTCCCCTTTCGGTTAGCCGATACTCGGAGATATGGGCCCGGCTCCGATAGCGAGCCGCCAAGGCAGAGGGCAGAAACTGTCCTGTTGCTTTCGCTGCTTTTTCACAGGAGCATGGCAAGTGTACACTGTCGTGTCGACGTGTTCCGCTATGAGAAGTCGAGGAGAGGCCTATTAGCCTAATCATATTGAGTGAATTTTGCAACAATGAATGCGATCCCAAGGCTCTCCCCGAGTCCCTGCACCTTGGGTCCTTGGCATCTGACTTGGGGACATCGCAAGAGGTGTTATTGTGCAGCCGGGATATAGACATGGATAGTCCAACTGGTGATTCAATTCCAAGAAGGCTCCAGGGTGATGAGATAGATTGCCGAATCTCTGGAGGTTGCTGCGAAGGAATCGGGATATCGAGTTTTCACTGTCCACTCCACCGAGACGTGTGACTACTTGTACCCAGTACCTGGTAGACCAGAAGTAAAAAATAAGCTTACCGACTAACCATGGATGGATCTTTTCTTCTAACCTTGGTGGCCTTTACCTAATAGCTTCATGGCGGTTGGAGTCCGTTGGAGTAATTCACCACTGCTGTTCCTGGGACAAAGTGCATTCGACTATTTTCTATTATTCATGAGAATCCTACGGTTCCGAGATTCTCACATTTTACCTAATTAGATCCGATATTCCTTCAAAGTCAACATGAGGAGACCAATTTCCTATATAGTACATGGGATCACTGAAATCTTCCACCACCCACCACAAATAACCTCTTCCCAGACCAAATACACGACCTGAACAGAGAACACAAACAAACACATTAGAAATGGTCCACCACATTCACATTGCCGTCCTAGACGTCGACATCCCGGCTCGAAAGCTATACGAAGCCCGCGGACTGTGCAGCGCCCACTTTCGAACAATCCTCCGCGAGACGGCATCACGCCTGAACGAGACCTTCTTCTCCAACAGAGACCAACTCGAAGTTCAAATCACCCCATACGACATCCGAGGCGGCCATTACCCGGAACTATACAAGCTGCGCGGACACGCAGACAACAATGCCTCCGTGCAATACCCGGTAGACGCAATCCTGATCACCGGCGGTTCGCCAGGGGTATATGAAATGGAGCGATCTCCCTGGATGCAAAAATTGCAGAGCTTTATCACGACTGTTTTCAATAAATACCCAGAAGTCCGGATCCTGGGCACCTGCTTCGGACACCAGCTCATTTCGCACGCTCTAGTGCGCGACGTGAATGACCCGGTCCGCGATGTGTGGGTTGAGAAATGTCCTCTGGGTCGTGAAGTTGGTATTTACACCGTTCAGCTAGAGGAGGCGTTTACTCGAGCTTTCCCTGCTGCGCTCGGTGAGCTTCCCGGTGGACAGTTGCGCATTCAAATGTTTCACGGTGACCGTGTAATGGCTGTTGAAAAGGGGACTGCTGTTACGCTGACGGACTCGCCGCCTGTTTCTCTGCCGGCGCCGTGGGTTAATATCGGCAGTACGCCTATCTGTCCCATCCAGGGACTCTACTACCCTGGTAGGGTACTGTCTGTGCAGGGCCATTATGAAATGGATGCCTTTGGCATGACGAAGATGTGTTTCGAGTCTGCACCCATTATGGGGTGGAAGGAGTCGAAGTTGGCGTTGTTCTTGGAGCAGGTTGGGGATGATCTTGAGGAAGGTGCGGATGATTCTAAGGCTTTTGCTTCTGCCGTTGTGTGTTTCTTGGCTGGAGTTGAGGAATGACAGGTGGAATATGCGCATGACGATGAAAAGTGCTTTTTTGGTCTTGTCTCTTTTGCGTATAGAGAGCGAAGTTTGCGAGTGTATTCCAAACTGCACAAATACAATTTTGATCTGGGAAGCGTTATACTCCCTGGGTTTCCAACGTCGACAATGTGTACTCTCAACCGTACTATTGCCTAACAGGCCTTACTGCAGGGTAGGTCCTTTTGAGTAATCGAGGAAGCCAGGTAGAGCGCCGAATAGATCAGAGTATTGGTCTATTCAGCACATAACATTATAATCGGGAAAGCAATAACTATTGTTCTATCTACTCCATCTCCTGCGCTCGAGATACGCCCTCAACGGCCCTATGGTTTTGACCTCCAGTAGGTGCTCCGCACTCAGGGCATCTAGCTTGCTCCATCGGCATACCGCACTCTCCAATAGCAAACTAGGGATGTTTATTAGCTTGTCTCCATCGGGGTAAGAATAGACGGACAGATCAGGGGGGATTTACTCACCGGATGTCCATTGACGCAATTGTACCAGTGCCCAGAGTGAGTCGCGATTCCTCCTCGCCCACTGACCATGGCCGTCTTGATTGATTGCAGTTCTTCTAGAGTCACTGTCTCATACCGCGGCCCCTCGTAGAGACGGGCCATCTCCTGGACCTGTTCTTGGAGCTCGGGGCAGTTCCCCAGTCTATCGCATAGTTTTAACGCAGCGGCAAGGAGATCGCGGATGGTTTCAGTACGATCTTCGAGCTTTTCAACAGAGGTGTCGCTTTCTTTGCAATGTGGATCCAATGTTTCTTCTGCCGGATAAGTGCGCCGATACCATGCGTCCAGCTGGGCGATCTTCGCGAATGAGATGGTTGCCGTGATGCCGATGCGGTAGAGTCTTCGTTCATCCGCCTGAGTTATCAAGTCTCGGCAATCCTTCAACATCTGGGGCAAGACTGAATTTGGTGATAGGGCGAGAGCTGGCCGTGTTTCTGCACGGTCTTTTCTTGACTCCGCGACTTTGAACACCAGGCTAAACGCAATTTCTCGGGATTTGATTTGAATTAGTCGTGCACGGAGAGTGATTTGGCTATCGGGTTCTCGTGTTGCTAGATTGATTGCCTCTATTCTGGCTGATAGGGAGGCTATTCCGTCCTCTTGTAGCTTCTGGTTGATGGTAATCGCATCCCTGAGCCGTTTCATCGGCTGATTCTCGACCTCCATGCTTCTGCTGAGATTCACAGCATCTGTCCCAAGACGCTCACAGGCCGTCCATAGTGATGTGTGGTATGATCTGGCGAGTCCAACGAGCAGCGCCTTGGAGTTGACCTTTCGTTCAAGATCATTCAACCGCGATTCAAGGACCTCAAGGTCGATGCGACCCTTGGTATGGAACCGCTTATAAATCTCGTCCATAACAGCACGATTGACAACACGATTGTAACGTTTCGTCACAAACTGGCGAATTGGTTGCTTGCAGTCAGGGCATGAGGGTATGGCACTGGCAAGAGAAGAAGAGACATCTCGGAGGTCTTCGAAATTTCCATCTTTATCTCTCGTGTATACTTGCTCCAGGCCCACCAATCCATCGACCGATTCGCTTGTAAAGAAATGGCCGCATCCAAGAACGACAATCGGAGTTTCATCGAGGTTAATTTCGGAATAGTTTTTCCATTCGAGGAGGTCAACACGAGCATCACTCTTGTCGCCGCACTTTTGACACAGATCCTTTGGACAATCTTCCCCACAGAGGCTCGGACACTGGTGACCGCATTCAAGAACCTTTAAGCATCGCTTATCGCAAGGAAGTCGGTTGCATGGTGCCGCGCAAGGCATTGAGCAGGAGCCTTGGTGGACGCAAGACCAGGTGCATCTCTCGATGCATGGTGCACATGCTTTTCCGCAGGTTAAGTCGCATGCTGAGTGCGAGCATCGGACCTATGATATGATTAGTCTCTGTACGATGATGAGATAACAGGTTATAGTGAGTCTTACTTCGCACTTTGCCTCACAGTAACCGCAGCTTTGCCCATCGTGACATTCCTTGGGACACCTATGGTTGCAAACACCGTGTGGACGGTCACATTTCTTTCTGCACTTCGGATGCTCGGTTATTCTTCTTCCGTCGACAACTTCCTTCAGACACTTTCCACAGCAATCACTGCAGTTGTGGCCACAGCTGAGAATATCGGTGCATGGCTCAGGGCAACGGAACCCCGGGGATGCTACATCCTTAGAACAGCCAACCTGGATTTCATGGCCACACTTAGGAACAGTCTTTTCAACTTGAACGTCGCACTTGACGGCTCCCAGGTTAGACCTCTGATGGCAAAAGACAACCTGCTTAATATGACCGCAAGGAAGCTCAACGTCTTGAACCTTCGTCATGCAAGGGCCACATTTTTCACCACAAAGCTTCGGACATTCGTGATCACAGGTTGCTCGGATGCGTGGGCAAGGCTTCCCACATGCAAAGCCGTCGTGCATGACCGTCGAATGACACTTGGCCTGGCATTGATGACCACATGGCTCAAGTCGACGGGTGCACGGGAGACTACACCCACCCTCGGGACTCTTCCTTTCAAAGTCGCGAGGCTCAGAACATAGAATAGGTGTCTCTGGGTGGCGAGGACAACATAGAGCCAATTCCGTGCCAACTGCATCCGCACGGGAGAGCTGAGAATGGACATCGGCCCACATTGGCACATTAAGGTATGTTTGGGCATTTCCAATGAGATACATGCCGTGTTGGGCCCGGCTGAGGAGCACGTTAATGCGGTTTTCGGTGCGTAGGAAGCCAACCTTGCTCTTTGTGTTGCTTCGAACTAGTGAGACCACTATCACTTTTGCCTCCTCGCCTTGGAAGTTGTCGACTGTGGCAAGGCGGAGCGTCTGAAGCAACGCCTTCTTCTCGAGTGCCTTGTGACTATTGGACTCAGGATTCTCATCTTCGACCGTCTCAAACCCCTCTGCAGCCAAGGTTTCTAGGTCTCGTTCGCTAAGACAAATCTCGAAATCATTGCTAAGCGATGACCTGAGCTTCCGCAGCTGTCCCGTATATGGAGTTAAGAGGGCAATATCCGTGCTCTTGTACGCTCCCTGCCGAACAAGGTGCCGAACCAGAGCGGTAGCCATATCGACCTCCCACTGGTTGCTATGAGACTTCACACGGCTGCCATCATCTCTCGAGTCTTCGTGGCATTGGTGGTCAAGCCAAAAGAGGTTGTCCTTCATTCCAACAACATTCGGTACAGTTGTCACGCTTTCATGGTCCTCGACTTTGGGATAGACACGCCTGATAAGTTGCGAGATTTCGGGTCTCATTCTTCGCTGTACATTAAGCTGTGAAATAGGGGCAGGCTTGAGACCTGGCTCACCCAGAGCACGTCTCTCAAACTGGCTTCTGTCGAGCTGCCACGCCTTTCCCGTGGATGATTCAAGACTAAGTGAATAATTTTGAATCTGTGGTCGCAGCTGTCGATGATCTCCAATCTGGATGAAGTGCTCAACACCTGGCATGAGGGCTGAGATGACGTGGGCTTCCATCACCTCAGCTGCTTCCTCGCATATGATGACCTTTGTTCCTATGCAGCGTAGTGTCTTGATATGGCGTGCAAGGGATGTTGTCGTAATTCCAATCACATCTGCTTGAATCAGGGCTCGACGATTGACCTCTTCATGGACTGCATTGATGTTGTTGCGATGACGCGTAGCGCGATCAATAGCCTCAAAAAGCGAGGCGGTTTCGCTTTCCCGCCACTGTTTGAACCAGTCCATTGCAAGGATCTGGCGTTCCGGCATCGAGAGACTATGAATATTTCCCTTGGCAGCACGTGTGAGGCCTTCCAAGCGCACACCGTCAACTTCACCCTCGTTCTGGCCATTCTGTATTTTCATGAATTTGACTCCAAGCCAGTTAAGCAACTTGTCGTCTGTGACAGTTTCGAAACCTTCCGGATCTGGTCGCTCAAGCTGTTCATGTATAGTGGGCCATTTCCGGCGCACGAAATTCCCCAGAGCGGCCCAAGACAGGCCTTTTTGAGACTGGTGTAGAGGTTTCATTGCATATCCAGCAGTTTTCATGCAGTCTTCAATTCCCCCATAGGACATGCCGAGGGACTTCGACTCTAACCTAGTCTTCCCAATATCTTGACTGACAATGCGAAGGTTCTTGCCTTCAAGCTCGGGGGCCTGACTGCGGCCACCCATGCGGATTATTCTCTGAATACCTACCTCAAGAAGATGTTTGAGGAATTGGTCCAAGGCATGGTTGGTATAACAGCTGCGGTTCCCGTTAGTGAAGATACCGAAAGGCATGAACTCAGTACTCACATCACAATGATCGGGTTCAGCTTTGCCTTTGTCTTGATTTCGAGCAGAGCTTGAACAATCTTGACACCTAAATAGGATTTTCCGGTGCCTGGTGGACCTTGGATTAGGGCATACTCTCGTGTGAGAGCTGCGATAAGCCCCTGACACTGGCCATAATCGAGACCAGTCGTGGTTTGCAGCTTCAGTATGTCAATAGACTCAGAGGCACTCGGGTCCAATGCAACATCGCCAGCCGGAAGGTTTGCGATCGACGTCAGGGGGAAGATAAATCCTGGTTTGCGTGCGTATGCCGGTGGGGGTATGTTTTGTCCATCTTTATCACCCTTCTGGCCTGGCAAGATCCATTTTCGGAATGCCAAATCCCCTTCGCGTTGGATTTGCTGCAGGTTTTCCAGGATAGGGACGAACGTGGCAGGGATTAAACCATGGAATTCGACAAGAATACCAGTGAGTCTCTCGCTGTAAAGCTGGCCCAGGAACATCAGTTCATCTTGTAAGCATGCCGCAAGCTTGACCGTAATACTAGGTGGGTAAGTATCAGAAACAAGACTGCTCTTCCGGGGTCCTTGGTCCTTGGAAGCATTCTTCACAGTCACCTCGAGGAAGATAAGTCTTCTGTGAGTTCCTTGTGACGCCAAAAAGCAGATTAGGCTTCCTTCGTCAAGTCGACTGGAGTCTTCCCACCATTTGCATTGATCTTTGGATGACATTTTGCGGAGTTGGGATGGAGTAGAAAAGGATATAGTTGCTTCGAGCTCGTGTCTCTCGTTGATAAAGATGTGCTGGACTTGTGCTCCCATATAGAGATGTGCCCTGCTTTCCTTGCCTGACATATAGGGACTTCGTGTCAGATCAATTTGCTGCAGCAGATCTCTAAGAACATCTTTAGCTGAACCGAAGATATCATGGCGTAGGAGTCGGAATGTTGAGTCGATATATCTTTGCAAAGGGTCGGCGAGAATGTGCGGCTGTAGGAAGTTGGTAGAGGGTAGATATTCCACTGAACTGCCGTTGACAATCTCTCCATGGGTAGGAAGAATCTGAATTTGGGATATATCTGCGAGGTCGTTGTCGTGTCTCCCACCAGGTATTTGCATATCCATTGGGAAAGACGACAAAACTGGCCCGGTGGTCTGAGGATCCCCCTCAAGCGCCCTGGGTGTAACAAGATTGCGGTTTGCGCTCGTGACCAGGCTCTGCATGACTTCGATTCTGCTTTCAAGTCCGTCAAGGTCGGCTTTCGAGCAATCTTCCGTCACTTTGGAGCCCAATTCGCGGGCTAGGTCGAGCAGTACGGGGAGTTCATCATGGAATCGAGCGCGTCGGACCCTTGACAAAAGCTGGTAAAGGGTGTTCAACAGCAATTTCATCATGTCTAGGGAAATCACCGGTCTAGCTTTGCGGATGTCTTCACCCCTACCCATCAGGTTCTGACAGACATCTCTCAGATATCTGATTGCTCGATCTCCATTCGTGCCACCGAAAGATGCGTACAGAGTGCCAACAAATGAATCGATAGAAAGACAATTCAAGAGAGAGAGATGGGTAATGACTTTGAGGAACGGTTCAACGTAAGCAGGAATAGGTCTTATTCCCTTTGAGTTGTCTGCATCCGCAGTTGCCAGGATAAAATCATATCCATGAAGATCGTCATCCACAAGATCTTTGGCGAGGGATTGATGATTCTCTCTGTTATCACTTTCCAGGATTTCGAGAGCCCCTTTCCAGAATTGAGCGAGCTCTTGTTCCATAGGAGGATACCCAGACCTTGATATTCCGCTTCTAAGGAATCTCTTCCAGACAAAGTATTGATTCCGAGCGTTCGGATCTCTGGCTGGATTCAACTCGTAGTCGGCAGCGTTGGTAACGTCATGCGAGAATCTGCACCTCTCACCGTAGTGGCACCTGCCACGCTGAAAGTATACACAGGGTGTTTCCGACTCATTGCGCTTTCTGCTGTTGTATCCTCCTCGGTAGCTCGTTCTACCCCGAACCCAATTTCCGCGGCGGGGCATCATGATGGGGTTGGAAGGAGACTGAGCCGTAGAAGGTCTAGCTGCGATGAACTTTCAAGCACTATGTGTCTTTTTAGCTCAGAGGCTTGCACAGATATATGGCTATCGCTGAAAATGAGAGTAGATTTCCGATGAATGTGATGGTTAGAGAGGGGTCAGAGAATGGAAAGAGTCTATGAAGTAATATAAGTAATGGAATATGGCAAACGGATGTCCTGTTTGCTAACAGAGACGTAAATACCCCATTGCACTTTGTAAAAAGCGATAGTGAGGCGTTCTCCATACGCGGCAAACAAAATCTGCCTCACAATTTCTTGTCACAAGCATTACTAGGAGAATAGATAGTCTGTAAGAGGGCCTGGGGGCCTATCGATGTAGGCATGAATCAGTCTAATCTACAAAAGAGGGCTATTGGGAGAATAGAAAGCACCCATGTTACAAGCCTCAGCATACGTGTCAATGCCAAAACCCACACGTAACTATTCGGATCAGCCAGCTTCGCATGAGGACATAATAGTGAGGCATGCGCGCATATTCTACTGAGTATCTGGCGTTTTATACTGACTTGCGCATATGAGTGGCCTATAGCTGGGCCAAGCTGGCTGACAGCCCCGGTTCGCGTCGCAAAGCCACATCCAACAGGTCTAGGCGATTGGTTACCCAACATGTCTGCATAAGGCCATTTCAATCGTAGCCACACCCAGAGCCAATCAAGACAGCAAGGATTCTGAGTTGTAATGTTATTGAACCGTTGGATGGAGGCAGCTAGGCGCGCACCCGCAGCTACATACCCTGTAGATCATAGACTTTAGACAACTGAGCCTGGGAAGAGCTATCAGGCTAGGCGGACGAGTCACGAAGAGGAGGAGCTAGCCACATAGCCTCAGCGCTCAGCGCGGTTAGTAGCGTTATCTAATTACAGGGATGCTTCCCCTGTCCACTCCCTTGATCTTTCACGTGGAGGAATTGATATAGTCAGTAGCTGAGACAGTCTGAGTAGACTAAATAAACGGTGAAATGGAACAGGAAGTTTGGCAGAAAGAATAGTACAAATATGCATGACACGGTGAATGGGAAGCCAGAAACGGCCGCTTTTGACGCCGTTTTAATCCGCTCGCTCACAGTGGCCGGTCTTGGCGTCACGTGTACCAAAGCCCACGGCCGGCCTATTTACTGCCACCCATGCTTCGTGTTGGTCGTGGTGCCTGGACCCATTGATCGACCGATATCCATTCGTGCCGCAGCCACCGCAGCGACCCATCCATCAGAAAGGTTCTTAACATTGAAACAAAATGCTGACCTGATATTAGGTTTTCCATATGACTTGTATGGGACGCAGTCCCAAAAGCGACAGTGGCCCCAGGCTGCTGCTGCTAGGATTTTCTTGCAAGAGAATTACTCGTTTCTTATCGGTGAGTACATCTTCAATGCACCTTCTTTCAAACGCAATTCGCTTGACTGGGTTCTATGCATTAGCGCTGTCGAGACCACGAGTGGAGTTATCCCAACATTGCAGCGGAGCCATGCCCAGGCAGGCTTCGGTAATACTGACACGCTTGCGCTCTCAACCAGAGACACCGCGGATGAAATCGTTTCCGACGATGGTGTCCTTAGTGTGGGAGATACCGAAGATGGCCATGATGACGTCTCGCATATGTGTGGCGTACTAGTTCACTGTTGCTCTACCGAGAAGGTATCGCGGTGCTCTGGCTCATCAAGGTAAGTTTCCTCCGAGGAGGCAGAAACCGGCCTTTTATGAGAAGTCATGCTTTTTGTGCCAGACTTGACCTCGCCGGTCGTCACGAGCCATTTCGAAGTCTTAATAGTGCATTAACAGCGCGTTCTCATCGAGGCATGGACAGCGAAGCTTGCTCACGTAAGGTTGTGGGTGAGGGAGGAAGTGAGTGGGATAATATTGTCGGACCAGGTCACCAGGAGCAGACACCCGACATCCCCACCACTCGCGGCTCGTTACTGATGCGGTGACTCGGTTCACGGCTGTCAGCCGAGGCGGTCGTTGTACCTAGAAGGCAATAGACCGTAGTATTATGCAATACCTTCCCTCACGGCTAACCTAGCCTGGCTTTGACCAAGACGCAAGAGCTGCCTTACGAAAATATGATAAGAGAATGATATCATGCATGCTGCTTGCTGGACGAGCTGAATTGGCAATCTGTATCATCCCAGGAACTGACCACGGTGCGATCTCACCTCGACCAGCTGAGACTTTGTCCCTCAATGACATATCACGGGTATGTCTTGCCTTGTTCGCACACCTGCTTAAACACCTCCTCTGTGTGCTGCACCACCTTCTCTACCGCGTCCTGGCCCCTCGTCCTCTCCAATTTGTTGTTTGGCGGGAACACCTCACCGTCCCAATTCACCCAATAACACCCACTCCCCTTTGCCCCATCGCTGCCAATTGCGACATCCCCTTCCATGTCCTCCCCTTCAGCTTTCGGAGGATATCTCCCACTCGTCGCCGCAAACAAATGCCTCTCGCCACTCTCCTCGAGGGGCACCATGATTGGTCTTAACAGCGGCGTCAGCACGGCCGACAGCACGCGTCCAGCCGGCAGTTCACGCAACACACCAGTGGCCACACCAGAGGGGTACGCGTGGACGAAGGAGGTATGCCGGTTTTTCTGGGCCATGCTCTCCAGGAAGAAATCACCCATCAGACTAGCGTGCCAGCCGCATTTCTTTAGGCTAAAGGTGTCCTTCAGACTGAGGTCCGAGAAGTCGAGCGTACCGGAGCCGCCCGCGCGGACGGAGACCATCGGGTCCAGGACAGACACGACGCGGGATAGTCTGGCGTTGCTGTTGAGAGAGGCATCTTGAGCGGCTGCGTTCAAGAGGGGAAGCAAGTTGGTGATAAACCGCATCCGCGCGTAGAAATGCAGCACGAATTTGCGGTCCAGACCTTCGGCCGTCTCGTCCCGGCCTTTCAGCGTCATGTATCCGGGTGTCATGAACAGCAGATTCACTGCTTTCTCTCTTGCCGCAATCTCGGCGCAGACGCTGTCGACGTTTTTCAGAAGCGATATGTCGGTTTGGAGAAAGGTTGGCTGGGCGGAGGAATTTATGGTTTTCATGGAGGCAATGGCAGTATCGGCGGCGGACTGGCTGCGGCCGATGAGGTAGATTTTGGGGGAGGTGGTGTGACGGGCGAGGGCGAGGGCGGTTGAGAGGGCGATGCCCGAAGTGCCGCCAACTGGAAGGGGATTAGTGAGATGTAAGGCTTTGCGATGAGATCTTGCAGCAACTGCTTCACCGTAGCGGGTGGCATGTTGGAGCAGATTGAACTTACCAAACACCGCGACGAGACCTGAGGTGAGGGATTTGAGAGTCGCATTGTGCGCCTGGATGGCCTGGAGGTTCACCATTGCAGCTTCAACGTTTGTCGACTGGGTAGAACGTGAGATACACAAATGAAATCCAGGGTTCTGTACTGTGAAGAATATTCGGTGCGGAAATCGACTGGAAGAGACAGCGTCTGGCAAGACGAACTATCCGATTGTGAGCGGCACTGGGAAGTGAACGAGCTCCAGCAACAAGAAAGTGGGTGGGTGGGTACGGGCCACGGCGGTGGGTCGTGGAGTTCCTGTACTTATGTATGTGGGCGGCCCCACACCAAGATCGGTGTGGCACTGTGGGTGATGGGTCAGCTACAAATGCTTCATCTCCACGTCAAAAATCTAAATACAGCTAAGTTTGTTTTTGAATAATATCGATGGATTCCTCTATCGATTGAACGTTGGTGGGGGACAACATGGCGGAGTTCACCCGCCCGGGTCGCTGCCAGCGGCCATTCTCCTGTCGCGTTGGTCCAAATACGTTCTGGTGCGGGGGGACCCCGATATCCCGACCAATGCCATCCCTCCGCAGGAGATCAGCAATTGGGTCATTGACGAACTTGTGTCTGCCTTTGCTGAGGAATACGAGGGCCCTCGGCCGGTTCAAGCCGAGGAGCGTGATGACGCGAACCCTGGATTCATCGGACGAGGTGGACCGTCTACCTCCGCGGAATCAACACCCAGGACCTGGTGGACTGCGTTCAGGCGCCCGACGCGGAGTCATCCGACCCGACTGAAATGGCTGCCCGCGCGATATGGGATGCCATGCCCATCGTAGGCCGTGTCACGCAGCAGGTGTGTACAGAAACCGGGCATATCGTTCGCACCGAAGCGGTTCGGACTGAGCAAAACCGACAGCCCGACCAGCCACTGCAAGCGTACATGGATGCCGACAACGTTGCCCGGCACGTTCTTCCTTGGCAGCAGATCCTGATGTTCTTCTCTCGCACCCAGGCTGCGCATGAATGGGACAGTCCACCGTACAGGTTTACCCGACCCGGCGCCAGCGAGCTTCGTGGAACTCGCCTTGGAGAGCGGCCCAGTCGGGCGCATCATCCAGCCCATCCATTGCCAGCGACGAATCGCCTTTCCCCGTTGCTTTGGCGTTATCCACTTTTCATAGAAATGCGATATCCAGATGGATTAGAAGAGATGACTGCGTATGTATTTCGATGGATGAAGAGGATAGAGCGAGAAATACCATCGGGGTCCATTCTATGGAACATAGCGGGCTTCCCGTCAACTGGCAATCCTCCAGCCAACTGGCGAGCCTTCAGCAAACTGGCAAGGCTATATTCCTACGAATTTCCCGCAATAATCCCACAGCGATGACATGTATGTAAAGCGAGCTGAATCGAGTTAATAAGAACACCATCATCATTACCATCGTCCCACAGGGACATATTCCGCGTCTGATCTGGTGTTTAGCTCTGATGGATGGTGTTGAGGAATATGGATAGTAGAAATACGCCAGACTAGATGTTGTGTAATCGAGGCTCACAATGTGTCCTCTCCTCCGCGTTGTCTCTTCTTTTCTTCAATCAATACATCCATTCATTTTGCATTGGTTCCCCTTGGCTTCTCAAGATTCTGTCACGTGTGCAACTCCATACTGTCTAGTAGTAGACTGTCGGACGTATTGGGGTTTACCCCGTAATCGTACCAAGCACCCAACACAGCTTCCCCATGTACCCATGCATAGCTTCCGCGTGTTGGTACAGACGTACCGACCCACGAATCAATTTCCCCGACGGATACTTTTTCCTTGCTGTAACAGCATCTCAACAGCTTTCATGCTACACCGACAATGTTGGAGCAAAATAGATTCATACAATTTCAAATTTCAAAGGACCCCTACGTTGACGATGGGCTGGCCACCCTGGTCAGGGTGCGGGGAGGGCCCTCGCCGAGTTTCGTCTTGCTCGCCTCGTTCACCTGCACCTCGAGCTGCAGCCTCCTCCCACCGACCCTGGTTCCTGTACATTGAGACTAGGGTGGCCATACTGGTCAGCGTGAGGAGATGATCCTCGCCGAGTGTCGTCTTGTTCGTCCCTATCACCTGCACAAAGAGCTTCTCGGCCTCCTCCCGCCGCCCCTGATTCCAAAACGTTAACGCTAGATTGGCCATACTCCTCAGCGTGGAAGGATGGTCCTCGCCGAGCTTCGCCTTGCCCGTCTTCATGACCTGCATAAAGAGCTGCTCGGCCTCCTCCCACCGGCCCTGGGTCCTGTACATTGAGGCGAGGTTGGCCATACTGGTCAGCATGTGGGGATGGTCCTCGCCGAGCTTCGCCTTGCTCGTCTTCATCACCTGCACAAACATCCGCTCGGCCTCCTCCCACCGGCCCTGGTTACTGTACGTTGAGGCTAGGTTGCCCATACTGGTCAGCGTGGAAGGATGGTCTTCGCAGAGCTTCGTCTTGGTCGCCTCCATCACCTGAACCTGGAGCTGCTCAGCCTCTCCCCATCGTCCCTGGTCCCTGTACGTCAAGGCTAGGTTGCCCATACTGGTCAGCGTGGAAGGATGGTCTTCGCAGAGCTTCGTCTTGGTCGCCTCCATCACCTGAGCCTGGAGCTGCTCAGCCTCTCCCCATCGTCCCTGGTCCCTGTACGTCAAGGCTAGGTTGCCCATACTGATCAGCGTGTAGGGGTGGTCCTCACCAAGTTTCGTCTTGGACGCCTCCATCACCTGCACCTGGAGCTGCTCGGCCTCCTCCCACCGGCCCTGGTCCCTGTACGTCGAGGCTAGGTTGCCCATACTGATCAGGGTGCCGGGATGGTGCCCACCGAGCTTCGTCTTGCGAGTCTCCATCACCTCCACCTCGAGCTGTTCGGCCTCCTCCCACCGACCCTGGTCCCTGTACGTGGATGCTAGGTTGGCCATACTGATCAGGGTGTCGGGATGGTGCCCACCGAGCTTCGTCTTGCGAGTCTCCATGACCTGCACCCCGAGCTGCTCAGCCTCCTCCCACCGGCCCTGGTTACCGTACGTCAAGGCTAGGTTGCCCATACTGGTCAGCGTGTAGGGGTGGTCCTCGCCAAGTGTCGTCTTGGTCGCCTCCATCACCAGCACCTGAAGCTGTTCGGCCTCCTCCCACCGGCCCTGGTTCCTGTACGTCGATGCTAGGTTGGCCATACTAGTCAGCGTATGGGGATGGTCCTCGCCGAGCTTCGCCTTGCTCGTCTTCATCACCTGCACAAAGATCTGCTCGGCCTCCTCCCACCGGCCCTGATTACTGTACGTTGAGGCTAGGTTGCCCATACTGGTCAGCGTGGAAGGATGGTCCTCGCAGAGCTTCGTCTTGCTCATTTCCATCACCTGCACTTCGAGCTGCTCGGCCTCTCCCCACCGGCCCTGGTTCCGGTACGCTGAGGCTAGGTTGGCCATACTGGCCAGCGTGTGGGGGTGGTCCTCGCCCAGCTTCGCCTTGCGAGACTCCATCACTTGCACCTCGAGTTGCTCAGCCTCCTCCCACCGGCTCTGATTACTGTACGTTAAGGCTAGGTTGCCCATACTAGCCAGCGTGTAGGGGTGGTGCTCGCCAAGTTTCGTCTTGGTCGCCTCCATCACCTGCACCTCGAGCCGCTCGGCCTCCTCCCACCGGCCCTGGTCCCTATACGTCGACGCTAGGTTGGCCATACTGACCAGCGTGTCGGGGTGGTGCCCGCCGAGCTTCGTCTTGCGAGTCTCCATCACCTGCACCTCGAGCTGTTCGGCCTCCCCCCACCGGCCCTGGTCCCTGTACGTCGACGCTAGGTTGGCCATACTGACCAGCGTGTCGGGGTGGTGCCCACCGAGCTTCGTCTTGGTCGTCTCCATCACCTGCACCTCGAGCTGCTCGGCCTCCTCCCACCGGCCCTGGTTACTGTACGTTGAGGCTAGGTTGCCCATACTGGCCAGCGTGATGGGATGGTCCTCGCCGAGCCTCGTCTTGCGAGTCTCCATAACCTGCACCTCGAGATGCTCGGCCTCCCCCACCGTCCCTGGTTACTGTACGTCGACGCTAGGTTGGCCATACTGATCAGCGTGTCGGGATGGTGCCCACCGAGCTTCGTCATGCGAGTCTCCATCACCTGCACAAAGAGCTGTTCGGCCTCCCCCCACCGGCCCTGATTCATGTACGTCGATGCTAGGTTGCCCATACTGGTCAGCGTGGAAGGATGGTCCTCGCCGAGCGTTGCCTTGTGAGTCTCCAACACCTGCACCTCGAGCTGCTCGGCCTCCTTCCACCGGCCCTGGATACTGTACGTCGTTGCTAGGTTACCCATACTGGTCAGTGTGGAGGGATGGTCCTCGCCGAGCCTCGTCTTGCGAGTCTCCATCACCTGCACCTCTAGCTGCTCGGCCTCCTCCCACCGGCCCTGGTTCAAAAACGTTGAGGCAAGGTTGCCCTTACTGCTCAACGTGTCGGGATGGTCCTCGCCGAGATTCGTCTTGCGAGTCTCCATCACCTGCACAAAGAGCTGCTCGGCCTCCTCCCACCGGCCCTGGTTCCAAAGTGTTGAGGCTAGATTGGCCATACTGGTCACCGTGTCGAGATGACCTTCGCCGAGCTTCGTCTTGCATGTCTCCATCACCTGCACAAAGAGCTGCTCGGCCTCCTCCCATCGGCCTTCATCATCGTGTACCCTTGCCAGTGTTGTCCAAATGAAAATCTCGCCTATTTCTCTGGTGCTAACACAGTTTGGATCGATATTACCTACATCCGGAAGATGCAGGATAAGATGCCGACGGAACTGTGGCTGGTGATCTTCTTCCGTAATCTGCCAGCAAGCAGCAAGCACAAACCTAGTGTACCACGACTGCCAATTCCGACTTTGGTCGCGACGAACTGCTCTCCACTGAACCAGGCTG
This sequence comes from Penicillium bovifimosum, assembly GCF_028826915.1. Lineage (NCBI taxonomy): Eukaryota > Fungi > Ascomycota > Eurotiomycetes > Eurotiales > Aspergillaceae > Penicillium > Penicillium bovifimosum. Next base: position 4,481,587 of record NW_026622711.1, read on the forward strand.
TGCATTGTGGTACCAGGCCAATCTCCGTGCACATGCTGTATTAGACTGTAGCGAACCAGGACATCTATGCTATGTCGATATATGAAGTTGTCCCACTTTCCTTCGGATTCCGGAATAAACATTCGGAGCTCAGTGCAATCTCCTTCGCCGAGCTCGTTGACGACCGTAGACATACCTAGACTCGCTAGACGAAACATTTCGTCCTGCACAATATTTCCTTGGAAACAAGCCAATAGTGTCAAGAGTAGACCAGGCTGCAGGTGGGAATACTCTCTTTCAATTTTCTCTAGAGTAGTATCCCATACCGTCCACACAGTTCTCTCCGCAGAGGTTAACCCTCGAAGATGATCCATCTGCAAGAGCTCATCGCGGTGCTTCTCATAGTCTTCTAAATACTGCGTGAGGGACAGTTCAGGGGCAACAGTATTGCCGATGTACGCGCCGGCAAGGTCAATCGCCAGTGGTAAGTATCCAAGCTTCTTCGCCACTTCGTCGCAGCCCTCTTGCACGGACTTTGGGAGCAAGTCGGTGTTGTCGGACAAATGGCGCAGAAGGACCATCCTCGCTTCTCGTGGGGTCATGTCACCAACTCGAATTTGTTCGCAGCCTTTATCGACCAGCTTTTGACTTTGGGCATCGCGGCTGGTGATAATTATTCTTCCTCGGGTTCCCTTTGGCATGATCTTTTTGATGCCCCAAGTGAGGTCATCCGCATTGTCAACGATAACCAACCATTCATCGTCCCCTTCAGTGCGGTCGCGAAGCCATCGAAGCACACCGTGAATGACCCGGTCGTCCAGAAGAGCTGTACACTGCTCATTGTTTGATTCGTCCGCAAGCCCAATTTCTGCAGCGCATCTTCTGAAACTAGATCGGACAGTTTCTTCACGTGTTGCATCAATCCAGAGAATTGGGTTAAACCGATCAACACTGCATTCCGTAAACTTCAGGGCTAACTGAGATTTACCTGACCCCCTAATCCATGCAGAGTGACTGCAAATGGAACGCTGGCCCTTCTGTGCCGTATCTGAAGCTTTTCTTCCAGCTCCTTCCAAAGCCGATCACGCTGAATAAAGGTCTGTACAGTCTCAAGTGGAACGGAATATTGGCGCTTCGTCGGTTGAACCAAAGGTGCCATTACTCTGGCAAGCTTTGAAAGGATGATATTATAGCTTTCATTTCTTGAATCGAACTTGTTCAGCCCGTAGTGATCGACGGCTAGACCGATTTTGCTGACCATATTCCCCTGATAGGTGGCCGACCTCTCGGAAACGCACTTTTCTCGGTATCAGTATGCTCTATAGCAGTCTGTGCATTGTTTCAGGTCTACTCACAAACATTTGCCATTGAAAGAACCCTAGTCGGACAAGACAAAGCGGCCTCTGCTCATAGAAATTGACCACTTGCAAATCATCTCGTATACTAGAGATGAAGTTTTCGTGTAAATCACTCAACACCACAGAGTCGTATTCCAGATTGGCCAGGATCAATGGATTAGATCCTAGCGGTTGCAAGGCGAATGCGGCAAGCCGACCCCAAGGGCCAAAGCTAGTCCCGCGATGTGGTGTACCTAGAAAAAGAATCGCCCTTGTTTGCTCCCCAATGTGATTGAACTCGCGCCTGCGTTTGGCTTGAATAAGCGCCTAAAAAATTAGCTAAGCCCCGTGAAAGGAACATCAATCTCCTACCTCTTTGACTACTAGGCCCCCCCCGTAGCTATGTCCCACGAAGACCAAGCATCGACTCTGCTCCTACGGAGTGATCAGCAAGAAGCATTGGCTAAGGGGGTTGTCAATACTCACATGCTTCGACTGACGGATCTGCCCGTTGATATGTTCGAGAAGATGGGTACCGACGGTCTGGAGCCGTGTATAGATCGCATCCCTCTTCCAATATGAGTCATAGTTATAGAAAAAGATGCGAGCATCTTTGCTGACCTCCGGGGGAGGTCACTTGGAAGAAATTCGCTGACCCAGTTCACGTATTGCTCACTGTTCGTGGGGTTTCTCGCTTGCCACGTCGTATCAGGGTTGGATCCGAGGCCATGGACGAATATGATACTGTTTACATACGTCAACAACATCGAAACTTTCGGGTGGCTGTTCCACCTACTCGATCCCACTAGCACGCGCGGGCACGTAGCTCTTCACTGGAACGAGCTCGAATCTCGACCTTGGAGCTTGATCAGCGATGAGCCGACTCGGAATTCTTTTGGCGGCCCAATAATAGGTGAATGCGACCGATAGAGCGAAAGTGAGCAGATACACAGTCGTGGCTTGGTTCATAGCTGATTGGTGGGCTCTGCCGCATTGGTTCCATGGATGGAGTCGGTAATTAGTAAGCGGATTGTATATGGACCTAGGTATTGGGATGGATGACTTCCATCAAAAGCGTGGAGGCATGAATAGCTGCTTGACTAGGGAAAATCCAAGCTATACGACTGTCATAAGCTGAGGGGTTTCGGGTTTCCGGCTGTGCAATTCAGGGATCTGCGGCTGAACCGCCGGCGCTAGACAAATGATGGTGATGATGAATTCATTTACCCGATTTAGCTCCGCTTTAGGTACAATATCTGTGCCTTTGAGGGGTGTGGGAAGCCACGGACGACCCATCACCAACTTATCAACCAATAACCAAATACCAAGTACCAAGTACCTTTTGTATGGTCAAGCCATCCATGGTTGGACAACCTGTTGATGCCTGATGGTTGTTGTCTTGAGTCCTGTGACAAGAAGTGGAATAAATAGCTTCTTGGCCGATTCCATTCTTGTTTCTTCTCTCTTCCTCCTTCATAGTTGTTGTTTTAGTTGAATGCACTCTTTCTCACAGAAGACTCTTTCTCACAGAAGACTCTTTCTCACAGAAGACTCTTTCTCACAGAAGACTTGGCCGAACACACTCTCGGTTCTTCTGGACGGATCGAGCTCTCATATATGAGAGAGAGCATCCATTGTTGGGACTGTCAAAAATGCTAGCAATGTACGGAGTACTGTAGTTAGTACTAGTAGCGGAGAATTGAGAAGTGAGGGAAAATTGAGCAATGGAAGGAATCAAGGGGCTCCACCACGTCGATTTAGGGCTAAGTGTAATACCATGTAGAAACGCATGATAAATTACAATTTTGTCTATAATACTGGGCCAACCGCATTGGGACTAGAGGGTGTGCCAAATCGACTCCATTAACAGTACCCGATTTCTTCCATGCAACGCGTATCAAGTTACTAGGTAGTGCTGATTCAGTATTTCAGAGCGAAGACGCCGAAGACGCCGAAGAGTATCGCATTGAGCGCTTTAACTTCTTAGTTTTTAGTTTCTGTTTGACCCTAAGGCATGTAATAAAATTAGTAGCTATTAATCTTTCCCCCGAGAGTCGGAAGCCAGCTTGCAGAATACGCTACTGCAGATGCTTGAAATCACAATTAGGGTCTTTAGTCGCTCATTGTGTAGCTGCGAAGGTGTAGTTATATTTCCATAGTTATGATTTGGTAATGCGTGAGCATTGTGCTCTGGGTTTCATCTCAAATCTCCGGTGTATGTGGCTGGGTTACTTCCTCAAGAATGTCAACGCGGCAACACACAAGGCATCCACACCAGTTTGCAGAGTTGGTTGGATTACAGGCGCAAAGCGAGCGGAATGGTTTCCAGCAATCTCCTCCTTAGAAGACTCTCCTCTTTCGGCCTTATCCCAAAGTTCCTGATCAATTCCTCCAATGAACCAGAAGGAGCAAGGAAGGCCCTGAGAAGTACCCAACGTAGAGAAATCTTCGCTAACGTTTGTCCGGGGAGTATCCCCATCAAAATCGTCAAAATGATCCTTAAACGACGCAGCAAGCTGCAAGGCCACTTGCTGATCATTCCAAGTAGGCGGGAACCGCCTCGTAGGCGTGAAGACCGGTGGTTTCGGCGAACCACTAGCAACACACTCCGCCTCAACAATACGGCGAATAGAAGCAATGATCTTCTGCCTCGTCTCCAATTTGACAGTCCTGAAATCAACCCCAATCTCAGCCTGATCCGCAATCACATTCTCCGTCTGCCCAGCCTGCAAGCTCCCGACCGTCAAAACAGCAAGATCACTCGGATCAACCTCCCGACTCACAATATCCTGCAGTCTCACAACAACATGCGCAGCAAGAAGAACAGGATCCACCGTCTGATGCGGCATCGACCCATGTCCCCCACGTCCAAATAGCGTAATCTTCATACTATCAGCAGCAGCCATAATCGTCCCAGGTCTCGAACCAACAGCTCCGGCGCGCATCCGCATCACATGCTGACCAAAGACATAATCCGGCATGGGAATCTTCGAATAAAGCCCATCGTCAACCATAGCCTGTGCACCGCCTCCCCGCTCCTCGTTCGGCTGGAAGAGCACAATCAACGTCCCGCTCCACGCATCTTGTGTGCGGGCCAGGACTTCCGCCGCCGCAAGAAGACAGGTAATGTGCATATCGTGTCCGCAGGCGTGCATTACGGGCTTTTCAATGCCTTCGGCATCGACCATCGTCACTGTACTTGCGTAGGGGAGGCCCGTGGCTTCCTTGACTGGGAGTGCGTCCATGTCGGCGCGTAGCAGGATGGTCTTGCCCGGGCCATTCTGTAGAACGCCTACCAGGCCATAGCCTCCGATGTTGGTGTGGATTTCGTAGGCTCCGAGCTTGGATAGATGGTCGGCGATCTTTTCGGATGTGGCTTTTTCTTGCAGTGAGAGCTCGGGGTGAGCATGGAAGTGCTTGTATAGATCTTCATATGGGTCTAGATTGACTGCTGCAGCTGCCAGTATATCTGAGAAGCCTTTTTGAACCATGTTGTGCACTGGTGGGTGATTTTCTCGGATATGGGGGGGCTGATGAGGGGAAGCTGCCAGGGGCCCCGGAGCATGCGGGGTCATTGGGCAGTTTGTCAGCCGATATTTAGCGGGCTTAGGTGCCCGAGGCCCCGGGGCTGGCATCGGTCTTCGGGTTCGCAAGTAAACAGTGACTCATAGGTTTGTCTAAATTCCGGACAACCCCTACCGAGCTGCATTTTTCAAGTAAAATGGATTGCATATCGACTCTTGCAAGATATGGCATTCGCCGCATTCCTTAATCTTTATGACTCTAAAGCAAGAAATAGCGAGGGACCGAAATGGTCCCCAGGGTGGTCTCGCCATAACATGCAAAGTAAGTGTAACTCTTCAGTACTATCCACAAGGTCAACATATACCGCTGATGTGTAAACCTTTCCATCAATAGGTGCCATGGTCTAGTGGTATGACGACACATTGTGGTTTACAATGATCTGTGTTAGCCCTGGTTCGATTCCGGGTGGCGCCAATTCAATTTTCTTTTTTTTTTCTTTTTTTTCTTTTTTGATTCCAGTTCTTCATCAACTTCACTCACATAAATAGTAAATTATAGTATTGCAATAGTAACTACTGATCGAAGACTTTTGATAATCTGACATATTAAACATTATGGTCATCTCACCTAAAACATTCACTCAGTCAACCGGCCAGGGCCAACTCCAGTTGCGAATATGTTCCGGATCAAGCCCATTTTCAAAGGCCTCGGCCTTACCCGCAAGCTGCTCATTGATCAATCTCTCCCTCGTGCTAGACGCCGTATTCCCAAGCGATTCCACCAAGTCAATCGCATCCACCGCGAGACTATACCGATCAGTCTGATTGCGCACGGCCAATTCAAACGGAGTATCGATATTGCCCTTCTCCCGATACCCTCTCACATGCAGATGATGTTGTCCGGGCCGCTTGTACGTGAGTCGATGGATAAGCCATGGATACGAATGGAAATTAAACAAGATGGGCTTGTCAACGGTGAAAATAGCCTTCCACTGAGTATCCGGCATTCCATGCGGATGTTGAATGGCTGACATCAGCCGGAACAAGTCAACCACGTTCACGAACCGCACTTTCAGCTGCGGGAGGTGCTCGCGCAGCAAGGCTGTCGCGGCTAGTGCTTCGTGCGTCGAGACGTCGCCGCAAGACGCAATCACTATATCCGGTTCGGCGCCTTGGTCGTTGCTCGCCCAGTCCCAGATCCCGACACCCTTGGTACAGTGCTGCACGGCTGCGTCCACGTTCAGGAACTGGATGTGCTCCTGTTTATCGGCGACGATGACGTTCACGTAGTTCTGACTGCGGAGACAGTGGTCCATGACCGAGAGGAGGGTGTTGCCATCTGGCGGGAGATAGATGCGGACTACCTCCGGGCTTTTGTTGGCGACGACGTCGAGGAAGCCTGGGTCTTGGTGGGTGAAGCCGTTGTGGTCTTGTCGCCAGACTGTGGCCGTGATGAGGATGTTGAGGGAGGCGACGCGGGCTCGCCATTCGACTTCTAGGCACTTCTCGAGCCATTTGCAGTGTTGGTTGACCATCGAGTCGATGACGTGGATGAAGGGCTCATAGCTGTTGAGGAGGCCGTGCCGACCGGAGAGAATGTAGCCTTCGAGCCAGCCTTCGCAGGTGTGTTCGCTGAGGATCTCCATGACCCGGCCGTCTGGGGCGAGGTTCCCGCCGTCTGCGTCTTCGTCGAAATATTCTCCCATCCAGACTTTCTTGCCGGCTTTATAGACCTCGGAGAGCTTATTGGATTCTGTCTCGTCGGGTCCAAAGAGTCGGAAGTTGTGCATGTTCTGGGCGACTACGTCTCGAAGGAACTTGGCCATATTGGCCATTCCTCCCTTGACTGTTCTGCCCGCGTTGATGTCTGTGAATCCGTAGTCTCGGAAATCCGGTAGATTAAGCGGCCGGCGTAGGAGACCCCCGTTACCAACCGGGTTGGCACTGATGCGCGATTTGCCTGTTGGTGCAAGTTCCTTGAGTTCCGGAATCAATGTGCCGTTCTCGTCGAAGAGCTCCTCTGGCTTGTAGCGCCTCATCCAATTCTCCAACACTTGCAGATGCTTAGTATTAGTGCGGACATCAACGATAGGGATCTGATGAGCGCGCCAAAACCCCTCGAGAAGATGCCCATCAACTTCTCGTGGCGCTGACCAGCCTTTGGGAGTGCGAAGAACAATCATCGGCCAGAGGGGTCGGAATGGGGTCTTTGTCTCGCGCGCTTTCTTCTGGTACCCCTTGATCTCGGTGACACATTGTTCAAGTGTAGCCGCCATGGCTTGATGCATACTGTCAAACTCACTTCCCTCCACAAAGTAGGCTTTCCACCCGTAGCCGAAAAGCAAGGACGAAAGCTCCTCGTGGCTGATGCGCGCAAGGACAGTCGGGTTATTGATTTTATATCCGTTCAGATGAAGAACAGGCAAGACTGCGCCATCGGTGATGGGGTTCAGAAACTTCGTGCTATGCCAGCTAGTTGCAAGCGGGCCCGTCTCGGACTCGCCGTCTCCAACCATTGTCAAAGTAATGAGATCGGGTTTGTCAAATACGGTACCGAAGGCATGCGAGAGCGAGTACCCCAGCTCGCCTCCCTCGTGCAAACTACCGGGCGTCTCTGGAGTCGCATGACTTCCAATCCCGCCCGGGAAGGAGAATAGCTTGAAGAACTTCTTCATGCCCTCTTCATCCTGCACTTTGTCCGGGTAGACTTCGGAGTAGACACCTTCTAGATAGGATTGCGAGAGGATCCCGGGGGCGCCGTGTCCGGGACCGGAAACGAACAGGACATCAAGGTTGTACTTCTTGATGAGCCGGTTCATGTGTATCCAGGTGAAGGATTGTCCGGCATCGGAACCCCAGTGACCTAAGAGTCGAGCTTTGAGATGCTCTAGCTTGAGGGGCTCTCTGAGTAGTGGGTTGTCGCGGAGGTAGAGCATGCCCAGACATAGATACATGCTGGCTCGGAAGTAGGCATGGGTTTTGCGGACTGTCTCGGTGTCGAGCGGGTTACCTTCCACCGTCGAGCGAGCCCTGCCGTAAGCAGAGATGCTCTTCTTATTGGATGCCATGTGTAATACTGACAATGTATGACTTCTGACAATTAAGATAGGGGAATTGATGAAGATAAGAGGAAGAATCTTGGAAACGAAGCTTTTATCAACCACAACCCAAGTCAATGACGTATACACACATAACACAGCTGCATTTTGATAGAACTTGAAATGATTTTCTTTCATTCACTTTGACTTGGTAGAAGTCTTCTTAGTATTGGACTCGTGCTTTAGATGTACTCAAGTGCCATGTTCTCTGGGTAGTAGGTAGAGATCTATAAGAAAATAAGAAAACTATTGCAGAACATTCTCTCCAGATGTGCCAAACTCAAAGAAATACTAGACAAGCAATTCAAAACGAACAAACATGAAGCAAACGGAGATCAAAGCTATATAATGACTGAGAAATTCACAAATTCACTCAAGATAAGGCATTTCATAGGGAGCAGTCATCTGAGCCGTAGTCGCGGTAGGAATGTTTGTTCCAGGGTTATAGTCGAACATCCACAGTTGGTTTGTTCGATCAGGAGCAGTTGCACAGTAAAGCCTGTTCCGAACCCATGGCCCATTCAACCGACCATGCACAGTGGGTTCACCATCCCTGAGACAAACTGGGATCGCCTCCCAGTCGGCAAACACATAACTGTGCTTTGCTGGATCCCACATGTTGACTTCGAACTCTCTGACCGCCATGGAAACATTGCTACCGTTCGCCATTCCGTAATTACAAACACCCAAGGACCGGGGCAGCGGATGCGGGTTCCCGTTATAATCGCGATCTAATGTTTGCAGGTACTCCACGTCCCTGTTGTATATGAGCATGTCTGAGGCCCCAGTGTCCTCAAGACATTTGAATGAAAGTGGCGTATTAGTCCGCCGTGGTGCTGGTGGAGCAGCAGCTGGATCAGATTGTCCCGGCTGCGGCTGAATGGCCGGGATGCGAAGACAAATGTCCATCTAGAACGGTTAGCACCAAAACGATGTCAATAAGACATGAGAAACATACATAATACAAATTCCTGCCACCGTCGTAGTTAGATGGCGGCGCGCCCCTAATTCGACTAGCTTTTAGAGACCCGGGCGTGGAATCCTCGCGCTGAATGTACATCTCGTTGGTATGTTGATCTTTCATAGAGGTTGGGAGGACTTACCCCTTCCACCCAAAACGATGCATGTCCTTTGTTTAGATCGTGGAGGACACGATATTCATCCAATCTGAACGGCCTAGGGCTGCAGAGCTGCTTTCCATCACACCAATAGGTGACAAATCCCGGATTCCACTGCAGTTTGCCCGTTGTGTAAGCTTCCACGATGGCACGCGCAGTTTTACTCATGCTTTCGGCATCGAGTTGATTTCCGTGCTTGGCCTTGTCCTCATCACTGGACTCCTTCGGATACCGGCCCAGTCCCGTCGCAAGCGCTTCCTGGATCTCCCGCAGCCCGTCAAGGCGTTTAACCACGGGCCAAGGCAGTCCAAGGTTCTCCTTCATCAACTTCCTAGGTAGCAAAAATTGGATCAGTTATAAATAGAATAGCCTGGGCACTGTATAGACTCACTGGCGTCCCTTCTGCTTTGCTTCGAGCTCCCGCAGTTTGAGTTCATAGACCTGAGGCATAATTCCATCTTTGATCCTCTCATTGCATCGTTTGATCTGCGCATCCAAGTCACTACGCATATCCATATTAGAATCAGTATCCATATTGAGCAATGAATCTACCATCGAATAGTCAGGACAGCTGGATCTTACTCAGGCAGTAGATCAGGCTCATCGGAATTCCAGCCCTTAGGGGCCCTTTCGATATCTTTGATCACGCCGTCCTTGGCCTTTCCCCAGGCCTGCTTTTTCCCAAGTATTGGTGGGTTTGGAGGTGGTGCCTTTTTGGCGTAATCGATCTTCAGGTCAGCTAGTAGTTTCTGTACATCGATGGGTGCAGGTTTAGAAGCAGCAGCATCTGTTGCGTCTCCATCCTTTCGCTTCTTGCTTGGGCCAGCATCACTGTCATCTTCTGCTCTGCGCTTTTTGGGTATAGGTAATGCTCCTGGTGATCGCTTGGCATGGCGACGGCGAGGCATCTCAGTCGGTGATGTGGCTGGTTCGTCTGTCGCCTGTTCCACTATTGCAATTCCGACAGAACTATCACGACTGCCCGAATGTATACTTCTAGGATTCAGACGTGTAATGTGTATAATGTGCATAGAGCCCGATCGATTAGAAAAGAAACCATTGAGGTATTTATATCTCGAGTAGTTTCCATGTGCATAACACCGAATGCAGTTTTTTCCTTACGAAGTCAAAGAAATCCGAGGCACAGACAAGACCAAACAAAGAGTCCGCAGAGTACCGAGTATACCGTGGGAGAAAATTGTCGGCTCTCTTTGAGATTGGAGACCATGCAGCAAGAGTTTCAGAACAGCCTTTGACCGTGCCCTTGACGTCCGCGTAGCGCATCTGGTTGGCCATGTCGGCACAGTCATGTTCTCTGTGAGTCCTCTTTTGGCTTGTAGCATCTCTTTAATCTCGATCTCTTCAAAGTCACTACCTCATTGGGTGTGGTTTCGATCCTCGCGGTTTGGACTTGTCGAACAAAGGTTGTGAATTCACCATTTCAATGCGAACTCTCCACGAGGGCTCCTCCAGGGCTATGAAGAGATCGACATTGACCAGTTATTTCATAGACCTCAGTCAGATCTTTGTACTTACCCGGGCAGGGTCCAAGAATAGATCAAGTCGAAAATAGATCGTGGCGCCATCGCCTACTGAGATGAATAGGTGATGGGTGTCTTCACTGTGCGCAATTGTTGCGTAAGTTGTGACTTGAAGATATCGTTTTCCTTTCCTCACTGAAAGTCCGAAAGAGTTGTGTCCCCTAACCCCATTCCTTGAAGGCCCGGCTCGGTCATTTGTTCTGCCCGATTCTCCTTCTCAACTCAGGATCAGCTCAGGATTCCACAATCATCCTTAGCAAAGTCCAATAAGATGATAATCTGTGGAATCAAATGCAAGAATCGGCAGGTCTGCATATTTACCTTGAGTTCAAGGTTGAAGTGGCTTGGATGACGAAGACGTCCATCGTGGCATCCGGGGGTAAACATGGAAGGTGCAAACAATGCAAACACCAACAAGCAGAATCTCGGAGGGAACTCTCCGCAGCCCAGGGCCCCAGGCTCAGGTTTGTTTACATCCCCACATCGATATTCATGTCTTTGCAGACATTCGACAGCAACTTGGAGCCTCATTCACATTGAGTCATTTAAACTCGTACTGCACTTTCAGCTACAAAATCCAAGTCAAGTGGAAGAACAAGTTCGATGTCCAACCTTGGTGACCCTCTCTAGCAAGGGTACCCCCTTGCCCCCCTTCACGCCTGGACAGTACAAGTTGGAGTTTCTCCACATTGACATCCAGGGGCCTTTTCCCCCTGCACATGACGGTTGTCGCTACTCTCGAACAATACTCGACGACTGGACACATAAGAGCGCGAACGCCAGCCGCTCAAGACGAAGGATGAGTTCCCTGGTTATCTCACGGGCTATCTGGCCAGGAATGAATACCCTGAGCGCCGCTGCAAGCGAATTCGCCTGGATCAAGGCGGTGAAAACATCACTGCTTCTCTCCAGTTGCTTTGCACCACGCGTGGTATTGAACTCGAGTTTCCCAACACCAGTCGAATGGAAAGGCTGAATTTCGCTCTTTTGTGTCCAGTCGTCGAGTATCGTTCCAGAGTAGCGACTACCGTCATGTGCAGGGGGAAAGGGCCCCTGGAGGTCAATGTGGAGAAACTCCAACTTGTACTTTCCAGGCGTGAAGGGGCTAGAGAGGGTGTTTTGGCCAGTGCACGGAAGAGTGGTTCTTCCGTGCCGGTCACATGCCGTAACTAGCCTACAAATCCCAGCAATCTTAGACGCCGCGATGAGCGTTAAACCAAGACGATTCATTCGACAGAAATATCTATCTACACCATGCTAAAACAGCCTAAAAGCCTCTAGCTTGAGACAAGCCAAGCACGAAGCTGAATTCTGATAGATCTTCCGGAGACTGAAGGGAGGCTAATGCCGGGAAGACTTAGTGGCGGCTACTGAGTTCCTCAGCTCGTTTGGTGGACGCATAGATGGTAGTTAGACGCCCGCCATGAGGCTGCATGGTCTAACAATAGTATTTCTGTTTTCAGATCCCAGTGCTGGTACTGGTCTTATAATTGAGCAGTATAATAGTACTCCCACATATTGAGACAAGGTGCCCCGTTAATGAACCAACATATTCTATCTTCAGTGCGCAGAGCCCGTGCGTACCCATAACGGGCAGTACTATAGCTGTGTCGAAGCCAATCTGCTCGTATGGAAGGGCTTGAGCTTGTCTCTGACCTAAAGAGGAGTTCAAGCAGCTGTGATGGGCTTGAACTTGTCTCTGACCTAAAGAGGAGTTCAAGCGGCTGTGATGGGCTTGAAGTGGCTTCTGGTTTCGGGCGATGGCCAAAGAGCTATGAGGGTCTCGAGGTTGTTGTTGAACCGGGAAAGGAAGTCCCAATCAGCAGGGAGGAAGCATATTATGTATCTGGACCGGACAGAGCGGGAACAAGCATATCTGATGGCACACCTGATGATGGTCCGAAAAAAACTGATACGACAAAGGGTGCCAAAAGAGTATGCGGACTCCGACCTACCGTGTTTCGGTCTCTATTAGCAGTCTCAATATTACTTGTGATTGCTGCTGCGGTAGGATGTGGGGTCGGGGGATCATATCTGATCAACAAGATAAAAACCCGGGGGTAAGTGTTCTGTCCCTTTCCAGAGGCGATATTCGTCTGACATTGTCCATTACAGCTCTGACCCAGTGACGTCCGGATCTAATACCACCTCTACCTCTGCATTGCCCATCAGCGGTACATCCGACAGCAGCACGACCTCAACGACATCCGAAGCTGACAAGGGTTCCAAAATGCCAATAACAACCGGAGCATCTTCTTCAGAAACCACAACCGTTTCCAAGCCATCCAAAACATCATCAGCGCCCGTCACATCAGGCACGACGGGGACAGCTGCAAATCCATGTCCCGGTCAGAATATGACCACAGTCACCGGCTCTGATGGATCGGTATTTACGTTGCTGTGTGCCGTTGACTGGCCCAGTGGTGGTCGAATAGCATATGGCGATGGCGAAGTCAGTGACTTGACGAGATCGACTGAATACGACTTGAAATCCTGCATTTCACAGTGTGTGGAGTGGAATACGGAGAATGATGTGAAATGCAAGGGAGTCGCCTACTCTGCGAATTTGACAGCTTCGTTCGAGGGTGGACAGGATGGGAATTGCTTCTTGAAGGATAGTGTTGGCAGGTATTATCATAATGCTGGTACGTCTATGGTTGCTGGGATCTTGGGGGGTTGAGGCATATACTTGATCTTTACCTTTTGCTTGTACATAAAAACTATTGGAACGAGGATTGATGATTGGATTTTAGCTCCATGCTTGTGCTATCGGGGCTTAGTGGCATGCTTGGTCTTGCTGTCTTAGTGTATACCGAAAGCAAGGGAAGTGTGCGTACCCTACCTGCCCCGGTCACTGAGAAGAAAGACCTCAAATTTAACATAGTTGACAGCATGATAACAACCTGCTGCCTCACATTAGGGTTCTAGCAAAGCAGTGATATGCACATGGATCTATAGCTACAGTCCAGCCGTACCGAGCCCTAACTCGACCCCCCACCTTGCGCCAGACTTTCTCTGCCCCCTGTGCGATTATTCTCTAACCTTTTGATGGTGATCATATTTGCATGTTTCACTGGCAGCCACCAGTCTTCAGGGTTAGTTAGACATACATCGATAGCTATCACTCACGCGGCCATGTTGTTTCGGGTAGATGCTCATACAGTATGTAGGTAGTGGTATCCATTCACCCATCATCGGCGGTGCCTCTGAACAGTTCATATGAGACTGCATATGGATAGGATTTCACACCGGTATACACAACGCTAGTCTGCTGGATTTATAGCTGAATATCGAATCGATCCGAGCATTTATTGGGCTTATTGTATGGTTCGCTTGGGAACTCTCAGCCACTGTCATAAGATGGCCAAGGTTAGCGAAGGTCGGGAGTTCTCTATATAACTACACAGTATAGCGTATAATGAGATGGATGTAGATCCGGTAAAAGAGAACACACTTCTCGTTCCCCCTTTGAATCTGATCTGATACATCTGCGACAATAAGGTAAGAGAAGTCATTAATCATAAGTTGAATAGTCAGATCTGCCAGTTAGTATACATTGGTTTTAAGGAAACAAAAAGGTATCAATCTAGACTCCTAGAGCAAGCACACCCCAAATCGCAGCAAAGGCATTTAATTAAACTCCATGAAAAACCCGCCAATATGGCCAACCCAGTAAAAGATGGATCAAAAGCAATCTTAAACAAAACAAGGAACACACTCAGAGGCTCTGTTGAAGTGCCAATTATCAACAGAGCCATGCGATCAGATCAGATCGCGCACGGCATCTTGCCGCATCTTAGTCCACCCGGCGGCGCTGAGCAGCCGGAGCATTCAACGTGGGCTCCTATAAAGACACAGTCAGTGATAAAGTTTTTAAAGACCCCTTTGACGGAATGGAGTGCGAACCGAATCAGCACGGCGCTTGCGGTCGCCGCCTTCCGCCTCTCCACTGCCAGCAGGCACAGTCTCGGTCTGTGCCGCTTGAGATGGGCTGCTAGGCCCATCAGCAGAGTCGGACTCTGCATTCTGTGCAGTCTCCCCCACGGTAGAGACTGCGCAAACGGTGTTGTTAGACCCCTGAACATGAAGACCATTTCTGATGTTGATATTCAAGGGCCTCGGATTGCCAGTCTGGTCAACCAGATTGTCAGCCCTGTTGAGGGCGCCAATGATGACAGCTGCCAGAGAAGTGAGGCGAGTGCCAGAGCCATCGGTTTGATCCGGCTGAGATGAGAGTCCAGACTCCGGAAGCTGGATATTATTCCCGTCTCCGATTAAGGTGACCGATCTGTCAATGGTGATGTTGATAGGTGATGGATCCATATAGTCGTCCTGATCAGCTAGATAGTTTGGGACAGTCATGACTCTGGTCCCACTTGGTCTGGTGATAGAGAGGGTATAATGAGGTGAGGCTGGCGTTGGAGTCGTCGTAGAACCAGAACCAGCGTTGTGATTAGCAGCAGCGTTGCGATTGGCTCTGAGTTCAGCGAGCTTGTGAAGTTGGTGTCGCAGAGAATCTGTTGGAGGCTGCATTTTGTAGTATTTAATCAAGTGACGAACTGAGAACTCTATGTAGGATTCAAGACAAGGGAAGCTTGGTACAAGAAGATGGGGGGAGAAAGGAGTGAGAGGAGACTTGGGGGGGTATTTATGGTCCAAAATTTCACATCTGAGAGAATAGACACATTTGAATAGGCGTTTGAATGCGCAAACAATAGGAAAGAAACATTCAATAGCCAGCCAATCAGAGCCAGCCGTACGCCATTGACGCGCTGTTCAATAGCCATTGAGTTGCCTAATTGGGAACCTCAATGGGCTTCTTATTGTTCTCAATAAAGATCACGTGATTGTTATTGTTCATGGGGTATCAATGAACCATGTACTGGTACCTCAACCATGCTGGTTACCATCATACACAAAGAAGTACCTGTACATTCGGCCTAAAACATGACCTCGCTAATGCAGAAAATGCGCCTCCAACTCTCTTCCAAACAAGCAAAATGGAATCCTGCGTCGATCCACAAGCCCCTGGCTATGGAGTAAGCCTTCGTACAGTGCATTTGTGTCACCGTGGACAAACGGACTGGATCCCTGGTGATCGGATGTCTCTTCTTCGGTCGGCCGGGGATCTTTGTTGACGTTTACACCTGGACAGTGCGTAGGTCTGGTCAGATTATTGGCTGGTCTCATCATGGACGCAGGGCACCAGACCCTACCGGTAGGGTGGGTGACTCCTTACTGTGAGACGGAACATCGGAACCCGGGAGGTTGGAGTGGGGTTGACCCGGGTAGTATGGCCCACCTGGGTGGAGAGACTGCGCCGTCTGCAAGTTATTAGCAAGGACAACAGCCCCTGTAGATTTCTCGAGTGATACCGGTGTTTATGTCGCGTTCGACATCCAAACCGTCATGGGTTGGTACTGACTTCGCGAAAAGCATCCCCTTCAACTTCCACCTCGCGATCCCGAATCCGCCGCATCAAAGCCAGGAAATTGCTCTGTTGGAACTTTTGATTCTGTTCATTGCGCACGCTGTCGAGCAGTTGTCCTGCTGTCCGCGCTAGTTCGTCTCCATCCCGACTCCGGTTTTGCGGATCCTGCTTATCGCTCTGAGGAATGAGATCCGAGCCAACTCGGATCTCCTGTTGCATGACTGACTCAACAACTTCGGCTTCAGGAGCTTCCTTCAGGTTCTGCTGGGTATCTTTATGATCAACATCTGTGGCTTGCAACTCCAGATCCGCCCGTGCTTGGTCGAACGCAGCCTCAAAGGCGGATTCATCGAATTGCTGTGCGGGGGCTTGCTGCATGCTTTGCATACCCTGCGGTTGCATCTGCATCTGATTCATAGCGGAGCCATACATCGGGAAGCTTGGTGCAAAGGATGGCTGATAGGCACCATGCATTTGCGGGGTTTGCTGGGCCTGGGGGACTGGCGCTCGATGTTGATTCATAAATTCCGAGTGCCACCCGCCATGTGTCGCCGCCGGTGCAACATTTGGCCTTTGTAGTTGTGCTACAGGATGTGAGGGCCCTGAGATTTGCAAGTTCTGGAAGTCTGCCGCCCAACCGGCGTTGCCCGGATGTTGCGCTGCAGGACGTTGTGCCGCAGCATGGTGTATGGGTGCGCCGAAGTGGGCGGGATGTTGTAAGTCGGGCAGTGCAGGGCCACCTAAGTTTCCTTCGAATGCAGCGAACTCGGGGTCAAGTATTCCCTCTTGGCGGTTCTGAGATCGGAAACCCTGAAAGCATATGTTTAGCACAAATGAAACGATGCGACCGTAAGAGAACCACCAACCTGAGCAGGTGATTGACGCGAAGTCAATCGGTCTTGTTGAAGGGTTCGATCAACAGATGTGTGCTTCTGGAAGTTCTGAAGCGCATTCGACGGCCCGCACAGCGCATCACCCATGATGACGTCTTGAGGCCAACTAGAATCAAGCGAAAGGCGGATATTGTAGTAGTGAAGTAAAGCCGTGCTTAAGTCTTCACGTCTATGAGGAGAACAATAACGGAAAGGAGGTGTCGAACTCCAGATGGGAGACTGTCTACGCCACGTCCGCCCTCCGTGGGGTTGCCGACGGCCGAGGCTCATCACGTGAAGGTATGGGGATATGGATCACGTGCACACCAGCTTAATCATCACGATAAGATAGGGAAGGGCCAGGTTGTTTGGGCCTCATACCAACAGGGAGAGCTGCTCAGAGTCCCCGCGCCTTCACAATTGTCCACTTCATTGTTTGCTTCATTTAATCTAACAAAATGGTAAGCTTTTTCTTGCTGCATATCACTGCGCTAGCCCCTCAGTGCCCTCGCTAACACCTTTGAACCTCCAGGCCACCCCCCAGGTGATCTCGAATTCGGGGCACGAAGAGATGATTGTAAGTGCCGCGATATCAGCTTCCAATTGAGATGCCTTGTCATTGCATGTTGGAAGATGAGCTAACTGAGCTATCCGGAAATAGCACGATGCTGGTTTGGACTACTACGGCCGCCGGTTGGCGACATGTTCGTCCGACAAAACGATAAAGATCTTCGACATTGAGGGAGAATCACACCGCCTGGTCGAGACGCTGAAAGGGTAAGCTGGTCCTGCTGTCGGTGCAGTTAGCGATCCGGTCATTGACATGGACATTTGATAGCCACGAAGGTGCTGTGTGGTGCGTCGCATGGGTGAGTGATATCCCAAAATGCAGTTGTTGTCCACCCGGCTGACCGTGTGATTCTCCGATTTAGGCTCACCCGAAATACGGCACAATTTTGGCCTCATCTTCTTATGATGGAAAGGTCTTGATCTGGCGGGAGCAGCCCCAGACCGCAACCTCGCCCTCCGCTGGTAGCACATGGAGCAAGGTCTTCGATTTCTCCCTTCACACGGCCTCTGTGAACATGGTCTCCTGGGCTCCCCATGAAAGCGGATGTCTGCTTGCCTGCGCTTCTTCCGATGGTCATGTCAGCGTGTTGGAGTTCCGCGACAACAACTGGACCCACCAGACTTTCCACGCCCACGGGATGGGTGTCAACTCCGTCAGCTGGGCTCCCGCCGCCTTTGCTGGTAGCCTTATTAGCTCCAACCCTGGGCCCGGTCAACAGCGCCGGTTCGTCACCGGTGGTAGCGACAACCTGGTCAAGATCTGGGATTATAAGTATGTTCTTCAACTGCGAGATATCCAGCCATTGCGTGCGCTAACACATTGCCTTTAGCGCGGAGACCAAATCATACAACCTCACTCAAACGCTTGAGGGACACTCCGACTGGGTCCGAGATGTGGCCTGGTCCCCCAGCATTCTCTCCAAGTCCTACATTGCCTCCGCTGCGCAAGACAAGACAGTCCGCATCTGGACTTCTGATGCTTCTAACCCAGGCCAATGGTCCAGCCAGACACTGGAGTTCGACACTGTTCTGTGGCGCGTTAGCTGGAGCCTTAGCGGCAACATTCTCGCCGTTAGCGGGGGAGATAACAAGGTCAGCTTGTGGAAGGAGAATCTTAAGGGCCAGTGGGAGAAGGTCAAGGATATCGAGGAGTAGTGGGTGCTTGATTTCATATGTTATCTACTATTCCCTTTTTCAACGCATAATTCCTTTTCACCCCAAGCTACACTGCTTCATGTCATAGACACTCCACTAGATCGAGGATTTCGCAAGGACAATTCAGCGCTATAAGCGAGTTCGGTCTGTTTCACATTGTCGTCGTCTCATGACCTTCTACAATTGAAGGACTTTTCCTTCTCAGGACTACTCGCTCAGACTGGACACTACCGCCATTGAGAAGAGACGCACTCGTTCTATTCCATCACTTCTAGACATGGAATGCAGCCCCAGACCAAGTATTCTAATCATCTTCTATCCACGTCCAGAAACACGACGTCGCTGCAAGCTTTCTCTCACCCCCCAGCCATCAGCCAAAAGACCTTTGACCTCCTCGAGACCAAGCCCACTCAGCTCAGGGTAAATGGCCCAAACAGCAACCCACCCAACAGCACAGATAACTGCATAGAGTGCAAACGTCCATGAGGGTGAGATCCATTCCATCATCGGTAGGAACGTGAGACCGATGATGAAGTTCGATCCCCAGTTGGTTGCCGTTGCTAACCCCGACCCCAAAGAGCGAACATTCAGAGGGAAGAGTTCAGACTGCTGCCAGGGGACATTGCCGAGTCCAAGGGCGTACGCTGCAGTGTAGACAGTAAGACAGAGTAGGATTGCGACGGGCATAAGAGAGCTAGTGCCCTTCTCTTGACGCCGAGCTGGGGGATGGGAGTTCCATGTACCGTCCATTGACGAGAAAGAAAAGGCACATACGACCAACGCAATGACCATGACAGGGATTGAGTACAGGAGAATGCGTCGACGACCGATCCTGTCGATCAGCACAAATGCAAGAAGCGTGAAGACGAAGTTCGTCATCGCCACCGAAAGCGATGTCAGTGTCGGGGACGAGAATTGAAGAGAGGAGAAGATGGTTGCAGAGAAGTACATCAGGCTGTTGAATCCACAGAGTTGCTGGGTTGCCTGGAGCATCGTCGCTATGATCAACGCTCTTCTGTTTCCCCCATGTAACAATTGCTCCCCACGTTGAAGAGCATCATGTAGCCACTGCGGCTTCAAACCACGGGGCTTAACTGGTCCCATTTCAGACGCCTCTTCCGCTATCTCCCCGCTGATATTGCTCAGAAGACGGTCTACCACCCGATCACAGCCAGGACAATCCTGGTAGATCTTGGTTAGAACTGTTTTCGCCCGGTCGTTCAGTCCAGCCTGGACCAGCCAGCGAGGCGTCTCCGGTAGAAGAATGAGAATAGCGAGCTGAACGAAAGCAGGGAATGCTCCGAGTCCCACGATCCATCGCCAGCCTCCAGTCGTACTCGAGAACAGCCACCCGACTATGTATGCCACCACCTGGCCGCCGGTGACAAACAGACAGAGGATCGTGACGAGTCTGCCTCTTGCGTGTGACGGAGCTAACTCCGATATATACCTAAATGCAATCCCTACGTATTAACAACTGGCCAATTATCTGCCAAGGCTTATGCGCCATCAACTTACAACGGAGTCACCGCACTCGCACTACCAACCGCAAGCCCAACAATACTGCGCCCAAGCACCATACCCCAAACCTGGCTCGTAAATGCCTGTACCAAAGCCCCAAGCGCAAATAACGCATCTGCGCCAAGTATAACCTTCCGTCGACCAAGCTTATCAGCCAACACGCCGGTAAAAGGACTGGCGATAAGCGCACAAAGACTGGTGCATGATGTAATGAGACTTTTATCGAGCGTTGTCAACGTGCGATCCGAAAGATCCGAGCCGATGGTCACTAAAGTAGACGAAATAACACCTGTGCTGGAAGTTTCAATGGGCGTTAGCGGATCGCAATAGCACACGGAGCAGCGTCATGGCGTGGAATGTGGTAGTGCGCATACTCATATCCAAATAGTAGACCACTTATTCCGGCTGAGAAGGTCAGCGCCCATATAAACCAGCCTCCGGAGTATCCTAGCTCAGAAGTTAGGCTCTCGTCGTGGTTGGCGTCGTCGTCGGAGGTGTGGGACCGGGCGAGCAAAGGAGCCGTCGGACCTGAGAGATCCCGCTCGTCTGCGCCGGGCATATCTTCAGGCTCTGTAAGCTCTATTGCTGGGATACCAGGTCCATGGAGCCCGGGGGGAGGCATTGGCAATGTTAAACTGACGTCTGGGGTAGATTGTGATAAGCTGATAAGCTGATAAGCCGGCCTCATGCCTAGTCATGCGGAAGTCGATTCCACGTGCTCGGACTATTACATAGTACAGACTACAGAGTAACACACTTTAGCAGAGCAGAAATACTAAGTCCGTTTATATATGCGAGTACACTGTAAATACAGGATGGAGATTGGAGGGACTGGCTGTGTCTACTGAGCTAAGATAAATATCTTGTCTCTCAGGGAGAACTCCCGGCATTGGGCCATAGGTATGAATGCTCGATAGAGACGATAATCACGTTGATTCGTGCAGGATATTCATACTTTTGTGGCATTAATATTTACATAACAGCCCTCGAAACTTAGTGCTTAGCCACGACACCAGCAGCATCAGCCTGCGCGGTGATCTTCTTCTTGTAGGCATTGACAGTGCCATCGAACTTGTGAACGGTACCGCCATCGCAAACCCACAGACTGGTGCAGACATTCTGCAACATCGTCACGTCGTGGGAAACCATAACCACACCACCCTCGAACACCTTCAATGCCTCGGACAGAGCATCCATACCCTCGATATCCAGGTGATTGGAAGGCTCGTCAAGAACAAGGATGTGGGGATTGGTCAAAGACAAGCAAGCGAATGCGACACGGGACTTCTGACCTCCGGACAGGAACTCCATACGCTGAAGACCGGTTGTACCGGTGATACCAAATCTGCATGATACGGTTAGTCAATGCAAGGACTGTGAGAGATTTGGGTTCACTTACGCTCCCAGGTGTCGTCGGTATTCCTCGTCGGTTTTACCGGGGTAAGTCTTCGTCATGAAGCCAACTGCACTGGTTGTCATATCCAAAGCGTCGACGTGATGTTGGGCAAAAAATCCGATGCGCAGTCTCGAATTGGTCGAGATGATACCGCTGGTAGGCTCCAGCTGGTTGGTGAGCAGTTTCAGAACAGTGGTCTTACCAGCACCATTAGGTCCGACGATTCCGATACGTGAATCAAGCTGGACATCCAGGTCGACATTCCTGAGAAGAGGCTTGTCCTTGGTGTAACCGAAGCAGACCTCGGACATCTGTACAATGGGCGGTGAAAGCTTCTCAACTCCGGGGAATGCAAAGTGTACGGTGTACTCGGCCTCTGGAGCCTCAAGAACTGGCATGCGCTCGAGTTTCTTGATTCTTGACTGTGCCTCGGAGGACTTTGCGGCGTTGTATCGGAACTTATCAATGAATGCTAGAGACAATTGTTAACATAGCCCTGATAACCAAATCGGTAGGGTGACAAACCTTGCAAGTGAGCTCTCTCGGCCATTTGCTTCTCATATTCGCGCTTGGCAGTTTTCCGACGCTCTTCCTTGGTTGCATAGAAGCTTTCTACTAGGTGTTAGTGCAAATCATGGCTTGAATATCGCGTGACTTACCAAAGTTAGCTCCCCTGTAGTAGTCCAGTCTTTCAGAGTGCTGGTGGATAATATCCGTGGCGACTTCATTCAGGAATGCACGATCGTGAGAAACAACGAGAACAGTACTGGGGTATCCTTGGAGATAATTGGAGAGGAAAGTAATTGACGGCACGTCCAACATATTAGACGGTTCTGTTCGAGTCAGTGGACTGCTTGTTAAGGAAAAGACCAATGGTACATACCGTCAAGCAAAAGGAGATCAGGCTCGCAGAATAGGGCTCGTGCAAGAGACAAACGCATTCTCCAACCTCCGGAGAAAGTCTTGGTGGGATACTGCTGGCGCTCCTTGGAGAATCCAAGACCAGCCAAGATACTGGCCGCACGAGACTCGGCCTTGTCTGACTCCATCTCCGAAAGCTTTGAGTGGATATCGGTTAGTGTGATATCCAGACCCTCTCGTTCTTCGTCAAGTCTAGCGGCATCCTTCGAAGTGTCGGCCATTGAAGATCGTTCTTCTTCGAGGGCTGTCAGTTGTGCGGTGATTTTCTGTGGGTCATTAGTGGATATGCTATAACTAGTAGTAGAGTGGTGACTTGACTAACAGCTTGTTCGGCCAAAAGATGTTTCCGCCACACATCGGCATCCAACACTGCTTGCAACGCCGGTGTATCGTCACCAGTAATCTAGGGCGGAGAGTCAGTAAGAGCCGACCACCAAGCTAGCATCGAGACATACCTCTTGCTCAACGTGAAGAATAGAGACGTGAGTGGGAATCGGGATTTCTCTGCGACTCAAAGCACGCAACAGCGTAGATTTACCGATACCGTTCTGACCAACAAGGCCATAACGACGACCATAAGCAAGTGTGAACGCGGCATCGGTCAAAATACGCAGGCCACTGATCGAGATATCAATGTTATCCAGCTTAATATCCTTGCTCTTGGCTTGGGAGTCGGAGCCCATTTGCAGAGGGTTAACAGCCATGAAGAACTCCTCGTAGGACATGGTCTCATCGGGCTGGTTGAGCAGACGGGACGCCTCATAGGTGACGTTCTTCATTGTCTTCTTGTCCTGCTTGGCGCGAATCTTGCGCTCGGCCTTCTCAAGCTTCTTCTTGTCCACCTTGGACTCCATCTTCCTAGCATTGGCAGATTCCAGGTCGACCGCGTTTCCGGTCAAGCCAAGTGTGGAAGACATGTTTCGCTGCGCGCCGACATTGATAGCTTGTTCGAGCTTTTTGGCCTTGAACGGCATCATTTGCCTTCGCTCTGGGTCGCCATCCTTCGAGCTCACCATGGTGATGAATCTCCCAACCATGTTGCCGATCGCTTCATAGCTTTGCGGGGAGAAATCTCCCGAGGCGGAGACGAGGAGCTCGGTAATGAATTCGGCGGCCTCTGACAAGGGAGACTGGTCCTTGGTCTCTTCGACATAAGAGTTTGCAGCGTGGTTCAAGTAGCCCTATTGTATAATTAGCCTCGACTATTTCGCAACTGTCCTCGGCGGCACTTGTGCGGAGAGACGTACCACCGCGTATTCGCTAATGACGTGGTCGATGCCAGGGATCTGAGCTTGAATTTCAGACTCCATCTTGTAAGACAGGTGGGGTTTAGGTCACGCCGACACAGGCGAGAGGGAGGGAGCTGGAATAAGTAGGTTCTGGTATCGAGGGACCCCGTCTGGGATAGTGGCGGTCCGCGGATTTTTGGATGTGCGTTATCGATAAGGTCACGTGTGTATATGTTGTTGACTCCGATGGCACTCTCAGCAGTCAATGTTCACCCTCAATTTTATAGTGGGAACCTTGTAAGCTCAGATCTTTGCCTAGCTGTTTTACTTGATTCAATTTGGATCTTGCTTGGATAGCATAGTCTCTTCTCCCTTCCAGGTGTCAGGATCTGATGTACAGCAATGGACTATACAATGTGAGCGAGTTCTACAAACTTGGACAATGCGAAGATAGTCGATCCATAGCATGATAGCTTAGAATTCGATGAGTCAGAAACAGATGGAACGAGTTAAAAGAGCCTTGATAGTCACTATTGGTCATAGAGTGAGAGCCTTGGCCAAGTCAGAGTGATGAGCCAGTAAGTTGGACACTGAGAGCCGGCCTGCAGGGAGTCAGTGAACACATGTACTTAATAGCACGCTGTCTTCTGTGTATGTTCCGTGATCTCTCGTGAAGCCAGTCCGCTATATGGCTGAGAGCCAGAGCCTCCATCACATATGCTTGACTCCTAAGGAACCATTCCGACACAGCGAATAGGTTGGGATCAGAGCTATCGGAAGATAGGAGTAACACCAGATTTTGGAATGATTCAGTCTCGCCTCGCCTAGAAGAAATAACCGCGCTCTAGTTAGTTAGTAACTTTCCATAGGTCTAATTGATTGACCGCGTAATAGTCGGATTTTGAACCACAGGGGGGCGTTTGTGATACCTGCGTACGGGAAACAAGCATCAGATCACCCGAATGTCACACCTCATGTTTGTCGGTAAAAAGGTTCTTAGTAGCAGGCAAGTATGTACTGTATGTAAATGTAGTTAGCGCATATCGTACTTGGTCAATCCTAGTAGTAGTGTCTGCCGTCTCCCCAATCGTCGATTGATGAGCTATACGAGATTTAGCTTCCGGCGATGATCATCTCATGTTCGGTTTGAGGGAGAGGCAGGACTGACCGCTCGTCTGGCTCGGAGACATTTCAGCTACAGCTGATGACAATATGTAAGTTTCTGTTGAGATGGTGGAGTTGGAAGACGGGATCTGTAGTATGTATGCTTCGCATCAACGACCAGACTGTGACGAAACTCTTGCCTTAATTAGATGCCTTTTGCAGGCTGCAGGGTTTCATATGCAGTTTCATGTTGAGAGATGCATCAGACCAGCAATGGGCAGCGGAATGAGATCCGGCAAGCGCACCCAAAAGCACTGGTTAATCGAACCTCGTGTACTCCGTACCGAGTACTCAGTACTGACAAGGACGATTAGACAAACTCGGAAACTCGGGGCCGGAAGCTGACTAGGTGAGATATTTTGAAATCACACTCATCGCAAGAATCGGAAATTGCAAAGCACGGGCTTGCAGAATTGCCGAGAGTTGAACGCCGAAGTCAAAAGACATCGGTCGCGATCTTTGTTTATTATGGCCCGATCCGATTCGGGATTAGCCAAGAAATGATCATTCGATCAGAGCGCTTTAAGATCCAGCATTTGCAAGGAATATCTTATCCCGGGCTGCAGATCGCAGTTGGCACTGATATAACGGGTGGTGGCAGATTGAATCACGGGGGTGACAGGGAAAGAAATGCCTGAATATACGAGGTTGAAAGCATTGGTTCATAACTTTCTCGAACAATCTTGACAGTTGACAGGGTACACATGGCAGCACCGGAGACGATCACTTCGAACGTGGGAACGTAACCCCTGTTCGTATGTTGACCTTCCCAACTGAATGATTGGATATGCCGATCCGTAGAAGCGAGGAACTAAGTTCACCTTTCAGGGCTTCGGAAGACCTAGATCAGATATGGACAAATAAAAGAAAAGAAAAATGAGCTTGAAACACAAGAGGCTCTCTCCACTCTGGATTGGAGACGCCGTTGTGGTCCATTGTTGACGGTCGAATGCCACCACACAACTCGGAAACAGAAACCGATGGGTGCTCTCGTCCAATCCAGGGGGTCTTCTGTTTCTCTTTTTCTCTGTTCATAAATTGGAAGGAGTGGGGTTCGATCGATATGACGATCAACCAGAAAAGAGTAACACCGAGGGACTGGATACTCTTTTAGGTTGACAGAATCGAACAGGTCAGATTCTCGGTGTCTTCCGTACTCAACATCAATAGCGAAGATCGATGTGGAATAGTGAGCTACTACTTCGTACTGAGCCCCGTTCGTTCGCATGATGATAATTTGAAGCTATTCACTGCTGGTAGCCTTACATATTGCTTCTCTTCCCGGCTCTATTCGACTGGTCAGCTTGCGGCCGGATAGTATGCCGCTCTAGAAGCAGAATCAGCCGAAAGTGGACCTGAAAGAAAGCATAAACAAAAGCATTTTCATAAATGATGACGGCTTGACAGGTTCAATGGTGGATAAGCCGAGCTGCCGAGATATACCGCACCTGTTTGAGCCTTCTCAAACCTCGTTAATAACCTCGCACCATGGTTCAGGATGGAGCTACCTCGGAGAAAGAGTTCATCGTGGGAAACCAGTGGGCACTGATCGGCCTGAGGGGCTTGCGATCTCGCGACTAACAATCCCAGTCAGGTTAGGGGGCCGAGGACGCGATCCCAGCCAGCCGAAACAAGATGTGTGGGGAACTTCTGGACCGATGGCTTTTTCTGGGCCATTTCCTTGCTATTCTGACCATTCGTGGAGCCACTGAAGGACGGAGTTTTCCGTTTTATTTCCTTGGAATAAGTTCTGGACTATGACGCCAATGCAATGTGAGCCGCAAGGGACGCAAGTGGCCTGCCAACATTGCGCCTAATCTCTGGCCTGCATTTGCAATAACACCCGCAGGATCGTGCACGAATAGGCACTGTTTCGTGCTTCCCTGCCACAGAGTGCAATCGGGGTATTATCTCCACAGGATGACATGCGAGACTAGCTGAGGGTGGTGGGTGGTTGGTCGATGATTAGTCGTCAAAGATCGGGTTTGTTTTGATTTAGAGTATACTTGATATTTCATAATCTTCATATCTTCATATCTTCATAATCTTCGTTTCTCATGAGAGATGACCACCACAAAATAATTGAAGAGGCCAAAATCCATTCGCAACTTGCAAGGGTCTAAAAGGAGGGAGTTATTGAAGTTGCTCCTAGCGTGCGGGCGGAGCTGAGATTAATCCCCGGCCGCTGTTGTTGTTGATTTCCCCATCTGCGGTTCATCAGATCTCCTTCTTTACTCGGCCTCCTAGGGGCGAGAGGCAGCTCAATCTTTGCTCGTCGATGCTCATTCATTCATTTCCTCCTTCCAATTTATGCGTCATTAGATCGTGGCCCGGTAAAGGCAGCGCATTTCATTCCTTAACGTTGCGCACTCCCATCCCTCGATCCCTCATTAACTTCTCTCGACACCTCCGCTTGCGCTTCCATCTGGAATGTCATTCACGAAGTTAATCAACCTGGAGCTGATCGTCGGGGTGTTTGACACTCTTTCCGACATCCTCTAAGGATGGATCACATATCAACGGTAAGCTGCCAAGCCAATATCAGGATGCGGAGCAAGACCCGAATTGCTTTGCAAGACGGGATGTTGTGATCAAGAAGGACTTGTGCTGATTGAAAACTCTAGTTATGTGCTCTGAGCACAGTCGGATTAGCCCCCGCCGGGCTCGCACTCGGTCGCGCTGAACGGAACCAACGCCCCAGCCTCTTCCGGCGCAAAACACTCGCTCAAGATACCCCCAGTCAGGCCCCGAGGGAAACCAAACAGATCCCAGTGGATGTCCGGCCCAAGACCGCTATCCCATCTAGAAGTCCGGCGGCCGAATGGCTCGCCGCCAGGGAGGCGGAGAGCGGGCATGAGAATCAATATCAAGCATTCGATGCGCGAAAGACACCACCGCCTCTTAGCGCCAGACGCCGGAACCGTGGTCAGACCCTCACCAACCCGCCTTTGCGCATCCCCGAGAATGAATCAACGGACTCGTCGGTCCGCACTCACACCCAGCGACCATCCACTGGCTGGCTGCGGCGCTTGTCGAAGGCCTCGTTCCAGTCGGAAACCCCGACCGCCAACAGTCCAGTGTCGCCATCGTTCAATGGATTAGGAAGTCCCAATCAGCGACGATCGCCGAATAAGCTGATCAAGCGGCCAGTCTCACAGCACACCAACATGCACCCCCTCATGTCTGGGCCGTCGCCATATGCGCTGCGCCGGCCTGCCACCAGTCACCAACGTTCCGAGTCCATGATCTTTGATTATGAAGCTTATCTTCCCAAGCTATCTGTCGAAGGTCCAGCGATCGAGGATTTTGAGCTCGATAAACAGAAGCAGTGGAAACCCTTCTTCTTTTCCAAGGCCGGTACATTGGCAGAGCGACTTTCCCGCAGGTTCTCTACTTCCACTGTGCCAAAGGCTCAGAGCCTTCGACAGATCGTGTCCGATCAGGGTGATCTTCCCGCCTTGGTTATGGCTAATGTCGTTTCGCCTGACCCCGTGACGTTCCGCGAGGAGCAATCAGTGTGTCATACACCAATTGAATTCCGTGATCCGTTTCAACCGGCCGTGGTAAATCCTGGGCCCGAGCAATCACTAGCCCCGGCCCGCCTACCAGAAAAACCATGCCACAAGCATTCCTACTCGGTCAATGATGTCGAGCCAAAGGTTATCATGGCTCACACAGTCACCGCGCACGGGACACCGATTATGGGACCTGTTCGCGGCGGTTCTCTGAAACGTGTGAAGGGCAGGACCTTTTCTATTCCTAGCTCTGAACTTTCAGCCAAAGAAAACGATGTCGTTAGCCCGACTTCCCGGGAGCCTAACCAGCGGCGAAACGTCACCGATCCAAGCCTGTCTTGCGCTCCGCATTCTAACTCGCAGCCTGGTTGGGCGTTGTCGGCTTTGGAAAGACGATCGCAAGTTGGGCCCCGATCGGTCTCGCAGGATTATAGTATTGGCCTGGGATCTCGGTCGGGTCCACGTCAAATGACTTCGGATGCGGTCGCCCTGTCGGCCTGGCAGCATGCCTCACGTCCTGGTCAGACAGCTTATGGTTCTCTTCGTCGCCGTCCCAAGGGCTTCTCAATATCGGAATCCGACCCGGCTTCCACAATCATTGGTTCAGATGACACTCGCGTGTTTACATCATGCGATGAATATGAAACTGACGTGATATCCGACTATTGGGACTCGGTCCGCACACGTGAGACAAATAGAAGTGGTCTGAAGGGGTTGCGGATCGAAACAATGTTCGACAAGGCAGGCACGGGTTTGGTTAACGAGGAAGTCACAACTTTGGAGTCTCTCCTTCCAAGTGGTTCCTTGGCGCCTCCATCTTTGGACCAGGGTCCTCAAACGTTCGCATCGGCCGAGGTCTCGAAGATTGAAGCTCCGTCGGGTCCTCCCGAAAGTCCGGATCTCGACAATCTCAGCATGATCGAGTCTCTTCATGACGATGGCGACTGTTTCTCGTCATCTCTGACACGATCACTGGCCAAATATGCTGAACAGTCTGAATTACCTGACTCAGGCATGGACTTGTCTGATGTGTTTGCTGGCGCCATGGATTCTGACAACAAAAAGACAAACATCTTTGACTGGTCTGAACAACCACGCCCTGATCGCGAGTCGTTTGATTGTGAAACTCGTCCCAAAACCATGCAAAGCAAACAAGAGGGCGCTATTGACCGAAACGGCCGCGCTGTGTGCCGGAAGGCACCATCCACTGTCCACCTTCGAAGCCAGAGCGTCCCCGTTGTCAGTGAACTCCCAGTCAACGAAACACGTCAAACTTCTGGTAAATTCGGTACTTGGGGCCTGGGCAGCAAGGGCGTTAGTGAGGACTGGGATAACGATTTCGACTTTGACGAGACGGAGGAAACACCCGTCGCCGAAGACAAACAACTTACCGCGTCTGATATCAGTCGCCAGAGCATGACTGTCCCCAAGGCCATTCTGGAGCGCCAAGCCAGTCTCCGCGGTCAATTCGGGCAGGTTCAGGAATTGACATTGCTAGTGGAAGAATTGAAACGCCTCCGCCATCAGGCAAACGTGCTAGGTGTTCTGAACGGGTCTTCCAGCGGGCTGTGGGCGGAAGCCGAGCAGATCGTGAATCTTGCTACGATTGACGACGAGGAAGAGCATCATTCGCCACCTCGATCTCCTTCACTCACGTTCAGCTTTGATGAATCAGATGATGAAGATGAGGGCCTCCACGCATCCAAGAGAAATAGCGAGGTTTCGTGGGACGGTCCTCGGGGTGAAAGTGGCGAGCCCACTCAATCCCTCACTCAGCTTGCCAAGGAGCCCCCAAAGTCCAAATCCGTGCTTGATATCCTTCAGCCTCACCGCGAACAACAGCCATCACCTTCTACTCTGAATGAGTCGGAGCTCTCGTCTCGTGCGAAGAAACTCCCATTTGATACTACATCGTTGAAGCATTTGGTTGCTCGCGCTGGAGTGGTGACACGTTCCTTGAAGGAGGTTATTCGCAAGGCAGATGGGGTAGCAAGCAGCCCACATGACTTCCCCCAGGACCCGCCATTCCGTCGTATATTTGATAAGCCGTCTCACGATGATATTGCTAGCTTCGAAGCAGCGCTAGCCGACATGTCTTAATTGCCTTCCTTCCTTCTTTCACGTCGACATCATACATCAACACTCACTCCCTCTCATTATCTTCTTCTCCGCCAACACACTCATGAGATGACCCGAACAAAAACACCTGAAGATCATTTGTATGACCATCTTCACCATTCATACCATAATGTTTCCGCCCCTCACTGATCTCGAATGATCAAAAACGACAACACCTCTTTCCGCTTTATTTCTCGTGTACAACTCTTCCCCAAATGTACATCGCCCATCCTACGTTATTCCCTTTCTCTTTACTTTCATGTGTGCCTCCACACTCCGAAGTTTCCAACGAGTACCTACGGGGCTCATGACCTTTCATTTTCTCTTGTCTCGTCTCTTTCCTATTCCTTTCGTTGTTTCATATTTGCGCAACCCATATCTTCTAATTGCGCTACTAATCACGGAGGATTCCTTTAAAAGTGGATGACCTACACTCTGATGATGTTTTCACACGAAGACCAGCCCCTACAAGACAAGATGAAAAGCAATGACCCCTACATGTGATGATCAACAACCCGGGGACAAGAGCATTATCATGAACTTGCCAACCTGTTTAAGTCTAATTCAAATGACAAAGTTTCGCTATGCATTCTCCATTGTAAATTATAGGATAGACGCCGTTTGAAACATGCACCCAATATCCAGTGGCGGGCTGAGAGCCGCAGAGCGACACCCTATGGACCTAGGCTAATGTTTAGGGCTGTGTCCACCATCTGGGCTCCGGTGTTTATTGTACTATGAGAAATATTCTAAGGTATAGAGTGATAGGTGACAGGTTGAAACCTAGGTTCCATGGCAGGCATGATGTTTGGGTAAGGTATACTTCAGCGGACGACAATATGTATCCGGGTCACCCTCTAGCTTCGATATATATCGGAGCTACCCGTGCCGGACATCCAGGATGGTTCGAACGTCCCATTGATACAGGAGCTCATTATGAATTATTCGTTAATCTATTGCATTAGCTTCAACGGTTCCCGCGATTCCTCTTTGGTATAGATCTGATAAGTGATAAGTCCACTGCGGCCTGCTCGTGGAGGCGCTTTGTGGCTGCCGCTGCATCCGTTCCAAGGTTACCATGGTCCATGGATCATGGAATAACCTATCCACATGTAAAGAAGGGGGGTTAATTGTCTCTATTATTTGCTGTAGAGCTTCTATGAATGCACTGCCATTCGATACTAAGCGTGATAAAGCCGATTGTAGCGGACAGAATTATTCCGAATATTATCCGACGAATCGGGAAATGAGGAACTGAGGGAGCTTAGAGTAGTTACTTAGAGCTCATTGGCGTTTCAGCCTGAAGGAATCTGGAAATCACAGCCTCGAATTCGCTCATCTATAGACGGACTTTTGCATCTATCTAATGCTTGATATTGTAGGTTCCCAGGCTGTCTACTCGAAAAATAAGCATTACCGTGGAGATCCAGGCTTGGCGTTAAGATAAGCGAACAGTGTACGCAGTCGTACTCCGTAGGAAATCCCTTGCTCTTAGCCTCTTACACAGTACACAGCACAACAGCTGAATACAATAATACACAGTACAGCAATTTCCAGTGTAACCAAACAAGCTGTACACCGTCAGGTCCCACCAGGGGTAATTGGCTCAGGGGCAGCCATCCTATGATTGGCTGTCACCGAGCGGGTTCCTGACGCTAACCGCAGAAGACCCCCCCAAAGGGCCAAAACACAGTCTTACCCTCACCTTGCTTGCTGCAGTTTCCGAGTCTCGATAATGACTGAAAAGGGTGAAAGATCAGAGTGATATATGATTCAAAACAAAACTAGAGACAATAACAACAATAATAAGAGAGGACAATCGGTCAGGTGTTCTATCTCTCCACTCAGGGGGACAATGCGGAGATAGACAGAGTACTACACATTACCGAGTGGTATTATTGTGTGGGCGCTAGTCCACTATTCTAGAACTCCTCAGTCTTCTCTCCTTCTCCTCTTTTCCCTTTCCAACACACTCGTTATCCGACCCCCATTCATTCCCTCGGGCTGCTGGCCGCCGTTCATTTGAGGAACTTGTTCCTGTCCATTCCTTCCGATTGCCCTGCTCTTCACGCTCTTTTTATCCTATCCATAAGATCATCCTGCTCTCTGAACTGTGATCCGATCTTAAATGACGAGCATCAATCATCAGCGGCCATCGCCATTTTAAAACGTGTTGACCGGTCTTCACGTTCCAACCCGAGTCGGGTCTATCCCCATAGACCAGACTGCCTCGACCATGTCTCCTGCTCACCATGCCGGCTTGGTGATGCGAAACCACTTCCGCCGGGATGTCGTCCCCTCACATCGTCTGCCGTTTTTGGCCCCCAGTGCCACCTCTATAGTTGCTGAGCTTCCATCCCTCGTGGCAAGAGCCGAAGAATCTGGGAGGACGACGGGTGAAAAGCCTACCAGCAACCTGACCACGACGGTCTTGCCAGTCGTGCTCGGTGCAGGTGTACCCATTCTGTGTGCTATCATTGTTCTCATCGTGCTTCACCGGAGACACGTCAAGAAACTTCTGCGGGAAGATGCAAACGATAAACATAAATCTCTCGATTTCGGAATGGACGAAGTGGGGCCTGCCACCAGGAGAGGACCACATGGAAGAATGCCACCGATGTCAGAACCCAATCATACCAAAGGGTTGTCACTGGATGTCGGCCCGTACTTGGTACCTCCTCCGGGTCTGCAAGGTGCATCTCCGGAATCTTTGCGCTCCATGTCAATTGATGACGGCAAGTACCGTCCGGCCACTGCTTCCATTCGGTCATATTCCAGGAACAACAACCACGACGATGCATCGAGCTTCGTCGGTTCCCGACTTGACGGCCCGGATGATGGTAAATCAGGTCTTCTTGTGAATGCACAGAGGATGTCCCGTTCATCTCCGCCGCTGTACTCTCCCACTGAGTCTCGTGGACCCAGTTCGTTGGGCCAGCATCATGACTACCTTGGACCGGTTCCGGGGTTGTCGCCTCCACCTCCTGCAGTGCAACCCGGGATGGCTATCGGAAGTCCTACCGCTGAAAGGATTCCCTCGCCAGAGCCACTACCTCATCTGGACACCACCTCCGGCCTTGACTTCGGACTGGACAACACGACATACAACGCCTACACCAGTCCGCCCGAAGAGCGCCTGAACTTCCCGCTGCCTGATCCCACTCAATCTGCCCACGGGGAGCATGGCCAGATTCCTGCATCACAGCTTCCTCGTATTTCCCTGCCGGCCAGCGATGTTACCACTAGTGACTATGGCGATGACCGCAAGTCGCAGTACACTCTCCCTGCGGTCAACATCCATGACACAGAAGATGTGCGCCATGATACCTTAAACAATGACAACAAACTCCCAGACCTTCCAGAGGACCCGAACAATCTGGATGCGGCATATGATAACCGCCGCGACACCCGCCGGATGACTCTCGGTCTGCGCCCCTTGCCTCCAGAAGACCCTGCCGACAACCCCGAACAGCGTGCCAATCGAATCCGCTCCTTCTACAAGGAGTACTTCGATGAGAGCAAGCGGGAGACAACCTACTACGAGGACTTCGGCCCGGAGTTCTACGAGGGTGGTGGTGCAGGCGGTTTCATCTACGATCCCACCACGGGAGACTACTACGATGCCGCTCCTGTCGCTCCGTACGCCGAGCCGGTCACCCGCCGCGCAATGACACCGCCACCTCGCGCTCCTCCCCGCTTCCAGGGAGCCGCCCGCCACATGGCCACCAACTCCGCCGGCTTCAACGACTACCCCGGCCCGCGCGCATTCTCCTCCGCCTCCGGCCGCATGCCCGGTCCCCGCGGCGGCTTCAGGAAGCCCATCCCTCCTCCTTCGCCGCTGGCTGTCCTCCCCACTCCTCACATGTTGACCGACGACGCCATCTTCAGCGCCATGGACTTTGCACCCGCGCATGGCTACAAGGACCGCCGTGAAGGTCGTCCCGAGACCCCCACTGGCGGCCTTCGACCCTACAGCCCTGCCGTGCGTGCCCACACCCCGCTGGTCTCTGCTTTCGAAGAGCTCTCCGTTATGCCCAGTCCCCACGCTCTGCGCAAGTCCGGCACGTTCACCAACCTGGATTTCGTGCCTCCGCCCCGGTTCAAGAACGAGGGCACCGGCAGCGATGCGGGTAGTATCCGCAGTGCTCGCAGTGCGGTCTCTGCTGCTCACCAGAATAACATCCGCATGGGCAACTACCGCGTCAGCCGCTTACCGGCCGAGGCGGTTGGCACTAAGGACGATATGATGGCCTCTCTGCGTCCGAAGTGGGATATGAACAACACATAAGGAAACAGACTTGCTTTATTTCCAACGTCATGACTCTGCTGTTTTGGTACCCTTGTATAAGAATAAGAGCATGTGATGATTCTGTTTTGTTTCGTTATTTTTCTGATCTGGGATCTGGGTCCTCCGGTGCTCGAGGCTTTTGGGGGCGGGAAGATGGTCATCCCGCCTTGTTATATACATTACTGTGTTCTCTTTGTCTTTTTGTCTGGAACTCTGCTATCTACGGCGTATATAGAAGATGGTTGAATTCCTTTCCCGTGACCTGAAATTTCATTTCGTTTGCCCTGTCCGGGGCTGTACATTCGGATCATTCTTATCGGCATGGGTTGCTGAGTTTGTCGGAACCTAGGCCACGCAGTTAGGCGTGCAACTAGGCGAGCCGGGTGTTGGGGGCCATAGCGCCCTCGAGCTAATTATGAAGCTACGATATTAGTTCGGTGAAGTGATATTAGTTGTGAGAGTGATCCCCAGTATAGACGCGGAACTTAGCATTGAAGGCTACCAAATGCTACCGCTATTCTTAGCCTACCGATCTACGATGTAATCGCCAAGTCGACTACGATCAAGCGCCGGCCCCTCCATGTCTATCGTGTTTAGACCATGGACGAGAGATGAGCCACACTGCCAAGACAATCGAGAACTTCAAACAGTCAGGGGCTAACAAAGTGAGCGATCACAATAAATTAATTTTGAAACGCTAGCAATGGGCCAGACACCAAAAACAAGATTAATTTTACGCTGATCGTATTTTATGCATTATGTATTTGATCATAGACATGGCATAATGATGTTTATTTACCAACGTTGAAGTGGGGAAATAGGAACAGATTCAAATTGTGGCGACTGAGTACATTGTGCATCATTGACTTCAATTTTACCTGGTAGCTTGGAACGGATTACCATATAAATGTACATAATAGTAGGTGGATTCGACCACGGACTCTTGGAGGCAGATTTCTCCCTTGCTGAGAGTCAGAGTTCGACTTAGCCATGGGTACCCTCATCTCGGGTCAATTCTTGGATCTTTGGTACCGAATAATGTTCAACCGATGTATCGCATTGTGTTGTGTGAACGATACATGTACATGTACAACATAAAGGTGTGTACGGAGTACACAGTAGGAACAGCCCTATGTCAGACAGGGGAGTCGCATGGCCGGATCAAGGGATTACTGGAAACGGCGTCATGTTTGTGGGGGATGCAACTGCAACTTGACCGTAGCAAGGATACGGGGAGTTAGACTGTTATATGTCAGAATTTAAGGCCGTTAAGAGAATAAATGGAAGAGATCCCGATTCTATTAATACGACTAGGAATGCAGATACGCTGCAATCGTAAGAAATCTCCACTTCCCACTTCCAGAGCGTCTCACTCTTTCACACACTTCTCTCACACTCTCCCATGGCTCCCGACTAGATTCGGCCTTGAGAGAGATTGTGACGCTTCTGGCATTTTCTTCACCATTTCCATTTCATCTTCATCTTTTTCTTCTTCTTCCACTTCTCAATTTTCCGACCGATGGTTCTTGAGATATTACCGATTTTCCCCTGAGGCTCCGATCATACCCCCGTCTGTCTTTACGCGTCCCCAAGACGCAGTCTTTCGTTAAATCGATCTTCTCGAAATCCTACTCGTGGACCTCTGGTCTTTTCATCACATATTATTCGATTCCGGAGGTATTCCTGATCTCTCAAATTCGCCGAACGGTCTCCCGGTTCAGGATCGCTTTGATCCTAACAACCACCACCCACACCGGAGAGCACGAACATCATCCAGACAAGGTCTCAATTGAAGATGTCTACTCTACTTAAAAACGCCGCCGCCAATGCTGCCGCCCTTCCTTCTGGCGGCGCTGTGCCCTCCGAAAACCCCGCGGATCCTTCCGCATCGAATTCGGCGAGCGAGCCTAGCGAACCCGCTGCCACTCCGAGTCCCTCTCCTAGCGAATCTACCCCCGCGCCTTCGGACTCTTCTAGCACATCCACTACCGAACCACCACCAACTTCCACCCCGAGCTCCTCAAGTACTACCACTAGCAGCACACCCCCGCCTGAGTCTAGCACATCGACCCCCCCGCCTACGAGCACTTCGTCCACATCTTCTACCACAACCCCGCCGAGCACTACTTCTGCCCCCGAGACGTCAGTGGGCTCCTCGACCTCCACTGGCAGCCAGGGCACTACTGTTGTTTACGTGACATCCACCCAAGAGCCGCCCCCTAACACCGGCACCTCGGCTCTCGCGTCTACCAGCGCAACCGATGCGGCCGGACTCGCAACCTCCACCGCAGCCGCAGCATCCGGCGGACTCACTCCTGGCGGCACCATCGCGGTCGCAGTCGTTGTTCCCGTTGCTTCAGTGGCATTGATCATCTTGGCTCTCCTCCTTTTTCTGGCGCAAGCGCAAGGCGAAGAAGGCAGCCGAGGAAGAGCGCCGCAAGGAAGTGGAGGAGTATGGATTCAACCCAAACAACGACCCAACCCTGCCCGGCATGGCAGGCGTTGTAGCTGCTCCCAAGGACGATTCTTCCGGCTACCGCGGTTGGGGAACCACCTCCGCCGGGCGCAAGGCGTCCACCAATCTCTCCAGCGGATTTGGTGGTCTTGCCATGTCGGAAGGAAGCGGCCCTGGCTATCACCACGCCGCAACACCTAGTGACGGCACTGTGCAATACTCCGATGGCGCTCGTCCTGACTCTGGCGAGGTTGTCGAGCCCATCGGTGTGCTGGGCGCTGCCCCGGTGGCTGCGAACAACCGCAATGGCGACATCCACCGCGGTCCGTCCAACGCATCCTCCGCTTACTCGGCCGCCAACCGCTCCGAGGCCTCGGAGGAAAGCCACATGTCCGCCCACCACCCGTCGGGTGGTTACTACAGTGAGAATCCGTACTACGGCGACATGGCCACACATGGGGCGTACGGCGGTGATGAATACCAGCCTGTGATTCGCGATGTGCAGGCGCGCCGTAATACCCGCATTGAGAACCCCGGTGTCTACCCACGACAAGGGAATGCCGGTATCGCCCAGAACTTCTGATGACCGCCCCGACTTTGAATCGGATTCTTTTGACTAATATTTGATTCCCAAAAGCTCGGCATTTTCTTTTTTTCTCTTCTTGTCTATTCCTGCACAATACCACACGCTCTTTCGTCTTGATCACCGCCGAATACATTCGTTATTACGGGTCTTTCATGTTCCAATTCCCGGCGCGATGGACCTTCGCTTTCTCATGTCCCTATTGTCCACTACCCTTTTTTTTACATCTCTTTTTTTACCCCCTTTCCATCTCTAATCAGCCTGTCGGGCTTTGATCTCTTTCTGGTCATCTCTGTTTGATATATCCCGCGCATCTGATCCCAGCTGCATAGCTCTTGTCTTTTGGCTGTTTACTCCGCCTCTGTTTGTGCTTACTGTTTTTGTGTTATGTCTTCGGACGTGGAATTGTAAGGAGCTGCATTTATGTACATTCTGTTGAGCGTGGAGATTTCCCATGCATTGGATATACTCGAGATTTGCAATGATACCTCGGGTGTCTGGAGTGGAGTTACTCCCAGTTCCCTGCATATTTCAACTGGTACGGATTGACTACAGTATATGATTGTACACTATGTATGT
Organism: Penicillium bovifimosum; assembly: GCF_028826915.1. NCBI lineage: Eukaryota > Fungi > Ascomycota > Eurotiomycetes > Eurotiales > Aspergillaceae > Penicillium > Penicillium bovifimosum. The sequence continues at coordinate 4,519,981 of NW_026622711.1, forward strand.
ACGGAGTACATTGCACATAGATATGCTGATCTGGAGCAGATCTGCGCAATAACGTCCGAGGCTCCACTTTAGCGGTGAAGATCGGCAGAATATCTCAGGGAGTCGAAGATACCTCCTGGCAGATGAACAGAGGAGACATATATATTGTAGAACTCCTAGATTAGGACTGTCAAGATAATACGTAAAGTTTGCAGGTTCAAGATTGTACTTGAATCTATTTCTCCGATCCTTTCCCCCACCTCCCCGACCTCGTACCAGTAAGTAGAAAACGTGCGTCCGCTGATTGCGGTGATTGGCGATAAGTGATTCACACAGCTCCCCACTCCCTTAATTGCACCAACTTTTTCCCTTCTCTGTTAGATCCGAACTATAACCCTCTCTGGGTGAGCGCATCTAAGAGGTACCAGGTACCTATCCACTTCTATACGCTTATCATTCTTCTCTCTCTGCCCCGCTATCGTCCCTCTCTATCGCCGCCTCCCTCTATAGCATCCTTGAACTCGTCCAGCACCTCTACCGTTCGGCGCTACTTCAATCTCCCCCTCTCGACTCGATCCACCTATCTCCCAACGCAACGTCACACATTTAATCTGGTCCCTTGTGTCACTCTCCGTTCTCTAGTCTCGCCCGCTGTCCCACTATCTTCCCCACCGCGGTTGCGCAGTACGGAACCCCCGTCTCCCCGACTCGAGGACCACCAGCCTTCTCCGGTCCCAGACATTCTCACCTTGTTCCCCCACTCTGTCCTCTTCCCATTGAATACGCCTGCACCTCGCACTCTCAGCTCGACAGAAAAGCCCATCCCTATCTACCTCTCAGCTCCGCGTTGCTGAGTACGTCGCGACGCAGTTGCGCTTTCGGTTTCTATAGCTCGGGAGAGCTGAAGCTCTCTCCGAGAGTGTGCAAACATGTGGGTAGTCCCCTGCGCAATGTGCTTTGTGGCACCTGCAGTCGAGTATGAGCGTTGAACGGCCACTGATATCGCCTGACCCCCGTAGGAAGTTCGGCAAACAGATCCAGCGCAGGCAGCTAGATCTCCCTGAATATGCCGCCAGTTTTGTGAACTACAAGGCGCTGAAGAAGGTTGGTTTATTCTCATCTTGGGAGAATAAGCGCTTGGCTAATGGATCCCTTCGTACAGCTGATCAAGCAGCTCAGCGCCACACCGACTATTCCGGCACAGAGAACAGCTGAGGAAATTGCGAGAGCAAATGCTGATCCGCAGACTGCTCTGCGTGCGAATAAGGAGGTGTTTTTCTTCCGCTTGGTAGGTTTTGATATGTCGGTAGATGGGAGGGTGGATGTGCTAACGAGGATGTGTACAGGAACGAGAGATTGAAAAGGTTAATACTTTCTATCTTCAGAAAGAATCAGAGGTATGGCTGTTTCCCGGTGTTTTAGCCCTATCCCAGAATCTCATCTGATCGTTCTAGTTTTCGCTGCGCCTAAAAAGTTTGGTCGATAAGAAAAGGGTCACTCAGTCTCGGAATACGTCAAATTCCAAAGCTCCCTCCAATTTTATGGCCATGTTCGAAGGCTTCCAGCAATTCGATGGTGACTTGAACAAGCTACAGCAATTCGTCGAGATCAACGAGACTGCCATGTCCAAAATCCTCAAGAAATGGGACAAGACCTCGAAGTCTCGCATGAAAGAATTGTATCTGCACCGCGCAGTCGAAGTGCAACCGTGTTTCAACCGGGAAGTTCTCCGGGATCTTGCAGATAGGGCTACCACCGCCCGGCTGGAGCTAGAGGCCTGGGCCGAGGGAGAGAACATTCAATATGATGCCTCGCGTCCATTGGAACGGGCTGCACCCGTGGGCTTTGAGGAAGATGAGATGGATAACCAGATGCTGCAGTCAGCCTCCACCGGCAATCTGCAAACTCTACGTGAATGGCTGGTCAGGTTACAGCAGCTCCCGGACGCCCGGGAGCGCGCCACTCGCACATTCCTGACGGCCATCAACGGGTTCTCGGACGAGGTGCTAGCTCTGATACTGGAGAGTCAACTGGTTGATCTCCATGCTGAGGACGACATCAACGAAAGGAACTGTCTCCATGAAGCGGCCATCTCGGGCCGGACATTTGTCTTCCAGGCAGGCCTTAAGGCATCCGTCGATTTCGCCCGGGCCGACGTCTATGGCCGAATCCCTCTGCACTACGCGTGTATGCACGGCCGTGTGGATATGGTGCGGGATCTGCTAACAGCCGGCCCCCATACGGTTGATATCACAGACCACGACAACTTTACCCCTCTCATCCACAGCATTGTCAAGGGCCAGCTGGCGTGCGCGGAGCAGGTCCTGTGTAGCAATGCCCGTGTCGATCCGGAGCCGGAGTCGCCTTCTTTGAAGGGACCGGATCATATTCCCTTGAACCTCGCCTGTCAGCACGGCTCCCTTCCCATCGCGAAGATGCTTCTTGAGCGAAAAGCACAATTGTTGCCGGATGCCGAGGGCCTATATCCCCAGCATATGGTCGCACGCGCCTCACAATCGCCAGAGCTACTATTGCTGCTGAAAGAGCACGGCGCCGATCTCGACCAGAAGGATAAACTTTACCAGTGGACTCCGCTATTTCATGCAGCCAGTGAGGGCTGCGTTCCATGTCTGCGCACTCTGCTCGAGTGTGGTGTTGATGCTCAGGTCGCAGATGAAAAGGGCCTTTCGGCCATGTACTATGCTGCCTGGGAAGGACATCTGGAGTGCATGCTACTCCTTTGGGCCCAGCCCTCCCGCAGTAAACCTGCAATGGGTCCGCTGGACATTCTCAATGGCGTGCGGATGCAAGAGCCTGGTCCGATGGGCGATCCGATGTCCATGGACACGACTGTCTCTGAAATGGAAATGGCCGATGGCATTCCAGATCTTGAATTGCCTCCGCCTATCATACCTCTGCGCCGCTACGGCCACAACTTCCTTGACAAGAAGGTGTTCGTCCAGCTTCTGTTCGATCAAGAAAATGTTGGGTCTGTCGCGTTTGACCAGGCAGGCCGCCATCCCGCGGCTCGCATGACTATCTCTTCCAAGCTGTCGGATCTGATCCCACGCACGATCATGCTACCCATACAGGACGAGACACGCACGATATCGTTCCACGTGGATAACCTGGATACATTTGCCGTGGACTTCGAGATCTTCCCTACCTTCGGCTCAAAGGTGATTGCCAAGAGCGTGGCTCTGCCAGATATTTTCCGCGCCGAGTCGTCGAGCACTGGCTCGTGCTGCTTGCCCCTGTTCGACCCTCGCCTCCGCACGATCGGCCAGCTGCGCTTCAACTTCCAAGTTATCAAGCCCTACCACGGCGATCCCCTGGAGATCACGCACTTCGCTACATACTGGAAGGCCACAAGTGCGCTGGACTCAGAGCACAACGGTCTGGTCACCGGCTCCAGTCTGTCCGGCGATTACATCCAGCTCTTCGTACAGTTGACTCGAGACCGTGTCGCAGTCCTTTACCCGCAGTTCATGATCAACCACCACGGAGTGGACATACCAGTCTCGCATTTGACATATCGCCAGTTCTCGGCTATTGGCGCCGAACGCGGTGTCAAGTCACACGAGATCCTCGATTTCTTGCAAACAGGTGCAGCACAGGACATGCCGCAGGTTCATAGACTCCTGGCATCGTCATTCTTGTCACTACGCGACGTCCTGGCACAACTCCCTATCGAGTTCAACGTCAATATCTCCATCCTCTACCCATCACCCGCGGAGGAAAAGAAGCTCGATCTGTCTTCCTTGGCGGATGTCAATAGTTTCGCGGATGCGATTCTAACTGATGTCTTTGATCATGCGCGTGTGGCTCGTGAAAAGAACCCGGAGTTCATGCGTTCCGTGGTGTTTACCTCCTATAACCCCAATATCTGTAGTGCGCTGAACTGGAAGCAGCCCAATTGTGAGTTTGAAATGCCATTCATGTCTTGCTTGATACTAATGCCTCACCAGATCCGGTCCTTCTTTGCAATGATCTCGGACAGATTCGGGATCTGGCTGGAAATGTCGACTCTCTGCCCCATGTTAATAGCAGTGGCCGGGCCTCGATGTCGATTAAGGAGTCCGCTCGGATAGCCCAGAGTAACAACTTCATGGGATTGATCTGTAGATCTAGTCTTTTGGTGCGTTGCTTTCCTGCGCCTACTCTTTTTGCCCTTGCTAATCTATTCTGTAGAATGTCGTTCCCGCACTCGTGGAAACAATCAAAGAACTCGGACTGGTGCTTGTGGCCGACACTTCTGACGAAGCCGGTCAGTCTGACCGAATTGAGGAACTCCCGCCCGTGGATACCATGGGCGTTGCCGAGTGGGCATACCGTATGCCGGACGGTGTCAACGGTATCATGCGCGCGAACGGCATCCTGCGATTCAACGATATGATCGACATGTGATCGGTTTCAGCTTCGGGAAACCACCTACATAAACGTGAATTGATCCACGAAGATTACGAGCTTGGGTATCTTGCCTCATCTCTTACCCTTGTGCTCTCTATATTTGCTCTTGCTACTCAAGCTACCAAGCTGATTTAGCATATATTTCTCTTGCTGTTCCTCTCCCGGCGGATAGACTCTGTGCTTGGTTTGACCTGGGTTGGCTGTCTCTATTTGTAGATCTGGAAAATTGAGAGGAGGAGGCAATAGATTTGCCGTATTAGAGAGCTGAATGGCTATTAATGTACAATGATCCGAAGATCCCAATCCTCCCTGTGCCCGTATCCTGTATCCATGTCTCCCGCTATGCTACATATTATGATCCCAGAGCTGACGCTCACGTACTCTTCGGCTTGCGCTTCCCAATATCCCAACCCCAACCACGCAGTATCTTGACAACCTTCGGCGTAACCGCAGCAGTCAACGGAACACGAATGAAAATGAAGCTCTTATGGATCGCATATGCGAAGACCAATTGTGTCCAAATACCTGCCACAAAAAACCAGATTAGCAAACCCACTCACACCCCTTCAAACAACCAAAAAAAAAGAAGAAAAACTCACTAGCTTCTTCCTGATTCCTCTCCTCAGCCTGCGCAAGCTGCCCCTGTCCATCCTCCTCCCCACCCCCCATCTTCCCCGGCCAAACACTCTTCAATGAATCCTTCACAAACGAAACAACAACATGCTCATAATATCCAATCCGCTCAACGCCTAGCAAGCGCACAGCTGCAAAACAGAACGGGAAGTCAAGCGCGGATAATCCAAGATACACGCCCAGCGCAGCCCAGCCGTATTCGCGGGATAGTTTCTTTAGGCGTTGTGAGAGGGTGAGGGTTTCCTCTGCTTTGGCTTTCGAGCTAGCTCCAGCTCCGGAGAAATTGGAGTTGAAGCGTCGGTTTGGGAGGGTGCGGAAGGGGGTGCGGGGTTGCCTGAAGGGTGCTGTTGTGTATGTTCGTGATGGCGCGCTTGTAAAGCGAGGGAGGAATTGGCGTTGGAGTTGGAGTGTTGTGGTGGGCTTTGTTTTGAGGAGTGGTTGCAGCCATCTGAGGCTTGGGCGCAGGGATGTGGTCATGTTGGAATGGAGGATATTGTGCTCTTGTTGGCGTTGGGTCTGGGAGGTAGCGTAGGTAGAGTTTGTGCGTTGTAAAGCATTGAGGTTGAGGTTGAACTGGTACAAGACCAAGTTGACGGGATCTTTTTCTTTCTCGGCGTTTTCGGCTTCCGGTCCGACCGGGTTTGCGGCTGTCTATGCCGGAGTTAAGTTAGCTACGGGTCACAGGATTAACCGGTGATTGCTATTTTAGTTATGTTAAGATCTCTCTGCAATCATCTTCGTATCATATGACCCTACTGTGTATGACCAAGTTCATCAATTCGAGGCCAACCTTGGAAACTCGACCTCCGCGGCAGAAAAGCTGACTAAGCACAAACCCCCCAAAAACTTCCCACCTCCAAACCCGGACTCACCTCCTACCAAAACACCCAATTACCCACCATGTCGCCGCGCCTAGGAGGGCTGATCCCTCTTTCCACCTCCCTATGGGGAGCACCACTCGTTACACCACTCATGCCGATTCGCAACTTCGGCATCCGCTCCCTCAACCCGCCGAAACCCAGCCGCTTCAACATCGGGCCGGGCCTCCCAGTCCTCGAGTCCACATCGACAGCGGCACTGCGGCGCAAAGCCAACTCGCTGCCACTCCGGTCCGGAGCCATTGCAATCAAAAAGGGCATGACAGCCATCTTCGACCCGGAGACGGGAAAGCGCACGCCCTGCACCGTTCTGCAGCTCGATCGTGTCGAGGTCGTCTCGCACAAGACCCGCGAGAGACACGGATACTACGCTGTGCAGGTTGGTGCGGGCTGGAAACATCCTAGTAATGTGCCGAGGGCGATGCTGGGGCATTTTTCGGTTAATGGGCTTTCGCCGAAGAGACATATCTTTGAGTTTAGGGTCAAGGGGGAGGAGGGCTTGTTGCCTGTTGGACAGAGTATTGAGGCGGGCTGGTTCCAGGAGGGCCAGTTCGTTGATGCTAGATCTAATACTAAGGGTAAGGGGTTCGCTGGTGTCATGAAGAGACATGGGTTCCATGGTCAGGATCGCTCTCATGGTGTTAGTTTGACGCATCGCTCCATGGGTTCGTCGGGTCCGGGTCAGGGTGGTGGTTCGCGTGTTTACCCCGGGAAGAAGATGGCGGGGAATATGGGGAATCAGCAGAATACGGTGCAGAATTTGAAGATTCTCAAGGTTGATTCGGAGAATGGTATTGTTGTTGTCAGCGGTATGTTTACTCTTTCTCTGCTTCTTTGCTGGGGATGTTTGCTAATGGTTCTTTCAGGTGCTGTCAGTGGTCCCAAGGGCTGTGTTGTGAGAATCCAGGATGCGATCAAGAAGCCATGGCCGGAAGTGCCAGCTGCTGAGCCTGCTGCGGAAGCTGCTGCTTGATTGATCGGAGCTTTTGAGTTCTGACATGTACTATTACACCATACGCGCGATATTGGTTGACTTGAGCGGCGTTTGTATATGATACATAAAATGATATCCTTTCTTCTTTTCTTTGCTAGCCTGTAGCTGTAGCCATCCATTGTATGAGCTCAATGGCCTCGCCAGCTCGAAACAAACATTCAAAGACCAAACGCCCAATTCCATGCACTTCAGTATTTTGTACACACCAATCCGCACCTCCATCACTCCACCTCAATCCTTCCGGAACGGATCACTATCACTCTCAAGCAATTGCACAACCGTCCCATCCTCCTTCTCCAAACTCCACTCTTCAGTCCGGAACTATTAACCATTAGCATATATCCTCACACCAATCCCCATCATTCCTTCCAGTAACCCTTCCAATACGAAGTAAAAAGAGAACTCACATAACTCATCCGATCAGGCCTAATACTCCTAAACCTCATCTTCGCCTGCTGCTTATTCCCCTTAACCCAAAAAGAAATATCAATCCTTCCATGCAACTGATTCATCTCCCCGCTAATCCACGGAATCTGCTGCGCAAAATAAATCTCATCACCGAGGATCTCCCGTGCCCGCGGCGACGTCCGCAGCGCATACAGCGTGCTGTGCACAACGCTACTGGACGATTTCTGGTAGTTGAAGATGCCCAGCATGCCTGCTCCGACGGCGACGACGAAGATCGGGAATGTGTAGAGCCATTTTCGGCCTGGGTTGGGGTTGGGTAGTTCGCGGTCGGCGCGGCGGGTTAGGAGGGGACCGGTGTTCGGGCCTGGGGCGGCTATTAGGGTGCGGTGGAGGATGGGTCGGAGGATGGTTTTGCGGATTAGGGGGCGTGTGAGGTTCATTTTGGTGGGTTGTGAGAGGAAGAGACTAAGAGTGTGGGTGGTTTTGGTTTAGAGGTGAGGCTTGAGCTTAATTGAGTTGGAAGGTTGAAAAGTATTGGCAAACAAGACAAACATTCGGATCTATCTTGCGACGTCACTGTTGAGTGTTGACTTTGTTCTATGTTTTGCTTCGTTTTAACAAATTTCTTTCACTTTTGTTTTATTCGATGCAGAATGGCAGCTGTAAGACTCCGAAAGGCATTTCGATACCCCGAAGAATCAAACGAGCGCGAAGAGCTAGATGAAGAAGAACAAGAACGAGTCATCGAGCACTTGCAGAAGCAGAATGATGCTCGCAATGCCCAATACAGTGTACATAATATCTTCCTTCTTTTCCAGAATACAGAAGCTAAACAGTCCAGATCATTTTTACCGCGCTTCCACTGGTGGCTGCTACGGTATTCGTGGGCCCGGTTTTCACAGCTTCCGGTCAGGCTGAACGGTTGTTTGCGCTGCTCGGGCTTGTCTCGTTGTTGACGACGGGGTATATTATGAGATGTTCACCGTTGCAGAGGGATCGCAAAGGCAAGAGGGCGATGACTGTGCACAATGAACGGATTGCTCGGGTTCATGCGGCGCTGGTGCCGGGTAATGGTGTGGTTTGTGTGTTGTTGGGGCTGGTTTATTTCTCTGGATCGACTGGGAGGATTCAGCCGGTGTTGTATTTGATTCCTGGAGGTATGTTTACATCTTCCCCAGGTGTTGGCTGATATCAAGTCTGACTATGGGCAGTCATGCTGGTATCGATCCTACTGGCCCGAAGCGTCATGCTCTCTGTTGACCTTGCCTCGCTCAAGGATTTACAGTACGAGTACAAAGGTGCCTAGGCAAACGTAAATATCAAATTTCCTTTGTGTTCAAACGAGATTCTGTTAAAGCATGGCAGAAGAGCGCAAGCCCTTCGGGGAATCATAAACCACATCTCCTTCTTTCATCTTTATTCAAATAGCACTGGCCAAGCCTTCCTGGTTATATGTAGAAAGTATTCCAACAAGAAGCTCTTAATCCTCTTCGGTCTCCATCTATTTCATCGATTCAGCCCAGGTGATGACAGAGATGGATCCACAGGCAACTCTTCATCATAGCCATCCAACTGCAGACTCTCGTCATTGGCCGAGCCAAATTGCATCGGCTGCTCAAAAGGACTCGTCTCAAAGCTGAACCCCTGCTGCTCGAGCGTCTTCTGCCATATCACTTGAGCTTCCTCCGCTTCTTTCTGACGCTTCTGAATCCGGCCATGGACATCGTCGCCAAATTTCCTTAACCACCAAAGGTTCGACTTACGGAAGTCGACCAACGTGTCAACACTGCGAGGATCGGCCACTTTGCTCGTGTCGTGCCCCAGGACAGTAGTGTTCGGCTCATATGGCTTCATGGAAGGATCACGTTTGCAAGCCCCACAGCTGCACTGTTTGCGGCATTTCGGGCAGAGCCAGTGATGCTTTTCCATGACTTCCTGGGGCGATATCTCAAATGCGCGATAAAGACTGCCGTAGCAGTAGTGCTGGTCGCAGTTCGAGCAAGGAGCTAGTTTCCAGTTGACTTCATAATGCAAGCAAACGTGACAGCGGTGCATGTCGGCTGATTTGGCGTTGAGAGACTGCCGCATTTTGCGGCGCTTTTTCGACCGCTCGTCGTCCTCGCCTTCGCTGTCATCTGACTGAAGGTTAATGATGGCCTTGGGCTTCTTCGGGTCATTCCATGGCCGACGCGCCAGTTGCTCTTGACATATCTCTGCCACGGACTTTTTACCAGCTTGACCACGGGCGACAACGAATGTTGGAAACTGCAGCTTCAATTCCTTGTCATTCTCGTCGGACGAGACAATCAACCGTCGCCATGATTCGTAGCGATCTGTCAGCTGCTTCCATGAGAATTGCTCCACCCACTTGAGGTTGGATATACAACTGCAGCTTCGGCCCATGACATAGCAGTCCATGCAGACATCATACGGGTCATCCTCGCCACCAAGGTCAACGCAACCGGGACAGCTGAGGAACCTGTTGAAGATGTTGCATCGACAATATGAGCAAGTAACATTGCTCTGGAACGCGTGGTACTCGACGTTCTTCTCCGGCTTCCTTTGTGAGAAGGTCTCGGACAACAGGATTGCCTTGTACATATTGAACAGTCTCTTGAAGTCACTCCAGAGCTGTTTAACGGATGGATTGTCGAGCTTCTTAGCCTGTCGCAATAATTTCGAATATCGGTCGAGCGTGAAGAAGACGATGGCCTTATTCTTGTATTGCTCATCGCGGCAGACCATTCTCGCATGCGGCAAAGCCTCATTCAACGCCAACTCGAGCGTGTCCACTGTCGTGCGATTCCACGCAACTTTCATTGTGCGGGTGCCACGGTTCCAGACCTGGTGTGCAGCGAGAGGGGGAACCAGAATGAGATCCCCGGGTTTCTGTTCAACTACCCAGGTTTTGAAAGGTGCAATCTCCCATGCATGCAAGGGAGCAAAGAAATCCTCAATGTCGATGTCGTGTCCGAGAACGGACATCCAATATTCGGAAACAATCGGCCGGTCTCTAGTTTCTGTCATGAGCCATATAGAAGTGCCAGGTACAGTTGGGTGGCCATCCTCCGGCGTCCCATCGGACGCATCCACCATTATATTATGACCGAGACTGGCGCACATTTCTTGATGTGCCGGGGTATATGTACCCTCGTGGCCGATATAGCACATCAAATTCTCCGCGCGCATTTTTGCAGGAAGACTGCTCATTAGGTCGCCCGCAGGGGCGATGCGCTCGCCTTGACTGGTCTTTGGGATTGCCTCCAGATTCGCCTTTCCCGATGCTGGGCCTTCGAAGGGCTTGGGAGCTTCGTTCAGATAGAACAAAGAGGGTGGTAACTGCTTCTCGAGGTGATCGCGCCATTCAGGGGGGCAGTCGATATCCTTGAGGTACAGGCGTTGGCGGTCTTTATTTGTATAGTTGTCGGCCGTGATCTTGCTAGTAAGGAGATGAAGACTCCTGAGGTAATGACCCATCGTGAACCGCTTGCTCACTTTCTTCCCAAGATCGCAGACCTCCTCGACTGTCCGCAGCGCCAGTTAATATTGATCTATGGAGAGACTGAGAACCCCATAGAACGGACTCACCTTTCGACGAGTACTTCCCCCGAAGCCATTTCTCCGAGAATATATTTTTGTCAAGGCGCTTGTGAAAGCCCTCAACGACCAGCGGTCTGCCTGTCAAAACGACCTGGTACAGAACGAGCCTCTCGAACTGTTCAAGGGGAAAGTCATCCACAGCATCGCAGGTGATTTTCATCGCGAACTCAAAATTGGGAGTAGACTCGACCACCTGTTGAATGTCGAGTTCAGGCGAGAGTGGCTCAAAAGCCAGCCGCGTTCGATGTGCCGGCATAATGAGCGCGAAGCCCCGAGCCCCAACGGGGGCATGAGTTGGTGTTCAGTTGATTGTGATTGTGCGCGCAAAGCTCGGAGGAACCAAATTCATGGTTTGAGGAGAGTATTAGGTGTCGGGACTGAGATTGGTGTCTCACAAGCTCAGATTTGCAAACTAATGGTGTTGCTCTTGCTGTGGTTTCGCGCGGGTCGCGATTGATCGTGAGTCAGAGTGATTCAGATGAGAAGAGTGGGGAAGAATAGAGTGGGAAGCTGCACAATGAAAGGACAGAGTATATCACAGGCTTATATGAGGGATGTGGTGTGCAGATATGAAAGGAATGCGGAAGGTGCCTTCAACGGCTTGTTTGCTTCAATCTGGCGATCACCTTCGGAACGCGGGATGAACGGCCTCAGGCAGAGATTTACACGTGAAATGCCACTCTTTTGTATAGAAGCTTCGCAAGTATATAAATTCTGTATCCCTTCTTCTAGTTCAAGGCTCTACTAATCTAGATTATAGATACTCAATTTAATATATGTCTCCAGTGTGTAGGTCAATTATTGGCGACACTCAACTTTACTGTATAGATCTGATACCCGAATAGGCTTAGGGTGAGACCCAGGCCGAGGCCGCTTTTTCCTGCATGACAAGCTCTCGACATTGACAGGGCCAGAACACTCGCAGGCTTCAAAAGAACATGAATATTGCCTGCCTTGATTGACCCTCGTTCGGTGTTCCGCCCTCACCATGCTGTCTAATAGCTCCCGTCTCCTCCGCAGTCGGCTATCCCCATGCGCCAGGCAAAGCATCAACAGCAGCCTGTACAATGGGCGCATCCCTACACTCACTCACAACGCCTATTACTCAACACATTTGAAGGGTAGTCGGTCCCTCATTGGCATTGGCACCTCAATCAAGAATGCCTTGCCAACACAAGCCCTAGTCCGTCACAACTCGCAATTGCAATCACCCGCAACACAATCCGTCCAGGCAAACGCGGAGAATAATCCAGCCACTCACTACACCCCTCCACAAACCGGCATAATCGCATCCTTGCCGAGCTCATGGATACCATATGCAGAATTGGTGCGACTGGATAAACCCACGGGCACATACTACCTCTTCTTCCCCACACTCTTTTCTACCCTTCTGGCTGCGCCAATGGCCGGGGCAACACCGCTCCATGTCCTGGGCACAGCAGCACTGTTCTTCTCCGGTGCGCTGATCATGCGCGGTGCAGGCTGCGCGATCAACGACTTGTGGGACCGAAACCTGGATCCTCACGTCGAGCGCACAAAATTTCGACCCATTGCCAGGGGTGCCCTCTCGCCCAAAAAGGCGGTCCTCTTCACGGGTTCACAGCTGATTGCTGGTTTGGGTGTACTCCTTTCATTCCCTACTCAGTGTCTTTGGTATGGGATTCCTAGCTTGCCTATCGTGGTAGCCTATCCCCTTGCCAAGCGCGTAACCAATTACCCGCAGGCTGTCTTGGGTCTTGCGTTTTCATGGGGAGCGATTATGGGATTCCCAGCGTTGGGGGTGGATCTGCTTGCTAATCATGATGCTTTGATGGCGGCAGGAGCCCTTTACTCCAGTTGCATTGCTTGGACAGTTCTGTACGATATGATCTATGCACACATGGATATTAAAGACGATGTCAAGGCTGGCATCAAGTCCATTGCTCTCCGCCATGAGCACAACACCAAGGCTGTCCTGAGCGGCCTGGCGGTGACCCAGGTTTCGCTCCTTGCGGCTGCCGGTGTTGCTGCTGGATGCGGTCCGGTGTTCTTCGTCGGCAGCTGCGGCAGTGCCGCGTTGTCCCTTGGTCTCATGATTTGGAAGGTCCAGTTGAAGAGCGTTCGGAACTGCTGGTGGTGGTTCAAGAACGGATGTTTGCTGACCGGTGGAGGAATCTCCTTGGGCTTGCTCGCTGAGTATGCGGCGCAGTACCTTGGTTTGTACAATAAGGCGGAGCCAGAGGCCATGGTGGCCGAGCTCGCACAATAATCATGTAACGATATAGATAGGCATTCAATGCCGGGTTGGTTATTCATGGCTTCGACAGTCCCGCGACGTACTCTAGAACAACGGCGACGATATCTCTCCATTCCATCATGCCTTCAGCATGGATGTCTCCACTGGCCATCCCCTTCTCCGAGGGAGACAGCACCGTCACCCAGCCTTCTGGGTTTGATTCACTGCAACCCCACTCATCACGTAGGACTTTCAGCTGCTTCTCCGTCACAGGATGTCGGGACATACAGGTGTCCATAGCCAATGCTGCAAAGATCATAGGCTTCTGGGTCTTGAATCCCATGTCCACCATTCCAGTCGTATCCCAGGCCCTAATGACCGAGAGCAGCAGGTTATCAGCAATCCCTTTGGTCATTTTAGCCAAGGTATTTGCTGACATTGGTGCGACCAGCAGAATATGTGCCCCTTTGCTCATGTCAGTCAGTTCACTAGACCAGATTCAAAATGACCACTGACATTTTCGTAGTTCAATATGTAGGACCGGTCCCCCGCGCGTCCATGGCGGGGTCCATTCATCCTCGTCCCGGTAGATCGCATCCACGCCATCTAGTTGAAGTAGAGACTCATAATCCGGTTGTTCCGGGCTCTGTCCGAGGAAATGCTTCTCCGCAGGCTCGCTGATTAGAATGCGTATTGCAATGTTCTTGTTCTGACATAATGCCTCTGCAATGTTGTACAGCTTCGAAGTAGCAGCTGCCAGCAGGATATGGATTTTCTTATCGTGCATATGCTGCTCGGCAACAAGTGGCGTAGGCGATTGAGATTCCATTGCAGCTGAATGCAGTACACAGTAGATGAAGAAGATCTTAGATCTACCACCTGAAACAAGCAAATAGAAAAGACGACAATGACTACTCCGTAGTCCGTACATCTGGAGCTTAGATATCAAAGTGGGGATCTCAACCGGGATCCGACCAACCGCTGATTAAATAATACTAAACCTCCAAGTTCCCCGAAACTTCACCCTTCCTCTTGTAAACTACCATACACTTATTCAACATGTTTTCCAGAGCACTTGCATCGGTAAGCCCATCATCCTCCCATTCCAGAGTCCCCAACTAACACGAACAGGCTTTCCGCCCGGTCTCACGACCAACCTTTTTGCAGCCCGTCCGCTCGGCCATCCAGTTCCCCTCGGGCCCTTCTATTCCCTCCGTCCTCCATGCCCGCCTTCTATCCAATGAGACCCGCACAGCGATCGATAAGGCCGTCTCTTCTGCCCCCGTCGTACTCTTCATGAAGGGTACACCCGAGACTCCGCAGTGTGGTTTCTCCCGCGCCACTATCCAAATCCTCGGACTACAGGGTGTTGATCCTAAGAAGTTTGTTGCGTTCAATGTGTTGGAGGATGCTGAGCTGCGCTCTGGTATGTAGAGTCTTCTTCTGGTGGTTTGCTTGGGTACTTCTTGGGTGTTGATTGCTAACTTGATCGGTTCTGCAGGTGTCAAGGAGTACTCCGACTGGCCCACTATTCCTCAGCTATACCTCGACAAGGAGTTTGTTGGTGGTTGCGATATCTTGATGTCCATGCACCAGAATGGTGAGCTTGCGAAGCTTCTGGAGACTAAGGGTGTTCTGGTCGCGGCGGATGAATAAATAGCAGTGGAACCCAAGGTGGGTGTCTATCCGATCTGGTAGACGGCTGTTTCTGTAAGATTATTTGTCTCTAGTTTATTCTGGTCTAATATCCTGCTGGTCGGATGAGCTGTTCTTTCTTTCTATATGGGGTGGATATGCTTGAAAGGATGTATTTTGGATATCTATACGCCGTATGCGCAATTTCTATACATTGATCAACGGTCTAATGGATTTATTGCAAGTCGAAAGAATGAAGTAGACGCTTGTTTCAAAACAAACCCCAGTTGATGAGGTCTGACATCATATGCACAGTTGATCTTCATTACCTGAATTAATATTTGCCACAATCAAGACCCCTATTGAGTGTTGGCAGCCGCTTCTTGTGCCTTGACCAAGTCCTCGGCAACGGCCTTCTCCAACTTCGCGCGTTGCCGGGCCTCATAAGCCTCCCGACTTTTCAGAATGCGACCAACGATCTCGCCAGCGTTCACATGTTGGAATGCATGCTGCTCGGTCTCACGGAAGATTCCCATCTTCTTGGGGGCAGTGTAGGGATCATAGGTGAGCGGAATGAAGGTCGTAGGTCCGTGATAGACAGCATCGGGAGTGCCCCAGGGAATAGCTTTCAGGTAGGGTTCGGTGGGTGTAAAGGGCGCAGAGAAAATGACGGCATTGATGTACTTGCACTGAAGAACACAGAGACCACGTTCAAAGATGTTCATGATTGGATAGTTCAGGCCCTTCCAGTGGTTGATCACATCGTCGTCATGGATACCTGCGACAACATAGGCTGGAGCATAGTCCTCGTTGAAGTCTTTCAATCTCTTCTCAATTTGGTCCTGGTCATACCAGCCACGTTGACGGCCCTCGGACTCCTCGAGCTCGATGACCTTGCGCAAGAACGCAATGTGACCCGAGGAGAAGAGATCGAAGCCTCCATCAACGTAGACAACTCTCTGTCCCGGTTTAGGTCCCTTTCCGTCAACCAACGTCTCGAACAGGCCAGCCTCCTCGGCAACGTGGTCTAGCTTCGCTGTACCTGAGCCAGTCCAGGTCCAAACCTGAGGTCCAGGCTGAAGACCACTCTCGTCTGTCGCAAAATCTTTGATTCTCCGCAAAAGATCTGCCGCAGCAGCCTGGCGTTCCTCTGGGCTTCCAACTCCTTCCTGTCCAGCGAGTGTGCCCTTTACAGACTTGACAAAGTGGTTCCTGGTGCACAGCAGCATGCGACCAACAATGTCAGTTGTGGAGATGCCGGGGGTTCGTTTGACGACACGGAAGCGTCCAGCAGCTTTGACGAAGCGGTAGCAGTCGTTTCCATCGCTGTCGGAAGTGATATCGTCTCCATGGACGACGTATTTACAGCCGTAGTGGGACACCCAGGGTAGGTAGGTCACATAGGGGGCATGGGGAACACTCTGAGTTGCCCAACGACACGCATCAACGGCGGCAACACTAGACAAGTAATGGCAAGGTTAGAGATAGAATCTAGCAGCTAGTAAAAGTGATAGAACCAACCGCTCTTCCAGTGACATTACTGTCGGGCCCTTGTTCTCAAGGATAGCTTGGTCGGAGTGTATCCCCACGTAAAGAGCCTTGCCCAGTTGGCGGGCTTGAAGCATAGCCCCAGCATGGCCTGTAGACAAAGATTAGTCCATGGCCATTGACCAGGTGGTAAATGCAGACGTACCGTGGTGGCTGAAATCAAAACATCCATCGACCCAAAGGCGGTCCTCCGAGATGGGTAGATCCTCCTGAGGGTCAACGGGCCATTGTCCAGGCAGAGGAATCTGCTCTTCGGGAGGTGTTGAAGTCATTTTGAAGAATAAGACAGATCCAAATTAGATCTGGACGGAGTACAGGGGGGGAGGGGATGTGATCGACGGTAAATTACCCGTGAAGAGGACCAACACAATTCCTTGGGTCCAGGGCCCAGGCACTTGCGGGGAACTTCCCACAGTTTCTTGGATCTCCTGAGTCGACTCTTCAGTCTTCACATATATTGTTGATCTGTTCGCCTACTTTACTGATCTGATCGCTTTCTTCTCTTGTCTCTTTCCTATACTGAGTACCTCCCTGGTCTTGCTCTCGACCCCCTGTCCACACTCGCTCCCGTCGCATCATTTTATTTGGCTCCCGAATAGCCCACCAACGCCAATGGTCCCCTCTACATTTGCCCCGAGTCTGACACGGCGGGATACAGCCAAGTCCGGGGGTGGATTTGAAACAATTGCCCTGCCACCTGCAGTGGCCGGGGGAGGACTTCTCGGCCCGCAAAGTGCAGGCGCAATCTATCAACAGATCCATGAGATGGCCGCGAAAAGGATACAAACTCTCGACTACTTGAGAAAGGCGTGAGTGGATCGCATACCGATCCGAAGAGAAGAAAACCCACTAACACAAATCGTGTGAATTGACAGCCACGAAGGACGAGTATATTGGTTCAATACAGTACATTTCTCCCGGGCAGACATCGCCCGTCTACCATACTTCGAGGCACGGAAGCTTTCCCGCCGCGCCGTCAACTATCTGCTTCTAGGCCTATCATTGCCAACAATCCTCGATGTCAATACAACCCCATTCGAGTACTTGCGCGCCCTCAATGCCTTGCTATTGGAGTTCGAAGCTTTCCAGCAAGTGCATCCCCCGGACGGGAGCTCCTCGTCAAGTCTGGCCAGAGCCCGTATACCGCAGATGTTCAAGCGGGCGACGCATGCTGGTACCAAGACCCGTCGGACGAGTTCGGCGAATGAGATCGGTCTCCCGATGCAGACCAGTGACCCGTCAGACTTGAGCATAGCAGGAAATCTCGGGGCGGCTTCCTCTGCGGCAGCGTCGGTTACCTCTTTCCCACTTACGGAATCCTCGGATCTGCTGCCTGGTGAAGAATATACGTATCTTCTCACGCCGTCGTTGCCGTTTGAGCCGGACTTCTTCGAGACGTTTGCGACCCTCTGTGATGTCTTGATTGACACTTATACTCGGCTCACCGCTCTAGTAGCATCTCCATCGGTCTGCACGGTGGCTTTGGGCGAGTTATTCTCTAAAACAGATGCCAGGTTACGGAAGATCATGGTGGCTGGCGCAGTGCGTGAGTTTGAAGACGCGAGCCGCAACAGTGTTAAGAGTGAGATCGCGGGTGTCAGTCGGGTGGTACTCGGTGGTTTATTGGGTTAGCAGCAAGGCTGCGGTCTATACATTTTGTCTGGGGTTTATGAACAGTTTAATGAGGTATGAATTCATCGACGTGAACGTTGTACGACAAAGAACTTCAGTTCTATGATGGGGAGCTTCTTAATAATACATCTGCCGCCTTGGTTTGGGGCTGATCAGTAGAAAGCATGAGGTGAAAACAAGACAAACAAGACTCGCTCGTAATGACTTAGTAGAGAACTTTTTTTGGCCCGAAGGCAAAGCAAAGCAGATGGTGGTATTTGTGAGCAGAGGAAAAGTCGAAGAGAGAAGAAAGAACTCCAATTGGCGCCACGTGCTGGAAGATGCAAAACAGACGCCGGGATATGCACTCGCTTGATGCTGATGAAAATGGAGAGGCTGAAATGATGCGAAAGAGGTCGACGGTCATCAAGCGTTGGCGATTACAGACGCTGCTTTTCGAGCTCACGCTGTTCGCCGAACACGCGGCGACTCATCTCAAGGACGGTCTCGAAGCCCTCGCGGCCGATCTTGGCGTTCTCGCGGAATCGATCCACGCTTGCCTCTTCGACCTTGTTCTTGATCTTCTGCCAGCCACCGCAGAGAGCAGTGATCTTCGCTTCTTGGGTGAATTCGGTCGTGGTGGCCGGATCGATGGGGGACTGGCGGTAGACAACCGTCTCACGTACGCTGAGGACGTTTGACCAGGTGAGGTTGGTGGAGCACATGGTCACCTTCTTGGCGACGGGGTCGACGTAGGAAACTTCGTAAACGTGGGAGGTGTTCGTTCCACCGAGAAGTGAAAGAACCCATTGTGGTACGGATTGGTTGCATGTGATCAGACGCTCAGTTCGCAGCTAGGGGAAAAGTCAGTACAAGGCCTCTCGGGATGTGTGGAAGCCGTGGCTTCGAAGATGAATGACTCACAATGCCAGTGCTCGGGTCGACTGTTCGGGAGAGCGTGTCGACGCCCACGACGTGTGTAGACTTATCGTTCCAGGGACAGTACTTGCGCCAGTTGGCAGTCGATACCTCGTCCCATGAGTAGTTGAAGGTGCAGCCGGAAGAGAAGACCTTCATCGTGGCTGATTGGAGATCACTTTAACGACGCTGAAGGTCGCGTGATGCTGTGATAAAGGATACTGGTGATGTGCTCGGATAGAATGTAGAGTAGCGAATGGACCGAGGGTAGAGAGAGCGAGCAGAGGGAAATGTGGTCGAGTGTAAGGTAAGAGAGAAAGAAAGGGTGAACAAACGAAGTTCAGTCTATTGTCTATGAATGAACCGGGAGGCAGAATTGAGTCAGATCAGAGAAAATACTGGAGAAAAGTGGATTTTACGATCGACCTCTGAGGGGAAAATCTTTTCGATTTTCTTCTGTCCGGGTCAGGGCCAGGGCGCTCGAGCCACAGCGCCACATTATCTGCCACCGGGTTTTCCCGGTCAAGCCTCGGATGAAACTCGCTGCTGACTAAACGATTTGCCCGAGCTGGCACCTGCCACAGGTGCAAGCTAATGTTCCAGAACGTCCAATAAACACTGGTCAATTCATAACACTCTGCCCCTCGGCCTTTTATTTTCTCCCCCTTGCTCCACAATATGGTCGAACTCAGGAAACGTAAGGCGCCAGCCCCACCTCCGGTCGCAGAAAAGAAGACCAAACAAGCCCGCAAGCCCAAACAAGAACCAGAAGCTACCGATAATGACGCCGAAAAGGGTCCCGCGCCAAAGCTGCCCGAGGTGGATGATACAATCGATATAGAGACATTCGGCGGCGAGTTCGAGACCAATGATGGCGAGAAAACTACATTGAAGAAGCTCCTTGAGCAGAGCAAGGCTGGTGTCGTCTTCTTTACTTACCCCAAAGCCTCCACACCTGGCTGTAAGTTGCACTCACATCTAGAGCTCTTCGGAGAGCTGGATGGTGTTTCCTGATCTAGTTCGCTGCTTACACTACCTCGTCCAGGCACCAAACAAGCTTGCTTGTTCCGTGACAACTATGCCCACCTGAGCTCCACTGGCCTGTCTGTATATGGTCTTTCCGGGGATTCTCCCAAGGCCAACACCACGTTCAAGACAAAGCACAATCTTCCTTATACGCTCATGTGCGATCCCAACTTTTCGCTCATCGCTGCTATCGGGCTCAAGAAATCTCCCAAGGGTACACTTCGAGGTGTTTTCGCCGTGAACAAGGAGGGCAAGGTGTTGCTTCGTCAGCCGGGTGGCCCAGATGCGACTGTCGACGCTGTCCAGAAGCTTGTTGCACTTGGGCCTGCGCTCAAAGAGGAAGCTAAAGAGGAGCCTAAGAAGGAAGAACCTGAGGAAGAAGAGCCTGAGAAGAAGGAAGATGATAAGGCCGAGTGACTCGGCGCGAGATTGACCGCATAGTCACAATCACAATCACCATCCCAACAAGCGACATTATGATATACCAGGCGTCAGACAGTGCATGCATAGCAATACAATTGGTTTTTCACTCTCAGCATACGTGCTCAGTATTACATAGCAAGAAGATCCATTGAGATCAAGATCTGTCATTTTATTTCGCATACCTACTGTAAGTCCCTATCTATACAATCTAATCACTGGTACACCACAGTTGATCTTGATCTCTTCTTAAGTCCCGTTTATCCATTGACCATCACACCGCCGTTAGGATGCAGACACTGTCCGGAAATATAGCTGCTGTCCTGGCTTGCAAGGAAGACGAAACATGTCGCAACTTCGCTGGGTTGGCCAGGTCGACCAATTGGCACTGTATGGAACTGTTCCATAGCGGAGGTATGCATGGTTGAGGGAATCAGAGGGGTCCAGACTGGTCTCGTTAGCAGTGAACTTGGAACACAGACATTCAGAAGACTTACTTGGACCAGGACAGACACAATTGACCCGAATGCCCTTCTTCAGCTGCTGGTTTGACAAGGCGCGAGTAAACGCCACAATTGCTCCCTTGGTCGAGGTATAATCAAGCAGATCACCTCGACCGATATAAGGGTTGACGGAAGCGCAGTTGATAATAGTGGATCCCTGCTTCATGTGAGGTAGAGCATACTTGGATAGGTAGAAGAACGAGTTAATGTTGGTGGAGAAGGTGCGCTCCCACTGTTCCCTGTTGACTCTGTTAGTAGGGAGTATTGCTATAGTGCAGTATGAGCCTTCAACTCACTCAGTAAGCTCGCTGATATCACTCAACATGTGTTGGAAGGCCGCGTTATTCACAAGAATATCAATGCCACCCATCTTTTCCACAGCGGTCTTGATGATTTTTTGGCAATTCTCGCTCGTGCGAAGATCGAGAGCGAGGGTATGGCACTTCTGGCCACACTCTTCAACACGCCTCTTAGTCTCTTGCGCATCCGACTCTTCTTCTGGCAGGTAATTGATCAAACTTGATGCACCCTCCATGGCAAACATGATTGCAATTGCTCTTCCAATCCCGGAATCACCGCCGGTAATGATCGCTCTTTTCCCTTCGAGCTTGCCAGCGGCTTTGTAGGTCTGGTAGCCGCAGTCGTCGGTTGGGATATGAGTAGACACAGGCTTGGGTTCTCCCATGTCAGACTGCAGACCGGGCTTTGACAGGTGTTGGATTGGAATCTGGTGGCCTATACCATGTTAGTTGGAAAGTATTCTTTGACATTGTTTAACTGCTCACCCGGCTCAAATTGGGACTTCGAGCCGCTGGCCGGTCGCTCGATATACTGAGGCATATTGGGAGATTTAGCTTGTGGATGCTAGTAGGTGAAGATAGCTTTCAATTTCTGAACATTGATCAGCAGTCATCCAGGGACATCACTGTTTTAAGTAGACAGTGCCAGGGGACGTGGCCACTAGAAGCCAATGGTCCGTAGATGTCACTATGATATATTTCGAATCTCCCAGCGTCTGGATAGAGGCAACAAGTGGCCCAGGGGTTCAGCCACTGAGGGCATCTCTGTTCTAGACCTCTACTGTGGCGGGAACGAGTTGATCGCGTTGGATCGGTTTCCTTATTGTTGTTGCCATAAGTATCTTGTAGAACAAGTCAAGGTTCAGTCAGACAATGTTGTTGCTTGCCTATATGAGAGTTTGCTTGATGTCCATATCTCAACTGTCTCTGTGGCATGTTGGCCGTCGAGAAAGCGTGACAAAGGATTGGCGTCATTGCGCGAATTGTTCCTTGGTGGCACTCTTCTCAACTTTGGATCAACAGTCCAAGGAATCTCTGTACATGCAACAGCTATAGGTAAGATCATAAGATGACAGGTTTTCTTCGAGTCGGGCCCAGTGCAGAAGGAGAATACCAAGAGCCACACCGTCACCACACGTAGATCCTCGGGCAGCGGGGCAGGGTATCATGTAGGACAATTTGGTAATCTCCACACAGGATAGCTAGCCCTTGCAGACTCAGAAGTCAGGTGGACTTGGGAATACCAAGTGAGTCCATACAACGAAACCCAAAGCAATACAATATGCAATGTAGTCATCGTTGTAAGTGACTGAGTGACAAGTCCGATGGACCAAAATTGGGATAGTTCCTTATCTTATCGCACAGCAATCTGATTGGCTCACGACCGTCCGCCCGGCGATAATTTTTTCTATCGCGTTTTCCGCTCCTCTAGAACATCACGAAGATACCGACATTTGCCTCGCTCTTTTCACAATGGCAAAAGGGCAGAGCAAATCCAAGTCTGCATCAGTGCAACCCGCCCAACCCACCGAGCAGATGGCCCTCTCATCCGCTCTGACAACGCCATGGGGCTTCCTCCGGCCCACCACCGACTTACATACAACGGTCGTGGATTCAGCAAAGCACATCCTGGATTCCCTCGCTGGATCTGTCGTGGATGCCCAGACTACTCGCCGACAAC
The DNA here is from genome assembly GCF_028826915.1 of Penicillium bovifimosum. NCBI lineage: Eukaryota > Fungi > Ascomycota > Eurotiomycetes > Eurotiales > Aspergillaceae > Penicillium > Penicillium bovifimosum. The sequence goes on from NW_026622711.1 coordinate 4,542,739, forward strand.
TCAACAAAAAGCGCAAACGCTCAGACCTCGAAGCGGACTCGATCACCCAGCTCCAATTGAAGAACCTCTATGTGGATGGTTTCACCTCGAATCAAATATGGGAGCAGGCAACACGCATCCTCGAGTCGACTGGCGATGAGATCGAGCGTGATATCACTTTGATCGCCCAACACAGCGGCTACATGGATCAGGCTGACTCTGATCTTGAGGATGTCTCTGACCCCGAGGGTGCGCAAAGTGACAGCGACAGTATGGAAGGGAGCATGATGGAAGATCTCTCTGAGGGCTCAGGTGCCGAGGAGGATCTCAAGGAAGGGTCTGAAGAAGACGTCGAAATGGAGTCCGACGAGCTGGCCGAAGACGATGAGATGGAAGACTGGGACGATGATAAATCACTCGGCTCCGCGGACGGAGAGCCCGAAGAATTCGTGGAGGATAAATTCGGACTGAACGATGGATTCTTCTCAATCGATGATTTCAACAAACAGTCCGAAGCTTTGGAGCGACAAGATGCTGCGGGGGGCCCCGAGCAGAATGAAGACAGCGATGAGGAGGATTTCGATTGGCATTCCAACCCGCTAGTAGCAGGAAGTGCTGCGCCCATCCGCGGCGACGACTCCAAGCGACGCCCAACGGAAAAGGACGATGATGCCATGGACGACAGCGAGGAGGAAGGCCCGACTTTTGGTAATGTCGATCTCAACGCCGACTCTGATGAGGATGATGATGATGAAGAGGGTGCGGACATGGAGGATGGCGAGGCCAATGCTTGGGTGAACACTAGTGATATCAAATACGCCGATTTCTTCGCACCTCCGCCTCGCAAGGCCTCCAACAAGAAGATGCGCTCTCTCCCGAAGACTCAACCTGCGCCTGCAGTCGACGAAGAAGATGTCAACCGTGCTATGGCTGACGTTCGACGGGACCTGTTCGATGAAGAGGACGCGGATTCCGCCGATGAAGAGGTGGCTGATGAAGGATCCGGGGATGCCAATGCCCCGCGCTCTACACACGAGAAGATGCGGGCACGGATCGCAGATGAAATCCGTCGTTTGGAAGCGAACAACGTGGCCAAGAAAGAATGGATGTATACCGGTGAAGCCAGAGCTATTGAGCGACCCGTCAACTCCCTCATCGAAGAGGATCTTGATTTCGAGCGAATTGGCAAACCCGTCCCTGTCGTCACCAATGAGACTACCGAGGATATCGAGGAGCTAGTCAAGCGTCGCATTCTCGCCATGGAGTTTGACGAAGTGATCCGTCGTCGGCCAGGCGCCGAGACCCAGCAAGCCGGAAGAAAGCCCCGGTTTGAATTGGACGATACCAAGCCGCAGCAGGGTCTGGCTGAGATGTACGAAACCGAGCATCTCAAGGCCAACGATCCCAACTTCGTGGATACTAAGGACCGCAAGTTGATGCGCGAACATGCCGAGATCAATAAACTCTGGAACGAGGTCAGCGCCCAGTTGGATACGCTATGCAACTGGCACTACAAGCCCAAGGTCGCCCAGGCCAGCATCAACGTCGTTACCGATGCGCCAACTATCATGATGGAGGAGGCTCGTCCTACGGCTGGCAGTGCTGTCGCTGGTCCTGTTGGACTTGCACCGCAGGAGATCTACACACCTGGTGACAGTGGTACGGTTAAGGGTGAGGTCATTCTCAAGACTGGTGCATCTATCTCCAAAGAGGAGATGACTCGCGAGCAGAAGGCCAAGATCAGACGGCAGAATAAGCAGAATCAGAAGAAGACCGATGCCCAACCTTCCCAGCAAAAGCCTGGCAAAGCGGCTGAAAAGCAGCAGGTCCTATCAGACTTGAAGAAGGGAGGTGTCAAGGTCATTGACAAGGAAGGCCGTGTAACGAATATCGACGGTGGCGTCGATGCAGCGGCCAGGAACAGAGGAGACAATCTGAAATTGTGAGGTGTTTGATTCAACGGGGGGAGTCAGTATATGTACTATCCAGGAGTCAAGAACATTTTCTACATAAAATCTATTTTCTAGCATTGCACATAATCATTCTCATCACTTTTTCTGTTCAGACCGCTTAGCCCGTATCGTGTAGAGAAAGATATTCTCCCTGTTATACCCATCAGCACCCGGATCATCCAGCACAGGCTCCATATCAAACGCCTTCTTCGCCATCTTCATGAACCGCATATCAGCCCGTCTACGCCGCTTGTAGCAGAAGTAACAGACCGAATCCGGACCCAGCAGATCACGGAGGGTAGTGATCAAGAGCGGGAAAGCAGGCTCGAAATAGACGCAGTCAGCCGCGAGAATCACGTCCGGTTTCGCGGGAATCTGGTCAGGGATCGGCTCGCCCCAGTTTAGTATCGCAGCAGTCGCATTGGGTTCGAGATTGTTCAGCTGGATGTTGGTCTTCATTAGGGAGAACATTGGTTCTTGGTCTGTGATATAGATCGGTTCTTTGAATTGGCAGCCTCGTGCAACGGCAAGTCCGACAAGGCCTCCTCCAGCTCCGAGTTCCACGCTATTTTTTTCGAAGATGGGATTAGGGAGAACTAAGGAGATGGAAGGGAAACAAGTGCGGTTGGAAAAAAAACCTACATTGTTTTGTCGGAGAGATCGGTTGCGTGTCGGCTGAGCAGGTAGCGGGATAGGACCATGCCTGCGGGCCATAATTGGCCTCCGCATCCATCTTTCAAGTCTTCTTTTAGTAGCAGGGGTTGTGAGAGGAGTCCGTCGAATGTCAGGTCTGTTGTCGTTGCGGCTTTGAGTTCGCGCGGTGGCGCTAGGGATTCGCTGACAGTGAGTCCGTCTGGACTCGATGGTGGGCTCGGGCTCAATTCTGGGCCCGGATGGGTTGAAATTGGTATGTCTATCATTGTGGGTGGTCTTTGATTGGGGAAAGTTCAAATGTTTTCAAATGTTTTTTTTGGTGGGGAATTTGTACGGAGTAAGCTTATCGCAAATGCCGATCTAGAAGGATCACATGATTGGAGGGGTGGCGAGATATAGTAATCTATGCTCTTTATGTTTGATGGGAGAGGTGGACAGGGACTGCGGAATTAAGAAAGGGAGATATCTGGACTTGTGCGATATTCGAGATTTGTATCTGAGATGTACCATGTACAAACATGTACGTGGACTAGAGGTTGATGCACCTGGTGACCTGATCCAGCCAAGATAAGCTTGGCTTTGGCCCGTGCGAACTCGACTGATCTTCAACTGATCTGCAAGTCTGCATCTATTACTTGACTATCTGCATCGATAGAAGAACGTGTACTGCCGGTTCGGTGAGTTTCTGGTACTACTCAGTCGGTTCACTTCAAGACTTGCGTAGGTGAAGCTCGCCTAGAGACTCTCCCATCTGGAACCGGACGATCAATCCGTCGATGTGGGTTCATTTTACCCCAGTTCAATGGAATTTGACTACTCCTTGGGTAGTCTAGAACAATCACCACTATGCATGTTGGTGGCCGGGCTGACACTACGAAATATATTGATTGAAGCAGGTGCGCAGACATCAATTCCGGCCACGTCCCTCTCTGCGAAGTTGGAACAATTTGCTATCTTCCGAAAATCAGGCATTTCGGGCGCGAGAATCTAGTTCAGAACTTGCACGAAAAACGTTGCATCTGTTTGCCATATTTTGAGACCGTTCTGACGATGGGAGGGATGCTGGTGTGAGATATACTCCCATAAGGCTCCGTTGGATGGATCTGTAGATACTGAAGCCATCCAAGAATGCAAAATATGGCAAACAGATACAACGTTTTTCGCGCAGGTTCTGAACTAGATTCTCGCGCCCGAAAGGCCTGGTTTTCGGAAGATAGCAGATTAAAGGCGATGTGATATTCAATACATGTACATCCATTAACTAGGTTGGTTCGGGGCTCAGAAACATGTCCGATCACATCCCGACCAGGAGGCTCTCGCTCAAGCTATCATCTCTCATCTCATAACCATAACTTAGTTGAATGGGTGAGTGCGGGTTCCCCACCAGGTGAGGAACAAACTGAGACCGACAGTCTCAAAGACTCGCGAGACGGCACCAACAGCGACGGTATCAAGAGGGCGCTTCTCGGAGAAGACCTGGCTCACGACCTGCAGACATTCGTCAGTATGATTGCTTTGAGTTCGTAAACTAGAGATACAAGAACTTACGCCGGGGGCGGAGCTGGCGAGGAAGATAAGTGTTCCGAGGTACGCGGCACCCTTGTAGCTCAGTGTGCCGGTGGCATTGATGAGTGCTGCAACACCGTAGGTCTGGACGGCGCTTCCAACGAGGGAGCTTCCCCAGGCTGCGGCAGCACCGGCAGCCTCCTTCGACTTAAGGAACTCCTCCTTTGAGTTGGCGGCCTGGGCACGGTGGTAGGTATCACCGAAGACAGGGGCCAAGATGCCGAGGGAGGCAGTGTGGGTGAAGATTGTACCCAACGCAATGGCGGAGGGCTTGACGGGGGAAGGTCTAGACTTGTTATTAGCTACCTAGTTGCCTGAAAATGATTGAGTATCTTCGTCAGATGTACTCACAGTGCAAGGTAGTCATTTTGAAGGTGTGTGATTGTAAGTGGTTGAAGGATACAGAGTAGAAAGGAAAGAAAAGTCTTAAATACTGAGAGGGCGTGCTTTATGCAACCGGGGTAGAAAGGTGACGTCGTCATGATTCAGCGCCAGAGCAGTTGCGATGCAGGACCATGACGTCAACGCGCAGACCGGGCCGCATCCAAGGTTTGGCGGAGAAAATCAAGGGAGTAACTGGGGGAATGCTGGGCGCGTCTCATATGATCTACTCTACAACGTAGGTGTGGATATTGTCACTATATTCGAGACATGTCCTGATCTTGGAAGTTGCGTCTTCGAGTCATTACTGTAGACCCTCTACTAATCCACCATCTTGAACTGTTCGACCGCCACGGCGGCGCCACCCCAATCAAGCTACGTAGTTTTGCACATTTGCTCCTTCTCAGTTAGATTAGGCGGAAAGAAAAGGACGCCGATTAAAGACTGTTAACAGTTCACTACACAGATGTTGCATCGAACGAAGCACTCAGAATCGGACGTGTACTTGAGGGCATAGGCCCCATGAAGCAAGAAACAAGCCACCTTTAGCATTGGGAGCTAGCTCAAGGGGTCTGAACCGATCGATCACTAGCTAATTACTGCTTGATTCGTTCCGATTCAAGGTACCATTCGTTAGTACGTCACATCCTACGCCAGATCCGGAGATGCATATCCGTACACATCCGTAAAGGGAAGTATGGCGACTGGGAAAGCCGAGTACAGAGAGTATACTTATAGGTACCCGTTGACTATGTAGGTACTCCGTACTTCATGCTTAGAATTGCTGACCACACATTTTATTTTCTCAGGTATATATCCGCATAGTTCCCCCATCTTATTGCGTGATCTGGCCAACCTTCCCCCTTCCAAGGTTCCCGTCGACCGGGCCAAGAGCTGAGCACAATAAAGTCCGACTAGGCGCTTTTACGGCGGAGCGGGAGTTATTCGGCTATTTGAACAAGATCCAGCTGTCGCTCCTATCGACGGGAAAGGAAAGGTGAGTACCTCGAGGATCTGTTTATGACAATATACTACTGTTCATACTGCGTAGTTGCAATTGCCGCCCAGAGGAGCTTAATGCCTTGAATAATAGAACAAAAAATGTATTTATCTGCTGTAAATAACAGTCTAATCAAACAAAAGTGCGGCAGGGATATCTGTGTCATCATTAGCTTGGACCAAGTGAGCGAGGAATTGGCGGTGCATACTTCTCGGGGTAGCCATTCTCCGTACCAAGCTCGTACTTGGATTGTGTGGCCTTCGGGGTAGTGTTGATGTTGCAGGGAAGAGGAGGCAAGCCATTGGCACCGAGCACACCTTGGATGCTCTTCTTATCTTGCTCGAAGAGAGCTGCGAGACCGCGCTCTTCGCCCTGCTGCTTGACAGCAACCAGCTGCTGCTCTCCAGCCTCTCCGAGCTTCAGGACATCGTCCTTGGGAGCAGCCTGGCTACCGACTGTAAGAAGGCCCACTGCATCGGCCTGGCTCACAGTGCTCAGCTGGGGGTAACTCCGACGGACATCCCGCTTCCAGTATGGGTTGTCGGCCAGGTCGGCGGCGGGGACGGTGACGGGGTCATCGTAGGCCAAAGGAGGAATAGATCCCGGGGTGGGAAGACGGTACTGGGAGTTCAGGGGGACACCGGTGGAACGGTTGGGGTCGATAGCGAGAAGGCGGCGGATCCGCTCCCAGACACCGGTGGACTGGACGGTGTATTTCTGCAGCGCAAGAAGGATTAGTGCCCGGCGCATAGCAATGGCATTGTGCCTACTCGTCCCTGGCAGCGTGGCATACCTGGTTAATAGAGACGACATTGGCCGCCGACTTGGCGGCATTCACGATACCGCGAGCCATGATGAGAAGACTCTGACCTATGAATCAACGTCAGCCCATTGGCACATAAAGAGTGGAATTCACATGACACAATAAGAAGTCCCTTGCGTCTATATGGCTTGACTTACTGCCTGAAATCCGTAAGATTCGTCGAGAGTCCGTGGAAAGCCTTTAGATTGAGGTTCGTTATGGTAACCCCGGAGGTGCGACGACCGGTGCGGAAGATCTTTCCACCGAACTACCACACAAGTTCTTGCATTAGTAATTTCACTGACCGTTCGTCCCTCGACGACCTACAAAAGCAGGGTTTAATAAATATCGTTAGGTTATGTGTGTCGGTGAGTTTGGAAGAGAAAGTAGAAGAGCAATGGTGTAGGGGAAGTGTGGACATGAAGAATCTTGTTAAACAGAAGGAGCAAGTGCAAGTTATTGACACCTCAGGTGTCGTTTTAATGCGGCCACTCATAGACCTTCAACGACTTTGAGAACAATGCCAGTCAAGTACGGTTGTTAGCCATTGAATGGGACGCTTTTGAAATTCTTATGGATATTCTGACATTTGAAAAAAAAGGGAGCAGACCAGAAAGTGAAGTAAAACAGAATATCAGATACTGAGGCCTGACATTGATATACAATATAGAAAGACAAATGAAAACTCCACAGCGGTCAGGTTGAGTTGCTTGAATTCCAATTCCCATGCACTATGACTGAAGAGACAAGAAAACAGTCCACCATATCATCGGTATCAGAAATTAACGGCGGTACCACATGCGTGTGATTCTGGTATGTCTCATCTTCTTTTGCAGCTGGAAGATGCCGTACATCAGTGCCTCGGAAGTGGGCGGGCCTAGATTCTGTCAGTTGATTGCGGCAGGGAAAAAGCGACAGAAGGAGTGAATGCTTACATCCAGGAACGTAAATATCAACGGGCACAACTCGGTCACAGCCCCGCACAACGGAGTAACTGTAGTGGTAGTAGCCACCACCGTTGGCGCAGCTGCCCATACTGATAACCCACCGGGGGTCGGGCATCTGATCGTAAACCTGACGGAGGGCAGGAGCCATCTTGTTGGTCAAGGTGCCGGCCACGATCATAACATCAGACTGACGCGGAGAAGCTCGGAAAATGATTCCCAGACGATCCTGATCATAACGGGGGTGGACAAGTGCATCATCTCAACGGCGCAGCATGCCAGACCGAAGGTCATGGGCCACAAAGAACTTTGACGAGCCCAGTTGGCAACCTGATCGAGGGTGGTCCTATGTGATATCGGGTCAGCGGGAACTCATGGCGCATGAAAGACGGAACCGCAGAGAGCGACGAACAAGGCATATTGCATAGCACCCTCCTTCTTCTCCTGGCTGGGCAGGGGAACCTCCGTCCGGACCTTGCCTGATGCGGTCAATTGCTGGCCTGATGGTGATTGACGCTCGAGCGCAGTCGCTGATTTGATGGATGAAGTCGAAAGAGCGGCCAAGGGCTGGGCACGGGGCAGAGCGAGAGCGAAACGGGGTCGCACAGCTGATTTCTGTTAGTAAATTGGGATTGTCGACCGACTGTAGAAGATCCATACCGCACAGAGCGCCAGAGATGGCGGGCTTCGCCATCGGCAGCATCTTGAGAAAAGTCTCTTAATCGAGAGAAAACCGGTTCAAATAGGGGTTCGTGATTCGGGAGGGCTGAAGAGAGAAGGTGATTGCAGCCCGGGCTGGTGGCGACGATATAGAAACCAAAGAGAGCAGAGGTGGCGGGCCGGCAAAGACAAGGAGAACCCCAAAACGTGCCGAGTCAAGACCGCAAAGAAGATGATGTATGGCACCGGTATGAAGACAATGATGTAAGCTAATGTATCGATGGTGATTGGTTAAGTGATGTAATTTATATATTACTAGACGAAGTATTGTAAAGCGGTGAGGTGCTCCCAAATCCAATTGCCTGTGTGGTCATTGGCTCTCAATCTCATTTTTCTGCCTGGGTGCCTGAGCGCGTCTTCCCCGTACATCATGCAGCGGGGAGTCGGAGACAACCACTCCACTACTGTCTGCGTTGTACTCCGTACTCTTTCATTGCGAAAAATTCATTCCCTTCAAGGGCTGCTCAGATCTAGAGCACTGTGGATATGATATGGAGTGATAGAACCTAACCAGGCACTTTCACCCGATCACAGTGTCGAGACACTGCAACTAACCCCAAACCCCAGGAGCTCAGAATACCACGCCCAATCCACATAAATTGCTACTTCAGCAGATATTTCTGAAATGGCAGGCCCCAGAATTGCCTGCATCGGCGTGATTGGAAAGGCAGTGAGTATCATCCCGACAGCTTGATCCTCTGGAGATTGCCCTTACTAACTCGCTTGTAGGATAACCCTCTTCACATTTCCCTATTTCCCCCGTATACGGATTCCAGTATCGAATTCTCCTTTTTATTGAACTCGTGCCTCGACATCTTCGAAATTCGGTGCAAACAAACCTCCGTCGATCAGGATCTAGGCCTGTTACATGCAATCGACGAGCGACTCGCGGCCTACGGCTGGTTGACGACGACGGGAGTAAAATTATTGATCATCGTGGATTCATATGGTCAAGAAGAAGCTAGCACTGGAAAGCAAGCGAGGGGGGCGGTTAATGCGTTGAGAGATTCTGATATGAAGCCGGTGTGTTTTGCAACTATGCCTGGCCACTTGTCTACCGAAAGAGCACAGGTTGCTGACGATTTATCACAGGCATTCTGCGCTTTACAAAGTGCATACATACAGCTTTTGCAGAATCCTTTCTACTCCCCTGATGACCATGTACCTGTCCCGGGAAATAAAGCAGCCTCTGTGTCCGCTTGCCAGCCAATCTCCAATCAAAGGTTCATTGCGGATGTGAAACGCATCGGCGAGACATGGGCTCCGGGTTCCTCTGCATAGGCGATGCATCGGCGGCAGATATTAGGAATACCGCGGTTGTGAAGACACAGGACAAGCAGATCAATTTGTGCCATTTTGAGATAGCGAATACCCCACGAGGCTTACCGAAACTTCTCATACAATAGTCATTGTATCCTTAGATCATTGAGCTAAGGTTATTGACCACTTCATGTGTTATGTAGCTCATAGTTGATATGGGTATTAATAACATAGACTGTAGAAGGATGATCTTATTGTACTAGCCTTCAGCTTCAGGTTCAGTTTGTTCCAAAGCAGTTATGATATCTGACATTTCACGAGGGTCACAAAAAGCCCATACGCCACCACCTTTGGTGTCAACCCGTCCGACCTCTTTGCCAACCAAATTCCTGCCAACTTTCCCTGGACCGATGCCGACCCACCGCTTTACCCCTCGGTCCTGGTGGAGATAGCGAATACTATCCCACCATCTCACTGTTTCACTGCATTGCCTTGAGAGCAAATCCTTGAGGTCTTCCTTCGACTGGAATGGCAAGGCGGATACATTTGATATGCATGGAATCGAAGCCGGGAATGTGATGTTGATCTTCTCAACTGCATCTCTCATGTAATCTGCAGCTTGCGCCATAGCAGGGCTGTGAAACGGGCTGTCACTTTTCAGTCTGACAGCCCTTGGGTCATGGCCTCCAAACTGACGCAGCTGGACCAACAGGATTTTGATTCGCTCAAGACTGCCACTCAGCACAATTTGGTTCTTGGAGTTGATGTTTGCAACCACCACTTGTTGGATGGCTGGGACCCTATGGTCTCTGTCGATTTCAAGGCCCGGCGATTCGATCCCAAGGAATTCCTGAACAGCTCGAAGCAGACTTTCCAGGTGATCAGGCTCACAGAGGAGTGCAACCATGCCATAGGTCTCGCCAGATTCCTTCGTCAACCGAGACGTACATTCGGCCATTATCTCAGCTCGGCGACGGACTAATCGAAGAGCGTCCCCAAATTGTAGATAGCCACCGGCGACCAACGCGGAGAATTCCCCTAAACTGTGTCCAAGCGTAACATCGACGCGGGATTTGGCGTCGAACCTGAACTCCTTTTCCAGGATGCGAAGGATCAGAACTGAAATTGCCATGACAGCAGGCTGGGAATTTTCCGTTTTGTTGAGCTTCGAGCTGGGGCCGTCGGATATGACGCTAGATAATTTGAATCCAAGGGTGCTATCCATCTCGTCCAGAACCTCTGCCGCAGTATGGGGGAAGGCTTCAATCCAGGCATTGGCCATGCCAACCCGTTGTACTCCATGTCCTGTCGTATGTGTTAGCGGCCATTTGTGATTTCCAAGGCAAAGGCGTGTAAGTGCCGTACGAACCCGGGAAAAAGAGGGCAGTGTGCAGGTCTCGTCTGAAGCGTGGGACAGTAAGGCGTGTGGATCTCGAAGGTGTAGTCAGAGATTGTATTGCGACTTGTGAAATGGATCTCGGTCGGAGATGACCATTAGGATGCGAGAAGCGTGAGAGCATCTTGTCTATAGTTGCAGCCCTAAGCAACCCTCGGGAGCTTTAATCTTGGCCGTATCAACACAACATATGAGCATGATTGCTAAATCGGTATCGCGAGGGTGAGATGCACTATCCCATAGAGCTAGGGGAATGTAGTCCTTCAGTCCATGGTGTTGTAAAGGGAGTAACTTCGCGTGGGGTTGGACGTGGAATTCACGTGAGCTCCTTTTTTCGGGGTAATCGGCTATGTGAACCCGCCTTGGCTACCCCGGGTAGCCACGACGGGTAGCCTTTCGAATGCCTCAACAGTCCGTTAAATACAATAACTTCTACGGTGAAGTTCTACCCACGTGATCTTGTACATATTCTGGAAGCAGTCGACATAGCGCAGAGCGCTAGCCTTACTACAAACTAATCCATCCAGAAAACACGTCTGCTGCAAGTGAAGATGATCCGATGCGAATTCTCGACAGTAACAGAGCTCTGCAGAACGTAACATGCGCTTCGGCTTCTGTAGTGTCTAGAAGCCAGTCTGGTTCCTGATATGATATCACGCCCTTACGGAAAGATACGATGGAATGAAGAAATCAGCCTGGGTTGCTGGAGGTGGCGTCTTAGAGGGTCGCATTGTAAATGATGAGATTGTCTACGAGGATGACACCCGGGATCGGTGGAGAGAAGTACTCGTGCGTATGCCCGGCCTAATAGACTTTCATGCGGATAGAGATACGGCGGGAATGATTCCGATACTCAGTATCCCAGCGGACAGAACAACGAAGTCATCTTGACAGAGGGATCGAGAAGAGGAAGACGAGGATACTAGAACACGGCCAGGCCCGTGTGAGAATCGGATGGAGGCTAGAGCTCCCACGGCCCCCTCAACATCCCAAGAAGACACCTGTGGTCTCGCAGAAATTGACAAGTAGTATTCATTGGCTTGTCAGCTATCAGGCTGTACTGTGTACTGTGTAGAGGGAGCGTGGATCGTGAAGATGAGTCCTGCTGCATGCACATTGCTGAGCATGCCGTCTCCGGATAGGTAGAAGAGTGCTGCTAGATGAGAGAGAGAGGGGGGTTTAGTAGATAAGGAAAGACTAAAGAGACCATAAAGCTAAGTTTCCATAGCATTGTCTGAATACCTCTTCTGGCACGAGTTGATTGATGGCTCCCTAAGAAGTACGGAGTACACAGTACATACATGTCTGCACGTGACTTACCGCCCTGCACTCTGGATTTTGTTGTCTCACCGCCTTCGGACAAACATCCTCGATTGTTATTGACCAACCCTATCGCAGCTGTCACTGTGCTCCAATTCAGAAGCTAATTCATTTGGGGAGCTTTTTTTCACCCTCTGCTTAGCTCTTCCCCTTCTCTCTGACCTTGCACCAAATCTGCAGGTCGAATCGGACCACCAAGGGTCAACAACCTTCCAAGTAGCTTTGTTGGCTAGCGCGTTCCCGCAACTTCAGGTTGCGTACATTGAAAATGTTCGTTCCTAAAGCTGGTAGTCGCAGTCTTCGTCGACGCCAGCGCACAAGTTCGGATGACTCCGTCAACCCACCGAAGGCGAAGAGACAACGCTCAGTCTTGCGACGCCCGGACGAATCCCCGCCCGATACCAAACTGGGGCGTGAGCTCACAAAATTGGCAGCAACTGCTCCATCAAACGGCGAAACTGCCCTTACAGACAAAGTCGATACCGAGTCGCACATATCAACACGAATCGTGAAGCAAGGCGATGGTCCTGGAAACAACAATGAAGGCACAATCATTTTGGTGGGTTATTCTGGCAACGACCATCTTTGCGCGTTCGAGTGAAACCCTCAAGACCAAACCGCTAATTAACTGAATTCAACAGTCAAGCACCGATTTTTACACCGTGGAGCAACTTCCCGCTCTTCCAGACCAGATCCGTGGCTTACAATCAGGTATCTCAAATTCGATAGCTCTTTCTCAGCTTGAGGCGCAGCTCGTTAACAATCGGAAAGCAGAACCCCTCAGGTGCTTCTTCGGAACCGGCCATGATCACGCATTGGCTTTGACTCGCTCGCACGCAATTGTGTGGCCCTATAATGCGCCCAGTTCGTCCCCGTCTCCGTCGGACACGTTCACTGTATCTATCCCGGAGTCATGCAGGGATCCCAAAGGCGCAGTCCCACTCGGAGTTCTACTATCGACGGCTAGTGGAGATCATCCCGGTCTTTTGGTGATAATCCCTTCCACGGGAAAGATCATTTACTGGGAGACTGTGTCCAGTGCCGCATCCCTAGGTTTATCTCGACAAAAGCAGAATGGCATTCAAGGAACCACTCCCGGTATGCTTTCTGGTGAGTATGCCACGGACATAATGAACGCAGAACCTTCCGGCATCATTACCACATTCTCGTCGGGACGAGTAGCACACATCACTCTAAGGGATCCTCAGGGAAAACCTTCCGTGCTCGTCAACTTCCTCAGAAGCAATGCAGGGACCGGGGGCGGCGGTATTCTAGGCGGCATCAAGAACGTTTTTGCAGGCGGTTACTGGAGAAAAGAGGTCACTGCCGTTCGTGCTGGTGGTTCCCACCAACGCGGCCAGCGAGATGTCATTGTTGCAACCTCGACCGGGCTGGTAGAAATATGGGACGCACACTGGAATCACGGAAACACCCTCAAGAGACGATACGATGTCAAGGACGAGATCTTGGCGGCTCTCCCGGAGCACCACGTGAAGTCGGCAGGCGATTCCGAGCTCAAAATCATGGACTTTGCGTTCTCTACTATGCAGTCTTCTGACGCTGCTGTTCAACTCGCCGATGGATCCTGGCGCCTCTTTATGGTGGTCAGGTCCCCTCAATGGTCGGAAACGAAGGCGCTTTACGTGGTCCAGGTCCTCTTGTCGGGAAATGAATCTCGTGTTATCTCAACGCATCCCGTGGATGTTCATCACATCCCTGCACCCATGCTTGCAGACTCGAAACCCCAGATCTTTGTTCCAAAGCCAGAAGAAACAGCTTTCATTCTTATTGGCCAATCTATTTTCATCTTGTCATTGGCGGAAATCGAAGAATCTCCGTCTTCACAACTGCTTCTCGACTCTAATAAGCTACCTCTGCCTTTCCAAGACACCATCCACTTGCGATCAGGCACAGACCACGAGATTCTGGGAACCACATCAGAAGATCAAGTGAATTCGGCAAGCGCAGCATGTGTGCTCATGCTTCGGGATTTCGGCGTCCTTCGTGTCACTGTACTTCCTCGCCCCGAGGCAGATATCGACGAGCTTCAAGTCACAGCAAAGCACAAGCTTGAGCAGGCGGTATTCTTTGGTACCATGGTGAAGAACCCTTTGAATCTATCTGGCGAAGGCGATCTGAATTTCCCTGCATCGGAAATAGAGCAAGCATCCTTGGAGATCTGCAGGGAGTTACTCACATCTGAAGCACGCTTTATTCCGACCACGGCTATCTCACTGGAGCAAAATCTCCGACTAAGAGCCAAAGCATTGGATGACCTTGCCTCATTGTTGTCACGCAGAGGGAATCCATTGAGCCGACCGGCAAGGTGGGAGTTGCTTTGGGCAGCTGAAAAAATTGCAGCACAAAGAGCCATGTTGAAGGTTCAAGAGTCCAGCAAGACTAAGAACACAGATGAGGAGCCCTTCCTTAGCCATGTCATTAAAACCATGAAGGACAAATTCAAGACTCCCGTGAACCCGCAACAAGGGGAAACTGATCCTGTGCGTCAATGGTTCTTGAGAGACTCCTACCGCATGGAGCATGTTATCCCATGGATCAAGAACGCAGTCAAGCAAGGGCGGAGCAACACCTACAACCCTGCACGCGCGTTGTCAGAAAGGATACTGGCGGCTAGTGAGTTATTCCTGGCTGTTACGGAGACTGCTTTCCGATATCGCGATGAGCACGTTACACTTTATGGCCTGAGCGAAGACTTCCTGGAGGATGGTGTGCTTTCTGATGGATATGAGGACCTTCCCGAGTTCTGGACATCGAGAGGCGTTGGCTACTCCGAAGCCGGACATTTGCTCGACTTGGAACTGGATAGCTGCCGGGCATGGACAACGCCCGTGAACACCGCAGATGTCCCTGACACATCTGTCTCGAACCAAGTTGCCAGAAACAGCTATCGGCATCTTCGCGTGCTCGGTCAAATGCACCGCGAGCGGACTCGATGGCTGTCTGCGCAAGGCGATCCTAAACTGATGGACGAGAGTGTGTCGATTGAGCAGGCCCATGTCGAAGACCGCAAATGGCAACTTTTCAAACTGGCCGGTATCGACCATCTCTCTGATGCCATCGAGCTGGCGGAAAGCTTCCGAGACATGGGAGCGCTGGTAGAGTTGATCGTTGAGCTTCAAGATCAAAAGGCAGGCCAACAACCGTCTGCAGAAACCTCAGGTCAAACTGAGATTGATGCAGACCAACTGATCGCGAAATACTTCGACAAATTTGGCGACCAATGGGCGGATGCGTACTTCTCCCGGCAGATAGCGAATGGTTACCCTGGAACGCTGTTCACCATGCAAAACTACCAGTCTGCCGTGACTCGATTCCTTCGACGAAACCCCTCATATGCTCGCCTCAGCTGGATCAACGATGTCACCGGTGAAGACGACTATGAGACTGCTGCCGCCTCTTTGGAGAACCTGGCCCTTAACAGTGAAAAGGACCTGTGGAGTCACCGGGTGGAGATCTCCCTGGCAAAGCTAGGCAAACTAGCAACGCAGGAGCGCAATCAATCTCAGATTGTGACTGCCACCGTGCAAGAGGATGTGAAACGCCTTGATGATTATATCAAGATCGATGCGTTCCAAGAGAGCCTTTACGGACACATTGAACATGTCCTGGTAGCCGCTATTGACCGAAAGGCAGAGGTTGACCTGGCACTCGGTCACTATGGAGGTTATCTCGTCGAAGAACGGCCATCACTTCATGAAATCTTTGGCGAGGCCCTCTCCACTTTGATTAACAAGGAGGTCGTCGGTGTCGATGGTCTGATTGATATCCTGACATTGATGGGCCCTGATCAGCCTGCAGATGACACCGAGAGCGATGTATTCATCCGAAGCGAGTTCCATCTCGCCTTGCAGGTTCTTGAACACAGTCGCTACGGACAACGAGATCCATCCTACCTGATGGCTGTGCAGCGGTTGATCTGGCGCCGCTGTATGATCAAGGATGATTGGGTAGCTCGGGGCAAGGCTGCCGAAGGACCTAACGGTCATGCAGATAACACGGTCGCTAATACTGCTCTGTACCGGGCACTAACTGCATGCTTGGAAGGTGAGTTTACCCTAGTAGACCCTCACTTGGTCAATCCATTTAAACTAACGTTGTTTTGTCTAGAACCTCGAAGCGGTGGCCTCCACTCAGTCTACACTCTTATCTCACCCGCGGAGGCTTTGATGGCTGACTCCGATTCCGATATCCTTGTCTCGCGATTCCGCTCCGAGCAGAAGACGCGTGTGGCTCTCGATCTTCAGACCGAGAACGATATCTTGCGCCAGTGCATTGAGGTCGGTAAACTGGATTTCTGGTTCCAGAATCTAAGGGAAACTGCTGAGGTCCAGACTTCGACTTCGACCTCGCAATAAACTACTTTTTCTCTGCAATTGACGCGGGTTGGGGGTTTTGACATGGCGGCGTTTTTTTTCTCTCAATTTTGTTAGTTATTCCATGGCCATAGGTCATAATACTATGTTGTATGTATGGAATCTCAAAGAAATCCTTTGGTGTCCATGCCTTATGTCTGGTCAAACTACAGGCTATGATATTATTCCGTAAACCCGTGATGAGATCCCCGCACCGTTGGGGGCTGGATTGGTGCTCGAAGTTCAAAGAAAACGGTTGTCAATATGATAGGAAAGATCTAGTATAAGTAAATTCGGGAGTGAATAGTACTAGGAAGATCGTAGTCACCGAATAACATGGTGTGATAGTTGATGGCTCGATCCATATACTGTGTACACCAAGGACCATCAGGCCTTCACATTCTCAACTCTACTCCTCAGGTCCCGCAATGAAGCCCGGTCCTTCGATCTTTCACTACCCGACTATGTATGGCACATGGCCTGCTCCTCGAAGACATCAAATACCTACACACGTATGAAACAGACTACAGATGATGTACAACACATAAACCAAACCATCTAATTGTAGTCTGTACACTATCAAAGTCGCGTAGCCTTGATCATGACAGGTAAAGTATGGTTTTCTCAGCTTATCAACTTATCATCTCATCGTCTCAAAAAAACAAACATTGGTGCTCCTTGTCACCGAGTCATAATATCTGGGATGGGGGTTCTTGTTCGTGTCTACCCCGGCGTCGCAATCACAGACAGGAGCCAACCCTGCCAAAGCGATAGCCCTAACTCCCTGGTACTTAAACTCTCCGCTCAGCCTCGCTACTGTTGCTGCTGGCACTATCAACTTTGGTCATGTTGCTCTCATTAGTCATGCCAGCATCGCCGTAGTCCTCCTCCTCGAAGACGGGTTCCTGGTCAATGCCCTCAAACTTGGTATTGAAGTCCGACAGACCATGTGTGCTACTGTTGGAGTGACGCCGAGCATTGGCGAACGAGTAGTGGGTGTCCTGCATCTCATCTCCGGATCGACCCCTGCAGTTTGATTCATGGTTAACTGATGAGTCCTTCGAACAGAATGCATGGGGGCAGTCATTACCAATTGCCCTTGCCACCTCCGTCTTTCTTTGTCTTGCGAGGGTCGGCGTCAGTCGGGCCTGTCTTGCCGAAGTATCTCGGCAGATTGTCGCGGGTCCCCATCGTGCCTTCGACTGGGTGCTCACGGTCATTCAATTTGTGCGAGCGAGTCACTGGATGGGGTGGTTACGATGGTTAGTTGTTGTTGGTGATGTAGATGTATATAGTTTTGATGCCAAGGATGAAAGTAGATCGTCAGGAGGGCTTACTTGTTTCAATTTGGATAAATGTTGTTGGTATGATAGGAAGGGAATTGATGATGGAAGGAAGAGAAAGGGAAAGGAGAAGAAGAGAAAGGAACAACCATTGGGAGAAGGGGGCGTAACTCTTGACTCGTGACCTCATACTTTGAGAATGCGGGGGTTGACACTAAGGAGGGCTCCACTTACTTTATTTCTGCCACTTCACATACATGAGCTTTACCCATAGCAACGAAATAGCAGTTCTAATCATCATCATCATCTTCTTTCTTTCTCGTTTCATCTTAAAAAACAGAATGAACTTTGGGAAGTAGGAATGCAAAGTAACATGACCTGTCGGACATCCTGGGCTGAGGCATGTACAAGCTTGGCGATCAGGCCATAGAATATGAAACGACCAGGATTGAATGCAATCAATGCTTGGAAGGCCATTTGAAGTCAGTCGATGGTGTCCAGTTTATGAATTGGCTTGTTCGTTTCAATCCAGACACTCGGTATAACCGCCATCACCTACCGAGACAACACTCCATCCACTACAGATATACCACTAGTACCTAGTTACACTGGGTATCGAGGTGCAACCTATCCTTATTTCAATTCAGTTTGTCTCAAAAGTACATACACTGTTCTATCACAACAACACTGTAATTGCCCATCCATGCCACTTCCAGATGATGGAAGCGCTTGAGTAAATAAACCCCGGCTCCCATCCCCGGTGGATCCACCGACCTGTCAATGACCCTAACATCGATACAATGACAACCTCACGAGCAACGTAATTCTAACCATGAAACGAATAAGGCACAACTCCTGGAGGCACCGAGTCTACTCCTTACGTCGACCTTCACATTCATCTCCAGAGGTCTTCTCTCAACTGCAAGCCGAGGAATGCATCCCAACCAGTCATGTTCTCGTCAACATGGACGTCTACTTACCCCACGAGACTTTCCAACCCATGGATTTGAAACAATTGAGTATCTGTCTTCTGCAACTGCACCAATTACGTATGATCTAGTTTGATAACACACCATTGATAGGTGCGGGAACATGAGAGTTGCCCAACTACTCCCACGGGGCTAAGGTTCTTCGAGTCTAGCGGCACGGGTGCAGGACAGAGAGCGGAGTAGACTAGAGCAGCATTCATCCTATCAAACGTGTTAGAGGCAAGACTTGATAAATCCACTTTACTATGTTGTTGTGTTCTTCGAGGTCTAAGACCTCGCGGGAACGAGAGCAGTGGGATTTGGCAATGTTGGCTATACACACCAGATCTGTGTACACTTTGCCTTCATCCCTTCGACTAGTTTCAATCGGTAGTTTCAGTCGACTGAGCTGTTGGGTAGGAGGTGTAGCATTGTTGTAGGTTGTAGTTCGTCGATGAAAATGTATCCACCAAGATGGTGTAGGAAGCCACAATAGGACTATGGCGAGCGTAGATCTACTCAACGACCTACAAACTACAGGTAGGAGCAGACAGTGAACAAAAAATGAACATGAATGAACTACTACCCTTGAATTTTTGGGATCATGTCTAAGACTGGCAACGCGTAGCTAAAAGTCCGACGCCAGTTCAAATCTTGTCATGCACGTTATGAACTTTTTTCTTTTCCTATGACCAGAAGACATTGATTTGCCCCGGCTGACCAGTACGTGACACCACTTCGTTGACATAACCTTTAAACATTCTCGAGGACCGTCTCCTTGAACTCCCGCTCAACCTTCTGGCCCTTGTCATCAGTGGAGGACTCGCCGTGCAGAGCAAGGAGAGCACCGAGATCGAACTTGGGGGACTTGAGCAGCTTAACCTTGCGAATGTGGACCTGTAGACATATGCATATTAGCAAACCGGTACGCCTCGAAACCTATTCCAAAGGTGAAACGTACATTCTGCAGGGGGTAGATGCCCTGGGTGGACTTCTCGATCTCACGTCCAATAACCTCGGGGATGAGCTTGTGGGTGAGCTGAGACAGGGTGCAGGTAGCAGCCTCGCGCTGGATGATCTCGGTCATCTTCTTGCGGATGGCGCGAATCTGAGACGAGCGGGCGTAGGTGGTCTTCTTGATCTGGTTGGGACGTCTCTTGGTGAAGGCAATGGCGAACAGGCGGAGGAGGTAGTCGTCAGTGGTCTTCACGGTGACGTTGGCCTCGATCAAGGACTGCCACTTGCGGACGAGAGAACGGAGCTTGTCGGTGGTGAAGTCCAAGCCGTGGAAGTTGGTCAAGCAGTTCTTGCCCTGGATCTCATCGACGCGGAGCTTGACCTTGCGGAAGGAGTGGTCCTCATCGTTCTGGAGGTCGGCGAGAGAGACCTCGAAGATACGGCCCTTGAGGGAGTCGTTGGCATTCTTCAAACCGCTGGTGCGGTTGACCAGAGTCTTGCCGACACTGAGAATTCCGTTAGCCAACCCAGTCTTTCATAATAAATTTTTTTCCATCATGTTCGATTCGGGGAGAGATGCATACTCGCGGGTCTGGAAGGTGGAAGGAGCCTGACGAGAACAGTTAGCATTGCACATCGATAATGAAAGAAAGGAATCCAATGTACCTTCACAGAGTACTCATCCTTGCGGGTGAAGGGGTCGACGGTGCGCTTCTTGATACCCTTCTTACCCTTAGATAGGCGCTTGTTCCTGAGCGATGAGGATTAGCCGTGTGTTCGTAAATTCAGAGGTTGTTGATGCGCAAGTAATTCGATAATTGAAAGCAAGGAAATAAGAAAGAATAGGGCGCTTACTTTCCAACAGCCATGATTGCGAGTCGTATCTGTGTGTTGTTGGAGGACAGACAAAAGGTATCGCACCGCGCGCTCAGAGGGTTTCGACGCTCGACTGGGAGGGTTGAAAACCCACAGAAAACTCGGCTAAGCGAGGCGCGGGCCCTAGTCGATTATGTCATCCTTTGAGGTCATGTGATCGAACATTAAAAAAAGGTCCCACTATTTTCCCTCACCATATTGCTCCAGCCTCCAGGGCTAGCTCGAACCCACCCACATCAAGGCTCTGACTACTACGGAGTACATACTCCGTACACTGTACAGTAGTAACAGTACTCGTAGTTATCGTAACGTTAGAAGATTCAAGACATTTGTGCTCTTCCCAATTTCCCATAGTATGTGGCAGATCTGTGGTTGCTGCTACATACGGAGTAGGGCCTACGCTATGATTGAATGCTGTGTTCATACTGTTACTGTACGCTGGACTCACGTGCCACGCTTTACTTTACAGCCTAACAAAATTTCCTGCCATAGCTCAGCTGTACGTTGCCGACAATGTCCCATAACCATCAATTCCATTACGATACTAGTTAGGCACTTAGGCTCCAACCGGTTAATAGAACTTTGATTGATTGATTGATGATTGAACAATATGAAACTAGTATTGTGACTATTGTCACTTTCGCTCAATGTAGATCGCCAGTAGAATTGCCACCGACTGACATCACATGACGGGGACTGGAGGCTCATTGATCCGCTCCTACTTGAGCCTTGGCATGCCTGCCGGCCCTACCTTGCTCTCCGCAGGAGTCAACACTCCCCACAGCTTCACCAAATACGTGTCGCAACTCACATCGCAGCAATGGTACGTCATATTCCATGCCTCTTATTAACTGCTTCAACCGTGGATAGATGCTGATTATATACAGGGTAAGCGCAAGAAGTCCAGTTCCAAACCGCAAGGGCCCAAGAAGGTATGAGCATCTCGAGCTGCCGACAGTCACACCCAGCACTGACTAGGTGACATAGAGAGAGCCCCTACCCACAACATTCTCCTGCCTCTTCTGCAACCATGAGAACTCTGTCGTCGTCAAATTAGACAAGAAGCTTGGCCTGGGTGATCTATCCTGCAAAGTCTGTGGTCAAAAGTTCCAGACAGGCATCAACTGTGAGTTGGGAAAACACACCGAGGCGCTTAACATGTACTAACTAGACCCCAAAGATCTTTCTGCTCCCGTGGATGTGTATTCCGACTGGGTCGATGCCTGTGATGCCGTTGCGAAGGATACTGCCAACCAATATGATCCAGCCCCGAGCCAAGCTGGTCTTCGAGGGAGCAGCAAACCGGATGCCCCAGATGACTACGATGATGAATACTGATCATATGAGGACGGCGAACGGCGCATTAGGGCATTATATGGACAATTTTGAGTTGTGAGCTTCTTCTTCTATGTACATCGCATATTTGATATCGTTTCAGGCATATGCTTGTTGCATATGCTATATCATCTATCCGGCCATGCAAGAAGTACCTCAACCATCTAGACCATAGCCACCACTACGACCATTATAGCAAGTCAGATTCCTTTAGAAGACTTGTATAGCGACGTGGATGTGCCGTGAGAATGCATCTCACGGCGCTTGGAATATATTGAGTAATGGGAAATGGGGAACTGATGATCGGCTTTTCCCAATTACCTCTCGACCATTGATACCCCGTTCCTTTTGATGTGGTTGACAATAGCCACTTTACATGGTGTAGTATCTGTCGCCGAAATCACCCAGACCAGGGATGATGTACCTATCAACGGTCAGTATTGTCGTGCCATGAAACTAAGGTATGATGATCTTACTTCTTCTCATCGAGTCCCTCATCAATGAAAGATGTCACGACGCGGAGCTTGGGAAAACGCTCAGCAAACTCGGCCACGCCGGACGGGCTGGCAATGAGGTTAAGGAAGAGGATGCGGTGCTCAGGGACCCCTCTGGCGATCAGGGTCTCCACAGCAAGGGTCGCAGAGCCGCCTGGGCAAAATCAGCCGAGGTCGAGACCGTGTAGAGTATGCTCAACTCACCAGTGGCAAACATGGGATCAAGGAGAAGAACCCAACGCTCAGCAATGTCGGTGGGCAGCTTATCGTAGAAGAGCTTAGGCAAGCAAGTTTCCTCGTCACGCTGAATGAGAATTTTTCCAATGCGGACGGAACGGCAGCAGTCGCGCAACCCTTGCTCCATGGCCTCACCAGCGCGCATAATAGACACACCGCAAATCTTTCCCTCGAATTTCACACCAAGGTAGGACCGTCCGACGGGAGTGGTAATGGACTGCTCAACAACGGGCAAGTGGTTCAAGCCCTCCTCGACCAGCAACCGGATAATGCGGTTCGAGTAGAAGATGAAATCGGCACGGCTGGTCCGGTGGTCTCTGATCATCCTGTTTGTGGTACGACATATGAGCCTAAGGTGAGCTGAAGTGCGAAGAATGGATCCTCACGTCAAGAGAGCAATCAACTGCGGCGTTTGAGGTAGGACGTGGACATTATCGTAAGAAACGTCCTTTGAGACGGTCGCAGTAGGCTTCTCGCCATCGGGCCGATACAGAGGTCCAAGACCTTGTGCAGGAGGAGGGGCTGTATCTTGATTGCTAGCCATTGTTTGCTTTATCGAAAAAGCAAAAAAGTGGGAGGCGTAGGAAGTAGGTCTTTGGGAGAAAACAAAGGGTTAGGAAATGACCCTAAAAAGCGGAAGCTGCCGGGAGTTCCTTCGACAGTGCAAAGTTACACTGTACCTTTTATATAAGTATGCGAGTTCAAAAGAGGGGAAGTGAGGCACAGTGAGGCACAGTGAGGCACAGTGAGGCACAGTGAGGGACACAGAATTGTCTTTTAAAGCCAAGAGCGGGGAAGCATGTCGGTTTTTTCTTATCTTTTTCTGTATCATTTGAAGCTATACCGCAGTGGGTGATTCTGCCCCGTCTATCTCCTCCGCCTCTTATCACTTGCATTCCAATCAGCACTCCCTCTCCATTGATGAAAGCCGAGGACGGTGCAACTCCGCTGAAAGAGCTTAATTTAGACTTTTGTCAGGCGCCTCATTGCATAACTGCGCCACATCCCTTTGAGCTGGTGTAAGCTCCATTGAACCACAGGGACATGGCTTCGTCTCAACGACTTCATCTTGCTCAATCCATTTACCCAGTCCGTTTGCAGCATACCTTTGTTGCTGCCTGAGAACCTAAATACTCGACCAACGCATCAATATACGCGCGCGCATCTGACCCATTCCTGTGAACCAAATATGGAGAACACAAACCCTCGGAATCGGCGTCTCGTAACCTACGGCTCTGCTGCCAAAGGGCAGCCCCGCGCAAATACCGAAAAGCCTATGCGATCATCTACGGCTAAATCCTCTCCCAAAGATGTGCCTTTGCCAAGCTCGTCGCGTCCCTCACGGCCACCCCACGCCCGGTTACAGCGCGACAAGAACGGAGTTGAACCACAGCCAGGATCAGTGGACATGGCCATACCTTGCGCTCCGCCATCCAAGTCTACCACAGAACTCAATGTGTTTGACATACCCTCTTCCGATGATGAACAGATGTCCATGGTCCGGAGAAAGCGAAGGCGGTATAGCCCCGATGGAAGCACCGCTGTCCTTGCGACTAGGCCGGCCGAGAAGCCAAGCACGATAGTAAACGGCGAGGGCAGCGCGTCACCGAAACTGAAGACGAAGAAGGTGCCGGGCGACCGGAACCCATCGGCTAGAAAGCGAGAAGCACATAAGGCGATAAGCTCCGCGAAGCCGCCATCATATCCGAGGGCTGGTAGGTCCGGGAGAAGCCAGGCGAAGATATTCAGTCTCAACCAGGAATTAGAAGCTTCGACCGACAAGAGTCCTGGAGAGGCAAAGCCTATGCGAGAAAGCTCGCCAGAAGCCAGCCTGCCCAGTACGCCGAAAGCGACCGTCACCCCTGGCCGAAGGAGGCTGATCGATTCGCTTGGCATTACAGAGGACCGAGTTGAATCCTCACCAGAGACTCCTACTAGTCAGCCATCCCGGAACCCAGTCATTCCTGACCGACCTTTTTCAGATGTGGCTGTTAATGAGGGCCCCGTCAATAGCCAGGTCCAAGACACCCCTGCCTCGGTTCCATCGCATCTACAAGGCTCTCGGACCACCTACGCGCGTCAGCGATCTTTCCTTGATGACATGATGTTAGAAGATCTTCCAGAGAACAATACTCCCTCTGGTCCGAGTCACCGTTCTCAATCGGTTCAGCGGCAGCTGAATTATGAGGCTACTTCCAATGCCCGTTTGATCGTGCCAAATGAGGATATCAACGGGGAAGAGTCTGTCCGAAGTATTCACGAGCTTAGGCAAGCTGGAGGGAATGCTCGTTATCGAGGTGCCGTCGAATCTATCTTCGAGGATATCGAAGATGTGCAAAATTCGTTAACGGGTCGATGCAATGCCTTTCTCCAACTCTGTGGCAAACTTTTGGATCCGGGGCTCAAACGGCGATTTGTCGAATGCAATTTTGACAAAAGGCTTGTGGATTGCCTGTCAATGAAGCTTGAGGTGGTCCCCATGATTTTGGCCTTCTCCGCCTACGCCCTGGGATCATCAGACGGACTCATGTCCTATGTCCTTGCAACTTCGGCTTGGCCCAAACTTCTAGATGCATCGCCTATGTTATTGGGCATGCAGGAGGAAATATCAGTGGTCACAAGGGCTAAAACAAGCGGCCTTTCTCGACCTTTGCAAAAGGCAATTCAGAATATTGTCCCACAATTAGCTGAAATGCTGTTCCCCGGTACTACAATGTCGAAACTAAGCCCATGCGCTCTGGCTTTGTATTGCCTGAGGTCAACAATTGCTACAATGCAAACCAAAGGCGAGAGTCCCAGCCTTTCCACGACTGTTCTCCAAACGCTGGTCCAGATACTTGTGTCTGAGAGCCAACGCTGTGTCTCCCTGGGAAAAATTAACATCCTAAGCTCCCAAACACTATCCATGGGCTTTTCAGTCCTGGAAGCCTGTACTGCGTCGACCGAACCTCTCATAAACGAGCATCGGGATCTCCTGAACCCGCTATCTGAGCTCCATAATCTGCTCTCTTTGGAGTTAGACACTCTCAGTCCGATAAAAGCTCTGTATATCAGACTTATTCTAAATATCACCAACAGCAATCCGTCTCTCTGCGATCGATTTGCAAATCTGGAGATGATAGGGGGGCTAGTTGATATTGTCTCTGCAAATTTCGGTGATTTGACCGAAGATGCGCTTGGCCAAGCGAATAATTCCCTGGATAACGTCATACTGGCACTCGGCGCCCTTATCAATCTTACTGAACAGAGTGAAATATCAAGATCGACTTTCCGTCACTCTGCCGGCGCTGGAAAGACTTTCCTTGGACGGCTCCTGCAATTATTTATGACCCATGTCGATTCAATCTCTACGGTAAGTTGGTCACTCTTGGTATCTCTTCCCTGTCGACCAATGATACTAATCAGATCGGTCTAGGCTCATTCGGTCTTGGAAGTTCACCATAATGTAGCCGTGGGGTATTTGGCCGTACTTCTACTGATACTCAGTCTGGATCCGGAGACTCGGTCAAAAATCAAGAAGTCACTCGCCCCAAAAGGGTTGACGGCAGTGATTTCTACCGTTGATGAATTCTTGCAATACCACCTGAAAATCGAACACGAGATTCCTGCTCAAGGCCAGGGACAACCAGCGACTGGGTTCCTGTCCAGGTTGCAAGAACTGGTCACTCAGATTCGACTGGTAGAGCAATGATTGATGGTGTAACTGGTGTTGTGTGCCACACATTTCTCATGAACGTCCGCTTGGTCCTTTCTTTTCTACAGAATATGTAGGCCGACGACATTGCTAGTCCTTGGTCTTTTGGAACCTTTTGATACCCTTTATTTGTCCCTTGTCGCTGAGACATCTGCGCTACGATATCTGACGTTGTTGACTATTGACGTCCTGATGCTATCACTAATTAAAATGCAAATGCAGTCAAAATGAAATGTGACCTCAGATCATTTACAGAGATTCAATGATCACTAGATATACTTACATTTAGGCTAAACCCTGTTGTAGTTCGCCATCAAATTGGGAATTGGAGAAACAACCGTTTGCACTGTTTGCAGGTTACAAGGAGTTGGAGCTCCGCATGCTTCGAGGATTTGCCACCCCCCAAACGACGACCTCATCTCTGGACAGGCGCTCTTTCACTTTCTGAAACTCCCGTAGATCGTTCTCATCGATCTAATTCACCGTGCCCTTGACGGTCACCCCGCTACCTCTCACATTGGCCGGTTTATCTGAGTCTTACCACACAACACGCGCAAGATGCCTGCCGCGCCTAAGCAGCGTAAGATCGCCATTGTCGGCAGTCGCTCCGTCGGTAAGGGCTCTCCGTCTCAAGTTGCAACAATTCTCATGGCCGAATTTGACCGTTCTGAACCTTACAGGCAAATCATCTCTCACCGTTCGCTTCGTCGAGCACCATTTCGTGGAAAGCTACTACCCTACAATCGAGAATACCTTCAGCCGGATTATCAAGCACAATGGCCAAGACTATGCAACTGAAATCGTCGACACTGCAGGACAGGTATGTGATCTCCGTCCGTGATGCGGGTCGGCTACTGAGATAATTCCACAGGACGAATACAGCATCTTGAACTCCAAGCATTTCATTGGAATCCATGGGTATATCATTGTCTACTCAGTCACATCACGCCAGTCGTTTGAGATGGTGCGGGTGATTCGCGACAAGATTCTGAACCATCTCGTCAGTCCCCCTTTCCATGACTATTAAGCAAGAGACAATCCTGATTCTCTCTCTAGGGAGCCGACGATGTACCTCTCGTCATAGTAGGGAACAAGAGCGATCTCAAGCCGGATCATCGCCAGGTTACCCTCGAAGATGGTCGGCAATTAGCAGAAGAGCTCGGCTGCGCCTTCACCGAGGCCAGCGCTTTCCTCGACTTCAATGTCTCCAAAGCCTTTGACCTTATGATAGGCGAGGTTGAGAAGTCCCAGAATCCCTCACAACCGACTGGGAACAACAAGTGCACCTTGATGTAATCTCGGGGGCTTTCAGGGCTTTCACTGGAATACGTGGCTTTCTCTCCCGGGATGGTAAGCGAAGCCATCATCCGATCAAGATCCCTATATCTCTGAACCGGGGGATGATTCTTTTATTGGAGTCGACAATTTTATTCGCCTTGCTCTTTCAATTTTCACTCGAAATCCAGAGCCTTGGAATATCTTGTCCGCTGACTTGATTATCTGACCAAGGAATCAGCGACGCCAATCTGATTATACCGACTCAATGGCTTTGCTTGAGCCTCTCTTGGCTCTTCGTTTTATTATGTCTATTTCTATCCGGTGGGACATTGGGGTTATTGCATGAATAATGAGTTTTTTAAGGTCGAATCACGGGAGCATGGATCGGTACCAGGCATGGAGTAATGAATCTCAAATTCGTTTTTGGACGGGCTTTTGGTGTTTCAGACATATTGATTCAGATCTATATAACGTCCGTGGTCATAACTAGCCCATCTAGAAAGGGCATTTCAAACATAGCGGGCCTGAGTGGGCCATACCGATTAAGTAAGGTCAATGCCCCAAGTGCGTGGAGACACGCGCTCTGATTTTCCTCGTTTTTACCCCTCCACAATTTGAGTCACCCCTCTTAACATTTGGACTTCCCTGAACCTTTGATCTCCAACCAAAATGTTGGACCTCTCTGACTTTGTTACCGAGCGCGGTGGTGACCTCAAGAAGCTCAAGGAGAGCCAGAGGAAGCGCTTTGCCCCAGAGGAGACCATTGATGAAGTGGTTGCGCTCTATGAAGAGGCCCGCCGTGGTATGTTTGCTCTTTTCGCATGCTCGGAGTAGCTATACTGACTGTTTCAGCACGATATGATGTGTCGCAGATGAACACTCAGATCAATGGAGTCCAGAAGGCCATTGGAATGAAGAAGAAGGTAGGCATATCTCGGCCAGGTCTGGAGTGTGGAGGGAATGCTTACTTGGACCCCAGAACAAGGAGGACGCCACCGCGGAGCTCGCACAAAAGGCCGAGCTTGAGGCGAAGAAGAAGGCTCTGGAGGAGGCTGCTGTCGCCAAGGAAGTCCAGCGCGACCGAAAGATTCGCACGATTGGAAACTACGTCCACGAATCAGTCCCCGTTAGCAACGATGAGGTATGGGTCTCCTCAATCGCCTGGTGAAGGAACGTACCGTCAGGCTAACGTATGGATTCTCTCGGCCACAGGCAGACAACCAGCTCATCAAGTCATGGACTCCCGAGAACGCCGAAATGAAGAAGCCCAACTGCCTCTCCCACCACGAGGTGTTGACTCGTCTCGATGGATACGACCCTGAGCGCGGTGTCAAGATTGTTGGTCACCGTGGATACTGCTTGACTGGTTATGGACTCTTCCTCAACCTGGCTCTTGTCAACTACGGTCTGGAGTTCCTCTTCAACAAGGGTTACACGCCCAATCAGCCCCCTCAATTCATGCTCAAGGATCTTATGGCCAAGACCGCGCAATTGGAGCAATTCGACGAGGAACTGTACAAGGTCACTGAGAGCGAGGACAGGTCGACTGACAAGTACCTCATTGCTACCTCCGAACAACCATTGTCTGCTCTGCACGACAGCGAGTGGCTCCAGGACAAGGACCTTCCCATCAAGTGAGGATTCTCGTCCCTTACTTTTAATCCGCTTTGCTAACACGGAAATCAGGTATGCCGGTTACAGCACCTGCTACCGTAAGGAGGCCGGATCCCACGGAAAGGATGCCTGGGGTATCTTCCGTGTTCACCAGTTCGAGAAGGTCGGTCTAAGTTTCAAATTGCCCTTTGGTTTCATGTGCTCACCCCATGCAGATCGAGCAATTCGTCCTTACAAAGCCCGAGGACTCATGGCAAGCCTTTGAGGACATGATCAGCACATCGGAAGAATTCTACCAGTCCCTAAAACTCCCCTACAACATCGTCGCCATTGTTTCCGGTGCTTTGAACAACGCCGCTTCCAAGAAGTACGATCTGGAGGCCTGGTTCCCCTTCCAGCAGGAGTACAAGGAGCTTGTCTCTTGCTCCAACTGCACCGACTACCAATCTCGTGCTCTTGAGATTCGGTACGGTATCAAGAAGGCCACCGATCTGAAGAAGACCTATGTCCACGCCTTGAACTCCACTCTCTGCGCAACTGAGCGTACTCTCTGCTGTATTTTGGAGAACTACCAGACGGAGGAGGTAAGTGCAGCGTCCTGGGATGATTTGCTCTGACCATTGCTAACTATGTTATAGGGTATTGTGGTTCCTGAGGTTCTGCGCAAGTACATTCCCGGTAACCCCGAGTTCCTTCCTTACACTAAGGAGCTTCCTAAAGATAGCACATCCACCAAGTCTAAGGGGAAGGCTACCAAGGGCACCGATGATGCGGCCAAGAAGATGCAGGGTCTTAAGGTTTAGATATCCCGTGATGTACCTTGAATGAAATTATATCTCATGAATTTCCAGGTACCTGCATAGTAATGTGTATTAGTAGTACAGCACAGGTATCTGTCAAGTGTCAACACTATCGAGATAAGCGGACTGATATTGCCGAAAACAGATAAGCTCATACGATCAGCATGTGATCTACATGTGCCGTGATTGGCCGGACCTTTGAACTTAGGCAAAAAAAAAAAACAAAAAAGTCTTGCCCCGCGATGCCCCTCGATGCACCTCCGCAGCAGCCCAGGACATTGTGTAGGCCATTTCAAGATGAATAAACAAACATATCGTGCAGTAACGAATTGGAAGTATGCAATACTTTATTTAGCCACATATACATGCTTACTATGGTTATACATACAAACATCAAATTTTCTCTGCCGGTGGGGCTTTCCTATCTTACCTGGGTAACTGCCGCTTTAACGAAGGCGGACTCAAACTCAGTGAGTTGCTGTTACCCACCGAGCAAAAGCGGCAGGAACTAATACCCAAAGCAGAAAGTAGCCCCCACCTGCTTTTGAAATTTGGTCGCAAGGCCGATTCCGGAGACCCGGATAATTACTTGAGTCATATTGATAGAGGCGGACCCAACAAAGGTATCGCATCTTGTCATCTCTCTCTTTCCTCTATAACACTATAACCCCATCATGGCCACCGCAAGAGATATCCGTCCTCGTCAGGACGAAACCGCCCACCTCGCTACCTCCCCCAACGCTTCCTTCCACTCTCCCTCCAGCCACAGCTCCGTCCTAGGCCGCACAGTTCCAGTCGTCAACGCCAAGCACCTGAAGCCATTCGCCACGGAAGATATCAAGGTCTTGCTTCTCGAGAATGTCAACCAGACCGGTCGTGATATGCTCTCCCAGCAGGGCTACCAGGTCGAATTCTTGAAGTCTTCGCTCCCCGAAGATCAGCTCATTGAAAAGATCCGGTGGGTCCCCAAATCATTATCTCTTGGTGACTCACGAAGCTCAGGAATTGTGTCAATTGTAGTGATGTCCACGTCATTGGTATTCGCTCGAAGACGAAGCTCACCGCACGCGTCTTGAAGGAGGCTAAGAACCTCATCGTCATCGGTTGCTTCTGTATCGGCACCAACCAGGTTGACCTCCAATATGCTGCTGAACAGGGTATTGCGGTCTTCAACTCCCCCTTCAGCAACTCCCGCAGTGTCGCCGAGTTGGTCATTGGTGAGATTATCATGCTTGCCCGTCAATTGGGTGATCGTTCCAACGAGATGCACAACGGCACCTGGAACAAGGTGAGCAATGGTTGCTGGGAGATTCGCGGAAAGACCCTCGGTATGTGATATCTTTCAATGGTTCCGTCGGTTTCTGGCGCTGACTCTCTCAGGTATCATTGGATACGGCCACATCGGTGCCCAGCTGTCGGTATTGGCTGAGGCCATGGGAATGTCGGTGATCTACTACGATGTGCTCAACATTATGTCTCTCGGCACAGCTCGCCAGGTCGACACTCTGGATGATCTCATGTCCGAGGCTGATTTCATCACCTGCCACGTGCCCGAGATCCCCGAGACCAAGGGCATGATCGGGCCCCACCAGTTTGAGAAGATGAAGAAGGGAAGCTATCTGATCAACGCTAGCCGTGGAACTGTTGTCGATATCCCTGCGCTTATCGATGCCATGCGCAGCGGTAAGGTTGCCGGTGCCGCTCTGGATGTGTACCCCAACGAGCCTGCCGGAAACGGTGACTACTTCAACAACGACCTGAACGCCTGGGGAGCTGATCTCCGCTCGCTCAAGAACCTGATCCTCACCCCTCACATTGGTGGAAGTACCGAGGAGGCTCAGAAGGCTATCGGTGTGGAGGTTGCCCAGGCTTTGGTTCGCTATGCTAACGAGGGTTCGACCCTGGGTGCTGTCAACATGCCCGAGGTTGTCCTCCGTTCTTTGACTATGGATGAGCCCAACCACGCTCGTGTAAGTTTTACACTTGGTCTCATGATATTGCTTCGATGCTGATTTGCCTAGGTTATCTACATTCACAAGAACATTCCTGGTGTATTGAGAAAGGGTAAGGACTTTTCGAACTTCCAGATAATGGCCTTTCAACTAACAATGCACAGTCAACGAGATCATTGGTGACCACAACGTCGACAAGCAGATGACCGATAGCAGAGGCGATGTAAGTTTACGCAACGCAAAGAAGTTGGAAGTCCCGGGAACTAATTCTGTATAGGTTGCCTACCTGATGGCCGATATCAGCAACGTCGACACTGCCACCATCAGAGACTTGTATAACAGACTCGAGAGCCTTCCTTGTAAGATCCCTTTTCTCCTACCTCGCCTACACATCCCACTAACACACCCACCAGCTCGCATCATGACCCGTGTGTTGTACTAAACAATACGAACCCAAAAACACAATCCAGCCTTCTGGCTATGAAGCCTTAATCAACTTAACCTAGATAAAGCCTTCTAGCGCTCGATCTCAATCGCGGATACTCTCAACGAGGTCCCAGGAGATCACAGCCGCCAGTTTACCCGCTCCCGATGGAGTTGGATACCGGCGCCAAAAAGACCGTACATTTTGTGAATGCTACATATGCTATTAGAGAAAAGCTATGACATGAACTGCTTTCATTATCCATTTCCGTTTCATATCCATTGGTCATCTACTGTGTAGAATGATTGACTAGTAGAATGCATTCAGTGAAGATAACTGCTGCACATTGCACATCTTACTACCTTACTAGTTACTACTTTACCCCCGACTCCCATCTCTGTACCCAGGACTCCGACTCCTCCGTCTAGGAGGATCCCTCCGATACTCCCGTCGACTCGTCCCCGCTCCACGCCAATCGGAACCCGGATTCGACTCAGACTCTCGCCGTTCACTGTAATTCGGCACATAAGAATCCAAATTCCCAGATCTACCACCCCCACCAGACCGTCCGGGATATTGACTCCGTCGATCATCCCGTCCATCACCTCTTCCCTCCCACGGCGGGTTCCCCGGCACCGGAGGACGAGGCGGTAAACCGCTGTCTCTTGGCGGGTACGGCGCGCGCCGTTGCTGATTCCCATGGTATCCTCCATGTCCGTGTGCATTTCCATGCCCGTGTGGACCAGGACCAGGACCAGGACCGGGTGGACCATTGGGTCTTCCACGGGCGACGGCGGGAATACGGTTACGTGAGTCGGGTCGGGAACCGGTGCTTTGCCAGCTGGAGCTGCCTGGTGCGGTGCCTGGTGCGTTACCGGTTGTGTCGGAGGGGATTGAGGGGATGGGAGCGACGGGTGGACGTTGATTGCGGAGTTTTTTGCGGTCGAATTCGTGGGAGTCGGCGAATTGGGGGATGTCGCCTGGTCGGGCGGGAAGGGGGTGGGTTGTGAAGTAGGGGTGTTTTAGGGCGTCCATTGCGTTTATGCGTTTTCGCCAATCTAGGCGGAGGAGTTCGCTTAGGAGGGATATTGCTGCTGGGTGGAGTCTTTTGGGTATGTAAGTATGTATCGTTTGGGGTATTGGAGGGGGTAGCATACTCTTTGAAGACTTCTGTGAGAGTGCCTCGTTTGTAGCCGAAGTTCTTCACGCCTTCGCAGCCTGGAAGCTCGCTCCAGCCTGGCATTGTCTCTTCTGTGGGTGTCCCCACTAGGTTGAAGATTAGTTGTGCTTGGTTGAGGTCGCTGTTTCCTGTGAGGATGGGTTTCCCTTTGAACATCTCGCCGAAGACACAGCTGGGAAGATATTAGATTGTGGTTTTGACTGACAATATTGGAAAGACTCACCCGACTCCCCATAGGTCGATAGCTGTGGTGTATTTCCGTAACTGTAGCAACAACTCGGGAGGACGGTACCATCTTGTAACGACGAGTGCGGTATAGTCTCTGGTGGAATCGCCTCCGCCCTTTCCTGGTTGTGGAGGTGCATCGTCGTAAGGGCGAGCAAGACCGAAATCGGCAATTTGGAGAAGTCCGCCATTGCTGATTAGTAGGTTTGCCGCTATTCAGCTATGTCAGCTTGGAAATTCACCGGCATATCAGAGTTCGACACCAACCTTTCATATCACGATGTAGGATACGGTTCTGCAAAGCTGTTAGACAAGCATCATAGAAATCGGTGTCAGGACGTACTGCATGCATGAACTTGAGCCCTTCCAGGAGTTGCATCAAGTAGCACTTGATCTGTGGTTCACTGAACTGAACCGCTGGATTTTCGAGGAGTCCTGACAGGTCATGTTCCATATATGGGAAGACCATGTACAGGCTAGGCTTTTTCCGTCCTTCGCCTTGTTGAAATGTCAGTACTTTGACTGCGAGCAGGGTGTTTTCCCAAGCTGACCTTTCCCTCGCTCGATTGCCATCTCCCTGAGCTGTAGGATATTTGGATGTGAAAGCGCCTTCATGAGTTTGATCTCTCGGATGGCAGTAATGGGGAACTAGTAACCACCGTCAGTTAATGATAAACAAGCACGGAAAGCAAGCGGACTTACACCTTCTTTCTCGTGGTGCATCAAAATCTTTTTTAGAGCCACCACTGTGGTGTCCTTTTTGGACCTTGCTTTGTAGACCTCGCTAGCAACCAGTCAGTTGGCTTCCGGGGTTGGAAACGGAGCTGCCAGCTTACCCAAATGTGCCTTCTCCAAGCTTGTCGAGAAATTCATAGTTGCGGATGTTTGAACAGCCGGGAAACCGGGGCTGTCCATCTGCGTTCATTTCCAGTGATTTGATATCCATGCTGCCTCGTTTGCGCTAGCTGCTCGCGCTGGCAGCTTGCGCTGTTTTGGAAAGGTATGTTGCTCACGTCGCTTGGAGGAGATCGTCGCTCGCACTGAAGATGAAGAGGGTCCACACGTTGTAACGGGGAGAATGTCGGTATGGGTTGGCGACCACCGTCAAGGCGTTTGTTCCGCTTCGGACTGATATCGGCGTCGGGCTAAGGAAGAGGTTCGGGAAGTTGTCAGATACGGGGTGCAAAGAACGATGTAGTCAATCAGCAGGTCGTTTCTCAGGAAAGAGCCAGGCGCATCGAATGGAGTGAGAGCCGAGTCAATGTCATAGAGATAAATGGCATATGTGACGATTCCGCGTGTTTCAAGGCGCGCGTTTTAGATCTCGAGCTCGGTCATTCACTGCCCTCAACATAAACGTGTGTAGGAACCAGCCCAAAGTGAGAATACAGTAGGAGCCAGGCGACACTCCTGGAAATCACGACAGTTCTGCCGGTCCAAACAGTTCAAACGCAGCTGGGAATTCGAGTGCCGTCACAGGTCACGTGTCGCATTCAACTTCCCCGTCTCCGCCGAACCCGCAAACCCTCCGTCTTCAGCGAATTCGAGATTGGCGTTCTGTGAAACAACAGCCATTTTCACCAGTATGTGTCCTCTGTCTATTCCTCTGCTCCTGTGACTCGGAAGCTAACTGGAAGCCCCCGTAACCGCACAGTCATGGCAGGCCACTCTTCCCACCCTATCCACATCCACCCGGTCCGACCGCTTTACCGCTTCACTGCGACTGCATTGGGCGCTAGCATGTGGTTCTTCGTAAGACTATCCCGTATTTGATCTGTCGAAAGTGTGCACTGACATGACTCTTCTGCATAGCTCATGTACCGGGCCAAGAAGGACGGTCCCGCTCTGTTGGGCTGGAAGCACCCTTGGGATCACTGATCCGAGCGCAATTGTCAATTTCCTTTCTGTCGCACGGTGCCTTCGTTGTTGAGGACAGTGGTGGTTGGATCATATTGTGTACTATTCACTTGGATTGGAGATAAGAGAGGGGCATAGGACCGAAAGGTTGTCGAGACCTCGTTGAAAGCCACAAGTGTCAGGTTCGCGATAGCCATTTTTACAGCCGAATTGTATCATACCCTTTCTTTTTCAATCCTCCAAAGAGTAGATTGGTAATGATCGAGACCGAGCCTTCTAGGCGAAAGACTAGATCATAGTGTCCAAAAAGACTAAGAAATATAGGTACAGGTCTATGTGTATTCTTTAAAGTACAGTCCTGCTTTCACACATCACAAGCGCAGTTCCTCCAAAAGCACTTTGTAGGTCCGGCGCTTCTTGCGGTAGTTTGGTTGCATGCGAGCACGAGCATGTCCAATCATCTGTGCCACGCGAGGGAATATGTTCTTCTCTGCGATCCAGGATAGAATGAGGATCCCGATTGCCAGCGCGAGTAACCAGCTTCGGAATCCATCAGACATGTATGTCAGTTGCATCACACTCCGAACCCATTCGGCTGGTCTGAAGAGCATGTAGGCCGAGATCAGGGCGTTGACGACGATTGTACATAAGTACGGCACTAAGACGTCACAGTCAGTATGCGATGGACAAGAAGAAGGGTTGATATTCTTACCATTCTGAGTCATGGGTTTCCGGAATGGCGGGCCCGCGCTGAGAACAATACTGATGAAAATGTACTGGAAGCAGGAGAATACGAAAAGAGCTGTGTTCTCCGAGTTGGTGATGTTGCTCTTTTCCCGGTCCAATTGAGGTGGCAAGAACCTGTATCATGGGTTAGAGTAGTTCCCTTGGGTATGTTGTGATGGTCACTTACCATGGCTGCAATTGAACAATCTGGAAGACCGCAAATTGTGATAGCACAGCTAGCGCGATTTGGCCGAGCAAAGGTGTCAATACTTTCCGCGAGACAAGATCGGCGGTTGGTCGTTTCCGAGATAATGTCGGAGCAGGATCAGCCCAGCCCACTAGAAATCGCAGTTAGCTCAGACACATAGGTTTTGGGAAGATGAACCACTCACTGAATATGGCAATGGGCATGATGAGGACAAGGTCGATGAAGAGGAATTGGAAATCACCGAGATTGGATCCCGAGGTGTACAAGAAGCTGACCGTGGAGAACTGAATGGCGGAATAGAGACTCATGAACTTGAAGCAGGAGAAGCTTGTCACCAAAGCAGCACGACCCTCCCGAATCACCGTCGGAACACAGGAGATTTCGAACACGCGGCTAGTGAAGGGTGCGGCAACAGACGCCTCGGCATCCGACAATGAGATACCAACATCTGCGGCCTTCAACGCACCACAGTCATTGGCACCGTCGCCGCAAAAGCCACAGCAGTAATCAATAGACTGGAGTTTCTCGACCAATTCGTGCTTTTCGTCCGGGGACATTCGCGCAAACACTTTGCCGCACACAAGTACCTTGTTGAGTACATCCTCATTTCCATAATCGATTAGCCACCTAAACGCATCACCCGTCACAGCGACAGAGTACTCTCGCTCAACGAGAGAGCTTCCGGGGATTGACAAATCGATCTCCGCGGTGTTCATAGGCGTAAGTGTTCTGGGGTCTAGCTGAAGGTCGGGGTTGTCCACGCATTCCCATATGAGGGAAGTCTTGGATGAGAGACCAGGTGCTTCGACAAAATGGGGAATAAAGCAGGGCTCATCGCGGCCGAGCATGTTGCATTCACGAGCAACACTGATAGCAGTCAAGATATTGTCACCAGTGCACATAACGTTGCGAATTCCCGCCTCGTTCAGCTGGGAGATCACACCAGCAGTACTGGGCTTCAATTTGTTCTCGAAAATGATGAAACCCAGGAATTCCAGATCGGACTCCACCTCAATTCGTGACATTTTTTGAACTTTCATCCAACTCAACTTGCGTTCGTGCTTGGTGGCGCAGGCAATCACACGGTATCCTTTGTGAGTGTAGTAATTCAAGAGATCTTCATAATCCGCAGGAACTGCATGATGTGGTCAGCAACCCAGGCTTCAACGGGGAGTTGGGTTACTTACGGGATCCAGGTAAACAAATGTCCTTGATGCTTTCTGGGGCACCCTTGACAAAGAAACTTGCTCCATTATCACCAAATTGGCGGACAACGACGCTTGCGCGGCGGAGATGTGAGACAAATTCGAAACTCCGTAGTACTCCGAGTTCCAGTGGGTTCTGATGATTGTTAGATATGAAGCCGTGATTCGGAACAGATAGGCTCACATTTACGTCCTGTTGATCACCGGCCTGAGCCTGAGGCGGCTTTGCAACCGATGGCGCTATCGTGTCATACTTGGGGTTCGCCGGGTCAGAAACAGTATGTCCTCCCTCCTCGAACGTCCAGTTGGTGAATTGGAACATCTTCACATCAAGAGGGTCTCCCAATAGCTCATCGTCCACCACCCTGAGGGAATGGCACGTAGCCATTGCGTACACGATCTTTCGCTGTTTTTCGATATCGTATGACGAATTTGCATTTGCAGTAGGAAGGAGGAACCCATCAGACGTATCAGAGAGCAACTCCGAGAATCTGCAAGTTTTTCATCAGCGATAGCTTAGATTGCTACATGAAAAGAAACGCACCGTTTACCACGGGTCACTATACGTGCTCCGAGCACGTCCAGCCCATCTTCGGTGAGAGTACCAGTCTTATCAAAACACACGACGTCCAGCTTTCCTCCCACATTGACTCTGTTTCCATGTGTTAGCGTCGGCAGTCAGACCTAATTGAACATCAGTCACTCACTTCTGTGGGCTGATACAGAATATGTTCTGCTTCTTCAATCTTGAAAGTGCGAAATTGGTTCCAATAGTAAGTGTGGCCGGAAGAGCTGGTGGTACAACGATCGTGATCAGATCGAGGGCTCGCACTATGATCAAATGCCAAGCGAGCTATGCTGGTCAGCAGATGAGCGATAATCGATTGTCCGAGCATTGACTTACACCCAATCGAACAAAGTTAACAAATGAAGCAATGAAACCAAGGATAGCGACCACTCCCATCACTGCGATGTAGCGGAACGAGTCACGGTAGAATTTGAACCCAGAAGGCTTCGGGAAAAGCATCGAGCGAACGAGCGCGCCCTTGGTCGTCGAGAAGCCAGTTCTCATAACGATTGCCAGCGCTACTGCTTCATCGTCATCGACGTTCTGAGGACGTCTAGCCCGGATTACCTTCGTGCCGCTGAACAGGAAGTGTTTGGCAACTTGAGGATGAATAGAGGGGGTACTGAGATCGAGGTATTTGAGGGCGTCATCGGTGAGTGGTGTTTTGGACACAGGAACAGATTCCCCTATTCAAATTAGCATTGAGCATTCATACGGGTAGTTTAGACAAACCAGTCAGCATGCTCTCGTTCACAATACAATCTCCCGATAGCAATATGCAATCACACGGCACCTGATTGAGCGAAGGGTCGGAGAATTCATACACATCACCAGGCACCAGCTCATGGGAGGAGACAGATCGCCCTGTAGCTACAATTAGCTTACACCATCCAGTAATGTGATATACTGGACCAACTCACAGAACCCGTTTCTTAGCACGCGCACATCACACTCGAAGAGAGAGATCTCCCTGAGCCGTTTCATGGTCTAGAGCGGCGTTAGTCCCGTCCATTTCCCTACATGTTGGCCTAGAACTCACTGATTTCGTCTCTAGCACAGTAGTGGCTATGCTGAAGAACGATATGAGAAAGATACAAACGGCGTAGTAATAGTACTCATCGATGGACCACAACAAGAGACTGGCAACTTGGAAGATGTAGAACGGATGGAATGCCTGTATACTGTCAGTTACCGTGATGGAACCACCAGGAAAGGCAAACTGACCTCGTCGACGAGAAGCTGAGGAATTGTCTTCTGGTCAATTTCAATGGTATTGTTTCCGAAGAGTTGTTCTCTGCTATCTCGTTCATCGGCATCTAATCCACTCCGCATGACCTTCGCATTAGTCCATGAGGGATCTTTCCAACCATTGACCAACGAGAATTTATCCTCGAGGGGATGGTAGAAGAATCGCAGGTGTCTATAGTCAATGAAGTGCAAAGAAGCAAGTGTCGGATCACTATCTTCGTCGTATGTATAACTCGACGAATCAGCGAAGACTGTGGAAAGCGGCCGCCCATAGAGTTGGCTGCCAACTTCGTGAATGGTGAATTGATTCCATTGATCCTATCACAGGTTAGACGGTTATTGCATGACATTTCATAAAACGCTGGGGATCTCACCTCAATGGCAACCCACTGGCACTTTCCTATCGGCGTTGCCTTCCCAATCACCTTCACCCGCCATCGTGGCAGCCATCGGAAGAGAAGGTAGGCAAATCCACCGGTCAATATGCAAAGAGCAATGTACAGAGCATATCCTCCAGTACTTGTGGAAAATCCGGCAAAAACGGCGGTCAGATCCTCCGATGCGATATAGACCTTTTGATTCAATCGACTGCCGGTTCGTCGGTCTCGACCATACGAGCTGGCGGACAAATAGCGAGAAAGAAGTGGACGCTCGATCGAGTCGCGCGAGGTAGACATACGCTTAGATACGAAAGATCCCCGGACTGACTCGACATCTGCGTCGCCAATGCCATGTAAAGACTCAATATCGATCTCGCTTTGCTCGTCCACCGCATCTTCATTCGACCATTCTGCGAAATCTTCCTCATCTTGGAAGTAGGTAAAGCTCACGGTAGAGCCTGCTCGGTCACGGCGGTGTGCAAATGATACAACGCTGGAAGGAATGCTTTCAGATATTGGGCCATCAAAGACCTAGTGCGGGTTAGCTACTGTACCGAGGCCAGCATAAGAGCAGAGATCTGACGTACCTCGTTACGAGCCATTTCCACGTCCGACACGACACTCATGCTACAGATTCATTAGCACAAGCTCAAATATTTCAGATCCAGGGAAAGGAGTAAGAACCTGCTGCGCATGGAATCGCGTCGCATCCCACTCCGAGGCATGAAGAGGTCCACAGGACCAGTCCCCGAGGGAGACTGTGCACGGCTTCCCATGTTTCAGAGAGATCTTCTCTCTTGACCGGTTTCCGGCAACCCTCTCAGGGTGGTAGTATGGTATTCTGGGTAGAAGTCGTTCTGACACAGGACGAATCGAGAATATTTTACCGCGGAGCACGACTATCCAGGAAAGCCGGTTAGAACTTATCGGGTGTCCCACAGCGCGGAGAGCACCTTATCTCCATGTGACCATCCGATAATGATCGACGTCCGAGAAACATTGCCGGACAAATGCCAGTTGAAGTGTACGAAGTACAATTTGACTCCATACTGGCACACAGTATGTGTTATGAATACTCTGCCAGGGAAGTCTGGAAGATTTACAAGTACAGATGAGTTTGAATATCTCCTATTCGCTCTTCAAGGGGTAACATCTCATTTGTCACTCGATCGTGTATGGATCTGAGATTGTACGGGAGGATCTACATAGCGCGACCCAGGTCCTTCTACGCCGTATGGGGGTTACGGCGTATTGCTTTACCCCGGACTAGGAGGGAGATAGGAGAAACAGAGATCTCAATGGCTTGAATACCTGCATATTGAAACGTCATCAAAGGTGCCTAGGTGTAGCCTTAGGCCAGACAAGCAAATCATGCAACATATGTTTCTAAATATAACTGTCTCTACAGAGTATCCATGGACGAATTTCGTTCCATATATTCCATATATACATTTATCTCCTCCAAATAATTAGATTACTCATCTCTAGTGAGAGCATATTAGAGAAGAAACAGACATCCATATAGGGCCTCAGATCCACCGCATTGTAATTGGAGAGGGGTAAAAGAAGGGGAGAAAGAGTGGTTCCAACGCGCGCCACCGGGAGCAGAAATCTCCGATTTAACAATCGATCGTACGGCGTTGGAAGTCACGTTAATTAATGTAAAGCGATAGAGATGGAACGGTGAAATTGCAGTAAAGAAAGAACAAAAGTGTGTGTTTTACAGGTATTGTTGGGAGAATTTGACAGTTTTTGCAGACTTTCTCAACCAGAACCGTCGCGTCCCGCCAAGCCCCTCGGCCACAGGGCGCTAAGGATCCCACCATCTTCCAGACTCTCTTTCCCCCAAAACGTTATATCAAATTCTTCCTTCCTTCTTCCCACCTCCCCTCCCTTTCGTCTAACGCATTCATCATGTCTGAGCCCATCAGAAATAAGAAGGCTGACTTCCCGGTCGCACCGTAAGTCCCTGTTCCATTTTTTTTTTCTTATCGAAAGAAAAAAAAATATATAGAGACTAACTTGCAGAAAGGACCCCGCAAAACACTCCAGCCAACAATGCTCCTATCTCGTCTCACGCCCAGCAGCCTGGTGTTTCCAGCATTGAGGAGGGTAAGTCAACTTCTTTTCTGTCTTCATCGACCTTCTTTTCTGACCGTATTTTCGTTCTTTGCAGAATCCCTTGACAAAGCCGCTGCTGCCTCACTTTTCGCCCGTAACCCTGCCCTGGTCTCCATGATCCAGGGTAAACTTGGCCAACTCGTCGGTCGCTCGTCAGGCTACATCGAGTCTCTTCCCCCCTCCGTCCGCCGCCGTGTCGCTGGTCTGAAGGGTATCCAGAAGGAGCACTCCAAGCTTGAAGCTCAGTTCCAAGAGGAGGTCCTGGAACTCGAGAAGAAGTACTTCGCAAAGTTCACACCTTTGTACGAACGTCGTTCTACTATTGTCAACGGTGGTGTCGAGCCTACCGAGGCCGAGATTGAAGCCGGAAAGGAGGACGAAGAAGAGGAGGAGGATGAGGAGACCAAGGAGGAGGAATCCAAGAAGGAGGAGGGTGCACCACAGAACGGAATCCCTGAGTTCTGGCTCTCTGCTATGAAGAACCAGATCTCACTCGCCGAGATGATCACCGAGCGCGATGAGGAGGCTCTCAAGCACCTCACCGACATTCGCATGGAGTACCTTGACCAACCCGGATTCCGCCTTATTTTCGAGTTCTCCGAGAATGAGTTCTTCACCAACAAGACCATCACCAAGTCATACTACTACAAGGATGAGAGTGGGTACGGTGGCGATTTCATCTACGACCACGCCGATGGATCCGAGATCGACTGGAAGGAGGATAAGGACTTGACTCTCCGCCTGGAGAGCAAGAAGCAGCGCAACAAGAGTAAGTACCACTCGTTTACCGGGTAAATACATTGAGACTGACAACTGATTCCTTTTAGACACCAAGCAGACCCGCGTTGTCAAGATCAGTGTGCCTACCGAGTCCTTCTTCAACTTCTTCTCTCCCCCACAACCCCCCGCCGAGGATGATGAGTCAGTCGCCAGCGATATCGAAGAGCGTCTGGAGCTTGATTACCAGCTTGGTGAGGATATCAAGGAGAAGCTCATTCCCCGTGCCATCGACTGGTTCACCGGTGAGGCTCTTCAATTCGAGGAGCTCGGTGAGGATATGGGTGATGAATTCGAGGATGATGATGACGAGGATGAGGAGGACGACGATGAGGACGATGAGGACCTCGGTTCTGACCGCGATGTGGACGAGGAAGACTCAGACGAGGAGGACGGTACCTCCAAGCCTAAGAAAGAGGCCGCCGAGTGCAAGCAAAACTAAACTCCAAAAGTTGCCGGTGGTGAATGCCCGACACGAGACTATTCGTACTCTCTCGATATTTTGCTCTGCTTTCCTTTTTGTGCCCTTGCGTGACTTCTCTATCTTCTAATACTCAATGAATACTTGACATAATCGTGTGCAACCCTAGCGTCCCTGGATAGGCCCAATAGATGAGGAATAGCATTGTCTGGAAGAGCACGCAATACCTTACTATGATCAATATACATGTAAACTACATACTCCATATGAAGCTTGGAAGAAGTCTCCGTAG
This sequence comes from Penicillium bovifimosum, assembly GCF_028826915.1. Lineage (NCBI taxonomy): Eukaryota > Fungi > Ascomycota > Eurotiomycetes > Eurotiales > Aspergillaceae > Penicillium > Penicillium bovifimosum. The sequence continues at coordinate 4,586,206 of NW_026622711.1, forward strand.
TAAACAGCTTAAGGTACATTTCAATGCAGACCAAGGGCGGTGACGGCCTGTGGGGTTGTGGCGCCCCCCAGTATATTTCCCTAAGCTCCTTCAGGGGCTCTCGCTAAATGGCCAGTTAGTCTCATTCAAGGGTTTTCGTTTCCACCTCCATCTACGTATCGCTTATCTTCATTCTTTTTATTCTATTCTTTCGGAATATGAGATGAGGGGCTGAAGACGTCCCCCTTGTCTTTGGACCTTGCAAATTCCCTTTTCCCTTCGATACCCTATCTCCATAAACACTCATCATCCCGAGCTCCGCAAACATCTTTCATTGCATTCAACACGATTAACGACAAACATTCCCTATGGCGCACATCTATGAGGTCGGCACACGGGCCTGGCAGCCCGATCCGACAGAAGGGTGGCTGGCATCTGAAGTGAAGGAGAAGCTGGAGGATGGAGAGAAAGTGCAGCTGATATTCGAGCTGGAAAATGGGGAGGTATGTGTCTTCCACGCTGCTTGATCGACGACGCGCAGTTATCTCTGTCACGTCGTGGTCGTGGTCGTGCAAAGCTGGCCCACTAACAGTGTTTTGTCGGTGCAGACCAGAACCGTTGAGACCACGCAGTCCGAACTGCAGGTCGATAACAACCCCAACCTACCACCGCTCATGAACCCTGCTATGCTAGAAGCAAGTGAAGACCTGACGAACTTGTCTCATTTGAACGAGCCCGCTGGTTTGTCTTTCCCATCGCTGTTTTGACTGCTGTCCGCTGACGACCCTGTGAAGTCCTTCAGGCCATTAAACTCCGATATGCTCAGAAGGAGATTTATACCTACAGTGGTATCGTTCTGATCGCAACCAACCCGTTCGCTCGAGTCGATTCGCTTTACGTGCCGCAGATGGTGCAGGTTTATGCTGGGAAACACCGTGCCTCGCAGGCACCTCATCTATTCGCAATTGCCGAGGAAGCTTTCGCGTAAGAGTCGTCTCTTTCCCGTCTGCTTGTATCCAATCTTGCTCACGCTTTATACAGGGACATGCTTCGTGATGGAAAGAACCAGACAATCGTGGTTTCTGGTGAGTCTGGAGCCGGAAAGACCGTGAGCGCCAAATATATCATGCGCTACTTTGCGACCCGCGAGTCTTCGGATCAGCCTGGGAAGTACAGCACCAGCCGAGCAGATGCCATCAGTGAGACCGAAGAGCAGATTCTAGCTACCAACCCGGTGATGGAAGCCTTCGGTAACGCCAAAACCACCCGTAACGACAACTCCTCCCGTTTCGGCAAATACATCGAGATCATGTTTGATGACCGGACGAACATCATCGGTGCCAAGATTCGGACATATCTCCTTGAGCGGTCCAGACTGGTCTTCCAGCCTCTCAAAGAGCGCAATTACCACATCTTCTACCAATTGGTGGCCGGTTCTTCCGATGCGGAGAAACAGGAGCTGGGTCTCTTACCTGCCGAAGACTTTGAATATCTGAACCAGGGTGGCACTCCGGTGATTGACGGTGTCGACGACAAGGCTGAATTTGAAGCGACCAGAAAGTCATTGGCTGTGATCGGTGTGCAGAAGGAAGACCAAACTGGCATTTTCCGCGTTCTTGCCGCTTTGCTACACCTCGGTAATGTCAAGATCACAGCTACTCGCACAGATTCATCCGTCTCGTCGACCGAGCCTTCACTTGTCCGCGCATGTGAGATGCTTGGGATCGATGCGACTGAGTTTGCGAAGTGGATTGTGAAGAAGCAGCTGATTACCCGTGGTGAGAAGATTACCTCCAATTTGACACAGCAACAGGCCTTGGTTGTCCGGGACTCCGTCGCCAAGTTCATTTACTCAAGTCTATTCGACTGGCTGGTGGACAAGATTAACCGACGTCTTGCTACTGAGGAGGTCTTTGAGAAGTTCAAGTGCTTCATTGGTGTCCTGGATATCTACGGTTTCGAACACTTCGCCAAGAACTCTTTCGAACAATTCTGTATCAACTACGCCAATGAGAAGTTGCAGCAAGAATTCAACCAGCATGTCTTCAAGCTTGAGCAGGAAGAATATGTTCGGGAAGAGATCGACTGGACCTTCATTGACTTCTCTGATAATCAGCCATGTATCGATCTCATCGAAGCGAAGCTCGGTGTCTTGGCCCTTTTGGATGAAGAGTCTCGACTCCCTATGGGCTCGGACGAGCAATTTGTCACCAAGCTTCACCATAACTTTGCGGCCGACAAGCAGAAGTTCTACAAGAAGCCTCGATTCGGGAAATCGGCATTCACCGTCTGTCACTATGCAGTCGATGTCACCTATGAGTCTGATGGATTTATCGAGAAGAACCGTGACACTGTTCCGGATGAGCATTTGGAGGTGTTGCGTAATTCGTCGAATCCTTTCATCAAGGAGATTCTAGACACCGCCGCGGCGGTCCGCGAGAAGGATTCAGCTTCTGTGTCGTCTAAGCCAGCCCCAGCAACGCCAGGGCGTCGAATTGGCGTTGCGGTCAATCGGAAACCCACGCTTGGAGGCATTTTCAAGTCTTCGCTGATTGAATTAATGCACACTATCAACAACACGGAGGTTCATTACATTCGTTGCATCAAGCCCAATGAGGCGAAGGAGGCTTGGAAGTTTGAGGGCCCCATGGTTCTCAGCCAGTTGAGAGCTTGCGGTGTCCTGGAAACTGTCCGAATCAGTACCGCTGGTTACCCTACCCGATGGACCTATGAAGAGTTTGCCGTTCGCTACTACATGCTGTGTCATTCCTCGCAATGGACCTCGGAGATCCGGGAGATGTGCCATGCTATCCTCCGAAAGGCGCTGGGAGACCAGAAGCAGGACAAGTACCAGCTGGGTCTTACCAAGATCTTCTTCCGAGCTGGTATGCTTGCATTCCTCGAAAACCTCCGCACCTCCAGGTTGAATGAATGTGCCATCATGATTCAGAAGAACTTGCGTGCCAAGTATTACCGCCGCCGTTACCTCGACGCTCGTGGGGCCATTCTCACCACGCAGGCCTTTATCCGTGGTTTCCTGGCACGGCAACATGCCCAGGAGATCCGTCGGACAAAGGCAGCTACTACGATCCAGCGGGTCTGGCGTGGTCAGAAGGATAGGAAGGAGTACAATCAAATCCGCAACAACTTCATACTGTTCGAGTCTATCGCCAAGGGATTCTTGTGCCGACGCAACATCATGGAGACCATCAATGGAAATGCAGCCAAGGTCATCCAGCGTGCTTTCCGCTCATGGCGTCAATTGCGGGCCTGGAGACAGTATCGCCGCCAGGTCATCACTGTTCAAAACCTCTGGAGAGGTAAACAGGCAAGACAATCTTACAAGAGACTCCGCGAGGATGCCCGCGATCTCAAGCAGATCTCTTATAAGCTGGAGAATAAGGTTGTCGAGTTGACTCAGTACCTGCAAAGCCTCAAGCTCGAGAACAAGACCCTGGTCTCGCAGCTGGACAACTACGATGCCCAATTGAAGTCATGGAGAACTCGACACAATGCCCTGGAAGCTCGCACGAAGGAACTCCAGGCCGAAGCAAACCAGGCCGGTATCACCGGAGCCCGATTGGAGGCGATTGAAGAAGAGATGGCCAAGCTTCAGCAAAGCCACACTGAAGCTCAGGCTACTATCAAGCGCCTCCAAGAGGAGGAGAGAATCTCCCGCGAGGCTCTCCAAACCGCCAACGAGGAACTGGAGCGTCTCAAGCTTTTGGATATCGACCACGAGAAGGACAAGACTGCTCTCCGGCAACGGATTTCCGACCTCGAGGAACAGCTTGAGGTGGCCAAGAGATCTGTGCCTGTGAACGGTGTGAACGGCGAGGGACTGCCCAACGGCGGTGCGGTCCATACCCCTCCACCGGGATTGATCAACCTTGTGTCTTCGAAGAAGCCTAAGCCCAAGAGACGTAGTGCCGGCGCCGAGAAAATTGACACAGATCGCTTTAGCGGTGCATACAACCCTCGGCCCGTTTCAATGGCAGTCACTCCTGGGTCTATGGCTGCCAGTCACAGCGCGGCCATCTCTCCTGGTCAGGAGTCGGTCGAGGTCGAACTTGAGAACTTGCTTTCTGAAGAGGAGGACCTCAACGAGGAGGTTGCTATGGGTCTCATCCGCAATCTGAAGATCCCACTTCCCAGCTCGACACCAGCACCTACCGAGAAGGAAGTGCTGTTCCCGGCCTACCTCATCAATCTTGTCACATCGGAGATGTGGAACAATGGATTTGTGAAGGAGTCCGAGCGGTTCTTGGCCAATGTGATGCAGTCAATCCAACAAGAGGTCATGCAACATGACGGGGATGACGCGATCAACCCCGGTGCTTTCTGGCTCTCCAACGTGCATGAGATGCTATCCTTTGTCTTCCTGGCCGAGGACTGGTACGAAGCACAGAAGACCGAGAACTACGAGTATGACCGCCTCCTGGAAATCGTCAAGCACGACCTCGAGAGCTTGGAGTTCAACATCTACCACACCTGGATGAAGGTCTTGAAGAAGAAGCTGTACAAGATGATCGTTCCGGCCATCATCGAGTCCCAGTCGCTTCCCGGCTTCGTCACCAGCGAAACGAACCGTTTCCTCGGCAAGCTCCTGCCTTCCAACAATAGCCCCGCTTACAGCATGGACAACCTCCTGAGTCTGTTGAACGGTGTTTACAAGGCGATGAAGGCCTTCTACCTCGAGGACAGCATCATCACCCAGACTGTCACGGAACTCCTCCGACTCGTGGGTGTCACTGCTTTCAACGATCTCCTCATGCGACGTAACTTCCTGTCGTGGAAGCGTGGTCTGCAAATCAACTACAACATCACTCGGATTGAGGAGTGGTGCAAGAGTCACGATATGCCAGAGGGGACATTGCAACTGGAGCACCTGATGGTAAGTTGCTTTTTCTAAGCTTTATTTGATCATTCTACTAACACCTATAACAGCAAGCGACCAAGCTTCTACAGCTGAAGAAGGCAACCTTGAATGACATCGAGATCATTCAAGACATTTGTTGGATGTAAGTAGAGTGTCTTCTTTCAATTTTCCCCGTAAATGATCCCTGACTCACGTGCTACAGGCTGTCACCGAACCAAATCCAAAAACTGCTGAACCAGTACCTGGTCGCAGACTACGAACAGCCCATCAACGGCGAGATCATGAAGGCAGTGGCATCTCGCGTGACCGAGAAGAGCGACGTGCTTCTTCTGGCGGCGGTGGATATGGAGGACAGTGGACCGTATGAGATCGCCGAGCCGCGAGTCATCACGGCTCTGGAGACTTACACCCCCTCATGGCTTCAGACACCGCGGTTGAAACGACTGGCCGAGATTGTGTCCGCACAAACGATAGCACAGCAAGATAGGCTGGAGCTGGACAACGGGCCGATTGAGGAATAGATCTGTACTGTTGTATATTAGACTTGGGGGGAAATTTCCTGCGAGCTACGGATTACGACTTGCCTGCATTATCTAGGACCTTTGCGATATTGTGCGCTTTTTCGTTTGTTTCAATTGCATATTGTGCTGGCCTAGACTTGAAGTAATTTATGGTGAAACTTCTGTATCCTGTTCCCTGTTATGGGGACAACCTTAGGCACAATCAGCATTGCATCTAACTACTGTAGGTGGTAGTACCGTTGTAATAACATGGAGTGTAACGAATTAGTTAGAGAATGGCATTGTTACAAATTCACCAAGCACTCGTCAGTATGCACCGCTGTGTGTACCTCGCCCTGGAGGATAGCGGTGACGGGCCCAGTGGGTCCTCCAAGTCCCACCTTAACCCCGAAGCCTTCACACCTGAACGTTAGAAGAAACACATCCCTAATCATACCAACGCCAAAATGCCTCTGACCAAGCTCAACTTCATCACCGGCAACAAGAACAAGCTCCGCGAGGTGCGCGCCATCCTCGGCAATGTCATCGAAGTCGATAACCAGGAGGTCGACGTCCCCGAGATCCAGGGCACAATCGAGGAAATCGCTAAGGAAAAGGCTAGACGTGCGGCTGAAGCGGTATGTACATGCCCATGTCCATGTTCTGCTTTACTCTTTCAATCTTAAATGGGGTAACTTGAAAGGGTATAATGCTGATGAGGCGCAGATCAATGGTCCTGCTTTGACGGAGGATACGGCGCTGGAGTTCCGCGCGCTTAAGGGTTTGCCTGGGCCTTATATGTATGTTTTCTGTTCTTTTTACTTGTGTTGTGGAAATCATGCTGATGGGTCTAGCAAATCGTTTATGGAGAATTTGGGCCATGAGGGACTGAATAAGATGCTTGATGGGTTTGAGGATCGCGGTGCTGAGGCTGTTTGTACCTTTGCCTTTTGTCCCGGGCCCGGTGAAGAGCCGCTTATCTTCCAGGGGAGAACTGAGGTGAGAGATTTACAGTCTATGTGTGTGTGTGTGTGTCGATCTAACTGTAAACAGGGTGCTATCGTGCGACCCAGAGGCCCGACGAACTTTGGTAAGTTGGATATCCCCAACGATGTATATTAAAGATTGAAGCTCTGACATGGACTAGGCTGGGACCCGATCTTTGAATATGACGGCAAACAAACCTATGCCGAGATGGACAAGGAGGAAAAGGTAAGCGTGTTGACCGTGCAAACAAAGATATCTACTAAGAAATCCCAAAACAGAACAAGATCTCGCACAGATACAAGGCGCTGGTGAAGTTGCAGCAGTGGCTCGCCGAACAACGGTAAATCGATTTGCCAATGGGTATATAACTCGGCCTAGGCGAAGACCATAGAATGAGAAACGAGGAAAAAGAAAGATGTTGTATATGGAGACCAGTTCTCAGTCCGCGTTCTGCTGCGTTTGCTTCCATGATTCGACCCATTGCGCGATTCGCTGACAGTTCGAGTCCACGTCTGAATCCTGCTCGCTCGTCAATTCTACCACAATCTCTTCGTCGAAAGCTTCTCGCGCTTCGTCGATTAGGACGCCGAAGATCTCCGCGTCGACGTTTTCTTCTAGCTTTTTCTCGTGGTAGCCCCTTGAAACAAATGTTAGAAGTTGAGTCGAGTAGATTGAGGAGTTTCCCGGGATTGTCTTACCTTGAGGAAAGTCGGTCATATAGGATATCTGTAGTGGGGCAACGGAGCACAACGACGAGATCGATCCAGGATTTCGGGAAGAGATCGCAGGCGTGCCAGTCGATTAGGTAGCCGCCGTTAGGGATTTCGTCTTCGAGGGCATCGAGGAGCTGCGGAGTATATGGGTTAGTATGTGAATTCTTGGTCTTGAGCTTGACGAAAGGTGTGGAATGCCAGCGGCTTTGTGTGCGTCCAAAGTTGTCCTACCTTGTCCTCATCGACTACCCATGTCTTCAATTCCTCGTCGTATTCGTCGAAGCAATCACGGTCTTTGGCTATCTGGTTGATGGACAGATGCTTCAAGCCGATTTCTTGCGCGAGTTGTTCACAGTGCACGGTCTTGCCCACGCCGGGGGTGCCAGTGATGATCACGTTCGGAGAGGTGCGCATGATTTATGGAGATTTATGGAGAATTAAATAGGAATTGAAGGTACAAGTGAAGGTTGATTTCCCCAGATGAAATAATTCCATCGGACTAATTTTCATTCCGGCTATCTTATCGTGGAGGGGTAAGTTGCCGCATTTGGCAACAACATGCATAACAGTGTGTACAAAGTGACTTTCAATGTTCTGTCATGAAACGGTCATGGTAATGATGGTATCAGGTATCAGGTATAAGGCTGAGGCTATGCGACGTCATGAATGAGAATAATTGAGCCTATGTGGATGCAGTCTCATGCTGGTTGTAAACAGGTAGCCTACCATAGATCAGCACTGGAAATTTGGAACCACCAAGAATTGGTCACTTACTTGAGAAGCTCAAAGATCTTGTACTTTTGCAGATAAGGCGTTCCTCTGCGGTATGCTTTGAGAAGACGAGTCGGGTCAGAGGGTTTGACAAAGGTCCCAAGCAGACGCTCCATTGCAGGAGAAGTCTTGAACATTGGGTCGAAGACCAGCAGATTTGAACTACCGTCTTCTCGAATTTCAAATCCAATGATGGTCATCGAATGCCCTGGTCATGTTAGAGAGGAGTATATGTGCCAACAAGGATAACGGGCTTTACCTTGATGCTGGAAGTAGATTGGAGATAGATCGGTTTTGACGATCCTTTTTTGCTCATCTTCTGGTGAACAAGCTGACCGAAAGTATTCAGCGACATCTTGGTATAGGGCATCACAGGCCCGTGTGTCGCTTGATTCCGACAGGCTCCTCGCTTCGCATCTAGTGACTGGGTAAGCGGCGTCAAAGGCAAGAAGGTTAGATAACTCACGGGATGCCCAGGCTCATGAAAAGTGCTTGTGCCTAGTCCATCATTAGCAAGACTGAACATAAGCGTGCCAACTAGAAACTTACTTCGGGTGTTCCAATGAATTTGCGTGTGCCTTTGATACCACCTGTTTCTGCTCTTCCAGAACTGTTGAATCCCATATCCCAGGCCAACTCAATCATGTCCTGCAGCTCAAGAATCGTTGGCCCTTTAGCGGAGAAATGCTCGTGGCCAAATCCACGGGACTTCTGCAGCCAAGATACCATCATTTGGATATTGCGATATCCACAGAACCCGCCTTCTCGGCGCATCTTACAAATATGGCGCACCTTTGGGCTACAGAAGAATGCCCGTTTGACAGAACTGTCTTGTTCGCATAAACGAGCAAGGACGGGAATAAGATTGTCAGTCTCGTTTTCCACTACCTCGCGTCGCATGAGTTTGCCGTCTGATGTGATTTGGGTCTGCTTTGATGTGCTGCCGCCCTTTTCCAACATGTTCCTTAGCCATGATGGCATCTTCTTCTCGTGGGCATGGGGGCCTAGTTCTGAGCGCTGTAAATGATCAGTATATGATGATCCAGATACGGGTCAGCAGGTACAGGATAGATACCCCCAATCTTTTGACGCCATTGGCATTGATAGTCCGTGGGGGACTGTGAGGGCGAGGCTGTTTAGCTGTATTCGCTCGCGTGGAGTCTCGTTGCATCCCACGCTTGCCTTTCTTGTAATCGGGAATATCGAGGGAGTCTCCATCGTCAAACGCCTGGTAGTCATCGTGGACATATGAGTCTGTCGTTGAGCGTCCCGCTGTTGCCGCCGTGTCGTCAAATGCAATATCCTCTGCAACATGTAGATCCAGGTGACTTGATAGCTCGGTACTTGCTACCGTCTCACCGCATCCATGTGGACAATCAACATATTTGTCTGCGCCGTATTCGTCATCTGGCTGCGGAGCAAAATTTTGATCAGGGGTTTCAAGCGGGTCATCCTGCAAGAAACCAGACAACCCGGTCTCCGGGTGGCAAAACTCTATGTGCTGGGTGACAAAGTCGGCATCGGAGTCCGTGAAGGGACAAAAGGGACATGATGCGATGGTATTGTCGGCCATGATATTTTCGTCCAGAAGTGACTGGAGAGGAAATTGATATGTTGGTTTGGTAGATGTGTGCCAAAATAGAGATGAGTGTATCCACAGGAGTGTACTAAAGAAAATGATCAAAAGTGACGGTAAAGTAAATACAATGTTGTTGAGTCGGAAGTATATCGAAGTATACACGAAGAAGATTGCTTGATTTGATGCCTAAATGAGGACGCCCGTTTGTCGGGACCCACCGCCATATCCATACGCCCTAGGGCGTACGGCCGTACATCAACAACGTACGGAGGTACAGTATACATGTATGCAAGCCATGGAACACAACGTTGACCAGAATGGAATATTGCATGGAAGATTGTGATCTAGATTTTATCCCGGTACATCAGCCACCCTGTTACCACCCGCTCTATCCTGACGCCACTGTAGATTCTGCCAAAGGCTTTGCGGCAAAGCCTATACAGTACAATTGTACTGGATCCACTTGTCGACATCTATGCATATCCTGCGGGGAGAATTTAGTTTGCTTGAGCTGTATCGAATTCGAGGCCTCGGAATCAAGACCCCCGTAGTTGCACATGTCTAGATGTCATATAAGAATTACGTGAGATCGGGATAACTAACACACTGGGGGCCTCGGTAGCATACCAGTAACCAGTTCGCCGCAGGATAACTTAAGAGTAAAAGAAAGAAGGAAAAGATGTGATAAATGACAATGTACAGAGTAGACATCAAAGACTAAGTAGACAATAGCCCGGAGAATGATAACCAGTCAGTCATGGCATGTTGTACTTATCAACAGGACCAACCGACCAAGTTATTGATCTATGTTGTTCGGCGTATACTTTGTAGTACTGCGTGGATGCACCCCACCTGGCGAGGGGCAGATGAGAAATGGCGTGACCGAGGGGCTCCGACATCGTCTGGTACCTGGCCCAATCCAGAAGGCGGTATCCACCACCCAAAACTCTATTGGCAATTGAGTCACCGAAAAAAATTAAAAATTAAAAATTAAAAAAATTCAGGACCCGGAATGGGCCTAAAGAGTCTCCGCTTTCGCCTGTCTTCCCTCGCAAACCACTTCCTCTTTCCCTTGGACGACTACTATATTGACTTAGGTATCTGAATCTGGGGTTGACACCATGGCCACCACACTACTGGATTCAAATTCGCCAACAACTGCACAGGCCCACAGCAATTGGGTTGTGCAGAAATTCGGCGGCACTAGTGTTGGCAAGTTCGCGCTCAACATCACTGAGCAGGTGGTCAAGTATGACGCATTCTCGAATTGATGGTTGAGATGGACGCTGATTGAGTTCCCTTATAGACCCAGCCTTGTGCACAACAGAGTTGCCGTTGTATGTTCTGCACGGAGCAGTTCGACCAAAGCTGAAGGCACCACAAACAGGTGAGTCACTGTCATACCTGCCGGCCGAATAAGATCGAGGTACTGATACAAAGTTTCGAATAGATTATTGCGAGCAGCGCGGCATGCCGAGAACCCTAACTCGCAGGATTATCTGGCATTGGTGGAGGCTGTTCGTTTGGAACATGTCAAAGTCGCCCAGGAAGAATTGCAGTCGGCGGAATTGAGGGAGCAGGCGATTGCGGACATCACCGGAGAAATCGAACGAGTACTCAAGGTCCTCGAGGCCGCCCAGACCCTGGGAGAGATCAGTGCACGCTGTGTGGATAAGGTAATCAGTGCCGGCGAGAAGCTGAGCTGTCGGCTCATGGCCGCCTTGCTGCAAGACCGCGGGGTGGATTCGCAGTATGTGGATCTGTCCGACATTATTGATTTCCCTATTGGCAACCACGGTCTGGATCAGGACTTTTATAATAACCTGGCTGCGGCTTTCGGTCGCAAGGTCGAGGTTTGTGGGCATCGAGTGCCTGTGATGACCGGTTACTTCGGCCCCATTCCCGGAGGTCTGCTCGATCAGATCGGTCGTGGATATACCGATCTGTGTGCGGCTCTTGTCGCTGTTGGCACCCGCGCGCAGGAGCTGCAAGTGTGGAAGGAGGTTGACGGTATCTTCACTGCGGATCCCCGTAAAGTGCCCACGGCTCGCCTGCTCCCCACCATCACCCCCGCCGAAGCCGCCGAATTGACGTTCTATGGATCCGAAGTCATCCATCCGTTCACCATGGAGCAAGTTATTCGCGCACGGATTCCCATCCGCATCAAGAATGTCATGAACCCGAGGAACGAGGGCACCATCATCTTCCCCGACTCTGTGGCCGAATTAGAGAGAACCACACCAGGACATGATCCCCGTCTGTTCCGCACCCGGAGTCCCAGTTTCCTGAAGACCCCCAAACGGCCCACGGCAGTGACCATCAAACACAATATCCTGGTCATCAACGTACATTCCAACAAGCGGTCGCTATCCCATGGTTTCTTTGCAGGCATTTTCTCCGTGCTGGACAAGTGGCGCCTCTCCATTGATTTGATCTCGACCAGTGAGGTCCATGTGTCTTTGGCCCTTCACTCGGAGATGCCCATGCTCAATGGCAACGGACGGGATGAATATCAGATCGTGAACGAGGATCTCCAAGGTGCATTGAATGACCTCGGGCGGTATGGAACCGTGGACATCATTCCTGAGATGGCTATCCTCAGCCTGGTCGGCAAACAGATGAAGAATATGATCGGCGTAGCCGGCCGTATGTTCACTACTCTCGGGGAGAACAACGTGAATATCGAGATGATTTCGCAAGGTGAGTGAATAATTGCTGATCCCCGCTCCCCCAACCCCCTTCGCTCTACCCTTGACTGGGACTAACTGTCTTTTTTTCCCCTCACAGGTGCAAGTGAGATCAATATTTCCTGCGTCATTGAAGAACGAGATGCCGACCGTGCCCTGAATATCATCCATACGAGCATGTTCACCTTTTTGGACTAAATGTCCCCTGATTTTGCGTCGAGCAAAGATTTTTGGTTGTTAGAAGATATCCCTTGGGTTTTTATTAAGATAGAGAAAAGTCATGGCATCGGCCCGTCGAAGCCCCCAGAAAGAAAGGGGGCACGATCTGGTGGGAAGACCAAGCATATGCTTTCTTTTTTTTGTGATGCATGGGACTTGGCGTCTGCTTCGTTTAATTTTTGCGTGTTTCTATTTTCCTTCATCTGTACAGCTTCCATTTTCTTTCTTCATTTTTGCTTTTTCTGGTTCTGCAGAATATATGTCATGAAGCGTTTATATTCATGATTGAGTGATGATCACTTCCAGGCGTTGAGAGCATATATACTAGTTACAGTGCATGAAATCTGTTACATGGTGGTCTCTGATTTACAAAGTAAGGGTAGGAGACTGAGGGACTAGGGTTCTCCCCTAGATTCGAGCAAATAGCCACTCCGCTTTATTCCAATCGAGTACTGACTTAGTACGCAGTAGTAATCCACTACGTACTGACTAGGTTGCGGCAGCTGCAGACAAGACTGCAGCACATGCATTGGAGGCACAGTGAGTCCATTGGCCCTCGAGGAAGCTGAGAGCCATCGACCACTAGTCGGGGTCCCGGGGAAGGGCGTTAGGAAGATCCTCCATGACAAGCGGAACAAGGGGTGAAGAAGAAGTCGACCGTTTCAGAGTTACATCGACACGTCCACATACCGGGATGGTCGAGCCAATGACGATGCTGATGGTGGGATTAAAGAAGTACGTAGCTGGTATCTGGCGTTGTCTCGGCCTGTTAGCTGAGACTCATGTCATGGAGTATATTTATATGACCTTAACAACGTACATATTCAAGGTACTAGGTAGTGAGTATTATTGAGTGCTATATCTTGAGGTAATCCGTATAACTCAATTACCTCCAATTCCATAATCCATATATAAGAACATATTCAATAGTGTCATCTCCTCCAAATAATGCTGTTGGACCTGACATACAAGTACATCCGTCGCATACTTCGTCCATCGGTGGATCAGATCGGCGCTAGAAAAATGCCAGCAAGGGCGAGCCCCCCCCTTTGGTACCAGATTTGAATTCAGATTACCAAAATTACAGGACTGATAGGCCCTAATCGCCATACTAAAACGCGTGACGCGTCAAAGATATGACCATACCTGACAGGTATCATCGTCTTATCCCACTCCATCTTCGATCTCCTCTCTCTAACTCCTCCCCCCCCGCCTTTCTACTTCTCTGAAAGACTTGAACATTGCTAGATTCTATAATATGTTTTAGTGCCTTCCAAGCTTATTGAAAAGAAAAGAAAAAGAGAGGAAGAAATTATCTCGAGAGCCTGACCTTGATCTTCCACAAGAGCCCCATCTTTGAACCAAAGCCGGTTTGCTCTCCCGAGGTCTTCTCTCTTCTTCCCTAGACTCTTTGTATTCTCTCTTATTATTTTCTATCCTCTATCCTATCCTCTATCTATCTCTATCTTCTATCTCTATCTTCTATCTCTATCTTCTATCTCTATCCTGAAAACTGGACACTTGGTCCTTTTGGCTATTTTTCCCTTTCAGTTTCCACAATCCAAAGACCTCATCCACACTTGGTTATCTCTGCCGCCTGATTCGCGCCTCGACGTTGTCGTCTTAGCGCCTTGGGGCCCAACTTGCCTGCGCATGACGGCCTGAGGTTTCTTGTTTGGAGTTCTCGATCTACTATTGGTTCATTTGGAATTCTCTGCACAGTCTCATCACACACCCCCAAGCCACGGCTCGCTCGTGTGTCGCAAACTCGGCCGGAGGCCTTGTTTTGAACAGTCGCGCCCTTTCCCTCAACTGTTTACGCGTCACACAGTCCATTTGGCGACTGGTGGCAGTGTGACTTGGTGTCCTATCAATTAGATTATGGGACCGACGCGTTCTTCGGGCGCACACTTTCCTCCAGTGCTAGCCCCATCAGCGCAAGAGATCATCAGATCGCAGCCCCGTCTGCAACCCTCACCGCTACCACTCCAGCCCATTCAGAACTCGTCTTTCCCTCCTCCCTCGGACCCGCACAGGCCATCGCCGACAAAAAGCCTTCACTCCCAAGGCTCGCATCCGGGCCACGGAAAACTTGGTTTCGTCCCCATCTCTGCTCCCGCTCCTCCCATGTTTACTACCGACTCTCCAACCAAGAAAGCGCCCTTCCATATATACTCTCAACCATCAATGCCACATTCCGCCCTCTTCACGACCTTCTCCAGCGTCAACACAGAGTCCTCAAAAGAGAACCGCTTCCCGGAAGAACCGTCCAATGAAAGTTTCGCAGACTTCCCAGAACCGTCTTATGAATCGAAACTGCCGATGAAGCGCACACTCATGGAGGCTGCGCCGCTGAAAGAACGTTCCAACAAGAAGCAAAAGCGCGACGACGCGTCAATGGCTTTCCTCCCGGAGCCGCACGAGATGCCGCCGATTGAAGATGATGGTACTAAGCCACCGTACAGCTACGCGACTTTGATCGGCATGTCCATATTGCGCGCCAACAATCGGCGCTTGACCTTGGCTCAGATCTACAAGTGGATCTCCGACACCTTCTCGTACTACAAGAACAGCGACCCAGGCTGGCAGAACAGCATTCGCCACAACCTTAGTCTGAACAAGGCTTTCATCAAGCAAGAGCGACCCAAGGATGACCCTGGCAAGGGCAACTACTGGGCCATTGAGCCCGGTATGGAGATTCAGTTCCTGAAGGACAAACAAGTGCGCCGCGCGACTATGTCTAGCCTTCCTCTCCCCGCCGCCCCGCAGAAGGATCTCATCCAGTCGCAAACGGCCAGCACCACGACTTGGATGGTACCGCCACAGCCTGCATATTCCGCGCCTTCTCACCGTGCACCTCCTCCCAGACCGCCTCCAAACGACTTGTCTTCAGATGCGACATTGCCAGCGTCCGATCCGGCTCTTCAAGACGATGCGGACGAAGTGGCCCCAATGCCTGCGCCACGCCCACTGCCCCCTTCTTCGCCGTCGCAGGCCATCAGATCGTCTCCCCCGATTGCGCCTCCTCGATTCGCCCGCCAGGGTACACCTCCAACACCGACCCAGTCCGGCCCTACCCCTGCGCCTCGTCCACGCAAACGCAAGTCGATCACCATGAATGACAGCGGCTACTTCTCGTCTTTGGAGTCATCAGCTCTGCGGCCAAACAAGGCCGGCCACATTCTGACATCTGATTTGGATATTGAGCCACCGCGTATCAAACGCGGCCGTGCCGAAGAAGAGATTGCACGCATGCGCAGCTCCTCTCACGAGGTGAGCCCTGGTCAGCCGGCAGCTCGCAAAAACCCCAATCCCACCGTCGGTTCATCGCCTCTCCGCAGTCAATATGTGAGCATGCAGCCACCTCCATTGACGCCGATCATCAAGTTCAAGAAGCCCGCCAGGCCTCCGCCATCTGTGTCTCCTAACACCAACCTGCGCAATCATCGTCGCAAGATTCAGCAAATGGTCAACTCGCCCATTAAGCATTTGGGTCTTTCTGAAGATACTCTTCCTTGGAGCCCCGCCTTCAACCTTCAGGATGAGACATACACACCTCATCATGATCATTTCCATGCCAGCTTCGACGTATTCGCAGACTCGGGATCAGGACAGGTCACATATGGCTCTCCGGAGAAGCGTTCAGCCAAACGCCAACGAAGTGATGGTGGTAACCCTGTGCTTTCAGATATCACTTCCAGCAACGTTAATACCAAGCTGGGGATACCTCCGCTGCCCCGCTCCAAGTCTGCATTCTTTCCTGAATCGCCGTCCAAGCTCCCGGATACTCGCTTCGGAGATGCTGGCCAGGAAGATTTCTTCTCATTCCACCTGTTCGACGAGAGCAATGACAGCCCAACAGACGTCGATGGAGTTGATCTCCTACAGGGCTTCCAAAAAATCGGAGGCAAGAGTCGAGATGAGACCCTGAAGCCCAAATCGCTTCACTCTCGACCGCACATCAGCCACCGCAATACCACCTTGTTCTAACTGGTTTCTGTTTTGTTTGGGTGGGATCTCTGAGAGACACCCTTGTTGGTTATGTTTGTTCCCGATGCATTGTTCTCACTATCCTCTTATTCCCCGTTTGTCTTTGTTTTGAGTTTTGTGTATGGAGTTGGTTCGAGATGTTTTCTGGTGTTTGAGAGTTTTTGGGCTGCGCCGGGTTCTGACATTTCTTCCAGCCCGGGATGGCCTGGTCACGACATTAATGACGATGAGATGTACATGCAAGCGATATGGTTTTATGATGGTTGGGGGCTTAAGGGAAATGGGATGGCGTTGGTAGTTAATGTAGTTTAGCTGAAGATCATTTGTCTGATTATCAAACTGCCATTCAGTCTTGTAGTTAACTAAGGGTATCTGATTGACCCAATGGATCCAATAAAAAGAAAGAAATTGAAGAAATGCTACCCAAACGCCCTATCCCATTAATGCAGGGGACTTCGAGTCGACTCCCTAGTCGCTACTTCCACAACCCCGACAGCCACAGCTAACACACTGAACCGTCTGATCCTCCTTCAACTGCGCCTTTGGCACCCGACAGATACACGTAGAATTAAAATTCGTCTCTTTCGTCTGAACACATCGCAAACAGCACAACTGATACCAGTTAGCATCCATAACCTCCAGAACTCAACTCAAAACATACCTTCTCATATCCCTGCTTCTTCCACTTCGCAATCAAGTTCGCATCGGCATACTTATTCTTCAGCAGCCAGTCGTACAACTCTTTCGAAATCGCTTCTTTCTCGTAGTACAGATCGTAGATGTAGCGTGAGCCTGTAGATAAGTAAATGTTAGCTTTCGCTTTCTTTCCGCTTTTGCTTTTGCTGTTTCAACTGCCATGCTTAAGAGCACGGTGGCGTAGCGTATAGCTTGGTAGAAAGGGCTGGATACGTACGCTGGTGACTAATCTGGAATATGGGCCAGAGAACCTCGTATTTCTTCTTTCCTTCGTGCGAGGCATTCTCGGCATCTTTCATCTTGTTGCTGAATTCTAGCAGTGTATCTTCGAGATCGTCGAAGCCTGCGGGGGGCGGTTTGCGATTGCGGGCTGTGCGGATTGGAGGCATCGTGCTGGGTATGTATGTGTATGGTGGTATCTGTGTAAGCAGATGCAGATGCAGATAGCTATCAATGATAGAGGTTGTCTTGGGGAGTATTGTGCAGGACTGAGGTTTGGATGGTTAATAATGTGAAGTCAAGAAAGGGAAAGAACGTTCGCTATCGATAGCAGAAAACTGCCGCGTCATTTTTGTGCCGGGTGTTACCGCCTTTTGATTTTGATGCGGATGGGATCATACTAGCTATCCTTAGTACACTATCTTTCTACAGCCTACACTCTACAACTATCGCATCTCTACCTTCTACTTCCTACCTTACACTTCAATAACCAAAATGGAACAGCAACTCGATCTCACCAAGCTCAATGAGAATGACAAGAAAGAGCTCAACCAGGTCTTGACCAGTGAGGCTCAGAAGTCCAATATCCAACAGAGTGAGTTACCTCTTTTTCCTCATCGGATATCTGGATCTACATGGGTTCTTGTGATTCGTGATATGTGATATCTGTCTAGCTCCTGCAATTGATTGTGTCATCTCGAAGAATCCCAGCTAACTCCCTCAACAGCTGTCCACCACCTGAACGAAGTGTGCTGGGAAAAGTGCATCACCAGCAAGATCTCGTCCGGATCCCTCGATAAGTCCGAGACCGCCTGCGCGCAGAACTGCGTTGACCGTTGGATGGATACTAGCTTGGCTGTTTTGTCCAAGTTGGATGCCATGCGTGGTGGACCTGGTCACTAAGCTTTTGCTTTCGTTTCTATTGTTTTCTTTCTTTCCCAGGCGCCATCGTCTAGAATCGCAATAGATTGCTAGGATTGGGTTGGTGGGGGTCGATTGGTGCTCTGCATCGTTCCTCTCGGTTTCTTTCGGGTTTGAACTTGGTGGTGGATAGACGGTGATGTCTTTTGTATACTAGTCTGGAAGTTATGGACCATGTCGTTCTCGTTATTTAATTTGTTAAGGTGTAAATCTGTAGAACATGGGGTCGTTTTGGAAGGCCTTGGGATGCTGGAAGATACAGTACCCACCGAAGATAGGGTCTGCTAAGCTGGAGCAAGCTTCATGCCTAGACTAAATAAGGCGATACTTGAGCTGCCACATCAGATAAAGCCTGTGACAAGTTGAAACTGCCTTGCGCTGCTCCGCAAGCTACCATATATCTACAATGACACTACATCTACAATATTCGAACAAGTCATCAATACAAGACCGACAAGTCCGTGATTCGTGTGGAATCGTGGCATTTCACTTTCACAAGTTATGTTCTTTTTGATCATTCAGCCCGGCTGGTTTTTTAGCATCACCGCAGTGTAAAACAAGTTCGCCAAAACCCAAGACAAATCCCATTTCGAGCACCCCATTTAAACAATGGCCAGCTTGGTAGCGGCAATGTCGAGAGCATCGACATCGGGAGTGAGGCGGGCGAAGGCCTTCTTTGTTCCGTCGGGGCTATCACATAATTAGTTATACATTCCGAATTGAGTTCCTCCCGAAGAATGGAAACATACCGGATAAGAGTGTTGATCTTGACGGTGTCAACATCGTACAGCTTCTTAAGAGCCTGCTTGATCTGGCGCTTGTTGGACTTGACGTTGACAATGAAGACAAGGGTGTTGTTCTCCTCGATCTTCTTCATGGCGGACTCGGTGTTCAGGGGGTACAGAACAATCTTGTTGAAGTCCAGAGCGGGGCCGTGGTTGACCGACACGCGGGGGTACTTGGGGGACCGCGACAGCTGGAGGGTCTTGGGGCGGTGGAAGGTGGCCGAGGTGTACACCTTGCGGGACTTGTGAAGCTGTTGCCACAACCGCGTTAGCGATAGGCTCCAAAAGGGTTTCTTTGGTCTGCTTCATCTTTTGCTACGTACCGAAGCGCCCTTGGCAACCGCCTTGGCGGCGGCGTTGGCCTTGTTCTTGCCTGTAGAGTATTTCGTTAGCTTGTGAACTGAGTAGAGGAAAGTTCGAAATATGAAGAAAAAATTGGAGATTGCCATTTGCGAATTTCGCCGGTGTGGATGTGGTAGATCGAGGGATTCAGAGAGATATTCAGAGCTGGAGGCGCATTCGAGATCGGCGGACATATTGATTGGCGATGTAGATGTGTTTGTCGATATGTTCCTTGCGTTGTCTGGCGCTTTGCGAGGTGATCTCCAAATGTCGAAATTTTTGAACCCCGATATCCTCGTCCACAAGGCGAATTCACAAATGGCAAGTCGGCAATCGCAATAGAGGTAGCGCATAGTGCTTTGAACATACCGGTCTTGTTGTCGGAGGGGGCCATGGCTGTCGTCGGTCGCTGTCGATGATGGATTATCGCAATGTCAAAAGTCGAGCGGATTTGGAGTGGTGCTCGCTTAGCGAAAACCCTAGCGCTGTGTGGGTCAGGTGACCTCTATCGGCTGGATCTGTATTTGTGTAATTTTCATTACTTCCACTTACGGTATGTATGGTCTCGAACCAATCAGAATTAGCATCGTATTTGGGGATCTTTTCAAGCTTCGGGTTTTCTTGAACATCACTTTCGCAGCTGGCGCTCTTCTCACCTTGTGTATATTCATTCCTCAAGAGAACTTGATCAACACGAACGGTTCTCGGTGTTTGGACTGTTTCTCTGACTTCCCGGTCTCTTTCACAAAATGGCACCCAAAAGAAAATCAAAGAGGCCGATGTTGTTGTCGCATACTCGACCTCCAATCGCCAGGTCCAAGGGAGCCTCGCTCTCAGCCAAAGCGACCCGCACTCTAATCCGCTCTCATCATCGACTTCTCAAAGCTCGGGCGCAAGCCCTAGCAGCCGGCGATGAAGCCAAAGTCAGCAGTATTGATGCTCAAATCCAAGCCAACGGCGGTTTGGAGAGTTATCAGATCGCCAGTAAACTGGGCCAATCCATGGATCGTGGCGGTGATTCCAGCAAAGTCCTCATCGACTGGATCAAGCCGCAGCTGAATCAATGGAACAAGACCATTCCGAAGCTCCGCGTCCTTGAAGTCGGTGCTTTGAGCACCAAAAACGCTTGCTCTATCAACCCGGCATTGGATGTTACGCGCATCGACTTGAATTCCCAAGAGTCTGGAATTCTCAAGCAGGATTTTATGGAACGGCCTTTGCCTGAGGGTGAGGATGAACGTTTCAATATAATCAGTCTGTCTTTGGTGCTTAACTATGTCCCTGATGCCACTGGACGAGGCGAGATGCTCAAGCGGTGTGTCCAGTTCCTGACCTCGAAATGCCCAATTGAGCTTGCGCCAAGTCTTTTCCTCGTGTTGCCGATTGCATGCGTCGATAACTCACGCTACCTTAACGAGGAAAGGCTTGGAGAGATTATGAATTGCTTGGGATTCCGTCTTACTCAAAGCAAACGAACTTCGAAGCTCGTCTTTCATCTTTGGGAACATACGGGTGACTACTCGCCTAAGTCTTTCAAAAAGGAGGAGTTAAGGTCCGGCGGGACAAGAAACAATTTCGCTATCATTCTCAACAAAAAGTGATTATATGTATGCAAAGATGTGCAATATGCTATTCACTCGCTGCGCCAACGCTGCGGGTAAACTAGTTTGCAGTGAGCATTTCCTGTGGCAAAAAGGCCCAGACGGTGCCCACGGCTGCCAAGATCGAAGAAACGATGAGCAGGATCCAATCCATAATATACTCACCTCGGTTGATCTCCTTGCCAAAGATCTTGAGGTAAAATGCAAGAGGGAGGATGATGCAAATGGTGAAACACAAGAACGATCCCATGAATGCTATGATACGGTCAAACGCCGGGAAGACGATCGCCAAAACCACAATCATGGCCACGAGAATAACGCGGATCATCGCCCGTGAGATTTGATGGATGGTTTCGTAGCCCTCCCGAGCAGGCACATGGAGTCCGCAAAGAACTTCAAATGTGGCCACAAGAGGCCGGGCACTGTCCTTGTCAGCAGTGTTTGAGAACAATCTTCGGAGGAAGGCATTGTACTCACTTCAGTGGTACTTTCGTGAGCGGAATGATCGAGATGAAGATTATAATACAGATAGACATGGACTGTGGGTAGTCGGTGACGGTGAGGACGTTTGCCGTGATTTCGTCGAAGACGATATCACCAAACATGAGCCAGCCAATAATCGCCATGGAGCAGTCCAGAGTAAACTGTCAACTTGTCAGAATCGAATCCCATTCTTATCACTTCAATATGTACTTACCGTGAATAGATAAGTGGCCCAAAGGCTCTTGCCGTACTTATGAGGATGTCTCATATCTCTGTAGATGTTAGGGAAGACGCCGTGCCCACCCCAGGGTGCTGTCACAAAGTTAGCATATATCAACATGGTTGCTTTGGTTGTGAACTTACACATGATTAGACCGAAGCTGAGAGGTATGGTGGCCCAGTTCTCAGGGAAGAGGAACGTGTTAGCTGGCTGTCGCAGGGAGCCCGGGGAATCGGGCTTGATGAGGCCATCTATGCAAATAAGTACCACAACTGTCAAGCAGTCAGTCCCATATCCCCACCGCAATCAAACACAATGCAAAGAAGACTTACTCGATGTGCATGAGACTATACCCAAGATGCTAGTGATACTCAGGAATCGTAGTGGCAAGAAATTGAGTGGGATAAGTACGACTCCACAGACGATCTTCCATTCAAGGATGCTCAATCCAGGTAGCAGAGCGTATAAGCTGTCTGCAAAAAGCACGACTAGCGCAACACATGCACCTAGAAGTTCCAGGCAGAACAGGAAACTGGTAATTAAGCGGGCATTGTGTCCGAAACTGATATAAGCGAGATCAGCATACGTGACAACGCTCCGGTCAGCATCCAGACATTTGGCCAGAATCTTGGCAGTGTAGGAGGTTGCCACTGCGGAGAACAGGAGGAACAACAGCCCTACTACCCAACCGGCATGCTTCAAGGCCAAGGGGAGACTCAGCAAGCCGATACCGATCAACACATTGACCGAATTGAAGATTGTCTGCGGAACAGTGGATTGTCCGACAATGACGTCCTCCTTTGTGCCATCTTCGTGTTGAATATGCTTGACAAGCAACGGACCCCGATCCGGGTCTCCAGCTCCGTCTAGATGTGCGTGAGGTAATTGCTCTCTGTGAAAAATAATCGCATTTCGCCGCGTCGACTCACTCATCCGCGAGGAGATCGTACCGTACGAAGTAGCGAAACCCCTATCGAACGAAGAAGCAAGCAGTCTGGTACTAGGAAGTGTCCTCTTAGATGAATCGGGTGCTCGCGAATCCCCATCATCCCGGTCTGAGCCCGAGCCCGAGTCCGAGACTTCACGAAGAAGGGGTCGCTCTATATCGGAGCGCCTACCCCAGGATTGAGAACCGTAGCTCTGACCGGTAGCGATTGCCAGTTCATCGTCTGACTCCACGGACACAAAGGAAGATCGTCTTGGAATGACCTCCGGGAAGGCAGCTGCTCTCTGCCAAGATCGCGCAAAGTTGTCCAGACTGTTAACACCTCCCGCTTGGCGAAATCGAGATGAGAACGAAGATGACCTGTAAGGAGCAAATTAGCCATACTCCAAGCTTTCGTGTACAACCACCGCGCTATTACCTCTCTCTGCCTCCAATCTCGGATTCGGCGATCGAACTGCCCCGATCTAAATTGCCATAATCGTATGAGCTTGGCGTCGCAGCTGGCATCCTCAAGGAGCCTGATACCGGCTCACTGTCATCGTAGTCTGTTCTTCCGTTCCTAGCCATGTTCCCACGTTACCAACCCGCTGCTATCGTGACCTCGTGGTTGTATATCGAGTGGTCCAAGTTCGGCAAGGACTCGGCAAATAGCAATTGAGATGCAGGGCGAGAGAAAGGTCAAATAGCCCGAGAGAAGGGAATCAGGAAAACTCCCCTCACTTATCACATGGAGATAGCTATCGACAGATAAGAGACCAGCGCGAGTCGATATTGAAAAGAGCTTAGCGTCTGAGCTTCCACAAAGATTGTGGGGTGCGGATCACGATTTGATAAGCTACGGGTTTTGTTTACGCATTATATGTGACTAATTGAATGGGATCAAGTCCACTGTATGTATATTGCAGTGGAAGTACCATTAGATCTGCTATAGACTGTACGTTTCTATGTATGCATATGCCATGTTTGTTGACCACACTGTGGGGATGTCAATCTCTTGCCCAACTTGGGACCAAAGGCGTTGCAGTATCACGGAAGAGAAAAGCCACAATTCAGTGGGCGTCTTCGTGGCCACCATAAAGAGGCCTGAGGCCAATTTCGATATACTTCAAGGTAGACATGGTTCTACACAGTACACGAACTACATCTATGGAGTACACACCTACATGCATGAAAAATGAGCCACATGTACCGGTACCTGACCGCCCGGCTGTTGGCCTATCCGGACAAGTACCAGATACGTCACCCGTCGGCCCTGGGGGTAACCCTGGCTTACCTCATCAGGCCAACCGACTGGACCCCTCGAACAAACTTCCCCACGAGGAAATTTGCCTGTTGCTTTTGAACGTCATAAAGTTACGGTGAGTGACTCCTTCTCTGAGGCTATATATGAAAAAATACTAGGCAGCCTTCACTTTCGCCACCTGTCCAGGCACTGACTCATTTTTAGGTGTAAAAAAGGTTGGAAGACCCAAATTTTTTGTTCGCCGACTCCCGTTCCAGTACTGACCGATCTTTAGGCGTCCGCAGGGCCTCCGATACTCTTTCCCCTGACCAACTGTCGCCTCGCCAAGATGAGCGCCCCTCCGCCCAACGAAGCAGAGAAGAATATCGAGATCTGGAAGGTCAAGAAGCTGATCAAGCGTCTTGAATCCGCTCGTGGAAATGGAACTTCCATGATCTCGCTCATTATTCGTACGCGGTCACTGCCCCTCCCCACTCACTGCCGCCTCTAACATTTCAATTAAGCCCCCAAGGATCAGATCAGCAGAGCAGCAAAGATGTTGGCTGAAGAATATGTATGTAAACCATGTCCCAGATTGATTTGCGCCGAACGCTGTCTAACTGCACCAATAGGGTACCGCATCCAACATCAAGTCGCGAGTGAACCGTCTCTCCGTCTTGTCCGCCATTACCTCTACTCAGCAGCGTCTGAAGCTCTATAACAAAGTCCCTCCCAATGGACTGGTCGTGTACTGTGGTGAAATTATCACCTCGGAAGGAAAGGAGCGCAAAATTAACATCGATTTCGAACCCTTCAAGCCCATCAATACCTCCCTCTACCTCTGTGACAACAAGTTCCACACCGAAGCCTTGAGCGAGCTTCTCGAGGCTGACAAGAAGTTCGGTTTCATCGTTATGGATGGTAACGGTACATTGTTCGGTACCCTCAGTGGTAACACCCGTGAGATCCTCCAGCGTCTCTCTGTCGATCTGCCCAAGAAGCACGTAAGTAAACTCTTTTCGTCGAATACTATGTTCATCCTTACTGATCTATACAGGGTCGTGGTGGTCAATCCGCTTTGCGTTTCTCGCGTCTGCGTGAGGAAAAGCGCCACAACTATGTTCGCAAGATCGCTGAATTGGCTGTCCAGAATTACATCACTAACGACAAGCCCAATGTTGCTGGTATCGTTTTGGCGGGTTCTGCTGATTTCAAGAACGATCTCAACGCCTCTGACCTGTTCGACGGTCGTCTGCAGTCCAAGGTCATCAAGGTTGTTGATGTTTCCTACGGTGGCGAGAACGGTTTCAACCAGGCCATCGAACTGGCTGGCGAGACCCTGAGCAATGTCAAGTTCGTCCAGGAGAAGAAGCTCATTGGTCAGTATTTCCAGGAGATCAGTCAGGATACCGGCAAGGTCTGCTACGGCATTGAAGATACCCTCAAGGCACTGGAGCTTGGTGCTGCTGAAATCTTGATCGTTCACGAGAACCTGGAAGTCACCCGCTGGGTCATGAAGACTTCGGCAGGCACTGAGGTTGTTCTGCACACGAACAAGACCCAGGAGGCCAACCGTGAACTTTTCCTTGACAAGGACACTGGTGCGGAAATGGAGGTTATCGACTCAAGCTCCTTCCTCGAGTGGCTCGCTGAGGCCTACAAGGACTTCGGAGCCACCCTTGAATTTGTGTCTGACCGATCCGGCGAAGGAAACCAGTTCGTCAAGGGATTCGGTGGTATTGGTGCTATCCTCCGATACAAGGTCAACTTTGAACAGCTTGCCGATGTCAGTGACGATGACGAGTTCTACGATGGTTAGTTCCCTTCTGCTTTTTTTGGGGTCATGACCAATATTAACTGGTGCAGATTGACGGTATTGCCCCCTCGCAGAGAGCGAGGATGAACGGCCAGAAGCTCCCGCGGCGAGCCTTTTGACGGCTCGCCCCGTGGAACATGACAGCGACTCCCGCGATGGAACCAAGGCGTCCGTAGAGGATAACCACCACCGGCCTGGTCCAAACGCAGCGACGCTGCTCAGAGGTAAGACATTCAGTCTTGCTAGTCTCTTTGGGGTTGAGTGCTAATTCTCGACTACAGTGTCATCCAAGCTCCATGATACACACACTGGGGTCACCCCGGTGTCTGAGATGAAGGAACAAATTGCAATGAGAAGGTTGGGTGCTGTTAGCAACAGCATTTGGTCATCCACCGCTGCTTGCACTGCTTACTCGATGTAAGCCGGACGGCGTTGGATTGTGTTGGTGCTTGGCCAGTTCTGTCGTTTCCTCCCGGGATGGCATTTTCTGGCATTTCGTTCATTGTTTGCTCTAAAAAAAAGGCACTTGAAAAGGTTGCTGTTGCTATAGAAGGTGCTCTTGTTTACTTAAATGACTGTAAACGACTGTAAATGACTTTTGTCTTGCGCGCTTTGCCCGTCGTCGACCGTACATGCATTGCTCTTTCATTCATTCGTATAGTAGATCGAAATGTCTTCAGTGAATAGGATGCCTGCATCGCGTCGACACAACAATCAGTGTAGTGCTCTCACTCGAACAGATCAGATTAAAACATCAACTCAGGGCGAGTCAGTAGAGTCAAACATTGCTTGCCCTCAGCTGGTCTTTCCACGTCCCAAAATCCCTACATGTCTCAGTGACTTGTCGCAAATCATGGAGAGCATTGCGGACAGCCTCTCCGTTCCCTTCCGATGCTGTTTTCCCACACTCAACGAAGAAGATATACTGCCACGGTTTCTTCAAACTCGGTCTTGTATTGATGGTCGTGAGATTCAGTCCATGAGCCTTGAAAATGAGCAGCGCATTCGCCAAAGCACCGGGAGAAGAATGATCGATCGTGAAAGTAATCAAAGTCTTGTGGGTAAGTTGAGCGGTCTGGCCTCCCACCGTAGGCGGACTCGGCTGCTCAAATTCAAGCTGCGCACTTCGTTCACTGAGCACATTTCTCAAAATGAGGAAACGCGTAGTGTTGTCTGCCCTGTCCTCAATATCCTCCCGCAGCACATCCGTCCCATGGTGTTCCGCCGCAAAGCGACTGGCAATGGCAGCGCCTCGTTCAACCATATCCTTCGAGACAATCTCCGCCGCCTTGGATGTAGATGAGACATCTTGTCTCTCGACGCCCTTGAAATGTTTCGACAGGAAGTTTTCGCATTGGCCCCATGCCTGCGGGTGTGTATAGAGCTTGGTTATTGAGCCGTCATACTCCGCCCAACCACCGGGATATAAGCCTTTGCGCGCCAACAGACAGTGGTGGACTGTCAAGTAATGCTCCCCGCATACTTTTACGTCTGTATATGCATCTTCCCGGTCTGCCAGAAGGTCTAGCGTCTGGACGACCGAGCCATTGGTCGAGTTCTCGCACGGGATCACGGCGTAGTCGACTTCTTTATTTTGGAGTGCGGCGAAGGCATCTGCGAATGAGGCGTGAGGTAGGAGATCGGCAGTCAATTTGCTAAAGGAGTCTGCGGCGGCCTGGGAAGGGGATCAATCGTCGGCGTTTTGCAAGGGTGTGGGGTGCGGCTTTCATACCTGGTGCGAAAAGGATGCCAGTGGCCCTAGGAAAGCTACTCTCAAGCGAGTCATTGTGATTGTAGTACGAAGTGGCCTTCGCCAATGGGGAGG
The DNA here is from genome assembly GCF_028826915.1 of Penicillium bovifimosum. NCBI lineage: Eukaryota > Fungi > Ascomycota > Eurotiomycetes > Eurotiales > Aspergillaceae > Penicillium > Penicillium bovifimosum. The sequence continues at coordinate 4,613,586 of NW_026622711.1, forward strand.
TTGGAATTAAATACTGTGTAGAATTGAATCTACTGTGTAACTAATCTCCGAGTGCATCTCAACTTGTTGACATCCGATGTTCGGTCCCTGAGCGGTGAGGGCTAAACGTAACTCCGAAATAGGCCACAAACAAACCAAACAGACGCAGGGATGTGAGGTTGTGTTGCTCGGCATTTGGACTTCACGATTTGCGCTCTTCCCAAGATGTCTCTACCCTCGAAGAGAAATTCGCTTCGGTCACTGCTCTACTTGAGAGGCACGTTTGCATCTCGGAATTACAGCTCGCTCTCGGAGCGCTTGCACAATGAACTGACCACGAGGAAGCTCCCGTTGACTTACGACTATCTACATCCCCAACCCTCCCATCTTCTGAACCTTACGCTTCGTGATCTTCTTCCACAGTCCACAACCTCTGATGATACAACCCTGCCCTCAGTACGAGATCCGTCCCCGCTACCGGTCGGCCACCACTTGATCTATTTTCCGCCGCAAGTGACACTGTCCCAACTACTCCCGGACTGTACAGACAAGCTACATACTCCCGGTGAACCTTTCAGTCGGCGTCTTTGGGTAGGTGGAAATCTAAGATTCCCCGTGCCCAGTCCACCTTTGGATGGCAGTCGCGCGGTCTGCATAGAATCAATTCGCAACGTGACAGTCAAGGGACGTGAGGGAGACGAGAAAGTAATTGTTACAATCGAGCGACGCATTGGCAATGTTCCCGAGGAAGAAACGGCCGAGCAGACTTGGGACCGGCTATGGAAAGAAAACAAAGACGATGTCGGGGAATCATCTGTTATCGAGAACCGCGACCTCATCTTCATGCGCCTGAAAACTAGCGCCCAGATCGAGGCTGATAAAGCGCAGTTCGACGAGCCTAATAGGACTGTCAAACGTGCGCAAATAACCTCCAAGACTTGAACATAAGATTAAATGTGCTAATAAATCACCGCGAGAATAAAGCCCCCTCCGACGCGACATTCCGCCATGCCCTCATACCTACCAAAGCGCTTTTATTTCGATTCTCAGCGCTGACTTTCAATGCCCATTCCATCCATCTTGATAAGAGCTATACCCAGAACCAAGAAGGATACCGAAATTTATTGGTACATGGCCCACTGACGCTCACGCTTCTGCTGACCGTGCTTCAGCAACAGCTGAGCCGGTTAAATCTTTGCATTAGCGATATTGACTATAGAAACTTAGCACCTCTGTTCGTTGAGGAGGAGCTGGTTATCTGCGGCAAGCCTAAGAATGAGTCCGGGGCCTGGGATGTATGGATTGAAGGTCCAGATGGAGGAATGGCTGTTCGGGGTACTGCACGGACGAGGTCGCAATGATATAGGTATAGATACCCCTTTCGTTGGAATGAACATATATTCCATGAATGATGATCTTTTGTAAACCTAAGGTAGGAAAAGGAAATCATACAGTAACCATAGCTAAGGATCAGGTACCTCGAAATTGTAATGGATAGTACCTATGAGCAACCAAAAATGAATTTGACGTGTAGATGGTAAAGAAATAGGTTGCGTTTATTCGCACACGAACTAAACCATGTTAGGCCATCCCATAATTTTGCTCGGAACCGGGATTTTGAGGCATCTCGCTGATCTCAAATTCGGATGGTAGGTGTTGGGTCGAGCGCTGGATTGAGCGCTTGGTCAGGGAAATGGCCTGCCGCGCAGATGCAGTTGGAGGGTGGCCTCTAGTGATGGCCTTGGCCGGGTTCTGCACCTCAGACGCAGGGATAGGCGGATTCCAGGTCAATGCTAGAATGGGGTATGCTGGCACAGCTGGGACAGGGTAGGTTTGAATCTGCGAACGTCCTTCTGTTTCCAATTTGCGCTGTTCGAAATAAAGCGCTTTATCCTAGCAGGAGTTGGGTGCATTCTTCGCCTATTGCTTCACATTGATTCTTGATTCTGTGTATATTGAGGATGGTAAATAACCTTGATACATTCAGGGTCTTTCTAATGCCTCTGCTGGCACCTCCGCGAAGGAGGCAGGTTGGCGCTAGAGCAGGGGGATGCATTGTTCGACTTCGGATCGCAGACGCCTTCGTAAAGGCTCCCAGGCTGTTCATGAAGTCTCCCGCGTACCTTTTCTCCTCTTCGTCCTCCGATTTCTTCACGAAGGAGTCAGATCAGGGACAAGGCGGTCGACGGATCCCAGTTATCTGGATCAGTCCTAAATCGACATTGGGAAAGAAACCTATCCATCTACAAGGCTACATTGACATTGGGAAACGTGACAGGCCATCAGGATAGGTTTCTTTCCCAATGTCGATGTAGGACTGATCAGATAAATGGGATCCGTCGACCGCCTTGTCCCAGATCGACTCCGTGGTGAAGAAATTGGAGGACGAAGAGGAGAAAAGGTACGCGGGAGACTTCATGCACAGGCGGTGGGGAGTTATCGGGCTCGCTAAACAAAGTTTGCAATCAGGTGGCAGAAAAGTGGCGCTAATGAGACAAGCGCTTGCGAGCCAAGGGCCCAAGCCCCAAGCCTCTGCAGTCTGCTCACGAAGGAATTTGCTTGGTCATGTGACCTCTGCTCCCCTCGCATAAATTCTCTGGGATCTCGGGACCGGTGGTCCCGAATACGTAAGGGCCGGACTTCGGAGAAACTTTACCGAAGCTAGCTTTGCACACCTTTTTCTCTCCACCTGTCCTTCTCTTTCTTTCTTTAACCACACAGTAACTTGGCTATTGTGAGCGGCTGTAATGATCTATGCCGTGATCGATTAAGCATCAAGTAACACTTTATCTCCCAAGATGGATATATTCTGGGCGGCTCCTCCAGTCACTAGGTATGCAGCTCTCCTCTGCCGATTTGAGCTCCCGTTACTGACTATTTCGATCAGGACTCTCACCACTTTGACTTTGATTCAATCCGCTGTGACTTATGGTGGCTTATGGAACTTTTATTATGTGCCATTCGTACCAAGCCTGATATTCCAATGGCCTCCGCAGATCTACAGACTGGTCACACCATTTTTACTAACCGGGCCGAAGCTAGACTTTGTCTTTGACCTTTACTTCAGTACGATACCTCGGTATCACATTGGTCTGGCTTGATCAGAATGCTAATGTACTGATAGTTTACCGCTATGGCGGTGCCGTGGAGAGGAGCATGGCCGCAGGAGAGTTCTTCGTGTATCTCCTGTTTGTAGCTTTCAACCTCATGGTAAGTGACTCGGTAGAGTGGTCTGCACGTTCATATTCTTTTCTGCACTTGCGATCGCGTTCATATCCAATCCCTCGCTATAACTGCCCGCCCAGCTTCGAAATCTAGCTGAAGCGGTTCCTGAAGGCGAGGGAGAGCACCCCTGCATCTGTGCAACACCGCCATATAATTCGCAAAATTCAGGTGTTGCGCAGGTGTGGGCATGGTGGGATTTCCTTCGAGCTCGCTGGCGTGATTCTATGTCGCGTCGGTATCGGAGGTGCCCTACATTTCTATATACATCGTCTACATCTCTTATTCTCCAATACCATCCACATTCTATTTCACTCGTCCTCCCGGTAGTCCATCATGTGTGTTTCAAACTTGCTAACTTTTCCAAGCTCACCGCAGGTGCTTACCTGAACGCGATGATCCTCACACATTGTAAGTTCCCCGTACTTGGCTCACTTCCCTGCAGACGCTGACTGGTATCAGCCATGATCATGGCTTTCGTCTACACCTACTCCCAGACGAACCGAGGAACGAAAACCAGATTCTTCTTCATCGACATCCCAACGGTTGCCCTGCCGTATGCAATGCTCCTCGTCGAAATGGTTAGGAATGGGTGGCATAGTGCTCTGATAGAGGCAATGGGAATTCTCGCTGCCCACCTTTACGATTTCCTCACTCGCATCTACCCGACCTTCGGTGGTGGAAGGAATTTCATCACTGTCCCGGGATTCGTGGAGAGGTACTTTACTCGCCACGATCAGGACAGCGGAAATAGAGGATATGGCACGGCAGTTCGCCCACCAAGGCCGGGTAACCAGCCATCGTCAGCAACAACGTCAGGAGTATCCTTGGGTGGCTGGACATCTTCGAGTTCTTGGAGCGGCAGAGGCGCTGGTCGGAGACTTGGCTAGATCGAGACATGTATCCATGCAGATTCTACCAACATGGTCAGATTGCACGGGAGGAGCGACTGCACTTGCAGATCCTCGACGTTCATGATGTGACCTGTCATAGATAGGGATACGTGAAAGAACCCAGCGCGAACATAGCAACAAATGAGATATTCCCTCGAATTACTGAAAAATGTGATTCTTTGGCAGAACCAATGCAAATTTTCCTTAAGATAATCAGCCAATAGTCCCAGGTCTGGAAATTCTCGAAAAAGGGAGGCGTAAAGTTGAGGTCACGTGGTAACATCTCCGGGCGCTAAACCCCTTCGGGCACTGAAGCTGCCGCACTCGCAAAATTTCCTTCGACAAAATCTTCGGGGTTTTCACCGCGCATTCCTCAACGACAACCAACAAAATGGCAGTTGTCAAGACCTCGGAGATGGACTACGCCATCAAGCCTGAAGCGTCTGTTCCTTCCGTTGATACTTCGGATTGGCCGCTTCTGCTTAAGAACTATGAGAAGCGTACGCTTGTCCTAAATCTCCGTCCTTGACTTGGCCGACATTGACTTTTTCTTGTAGTGCTCGTTCGGACCGGTCACTTCACCCCTATCCCTGCTGGCTCTTCCCCCTTGAGCCGTGACCTCAAGTCATATATCAGCTCCGGTGTTATCAACCTCGACAAGCCCTCCAACCCTTCCAGTCATGAGGTCGTGGCTTGGATGAAGCGGATTCTCAGGTAAATTTGGCATCCTCAGACTGCCTCAATGGGTTTACAGCCATGCTAACACAATTCCTCCCTCACAGATCCGAGAAGACCGGTCACAGTGGTACCCTTGATCCCAAGGTCACTGGATGTTTGATTGTCTGCATCGACCGTGCCACCCGTCTGGTTAAGTCCCAGCAGGGTGCTGGTAAGGAGTATGTCTGTGTGATTCGTCTGCACGACAAGATCCCCGGTGGCGAGGCCCAGTTTGTCCGCGCTTTGGAGACCTTGACCGGTGCGCTCTTCCAGCGTCCCCCTCTCATCTCCGCCGTCAAGCGTCAGCTCCGTATCCGTACTATCCACGAGAGCAAGAACTACGAGTTCGACAACGAGCGCCACCTTGGTGTCTTCTGGGTCAGCTGTGAGGCCGGTACCTACATCCGTACCCTCTGTGTCCACCTTGGTCTCCTCCTCGGTGTTGGTGCCCACATGCAGGAGCTTCGCCGCGTTCGCTCCGGAGCCATGGACGAGAGCAAGGGTATGGTCACTTTGCACGACGTGATGGATGCCCAGTGGGTTTACGATAACAACCGCGACGAGTCTTACCTCCGCAAGGTCATCAGCCCACTCGAGTCCCTGCTCACCAGCTACAAGCGTATCGTCGTCAAGGACAGCGCTGTTAACGCCGTCTGCTACGGTGCCAAGCTGATGATTCCTGGTCTCCTCCGCTACGGTATGCGAAAAAAAATTTCTACCCTGACTTGTGATCTGTACTGATTGTTCTATGTAGAGGCCGGAATTGAGTGCCACGAGGAGGTTGTCCTCATGACCACCAAGGGTGAGGCTATTGCCATTGGTATTGCTCAGATGTCTACCGTCGAGCTTACCACCTGCGACCACGGCGTTGTTGCCAAGGTCAAGCGTTGCATCATGGAGCGTGACCTGTACCCCCGCCGCTGGGGCTTGGGACCTACTGCCCTTGAGAAGAAGAAGATGAAGACTGCTGGTACTCTTGATGTAAGTTGCATGCATTGTTTCGAGACATCCGTACAACATACTGACTATGATATCAGAAATATGGCCGCACCAACGAGGCTACTCCCGCCAAGTGGAAGAGCGAGTACAAGGACTTCAACCTCCCTCTGGGCGAGACCCCCGCCGCTGCCGCCCCTCCCACTGTCACCAAGACTGAGACCGAGGCCCCCAAGGCTGAATCCCCCGAACCCGTGAAGGAGGAGTCCGACAACAAGAAGCGCAAGCACGACGGCGAGACAGCCGAGGAGAAGGCCGAGCGCAAGAAGAAGAAGAAGGAGAAGAAGGAGAAGAAAGAGCGCCGGAAGTCCAAGCAGCAGGATGATAGCGATGACAGCGACTAGATGCACTCCAGGAAGACCATTTGGTTCCTTTCCTGTACCATATTTTGCTATTTCCGGAGTCTTGGGTCAAAAGGGAAATTTGTTCTATGCCAGAGTTCATATTGTTGGCTGCCTATCTGTTGAATGTACTGTCGTGTGATTGAATTCGGTCAACATGAAATAAGTTGCGTACATGCTTGCTTCCAATTCCAATGGTAGTCTTTCTCAGCTGCTATAAACCTACTGTGTACTACCTACCGCCTTGGCTGTTGGCTATGAGTGAGCCAGCCTTCAAGACAGGCTCATGCTCATGATCATCGTGTGCCCGCAGCAAAGATAATGGCATCGTTCTCACTGTCGAGTGCGCCACGTTACTCGTAGCGCAACCTGTCCCGTCAAAGCATAATATGTCAGAAGACTCCAAGGAAACCACACTTACCAGCCCTGTTCTTCCCAAATCGACCCTGCAAGAGCCTCCAGTTCTTGTTCTGATATCTTCGGATCTTTTCCCCCTGGGTCAACTGGCTGGCGATGGAAGAGGGCGTCAAACGGGATTATCAGAGGATGTCCAGTAACAATAACCTCGGCATTGGCCTGATTCCTTTCTTTGCTCATCCCAATTACTTGGGAGCGATGTATTCTGTTGTTCTGCCGCTCCCCCTTTTCAACCCGAATTTCTGGCCGAGAGTTGTTGATCCGAAGTGTGAGGTATATGTCGGCATTCCCACTAAGGTCAAGATCGTAGCTGCCTTGATCTGGTATCTCGGCTGGCATCTCGGCTATGGTGATATACGGAGAGATTTGGGTATGTCGAGCTGTTCAGAAAGATGAGAATGCAAGATGGCCCTCTGGCACTCTGAAAGTGTCAAGACAGTTCATGGTCCCGTACAGGTAAGACTCTCTGCAGAAGATTATGGGACTCTCTACGGGAAGTGTCCTCTTCCGGGCTATCAGTTTCCTAGTAGTCAACCTCTTAGATCCGTGAACTTAGAACCGAGTGATGGGGACAGTACGGAGTATATGAGACCTGCGCGACGCGCGGTTGGCAATCATAATATTCCTGGCCTTTATCATATATAACCACTTCGGTGAATCCACTTGCCCGCACTTGGGAAGGAATCGAAACACTTTCCCGAATCCCCCTTCTAAGGTTAAAAGAATGGAATGGAGCAGGATACAAGGTTGGAAATCGATGGGAGTGGGTGTGCCGCGAGTGACAAGAGGAAAGAGCGAAGACCAAAGGGAGCCTCGGGAGGTAGGTCCCTAGGCCATAAACAGGAACCTTGGTTTTTGTAACTTTGTTGTGATCTAGTGGTCAATCACTGGTCATTATTTCCCATAGTACGGAGTACACAGTAGGTACTCCGTACCCAGTGTAGTATATTCAGTTCCGCCGGGGTCACGGACTCACGGGTGGGTCGGTCACGTTATTTTATTACACTCAGTCTACCAGAAGACTGTCCAGAACCCGACTCTGCGCAAGAAGTGGGTCAGTGCTTGCCGGACCTTTGATCTTCCGTACTCTCCGCATACCTCCCCCTCCACGTCATGTCCTGTACTGTGTAATTCTCCAACTACACAGTACAATCCTACGACGCAAAAGATACAAAAGCAAGGCACGAGCGCCATGGCAGAACTAACGTCCACCAAGCTCAACCCTGAGAGCCATATCATCCTGGTAAATATCCCTCCCCACCTATGACGATGATGAAACTGGGACCTAACTTGCCTCTCACATAGGACCAACCACTCCTCCGGCTCCCCCAGGAACTCGCGCGCAAAAACTTCAAAGCTGTACAACGAGCTGTCGAGCGAGAGAAAGAATATGTCATCCCCGCACTCAAAGACACCACCAATGCCTCTCTCTCCAACACCCAGTCGCCCGATCAGACACTTGCCGCACTCGACGCAATGATATCCAGAATGCAAGGACTCAAGCGGAGAATGGAGACTTTGCAGCAAGAGGAGAAGGAGATACACAAACAATCAATGAAGCGCATCCAACACCTGGAAACCATGCACCATATTCCAAGTCTGGCGGATGTCATGTATGACCAGTGGTCACGTGTACGACTGGACCGACTACTCGTGGACCACATGCTGCGCTCGGGATACTCGAAAAGTGCGACGCAATTGGCACAGGAGAAGAAGATTGAGGATTTAGTAGATCTCGGTGTGTTCACACAGTGCCAACGGGTGGTTGAGAGCTTGAAACGCGGGGAAACAAAGGAGGCGTTACAGTGGTGCGGGGAGAATAAAGCAGCACTCAAAAAGAGCAAGGTTAGTTGGGACGGCACTTTCTTCGTAGCTTTGACTGACTGGCGGTATCTGAAGCATAATCTTGAATTCGAACTCCGGTTGCAGCAATACATCGAGATGGTCAGGACACAGGACAAGTCTAAGAAGATTGAGGCAATTATCCACGCCAAAAAATACCTCATCTCAAGTCAGCAATCCGAGAATTCAGAGATTCTGCGTGCAGCAGGATTGCTTGTTTTCACACAGGACACACGAGCCGAGCCCTACAAAGTACGTCAACACTTGTATGCGGCCTGTACTATGATTTACTGATGGAGTACAGACTCTTTTTGCACTAGACCGTTGGCAATATCTCTCCAATCTGTTCGTGCAGACTCACCATGAATTGCTCTCGCTCCCGTCACAGCCACTATTGCACATTGCTCTTTCGGCTGGGCTTTCGGCACTTAAGACGCCTTTATGCCATTCGGCATACACATCATCTAGCTCAAATTCACAGTCTACATCGACATCTGTATGTCCGATCTGCTCGACTGAGCTAAATGAGCTAGCGCGCAAAATGCCGTACGCCCACCACTCGAAGAGCTATGTAGAAAGCGACCCGATAGTTCTACCCAATGGCCGAATCTACGGGAAACAACGGCTCCTAGACATCAGCACGAAGATAGGATCAGTCGAGGCAGGCAAGGTGAAAGACCCGACGACGGGTGAGATATTTAGCGAGAACGAGATGAAGAAAGTGTACATAATGTGAACCTCTACCTCATAACCTCTAATAGATCCAACGACGTTCATACAACATCTACATGTCAAAAGAAGCATACATTAAAAGTACAGTAATGATGAAGATGCAGCATAGGTATACAGCCACCTACTTACTCACTATCACTAGAATCATCCCGACCTCTCTTCTTGCCCTTCTTCCCATCCTCCTTCTGCTTGACCTCAAACACAAACATTCTCGCCTCCCTATCCTCCCCCCTCCATCCACCCCTCTCCCCATCCTTCCCTTCAATATGTCCCGCGGTCCTGGCATGCGAATACCCCTCATAAGAAGCCCACGGAAACTTGAAACTAGTAACAACAACCAAACCCGCATGTCTCGCCAAATCCCGAATATTCCAAAGCGTATACGGCTCCCCCTCGAAAAGCGTCACAAGAATCTGTCCAGGACCAACCCGGAATCCCTTCCCAGTACTTTCATCATCGTTGCCTCCGTTCTCTTCTTCTTCTTCTTCCTCGTCATCATCCTCACTCTCCTCCCCATCCTCATAAACCCACTCATCATCCTCAGCATCCATCAACGGCGGCGCCTTAGAAACAAGAGGCACACAAGCCTTGAAAAACGCAACTAGCAGCTCCTGGTTCGCGCGTACCTGTCGGTTCACATCCGTGGATAGTCCGCCCACATGCGGGAAATTGAAACAGATTACATCCCACGGTCCGCCTGGCTGGTACGCTGGTCCCGGCTCTGGCTGCTGGTACCAGGCTGGTCGTTTGCGCTCGCGGCGTGGGAAGCCGATGCGGAGCTCTTTGCCGACGCTGGGTTGGGCGCCGAGTTTGCGCGCGTCAACTGAGAAGAGGACTTTGGGGGATTTGGTGTCTTTTGATTGGGGAGTTGAGTCTTCTGTTTTGGAGTCTGGCTCTTCTGTTGGCTTCTTTCTTGCGTTGAGGATCTCTTCGATATGTTGTGGGGCTTGCGGGTATTTGGCGTAGAGGGCTTCTTTGCTGTCGTAGCATGTTGCGCAGAGATTGCGACACTTGTATTGCTTTGCTAGTGAGCGAGCGAATGAGAAGTCTCCTGTTTTTCTTTCGTTAGGGGTGTTTGTGGATATAATGCGTTATTTTGAATGTTTCTTGCTTTGATATGGGAATGAATGTTGCAAATGCAGCAAATCTTATGCATCAAAGTGGAAATGCAGCATCGAGTGAAATCTCCCATGGAGTCAATTCCACATAGGACCCAACTGAATAGACATTCTTGCATGTAAAGGGGAAGAAAAAGGACAAAGCACGGTAATTCTCCCAGTCAAGCTCACCTTCGCCAACCAGCAACACTCGATCTTTCCTCAAAAATGGTACGATCGGTCTTTGATTTGCCTGCATAGGACCTTTCTTCGGTGCACTGGAATTGTCATTCCCTTGCTTCTGGCCATTGCCATGCTGCTGGCCCTTGCCGGGACCTGATGCTGGAGCGGACGGTTTGCAGGGTCCGCGAGCGCGAGGCGGAGGAGCATTCTTCATTTTCTTGTTGTTGCGAGGCATGGCAGAAGATTGGGATCAGAGTATTTCCTTGGAATACTTCGTATTGTTCTGTATCCAAGCCTGTCCGATGTCTGAAGGTGGAGGATGAGAAGAGGAAAATCGCGGATTAAGCTCGGCCAAGCAAAGATCCGAACTATACGCAGTGATGCAGTATGCAGTATGATAGAAGACAGGCTTTCAACTTCGAGGTGATCTCATTTGATTTCACAATTGGATGTAGTCTGCCTATCTTTGATAGTTGAAATCAATTAATACCACGCTACTCCGTAATTTGATGAGAAATCGGCTGGGACTGGGAGACCCGCTTCACCTCAGTGTTGCCTCAGGCGCCGTGCATAATAGGATTTCAGGTCACGTGAGATACACTGGCTAGGGCATTAAGCACTCTTGGATGACGAATAAGTGACAAGGGGCTGTATTAGACCTGACATCTGAATGAATAGCGCATATAAGATCAAATCAATCCCAAGAAGCAGTCATATTAGTTGAAACACACGTTCTATTGGAACCCCCAGAGCGCGGCATAGCTATATACATCGAATAAAACAGACAAAAACAATGCTATGGCCGCATGTGCAGAAGAAAAAAAAGGAGAATTACTAAATCATACTGCAGATCCAGAACAGGGGAGGAGAAGCCGTGAAAGCTCACCAGCTTACCTGACATAGAAAGGCACAAAAGGGGGAAGAAAGAACAGAAGAGAGAAATGAAAGAATAGAACACCAACACCGACCCAAGTGATCACAGGATCTTCCCCCATACCAGACAAGTCCCCTGCGGCTGCAATGAAACGTGAATCATAATGTCACATGCAAAGGAGCACCGTGGACACGGGCTTTTGGTTTATGCGCTGACCAGTCAGATGCATACTCCCATTCCAATGTACTAAGAGCGAAGCGAATCTCGCATGCTCTGGCTGCTGGCACTGACGGGCGTGGGCAGAACACCGGTCTTGGGCTTGGAGTTCTGCTTGATCTTGGCGACAGCGTAGACAATACCACTGACAAAGCCGATAGCAATTGCGGACACACTGGGGAAGGTGACTGGTGCGTCGAAGAAGATAAGGCCGGACAGGGCGATGGGCAGCTTGTTAAGCGCTCCAACCATGGAATAGGTGGTGGAGGAGGTGGTGCGGACACACCACGCGGATGTGTAGGAAATGAAGACGGAGGAGGCACCGGACAGAACCATGGCGAAGAAGATGCCATCACGGTTGGCCTCGGGGAAGTTCCGGGCAAGGTTAGCGGACGACCAGTCCTCAACCAGCAGGGTGAGAACCAGCAGAACGGGAATTGACAGGAGGTTGTTGTAGAACATGGCTAGAGAGTTCAGTTAATACACATCCAAAACCAGGCTAGCAGAATTCACATACTGTCAAAATCCTTGAAGTTGGTCAACTTGATGCGCTTGCGCATGCCCAGGACGTAGGACGAAGTGCACAGGCAGTTGATAAGCATCCAAACATATCCAGCATTCAAGGTGGAGACCTTGCTGGAGGTATCACCGGAGCTCTCGACGGCATGCTTGATATCAGCCCAGGCGGCAATGAGCGAGCTGAACACCATCAGACCGAAGGAGAACAGCGTGAGGTTGGTGACCGAGCCACCAAACCAGAGAACCTCTCCGTAGGCAATGAGGATAATGGTCAAGTTCTTGAAGATAGTGTAAACGGGGATCGAGAGGAACTGAAGGGCCTTGGAGCCAGTGTAGATCATGCCGATCAGGAGGAGCGTAATGGGGAACCCTATACGAGAAAAAAAAAAACGAATAATGTCAGCTGCCAATTCTATCCCCAAGCCAGGCTACTGGAGTCCATACATTTTCTGGCCTCATCGGTGTTAAAATCGCGATATGTGATAAGCCCCATGGACTTGCAAGTTTGAATTGCGGCAATGCAGACCAAAGACTGTCATTGTTAGAGATGCGCTTCGAATCCCATTGCACGAGCTACCACATACCTGAACACAGAGCAAGAGGAAGTTCAAGTTGAAGTCCAAGCCCGACAGAACATACTTGTTCATCACGGTCATCATGATCGACGAACCGCAGTATGCCAGAACCGGAAGGGCGGGGTTGTTGGACATGGAGGAAACGGCGCGGGGAACAGGAGACGGCGCCGGCGCGGCCTCGAACTCTTTATGGCCTTGGTCGACCTTATTCATGTCGACGGTATAGTCGTCGGATTTCTTGTCTTCGACCATGGCGCAGATAAAGGGGTGATTGGTTTATCGGCTGATTGCTGGTGAAGAGGCGAGGGACCAGAATGACAGATACCGAGTGAGATGATCCAGAGGGGAGTCGAAGAACGAAAGGAGTCGAGAGATTTGACCAAAGAGACCAAAGAAAAGACCCAGGGAGATTTGACAACAACAGATTTCGCCGGAAGCAGACACGGGATTACCTAAGGTCGGATGACTCAGCGGGACTGTTTTGAACGATACGACAGTTAATACAGTTAACACGATGGGGATGATTTGATATACTTATAGGAGGTATCTGGCAAGAGACCGGAGGCCGATTCAATGATCCATCTCTACAGCATACAAGTAGGGGGTTCGATCATCATCCCGTGACTATGGAGTACGGTGTACCACAGTACAACATAGGTAGCTGCAATACTATCTACGAGAAAGATGCGCCCAGGATTCCAGATAGCCTTTAGAATAAGTCAAGTCAAGCATATTTCAATTCAATTCCAACTTAACTAGACAGCTGTTCATAACTCCTACCACTTCATACTTCGTACCAAGACTACCGAGCATATCAGTGGAGCACCGATCTTCCAAACCTCAACCACAACCCTCCCAACCACACACTCCCCTGAAAATCCCAATTCACATCGAAATACTGTGTACAGGGGATTCCAAGCCCAAAACCACTTCCAAAGGGACACACCCTCCACACAAAATGCCCGACTCAGACGACGACCTCTTCGCGACCCTCGAAAACGAAGCCGACACCCTCTACCGCGACACGCGCATCCAACAACTAAACGCGGAGCTGGCCGCCACAAAAGACAACCACTCCGCCACCGCAACACACGGCAGCACCTCCCTCCTCCAAAACGAAGTCTACCCCACCCTCTCCAACGACCAATCCGTGCTAGACTTCACAACCAGCACGAGCAGATGTCTGGTTCACTTCGCACACCCGGACTTCGCCCGGTGCGCGGTGATGGATATGCGGCTGGGCGAGCTGGCGAGTGCTCATTACGAGGTTTCGTTTGCGAGGGTTGATGTGCGGAATACGCCGTTTATTGCGTCGAAGCTGGGGATTCAGGTTTTGCCTTGTGTTATTGGGTTTAAGGATGGGGTTGGGGTTGATCGGGTTGTTGGGTTTGAGGGGTTGGATGCTCGGGGGTTTGATGGGGTTGAAGGGTTTGATGTCAGGGTTTTGGAGAAGAGGTTGGTTGTTAAGGGGATTTTGCTGGGGGCTAAGATTGCGGGTGGGGATGAGGATGATGATTTGAGGGAGAGTGAGGATAGTGATGATGGTGGTGGTGGAAGAGCGTTTGGGAGACAGAAGGGGAGACGGGGCATTCGGAATGCGAATCCTAATGTGAGAAATCGGGGTGATGATGATGATGATGATGATTGGGATTAAGAGTCCTGAGCTCTGAGGGTGTTGGGCATGGACTCATGATTTCTGTATATTAATGGATTGATGACCTAGATTGATGTTATACGGGATACCCATGCCATAGAGCTTTACAGCATCAACTATACGTATGCTCTAGGCCCAGCTTAAGATCAAAGAAGTAAAGGGATTGAGTCAGACAAGAAAAAGGCAAGACTGTCATCATAGAATTACAAGCAAAGAAAAGTATCAAAGACCGTAAACACAGAGCCATCTCGACGGCAAAGCCAAACCACAACAAGGCAAACGCACAGGACAGCATAGAGTTACAACAAATGCCGTGAACTGAGGCCACAGGAATGGGGGAAAATTCTATACAAGGAGAAGCAGAAACACGTCCACAAGTTCAACATTGACGCCAGATGCCCTTGAAACAAAACCGAGAGAAAGAGAAACGGGACCTCGATGTCAGGCTTATTCTAAATAGCCACGTTCTTCATTTCACCCAGCACCTCCGACTCCAAGCCACTGGAGCCACCGGGGGATTCTGCAGAGTCAGCCTTCTCTACCTTCTCGGTCTCCTTGAGCTCATTGGGTTTCGGGAAACCTTCGTTCTCCTTGTTGGAGATTTGTGGGGTGACGACCTCCATAAGGTCTTCGTCTCCAGCTCCCTTGTCGTTTTCCTTGGGGTCTTCAGAGATCGAGGGTCCTGCAGTGGTGATGGGACTTGTCGTCTCTTCTGTCACCCGTGCAAGAGGACTGGACACACCGAATGGCGTCTTAGGGCTCTGGGCGTTTCCACTCTTGGAGAAACGGTGCGGCGAACGACCTCGTTCTTCAGCGCGCGTGGGGCTACCGTAAGGGGACTCCCGACTCCTGGACCGGTTGCCGGAAGAGTTTACGCCCAGACCATTGGGCACCGGACCCTTTCGACGAGGCACACGGCGGCCATACTTCTGATCCGTCCTCCAGCGCAGAATTTCCAGATATGGGGGCTCCACGCCTTGAGCCTTGAATTGCTTCAGCTTCAGCTCATTCGTCTCCTCGTCGACGACAACGTGGCCGCTGCACAGATCATCGGCCAGAGTGGCGAGGAATGCAGCCCACGATCGAGCCACGACATACTTGCAGTCGTAATCACGGCCGAAGATGATTACCTGGCCCCATTTTCCAGCGGGGCCGGGTGCCAGATCGATGGCAAGGTTGTTGCCACCCCAATCCCGGGCAAGAGGAATCCACGCGGGATGTGCGTATGCTTTTTGAACGGCACCGGGCGGTTGGGAATCCTGGCGGTCCAGCAGTTCTGATCGCCACATGCCGGGGTTGGGCTGAGACGGACCGGCCGCAGAGGAGCTGGCTGCGGAGCTGGCGGACGGGCGAGGCATAGTTGAACCGCTGAGATATTCGTCGTTGACCGTTTTCCAGTTGCGCCATTCCTGAACAATCTCCTCGCAGTCGAGCAGCATGGCACTGAAGATGACACCGGTAGGCAGACCACCACGTTCCTGACCGTCATGAATCATCAAGGATTCCCGCACCTCTAATGGTAGACTGCAGTCGAGCTCGTGCTCCAGCTCGTTTATATCGTTCTGGGTGCATCCTTCTCCGAGTTGATCAAGCAGTTCCTCGTAATTGTGTTCTAACCAACGCTCAATCTTCCGCCATGAGTGAGCGACCGGCGGCGGTGGTGGTGCTCCATCGTGGAAGCTTTGCATTTGGATTTCTGGCGCACCCTCGCCTTGGTCATTCGATCTTCTCTTCTGGGATGCCACCGATCTCATTCCAGGGGAGTAAGGGCGGGTAGGAGAGTCCAAGTCATCGGGGGAGCCAGTCCACTCGCTTGCTTGCGCATTTGCTGATCCTTTTGCTGGCTCGTCATCGTAGGGGTTGGAGAGATCTGGGCGAGACTCGATTGCGCTGGTTGCGACAGATGTGAGTGGCTCATGGCGGCTTTGGTTGAGAGGGACGTGTCTCCCTGTACGGTAGGGGGAGTCGTGGGAGGCATGGCGGTCATTGGAGGTCATGGTATGCCAAAAGGAGCGCCATGTCGAAGTAAACCTATATTGGTCAGTTCTGTCGAGCAGACAACCAAGAGGTAGACTCACATATTCGCCATGGTGTCTGGCTTATAGAGAAAAACAGGCTGAGCAGGGGGGGGGGAAACCAAGATTAGGTCGCAAAAGCGGTCATTGGTGACAGAGAATAATGTACTCCGACGCAGGAGTAAGCAATGCAAGAATTCAGAAGATGGAAAGGAAAAGAAATGTCGTTGAATGCTTGATGTGAAAATGGTAGGGGCAGGTCCAGAATTAGGTAAGGAAGGAGAAAAGGCCGGGATGAGGGGAATTTGGTTTCTTTCAATTTATCTTACAACAATCATGAAGGTTCACAATTTTGCAATACCGCGCCCAATTTACACTGATCACTTCAGTACTGTGTAGTTACGAAAGATGACTCTATTTCATTGACACCTGGCCGCATCCAGCGAGGCCACAGCGTCTGGTATGTAGATCCCTTTGATATCGTCATAAACTTTTGAATGCGAATCAGCAATGAGGCGTTGTGCCAAGTATGTACTTGTACGAAGTACCTCGGAACATATGTCAACGGCATAGGTCTGGCACTGGACTCGTGGATTTGAATGTCATTGTCCCAATGCAACCTCGATGACATATTGAAGTGCCGTTCAGAACTTCCGATTGAGCTCAAGATTGGGACGATCATTGAGCTGCAGACCAGACTACGATGTATGTACATTGTATGTACATTGTACTGTGTACATCTCCAGGGCTGCTTTGTATAAAAGTTCAAGGGGAACAAGGTACAATACTGGGTTCGGGCCTGGGTTCTACTTCCCCTGGAACTGTGGCTGAACATGAAATAAAATTAAAGGCCGAGTGGATCTCATTGGAGTAATCCATATCTATTGTACGGAGTAGAGCCCTAACTGTTGTAGAACTGCGCCACCATATAGTCCAGAAAGGAATAGTTACTGTGTACACTTTCAATGACATCCTTCAATTGTTTCAGCGCTTCGTGTTTCTACGCCTTTGAAAAGTTGAATGAAAACTCCATACATTTCTCCCGGTAGAAAGCCCGGGGAGTCGGGGACTAGGCAGTTATTAAGATCAACAGGGATCCAGCCAATGTGCTCTGTCTCTTGTACGTTGAACTCCACCCCGCAATTATCCGGTGAGCCACTTCTAACTTGTTTCAACGGTGTGGCTAGTTCACTTGCGATGTAGCTTAGGGCTTTCGCGTCGAAGTACAATGTACGTGCTTTCGGATTTGGGAAATACTGATTTGATTGACTGGCAAAGAAACAACGAAGAGTCAAATATGTCAGCCCCGGAAGGCTGACCGATATTCGACCAGAGCCAAAAGTGAAACCGAAAGGAGCCCAATGCCCTTCTTCCTGGAGCAAAAATAACGAAGAAAAGCAAGTACCATGCATTTCGTAGCCGTCCTCGGCTTGGCCAAGTCTTCATCCCCGAATGCGAGAACTAGATGCATCACACCGAAAAGAACCCATGACGCCAAACGATGGAATGTCAGGTGAAGCCCAAAAAATAACCACCTCATTAGTCAACATAGCATCCAGTGCTGTGCATCATGAACGTTGGCACCAGAGGCCTGAGTAAGAAAGCAACGAGCCCTCCGTCGCAAGAAAGGAAGACATAAGTGAAACCAAGGGACCCGATACCAGCCAAGGCCCTTTATAAACGAGTGCAGGAATAACCGAAAGAAAACCGAACCCACAAACAGGGAAATCAAAGAGTTGAGATAATAAGAATGTGCCTGCCAATGAACGAAGTCAAGCAAGATCGCAGGCAATCTTGATCAACCTGCTTGATTATGAAGCTAAGCGTACATGATGGGAGCACCCCCAGAGGTGTCCAGCTTCAATACCCGGCGAATGTCATTCTCGATCTGCCGGGTATCCGCCGCCTGAGATGGCAACGGCGAGTTGACAGGCATCTGGGACGAAGGCGCGGCGTAACTCTGGTGGGGTGATCCGTGACCACTCCACTGAGACTCGTAACCTGGCAGGTAGGGGTTGCCGGACGGTGCCGGGGAAGGCCCACTCGAGTATCCGCCGCTGGGGTGTCCATTCGAGGCACGGCCATGATACTGAGGCATGGATGGAGGCGGAACGTAGTGGCGCGCAGGCAAGGGGGCATGTTGGGAGTAGTGAGGGTAAGCATGCGGTTGCTGCGGATGAGAGTGCGGGGAAAAGGACCCATTAGACAAGGTCAACGGAGGACCAGATGAGGTGCGCACGGGAGTTGCATAAGGGGGAACATTAGACGGGCGAGGTCCGAATGTTCCAGCATAATCACTCGAAGATTGAACCAAAGACGGCGGCTTCTGCGCAGGCGGGTTGAGCAAGAGTTGCTTCAACTCCTCGGTCCTCCTTCTGTGCTGCTCCTCAGCGGCCGCAGGTGACTGAGAGGCACTAGGCGGTCGAAGCGCATTCATGCGGTCTTGATAAGATGGCGCGAAAGAAGGACCGATACCCGAGTTGACCGCCTTGCGGGGGTGGTCAGAGTTTCCAATTTCGAAAGCAAACATTCCATCAGGATTGGTGCGAGCGGCCCTGGGCTCAGTCTGGGGAGACCGCAGCCTATCCACCTCATGACTGCCGGTGGACTTGGCGTCCCTAGCTTGCACGGCAGCCTGGAAAAGAAAATCTAGCGGGGAAGGCTTTTGTTCGTCAGCCAGAATGGGGGTCTTATTTCGAGGCTTCGAGGGAGTCGCATCGGGTCCCGGCTCCGCATCGTCGCTATCGGTCTCGATAGGAGGGGCGAGCTTTGAATCAGGTGCTGATTTCGAGAAGAAGCTGGGAATAGGCAAGGCGGACGGGGCAGGGGATGCGTGGAAGGTTGGTCCCGCGTAGGCTGGTGTTGTTGACTTCGGTAGAGGAGAAGTCACAGCGGGATGATTGGGTGTTTGTCGCTGGCCGCTGTATCCGTTGCTATGGTAGCCATGTTGCGGGGTTGCTGAACCTTTGGGATCGCGCTGCTTCTTCCCTGAACGCGGGGCCTTCTTCGAAGAATTGAAATTGTTCAACGCGCCAGTTGGGAGAACGCCTGGGGTCATGGTCTGCGGCGGAGAGGAGGGGGGAGTAGAGAGAGGCTGAGACTTCGGAGCCTGGGGGGTCATATTCTTCTTCTGGGGGCGTCGGTTTGTGCGGGAGCCCTTGGGAGTTGGAGGGTGAGGGGATTGAGTCGACATGGCGACGGATGGCTTGAAAAATAGGCAGCCGGTGGGAGAGGTAAAGAGAAAGAGAAGAGCAACGCTATGACGAAGCAGTAAAGAGAAGAATCAGGAAAGGTCAGTCAGAGGCTGCTCAGCAGGTGTCGACAAGATTAGAAGATGACAACGCCGAGAAAGCAGAGAAAGTGAAGTTTGTAAAACCAAGAAAGTCAAGGAGTCGCAAGGTGAGTCAAGCTGGTAGACAGGTGATGTTGCCGCCCAAAGGCAAACATCGACGGTTCGCTGGAACGTCTTGGGTAGCTCAAAGTGAATGGAACGGTTGTCAATAACAGGCAGCAACTGTAAACATCTCTAAAGAAGAAGAACGAAGAGAAGCAAATGAATATAAAATCATTGTTATTGGGTTGGGGTGAGAGGTTGTCGGATGCAGCCAAACCGGGAGGGGAGACGGATCGTGATGACTAAGTCGCCACCTGCCTCGCGATAGCGGCAGCAAACACAGCCAAACACCTTTATCGTGAGAGCAACTGCTGGACAGGGTCACTGGTCTCATTGTGCATTGGGTACCTTGAAAGCACGTCTTCTTTCCACAACGCTAAAGAGGTATGTCCATACTTTTCTGTTTGCACATTACGACTACCATCACCGCTCTCGATCATTGCCCTAAACCGTCTGTCGGAGCCTCACTTACCTCAGTCACAGTCCCGATCCCCCCACTCCAGATAGCTTTTGTTGTCTCGGCCAAGCATCCCAAACACAACGCATTCAAGCCCGGCAGATATTCTCAAGATGGCCGATGTGGAGATGAAAGAAGCCGCTACAGGCTCCTCCAAGGGCAAGGCGGTCGCAAAGGGCACCGATGCTAGCGACAAGAAGAAGTTTGAGGTCAAGAAGGTACACAAGTCCCTCCTTCGAAAGCCTACATGACACTGACAACTCGCTTTAAAGTGGAACGCCGTTGCCTTGTGGGCGTGGGATATCGTTGTCGATAACTGCGCCATTTGCCGAAACCACATCATGGATCTGTGTACGCCTAACCTCCATACCTCTGAATTCTCATACCCGACAAGCTAACCGATTGACGCAACAGGCATTGAATGCCAGGCCAACCAAGGATCATCAACAACGGAAGAGTGTACTGTTGCCTGGGGTATCTGCAACGTGAGGACTCCCGCATCCACCCCATCCAACCCTTTGATCATGGACTAATCACTTGCTTACTATAGCACGCATTCCACTTCCACTGCATATCGAGATGGCTGAAGACCCGTCAGGTCTGCCCATTGGACAACCGAGACTGGGAATTCCAGAAGTACGGCCGGTAAAGCGGTTGAGCCTAGGATTTTGGAGAAACTACACGATACAAATTCATGATTTCTGGCTTATGCTACATGCCCAATTTTCTGATAGCTTAAACCCCTTGACACATCCGGATCTTTACGATAACACAGGTGTTTGTCCGACGTTCGAATTATTATGCCGAACAGCTCCATGCTATTCCATACTTCGTAACAGACAAGAAAGCGCTGCTATTATCAATCCAGTGTTTATTACGCTTGACAAGCACTTATTGCACCTTCACGCCGTCCACCGTTATGCGTGGGTTTGGTTTCCCGCCCGTTGAGCCAAGCCACTTCTCTGGATTGCGGTTGTATACAGGCCAGGGTGGGACGACAACGAGAGCTGTGAACAATGTGCCCGCCAAACCGGTCCATAACGTGAGGTAAATGTCTTTGTAGGTGTATCCGATGACGAGACTGGCAGCCTATAGCAGTAATGTTAGACCCGGTGGTAACAACCCCATGGGTACTCAACATACCCCGGAGATAATCAGCAAAACTGTAGAAAGGAGCTCTGCCAGACGCTGGCCGTGGAAGTCCTGTTATCGAGATGTCATTAGCTTCAATCCGGGTGCGGGAACAACGGAGACAGAGGGAATGGGCGCACAATTTGGCCTTCCAGGGCATCTTGAATAGGCGCGAGTAGATCATCCATGATTGAAGCAAGTTAGTTGAAACTGTGGTCAATAGGCTGAATTCCACGATCCCTTGGTTGACGCCGAGCGGCTTATCGCAATGGTGTCATTTGACTTCTGCCACATCGGACCGCCTTGTCTCTACAACAACTATTCTGGGCGTTTGGTCGGAGTATCTTTTATGACCTTTAGCGATGGACTGGATCTTTCAAGATTCTCCAGTCTGCTACGTCTTGCTGCTGACCGGATTCTTAAGTAGATTATTCTTTTTAGCTTCGGTGGTTGTGTTACGTGGTTGATCATGATTTCATTCGATGTAGCCCGCCATCTATACTTCTAGCCATAAATTGAGTACCCGAGTCAAAGCATTGCTGAGAGGAACCAAGTCCTTAGCACTAGCCCACCATGTACCATCGTACAAAATTCGCAAGTTCGGTAATCAGCCAAGTGCAACCTGCCGAGTCGGAAGGTTCACATGGACCTGCAATGAGCAAAGCAAGGAGCAGCGGTGAGAGCGAGATCTTGCATGACCCATGTGGCGACACTGAAAGCAGGAATTCTCCTTTCCATTATAGCCCTATGCAGACTTTCCCCGAGTCCCAATGCGCCAATGCTGCCGACGATGTGCCAAGCACGACGCACCGCTCACTCGCAGGCAGCAGTCATTTTGACGAAACAAAGCGCGCTATATCTTAGTTATAGGTGACAGTAGCTCCATCGTGAGCTGGCTCGAGTAGCTTCCATTGGCAGGTGATGTCATTGGCAGCGAACCGTGCGATGATGCGGTCAGCAATCTCTTCGAAGCGCTCTGTGGCCAATGCCAGAATGGTCGGTCCTGCACCGGAGAGACAGATTCCCAACAGACCGGGTTGAGTGGTAGGGGTCATGAATTGGAGGATTTCAGTCAATCCCGGGATCAGTGTCTTGCGATAAGGCTGGTGCACCTTGTCCTGCATGGCAAGGAAGATCATGTCAGGATCCGGCGGCGAGCTTCCCAATGCCGCGGGGAGGAGTGCCGCGCGCTGAAGATTGAAGACCTAGCCATGGATTAGTTTTCAAAGGGGTATACATCATATTTGAGACAGCGAACATACCACGTCCGCCCTGGAGTAGGTCTCCGGGAGTACGTTACGGGCGTTGGCCGTAGGCACCACAAAGTCGGGGATAATGGCAATGGCCTTGATTTCTGGAGCCCAGTTGAACTTCCTGTAATGACCAATGGCCACTGGTGGCGCAGGAGGTCTGATACCGGTGTCAACTCCACCTGCCGGAGCAGGCAGGACTTCACTGAGAGGGATTTCTTTTCGTGCCACATCCTCGGGCTTAAGCTCATTCAGATAGGTGCCCACAAACCCACCGAAGAGGGAAGCAGCCACGTTATCGGGGTGTCGTTCTGTCCTCACGTGTTAGTTCATGTACGATATGACATCCCATCTTCAGTTCCGCCCTTCCGAGATTCAGATGAAGGGAGATAAAAAAACATAGTAACCTACCAATCATCAAGCAGAAATCGAGCAATCGCTCTTTGCTCAAACCCAGCTTACCCACCTCATTTCCTAGCATGACACCGGCCACCACGGCGGTACCAGATGAGCCCAGACCCCGGCCTAACGGGATAGGGTTGACAATGTGCACCTTAGTCCCCACGGGAAAGGCTCGCTGATCGTGGCATCTGAGGACATACAAGGCTACTCGGGTGATCAGATTGACTTCTGGGTCGAGACTGATCTGCTCCACACTCTTGCTCTGGTCCTCATAGGTGATGGCGCAGTTGAAAGGGTACTGGGATGAGGATGTGGGCTCGATGGTGACGTGGATATCCAAATGGAGGGACAGTGCCAGGCCGATCACATCAAACCCGGGGCCAATGTTGGCCGAGGAGCAAGGGATTTTGAGCACGAAAGAAGTCATTGCAGATATTGACTTCTATGTGTGTGTTTGCTGATAAAAGTCCGAGTTACTGAGTACAATGTTTGAAATAGTCCTCTTTGATATGTGACTCTGAACTTCTTGGCGTTCCAAAAAAATTGGCCGACGTCGGCAACCGGAGTGGGGACAGTTGGATCTCGATCAACGAGGGATTGCTACAAAGTACGGATACTGTGTATTGGGTTCAAGTTGTAGGGAGTACCTAGTAGGAACAGTGTCAACTTGGAATGTCTACCTAATTTCTCGTTGTATTTTTGCATTGTCGGTGTGCTTCTTGCCGTCTCCATTACTGTACGGAGTACGGAGTACGGTTGTTCTTACAGAACAGTCCCACATACAGAACCAAGAAGTGAAAAAAAGAACAGAAATAGAATACATCGTACGGTGTTATGCAGTAAAACTTAGAAAAGTCATCTCCTTCACGATCCCAACCTAAACCTAGATCAATTCCAAGGTTGAAGACTGAAGTACAAAAATGCCTCGTGGGGGCAAATTCTAGTAAGACGCTAATAAGCACCGGGATTTCACTCGAATACAATTGGCCTAAAAGCCGCGATCATATTGTCTTGAATGCCCTAATGAAATTCGGCAGGAAATGCCTCAAATAATCAGATAGCTACGCAGTGCTTTCGAGCTAAGAATACTCCGTAGGCTCTCCTGGTTTGTTAGGTGATTCCCCTTTATCCTGCTGAAACGGGAGACCGGGCACGTACCCGCTTGCTGAAATTTTCACCAAAGCTTGGAATCTTGTGTCTCTCATACATCTAGTTCTGGCCACCCCCCCCCCCCCCCACTGTGGTCTTTCTCTCTTCTCCTTATTGCCAAACCCCTGAGGTGCTTTATCAGTAGCGCCCTCTGAAACTCCTACTCTTTGTGACTTTGCCTCTCTGTGGACGGCTTCCGAAACCATCTTCGGCCGCTCCGTCTTCTCGCCACTTAATCTACCTCTTCCCACTTCCCTCCTTCCCTTCTCTCACACCTCGAACTGGTGAATTTGGACATCTCAATTCAGAAAGGACAAAGGTCTTTGGTTCCTTGTCCCCAAGTCAAACCCTCAATCGAGAACTCATATCTCGACGTCATCAACTGAAAGGTTTGCGAGCCGGCCTCACTCGCTTCTCTCGTCGAAACAGCAACCCTGGAGCATCCTAGCTCCTCGACTACCCACTTCTTCAAGTTGGCGGGACTTCGCTACACTCAGGCTTCTCTCCTCCACCCTCTTGCAGGCCCCAAATTCCGGGTCTTCTGCGGGGGCGACACCAGACCCCCTAACTGGGTTTCAACATCGTCCTTATTGTGGCCGTCAGACGTTAGTCGGTAACGCCAGACCCTTGTGAAGGGTCTGGCTTATGGATGGAGGGCCGTCACCCTTGAACGAACCTCGTACCGGCTTGCGTCTGCTCCGGCCGTCGTGCTATCAAGAAGCAAACATAACAATTCGACCACACAACAAATCAGCTAATCTGGCGCCCTAATCGCATTTGTATAATCCTCATACACCAAGAGCTCACGATGTCGGAGTCTCCCAGATCCGATAGGTCTATGTACCTGACCAGGTACAGCACCCCGGTACCCGAACTGGACGATCACCGCCTCCAGATGCAAACGCCTCCACGCATTGAAGCACCCGTCGAGCGTTCCTACAGCCCGCACGACACCACCCCTGGGCCTGTCGGGGAAATGCTTGAGCGTCCAGATCTGCTTAACGCCAACGATGCCTACCGCGACGGCCCGATTCTTCGGGATTTTGAAAATGCCATGGTGGATGACGATCGTTCACTTAACGAGATGAACGGAACTGGCCGACGATTCTCAGTCGATCCCAATGCCACGTATCAGACTCCTCGCCGCGTGAGCATCGTCAAGCAGGATCTCACCAATGCTTCCTGCTCTTCTTCCGTGTCCGCTCGATCCTCTTCCCCGCCAAATTCAGTCGAAGCCTTTGCCGACCCTCGTCGCCGCGAGCGCGCCAATACCCTGGACAGTCATGCGCCTCCCGACCTCGATGCTATTCTGCAGCGCACCGTGTCAGGCGGAACCCACAACCGGCGTCCAACTTTCAGCAATGCCAGTGTCATTCGACCACAATTGGGGGATGCGCCTTTCGAAAACGCAGAGGAGGCTTGCTACGACCCGCCGGGCCGTATTCCCGTCATCGACTACGAGGAACTTGAAGAGTTTGTGGCCCTCAACCCCGGCCCCAAAGGCCTGGATGGCATTCACCGCAAGCAGAGCACCAGCTCGCAGAGCAAGAGACCCCGCGTATTCTATGACCTGCGCCCTGGCGCTGACAGCTCTGATACGAGTGAACTGAAGAAGATCGATTCGTCGGACACACAGCATGTAGACGAGAAGAAGAACGGCAAAATCACAGACGAAAAGGAGCTGGTTCAGACGCTCCAGAATACAAACCAGCGCACTCGCTTTGGCTTCTTCTCGTCTGAGTCCCAAACCACAGTGCACGCTTCCGACCTGGGAGATCTTGTGCTCCCTGGCGAGACCTTCCGAGACCTGTTTGAGCTTGGACCCGAAGGAGGCGTGTGGTGGCTGGATGTTGTCAACCCCACCGAGGAGGAACTGGGCGCTATCTCTCGGGCTTTCTCTATCCATCCGCTGACAACGGAGGATATTCAGATGCAGGAAGCTCGCGAGAAGGTGGAGCTGTTCAAACAGTACTACTTTGTCTGCTTCCGAACCTTTTTCCAAATGGATAAGACTAGCGAGGAGTTCCTCGAGCCTGTCAACTTCTACATGGTTGTCTTCCGAGACGGCGTTCTCACATTCTCCTTTGAGGATAACCCCCACGCCTCCAACGTTCGGAAGCGTATTGGAAAACTGCGAGACTATGTGTCCCTCAGTAGTGACTGGATCTGTTATGCAATGATTGACGACATTGTAGACAGCTTCGGCCCCGTGATCCGCGATGTGGAATTGGAGTCGGAGGCGATCGAAGATCACGTATTCATCGCTCGCGTTGACGATTTTGAATCGTTCCTCCCCCGCATTGGAGGCCTGCGAAAGAAGGTCATGAGTCTGATGCGCCTACTAGGCGGCAAAGCAGATGTTATTCGTGGATTCTCCAAGCGCTGCAACGAGCAGTACTCGGTGACCCCCCGTGGCGATATTGGTCTTTACCTGGGTGATATCCAGGATCACGTCGTGACGATGATGTCGAATTTGGCGCATTTCGAAAAGATGCTCAGTCGGTCGCATACCAATTACCTGGCACAGTTGAATGTCACCAACCTGGTGCTGGGTAACCACGTCAACAAGGTTCTTAGCAAGGTTACTCTGATTGCCACGATTCTGGTGCCTATGAACCTGATCTGTGGTTTGTTCGGTATGAACGTCCAAGTTCCTGGCCAGAACACGCCTGGATTGAGTTGGTTCTTCGGCATTTTAGGTGTGATGGCTGGTATCGTTATTGTCAGCATGGCCCTGGCCCGCTGGCAGCGGCTGGTCTGATTGCTTATTGCTTGCTATGGAGGCTTGGGGGTTGAAACTTGAAAATTAGATTACTTGCATGTCGAATTGTCGATTGACTTGAGTCTATTCTGTTCTTATTTTCTGCTATACATTCTGCCCTTCGTACAATACATTTTTGAATGAAATACTACATACATTTGAGAAAGGAACCGAACAACGTAGATTATTGAGATCTGTAAATTCTCTCGTGCCCTAAATACTCCTGCGCGTACGTGTTCCGAGCAAGGCACCAAGGCAGCCAAATTGATAAGGCGGGCATCTTCCACGATAGCCCAGGTCTCATCCAAACACCTTTCGACTTCGACTACATGCCGTTGATTCAACCTCCAGGAAGAGGTTTACAGCTGGTGTATGCCACCGCTTGCCCGTAATACCTTTATCTGCCAAGCTACATGAGTTGTGCAGCGACACCCTCCCCTCCGTTTTTCCATGCGACATCAATACCGCGCGCTGCAGTGCTATCTTACTGCAACAATTAGCGCGATCGGCCTCCTTTTCGCGCTCGCCTGCAACTCCGTCGCTTATGCCGAAACCACCCATAGCCCCGCTGCAGAAAATACATCGAACCTGCGAGGGGCGATCGCCAGTGACGGGGCCGGATTCCCAGTTCCGCTAGACTCATTTAATGGGCTCGAACTCCGCGACAGTGCCGACGAAGATGGCGAGTCAAATGGGCTGGATCTCGTGCGCAGATACCCCAATGCTGCGAAAGCGTTGGGTAACAATCAGTTCGTAGCGGGCTCGCTCGAGATCGGCGCTGTGGAATGGTTCTACCTGCCGGCGGCCGTGGTGAACGGCAAGCACGGCGTGCAAGGCACGGGTCTGCCTGCGTTTGTGAATGCTACTGATGATGACTTTGAATCGCGCCAAGAGCTACGGAAACGAGACGAGGATCTCGCGAAGCGAGAGACGACGACAGTCTATCTGTCGCTTACGACCTGCAGCAAACCCCATAGAAACACAACCAGTTCGCAAAGTGGATTCCCGCAGCTGCAAGTGTATGTCTCGAAGTCGGCGAAGCTGCAGCAGCCGGGACCGGGGGAAGATGATTCGCAGCAGGAGGTTCACACTGCCGTTGGCGGGTATGTGGGAATCACTAAGACTACCGATAGCGATGTCTTCATCGGCGTCGCGGCTCCCAATTCGACCGACTATACTGGAGATTATACCTTCCAGATTGCAGCATCTATCGACGCCTATTTTCACAAAGTCGTGGATGATGACCCTAATTTGTTTTTTATCGACGCGGACGTGTCAGCCGCGCTGCTGGTGACGAACAATCTCACCCTATCCGCGAGCAACTCCTCCAATTACCGTCAGTGGATGAACCTCGTTCCTCCGTATACTATGTTCGCCCACAACAGCAATGACACATCGCTGAGAGGGCTGGAACGATCGTTCTGCGCCCTCGATGCGCTTTCCCAGGTGGGCCGAATCAGCAATTCCACCGAGGTTGGCATGACCAGCCGCGGACTTGGAAACAAGCCAAAGGAGCAATTCTACATCACAGGACTGAACCAGAGTTCATCTTACAGTGGGCTTCTGGCCATGGTGGGCAATTCGACTGCGTCTGGGAATGGCATTGTCGGCGGCGGCGGCCAGGTATGGAAACCGATGAACTTCACGACCAAAACAGGTAAGACACATCTATACACCCTCCCAAATTAAGCAAAATCCCCATTCTAACCCCGTTTCCAGATGACAACTGTGCCGTGCTCTTCAACCTAACCTTCTGCTCGGAAGTCGCCTACGCAGTCCCCTCAAACCCAAGACTCAGCGTCAACAAGCTCCGCACAATCTACGACGACTACGCAGCCTCCTACTACCAAAATTTCAGCAACTCCCTCCAGCAAATCCAATGCAAAGCTCCCCCGGAATCAAGATTCTCCCTCGCCGTCGACTGCGACGACTGCGCAAAAGCATACAAACAATGGCTTTGCGGCGTCACAATCCCCCGCTGCGCAGACTACAGCAATCCAGCCACCTACTTGGCCGTCCGTAATGCAGGCCAGGAGTTCATCAATGGCTCGTCTTTGCCGTCTGATAGTCCGCTTCGGAAATCAGTGGCGTCGAACTCGTCGCGAAATGCTATTATCGATCAGAAGATTCGACCGGGCCCGTACAAGGAGATCCTGCCTTGTCAGGATATCTGCCATACGCTGGTTAAGGACTGTCCGTCTGCGCTCGGATTCGGGTGTCCGGAGGGGAGGTTGCTGAATTCTTCGTATGGATATCGGAATTCTGATGGGATTATCACTTGTTCTTATCTTGGGGCTGTGTATTCTTTGAGCCTTGGGGTGAGGCTGGGTGCTTGGGCTTGGGTTTCTAGTTTGATTGTTATGGGGGTTATGTTTTTGGTGTAGATTGTTCCTGAATACATGTCTTTGGATGGCTCTGTTGGTTCCTGTGGAAATTATCCATGTCTGACCACATAGTCAGGTAGTTAGTATGCAGCATGTAACATCCTGAACCTCGTACCTTGAGGTCTCAAACCAGCCATCTCCGCAACAGAATCATACACCCATTCATGTCCACTACACCCTATACACACCTATCTCATATAATGGAGCTGAACAATCACCATTCCAACTCTTTCCTCTTCGACTCCAACTTTTCCCCACCTCCCTCCTCACTCTTCTCCCCATCCTCAACCCCTCTATCCCCCCATCTCTCCCTCCAAATCCCAATCTCCTCCTTCCACAAATCCCTCACACAAGGATCGCACGAGCTCCCACAGCAATCACCCAATCCCGGCGGCGGCGGGGGATCATTGTATGTCCGCTCTCCCGCACGGATGAGCTGTTTTGTGCGGGTTCTTGTTAGGCGGGTTTTGAGAAGGGTTTTGAAGAGCGGTGTTTCTTCGGGCGTGTAGTATGGTTCTGGTTCAACTGGGGTTTTGATGGGAGTTGGGGTTGGGGTTGGGGGTTCAATTGATATGTGTGTTTTGGTTGGTTTTTTTCTCTTTCTCTTCGACTTTCTCGTTGGTGGTCTGCCTCTCTGAGGATGTGCTTGAGAAGGACCTGGAGAATGGGGATAGGAGGGTTGAGAGGAGGGTTGCTGGGGAATATGTTTTGGGTGTGGAGATTTCTTTTTCTTCTGCTGGCTCTGTTGGTGGAATGGTTTCTGAATCTTTGGTCTTGGGGAGATTTTCAGAGGTTGTTGATTCTGGAGATGCAGTTTGGTTCTCTGGGGTTGAGATGCTCATCATTTGAGATATCAGTGAAGATATTGGCATGATTGATTATGTGAAGATCAATTTATGTTGACTCTCGGACCAGTTCATGGAATCTGTGGTCTTGTTAGTCTCCAATTCCAAGTCACGGCATGTAGATAACCCACGAATCTCAGGACCGGTCTAAGTTTCTAACCAATATTGAACTGAAGATGAAAGGTATCTGTCGGATATGTAAATAGTACGAAGTCAAGAGCACGTCGAACTACAAAGCCGACCTCGTAGTACCGACGTCGGGACCGGATGGGATACTCGGGATTGCGGTTCCTGTCCATTCCGATCTCATCTCGTTCATACTGGACTACCATTCTTACGGAGTACACTCGGCTTCACGTCCTGAGGAATAAAAAATGAAATAATAATGTAACGCCGATGAGGCCTATCCAGTGGTATAATGCTGCTAAAACGACAAAACGAAAACCATAAACATCACTTTCGCCGAGGTGTCGGTGTCCACACATTCCCCAGTCCAGACTTCTCTCCAGACCTGGGCGTCCGCCCGACCTGCTGTAGCAGCTTCTGCGCCGCAGGTGTAAGCATCTTGCCAGAATACCCACCAGACACAGAGCCGCTAGTAGAACTAGCTCCAGGTGTAGACTGCAGCCCATAGTCTAACCGGGGACTACTGGCAAAACGGGGCGTGAACGAGACAGGAGTCTTCGTGACACGGGCGGCCTTTTCAGCACGTTTGTTCCGCGCCACACGGTCTACCATGCGATGATGCAGGGCTTCGCGCTTGCCAGTCTCGCCGAGTTTGAATGGGTTGGGCTTTTCAGAGCTCGGTCCGAGGAGGCGCCAGTCCACCTCCATGTCGTCTGAGCCAGAGGCAGGTTCCGGCTCAGGCTCGTCTTCATCGACGAAGGCATATCCGTTGACCCTGGGAGTTTCACTTCCTGCGAAAGCCGATGCGGCTTCGGACTCGCTGAGATGCGGTCGGCCGGCGATAGCATCTTGGATAGCGGATATGGAAGGCGAAGGGGGAACGGAATTCGCGGCATCCGCTGCTGCGGCAGCACTTGGGTCTAAGAGCCTTGTGTTTTGGTAGAGCGTTCGTTTGGGTGCTGCTCGGGACGTCGATTCAGCTTTCTGGGCCAGTGTCTCGTGACTGTCCTCCACTGAGGAAGGGAGAAACATAAGAGTGTTATCTGGGCGAGTTTTCCACGTGTCAGGCCTTGCGGGGCGGGCATCCAAATCTGCCTTGATAGCCGGTTGTGCATGTTCGTCGTGTTTGATGAGACCCATTTGTGGGTTTCCGCCTTGAGCTGTGATGCGCTTGGCTTCTCGTTGGTGATGCGCAATTTGGCGTGCCGAGGGTATTTTGTTCCCACTCCATAACCAGGGATATTTCTCTCGCTTCTTCTCATTCTGTTTATCAAGGACCTTGTTGAAGGCCTCATTGTCTTCGCTGGTATACTTTGCTTGGAAGGCAACCAATCCCATATTTGATACATCGGGAATATTCAAGTCTGGTGTCTCGGTGGCTGTCGTGGAAGTCGAGACAACCGACATAGGTGTATCCCCTCCCCAGCCATGTGGAGTGTCTTCAGGTCGCGTAGACGGGAAATGCTGCGGTGTGCCCGGGACCGATGCGTGCTCTGATTTTCGCCTCATATTTGAACCCGGAGTGGGCGTGCGCATGACATCAGCCAGCTTCCTTTTGGCACTTCCAATCCATGCTTTGTCCTTTGATTCGAGGGCCTCCAGATACTCCTGCTTGACCTGGTTTTCGAGTAATCCGGGAAAGAAATCGCGGGCGATGATGTGGGACAAAGCGTTGGTGTAGACGTCTTCGTTGAGGACAGTTGCGGGGCGTTTGACTCGCTTCGGGGGCGGTGGGGGAGGCATGAGCTGGCCATCAGGCCTCTTGGCCACCTCTTGCGAAGAAGAGGAGGCCATGGTTGTACAGTTGAAGTCAACTTGAAGAGAGAAGAATGACGAGCGATGAGTTGTGGCGATAAGATAACGAATCAGATGATTGTTGGTCTAACCGCTTTAGGCAGGTATGCTTCCACCGCCACTGCCATCTTGCTCTTAGATAGGTCCTGTCACTCCTGCCTAGATACATGTAGGTATGTTTACATTGTTTTAGAAGGGCTTCAACAGTCAACTGACTACTTAGTACTACTTGGGTGCCCAGGGGCTAGATTGTTAAGAGCTGCTTGGGGTGTTCTTTTTGAACAGACATCCAGAGGATCACTGCAGAACCGGCCAGTTTTAACGGCTTCAGACAGAATACTACTACTAACACAAGTGCGCAGGTTTCATGGAAGCATCTTCCAATGCGGCAACGCCTCTAATAAATTACATGAGGTCACATATGATGGTGACATATCAAGGATCATCCGAACACTCGGCAAGTATCAGATGTTGACTCCTCCCAACTAGACCCCTCGAGAGTCGAAGGGCAGTTCGAGAGCCTGAACCTAGGTACCACATTCTGGAAGAGAACATTTCAGGGCTGTACATCTGCAACCCACATAGCATGGATTCAGCTAACTACAACGCTATAGATCACATAAAGCTGCTTCCAATCTTGGGAGGTTCCCTAGGTAACGTACCTGTCCGTACTAATCCTCCTTGAGCTGCGGACGTGGGCGTCTCCTTCCATATTAGGTCGTGACAGCCCTATTTGACGTCTTCCAACTGGCGATACTTACGTCCCTTTCTTCTGTCAACGAGACACCCCGGTCTTGATCGAGGATACATTCATTTACTATCCCGGAGGCGCTCTCTGTCAACGAGACACCCCGGTCTTGATCGAAGGAACATTCATTTGCCCTCCCGGAGGCGCTCTCTGTCAACGAGACACCCCGGTCTTGA
This sequence comes from Penicillium bovifimosum, assembly GCF_028826915.1. NCBI lineage: Eukaryota > Fungi > Ascomycota > Eurotiomycetes > Eurotiales > Aspergillaceae > Penicillium > Penicillium bovifimosum. The sequence continues at coordinate 4,646,475 of NW_026622711.1, forward strand.
TCGAAGGCACATTCATTTGCCCTCCCGCATGCTCTGAGAAACACCCGAAGCAGAGTATTCCATCCATCTGAACCCGAGGGCTGAGAGGACTTTCAGTATATCTCGTACTCTCACGCCTAGGTTACACTCTTTTGCTTCAGGATCCTGAACCTCCAAACATGCTTACCAGTCTTCCCCCCGAGGTAGTTTTATGCATTGCAGATTTTCTTCCACCGGAAGATATCTACAGTCTCTCACTTTGCAGCCATCGATTGCTCGGGATACTCAAGAGAATCACCGGTCGCCTCACGATGAACCACGACAGCCGGTTATCTCTCCTGCGTCGACTTGAGCATGATCACCCACGTTACTTCATCTGCTACTATTGCAATTCTCTGCAGGAATGCAGAACAGGTTTTCCCCAGCTAGTAGGTCTGACACTCCTGGACTTCAGATGTGGCTACCCCCTGAAGCAACCCCCGAGACAGGCACTCTGTCTATTCGATCGATTGCATTTGATGCTACATCACAGCCAAAAGGTGTACACCAATTACATTTTCCACTTCGCTCATCTCAACCTTGCTATGAGACAACTTTACTACGGTCCTCAATATGGGATTAGCACGAATAGCCTATCCTTCACGGAAGTGAGATCTCACAGTCCCTCTGGACCCAATTGCCTTGGATCAACTGTCCTATTCTCCGTCGATACCCAGATATGTCCCGATCCCCCGAGTCTCTATATGCGAGTCCAGGATATAATGCTCGTGAATGATATTAGGGTCTGCCTGCCTGCGTTCCACATCAAGGCAGAACCGAATCCAAATCTGTTTTTCCGGGTTTGCGCACATACTCCGCTCTCATGGTATATCGAGCAAATCGCTAGCGCACGCCGCGGCGCCCCGAACTATTCGCGCTTTGGTGACTGGTTCTGTCACATATCTCGTACCTGCGGAAAATGCAACACCGACTTTATGATTGAGTTATACACAGACTCACAGAACTGTGTCACGCTTTTGATCACAAGGTGGATCTGTCTTGGTGCAGGCCGTCGCCCAGATGACCCTCTGTGGATGGTTCATTCCCGTGCTGGAAAGCCTGGAATATTGGTCCTGGGACATACGGGGCCGGGCCCGAGACGTATCTTCGAACAACTTACTGACACCCCGTTCTCGGATTTGAGTCAACGCAATCGTGCCTGCCTCAAAGGTGAGGGTTATCGTACTATGATGGTACCGATGGGTGGAGCCGTACCTGCCTGGGGGTGGTGGCCTGGGGCGCCAGTTATTGGAAATCCAAGTGGAAATCCAAGTGGAAATGGAGTTGGCGATGCAGTTGACGGTGCAGTCGAAAATGATCATGCAGTCGACCATGCAGAGTCAAGTTCCAGATGAGACAGATCACAGAACCGGGGAAGTCGTGCAGGGATCATGGGCTGCTAGTAGCATGATCGTACAGTCCATGGAGATTACCAAACATTCAAGATGGCCATGTATTTTTATGAACTTGGATTGTATGGAGAGCAGGAAGGACAAGACATTAGACAAGAGACAGTCAATGCAACAATCAGCCTGACCGTCTGGACCAGATACATCAATGATTCCACCAATCCTCTGGGCCTGATGCTACAGCTTCTCGCACACTAGTTACTACATGTAGAAAGGACAGTCATGCAAACCAACGCGTTGTATTGGAGCAATAAGCCCCTTCTATAAGAAACAGAGTCTAACATATGAAGGCAAAGAAATTGAATACAAGCGAAAGACCCCAACAAAATGGAAATTCCCAATCAGATTTCCTCCTTTCCCAGTCCTTTTTTTCTTCTTTTCCCAAATTTCCCTTCCAAGACACCAGGCCGGTAAAAATCGCTATCGCTGAGAAATGCATCGAGAAAGATTCCAAGGCCAACAGGTGAAACACAAAAACGCAAACAGATAAGAAAAGTATGGCTCACAGGCAAAGACAAGACAAGTTAAACAAAGATGAAAATGAAACTAGGAAAACACTGATCGTGGACTTCATGGAGCGGTAGGTGAGGTGTCTATCGGGTGACAAAGCGAGAGATGTGATAGATATCATATGCAAGGGGTGAAAAGAAAAGAAAATTGAGATCAAACTCCGAGCTGGAGTTGATCGTAACGATGGTAATGCATCACTCAGTGAGCGATGGGAAGAGAGAGTAAGAAGGCGAACGACCCTTCTTCCGGTTCGGGTTTTTGGTCGGGACAGCAGGGGGTGGAGCTTCAAATTTCACGGGCGCTGTATCCACCTCGGAGGCAGACTTGGCGCGGTCGTGCACTGCCGGCATTGGGAATTCCACGCCGTCGAGACTGGTGTTGCTGCCACTGGGGAGGAAGAAGTGCGCCTCGGCGAGACTCTTGGTCTGGCGGTGGTGTGAGGATGAGGATGGACGGGTGAGTGCCTCGCCAGCGGTCACCCGGTCTGTTGGCATCAGCTCGCGGCTGCTGGATAGGCTGTGGATCAACTCGGGGACGCTGCCTGTTGAGACGGAGGAGCGGTGTTTGCGGGCGATGGAGGCGGCGCGCGAGAGCATCAGGCTCTCCTGTGAGTTACACTTGCTGATTGGGGAGAAGCTGCTGCGCGGGGAGATGGGACCCATCATGCCCTGGGAAAAGGGGAAGTGGCGGTCTGATTCGCTGTCGTTCAAGTACTCCTCGTACAATGGTTCGTGGGGGATTTGTTTGCCCATTGATGGGAGCATTGAGTTCACGGGTTGGAAATAACCATCGCTGCGTGCGATGAATTCCCGCTCGTAGTCTGCCGTTGAGGGGGTCGCGGCGGAGTGCGAAGGTACTGACTGCGCTGGGCTGGCGTCCAAGTCGGGGGTGGGGAGGGCGGATGTGCTCAGTGGGCTGGGCTGGAGCTGTCTGGTCCTTGGGGAGAGCCAGGAAGCCTCGTTACAGGTTACGCCCATTTGAGGGCGGCCTTCGTCCAGGGATGTGCGAGACCAGTCGAAGTTGGAGGTGGATTCGGCTGCGTGCTCGTAGCAGTAGTCGATGTCTGCGTCCCATGAATCATACATTTCTTCTTCGTATGAAAATTGGTGCAGGCGGGTGATGTCCTCGGGTGTTGTGATCGCCATCTGTGCATGAGGGGCGTGCTGAAGATGTTGAGGAAGAGTCGGTGAGCCAAGCGTCTCGGAGAATTTCCTGGACAGCTCTTCGGCGACTTGAATTGACATCGGAGAATTGGTGGTCTTGGGTGACTGGGTACCGGCTGGGGGTGGGCTGGCGTGAGAAGCTGTGCGGGAATGGGGGTTCCCTGTGCTAGAATCAGGACTGTGCCAATACCGAGTCGCTTCCGCTTCCTCTGGGACATCCGCTAAGTCATAGTGGCTGCTCGAGGACGAGTTCCTAGTGTGATCATTCACATTTTGTTCAGGGCTGAAGAAGCGAGTCGCTTCCTCTTCCTCCGGCACATCGTCGAGGTCAGAGTGGCTGTTCATGGACGAGGTCCTGGTGTCAGATGCAGGTGGTTCCGAGCTGAAGAAGCGAGTCGGCTGCACTGATTGGAGACACTCCGGATACGTCATTGCAGAGGACAGGCCCAGGATTTCGTCAATGGCACGAGGTTCTGGCTCACAGGTCTCAGGTGCGGGGGTCTCCGGCACAGCGGAAGGTGGAGGAGTTGTGGGACAGGAGCGAGGATATCTGGAAGCTGGCCGCGAGAAGTTTTCGTTGGCGCGGGAAGGACTACGCACGTGGTCCCGGCGTGTTTTGGGAGAAGCTGGCGGGCTTACGCTGGGCACGTCGACCGTTGTGGCGGTCCCAAGCCCGGGCAGGTCATCGCTGGAGAAATTACGGAAATGAATGTCCTCGGCACGGATACCTTTGAGATCGGTCTGGGCACGTTGAGCTGCTCGGATGGCCGAGAACTCGGTGACGAGGTCATTTTCGCGGGTTTGATTCAAAGATTGGAATTGTGACGGGTTGGTATGAGTCAAGTGGTGGAAATCAAAAGGGTCCGAGATGATGCTTTTCATGCGTTCGCCTATATCAATCGAGGTCAATTGCGTCCACACTTTCACCTGTTAGCTGATTTCGTCGCACGTACTGTGATCGGTTTGACGAGAGCGACGCCCAAAGATCTCCCTCTCCGCACGAGGCTTCTCACGCTCGGCCTCGTCTACCTCGTCCAGCGTGGCGACGATGTTGATCTTGCTACCCTGTCGGCGCAGAATCCGGCTACCCCGCGCCAAAAATGAGCGGGCTGACTTGTCGTGCTTATCGGAGCGGAGACCCAAGGATGACGGAGCCCGGTCTTCGGAGGGACTGGAGCCATCTGCCGAGGTCATGGAAGAAGCCGGTGAGCGGCGTGAGGAAGTTGAGGTGGTAGTATTGCTTCTGGAGCGGCCGCTGAAGACCGATAGCCTCTTGGGGCTGTGAGCGTGTGCAATTGACCTGGAGCGGATATGGGCGGCATGCTCCGGCTGCTCGTTGGAAGAGTTCGTGGATGGACGGTCACTACCGTCGTCCTCCCAAGGTTTGGCCATTGGCGGTGCGAATATCGACATGGTGGGAATTGAAAGAGAGGAAACTACACCATGATAAGATGGGAAATCTGGAGATCTCCGCCGTCTACAAAATAAAGGAGCGAAAGTGGAAAGGAACGGTTCTCAAGTGGAACAGGAGAGAGGTTGATAATAAATTAATATAATACTCGATGACGGGGCAATACGATTGACATACACGATGTACATACAAGACACGGGGCAGTGGTGGAGCCGCGTTCAGGGGTATTTATGGTATTTGTTTCTAAATAATTCCCTTTTTCTTTCTTTTTTTTTCATGGAATTATCAGCATGTATGATGTTCTCCAACTCGATCTGAGTTATTGCTGTTCAATATTTGTCCTTTGTTTAGATTCAAGCGGTCACACTATGCATCTAACCGAGTTGATCATTGATCATATTCTACACAAACATTGGACAGATCACAGTAAATAAGAAATAAGAAACATAACATTGGAAAAGTATTGTAAAGAGAAAATAACGCGGGATAGCTACCATGGTTCATGTACCCAACGTCCAGGAAATTCCTGTAACGGAGCTAGAACCGAACTGCCTTAATGGCATAGTTATGCATCGGACCAAGGGGATGGTTCAGAACGTGCTGGGGACCCGCATGTGGGGAAGGAGCAAGAAGAAGCTATTCCTAGTCAAGAAAGAATCCGCGGTCCGGTACGCTCCGTTTTGGGTTATTCAGTTTATATTCTAGTACATTGCCCTACCCCCGACGGTCATGTTGTGGGTTTGACTGGCAAAGAGGGGGAAATACGATATACACAGACGTGATCCGGCTTAAACTGCGTAGATGGCTCCTTACCGGTATGTTCTACATATGTCGTAGCAAGAAGACAGAATATGCAAGCTCAAAGTCCAATGCTATTGGATAATTGTAAATCCAACTCAATACCCAATGGGAAAATATTGAAATCTCTCAACTGCTGAATTCCTTACTTACTGAAGTCGCAGAGTCAAGAGCCCAGACTCGAGTGGAGAGCCCTGGCTGGAGAGACAAACCCTTATCACCCGATAAGTCGGGGCGCATACTGTTCTTCCCTTCCCTTTCCACCCCCCTCTACACGTTTTTACAGGAGTACCAAGTAGAACATGATACATTGCTACCGATGTCTCTAATTCATTAGATACTCCATGCGAAAATAGTCCCTCGTCTCATCTCTGCCTTGCGTGAGCGCTGAGACCAGCCACCGACGCCTCTTCCCTTCCCCGCGCAGAGCGGAGCCTCGGTCCAACGGTTTTTATCACGAATAGGATTTAAGAGGGTAGCGTTTTAATGAGCAACATAACTACTCCGTACATAGTAACTAGTTAGGGCTTGGGATTGAAAGTCACAGATCGCAATCTACGTTTTCGGGATCCGGCAGTGGGGTCCATAATAACATTGTACCGATGTATTCATATTACAATCGAGCTGTATCTAAACTGGGAGCTGCTACAGTAGATTATGTATCTGTCTACTCAGTACGGAGACGGAGTAACTACTTTGTACACAGTACGCAATGCATTTTCTCCAGTCTCTCCAGCTCAACCTACTCCGTACGGAGTACACATCCTTCGAAAATGATAGACAAGGATCTCCGTGTTCCTGTCTTCCTGCAATCATGTGATCTTACGCTGCTGCTGGGGTTTGATCGCTTAATTCAAGCCTCGGGGAGCGCCCGTCTTCTATCTCATGTCAGCTCCGAATTAATTCTTTTTCAATTGTTTCTCTCTCAACAGAGACTAAAAAGCAAAACACCGACTTTAGAGTTGCACATCTCAACCTCAGGGATGTAGTTCGAAGTTGAAGAATGTGAATATCCGCGAGTCACCCGTCTCCCTTACATTTCCTGTCGGAGACGCCCGTTGTCTCAGGGCGGGGTATATCCATTGTGTTTGGTATGTGCATATTACTACCCTGGAAGTAGCACTACATATGATAGACATGAAGTACGCGGGGAGGACGAGGATTAGAGATGAATATCGATCGTGGTGTTTCGTTTGTTATCGTTGCACAGAATTGCTTTAGCTTTTTCGTACCGTTGCGATGATCGCGATAACCACGTTGCACACAGTGTTGGTTTATGGGATGTATCTTACCCTGCGCCAGCCAGCTTCCTATCTCGTGTAGAAGGTGGACCGTGAGGCTGCAGCTAGCACGATGCGAAACAAGGGAGCATAGGAAAAAGCAAAAAGAAGGAAAATAAAGAAACGAACGCGTCTCAGTCTATTTCAGTGTACCGCTAGGTAGTCAGAAAAATGTGTATTGAAGGGTAAAGTGGAACTCCTGACGATCTTGTAGTCTAGAACTTGTACTCCGTAAAAACATGTAGATTCGTAGTTTGGAACGCACATCTAAAAGGTACGGAGTAGAGAGGGTTTGAAACAAAAATAAGTTTAAGTGCCGCACTACGCAGGTACAATGTTCATCATAGATCGTTACATCGGTTCTCCGTATGGCGAGCCGTTCAGGCAAAATTGAACCATGGATCCTTTAAGTAGGAGCCTCCCGTTCTCCTTTTTAAAAGGTCTAAAATGAACAAAGCACGTTCCTCATCTCCACCAGTTGTTCGCGTCCACGATGATCATCATTGAGCTTTGGAGTTATGCATTTTGTATTGGTTATTACTCCGTAGTCATATCAGTGAAGCCAGATCTGCATCAAAAATAGGTCCAAAACTGTCTTCTGGCTCCGAGACAAAGTTGGAAGACCGAAAGAGAAGAATCAGGGTGTAGCAAAGTACCAAATTCGATGGATGCGAGATCCATTGAAGGAGGTACCTACATTGTTGTATCCTGTGATAGGGTTCACGGAGGTAAAGAGGGAGAAATTCCAGATGGCCCGTGGAATATCTGGAACAGGTACGGAGTACGGAGTACCGCGATTGGAACCATGGGATGGCAATTTAGCTCGACTTACATGTGACATGGTTCGCGACCGTGGTCACGAACTCGTCCCCGTTCCCCCATTCGATTAGACGGTCATATTTCCGTGGATCGACAGATCTAGATAATTCCCCTGAAAGCTTCGTCTCCGAGTTACGTATTTAGATAATTGGAAAATCAATAACTAGGATGTTTTCGAGGCGTTGACTAGTATCTGCGCCTTTGAGCTTCGCTGCTTCCCACACCTGAAGCGGGTGCGCCACGGACGACCCATCACCCTCGTTCTAACCAATAGTCAAGATTCTAAACTTTGCATGTACCTTATAGTTATGGCATGGCTATGTAAAAGGTACATGGAAAATTTTCGGGTCTACATCGAAATGTCCATATGAATTATGCGATTAGCGCCAACCACCTTTACAACAGTAAGTATGGAAGTGAGCAAGGAAGCCGTCAAAATCCAGGCGCCACCCATCTCCAAATGCGCCTTCGAGGCTGCATTCCTAGACGATGGAGTTGGGCAAGCTACCCCAGGTCGATCCCGAAGCACATGCAAAGTAGATGTCATGGCTGCCGATATACTTGCTGCGGCTGATGAGTTGATCTTTGCATTGCAGGGATTGGTAGTCTTGGGCAGCGTAGTCGGTTCTGCTAGACAGGAGGGTCCGTAGGTACTTTCTGTTGCTGGGAGCTTAGAAAGATCCGCGTAATTGATAGCCTGGGCTAACGCTTTGTCGCAAGGGTTGTGAGTTTCAGCGATTCCTTGGCATCTTGTTGGCATCTTGTTCTCTAACTGTGTAAGTCGTCAACATCAGCCGAATGAGTAAAAGTGCTGGGTGCACAATAGTGGTGTTACAGGGCAGTGGGCGTCAAGGGATGCACGTCCAAAGTTACGGAAAGTCTGGCTTCCCCTCTATGTAAGAGACCTTTCATCGCCTAAAATATAGACTAGTATCGCGTAACACACTATCAATTTAGCCTGACGGTCTGACCCCAGTCCAACGGTCGCCGGTGGGAAAATCATGACCCCGTTGGAACTATGTGGAGAAAGGATCAATCTAACGTTTGCCCTCCTTACTAGTTATGCCTCTCCCATACTATGTACGGAGTACTATAAGGGGCGATTGACCGTCATATTCATGAGGCTGATTCTATTTAGCCATTTCCATTCCATTGAGATAGCTGCGCCATCAATAATTGATGCCACTATGTGCGACGACCCGCTTGCGCTTTTAATGTAACCTGACAATGACCGTTAGCCTGGCTTAGTCTGGGGATATGATAGGATATGGCAGGGGTAGACCGTGTTGGTTGACCGGGGGTCCCTTTCACGTTGCAGGGCAATTTGTGATACATAGGAGGACTTGGGCAAGCAAATAACGGATGAACACATAGACTATTAGGCATAGTCGACTTGTTTATCCGTGGTTTCTGGCGATACTTCTTTGTCTATATCCAGGTCTAATACAGGGCGGGAATACGGAGAGTGAACATTGAGAAACGCTAAACTTGTATTGCTTGCCAGGTATAAAGGCTCATTAAGATTAAAATTATTTCCAAGCTCTATCCATAAACGCCAGTCCTTTATGTTTCGAAATCCAAACTTTTGAGAGAGTCCAGTAGTTCTAAGTGACTCGTTAGTTTTGCTTGCTTTTCAGAGAGACAAAGGGGAGACTCACGTCTAGACCATGGTTGCAGCTGGGGGATGTTCGGAGCGCTTCGCGTTGCCACCGGTTTTACTGCCGACAGAAACGGAGACACCAAGATCGTCAATGAGATCGGAGGTGTAATCGTCGGTACCTCCATTGCCGACTTGGCCACTGCTGGAATGGCCGCTAGAACTGCTTGAATGGCCACTGGAAGTGCTGGGATGGCCAGTGTAAGTGCTGGGATGGCCACTGGAAGTGCTGGGGTGGCCAGTGTAAGTGCTGGAGTGACCACTGGAAGTGCTGGAGTAGCCGCTAGACCCGCTAGAGTGACCGCTGGAGTGGCCGCTGGAGTGGGCACTGGATCCATCACCAGAAGCACCGATAGAACCATCGCCAGAACCACCGCTAGAGTGACCGCTGGAGTGACCGCTGGATCCATCACCAGAAGCACCGATAGAACCATCGCCAGAACCACCGCTAGAGTGACCGCTGGAGTGACCGCTGGATCCATCACCAGAAGCACCGATAGAACCATCGCCAGAACCACCGCTAGAGTGACCGCTGGAGTGACCGCTGGAGTGACCGCTGGAGTGACCGCTGGAGTAGCCACTGGAGTGGCCGCTGGATCCATCACCAGAAGCACCAATGGAACCATCGCCAGAAGCACCGATAGAACCATCACCAGAAGCACCGATAGAACCATCACCAGAGCCACCGGTGGAACCATCGCCGGAACCACCGGCGGAACCATCACCAGAAGCACCGATAGAACCATCACCAGAGCCACCGGCGGAACCATCACCAGAAGCACCGATAGAACCATCACCAGAAGCACCGGTGGAACCATCGCCGGAGCCACCGGCGGAACCATCACCAGAAGCACCGATAGAACCATCACCAGAGCCACCGGCGGAACCATCACCAGAAGCACCGATTGAACCATCACCAGAAGCGCCGATAGAACCATCACCAGAACCACCACTCGACCCATCACCAGAACCACCGCTAGAACCATCACCACCACCAGAACCTCCACCGGAACTAATACCGGGATCGATACCAGCACCGGCACTAACACCAGCACCAGAGCCAGCACTAACATCAGCAGCAGTACCAACACCGGCACCACTACCGGGATCGACACCAGCACCAGCGCCAGCGCCAGAACCAGCACCACCGGCAACATCAGCACCAACGCCGGGATCAACGCCAGCACCGGAACCAGCACCAGCAGAAACATCAGCACCAAGACCGGGATCGACACCAGCGCCAGCGCCAGCACCAGAACCAGCACCACCGGCAATATCGGCACCAACACCAGCATCAGCGCCAGCACCAGAGCCAGCACCACCGGCAACATCAGCACCAACGCCGGGATCAACGCCAGCACCGGAACCAGCACCAGCAGAAACATCAGCACCAAGACCGGGATCGACACCAGCTCCAGCGCCAGCACCAGAACCAGCGCCACCGGAACCAGCACCAGCAGAAACATCAGCACCAAGACCGGGATCGACACCAGCTCCAGCGCCAGCACCAGAACCAGCGCCACCGGCAATATCGGTACCAACACCAGCATCAGCGCCAGCTCCAGAGCCAGCACCACCGGCAACGTCAGCACCAACGCCGGGATCAACGCCAGCACCGGAACCAGCACCAGCAGAAACATCAGCACCAAGACCGGGATCGACACCAGCGCCAGCGCCAGCACCAGATCCAGCGCCACCGGCAATATCGGCACCAACACCAGCATCAGCGCCAGCACCAGAGCCAGCACCAGAGCCAGCACCACCGGCAACATCAGCACCAACGCCGGGATCAACGCCAGCACCGGAACCAGCACCAGCAGAAACATCAGCACCAAGACCGGGATCGACACCAGCGCCAGCGCCAGCACCAGAACCAGCACCATCGGCAACATCGGCACCAACACCAGCATCAGCGCCAGCTCCAGAGCCAGCACCACCGGCAACATCAGCACCAATACCGGGGTCTACACCAGCCCCAGCACCAGCTCCAGCAGAAACATCAGCACCAAGACCGGGATCGACACCAGCTCCAGAACCAGCACCACCGGCAATATCGGCACCAACGCCGGGATCAACGCCAGCACCGGAACCAGCACCAGCAGAAACATCAGCACCAAGACCGGGATCGACACCAGCTCCAGAACCAGCACCACCGGCAACATCGGCACCAACGCCGGGATCAACGCCAGCACCGGAACCAGCACCAGCAGAAACATCAGCACCAAGACCGGGATCGACGCCAGCTCCAGAACCAGCACCACCGGCAATATCGGCACCAACACCAGCATCAGCACCAGCTCCAGAGCCAGCACCACCGGCAACATCAGCACCAGCGCCGGGATCAACACCAGCACCGGAACCAGCACCAGCAGAAACATCAGCACCAAGACCGGGATCGACACCAGCTCCAGAGCCAGCACTACCGGCAACATCAGCACCAACGCCGGGATCGACACCAGCTCCAGAGCCAGCACCACCGGCAACATCAGCACCAATACCGGGGTCTACACCAGCCCCAGCACCAGCTCCAGAACCAGCATCGCCGGCAACATCGGCACCAACACCAGAGCCAGCACCACCGGCAATATCGGCACCAACACCAGCATCAGCGCCAGCTCCAGAACCAGCACCACCGGCAACATCGGCACCAACGCCGGGATCAACGCCAGCACCGGAACCAGCACCAGCAGAAACATCAGCACCAAGACCGGGATCGATACCAGCTCCAGAACCAGCACCACCGGCAACATCAGCACCAACGCCGGGATCAACGCCAGCACCGGAACCAGCACCACCGGCAACATCAGCACCGACACCGGGATCGACACCAGCATCAGCGCCAGCATCAGAACCAGCACCACCGGCAACATCAGCACCGACACCGGGATCGACACCAGCACCAGAACCAGCTCCAGAACCAGCGCCACCGGCAACATCAGCACCGACACCGGGATCGACACCAGCACCAGAACCAGCACCAGCGCCAGCATCAGCACCAGCACCGACACTGGAGCCACTACCGGGATCAACACCAGCACCAGCACTTAAACCAGTACCAGTACCAGTACCAGAACCAGAACCAGAACCAGAACCAGAACCAGAACCAGAACCAGAACCAGAACCAGAACCAGAACCAGAACCAGCACTAGCACCAACGCCAGTACCAGCACCAGAGCCAGAACCGGCACCAACATCAGCACCAGCACCGACACCGGAACCGCTACCGGGATCGACGCCAGCACCAGCAGTAGAAACTCCGCTGGAGCCTCCACCGGAACCACTACCAGGATCGACACCACCACCACCACTACCACCACTAGCACTGGCACCAACGCCAGAACTAGCACCAACAGCAGTACCAGGATCAGCACTAACATCGGCACCAGCACCAGCACCAGCACCAACACCACCACCAGAACCAGAACCACTGCCGGAGCCTCCACCGGAACCACTACCGGGATCAACACCAGCAGCAGCCCCAGCACCAGAAGCAGCAGCAGACCCAGATCCAGAAGCAGAGGCAGACCCAGATCCAGCAGCAGACGCAGACCCAGATCCAGCAGCAGACGCAGACCCAGATCCAGCAGCAGACGCAGACCCAGATCCAGCAGCAGACGCAGACCCAGATCCAGCAGCAGACGCAGACCCAGATCCAGCACCAGAGGCAGACGCAGAGCCAGAGCCAGAACCAGAGGCAGAGCTAGAACCTGATCCTGAACCCGCACTGGAACTTCCACTGGATTTCGTGCCACTGGACAAAGTACTGGACAGACCGATAGATCCATTCAGCCCAGCACTAGCCTGAGCGCTAGACTGCCCATTCACCTGAGAACTGGCCTGCGCACTGGCATAACCATCGCCATGAGAGCTAGCGGAAACACTGGTCGCGCCATTGCCAGCCGTCGCACTGGCCTGACCGTTACTGGCTTCAGCGCTGCCGCCAGACTGACGTTTGACGATGCGGGGAGATTTGTCTCCGGCGACATAGGCGGCGACGCCAAGATTGTTGATTAGGTCTTCGTTGGCGCGCCTGGGGACTTCTGCTGCCTTGTTGCTGTCGACATTGGAGGCGTGGCCAACAGCACGCGCACCGTCGTGGTTTGAGATGGGGACGGCGAGTGCTGTAATTGCCAGGATTGTGGGAGCAAGAGCAACGAGAGCGTAACGCATGTTGGCGTTGCAAGAGCCAGAACTGTAGTGGGGGTTAGGATACGGGTTGTAGGTGGTACCAGGTTGTCTGAGGTTGACATCTGGTATCTGGTAGGTGTATAAGATACTGACTAGGCTGTTTTATATTGGGGTCTAGGGCGTAGACAGAGGAGAAGGTAGGGACTTTGAATCGTTGGCGATTGGCAAGACTCGAGCCATATAAGTAGTTAGATAGATTCATCGTATCTAAGGTTCTAAGGTTTTGGACTGATGCTTCCGGCGAAACAGTTGACGTGCTCTCTGGAATCTGGCGAAGTTTACTTTGGACTGTCTATTTTGTGGCTTGTACATCGTGAATACAGTGTGATCCTGGGCCTAGGCCGATGACACTTCCATTGTTTGGATGAAGTGGATCGTCGGAGAATTAGGGTTAACCTTTGAAGTAGGAATGTGGTACAGGCCGTGATCGGAACTGTGGTTGGGATTTTGAATTTATTGCGAGGTTGTAGAAGTAAGGGCAAGAGCTGCTGGTGATAAGTGGTGGGAAATGATCCTTGGATTGCAATTTGTTGATGGCTTCAACGGTTTGGGCGATGAACCATAAAACGGGCGCATCTCATTGATCTCATCGCGGACTTCAATCCTACGCTAGGTCTCGATTTGGAAATTGTGCAGTCGATTGTTCTATATCGCGCATTGAGTTCTTTCGGGAATGAGTATCAAAGAATGTCGTTCTGGTCGTTTTAGATTTCTGGCTTGTAGCATGCATAGGACATAATGTACTGTGTAGACAATAGAATGACTCCGCGATAATTGCAGTTTGTGTAAAGCAGAATCCCCGAAGCAATCCCGAAAGCAGCATCTAAGAAGTCGGAAATTTTTTGCAGCTTTCCACGGAACCCACAATTTTAACTACAAGCTTAAGGCTTTTAAGGTTGCTTCCCTCCCGTCCTACCCATCCGGGTGAACCCGTACAAACGTCCCACTCCCACAGTCCCACTGTACTATTGCAATTTGCAACGGTACTGGATCGGAGCATTCTTCCGGTTAGCCAAGAATGCTACAGGACACCGGACATCCTCTCCGTACTGAGTCAGTTCTCCCACTTTGATGGCTAAGGAAACTGCCAATCTGGAGTCATTCACTGGGTCTGGCCTGAGTTGCGGGAAATTTCTCCCTCTCCCTAAGAGCACGGTAGCTTTCAATGGTGGGTCATCTCCATCGTCCTATCAACACAGTACTATTTGTCACTGGACAATATTCAGGTTATCTCTCCCTTATACGCGATTACCGCGTCCGGATTCGGAACATCGCCAGAAAATCGAGTCTGAGGATGCGAAAGACCTGGATCTCAAATCTTTGGATTCTTCTTCAACGAAGAACCTAAACCTTGAAGTTCACGTTCACGTTCACGTTGTATAGAAACGTTGAACCTCAATTCCTCAAAGACATGGCCATAATTACAAATAGCATGCTCCTACCAAGAACATGCCCTAATAGACGAGCTCGCCTCTCAATCCGACGCTAACACCCAATCAAGCGCTGCAGCGCACAGCCCCCAAGACCGTACATACACACAATTCATTAACGCTCGGCAACTAAGCCGAAAGGGCAACTATCACGAACTACCAATACACGTCCTATTGAATACCGTGTTCTCTTTCGAGCCCATACATGGCTCCTTTCAGTGGTACTGCGTATATGTTACCTCAGGTATGACCGCGTACACTACCGTAAGCCGTTACATAGGACGCCTCGTACCTCATTTACCCAGGGGCCAGCTATTTCCATATCTGCCTGTCCTTCCTGCGCCGCGTAGGAGCCGGACAGGGGTACGGAGTAATAAGAGTATATTCAGCCGGGTAATAGCCAGTCAACGCACGGGCATTTCCAACATACGGTTTGCGGGATGCATAAGCGAGCCCCATCGGGCTGGCCCTGACACCGGCAGTTACAACTTACAAGCCTTTCACAAGCAATTTTTGCATCACAGAAGTCTTACCGACATTGAATTGACGCGGTCTGATCTTGGATTCTGTGGGGATTGGCTCGTGTGCTAGAGGCAGACACCGTGCGGTAGGGTACGGTACGCTTGGACATGGCGTTGATCCTTCTAATCTGCTGCCTCCGCATGTTCCGTTTGCATTTAGGAAGGAGATCATCTGCATTCTTTTGCGGATTGTATTGGTATCGCTCAGTATTCCATGGGGTCTTCTGTTCTCCTTGGGCTTGGTAAAACGTTAGGGTTTGTTCAATGGACAAGATTTGTCTTTTCGCTGTAGCGAATATCCATTAAGATCAATGCTAATAATTACACATGGCATGAAGTCCAAGGGAGATAAACTATCATATTGTAGCTCAGCAGGGCCCCTTCCTAGACGCCTGAGGAAACAGAAAATAAAAACTCTCGAAAAGAACCAAAACAACATATTGTAACATGAAGAAACTCACTCCTGCATCTCTGCATTCTCATCGGCCTTTGGAGATCCCTCGCCAAACAATTCATCATCGTTGTTGTCTTCATTGACAGCCTTCTCAACCTGCTCTTCCTCATCTTCATCTTCATCCTCATCGTCGTCGGCAATACGACGAGTAGCCTTGCCACGACGACGCGGTGCAGCATCCTCCGTTGGTTCCTCGTCGTCAAAGAGGTCGTCCTGGTCTTCGTCTGCAGATCCACGGGCCTCTTCATCGTCCGAATCAACAACCATCTCACTACTCTTGTACTTGCCAGGCTTCCCAGACTTAGCAGCCTTGCCGCCAGATCGACGTTCCAGACGACGCCGCTTCTTAGGCGCCGCCTCGCCCTCACTGTCGACCCCGCTCCGCGCAGCCTCGCGGTCATCATCGTCGGCGATGAAGTCGTCGTGGCCCTTCTTCTTGCGCTTGCCGACGGTCTTCTTCTTGCGCTTCACTCGATCGCCGGTTTCGGAATCGTTGGTCAACTCGGCTTCCTCGCGAGCGCGCTCTTCTTCAGCACGCTGCAGGGCATGCCGTTGCACTTCTTCGATCATCTGCGCACGCTCCTCAGCAATGCGCTTTTTGCGCTCCATTTCGACTTCTTGGGCCTTGCGCAGCTCCTCTTCGCGGATGCGCTTGGCTTCTTCGCGAGCTTCCCGGGCTTGCTGGAGCTTGGCGGCGTTCTTCTCTTCGTACTCCTTTTGGCTCTGCATGGCTCGGTCGAGCTGCTTGCTGATGGTGCGGCCCATGTTGGCACGCTGTTCTAGTGCAGCGCTAGGGTAGGGCGGGTTCTTCTCGCTCGAAAGACGCTCGAAGGTTTCAATGGCCTCCTTGAGACCTTCTGCCGCCTCCTGGACGTCCTGGAGCGTCTTTTGAGTAGGCTGGAGACCGTATGCGAGAGAGGCGATTTGGTTTTGCAGGAAAGCAACATTGAACTGTAGATGGAGTTGGTCCGGAGAGACATTGCGTGCGCGGGTGGCGTAGTCCAATGCTGTCTTCATCGCAGCCAGGCTTGCCTCCTGCTTGCCTCGCAGCCACCATACGCGGCCAAGACAAGCTAGAATCTGCACATCACGCTGGCGATCTTTGGACAATGCAGCTTCGTAATGTTCGATGGATCGTGAGAATTGACGAAGCTCAGCGAAGACGTGGCCCAAGTTGAGGTAAACACTTGGGTCCTTGAGTGTGTCCCGAATCTTGGACAAAATTTGCACAGCAGTGCTGTGATCTTTCTTGTCATCGATCAAGGCGATCGCAATACCCTGAGCTGCATATGCGTTCTTGGGGTCTAGTTGGAGAGCCTTGTCAAAGAATTCTACAGCGCGCTGGTAAATCTTGCGACGCTTTTCCTTGTCTTGTTCAGTGTCGCGACGCATGTCACGGGCGGCAAGGAGATGCACATTGCCCATGCCAGTCAAAGCATATCGATCATGCTTGTCATAGTACTGCAGCGTGTGCTTGAAGTGACGTTGCTCGCTGTCTTCTGCCAGGTTGGAAACGCGCTTCTTCGCCTTGCTGAGGTACCATCCGTAGAGTGCCCGAACTTCCAGATTTGAGCTGTCGGATTCGTAAAGTTTACTAATCCTCTTAGGGCCCTCGTCTGTGGGGCTCTGCCGCAGGGCGATGTAGGTCAGGCGAGCACTGGCTTCCGTGTAGTCACTGTGGCGCTCAAGAAGACCCTCATAGACCTTCTTAGCTTCGTCCCACATGTCTGCGGCTTCGTAAGTTCGCCCGAGGTTGTAGCTGATTGTGCTGACGAGCGCATCGGTGTCGGTGCCATTCTCTTTTTCTTGTGTTTGTACACAGGCGTTGAGTGCAGACTGGAACAGGCCACGAGCTAGAGCAATCTTTTCGTTCTGGTATAGGAAACATCCCATGTTGTTGAGCAGCTGCGGCGGAAGGCTTTCCCTCAGAGCAGCGTTCAACTTGTCCTGGTCCTCGATATCGGGTCGAGCTTCCTCGGGGATTTCGGCTAGCTGGATCTGTTCCAGTTGAGTCAGGCATTGCATGCTCTTATCTGGCGCAGTGCTTTCGTAAAGACGGGCAAGATAAACGAGAACCGACTCGTCAGGAGCGAGATTGAGCTTCTCATTCTTCCACATGGAGCGCACTGACTCCAGCAGAGTGATCGCTCGCTTTGCCTCGGTAGACTTGTCTTCCTTGCTGCCTGACTTTTGAGCAGCAAAGACTTCTTCCGCGTGGATAGCAGCAAGCAGCGTCATGGCCTCCGGGTTCTTAGATTGCTGAATAATCTTCTCCAGTCGGAATTTGGCACCGTCGTAGTCCTTGTTCGTGATCTGCATCTGTACAGCACCAAATTTGGCAGGAAGATATCCCTTGTCGTTTCCACCGCGAGCTTGATCCGAACGATTGTAGAATTCCGCGGCACGTGCTTCGTCGCCCTCATAGTGCGACTTGCGACCAAGAAGATACCAGCCGTCACTTGCGATAGCCATAACATCGGTGTGCTCGATAGCTTTGCGCGACAGGGTCTCCACGGTTGCATAATTCTTGCGAAGTAGGAAGTAGCTGGCGAACATGGAGCAGGTGATAGGGTATTCCTTGTCCAACTTGAATGCCTTCTGGGTGTATTGGGTCATGGCTAATTTGTACATTGAGCCGAACATGGGGTCGGTGGTGGATCGGCGAGAGCTGTCGTGGAGGTAGTAAACGGCGAGGAGGACATTGGCAACCTTGGACTCGGGGTTCTGCGTGGCGATGTTGGTTAATATTCGAGAAGACAAGACGTTCGCAGATTGTGAAGACATACCAGAGCTAGCGCTCTCTCCCAGGCTACCTTGGCCTGATCCTTGAAGCCCAGCTGCCATAAACAACATCCTAAACCAATACGTGGATCTGGGTCTGTGAGGTTAGGCATCTTGACCAGAGCCTTTTGATATCCCTCGAGTGCATCCGCGTATCTTCCCAGCATGTAATGCGCCCGAGCGCGTCCTAGAATAGCCATGATGTTCCGGCCACCGAAGGCCTTGGACGACTCGTCGAAGCATTTCAGAGCCTGTCGTAGCGACTCGTTTCTTTCCGAGGTATCAATTGCACCCGGACGAACGGGGCGGGGCGCGTATAGTGAGGCGCGGAGGAGACACAAGACGCCGCGAGCCAAGAAGAGAGGAGGATAAGCTGGGTTGAGGCGGGAGGCCTCGTTCAAGGTCGACGTCGCAAGTTGCAGGTAGTGGTCCTTAGTTTTGGCTTCCGAGTAAAGCTCGCCCTCAGGCGCAACGCGAGGAGCAGATCGGCTTTTCAGCAAATAAAGCCAGCAAATCCAGCCCAGCAGACCAAGTTTTTCCTTTGTCGCTCCATGGGCAACGGAGGCCAGGCCCTTACTCAAGATATCAATGGCATGGTCGTACTGCTTTCGCTTCGCGTAGGCGAGCGCGATAATCATCCAAAAATTCTTGGCAGCCTTTTCGTTCTCTAGGAGGGTGCAAAGCTCAGTCGGGTCATCGGGGAGCTCGAGCAAGCTGACTTCAACTTCGCTGTCGAAGCTGGATGCGGGAATGTCGATGGCGTCGGGAGTGTCTGAGAAACGAACATAGCTTGAGTAGCTTGCTGCAGGTGCAGCGTCACCATTGAGGCCATTGGTTTGGCCGTTCTCAAAAGGCGCCATGATGTGTTCAGCAACGGGAGGGTCCGGAGGGATGAGGCCACTGTGCGAGTAGGTATGGGATTGTAGGAGCCTCAACTCATGATCAAGCGAGGTGGTCCATCAAAAAGATACAAGGAATTGGGACCAGTGAGGAAAGCGACCTCTAAATTGGAGGAAACGCGAAAAGTGACTCCGGGGACTAACAGCGCGGCGATGAGAAGGTGAGAATTGGATGATTGGAGTGGCTGGAGTGCACCGCCACAGGCTGTCTGCCCGGCCGCCACACCGCATTCAAAGAACTACAATAATAATGAACGACATGAATGAATTTATTCACAATCTGATTTGATTGTATAACAATAATATAGGCATAAGCAAAAGCTGCTACTGTAACTGACATAATCAAAAGGTATCTAAATACATTATTCACTTTATTGCCAGCCTGTAAGAGATTTGCAAATGCAAGCAACTGTAACCAGCACCACAAAGATAAGACCAAGTTCACTCCAGTGGTGCAGGCGAGCATACGACTCAACATATCCAGCAGAAGCAGCAGCCTGCTGAGCATCTACTGCATGATCGGCCTTGATTGTACCAGCCAAGTCAGATGGAAAGCGACCGGTTTCAAAGTACTGGTCCATAAGCTCATCCTTCTCGGCCCAGCGTGCAGTCAGCCATTGCTCAAACTCTTTTTGGTCATCAAGAGGGATCTTTGAGACTTGGAACCGTCTCCAATGCATGTTGACTGAGGTTGGTGGCCGTCCTTGCAGATATGTGGAGCGGAGTGTGAAGTATTTATCAGGGTAGCTTCCTTTGCTATAAAGAATTTGTCAGTATGATTTCGGCGCTAAAGCAAAAACATAAAAGGATATAAACGTACGGTGGCCCTTCATAGGCCATTGTACAGTCGTACACCCAATCTACGGTTCCCCGCAGTTGTTGAAGACAGTAGAATAACCCTGTAGAGCGTGGAAGGATCATGTGGTTGAATGAAGGCAACCCCTGTTTCTTTCCCCAAACATCGCTGCGTCCCTTGGTGTTGATAGACAGATTTGTCCCCTCGGGGAAGATTAGCAGCCACATGGGGTCGTACTGCGGGCGGGCCGAGTTGGAGCCGGTGTACTTTGTCTTCAGCTTTTCCAAGCGATGTTGGAGCCTGGGCTTGTCAGACGTCCACTTGCGAGCCATGAAGATAAATCCGTAGAACATCATGCCAGTGCCCACAAGGGGAATATACTTGAGCGATTCTTTCAGAATGATAAAGATGCGCCCATGCATCTGGTTGGTATATGCAACCCACCAAAGGTAGATCCAGTCAGTGTAGACCTGGTGATTCGAGATCAGGACAAGACGCTCGGGAAACCTCGTCTCCAGCATCCCATCCTTCGAGATATGGATTTGCCCACGCACACTAGCATCACCACTGACGCGGAAGAGTGTTGGTGATATCCATTCCGTGATAGCAGTGAGGACCAGTGAGAAACACTGTTTTGTATATGCCATATATGAATAATACCAGTATTTGTTGATCAGGTATAGCGGGGCACCAATCAGCTGTGTCACGCAGATCACGACAATACAGCAATCAACCCATGTTATCAACAGGATGGATCGCAGGATTTGCATAGGAATGCCATGCTTGAGGCGGGGCTCGGAGGGTGGTTTGGTCGATAGCTGTTGAAGCTCCCCAGTATTCTTGGCGGTCGGTGGCTTGCGCTGTCGAACCTCGGCAGGTTCCATGGTGGAGATCTGGGGATTTGGAGAGGCCCTTGTCGCTCTACTCCGTGAGTCCGTAGTGGGTGGGAAACTGAGGTATAAGGTCCAGTAGTAGACTGGAAGCTATCGGGGCTTCAACTGCTAGGTGCGCAGCGCCCAGACGCAAAATGAATATTGTCAGGTGCGGAGGTACGGAGTAATGATGATCGACAGGTGTGGGCTCAGATTGCAACAACCGCAAGAGCTAGACAGAAGCTATAAGCAGGGATATCTTGGCATGACCTGGGGGAATGAACGGAATAATAAAAGGCCAGTGAGGTCCAAAGCTTCAGAAAGCTGGAAGAGTAGGAGGTTTGTTAAGTTTGAGGGGAGTGGAATCAGGCAGATCTCGTGGGCCTGAAAGTGACGTTCACAGCCTCATAACGTCACGAAAGGCGGTCACTCAGTTACTTCGTATCTTCGTATTTACTTTGTTTTGCTTCAACTTTATCTTTCTTCGCGACACGATATCTTTCTGAAACAGTTTGCGCAGTAAACCAACTGGCGCCTCAGCTTCCTACACACCCTAGTTCATTAGGCCAAAAGATGGCGCATTGACGTGAGCATCTCCCATCCAGTTCAACCTTACTCATACTCGAAGTCGAAGCTGGCTAATACAAATGACTAGGGCTGATCAATAGGCCTACGACTTCCTTTCCAACATGTTGGGCACCATCTTCCGTAGGACTACCCGCTTGCCCTTCCGCCTGCCCTTGCGCCAGCATTTTTCCACGTCTCGAGCATGTCACGAGATCAGAGATATCGGATCGTTGTCCCAGCGCCTGATACCCAAATACCAAGGTGTGGCTTGACCTGTTGGACCGGTCATTTTGTTTCTTGTTTCCTAATAAAATTTGCCAGAATCCTGTGATGAAGGAGAGCTTTTGTGTCTTCAGTGGCCAGCTCCGCCGCGGAACATCTTCCTGGTGCGCAAAGACTGCGCTCCAGCGGTTACTGATTCTTTGATCGAACTTGTGAAGTAAGATCGAACTCGGCACATGAGGATGAAGCTCTTTGGCACAAAGCTGACTGTTAATAGTCATATTTCCTCTACATACCCATCTATCGCAGTGATCCTTGAGTCAAAGACGGCGGCGGAAGTACATTCGAAACTATCGTTTCCTGTCTACTCGGTCGCTCTTGATGAGAAGACCACCGCGCTTCACGATAAGGTTGACCTCACGGTAACGCTGGGCGGTGATGGCACGATACTCCATGCAGCCTCCCTTTTCGCGACATGCGCCAACGTCCCACCTGTTCTATCATTCAGCATGGGTACTTTAGGATTCTTGAGTGAGTGGAAATTCTCAGAATACAAGCGGGCTTTCCGAGAAGTCTTTATGTCTGGAGCCGGAGCAGGGGATCGCACACCTGTTTTGGAAGATCCTACGGGGGCGGCAGCGGCACTCACAGAACATGAACTCGAAATGGGCCCGACCGGGTGGTCATCCGTCCGGGGCAAATCTATGGGTTCTACACGTGGGGCGCGCATTCTGATGCGCAACCGTTTGAAGGTCGGTCTTTTCGCTGCCGACGGAACTGAAACAACGCCTATCCGAACCAAGACAGACCAGGGTCAAGGGGTCTACGTGATGAATGAACTTCTCATTCACCGTGGCAAGGAACCACACTTGGCCGTGGTGGACGTGTTTGTGGGTGGCCGGTACCTGACCGAGGCTGTGGCGGACGGTATCATAATTTCAACCCCAACTGGGAGTACAGCCTACAGTTTAAGCAGTGGGGGTAGTATTGTGCATCCCCTTGTCCCATCTATCCTTTTGACGCCCATCTGCGCGCGTAGTCTCAGCTTCCGACCCTTGGTTTTGCCTTCCAGCACTCCAATCACACTGCGACTAAATGAGAAGAACCGAGGGCGTGAACTGGAAGTCAGTCTGGATGGGGTCAATTTGGGTCAAGGGATGGGAGTTGGCATGGAAGTACGAGTCTGGAATGAGGAGATGCGGCATGGGAAGAATGAATGGCAAGGTGGAGTACCCAGTGTCATGCGGCGGAGTGTGGGTTATGAAGCACACGAAGGTTGGGTTGGTGGATTGAATGGATTGTTGAAGTTCAATCATCCATTTGGAGAAGTATAGACATTGACGTACATTACATTCAATAACATGGAAGCCAATAGCATAATCAATCAAATCAATCAAACAATTAAAGAAAGAAACAACCGTGGATCAATCCCCAAGATCTGGCCATTTGATTGGCAGAGGCTTGTTTTCTGTAGATGAACTTCTTTACTCTTTACATCTCAGGGGACTTTCTTCCCCCCTCTCTCCCCCTTTCCTCTTCTCCTTTACTCACAACTCTCCGTTTGCTTCGTTTATTTTCTGTTTACCATCTTTTTCAAAACTCGATACTGCGTTGTCTATTCTCGAGCATCCTCGCAGTGCGAGGACCGCTCCTGATTCAAAAGGTAACCCCCAATCCTACCCCTCCAGCGCCCTTCTTAGAATCCTCCGCCCCCCACACCCCAAATACGCCCAATACGCCTAATTCTTCATTATCTGGGGAATTCCATTTCATCCTGCATCGTTCGTCCGAGGACAAATTGAACTCATCCACAGGCCATCGCTCTCCTGAACCCAATCGCTGATCCCCGTCTACTAGCGCTAGCCCGTGTCGAGGGGCTTTAAGGTCTCGGCGCATTCGTGTACCTTTTCCCCTGCGCAACCCGTGAATCCCTGAGATATGACCTCCTACCAAAAGTATGTATTGATCCTATTTTCCGTCCAGTCTCACCCATTAATCCACCTTATAGAGAGATGTACTCGGAGAACCAGTTTATGAATCCGGGGCCAGCTCCCCGCCCCCCTACCGAACGACCCCCCAAGTTGACTCTACCTACCACAACCGCCGCCTTCGGTCAGATGAGCTTGGACTCACCGAGCACTCCGGGTCCAGCGGCCGCCAACCTTTCGCTGTTCCCTAGCCCCAGCACTTCCTCGTTGGGTTCGGGTCGGAGCAATAGCGGCCAAAATGGCATCTCGATCATCAAAGAAGGCACTGTCCGCTGCAAAGAAGACAAGTTCCTGGCAACCTGGAATACCCGTTTTTTGATTTTGCGCGAGTACAAGCTGGAATTCTTGAAGAGCGATAGTGGCAAGGTAGTGATTACCTTCCCTCTCTCCACCGTCACCAATGTGGGCCGCTCCGAGGATTCCAAGATGGCTTTTGAGATTACTCGTCTAGCCAACCCAAAAGATGCGAACTCCAAAGCTGCCCTACTGGCGCGCGACTTACCAACCAAGACCATCACCTGTGAGGTCAAGTCCGAAGATGAAATCTACGAGTGGATTGACAAGATCTACGAGCGTTGCCCTGGAATGGGTGGTGTCAGCAACCCCACCAACTTCAGTCATCGGGTTCACGTCGGCTTTGATCAACACACAGGCGCCTTTGTCGGCTTGCCGCCAGAGTGGGAGAAGCTTCTCACATCCTCGGCCATCACGAAGGAAGACTACAAGAAGAACCCACAGGCAGTTATCGAAGTCCTCGAATTCTACTCAGATATCAAGATGCGCGAGCAGAATCCGGGATACTTCCCTACAACGAACAGCCCCAACGGGAAATCTAACGCATATGGCAGTAGCATGGGTAATTCTATTGCCCCCCCACGTCCCGCCCCGCCAGGACCTATGCAGCGCCTCGATAGTGGCCAGTCGAAGCAATCTGAGTCGGACCGCGCGCTGGAGCACCAGCAGAAAGCCGAACGAATGAAGGAATTGGCTGAGCAAGGGCGTCGCCGGCTGGAGGAGGAAGCTCGTCGCGACAAGGAAGAACAAGATGCTTACAATGCATCCATTCCGAAGAGCCGTCCTCCTATGGCTCAGCAGGAGATTGGTGGATATGGGGGCGATGACCCATCGCAGAACAGCCGCTACCAACCAAGCCGCCCGGCTCCTCAGGCGCCAGGTTCTCGCCAGCAAGACCCCCGGCAGCTCACCGCACAGCGTCCCGCGCCCGCGCCACCCTCACAGAGTCCTTACGGCCAGGGCACGCCCCGCGCACCCGGTGCTCCTCGGACTGATGACCGCCATGGTCCCTCAACGTCCCGCTATCCTCCCAATGACCTTCGGGCTCCTGGATCGTCGAGTCGCCATCAGCCAAATGGTTCCAAAGGACAGGCCGGACCCCCACCGACGCGCCTGCCAGCTCCTGTTCAGGCTGTAAAGCCACTGAACATTGCCAACAAGCAAAATGGAAACAAGCAGCACGTCCCCGACGGCGTTCGTCAAGCGGAGGCTGCGCTCAGCAAAAAGGCAGACTCGCCGCGTCAGAAGGAGGTGCGCATGTCGGCCATGTCAGAGAACGAGGTCATGGATCGCCTGCGGGCAGTTGTTTCCAGGGACAATCCGAACGACTCGTACGCCAAGCAACGCAAGATTGGCCAGGGTGCATCTGGATCCGTGTATGTGGCGCGAGTTAAAGAAGGCGCCACTTCCGGCGTCGCCCGTGAACTATACCGGACCTACGGCGCGCGCTGCCAAGTGGCCATCAAGCAGATGGATCTGCGTAGCCAGCCCCGCAAGGAGTTGATCGTCAACGAAATCATTGTCATGAAAGACAGCCAACACCCGAACATTGTCAACTTCCTCGACTCATTCCTGCAGGAATCAAGCAATGAGCTCTGGGTTGTTATGGAGTTCATGGAGGGCGGTGCCCTGACTGATGTGATTGACAATAACCAGAATATCAGTGAAAACCAGATCGCCACAATCTGTGCGGAGGTATGTTGTCTATCCGAAAATTGATCTTGATTCATATACTAACCTTTTCTCTCTAAAGACTTGCAAGGGTTTGGCCCATCTACACGGCCAAAATATCATTCATCGTGATATTAAGAGTGATAACGTGCTGCTCGACCGTGTCGGCCATGTCAAGATCACCGATTTCGGTTTCTGCGCCAAGCTCACGGAACAAAAGAGCAAACGTGCCACCATGGTCGGAACCCCCTACTGGATGGCACCCGAAGTGGTCAAGCAGAAGGAGTACGGCTCGAAGGTCGATTGCTGGTCGCTGGGTATCATGGCCATTGAGATGATTGAGTCTGAACCTCCCTACCTCAACGAAGAGCCCCTAAAGGCCCTCTACCTCATTGCCACCAACGGCACCCCTCGCCTCAAGAAGCCCGATAAGCTCTCCAGGGAACTCAAGAATTTCTTGAGCGTCTGCCTTTGCGTCGATGTCCGCAGTCGCGCTACTGCTGACGAGCTCCTCGCTCACGAATTCCTCCAGACCGGGTGCAGCTTGAATAGTCTGGCTGAGCTGCTTCGCTGGAAGAAGGCTAGTGGCCAGTAAATGACTGGGGTTATTTCCGTCCCATCTTCCACTGAAATCTGAGTTCTTATCTACGCGATCTTCGTTTAGAAGTCCTTGTTCCTCGAGCATCCAATGCTTTCACAAGGACAATGCTCTTCCTGCGTTATTCCCCCTCCTTCGCCGCACTCTTATGCGGGTATCATTACTGCGTTCCTGTGTTCGTTACGATCATACACCAATGTGAGCGAGGGTAATTCGGCGTTTGATATATTTGTTTTTTCTTTTCCTTCTTCGCTTGCACAAAACACCATACCATGTTTCCCCCTATGACGTTCATGACTTGCAACTTGCACTGTATTATGTGCCATTGCGCAAAAGCGAAGACTAGTTCAAATTCCATTCCACTTCGAATCGGTCTTTTCCTGAGATTTAGGCGTGCACTCCAATAAGCGTGTGGATTCAGTGCCCACGTAGTCTTTCAATGAGATGTTAAATCGAACTATGTGTTCCCTCGGTCTACCTAGACTAGGTAGGATCATGAGATGTTATAGTCTATTAGTACGAAAAGTACGACGACGGGCAGTAGGTAGGTACCTGGCTCCCGATATAAGCAAGTAATAGAACATCTACCATATCATTGACAAGCGTAAAGCGAATAGCTATATAACAATTCATACATAAGACCGAAATAAAGCAACAAGATCACGCCAACTCCTCCCTAACAGCCCTCCCCAACGCCCCGCAAGTCTCACCAAACAGAACACCGAGAAGAATACTCTCCCCCTCAGAAGCCGTCCAACGCCCAGCATCCACAAGCCGCTGTTTCCAAGCACTCTGCTCAGCCTCCGAAAGATCCATCCAAGCCTGCAACTTCCTCTTCTCCTCTTCCAAATCCCCAGCCTCGACCGCCGACTCAGCCGTCTCAACGAGAACGCTTTCTTCCGCGTCGCAGCGCACAATAACAGACACAGACTGCGGTGCAGTCGTTTCCAGATCTGCTGGTGCGGCGCCGACACGGTGTACGCGGTCTAGGATCTCGCGGAGGGATTCTATCTGCGCTTCTGGGAAGGTCTTTGCGATGGGGACGGTTTCACCGTTGGCGTTATTTGATGCGAAGAGTGTGTCGAAGTATGTTAGCTTTTCTCGTGGTGGGACGACGTAGTCTCTGGCAATGAGACTGCGGATTCCATCTGGGAGCCACTCGGTGGCACCGAGGAAGGGGGGTGTTCCGCCGCGGATCTCGGTGAAGGCGAGCATTGCGAGACAGATTGCGAAGAGGGAGAAGAGGAGGACGACGATGCTGTAGACTAGTTCCCAGATTTCGGCGGGGCCCGGGACGACGAGGACGTAGCGGGGGGTGCGGGAGGAGGTTGGGAAGGGGGATAGGGGGAATGTATGCACGACGACTGTGTTGCCCATGCTGACAGAGGCGAGTTTGATGTTCTGGGGGCCGACTTCGGGGGTTACCGGGTGTGGTGGTGCGATGAAGGTTGAGAAGGTGAGCTTTGTCATTGAGAAGGGGTGCACGTCGCGGAGGGTTGTGTAGGGGCGGAACTTGCTGAAGCCGCGCTTTGGCCCGTATTCTAGAGTGAATAGTGTGATGGAGTTGTCGCTGCCGCTGACTGCTATGACGGTTTGTTGTTGGCCTTGCGGGTTCGTTCTGAGTTGGCATATGTCGAGACCGAGGCCGATCTTGACGGTCTTGGAGAGCTTGCGGCGCTGTAAGATGCGGGACTTGCTTGACTTTGCGCTTGGAAGTTGGAGAAGGATGAGCTCGCATCCGCCGCGGTTTGGTGCATTTTGGAGTAAGAGGAGGGTCCTAGGCGAGAGGAATCGCAGGGCGCGGAACTTGGGGCGTCCTGTGCGGGCTCCGCTGGCGGGTAGTGGGATGGTATAGACAGACCGAACATCGGGAGAACTATTGGACCGGCTGGATGACGAGAGCTCGCCGACCATCACATCCGTGCCATTGGTATATGCCATTAGGAACCGGCCATGGGCGTCGTCGGTCTTCTCCGACTCGTGTTCGAGGCTGACAAAATCCAAGTCCTCGGCCTCTTCATTGCTGGCTAATTGAATGCGGCCGATAACATCCTTCTCGCTGGGAGCTTCCGTGGCGCTGAAGAATACAATCTCGCCGGATTGAGCCAGTCCTGTCGCAACAGCGCCGATCCGTGCGTGTTTCTCGGTGCCATCCTTCTCCTTCGCCCACGGCGAGAGCCTCGTCACTCGCTGGTACGTATCTGAAGATCCTGGCCCGTTCTTCGTTCGGAATAGCGATGCCTGGGATAACGCCGTAGCCTTGCCAGGAGCTGCCTTTCCCTCTTTTTGGCCTTGCTCACTGTTCCTGGCGCCTGGTGTGTCTGCAGCAGCAACAGCGGTATTCTTTAACGGTGCCTCAAATCGGAATGCGCGCAAATGCCGATTATTGTTTTTCTTCTGTTCCTCTACAGAGCTATTGATGCCGGCCAAAGCAACAAGCGTGCCCGCCTCGTCTCCAGCAAGCGGTGCCGCAGCCAGCGACGTCACCGAGTCTTCATCGCGCGATAGGTTCAGTTCAACAGCTTCTACGATCTCGTCGCGACGCGAAGTGTCAATCAAAGACTATACAGAAATCAATGGTTAGCATTTGCTGGTTTGGAACGACTTTGTCAAAGGTGGGACTTGCGATCTTGTTTCCGACTCCACTGCGCCCCTCGCCGCCTCCTCCGCCGACTAGAAGTCGTCCGTTGTTGCGCGGATCAAAGTCTGCGGCGAAGAGCGGACACGAGAGCGTCAATTTGGCAGAGTGTATCGTCGGCGCCATTGTTGTTGATGCAGAGCGGAAAGAGGACAGATGGATGACGGAGATGCCCCGGACTCTTGGCGCGGCCCGAATCGGATTCGGACGCCTCTAAGCATTTAGCGCGACGAATGAAATCTACCGTGTATAGATCGATGGAGTATACTGTACAATGATAGGACTAATATTGGGAAGATCTTGGAATAAGATAGAGAAAAAAAGAAGTAATAAATAGTATTTTTATCATGCAATCTAAGCATTTTCCTCAATCTCCTGAGAAGTGAACTCAGGCAAACGCTTACGGATATCCTCCCAGGTCTCGTCGCCGTCAACGAGCGACTTGACAGCCTGCAAGATCTCGTCCTCACTGGCACGGACCTGCTTGGTGGTATCACGGTCGCGCAGAGTGAAGGTGTTGTCCTGAACGGATTGGAAGTCCACAGTGATGCCGAAGGGAGTACCCAACTCGTCGTTGCGGGAGTAACGCTTGCCGATACTGGCGGACGAGTCATCGACACGGTTGGAGATACCGGCCTTGCGCAGCTTCGAGGTGAGGCGCTGGGTCAAGGGCTTGAAGGAGGCGTGGGTGGAGAGGGGAACCAGCAGGACCTTAGTAGGGGCCACGGCAGGAGGGAAAGAAAGGACCTGAGTCAGTCAGTACAAACGTTCAAGTCCAGATATCAAAGGAAAACTTACACCACGTGTCTCGTCACCGGCGCGGGACCAGTAGGAGTGCTCGATCATGCTGTACAAAATACGTCCGATACCGAAGGACGGTTCAATGACGTTAGGAGTGTACTCGCGGACGTTCTCGACACGAGTACGCTTCTCGATCTTGATGAGGTCCTTCTCCAGCTCAACCTTGCCGGACCCAACACCCTCAACAGCGACCTCGATCTTACCATCCTTCTCAAGATCCAGAGATAGCTTCTCGCGGAGCTCCTGAGACAGAGCTTCGATAGCTGCCTCAACGGTCTTGGCGTCCTTCTTGAATCGAGGGCCGAACTTCTTCTTCTCGAGGTCAATCTGGTACTCCTCAACGCGCAGAGGCTCAGCACGGGCCTGGCGCACAACAAGAGGGGCACCGGTCTTATCCTTGTGGACAGTCAAATCATAAGCAGAGCGGTCAGCACAGCCAACACACTCGATCCAGCCGTAGCTGGTCTGCAACTCGGCATCCCAGCAGTCGGTGGCGTAGTGAGCCATCTCGTTGGCCATGTGCTGGCGGAAGCGCAGCTTGGTGGGGTCAACACCAAGCTTCAACAAGAATGACTGAATACGGGCCAAGAAGTAACCCAGGGTCTCGTTGTCAACCAGTCCAGTCTCAACGGCCTTGCCGATAGTCATGGTGGTCAGCTTAGTGCTGCCGGACAGCTGCACGTTACGGTCGAGCAAGGTCATCTCAACATCCTTGACTTCATGGAAGCGAGCGTGCTTCTTGCCACCCTCGGGATCGACGTAGTGCTCGATCTCAGCCATGAGAAACTCACGCACACGCAGGAGACCCGCACGCGGAGAGATCTCGTTACGGAACGACTTGCCAATGGAGGCAGAGGCGAAGGGCATCGACTGCTGGTTGAACTCTAGGAGCTTGGCGAAGTTCAGGAACTGACCCTGAGCAGTCTCGGGGCGCAGGTAGCCGGGCATGTTGGCGCTAGGGCCGATAGAGGTCTGGAACATGAGGTTGAAGGAAACAGGAGGCAGCACCTCGCCGCCGGTGACGGGGTTGCGGATGTCGTGCTTCTTGATGAGCGCCTCCAACTCCGGACCGCCGTAGTTGTCAATCTGCGCAAGGGTCTCCTCGTACTCCTTGACCAGAGCATCGTCCAGCTTCTTGGCCTCGGTGCCCTTGGCCTTTCTCTTCTTCTTGGCCTCTTTCTCCTCATCCACCGCAACCTTCTGGCCTCGTGCTTCCTTGTCTCCCTTGAGACGGGCCTCGAGCACCTCTTCGACCAAGTGGTCAGCACGGAAGATCTCGCCAGTCTTGGGGTCCTTGCACATCCAATCGGCGAACTTGTCCACGTGCCCACTGGTCTTGAGAATCTCGTGGGGAGTCAACATGGTAGTGTCGACCTCGAGCATGTCCTCCTCCAGCACGAAGTGCTTGCGCCACAGATCGGTCATGTTGGCGATCAGAGCGGTTCCTGGTGGGCCATAATCGTACAGGCCAGACACGCCACCATAAATTTCGAAGGAGGGGGTGTAGAACATGCGACGGCGGAGCATGGAGTCCAGTACCGCCCGGTCGACGGACTGGCCGGTCTTTGTGTTGACGGTGGCCATCTTGGCGGTTCGTTTCGAGGGCTTCGGGGGAGGGGTGTAGGTCCTAAACTGAGTCCGAAAGAAAGACGGAGGGGAAAGAAAAGAGCGGGGGGGGGGAATCGCAGGCGCGGCAATTGAGTCATCCACCACGCAGCCCCTCAGACACCACGGAGAGAATAAAGGACAAGGGGGTATAGAACGAAAGAGAGAGTACAATTGGGTCGGTATATTTCCAATTTTTTATTTATTCCCCTTCTTAAAAAGGAGGCCTCCGAATCACAAGGTCGAATCGCAGATTGTCGCTCCGGGGAAATGATTGTCCGAGATAATTTATTTCTCGGCGATCTTTACATTTTCTATTGACCTTCAACAGCAGCGTTGTACCCTTCCAGCTTACAAAAATGGGTGTCAAAGGCCGATCAGGACCGCCTCCAGGCGTCATGGATGACATGAAGACCGGCAACAAACTGCGCCGGAAGATGAACCACGTCAAGCGCAAGAGAGCCAAAGATGCTGCGCGCCGAGAGGAGCGCTATGCTTTCAAGAAAGAAGAAGCCAAGAACCCCAAATTACGAGAAGAACGACTTAGCCGCAATATTCCTCTGACCCTCGAGCGCAAACGTACCTGGAACAACCCCGATAACGACGCCGAAGAGACTGGGCTGGGATTGAGCGTTGACGTTGAGCGCATCAAGCGTGCCAAGAAAGAAGAGGAAGACGAGCTCAACCGACCGTTGGAAGAGGGCGAGGATGACAGTGATGCCCCAGAGTCAGATAATGAGTCCGTCGACAGTATGCTCGAGTCAGACGTCAGTGAGGACGAAGATGAAGACAAGGAGGAAAAGAAAGATGACAGCCGCGGCCGGAAGAAATCCTTGCCAACTGCGACAGAGCGTGCCACAAGTCCTACCCAGTCAACACGCAGCACAAACCTGAGCCTTGCTCCTGAAGCATTAGCTGCCAAATTCCCTACACTCTTCACCGAAGGGCCTCCACCCACCCCGAAAATCCTTATCACCACCGGCCTCAACTCTACCCTCCACAACGAAGCTGAGATCCTTACCGACGTGTTCCCGAACAGCGTGTATATCCGACGTAATGCACACAGATACTCGCACAAATTCTCAATCCGTGAGATTTCCAAGTTCGCCGC
Source organism: Penicillium bovifimosum (assembly GCF_028826915.1). NCBI lineage: Eukaryota > Fungi > Ascomycota > Eurotiomycetes > Eurotiales > Aspergillaceae > Penicillium > Penicillium bovifimosum. The sequence goes on from NW_026622711.1 coordinate 4,678,976, forward strand.
AAACCGCAACTTCACGACGGTCGTCGTGTTGAATGAAGACCAGAAGAAGCCTTCTGGCCTGACAATAGTGCACTTGCCAGTCGGCCCGACCTTCCACTTCACCATCAGCAACTGGGTCGAAGGAAAGCGTCTTCCAGGCCACGGCCGAGCCACCGAACACTGGCCCGAGCTGATCCTTAACAACTTCCGCACTCCGCTCGGTCTTTTGACTGCGCATTTGTTCCGCACACTCTTCCCACCTCAGCCGGACTTTGAGGGCCGACAGGTCGTCACTCTGCACAATCAGCGTGATTACATCTTCGTCCGTCGCCACCGCTACGTCTTCCGCGAGAAGCGCGAGACCGAGAAGGCTGTCGTCGGTGCTGACGGCAAAGAAATGGTGGGTGCTGAGGGTATCCGCACCGGTCTTCAGGAGTTGGGACCTCGCTTCACATTGAAGCTGCGTCGTGTTGATAAGGGTATCCAGCGTGCCAGTGGACAGGAGTGGGAATGGAAGGGTGGATTGGAGAAGACGAGAACTCTATTCCAGCTGTAAATGTCTCTTTGTGTTATCTCCGGTTTTTATTTGCATGGGTTTAGGGGAGTTATATCCAAAAGCTTGTCGTTTCTCTTCAATGAACAGATTCATAATTCGATCCGTCGGCTGTAGACAGATGTCGTTAGAGCAGCTGGAAGCTGCGAAGTCTACATTTACGAGAACGTGAAGAAAGGATTCATCGTTTCAAGTTCAGCTCCTTTCGCGTCGCCTATTCTAATGGCTAAGAAGCCCGATGGAGGACTAAGATTTTGTGTGGATTAGGGTAGTCCTCAAAGTGACACCTCATGGACTCCGTACAAAGCGACTCCGACGACCTCAACCCTTGTGTGCTTTTGAGGGGATACCTGCGAACCCCATCACTCACAGTGTTCGAGCACCGCTGATTGTGGCCAACAGAAGACAGCTCGACCTTCCCATGTTGATTGCCGACACGGGTCGGCATGACATGATACTTGGAAGACTCTGGTGCGCAGACAGAGGCACCACCATCGATTGTAAGAACCTCCAACTCGTGTGGGCCAGAAACTGGACGGGATGAAGAACATAAAGGTACGCAGGGCAGCAGGAAGAGATTGCTTGTCAGATGACGAGACCCATTCCGATTCAGACTATGAAACGACCCACAGAAGAGACAAGTGCAAGACACCAAAAGGAATCGAATACACTTTCATAGCCTTCGCCATCACATTACAACAAGACCCATCTTATATCGGAAGGTGATTGCTTTGAACCAATGTTAATGTAGAGGTTGGTTCCCAAGGTAAACAGCTTGACTTCTCCGAATTCCGAAAGTCCTCTCGTTATCACGTGATAAGTCTATGACTCACTATGATAATCCTACCATTATGATAATCCTACTACATAGTTATTACCTCAGTGTCTCAGACTATAATCATCATCACATGATCCAAAAATTCTGCCGGATTTTTGGCGCGCTAAACCTAATCGGATTGCTTGCGGCAGTCCCCCTAAAAGGCCTGAGTCAGCAGCGCTGGAAGTAGCAGGCGGTGGATAGCCATGTCCACCGCCTTTTGAAAGGGGGACGGCTGAGATACTGAGGTAAACTACATAAGTTCCTAACTTCCTCCTGCTCTCGTCACATCGGACATCCCCCCTCCCAGGCACGTTCAGTCCCGTTGAACTGGTTTATTATCCTCGTCATGGTTCTCTGGGTATTTGTCGTCCAGCGCGCACTGAATCCAATGCCTAAGTCTTGCCGGAGGCCCTGGCTTCTCTGGGTACCTCCAGTGGAATTCTTGGATCTTCTGTGGAGCGTTGCGGAAGTTGGCCGCCGGGTACGTACCACCTTCTACTCCATCCTCGCAAGTTCGTAGCCCCTCCATTCCACCTGGTATTGTAGTCTCGAATGTCGCAAATGGGAAGTCAAGTGCATCTTGAATGCCGGTTTGCGACTTCCGACACTGCAGTACCGTGTGGAATGGAAGGCTACGAACTTTATTTAGGACGATGGAGATAGAAGGTGGTACGCGGCGGCCAACTTCCGCGACGGTCCCCAGAGGTACCCAGAGAAGCCAGGGGGCCCAGACTCCCGGTAAGACTTACGCGTTGGATTCAGTGCGCGCTGGACGATGTGTATCCAGAGGATCGTGTCGACGATAATAAACCAGTTCAGCGGGACGGACGTGTCTGGGAGGGGGGTGATGTGACGAGAGCACATGGAACTACACAGTAGAACTATGAGGGAAGGACTTGCCGCGTGATAGGAGGAATTCGGCTGTGTTGTTCTTTACTCCTTTTTCTCCTCTCTTCTTCTCTTTTCTTTTCTCTTAGTCTTGTTGTTTTTTGTAAAGGGAATTGAATACATTTTCCTAGCCTCCGTCATCACATAGACCATACACGAATGGCTTCAAAAGTACATCATAGACAACTTGGGCGAACATGCTACGCAAAGTGAAGCATGAAGACACATCAGGTAGCAATGCACAAGGTGACTTCATCCCAGCATCCTTCACCCTCAGCAACTACAAACTCCCCCTACTCAAGACTCGAGGCGAATAGGACTTCCCTATTGGGCAGCTTTGGCAATGACTTGCAAGGAATTTCGCGGGGTTGGGAAGGAGTAGAATACTAGGTGCTCGAATAACAATATATAGCACAGACGGTAGCACAATGGTTTCTGTATATAATTAGCGGTCTAGCTCCTTGTAAGTCGATACTCTCAATCTCTCCATCAGAGATGGAAATATATCCGGAGATAAGCGACTATCTCCGACAAACTAAGTCACGAGACGATCTTCGATCTCGATCTCCGTACCTGAGCCAAACCCGCAACCTCGAATTTGCGACAGTACTGTCTACATAAAATACATCAACCAACCACCCTCTCCTCTCCTCTTTCCCTCCTCCATTCCAAAATGGACCCCCTCCCCCGGCGCCTCCTCTTCATAGCATCAATAGGCAACAAATCCCCCTACCACAAAACCCGCCACAGCGCAGGCCACCTCCTCCTCGACGCCGTAATCCCCCTCCTCCAAAAACACCTTCCAAACACAGGCCTCTACCACGAAACCTGGCACAGCACAACCTGGATGAACGAGTCCGGACCGAAACTCGTGCGCAGACTAGAAGACTTCGCGAAAGAGCGTCACTCCCGTCTTGAGCGGATTGCGGCTCTTTCTGCGCAAAAGAATCCGGAACAGGATGGGGATTTTGCACAGCTCTCAAAAGGACTGCCCACGACTCTCATTATTCTACACGATGAACTGGAGAATCAGCGGGGCACGCTACGTGTTAAGGCGGGTGGGCCGGAGAAGGCGAGTTTGCGCGGGCATCGTGGGTTGATTAGTATTTGTGAGACGCTGCGGGGGAAGAAGTTGTATCCTCCGCGGTTCAATGCGAATACCGGGAATGCGGGGAGGGACGCGGGTCCAGGGGTCTTGGGGGATCTGTCGATACTGCGTGTCGGGATTGGGATTGGAAGGCCTACGTCGAGGGAGAAGAATGCTGTTTCGGATTATGTGCTGAAGAATGCTACGGAGGCGGAGATAGAGAGCTATCGTGCCATGGCGGGGTCGGTTGTGGATGTCATTAGAGATGAGCTGTACAGACCTGCTGGGAAGGTTTGATTTCGGTCTTTGGGGCTTGTATACTATAGATTACATGTGTATTATAGAAGCTGTTCGAGTACAGGCGTCGATCACCCGAGGATGTGACGCAGTTATAGACGGGATGACTGCTTCTTGTGAGGGCATGGAGTTGATGAAGATAAATGTAAACTCGGCTTGTGGATGTATTAACCATATACACGAAAAACGCCTGCGAAAAGAAAAGGACTGCCGCAGTTTATCAACGAGAGCAGAAAAAGAACCAAAGCGAGGAGGCGCCTGCTTCTCGTGTTTCCGCGCAGCAAAGGAACAGTCCACATTATGCTAATAGAAAAGTCAGGAGAAGAGCAGCTCAAACGGTTCCAGCTATGCTCAAATCCCGAATCTCTTGCAACACCTCCTCAACCCGGTTATCCAGATCACCCTTGGCATATTGGTCACGAGTCTCCGCGTCAAGGTACTGCTGTACCTGCGCCATGCGCGAGTACGCCTCTGCGCAGAAGCGCAGCTGGATTTTGACAAGGGCTTCGAAACTGGGGTCCAGATACGGCACGCGCAGGTCGATAAGCTGGGGTAGTTCGGTGAAGAGCTGCTCGTTCAGCTGCTCGTAAGCCTGTTTGGCCATCTCGGCTTCCCGCTCTGTGCGTGGCAGCTTGGTAACGTCCTTGTCGGGCTTCTCAGCTAGCTTCTTGACCTTGGCGCGCATGGCGTCGTAGTCTAGCAGTTTGTGGTTGCGTTTTTTGATGCATTCGTTCACGTCCGGGAAGTAGGCGCAGAATCGAGTGATGGGATCGAGGACAGTGGTACTGTGGCTTTTGTCAGCGATACTCTGCGTGTACTTGCCAACAAAGTAAGGTTTTCCTACCGGTATGGCCCGTCCAAAGCCTTAATTGTCTCGGCATCAAGATCCTCGACCGCCTGCTTGTAACTCCGGCTCACGCCATCTCTTGTTCCCGCGTCGCCATAGAAGGCATCGATTGTCTCCGCAATGCGCATTTGTGAGGCCGTCATGGCTGGGAATAATCAGCCGAACTGTCAACACCGACGATCCACAAGGCAACAAGTCACCCACCTCGAAGTGAATCCAGATATCCCTTTGCCTCCTTCTGCAACCGGTTCGCTGCAGTCTCCATGGTCCGATACCGCCTGTTTCAGCTCCGTTAACCTCAGCCCCGGTATATCCGTTTAGCACACAACAACCATACCGTTCCTCGATCTCATAGTCGCGATCATTTGTCCTCTCGACATGTCCTAACCAATCACCGAGTCAGCAGTTGTTCCATATCCATACATCGTAACGAAGATGTAGCGCAGAGCGCATGGTTGATCCGGGATCTAATCCGATCGCCCTCTCGATCCATTGCGGGGTAGGATTCGACACACTTACCCGTCTTCATCATCACCTGCGTCGTCGCACGGTTGACATTCTTCTTAAACCCTATTCATCCTTCCAGTTAGATACGTCCACACAAACACCGGATCATGAGTCCGAGGGTTGGTGGGAAGAGGCGTACCTGCCCAAGACATGGTGGCGGTGTGGTTGGGAGGATCCGGAGATGGTGATCGGCTGAGGGTTGCAGGTTGTACAAGCGGTACGTGAGTGCGTTCACGAAGGAAGACCAGATATGAGCACTGTAGGAATAGATAGAGGCTCCCAGATTAGCTGCAGGAGTGTCGTGGAGGTCCCAAGTACAAAGTCCGATGCCAAGCGTCACCACCTGAAGTCTGCCTTATGGACGTGGCTTGGTGTGGCTGAGTGATGTGCTTATGTCACGCGGTTCCGGATGCGGCGACGTCATCCATTTATCCATTTGGTAGGGCTGGAGTTTTCACCGTTGCATTATTCAGGTTCTGATAAGCTGTATGGGTCTTTCTCTTTGCAATACACGGTATTACCAGGTACACTAGACTACCTATACTGCGTGTATCCATGTGATAGTACAGACATATTCAAGACAATCCTCACATAGCTTGGAAGCAGAGGCACTGCGTCCAAGTCGTTACTACCTTGAGCGAGCAATCAACTCAGAGATAATCATCGGCATCAGCATAGAATTCTTTCAACATAACTCCCCCTTCACAGTAACATAATGGAGGATGGTCTTGCATCCGCTCTCTTGCATGGCATGTGCATCTTGAAGTATTTTCCTTATCCACTTTGCCCAGCCTGTAACGCAGATGCCTAAAGAGCTGAGCTATGTGCAGACCTTGGCAGATGAGTTGTATCCCGCCAAGAGCTGTTGGGTAATTCTCTACTTCCAGAATCTGCTCGATCTAGGCATATGTTTTTACCGGTTGTATCCTGACATAGCTTGTACAACATTTGGAGATTCCAAGAGTGCATATAGGGATTATTGAGATTTGCTAGCTTGGCATGACACACCTGATTGCATCAGTGGTGCTTTTGTATTTTCTTCTTAGATGGAGGACGATCTGTGATCAGAAGTATTAGCCTGATCAAATGATATCACTGATTCGGATGTGTCGGGAGATATCCTAATCGAGGTTCTGCGACCTGCCCCACGATCTCACACTTGTAGATCTTGGGTTTTGAGGGCGCTGATCTTCGGGTTGATGTCATACCTCGGGGCCCGTGAACTATTAAGCTAGAGGATGAGTCGGGATGCATGCGAAATGAGAGAAGGAATATCCCGGTATGCTGTAATGAGTAATTTGTCGGGCTGCGACGTGAAAGCACAGGCGACTCGCGAGTCACATGGAACATAATTCAGAATGCCTAAACCGTATGTACAGGAAGCATCTGTAATATGCAGACTTCGACGTCGAAACGAGAATAAGAATGCAAAATAGAAAACAAGTCCAAACAACCTCCCATGTGGGACATCCCATTTGAGTTCTGGTTCCTGGTCCTGGTCCTGGTCGTGCTCCTGTTCCTATTGACAGCAGTCTGCCTACAATGACGTCTGATAGAGGACCCCAGAATCCAGTGCACATGGCTCAAGCGAGGATGCCCATATCCACCCGCTAAAGCTGGGCTGGTCATAGTGGTACAAGAGGAGAATGTTCAGAAATAGATGCCCACCAACGCCAGTATGGAGGTATCGGCCATAACCCCAGAACGCGAAAAAAAAAGACCGGGCGATATAAACTCCGAGAAAACCTTGGGAAAAACCGGTCATAAGAAAAAGGTCATGATTCTTCGTTGCATTGACGTTGAAGACATGGGAATCCAAAAAAAGCACAAGCTAGAGAAATGCAGAGGCTGAAGAGGCTGGAGGATACAGTAAATGCGCCGGAGCCCAACGAGCATCAAGAAACAAAACCAATAAGAAAAAAACAAAACCCTCAAATAGAGCCTCCCGTTCAGGAGCATTCGAAGCACATATAATAGCGAGCCTGGCCTCGAATGGGTCGATGATAAGATAACCACCCTATGATGCAAATGTTAGATGGGAGATAGTTCCGATGCCATCAAACCCTATGGAGCGAGCGTATGATCTCGACACCATATAATTTTGTGTTGAAACAATCAGAACCCTTCTTCGCCGGCCTTACAAAGCTTGATTTGGCGCACCCATTCGGATTTGAGGACCTGGGAAGCATTGATGCGGCGAGAGGGATTCGGATCGAGGATGGAGTAGATCACGTTCCGGCAACGAGCCTGAGATTTGATGAGTCTTTGGTCTGCAACCGCAGCAGGGGCATTAGCAGTTCTTACCCGATGTAACGTCTCGATGGGAGCATATCCATCCTCATGTTTGCGACCGTCGAGGTACCGCTGGTAGAACTCATCTTCGTCCTTGCGTGCCACCCGCCAGAGATGCCGTCCGGTGCGCATGGCCATGTAGATTACTCCGGTCGCCCAGAGATCAACAGCCCGGGGGTCGAATTCCCTCTCAACATACTCCTCCGGGGCGATGTAAGGAGCTGATCCGCAGAGACCGGCGGTCATATGGGCTTCCTTCTCCCAGGCCATGCGGAAGCATTCGCCGTTTCCAAAATCGGTGATCTTTAATGCACCGTGGGTGGTCAAAAGCAAGTTCTCGGGCTTGAGATCGCGGTGAGCGACACCCATCTCGTGCATGTACTCGACACCCCGCATCAACTGCTTAAAGAAGCAGTCGGCTTCTGCGACTTCCAGCTTCCCGGCAGCCAGGACCAAGGTATAGAGATCTCCACCTGCACAATATTCCATGACTTCGCAGTAATCTCCCTTGGCATCTTGCAGTAGGTCGAGTGTGTGGATAACGTTCGGGTGGCGGAGCGACGAGGAAATGCAAAATTCTGAAGTCAACCGCTTCTGATACTTCTTGGTCGTTTCTTGGGGTCGACGGCGGAACTCCTTGACGGCATACAGTTGTTCACACTTGGAGTCTTGAGGATCGACCTTGTGCGAGATTCGAACGATACCGAACGCACCACGGCCCACAATCTCCTGGCACTTGCCGTACTTGTCCACCAACGAAGCAGTAGCATTAGGACCACCCTTCTTATCAGCAGCCAGCTTATCACGCTCCGTCTTGAACTGATCAATCCAGGTCGACATCAACGATAGCTGCTGCTCATCTGCCTGGTCGTCCTTTTTCCGGCCACCTATCATATCACGCAGCAGATCGGTGAGCTTTTCTTGCCGCCTTGCGCTTCGCAGATGATGTGAGTGATTGCCAAGCTCTTCTGATAACACCTCAAATCGCTTGTGAGCCAGAGCGGCTCCGTCTTTGCCCTTTTTGTCCTCCATCTTCTTCTTATCTGGCTTTTCCACAGGTTCATTTTTTAACGAAGGGTTTCTTGACGGTGTTCGGGAGCTGGCTCCCCGTGAAGGAGGTCTAGAAGGTGGTCTGGAGGCGGGTCGAGAAGAAGGTTTTGAGTTTTTTCCGTTCATAGGCTGGATGCTTTCCAAGCTACTATCTGAGAAATCACGGGGAACGTCGGCGTTTTCTCTCGGTGTGGATTTTCCGGCACTGGAGAACATGCGTGTGAGTCGAGAAGCCATTGTAGCTTTGTTGGGTTTTGCGGCAGGAGAAAGCGCCGGAGGAGGTAGGTGGTCCCCGTTTGCCTGGGCGGCCAGATTCATGCCCCCTAAGGCGCGGGTTACCGAAGCATCTCCATCCGGAGGGTCATATGAGTGTTGTGAAGTTGCGGCGGACGAGACTGCGGATGGCACAGGTGAATGGGAAGGTGGAGTCATGTGCGGTGGATCGACAAGTGAAGATTGGAAGAATGAGGGGTGGAACGCAAAGTCTCCGTCCCCAGTGTTTAGCGACAGCGTCTATAGCTCAAAGGAAGCTGTCGCAAGGCAAATTATTATGAATAGTATGGATCAGAGATGTGAACGAAGAACGAGGTAAGACGGGCAAAGAGGAAAGAAAAAACAAAATGTTGGTGGCCTGCAATTATCGGCCTGAGGCAACTAGAACGAAAGGTGACGACAGCGACTTCGGCACAAAGACGAAGCGAATATATGAAAATTCCGCACACCAAAGATGAAGTCCTGTAGCAAAAGAGGACCCTGGGGTATATAGACAAGCGTTAAAGGGAGGAGAGCAAAGAATATTAGAAGGAAGAGAAATCAGGTGGGAAGTAAGTGGGATTAATTTGGCGATGCTCAAACCTGAAATACCGCCCGGGGCGGGGGGAAATCTTCTGTGTACGGGGATTACAGAGCAGATGTGGTAATATTACCCAGCTTAATCCAAGGAAAAAGGGGGAAATCAAAGAAATACTCCATTTCAAGGTACTGGAAAGCAAAAATGTGGGAATTGTAACGGTACGGGTTACCTTTTAAAGATTATTAATGTTCATACACTGCAGCGATTCTACGTGATTTTGGTCCTGACCTATAGGGCTACATACTGCATACGGTGATTCCGGGGCTGTGAGACCGTTAAAGTGTAGGTTTGTACTACTATATGGATGTAGGACACACTCGATGCTTCTATTGTATACGGAGTGCTTATGAAGTATTATTAATGGAGAGAAAATAGCCTAGGCCCTAACTAACTAGTGGTTTTAGCTCGCACACATTCTTAAGCAGAAGTGGCGCAGCTAGAGAACAAAAAGGATTTGGTCCGAGGTTCTATGGTGAGAGATTTAAAATCTGGTAATGAAACATTGAAAGCAATCGGGTAATCACACGTTTTTATCTTTTTCCCTTTTTTTTTCTTCTCCTTCGGAAAGCCTGGAACTGGGTCCTCTCCCAGTGCCGTAATGATTAAGCAATTCCACCAGCTTAATTCGGGGTTTACCATGACGTTAGCGATGTGACGTCTTCATATACAACATGCAATATGAACTCATGTTGCTACATATAGTTAGATAGTATTTATAGAGAAAATCAAATCACTGAGGGGGAAATGGGCTTTGATAGTTCCGCCACCACATCCCATGGAGGCTGTGCAATCTGCACGATTAAAGCTCGGCCATGATTCGATCAGGCCCCGCACCAGCCAACTGGGTGCGCCGTGTGGCGGTATCACATACGCCGAGGCTTGAAGTTGAGGGGTACCTTTCACTGTTATCCCTTCATCCGTTATGGAAGCATTTGTTGATCTCTACTATGTAAGTCATACACAGGCATTAGACATGCCTCATGACTCAGTCAGGTAGGTGGGGGACGGTCATTATCCATCAACTGTGGAACATACGCAGTTAGAAAAGGCATGAGATGAGATAGAAGATCATCATACATAGCCACAAGCCATAGCTGTCATTCATAATCCGGGGAATGAACCTTTCCTTGCTAGGACACTGTCCTCTTTACAAATCCTAAATGTCCTTTTGACCAATAGTCATATTTCCCCATATACATACTCGTGCTCCTTAGTCCTACCTGTTCAACTCGTATCGAATCATATATGCTGTAAACGCTCCTGATCTCTACATTAATCTCCGCCAGTGCCGCCACTCACTGCCGGGTCGATCTTTACTACGTAAATCGACTGTCAATCATGCACATCTCTCTATTGGGGTCGTGGAGAGTCTGAGAGAACGTGGGGTCTCACCGTCTCAGATGGAGTCACCCGCCGGATGTATACGATGTACAATACAACCATCGACTAAGGGTAACTTTCTTTTTTAGCGTGGTTTGACGGATGACTGCGTTTATAGATTGCAGTTCTGATGTTGTCGCAAGAGGACGAAAAGTATCAATAGAGGAGGAGCCAGCCCTTATGTCTAAACCATACGGGCTTCACCACATAACTAGGGTATAGGATATTCATTATCTCTTGCCCCTTCGGTTCCATTGAAAGGAGATGTTTTCGGGAGTAGTGGAGTAGCATCGAGGATTTTCAGACTAACAGGAGCTTCGCTTCCAACCGGGGCTTTAGTTCCGAGCTAATACGAAATACGGAGTACAGAATGGCACGACACAATATTTCTCTTTCAATGCTCATCTTACCCCAGATTACAGTCAGTTTCCGAATAAGCCCGTCTGACCTCGGCAAAACAGACTCAATAGGTTTTAGCAGCTTAGCATGTACGAAGTAGCATGTATGTTGTATGTAGGAAGCAAACTACATTTCACATGTAAAGCAAAACACACAAGCTTTAACTAAACCTTGAACCTACGAGGGATTTTCCCTCGCCAATCACAGTCAGGACGGAGGAACCACCACATCCTAAATTAGCTAATTTCCCGGTACAAAGCCACTGTGTACCTTGTCTTGCTTGTCTTGCAACCCTGCTAAGCCTTTTCTATCGATGCTGTATGCAGCTACATCAAGAACATGTACGCCGGTACGGAGTACTTCTACATTTATCCCATCTCAATATCAATATCATAGGTAATATTCAGTCATACAACTCACTTTAATCGCCTACCCCTCTTCATCATCTTCACCCCACTCCCCACTCCAATCACACTCCTACGGAGTATTTCTAAACAAAGGCGTTTGTGCTGTGGCCACCGGTTCTGGCGTCAAAGGGACCAGAAATGGCCTCCTCGACACCATCATATGATGATGATCATTCCGCACACGTACTCTCGCCTCAGAGGCACGCGCCGCTCAACTGCCCCCTGAGAGTCCTGAGGGCCTCAACCCTCAACCCTCATCATGAACACCACGCCAGAACATATCCTTGGCATCGTAGATGCTCTTGTTTCAGATGAGAATCCAGCGCGCGATGAAGATACACTCGATTTCCAGCGCTGCGCTAGATTGCACAACTACTTGGTCGCATATGCCTACATGGCCCGCAACGGAACAAATACGCCTAACCTCGACGCCCTAGCCAGCGGGTCATGGTTCTTCAACCAGCCGAACGAAAATATTGAAGTTATTCGCGCTCGGCTTGACCCATCATTGAACTCATTCCCTGATTCAATCTATGATCCGACGCCGGGATTCTTCTACTGGGTGAGCAGGCTTCGAATGAAACTCGCCGACGAGTCGTTCCCCCTCGAAGACAACGATTTCGAGGATAAAGAACGGGTGGTGGTCATTTACGACACATCTCCCTATCTAGGCTCCCACTGTCTTGGTGTTGTCTACGACCAGCTGAACCATCGTGCCTCGTTCCCATTGACAATTGAGAATACAGAAAGTATCGAGCCAGTTGCTGAACATTGGGATATGTGGTTTCCTCTAGAAACGATCCTCACCCTATGGATCCATATGCTCCGAATGGGAAAAATCACGGCCGATCCACGGAATGAGAGAAACTTGTCTAATGAAGAAGCGACTTCGCGACATCAAATTGGATTGTGGTGTTGGCACCCATAGTGCGCTGCTCAGATTGATAGTACGGTTGCTGCAATGGACCGCTACACGGACGCGATCGAATCACGCATGCATTCTCTTTTGCCAATATCCCGTGATGTCCCATTGTTTACCGACGCAGAGCTCGATGCGGCTTTAGTACCAAAGGAGTGCTTTATTCGCTCTTTTCTGACCCGAGGGTCTGGAAAGGAGGCATCTCCTTTATGTATGAGGTCCATCCTCGCATCGTGGTCAAGACCCCGAAATTTGGTAACTTTAAACAGTAGGTACATCGTACATTGTATATAGACATCTGATCATTGGCTATATGATTGTACCTATCGCGTCCCCGGGCTCATCTACCGGGGTCCCGTCTAGGTATAAATCACCTCTCAGAGCCACCAACTAACCAACACCGGCCGCAACTCAAATTCCGATGCAGCTGCATGTTTGACCGCCAGTTTGCGGTTGCAACTGCTGGGATACCACAGACCCGAAGTGGGATTGGTGGGCTTCACTTTGCATCCGCTGGTCTACTGCGTATCTCTCCTTTCAAATGTTTTGGTCCGAGCTTAAGATAAGCTGTCGCATAATCTGGATTTATTGGAGCTCGGTGTGCCACATGTACCAGCGCATGAGGTGTGTCTGTGCTTAAGCCAAGTCCTGCAGGATGGAGATTATCTGAGCTGAGAGCTGTCTGTGGGTATCTTGTTCTCGAGGTCGGCAATATTGCCTCGGGGATGCATTTTGTTTTGCCTTTATTGCACCTTCGTCTGACGTAGCTATCAATTGCGGGCACGACCCAGCCATTGGCTTCTCATTCCCTTTGAAGTACTGCATTCTCGAGTCTACACCTATCGGCTCGTCGGGTCATTGCCTCCATACAGAAGCAGAGACACGAGCCACACTGGCCCGGTGCGGAAGGCTCATGGGTCCTTGGCGGGCAGCTTGGCTGTAGCAGCTCGAATTAAGAGTATAGGCGTTCCAGCCTAGGGTCTAGTCTGGTCTCGTCCGTTGGTGGCTGCGACATCTGAGGTCTTATTTTTGTACTAAGTGTACCCTGGGCTATATAAGGCAGACATATCCAGACCAGGAGCTTGGTATCGCACTCAGAGTGAGATATTTGATGAGAATATTGCGTTATCAGTGGTATTCATCCTCCCGACTCTTTCCCTTCGGACTGGCTTCATTGACAGACATCCAACACCCAGTAAAAGACGACTGCGGTCTGTGTTCTTGATAATAGCATACAATAAACAAGCAAGATGTCGTGGGCCGCGCCCCCGGGAGACGCTGCGCCGTCGTCTCTCGGCGTACAACGTAGAGACGCCGGGAATGGCACGTGGGGGAGGAACCACATCTCATTGAGCGGCAGCCACGTGAAAAGGCGGTATGGTTATCCCCGTCGTGCTTGGCTTGTGTACCGTATCCTGTTCGAGCCTCTCGTCTCTGCCAACTGTGCCGTTGCTGCAGGTAGCCATAATACAGCGTGTGATAAAGGGCCAGACCGTTGCGGTGTGCACTCGATTGCAGCTATGCCACTATCATGCCTTTCAGATATTTGAGTAGTATATGCTGGCCTCGATTGGTCCCAGCGAGACAAGCAATTTCTTCCATTCCGTGGACTTGTTGGCGCGAAACAACCTCACGATGCCGCGAGGCATGCCCAGTTTGACATCATGAAAGTACTCGGGTCTGCTACCATATCAGAATATAAGTCAACAACTAGGGAAGCAAGCCAGAACTAAAATGCACGTACCACAAACTGCTCCAATGATTCCTCGAATAACTCGTTGTTGACGCCCACACCACCAGGATGCTCGGCTGGAGAAAGGGGGTTTTTGACCACTAGACACAAGGTCAGCCATGCTCCATGCTATATCGAACGAGATGAATGGGCCACACGAACCGTATTCCACAAAAAGGTTGATATAAATCTGCTGCAAGGCGATGCGCATGCTGGGACTCTTGAGATCCGTCAACATAACGAACTTGGTATTCGTCGGCGTCTCGTAGTAGTGAAGCTTGTACTGGCTGGTGGTGAATGACAGAAAGCTATTCCGGTTAGCATCCGCTTGATGGGTAAATCTAGAAGACTTGGAGCATGTCTTGTCTGGCTTGCCTCGGGGGTGGTAGGCTTACTTGTCATCATCGCCCCCTAGCTTGCGCACCATGTTCCGAAGCGAGAAAACCGTGCCAAATACCAGCTTTGAATCATCGTCTGTCGACCGCACTGTCTGGCCGAGATTCGCTGGCGGTGCGCCGGAGACGGTGTCAGACCGGGACTTCCCCACGGTCGAGGTCGGGCGTGGAAGCCAACGGCGCTTGTAGATGCATTCCGCTAGAAGAGCGTTAGTATACGAAAGTGTTGCGAGTGTATCAATTGATCAGCATACCATGGCGATCAAAGATGTAGAATGAGTAGACGACCATTGTGTAGTATGATTGAACCGATGTGCGTGGTTGATGTTCAGGGGAGTTGACAGACGGGCGGTGAAACTAGTTCCCGTATCGATAAAGCATATCGGAACGGAGCTGCCTAAGAGATTGTTGGACTTTTTGATTTGACTGGCCATTTCTTTTGATACGCTCGGTATCTTTTCAATTCTATTTGTTTGCGTCTGACCGTTGACCCCCTCGTAAGGCTGACAACCTACTTCTCACGTTACCAAAAACCCCACTCCTACTTCCTTTTACCCCACATCTTCGCTGCCAGTACCCGGTGGACAGCTATCTCAATGGATGACAATGTGGAAACTCCTTTGGATTCCTCTGCAGAGCGATCTCAGACTTTGGAGGGTATAAATAATGCACGTCCCCAGGCGGGCAGAGATGGGTGGGTTTCATAATGAGAGGAGATACTTGCTGTGTCTGAAACAGTATGCTGATGCACAACTTGGAAATAGCGCTGCATCCTACGATAGTCCTCAGAGGCATCGGAGACGAAACCCACGAGCAAGACGTCCGGTGAAGGTGGGTTTCTCACTGCCGCTGTGACAGCTTCGGAGAACTGATGCCGACTAGGAAACACTGGACGCCCGCTCCGAATATTATACGAGTCAAGACGATGGCACTGCAGAACACCGCATCAACCAATATTTGATTAAGCAGGAGATTGGACGTGGATCGTTCGGAGCTGTTCACCTGGCTGCGGACCAGTTTGGCAATGAATTTGTATGAGCACGGCCTACGGGATATAAGCCTTGCCAGCATGGGGGATAAACACGCTAACTGTCGGTCCAATTGTCTGCGAATATAGGCGGTTAAAGAATTTTCCAAGTCAAGGCTAAGGAAACGTGCACAGTCGCATCTGTTACGACGGCCGCGAGGCCCCAGACGACCAGGAACAGATTTCAACTCGCCATTACATCGGCATCCTTCAAGTGACGATAAAGAGGCTGCACAGAATCCTCTATATCTGATACAGGAGGAAATTGCCATCATGAAGAAATTGAACCATAGCAATCTCGTGTCATTGATCGAAGTTTTGGATGATCCGACAGAGGATTCATTGTATATGGTCATGGAAATGTGCAAAAAAGGCGTGGTCATGAAAGTCGGCCTGGAGGAGAGAGCAGATCCCTATGATGACGAACAATGTCGATGTTGGTTCCGCGATCTGATCTTGGGGATCGAGTATCTGCATGCACAAGGGATTGTCCATCGAGACATAAAACCCGACAATTGTCTAGTGACCAACGATGATGTGCTCAAAGTCGTGGACTTTGGAGTTTCCGAGATGTTCGAGAAGAATTCAAGCATGTTCACTGCTAAATCGGCTGGCTCACCAGCCTTCCTCCCGCCAGAGCTGTGCGTTGTCAAACACGGCGATGTATCTGGCAAAGCAACGGATATTTGGTCAATGGGGGTGACTTTATATTGCCTGCGGTATGGGAAGCTGCCTTTTGAGAAGCAAAGTATCTTTGAGTTGTACGATAGTATCAGGGAAGATCCAGTGGTCTGCGAGAATGAGCTCGATGAGGCATTCAAAGATCTGATGGGACGGCTTCTCGAGAAAGATCCCGAGAAACGAATTGATATGTTTGGCTTGCGAGTAAGTCCATCACAGTCGCACTCTCCGCCAATGCTAATCAGAAATAGGAACACCCGTGGGTAACAAGAAATGGCACGGATCCTCTGCTTTCATTTGAAGAGAATACGGCGCAGATAATTGAGCCGCCGACAGAGGAGGAGATGAACTCGGCCATCACGCGAAACATGGGACATCTCATGACTGTGGTATGTGACTTTCCCACCGTAACAATATACTGGCTAATAAAACCCACAGATGAGAGCCGCCAAGAAGTTCAAGAGACTGAGAAATTCCAGCAAATCAGAGACACCAATGCAAAGCATTCTCGGTGGCAGCATTCTTGGCGGGGATGATGAGAGCCACTTCGTCGAGCCACCAATGGAAATGGACCCAGATGAGCCCTTCCCAACAGTGGGAATAGATCTTCAGGAAAACGACGCCCATGGTCTACGTGCAGGCGTGCGCAAGGCCTTCGGTCGGCGTCCTTTCGGCGGATTGCGAAACAGACCCGGAATTCACGGGTCAAGCGACTCCGCCAGCTTTTCATCCCAACCGGAGCACAGCCCAAGCGGCAGCAGAATGCCCAGCGGTGTATTCGAAGAGCGGAAAGATCTCGGCTACATCCGGTGCGGTAGGTCTTCGTTGGACAATAGCCGCGAAGCTCGTCCCCTCTCCCAATCTGGATCGCCTCATGTTCCCCTCT
Source organism: Penicillium bovifimosum (assembly GCF_028826915.1). Lineage (NCBI taxonomy): Eukaryota > Fungi > Ascomycota > Eurotiomycetes > Eurotiales > Aspergillaceae > Penicillium > Penicillium bovifimosum. The sequence goes on from NW_026622711.1 coordinate 4,695,975, forward strand.
CACGCACAAGTTCTGCTGCTACCAAGCGCAGCCTGGAGGGGACTAGAGGCCATGCCCGCGATCCTCTGGAAGAGGAGTTCCCTTATCTCTTCATTGGACCGTCCACCTACACCGGCTCTTCGCACCACGAATCCGGCAATCTGGAAATCAGTGACGAGCCGACGTCCATGTTTGGACCAGAAACCACACTAGATACTGAGCCCATGGAAGACGATGAGCCAGTCCAGATCGTCAGTGAGTCACCCGGCGCTGCAGATTTCAATATCTACGAGACGGCCTACAGAATGGAACTCGATCGTATCAAGCGCAGCCTGAAAGACCGCGAGACTGGGCCGAAGGTATACCTGACTCGCCGCATTGAGAAAAACAGCGACGAAGTGATGAGACTGGCCCAGGAGAATGCATTGGATCTGCAGATCGGGCAGCGATTCACCTCTCCATCGAGAGCAAACTCGTCCTTCGGCTCTGCTGTTAGCGCTCTACGTTCACAGATTATGCAGCAAAAGGAGCAGGTTGAGAGGTCAGAGGTGCAGGGTGGTGGTGTTGGTGATGCGATCATCGATAATCATTATGGTTCTCACCAGGAACACAGTCCTCATCCTCCGAAACGTCTGTCAGTCTCATCTCAATCTATACCTGAGCCTGAACAGTCTTCTTTCGAGGCGACGGGCGTGTCTTCTACAGAGATGAGCGGGGATTCCAAGGCTCATTTGGCGCGGCTTCTTAATCGGGTTCGTAAGCCTGATGTAGAATGATGGGCTCTGTGCTATTCGTATTGCAGGATATGATCTGTGCATAAGTCATTGGAGGGAATAGCTAGTTTTCTAGTACTTGTTCTTAGCCCACGCATTCTGATTTTTATGGTGTACTCGCATCTGCATATCATTTTCTCGTTTTGGTTAGTTTGGCATCGGGGCTTAGGTCTTGGAAATCGAGATTCATCCGCTTTGTGTATACACATACTTCCTTTCAAATAAGTAATGGCCGAAACAGTTTACTCCGTACTTGTGATCGAGTACTCAGATATTACATTGTCATAGCACATTGTCATAGCAAGGAACGTGAGGAACGTGGGACATCATGAGAGAGTCAATTAGACGAGAATCAATATGGCCAAAGCCAAACCCAAACCCAAAATCGAATAGAACAAGAACATCAAATAAATCAGAAGTGTAGATTATATTACATGTCAGCCTCGAGAAGAGAATCCAAAAGCTCAAAAGCCCGCCATGGCCATGCAGGAGCATCATGAAACGCATATAGCACGCTAGAAATTTGGCTGGGCTGGGAAATGAAGAGGAAGTCAAAAAGCAAAAGTAGCAAGTGTAGAAGCGAAATAAGAAAGATGCCAGGCGTTGAGAGCATCAATTGGCGTAAACGACTTGTCTTGCATCGTGGGGTTTGCAGTAGGCTTCACCATAGACTGTGAATCTGCCTAGGAGACGAGTGGAAGCAGGAGTGAAAGGAGAACAGATGGGGAACTCGCTTGCTTGGATTGAAGCGCAATGCAGGGGTGCGAACATTCAATCATGGGGATCATCGAACATCAAGAATATCAAGACCGTTATCTTCATCGAACATGGGGAACTCGTGAACATGTCAAGGGGTTTATGAAGGTCACCGCCACAAAGAAAGAAGAAAGGAACCGCATTATCCGTCCTGCCCATCTAACTCAGGTACAGAGTACCTTGGACAGATAGACGTGCAGGCAATGGAATGGATGGCTGTTTATGCGTGGAGCCGGGGAGAAGTGAGAGTGTCGAGGTGTAAAAGAGGTCGCTTGAAGAGCTTGGACAAAAAACCGCATACAATAAACACAACACGAAACGCTGTCTATTGTTCATCATTGGCTTGATCATTCAATCATGGCGCTTGGGCCGCAAAAAGCAAAGGCTGAAATCGAAGTCGAAATTGTAATCGAAAATGAGATCGGAAATAAGAATGAAAATGGCGACAGCAACTGAGAAGAAAGGAAATCTGAAATCAACTGTCATCGTGGAAGTTTCTCGGCTGGTGCCGAGCTCATTCGTTCTGGGTATGGCCCTGGTGGCTGGTCAGGTCGACTATTAACCGAGTCGCGGCGACCACTGTCCGGCGGGGAGAACCGATCTGCAGGCGGAAAGCCGTAGGGTCGTTCTGCTGGGTTGCTGAGCCGGGGAAAGGCATCTGGGGGCCCTAATTGCAACGTATGTGGCGAAGGGAGGGGATGGCCCATCTCTGTTGGTCGCGGTAACTCGCGCAAATTGGCGCTCATGCGTTGTGGCATATCGCGACGCTCATCATTTGATGTTGGAGCGGGAGCAGGACCTGGGGGCGGAATCGCTGAGCGCATAGATGACGTGTCGTAGACCACTGAACCTGGTCTGGGTCCATGGAAGGCTTGAGGCGCCTGTGGGAACGATGTCATCGATGGGCCTGGCGCGGGACTGGTCGGTGAAGGAGGAATCTTGCGTCTGCCAGACCCTGACCGTCGGGGTGCAGGATAAGTCTCCCCACGAGCCTCGGCCAAGAGCTTGCGCCGCTCCGTCTCTGCTTTGCTTGGGCGTCCTCGTTTGCGGGGTGGTTCGCCGGTGCCGGGATCCAGTCTCGGGGAGAGCTGAGCTGATGCGCCGCTTTCGCTGCTATACGAGGCGGTGCTTGCGGGTGGCCGAGGCTGAATGGCGCGAGGTAATGGTTTGTCGGACGGGCATAACGGCCGCTTACGTAGAGTGCTGGGGTCCATTGGGGCTGGCGGACCGGTCATATCGAATCGCGGCGGAAATGGAGACGGAGCCACTGGATGTGTTGGAGGATGCGTAGGTTGCTGGACCATATTGTGATAGGCTGTTTTGCACGAGCTGAGTGAACGGCCTTGATCGGATGTGTTAGCGCCATGTTGTTATTGATCTGCGAAGCTTTGGTTCTTTTTCTTCTTCTTTTCTTCTTTAGCCGGCAATTGGACGATAGTACCTTGTGGGAGAGGAATATGCTCCCAATTGGGAGTGATCCCATAGTCTTTGATCATGCGGACTAGATAACTAGAGGGAAATCCAGCTTTCTTGAGGATCTCGGTAAGCAGCGTGTACTGGTCTTGATCAGCATCAAATTCACACTCGGTTGCCACAGGATCGCCATACCTTGTCCTCTTCGGTCCATGGCCTATCAGATAAATTCGACATATCCAGACCATGGAAGCGGATTACAGCCGACTTCCCTTTCCCTCCGAGAAGAAAAGAAATAGAACGTGAAAGAAGGATTGCAAAAAAACAAAGAAAGCCTCCCACATTAAGTCCCCGGAAAAAGAACCAGAGCGAACGTGAGTCGTCAGTGTCGTGATACGCGATTCAAACCAATTGATCTCTCATTTATGGCCGAGGGGGAGGTTGAACACAGAGAGCGATGGAGAGAGAGAGAGTCCAGAAGAAGAAGAAAAAAGGAATCAATCAAAAGACGCCAACAGAGAATGAGAAGAGGTCTCTTATGTCCCCATATCCTCCCACGCGGAGACGAAACGAAAGGGATGACAGAGGAAAACGAGCGATCTCGCAATTGAAGGCTTCCTAGCCAAAGAAAATGGAAAAGGAGCAGTAGAATCAAACTCCATTCAACATCCCTTAGTAAATAATATTTTTTTCCCTTTTGATTTTTTCCCAGGAAGTTTTTCTGGCCAAACGGACTTGAGCAGCCGGGATCGCGCAGGAGACCAGCGTTCGGGAGGAAAGCTGCAGGGACGATGCTTTCTGGAGAGTAATACAGTACAGGTAGAATATATGTAAAGTCAATACCAAATCAGTAGAAAGGGCATGAATGTTTCGGCCGGGGCAGTTTCATCTTTTCCAGAAGAGTTTAGAAGGACGAGAAGGGCGAAAATTACCACTAACAAAGACCGGGAAGCGGGGAGGGTATGAATTCCTGATTCCTCCAAAAGTACGATCGAGGGGTTGAGTTGAGTGGGGGCTGCATCGAACAGATGGAGGTTTTTTGCATATGTCTTGGGGGGGTGAATGCCTAGACAATTCAATGCATCAATGCACTATGCTCCGTATATTGGGCTTAGCTTCAATCGAGAAGAGTTGCATCTTGGTTCGGGAAACGGTTGGCCCTGGCAGTCCCAGAACCAAGGGACAGTTGAGAAAGCGTTATTCCTTGTTCTGTGAATTTTCCCTTTTTTTTGTTTTTTCCCCTCCGTTTTGGTGGACTTAGTACCATGATTTTGGTTTTGTCCTTTCTCTTCTGATAAACAGTGGAATCATGGATCCCAGGTTGAATGCTGATAGGTGAGAGCACCGGCCCGGCACGTTGGTTCGCCTGTGAAAGACAGTGGTTTTGTTTGAAGCTAGCCTCAGGGGCAGTTAGGGTGGGCGATCGTACAGAAAGAAAAAAAAGTAAAAAAAAGCGCGTCTGTCATGCAGCGGGTGGTCCTGACGAAAATGGACCAGGACGATTGGTAGAGACGAGCCGAGTGGAGAGAGGACTCCGCCGAGGTGCAGCCATGAGGTTCAAGTGGTAAAATACCAGTAACTAGATCAACAGGGGAAAGAGGACAGATGAACAGAGATACCTGGGGGAGATGTAGAAGAGAAGAGGTCTGAAGTAGAAAGTACCTATATCACACTAAACATTGGATCCATGGATGGAACCAATGTGATGACAGATGTGATAGCCTAAGGCAGCTCAACCCTAACTTTGTACTATTTGATAGAACCAAATGTTTTTAATTCAATACAGTCCAGTTTAATCCCCAGACGATACTTACATACAACAGTAGTTATATGTTTGATAATAAACGCACCAGACTTAAGATCCACGTTGACGCAGAACAACACATGCAGACGCGCTTTTACTTTTGATTCCTCCTCATCCAATCGATTTCCCGCCCAGACTCACGACATCCAGACTTCCGTGATAATGTGACATCCACTCAATCTACCTACTTCCATGTATGGATGTGGTCCAGTTGTCTAGATGCCTTTGGAACTTGCATTCTTATCTTGGACCCCTTTTCCGCAGTCCGTTCTCAGCTATCGCGGAGTTTTGGAATTGACCATCGAGGTCTTTACGCCATGTTGAAAGACCCTGACACTGTTTAGAAGGTCTTTTGATAGTGCTGCATGAGCCTATCGATGGATATCAAGCTCCCCACGCGGCCACGCCACACTGGAATGGCTGTGAGATCACAGTTGATCTCTCAAACAAGGACATAGACGTTAAAACAACTTGGAATTGGCAAAAACAGTTGTCATCCTCTTAGGACCTTTGTCTTTGGCCTGGATACACCCTAAGAGGGTAAGCTCTTCGATGGGCTGGAATTAAGCCAAGTCCACTCATCCAACGAGGCCTACACAGGAGGTGCTCCAAACATCCAAAGCACCGGGCGGACATGCGATAAAAGCGATTAGACTCAGAAAGGCGGTGAGAGAAAACACGGACATAACAATAGCTTCGAGTTGAGTCAAATTAGGAGATTTTTATCAATGAGATTGTTCTTACCTTGACCGCTCTGGACCCCTTGATTCCTCTGGGCAGAACTCTTCAGACGAACTTCGTATTCTGCCTAATTCCAATTCCGGTCCAGTTCTCATTCCTTCGACATCTCCATCGTAGTCCGTGTCGTCATGTCTGCCCATGACAGCGCGGACTCTGAGCCAGAGCCGGTTCAAGTCAACGATGCCGACGCTCCGGTCAAGGACGATCCTTCGACGAACGACGAGACACGTACCTCATCTCCATATCCCAAACTCGAGTCCCCTTCCAACTCCGATGAGTCTACCATGAAATCGGACGTCGGCGAGATCGTACTCAAGCAGGAGCCTGGCCAACCGGCCAAACTGTCTCGCAGCTCGCGGAAAGTCGTGTCGCGACCCCCGCCGCTGTTTGACCACCTACCTGATAGCACCCAAGATGCGCTCGCCACGTTTGAACAGATCCCCGGCTGCGTGTACGCCAACAAATACATGGGATACACAGAGCACGCCATGGAATGCGATTGCGCTGAAGAGTGGGGTGAGTTTTCGTCTTTTCGAATAGTCTCGGCGTCTTTCCACACCAGTCCTCGAGGACTTATTGGGAAATTGTCACTTTCTCGTGACTCCACCTTGGTGAATACGTCGCTAATGAAACTAAAATAGACGCGAAGCTCGGAAAGAACATTGCATGCGGCGAAGACTCGGATTGTATCAATCGCGCGACCAAGATCGAATGCGCCGGCGAATGTGGCTGCGGTGCCGACTGTCAAAACCAACGGTTCCAGAAAGGACAGTTTGCACCGGTTGCCGTGATTAAAACCGAGAAGAAAGGATTCGGCTTGCGTGCGGAAACGAACCTTGATCCGGGAGAACTGATCTACGAATATGTCGGCGAAGTCGTGGGCGAGGCCCAATTCCGGAAGCGCATGAGGCAGTACGACGAGGAGGGCATCAAACACTTCTACTTCATGTCCTTGAACAAGGGCGAGTTTGTCGATGCAACCAAGCGAGGCAATTTGGGACGATTCTGCAACCACTCTTGCAACCCGAACTGCTATGTGGACAAATGGGTCGTGGGCGAGAAGCTTCGCATGGGAATCTTCGCCGAGCGTGCCGTCCAGGCCGGCGAGGAGCTTGTTTTCAACTATAACGTCGACCGCTACGGCGCCGATCCTCAACCTTGTTACTGCGGCGAGCCGATGTGCACGGGTTTCATTGGCGGACGTACTCAGACCGAACGTGCAACCAAGCTGTCCAATGCAACCATTGAGGCTCTTGGTATCGATGAGGCCGATGGCTGGGACACTGTTGTGGCGAAACGCCCCAAGAAAAAGAAGCTCGAGGAGAACGATGAGGAGTATGTGGACAGCGTGCAGCCCAAGTCCTTGAACGAGGATAGTGTGACCAAGGTCATGGCAGCTCTGGTGCAGTGCCAGGATAAATGGATTGCAGTCAAGTTGCTGGGTCGTATCCAGCGCTGCGAGGATGAGCGGGTTCGAAGTCGGGTAGTCCGAATGCACGGCTACCAGATTTTGAACTCTCAACTCGCACAATGGAAAGAAGACCAGAACGTGGTTTTGCAGATTCTAGACATTCTCGATGGGTTCCCGCGCCTGACGCGGAACAAAATCCAGGATTCTAAGATCGAAGCGAACATCCGTCCACTGATAACCTGCGAAGACGAGCGTGTGGCAAAGAAAGCTGCTGCTCTGCTAGAGAGCTGGGCTGGGCTTGAGGTTGCTTATAGAATTCCTCGCAAGAAACGTGGCAAAGACGCGAGGCACGCCGTCAACCAGTTTGAGCGCCGAGAGACTAGGCAACAACAACCTCAACGAAGTCCGAGTCATTCTCCTCCACCTTTACAAGGTGCTTCACGCGGACCTTCGCAACAACGTCGAGACCAAGCTATGTGGGGCAGACAGAACCGGCGTCGTCCGATGCCGTTGCCGGAGGGGTGGTTCGCTGCGGAGGCAGAAGGCCGCGGCGTCTACTATTATTCTACAACTGGTGCTACAACGTGGGAACGCCCAACCTTGCCCGCCCTCCCTGCGAGACCTACGCCGGCTGAACATGCCTCTAGGAAACAATCCAACATCGCTCTACAAAGCATCATTGACGACATCATGAACTCCCAGGAGGAAACGCCTTCCGACGTTCGGAATAGTGACACCCCCTCGACTCCTCACCCCTCTGCTGACCAAACGGAGGCGAAACCAAAGGATGGCGAGAAGTGGCGCAAGCTTCCGTTGGAGAAACAGAAGCGCATTTACGAAAACACCGTGAGTCTTACAATCCGAGCATGGCAAAAGGATCAGACTAACACATAGCACAGCTTTTCCCTATCATCAAGCCTATCGTGGACAGTTACAAGAACAAAATCCCCCGTGACGATCTGAAGCGGTTCGCCAAGGAGGTAAGACTTCTTTCACTTCACCTCCGTTTGATGTGACTCGGCTAACCTTCACATCTCAATCACAGATCTCAAAGAAGATGGTCGAAAGCGACTACAAGAAGAATCGCGTCACCGACCCCACAGTCATGATCTCTGCCAAGCACGAGAAAACCGTGAAGGGTTACTGCAAGTCCTACTTCCAAAAGGCCGCGGAGAAGCACGCCGCTCGCGCCAGAGAGAAGTCGCAATCCGCCCAGTCCCAGGGTGCAACCACCAACACCGGAACCGAGGAGCCCAACACAGACACCAAGATGTCCGGTGATGACACTCCGGCTGTTGATGGCGCGAGCTCTCCCATGCCATACGACGACCTCAAGCGCAAGCGTGGCTCCGTTACGTCTTTCGATGGCTCCATGGATGGGAACAGTTCTCCCTACAAGCAGCAGAAGTCGATCCCTCCGCCACCTCCCCCTCCCCCTCCTCCAGCCGGTGCTCCGATGGACTACGCCGGCGATTATGACATGGATAACGACATGGATAACGGCGGTGAAGAAATATCTCCCGAGCACAATGCCATGGAGCATAGTGCCATGGAGACAGGCCCGTAATGGGTCAAAGGGACAGAGCGCATCAGGACAGATTGTCCTTGATCAGCGGCGTCTGTCTTATTCTTGCTTTTTTTCTTTCTATTGTTACTTCAATGCGCGAGCATCAATACCCAAAAGCGATTGAGGAGGCCTAAAGGCCAGGCGATGAGATGAGGATCATATTCTCATATGCAGATTCTAATTCTTCGCTTCTACCGTGTTCTTTTATCATTATTTGCTATTCTTATTCCTCTTTTCTTAACTTTATCTCTTCTCTTTTCACTTCCTGCGTTACGAATACCCCGGAGCCCCATGTGCGCAGTGCAAATCTTCTTAGTTTGCATCAATCCAGCCCGTTTTTCGGCTGTGAAGTTTCATCTTTTTCTCTGATATCTACTCTGCGTACATTCATGCATATATCTGCACGTATGATGTATACGATGTATCTATGGACGGATACATACCTCACTGCATGTACGGATGGACTTGCATACATCCATGCGCCGGTATGATAGGCGGTCTCATAACATAATAAGATCGGCAGAATTCCATACCGCTGGCGGAATATCAAAATCCGAGCGGGCCTTTGCCTGCATGAATCTTATCATTTATCCTCCAATGGCATTATTTGATGCATTTCAGTGCAGTATGTTAGAGGGGCCAGATGGAAGAATCCATGTTTGCACTAGACTGAAGTGCCTTGCCTCCGCGCTAGCCACAATGAATGGTTATCGAACAGACTCACGAGTGGTCTAGCTAGAGCTTGAATGTTGAAAAAGTAGACCAAAGAGCATACTAACGGCCTAGACTAATATCATATCTACAGATGGAAGGAGATACCAAGGTCAACATCCAGCTCAGGATTAATTCCAAATCTTGATACTGCCAATTCTATCCATGCATGATTCATTCGAGCAGATGCAAGCAAGCATAAGCATTACAAGACTCCCACAGAAAGACCCAACACACCGAACAGAACAGAGCCGAACAGGAAAAAGAAAGTTCAATACCAGTTATACTTTGTGAATCAAAAAAAATCATTTCAGCGTGAAAATAAGAACAGGACCATGTACCGTAAAGAGCTTCAGCAGTGCAAAAAATCGAAAGGACCGAATGCCTAGTAGAAACTCTCCACGATACTGTCCTTATTGACACCAGCGGCAGCACCACCAGGTGCCATCTCGCCCAGTCGGAAGACGGACTCAACAACGCTCAACTCGGTGGCGGTGGTGTCCAGACCGGTGATGGCGAGCCAGTCGTTGACGACCATGCCGGCGCCGACGACGGGGGAACCGCGGTTCACACTGCCGGCCACGAGAGGAACTTGCAGGAGCGAGGACAGCTCGTCCTGGTCACGGATTGAGGTCTTGGGGTGCACGATTCCACCCTGGTTGGAAAGGGCCATGTATGAGCCTGTGAGGACGTTGTCGGCAACTGTTTGGCGGAAGACTTCTACGCCAAGGACGTCGGCGATGCTGGTGATATATTAGTTTTGAAGGTCAAGAGAAGAGAATCGGCCAAATGAAGTTGGCGTGGATCTGGACACTACTCACATCTCTTCGGTCTCACGCTCCAAGTCGGGGTGCACGATTGCAACATGGTCGTTACAGCAGATGACATTTCCGAGCGCGGAAAGGCGCTCTTCTATGCGTTGGATTTTGACTTCGTCCGGGAGCGTGTTGCGTAGATGTTGCAATTCTTGATCTGTGGTTGTAGTGGGGACAAGGAGACCTTTGCGGTTACTAGTGGCGAGTGTCAGCATTCTCTTTTTCTCTCAAGTCCGTTCTTTTGGCTGTATCCAACCTACCCGACAATTAGACGACCGACAATGCGGGTTCCGGCGATGGTTGCGTGGCAGATGGGGATAACATCTTGGAGTTCAGATTCGAAGACACTAGGGTTTGAAGTTAGTCGGGTTCTTCATGCGTGTATGGGTGGCGGAGATAGAATTTGAGCTTCGACGTGGCACAGCATCTAGAAGGGTATGTGCTCTGCATCCACGATTCGCCCATTCCGACCCCTGCCATGCCATTCTCAAATCCCAATCCTTCCCCATTTCAGCGGACACACCTGTAGAAGTTCTCCGAAGCACCAACCGCAACGATAGCGTAGGCATTTGTCAGGCAAGAGAAAACGCCGACCCTAGGAAACAGTCAGATCCAGTCGTTCCGCTTATAGTATTCTCCCACTCACTCATTTGAGTTCTCGAACTGCGCGCGAACAGCCATGATTAGAGTATCTGAAGAGCACTGAAGAGCACAGAGGGATATGGTGAAAAAGGTGTGCGGAGCGGGGTCGAGAGAGAAACGGAACTAGCAGGAACAGCAAGAACAGCAACAGAGATCGAACTTTTGAGTAATCTTGAATTGAGAGAATTGCAAGAATGCGCGAGAGATAAATAAATTCGACGAGAGACGTGCGATCCAACTGAAAAAAGACCAACAGCTCGGCCCAATCAGAGCCCCGTCTGAGTTTGCCCCGCCGGAGCCGCAGAGGCGAGTCGGTGGGCTGATACTATGTACTGGTACTTATTTTACTACTACAAATAGTATGTAGTAGAAGTACCAGTACTTCCATCTACTGACTCATCCTGTCTCATCCTGACAATGATTCATTCCTACTTCGCCCTCACAGTCATTCTCTATAGCCTGGCTAAGCTAGGTATGCCGTATGGCTCATCTTGCAAGTGCATACGGTCCCAGAGTTACGAGTCATTCTGCGATAGCCATGAACTGTGTGGGATGAAGCCTCTGGGTATCTACCAGGTCTAGATAGCAATACTAGTCTCCCTTCACAACCTGCTTGTCTATTCTGCTTGTCTACTTCCTCTTGTATGCTTTTCACTTAACAATTAGGCTAGTAGCTGACTTTTGGCTCATCCTTGATACTCAATTTACCTACTACTACTTTCAGTTCGAGTTACTTCATTTTTAATGCTTTGAATTAATTTTACTCTCTTCAATTCACAGTTGAGATTAGTTCACTCATCTCGTAATCGTACCCTACTAGCACAAAAGTAACAAACAAAAGTATGATGCCTCCCTTCCCTATCCCCACTCGGGAAAGGAGGGCATCGACTGTACAAAACATTGGTATCAAGTCTCAACTGGGGAAAACGCTATTAAAACAAACGCCGGCCAGTAATATACCGGAGCGACGGCGCCGCGGGGTGGGAGCCTCGTGGAGGCAGCGGCGGAGACGGAAAATAGACCGAGGGCACATGGCCCTGAAGTCCGAGCCCGGGCGGAGGCAGCTGCGGGGGACCGTTCAACGTGGAAGGTCTGGCAGCCCTATTCCCAAACCCATCTGCTGGTGCGCGAAGATGCCGCGCGACTGGAGGGTCGGGGTGGGCCGCGGGAGAATGAACGGTGGAAGGCCCCTCGTGTAGGCATGGAAGGCTGGGAGAGGATGCTACTCAAACATGAACGCCGGCCGGTCTAATACCGGCGCGGCGGAGCCGGGGGGTGGGAGCCTGGTGGAGGCGGCGGCTGGGGTGGATAATAGAGCGAGGGCGCATGGCCCTGGGGCAGGTAGCCCGGGAGAGGCAGACGGGCAAAGTTCGATCCCGGGGGCGGGGGCAGCTGCGGGGGACCGTTCATCGCGAAGGGGTCCGGCAGCCCCATTCCCATACCCAGCTGCTGGTGCGCGGGAAGAAGACGTCGCGGCTGCTGGGTCGGGGTGGGCCGAGGGAGGATGAATGGTGGAAGGCCCCCACTGTGGGCATGGGAGGGTTGCGGGAGGAGCGCGCGGTGGCGGGAATTCGGATCTGTGCGCATCATGGGAAGGGGGGAGGGCCCGGGCTCCAGGGCGGCGTCGGCCAGGATGGAGAGAGCCCGTGAGGGCGGGGGGGGCATCGGAAGCACCATCGTAGCTGACGAACTTGCCGGCAGACTTTTGATCCTGGATATGGTGTGCCGCTTCGAGGAGGCTTTCGAAGGCCCCCGTGACGCAGACGTGCAGATCCTCGTCATCGGTGGGCTTTGCTGGTGCGACCTCCGGTGCGATCTCCTCATTCAACCTACCCATGCGTGCGCGCTGGACAAACTCCTCCCAGCCCTCCTTTGCCGCCAACCAATCAGCCGTTCCCTCCGGGTCTCGAACTGTCTCGGCGGCGAATCCACGCTCCACCTGTCTAGCGGGCGCCTCGCCATCTCGGAACAGGAACGGCTTGACAGATTCTTCGGAGTCGGATGTATCGTACTGCGAGCCTATTAGCGGTCGTTCCCCCGTTCTGGAGTATCTTTGGGGTCCTCACCTCCGTATGCTCATCGTCCTCCGCTACCCGACGGCCCTCAATCAGAACCATCATCTTCCCCATCAGCATGGTCACGGTTTCCTCTTGGATTTCCGCGATGAGGTTCTATTCGTGCGAGTTAGCATCTGTTCGGCCAGGAGCAAATGTACAAATGGGTTTCAAAACTCACCTCCGCCTTCCTGTTTATGATGTACTGATCGGCTTCAAGCTTCCGCGCTTCCAGGCCAGACTTTTCCTTGAACTCAGCTTCCAGTACTTTCGTTGCCTTCGCCTCATACCAATCCAGATCCTGCTGGCAGCGGGTGAATTCGGGGCACTTCTCGTGCCAATCTTTGCTGCGAGCCAGTCCGCGCATGGTTCGCTCGGCGAGCACTGCCAAGGCCCCCTGTTGAACATGGCCAATCTTTTTGAAAAGCGCAGACAGTTCTGCTTCGCGGGTCTTGATTGGTAGTGAATCTGAACTAGGTTCGGGAGTAGGACCACGCCAATTCTCACCCAGATCCCAGATCTCGTCATCAATCTTCTTCTCCTTGTCCTTACCGCCGCCGCGTTTGACACCCTTGCCACGGCCACGACCTCGGCCACCTCGAGACTTGGTCACTGCTGCAGGTTTGACCGGGGCAAGGGGCCCCTCAGAGCCAGCAGTACTGCCTCCACGACCTCCGCGACCACGACCTCGACCACGGCCACGGCCGCGGCCACCACGGGCTCCACGACCTCCACGGCCTCCTCGAACAGAGGGAGCGTAAGCAGGGTTGTCGTATTCTTCAGAGTTAGCGGGACTGCCTTCCCGAGATGATCCGTCATGCTGGGTATCAGTCTCCGGGCCATCTTGCACATGGCTCTCTGGAGTCTGCTCAGTCTTTTCAACCCGTCGTCTTTTGGTCTCTGCATTCTCTGAGTTCGCATTCGTTCCGTCTTGGGTCTCAATTGACTTTCGCTTACGTGAAAGTCGGGGTGACGACACCGCGCTCAATGACACTTCTTCAGAATCTTTTGGCATTGGGCTCTGGCTGACAGGGGTCTGTGCAGCCTTCGTTTTGGCTGTTTCAATGATTTCTTTCTTGGTGAGTTCCATCTCATCGGCCGTGTCATCAGCTGACTCGTCCTGGGTGGCTGCTGGGGAGACTGAAGCTGAAGCAAGGAAGCGGGGCTGAGGGGTTTGAGAGGTCTTTAGAGCAGGAACTTCGGACTTGGGTTCCTCGTCATCGTGGGACTCGTCCATATCATCATCTAGGTGAGTGGATTCAGTGCCCACGATCTTGGTTGGTGAGACTTCATCTTCGAAGACGCCGTTTTCATCTGGCTTCCGTCTTGCCGACTGCCGCGTGGTCCGTGAGGACTCAGGAACAGTCCGAGGATGCCGGGGACGGCGAGTACGAGGAGTCTCTGGGCTTTGCACGGCACCAGCCGGTGCACTTTCCCGATTCCCAACAGGGGTACGGTCAACATCATGATCCTCATCGGCAGTGGCAAATTGGACCAACTTTTCGGGCCGAATTTTGAGGGTGACCACGAGGGAGTGAACCTCTTCTGAGTTGCTCGACTCCTCAATGCTGGCGGCAATATGACCAGAAAGACTGCCACGGCCACGGCCGCGACCACGTCCCCGGCCGCGGCCTCTCCCCCGGGTAGTGGTGGGAGCTAAAATGAGATCTATACATGGGGATGAGACATCGGACCGATAGTACAAAATGAGATGAAACTTACCTTGGGCGGCGCGTCCCGATCGCGTAGAAATGCTAGGAGTGCGAGCAGCAGTCTGTGCAGCCGCACGAGTTTTCTTAACTCTTCCCACCATCGCTGTTGTCTTTTGACAAAAGCGAGTCAGCGGGAAATTTGTTCCAGTACCAGCAAGGGGGGTGTGGAGCTCCAACACGGGTACGGGAAATCAGGGTGGAAAAATGAAGAGTAAAGGTGAATAAGGTGAACCAGGTATCAACAGGGGGAGAGATGGTGTTGAAAACTCGAAATGTGCAAAGCGCAAAGCTGAAAGCTTCAGAATACAGAGGAAATAAATCGAGAAATGATGGGGAAAAGAGTACAGTCACGAGGGTAGAATGCGACAGTAGGGTGTAGTAGTGGAAGAGGTAGGAGAACGTTGTGGGGGGGAATTGATGGAAGTAGATGAAGGGAAAAAGTAAAGATGAAAGACGCGACAAGTGACAAGTCAGGAGTAAGGAAGAAAACGTCAAGAGAGTCAAGTGTCAAGCGTCAAGTGTCAAGCGTTAAGTGTCAAGTGTACTGCGAAGATCGAAGGATCTACGAGACTTTCACTTTTCGCCCGATGGATGGAAAGTTGGGGGGGGATGAGAATAAGAGATGGGAAGAACACCAGAATGGAGTATCTTGGTAAGATGAGATGAGAATAAACGAAGAGAATAAAAACGAGAAGAGAGAAAAGAAGAAAGATCATGTAAGAAGAAGAGAAAAGGAAAACAGAGAGAAGAAGATTATGTAGCTGAGAGAACCTTGGATCTTGCCCGTTGACCAACTATAGGAAGCTTTCAATAGTTAGAGAATGAATCAGCTACTATTCAATCACTTCACCAATGCTCAATTGTCTCATCAATTGTCAGCTTCAAGCTTCAATCTTTTCTTCTTTCTCTTTTTCCTCTCATGGCCAATTGGTCGGGTACTTTTCCGTGACTCGGCTGAGGCTCGGGATTCAAATAGCACAGAATGACAACCCGTAGGATTGGATGGGAAGAATAGGAATAGGAACAATAATGACATTGACTGAATAGATTCAAGGATTCATCAACTATCTTGTCCCTCTAGTGAATAGATTCATACGTAGTCACCCCCTTCCTGTCCCATTCCCAGCCACTTCCGGCACACAAGTACCGGAGCATTTGACCCCGATATGGAGGAGATCTCTGACAATACTCTGTACTCATTCTCCTACTATTCCTATCATATCCATTATTTCTAGACGGGAATCACGGGATTACTTCTTCGTCTACACCATACTTCTCTCCCTATGATGTACGACAAGAAAAATAAGATGGACCCACTTGGCGAGATGGTGACGAGTCGAATGCGGCCATTTCATAGTCCAGGTTTACTCCGTACTTGAATGCAACTATTTCTTTGCTTCAGGATCCTTTTTGGGAGGAGATTGTACACTGGGTGTCTTCTACCTGAACTGGCTATATGAATGATATACTGCAATACCAGAGATCTTGGGATGTATTCAGTTTGGATCAATTCAATCATCCAATAGTCAAACGAAGAGATAATACAGTATGCCAACAGAAATCGAGATAAGTTTCTTTGGAGCTCAATCACTGTATATGCAACCGGAAATTCATTCCAACCAGATCGAAGTACTTAAGACCTATTATATCCTTCTCAATCCTTTATTTACATAACACCATATTCATATCAACGCACAAAAAAGAAAAAAAGAAACATTGCAAGTCGTGCTCAAAGGTACCGTGGGTCAATTACTTTTCATGAGGGGATTCGTTCAGGTCATATTTCTCAAAAGTTGAATGCGTAGGACTGCCGCGAGTTTGGTTGCCGCGGACATGGGTCTCGTTCAACTCCAATCCCATCCCGGGCAACGGAGAGGGCGTACGTCGGCCCTGGTCGCGCAAGGAGCGGGCAGATCGCATGCGTTTAATCGTCCCAGGCGTAATGGTCTGTCCCGCGCTCGCCGAGCCTTTGACAATTGTACCGGGGGCGAATGTTGGGGATGGACAGGGGCTGGTGGAGCGGAAGAGAGGGTGGATGTTGTTCTCGTCGAAGGGATTGTATTCCCACGTCGAGTGGGAGGGTGATGGGGTTGGGGAGTCGAGGCGGAGAGTCGACGCGGTGGGGGAGGGCACGGTGGGTTGCACCCGGCTCGAGATAGAGATGGCGTTGGGTGGGGTTCGGCGTAAACTGGGCATGCTGCGGATGCTGTGGGGGCCCCGGGGCAGGGAACGAGGGTCCCGGTCTGGGAGATGGTCTGATGACCCGTTCGTTGGAGTTGGGCTTGGTGAGCCGCGAGTTGATGAAGAGCTTGAGTCGATGGAGGCGTTTTTGTCGTCCTTCATGTTCGAAGGACAGAGAGTGGTGTCCGAGTAGCGGCTGGAGCGCCGAGGATATTTGCGGAGAGAGCCACGTTTTGGCTCGAACAGTTCGGACAAATGGCATACTCGAGTCGGCGATGGGAGGTAATTCGAGTTTGGTGAGACCTCATCAAGTTGTCGAGAGTCGCCCCGTGGCCATTCGGTATTGGACTTCTCCTGGGCTAGTGTCGTGGAGAGGTAGCCGCAGTATAGGGCTTGTGCAAACACTGAGAGTGCCCAGAAAATGGAGCGAACGACAAAGACGGAAGCCTGAGGGCTCATTGCCATCGCCCCGGCAGATGCAGCTGCAGCAATGAGTAGATATGTGCCGGTGAAGCCAATACATTGTAGACGGGCAGTTTGGATGTTCTTGTGGTGCAGTAGACCAAGGGCAATCACGGCCACGCAGCTTACTGCGCTCAAGATAACGGGCGCCACATCGGATGAAGCTTTTGAAGTTGCATAGCAAACACCATTAAGAATGGTAACAATGAATGTCAAGAGCAACGAGGCTCCGGCCAGTGAGTAAGACAAGGAGGACATGGCGACGGCACAGAAAAGAAAGACTTGGCAAATAAGAAAGCCAGGAAGTATACCAACAATAACCAAGAGAGTGTGTGGGAGGCCAAACTTTGGCAGACTGCCAGTTCAAGACGTTCGCCAATGCACGTAATGAGTGTGTGAAATCTGTGGAGTCCATGAGAGCGGGCATGCCGGTATTTATGATCTGGCACGCGTAGACGCAGGAGGAGGGTTCGCAAACACGGGACGGAGAGATGCACACTTCAGCGTGGCTCAAAGTGTATCGACCGGGGAAGTCAACCCGTCGCAACCTGTCAAATTTTCTCAGAAGAGATCGGTCTGATCCATCAACCCGGCATGATGGTTAGGGTCACCGATAAGGCTCGACTGGGCCAGGATCTACGTCAATTGGCTGCGGAAGAGAGATCCCTTGGCTGGAGCTGCATAAAGTACCTGGAAAAGTGACAAATGCTGCTTTTCCATCAATTGGAGGCGAAGTCATGGTGCCTGACTCCGGGGTACATTGTAGTGAGGCCCCGGCAGCCCAGACCCGCTCTGCAGAGTATGCATCCGATAGTTTGGTCAATCCCGCTAACAATGGCACTATAGATATGATCCATCAGTCCGTTGTGGATGTCAGGACTCGGTAAAGATGGTGGGTTTTCCCTCCCGATCTCAATAGCGCCGCGCCGGATGTGATGTGTCCATCGGCCCTTCTGATGGAAACAAACTCGGCCTCTGGAACTTCGGCCAACCTGTATTGAGGCTATGGCGTGGCTCTGGTAATTTGAAATTAGATCTTATAGATCCATACTGTGTTAGATAGGCATGGCTGGGAGCATCGTGACCTGTCTTGGAAGTAGTATGTGCAACGAAATGGTTGGTCTAGGAACGTCCGTGCTTTGGCCACGGCTCTCGGGATACAGTGCAGACTGCAGAGTCCAGACGCCTCAATCAATAACTACAATTCTCCAAAACTACTTCACTGCGTAGAGATTCGTGAATCGTGTGGCTTATTGATTCCTCATATGTAATGTCTTCTCTCTATGCGGGTGTAATATGTACAACGCACACTACAATGTACGATGCACACGACCGTGCTACCAGCCAACCGAGGACTTGAAAGGCAATAATGACGCCTAATACTGTGTTATATAGGCCCAGGTCAGGGCATCGACCGTGAACACATTCCAGAAAGGTCTTGTATGCCATTGGGACCAAGATGGACATAGATCTGCATCGCCAACCTATCAATTGGCCCTGTCCCCTCGACGTCAGCCATGAATGTTGTCATCGAGGCTGCCAACAGGCAACCGGCTCGAAATCGAATGAATATAGGTATACCGCATTTGCCGAGGTGCACCGCACAAAGAGAGTCCTGTGTAGGGCAAAATCATAGCAATCTGGTGAGTTGCAAAAGGTCATTAAGTTGGACAAATGTGCACGAAGTTCGAAGTACATAGTTGGGGTCATTGCCCAAAGGCGGTCACCGCACTCGTTTGCTCTCCATCATCGTCACCTTGGATCGGCTCCCCTCCTACTTTCTTTCTTGTTTCGACTTTTCTTCGACTTCATCGCTGAGAGGATCCTTCACATCAAGTCTTGGTTCTCGTAACTTCTTTTCCCCATCTCAATTCCCATCTTTTTTCTCTGCCCTCTTTCTTCTCGGTTTCACTCAAAAAGCGGCAAAATGAAGCTCACGTTCAAGGTACAGAAACTTGCCCATGAGGTCCTCATAGCAACAGACTGCTAACGATTATTGATTACAGGACCTGAAGCAGGAGAAGTTCGTCATCGATGTCGAGCCTTCTGAAACAGTACGTCGGACTCTTTCGCTACAACTAGCCGACATCATCGAGTGCGGGGCTCATCTATCTAGGTTCGCGAGGTCAAGGTCAAAATTGCCCAAGAGAAGGGCGAATATGAGGCAGAGCGCATGAAGGTCATCTATTCTGGTAAGTGATCTCTGTCGCCGGAGGAGTTTGCCATTCACGATTCCATGGCTAACTCGTGACTCTTTCCCCCAATGTAGGAAAGATTCTTCAAGACGATAAGACGGTTGAGTCCTACAACATCCAAGAAAAGGACTTCCTAGTGTGCTTGCCTGGAAAGGTACCAGATTCGTGTTCTCTACTATTGACTCACCCATCGAGCCCAAATTGACGAATTCATAAACAGCAACCCAAGGCCGCCCCCGCCCCGGCTGCCGCTCCCCAAGTTCCCTCGACCCCAGCTGCCCGAGCTCCTGTGGCGACCCCCGCTCCTCCTCCCGCCCCCCAGGCCGCTGCTGCTGCTCCCCCAGCTGCTGCTCCTGCGACTCCCTCCCCAGCCGGCGCCGCTCCCAGTGGCCCTGCCTTCGGAGATCCTTCCGCTCTCGCCATGGGATCTGCTGCCGAGGGCGCAGTTGTCCAGATGGAGGCTATGGGTTTCGCACGCACCGATATCGACCGTGCTATGCGCGCCGCTTTCTACAACCCCGACCGTGCTATCGAATATCTTTTGACCGTAAGCTTTTTTGGGGGGGATATTGCTCGAATCTCTACTAAGCGTCATACCAGGGTATCCCCGAGAACATTCAGGAACAACAGCAGCAACAGCAACAGCAACAACAACAAGCCGCTGAGCCTGCCCCTACTGGCGCTGCCCCTGCTGCTGCTCCTACTGGTGGTGATGAGCCCCTGAACCTTTTCGAAGCCGCTGCCCAAGCTGGCGGTGAAGGCGGTGGTCGTCCTCGTGGCGCCGGCGCTGGTGCCGGTGCTGGTGCCGCTGGTGGCGAAGCTCTCGGCAGCCTCGACTTCCTCCGCAGCAACCCTCATTTCCAGCAGCTCCGTCAGCTTGTCCAGCAACAGCCTCACATGCTCGAGCCTATCCTGCAACAGGTCGCCGCCGGGAATCCCCAGATTGCTTCCATCATCGGACAGAACTCCGATCAGTTCTTGCAGCTTCTGGGTGAGGAACTGGAGGATGAGGAGGGTGCTCTGCCCCCTGGTGCACAGGCTATCTCGGTCACGGAAGAGGAGCGCGATGCTATTGAGCGTGTATGTTGAACCTCTCATCAATTCGAAATGTCCCAATAACTAACTCTTAACCAGCTGTGCCGTCTGGGCTTCCCCCGTGACTCGGTCATCCAAGCCTATTTCGCCTGCGACAAGAACGAGGAACTGGCAGCAAACTTCCTCTTCGACCAGCCGGATGAGGATGAGGAGTAAAGAGTGAAATGTGCTCTTGTTTTCTTTTTCCTCCTCCCTCTTCCTTCCCTCGTAACGTTATGTTCTATGATGAATACCAAGCATGGTGCTGTTTGAATTGATTCCCTCATCTCTCCTACCCCCAGACCCCCCTTTCCCATGAATACGAACCAGTGATTAGCCTGGTGTCTTGAGTCTCTGCTTGCTGAGTGTGGACTTGGCTTTTTTGCATCCCGCTATCTACCCTTTCTCCAACACAACTGTCATGTATCTACCTTAATGGGCAAAATGGGACCTGTTCGCTGCATATTGGTATGAGTAATCGCGTATGGCTGAGGTTGATACGTATCTGTACTCTAGATGAATCTGGTTGAAATTGCTTCTTCAATCGGGTCATCTGGTATCTTACATAGCAGAGATAAGTTCCATCATGGGGGTCATGCGTTAGTTAGATTAGGTACCCACCTAGGTTTAGGTAACTATAGGTTATGTGGCGATTGACAACCTAGTCCAGATGACCTGTGGGACGGGTGGAATATATTTCCGCATGACTGCCCGGGATGCATTTCCTTCCAACCTTCTGCTCAGGAATACTTACCTATCTACCTAAGGTAGGTAGGTACAGTATATATCTCCAACCACATTCCGGCTAGAGTAATGTGTAGGTAATGTGTTCATACCTCCTACGCGAACACCAGCACTTCAATACAACCTATGGATGTCATGCCCATCGAGTAGCAGCATAACCCTAATCTCCCTTATCAGACTAGCCTTTATTACAGGGAGATAGATACCACCAGCTGAGCAGCTGAGCAGCTGATCAGCTTAAATAGAGAGAAAGAAACAAGGCCAATGAAAAGATCAAATTCCTGGATATACGTATAAGTAGCCCACAGAACCACCCAAAGATAACCCTCGTCGCCGCCCCCAAATGCAAAAGGTATCGTACGGACCCAGTAAACCAAAACAGACAAGAATATTCAGAGAAAGAGACGTTGCAACCCCCGAAATTGGAATGGAACCGGGTATATCCCATATGAACGACACAGATAACCAGTCTGAACCCATAGGTAAGTGATTTATAGGTACAAGGCCCAGCCATGGAATGGAGATCATGTAGTATGTCCAGGGCAAGCAGAAAGAGGGAAAATAAAAATAAAGGAGGAAGAAAAGAAGAAGAAAAGAAGAAAAGAAGAAGAAGAAGGAGAAAAATATTATATGCAAGAGCGTCGAACAGACCAAACGCCCAATCCGCGACGTCCTATAACTCGTTTCAGAGTTGAGAAGATCCCGTCTTCGGCGAAGTCCATGTCGTCCAGGCTGAGGTGTTTCCGATATGACCAGAGCGGATGCAGTTGTAAGCTCTGTTTCTGGAGATTGGTCGCAGATAGAGCATACTGGTCGAGGAAGTCGGCCGATGTGGGTGCGACTAGGAATATAGATGAGGGATATGAGCACCTTGGTACGACCTGTTCCAGACGTCGGACCAGCTCCACTCCTGGAATACCCATTAGATCCTGGGTTTCGATCTCGGTGGACTGATTGTCTCCGCCGAGAAGCCAAAGTGGTGGGGAGTATGTCTTCCACCAGAAGACTGTTGCGGGGGGATATGATGGGTTGTGCTGGAGGAGACTATATCGCGCATTGCTAGCTGGGTGGGGACGACGCCGCCTTGGTGGTATACGCCCATGAGGAAGCCCATGGCTGCGTTGAAGAGGACCCATGTCCCGATGAGGAGGCGAGAACGGCGCAGGGGCACGCAGCTGAGTAGGAGAGGGACAGCTGGGAGGAGGAAACGGGGTTCTTGGTGAGGGAAGAGGGAGAGGAGCATTGTTGCAGAGAGGGCGGACAGGGCGCGCATATTGCGCATCCAGGATGGCACCATGGGCCTCTGGACGAGTGATACTAGCATGGCAATGTATGCTGGACCGA
The DNA here is from genome assembly GCF_028826915.1 of Penicillium bovifimosum. Lineage (NCBI taxonomy): Eukaryota > Fungi > Ascomycota > Eurotiomycetes > Eurotiales > Aspergillaceae > Penicillium > Penicillium bovifimosum. Next base: position 4,718,353 of record NW_026622711.1, read on the forward strand.
GGAGTTGGAATAAATTCGCGGTAAAGTGTTGGTGGTGCGGGTGGAGGCCGTGCTGGGCTAGGTTGGAGGTATCGGTGTTATAGAGTAGGTTGTTGAGAGGGGTTATGATAGGGTCGCGGAGGATCTCAAGGAGGGATGCGGTTGGCCGGTAGAAGGCTGTGTCCGTGTAGACTGCGACGAAGGAGAAGAAGAGGCCGAAGAATAGGAATGTTGCGAGGGAGGCAGGCCTGGTGCGAATGCGGGGTTAGTACACATGGGTTCGATGTTGTGAATACAAACAGGATGGAGATTGACGCACTTGCGCTGGAACTGAGGCAGCAATTGCAGGCCTGGGAGAAGCAAAAAGGCTGGGAAGGTGATGCGATTGAAGACGCCTAGCACTGCGATGAAGGCGAGCACAGTGTTGGAAAAGAAGGACGAGTATCGCTGCAAGTCAAGTTAGCTCAAATCGCATGTTTCTAAAGCTTTGCTCCCGCACCTTATTCTCGACAATGCGTCGAATCAGAACCAGGCCCCAAGCGACCAACAGGGTCTCGAGGCTGTTGGAGAAGGTGTGCGTCTGATATGTCCAGGTGACATAGGAGGAAGCCACCAACACTACCGTCGCGCGCCGATGGCGCGGAGAAGGTACTAGTTCATAGATCGCCCAGTCTTCCAACACAAAACTTAACAGAAACATTCCACTGCGTAGCACATAGTATACCAAGTGGGGTGGGGCGCTCCCTGACCCGACCTCCGTGTAGAACCACTTCAACAGGCTCATCGGCAGCTCGTAGACTGCCCATAATGGAAATAAGCTGCGGATAGGATGCTCAACGGTGAATTCCCATGGGAGCTTTGAGGGAAAGGAGAAAATGCGACCTGTAAATCGAGCCAATCTGGTCAATAATGTTTTCCCTCGTATAGGGAGTCGCGGGACCGCCGGGTCTCGCATATCATTTTTTTCATGCTTGGGAAAGCCACAACAATTATACCAGCGCATTGTCGCAGTGGCATTGTGATCGCCTTCCTTCAGTCATTGGACAGATCAACGCACCTGCAAAGAGCTCTGGGCCCTGGAAGTTCTCATCGGGATGTAGATAGCTGGGTGACAACGCGAAGTACACGCGAATCAGCAGTAACAGTAAGTATGTTCGTCGCCACATGTTTGGAGGGACACATGGACATTATTAGAAAGTAAATAAGGAATGAAAAGGGCTAACCGAAAAGAATAAAGAGAGTAGAAAGGAGTGGAAGGGGTTGAAGCGGCTAGTAAGGAAAAGCAACACGCGTATTGACGGATGATATCACAGGGCTGAAGCGGTGTATCTGGGCATTGTTTAGGGAAAGGAGTACTTATAGTACGTTATTCACAATCATTGCTGAGCATTAGCAAAGCAATAATATATTAAATTAACATATGTGTCTTTTGAAGAGTCAGAATCTTCTTTGACGAAGTTGACCTCGTATACCTCGTATACCTAGTACACAATAAACACATCACTGTATGCTCTTTAGGGCTATCATAAGATAGTTACCATACGGACTCCAGAGTAGTTGATAGATCGACATGCATCGAAAGTCGAAACAAAGTTACAAATGATGATTCGACTATCAAAATGCCTCCACAATTCAATAGAAGCAGCTTGACTTAAACACTTCAGTCTGGCGCGTTAGATCACAACACACTGCACTCATCCGATGCTTGGCATATGAGCATTCCCTCTGTTTGCCAAGACAGCCTGGCTGCTTGTCTCTCTGGATTATCTTTCTAGCACGAAAGAGAATTCTCAATAATGACACTATGTTAGTGCAATTTAGTACACAGTAGAGGTTCAAAGATGCGGGTTGGAGTTAAGCCCTGGGGCAGAAGTAGAACGCGCCTTAGTAATCTTGAACCTTCCGCCCCCGTGAACGTCGACCCGTTTGGGCGACGGAGTTTGCCATTCCCACGCTTTCGCCCCTCCATTCACTTACCGCTCTCCAATCTCTCATAACTATAGCTTCACCGACTTTACTTCAATCAATATTCTCTGGCTGAGTCTACCTCTACTTGTCAGTCACATCCCCACTCATTGAACCCTGCCCCGCATCGTTTGAAACCGACAAGTCTGACGCTCATTTAACCTTAAGATACCCTCTCCTATCCATCAATATGAGCGCTATCACCCTCACCAGCTCCGATGGAGTCGAACTCTCGGTCGGTAAGCTATACTCAAACGCCTGGGATGCCTGAGTCACCAGTGACGTTGACAGATTTTGAACAGACCGCACCACCGCTGAGCGGTCCGTGTTGATCAAGAATATGCTTGAGGACTTGGGTGATTCTGGAGAAGCTATTCCTATCCCTAACGTGAGTATCTATTTCATTAAATACAGACCGTTTTGATTTTAACGCTTTGTCCAGGTCAACGAGGCCGTACTGAAGAAGGTGATTGAGTGGTGCGAACACCACAAGAACGATCCCCCCAGTGCCAGTGATGACGATGACAACCGCCGCAAGACCACCGACATCGATGAGTGGGACCAGAAATTCATGCAGGTCGACCAGGAAATGCTCTTTGAGATTATCCTCGTACGTTTCTAGACATCCCACATTCCTCAAGTATATATACTGACTATCGCACAGGCTGCCAACTACCTGGATATCAAGGCTCTTCTCGACGTCGGTTGCAAGACCGTTGCCAACATGATCAAGGGCAAGTCCCCGGAGGAGATTCGCAAGACCTTCAACATTCAGAATGATTTCACTCCCGAGGAGGAGGACCAGATCCGTCGCGAGAATGAGTGGGCCGAGGAGTGAGTTGCTGCCACCTATAGTTTTTGATCGAATCTATACTGACCGCCCCTCTCTAGTCGCTAAATCTGTGAGAAGTAACTTGTCTTTTCTCTTTGCTGGATCGAGACGAGCAGCCTCAGTATATCTGAGGCACGATCAGTTTCTGGGGCGTTTTGCTTTTACATTTACACACCGATATTGAGTTCATCATTCATGAAATTAAATCTGGCTCATGTTTTCTAATCCACAGCTTTCTACTCCGTAGGCAGCAGGGTCATAATCGCCCTATCCGTACTATATGACGGCATCTACCCGTATCAATGTGTAAGTTAGTACCAACGTAGAGCCAGGCTGTCCGCTGTACTACGTGGATTGATGCGCGAAGTGACACCACAGCCAGGGACAGACAGCATGGAAAGGCCCACATGCAGCGTCCAGATCAAGAACTACAGACATCGGACCATCCAAGTAGGCGAAAGGACGTTCAGTTCAATTCGATCATATTTGTATCAAATAAAAGAAAAAAGAAAATCCCCCGCCATCACCAGTCCTACAAGCCCGCCCTCAGCAAGAAGACGATCACCCCAACCGACAAACCCTCTTGCAAACAAAATCCGGGCCCGCAATCAATATCAATACTCAGGCGTGTTGGGAACCAATCATATCCCCACTCGGAACCGTGGAGAAAACGACGACCCCAGTCAAAGATCTTTTAAAAAAAACGTAGGCACAACCCAAAGCAAGACCCGGATCAAGATTGAAAATTGAATTTTTTTGCAACTGCACTCAAGAGTAGTTCCACATCCACTAGCGCTCTCAAGTTCATCGTGAAGGCATCTTGTTCGAAAATCGGTTGTGGGCGTCACATCATGAAGAGGTTTTCGAAATCATCAAAACCCTTGAACCACCCCGCACAGACAAACTTCGTTGCCATATGACATCGCGAGCTGAACTGGGGCTTTCGAGAATGGCCGGACGGAGGGTTGCGAATACTGAGGGTCTGCTTAGACCTTCAGGGTAGACTTACGCCAGTGACGACGCTTGGCGTTGTATCTAGTTCGAATTGTATCAGCCATTTATTCGATTCCGTGTTTCCTGTGTCCTATTTCCGAATCTTCTATCCTTCCATGCTTGGGTTGGTGCGGTCGGGTGAATGGTTGAATGGACCCTGTTCTTCCCCCGGTCGCACTTTTCCCATGTTCGACGGTCCCGGATATGAAGATTGGATTTTTGGATCTCGAAGGTGCGATTTACCTGATGGTGTTGCCGGTGCGCAGACGAATCCACTGGGGGATGGGGCGGTTCTGACGCTGAGCTTTGGCAAGCTTTTGCTTGGTGCGGAAGGTCTTGTTGCTCTGTGTGGAAAATGAAGGGTTAGAATTTTTATTTCTTGAATTTGAAGACTTTTGGCACGGCGGGGACAGGGACGGCGACGGCGAGAACGGCGAGCATTTTTGCGAGAATGATGTGGACGGGTTTTATAACATACCGGCATCTTGAAGGATTGATCGCGACGGCGAGCTTGTGGGATGGACGGATGAAGTTGTCGACCTTCGGGTGCGGATGGTTTGTGTGCGGCAGGGCTTGGCTTTCGCTTCGGTTGGGTCAGGTGATGTGAGCCTCATGCCTGAGGCCACAATAAAGTGATAAAGTGATAAGGTGATAAGGCGATAAGGTGATAAGGCGATAAGGTGATAAGGCAGGAACATCAAATCGATTTGGTTCATTTTTGGTCCGAAGTGCGGGTCTAGTAGTAGTACTCTGGCCCGGAAAGGCTTGCCCAGGCCGGGACCCCAGTTGCTCAGATAACCCTGCAGGTGTCATGGAAGGCGTGGCGGTAGCATAGGCATTTGCATGTTTTTGTTCCTTTATCGATCTGCTGCTTACTTTACACAGTATTGGATCTCATCGGCGGGTACAGGCAGGAGCGGGCCTTTAAAGGGTAAGAGTCAGGGATATGAGCAGGTGCGAGAGTAGCTATGATATTACATGCATGAGCCGTAATGTGCGATTCGTACTGAGTGAAAGATGTCACTCCCGATCCTACAGTCAAGGCATGAAGAGCTAGCGAACGCCGCTTATCTATCACTTTGTATCTGCAGCGTGAGTGTGCATCTCCACGGTGAAGGGCTGGATCTCGGAAGCGAACGTCTATACTCCTTTGGGGGAACTAGTTAGGGGCTTCCTAGCTTTTGATGAAGAGCTATCCTAATCGGGAGCCCGAAGGGGTCCACAGCGGTCGTTGTAGACGGGCTACGCTCTCAAAGCGTCTGATCACCGCGAAAAAAGGGTTGCCTGGACTGCGCCAAAAATGAGAATCCGACCCAGCTTCGCGTTAAAGAAAGGGAGAGAAGGCTATCGCCTTCGTTCGATGTCGCATCATTTGATCGGGGTTTAGGCTCCCGAGATCCATGAAGCTTAGCCTAAAGGCACGGAAATCGGGGACGAAAATTGCCGACAGCATAAGAAAAGTATGCACGGGCAACAGGTCCAGATCGTGGGGGTCCCACCCCGGACAACTCCCCCAATCGTGGCAATGAGACTGGCGAATCACATATCAGGCATTCGTGTTTCTTTACACTTTGCATATCTGCGTCTTATGTCCGGACAATAATAAACTTGGAACATGGATCAGGGTTCGGACGAAAGAGGTGAGAAATGTCGAGCTATGACTTCGAAATGAGTCAGTGAGTCCAGTTCGCTCCGTATTCGTTTCCGTATTTTGCGTCATAATTAAGTCGAAGCTTCTAGTTTGGGTGCCCGCGTGTGAGGTGTCCATGACTCACTGTATGAAGATACTACTACTAGTAGTATGCCACACCCACCGATGCGCTGATCATACCGCCCAGCCTCAACTATGGAAAGAAGCAAATCTCAAACGGTTTGTGGCTGTCCGCCTCGCGTTTCTTGGGAAGTTCCCCAGAAGGGGACGTGACCGAGGGGCTGCCCTGGCATTACCCCTGCACAAAGGAATGTAGAAAGAATGCAGATCTAAATCGGGACGCATCATCAAGATAGAGATAATACCACATTGATAACTAACATACAAAGAGCACAGTGATTACTTCAAGAGCCCAATCGTGAGGCGATTTCCAAATCGGGTGACTTGTCTTGCATAAAGAAGGTCGGAGTTGCGAGGTTCCGACCCACCGGACGAAAAAAAAAAGAAGCTAGTTTAAGGCCGTCAAAAGTATACAAATTTAATAAAAAAGACAGAAAATTCCCCCCTCAAACGAATAAACATTTAAACAAGTTCTCTCCTATCCCTTCCTTCCCCTTGAGAATCATCATAATATTAACTTTCCCTTTGGGGTTTCTTTCCCCTTCGAACCTTCTTTCCAGAACCCTTGGGCTCTCAAGGTTTCAGATATCTTATCTCTTCACTTAACCTCCACGGTCTCCACCTTTGATTACACCTTAACTTTTCCGACCTTCATGGACTAGACCTCCGGATACAGGAGCAATTCGATCAACATGCAACAGCCCGAGGAGGGCGTGTCGGCCGTTGAGAAGGTCGCAGAGGATCCTCAACTGAATGAAAAGCCCACCGAGAAACCTGTCGACAAGCGCGATTCCGACTCCGCGTCCACATCGACAGCAAAAGAGCATGAGAGCACTACAGTTTCAACCGAGGAAGATGCGCTCTATGCCCATCTGCCAGCGCATGAGAGGGAGATTCTCAAGCGCCAGCTAGACGCGCCTACTGTCAGTATCTCCTTCTTCGGTCTCTACCGGTATGCCTCGTCCCTGGATATCCTCATCATTGTGGTCAGCGCACTGTGCGCCATCGCCGCCGGTGCTGCATTGCCACTCTTCACCATTCTCTTCGGTTCACTGGCGACAGCTTTCCAACAAATCATGCTTCGAACTATCTCTTACAACGACTTTTACCACCAATTGACCAAGAACGTCTTGTACTTCATCTATCTCGGCATCGGAGAGTTCCTCACAGTCTACATCAGCACCGTCGGTTTCATCTACACCGGAGAACATGTCACCCAGAAAATCCGAGAGCACTATCTGGAAGCTATCTTGCGCCAGAACATCGCCTATTTCGACAAACTCGGTGCTGGTGAAGTCACCACCCGTATCACCGCCGACACCAACCTCATCCAGGACGGTGTCTCCGAAAAGGTTGGTTTGACCTTAACTGCCCTTGCCACATTTGTGACTGCCTTTGTGGTTGCCTACATCAAGTATGCCCCTCTGGCTGGTATCTGTACCTCGACTATTGTCGCCTTGGTCTTGATCATGGGTGGTGGCTCTCGAGTCATCATCAAGTACAGCAAGCTTTCTCTGGAAAGTGTTGGTGCTGGTGGCACAGTGGCCGAGGAAGTCATCAGCTCCGTCCGCAATGCAACCGCTTTCGGCACTCAGGACAAGCTCGCCAAGCAGTACGAGGCGCATTTGCGTCGCGCAGAGCGCTGGGGCATGCGCCTGCAAATGTCCCTTGCCGTGATGGTCGGTTGCATGTTTGGCCTCATGTTCATGAACTACGGACTCGGATTTTGGATGGGTTCCCGATTCTTGGTTCAAGGAAAGGTTGATGTTGGACACGTTCTGACAATTCTGATGGCCATCCTCATTGGATCTTTCAGTCTGGGTAACGTCAGTCCGAACGCCCAGGCTTTCACCAGCGCTGTGGCCGCTGCTACCAAGATCTTTGCAACGATCGACCGTCAATCTCCATTAGACCCCACTTCAGATGAAGGCATCATTCTTGACCACGTCGAAGGTCACATCGAGTTCCGCAACGTTAGACACATCTACCCCTCACGTCCTGAAGTTACTGTCATGCAGGACGTGTCTCTCACATTGCCTGCTGGTAAGACCACCGCGTTGGTCGGTCCTTCTGGTTCCGGCAAGAGTACCGTGGTCGGTCTGGTCGAACGGTTCTATCTCCCCGTTGGCGGCCAGGTCTTTTTGGACGGACATGACATCCAGACTCTCAACCTGCGATGGCTGCGCCAGCAGATCTCTCTGGTTAGCCAGGAGCCTGTCCTTTTCGGCACAACCATCTATCACAACATTCGCCACGGTCTAATCGGAACACGCTTTGAACACCAATCCGAGGACAAGATCAAGGAGCTCATCGAGAACGCTGCCAAGATGGCTAATGCTCACGAGTTCGTCAGTGCTCTCCCCGAAGGATATGAAACCAATGTTGGCCAACGTGGTTTCTTGCTGTCTGGAGGCCAGAAGCAGCGTATCGCCATCGCCCGTGCTATCGTCAGCGACCCCAAGATTCTGCTTCTGGATGAAGCCACTTCTGCCCTGGATACCAAGTCTGAAGGTGTTGTCCAAGCAGCGCTGGACCGTGCTGCCGAGGGCCGCACTACCATTGTCATTGCCCACCGCCTGTCGACCATCAAGACTGCACACAACATTGTTGTCTTTGTCAACGGAGCTATTGTCGAGCAAGGTAGTCATGACGATTTGACTGAACATGACGGTCCTTACTTCAAGCTTGTGGAGGCTCAGCGCATCAACGAAGAGAAGGACGCCGATGCCTTGGACGAGGACGAGACCGAAGGTGGCATCGACAATGTGGCTAAATCCCACATCGCACGCGTCAAGTCTCTCGCTAGTGGTTCGACCCTTGAGAAAGATGCCGAAGCGTTCGCAGACGACATCCGGCGCCAGGAATCTCGCAAGTCTGTGTCCAGTCTGGTCCTCGCGAAGAGGATCAGTGAAGGCGGCAACAAGTACTCGCTTTGGACTCTCATCAAGTTCATCGCCTCTTTCAACCGGGAAGAACGTTTGTACATGATCATCGGTCTTTGCTTCTCAGTTCTCGCCGGTGGCGGTCAGCCTACTCAAGCCTTCCTGTACGCCAAAGCCATCAGCGCACTATCTTTGCCCAAATCACAGTTCGATAAGCTGAGATCGGATGCCAACTTCTGGTCCTTGATGTTCTTCATCGTTGGAATCGTTCAGATTATCACTTTCTCGGTCCACGGTATCGCCTTCGCATTCAGTTCCGAGCGCTTGATCCGCAAGGCTCGCAGCAAGGCTTTCCGGGTCATGCTCCGCCAGGATATCAACTTTTTCGACCGTGAGGAAAACAGCACCGGCGCTTTGACTTCTTTCCTCTCGACTGAGACCAAACACTTGTCCGGCATCAGTGGTCAGATTCTTGGAACAATCCTCATGACTTCGACTACTCTCATTGCTGCGATTGTCATCTCTCTTTCTTTCGGCTGGAAGCTTGCTCTTGTCTGTATCTCCGTCGTTCCGGTTCTTCTCGGCTGCGGCTTCTACCGCTTCTACATGCTTGCCGCATTCCAGGCACGCTCCAAGGTCGCCTACGAGGGATCTGCCAGCTACGCCTGCGAGGCTACATCAGCTATCCGCACTGTCGCTTCGCTTACTCGTGAGACCGACGTTTGGTCAATTTACCACGGCCAGCTCGAGACACAGGGTCGCGCAAGCTTGATCTCAGTCATCAAGTCCTCGTCCTTGTACGCTGCTTCCCAGGCATTGGTCTTTTTCTGCGTTGCTCTCGGCTTCTGGTACGGTGGAACCCTGCTTGGACATCACGAATACGACACGTTCCGCTTCTTCGTGTGCTTCAGTGAAATCTTGTTCGGTGCTCAGTCTGCTGGCACTGTGTTCTCCTTCTCGCCGGACATGGGCAAAGCCAAGAACGCCGCTGCCGAGTTCCTCAAACTCTTCGAACGCCGTCCCACTATTGACACATGGTCCGAAGAGGGTGAGAATATGGACGACTGCACCGGAACCATTGAGTTCAAGGATGTGCACTTCCGCTACCCTACCCGTCCCGAGCAGCCTGTGCTCCGCGGTCTGAATCTCACCGTTAAGCCCGGTCAGTACGTTGCCTTGGTCGGACCTAGTGGATGTGGCAAGAGTACCACCATCGCCCTTCTCGAGCGGTTCTATGATGCCCTCTCTGGTGGCGTCTACGTGGATGACAAGAACATCGCCGACCTCAATGTCAATTCCTACCGCAACCACCTGGCGCTGGTCAGTCAGGAGCCCACTCTCTACCAGGGCACCATCAAGGAGAACATCCTTCTCGGCAGTGCGAACGAGGACCCCACCGAAGAACAGCTCATCAAGGCCTGCCATGACGCCAACATCTACGACTTCATCATGTCTCTCCCCGATGGCTTCAACACCGTCGTCGGTAACAAGGGAGGCATGTTGTCCGGTGGCCAAAAGCAGCGTGTCGCTATTGCCCGCGCCCTCCTCCGTAACCCCAAGATTTTGCTCCTGGACGAAGCTACCTCGGCCCTTGACTCAGAGTCAGAGAAGGTCGTCCAGGCTGCCCTGGATGCTGCCGCTCGCGGTCGTACCACCATCGCCGTGGCTCACCGTCTCAGTACCATTCAGAAGGCCGACATCATCTATGTCTTCGATCAAGGCAAGATCGTCGAGAGCGGTACCCACACCGAGCTGTTGCGCAACAAGGGCCGCTACTTTGAGCTCGTCAACCTTCAGTCTCTTGGCAAGACCCATTAATCGTTTGCTATCTTTGCTTTCCTGTATCATACCCCTCTATTCCACCATTCGACTCCTTTTATACCCTCCTACTTTCCTCGGGATCTCAGCTCCCGTCTCTATTCACATCTTTCTTCTCCCTTATGTCTCCTACCCTCTTCGCTCTTCTTCCCTCTTTCGCTTCATTGTGATAATTATTGACTTTGATGGGAAACTATCTCCTCTCCCTTGCATTGCCTCTCTTCTCTTTTCATCCCCTCTCTGAAACGATCAAACAAAAAAAGGATTTGCATCAAGCACCTAAGGACTAGATGAATACAATGGATCTCAATTCAACGCCAATACCTTCTCCAGACTCCATACTCCGTACTTGCAATAATTGTCCTCGCTACTGCCCTTCAATCCTGATCTCCAACCCCAAACTCCTTCTCCACGTCAACCTGCCTCACCCCCTTCGAATCAGCGATAAGCCCCATTAATCCCTGTCCAACATCCTTGATCTCATTGTAATCATGCAAGAGTCGGATATGACGCTCCACTGTGGCATTGGGATCATCTCTGCATAGGTAGAGATTAGAGATGCAATATTCCCGGCTCTCTTCTAGATATTTAGTTGTATGCTGTAGGGACTGTCTTACTTGAGTTTGGTAGTAATGGAAGCTAGTTCCGCTTCCAACTCGGAGCGCTTGGCTTCCAGGTTCGTGATTGAGGCGCGGAGGGCAGACTGCGAGTGTTAGTGGTTACATGCGGTAGTAGAGCTGGAGTCGTACTATTCTCTTGTCTTTGAGATCATTGGTTTCCTTGTTATCCATAATGTTGTGCAGATCTTAGTCTCTTAGTGCAAGAGAGAGAGCAGGTCCAAAGTCTTGTCTTTCTATGCCATAGTTTACTGCCAGCCAATCACAACCAACGCTGAATAATCGAGTCCCAAGCTCGAGGGCTCCCTGGCTCATCAAGTTCGTGGAGATTACTCCGTAGTTGCTGTTTTTTCTGCTATTCTCGACTTCCTGTGAGTCGGATGCCGAAATAATCGTCACACTGCTCACACTCAGTCAAGCATCTTCAGTATTTGTTATTCTTCCATCTTCACCGGCCCCACGCGTCGTCCCGCATAATCGGATGCTCCGGATTGGGTTGCCTGTTACCCGCATCTGTTCTTTCTCCCTTCCAACCCTCAACTTCAGTCAAGCACATCATGGCGCTTCTTCGTCAAGCGTCTTTATGGACGTTGTTCCTACTGGTCGCTTTGGCTTTCGCCCATGGCGGCCATGAGAATATCCCCCAGGGCGAACCGATCTCCCAAGATCCTATTGTACGTCCGGCGCCGTTCCCTTCAAACAAAGACTGACAATGTCCTCAGGATTCGACATTATGGACTCATATGATTCTGATGGGTCTCGCTTTTGGTATTATCTTCCCGACGGGAATGGTCCTCGGGGTATGTGCTTGATTCAATCCCTTTATCCATCTCCCAACTCCGCTGCTTATGCTTCAATTCCGAGTCCCGCACTAACAAGGAAAACAGATCACCCGCTCCCGCTGGCACGTCCCCGTTCAAATCGTCGGCACTGTCATCGCTGTGCTCGCCTACTTCCTCGGTCATGCCCACAAAGGCCGCCAATTCGACAAGAACCTGCACGCCTCTTTCGCAAACTGGCTGATGCTGATGCTGGTCGCGCAAGTCGTGCTCGGCGCCTACCTCAAGCTACACCTCGTGAAGGCGGGCCAGGCGCGTATTCGTTGGATCTTCGTCCTGGCTCACGGCGTCCTCGGCAAGATCATGCCCGTTGTCAGCTGGGCACAGATGCTCTTCGGCGGGATCGCGGCGCTCGGTTTCTGTCGCGATGATCACCTCGGACAGTGTCTGGCGCATTTCATCATGGGCTCTGCTTTCATCGCGTATGGTATCTGTTTGACTATTCTCTTGCTGGTCGGTCAGTACTGGTTGCGTCGCACTGGTCGCAGCCAGGAGTTCTTCGACTCGCTTATCATCGCCGCTTGGGGCTGTGTCAATACTTTCACCGAGCACCGATGGGGTCAGCCGTGGGTGCACAATGATCTGCAGCACACTACTATGGGTATCGTCTGGTGGTGCGCTGGTCTGCTCGGTATGTGGCTCAGTCGCAGCCGCAGCGGCCGTCCTAAGCGCAATCTTATCCCCGCCCTTGTCATCTTGATGACTGGATATGCTATGTCGGCTCATCCGCAGACATTGATGATCAGTACTATGATCCACTCTATCTTCGGATATACTTTGATGGCTGCTGGTTTGGTTCGCATCATTGAGATCTCGTTCGTGCTAAAGGACAAGCCTGCTCTTTCTGAGCCGAACAGCTTCCAATACCTGACTCCATTTGTATGTCTTCTCTCCCGCCACCATAGTTGTGCTAAACACTGACCTTTCACAGTTGCTCTTTGCCTCCGGCTTCCTCTTCATGGGCGCTACCGAGGAGCAGATGCTCTTGCTGCACAACGCAGGCATCACCCACGTGGCCTACGTCTTGATCCTCTACAGCATTGCTTTCCTCCTCTTCCTATGTAAGATACCCTAGTCCCAACTGACTTCATTCCCGAACAATCACTAATCCAACTCCAGTCGTCAACATCCTCCTCCACATCTACGCCGTCCACGCCTGGCCAAACTCCGATTCCACTAACCAGGACGGGCCCATGTACTCCAACCTCAACGGGAACGCTAATGGTCGTGCGCGCTCGAACTCCCAGCAGATTCAAGATGCCGAGGCCTTCGAGCTCCACGGTTTGATCTCCGATGAGGATGAGGAGGGTCCTTCCATGGGACCGCGCAAGAACAGTGATGAAGAACTTGGAAAAGTGGAGGGTCGTCACTGAGGTGATCGATTTGAATTGTTTCATTTATTTCTTTTTTGCGGGTATATCGTGCATCATGTCACATTTCACATTCTGTTAGACGGCGTCTTGGTTGAAAGGAGTTTGGACTGGATTGCGTTGGATTTCGCTACAATGGCTTTGTGTTTGAGTAGCCAAAATATTATATCGAAACAAAATTGCACATAATCGTTTCGTGTGAAGTTGATATCAATATGAAATATCAAGAATGCTCTGTTCGTCCAGTAGTGGTATTCTGCTATCCATGCTGAGATCAATCTAAAACTCCTTGTGTAAATAAATCGAAACCAATGAGATTCGCAATGATGCAAAAAGCCCATCCCCAGCCTTCCCCTCCATCGTCTACCCTTCCTCCCCTCATTGACCCATCTCAGTAAGAGGGACCGTAACAGGATTCCTAACCGGCGGCACAGCAGCCAACTCGGTCCGATCAGGGAAGAAAGGATGAAGCGGATAAATAGGGCCTATACTCTTCTCTCCATCGAACAAGAGCATATTCTGCAACGGCTGCTCCCTAGCCGAAAGCACATTGATGACATCCTGCGCCACAGAACCGCCCAAGAACGCCGCAACGGGACTCAGCTCGCTGCCCAAGTTCTGCAAGAATGTGCGCAAAAACACCGAGTCCAGCGTCAGCGGCTCCAACTTCAATTCCTGGTGTCGGTCCCGCGATAGCTTGGTGAATAGCTCTAGGTCTTCGTGTGTGAATGTCGGTCGACGACCGAGGAGTTTCTCGAATTCCCAGAGCGCGCGTAGGCAGCTTAGGAGTGGGGTTACCTGTTTTCGGCGGCGGGGGAGTCGGGTGTAGTCTTCTGGGAGGGGGAAGTGTTTGCTAAGATGAGTGGAGAGTAGATTTCCCGCTTGGTGACTAGTTCGATGATCTTGTTGGGTTCTTTGGTTTTGCTTTGTTCTTCCTTGGTGGTTATGTTGATGACCGTGCGAGTAGGTGTTTCTTGTGTTGCGGTTGTCATGTTGGATTTGCTACGTTCGATCACGAATTCGTGTTGGATGAGATCTGCGAAGGCGTAGCCGTAGAAGCCGTGGAGACCGGCTGCGTAGAAGGGTCTGTTGGCTAGTCGGCAGGCAGCGTTGACGATTGTGTTTGTGTTGAAGTCTAGTTCGGTTGCGATGATGATGTCGAATTGCGCGAAGAATTCGTACTCTTTGGTTTTCACGTCGGAGGTGTCGATGTGGAGCTTGACGCGGGGGTTCATCTTGTGGATTTGGGGTCCTGCGACTTGCGCGCGCTGCCGGGGTTGTTAGTGGATGGAGGTATAAGCTGATGGTTGATGTGTCCAGTCTCGCGGTTTTGACTCACGTTCTTGCCAATCACCTCCTGCTCGCTCAGGGCTTCGGCGACGAAGAATTGTGCGCCCAGGTCTTCCTCCGTGACATGTTGGTGGTCGATGATGGTGAGCGAGCCGATACCTGCTAAGACGAGATTCTTGGCCACTTCATTGGCGAGAGCTTTGACGGTAATGAGGCAGATGTTTGCGGATCGAATTCTGATCGTGGTTAGGATACGTCACATGTGGTGAGTTGGGAGCTAGGTTGCGCTCACTTTTCCTGTGCCTGTACTCCCCACAGCCGGATCTGTCGGTCGTAGAGCGCAATTTCATCTGGCGAAATTAGCGAGGGTCGTGATTGGAGGCCATGGATGAGCCATACCGGCGCTGATTGACTGCGCGTTGTCCTGTTGCTCGGCCATGGCCGGTTGATTGAGGTGGGAGTAACCTTAAAAGGTTCGATCTTGTGGGGCTGGCAGTTTGGATCTTGCCCTCGTTTCGACTGGGGGGTGTTCAGAGTTAATGGCTGTTGAAGTCGTTGGACCTTTCGCGGTATCAAATGAAGCTATGCTTGAGACCTTGCTCTTCCCGTTTTAGTGTTCACCTCTTGCCGCTTTTTGACAAAAGTTGAGATGACGCACCCGCATTACATAATCATACATCTCCACTCACGTGACGTGATGGTTGCGACTGTTTGTTTTGATTTTCCTCTTTTCCTTCTCCTAGTCTTGTTTCTTTTGCGCAAGGAATCGAATCTCTGCAGTTACTTTTTAAGAATACACGATGTTCCCGTCACACTCATGCGAAAGAAGAAAAAGCCATATAAATCTCCTTACTGCGAGCATTGCAAGCTACCCTCGGAGATAGTTCCTCCGTAGATGGGGCTAGAGATAGAGCTAGCGGAGGTGGAGATAGAATCCGCGATTTTACCTACGCCACCCCATGGCCAGCCTCGACTGTGAGAGGTCTCTCCTTCCACAGCACAATCCTTCCAAAGTTCCACAGCGCATCCTGCCAAGTATTAAAATAGTGCGCCCCCCACGGCGCCACCCTTGTAACATAGGGTATCTGCAGCGCGTCAAGCGCATACTGCAACTTCCTACAGTCATCGAACGCAATATCATACAACCCAAACCCAACATAAACTCCCCGATCTCCCAGCGCCGGATTCGCCTTCAACATCGTCGCATTGACGTAAGCGCTCTGCGGCGCCCCAGGCAGCAGCGCCCCTGACATGACCCCGAAGTAGCCAAAGTAGCTGGTCGCATTGACATACATCTCGTAGGTCAGCGCACCACCCAGAGATAGGCCCGAGAAGGCCCTCTGGTCTGGGTCCGTGGTGACTTCCCAGGTTTGCTCGATGTGCGGGAACAGGTATTCCATGAAGTTCTCCCTGATGGATGCAAAGCTGACGCCTATGTACGCGTTCCACGAGGGCATCACCACCACTGTGGGGGGCATGTGTCCCTCTGCGATGAGACGGTCAAAGATGTGCTGCACCCGCGCTCGGTTCGGCCAGTCGCCACCGTTGCCGCCGCCGCCGTGGCAGAGATAGAAGAGGGGATATTTCTTGCCGCGGATATGGCCGTATTCTGCGGGCAGATAGATGGCGTAGTCGCCGATGTCTGGGGCGGGCACAGTTGACCCCGGGGAGGTGTAGTTTATGAAAGAGATGGTACCGGTACGGGATCTGGAGGGGATGGGTAGCTGATAGGAGAAGTCGAGGTCCAGAGCTGCGTAGCTCTGATGGCGGGAGTCAAAGGGCACCTGGAACATGGAGTAGTTCTGCTGGCCGGGATAGTTCTGTATTGGCGGATTGTCCGGATCGGTAACCACCTGGCCGGCGGCGCTGCAGTTGGAGGCAAAGTCGCAGTCGGGCATGAAGTTGTACGTGAATGTGCCGGACGGGAAGTAGGTTGTGTAAGTCCACTTGCCGTGCTCTTTCTTGGTCATTTCGTACCCCGGATTTTTGCTACCGGGGCCGAAGTCGGGGGCAATTGGAGCCAGGAAATTACCGGGTTTATAGTCGTGCAGGTCGAAGCCGGCGCTATACTGGGGAGTTGTGTGCCACTGATCGGTGAAGGAGTAGATGTCTCCTCCCATCAGGACGTTGCGGGCATCTTTGTTGACGTAGGTAAAGTCACCTCATATCCCGTTGGGCTATGGGGACTGGGATTGACTGTCACGGCTGACGATGAGAGATACGCCGAGGTGACGAGCAGAAAGAGGTGCAGGACACCCATAGTGAGAGAGAAGATGAATTGCTGATTATAATGAATTGGAGCTGGGGCGTTGAGGCATTGTTATAAATGCTTCACTCACAGCTTATTAGCTTCGAATCCTGGCCATTTCTGGCGCGGGGATTAGGTTGCAGGTAGTACTCCGTACTCCGTAGACTTTGCGGAGAAACAAGCCATGCATACGAAGATGGGGAAGTCCAGGGACAGGTAGATCTACGTCGATCTTCCACTGCATCGTGGGGAAAATTGGCTCGAGCTACTCTCTAAAATACCCCCTGCACAATCCATTGATGGTGGGTCATACTGTGTAAGTTGTAACTATAGGGTCTGGGCTATCTTCCCCACAATGTGATTTGAATGTATTACAGCCAATAACTATATACAGACGGTTGCATTTATTGATGTGTGACCCTCAGTGGACAGCTAGTAATTCCCATCTCTGGCATACCAGCGTATTGAAGAGGTCCGTTGACCTCGAAGTCCGTCGTTCGTCGCAGTATCACTCGAAGCGCTATCTGAAGTGCTCTAGAAACATCGAATAAGTCCTTGACCAAACCCCTTTCCATTCAAAGAGCAAGACGAAACTTACATTCTAGCCAACGGCATGCCTGCACAACGATGTCTTCCTCTGCCAAACCCTAAATGGGAACTTATATTCTCTCTGTTGAGAATGAAGGTATTCGGGTCCTCAAAAACGGTTGGGTCCCGATTCGCTGCTGCATATGTCATCGAAATAGGCTGGCCAGCTGGGATCGTCCGACCATGAAGCTCGACTGGGCGTGTCGGTGTACGACAGAATCCACGATATGGTACGTACAAACGTACAAACTCTTCTATTGCCGCTGGGATAAGTGTTTCATCTGCTCGCAGTTTGGCTTGTAGGTCTCGATCGCGGGAAAGGTGTGCGCAGATATCGCCTAATAAAATCGGAGGCGCGACCATGCCGACCACGAGAGATTGTCGGAGAGCTCCACTGTATAATTTGTCAGAAACCAATACAGCTTGATCTGGAGAGAGAGCTTACACCAAGAGTTCCTCGTCTAGAGGCTGTCCATCCGGCCCAACCTCCTGCAATAACGAGGAGGCAGGATCACTCTCTGGATCTCGCGGCGCAGCCCTGCGATCTGCAAAAAGTGCCCTGGCAAGCTCATACAGTCGCGCAGACTGGGCACTTGTCTCTGCGGCATTCTGCTGCCGCCACGCATTCACCCACTTGGCCGCCGTGCTCGCCAAAACAGGCGCGATATCCTCCTCGAGATTCAGCCAGGACACTTCGACCCACGCCGCAAAGGAGGCGCCAAATTGAGCAGATATATCTATATGGCTAGTGTGACCGTCATGATCGGGGTAATCGTCTCCTCTGACGCGACCAGACTGCAGCACAGCATCAAATACCCTTTCAGCATGTTGTTCCAGGATCGGCGCCAGTCTCTTCAGCCGCGCTGCTTTGAGAGTGCGATCTAAGGCTGTGCGATAGGGTGTGTGGGCTGGTGGATCTGTGTTCAAGGGTGCGCGGCGGACGCCTCGTGGGTCGCTTGGTATCACGGCTTTCACGGATGAGATGAAAGTCTCTGTGTCTGCGGCAGCGCGCTTTATATCCTCGTAGCGGGTAAGCATCCAAAAGCTGCCCATTTGAGAGGTGTGTGCGACTGGACATGTTGCGCGGAGGTGGTTGAACTGGTCGTAGATTTTGGTTGGGTTGTTGTCCTCGATCAGGTTGAAGTCATCTTGGATTGCGGTTGCCATTTTCGGCACTTGTATTCGGTCCAAACCCTTATGAGTTGGAAGAGCTTCATGTTCCAGAATCGGAGATCAAGTATTTATGACTAGAGTGGCTTTAAACACGCTGGTACTATTTGGCGTTAGGGCATGCCAAGATCGTGGGGAACATGGGGAACATGGGGAACCCGGAACGCGGGGACAAATCCAAATACCGCGGGTGTCAAGTTGGATGGGGAACTTCATTAATTACATTTATACAGACTTTAAGTAATTAAACAGGCTTTAAAGTTTGTGGTATAGTGGAGGTAAGTTTAACCTCATGGATGTTAAGAAGTATCTTCAAGGAAAGCAATGCTAGTATAGTAACTTACAGATTGGCCAAAGGAGACCATATGATTTCTTGCTTGCTCCTTATGTATGTAGGAAAGTAGACAATATTATGTTCAAGCACACCTCTCAATCCACGCGTTGACCACCTCCTCCATTTCCTGTGCGACTCCCCAATGAAGTGAAAGGCCTCGCAAAAGACTCCGAATGGAGGTGAGTTCGTATGATAGGTCCCGAAGCAGGCCTCGTACATAAAATGTACCATCGATGAATGCCAAAGTTTCCTGGGTACTGGAGCCCCCTGAGCTTGGAGGATCTGCTGCTGTGGAATGAATCACAGCTTCCCAGTCGACCATAGAAGGCAATACTACCTTCCCAGCCCCAGCGAGAGCGAAAGCACTATATGTGGTAGCCGCAGCAAAAACAGCACCAGGAACATTGACATCATATGCCATGCCAAGAGGCAAACGAGTTGCAAGATCTTGAATTTGTGATGCATGCAGGAGTGCAATACGGGCAGATTTACTCTGTGCCCACCGGCGAGGGTCAATATCCGTCTCGTCGCGGCTGTCGCCCCCGAATATGCGCTGGGAGATCCCATGCATATAGCACATTCGGCGCGTTCCCCTTGCTGTACTGACGACGAGATCTAGAGCGATTGTGTGCCACTGCAGAAGGGCCACCAGTTGTTCTGTTGGGGACAATATCTCCTCCCCGACTATATGCGCTCGCAGTCGATTCATCGTTTGACTGATTTCAGCCTTTGTGGGGACACCGACTGGTGGTGGATCTGTTCGATTGGCATCTGCTACCAATGATCGAATGCCTTCAAGAATAACCTTATGGTGGAATAATGAAATGCCGCATCGGGGTGTGAGTGTAGATGCTCTTTCGTCGGTAGAGAAAAGAGATCGGAAGACATCGCAGAATCGGATATTTGACCCGGATGATACAGCATTCTGATGCATGATCCCAATCCATTCGCCAGCTGAGAGAGCTTGAAAGGCTTTCTCGTTGCTCGGGAGAGCGAGTGGATTGGCCATATGACGAGCGAAAGTCGGGTTGCCGCTGAACTGCGAGACGACTCCATCCACAATGTACAATCCAAGCAGCGTTCGTAGTCGAGTTTCTCGTGCAATCCAGATACTCCAAGCATCTGAAATAATATCAGGCGAGTCATCTGCAGCTGGTAGCGGAGCTTGGTCTATCATTTCGTACATTCCGCAGTGACTGGCCCAGTATATCGCCAGTCCATGAAAAACTTGACTCGTCACTCGGAGGGTTCTGTCCTGTCCAAGCCGTTAGACATGCACAGCTGCTTTATGGCCGGGGAGTCTTTTAAGAGTACATGCTTTTGACAGTGCAGCATATATCTGACTCAGAAGTACTGTCTGAGCAAGATAAACCCCATTGCATGAATCGTAGGCCCTTCTTTGGGCGAGCATTTTATGCCAAGATGTTGCGACGGCAGTATGTGCGAGTTGCCATAGGGCATATGACTATATTATAATCAATCAGATGCTGGTAATGGATGAATGAGACAGAGCGATGCATAGGTATTACCTTGATTGTCGCATCAGGTGTACCCAGAAATAGCGCCCCCAGCGCAATAGCATTCAACAGCAAAGGAGCAGGACAGTCACGAAAGACAAATGTGGGCTGATGGATGACAGGAAACATTGGTACGACATTCTTGAAGAACATATGTAAGGAGCTGTCCAGGAACCGAGAGTTCAACCCCGTCAAAGCTGTCGGTGTTGTCACGCTGCAGAACTATATTGACACTTAGTTGACTGACTCCAAACAAACAATGGGTTTAGGGTAAAATACTGTCTCACTGATTAGCCCACTCAAGGAATGAATAGCCCGTTCACCATCTTCAACAATAGTACTTTGGTCTGATGGTGAGATACCCGATGGATAGCTCGTGGGGTATAAAGGGACCGCAAGAGCCTGTGGCATGACTTGCGCCCCAAGCTCCCATTGGCCTGTCCCCATGGAGAGGATACTCTGCAAGAGATCTTCAGAATCAGGCCACAGAAGAGCCGAGCAATCTTCCAGGGATGTGCCATTGGGGCCTTGACTTGGGAACGGCGTTGGGTCTGGTTCCAATTGCTGCATGGGAAGAGCACTACCCTGCTGGTTTTGACGCTCTCCTTGAGCTGCAGGTAAATTTTGATGAACACGGGCATGTCTGTTCAACACATCTTGTCGAGAAAATGAACGGTCACAGATGGCACATGCGAATGGTTTCGCGCCAGTATCTGCCACAAGAGATTACTATAACCCGAAGACCGTGGGGCGTCGATGAACAGACTCACGGATTAGCTCATGTCGCTAGGTATCGTTAACTTCGTATTCATCAACAAAAGAAGAACAGACTCACCTGAAGATGTTCTCTCTTGGCGTAGCACCTTTTGCAGACACTGCATTCGAGGCTCAATTTCTTCCGGCGTCTGGGAGATGGGGACATCTTGACGCTATTTTAGATAGATCAACTATGGACCTTGATACATGTACCCCATAGATGTCAGAAGATCAATCTGTAACCCCAAAATATCGGAGTCTCGGCAGTTGACAGATTTTGCGGGGTTAGCGCGTGGGGATAGTCGATGGTTCCCCACAGCCTGGGCACAAATACCAGTACACAGTACGCAGTATAAATAAGCCACGGTCACATCATGCCTTTAGGGAATATCCCTGCTATTACGTTTGCAATCCAACATGGAGCACCCTCTCGCGACAATTGACAAGGCCTCTGTCGCCGAGGTCGAGGTTGCAAAGCCCGGTTTCGCCCCAGTTCGGTCTACGGTCCCTCAATATGTCCCCTTTACAGAAGAAGAAAAAGCACTTGATCGACGCGTCAATCTCAAACTTGACATTTTTGTCATCATAATCCTGTCACTGGGCTTTATCCTTCTTGGTATCGACAAGACAAATGTGGGATATGTGGCCACTAGCAACTTTGTCCAAGACGCCCATCTCAAACCTACAGATATTGCTAATTCAGTCTCCTTGGTACTGTCCCCAATCCAACTTGATTATTCCTTGCTGCTCTAACACAACCCCAGTTTGCCGCAACATACGTCCCTCTCCAACCAATTTCCAGCCTCATTGGCCGCCGAGTAGGAGCGAAATGGTGGCTTTCCGCCTTGATGATGGCATGGGGCAGCATCTGCATAGCTCACATTGCAATTAGAAGCTCTGCGACCTTTCTGGCCCTACGCTTGCTACTAGGCGTAGCTGAGGCCGGATTCACACCTACTGCCTACTACTATATGTCAACATTCTACCCAAAGTTCTCTC
This sequence comes from Penicillium bovifimosum, assembly GCF_028826915.1. NCBI lineage: Eukaryota > Fungi > Ascomycota > Eurotiomycetes > Eurotiales > Aspergillaceae > Penicillium > Penicillium bovifimosum. Next base: position 4,740,321 of record NW_026622711.1, read on the forward strand.
TTGGAATCAGGATGGGTGTCTTCTCGGGTATGTACTCCGTGGCAGGAGCTTTTGCTGGTCTTCTCGCATATGGATTGCTCCACACCGAGACCTCAAGGCTTCGTGGTTGGCAAATGGTGTTCTTGGTTGAGGGAATTCTTACGATATTCGTGGCGCTGTTGGCTCTTGCTATTTTTCCGTCGAATTTGTCCAAAGTGTGGTTTCTGACAGAAACGGAGCGACTGCATGCTATACGCCGAATGGAGCGTGATCAACAGACGACCGCTGATGTAGATGCGCAAGGGAATAGACTGGGAGCTTATGGAACCGAAAGCCAGGACTTGGACCTCAAGGAGGAGGATACCAGGATTTCGTGGCGGGATATTCAGGATGCTTTCAAGGATTGGAAAAAGCTGCTCATTATTGTGTGCAATATAATGAGTGTCTTGGTATGTATCGAGGCTCCGGATGATTTTACAGGTTGCTAACATTTTTACAGCCTGTAACAGCATTTACTACATTCCTACCCTTGGTTGTGCAGGGTATGGGATACAAGGGTGTCAAGGCCACTTTGATGTCTGTGCCGCCTTTTATCGTTGGAACAGTTGGACTGATCATCATCGTCTATTCATCTGATCGGCTCAAAGAGCGAAGCTTGCATACCGTCTTCGGGATGACACTAGGATTGATCGGCTGTGTTGTCATGGCCACCTCATCAAATCCCAAGGTGCGGTACGGCTTTTCACATGTCTGCCTCTCGGGAGTCTTCGCTGGTGGCCCGTTGATCGCAGTGTGGTTGGCTGGAAATACGCCTTGGAAGGTACGAAAACATGAAATTCATTCCTCGTGGTCTAAGCAGTTACTAATGGAGCTATTCAGGGGACGAGAGCTATTATTCTTGGTCTCAATGGTTGGTCCAACTTGGCTGGCGTTATTGCTGGACAACTATTCAAGCCTACATATGGGCCTTCATACCGATTTCCATTGATTGTCACCATGATTTTGATTGCAGTTGGAATGTGTGGTTTCTGTGCTGTGCGAGGTCTGTACATGATTGAGAATCGTCGACGACGTAAGGAGATTGCGAGTTGGGATGAAGCTCGATTTGCTATGGAGGAATCGAGCACAGAGAGGCGGGGAGATCAGCGCCACACTTGGATATACAGCTACTAGGGATTGATGATAGTCACAAATATTGAAACGACTGAATTTTTGAAGAATTCTAAAGCCCAGACATCTAGGAAGAAGTAAATTCAACCTCTGAAGCCATCACAATGAGATTCGTCCCATGATATTACCCACAAATGACCCATTCACATTCACCCCGTTCATAAACTCTTGCCCGAATAGGAGTTGTAGCTATACAGTGGCGCCTCAGACTCACCAGTGTTCTATCTCTTCAACCTGAGCAGCAACCTTAAGGTCAAGGGGGCCTTGGCGATGGCAGCAAGAGTCTCGTTGAGCTGCGCGACATCACTAGTGCCGAAGATGAGTCTATCACGGAGTTGCCCACTTAGAATCGAGTTATGCGCCATCGGTACGCAAGCTCAGCCTTGGAGATACATCGTGGGTCTATCACGCCGGCCTCGCTGGTCACATTGCCATAGCCCAGTCATTTGCTCCATCCGTGTTATAGCCATTCAGTTCTTCACTATCACTACCTCACGAACGGGACGTCGATGTGATCATAGAGACCGGCGCGATAGTGATAGAGGATGTCTACTGTGGAACTGTAGAAATGTGATAGATGAAGAAGAAAGAAACTATCCACACAGTACAGGTGAGACTAGCTAGTATGTGCAGCCTCAGTAACAGTGCAGGTCCCTGCAGGAACAAGCGAGGTCCCGTGACCTTCAACAGATAGAATGTCGCCAGCATTTTCGGCTTGTTGTACGGAGTACTGTGTAGAGCGCGGTAACTTGGTAAGTATATGATCAGGTGATTCCCACGCGTCCGGTCCGTATAATGATTATGTCAACGCTCCTAAAAAGGAAAGGACGGTAGGACCTGGGAAGTGAAGTGTTCAAAAGGGAAGGACCGCCAGGTACCTCCCAAGGTTGAGGTATTTCGGATGGTTCCTTCCTATTTAACAGGAACAAACAAAGAGGAGTCGAGGACCCTTGTAGGTATCCAACTACAAATAGTTCCTCTTCTTTTTGTTTGCTTTTCTCTCTCCCTCTCTCAAGTCAGGATACTGATGAGTTCCCGCTCCACCTCCGATGATCTAATCGACCCATCACGTGTTATCAAACAACCGACGAGGATTCAAGGTTGCATGTCTCCAGATTGTTGCCTTATCCCTACCCAGTGACTCTTCTCGAGTTGCTTTGTCTTCTGCCGAGTCGTATGGGGGATCTCCTCGACATACTCTAGTATCCCAACCCCGACAGAAGCAACTCCACCTTCAGGGATCCACCAACCTGAATAATGGTATGTCTCTCATGGCTCCTATGTTGTCTGCGTCTGATTGGTGTCTTACACCTCATTTTAGTCAGGGAGCTACGATTACCCCCGTGCTTCATCCTCTTCCTCTCGCCGTGTCCCCCGTCCTAACAGACCCAACGATCCCCCTCATCTCCACTATCTCCGCAATCTCATATCGGAGCGAAATCGCTCCGGTGCCTACAACGCCTACAACGCAACCCGTGCTCTGGAAACCCTAGATCAAGAGGCCCTTGAAAATTCTTTGGACCGAGCTCTTTTCGATCGTACCGACCTTGACCAACCGCGGACCGCTGCCGGTATTGAAACTGAACAGTTTGAGGTCAGGACATTCGGTCCCACTGGACAACTTCGGAGCATTTGGCTCGACCCGGAACAGTCTCAGAGTCTAAGGTCACCAGAGCCCAATTCGATTCGAAATCTTCCACTCTGGCAGGCGTACAGACGCCCGAGCTCAGACGGATCTTCGTCCAGATCACCGTCGCTTATGCCTCCTTCTGGGCAGTCGGGCCAGTCCGCCCAATCCAGCCGTGATGGCCAAGGACGGATGAAGCGTCGAAAGCTGGATGCCGACGACAACCGCGAGGAATTTCGAGGATTCAACTATGGCCATTATGGGCAAGTAGTCCCAGGGATACTGCGTATGAGGGTCGTCAGCTGTGACGGAGGAAGTTACGATCCTGAAAGCTCGTTTTCACGTGTCGAGAACGTCCTGGATAACAATACGAGCGTCTACTCTACCAGAGAAGACCGCTGCAACATTCTCCTTACTCATCAAGGCGAGGCCCCGTTCTGTTTGAAAAAGATCGTTATCAAAGCCCCTCACTGCGGGTTCGATGCTCCGTATGTACCGAATATGCCGACCAACGTGTCTTTGGCTAATAGAGCCAGTATTCAAGAAGGCATGGTCTTCGTCGCTATGACATCCGATGAACTGCTTACCCGCACTACCGAATCCCAAATCCAATACTCCCATGGCGGCCCATATCGCCGTCCAGCCCCCCGGCGCAGTGGTATGCAGCCATCCCAGGAGTACCTGAGCGGGTATCGACCGCCTCTCCAAAATCTCGAACGCACAGTCCTCGTGGGCCCAAATTCGGCTTCGGTTCCGCATACTTCTGAAGACCCACAGGCGCAATTCCGCATCACTACCGAGTACGGCGAAAACAACGAAGATTCTGGTGACGATGAAGATTGGCGCGCTGCGTTGCTCGAAAGCACCCAGGCTGAACAGACAGAAAATCCCCCGTCCGATACCGATGAGCCCCCCACCGATGACGAGGAACCTTCAACTAGACTTTACCGACGATTCGAATATCAGCGGCGACGGTTAGAGGCGCTCAGCGCCAGTATGGACGGCGACGTCGGCCCCGGCCACGTATGGATTCGTGGTCGGAGTTTCGTGCCGCCGGCCGAACCTTCTCCATCGACTGCAGAAGTTCTCATGCCACATGCCCGTTTCTTTATTGAGCGAGAGAAGAGCATGGTCACGATCAAATTCGATCCACCTCCGTGAGTTGATGGCCACTAGCTGTGCAGGAATGAATACTAATCTCTCTAGTTCCGGTCGATTCATTCTCATTAAGCTGTGGAACCCACGGGCTGACAGCAATCTTGATATTCAGAGCATCATCGTACATGGATACGCTGGTCCGCGGTTTTTCCCGAGCCTCGCTGCCCGCTAGCACTGGGAAGACGGAGTTTAGGTGTGCTATCTCTTCCCAACCGGAAGGATGGAGGTTCCTTCATCTTGTTGCTTCTTTTGGTCTGCGGTTCTTCGACCCTGGACCTGATTGCTAGTTCTAGTTTTAGATACTAGTAAGACGATATTATGAATTATGGTATATATGACTTCCGAGGCTATCTTTCATTCTTTCTTTGTGGGTATCCTCATTTCATCGACACTCTTGTTGAGTAACCCATGTCAGTTCTCTTGGGATTCCACAGGGGTCTGTCGAATCAGATGTGCAGCTGGGACACAAGCAACATGGCCTTTCAACAGCAGCCTTGACAATTCCAAGTTCGGACAACTAAGCTCTCGTGAGGGAGGTACCTAAGTAGACCTGTATTTACTTCAATATCACGATTTCCGAACTGCCTGTCTCTCTTGAGACTACATCAATCCAACATATCCGAGCGTCAACGACAGCGAACATGATCCCACAAGCTTCCCCAAGGTCGGCTAGACTATATTGGATATGGGCATGGTAATTCCCCAACTGCGCTAGGTTTCTACAAGGGGGTACACTGACGAAATGATCACAAGGTGATGATTGGAGAGTCTCTGATGTCTCTACAGCTATCCGCAACCAATCCCATAGCTTGTTGATATAAGGCCTATTGTGTTCTTTGTTGAACAATGTATTGTAACAAAGTTAGCTATGCTGTGCTCTCAACAAGCGAATGCTTTAAAAAGATCTCAGTCAAATGCATAGGAGATGGGCAGGAGCTATTCTGTGTCTTCAGCCAAGACAACTTAGCTGACAGTTGGTCGTCACCACGTCTCATATATGAGAATCATTGGCGTGAAGTCGCAACTGTTCATTCATTGGAAAAGATAGTCAATCTCATTGAAGCCGAGCCCTGCCCACGATGTCCTCTTTATTTGTGCTTAGGGCGGTTAGCCAACGGTGGATAGGTAAATTAGTACAGATATGGCAAAGGCAAAAGTCTAAAAGGCACTTAGTCTACAGAGCTAAGAAGGAAGATTCCATAGAAACGCTCTCGCCTTCTAAAATTCCCGAAGTGGCACGATGCCTGATCCACCGGCGGGGATAAGACGAGAGCCAATCTGAAACATGAGCACTAATGCACCACTCTAGAAACGGCCATCTTCAAACTGGGGACCTACGTTTTAGTCGGGAAGTACCGTATCGATCCGGGAGAAGGGCTGCTTCTCCTCATTCTTTTCGAACGTCTGGCTGTCAGCAGGTCTTGGGGACGGTGTAGAGTGTAGACTACTCTTGAGAAGGCATCTAGAGATGGTGGCGCTCTGAGCGCCACGCGGAAATATTCCACATGTCTACATGTCTCTTAAGTTAATTAATGTTGAGCGCTTTAGCTATCGCCGATCCGTGCGTCACTGTTGGCGCATAGCATTGCCGCTACCGATATGGCCGAGGAGCGCCTGGCCCACGGTTCAAGTACTCTGCGCGACTTTTCAACTGCGGGGGTCACAGCGAGAACCATTGCGACATCATTGCTTGGGCCTGGCTTGTTCAGGACTGGTCTAGGGCTAGTGTAGGACGGAGTCGAACCGACCTGTACTTTTGAGAAACTGGCCCAGCCACGGGGCTCTCACGGGGCTCTCTCGGACGGGCCGCGGGCTAGAGAGCCCCGCTATTAGATTGGCAGCATGATAGAGTCATTGGCGCAATCTAAAGTCATTGTACCGGACATTACAAGAAAAGTAGAGTCAAGATCGTAGAGCCCTGGTGTAACGCGTTTAGATCACTTTTCTTCGAGGCTCCCAGTCCCCTGTTGCCGCGGATAAGTACCCCGTCAGCCGTTGGGGGGGGGCATGGGTCTTTAGTGGAGGAGCTAAACGGCTCAGCGCGGGGCTCAATACGCATATGCAATAGGAAGATGATCATGGTACGAGGGTTAGCTGCGGCACTAAAGCCAAAGTCTATGTAGGAGGGAAAATGAAAAGTGGACGTAAGGGAGCTTCTTTACTAAGTCAGGTGTTCTCCCGCTTTATTAATCTTCTCTCTCTACTTCTCTCGGCTTCTTCCACACTTCCCTTTTCTACGGGCTTTCTCTGTTCTATATTTTTACTTGCTTTTCTACTTCATTCACACCCCTCTGTCCGATACCATGCGTATCACCGTCAGTGTTATCCGCCCCGAGCAGGAGGACTCCGACATCATCAACCTAGAAGTGGGCGGTGATATGTCAATCGAGCTTCTAAAGGCCATTGTCGAAAGCGAAACAGCTATTCCACCGGAAGCCCAGCAGCTTGTATACAATAACCACCTCCTTCAGATCCCCTCCCAAACCCTAGACCAAGTCGGCATCACCGAAGGCGACATGCTCGGCGTGCACGTCACCCTGCGCGCCCCTCAACCTCAAGCTACCCGCCCCGCGGCGTCCAGCCCCCTCGCCCCCAGACAAAATACTCAACCCCGCCCCGGCATGCCGGACCCCGAAACTATCCGTCTACACATTCTGGGCGATCCCCGCGTGCGTGAGGCCGTCCGCAGACAGAATCCGGAGTTGTCTGAAGCTGCGGACGATGCTCAGCGCTTCCGTGAGGTCCTGGTTAGACAGCAGCAGCGTGAGGCGCAGCAGGAGGCACAGAAGGAAGCTCGTATTGCAATGCTCAATGCCGACCCTTTTAACCCCGATAACCAGAAGGAAATTGAAGAGATCATTCGCCAGAATGCTGTTACGGAGAATCTACACAATGCCATGGAGCACCACCCGGAGTGTATGTTTCTACGTCATTGCGTGGCCGGCTAGGCTGCTGAATCGATGAGAATCAAGAAACTAACCAATTGCATTTTTTTTTCATAGCTTTCGGCCGCGTCACAATGCTCTACATCCCCGTCGAAGTAAACGGCCACCGTCTAAACGCCTTTGTCGATTCCGGTGCCCAGGTGACCATCATGTCCCCCGAGTGTGCAACATCGTGTAACATAATGCGTCTGGTTGACCGTCGCTACGGCGGTATCGCGAAGGGTGTAGGCACCGCTCCGATCTTGGGCCGCGTTCACTCCGCCCAGATCAAGATCGGGGAGATGTTCCTGCCCTGTTCCTTCACCGTCATGGAAGGCAAGCAGATCGACCTGCTCCTCGGTCTGGACATGCTCCGTCGTCACCAGGCCTGTATCGACCTCCGGCGTGGTGCCCTTGTCATTCAGGATCAGGCGGTTCCTTTCCTCGGCGAGGGCGATATCCCCAAGCACTTGACTGAAGAGTTCGAGGCTGAGCCTACGGTGAAAGGCGCCGATGGCGCCGAGATAGGGGCCCGCACTGGCGCAGTTACGCATAAAGCGGAGAATAACGCCGCTGCTAATGCCACTGCTCCTCCAACGAATGCCTCTGGCTCCGTTGCATCAGGGTCACAACCGAGACAGGATACTCAGCCTGCGCCGGGGTCACGGTGGCCGCAGGATTCTATTGCCAAGATAACTGAGCTGGGATTCTCGCGCGAGGAAGCTATCCGGGCTTTAGATATGGCGCATGGAGACTTGGAGCATGCGATCGGGTTCCTGATTTGATCTGAGACGGATGAAGTCTACCTGCATTTACATTGGGCGTTTGGTCGGGACGGGAACTTGTATTAGCGAGATTTGGATCAAAGCACGTATGTGTACAATTACAACGCTGGCCGCAGTACATTAGATTGTTTTCTTTTTTATTTCTTTCCTGGTTCGCTGTTCCTACCATGTAGGTAGTAGTTAGAAAGTGTGAGTGTGTCTATATGGCAGTGTTTATTCGCGCTTGCTTTTCGGCATTAGTTTGTCGCGTAGACGGAACATCATATCTAGAGCCATTAGGCCACCTACAATGTGTCAGTAATCCTGGTCAGCCTTGATCCATTGCGACATCTGCTAAGCAACCCTGGACCCGCCTGCTGCTGCATGGGCTTTACATACCTAGCGCCACATATGGACTATACAGCATGGTAAGTTGCTGTTTCTGGGCAACCGAGCGATCAGTCCAGCTCCACACGTCGACCAGACATGTCAGAGAGGTGATGAAGGCTTGGACACCGAAGACGAGGAGGTGTACAGGTACGAGGGGGTGGTCTAGATGAGTTGGAAATATTGTCAGTTAAGGATGCGACTTTCGTGTTCATTGTGTCATTGCCCAAGATTTGTGTTATCCATTGGAAGAAGAAAGGCTAGTAGTCAGATCGTCGCAGATCAATTGCAGCCATTTGATATCGACTATGACATATAAATTTTTCCATGGATGTTCGTTGGGTGGAGGGGGTGGGCTCCCGGGGGGTTGGACTGGACTGGACTGGATCGGAGGCAGGGATTCTCGGCAGGGATATACTTTGTAGGACTGTAATATGTACGAAGCACGAGCATGGGGCGGGAGGAGGAGCACGGGCATGAGCAGAATATCTACTTGATTTTGCTGTAACTGACCTTTAAGTAGGCCGCGCACTGCCCAAACGGAGGCTGGGACATGGTACAGGAGTTCCATCCAGATGAAGACGGTGAACCATGTTGGCGCGGGGTCTTCGAAGAATTTGTCACGGTAGGTGGTTATGTAGAATTCGCGGAGCTGGTGGGAGAGGTTTGTTTGGAGGAAGGCTGGTTGGAGGGGGACAGTATCGATTACTGGGTTTGGGGTTAGTATGCAGGGTATATGTGAAGGGTCTATCACATCGAGATTTTGGTGGAGATAGCGAATTGGGAGAGATAGGAAATCATACGGAAGATGATCGGAATGTGGGTGACGAAGAAGAGGAGATAGGCTAAATCGCGTTTGCGGTTGCAGATGCCCATTGTGCCGGATTCCTGGGGTTGAAGATTCCGGTATCGGGATTGCGCTGGATCATATGCAATGCAATGGAGTGTTCAAGGGGGGCAGTCAAGGAGATAGTGTAAGTGTACGGAGTACGGAGTACATGTAAGTCCAATGTATGGGTAGTGGAACTAGTGGTACAAGGGAGGTCAACGGGAAAGAAAAGGGAGAGTGGATCAGGTGACCAAGGAACAATCTGGAAAAGAACAAAGTTAGAAGGAACTATAGCTGACATGTGTTATAGGTTCAATTCTTGGAACCTCAGATAAACTATGAGACTAAAGAATAGTGAGAATTGCTTTTTTCTTGCTAGGCTTAGTGGGAACCTAGGTTCACCAAGGTTAAGGTCTGTGGTTCCATGGTTACTTTACCGAGTACCCAAGCCTCGGGTTTACCTGTGAACACCCATCGGACATATTGTTTACTCAGAACGGAAAAAGAGCAACATTGGATGTTCCGATCTCACCGCTGCTTCCCGATTTTCAGGAGATTTGGTGCCCTGATATGTCTAGCACTCTCCTTTCCATGCAATGATGACATTGGGGTAACTACGTTTGTCGGGGCGGGTCGATCCCGACCCAGTCAGATATCCACATGTACCCTCCATTCGGAGTATGGAGTACGGAGTACCTCGTACGTACATTGTAAACAAAGGACCTTGGAGGACACCCTGCGCACATATCAAGAGCCTGAAATTACATCACCAGGATAAGGTAGGCATGCATTCGGCGGGCAGGGAATCTCCTAGCTACTGTACCTTGCTGTACTGCTGTGTACAAAGTCGATAGGTCAAAACCAACCAAAAATGAATCCTTATTCATTTACTCCATACAGCTAGCATGAACCACACGGCAAGTAGACCGCAAGATCAGGTACCAATCCCTGTATCTGTAGACTATCATCCTGTTCTTTGACTTTGAATCCCGTCTCTCATTTTCTTGTTCTCCCATTTTTTCCCCTTCCTGGAGCTGCCTAAATGGCTTCTGGCCGAGGCTCCATGTGGCCGAATCATAATCTCCGCATGCATAGATCATGGAAGATAATGCAATTCCCATTTGGACTGCATGGCGCCTTATCTTCGAGTTCACTAGTATAATGTATGTGAAGGATGCGGAGGTACTAGATGGTAGATAGCGGTGTGAAAGCGGAGGAAGCTTTGGAAAGGGTTGACCCGAAAAGCGGGCGAAACTGTAGTGGAAACGGGGATTGTCCCTTGGAGTTGAGGAAGATGTTAGGGATTCGATTACCGTGGCTTCAATTGACTCCCTTGTTTACGGAGTATTTGACTTTAATTGTTTTTTTAATTGGAATATTTTATCTTGACCGCTGTTCGTTCTCCAACTCGGCTTCCATTCGGAAATGAAGGGAAGCACCTAGTGTTTTAGCTTGTGTGATCATATGCGATATGTCCTTTACTTTGTATACTCCGTACTAAACGATATATAAACGTGCTCAATCCCACTTCTCTTCCCCATCTTATCAATACTCTTACTTCTACCAGGACTCTACCAGGACTGGTATATCTATACAAGATGCCCTCTTCAACCCCCGTTCATCGCCCCAAACAAACAAAGACCAAGAAAGAAGAACCAATTAGTTATGACATCAATATCCCCTACGTCAATGTAGACAAGCAATCCAAAATCACCACCAAATACCCCCAATACCTCCCATCCTGGGACCCAGTCTGGTTCGAACCCCTGCAACCCTTTGACTACGAAGACCCAGCTCTGCGCGTCCGCAACAAGTCAAAACCAAACCTGCTCCCTCCCTCCGCAAAGGTCAACCACATCCAGCCAAGCCTAGGAACAGTCGTCGAGAATGTCCAGCTCTCCTCCCTCTCCGCCGCCGGAAGAGATGAACTCGCCCTCCTCATCTCAGAGCGCAAGGTCGTCGCCTTCCCAGATCAGGACCTCATAGACGCAGGCCCGGACGCACAAGAAGCTTTCATGCGTCATTTCGGTAAACCAAACTACCAGCCCGTCTCCGGCTCCATGACCGATCATCCCGCCTTCCATATCATCCACCGCGACGGCAACAAGGAGGAAATCGCCCGCTTCCTCGAGCAGCGCACGACTACTACCCTCTGGCATCAAGATGTCAGCTACGAAATCCAGCCTCCCGGGTATGTTATGCTCGGCCTGCTGCAGGGTCCGGAGGTCGGGGGTGATACCGTCTTCGCGGCCACGGATTTAGCCTATAAGCGACTGTCGGCGCCTGTTAGGGCTTTCCTGGATGGATTGAAGGTTACTCATTCTTCTGCTAAGATGATTGCCCATGCTCGCTTGACGGGTGGCTTGGTCAGGAAAGATCCTGTGGATACGGTCCACCCACTTATACGGGTGCACCCGGTCTCTGGGGAGAAGTGTATGTTCTTGAATGGCGAGTTTATTACCCGCATTCATGGGCTCAAGGATTCCGAGACCAAGTGGGTGTTGGATTTCCTTATGAATCATCTCGTTACAGGTCATGATTTCCAGGTGCGAGTGCGCTGGCAGCCTAGGACTATTGTGATGTTTGATAATCGGTCGACTATTCGTGAGTTTCGCCCTAAAGATGAGAGAGGAATTGAGGGACCTTTGCTAATGAAACTAGACTCTGCAATTGTCGACTACTTGGATGATGATTATGGTGCGAAAGCTCGTCATATCTTCCGCCTGATTGCACTGGGTGAGAAGCCTATTCCTGTATACGAGGATGAGGAGGATGAGGTATTCGAATAGACTGCATAATGTGATAGACGGGATCATTTCGGTGTTTTTGGGGTTGGATATAGATTAATTGAACTTCAATCATATTGAATTGTTGTTCTGAACCTTTGGAATATTGAAATATGTATTGCAAAGCTATTGAACATTCAGGGCGAAAACTCCCTCTAACCTTGAGCCATTGCATGTCGGATTGTTGTATTCGTTTCATTACCACCTCACGCCTAGAGTTACAAACAGAAATCCCAGAACGCACCGTGTTCCCAAAAAGGTCCAAATAAATATGTCAAGTAAACCAAATCACCATCATGCAGATCTGCAGCGGAGAGCAGCCATCCCCGCATTCCCTCCGGACGCCACATTAACGCAGGATGTCGTCAATCCGTGACCGCAACTCATGAGCGATCTCCAACTGGTCCCCGCTAATGACACCGCTCTGCTGCAGGATCAGTAGCATCTCAGATACACGCTCGGCAACGATATCCGACCCGAAAACCATGCCGCCCAGGCGCACGGTCTCCTGGAACCACCCACTCAGTAGGTACAGCAGGTCATGCGCAATGAACCGCCGGTTGGAACCGTGGAAAGGCGCTTCGTCGGTGTAGTACATGGTCTCCAGCACGGCGTACAGTGATTCGTGCGCCACGCCGAGATCAATGAATAGATCAACCACCCAGGTAGCAGGGCCAACGTTACGCTGGAATTCCAGCGCATACCGCTCCAGCATGGGGACGAGCTCACGGATGGGGAAAATGGTCTCGGACATCCGCAGGCGACTTCCAAGGCTGCGGACTTTCTCGATCACCGCTTCGTACGGTTGCGGTGAGCCACGCTGAACAGTGGCGTCATGGACATTCTCGATCAGATGTTGCCAGGTAGACTTGACGTCGGCCGCATTGCGGTGGTCTGCGTGGTAGAAAATCTGGAGACAGATATCATGGTAACTGGCAGAGTCGGCGTATTTGTTGAATAGCTGATCGAAGAAGTTAGTATGTGTTTTGAATTGATTCACAGGGCAATTCTTGATACGAGATAAGACTTACTGTGCTAATATCCAAAATTGGTCCATCGACCTCGCGAAGAATCTCAGGTTTCCGTTCGGGAATAATCCGCTCATCATCCTTCAATCTTTGCAGAAGGTCATCTTGGATATTGGCCACGTCGATAAGGTTTGAGATATCCTGCAACAGTCGCTGTCTTGACTGACGACCGACGTCCGGGGTGAAGATTGAAGCGTTAGCGCGGGCTTGTCCAAGGTACTCGATGCGACGGCTCAAGGGTAGCACGAAAGCGCTATTGGCCAAATGGAACTGAACCTGAGCAGTCTCGAAGAATCGCTGAGACTGGGCATAGAATCGCCAGAGTAAATCAGCATGGCCCAGGTCATCGTTCGACTTGCGCTGGAGGTAAGTGACCACAAAGGGCGACGAGGTCTGCAGCAACCGGTCGCTCCAGCCTTGCTCGAGGTACCAGTCGTACAAACTCGTCAGGAACACCTCATCGGTCGAATCGGAAATCACGCCATAAGCCTCGTTCTGACGTTTGGCAACGGTGGTGAGTTGGCCATCAATCATACCGGGGTCAGATGCAGCGAGGGTATCAACTGCAAGGATCACCTTGAAGATTAGATCGTAACATTGTTTGCGGAATAAGAAGTATTCCTTGCGGGGATCCTGGGTAGTTGTGTGCGTCAGTTGGCGCGCGGGTCCATTGGGATAAAGGGGAATAAGCACCTGTTCGGGACGCTGATCCATAATCCAGGAATAGGCCATATTGGACTTGTCGGATCGGGCAGCGACATTGAGGGCGAGCTGGATAGCACCTAGGAGACCGAATTAGTATGAAACAGCGGAGGGAATGAGACGACATACCTGCAAAGAATTGGTTGGCAATGAAATTGTCAACAGCCGAAACCAGATAATCCATGGGCAGGTGTTCCGCCACCTGCTGGAAAAGATGCAGACTCTCGTTGAGCAAGTTGCGGCCCAATTCAGTGTTCGCACCGGCCTCAGTGGCGCGCTTCAACATTTCCTGTGCCTTGAAAATCACGACATCTTGCATGCTGCAGAAGCTGCCACATCGTCGTCGGAGGGCATCAGCCACGGTCTCGACATTGGAGCCCTTCGCGATGTTGCGGTTGACAATGCCCTTCACAAGCTCCTTGGCAATATCACGACCCTTGCTGGAGCTAAACAATTCCTCAAAGGTGAGACTGAGGAACTTCTCTTTTGACTCAGCTGGCAAGGTCGCCACAATTTCATCAACACGTTCGTCAAATAGCACAAGTACAAAGGAGATGCCTTCAATCGTGTGTTGGACCAACCGGACAAGAGAGTGCAATGCGCGGTGCTCAGCTTGCAGAGCCACTTCTTCTTGCTTGCTGTTTACCCGGGAAAGGGCGTCTGGCCCGTTGAGCCCATCGATAAATGTTTTGTTCACCTTGAAGAACTCTTCCAATGAGGAGAGATCATGCTGGATAGTCTGCAGTTTACTCGAGCTCACGGACGCGGAAACAGATTGTGCGCCACTAGGTCCATTGCCCACCTTGGCAATTTTCTCCTTCCAGATAGACCTTAACAAACGGGAGATGTACAATGCAATACCCGTGTGTCGAGGAGACGGCTGCACTGCATCAAGAGCAGAGGTTGAGCCGTCGGCAATGGCATTTTCATTCAAGTGAGCCCGTCCACCCTGAGTGATGAAGGCTTGCCGTGCTGCGGCCAGGACATCCGGGTCGGTGATTCGGGTCAGTCTTTGGTCGGGGGAAATCTCCATACCCTGGCCACAAGCCACCGCCAGAGCCGTCGCCAGCATTTCACTGCGTCCATATGTTCTGAGGAAATTTTGGATCTCTCCGGTCAGACCCTCATGAGGGTTGCCGCCGCTACGAAGCAAGGCGGCAAATATATCCACGAGACGACGTCGACGAATGATATGGACTCCACCGTTTGTCAAGATTGCGATCTCTGCAGCTGGATGATCAAACTGGACAGCCAGCTCGTTGGTCACCGGTGATGGTGCCGAAACCAGTCCGATATCCTCTGCTTTGCCGCCCAGTTCCAGGACGATAGCCGACTCAGCTGCTTTACCGCTGACCGAGTTTTCCTGGTACTGAGCAATCCGACCAGAATCTGGGGTCGAAACGAAAAGCGTATCCATCTTTTTTTGGGCATCCTTGGTAGTGAAGCAGAAGAAATAACCAGGGGAGTATCGCTCGGCAAGGCGAGTAGGTGAAAGTGTATTGATCTGACCAGCAGAAGGTAGTACCGCACCAATACTTGTACCAATAGTTGTAACAGGAGGGATAGATGATGCCACCCCGCTCACACCGGGCGAGATATCGACGGGTGGTGTTTTCACATGCAAAGCCTGCATGCTCGTGGGGGGGACTAGTGCTGGTTGACGAGGGCGCCCAGCTGTTTGAAGCAGTGGCGCTTAGATAGATGCGATAGCCAGTCGCCGTCGTTGCAACGAGGTGGTAACGCGAAGCTTCTGTAGATGGTACGGGACTGATTGCCACAATCTTGACTTTGGGATTGAGAGTCTCGTTGGAGGTGATAATGTGTCCAATATTGGAGTAAATATCGACGGCACGCTTGGTGATTGCGAGGTTCAACCTACCCTCCGGTCCCATGTGGAATACGCGAATTGTAGACGCGGAGGAAAGTGTGTAAAGCAAGTTTCGGCTGTCATCGATTGCCATTTGCACAACGTGCTCGGACGCGCTTTGGGCAAGATTCGTCAGACTCATCGATGGCCTGAACGCTGATAGACGCGAGCTGGTATGATTGACTCTACCGCACCGGCCCTGGAACCAACGTTCCTCTTGCTGGTAGGTCACCTCGTGCACATCGGTATCAGACGACCCTCCGAAGAAGATGCGTCCAGTGGACTCTGTTGCCGCGAAGACGTTGATATCCAGGCCTCGGACAGCCACCGACATCCCAGTGTGATACAAAGAGACCTGTTTACCTCCATTGGGCGTGGTCTCGTGGCCCATTCCCAACAAAATGATTTCTGCCGTCGTCGCAATGACCAACAGATGGGTGATCGCAGGCAAGAAAACTCCAGGACGCGGTTTGGTCAACTTGACAGCGTTGATGCTGTTCGGTTGTTCCTCGAATCCCACCAATTGCGGGTTGGGGTGTGTGAAATCCCAGATGTACAATGCGTTGTCAATCGCTACCCAGGCGTGGTTCAACTCGGCAAACAGACCCATGCTGGTCGAAACTTGCGCGCGGTTGTATTGCTCGAAGATCTGGTCGGGGATGTCGTACGTTTTGATTTTCTGGAATGGCGCCCATGATTGAGAGGCGGAGATGTTGTATTCGGACGACGAGCCCTCTGTTTTTGGTCAGTTTTGTTGTAGGATTTGTGCAAGGTGGTCTTACGTGATAAATAGCTGTCAAGATCTGGGAAGCGCGACTCGCTTTGCAAGCTGCTATTGATCGTTTTCGCCCCGCGTTCCTCGGTGCTCACTGTCTGATTTTTGGTCTTAGAGGCTGCCGGGGGGAGCTTTGGCATGGGAGTCTGAGGTTCGGTCTGCTGCACCGACGACTTCGCTGGGAATGGTGGGAGAGTTCGTGTTGTAGCTGGAGCTGGTGTTTGAAAGTAAGCTCCAGGAAGGGGTTTCTGCGGCGTCGCCGGAGCGAGATTTGTTGGAAGAGTCGGATACGACATGACGACTGTAGTAGGGAGGAAGGGACAATCCCCCTCTAAAAATCACAGAGGAGCTGCAGTGTACGTCGGATGGAAAAAACGAGCTAGGAGATACGTGGGGGAATGACGACGAGAGAAGGTCTGGGGAGGAGTTTGGATTATTCAAGGTCTTTACGAAAAGCGAGAGTCAACACTGGGAGCGCACAGACCAGTTGGGATCTTCCGCCTTTCAGATTGATTGTCTTCCCCATTCACCTTTGAATCTCCAATTGAGCTTGTTCTCATTGTCTAGGCTGTCAATTACAATGTTTCATTCAATTCGTTTCTCTTCACGTGTGCCAGCTCGTCTGGTACGTTGGAACTCCACGGGTCCGGTTCTGCCACCCTTGATGGCTACTTTGCGGACTGACCTGAAAATTGCTATGCGAGCCAAGGATACTACAAGGTGCGAATCGTTCCCATATTACTCTTGAGGACTGGAAGGCTTATGATCAGACTCAATGTGCTTCGCGCTTTGATTTCCGAGACCAACAATGCTGCCAAAACCGCCTCGCCGATCCAAACAGACATCCAGCTCTTGTCGCTCATCCGGAAACGCTTGAGTGCTGCAAAAGATGCAGCCAAGGAGTTTGAGGCTGCTGAACGGCCAGACTTGAAGGAGAAGGAGGATGCACAGGTTGTTGTGTTGGAGGAGTATGCTGGGCAGGTCAAGACTCTTCCCGTCGCCGAGATTAAGGAAATTGTCTCCAACGAGATCAGTGCTATGATGAATGCCAACACAAAACCCAACCAAGGAAGCGTGCTCAAAGCTCTCTTTGCAGCAGGGGGTCCGCTGGATGGCAAGCCAGTTGACCGCAGAGAAGTGGCCGCCGAGGTGAAAAGCGCGCTTTCTTGAGCTTACATTTACGAGGTTGTATATTAGTGTCACAATAGCCCCAGTCCCGGGCAACCAATTCTCATTATAATTCACAGAATAATGAAACCCTAACTCCATTCCAACGCCGTCCTAGGTAGATGCTCATGAATAGAAGAAAGCTACTCCTCCAACGGATGTCATCAAAACACCTAACCACCACCAGCGGTCTGGGTTAACCAGCTCGTCCCTGCTGATTAGACGAAATCCAGTCTGTGACGATAGCTCACGCTTTGACTTGTGCCCCATTGGCGTGGGATTCAGCGTTGTGGTGGGTAGCATCTTTGGTGGTTGGTGGGCGAGGTACATGGGATGAAGGACCGAACCATCGGCCCTAGTCAAGTCAAGACGTTTGATTTTATGGTATTTATCAATACCGACGGAAAATGACTATGCGGTTAGATTGAATTGAATGAGATAGGAGGGATGTATATACCTTGAATTCTTCGGTGGTATTGTATCGTGTGTAGTAGCCGGTCTTCTTCCGACAGGGCTCCGATAGCAGCTGGCGACCATCGACAGCAATTGGTTTCAATATCATAGTTCCATTTCCGAACACAGTGTAGGAACCATGTTGCCATTGCATGATTCCTCCTGGGCATTTTGGATCGGCCGCTATTTTCAATATCAGCATGGTGCCAACGAACTATATATATCCACGGACTGACGGTTTGAGATTGCGCGATAGTATGCTTCTTCATAATGTCCCTTGTCGTCGAATGAATATGAAATGCCGGTCAAATTTGGCTCGAGTAGCTTGTCATTGAGAGGATCGTAGAATCCCTGGGGCACGTTAGTCTCATTCGTTTGTTGATACTATACTTCCACATACTGGACCTGTAATAACGTCACGAGATTTGGTAGTCCAGGTCCCAATCAAATCCTCGACATTTGCCAAAGCGGCTGTCGCCAAAAGAGCCCAAATCAAAAACATCTTGGTTGATGAAGGAAGAATCGACAGTAGGGGAGTATTTGAAGGGCGCCCTTCATTGCGAGTGGAGACCATAACATAGCAATGCCCCTACCAATAGCGACTGGAATGTCCGCAACTTACAGTGATGGCTAATAAATTATAAAAGTTGTGATCTTTACAAGCACTGGTTCTATAGTGTAGTGGTTATCACTGTGGTTTTTGAAATTACCCGTCTGGGCGATTTAAAGTACCACAAACCCCGGTTCGAACCCGGGTAGGACCTTCCTTTTTTCCTCCTCTTTTTTTGTCGGCGTCTAATTTTTAAATTGACTTACATACACTACCTCGGCGGATCGCATCCCTCAATTTCTTCTCCCAGAATAACTACCACTGTACCACGTATCTGGACAGAATGGCGTTTCAAACCGCAAAACGTGACTTGCGCAGGAGGATGCGCTCAACCCTGCAGGCGTTGTCGGCAACAGCAATAAGTCAACAATGTCAGCTTGGCTTCTCGCCTTTGGGTATTGCTCGTACTAACCCGACTCAGCCAGTGCTGCTACAACCAAATTCCTGTCACTGGCCGAGTACCAGAATGCGAAGAACATCGCCGTATACTTGTCTATGCCAAGTGGGGAACTCTCAACAACGGGGATCGTAAAGGATGCTCTAGAGCAGGGAAAGAATGTCTACATCCCATATATTCACACGCAGGAGAAAACATCCGTCATGGACATGTTCGCACTCGGATCCTTGACCGAGTTCGAGTCATTACAGCCGGACAAATGGGGAATCCCATCTTTCCTATCTACCCAAATTGAAGGCCGCCAGAACGCAATGGAACAGGGATTGGATCTTATCGTGATGCCAGGCATGGCCTTTGATCACGAATTCCGACGACTCGGTCATGGTAAAGGATATTATGATCATTTCCTAACGCGATACTCGAATTTGACCCGCAAAATGCCATTCCTTGGTAAGTAATCCCAGAAACAATCCGTATATCCCCGACTGAACTCCATGGCAGTTGCCCTTTCCCTCCAAGACCAATTGCTCGCCGAGGAGATTCCCGTGGTGGAGCATGACTGGCTGATAGATGCGATCGTGGTTGGTGATGGTCGATACCTGGACCGCAGGGTGTAGCGCAAATCGAAATAGAAAAGGTAGAGCGAAATTTCAAACGGCCTGGATGAGAGAGACATTGTCTCCCTTGAGAAGGACCTGGCCTGTTGTTCGGATAGTTAGTTCCGTGTTCTCGTGGGATTCCGCGGCCAGTAGAATATCATACCTAATGGCCGGCGCTTCTCGACCTCTGTCTTGGTTGCCAGGCGCACTTCCACAGCATCGTCGATGACCAAATTCATAAACTCATCGAAACCCTATCACCGCATTAGCTCCAATGACAACTCAACCGGAAGCACGTAAAGAAACACATACACGAATCTTCCCCTCGATCCGGAAAGCGAGCTGCTCATACAGCCAAATTGAGACAGTGCTGCGCTTCTGCAGTAGACTGAAAATGTAGTGGATCGGAGCCAACAATGTCTTGCGGCCAGCCATGATGTGAGGTTATGTCGGAGATGATAGCTGTTACGGGGAAACAAGGCGAAGAAAGCTCTGGCGGGCCTGGAGGTCGTCCCGTGATTTGATTACCGTAATACGGTTATCTCGTCACGGCCACCATCCCACCTTCAACTCGCTCCCCCCTCTTCAGCGCCGTCCCCGTCAGATGCTGATACATTCTTTGCTATTTTGCTGAGCCTTGATTAATTGATTAATTGAATATGGCCAGCAAGGATGCCGGGCAGGCATTTGCCCCGGTCCTGGCGGCCGTCGCGACAATGCAAGGCAATGTGTCAAGGTCCGAGAAGACTCAAGCCCATGAATTCCTCGAGAAGTTCCAGAAATCAGTAAGATACTTGTGGTTAGGAATTGAGGGGCACATTTTGCTAATCTCGAATGCGCCTGCAGATTGAGGCCTGGACAACCACCCATGCTTTATTACAGTCCCCCGATGTGCCGGTTGAAGCCAAACTGTTCGCCGCGACTACACTGAAAGGAAAGGTAAGGGTACTCCATGTGCATCGTTGTGGTCTTTTCTGATTGCGCAGATTACTTTTGACCTTGACCAACTTCCTCCGGATTCGCTATTGGCCCTACGAGACTCAGTCCTGAACCTTTTGGTGGCATTTGCACCTGGCCCGCGCCCGATCCAGACCCAACTATGTGTATGCTTGGCCAGTTTGGCGATTCAGATGGTAGCATGGAAAGATGTTCTGGCAACCGTCGGAGCAGCTTTGGGAAGCAGCGCGGGAGACTGTGTGCTAGAATTCTTGAAGATCTTGCCCGAGGAAGTGACCGAAGGTCGCAAGATCAATCTCAGCGTATGTTTATATACGCCGGTCGACAAAAATCAGGCTTTGCTGACTTGTACTAAAGGAAGACGAGTTGCTTTCGAGAACCAAGG
Organism: Penicillium bovifimosum; assembly: GCF_028826915.1. Taxonomy (NCBI): domain Eukaryota; kingdom Fungi; phylum Ascomycota; class Eurotiomycetes; order Eurotiales; family Aspergillaceae; genus Penicillium; species Penicillium bovifimosum. The sequence goes on from NW_026622711.1 coordinate 4,760,885, forward strand.
AGTTGCTGGAAGACAATGCCGAGCAGGTCCTGCAGCTGATGATTCAGTATTCCCAGTCATCTCGTATGTATTCGACCTCTAAGTCTGGAAGTTGAGTTTGAGCACAAAATTGACTTTCGATAGCTACCGCCGCCACGAATCCCCGCCTTCTCGATTGCATTACCTCGTGGCTACGTGAAATTCCCGCCGCCAAAGTCGTGGAGTCCCCTCTCATGGACGTCATCCTCAAGGCATTGGATAACGATGTATCTTTTGAATCTGGTGTCGATTGCATTTGCACGCTCTATCGCGACACGAAGGATGTGGATGAGTCGCTGCCCGTCATTCAAGCCCTTTACCCACGATTGATGGCACTCCGCCCAAAGATTGCCGAAACAGCAGAGTCCGAAGATTTGGAAGCTTTCAAGGGCGTCACAAGAATGTTTGCAGAGGCTGGTGAAGCCTGGGTTGTTCTTGTTGCACGTTTGCCTGACGAGTTCCGGGGTCTCGTCGAGGCGCTTCTTGAATGTTGTGCGCGGGACTGGGAGCGCGACGCAGTGTCACTGACCTTCATCTTCTGGTATGAACTGAAGCAATACATTACCCTGGACCGATACACGGATGCCCGAGTCAACTTCCAGGCCATCTTTTCCCAACTGGTGGACATCATGGTGAAACACCTGGAGTTCCCCAGCCCGGAAGAAGGCGAAGCAGATTTGTTTGGTGGAGACCGCGAGCAGGAAGAGAAATTCCGTCAGTTCCGCCATGCGATGGGTGATGTCCTCAAGGACTGCTGTGCTGTTGTGGGTGTGAACGACTGTCTTGGTAAGATTTACCAATTGATCCAACAGTGGGTTGCCAAGTACGCCTCGCAGGCGAGCAATGAGCATGTTCCTCATTGGCAGGAGTTGGAGGCCCCTCTGTTCGGTCTCCGCGCAATGGGTCGTATGGTGGACCCAGAAGAGAGCACCATTCTTGGGCAATTGGTTCCTTTGATCGTTCAGATTCCTGATCAGGAAAAGGTACGATTCCAGGCGATCATGGCGCTGGCTCGCTACACGGAGTGGACTGCTCTCCACCCCGAAACATTGGAAGCCCAGCTCAACTATGTGATTTCCGGTTTCCACCATTCTTCTCAAGAAGTTGTGCAGGCCTCTGCTCTTGCTTTCAAGTTTTTGGGAACCGACTGCCAGAAACTCCTTGGTGGCCATATCGCTCAGCTTCATACCTTCTTTGAGTCCGTCCTTGACAAGCTGAAGCCCGCTAGCCAGGAGGAAATTACTGAAGGTGTTGCCGCTGTTGTTTCCGTGCAGCCTCTTGAGAAAATCTACGATTCCTTGAAGATGTTCTGCGATCCGATCATGGCCCGAATCATGAACCTTGCCAACAATGCACAGGACGAAGAAGGACAGCGCGCGGTGGCTGATCACTTGCAGCTGATTACCATATTTGTACAGGTTGTTACTCCCATCGTCGCACCGGGAGAAGAAAACCCTGCTGTGAAATACTGCGGGGAGGTTCTGCCTATCATGACCACCATTGTCATGAACTTTACATCCTCCACGCCCATTCTCGAGCGAGTGTGTCGATGCTGGCGGTACATGATTATCTCGTACCGCACTGGCATGATTCCTCTTCTGCCTACTCTGGCGGAAAGTATTGCCAATGGCTTCCAGGCCTCGCGAGAGGGTTGTTTCCTTTGGGCTACGGATGCAGTCGTGCGCGAGTTCTCTGACGGTGCGGATTATGTGGACCAGGCCACCAGCGATGCCGTTTACCAGTTCTATGAACAACAAGCCATTGCTTTCCTGCGTATCCTGAATGACCTCCCCCCACAGAATCTGCCCGATGTGATTGAAGACTTCTTCCGCCTGTCCTCCGATGCCGTTCGATACTACCCCAAAAAGTGCATCAGCTCGTCTCTTGCCGTTCCTATCTTCTCTGCAGCGCTCAGTGCTCTCACACTTCAACAAGTCGACCCTCTTATCGCCACGCTTCACTATTACCGGGACCTGTTCAGCTTTGCATTTGACAAGCCTATGGTCTCTGAGTTTACCAGCCCCGAAGGCCAGCCTTACGTTACCCCTCCCGAGGTTCGCGAGGCTGTCAAGGCCTTGATCATGTCGCAAGGCCAGCCTTTGACGCAGCGTGTGTTGACTGGCATGATGTTCACTTTCCCCGGTGACTGCTTCCCTGATGCTTCGGGTGTCATGATGACAATGTTCGAACTGCTCCCTCACGAAACCGGCGCGTGGCTGCAGACTACCCTGCAGATGCTGCCGAGTGGCTCTATCAAGCAGGGAGAGGCCGAGCGACTGCTGAAGAATCTCTCCGATAAAGTACAGTCAGGAGAAACTCGCAAGATCCGTACTCTACTCCAAGGTCCGTTAAACTATGCCTTACCCCTCCTTTCTCATCCCCATTACCTTGTCTAACATCTTTTTTAGACTTCACCAATTCGTATCGCCGACGAAACGTGGCCCCGCGTGATGGCCTTGGCCGTCTCGAGGCCACCCGGTTCCGATTCAGCGGATGAGATTCTCACTGTACATTTATCTTCTCCGTGCTGACCAGCACCTTTTTTATTTCCTGAAAGAAACCACGGGAGCATTTGCACATCCAGGTGTTTATCCTTTGCTATGACGCGCCCTGTGATATACGATATGGCGCGAGATCGGTCTCGTGATGAATTATGATCTGCCGGTGCGCCGGCCTGACCAGAAGGATCTGGCTTCACGATTGCCATTCGGGGTTATTTGTATGAGCTCGACCTGGGTTCGGTAGACCACATTCATACAGTCGCAACTCATCTGCACCGAGACGTGTCTCTGGCGCACTCTCTGTGTGCAGGCACATGAATACGAGCAATGAATCTATTGAGAATCTATTTTCTACCTGTAATTGTATATTCCTTGTCAATCGGCTGCCCTATCCTGGTATTTTTGAGGCAGCTCGAAGGAGTTTAGCTGTAAGAAAGTCGGGGAACGTGACCAGGAAGCCTTTGCATAAGGATAGCCGCCTAGCTATCGCTTTAGACCTCTGCTGCCTGCATCATTGAGATTGTTTCTTTATCCCTTAGTTTTGACGCAGTACTGTCTATCTAGGAAAGCAGAAGTCATCTGTCGAAATTAGCCGCTCACAATCACATATACCTACAGGGGTGATTAGTAGCCAGAAACAACCTAATAGTTACTAGCAGCATATATTCCACTATGCTAGGGCACCGAGTCTGATTGTGTTTTGAGAGACGGATATATAATGCGAACTGCTATACTCTGTGGTATATGATATACACCTAAACCAAGTATATTCCTGAGATTGTTGTACTGTGTAGTACTTACTGGTAGTACCTAACCTGGACAAACCTTGGAAGTAGAATCTCACCAATCGAGTCTTGAGATCTCCGTCATGACCCCACCGAGACCTCCGCACTTCCCCCAGACACTCTCCGAATCCGATTTTGCGCTTCATCTTTACCTAGCTAAATCATTTCTCTTCTCTAAACGAACTTCCTCGAGCCTTCCGACGTATTTATATCTACGGCATTCCCGATTTTCCACACGTGCACAAGCTCCCCCCTATGCCATGGCATGAAAATGGAGACCGACGGTCAACCCTCGAAGAGACGGCGACGCAGTCGCAAAGTCCTCTCCGATCGCAAGTTTGAATGCACATTTGAAGGCTGTGGGAAGAGCTACTCTCGCGCCGAACACCTGAGTCGCCATGCGCTCAACCATACCCCAAAGCAAATCTATCGTTGCGACTTTCCCAACTGCTACCGATCCTTCGTGCGACAGGACCTCTGCACTCGTCACCGTGAACGTCACACCACCAGCGGCTCCCAACTCCAGAAACGAGATCATTTCACCGACAATGAAACGAAGACTTCCCCTCCTCCGTCGCCTGCCATCACCGCGCCGGAGTACTTTGTTGGCTCCGAGGAGCCCAAGTTCCCGGTGACAACCTATCCAATTGCGACAAGTGTGGAAAGCAATGAGATGCCAGTGGCGCAATACCAGGAATTTCCACCGGTGCTGGACCAACCTGACAATCTCATCGATCTCGATTCTATGTCTTACCCGATCTTTGGCGGGGAAACCTACAACCGATCGCCATTTGCGATGGCAGACGATTTTGCAGCGTGGCTGTTCAGCGAGCCACTTGCGCCGTTGGGCTATGGCATGGTCCCAATGGTCCATAATCAATTTTATATGAACGAGCCTGCATATAGCAATGACTTTTGCTCGGTCGTCCCGCAGCATCCGATGAGTGTGACGAGTATCTTGGACTCGGGGGCGCCACCGGCTATTATATCCGAAGAAAAGCGACAAGAACTGCTGCGCTTGATGTCAACCAGATTCAACGAGGCGGCGTATGCAGCCGGTGCTAAACGCAAAGATGCGTTGATGGACGGAGATTTAAATCACGACCGACATGTCATGAGCTTGCGCATGATGCAGACGTACATTGGCTCCTACTGGTACCATTTCCATGCACAACTTCCGATCTTGCATCAGCCGACATTTGCCGCCGATCGGACCCCGAATCTATTATTGCTAGCGATTATGGCGATTGGTGCGGCAACTTTGGACAAGATTCACGGCCAGGAGGCTACAGAGGCAGCGTCTGAACTAGCCAGCTTCATTGCCTGGCATTTGCGGTGGGAAATCTTTATGGATGCCGATTTCCGCCCGCCAGCTAGACTCTGGGTCTTCCAGTCATTGTTGCTCCTGGAGGTCTACGAAAAGCTCTTTTCTACGCGCGCATTGCATGAACGTGCACATATTCATCACGACACGACGCTGACCCTCATGCGCCGAGGAAGTTCCTTAATCGGTAATTCTTCGTTTGACACCCCGGAAACTAGAGAAGAAGACGAGTCGTGGTCAACCTGGATCAAGGCGGAAGCGACCCGGCGGGTGGCATTTGCTGCCTTTGTATTGGATTCAACACATGCAACCATGTTCGGACACTCGGCCAAAATGGTAGCCCACGAACTGCGGCTACCATTACCCTGTGACGAGGCGTTGTGGGCTGCCACAAGCGCAGCCGAGGTCGCTCGGGTGCAATCCAGCTTGCAGTCGCATGGCGTGCGGCCAATTATGTTTTTGGACGGTCTCAAGCGTACACTCAACGGACAGCCCGTCCGGACAAATGCGTTCGGGCGAATCATCATCATGTCCGGCTTGCTGAGCGTTTGCTGGCATCTTAACCAGCGAGATCTGCAGATCAGCTCGCTCGGTGTCGGCCAGACGCTCGGGGGACGGGATAAATGGAGAACAGCACTGCTCCGGGCATTCGATAATTGGCGTCGCGACTTTGACGAGGCCCTGGGTCCTTCGACCAGCTCTGAGTCGCGCAACGTGCTCCACGGGCTGGCGCACATGGCTTCCCATGTCGACATAGCTGATCTGCAAATATATGCTGGTGCCGGCAGGTTGATGGGCCGGTCTATCACAGCGCGCGACTACTCCGCGGCACGAGAGAAGACAGAGAAATGGGCGACCAAGGCGTCGGCACGGGATGCCACGTTCTACGCGCTCAAGTTCTTGTCCTCGTGTTTCTCAGACCCGAATACCCCGCCAGGGGAGTATGCCGCGCGCGATGACTACCTGCTCCATCGACCGTGGGTGATGTACTTCGCAGCACTGGTGGTATGGACATATGGCTTTGCATTAGACGGACCTTTACGTCCTGCCCCTGTTCTCGCAACCGTGACCGACCGGGAGCGCGACATGCAGACGTTCTTGCATCGCATGGGCGAGATCCGAGAACCGCACGAATTGGAGGCCATGAGCGGGCGCAACGGGTGTCTTGGGCTGCTGATGATTCTCCGAGACTCCTTTGCCAGACCACGATGGGAGCTGCTGGGAGAGGCGGCACGGCTGCTGGACAGCTGTATCATGAAGCTGCAGTCATAACAATGTACTGTGTATGATCTGTTTATATATGTACCGCTGTTATTTAATCTTATCTGTATACCCTTGTGCCATTGTATGTGTACGGAGTGTATCTAAATACGGGGTAGCGTTGCCCTAACAACCACCGCCGATCCCACATCCAAGTTGTCCCTGCTCAAACTTGACCTTCCTACATTTTTGTTTCCCTTCAATCTCATCCAAATCATTCAAAATCATCCAAAAATGGTGAGTTGGAATTCCTGTTGACAGACTTCTTATTCAAGCCCGTCCAACCACAATCTCCCCTTTCCCGCCTTCGTTAACCGACAGCCCCTTGAATCTTCCCCCCCCTTCATGCGTCAACTGTACCACCAATTCTCCATCGAACACTTTGACTGTCCATCTGCATTATGGCTAATATCCACGATCAGGCCTCTACAAACTACAAAGAAGCGTTCTCGCTCTTCGACCGTCGTGGCACCGGCCGTGTCGCCGGTGACCTCCTCGGTGACCTCCTCCGCGCCTGTGGTCAGAACCCCACGTTGGCTGAGATCGCGGACTTGGAGAAGTCTGTCGGTGGTGACTGTATGTTTTTCTTTTCCCTTCTAAATTCTTGTCATTGCTTGCGATCGCTTGACTGGTCGATGCGATCGCATGTCGCTATCCGGTATGAGGGGAACACCGCGGCTAACTCTTTGCGTGTGTCTAGTTGACTTCGACTCCTTCCTGAAGGTCCTCAATCGTCCCGGTGGTTTCCGCGAGCCCGGTGAGCCGGAGGAGTACTGTCGTGGATTCCAGGTCTTTGATAAGGATATGACTGGGTTTATTGGTGTTGGACAGCTGCGTTACAGTATGTTATGCTCTCGTGCGATGGGATAGGAGGCGAGCAGGATACTGACGGATGTTCATAGTCCTCACGAATCTCGGCGAGAAGATGTCCGATGAAGAGGTCGATGAGCTGCTCAAGGCTGTGGACACTAGCTCCGGCGAGATTAACTACACAGGTATGTTTGTCGTATATACTTGATCATGCCACTTGCTAACTGCTGTTACAGATCTTGTCCGTACCATCCTCGCCAACTAATACCCCGATATGATTTACGTTCGACATGGAAATGGCTAGGGATTGAAATTCGGCGCGTTGGAGAACCTTCGTCTTGTATGTTTTTATTATCAAGCTGTATTTTTCTTTTTGGATTCTGGGGCTATAGCCTTATTGCGTAGAATGTACATGTCTTACATTCCACCATCCAGCATTATGTCTTAAGGTATCCCACTGACTGCGTATGAACGTACATCTAAACAACCCACTCCCTCCACTCCCCTTCCCCAACCCCCTCACCCCCCATCTTCTCCGTCCCAACAACAGCCCCAGGAAGAAGATAAACAGCCGGCGGCCGTTCCTCCTCTCCCTCCTGTTCATTCTCATTCCCAACAGACCCCCAATGCACCCGATCCAAATAATACCCGATCACAACCCTGCACCGCCCACACCGTAGTAGAAGCCTCTTCTCAATCCCGTCTTCGCGCCGGATTACCGTCGCCCGTCGGTCCGGGACCGTGGTTGCTAGTAATAGTGTCGTGTGCGACGAGGCTCGTGATTTCCTGCCATTGCCGGCTTCTTTCTCTAGAGAGGCTTCTGGTGTATCCGTATCTGGGTCTGCGTCTGTGTCTGCTGAGTGGTTGCGCTCCAATGGCAGGATCAGGGCTTTGTCTTTGCCTTCGCCAGTGCGCCGGGGAAGGGTGTCGATTTTGCGCGTCGTTGCTAGGAGGAGGTGGTTGCAGAAGCGGCAGTGTTGGGTTTGGATTGGGAGGCGTTCGGTCATTTTGGTTGGTATTCCTTCCCTTATGTGGGAGTAATGTGGTTGGTATTTGAGTTGAGGACTCAGTCACTCAGGAGAGCTGTGCTCGTTAAAGTGGTTTGCTGTGTTGGGGATGCGCCTGGAAGCTTTCGTTAGTCTGCAGTTTCGGTTTGGGGTATGCTTCTCCTGCGCCTATCTCAGGTAGATACTTACAGAGCCAGAGGATAGAATCGTAAGTGTTTTATTCGTGAAGTCGTATGTGTGGATTTCAAGCTTGATATAGTTGCGAGGAAAAAGAGAGCTGCTACTTTGCGGAGAATTGCAGAATATAAAGGCGGTGGGCTTATCAGTATCCACAACGTTCATGACATCGACGGCGGTGGTTTGTAGGGTCAAATAGCTATTAGTGTCTTCTCAATGTACATACGGTAATCACAGGAATGTATTTCATTCAATTCATTGTATTTGTGAGTGGTGAGTGCCATAACTCTTGTATGATATAGAGGGATAGTATAGAACCGCTAATGAGCTTCTAAAGCTTTATGGTTGAGCATCACCCTATGCCAGTCCCAGCTCCTTATAGAATGCATCGGTCTGAGGCTCACGGCCCAAGAACGCGGTCAGAGTCTCCATCTCATCCTGGCTGCCACCCTTCTCCAGAACCTGGTACCGGTAGCGACGGCCAGCAGCCTTGTTCATGGGGTCGTCCTTGAAGACGGAGTAGAACATGTCGGTGGAGTAGACTTGGGAGCTGCAGAGCAAAGATAATGATTAGTATGGTATCATAACCACCCAGGCAAGGCCCATCTAGAACTTACCTCAGATATCCGTAGTAACCAGCATCGTAACCACCGATCAAGTGTCCAAAAGTCGCCTCTCCGTGACCCCACTCGCTGCCAGCGCCCAGAGCTTCCGGTCCATCCATTTGCGTAATCTCCTGGCGGAGACGGTTGTACGTGGCTGACAGAGGGAGAGCCTCAATGTCGGCATGGGTCTTGGGCTCGTGCACAGTCATATCGAAGATACCGAAGTGCAGCTGGCGCAGATTGAACAAGGCATCGTTGACGTGCTTGGTGCGGATCAGGTTCTCGATCACGTCGTCAGGGATACGCTCTGATGGAGTGCTGGTGGTGGCCTTGCCCTCCTGGGCCTCTTGCCAGCTAGCCAGGTACTCGGGAGAGAGGCTTGAGTAGTGTCGGCTCAGAGAGCGAAGTTGCGAGGGGGTCCAGCACCAGTTCTCCAGCATCTGACTGGGTGCCTCGACGAAGTCCCGCACGGTGTTGGTACCGTGGAAACGGGAGTAGGTGGTCCGGGACACCAAGTCGTGGATGCCGTGGCCCAGTTCGTGGAAGAGAGTCACGACCTCGTCGTGCTTCAGCAGACTGGGCTTCTTGGGCTGGGGCTTGGTGAAGTTGCACACCAGTGCGGTAGCAGGGAATCGACGGTTACCGTCCTTGTCGACGAAACCGGGCTGTAGGTTGAAGTTGGCGGCATGGCCATACTTGCCCTCGCGAGGGAACAGATCCAGATACAAGTATCCAACGAAGCCACTGCCCTCGCCTTCGTCATTCCACACGCTGAATACCTGGACATCCTCGTGCCAGACAATATCATTGCCCTGGCCAGTGGGGGCGATAGCTGCCCGGTCCTCGCCAATGATCTCAACAAACTCCAGACCAAACAGCTCCTCAAAGATCTTCAACATGCCCTGAATGGTTGTCTGCAAGGGGAACCACTCAGCAATCAGCTGCTGGTCAAGAGAGTAATCCTTCTCGAGCATAAGACGGTCATAGAACCGGTGATCCCACAGATAGTAGCGGCCATCGGCCGTGGGGTCTGTGGCGTTCTTCAGCTCCAACAACTTGTGGGCCTCCTTTCGGCCACCAGAGGTCAGCCTGTCGCGAAGATCACCCAAGAACTTGTCGACAGTCTCAGGAGTCTTGGCCATCTTGTCCTCGATACGGAAGGCGGCGTGGTTGGGGTAGCCAAGAAGACGGGCAGCCTCATCACGAAGCACAATAGATTCCCGGAACAGCGGCACGTTCTGGTTGCACTTGTTCTCGTTGGCGATCATGACCTGCTTTCGAACCTCGGGATCGGTGGCGTACTTCATAGTGGGGAAGAGGTCAGGGTACTTGAATGACAGCCAAAGCTTGCCGTCATTCTCGCCCTCACCCTTCTTGAGTCCGTCCAGGACATCCTTGGGCACACCCGCCAACTGCTCGGGGGTAAACCAAATACCGCCGTTCTCCTCGTTCAAGTTCTTCTGGAACTCAATGCTTAGCTGGCTCAACCGCTTCTTAATCTCCTTGAAGCGGGCCCGTTGGGGCCCAGCGGGTAGGCCGAGACCATTGCGGACAAAATCCTTGTGTTCCTTCTCCAGAAGACGGCGCGACTCGGGGTCGAGAGACTCGTTGCGGCGCAGCACTGCATCGACCAGATTAAAGATATCCTCGCGCATGACCGCCTCAATGAAGAACTCATCCATCAACTCTTCAGCCTTGGACGAAGCATCTCGCAGCTTTGAATCAGTTGAAACAGCCTGGTAGAAACCAAGAATGTGTGACTCTAGTGCCATCTCGTTGTCATTCTGGGCGAGGGGCCGGACAACGTTGGCAAAGGTCGCGTCATCCGGCTTGATCTCCGCCACCACCTTGTCCTGAATGGCTCGCGAGCTCTTGATCAAGCGCTCAGCATCAGCGACCACTGACTGAGGGGTTGCAGTGAAAGTAGGCGGGGCCTGGGGTGGCGTCCGGAGATGAGCGGGTGCCATGCTGGAGGTCGTCAATAGTCGTACAGGTACGTTGGTACGTATGTGGCCCAGCACAGATGATAGGCGGGCGGGGAGACGGAGGAAGGGCGCCACGATGAGGATGGCAAGGAGGGCGATGAGGAAGTGGAGACGAGCGGTGAAAGCAATAGTGGGCGGAATTGGAATTGCAGAGGTGGTGAATTGAGGGGAGAGGAGGATGAATTTGTCAGGTGATCTGAAGCTGTTTACTGTGTAGTTGCGGGGAGTCGGGACAGATAGCTATGAGTCTTGGCGCTGCCGAGGTCTTCCAGTATCACATCACCTGTGAAGGGTGCCCAGCTGTATTAATTGGACGTTGGTCAGAGATGGCCGATTCTAACAAAAGTCAATTTTAGTCAAATTTGAACAACCTTAAGTTCTCATATTCACCATCCATCTGATTGACGTTTTTACGTCGGATCGTTGCTCCGTCAAGTGGCGGCTTTCGCCTCTAGGTGCCTACATGCTGATAGCGAAGACCTAGCATATTTAAGTCCCTAGGATTGCCATTTAGAAGCTGTAGAACATGTACTAAAAGTGGGACAATGCCTGTGATCTATCTTCAAGTAGAAAATAGACGCAAATAGTTCTACACAACCCAGGAAACAGTCGATGGGAGCCTCCAGCTCCGGGTCAGGACACTCATAGGACAACTGATCGAGCCGTGTCCCGCTAAACATGTTTCCAAACCAGCCAAATTGCCAAAAGATTGGAGGTATGCATACAACCAGACAACATTTTGTAGTGCATGTACGGAGTACAAGGATGCTGTAAACTGTAAGTCCATACAATGCATTGTGAACTTGAAGGTTTGACATGTGATAGTCTTAGCGGGCCCGCACTTGAGTTTTCAAGTTCGACCAGGCAGCTGCCGACTCGAGATTCCTATGCACCTACAACTACAGTTGAAAACTGAAGGATCCAAATCAAGAGGTAAAAAGTTCGTTTCTAATTCATGAGAGATTACAGGTATCTATGAAGTGCGACATAGTCCGCTTTTGATGAGACATGGGAGGAAAAAGAGAAAACAATGAGAAACGCCAACACCGATGCAAGGCCAAAGATTGTCGTAAAAGTTCAGTTTAAGCCGCATCAGCAGTGGGGATGGGCTCGGGCATCTTGGTGACCTGCTGGCCAGCCCGGATGATGCGCTGGCCTGTCTCATCACGGACGTACTCGGAGTTTTCCTTCTGAGCACGCTTCCAGATCTCAACTTCACCACCGCCACGGATGACACCGACACGCATGGTGGAAAGCAGGTTGTGGGCACCGTTGGAGTGGTAGTAGACACCGCCGTTGAACATGGCGGTGGCGTCCTTGCCAAGACCAGACTTGATCATCGCCTTACCACCGGGGTGGTCCTTGATGAAATCGGTAACGTCGTGAACGACACCGGCGATGGAAATCAGACCACGGCCGTTCTTTGCCTGCTCAACATAGTCGTCCCACTCCATGACGGGAAGCTGGTCGAGAGGAGTACCCCAGTCGAGCTTGGCACGCTTCTGATCAATCTTCTTCTGCAGCTGCTGGACCCGACCCTTCTCGATCTCGTTGCTGCGGAATTGCTTCAGGTCGTAGGCGAGGCCGAGCTGCTTCCAGGCCCAGATGGTCCACTTGGTGGGGTCGTACTGGTGCCACTCGATGGCGTTGCGGTAATCGGAGGGGAACTCGTGGTGGAAGTTGTGGTATCCCTCACCGAGGGTGACGAGGGCGGTGATGACGTGATCACGGGGTGAGTTACGGTCATCGAAGGGCTGGTCACCCAGCCAGTGGGCAAGAGAGTTCACGCAGAAAGTGGCCTGCTGCACGAAGAAGATGCGCAGGATACCGGCGTACACGAAGCCACCGTACCAGTCACCCCAGCCGAGACCGGAGACCAGCATGGGCACAATCAAACCCATGCCGAGAACGACCTTGAGGTAGTTGCGGTGCTGCCAAACGACAACGGGGTCTTCGTTCAGATCAGTGATGTCGGTGCGACCGATACGCTTGGGGTTCTGCTTCATGATCATCCATCCCAGGTGCGAGTACAAGAGACCCTTGCGCACGGAGTACGGGTCCTTTTCGGTGTCGGTGTAACGGTGGTGAGCACGGTGGTCGCGAGCCCACCAGCGGATGGAACCTTCGACGGCACCGCCGCCAACCAGAGCAAGCCAGATGCGCAGAGGCAGAGTGGCGGAGTAGGAGCAGTGAGCCCACAGACGATGGTATCCTGGGAGAAGAGTCAGTCTTTGTTCGTGTCTCGTTCTTGTTGAGACTACTTACCCGCTGTGATTCCCAGTCCAGTGAAGAAGTAGTAGACCACGGCCCAGATGGCGGTCTTCAACTGCAGAGGCACCCAGAAAGCCTGGATACAACCTGACAGGGGCACGCCGAGAATGAGGACGACGTTGAGCCAGTTGACATGCTTGTACCAGTTCTGGCGTGTCATATGAGTGTCGGCGATGTGCACCTTCTTGGTGTCTGCCGCCCGCGGGCGTGTGGCGTCGACCTTCGACGACATGGTTGTAAGTGAGTTGTGTGTGGGAAGAGGTAGGAAATTCAACCCAGGAGGACCCAAAGGACTTTTATACTTGGGGCCCACTTGAGCGTTGGGAGGAGCCGGACCAGTGATCTACGGGATTTGGGGGATCACTGGGGGAGAGACGAATCAAATCAAAGCGATGATTAAATGTCACAAGATCCCGAGGCAAAAGAGAGTCTACTTTCGCGAAGAAAGAGAAGAAGTGCTGTTTATTGAGGTAGACCCCGATAGACTTTTACACTGCGTTTACTCGGCAGTGGCGTGGCCCAGCACTTTCTGGCGAATGTTGGGTCCAGCCAGCCCCAACGCTTTCATGCCTCAGGCATCAACAGGTATCTTCAGGCACCAGATACCCAATCAGAGCTCGATGGCAACTTACTCAGCATCCGGTCCGCCCTGGCCTGCCCAGAAGGAGATGGGATCCACCGAGGTTTGTTGGACCTCGGAATTTGTAGGGAATATCCCATTTCTTAACCAATCACCTCATGCTAAGATTACCTGAACAGGGCTGAGTGGCCAATTCACTCTTCCCTACAACTTACGATGTGCCTAATTCCTGACTTCATGCGAGAATACCCCGTCCCTAAGTTGTTGACCTCGGCGATCGTCCTATAATGAAATCATTCCATGAGTGTGCAATGAACATCATCCAACAATATCAATTTGCGAGAAGTGTATCGAAGCGTATCGAAGCGTATCGAAGCGTATCGAATTATGATGGAGTGTGGTTTTCGCCTGCGAACCTGATAATGGCTACCGAATTGCAAGTCATACCAATGACCCTGCTTGGTCCTGCGATCAAGCGGATCATGATTCCACCATGACCATGAGTCAGTGTCCAAGGGAGAGCCAGGAATGAGCTTGATGGCAAAAAGGGAATGCAATGTGAAGTCACAAGTCAATATGGGCGAGCGACGCGACCATCACACGGGTTATGCATATCATGGGTGAAGGAGTCGACAAGGGATGAGATGAAAGGATGGCACGATATGGCTGTAGCGAGCAAACTTGGGGAAATAGCACGGACGAGCAGCTGGCAATCGACGTGCATTTCTGTGACGCGCTTTCTTGAACACTGCGAAATTTCCCGAGGCTGGGAACATGTTTATCTCGACCATCAGAATGAATTTGTGTTCTTATCGCCATAGAGAATTGAGTTATGTCTACATCTCATGGCTGTCTGATAAGAATACTTAGAGGTCGGAGTGTTCCACCTGCTGAAGAAATCCCTACGGCGCCCTCCGACTGTCAAATATCAGATAAACCCCAGAAAGATAACAGACAATCTTGTTCCTTACGAGTTGTGGAGATGAAGTCCCCGGACTGTCGGGAACTATCTTACGCCTTTCCTATCTGGGCTGCCGCCGCTTTACGAGGACGCTCAGGCTCAAGATCACTGACATGGGAGTGTTAGGTCAATGTCGGCATGAGCATCTATTGCCCCCTATTGACACCGTCCAATGTTCCTGCAGATAGCTCGCAGTATGCTTTCCCATCATCCAGGTTGCGATGGTCTGGCGGCCATCCGCTAGCTACAACGGTTGTCCCATCTTCGGAGTCCGACTTCGGCTTCTGCTACAGCCCTATGCGGCTCAACTCAGTGATGGAAGCCACTTGGTCAGTATATACCTACAGATTCCATGTTTCGACAATTGTATGTCCAGGAACGTGTTGAGATTTGCGCAGTGAGCGAAAGCGGCAAGAGGCGGGCACTAAAATGGAAGGCAGAGTCCAGACCTTATCCCAGCCGATACATGCAGACAAGTGCGCAGACTGCTTATCCCCAGTATTCTACCAGTATGACGTCTCGCAGTGGTTCTGTTATCCGAATCTAAACAAATTTAGCAGTAGAAGTTCGTACTAAGGGTTGGTAAGGGGATGTCCGTCTATCGTACTCCATACATTCATTTGAGGCACAGACACTTGCGACAGCTGTTTCCTTATCTTAACTTACCCCACTTTCAACTTTGACCCATGGATGCAGCCTCGGCGGGTATTTTTGATTTGCTGGGTACTATTATGAGGACCTGATAAGATGGGGGACCTAACCATAACCAGTTAGGCCGCCAAGGGGGTTTATGCGATGCTCTTGCTAATTGCCCTAATCGCACTCCATGCACTCAGCAATCTGTCCGATAACACTTACATACCGCGTACCTTGTACAGCCGCCAGTTGGTTTATCGCGTGGATCCTCCACGTTTTAGTCATCTCCACCCCGAATCACTCCCGAACTTTAAGGGTTACCGATGATCGGGGCGTATTGGAGCTGTTTTTTAGTTTTTTTTTTCTTGAAACTTAAATAAAGTCTCCTCCCCGTGGCATTGAAGTCAATCTGTACATTCCAATTCTATTCGGACGTCTTTCAAGATGGACGGTCCAGATCAGATCGGTCCTGATCATACACCCAAGCGGACAATCACCGACAAGGTCCGATACGCGGTCAAAACTTTCACAACGCGGTATGGCTTCAATTCATGACTCATGAGTCAATGGCATGAACTTGACTGACGACCAACAGAGAGGGTTTATTAGGAGACTACGACTATGGATACCTTTTCATTCCCCGATTACCATTCACAAAGCGAGCCCGCAAATCAGCACCATTCTTCGGTCTCGATGATCGCGTGCCCGTCGTGCTCGCATTGATTCTGGGTCTGCAGCATGCGCTTGCAATGCTGGCTGGTGGTGAGTGCCAGATAGCTATATGAAATGCGAGCAGAGACTAAGAGCATCAGTGATTTCACCACCCATCTTGCTCGGCGGGGCGGCCGGTGCCAACTTCGGCGATGACCTTTACCAATACCTCGTCTCGACCTCTTTGATCGTATCCGGTTGCCTGAGTGCTATTCAGATGTTCCGCCTTCACATCAAGGGAACAAAATACTATATTGGAACTGGACTTCTCTCGGTTGTTGGTGAGAATCCCCGCAGCTTCGCATCCCCGCTTCCGATATCGTGTGCTAATTGGCTCATGCAGGTACATCCTTCTCAACGATCACAGTCGCCCAGGGCGCCTTCTCCCAAATGTATAAATCAGGCTACTGCCCTACCCTCGAAGATGGAACTAAGCTCCCCTGTCCAAGGGGCTACGGTGCCCTCCTCGGCACCTCGTGTCTCTGCGCCCTCCTCGAAATTGGCATGTCCTTCATGAGCAGCAAGATCCTTGCCCGCGTCTTCCCTCCGCTCGTCACCGGTCCCACCGTCCTCCTGATCGGTGCCTCGCTCATCAAATCCGCAATGCAAGATTGGGCCGGTGGCGCATCCTGCGGATTTGACCCCTCTGCCCGCGCAATGTGCCCTAGCCCCAGCGCCCCGCACCCTCTGCCATGGGGAAGCCCCGAGTTCATTGGTCTGGGTTTCCTTGTCTTCGTCACAATCATCATCTGCGAGAGATGGGGTCCTCCCATTCTCAAGAGTTGCTCTGTGATTGTTGGACTGCTGGTCGGCTCGATTGTCGCCGCGGCGTGCAACTATTTCGATAATTCTGGTATCGCTGCTGCACCTGTGGCCTCTTTCCCTTGGGTCAAAACCTTCCCGCTTTCGGTCTACCCTCCTCTGATTCTGCCCTTACTCGCGCTATATATCGTTATCATGATGGAGTCGATTGGTGATATCACGGCGACATGCGATGTCTCCCGACTCCAGGTCGAGGGAGCTACCTTCGATTCCCGGATTCAAGGCGGTGTTCTGGGCAACGGTATCACCTGTCTTTTGGCCGGTCTGATGACAATCAGTCCGATGTCCGTTTTCGCACAGAACAACGGTGTCATTGCGCTGACAAAGTGTGCCAACCGTACTGCTGGCTACTGCTGTTGCATGTTTCTGGTTATCATGGGAATCTTCTCCAAGTTTGCCGCTGCGCTGGTCGCAATCCCTAGCGCCGTTCTCGGTGGTATGACCGCTTTCCTGTTCAGTTCTGTGGCCGTCAGTGGTCTGCGCATCATTGGCACTGTTGATTTCACTCGCCGCAACCGTTTCATCCTCACGGCTAGTTTCGCGGTTGGCATGGGTGTCACACTCGTTCCCGAGTGGTTCGGCTACTTCTTCTCCTACAAGGGTGACAACCACGCCCTTGAGGGTCTAATTAATGCTGTTGACCTGGTCATGGAGAATGGTTTTGCAATTTGTGCGCTGGTCGGCATCTTCCTTAATCTCTTCATTCCGGACGAGCTTGATGATGATCTCGCTCCTGTTCTCGAGTCGAATGAGTCGGATGATTACCGTGTGGAGATGGATACCCAGCAGCAGTCGTCGACTACTAAGATGGAGCAGCCGGCTGGTCCGAGTGCTTGATTGGAAGGTTTTGTCATGTAAATATGGTGTTTGGAGTTGCATCTTGCCTTGTTTAGGGTCTTCCTCATATACATACAGGAGGTCCATCTAGGTGCCTTCACTGTTGCATGATTGCAATGCATATAATTAACAATACATTCAACAACAACGTCTTGTCTCCTACATCATTCCGTGTAATTTTAGTGCATTTCTACGGATATAGGAAATTCCTGACCGTTGCCCAGGTGGGGCCCACGTAAACCTTAGCATCCTAAGGCGCAAGGAGGCTTCATTTGGCTATGCACTAAAGGTATAGTCAAGCACCACCGACCCAAGCCAACAACGCCCGGTGAAACGCCAGTACAAAGAAGCTTTTCGCCACATAACAGCAGGACGAGGCTGCTCATTAGTACTAGCAGACCAACTATGCTCATTCCCAATCTCCATGCAATCCTTCTCCAACTCCCTAACATCACAGTGCACAAATCCCTCCTCAACGAGCACACCAAGCACCTCCAGTAGCCACGTACGACAAGTGATCCCCGGTATCGAGTTCAGAGTCTGATCATTGATCCTCATAAGCTCGTCCACCCGTGCATGTGCGGATGCGGGTATCGTCCCAATCTGAATCATCACACAGAGGAAATTCTCTGCGAAGATCCCGGCTGTAGCTTCGTGGCCGGGGATCCAGCCGCCGCCGATCCCCCGGACGTGGTATTTTGTTCCTACTGGTGTGGAGCCTGTCCCGTTGTGGAGGTAGAAGGCCCAGTGGAAGTCGTTTGGGAGGGGTGGGTCAGAGCGGAGGTAGAGGGCTATATGTAGGGTGTTTGGGGTGAGGCGGGCGAGGGTCTCGGCTTGTTTTGCTTTGATGCTGGCCCTGAGCTCGGACATTTTGACCTTTGGGCTTTGAGGGATGGGTCGATTCTCTTATCTGACTGAGGATGAATATGAGAGGGGTGTTGGGCAGTTGGGCAGGGAATTGGGAACAAAGCCTGCAAATATATGACAGGGATCATCAGGTGATTAGGGGGATATGAGACAGAAGAATGGCTGAAATAAATGAGCATAGACCCCAGGGGCTATGTTTCTACATCCAACTGCGTATCGTACATCATCCTGCTTTATTATCTATACACCCTCAACATTCTCCCCAGGAGCCAACATCTTAATATACTGATGCGGCCCAGTCTCAAGCACCTCAATAGCATCCCCAACCCTCACTACAAACTCCTCCTTCGAAGGAACAAGCTGCATGCCCAAGCAAGCATTAGTCCGATCACCGTCATCAATCCTCCGATATGATTTCAGCGTCCGATCTGGCTCAGCATCGTGCCTATCCCCTGACAGAGGATCAACATTAGGCAGCCGACACCGCACAGTCCGACAGGATGCGTGGATTTCTGTGTCGCCAATAGAAATTCGCTTCCAGTGATCCTCTGCAAAGGCAGTCGGTCCTTGAATGATGATGTTTGCACGAAACCGGCGGATGCTTAGTCGTGGGATTGCGTAGGAGCAGCGCGCTGCTACGTCCCGGTGACTGGCAATGTTGAGCAGGTGGATCGGATAGGCGTCTGCGAATGCTGTGTTCGGCTGGAAGCCTATGTCTTCTTTACGCGGTGCATTGCGAAAGATCTGCCGCGAATGGGGTGTGCTGGCGCGGAAGAGTGTGAGGGTGCCCGTTGACGGGTCAGAGCCCAGATATGCGTGTAAAGATGCTGGGAGCAGTTTTCCGTAGTCATAGGCTAGAGTCTTGTCTTTCCAGATCTTGACCGGGACCAGTGGGAACTCAGAGTCAGTAGGTGGAAACAGCGGCACTTGGAATGTGTGCTGTCTTTCAAGGATCCTGAGTGCCATGCCGGCCTTGATGGGCAGACCATGCCAGCCTGCTGGCGGTGTCCGTGGGTATGAAATTAGCATCACACCCTGCGATTTGACCTCCGTCAAGTCGGCATCGTAGTCTGGGGCAGACGGATCAGGAATCCAGATCTGAGGGTGAATCAACGCTAGGCGATTGAAGCCTGCATTCCGTAAGGTGCGAATATTCCATACATCATCGATATATTCGGCAAAGACGAACTGCCTATCGAATTCAAGCCCCGTGGGTACGACATTAGAAGTCTGCAGCTCCACAGCACCGCAAGATTTAAGCGGATAGCTGAACAATGCTTTCACGCGCCATGATGGGCGACCGTGAGTATCCTGGCCATTGGGGAGGCCGTGGCTGTACTTCGAATCGAACTCATCATCCAGATTGCTCTGGCCTGGTGGTAATCCCAGGCGGCGACATCCTTTGGGACGGCTTGGTGGTTTCAGTGATTTCAGACCAAAATACAGCACAGCCAGAAATGACAGGATGACAACCAAATCGACAGGGGAGTTGACTCCAAGGAGGATTTCGACTATGGACATGGAGACTCGAGGGAAGACTTGAAGTACAACTACCTAGGATATCGGTCAGATACTGTCATCGCTGGAAGCAGCAGGCGGTGGATAGTCATGTCCACCGCCCTTTGAAGGGGGGCGGCTGAGGTAACTGAGGTAGCTTACTCCGTAGTTATGCTGGCATTCAATGGCTACAGAGAGGCATACCTCGGCAATCCTTGGTCCAATTGGAAGTACTCTTTGTTACATTATTGTGATACGAGCTGGTCTCACCGTCTCTTCCCAAAGACTCAAGTCTCAACAGCTGAAGACACTCTGGTAGAATTGCCCTTATTAGCCTATATCGTTTCCTAGGAGGCTAGGAGCCGGGCGCAAGCCCTAGCAGGCTCAACGATAGCCCTGACAAGTAGGGAGCAACCATGGTATGAAGTGAGTCTTAGAGAGATATCTAGCTAGAATATAGCATACCTAAGAAACAATTCGCCAATACTCTGTACTGTGTACGACTGTACGTACAAAACCGAGAAAAGGCCATTAATCCGAGAACGCACGGGAGCTCGGAAAGTGTGGAGCCGCGTTCTCTTTCTCACCGGAATCTTCCCCTTCTCTCCTTCTTCCTTCCTCACACCTCTCAATCATCCATCATGTTTGCCGCTCGTCGTACTGTCAACCTCTTCCAGAAGCGTGCCTTCTCGGCCTCCGCTATCAATGTACGCATTGTCTTTTCACTACATCTTTACAGCTTGCTAACCCACTCGCACAGGCCTCCAAGGTCTCCGTTCTCGGTGCCGCGGGTGGTATTGGCCAGCCTCTCTCCCTGCTCTTGAAGCTCAACCCCCGTGTTTCTGAGCTCGCCCTCTACGATATCCGTGGTGGACCCGGTATGATGATGATACGACTTAATTGATGCAAACCCCGTCGCTGATTTGTCCTCGAAGGTGTCGCTGCTGATCTCAGCCACATCAACACCCACAGCACCGTCACCGGCTACACTCCCGATGCTTCCGGTCTCCGTGACTGCCTCGAGGGATCTGAGATTATCCTCATCCCCGCTGGTGTTCCCCGCAAGCCCGGTATGAGCCGTGATGACTTGTTCAACACCAACGCCTCCATCGTCCGCGACCTCGCCAAGGCCGCCGCTGAGGCTGCCCCCAAGGCCAACATCCTGGTCATTGCCAACCCCGTAAGTAGCAACCACAATCGCAATCGCGCGATTGCCACAATTTGCATCATTTACTGACCATCAGTCACACAGGTCAACTCCACCGTCCCCATCGTTGCCGAGGTCTACAAGGCCCGCGGTGTCTACGACCCCAAGCGCCTCTTCGGTGTCACCACTCTTGACGTCGTCCGTGCCTCGCGCTTCATCTCGCAGGTCCAGGGCACCAACCCCGCTGGCGAGACCGTCCCCGTCGTTGGTGGCCACTCCGGTGTCACCATCGTTCCCCTCCTGTCCCAGTCCAACCACTCTTCCATCGCTGGAAAGGCCCGCGATGCTCTTGTCAACCGCATTCAGTTCGGTGGTGACGAGGTTGTCAAGGCCAAGGACGGTGCCGGTTCCGCCACCCTCTCCATGGCCATGGCCGGTGCCCGCTTCGCTGAGTCTCTGCTCCGCGCCGCCCAGGGCGAGAAGGGTGTCATCGAGCCCACCTTCGTCGACTCCCCTCTCTACAAGGACCAGGGTATTGACTTCTTCGCTTCCCGCGTCGAGCTCGGCCCCAACGGTGCTGAGAAGATCCACTCCGTTGGCGAGATCAACGAGTACGAGCAGGGTCTCCTCGACGCCTGCTTGGCTGACCTGAAGAAGAACATCAAGAAGGGTGTTGACTTCGTCAAGTCCAACCCTTAAATGTTCACTGTACAACCACCCATAGCGAGTCGTGCCTTTTACTAAGTATTAATGAAAGTGTATGACCATGTTCTTTATACCAGATCGTTTTCATCTGAATCTATAACTCGGTCTACCCTACGACTTTGATAGGTAACTTGTAACCCGTTTTTCGCCCCCGTCAGGTGCATTGAAAAGTCAACTACCTGAAGTCTTCGCCTTTAAGTCGCAATGTAATACCCTGGACATGAGATGAGTTGGAAAAGCAGCCAAGGAACTTAACGACAATAAGCAACATAAGCGAACCGAATCTGCACCGATTTCCAATAAGCGACGTCTCCCGAAATGAGTATAAAAGATTGATAAAATCAAGTATAGCTGCGCATGGCGTCCAGGTATCCCGTTCCGCCGCGCAGGTCTTGATCGAATGTTTCGGCCACCTCTAGCACGCGTTTGATATGCTCCATCGAGAGCGGCGCACTCTCATTGACGGCCAGAGCTTGTGCGGTGCGGACAGAATTTTTGATCTGAGTGAATCGGTTAGGTACAGAATCGAGAAGTATAGAAAAGGAACCAAAGAAAACATACCTGTCGCCCGTTCAACGTGTGCCGGGAGAGCATGTCATAATCCTCCTCAGAGAAGGAAGCAATGCGCACACCCTCAATAGCACGCACGCGCTCGAGGAACATCTTCCAAATACTCCTCTTTGCCTTGGAGGCGAGATCGCCATAGCGCAATGCAACATGGATACGCGACTGGAAGGCATCGTCAAAGGTTTCCACCCGGTTAGTAGTCAAGAAGAGAATACCCTGGAAGTACTCCAACAACCGGAGGAAGATGCTGACGAGAGCGTTGCGGTGGATGTCATGGATAGTACGCTTCTCCAGGAAGACATCAGCCTCATCAAGGAGCAGCACTGCCCCCCAGGAATGCGCAATATCCAGAATCTTGTTCAGCTCGGCCTCCAGAGTCCGCGAGTCTGTACCCAGCTCACCAGCGCTGACCATATACAGCGGGCGACGGAGTAGCTCGGCGATGCCCTCCGCTGTCAGGGTCTTACCCGTCCCCGGGGGTCCATGCAAGACAGCCACAAGACCCTTGCCCTTGCCCTGAATCACATCGTCGATATTTTCCGCCGCATGGAAAGTATGCGACTCGACGAGGGCTTTGACGATCGACTTCTGGTTCTCCGGGAGCACCAGCGAGGCAAAAGCATCCTTATCCCACTCGATCTCGCTGATACCGGAAATCGTGAACTCGAGCCAGAGCTTCTCACTGAACGCGAAACCCAGGACAACCGGCGAGGCAATCAGCAACTCCTCTTCGGAGAACTCCCGCTCCTTAGCACCCGCCGCGCCATCAATCCGGTCCAACTTCTCCTTCTCGACCTCCGCCCCGTTCTCATCGACTTCAACCTCGACCACGCGCGGATTCCCTTCGGCATCCTCGATGACCTTATACATGGTTCGCGGTGTATCCGAGGCACCGCCGTGCTCGGAGTCCGAGTCCGAGCCACCACAGCAGCAGCCATCGCTGCCTTCGTCGTCGCCATCACTTAAACCCAGATCTTCCATATCTACGAGATCGGGATCCTTGGGACGGACGGTGGAAATAGCGTAGTTGGGGTTAATACGGCGGTGGATAGCCGGGTCGATCATGACGCGACCATTGATATTCACCTTGATGACGAAGGTGCGCTTTTTCTTGTAGAAGGCCATGCCCTTATGGAAACGATAGTTCATACCGCGCAGCGCGACAAAGCGCTTTCCACGCTCGATGAGCTTCGCACGCAGGGCCTCGGCGTCGCGGTGGTACTTGAGCGGGTAGCAGGCGAGACTGGTGATCTTTCTGGCGCCCTTGAAGGCCTCGACCTCGGCGGACATGGAGCCAAAGCCGTAGTCTTTCCCGTCGTATTCGAGGTAGCGGCCGTCGACGCTGTACCACTGGCCCTTCATGAAGGAGGACTCTTTGACCGCGTACTCGATTTTGAAGGCGCGTGGCTCATCGGCGTTTCCGTATGTTGGGGTGTAAGCGATGGTATTTGGCTTGTACAGAGCCCACAACAGGTCAAAGGTGATGGTGTTGGCCTCGAGCAGTGGATAGAGTGTCTTCTTGATGTCTGCGTAGTCGGTGTCGAGGTATTTGACCAGAACCTTGAGATGGGCCGCTTTGGCAGCAGCGGACTTGCGAGCCTTTTTCTTTTTCTCGCTGCGCGACTGCTTTTTCAGCTCTTTCATGTACTGTCGTGTTTCCTCCAAGTAGAGGAATAGCATGTTTGGATCAACGACGGCGGGCTCCTGAACAAGACTCACACCCTTGACGCCGTCCATGATCTTGGAAAGGGCATCACGGAGATGTTTGCTCTTGATATCAACCACCGTTTCGATGTATTTATTCTCCCAGTTGAACTTGCGACGGACATTGAAGATGTATTGGTCCCATTCGTCGGCGTCGGGGTCATCCACCGTCTCGGTGAGCTTGTACTTGTGAATGGTCGTGTCCCATACTATAAGAAGATTAGCAAATTGATTTGACATTCAAATGACAAGTCAAAGAAACCAACTCACATTGATCTACACGTTTATAAGCCACCTTTGAAGCTGGCTTCTTCTTCTTTGACCGCTTCTCCCGACGAGTCTCCCCCGGCTCACTCGCCGCCAGATCATCTGCATTGATCTCACGCAATCTCTTCGCCCGTTTCCTGCTAAGCTTGAGCTTGGACACCAATTTCCGTAGCGTCCTATCATCGATTTCATCATCAGAGTCCGTCGAAGATTCCGAGTCGGACTCAGAAGAAGACACCGATTCCTCCGCCTCAGCTTCAGCCTTGCGCGACCGTTGCTTCCTCTTCTTGCGACGTTTCCGATCCTTCATCGCTCGTCTGGCACGTGCTTTTCGTAGACGATGTCGCTTACGCTTATCTGAGTCAGACTCGCTCTCCGTTGAATCGGATTCTTCGGAGTCGGCATCGCTATCGGAATCTGAAGAAGAAGAAGAAGAGTCGGAAGAGCTATCGGTATCAGACTTTTTCTGGCTCTTCTTTCTTTTATTCTTCTTGGCCTCATGCTTTTTACAGACGAGTTTGGGAGGAGTTTCAGATGCGGGGGCGGCCTCTTTGACGGCGTCTTGGGTAGGCTGGGCAGAGCTATTCAGGTTCTCTGGAGGAACCACTTCATCTTTCACCTCCTGTGTGGTAGAAGTAGGGTCTGCCATGAGATTTAACAGGTTGACAGAGTCGTAGAAAAGAGGAGGATTTAAGGGTGATCAAGTTGGAAGACAATAAGCTAAGACTGCTAGAGAGTGGGAAGTCTCTACAAAAGATGAGGGAAAAGTAAGTAAGTAAGAGGGAAATGGAAAGAAATAAAAGATGACGAGGCCAGGAAAGAGAAGGAAGGGTGAGACGCACTTTATGTTCAGACGGACATCCCAAGGCTGCAGCCCCAAAGCCAATCAGTCGCCCCCACGATATACACGCATGAATGTGTTGGTAAAGTTGTAAACTTGTAGCTATTTTAGAATCTTTAGGTACTTAGCATCTATTCTTTTCTGACTCATCGTATTCCTCTCTGGCCGTCACGCTCAACTATGCGTAGACTACTATGCGGCTCCATAGTGGTTGCACACCGTCTCGTCCAATGTCTTTCAAATCCGACTGGAACTGTTGGTTTGGACAAAACCTGAGGCATGACCTTTTCCTTCATGCCTCAGGTTATGTATTCTCTTGATTTCACAGCTTCGTAGGACTGGCCCGGGCTAAATGTCTGGAAGGGCTTCAACCTACGTTGAGGTCTTTGTTTGTAAAATCAGTATGGTAGAACTGTACATACTTCTATATGAACACGCCCTCGCCGAGAAAAAGGGTGAAGTGTTCCATCTGGTGTTCTCTAGTTGCCTGGGATTGAATGGATCTACACCACCATGTCAAATGTAGCTTTGAATGTGGTTTCGTATATAAAAGACAATAAAACAATAGGATATAAGTAGGCAAAAGGAGAAAATTCCAATACCAGTCGTGGCGGGTGAGTTGGCGCCCGTTCAAAACGATGTGTCGATGTAGCCGCCGACGTAGCCCTAAGTCTCGACAACTCCACGGCTTCTTCCCGATCTAGGTCGACGACGAGGTCGCCGTCGACGACCTCAAGCTCGAAGAGGCGACACCATCCGTCGCCGACCTTACGAGGGGCATAAATTCGAAACGCGAAACGAAATATCCTTCTCTTCCTCGTCAACCCCCAACACTCCGAGTGTTCTATGTGGACTATGGTCGACCAAGATCAAGTCATACAACCTGTTCCCATCATGACCCACAAAGCAAATATGCCGCCAATGATGGATAAGGCATCGTCGTTGATGAAGATGCTTCAAGCGTCATCGTCGACAAAGAGTGAGTCGTCCCATAGAGGTCGTCGACGAGCAACGTCCTCAGATTTCCACGCCAAATAGGTCGACGACTTCTGCCGACCATGTCGAGAATCCTGCCATGATATCTTGCTGACCATTGAGTACTAGTACCCGACGACGAGAGCGATGACGATAGTTTCGGCGAGTGCTTTGGCCCCAGCTCGCCTGAACTTTTCGACGATCAGGGACCTTATGAATGCGGCCCTTATGAGGACGAGGGTGATCAATTCGGTGATGGTTCCCAAGACCCCGGAGAGAACGATGACGACGACAGCGACTCTGAAGAATATTCGTCATCCGAAGAGAGTGATTCGGAGGAGGGATCTTCGTCTGACGAGAGTGATTTGGAGGAGGAATCTTCGTCTGACGAGAGTGATTCGGAGGAGTTTTCCTCCAAAGAGACTGATCCGAAGGACGATGAGCTGAGCAATATTGGCCTGAAAAACCACTCTACCCGGCGTGTCGCTGGCTAGGTGCTCCTGCAAGCAGTTACCCAAGAGGATGGGGTCCTGGATGATGCTAGCCAACGTGCTGAGGCAAGGGATTGGATTCCAGAGGACCAGGAGATTCACGACGAGGGGGAAAGCGCTTAGCGCTACAGACAAAGCATCCAACGCTCACATCAGTCTCCTTGGGTATCTGGCTCCTGCCTCTGAAGAATTGGAGTCTACCACATGTTCAACCAACGGATTCTCTTCTGGTACTCATTCAGGATGTATCCCTAACCTTTTCCATCGCCTTGTAATTCCGTCTTCACCTTCCTCACCTCACCTAGGTACTATCCCACCATCATCACACAATGGACCTTCAGTTGATCCGTCAAGGCGAGGCCTCTGTGAGCCGCTTGACTCGTCTCCAATTATCATCAAATATAGATTCTTTGTGCGGAAGCCATCATGCCTCCCAAGAAAAACAGAAAAGACCAAAAAAAAAAGAAACAATACTCCCCGACTCGAAAAAGAAAGACAAGAACCCCGGTTCACCTTCCATGTATCTGCTCCCTGTTCGATTGTCTCCATGGGACCCGGACGAAGAACCTGAACAACCCGCGCCGACTCAGCCATCGCCTCCCCCCACTCGCGGGCATCCGAATATCCAACATGAAGAAAAACGTGGCCTGAGACAGAGATATTCATCCGTCTCTTTCATGAATGTGATTGACCCACGGCTTCGGGGACCTTTTGCCTATCCTGTTGTTCCTCAACCTGGCACTTCTCTCGCAAGTTCGCTTGCTGCGAGGGGGCCCTCACCTGTTGGTTTGTGTACTGTCACGGCGGCTACTCAAACTCCCAATGTCGAGCTAACGGCATCGCTGAAACTCGTAAACCAAGAGTCCTAAGCACATACCCGATCCCCACCAAGCATAAGCCAAACAGAAGAGACACGGCCTAACAAGTCCATCCTAGACGCGTGGCGAGATCGGGGAATCCGTGGTGGAAGTCAAAGGGCTCTCATCCTTGAAGCGAGTCCGGTTCAATCTGCCCGAGCCAAGTCAGTACACTACAGAGCAGCCAGTACCAACCTCAACCGGCTTTGCAATCCCGCCCAGTACCCGCAGATCCTCCTCCATGGAGGCATCCTTCTCCAGCTCCGGGTCTCCCTCAAAGCCCACGATCAAGAGCGTGTCCTCACCCGTCACTCCGCAGCATCCAGCCTCCATTTCCACGAGTCCTCTTCGCAGCGGCCATCCGGTGCCAACCTCATGGCAATCAGCTTCGAAATCGGATAAGATGATGTCACTGATGAGGCAGACGGCGGATGCGACGTCTATTTCGTGGGTGGAAACCGTGAAGATCTGGAACGACCACCGGGAGCTCGGCAGCAATGAGATAACCTCAATTGTCCTGCGCAGACTATGGAGCCATATGAGGACCCAGATCGGGGCTTGGCCAGGGTTTGATGTACGTATGACCTACACTTGAGATTGGCCTCGGTTCTCAGATGTTCTTGAACGAGGACCAAAGTTGATGAATTGATTGCTAACTTTCGGATAGGATGCTCGTCTAGAAGCCGTGCACGAGTACATGAAGATGAATGAGGAGGCTTTCGTGCAGGTCGCCCGGGACCTGTCGATGGAGTTCGGTTGGGGGATCTCCCGGCTGGTTTGCAAGGCCCGGTACGAGACCCTGAAGGCCATGGGCAAGATCAGCCGCAAGGGAAAGGGCAGGTCTCAAAGAGAATACTAGGCAATTTTCATTCTTTCCTTTCCATTGACGGGGTTGATGAGTGGGATGGACAGTGTGGTGAGACACGTTCATCCCTGAGAAAGTGCGGATGGGTCACCTGGTCAGTTGACCGGGCCAGCAGGTGACCACAGTCCACACTATGTACACTATGTAGGACTATTTGTTGGATTTTGGTCGAAAAGTACGAAAACCAAAAAACCAGCAAAAAAAATACGAAAATTATACGATTACACAAAATGTTCAGAATAGTAAAGTAGTTGCTCAAAAGTGGCTCAATATCAATTCCTTTGATAATAAACGCCCCGCTTATCCATCCAGAGTCATAACAATCATGAAAGAAAACAGAGAAACCTAGAGAACACTCAGTTCTCGTCTACCACTATTACGGACGTTCATGCCTGGCGCTGGGGCATGAGAACTCCAGTCCGATGATGAGGAATCACCCCGGCCTCGAGATCCACCGTTGGTACTAGCACCGACACTGATGCCGGCCGTATTGAGGGAATCTGCATCATCGATAACAGGAGGACCGCCAACCATGACAGGTCGGATCTTGGCGCCTACAAAACCGCGGCGATCACGGCCAGTGCGACCACGGCCGAGCCAGTTGTGTTTGAGAGCTTTTCCAAGGACCTCGATTCGCTCTTGGGCGGAATCGTTGGTCTGCACGCTTGCCAGAACGCTAATGCATTGTAGCATGCGGCCGACGGTCTCTGTAATGATATGGGACGAGTCTGCGGAGTTGACGCGGTGGACTATAGTCGGCCTGTTGTTGGAGGTTGGGGGCGATGCGACCGACTGGAAGAATAGAGGATCCGGGTTGGAAGAGGTGTTGGAGGCTGCGCGACTACGGGAATCACTGCTACCTGGTCGTGGGAGATTGGCCAAGGCACCCATACTGTCAGATGAATAGCTGTCCGCGACAGTGCTGAGGTGGGTGGAGGATTGCGAAGTGTAGCTGCCGAAGCCGGCGTCGAGCGAGGCCGCAGTGCCGGGACGACCTCCAGCGCCAGCGCTCTTGGCTGTAACGCTGAGAGTGGGGAATCCGGAGTTGATAGAGTCCAGACTGAGGCGGGAGAAGGTTGCTTTGAGGGTATCGTAGCGATTCAGGATAATGCAGTCACGGAAGGCGATCAGCACTAAGTTGCGCACATCGAGTGTGCCACCGACAGGCAGTACACCCCAGAACTCGCCGGCTTCGCGGCTAGTCATCAAGGATCCACAACCTTTGAATTCCAGGTCCAAAGGAAGGAAGACTGCTTGTATAAAGGGGAGGATCGTGCCAAACACCAGTAACCATATTTGAACCAAGTGCGGAACCAACTTGTCGTCTGGAACACCTAGTAGCGAACTGTGATTCAAAGTCGCAAACCCAGTCTGCAGTAGCTCTTGCAAATCCGTGATAATGGAAGTAGGGGCCCTCTTCAGCACGCAACGCTGCAGATGAACAAGCACCAATTTGTTGAGATCCTCAATGGCGATGCGAACGTCTTCACCATCGAAGATGACCAGCAGCTTCGCCTTGAGGAAGTCCCAAGCATCTTCTGGGGTCATGTTATTCAACCCAAACCCTTGCAATGTCTCCTTCAGGATAGAATCCGGGAGCGCCGTTACACCGGGAGACGGGCCGGGGAAACCACCCGGTGTCGGGGGCCCGCCGGCATGGAGCCATTCCGTCTGCTCGACCTCAGCGAGTTCCTTTTCCTTCTTCTCTTCCTTCTTCTTCTCGCGCAGTGCCCGACCGCCATGCAGGATATCTAGTCCACTGACTGACTTGCCAAAAGTCGCACCTGGAGCCGGAGACGCAGGGCTCGTGAAGGAGTATAGAGATTTCGGGGCATTGGGGTCTGCCGGACGAGAATTACTCGAAGCAGAGGATAGAGGGAGATTGAAGTCATCGCTCCGATCTTTGAGTTTCAGTTTCTGCCTTGATAGGAAATGGTGCTTGTGTTTGTCCTTATCCTTCTCTTTCTCCGGTGCCGGGGCCCGGTCTGCTGGGACAACTGTGCTCACCGAGGCATTGGAGAGATTGTACATAGATGAATTGTTCGAGGATAGATCGGCCAAGTTCGAGCTCGAGCCGCTGACCATGCGCGATAGCCCACTGATCTTGCTCGGGGAGGGAAGACCGCGGTCCTTGCTAGGATCTTTGTCTCTGCTGATCCCAATATGTTTTGGCTTGGAGAAAAGCTTCTTTTTCTTCTGTTTCTCGGGGTGTTGTTCCACCGGATGAGCACCTGCCCGCGGAAAGACGACATTGGCAGCTGTTGTGGCTACACTGCCTGGTGCAGGCTGAGGCGGTTGGGGCGAGGGTTGATTGACGCGCAATGGTGCAGGCATAAGAGGTGGCGAGGCACTTCCACTACGCCTCGGCCGTGACCCATCCTCCATTGGGGAATGTACATTTGGCTGTCTCTTTGTCTGTTGCATTGCCGCCTGAGCAGCGATGCGGGAGGCCGATACGGTAGAAACCTGATCTGTGGATGCCGTTGGCAGAGTAGGCTCAAAGAACCCTTGCGAGTGATGTCGTGATCGAAGCCGGGGTAGCTCGACCGAGGGGCCCCGGCCAGAGGGCCTTCGCCCTGTGGGGTTCGGCATGGGGTGGTGAGGTGAAGTGGCCGAGCGTGGTTGTGGAGGGAAATAACTCCCAGCAGGCAGTTGAGTATTGATCGGGGTTATTGGCGCAGCGGAAACGGTAGTCACATTGGATGAGGCGTCACTGCCGGAGGATCCGGGGCGACCCAAGTCGTCTTCATCGGAGTCGTCTTCCTCGTCTTCGTCATCGGACGGGGGTCGGGGGTAGCGAGGGGAAGGAGCGGGCGCTCGCTGACGCCCTGGCGAATTGGGGGATCGGAACGTAGGATTCATTATAAATAGTCCATGCCTCTCTCTCTCAGACTCTCTGTTGGATTTAAGGGTTGGGCGCAAAGCATCGGTGCCTACGTTACAAACAAAAGCCACGGTCGCCGATCCCTACCTCTACGGTCTGGATTTACGATGACAACGCTAGTTATCTGGCAGAATATCAGATCTACGAAAGCTGCGGAGACTCTGGGGGACGCTAAGCTTTGCTGGTCTGAACATCGGAGACTCTCGTTTCGTGTTTCTATAAGATGCCTTCCATTGCCTCTAATCCTTGCCATGCTTCGTACTGGTCTTGCAAGGCCTTTCAATATCGTCTTCTCCTGTCCCTTATTTCCACGATGATCATCTTATCACCATGCTTAGTCTCCCGCCATTGTCTCACTAGTAATCACCCAAAGACCCTTAGAATGCTACCGTATGATTAGAAGAGCAGTAAGCGAGATATACTGGGCTTATTCAAATAGATCGAGCCGGGGTCCTGGGGAATACGCCGGCATCAGTGACCACGGGCAAGCTTGAACAAACGGACCTGGACAGAAAGGCGGTAAGTAAGGCGGTATGGCCCATTAGCTGTGGACATGATTTCCTGCCGCTGCACGCTCTTTCCCCTCCAACTCCCCTGTCAATTTCAAAATGGCCTCCAACACAGTCAGTTTGAATGCAGTCTACACCGCTCCTCAAGCAACCAAGACCTTCGAGCATGTGATCCCAACTACAACCGGTACTCTGGCCGCTAAGCAAGCTCACCTCTCGGCGCTGCAGTCGCTCGTGCCCAAGCTGCAGGACGAGATCAACGTCTTCCTCACGGAGCGCATGGGGGAGGACAAGTTGCAGGGTCAATTTTCAGCACAGGAAGCCAAAGAGGAAGCGAACTACGGAGAGGAGGTGATCGAGGACG
This sequence comes from Penicillium bovifimosum, assembly GCF_028826915.1. NCBI lineage: Eukaryota > Fungi > Ascomycota > Eurotiomycetes > Eurotiales > Aspergillaceae > Penicillium > Penicillium bovifimosum. The sequence goes on from NW_026622711.1 coordinate 4,792,715, forward strand.
ATGCATGAGTGCATGATCATGATATGAATTCGAGATCAACGTCTTCCTCACGGAGCGCATGGGGGAGGACAAGTTGCAGGGTCAATTTTCAGCACAGGAAGCCAAAGAGGAAGCGAACTACGGAGAGGAGGTGATCGAGGACGATGCATGAGTGCATGATCATGATATGAATTCCGGAAAGGGCAAATGCTATGGGTATCAAAGTCGCCGGAACAGCCTCCGTCGACACAAACAAGCCAACAGAAAAGAGATTCCGAGGCGACGAAACAAAAAAAGATGGAGGAAGATACAGTCATGAACAAGAATCGAGAATAAAATAACAACCCCGCGAACGCAAATGCAGGAAGAATGCAAGCACACTACTCAGCTCGGTAACTCGGTTTTCGATTCGCACATCCCAAGTGAACCACGGTGTTGCTGGAGATATGTCAGCGGTGAACGACTCGAAAATCAAAAAGACATGAACGACTTACTCGGGGAAAACGTTGATCACACTCCCGCCTAAGCGCTTATGACAGACGCCACATATCCGCTCCTCAGTGACAGTGACGTGACGAGCCCGTGTACCTCCACCTCGGACGCCCTCGCCAATCGCGAGTTGGGCTTGGATCTGCATATCTCGTGCCTTGCGCAGGTTTGCCACTATACGTGCTTCATTGAAAACCGAGTTCGCAGCGCGCATGCGGCCCTTGAAATAGAACTCCAGTTGCTGCACGGCCTGTTTGTCTGGTATGAGTTTCAATGCCGCATCGGCTGGGAGACGCGAGCCGTGCTTAGCCAGCAGGTCAATCGCGGGGTCGTTTTGGGCCTCGTAGCCATGGGGCGGGGAGAGATAGAGGGAAAGAAGGGTCAGATAGATGGAGTTCTCCTCTTCCCCCTTTTCGGCGAGGTGTACATGGTTACAGTATCTTTTCGGTGTTAGCAATTTCGGCGATTCGGACAATGACATATCACTCACTCTTCTGCTTTCTCGTGGTTCTCAAGCTTGAAAACGTAAATTTCGAGGGCCTGTCTGTGCTGGCCCATTTTGCTAAACAGAATAGCTCGCGCTTCGTGAAAGTTGGGATCTGGCATCTGTCAGTATGAGCTTGTTTGGAAGAATGATGCGCAACTTACCCTCTCGATTCAGCCGATCTAACATCTTCGCTGGCGAGTATTGCTCACTATCTTTCAACATCGTCAAGAATTTACCCTTCCATTCCCCTTGGCCGCTGTTGGATGTGAGTTGATCCATGTATAAGATGAGCAGTCGTTGATGTATGTCCGGAGTCAGGTCGTTCCATTCATGGATGACATGCTCGAGGTACTGAATGGCAAGCAGGATGTCTATTTTCTCAAGGAAAGCAAGCACTCGCGAACGGGGCAGTGTCTCCGCGTTTTCGGTGTCGGTCACGAATATTTCCATTCCCAACTCATGATTAGCACGAAGTGGCCACTCCCCAAACTCAATGACCAGATCAATTTGATCTGGCGGCAGGTTTTGGAGATATGCGACTGTGCGTGTCGGGCCACTCAGGGGACCGCTCTCTGTCTGTCCAAACCGCTGCAGCAATTCAAGTGCTTGGCGATGTAGTTTCTTGCCGTAAAGAAAATCAATCAGGTCGTTATATCTGCCGGTTTCCTCAAGTCTCTCCATCACCACATCTGGATCACAGAAGTTGGCAATGCGGAAGAGAGACCCGGCTAGTGATGGTGTCGCATACATGTGTGCACGGAACAATGTGGTGTCGACCAATCGTGCCTTGGCTCGGATTTCTGTGGCGAAATCCTCAGCAGATGGGAAATCGAGCAACTTGAGAACTGAGTCACTAGCTTCATCTGTAGCTCCAATTGGTGCAGAAGCTTTCAGAGAACCATCGGGGTTGAGGAAGCGCTGGAAGCGTCGGCGAACATCTGCCAGGTATCCCTGTAGCTCGCGGACAGCAATTCGAAGGCCTTTTGGGTCGGTTAGCATTTATACAAAAACACATGGAGCTTCCCGTACCTTTCTCCTCTCCACGGATACTGCTAGCCTCGCTTCCTTCGTCGGGCTTCCGCATAGACGACCTGATAGAGCCTCCGTGTATGGAGGCCTGCCCAGCAGCAAGATCCTCAGACGACCCATCACTCTGGGACCCATTCGCCTTTCCGTTCGGAACCTCGGGTTCCTGGACTGTGGAGAGATCGCCTGCGATCAATCGAGGGTACAGGCGAATCACACTCTCGGGGGGTGCGGACACCTCAGTGAAAAGATCCAAGGAGTCTCGATACTTGTTCAGAGCAAACAAGCTCTGTGCTTTTTCCAGTCTTATCGTGCGTAGTCGACCCGGTTTATCATGTAGAAGAGCATCCTCCAGCATTCCAAGTAAGCTAATGGCCTCATCAAGGTAACCTCCCTCAACCAAAGCATCAATCTGGGTATCGTAGCTCAAAGCTTCCATGCGCCAGATAATGCGATCGCTCGCCACAAGGAACCCTTTCCCGGCATGGGCGAGGCTAATATTCGGCTGCGGAATGTGCAAGATACTAGCTGAGGGTAGCGGGACTGACTGAAGTAGTGACAAAGTCTCCGGATTCCGTACTTCCAAAACACCCTTGGATGAGTCGTGCAAAGCCAACAAAAATGGGTACGAGTATCCAAGCTCCACAGGCGCATGACTCCAAGGCACCTGCTTGCGAGTGAGAGGTTGACCATCGACGCCGATGAAGGAAGTGTTGATATCCTTGGCCAGAAGAATCTGGCCTTCACTTAATCTTGTCGCAAGCGGCCGCGGCACCATACCTCCCATACCAATGTAGCTCATACTTGCAGCGCCGACGCCCGTGAACCGGCCCGCTTCCTCGATGCTGCCCGGTCCAGCGAGGTCTGTGAACTGCCCGCTCTCAATGTTGACCATGACAAAGCTCGAGTTCAACCCAACAACCAGTCGAGTGGCCGCAACCCAAGTCAGAGTCTTGACACCACTGACCAAGCTCAACTCAGCGGTATCCCGTTCCAGCTCCATATCGCGCCAAGCCCACATGAGAATCTTCCGCTTCACAGCGACAGCCAAACGGGACACAATTGCCGGCACATTTGTATCAGGATCATTGACGACATTCGACGTGATGGCGAAGGCGGAAGCACCCTTTGTTTGAGCGAGCTGCTCAACCAGCTCGTAGGACTGGGCATCGTGTAGTGAGACATATCCGCCAGCGAGAGAGACCAGCACATTTGCCTCCTTAATCAAGGCAAGCTGCTCGACTTTGTATCGGGAGAACTTCTCCAATTCGCGCAGGAGCTCCGTCTTGCCATCGTCGGTAACACGGTAAACGCGGAGGTTGCCATTGTTTAGGCCGGCGAGGAGGCGGTCGCCGTAGGCTAGGACGGATTCGATGCGGGACTTGTCGCGCGGCTTGAGCTCGACGAGCGGCCGCGCGGTAAATGCTGACAACATGGGCGTGCTGTCTTCAATTCTCTCCGCTGGAGGTTCGAGGGGCGCTGCTACTGGAGCTCTCCGCATGACGTCCGCAGCTGACTCAGGCCTTAGTCAGCATTTATTTTCAGGTAGGTGGGGCCTGCAGGCTGTGGCTGTTGGCCCGCTGGGTACTAGTAGTAACCCGCCCTAGGATACTATGCAACTTGCAAAGAATGGAGGATACTACAATTGCAAATGAGACACATGATGTGAAAATCCATTGATTCAAGTAGTTAGAGTATGTAGCGCCGTATCATCATGTTTTGGTATCTGAGTAACTTATGCGGTCCAAATGGGATCGCATCCAGGTGACGCCACGCCGATGCAGATCAAAACATCACTAGTGCTTGGTTTCCGTGCCCTCTTCCTTCTTAACCTCTGCTGGGAAGTCCTGGTGCTTCGCCGATGTACCCTTTCCACGCCAGGTCGACACCGCCGGGATATCAGCCTTGAAGCGTTGTTCCTCAGTGCCATACGCGCGGGGAGTGAGTTTGATGAGAGTATGCAAAGGTACCTCCATCCAAGGACTCTGCTCCTGAGGCACATTCATGAAGTAAGCATAGATGCAGCGGAGGACAGCCTGGTGAGTGACAATGATGACGTTCTCACTGCGCTCCAGTTCCATGATGATGGGTTCAAGTCGGATGACGACGTCGCGATACGACTCGCCGCCACGGTAGCGGTAGTTGTACTTGTCCTCGTCGCGAGCGGCAAAGTCCTCCGGGTATTTCTCGGCGATTTGTTCGTAAGTCAGACCATCGCAGACTCCCGAGTCCAGCTCATCCAACGCCTTCCACTCCAGCTTTTCATACCCGGTCTCCGCCTTCAGGTGACGAGCGGTCTGAATAGTGCGGCGCAAGGTCGAGGTCCAGATCACGATCTTGGTGTTATCGGGAATGCCGGACTTACGCATCAGCTCAGGGAGCGCGCGAGCATAGGCCTCACCCCGCTCGGAGATGTTAGAGTCGCCTCCAATCTTACCGGTCAGGTTGAACTCAGATTCACCGTGCTATTCTCGTCAGTTTCAATTCTCTGCAAAATTTCAGTTGATTCATGTTGACATACCCGCGACAGCCAGATGGAACGAGGCTTGATGTGAAGATTCTGGATGTAATAGACGAGGCGGCTGGACAGATAGTCCTTGATCTGGTTGATGATGACCGTGGAGCCCACGTTGATAAGCTTGACGTAAGTGTAATGCTTCTCGTTATCATCGATGGTCTCATACACCTTCTCATAGTTGCGAATGCGGTTGCGGAAATCAAGAGCAGCGACTTCAGGGTCTTGACCCTTGTAGTCGGGGGAAGTCGTCTTGACCTCCTTTATGTTGGTCATGATCAAGTCTTCGTCATCGCAAATTGACTCCACGAAGAGAGCCTCGATACCAGCCTCGTGGCAGTTCTTGTAGATCCACTGGCGACGCTCCTTGGTGGAGTTGGTGGCATCCAAGATGGCCACAACGCCCTTACCAGCATTGAACCACTGAATCATGTCAGACATGGCGGCCTCGGCGGCAGCTCGGCGCATCCGCTCGCCCTCCTCATTGTGGGGATCAAAGAAGGTTGCCTGTGGCTGCGGTGTGTTGAACCGGCGATAACTCCCAACGTTAAAGACACGTGCAGGAATACCAACCCAGCCCAGATAGCGCATGGCTGTCAGATGTCAGTCTCACGATCTCATCTGGAATGATGGTTTACTCACCCTTGCCGGCGATGAGACTCTTGCCTCGGGCCGGGAGGCCCACCATGACCACGCATATTTTCGAGTCGTCGGACTTCACAGTAATGTTAACAGATGACATCTTGGAGATGAGAGTTGCAGGATGCTGATGTTTTGATGATGCGAGAAAGGGCAAGGAAGAGAGAGAAGCGGAATTATAACAGCATCAACACAAACGATACAGGGTGGCGTCGTCGTCGGTTGTTTACCGCCACAGGTTCTACATGAGCCGCATCATATTGCCCGGGCATCACATCGCTCATGCCACGACACCAATACCAGTGACCCCATGCATCTATAACAAGCCCGGGATGGCATATACAAATCACGAAAATACTAGGCCTTGGCGTACAGTCCACAAATCAAAAACGGGGGGCAAAGAAAAAGGAAGACGAAGAGCACATCCACTTACACTGGCAACGAATTGCTTATGTTGACTCTGAACAGCTGAGGACATTTTGACGATTGGGCGATGAAGAAGCAGAGATCTCGGGAGATTTAGGGGGCAGTTCCGACCCGAAGCCGGAGGAATTAAGTTGATTTCCAACTGAACATAGGTCTGGAGGTGAAGGGGGAATTGAACAAGATGTGGAAGGATTGATATAGTGAATAGTCAGAAATCACATATGTATGAGAGTCAGAGAATTGGAAAAAAAAAAGAAAGAAAATAAAAGAAAAAAGAAAGAAACGTGATGGACAAGATTCAGGGAGAATTAATGCGGTGAGTCTTGGTCTGGATTTCCCCACTAAACGTCATCTCGTGGATCATTGAATCTTCTACATACAACTGGTTTCTAATCTATAGATAAGACTGATCTTGTACACACAGGTCAGGCCAATACAGTAGGCACTGTAGACTTATTCACTAATGTGAAAGAAGCAGGATGTTGATTCTTGCATTGAGCAAGTCAATGCTGCAAGTGTCGATCTAGCGGGGGATCTAGGAGAATGATGACATAGCCCTAGCTCAAATCGAGTGAGCAAACTAACTTGCTAGTAGTTATGTGTTAACTACTGTGTAGACTGTAGCAGATTGGCACTACTCCATGGATCCTCACAGCTGAGCTGGACTCTCCGTTCGCTATCTAGTTAATAGCACAGCTTTATAACCTCATCGTACCGAGGCACTAATCGAAAAGAAAAGGGAAGCCAACAAGAACTTAGCGAGAAATCGTGAATGAAATTGTGTATTCTTTTCAGGTATCATAGCTCATGCAAATGTGAGACGTATCATTATTAAGGGTATTTTCAAGTAGCAAGAACCTGGGAGCTCATTCAGAATCAACCTTAGGACCACGAGCAAATTGTACCCGTAAAGGACGACCCCATGGCCCTTGACGCCCATTTAGAGTCCGCATGGCTCTCTCGGCAGCCTCGGGAGTGTCGACATCGACAAACAGATAATAGTGATCGCCGGGTTCGAACTGCTTGGCGGGGTGAGGGGTGAAGACTTTGCTGACATTCTCACTATAATCACAAGGCCATTAATATCAATCACACGATCAGAAAAGCCACCCAAACTTACACTTTGAATCCCTCGAAGAAAGTTTCGATCTTGGTCTGCACAAGGTCATGATCGGTCACTCGTGGCAGCCCACCCACATACACGCGACTGCTAGAGTCGCTGTTAATCTTCGCAAAGCTCGGTTTGTCTTGTGGACGCCAGCGCTCAATGCGAAAGGGGGTAGGTGGGTTCTGAATGCGCTCGCGAGACTTGACAACACCGGGCTTAATCTTGACAGGGCGACCCAGCATATCGCGGCCATCCAGCTCCCTCATGGCACGCTCGGCATCGTCCTTGTTCTGCAAATCGACGAAGCAGTACGAAGGGTTTCGGCCGGTGAAAGGGTCAAGGGCAATATCAATGCGCTGGCTATGAAGGGGAGTTCAGTGGGCGATAATTCATGGCCATAGATCTGGTTCAAGTGTAGGCATACATGGGGAAGTTGGACGCTCCAAAAAGCGCCTCCACATCCTCCGTCTTGGCCGTGTAGGGCATGTTGCCCACATATAGGCGGCGGCCATCGTTGATCGCTTGGGGGACGTGCGCTCCGGGTCGACTGAAGGCTGCCCGGGTGGTATTGATAGGGACCGTAGGGTTGGGGCTGGCGGGGCTAGCATTTGTAGAAGGTGCCGGGTTTTCGACCTTCATACGCCAGTTGGGGGAATTGAAGGCTCGGCCATCGGTACGGACATTTGCATGAGGCTTGGTTGGAGCTGTAGAATTTAGATGATTAGTCGAGACTCTTTGGGGGATTTTATTGAAGATCTCTCACTATGTTGCTCCTCCAGTCTTGGACTCTCTGTATCGGCCATGATTCAGAACCAGAGAAAAGAAAAAAAAAGGTATGGCACAAGCGTATCTGAAGATATACAAGCCAAAGAATACAAACAATTTGCAGTACAAACGCCGAGAAATGAATTGTTCTGTTTTGCTATCGTCCACTTTTTTTTCTAGTTGGTGCAAACAATGCAAAGCACACTCCACTTGGTACTATTTTTTCACTTTGTTTTTCCTTCTTCTTTTCATCTCTTGACTTTAGCACTCTTTGCACATCCAAATGGCAGTGGCTCTGAAGATACGACCTTGACCCTGTCACCCTTGTGAATTGGTATAGGCTGATGAAGAATGATGAAGCTTTGTTCGGCTTTACTTTTACAGAGGCGCAGAGGCCTTCTCTGCGACCTCTAGACCAGCTGTTCCTGATACAAACATTCACCTCAAGAATGGTTTGAAGGGACAGCTTGACTGTTCAACAGTAAGTTTCAGATACTTTTCCTCCCTCTCTTATGATGAAGCAACCTTTTCACACAGACCTGTTCTGAACTATAATGTTGATCAAAATTGTACCAAATTGTTATCTGATAGAGCTTTTGACCTTGTTCTCATGTCGAGTTGTTTTAATCATCGCTAACATGATTCAAAAGGTTTCCACAGATTGTCGCTCCTTTTCATTCTATAGCTTCGATGCAGTGTGCGTTGCTTCATCGTAGATAGTGTAGTGGGGAGGTGTGACCTCCCCCTACAGGCATGCTTCCCCTGTCCACTCCCTTGGTTCTCACGTGAGCGTTCCTTACGTCTGCAGTTTTGCGCTGGAGATATAGTCGCGAGGTAGCTTCAGTTAGCAATACACACTCCTACACATCTCTGATTTCACTTCTTGTGCGCAAGCGCCCAACCTCTTTGTTCCTCTGGTCTGATGCTATGCTAGGTGGTACTTGCTGAATCGACCCGTGTGCCTCAGAGCACACAGCCTTAGAGCGTTCCCCTCTTCAATAGATACGTCCCGTAATCCACATTGACGCCTGTTGGCCGGAGATGCATATTGCGATGTACAGTTCTACCGCAAAAGTTTCCGTGGACCCGCCCCACCGAGAATATATATATTTGAACCCATGAGTTTGAAGTAAATAATTTACATCAGCCATCGCTTGTAATCACAGTAAAAATAGGATCATTCGACGGGGAATTGCTTGATTAATCTAATGATATTATTTAGAGAGTCTAATATTTAGTGTACCACCCCTGAGAGGAGATAACAGCCTCAACCCTGTGGTTCATCGTCCTCACCAACTTGTCAAAGTAATTCTGGCCTAGCTCCTCCCACGCCCGGTCGATTAAATTGGAAAAATGCTCTTTTAATGCACAAGGGGTCCCAGCAAATGATTACAGGTCCGGATTTATCCTATCATCATTTTTTAGAGCTTAGCCCAGGCATGTTTGATAGGGTTCAGATCCGGCGAATACGGAGGCCACTTCATCACATCATATTCGTGCTCATCCAACCACGACTTGGGTAAACGAGCCGTATGAACCGGGGGGTTATCCTACATGAATATGCGGTTGATATCATCGAAAATTTGAGTAGATATTCCTCTAAAACATCGAGATATGTGCGTGCTGAGTAGCCGTTTCGGGCGGATGCCTCATCTCGAACCATTTGGTATAATTTCGAGGAACCACCACCCCAGATCGCGCCCCGAATGATGACAGAGAGACCTTTCAACTTCTGGCATGTGGTCACATGTTCATTTTTATACTTCTCGTTGACGTGGTTCAAGTGGAAGACCAAACAGTCGGGCCTCTCTTTTCCGATCTCGACGGAACATTCATCACTCCACACATCTCGCTTCCACTCATCCCACATCCAATTCCAGTGGGCCAAAGCCCATTCTAGACGTAGTGCGGCCACTTCCGGAGTCAGGAAGGGTTTTCTTTTAGCATTTCAATGGTCATAGCCCGAGGAATTCACTAGACGAAAAAGGGTGTCGTCCTAAGCCGTTAAACCGCTTTATTCGCAAATTTCTCAGTACACGATAGAGGGATCGCGCGTAATTAAGCGCAGGTTCAAGCGTTTGCCACCCTCAGAGAGAATAGGGGGTCTCCCAGGTCGAGGGCAGCTCTTCCCATCTGCTCGGGCGCGTTCTTGTGCAAGGGTATATTGGATGGTTGAAGGGGATAAACTATAGTGTCGCGCAATAGTGGCTGTGGGAGTCCCAACTTCAGCTTGGCCAATAAATTTACCGCATATGTATGAAGATAACTCACTTCCCTTTACCTTGTTTAAATTATTAGGACGTAAGGGCGTTCTGGGAACTATGGTAGGTGTTTGAAGAAGGTGAGTTGGTTGGCACGCGTTCTAAAAACGCGGGTGTGGGGCCGCATCCACGGAAACTTTTGCGGAGGGACTGTAGTTGCCGAATGATCTGGCCACCGCTGCGTGCCTACAACGGTCTTCGATCTGGCCACAATTGGCCATTCGGCAACCTGTACTAATGTCTATCGATCTTCTACTATGAGTACTAAGTCACTGCGAACTTAATCGGTACGGGGACGGCAACTATAGCAGGGAAACCCAGGGCCCAACCATCCCTCAATAACACTCATTTGGTCTTTCCATTCGACTGACTGTCAATAAAATATGCAGGCACAGCCTAGGACCGGGCAACCTACGAGCAGATCAGAGCGATTCTTTGTCCGCAAGCCCCTTAGGGCCTTTACCTTATGCCAATCACCCCTTCCCAGAATCGTTGACTAGCCCAATATGAACCCTCTAAACCGTATGCCTGTTCTTTGACAGGTGCTTCCATGCTTTGACAGATCCACCTGAATGTCACTGTACATGCACATGCCCCCGAGAATAGACTCAAAAGTCGCATGTTATGGTTGCGTTCGAGTTTCTTTGTCTCGGGGACACCCCTGTCACTCCAGCTCTAAAAACCGAGCATTCACACTTCTACCATTTTTTTCACACCAACTCCTGTAGATTCAACGGAGGATGATGAAACAGAAGGGAAAAGTCGACGTCACGCCGTCCGAGAAATTCGTGCCGCAACGGCCATTTGGGACAGCGGCCGAGCGCGCACGACGCAATCTCAATGCGAAACTGTCTAACCCGCTGGCTGGGTTCAGCCATACCGAGTTACGGAATCAGGGGCGCACCTTCGCCGAATTCCATGAGATGGGCGATGGATCCGACATTCGTGCCTTTGAGCTGGGCGCTGTATTGGCACAGTCTCCGGAACGATATGCCAATGTCGCTGGTCTGACGAGTCAGGAGAAACAAGTACTGAGTCGGGAGTTCACACATCGCTGGTCCCAGCCGTGGAAGATGTATGGCGTGATTGCATTATGCTCTCTATCAGCTGCGGTTCAGGGAATGGGTAAGTACCCATTCAAACCTGCTTTCATGATGACAATGCTGACACTCACAGATGAAACGGTCGTGAACGGAGCTCAGATATTCTACAAATACCAATTCGGAATCGGCGATGATTCTTCTCGAAGCACCTGGCTCGTCGGCCTGGTCAATTCGGCACCCTACCTCTGTTGTGCCTTCATCGGTTGCTGGCTAACCGTCCCATTCAATCACTGGTTTGGGCGCCGTGGCACAATCTTCATAACATGCTGTTTTTCTGCGATCGCCTGTCTCTGGCAAGGATTTGTCTCGACCTGGTGGTCGATGTTCATCGCACGGTTCATACTTGGCTTTGGTATTGGTCCCAAATCCGCCACAGTACCAATGTACGCAGCCGAAACCGCGCCGCCATCTATTCGAGGTGCCCTGGTCATGCAGTGGCAGATGTGGACGGCATTTGGGCTCATGATCGGCTATGCAGCCGACCTCATCTTTTACAATGTCGAGTCCAGTACGATCGTCGGCCTGAATTGGCGCTGTATGATGGCCTCGGCGATGTTTCCAGCTGTGGTGGTTTGCTGCTTTGTCTTTGCTTGTCCGGAGTCGCCGCGCTGGTATATGAGTCAGAAGCAGTATTACCGTGCGTATCAGTCGATGTGTACACTGCGACATCATAAAATCCAGGCTGCTCGTGACCTGTACTACATGCATACTCTGTTGGAAGCGGAGAGTAGTATGAAACTTGGGCGGAACAAGTTGCTGGAACTGATCAAAGTCCCGCGGAACCGGCGAGCGATGCTGGCGTCGCAGACTGTCATGTTCATGCAGCAGGTAGGAACATTCTTTCCTCACAAAGTGATCGAATGGAGGATTTATAGGACTGACTCCCACTAGTTTTGCGGCGTCAATGTTATTGCATACTATTCTTCCGAGATATTCCTCGAGGTCAGTTTGAAGGATTGACTTACTCCCTGTCACCTCAAACGCTAAGAAAATTTCACAGGCCAAATTCTCTCCACCAGCAGCTTTAGGTGCCTCACTAGGCTGGGGTGTCATCAACTGGCTGCTAGCCATACCGGCGATCTACACAATCGACACCTTCGGCCGGCGCAACCTGCTACTACTGACCTTCCCACTAATGTCTCTCGCCATGTTTTTCACGGGCTTCAGCTTCTGGATTCCAGAGAGTAGTCACAATGCACGTCTTGGCTGCATTGTACTGGGAACCTATCTTTTTGGTATTGTCTACTCACCCGGTGAGGGACCAGTGCCATTCACCTACTCAGCCGAGGCATACCCACTCTACGTCCGGTCCTACGGAATGGCGCTAGCCACTGCAACGACATGGTTCTTTAACTTTATTCTGGGCGTGACGTGGCCATCCCTGCTGGCTGCCTTCACGGCACAAGGTGCATTTGCTTGGTATGGGAGCTGGTGTCTGGTTGGATGGTGGTTGGTGCTCCTATTTATGCCGGAGACAAAGGGAAAGACGCTGGAAGAGTTGGATCAAGTGTTCTCTGTGCCGACAAGATTTCATGCGCGATATGGTCTTCGGCAGATTGGATATTTTGTTAGGCGGTATTTGTTGAGGAGGGACGTAAGACCGGAGGTTCTGTATGAGAGGGAGGAGTTGGCTGCAGATCAAGATGTGGGATTTAATACTTGAAGTAGACCATTCAGATTATTATGAATACCTCATAGGCTTTCCAATTTGATCGAAAGCTCCCCCACGCTACGGCTATGTACAGGAGAAAAAGGAGAAGGAAAATGCCTGAAAACAGCAGATACCAGCCGGCCTCATCAAAACTGCAAAAAACCTCGTGGGAAAAAATAACAGAAAGAGTGCCGACATGCTGATGCAACAGAAAAAAGGAGGGAAGACTGGATCAGGCAGTTGATGCAGACGCCGGTTGTTTGGTTCGTTTGGATCGCAAACCCAGAGAAAGATATAACTTTTCCCCCGTCTGGGCTTGAGAGCACAAACGGCGCAAACATGTAGTTGGGGTAACCGAGTAGGCTTCAGTTAGGACTTCAGTTAGAGGCTGGGGCATGAAGTCGCAGCCCCCCAAGGTCGCGTAGGCGGGTGAAGGCAGGCCGGGGCAGAGGCTTCGTGCCCCAGCCTCTAACTGAAGTCCTAACTGAAGCCTACTCGGTTACCCCAAGGCGCAAATATCACGCAATCAATATCTCCGATGGAGTCTTGCTTGACACGCGCGCATTGATCATTTCGTGCACCATTGGTGGTACCTCGATATTCACGTAGGGCGTATGCCATTTTGATGGATCGAAAGGGTCAGGGTTCGACTTAGTAAACAAGGGCCCATGCAGAGCTTGCTCTCGCATGGGAATCGCTGCATGCGTCGACCGCCCCGTCGTTTCTCTGGCTCCACTGTAGAGTCATACGTTTTGATACTCATCACATCTTGGGAACAGCGGTACGTATATGAAGAGCCTGCGCCATTTGTTGCCATATGCGTGAACCGAAATCCTCCTTCGTCCCGGATAATGTCAGTGAGCTTCCGCATTGCCGTGTTTAGCGCCAATCGAAGGAATGCATTCTCCTGCACTGGTAGAGAACGAAAGTCGACCGGTAGAGCATCTAAAGCAAATGTGTATTTGCCGTCCAGTATTTCAAATTGGTTCTATGAGCAAGGCGTAGTCAGTTTAGATTACTCACTCGCTGATTCCAATTGCGAAGGACCTCAGTTAAATTCTCCCAGTCATTGACCTCCAATGGACGTTTCTTAGAATGCCGCTCGTAAGTTTTCTTTCGCTTCCCTTGCTTGTTGATTCGAAACTCATCTACTTGACGGCTTCTCCGGCACATGCTGCAAAGATACCCTCAGGATCCATTCTTAAAGACGTAGAACAAAGCTGCGGGTGAGGGTGGTGGGTGAAGGTTTGAGAGTATGAGATGCGGTGAAAGGGGCACGCGTAAGAAGCTAGGGAGAAAGAAATGAGGAAATGTAAACAGAAATGAGAAAACCCGAAACCTCATGAGTCATGACTAATAATCACATCACGTGAGACATAGATCTGGCGTGGGAAACTGGGAACCATACGGAGTACCCACTACCCAGATTCTTCCAGTCACTAACTCACTGGGGAATGGAGCCTATTGGTGGTCAGTGATCACCACGTGATCACAGTTACTAGTATATTGTCCACGTGACCAAAAGCGACGAACATTCGTCGCATACACAAACAATAGCACGCTCAGACAAGCCTCCCTACCGAGACGATGGGGAAGCCCGGGAAGGAACGCGAGGACCTTGTCGCTTTGCTGCTGGAGGAGAAATATGAAGAGGCTGAGAAGATGAGCAGCACTTTTCTTTGTGAAGACGAGTCGTCTGAGGCTGAAGAGTAGTTATAGCCCTTCTGCCTCGTTCGCAAGCCAGCGCCGATTACCAAGGCCGGCAGAAAGCTGCCAGGCTAGTTGAATCATTTCAATTCCCGTGATCTAATGCGTTTTCGCTCCTGTCCACAATTTACTCGGAAATACGAGCAATTCTCAGCCTCTGCCCAGACGATAAAGAAGAAAGAGGCACTTTTATCCCGACAATACGACACCGTTCCAGTCAAGAAGATATCTCTATGTAAACGGAAGATGAGGACGCAGGGTTTTTGTGTCATCTTCTAGCTTGGCCAGGGTCTCCACAGGTCAGCCCTAGTATTGTGGCGTACTCGACAGCGCTAATCGGCATATCATGGCTGCGCTTATATGCACACTAAAATAAAACCCCGAGCGAAGAAAGATACCTATGATTGTTGGTCTTTGACAAAGCCATTGAACACAAGCAAGCCACATCGGTAAAGTTGGCTCAAAGTTCGTCGAGCCGATGTTCGAATTGTTGGTGACGATGTACTATATGCGGGCAGAAGTACGGAGTACAATTGCGAGTCAATTGGAAAGCTATAGGTACTGAGGATATATGAGACTTGAACCATAGAATATGTGGAAGAAGAATAGATGAATCATTTTAGGATATTGCTCATTGTCGTTCAATGCATACTCGGAAATGTAAGGCGAGATTTCTATCCAGGGTAGGCTGTTTGGCCCCCATACCTGAACCTTGCCATTCTGCACGACTGAGGCTCTATGGCGCTTATGCAAAGTGGAGTACCTTGTAAGAAGGGCATACTACAAGGCATATTACGGGCATCATATGCGAGAGATGTTGGTACCCGTCAGACTTGCAGCTGTACTTTGGTGCATGCATACTTGACCAAACCTAACAGTCAACAGAGAGTCCGAACACGATGCTTGTTCCGATACTGATGGAACGTCGGGTGACTACTGTGATCTACGAAGATAGACGGGGGTATGGGACCTGAAAGGCTTGACTGAATTGAAGAGGGAATAAGCTATCTGCTGAGAGGACCCATGGATGAAGACACCACAATCTGCTAACTAACCCATGCAAATGAGAACTATGCAGTGAGTAGTATAAGAATAACCAAATCGGGAAGATTTAATCAACTAGGAGAAACTAATCAACGGCCCGTCAGTCTCGGCCCATATGGCATGCATGAACGCTAATGCTGACACGAACTGAGACAAAAACCAACAACCAACAGCGGCTCTAAAGTACTAAATCCCAACATCATGACTGTAAGACCAGCTTAGTATTCAAGTAAGTGGGCCGAGGATCCTAGAATGATGTGATATGGGAAGGAACGGCGAATATCCTAACTTTGGCTTTCGAGCATCTCGGCTCAATTCCTCATGTCACCTCAACCAACATGGGCAATTGAGGCCTCCACTTCGAAGAGAAGGACGATCCTGAAGGACAGACATCCCGGGAGGTAAAGAAGTCATCCGGATACTTAACTGCGACCCAAGACCCTGACTTCTTCCGAGGGACACTTTCATCTCACCATGTTGCAAGACGCCTTGGCTCATCTTATACTTGCCCGTCCTGACTCGGTGGCCTTCCGAGAGCTGGGAGGCCTGGCGTCGGTGGTTCTGGTGCTCTTTGCATTGATCTGCACATTATACCTGCCGGTGACACCTCCCTCCAGGAAAGGACAATCCCCTCCCATCCTGCAACTACCAGGATGGAAAGTCACGCAGTCCTTCTTTGAGAAGAGGTTTGATTTTATCCAAACTGGGTTCAGGGCTACCTCATCTTCAATTTGGCAGACTACTCTCTTCAAGAACAATGCCATTGTGCTTTCTACGGATGTAGGTCGAGAAGTCTTCTTCAAGACCAAAGATCTCGCTCTATATGACACATTTTCCATCGTGATTGGCAGGGTAAACTCCCTTCTCAGTGAGCCTGATGTTGCGGATAACTAATCCCTCTTTTCCCAGGGTGCTAGCTTTGATCCTCATACAGTCAGCGGCATAGTCAAGCGAATGGCCTCAATGCAACGGCCTGGTATCCTTCAGAACTGTCAGTCTATGCCTACAAGGCGAGAAGAGATAATCAACTAATGTGCATCCGCCTCTAGTCATCCCGCTATTGCTGTCCGATTGTCAGCGTGCAATGAACTCCTGGGGTAGCGAGCGGAACCTCGACCCTTGCTCTTCCTTTCACCAGGTTCGTAGATCCAAATCTTACCTTTGGAAGATATCACTGAGATTTGTTCTAGATCACTTTCCACTTGATCATGCGCATTGCCTGTGCTGATATTGCCAATGATCCTATACTTTTGTCCCATCTCAAACCACTCTTTGATGGCGTTGATAATCCTGGTAACCCACACTCGACGTGGTTACCATGGCTGCCTGGCCCAGTCTTCTTTCAGAAGATTTTATGTTCAATTCAAACCTATAGATCTGTTCAAAGTGCCATCAAAGCCAGAAAAAGAAGCGGCATCAAAGCAGACGATATGCTACAGCAAATGCTCGACGATGGAGGGAGCACAACTCACATCTTCGGGGTGAGTGATCTTCTGCAGCCCAAGTTCCCGAAATGTTGCTAACTGATCTTCCCCGAAGTTCATGCTTGGGCTATCTTTGGCCGGATCTCGTTCCACCGGAACAATATGTACGTCTGCTATTCATAAGGTTAATACGAGAAGAAACAGCGGTTGACATCTCTTCTAGTGTCATGGGTTATCATGAACCTCGCATCCCATCCGAAATGGTTCCTGGCTGTTGAACAAGAGATTCAAACTCTCATTTCCACCCATGCCTCCTCGTCACCCTCGGTCACTGGGGGAGACCTCACCCAAACGCTGTCTGAGATCCCACTCTCGGCCTGGGAATCACAGACCCCGAACCTTGATATCTGCATACGCGAAACATTGCGCGCCTCTCAGCCATATACGGCGGTGCGCAAGAATACCGGCCCAGACATTACAATCGGGCCATATACGATCCCCTCGGGGTCACTGGTTATGTATCCATTCTCGGACACAGCTCTCAACCCGAACTTTTACCCTGAACCACTCCGGTGGAATCCCTCACGAGCCACTGAACAAGGTACTCCTTCCCTTACCTGGGGGGCGGGCAAGCATGCTTGCAAAGGCCAGCGGCTTGGTACTTTAATGATCAAACTTGTGGTTGCGTGTGCTCTGATGCGATTCAATATTACTATGGTTGATGGTGAGGGAGCAAGAATGAATAACCCACCTACTCCTGATTGGAATGATCAGGCGACTTGTCGGCCAAAGGAGCAATGTGGAATCAAGGTTGTTGCGAAGTCTGAGTAGGATTGCTGCATACTTTTTACGAAGCTGACCACGGGGCATGTCCCTATAGGTATACTTTACCTCATGTTATCAGCTAGTTATATAGCCAAATTTGAGATTATCAAGAGAAGGTATGAAATAGCAAATGCCGTGTTCTGAAAGATTGAAAGGTACGATGTGATTCTCCCGGGCCGACACTGCTGTAGATATTAGCGGTCATTCGAATGTATGGATTCACTAATGTTGACGACCCATAGGTATATGTTGAGATTGGTAAAAAGGAGTTAAAGATTGTAGCTAAACTAACGCGTATATCAAATTTATGTTATCAAATGTTTGGCCGACATAGGTGTTAGCATTCAAGACCAACTCCTAAGATCCGATATAGATCATGGCCGCTATCCCGCGCTCCCCACATCCGACCCGCAACGGCGGACCGCGCGGACCGCGTCTACCCCCGTCACCGTCGCTTCGAGTACAACTTCATCCGACGGTCTTTCCGAATCCGACCTATATACACTGTGACGCAAGGTTACAATGCCTGCAATCCGAGATGCGGGGTCCCCGCATATAGCTATAAATGGGATGGCTGCGACATGACAGCATTCTCAAGCTCTCTCACCATCCCTCCGAAACAACCAAGGTCCAAAATGCTCGGCAAAATCGCACTCGAAGAAGCCTTTGCGCTTCCCCGATTCAAGGAGAAGACAAAATGGTGGGCGGGCATGTTCGCAACCGACACAGACAAGCACACAGCTGAGATCAACGACGTCGGACCAATTCGCCTCGACTTCGCCGAGCGATACGGCGTCGGTCTCCAGATCCTCAGCTACACAGCACCTGGCGTGCAAGACATCTGGGATGCAAAGGATGCGCAGGCACTGGCCGTTGAGATCAATGATTATATTGCGGAGAAGGTGAAAGCGCACCCAGACCGATTCGCCGCTTTTGCGTGAGTGCAACCCAAAATATCCACACCATTATAGCAGAGTACACCCATACTAACACATTCAGCACGCTCTCCATGCATGACCCACAAGAAGCGGCCGCCGAGCTGCGACGCTGTGTAACACAGTACGGGTTCCTCGGAGCACTCGTCAATGACACACAGCGCGCCGGCGCCGACGGCGATGATATGATCTTCTACGATAACGAGAAATGGGACGTCTTCTGGGCGACATGCACCGAGCTCGACGTACCCCTGTATCTCCACCCGCGCAACCCAACGGGAACAATCTACGAAAAACTCTGGGCAGACCGAAAATGGCTCATCGGGCCGCCACTGTCCTTTGCGCACGGCGTCAGTCTTCACGCGCTGGGCATGGTGACCAACGGGGTCTTTGACCGTCACCCAAAGCTGCAGGTGATTCTTGGACATTTGGGGGAGCATATCCCCTTCGATATGTGGCGGATTAACCACTGGTTCGAGGATCGGAAGAAGATGCTCGGGCTGCAGGAGACGTGTAAGCGGACGATTCGGGAGTATTTCGCGGAGAATCTGTGGATTACCACCTCGGGACATTTCTCGACTACCACGCTTAACTTTTGTATGGCGGAGGTTGGCTCGGATCGCATTCTGTTCTCTATTGATTATCCGTTTGAGACGTTTGAGGATGCCTGTGACTGGTTTGATTCGGCCGAGATGTCGAATACCGATCGGTTGAAGATTGGCCGGGAGAATGCGAAGAAGCTGTTCAAGCTTGGGGCTTACAAGGATAGTGAGGCTTGAGGGCCACTTCTTTTATATGGGAGACAGGCAAATGAAATGATATTCTTGTTCGCATTAGTTATGTGTATTTTGTGACAGAATGACAGAATGCATTGATAGAGGAATTTCCCACTGCTCAATCCAAAGACGCTATTGGTTGTAGACTCGAAGAAGTCAGAACGCTTCATGGAATTGAGTGGTGGACTGCCTTCCCCAAGAGGCTGCCTGATTAGTGAAGCAGCGAGTGGCTCGAGTACAAAACGTTCTCAAATCATTCATCTGCTTCTCAGGCAGACCAGACAAGAGTTATCGAAGGCAGTAGTGTTCTTCGCACATTGACTAATCGACGTCTCATGGGGCAGAGGAGGACGGCAACTTAAGTAGTGCGAGTTCATGCTTGGAACTAGTCTGTCTTGACTCCAGAGTGACCTTCACCTGGTGGGACAGCTGGGTCACTCTCATCCCCTGGGAGTGATACGTCCATGACTCGTTCGCCAGCCCTTTCTAAAGTGCGTCTACTCCATGAGCGAACTCCTTTGTAAACAGCCTATCAACTGTTAGCCGCAGTCAAATAGTCATGAAAAGATGATCACACATACCCAAAGGAAAGTCCCAATGCCAACGATAATCATTAGCCAGTTCAACTGGGCGGCCCGATTACGGCTTGAATTGCGACCTGATGCCACAGATCGTAGGTTCCAAGGGAAAGGCGACAGCGCAAATATTGCCTTCAGAAAGGACAAGAGGCCCAAAGATGCCAGTCCCTTGAGGAAGTGTTCCAGCCAGGATGCATCTTCCTCCACCAATTCAGTGTAGACTTCCACAGGGCCCAGGTAAAACTCGATGATGGGGTCAGCAATGAATCCAAGCAGGAATACGGTTAACAAAAGAATGCCGATGGTGAGAGTTAATTGGGCAGTAGTGCTACTGATCCAACTTGCCCAGGTTAGACGCTCGAGACGATACTGGAAGCCACAGGTAGGACATTCCCAGAAGTTTCTTGTCCCATATTTGGGGTCGGCATGGCGCCATGACTGCAGGCAACCCTCGTGGACATAACGCGAGGAGCCTTTGCATTGGCAAGGACTTAACAAACGACCAGATTCCGGATCGGAGGATTCATAAACCACTCGAGGCTTCTGGAGAAATTCTGAAGGTTGAAAAGTGGGCAGCACGGTTTCTAGGCAGATGCGACAGACCCGTGGAGGATAATTCTGCGTGTCTGCCATTGGGTTCTCACATCGAGGTCTGCTCGAGCCTTGACAATCGAAGGCCGAGAGAAGAATTACTGAATCTTGTCTTGAAATATGTCAAAGTAGTAAATGGAAGAAAGAGAAGACAAGAGAAAAGAGGAAAAGCAGAAAAGCCCGAGGTTCGCCAACCCCCCACGGCTAAGCCCGATGGGGTCACCGCCTTTGGTGAGCTCTACCGCGTCAAACGTCACCCATCTCTGCCTACAACACAGCTCCCCTTCGTTTGATCTCTCCATCTCCTCCTTCCTTCCTCTTGACACCGAATTATGGCGGACCGTTACTCATTCTCGTTGACTACATTCTCCCCCAGGTAAGGGTGGCTGGTCCCCGTTGAATTGACACCGCTAACTCGAGCTCTATTACAGCGGAAAGCTGGTGCAAATCGGTAGGGACCATCGTCTTTAGGGTTATGCATCGATACTGATTAAAATAGAATATGCTTTGAATGCAGTCAACCAGGGTGTGACCGCCCTCGGAATCAAAGGTACGCAAACCTCCAGAGCGCTCCCACCTCAGGGCTAAGCTGACCGCTCCCGGTATAGCTACGAACGGCATTGTGCTCGCGACTGAGAAGAAATCATCCTCGCCTCTGATTGATCCTCCCTCTCTGTCCAAGATCTCCTTGATCACACCAGATATCGGCATGGTCTATGCCGGTATGGGTCCCGATTACCGCGTGCTGGTCGATAAGGCCCGCAAGGTCTCACACACAGGCTACAAGCGCATCTACAACGAATACCCACCCACCCGTATATTGGTTCAGGATGTTGCTCGGGTAGTGCAAGAAGCTACGCAATCCGGTGGTGTGCGTCCATACGGTGTGAGTCTGTTGGTTGCAGGTTGGGACGAGGGTATTGAGCCCGAGTCGGAAGAGGCTAAGGAGGGCGACAAGAAGGAGAAGACCTCCGGCAAGACTGGCGGTATCAAGAAGGGTGGTCCCAGTCTCTACCAGGTCGACCCCAGCGGCAGCTACTACCCGTGGAAGGCGACGGCCATTGGTAAACACGCAACGAGTGCCAAGACTTTCCTCGAGAAGCGGTACACTGAAGGGTTGGAGTTGGAAGATGCCATCCACATTGCCTTGTTGACACTCAAGGAGACGATTGAGGGTGAGATGAATGGTGACACAATAGAAATCGGTAAGTCTGGGTCTAGGGCTGTTTTGCGTCCCTTTCCAGCTGCATAGCTACTCTATGATTGTTGGCAATCCACTAACACCATTCTAGGCATTGTTGGCCCGCCAGCTGATCACCTGCTGGGCTTCGAAGGAGTGGAGGGTGCTCAGGGACCACGATTCCGGAAGTTGACCAAGGAGCAGATTGAGGACTACCTGACCAATCTATGAACGAGTACACATGATTCTGTAGACTTGAATGAAATATTTCCTTTTTGTCTGGTCGATTTCGATTTCTAATTATACATCGCGAAGCCAACCATAGACGGCTAACGGCGCACCGCTTTCTTACTTAGTCTCCCTCTCTATTCAAGTGCGTATGTAAATAGCTGTTCCAAATGCTTCAAAAGAAGCAAACGTAGAGTCACCCCCTACTTTTAATTTGATTATATAAAATCACAACATCGAAGGATGCGTAAGATTAATATCAGGCCACTACGGAGTACGGCCGCCAATTTCTTCCGGTGTCGGCCAGTCGGGACGCCATTCAACGGCCTTCGGCTACGATGTCTCGAGGGATGTCCTCAGGCTTCCCCCTATTATTGACCTCAAAGCCTTTCTTCCTTTCTTTTTCCTTTCCTCTTCCCATCTATGCGCACAGGCCAAGCCTTGGTAACCTGCATGATCAGAGGGAGCATTGACACATTCTGGCCAGCCACACCCTGTACGACCAGTCTATATTGACATCCACACCCTCGTTTCCGCCATTTCTTCTTTCGTTTGTTCAAACTCCTTTCATTCCCATCCTGGCCCATTAGAACATGTGGGCATATCAAACAGTGGTGAACGAGACTCCTGCGAGTCCGGTCACTCATTCCACCTTCGAACCTTGAATGAATTTCTGAGTTCTCCCTTGATCATGTCCGACGTTCCCCAGGACGTGCTGGATGGTATATCCGGCACCCTCGCGAAAGAGGGTGACCTGATACAGATGATCCTGCTCACCTTCATCTCACTATCATGCTACAACGTCGCAGAACTGGTCGTGCTCGTGGCAGCGACGTTCCGACGGTGGCGCGGGCTCTACTTCTGGTCCTTGCTCACCACAGGCTGTGTGGGCGTCGTCCCTTACTCAATTGGCTTCCTGATGAAGTTCTTTACCCAGTCCGACTCGGTGCTGTCGGTGACCGTATTGACCATCGGGTGGTGGACAATGGTGACCGGGCAATCGGTCGTGCTGTACTCACGACTGCACCTTGTGCTGCGGGACGAGCGCATTTTGCGACGGGTGCTGCGGCTTATCGTCGCAAACGTTTTTCTTCTGCATGTGCCGACCACGATCTTAACCTATGGGGCGAACATCGTGCGCACCGGCGATGTGGCCTGGGTGAATGGGTACAACGTCATGGAGAAGATTCAGCTGACCGGATTCACGATCCAAGAGAGTCTTCTGTCGACGCTGTATGTGATTGAGACAGTCAAGCTTCTACGTCTTGGGGCGGACGTCTCTTCACGCCCAGATGCACGGGGCATCATGTACCAGTTGATTGGGATCAACTGCGCGATTATCGCAATGGATTTGCTCCTTTTGAGTCTCGAATATGCGGATTTCTATGCCGTGCAGATCACCCTGAAGGGGTTTGTGTACTCGCTCAAACTCAAGCTTGAATTTGCTGTGCTTGGTCGTTTGGTCGATCTTATTCAAGGTTCTAGACACCCTATCTCAATCGCTATTGCCGATACGTTCCCGCTCTCTTCGATGCAGAGACCGCCTGAAACGCCTGACCAGACTGAG
Organism: Penicillium bovifimosum; assembly: GCF_028826915.1. Lineage (NCBI taxonomy): Eukaryota > Fungi > Ascomycota > Eurotiomycetes > Eurotiales > Aspergillaceae > Penicillium > Penicillium bovifimosum. Next base: position 4,816,019 of record NW_026622711.1, read on the forward strand.
GATACGCGTTATGAGCAAGCTGAGCCAAAGGATTTTTTGGCTCCACCTGACGGAGACCGGGTTGTTCAAAGGGGGATCCTTGTGGAGTCTGACAGGGCGGGATGAACATGGCTGTGTACAGTAATGATTATGTCTTATTGCTTGTAAATTGCGCTAAATGATATATGACTTCATCGTTGATTCGTGTTCAGTGTTGCCTCGCCTGTCCAGGGAGTTTCTTCTTCCCCTGAATCTTCATCCTCGTCCTGGCTATCAGCCACCTCGTCCATCTTCCGCTTCCTATTTGATGTTGGCAGAGGCTTTTCCGGGGGGACCAGCTTGGGCGATGGTAGTTTCGGAGACTCCACTTCAGGAGTGGGTGGCGCCGAGGACAATAGAGAGGATATAGGCGAGGGAGTCGGCGTTGGAGGATCATAGTACTCAAAGTCAGGGGACTTGGGCGGTGGGGTCACAGGATCAGATGATAGGAACTCCTTTCTCTCGGTTTCATAGAGTCCATCCTAGGCAAGTTAGAGGCAGGGTTTGCATACAAAAAGACAAGACATAGACATACCGATTCAACACAAAATGCAATGCTCAGGTCCTCCTCTTGTTCTGTTAATGGTTTACCCGCGCGCTTCTCAACGTCTGCACATCGCTCATCAGGTAGATCACGATATACGGCAATGCGGGTCTGCACGCAGGCCTCCCACGCGCTTCCCGATAGAAGCGGCTGCAAAGTCGCATGGGGTTCGCCCTGGAGCTTTGTGTGGGATTGATTGATAGCCAGCACAGCGATGTTTCTCGCAGCGAGTCTGGCTAGGTGCGTAGCTAACTCGCTAGCAATATTCCACCTGCGACTGAGCAGCCATTGCAGATGTGCTTTATCGGCTATCTTGCCCTCGGCGAACTGATCCTTGAGCTCTATCGAGCTGGGGAAATAAGCCGGGAATAGACCCGACACCGAGTCGACAACTAGCAGATTTGTTTCTGGGGGTGGAAAGCCTTTCGGTGGACGAGCAAGCAGGGCTACAAGATGTGCCAGCGTATGAGCCCGAAAATAGATGAAATCATCGACGTTTAAGGACATCTCCTCGAGTCGGGGACTGGGTAAGGGGCAGTCCGTATCTAACGGTGTGAGTACAGTAATTCAGGGTAGCTGGTTGGGGAATTGGCAGGGGACATACCAATCCAGACCACCTTGCCATCGCGCAGTGCATTGCGGGCGATGCTCAGCCTATAACTCGGTCAGATTGGATTGGAGCGGGGTGATTAAAGGGGCACTCACGCCAGCGAGGTCTTTCCGGTTCCTGGGGGCCCAAATACTTCTGTAATATGTCCACGCAGAATTCCGCCTTGATTGGGCTGCTCCGGGAGGTCATTCAAATTCTTGTCCAGACGCGGCAGACCCGTCGGGATTGGGTCACGGGAGGCGGCAGACGCGTTCAAGGACTGTGATGCTGAGATTGGAACCACAGGTGCTGGGTTGTAGATTTAATACTTGATATTCTTATTCATTGAGCAACAGAAAAACTACTCACGCGCGTCTTCGGCATCAAACCCCTCCAGACCGTCCAGACCGAGAAGGTCCATGCTGATGCTCATGGCGGGCGCATCAGGATGGCTGGCCAAGCCAGTTAAGAAGAGAAAGAAAAGTTAGATCAGATGGCAAACGATGTAAGTATTCTCATCCTATGAATGCCATACTTAAGAGCATAAGTCCCGCATATAAGTAGATGATGAGAATTTTTCCGTCCTCATGATCTCGATCCCGAGTCTACTGTCTATGGATTACTGTATCGAGGTTAGTGTTACCTTTTGGGTTTAGCGCCCTATGCTGTCTAGTAGTTACCAGACTCTACTCTTCGATAATCATATCTTGCCATCGTCATGTCCTTAGGCAGAGGCTAAAGAATCACATGTCCTTATCAAATATCATAAGCTAAATGAAGCAGATTAGACCGCCAGTCTGCCTCGGTGCCTAAGGCGTAGCATCGCTTGAAGGCTTCTCCCAGATTCCTCTCCTTCCCTATTTCTCTACTAGGTAGGAGCACCTTACCTCTCTTTCAATTATTCCCTTACCTCCCCTCTCTCTTGTCTCTGCTTTCTCCTTCCTTCATCGTCACTGGCACTGTGTGACGATCACCTCTAACCTAACGTTATCCAATTGGTTAAGTAAAAATGACTTATTAGTCTTTGGAAGCCTTCCAAGTTACCTAACATTTACTAAGACTATAATTTCGGACGCCAAAAATGTCAGCACTTTCTGATCACGTCGATACCATTCGGAAACGCCCAAGTGAGCTAGGAAGCGAGGTGAATGGCCCAGTTGCCTATACATCGTCTCATGTTTGGGCCGTTGGCTACTCCGACACAAATCATCTCACTCGTCCACAACTTCGAGACCTAGTATTCCTGGACTAGCACTCCCCAGAACAAGAAAGCACCCAGATCTCACAAGAGAGCCTTGTTATTACGCGATATGGGACTGGACGAGTCGATTGACCCGGTAGGGTCCTCGCGCGTCCGAGGCGTGTCTTCTTCAAGGAGGCCGACGAGTCATGGGCCCCTACGCAACCTATTCCAGGTCGCGATGCAAAATGGCCGACCGTCGTGGTCGAAGTGAGAGTATCGGAGTCATATCGAAAGCTGCGGGCAGATGCGGAATGGTGGCTCACGAACTCGAAGGGCCATGTGAAGCTTGGCATCATCGTGCCCGTCTATCGACCGAAAGACATCGATCATGAGTTGAGACTGTTTCTTTTTAGATAAGGTGGTTAGCTCCTTGCGACACCAGCGGCCCCGTTACGTCTCAACTCTCAACTATGGCAGTCTATTACGACATCTCGCCGCGGCGCACAGATTACCACCAGCCCAGCAGTACCCTTGACATCGAGTTTGAGGACTTGTTTTGTCGCCAACCAGTCCCGCCTGAACACAACATTCTTGAACTATCACCTGATCGGTTGGGACGTATCTCAAGCCGCGTCTGGACGGAGGGAGGTCTATATGTCAGGCTTGTCAAGTTGCTGGATGGTTAAGTTCGTCAGGGAAAGCAGGGGCTTGTTTCAATGACCAGTGAGTTGAAAGTGATCGTCTATAAAAACAAAATCGCTGTATCTGAATGATGCACTAATGTTTGCAACTTCTACTCTAGCTTTCTTCTAATCTCGCAGAACCGACATGCGCTCTTCCTAACGTTCGTACCTTTTGTGCAAGAGTATGAACATCATCTCAAGAACGGAGGCAACGCTGGTGGATTTCTAGTTATGAACACTTTCGGTCCATTTGACACTACAAAGTCGAATGAGATGGCAGAGTTTGGTATAATAATTGCTGCCGCCGTCCAGATCGCAAGTTCAGCCATTCAGATGTTTAGTCCGCACATTATGGGTTAGATGAGATGTTCTTGTAATAGAGAACGCTTGTATCTCATCAGTTGTATTGTGAACGATCTGCGAAATGAACTCCGAATTTGTTCCATTTGATCTTATAATGCGTCTCCCTAGGTTGTCAAGAAGTCTTCTTGATACTACTTACGCCAGCGAATGGGCTAGATATGGCCGCATCCAGCACGAATACAATAGGAATATGTATAATTGAATAACTACCTAGTCAAGACTAGACATTCTCGAATAAATATAGACGATTGGCAAGCCTAAACATCCCCAAAGACCAAAGACCAACGCCGGCGCTGATGAATACAAGATACAAGACCTGAACCTACATGGTACCTGATAGGTGAAAAAAGAAAAAGCCCTCAAAACTCTCCCAACAATACCTGCAAGGCACCCAAAACCACAGAGATGACCCTGGTCACCGCAAAAAGTGCAGTACAAGCCAGCAGAACAAGAAGAAAACCACCACTCCACCCCAGAATATCCACTTGTCCTGGCGCGCCCGTCGCTCCACCATTCGGATGGTATCGCCACTTATACCGAGAGTGTTGGCGACGCTGTATAGTCGCCTCTGGGTACCCTTGAGTACTTCACGCTGCTGTCCAAGATCGGAGAGGACAGCTCTTCCTCGGTCTAGGAACTCGTCCAATTGTGTGTGTGTATTGGCAAAGAAGCTCTGCTCACGGAGCGCATGGGTTTCGCGATTGTAGTCCGCTGGGCTTGCGCCAAAGCTGAGGCCTGAGGATGAGGGTGCAAAAGCTGAAGTCTGTGGGAGGGAGGATTGCGCATAGGGATTTTCGGGAGTCGCTGCATGATGTGGCCGACGGCCTAGAAGTTCATTGCGGTTGGTTACCGATTGCTAGATTGAGTCAGTACTAGCGCACGATGGAAGAATAGTCGAATCATACGGCATCCTCGCGCTCTTTGCGCAGTCGATCAAATTGCGTTCGATACTCTGTAAGCTCAGTTCGGAAGTTCTTGACGCGGTCGAAAGCTTTTTGTTGTTTCTCGGGAATCAGCTCCTTCTTGGAAAGTTCTGAATAGTCATCGACGGTACGGGACAACGATGCCAAGGAAGCTGCAAGCTGGCCTAGAAGGTTGAAGTCAATATGGGTTGCAACTAGTCGGAAGTAGGAGCGCACCTTGTAATGCTGGAGAGGAGGTGGCCGGGGACTGTGAGAAGGTGTCCAAATCACGGCGAATGGAGGATGATTGCTTCAAGGCAGAGTTGAAGAGTGAGTTCTGTTTATGTCAGTCATGGAACTTGAGAACAGGACGAACTACAACATACCATGTTGTCGATGCGGCGCAATGTCCGTATGGATGGGCTTGAATTTCGAGGCGTATTTTTGGGGAGTATGAAGCACTAGGACTGCCGGCAGGAATGTAAAGTGATAGCAAAGATCCCGAGCTAGCGACTTTTCTTTCCCCACAAACACAAAGTGGTCGACTGATCCAACTGAAGGCCAGATGGTCTTGTTTGGGTCCATTCTGACGTAATTCACCGCCTTCAGGTACAATGCGGACAGCTGCAGGTTTCGGACTAGTTTTATGATTTTATCTATGTACACGGTAGTTATGCTAGGTGTGCATATTCTATAGCGTCCTTGATCGCTACAAAGTACAAAACATCGAGGTAGCGATCACGTTGTACAACTGTTAATCGATGGGAAATGATCTCGTCGTTAGGGTAAGACTCCATCTTCGCCAAATTAACACAATGTAGAACCATAAAATAGCTGGGATTGGTATATCAAATGAAAAAGCAATCAGGCAACGCCGGACAAGACATGAAACATGGCACATCTATTTCGGGGGGAACTTGTTCTGCAGGAACCATCTAGACTTCGCATTAGTATCGCGGTTACTCGATTCGAAGATAATTGCAACACTCACTTGCTGACAAAGTAGTCCACAGCACCAAAGACACCAACGGCACCAGCAGACAGGCCGACCAGCTCCCAGGAGAGGTTGCCCCGTGCGTGTTGCTTGTAGGCACCGAAGCCGAGGCCTGCGCCAATCACAGTCGCGATGGCGGCGTTAGCCAGGAAGACAGGGTTGCTGCTGTTTTCACAGATACCGCTGCTCTTCTTGGACTTGGAAGCCTTGGCCCTCTTCTGTTCCTCTTCTTCGCGCTTGCGTTTCTCCTTCTCCTCGGCTTCGCGCTCTATGCGCTCGGCCTGGGTTGTGGTCTGAACGTCTTGCTCAAGGAACTCGGGTTCCACTGTTTGCACGTGGGGTCCATCAACATCGATCAACGAGGCTGTGCTTTCGGATTCATCGTGGTAGACTCCACCCATAGGGGGGGCACGGCTGAAGCAATTGTTAGTTAAGTATGGGATAATTGACTAGATGCTAGTAGACTCACGCCTGTCGTCTGTTAGTGCTGCAATTCGGATTTAGGAGCTTGAACCACTTACTTCCTCGGGCGATTGCTTGGGGCCCTTTGCGGCTGCGTCGGCGTAAGACATAATGTGGCGAGTGAGATTATTAGGGAAGGTTTCTGGAATTCGTCGTCAACACCTGGAATTCTCCACAAATCTTTAAAGGAGGTAAATAGAGGACTTACCAGAAACGTGATGGATAAGTGAAGGAGGGGGAGCGGGAACCTTGGAAGGTTTTATAAGAAAGCTGGGGAGTGACATCACGTCATTGACATGGGCCCACTGCCAGGGTTCCAGGTCATTCGCGCCTCGACCGTGATCCTACTGTGTATATCGTTATGCTTATCTTGTACACAGCATAATAACATTATCTAGCCCTATGAATATTGTACTTAAATCAGTGATAAGAATGAAAAAACGGTCTGGTTTGGCATTGCTTTAGGATCCAAAAACCTCATTCTACACTCAGCCACCTACGTTATCATGTGGCTATCACTGAACTAGCTCCGGAACACCAGATGGAAAAAAGACCTTAGATAAGTCAGAGAAAAGAAATATTCATTGAGAGGATTCAAAGCTGCTAAATAGTTCAAAAGACAAAAGGGACCTATGTAATGGTCTAATGCGAGAGGCAAGGTGTTTTAATACAGATTACAAAGGGGTCGGACAAGAAAACTTCCGCTGTCTACAGCAGAAGCTCCAGAGGGTTCTCAACCACCTTCTTCAGCTCCTTGATCCATTCACCACCGACAGCACCGTCAACCACCTTGTGGTCGAAGCTACCAGTCACGATGATCTGGTCATCCCACTCGGTAATGGTGCCCTCCTCGGTCTCGACAGGGACAGCGACCTTGCGGGTGGTGCCAACAGCCAGGATACCGGCCTGCGGGGGGTTGATGACGGCGGTGAAGCGCTCGACAGCGGGGTTCATGCCCATGTTCGAGATGGTGAAGGAGCCACCCTGGTACTCCTCGGGCTTGAGCTTGTTCTCGCGAGCACGCTTGCCGAGATCCTTGATCTGCTTGGAGATGCTCTGGAGGCCGAGACCCTGGACGTTCTTGACGACGGGAGTGATCAGGCCAGACGGGGTGGAGACAGCGACGCTGATGTCGGCAGTGTGGTGCTGACGGATCACGGCCTGGCCATTCTCCTCGCGCCAGCTGGAGTTAACCTGGGGCACCTTCAGGAGGGCAACGGCACAAGCCTTAACCAAGAAATCGTTGACAGAAAGCTTGTACTGACCCTCAGCAGAAGCGTTCAGGGCCTGGCGGAGCTTCAGAAGCTTGGTAACCGAGAGAGTGGTGGAGACGAAGTAGTGGGGGTTCTCGGCCATGGACTGCTTGAGACGGTTGGCGATGGTCTTGCGCATCGAGCTGACGGCAATATCCTCGTAAGCAGACTCGGTGGCGACACCAGTGGCAGCAGGCTTGGCCTTCTCAATGTCCTCCTTTGTGATAACGCCACCACGACCAGTACCCTTCAGACCCTTGATGGACACTCCCTTCTCGAGGGCCAAGATCTTGGCAGCGGGGCTGATAGAGGGCTCACGGTCAAGGCTGGGCTGGAGCTTCTCGTCCGAAGTCTCGGGCTCCTGTGCGGCGGGTGCCTCCTCAGCCGGGGCAGGGGTGGAAGGCTCAGAGCTCTTGGGCTCCTCCTTCTTCTCAGCGGGGGCGGCCTTCTTGTCACCACCGGCATCTTCCAGGGTGAAAGACTCGAAGGCGGAGACATCGGCACCCTCCTCAACAAGGACAGCAATGGGCTGCAAGGAATTCAGTCAGATCGATTCTCTTGAAAAAAAAAAAGTTAGGAAACTGTGCTTACCGAACCAACAGCGACATCCTTCTCACCGCTCTCCTTCAGAACCTTAGCCAGGATACCTTCGTCCTGGAACTCAAAGTCCATCTGTGCCTTATCGGTCTCGATCTCGACCAAGACATCACCGGGCTGGAGACCATCTCCGGCGTTCTTCTGCCACGCACCAATGTTTCCTGCAGTCATGGTCGGCGAAAGAGCCGGCATGCTGATAATTGTGTGAGGGGGGAAAGCTGTGAATAGATATATCAGTATCGAGGCGGAAACCACTAGGGGAGAGCAATTGCCATACACTTGGAGGCATAGAAGCGAGAAAGGGCAGAGAGTGCAGGCACTTGATTCCTGGAAGAAGTATCATTAGTATCAACCCAGAATCACAATCGATCTCAGAAGAACATACTGGATGACCTCCTGGAGCTTGGAAGAGACCTGCGGCCGGCGCATAGCAGCAGCGCCTCTGGACATGAACATGGCGCCCGGGGTGCGCATCCGAATAGCTGACGCAACCATGGTTCCTGAGTTGTGTTTGTATAGTGAAATGAAAGAATTAAAGACCCCTTTCCGCTGGAATGATAAAGATTATAAGAGGCCGGCACGAGAGAAAGGTCGAGGCAGAGAATGGATAAGGTTGGGGTGGAAGGAGTTGTCTCTAAACCACGAACTTTTCTGTTGAGCTACCTATGGCTCCCGGTGAGAGGAGCGGCAGCGGCCTCTTCCGACAAAGTCACGTGCTAGGCTTTTCCGTCTCGATCTGGGCGCAAATTCCTTTCACCGCCTTGGATGAGCAGACAAATATGTCTTCAGTCTTCAGAATAAGTAGGGTACAAGCAACCTCTTATTCAAAGGCTTGAGCTACATATGAGTCTATGACCAGTCATGCCAGACTCCCTACATACATCTCCAACAAATAAGTAACTAGTTAGTTAGTTAGTTAGTACAATGTTAAATATTACATAATGCAAAATCAACAAAAATGTCTCAAAATCCGCATTCGACCAATTAATTTTCTGCCGGACAAAAACCGGCGACCAGCATCTAGCTTGAAACCGCCCGGGGGCTATGTAGATGAGGTAAGCCTGCATTAGTCCCGATTTGGAGAAGACACGCAGCCCCCGTCCTTACATGTGCAACCGCGACTGTTCTGAGCTTCCCCACACGTTTGCTTGTTCGATGTTTTTGGTCTAATTAGATCACTCCGCCCGGAGTCACACTGACAATGGCGGACACCGAACCCGGCTCTGAGCCGACCCAATCCATTGAAATGCCCGAGAAACCCGTGGAGACCCCCGATGTATCTTCTACAATAGTGAACTCAGACGAGCCTACATTGCCCGAGCATACCGAACCAGAAGACCCGAACCAGGAGGAAGGTGATGAAGTGGCCAAGGAGGAGGGAGTTGAAGAGAAACCAGACGTGCCGCCTAAGGATGACCCTGAACAGGCTGAACAACAGCCCCAAGCAGACGGTCCGCCCACCATTCAGGAACCGTCCGCGGAGGACAATGCAACGGAACACAGGTTGCGATCCGATTCGCGCTCAACAACTGCTACATTCATGACGCAGCGATCCGGTCCGGTCAGCTCGACAGTCTTTATCGTGACGGCCCTGGACAATATTGCTGCCTCGCGGGACGCCCGGCGGGACAAAAAGTTGGAGGAAGCCACACAGGTCGCTTTGACCAACATCAAGCAACTCGACGGACAAGCAATTGACCCGGAGCTCATCTTCCGCCCTCTTCATCTGGCGAGCAAAGCGCTCAGCATCCCTCTGCAGGTAACTGCGTTGGATTGCATCGGAAAGCTAATCACATACTCCTATTTTGCATTCCCGTCCGCAGAAACGGCAAATCAACCCAACCCTGAGCAGCCTCCACTTATCGAACGCGCGATTGATGCAATCTGCGACTGCTTTGAGAATGAAGCCACGGCGATTGAGATTCAACAACAAATCATCAAGTCGCTGTTGGCCGCCGTCCTAAACGACAAGATCGTGGTGCATGGAGCTGGTCTCCTGAAAGCCGTCCGTCAAATCTACAACATTTTCATTTACTCCAAATCCAGTCAAAACCAACAGATCGCCCAGGGGTCGCTTACACAAATGGTCGGCACGGTCTTTGAGCGAGTGCGAGTACGGTTGGACCTCAAAGAGCTTCGCCTGCGAGAGTCGGTAAAGCCATCTTCATCCATCGACGCATCGGCCAGTGACGTGGGTCAAAATTCAGAAGTGGCTTCTGTGTCTCCAGCAGATCAACCGGTGTCCAAAGAGCCCACCGCCGAGAAACTCACTTTGCAGAGTTTCGAGTCGCCCAACGAGGTCACCTCTGTCAATGACAATGCCCCAACTACGGTCACCCGCGCTAAGCGATCGGCGAGGCGATCGATGTCAGGAATCCTCGAGGAGAAGGACGATGATAGCTCGGCCGAGGACGATGTGGATGACATCTATGTCAAAGATGCTTTCTTGGTTTTCCGAGCGCTCTGCAAGCTGAGCCATAAGGTCCTGACTCATGAGCAGCAGCAAGATGTCAAATCCCAGAACATGAGATCGAAGCTACTTTCACTGCATTTGATTCATTATTTGATTAACAACCACACCGCGCTATTTCTCTCTCCTCTAGCAGCAATCAAGAACAGCTCATCCAGCGCGGGTGGCATGAATCTCCTGTTGGCTGTGCGGCCTCATTTATGTCTGAGTCTAAGTCGCAATGGCTCCAGCGCGGTGCCTCATGTCTTCAAAGTTTGCTGTGAGATTTTCTGGCTGATGCTTAAGGACATGAGAGTCATGATGAAGAAGGAGCTCGAGGTGTTCTTGAAAGAAATCTATTTGGCCATTCTTGAAAAGCGCGGAGCTCCTGCTTTCCAAAAGCAGTACTTCTTGGAGATTTTGGAGAGGCTAGGTAGCGACCCACGGGCTCTAGTTGAGATCTATCTCAACTACGACTGTGATAGGACGGCATTAGAGAATATTTTCCAAAAGTATGTGTTGTTAGATTCTATCCCATCTCTTTTGGCCATGAACTAACCTCCTCAGTGTCATTGAACAATTGTCACGGTACGCGAGTGTACCGGTTGCAACAACTCCTTCTCAGCAACAACAATACCAGGAACAACACACCAAAATGACAAGCGTTGGGTCTGAGTGGCATCATCGAGGAACTCTACCTCCTTCGTTGACAACTGCCCACATTGTTCCTGCTCCATCACCCCCGATGCCTCACATTCCATCGGAGTACGGTTTGAAGCAGCAGGCTCTGGAGTGTCTGGTGGAGATACTACGCTCACTGGACAACTGGGCGGCGCAGCGCATCGATGAACAGCCCGAGGCAGCTGTCCCGTCGAAACTGATGGACAACTCGCGCGAGTCCTTGGACACAAGCGTACTGGTTTCACCACATCCCGAGTCCTTCGAGGGCGGAACAGGTCGGTCCACACCTATGCCTGAAGACGACCCAAATCAGATCGAAAAAGTCAAGCAGCGCAAAATCGCTCTCACAAATGCCGTGCAACAATTCAACTTCAAGCCCAAGCGTGGCATCAAGGCTTTGCTCCAGGAAGGCTTTATTCAATCCGAGTCTCCTGAAGACATTGCTAGCTTCATGCTACGCACTGACCGCATTGACAAAGCTATGCTGGGAGAGTATCTTGGCGAGGGCGAGCCGGAAAACATCGCCATCATGCACGCCTTCGTTGATCTGATGGATTTCGGGAAGCGGCGCTTTGTTGATGCCCTACGCTTTTTCTTGCAGCATTTCCGCCTACCTGGTGAGGCTCAAAAGATCGATCGCTTCATGCTCAAGTTCGCCGAACGTTACACGACTCAAAATCCCAATGCCTTCGCCAATGCTGACACGGCGTATGTACTTGCATATTCGGTGATTCTACTCAATACGGATCAGCACAGCACAAAAATGAAGGGCCGCCGAATGACCAAGGAAGATTTCATCAAGAACAACCGTGGTATTAATGACAGTCAGGATTTGCCGGCTGACTACCTTGGAGCCATCTATGAGGAGATCGGAAGCAACGAAATTGTGCTATATACCGAGCAGGAACATGCTGCTAATTTGAACCCTCAACCTGCCGCTCCAACTGGCCTTGCCACAAGAGCCGGGCAAGTATTTGCTACCGTCGGGCGAGACCTCCAGGGTGAAAGATACGCACAGGCTTCTGAGGAAATGGCCAACAAGACAGAACAACTCTACCGTTCCCTTATTCGAGCCCAACGCAAGACCGCAGTCAAAGACGCGCTTTCGCATTTCATTCCAGCAACGTCAGAACGTCATGTTGGGTCAATGTTCAACGTTACCTGGATGTCTTTCCTGTCTGGTTTGTCCGCCCCAATGCAGGACACGTCGAGCCTGGAAACCATCCGGCTCTGTATGGAGGGACTCAAACTGTCTATCCGGATCAGCTGTGCCTTCGGCTTAGAGACTCCTCGTGTCGCATTTGTGACTGCTTTGGCGAAGTTCACCAACCTTGGAAACGTAAGGGAGATGATGGCCAAGAATGTCGAAGCTTTGAAAGCCTTGCTCGATGTCGCTTTCACGGAGGGCAATCATCTCCAGAGCTCATGGCGGGATGTTCTGACTTGCGTCAGTCAACTTGATCGGCTACAACTTCTGAGCGATGGCGTCGATGAGGGATCGCTGCCTGATGTTTCCAGGGCTCCCTCATCGGTAGATAACTCTCGCAGATCCATGCAGAGCACACGGCGGGCTCGCCCCCGCTCTGTTAATGGGCCAGCTGGCTTCCGTCCAGAAATTGCTATCGAGAGCCGTTCGGCAAACATGATTCGTGGTGTGGACCGTATCTTCACCAATACCGCAAACCTGTCGCATGAGGCCATCATCGATTTTGTCCGGGCCTTGAGCGAGGTCAGCTGGCAAGAAATTCAGTCTTCCGGTCACACTGATTCGCCCCGCACCTACAGCTTGCAGAAGCTAGTCGAGATCAGTTACTATAATATGACTCGAGTCAGGATTGAATGGTCTAAGATTTGGGACGTCTTGGGTCAACACTTTAACCAAGTCGGCTGCCACTCCAACACTACGGTTGTTTTCTTCGCGTTGGATTCGCTCCGACAACTCTCAATGCGGTTCATGGAGATCGAGGAGTTGCCTGGTTTCAAGTTCCAAAAGGACTTCCTTAAGCCATTTGAGCATGTAATGGCGAACAGCACCAGCGCTGCTGTCAAGGACATGATTCTGCGGTGCCTTATCCAGATGATCCAGGCCCGTGGTGACAATATCCGTTCCGGGTGGAAGACCATGTTTGGCGTCTTCACGGTTGCAGCACGGGAACCTTATGGTAAGGATTGCTTGCTGGTATTACTCCGTCTCTCGTTCGTCACTAACGCATCGAACAGAAGCCATCGTCAACATGGCCTTTGACCATGTAACCCAGGTCTACAACACCAGATTTGGCGTAGTGATCACCCAAGGCGCTTTTGCGGACCTTATCGTTTGCCTGACTGAATTCTCGAAGAACTCCAAGTTTCAAAAGAAATCGCTGCAGGCAATCGAGACCCTCAGATCTACTGTCACCAAGATGCTGCGTACCCCGGAATGTCCCTTGTCACACCGTGGTGCCTCGGCGGCTACCTTCCAGGACAATGGAACCAATCTTGCCAAACAACTTACACGCCAATCTCAAGAGGAGCAGTTCTGGTATCCCATTCTCATTGCATTCCAGGATGTACTAATGACTGGCGATGACCTCGAGGTCCGTTCACGGGCACTTACATACCTCTTTGATACGCTGATCCGACACGGCGGCGATTTCCCTAGGGAATTTTGGGATGTCCTCTGGAGACAGCTGCTCTATCCAATCTTCGTTGTCCTGCAGTCTAAGTCCGAAATGTCCAAGGTTCCAAATCACGAGGACCTTTCGGTCTGGCTGTCTACGACAATGATCCAGGCGCTGCGAAACATGATCACCCTCTTCACACACTATTTCGAAGCCTTGGAGTATATGCTGAGCCGGTTTTTGGAACTGTTGACGCTATGCATCTGTCAAGAAAATGACACAATTGCACGCATTGGAAGTAATTGCTTGCAACAACTTATTCTGCAGAATGTCACCAAGTTCAAGCAGGAACATTGGTCCCAAATCGTTGGAGCTTTCGTGGAGCTATTCAGCAAGACGACCGCTTATGAACTCTTCACGGCTGCTGTTTCGATGTCGAAACCTACAGAAACAGTGAATGGAGACTCGGCGCAGTCTCCGGGTGCGGCTGCTACAACGGGAGATCTTCCTGAGACCAACGGGTCCCAAAGCACATCATCTTTCCAGGATCATGCAAATCCTCCTGTGCAAAGTGAAGCCCGCGCCGAATTAGAAGATTATCGCCCTGAGTCGGACCAGCAGCAACCAGCGGCTGTCACTGCCGCTCGACGTCGGTATTTCAACCGTATAATCACGAACTGCGTGCTGCAGCTTCTCATGATTGAGACCGTTCATGAGCTTTTCTCAAACGAGAATGTCTATGCAGAGATCCCAAGTGTTGAGCTTCTCCGGCTCATGGGACTGCTGAAGAAGAGCTATCAGTTCGCGAAGAAATTCAACGAGGATAAGGACTTACGCATGCAACTTTGGCGCCAAGGCTTCATGAAGCAGCCTCCCAATCTGTTGAAACAAGAGAGCGGCAGTGCCTCTACCTACGTGCGTATCCTTTTCCGGATGTACCACGATGAGCGGGAAGAGAGACGAAGCAGCCGCGCAGAGACCGAGGCTGCACTGATTCCGTAAGTTGACTCTACCTACCATCCTGTCTTGTGTTGTTTCTTGCTAACCTCATTAGACTCTGTGCGGATATCATTGGCTGTTTCGTTCGTCTTGAAGAGGACACCCAGCATCGCAACATAGTAGCTTGGCGTCCAGTGGTGGTCGATGTCATTGACGGATATACCAACTTCCCGCAGGAAGACTTTGATAAGCATATCGAGACATTTTACCCGCTCGGCATCGAGTTGCTGAGTCGTGATCTTAACCCGGAGATTCGCGTTGCTCTTCAGTCTCTGCTACGTCGGATTGGCGAGGTCCGACTGGGCATTGCGCCGCCCAATCCCTTAGACGCCCCTATCAGCCCGCGCAGCTCCGTCTCCCAGAAGGCGGCTCGCCGTGATAGCGATGTCTAATTGTGTCTGCTTGATTTTTGGATATCATTGCCGGCCTAATCTTTCAAGCGTTTTATAGCCCTATTCGGGTCTCGTGTTGTTCCACAGGACATTTTGTTTTACTTTTAGACGTCCATAGGTGTTGTATTGATAAGAACAGATATCTCTTGAATTTCTCGCTGTCTATTTTTGTATTTCCTGTGATGTTGGTATCTTCCCTGATTCGTAAAAGGACAATACACTGTCCATGTCCTTCTCGGTCATCTGTACGAGCTCCTCTAAGCTCCACGATTCACAGACACCGGACATCCTATGGACGTTAGCTACCACATAGTCCTGCATAGAGGGCCAGAATGCAGTAACTCACCACTTCATCCTCTTCGGACCTTGCTCTGGATTGGGTGCAACCTCCCGGAGCTTCTTCCGCAGCTTTCCAACATTCTCGATGGCAGCTCCCATATTGGCCGGTAAGGTCTCGGCGATCTTCTTGCGCACGATGCTAGCCAGCTTAGGCCCGTTCCCATTGGTGCTGACCATAATCTGCAATGGTCCATCACGATGGACACTGCCGAAGTAGAAATCGCATTCGGGCGGAACATCGGCGATATTGGCTGCAATTCGTCTCTCCTTGCAGAGCTTCCAGACCTGACTTGAGGCCTCCGGATCGTCAATGGCGCAAAGCACCATGTCCACATTATCAAGGTCGGACGGCTCAAAGTTCCGATCAATGTGTGCAACTTGTTTTGCAGTTACTCGGAAAGCTACTTCATCGTTGAGTCCAGAAGCAGGACAAACCACAGTGACCCGAGCATCGGCATTGAGGGTATGCACAATGCGCCCCGCAGCAACCTATTCGGAGATATATAGATCAGCCACAGCTTGCATATAGCTTCGTATCATAGCAATCATGTACCTCGCCACCTCCGATGACTAGCACATGCTTGTCTTTGACCTGCCAGGCTAAAATCAAGGAGCCTCCGCCTTGTATTTCTGGAAATTTTGACATGGTGGGGGGGATGTGGTGATGCAACATCCAACCCCGTCCATCGGCCTCGGAAGGAAAAAACTCAATACGGTGAACGGTTCAGACCTGTCTAGCAACTTTCCCGAAACTTTTCCCCGATTTTTTTTTCTTCTTCTCTTTCTCTTTCCCTCACGTCACTCATGTTTTTTACATCATGCGGGGCGTTCAGATATTCTCGGGAAATTCCCATCCACGTCTCGCAGAGACTATTTGCGAGCGACTGGGCACTGTTCCAGCCAAAGCTAACTTAGGAAAATTTGCCAATGGCGAGACGAGTGTCAACATCGATACCTCGGTGCGAAACCAGGATGTCTATATCATCCAGAGTGGAAGCGAGAAGATTAACGACAGTGTTATGGAGCTCCTGATTATGATCTCAGCGTGCAAGGGAGGCTCGGCCAAGTCGATCACAGGTATGTCACCATTCACTCCAGGTCCAAGAGCTTGCCCCACTAACTCGTTTTCCTAGCGGTCATGCCGTATGCTGCCCGTCCTGTCTGATTGAAGCGGTGAATGCTGACTCCCGATTGAGATACTTCCCATACTCGCGTCAATCTAAGAAGAAGAGCCACCGTGGCGCCATCACGGCCCGCATGCTAGCCAACCTCCTGACGATCGCCGGCGTGGACCATGTTATCACTATGGACCTACACGTATGTCTCTATGCGATGTTGAGTTTTCTACTATGGATATTGATGGGCTCCTAGGCATCCCAGATGCAAGGGTTCTTCGGAAAGCCGGTCGACAACCTGTTTGCCGAACCGTTCATCGCCCGTTGGATCCGCATGAATGTTGCCGGCTGGAAAGACGCCGTGGTCGTCAGTAAGAATGCCGGTGGAACCAAGCGAGTCACCTCGCTGGCCGATACCTTGAAGCTCAACTTCGGTATCGTGACGACAGATCGTCGGCGCCCAAAGGTTCCCGTGGCCACCATGAGTGACAGCACTGTATTCTTCGATGCCGTGGATGATGATTCACGTATTGCCAAGGAGTCACAGCCTTTTGAGCTTCACATGCACAGTGCTCACAGAGCACCTGCAACACCTCCCATTCCGGAAGAGCGGGAGCCTACCACTCCCCCTTCCGAACGGTACCTGCTGCGCCCAGAGACCCCGCCTGCGGCCCGCCGCCTGTCGGAGTTGGAAGCAGCTTGCGAGTACACGGACGTGCGTGTGCGAGATGTGATCACCGGCCGTCTGGTGCAAGGCCAACTGGTTGATGACGATTATCGTATCAACGAAGAGTCACATTCTGGTGGCACTACACCGGGAGCTGGCAGCAGCAGCCACGATAATACAGACATTATCACTGATGCCATGGCTAACTCCATCATCTCCAACGCCTCGTCGCAGCCTCCCGATCATGCGCTGGGTGGATCTTTTGACGCTGTCGAGTCTGATGATGAAGCCAGTGTCTGCGGCGGCCCCACTGATGAAAGGACCATCACGTTGGTGGGCGAGGTGCGCGATCGATCTGTCTTCCTCGTCGATGACATGATTGACAAGAGCGGATCATGGATTGCGGCTGCAGAGACTGTTGTCAAACGTGGCGGGGCCAGTAAGGTCTACTGCATTGCCACCCACGGACTGTTCGGAGAGAACTCTCTGGACCAGATGGAAGCGTGCCGGTCAATTGACCACATCGTCGTGACTAACACTTTCCCGATCTCACCCTCAATGTTGCGGCGATCGAAGAAGTTGATTGTCATTGACGTGTCGAGTCTCTTGGCGGAGAGCATTCGGAGACACCATTATGGTGAAAGGTTGGTTATTCTCCATAGATGTCGCGTGATCATTCACTAACAATGGAGCAGCGTCTCGGCCCTCTTCCACCTTAACGACTGATGAGGCAGACAGTAGTAATGAGGAAATTTTACGAAACAAACAAGAGCGCCTGGAGTGGTGTCTCTGCATACTGATGCGCAGGTTCCCCTGCAACCGTTGATGACATGATACCTATTTTCTATCCAATGAACAACCCCCTTCCCGGATCTTTCTCCGGTCCATCTCTCTATTCCCCCAGCTGTAGAGTGATCCCAATCCCCCTTCCCCCAAACCAGCGATGCAGTCCACTCTGGGTTCTGCAGGAGCATCTCGTTTCCCACAAGGTGTTCTTAACGGAGCGTTGGCAGATTGAATTGATGTTGTTTTCTTGCTCCATGCTATTTCCTCTTCGGAGGCGAGAGCATGGAGATGTCACCCCTTTCTCAGTTCCTTGGAACACTTGGCCTCGCGGTCGTGGAAGTGGTGCAAGAGGCGATGTCGAACATACATACCGTACTTGAATAGCAAACAATTTACAGTTCCCACTTGACATTTTTTTTTCCTTCTGTGCCTTGATCATGCACCGAGCAAACTTGGCTGGTAGTCGGGTGTATCAGCAGGACGGTTTCCTTCCGAATGATGCCGAATTGTCCGGTTGACTTCGATCCTTTGCCCTTCTCTCGATGCAGTTGGCCGTGATTCTGGAAGCTGGTTTGGTGATTTAGTCGTGGTCTGGCGATCGCCGGGCAGAGAAGATATCTCGACGCAATGGGAGTGTCGGTGTGCACGTTCCCTTTGATCGACAACTATTCCGGAATTATATCTCCCTCTATTAGCTCTCTGTCATCAATGAGACCAGGGTCTTTCCAAGTATAACGTTCTTGTCTTCTCGAACGGCTCTGGCTGGCCCTATTTGCAATTCTTCAGGGGTGACAGATGGATCTCTCACTACATAGTCAAGCCTTCCCTGCAAAACTGTCGGAAATGCAGATATCCCTGTCTCTCCTTGACTACCCCTTTCAGTTGAGAGCTGCAGAACGGACTCGACCATACAACATCGACAACCTCCCGTTGTGTTACCCCAGAGAAAATTCACTGGCATGTCAATGGTATACGGGGGATGGCTCTTGCCGTTTTCTGTGTTCAATTCTTGTACTCTTGTACCATGAGAAAAAGAACTGGGACTTCCCCATGCAGTCGCCGGAGAAGATGGCTAGACTGCAGTCGAATTTCAGAAGAAACAAGTGGATTCTATGGATGTGACAGAGATCCTAAACGAGACAATTACATTTTCCGGTGCGGCTATTCAATAAGCAATTGGGCCAAGCGCCAGCACTAATGCAACGGGTGTCCCGGGCGATCTACAGGGTTGATAGGAGAGGAATGGAAGAGTAGATGAGAATGCCTTATGGAACAGCCGAAATAGCTGAATCGATGAAAGTGGATCTCGGCCCAAGCGCAAATTGATGTATCAATTGACGAGACTTTCAGGGGAAATTCCTAGAAATCCTTAGAGAAGTAGGTTGAACCTGATAAATAGGGTGCAAATACACTGTACGTTACATCTCGAGTTGACCCTATTGAGATTGAATATGCAATCGATCGGACCGGATCGCTGGGAAGAGCCCAAAAGCAAAAAAGACCAAAAGTACCGAGATGATCGATATACGGATCCATGGATAGGTCGAAAGTACCTCGATCTCTTAACCTAACTTAGTTAGTCGATCTCGATCCTTAGCCATGGCTCTGTCATATTTCGACTGACAGTCTCATACTTGGCTTTCGGCTTTTCTTTTTATACGACCCCTATCACTCTCTATGCCCTCGAGATCTCGTGTCTTCGCCTAAACTGCCATGCAATTATAGATCTATTGACTTATAATACCCTTCTATTCCCTATTGTTTTGGATTTTCATTTGTTTTTTATTCTTCCACACTTCATCCCGGTTACATGCGTCGTCACGGCTTGCTGCGTATTTCGGTTCTTTAGTTGTCGACTGGTTGCATCTGGGATTCCTCTCACCGTGATCTGTTCAAGCAGTATATAATGGCTGAGTTGTCCTGGCTTGAAAGTCGCATCTCTCAGACATCGACTCTCGAATACCTTGCCTCATTGACATTCATCTTGCATTTCTATCTTCTACCTCTTCTCTCTTTCCAATCTCCCCAATCCAAGTACTTGGATATCTTCTCCGTGTCTTGTGGATCGACGCTTCCAGTCCCTCGGGTCCTTGATATGTACGTGAACGAACCCTCGGGTTTCCATGTTGAACTAAGTACTAAACTGAAACAGCAATCCAACTCCATCAAATCACTATGGCCAACCAGTGTTCCGGTCACGTCTTTGCCATTGTCCAGGCTACCAATGGCAACATCCTGACCTGGCGTTGCTCCGACTGCAACTCGGGTCCCTTCGTGGCCATTTGGCGCTGCAAGATCTGTGGCCACTGTCGTTGCAATTCGTGCCACAACACTAAGAGCTAGATGAGCCCTGGTGAGTGATTTTTCCTGATGATTTGGAATTGTTTTCTCCTTGCGAACATGCTAACTCCCCCTCCAGAGTACTGCATTGGTCCCCCGACATTTACAGGAGGGATCTGCTCCTCTGCATAATACCAGTGCAAGGGTAATTCCCACGGCCCCAGCCCCTTGGAGTCGGATCTCGTTTTCCGTCCCTCTTCGTTGCCCTCGATTGGCGATTTTGCAATTCTGATGCATTTTGGTGTGTCCCAAAAGTCCCAAAAGTTTTTGACTGCATCTCGTGCTCGCATTCGGAGGAGTTATACTTAGACCTGTTCTTCTTCTTTTTCTTGTTCGATCGGGTTCTAGGTTCTTTTGGCTTATCTTTTTTCTCTTCTTCTGGACCAATGGTCTTGTATTCTACACTTGGTTTTGCTAGGAAATTGTGATACTATGGTTATTCATTGGTTTCTTCCGCTACTGTGTGCCGTCCTATGCATGCAACTGTTTGTACTCCATACTCGGCCGAACGTGGCCCTTCGACATTGGGATCCCTACGATGACCCAAATCCACTTGTCCTATGTAGATCTTAATTGGCCTTATTTCAACACCTGAAATTGTGTCGTCTCTACATAGAGATATGGGCCGATCGAAGCTGGTGACAATAACCAATCGCCATACGAACCCCATAATTTTAGAGCCCGATGTGGAAAGCCAATTCAGAGTTTCGGTCAGAGATCCGGTCGTCACATTTTCGAGACCCTTCTATGACCAAATTATGCAATAAAAGTACCGAGGTGCTAACCTGTGGGCATCTGCGGAGGACTTCGGGAGGATTTAAAGGATCGATTGCCAAGAGACCGATTTTCTCCACATTCATCTGGCCTTTGAGGAATATTTTTCCGGTGGATGGGAAGACTGCAAGTGGCTGCAAGGTTCAATTGGAAAATGAGATGTATCAGATCTCTTTTACCAAGTTCAAAGGCACAGTACATGTAGTCCATCGCTGGGACTAAGAGAACTTAAAAATGCCACTTAAATCGACTAGCTCGAGACTAAATAACTAGAACAACACTAAAGCAAGGCTAGACCATCCTTGGAAGACTAAACCACGGCTAAGGGTTAGAGGTTTCCAAGGCCTTGGGACAACTCTATTGTTTCCCCACTACGCAAGGACCTTTGTCTCTAGGGCAAAAGTACTGTCTGGAGTTTGGGGTTGTTTAGAAGGGCCTGGAAGATGCCGTCGATTTATTTGATAGTAGACTGCGTACCCCGTGTAGCTCTTCTGATTACACTCGAAAGTTGATTAGACTATCTGGTATTCTGTACTAGGGTATCCAATATTGATTCTGAATGACAGTCGGATTATGTGCTTGTTGACCAAAGTGGAAATAATCACCCCACCGCGGTATGTGCAGATCTCCTTCCTTCGAAGTCCAGATCTCGACTCAAGTGTAAATACTCTGTCCAAACCAGTTAGCAATCCCTTCGAAAATAAGCCTAGGTCATTGGATACAATCCAAACTCACCTCCGTAATCTGATTAACAGCCAATCCAGGCTCCGCCATCTCAGCGTCGCACAAGAATTGCAACGGCAGCCAGACAAGGTGGCCCTTGATGAGATCGAGCTTCTCACGCACTTCCTTGACAGGCACATACGGATCGAACAAATGACCTTCCCGGTGTGTGCCCCGCGGCCGGAATTTGTCATAGTCTTCAAAGGTCTTGATGTTATCGTCGGGGTCCGCCCGAAACAGGGTGCGATACGTCTCCGTATTCTGAGTCGCCTGTGATGTCCATGTGTTCCAGACTTCATCGCTCAGTGGATCCGTCACAAACTCATTCTCCGCTCCGAGTTCGATCTCATTAAGGCACTCATCGGGCGGTCGCGCGTTCGGGTGGTCCGTGGCGTCGTATTGTTGCGCCGGCAGGAGACCTAGGTGTTCGCGCCACAATTGGCGCCGTAGCGTCGCCGCTAATTTGGACGCTCGGTACGGTTGCCCGTTCATTCGACTGTCGATGAGCTCTTGATCTTCCAAGACGATCGCTAGTTCGCTGTCGTGCGAGCCGAGTTGGGACTATCCGGTGTCAGATACAGAACAGAATGGGGAATGGAGTGCGCCCGCTTTACTTACCCGATCGTTGATGTTGGCACTGCCGCAGATGATGGTGCGATCGTCGACGATGCACACCTTGCCGTGCACGTACAGCTCCTCCTGGACGAAATTGTCCTTCTCGGCTTCTGGGTCGCCTTCCCAGTTCTCGTCAGATACCTTGCCTCCATTCAACATAGTACATTGCGAAACCGTATCCTTGCTGTGGAATCCGTCTTCGGCCTTTCTTTGCTCGACCTTCTCTTGGAAGTTTTGGAGCTTGCGCAGAGTTTCTTCCTTCTGGCTTTGATCGGCATCGTAGTTCTTCTCGTTGGCATCACCCTCTTTGCCCACCGCCGGGTGCACACTTTCGCTCATGATTGACTCGGCGATACCGCGCTGGATATCATGGTATGTAACACCAGCTTGCTTCTCGAGCTCCTCAAGAGCAGGCGTTTTGTTAATTCGATCATAAGCACGCAGTGCAAATACGAAGATGTGTTCTGAACAAGCGTGTCAGACATGCATTCGAAACCAGGATTAGAATCCAGGACAAACCTACCTCTAGGATCAATGCCTTCCTTTTCAATTTGCCCATAGATCGAGTGCTCCCCGCGACAAATCGATTTGTACTGATAGTCCATGATCGCTCGAGTACCCAACGCAGCATTATCGCGCAAATCGCCAGCAAATCCAGGAATCGCAGGGATAACGATGATGACGCGGAACTTGCGCCCCTCTTTGCCTGCACGTACACAGGCGTCAACAATTGCTCGACCGATTTGATTGAAAACCGGAGCTTGCTGGTCGCCGGTGGCAGTGACTGGGAAGGTTAGCGAATTCTTACACGTTGGAACCGGAGAGACATACTGAAGAATTGGTTCTCGATGTACACAAAATGCTCGGCATTGCGAATGGTCTCGCAGTATGCGTTCTGGATACTGTGCTCGTTTAGGATACCGCTGCTCCAGTCGTCACTGCTTCGCACAATCTGAGCGCGCACAGTACCTATATTGCCGCGAGACTTGGTGGACAGGGGGGTTAGCGGGTGCTGGATGTACTCGCCGCAAGGGTACTTGGGTCGCTGCACGGCAATGATATCTTCTTGATCGCCCGTGCGGCCCTCCATCAACAGCCAATCTACATCATGACTGCGCTTATACTTATCACGCTTGATGAAGTTCCAGCGCAACACGAAGTGTTCAGCAATGTCATAGGCGCAGTCTCCCTGGAGCCCCATGGCCACATCGTGCCAGGGCATGCGGCCGTAGTCAGCCTTGCTGACCTCGTTGCTCTGCCAGTCGTCTACGCTCTGGAAGTCCATGATTCGGTTGTTGTTGAAGTCCTGTCCCGGGAAGATATCGTCTCGCAGACCTGCGGGGTGAACATCAGCCAGTGGGTGCTGGTTTGCGTCCCACCGTCCAAAGCAAAGATCAATGCCGCCGATGAAGGCCACATTGTAATCGATTACAATGAATTTCTCGTGGTGTGCCTGTTGACTGTCAGTTCTTGGTTCTAGCCTAATGGAAGTTCTGTACATACCCAGTAGAGAGTCATATCGGCTGCGTTCTCAAAGACATTGTGGTCGGGGTGGCGCAACACGCGGATGTTGCCGTGGCCAGGAGTTCCTTCGGGGCAGAGGTTGCGCAAGGCATATTTAGTGTGCGCAGAGTTACAAGTCAGAGCTTGGTTCACCTGCAGACGAATTATTAATAAAGCGCTTTCTGATACCGACGATATATGGCCATTCTGACCTCTTTGTAGACAATGATATAGATTTTTACGCCTGCTTCTGCGCGACGCTTCAAGACATGGTCCAATCGCCATTCCTGATTATCCACTGGAGGGCGGCGCAAGAAGAGTTCTGGGGAGAGCCACCAATCGGCAATATAGATGGTCTCGGTGGCTTTCTCTAGAGCCTCTGAGACTGCCCACATGTAATCCTTGCCATCCACATACCACTTGACGCGATTGCCATCGTGAACAGGGGCAAAAGATTTGAACCGGTGTGAATCTGCGATCTCGGAGCGTTTGCGGTCTGTCTCTTGTTCGTGTCGCTCATCATGGCGATGGTTCGGGTTGAGGATGTTAAAAAACTTGCCAACCTTGTGCTTTAGATGTGTGGCGTCGGCTTTGACATTGTGGATATGGGTGTCTTTCCAAAAGGATGTCAATTCCCGTGTCCCAGCGGGGTGAATTGTCTCTACTGACCTTTTAATGACTCCTCTAGGTGGTCGACTCCATGTTCGAACTTTTCCTTGAATTTCTGCATGTTTCAGGGGCTTTGGGGAAGAACTGGAGAACAGGGGGAAATCAGAAGAGAGGGAAAATCTGGAGATAATTCCTAAACTAGTGACATCACAGCCCTACTGCCTTACACGGATCTCGCGTGAAACGCCGTGCTTTGTGATTTGTCTTTGGGGTGCCAAGGAGTTCTAAAATTAAATTGTTGATCAGCATAAGCCAATTAGAGGCCAACCTATGCTGGGGTTTGTGCCTGTTCCAGAGTTCTGCCGTGTGGGACCCCCTCTTTCCATGGTTCCAGTCAGACGATATCGGACATTTATCATTGTTCAGGCATGGGACGTGAACTTTTTGATCAGTAACCTCGGAATACTGCGTACATCGCAATATCAGGCTGCCCAGGCAATTAAGTAATATCATTGACATAGGGTTACCTATGTCCGTAGGTAGCATCATGGAAGTTCCGTTCCATATAGTCGGGCTGTTTGCTGGTGAGGATATACCTTGGTCAGTACATGGGGAAGATAGTAGGTATGGCCAATTGGGTGTTTTCAGCTGGACTTTCGTACCTAGAGCTTAATCTTATTACCTATTGAATGAGATAATGTGACCTACTACCTAGTTAGTTAACAGAAAAACAATAGTTAACTAACTATTTAGTTAACGTTAACTTCCATAGTTAGAGATGTACGGAGTACACACATACAACCACGTGTGACGTGATGGAGTCGGAACAATTTCGGGCCGTAGAATGATGTAATTGGACGATCCGCCCAGGCAGTTTCAACCTCAGGTTTCCCTGGAACCTTGGAAGGTGTACGGACTACGGAGTACACTTCTTTGTCTTTGGGGTATGTATCCAATTGATTTGTTTTTACTGAGTACAACATGCATATGGTGATTGGTGAGGTATTATGCTATTCTTCACAATTTAATATCCCGGGTCCCATCCTACATCTGCCCAGGTGCACATGTGACATACCTACACAGTAGTTACGGAGTCAGTACGGAGTACTCCGTAGTCTTTGTTGACATAGGTCACGTGGGGCAAACCGGCCCTCCCAAGTCCAAGTTCAGAATTTCCAAAACACTATGCTCTCGTTGTTAAATGACTTATGGACCATCGATCTGTGATAGAATAGCTGCTGCAATTACACCAGACTTTACATATAGCCAGGTCACCACTCTGTACATATCAACATAGTGTTCACATTGCTTAAGACCCTTGTTTTGTTTGGTAGGAATGCTGACCGCCGCACGTGACTACCTGGGAAAAACAACGTTGTCAGAGGAACGGCCCTTTTCTGTTTATCATCTTCGACTCACACAACGCGGCTAGCCTGACATAGCCCCTGCTGGCTCGCGACAAGTGGATTTCGGTTGATGATTTTGGATTGCTATAGATTGTATGTTTTGTTGTCAGGTGTATTTGCCAAATTTTGTGAATTTGAATGATCGTGGAAACATCGTGCGAAAGAACCACGCAGGACTGGCCATCGCTGTGGTTACCGGCTCCTCCACTTACTAACCTGCACAGAACACTTGGAACGGAACATGATGCCCCCAGAACTCGGTAAGTACAATACGAAATCCAAAACGAATCTGTTGTTACTCCTTTGGTGGCCATCCTGACGTGCGTTCTAGCCCGTGCTCATTCACAGGGCAGTGTCGTCTCCCAAACAACACAGATCGCCCCTCACAGCCGGCCAGGTACTGCGGACCCAGTGCGAGCACGCTCTGAGGCTGTGTCAAGGGCTAGCCGTCGTCCTCGATCCCGAGGCTCGACAGCAAGCATTCACTCGAGCACCACCCAACAAACTCAGGACCAACACCTCGACGGATTCCCCCAATTTATGACCTCGCAAGTGGGAAATGGTCAACACATGTTCAACAACCCGGAGGATATGCTGATGCGCTTCGGAAACCAGTTGTCACATCATTCCAATGCTGGGTCTTTGGATCAATCGATGCAGGACACCCACTCTGTGATACACCGACCAGAAGACTTCCCAAACCACCCGATGCAAGGTCACGCAATGTCCCATCACTCGATACAGCCAGATCTTCCGAATGGCCTGCCCAACGTTTCTGTTCCACAATACCAGCCGATATACGACAGTGGCGTGGAAAACCACATTCCGGACCATCTCGTTGAGGAACAAGAGATATCGGAACCGGGCGGAAAAAAGAAAAGAGGAGCCAGTTCCACTGTCGCAAACGACAACGAGTTGCGGAAGCTCCTTCGCCAGTACGAGGGATGGAGTCTCAAGCAAATGGCAGCTGAAGTGATGAAGAATGAGGGTGGTGGGGGCAAGGCCGAAAAAGTGAAGCAGGTCTTCGCAATGATTTGGTAAGAAATCTGACCGCGAGCGCTGAGTGCCTATATCGTGATTCTAACCATCTGCAAAGGTTGAGAGAGAATTGCCGCAAGAGCAGTGGCTCAGTGCGTCGTGACCGGGTTTATTGCTGCTACGCAGAGAACTGTGGAACGGAACGAGTTTCAGTCCTGAACCCTGCGTCCTTTGGAAAGCTTGTTCGCATCATCTTCCCCAATGTACAGACCCGACGTCTCGGAGTCCGCGGCGAGTCAAAGTATCACTATGTGGATCTGTCGGTGATTGAGGAAAAACAACAGAAGCTTGCGCCACTCAACCCGCAGGTTCCCCAACATCAAAATGGTGCCGCTTCTATGCCCCCACGATCCGCCAGTGGCATGCGCTCGAGAAGGTAAGATTCAGCTCACTCATCTCCCAACTTACTCTTACTGACGAAAGCCTCAGTGCCAGCGTACATCAACCGACTGCCGACACTGCCGTCTTCCCTTCTCCTACAACTTCTTTCGCCCCTCGATTCCCGAACAACCCATCTCCTGCAGACTGCAACTGTCAGGGCCACACCCAATCCGGCCCAGATGCAACGATCACCCGTGAGAACGTGGCCCAGCAGGCTGGGAAGATGATCCACCAAATGCTTCAGTTCCCGATGGATGAGAACACGCAGGTTGATAATGAGACCCTTCAACTTCCTGATCTGCGTAGCTATCTACCAGTAAACACGGACTCGAAAGTTGCAGCGGCTCTGGCTGCCTTATATCGATCCCACTGCATCTCGGTCATTGACAGCTTCCGATACTGCAAGGAAAGGAACCTCATGAAATACTTTTCCGCGTTCCATGGAACTCTCACTGTTCCTGTTCAAAAGCTCTTGACCCATCCTAACCTCGCTCCATGGATCAAGGAGTGTGATTGGATGATGTATCAGAAGATGATTGCGTTCGTGGCGCCCCTGACAACCCAGGTAGTCCCCAAGCCAGTCCTGGACGCTTTCAACTCCATCTCACAACGCCTTTGTGGGCACATCGCTGAAACCTTCAAGACTCAACCAACGCATGTTTCCCTAGCACGCCTGATTCCCGCCCACATATTCTGCAACCTTCTCAAGCATATGCTTGATGTGAACCAGGCAGCTAACGCTGCCGCTGCTTGGCTTTGCCATCCCGATAACCGAAACCAGATGTGGACTGACTTTAAAACGATGGTCAATCCCAGTGATATGATGACCAAGGCCAATATTCCCACGTGTGCTGAGCTAGCAACGGAGCAGATCCTCAAGCATGACATTCGTGCCTTGTTGACTCCTTTGTCCGATGCAGACCCCTCCACAAGCTTGCCCTTCTACACTAGACCTGACACGCCTGAGTCTATTGCGGCTCATAAGTTCCCCGTCGAATGCGCTCCGGGAGACGAGTACAACTTCCCCGACAAATGGGTCCAGTTCATTCTCAATATTCCCGCCGCCTTTTCCAACCACCGTACCCAGTGTGTCATTGAGAAGGTTGATGCTCTGTGGGACAATGTGCTCCACCGTCTCACCCTAGCTGGAGCACCTAGCTTCAGTGCGTGGTGGATGACCAAGGTTTTCTTCCACGAGATGATGATATGGCAAGCTGAGAAGGGCGGGTTTATGCGCAATACTCCTGGATCTCTGCAAAGCGCAACGTTCGGTCCGGAATCTCTCGGGAATTTTCAGATGAGACCGGCTTCCGCCACTGAGGCATCCCCTTTTGACGTATCAAACGATGCCCGAGTCAAGACCGACCCCAGTCCCGTGGCTCACAATACTCAGCAGGCCCAGCCCCGAACTCAACAGCCGGAGTTCAAACATCCTCCGAACGAAAAACGGCTGTCTCTCCAAGACCCGGCCTTCCAAGGGCATAATAATGACGACAGCGCTATCGACCTTGAGGATGACACTATGCTGCTTGCGGTTGGTAAATACGGGGACATGATGGTCTCTGACCCCGCGGACGCGGAGGGTGATGTGGTCGTCATCTAATGCTTGCATTTTTGATTCGTGTTCATGAGTTTGAGTTGGATATCCCTTGTTTCTGGAGGCTTCCGCATTGTATGTGGATGGCGTTCCCACGATTCTCCTTTGTTAATTTCCCCCCTTTTCTCTTTTGTTTGCACGAAGCAATGAGACATGAGCAATGGGACTCTCATCGGGTCTTCCTTGCGACGGCCTTGGTACGCCAGGGGCCTTTTTTTTGGATCAATCCTACAGCATTTAATCGGCGTGGCGGAATTCAGTACTGGCTTGGATCTTGCTTCTCCTCTTCCTGTTTGCTACTTTTGGATCTCCATGTCGAGTCCCTGTGTACATATTAATTTGGAAAGTTGTACGTTTGGTCATTGGCGGCGCTTTACTTTAATGTCCACAAATTCTTTTCACAAGACTTCATTGAGCGTGAAGAGCTCCACTCTATCAAAAATAATTACCTACCAGTTCTGGCGTCCTCATAGCTTGGCCTTTCCTTGTTGTTGAACATAGGCATCCCAATCTACCTTCCTCTTAGCCTGGAATTCCTTCACCCCATGAGCTCCATCGGCATCTGACCGCATCATCTCCTCGAAAATACTCTTTATTCCAGATGCTTGCCTCTCTTCGCCGCCATGAGCCCAAGCGAGTCTCACCAGCTCCTTTGACATCCTCGAAGCATTAGGAGAAGCAGTCTTAAGCTGGATCAGAAGCTCATCTAGACTAATGCGCAGATGTTCTTGGTCGTCAACGATACCAGCAACGACTCCAATCGCCTTCAGCTCATGCGGTGTGACAGCACGAGCTGAGAGCATAGCCTCGCGAGTGAATGCAAGCCCCCATTCACGAATCACATATCTGGAAATCGTTGCCGCGCACAGTCCTAGCTTCACCTCGCTCAGCGTCAGGTTTGCGTTCTGTGTGAACAGTCGAATGTCGCAAGAGAACGCCAATCCCACCCCGCCTCCAAAAGCGGGCCCATTGACTGCTGCAATGGTTACCTTAGGAGATTGGTCGATCACCTCGAAGAGTCTTGTAAGACCGATGAACTGGTTGTCGCTGGTAGATCCGCCCTCGCCAACTGCAGTGCTGCCTTTGCCTAGGTCCATTCCCGTGCAGAAGAACTTGCCGTTAGCGGTGATGATGATACGTGAGGTTGATGGGTCGGTGTTAGCCTCTGATATTACTCGAGTCAGATTGGCGATCATGATGGCCGTGAGAGTGTTCCCGTTCTTTGGTCTGTTTAAGACGATCTTCAGATTTACGCCAGACCGGTAGATCTGCAGCCCGTCCGTTTCCGAGACGAGCTTCCATGTGAGAAGAGAGATGGTTTTCGAATCAGTCTTTTCAGGACTCGTACGCGTGGCAAGTCGCGCTCTGGTTGCTAGTGCCGTTCCAGCTCGGCTGGAGTTGGTCCTTGACAGTTGACTCGATATCCAGGCTCCAGTCTCAACCAGCTTCACAAGATCAACACCTGTCTCGATTCCGGCGTTCTGGAACATGTACACGAGGTCTTCGGATGCGACATTTCCCCTGGCACCTGGTGCAAAGGGACAGCCACCAAGTCCAGCCACGCTACTGTCAAAAACTTGGATTCCACAATTGAAGGCCTCCCAAACATTTGCTACGGCTTGGCCGTAGGTATCATGGAAGTGGCCTGCTAGCTTGCCTGCTGGAATACCGTTGTTCGCGAGATATTGGAACAACTCTCGCACATTGGCAGGAGATCCAACGCCCAACGTGTCCCCGAGACTGACTTCGTAGCAGCCGGCGCTCAAAAGGGCTGTGACGCAGCGAAGTACTGCTGGCAATGGAGTTGGACCGTCATATGGATCTGCGAAAATACAAGAGACATATCTGTTGACTATGTCAGAAAACTACCCGCAGTTGCAAAGGGAATGAACAGGATCGACCCACCCTCTCACAGCGAGTCCGGCATTTGTAGCAGCAATTATCACCTGAGTCGCCCGTTCAATGCCCTGCGCCACCGTACAGTTAATGTTCGCCTTACTGAACCCTTCCGTGGCGCTGATAAAGACAGCAATCTCTCGGACATTATGTTGAATGGCAATTTCGAGCCCTTTGAGATTGGGCACCAACACAGGATGACGAGATTGCGAGTCTTGCAACAGTGTCTTGGCGCTTGGGTCACGAAGAAGGTCGCGACAATCTGCTAATTGAGGAACTGCCCGGGGTGAGACGACAGAAGTCAGTTCCACTGTGCGCAGTCCAGTCTGCTTGAGTCGGCGTATCAACTCCAGCTTGACTGAGGTGGGGATTGCGCCTTTGATGTTTTGAAGTCCATCCCGTGGGCCAACTTCCACGATTCGAACTGCAGGATGCATTATAAAGGGTTGAGATGTGCGCGAGATTTGTCGAGGCTCTCCGAAGTTGTACTGATTTGGTTTCGTCTGGTGTGAAGATTCTCCCTGCAGTAGCCTTAGAGTAGTCTGCCTAAATCGACGTGCCCCGTTGCTGTCGCGCTGCTTAGGTGTCGCGTATTTAATTGTTGGCAAACGTGTCAAGCGGATACCCTTCCAATGAGACATCCTTTCAGGCGAATTTCCGGGGATCTCATCAAGTGAGTATCTTTGACGGTCTCAACCGGACCGGATCTTGCCCAGACATCGAGGGGGAGTTGAGCTGTCCGAGCCTCGGACCGAGACGACCAGGATCGACCGTCTACGCAGGTTGGCGCCTAGTCAATCCCTTTCGGAATCGAACCGAATGAACTATCGTCCGAAGGACCGAAGCCAACCGAGCAAGCAATCGGCCAATCGCTGACAGATCATTAGGGGAATCTATTCTGATCTGCTTGAGGGTGAAAAAAGTTAAGGAGCCTCATTAACAAGGCTGCCACTAGGCAGCAAGGCAGCAAGGCAGCAGCTGACTCAAACCATCCGACATGGACATCCATGATCCATTGATTCCATTCTGCTCAGAACGAAGCTCAGAACGTCTTCCAATGTAACTATTTCCTTCTAAAGTACTACAGCCTGGCCTTGACCGGTGCCATTCCCACCAACCGATTGCCAATATCCCTCATGACATGTTTCTGATGCTTGCCACTGCCAGTCTTGGGGAACTCCTCACCCACGCCAGCATCTCCAAGCCAAAAGATGTGTTTGGGGGCTTTATGCCGACCTAATTTCTCGCTAACAAATTGCATGATTTCTTGCTCTGTAGGTCTTTGACACCCTTCAGATAGCTTCAAGAAACACCCAACAACCTCGCCATATCGCTCGTCTTTTATTCCGACTACGCTGGCTTCAAAGATAGAAGCATGGGTCATCAGCCTTTCCTCAATTTCCCGGGGAAAGATGTTCTCTCCACCTATTTGAATGCGAATGTAAGTAAGCGAAGAGAATACCAGAGGATATTGACATACCTCGAATGATGAGATCCTTGATTCGGCCCGTGATGTGTGCATATCCTTCGGCGTCAATCATGGCTTCATCGCCGGTGTGCATCCACAAAACACCATTTTCGTCTTTTCTCATCACTTCTTTGGTTTTCTCTTCATTCCTCCAGTATCCCTTCTGCAACAGGAAGCCACTGGTGCACAGTTCGCCTCGCTGACCTCGAGGGACAATATTACCTACAGCGTCGATAACTTTGGCGGCTGCATGGGGCAAAACGCGACCTACTGTTGTGGTCCCCTTCTGATCACAATCATCCAATGAAGTGATGAAACTCACTGGACTGGTCTCAGTCATGCCATATGCGATAAGCATCTTTTCCACTCCCATTGTCGTTCGTATCTGGTTCATGAGATCTTGCGAAACCGGCGAGCCAGAAGCGAGTCCCGTACGCAGTCGACGGGGTCTTTGTCCCGTCTTTGCCATGACTTCCAATCCGGCCATATACATGGTTGGAACGCCGAGGAGGACAGTGGCATCCTCCTTGAGGATGGCATCAACGACCTTATCCACATTAAAGTAATCGGACGGGAAGACGATCGAGCTGCCGTGGAAGTATGAGGCGAGGAAACCCATGACAAGTCCGAAGCAATGAAACATGGGCGGCGGGCAACAAACAACGTCTTCGGGAGTGAGTCGCATTGCTCTGCCGACGAATTGGGCATTGTTGATCAGATTGCTGTATCGTCTGTGGTAAGAATCTGATCTGGAGTCGGTGTATAGGCAGAAGGATTAGAAGCATGGAAGACTCACGTATGTGTAAGCATTGCAGCCTTGGGTGAGCCAGTGGTCCCTACAGAGCCAAATCAGTCCCGAACAGTTGCATTCGGTCTCAGTCTGAACTCCTTACCAGAAGTAAATTGCAGGTTCACCACATCCTCAGGAATGACTCGACTTTCCGCTTGTTCCAAGGAGGAATTGTTCTCTGACTCAGACAGGCCATTGGACGTGAATGCGTTATATAATTGAACTTCTATACCGCCATCTTGAAATGTTTCTAGTCCGAGAGAGACAATACGGCGAAGATCAGGGAGGGCCGGATTCGGGTAATGTCGTCCGCGAAGAGCCTCGATATGACCGTGGAGATTTCGAGATCCAATGTTGGTAGCATGGAATATGAGCTTACAGGCTTTTGGACTGTAAGCTATTGACTACCAGAGACCACGGATAATAAGAAATACTCGCTAACTTACAGCTTCTGGAGACTGCATTTTCCAGCTCTGCGGGAGTGTATGTATTGTTCAGCACAACAACAGGGCATCCGATGCGCGCACCACCCAGGAATACTTCAATATATTGATAGCAGTTCCCTGCCATGATACCCACACAGTCGCCATGCTGCAAGCCCATCTTCAACATTGCTTTGGCCATGATCTTGCTTCGATCTGCCAGTTGACTGTATGAGAGGCGGACGGACTGCCATGGGAACACAACAGCAGTGCGATCCCCAGACTGGACAGCCCGGTCATCAATCAAAGCGCCCATTCGTTTCAGCCATAGTTGGGGCTCTTTGGGACCACAGACGAGTGCAAGGTTGAAATCCATGGCAGACCGACGGAAAGGATACTGCGCGGTTGAAGAGGGTTGTAGATTGGAGGTTGAACAATATGGTTTCGAGCAATGTCCACGCTCGTAATTGATCTCAGATGCTTATACATCTTAACAGTAACGGCCAAGACAATATTCCCCGCTATTTCCTGTGAGTAGCTCTTTTGTCCGCACCGTCGCTCCCGGGATTCGGACCGACCAGCCTCCACCCCGGGTAATCTTCAAAACTGGGGCCGATATGATCTTGTGTGGGGGATTTATTCCCTTACACCCTGGAAAAAGAATTTGAGACCTCAACCTGAACTTTTGAAACACCATAATCGAGTCTGAAAGTATTACTTTCTGCACAATGGCGACCGACTCTTCTTTTCCGGTGGTGAATACCAACATCGACCTTCGGGGTGAACAGTTTCAAACAAACAAAGAAAGTTGGAAGCTTGTATTGGACCGCTTTGAGGAAGCCCTTAGGGAGGTTTCTGCAGAAGGAAATAATGTTTCCCTGCGAAGACATCAAAGCCGGGGGCAATTGCTCCGTGAGTCTCTCCAGTTCGCTACCTATACTTGGGCCATGAATAACCACCGAGATAGCAAGGGATCGTGTCGCACTTTTGTTAGACCAAGATTCACCATTCTTGGAACTCGGAGCTTTTACTGGATTTAATAACGAGAACTCCACCCCCTGCGGAAATTTGATTGCAGGAATTGGCAATATTTGGTAGAAAACACTTCTCCTTCTTTCCCACCGGACTTCTGGCTGAACCATATACAGTGGACGAGTATGCCTCCTGATGTCTCATATTCCCACTCAAAGTGGAGGTGCATGGAATGAAATGACCGGTAAGAACCTTGGAAGCCCACATCCAGCGACATGTGCTAAAAACGACCAGTGCTGAAAGTCAACCGCATGATGGAAATCGCATTTGAAAACGATCTTCCACTGGTGTCGTTGGTTCAATCTGTAAGGTTCCCTCAGTCCAATGAAGAAATAGATATAATCTGACTTGAATAGGCTGGTGTTTTCCTTCCTCAACAATTCCGAGTCTTCCACAAAGGAGGCCAATTATTCCGCGACCTGGCTCTTCGCACACGACATGGAAAGCCATCATGTGCCATTGTGTTTGGGTCTTCGACAGCAGGGGGTGCATACCACCCAGCACTGTCGGACTACACTATCTTTGTCGAGAACCAGGCTCAGGCCTTCCTCGGTGGACCTCCACTAGTGAAGATGGCCACCGGCGAAATCATTGGCGCGGAAGAACTGGGCGGTGCCAAAGTTCATGCAGTGACAACAGGGTTGGCGGACCAAATCGCATCTGATGAGTACGGTAGTCTGGGAACTCTCTTTCTCTTCTTGGTTTGATACTGATCGGCGGAGGTGGCAGGTTTGACGCTATCCGCAAAGCACGAGAATGGGTATCCACGCTTCAAGCACGAACTCCTTCAGTGCCTGGATTGATTGAATCTGCGGAACCGAAATATCCTATCGAGGATGTTATTTCAATTGTAAACCCGGATATCCGCAAGCCATTCGACATGAATGAAGTCCTGCTGCGTATCGTGGATGACTCCCGTCTCTCCGTCTTCAAACCGAAATATGGACCAAATATGATCACGGCGTCGGCTCATATCATGGGTAAGACGAATAAAGCTGAAACTGAAAGAGAGCAATGGGATTATTAACTCATATTGTGCAGGTTTTCCCGTGGGAATTGTCGCCAACCAGCTCTCCGTTATCAACCCCAATGAAGCGGCAAAGACCACGCAGTTCATTCGCATGTGCAACCAGCAGTAAGTTCTGGAAAGAGCCTCCTGGGCAAATGGCAAACTGACGAATCCAGAAATACCCCCATCATTTTCCTTCACAATGTGACTGGTTTCATGGTCGGTGCTAAAGCCGAGCATGCCGGCATCATCAAGATGGGTGCCCAACTGGTCTCGGCGGTGAGTTGCTCGACGGTGCCTCACATCTCGATTATACTTGGTGCTTCCTATGGAGCTGGCAACTATGCTATGTGTGGCAGAGCATACAGTCCTCGGTTCTTGTTCTCTTGGCCCACTGGCCGTTGCAGTGTGATGGGACCGGATCAATTGGCGGGCGTCATGGAAAATGTGCAAATAGCCAGTGCCAAGTCCAAAGGACAGACTCTCTCACCGGAGAAGCTCAGAACGCAGGTAAACAGCTTTAGGGAAAGAGCCCAAGCAGATGCAGAGTGTTATTCGACAAGCTCAATGTTGATAGATGATGGAATCATCGATCCGCGAGACACGCGTGATGTGCTGGGGTTATGCTTGGAGGTGGTGTCGCAACAAGCAGTAACGGGGACAAAGACACACAACCTGCTGGCACGCATTTGATGTAGATTGATAGTTGGAATTTGGAGGTATCCGGTGTTCTGTTCGGAGTATACTCTATGAATGTATGGCCGAGAGATAGCTCTGGCAGTTCCCTCCGTAGTAGATCTTCATTGAGTGTCTATGACGACTGTATGCTTTCAGGTATAGTGAGGAGGAGAAGTGAATCAATCGTCTAATAAGACTAACCCAGAAATCTAGCACGAGTCTCTTGAATCCAAATTAGGAAGGTTTTATGCCTTAACATTTGGATTTCTGCCTTAATACTGGTGCCTAATATTAATGCCTGAAGATCGTCTTTCGTGGCCTCCCACCCACTGTTTCTCCTTTTCTCTTGTCCGCTCAGCCAGCGGGGCAATGGAAAGACCAGCCCTGCCGTACCCTGCAGGCCCATCCTGATTCACCTCTCTCTTAGCCATCCTCTTTTCCATCTACTCCATCTTGGTCAAAATGACCGGTCCGACGCGTTCGGGTCCCGGTCTGCCCCAGATCTCCGGACCCCGGACCGACGCGGTGGAGCAACCGGACCAGAGCTCGGGAGCTCCACTGCAGAACTATTCCAAAGGAGTTGGATGACTTGGATATTTCTTATGTTCATGACCTGCATCGCTCTGCATACAGACCCTTGACATACTGTGACATCCAGGCCTACACCATGGCTTTCACCCATCCTTTAAATGATGCTTCAGTTGTGCGCAAGCCACTGTTTGTCGCCGAGCAGCCACTTGGCAAAGATGGCAGGCCAGTAATTCGGAAAGTCCTGGTCGCAAATCGGGGCGAAATTGCTTGCCGCATTATCCAGACGTGCCGCAAATTGAACATTGGATCTGTGGCGGTCTATGTTGACGAGTACGTGGCCAGTTGCCTCAATTTGGAGGATACATTGTGACTAACCGCTATGTCTAGAGATGCCTCTTCTCGTCATGTTCGGGATGCAGATGAAGCCATCAATATTGGAAGCATTGACCGCAGTAGTCGCAACCCGTTCCTTGATATCGACCTGCTGGTAAAAACAGCGGTCACAACCGGGTCCGACGCCGTCCATCCTGGCTACGGGTACCTAAGTGAAAACGCAGACTTTGCTCAGCGCGTTCGTGATGCAGGGCTCATCTTCATTGGGCCTACCCCCAGTGCCATGTCCACACTTGGCGACAAGCGATCATCAAAAGATTACCTGAGTGCTCATGCACCTGATGTTCCGTTGATTCCGGGGTTTTCGGGATCAAGCCAAGATGCTGAGACTTTGAGCAAGATCGCAGGAGAAATCGGTTTCCCAGTCATGCTTAAGGCTTCTGCGGGGGGTGGTGGAAAGGGAATGCGTATTGTCCGCGAAGCCAGTCAACTCAAGGATGAACTGGCGCGCGCTCAATCCGAAGCTCTCAGATCATTTGGATCTGACGATTGTATTTTGGAGAAGTTTATTGAGAGCAGCAAGCACGTGGAGATTCAGATTATGGGAGACTCGCATGGTCATGTCGTCTCTTTTCTGGATCGGGATTGCTCGGTGCAGCGGAGGCACCAGAAGGTCATTGAGGAGACCCCTTGTCCTTTCATCACCGAGGAGACACGCCAACAAATGAGTGCAACAGCAGTGCGAGTAGCAGAACTCATTGGATATGAGAATGCTGGCACAGTCGAGTTTGTTGTCGATATCAAAACAAATCGATTTTACTTCCTTGAAGTCAACGCACGGCTACAGGTTGAGCACCCCATTACCGAAGAAGTTACTGGAGTCGATCTGGTGGCTCTACAGCTCTTTATTGCCGCCGGCGGAGACTTGAAAAACCTCCCTCAGTTGCAGAATATTACCCAAGATGGACATGCCATTGAGTGCCGTCTGTGTGCCGAGAGCCCCGAGAGGGACTTCTTCCCAGAGCACGGCAAAGTCCACCTCTGGTTACCAGCAACTGGTGCCTTAGCCCCTAGCCGAGACATTCGCTATGAAACAGCCATCCAAGCTGGATCGTCAGTCTCTATCTATTTCGACTCAATGATCGCCAAGCTTGTGGTTTGGGCACCAACAAGGTCACTCGCGATTGAGAAGATGGTTAAGGTTCTAGCGCACACTGCTTGTGTTGGCGTTAGGACTAATCAGCTGTTCATGCAATCTTGTTTATTGAACTCAGCATTCCGTGATCCCGCATATACGACCTCGTTTATTCCCTCCCATTTGGACGAGCTTCTCCAGAATCCTTCAGTCAAGAGCATGCCCGACTTCGAGAAGATTGTATCAATTATTCCAAGCTTGGTGATTCGAAAGCTCCCAGATTATGCCACGTCCTTTTCGCGCTCTAAACCTCTCCGCAATGTCCGCTCGCAGTTCCGGAACCAAAGATTTGATCCAGTCAACATCCACTGTGACATTATCACTACAAAGAGTTGGCCTAACCGAGCTGGTCATGGATCAGACCACGGTCCAGAGCAACATACGATGTGCATTTGGAAGGCGAAGAGGGCAGGAGAGCCAAACAGCAACGAGGAAGCATATCTTTTCCCGGTTCCACCTCGGCAATTCTCTCAGGACGAAGAAATCTCAGCCGCCGCTGAGATCTCCGCTCAGTATAATGAAATCAGCCAGGCCCTGAGAACTGGACAAGTGACATCTTCTCTACCGTTTGCAGTCCGGATCGACTCATGGCGCCCCGCGGAAGGAAGTCCCGCTGTACCAGAATCCTGGCTTGCTTCGACCATTGAGATCTCAGTCAATGGGTCAAAGATCATGGCTCACGTAGCCATTCCTTCAACTCGAGCTCATAACTTGGCGGGACAAGTTGATCACGGCCAGCGAATATATTGCCATTTCCCTGTCATTGGCACTCATGTCGAGTTCCATCGCGACACTTTGCTTTCATTCACAGAAAGCAAACGGTCAACTACCAAGGCTAATAAGGGCACAGAGCAGAAAACTGTCTCGGCACCGATGCCGTGCAAAGTTCTCTCGATTTTGAAGAACAACGGAGATGAAGTCAATTCCGGTGACTCCGTGATGGTCATTGAAAGTATGAAGATGGAGGTGAATATCTCTGTAGCGGCTACAGGGAAGTTTCAAACGGAATGGAAGACGGGAGATGCAGTGGAAGAGGGAAAGATTCTTTGTTCAATTGTTTAGAATATCATAGAATCCTACATGATCTGATTTTGACTTGGTGAATTGCGCTGGATGCATGAAATTGTAGTATCTACGCATCTATCGCCTGGGCCCTTTTGGACCTTTTGGAGACAAGCTGTCTTTGGTCATATGCCATCCTTTCAATGCGTGGGATGCATTTCCAAAGGTGAAGTTCCATGAACAGTGAAACAGGTATAAGCCTCCCTGGCTAAGTACATGCTTTGATCTACAGCTTGCTCTTCTTCATACTCTTAATCTCCTGGTTGACAGCCAACTCCGAAAGAATCTCCTCACTCCCACCACCCACCACCATCACTCGCACATCGCGACTGACCTGCTCGATCCTCGCCCCACGGCCGTTCTTTGAGTAGCCAAGTCCACCCATAACCTGCTGTGCCTCCCTGTTGACCTTCTCCAGTGTTTGACCTGCCTGAACCTTCAAGTTGGCAAAGAGACCTCCCATGGAAGCATCAACGCCCTGTTCTTTTGCCGTTTCGGAGATGTAGACCAATTGTTCCATCCACGCATATGTGGCATCAAGACTGCGAGCCATGGCGCTAAACTTGGCCCGAATCACTTGATTCTCGATGAGCTTCTTGCCGAACGTCTCGCGCTTGATGGCATGCTGATAGGCATCTTCAGCACAGACACGCGCCATCCGCAGTGAAGTGCACGCAAGCCAGAGGCGCTCGTGGTTGAAATCTGCGTTCAGAATTAGTTATATGCCACTGTCAATAGATGGGGGCACATACTGTTCATGATCACAGGGAATCCCTTATTTTCCACGCCAAGAAGATTGGCCACAGGCACTTCCACTTCGTCGAATTCAATGTACGTTGAGCCACTCGCATGGACACCGGAGTTGTCAAGTTTCTTGCAAGTCACCCCTGGTGCCTTCAGCGGAATGACCAGAGCCGAGATGCCTTGGGTGCCCTCTCCACCTGTTCTCACGGCCGCGGTGCAGTAATCCGCGAAGATGCCATTGGTGATCCATTTCTTTGCTCCATTGACGATGTAGACGTCCCCCTTTCTCTTCGCTGTGGTGGTCAGTCCAGCCACATCAGACCCAGCTGTATGTCCTGATCAGTGGGAATGTCCTATTCAAATGACCTGGAAAACATACCGTCGGGTTCCGTGACTCCCAGACAGAATCTGATATTTCCCTTCAGCATATCGGGGAGAAATCTTCTCTTCTGTTCCTCATTGCCAAAGTTGATCACTGGCGGTCCACCAATTGAGTTACCGCATCCCAACGCCCAGATGACGCCCAAATATCCGCAACGGGCTATTTCATCGATGACCACTATGTCATGGAATCCGTCCCAGTCTCGTGGATCAATATCACCGGGAAGTCTCTGGCCATCCAGATAGTCTGCAGCGAGCGGGAAAGAGCTCACAGCTGTGTATCCGAGTTCTGCATGGCGCTTGTGAACCTGTTTTACAGAAAAGGCGTTAGCTGGGATTGCTTCTCTTTTCGTTGCCGGTGTGCTCGCCTCTTGTGGGACAAAACCCTGCTTTTCCCACTCTTCACAGAAGGGGGCGATATAGGTATCGACATACTCCCGGGCCTCTTTTTGGAGTCGTCGGTGGGAGTCGTTGTAATATGCACTCAGACTGCGGTTCAGCCAGAGAGGATCGGCGAACGGAATTGTAGAAACGGAAGACATGACTTCAGTTAGAACCTTGGAAGGGCCGGGAGGATTGAAATTTGCTGTCAAGTCTAGAAGATAGTATAAGACACCCAGGGCGATTTCTATATCTTGTTCTGAACCCCGGACCGGGTGGAGTGAATCATGCCCGGACATACAATACTGTGGATCCGAATGTTCAGATCCCCAACCAATGAGACATTGAGTATTCCAGAATCAAGCCCAACTGTGGGGGTTTTAGTACAAAAGCGGTATAATGTGGATCGATGTGCACCGAAGGTGGCCCTGATCCTGGGGCCGGACCGCGACAGTCCAACCCCGGACCGAACTGAGCATCGTCGGACTAAGACATCGTAAGTAGAGAACAACATTCGACAGTAGGACCGAGGAAGTTGCGAAGATCGTCGTTGATTGGAAATCCTATTATGGTGTGAGTGTGACATCACAAATATTTTCCTATCTGGTTGTCGTGGACATCTCTCACCTCGACTTGCGTCGCATACAGTTACAACATAGCTGTAATAGATTGGCTACACCGCCTAAGTGCCTGGAATGGGCGAGGAAGTTGGATGAGACCAGTTTGTGACTCTTACGTCGATCCAAATTCATGGCGTAAAGGCATTCAATGTCCTTTATCAGTGTTGGTACGATCAAAACAGCAGATCCCAAGCAACCAGTAGTTAGGGAATGTGAAGATTACCAACATCAAACCAGGAGTACTATGAAGTTCTTTTCTCTTAAGGCCGTTCTGGCACAGATCTTTGTCTGATCCTACGGTCGTTCACTTCAACGTTGAGGGACGCGGCAGTCGTTTCCCATTTAGCAATATCGCTTTCCTGAGCAAGGATTCGGTTCTACATGATTGGATTAGTCTTCAGACGTCGGGGTATCAGAATACCGATGGGACATACCGTTCTTTCAGTGCCATCATCAATCCCTGAACCAAGAATCCCTTGATGATCTGTGGTGCCAATCCCTTGTATAGTCGCAAAAACCCTTCGTTTTGGACAATATACAGTAGAACCTCGGTAAAGCCCAAGAAAGGCTTGCCCTGGCGACAATCGGGGGGCTTGGATTGCAACATTGTCTTTGCGACAATGAGTGGATGTGTGGTGAAGGTGGCTAACACTTTCGATACAGCACCGAGTACTATTTTCCCCGATGGAATCAGCAGATGCAGACGACAACATGCAAGGAAAGCCAACAACGTACAGAAAGCATCACCAGATCCGATAGCTTTCCCCCGCTTCAGGGTCAATAACCCCCCTCTCAGCCACTGATAGAC
This sequence comes from Penicillium bovifimosum, assembly GCF_028826915.1. NCBI lineage: Eukaryota > Fungi > Ascomycota > Eurotiomycetes > Eurotiales > Aspergillaceae > Penicillium > Penicillium bovifimosum. The sequence continues at coordinate 4,857,971 of NW_026622711.1, forward strand.
ACCATAGGTAATCATGGGATTGATCACAAGGATCAAGTTGACCTTGAAACCTCTCCAAAGTCCAGTCCAGCCATCCTCACTTTGGCAGATTTCTTTCATTGTCTCCCACATAGACTTCCTCTCGTCACCTGCTTTGCAGGTTTGCTGCCGCGTAGATATCACAGCAATGGGATTTGTGCATAACTGAGCCATCGCCCCACCTACTGCCCCCAGTCCCAGTTCCTTACTGATACTATTTGTGTCGGCGATTCCATATCTTTGAAAGGTGGATTGTTGGATGCTTCGGGCTGCCGTTGACCAATAGAAATAGGCGAAATTCATCGAGGCCGTGCTGAGAATAGAACTACCCAGCCCGCTGTAGAGGCCGGAAATGCCCTCCTCGCGGAGGATGTGACGGATGGCATCGACGGCATTGTCATAATGAGCTTGGGTTTCTGGAGAACCGGTCGTCTCTGGCGGCTTCGGTGGTTGGACTTGAACTTGTAACCTGGTTTTGACACTGGAAATCTTTAGATTCAGAGACTATTCATGCAAGAAGAATGTCAGGGATTATCCTCGTACACATCCAGAGGGTAAACAATTGTGTTGGCCAGAATGGCTGCCGTCGTGCCAGAGGCAACACCCTCCCAGGGTGACGCTTGATGTTGGTGAGCCATGCTGTGTACCAATGGGTTTAATTTCCCCGCAGTTTATCCTTTCGATAAACAGCATGAATCATTCCTTTTGGCTCAGATGAAATGGACGAAGGGAGCTGTCGGGCCGAGCGGACCGAACTCGTGAAGATCAACTGTCCGAGTGTCCGAGGAGCTTAAGAACTCGACAATTTCTGGTTAAATCAGATTACTCGCTCCTGGGCTGCAATTCAAAAACTGTTCAACCCCTTCGAGTTGCATTGGGGGCGTGAGACCGAGAAAATTAGCACTGGGACTGTCGAACGCGGGTCCCATCATTCCAGGCTCGAGAACCCCCCAAGCCGTGGAAGATAAATGGGCGTTAGGCTTGGGTGAGAGTGGCCTTTTGCTGGGATCGGTGCCCATAATAGCATAGTCTATCATTGACCACATAGTCTCCTCCGAGCCAAAATCAAGCTCATCCATCAGGTGGCCTGGGTCGAGAAGATCAGCAAAACTATGTGAGATAGAATGGAATTCTCGCAGCTGAGCGGCCTAAAGATATATGTTTGTTTAGTAGATCATGGACATCAAGAACCGGAGTCAACCTACTATATTCCCTGCATGTACCCATAGGTTTGCTAATCTCTCTAGAGCTTCTATGCTCTGTTGCAGATAGTGTAGACTGTCCGAGTCCCGTGCCTTGCTCCGATCAAAATGTGAAGCCAGCGAATGGATTCCCCCAGCTACAGCGATGCAGTAGGCATAGAAGGAAGACTCTACAAGATATCCATACTCGGTTGCCTCCCGCAGGAGGTCCATCAGCTGTTTTGCATGATCGCACCCATCTTGAAGGGCTCGAGAAGAGAAACTAGCGGGAGCTTTGGCCCCAAACGGTTTCAGCCATCGTCGCACGAGAAATGGATGATTCAGTAGACAGTGGCAGAGGTGGAAAAGGGTATGAGCGAAAATCACATGTCCAATCTCTTGTCGATCAACAGTGCCTTCGGCCTGGACGCTGCCATGGAGGATATCTGACAGCTGCCAGTTCCCACTCTTAGAATATGACTCTAAGAGCAATAACGAGGAGTTGATAGCGGAGAATTCCGATTTCGGATCCCACGGTGGCATCTCGTCCATTTTCCTGTTTTGATGTACGTATCGCGTGCATCGGCCAAATATGGACGCCATCAAAACGACGAGAGCAAACGGACTTGGACTCTCCGTCAACTTTGAATTCCAGTTTAGAAGCTGACCGATAGTGCTTGTTTTGCGCCATTCTCCATTTTGAAAGCTGCGTTCGTCGCATGGCAGTTGAACCTCGCAATCTTCGTCGAGGATGACCAGGGGTCGCGACCGACCGCAGGAGATCAATTTGTCCACTAGGTATATGGACCAAAAGGCCCTGCGATGCTCCTCTTGCTCTGAACAGGACAGCCACTGACTAGGCTCTGACATCAAATGTAAATCTTGCGAGATTCGGGCAGCCAGGCCGATTTTGAGCCATCCTGACCGGACGCGACCGGCTGTGAAATATGTCAGTCGGACAACAAAGAAAGACCTCAAGGGGTATCGTACCTGTATAATCCACCACCGCCAGTAAATTGACCGTCTGCACAACATGGACATTCAAATTATCCTCCACGGTCAAGTGATCTGCGAGAACCGACAGCCATGATTCTCTGGCATACTGCTGCGATGCCTCCTGAGTTCGGCCTGCGTAGAATTCGTGATTGGAAAATCGTACTGCCGATGCTAGCACGGCTAGAATAAGGCATTGTGGCAAAGAACTGCTCTCGAGCTTCTGACGAAACGAAGACTCCAGGAAATAAGAATACGGTTGGTTGTGGACGCGTTCGAAATACGTGTCAATGACGGAGTTGAGAATCGATGAGGGTAGGAGAGAAAGAGAACTGTTCCACAATCACGCAATATCAGCGACCGAGGGGCTTCATATGTGTATGTCTGTAGGGAGAACGGAGGCTGTTTCCTCGAATCAGGGGGAGAAAACATACGCATTTTCTTGGAATGTGGTTGGTGGCAATTGTCGTGCGTGCGCCAATTGGCTTCGAGTGACCGTGAGATGAGGTGTGAGATCCCTGGACGTCCAGATATGCGTCAGTTTGCAATACCATACCCAGTAGATGGAAGGCCGTACTCGTTCTGATGCGCGGATTGCCCACTGAGCTCTGCCAAGCGGGACTCAATTGTGCTAATTCTTTGAAGTAGATCCACCTAAATTGTTGTAGACTCGAAATTTAACATCGACGAGATTGAAAACAGCTTCTGAAATGAGGTCGGAACCCACATTCATATTATTCGCCATGGGGGCCACTGGGACCGGGTTGACCGTTGACTCCGCGACTGTCGACGAATACGGTTCGTAAATACAGGCAAGACGATTGCGACGACAGTGGGAGCAAATGGGACGGTCGCCTGTGCATTTTGTTTTCTTTCGCCTGATGTATTGGAGAAGTCTGGATTTAGCCAAGGTCGGACTGAAGAAGATCAGAGAAATTCTTACCTGCAATTCGCACAAGCCTGTCGAATTCGCTTGATCCCCTGAGAATCCATCTTGTCGAGGGTTTTCAACCGAGAGATTGGAGTGAATGTGAAGAGAAATCTCTCAGAGTCCCGGAGTGCGGGGGAAATGCGGAGGTGGAGTCATGGAGCAACGGAGCTTTCAATTTCTTGCGCACATATTGGCACTGCCCAGTGCGTAGGGAGATGCATGGAGATTCAAAGAAATACATACTTCTCTGTCATGATAAGACTGGGATTTTGGATAGAGGTCATGCCCGCGGGTGTCGCTAATGTTTTCCGAGCCCTTCAGGCGAACGTAAAATGTTATCCCATTCGACCTTGGTGGAAAGCCCCTGGATCTCGAGTATCCCGTGCTTACCGATGTCCTATCAAGATACCTAATTGAGACAGAATCCATTGGTTAACTTCCGTTCAATTTCGGTAGGGACCTGCCCGGGTTCTGCCGGGTTCTACAGTGTACAACCTAGATTAAGACTAGGTACTTGCATATTGTCTCCATCGAATAGGTAGCCCCAGGTATCCTGCTCAGCGCGCAACATTACCAAAGATCCATGGAGGGACCATGCTGAAGTACTAGCGGGATAAGTGAAGAAAACCTAGGTACCTAGGCCACTGGGTCCTTGCAACACGTCATCAGTTGAGACCATCTTTTCCGGATATGATAAATTTATGGAAGTTCCCAGGCACTCAGGCTGGATTCAATCCAGCCCCTGCCCATCAACTTTATCCTCATTATATGCTCCCGTCGCTTGCATGACACTCAGCTGGTGCTACCTATATACACAGTACTAAGTAAAGCAGCATTTCATCATCATGATCATCATTCATGACTGCAAATAGTATGTGGTATTCAGATTTAGGTAACTACAACTACCCCCAAGTTCCCAACCGGCCAGGGGTTCAGCCTTATGCCTCCGAGGTTCCATCAGGGGGTCGCCGGATAGAGATAAGGTTACAAGCTTATCTCATGAACCACCGATTCATCTTGCACGGGTAGGTACCTAGGGCCCAAGATATGGCGAGAAAACTGCTTTCAAGTTTGGTTACTGCCCATTCTATTATTGAATCTAGTTGAATGGATAGGTATATGTGTAGCGGTTCACGTGCATACGGTTTGAAGAATCGAACCAAATGAACCAATGCTCATATTTGCGATAGAATGGAAAAATGACATCCACATATGATCAGGTACAAAAGTTCGCGTTAAATAGGATGGATATATAAACAAGTACATGTAGAAAGATCGCTTCTACTCCGTGCGACGCGCCGAATTGATCGGTCGGAAGTTCGCGTGGGAGACAGAGGATATCCTCAATCTCGAGACTGACGCTGATCGTGTAGATCAGCCCAAAGCTTCACTGTGGCAGGCGATGCTGCACACGGCTTAGTCCCGATCCGTGTCCTGGGGACCAGCCACCATACTGGCGGGTCCCACCACGGCGGCACGGTCGCAAGCCTGGAGTGCCCCCGTCCCAAGCAGACTCTTGGTAGATGAGGCATGCAAAATATTAGGATAGATGGAATAAAATATAACAAGATAAGAAGCCCGTCGTGGCTCCCTACGTCTCGGCAGTCTTGTTCTTGGGAGAGAATCCCCACCGGTCCCAGTTATCCATCACCCACCAGTTGGAGACGTAGGCTGCATTGTACAGCCAATTGAGGGTTTCCTCATCATACTCCTTTTTGATGGCCGCTGCTAGATCGACGAGGCTGAAGCGCTCGATCGGGCTCAGCTCATTCGGGTCCTTGGACACATCGGAGAAACGCCATTCCACGTCGTTGACCAGAGGAATGACCAGGCGGAATTCGGGTCGGGCTGCCGACCGAACGGAGAGCCATGAACCACCAGTGTTCATGACGGTGAAATGCCAGGCCTCACGCTGATCCTGCTTGACGACCTGGGGTCGGATCAAGGATTGTCCCTCGTAGAGCGAGCGCAGGTCACGAGCGGCCCGCGTGCTGTCTGTGCTCAAGGATGCCGACTCGATCAACAAGTCGATGATGGTGGGGACGATCTGACTGCTAATAACCGGGCTATCGATCTGAACGGGGGGAGTTGAGGGTGTGCGAGCACAATCGGAACTTTGAAGCTGCCCACATGGGGATTGTCGTAGGGAGTGATACCGCCGTCATTGGGAAGGGAAAGACCGTGGTCTCCTGCCATGACGAACAAAGTCTCATTCGCAACTCCCTTCTCCTCCAGAATGTCGATAAGCTCTGAGAGCCAATCATCTACATACCCCACCGTGTTCAGATAATGGTTCAGGTCGTTGTTCGCACCAGACGTGGAACCCATGATCTCATCGTAGGTATTGTTCGGGACTCCCCACGGATGGTGAGTGGTACTCGTGAGGTGCGTGAGGAGGAGACGCTGATGATTACGTTCGGCGTCGTCGAAAGCGTCCCGGATGTACTCGCGGAGCTCCTGTTCAACATAGCCATAGTAGTTGACCTCCTCGGATTTGACAGGATAATGTTTCGCTTCGGGTTTGGTGATTGTCTCTTTGGTTTGCTTGTCGCGGAATCCCAAGTGAGGGGTCAATTTGTTCTGATTGTCGTACATTTCGGTAACGGACATCATGAACGTCGAGTGCCATGGCCACTTGGTGAAATCATCACTCTCGCTAGTAATGTCGGGCTGTTGGTTAAGCATGTCGAAGACCTGAGGCAGACACGGTTGGTAAATGTGGTGATCGAATTCACGATTGAAATCAGCCACCAAGGGTGTCACACCACAGAAACTGCCTGTCAAACTCTTGAGAGTGTACGTGGAAGTGGTGATGGCATCCTTGGCACTGATGCCGCCGTAAGCCTTGCGGCCATTGAAACGGTTATCATTGTGCTCGAAGCCGGTGGGGAAGTTGGTCAGAAGCTGCGCAGTGCGGGTGAGATTTGCAATGCGGTCTTCAACCTCGGGGGGAATCGTCTTGTCATCCCAAGTTTCGGCAATACGCTTGTACATGAAGCTGTCTTTTTGCAAGGGGAAGATGTCGGCACGCGCACTCTCGAGTTTCAGGAAAACGACGTGCTTGATCTTGACATCGCCGGAAGCCAAGGCATTATGAATCTCCTCCAGAACTGGCTTGTTGAGATTCGAGATGTGCAATGGATCCACCTGGGGATTGTAGTGAACGGCTTGGGGGTTGGATTGATCCCAATCCTCGAAGCCTCCAATAGGCTCCTTCGCCATCCATTTCCAGTGGACTGTTGGGGCCAATGCGGTAAAGCTGTCCAAATAATCAAAATAGCTCGGCGTGCCGGTAGTATCGACCGGGGAAACGCGCTCAGCGCCCTCAATGACTGTGCTCAAGGGCAACGAAGTCGACATATACATATAGACCGGGTCCCACGGTCGCAAAAACCGGAGGAAGAGGAACAGGCTGAACAGTCCCAAAATCAGCGCCCGTTGGGGAACACCGTCAGTCACTCGCTTCGACTCTGGGAGTCGATTGGGCAATTCCGTGTTGAGTAGGTGATCTCCCTCCTCGTGATCACTGGCATCGTCGTTGTCATCCATGGCAATCTCCTCGTAGATTCGTGGATCGGGTAGATCGGGGGCCTGGGATTTGGGACGGGGCCGGAAGCGCTGCGTCAGGGGCTCCACGTGCGGTCGCACACGCGCGAACACCCATCGGAAGGGCCATGCCCACACATGTAAAATACCTCCGGTAATGGCATGAACGGAATGAGCTGCGAACAATGATACCGTCAAGAGGATACCCTCGACAATCAAAAATCCGGTCAGACCCGAGAGCAAGGTATGGATGGCGGCAGCATCGCCGTTGAAGGACTTGGCTTGGCGCCAGTGAATCTCGGCACCGGTGAAGACATAGAAGGAGGTATTGGCCGCTGCCATAAAAGAAACTATCAAACTGTGATATTTTATTAGTATTCAGATCATTTTGAGTCTTCAATGCTTTCCTCTTTATTTTTTTTATTTTTCTTTTCTTTTTTTTTGAGGGGGTCGTTAGGGGTATAATAGGGGCACGTGGACACTTACCTAGACGGGATAACCAAAATCGCCAGTACGGCGGCTGCCGGTCGCCACGCGACCCTTTGGCAGAGGATGCGGAACAATAGTAGAAGCATCACATCTTGGAAAAAGAAAGTGAGACCCCATAGGAATAATCGTGGAGGTGGCAGAGAATATATATGAGCGTAAAGATGCAAAAATTTGGCAATGAATAAGGAGAAAAAGGCAAGGGTAAAAAAATAGCGACGACCAAAGTCCCACACGGCATCCAGAGTCTCAGCAGGAGAGACGCGAACACGTCGGATGCCGTGGCTCAGATAAGCATGGACGGCGTGAACAACTTTCATGATAAATATGTGTACTCTCGACCCTCCATGAAAGAAAGATGAGGGAGAGGGAAAAAGTATGTTAGAAGGAAAGGAGAAGGGAGGCAGGGGGAAGATCAATTGAGCCCCAAAGATCCAACAGGGTCTCCCGTACGGAGTAGTCGTTCTCAGTAAAGTGGAGAATTTCCCACTTTCTTTTCAAGCCATCGACGTCTGACATTTTGAAATTTTCACTTTCTCTTTTCGTATATGTTTCCTTTGGTACTTCCCTACCAATCTTCTTCTTCTTCTTCTTCATCTTCCCTTTCTTTTTTTCCTTTTTTCTTTTCTTTTTCCCCATTTTTTTCCTTTTTTTTTCGGGGTAACATTTGGCCCCTCTCCAAGGCCCCCAAAGCCAAGAAAAGTCGCCCCGCTCCGCCGGAAATTGATTTGAATCGCTAAAAATAATCTCGTTCCTGTTTCGGGTCTCTTCTCCTATCCATCACCATGTTAACGGGTGTTTTTGGTTGGTTTGCGCTATTGTTTGAGCCGCTAGCTTTTCAGCCCCCTCTGATTCAACCTCAACCGCGACTCAGGAATGATGACGGTCAGATCCCAATTCCTGCACCAGGGCCATGGCAGGATATTATCACGGGTCACTATGGCGTCCCTGCCATACTGAAAATTCATGATAGGAAGGGTGTCGTGAAATGGAGTTGGCAGAGGGAGGATGTGACACAGGTGCTTCCTCCTCGGATTAAGAGCGGTCTTTTCAGCAATGCCAACGACGCGACGGAGATGAAGTGGATGCGAGACGGCAAGAGTGTCGGTGCCATCTACAGCAATCTCGTCGTCGTCATCAACCACACTCCCGAATATCCCTCCACCGATAAACAAATCACCTTTGCCGTCAGCAGAGAGAGCGATGACTTGCGAAACGCTCACACCCTCGAACCCCTACCCGGTGATCGCCTCGCGGTCGCCACCACCGGACAGCGACCCTGGGATGGAATCTTGGTTTATAACATGAGTTCGGCTCTTCCCCTCGTGGATGAACCTCCAGTGTTGCAGAGGGTTGAAGGTCTGCGCGCTATTCACGCTATGATCTGGGATGAGGAACTCCAGGTGCTGTGGGCGACGGGGACCGATGCTGCCGCGGATGGCTCAGATCCCGTCCCGGCCTACGGGGTGATCCAGGGATATCCGTTTGATGCCGTGTCGGGCCAACTCCGCGAGGATAAAGCCTATCGATTCCGATTCCCCGAGTATTACGATATCGATACTGAATGGGGGCATGGATATAGTTGGTGGTCTGGACCGCATGATCTCGTGCCGGTCCCCAACGAACGGACTTTCCTTGTCTCGAACGATATCGGTCTCCATGCATTCGATATTAAGACGATGCAATTCACCGCCGCATACGAAGAAGTGACTGACAAGTACATGCGCGGGTTCGAGGTCACCACCAACGATCGCCATGGGATCAATCGTCAGGGACAGTACGAGGAGTTGCCGCAGTCGGACCTGAAGGGGTTCAGCCTTGCTCCCGATGGAAGCTTCGTATACGTCCAGTCTCTATGGAACCTGTACCGAGGGAACCATACGAGTCTCGTGGTCGATGGTGTGCGTCACCAGATCATGAAGGGAGATGAGATCTATCGGTCGCGTTGGTTCGGAGACATCGATGGCTGGCCCAAACCGAGAACGTAGGTCGTTGGAGATGCGACCCGAGTTCGCCTGTACACCACATCTACCCCCCAAATAAATCATCAATCATGGCATAGCGTCTAATGCCTTCCCTCGTTGACTTGCCATCTACAAGCACTTGACACTTACCCGGCCCTTTATATACCCCAGATGCTGCAAGTCACAAACGTGTCCACTTATCTGTTTTCTTTGCGAGGATGAGCTTATAATACCGTTTTCGAAAAGGCGTTTGGTTACGCGTTGCCTTTTTTCTGTGCTACATAAACAACATACATTGACAGCATCTATACGTCTGGACCTTCTCTTTCTCCCGATCGCACTCACCGAAGCACATCCGATATCCCTTTTAACTATCCGAGGAAGCCTCATTTGAAATCTGGTTTAGCCTTGCTTTTCGTCTGCTTTGCCCTCAAATGTCAGCCCTAAATTCGGGTGGCGTAGGTAAATTCTCCATTCGAATGTCCGAGCCGATGGCTTCGCTGTCAGTTTCCAACTGTGTATTCTTATGAGGCCATCATCATGCGCTGGCTGCTCGGTACGGTCCAGAGTCCGCGGTCATACAGATGGTTGCAAGGTTGCAAGGTTGCAACCTCGGCCGGATAAGCATGTCTTTGAGCACGAGGGGCTGCCCAAGGGGCTGTTAGTTGATCATTTCCTTTCTTCGGTTCAGATTCAGATAGTGCAAAAGTGCAAATATGCAAATATGCGTAGACCTGCCAACTGGCGAAGTCGGGCGGTGCCAAGGATCTCAATGACGTCATATCGATATACTCGTCCTCATCGCGAACGCCTTGATGAATGATCACTTGAAGCCTTCACCGCGCCCCCAGTCTTGCTGCACTCTCTCGGCATGGGGAAAATACATACATCTCGTGCACACCGCTATCTTCTTATTACCAAAGCAAAGCCAGGGTGTCTGGATGTGTTGCAGTAGAGCAAAGGAGTTCCAATGCTCTGAGCCTCTGATTGATTGCCAAAGCCCAGCAGTGGCTCATGGCTACATAATGATGGCCCCCAGGCTGGACGTACTATCGGTGCATGCTGGGAGATTGATGATGAACGGCTACTACCACGGCAACAGCCTTAGCAACAATTCAAGGTGGCATTTCCTGGGAACAAATCCATGTAATAGTGGACAATTACATAGTTGAACATCTACTCTCGTCCAATACCTGAGGTCTTAGAGCGCTGGCAGCTTGTTGTATTCAGTGCATTAATCTGTGTATTCGCAACCAGCCTTCGGTAGCTTTCTCATGGACTTCCATTGAACAAGTCCTGCTCCGACGAAAGAAAGTATTGCGGCGACAACGGACACGTAGAATGTCTGGGTAACGGCGACGTTGTAGGCTAGAAGCACAGAGGAGAGCATATCTTCGGGTACACGATGGGACAAGTTCGTGGCTCCTGCCTTTATCAACGCGTCTGGATTGACCATGGGGGCATTAATGGCAATACTCGCCACAAGACCATTCTCGAACACGGTCTGGGCAATCGAAATGAACATTGCGCCACTCAGACTCTGTGCGAAAGTAATTATGGCAATTCCAACAGGTATATCCCGTAGAGGCAGTACAGTCTGAAGTGCATTGATGCATTGCTGGAAACCGAGTCCTGCTCCAATCCCAAGGATCACTTGGTACCCAATCCACTGCGGGTGTCTGCTGTCTACTTTGAATGTTGTACACAGGCCAGCGCCGATCGTCAGAAATGCACTCCCAGCGAACATGAGTGGCGTATAGTAACCAACTATGTTCACAAGGAGCCCTCCTAGAGCGGAGCAAACGATCATGGCCACCACCATCGGGAGGTTGTTGAATCCGGACTCCGAGGCAGAATTTTCCTTGACTGCCTGAAACCAGATAGGGAGCTTGGAGAAATGTCAGGGAGAGAATTGAAAGGATCGTTCTCGGAACTCACGTAGTATCCAAAGACAAAGAACGAGCCACCTAGGAATGTAGCGTGAATCACCGCCCCGAGGACATTTCGGTTCTTGAGGAGGCGAGGCGGCACTGTTGCCTCGTCCTGTCGCCAGACTTGTATAATGCACCACGCGGAGCCAAATATTCCAAAGAGAACGAATAGGGCTATGATTCGGGCATTGTTCCAGCTATATTTGGTCCCACCCCATTGTAGACACAGTAGAAGAGAGACGATAGCGGGGATAAACACCAGTATCCCAATGGGGTCCATCCTTTTGAGTTGCTCCAGGAGATTCAGCTTCGGTTTTGGCGTTGTTGGGTCTTTGAAGCAGAACAAAATGACCAGACCAGTGAGGAGACCAAAAGGAAGGTTGATCCAGAAGCACCATCTCCAGCTCACATGATCAGTTAGCAGTCCACCAATTCTGTCGTTCGATGAGCTTCAATCTTAAAAATCAGTTGTGCCGGTACTCACAGAGGACCTGTGATCGTCGCAATTCCACTAATGCTTCCGATTATCCCAAAATACAATGCACGCCGGTGCAGAGGCACACTATTCGCGAGCACTAGCAGCGCACCGGGTGACAGTCCTCCGGATCCAATTCCGGCAATTGCTCGGCCAAAAATGAGTCCTTGTGATGCCGGGGTGACTGCACATATTAAAGAACCGAGTTCAAACAGTCCGAGGGCAATCAGGTATGTCCACTTGGTTGAATAATATGTGTATATCTTGCCAAACGGTAAGGTGACGGCACATGTCGTTAGAAGATAAGCGCTCGCGTACCAAGAGATATCGCCCAATGAGTTAAACTCTTCAGTAATCTTGGGAATGGCCGTTGAGAGGATTGTGTTGTCCTGGTTCATGAGGAAGTCATCCACGTTAGCTCGGAAAAGCACAGAGGGACTGGGTAATCAACCACTCAACACTTACCAAGGCAATGCAGAAGGATTGAAAGCAAAGTCCTATTAGAATTGGAGCAAGTGTTGAGATCGGTGGGTAATCTTGCTTTTCGTCGTCGCTTTCCTCACTTCCCGACTCTTTTAGTGACATATCATCTCGATCTGTGAAGACTTCATAGTCTCTCATACTCGAGGTGTCTGCCGTAGACCTCATACTCACTTCCCCTAGCTTCTGTTGTCACGGTAGAAAGTCATGAAAGTTGTTTCAAATGTTACTGCGCCCTCCACATAAAAAATAGACGAGGTGCAGTTCGGCACATAAATTCAAGGAACGGAAGCACAGTGCTTTTCTTGTAGGACGGCGATTTGCATTACTTTCAACGGCTGTAACCCGAAGAACTACGCAAGGGGTATATATGACCTTGACTTATGCTCGAGATCTTTTTTCCTATCCACATTCCTTTGTGCTGGTTGGTATGCTGTGCTTTCCCGAAGATGGTTACCACGCCGAAACAACCATCATCCACCTCATGCCTTCTGCTTAGAGAATGATACGTTCGACCGTCGAGACACTCCCGATAATAGAATATACAGGACTACTAAGGGACACATAGTCGACGAATGGAATCGAGAAGGTGTATGCGCTTGCTGCCAGTGCCTAGTATCTGCTACTCCAGCCCCATCACTCCTGACGTATGCCCTCGCGGGACCCTACATTCCCGTGAGACCAGGTGTAACTTCTCTCAGTACCGGACCGACAACAGGTATCATCCCATGACTCGGGATAAATAGAAAGTCTATTCAATGGCTGAAGGGGCACTATCATCTCGGAGGACGGATTAATGACATGACGCTGACCCAAGTTGATGGGAAGGTGGCTTGACATCCAGCTCTGGAGGCATTACTGTCGATCCCGTCTTAGCCACTGTCTGAGCCACATTTCGATCACACAATCCTGTTTACATGTGGCAGGAGGATGCAATACACAGCTGTCTCTAGTCGAGACAAACGATCATAATGCTTGTAGCTTGATTTCTGCTTCTCGGAATGGAAGTACAACCTCCCTGGAACTAGGCTGTATCTCGGCGCCGCACCGTTACACAGTAGATGGAAGTGCCAAGCAGCGCTTAACTTCCCGCATATGACAAGGTGGCCAGGGCACTAAGTGTCAACAACACATGTGCCAACTGTTCAGGTTGTCAATGATCCTGCGATGTAGCCCGGTGAATAGGTTGTTCTGGTTAGAGCTGGTTGAGTAGTGGTGCCCGTTAGTTATATTTTCTGTCGTTAGCGCAGTATGTGTCTCACCTTTACAACGGGGACTTCAAGACAAGAAATGTCAGACCCCGGGAAAGATCTAGAAGGGACTGCGAATGTAGTCCTCGCTTCTCTGCATATTCAGGTACCTATTGCTGGATGTACTCCGTACTTTATACCCCGCTCTTTGTAATCCACCCACAGCTTTGTGCATTGCGGGGACGATTGTGGAAGAGATTGACCCTACGAGCCTGCGATTATGCGAAATACGGCACAGGCCAGACCACGAGAGCCAGCGCCCCCTATGGCCCTGGGCTGCGATCTGCACGCCGTGTGAGTGAAGCAGAAAGGACCTCAGTGACAGAGAACCACGAGGTCTGGAAGCAAGACAACCTGAGCTTCTCTCAAACATCATGAGATGTATGGAGTAGAGTAGTTACGTTGTAATGAATTCAGGGCTTTTACGCAGTATGTTCTCTGTATTCCGTACTCGACAAAGCAAGAAAACGTGATTCGCAGCGTCAACCGGAACTGCCTAAAAGGGGAGGTGATCTACTCACTACATGTTTACTGTTTACAATTCCTCGATATTCAGATTTCAGGAGCGCAATAGCAAGAAAGAGCAAAAGAATCACGAATTGGGCTACCTACGTAATGTACATTGAGATTAAGTGACTGAAGCAAATTAGGAAAGTACATCCAATAGGACAGATATTCATGTCAAATAAGTCACTGTGTTTTTCCCATGTACAATGTACATTTACGGACTACTCCGTACCTACTCCGTACGTACACGCAATATGGGAGCTGAGGGCAAAAGGACATATGTCGCTCCGACAGGTGAGCGGGATGAAATACCAAAGCCTCGGCTAATTCGGAGGATCTGCTAAGCAATGACAAGCTAATAGTGGCGTTTATTGGCTTGTATTGGCACCGCCCGAAAGTGCTTGTTTTCAAACCCCTGAACCATTCCCCAGCTTCCAGATCTTTTAATTCGATGCGGGGATTCTGGTAAACGGGCATCGGACGGGCTGAAAAGTGATCGGCGGGGGCCGCGCTTTCGTTAACTAGCCTACCCCGAAACACCTGCTAACCGAGTCTGGAGAAGCCGAGGGAACATTTTTAAATGTCGATGCATTTGCCCGGCTTACAGTCCTGTTGATTGGCTTTCTCGCGTGGCCTCAGGTGCCCTGAGGTCAGATCGGGGGGCAGTTGACCTCCGGCCAAACGTCCGTGCGAAGTACTGTAGAGTGTAGACATTGGACATACTGTAACCCGGATATATCATATAGCCAATGGTTATTGACCCTACTTGCTAGTATGGAGTAATTTGAAGGAATGGTGGGTCTGTAGCAGGGATTACTCTCCAAATTACTTCGTGTATTTCTGCTTTGTAGTCCGGCTGCAAGACAAGCTTCTCCAGGGGCCCCGGTCCAAAACCTAGGTCAAGTGCCCCCTACAGTCTTTTTTAAACCCAGTCGAGTTCCTCCTGTCAGAGCTCCCAGTTCTGTATATCCCTCCAAATCTAGTTCTTTTATCTTCTTTCGTTGGTTTTAGACATATAGAGAGGACCTTGATTGAGCGTCGCCCACATGCTGACCAAGCGGTTTTTGGGCCTCAATGGCACCAAGCTTCAGGTTGCCATCGGCCTTGTCGCCGGGATGGATTTTCTGCTATTCGGTTACGATCAAGGTGTAACTGGCGGTTTGCTGACCCTCGACTCTTTCGTCAAATATTTCCCCGAGATCAACACACTTGAATCTTATACTGGAGACTGGAGCCCCGCTGCGAGGAGTAACCAGTCAACCCGACAAGGTATCACAGTCGCGGCGTACAACTTGGGATGTTTCGCAGGTTCAATTCCCACAATCTGGATCGGTAACATCCTGGGTCGTCGCAAGGCAATCTTTCTCGGATCGTTCATTATGTGTATCGGTGCCATCCTTCAGTGCACGTCTTATGGACTGGCTCAACTTATCGTCGGTAGACTTGTCACAGGATTTGGTTAGTATGGAGAACAAGAGGAATATAAGTCATCCACTGACAGGAACACCAGGCAACGGAATCAACACGTCCACAGTCCCTACTTGGCAGTCAGGTAAGTCAAAAGTGATTCATCTGCATCCTCCGTGCCAACCAGTTACCAGCCTCACATCGTTGTGTTTCATATTGCGAGGCAGGTAAACCCGTGATATGACTTTGCTTCTGACTTCTTGTAGAATGTTGTAAATCTCATCGCCGAGGCCAGATGGTCATGATCGAGGGTGCCATGATCACATGCGGTATAACCATTAGCTACTGGATCGACTTCGGCCTCATGTTCGCAGACCCCAACGAAGTTGCTTGGCGATTCCCGCTAGCATTCCAGATCTTCTTCGCAGCAATTATTTTGGGATTTGTGATGTTCCTCCCCGAATCACCACGCTGGCTTATCTTGAAAGGTCGCGAGGAAGAAGCAAAGGAGGTTTTAACATGCTTGATGGGCGATGAGACCGACGAGCTTTTTATCGAAACTGAATTCACCGCTATCAAGGCGACTGTGCTCGAAATGGCAACGGGGTCGTTCCGAGACATGTTCACAATGGGCGAGGACCGTCATTTCCACCGTACCATGCTCGCATATGTGAATCAGATGTTCCAGCAAATTTCTGGTATCAATCTGATCACCTACTATATCCCCACTCTACTCGAACAGCAGGTTGGTTTAGACGCCACGACCTCACGTCTGATTTCTGCGTGTAATGGCACAGAATACTTCATCGCCTCCTGGATAGCTGTGTTCACCATTGAGAAGTTTGGCCGTCGAACACTCATGCTCTTTGGTGCCGTGGGGATGTCAATCTCAATGGTAGTGCTGGCCATTGCCGACAGCATTTCCTCCAGCCACAAACAAACCCCCGTCGGCGTCAAGGCAGGAGTGGCCCAAACGGTCTTCCTGTTTGTGTTTAATACATTCTTTGCCATTGGTTGGCTTGGTATGACTTGGCTGTATCCCGCTGAGATTGTTCCATTGAAGATTCGTGCCCCGGCCAACGCATTGGCTACCTCATCCAACTGGATTTGGAACTTCATGGTTGTCATGATTACTCCAGTTGCTTTCGAAAGCATCGGTTATAAGACTTATATCATTTTTGCCGTCATGTAAGTCTTTATCCTTTTCTTTCAGAAGCTCACCGCGCCGGGCTTGTACTAACTTGGTCTAGCAATGCGGCCATCGTGCCGGTGGTCTACTTCTTCTTCCCTGAGACTACCATGCGCTCACTGGAGGAGATGGACCGTATTTTCCGCAAGACTACCAGTGTCTTCGAGGTGGTGTCACTCGCCCGCAGTGAGCCCCACATGTATGGTCCCAACGGCGAGCTTTTACGTACTCTGGACGACGCAGAGGATGATGCCGTTCGCCGTGCTAGTTACCTCAGCAAGGAGGGTAAGGCACAAAACCAGAGCCTGACTCAACATGCCGAAAATTACAGCGATGGTAGCGAGGAGAGATAAGCCTTGTCTGCCGCCAATATTGTCGGTCTATCAACCGAGCCGCCGAGGCGCGGTAGTCGGGTCCAGGAAGTCTAGACTCTTGTTCAGTTGATTTTGCAAATACAGCAATACTATCCCAGTATCCCACATTGGACCAGTCGGACTCTATTTCTGTATTCTCACTCTAATCTAAACTGCCTGTCGCTATGTCCCCTGAGAGCCGCACATTCTACAGCATGTCTTGGTCCGGTGTCAGCAAATTTGTTCTCAGCCATCGTGTTCCCATAGTATGCTCAGGTAAGATCCTCGAGCTGTATACGTCTTCGGAGAAGCCGGAGAATCAGGAGAGAAAGATAAAGAGTTGATTGACTACGGCAGGCAGGATGCCTGTTCAAGTAGTTAGCTAAGGTAGAGGGAAGCCAGATCACCAAAGGTAGGCCCTAAGCATGTGATACCATGTCACAACAATATGTTTCAATTCGCTTGGTATGCATGATAAACTATGTCGCTAGCCGCGAACGTGTTGCTCTGAACATCTTCCGTCGCCAGGTCAAACCACCTCTTTGTGACTTGCTTCACCGCTGGTCTCCGCTTTGGGACCCATTTCCTTGCGGCGTTCGACCTCCTCGCCAAAGATATCTCCAATCTCATGAGTGCGCCATGGCTTGACATCGGTATCGAAGATCAAATCGATCTCCTCGAGAGTTCGACCTGCAGTCTCCGGATACGTGAAGAATACGTGGAACGTCATTACAGTGCAGAATACACCAAAGATGATGTAGGTCTTCCACTGGATATTGTGGAAAGCTGGCGAAACAAAGTAGGCCAGAGCAAAGTTGAAGATCCAGTTGGTGGCAGCCGACACGCCAACACCCTTTGCTCGATACTTGAGCGGGAAGACTTCTGCAGCATAAATCCATCCAATGGGAGCCTAAGATTGTTAGACGCGATATTCGTAGGTGGAAATAAATATTACATACCCAGGTCAAGCCATAAATGCCGGTAAAAATGTAGGAAAAGGCAATGACTGCCATTCCGGCACTGCCATTGATCTCCCATGTCAAATTGGCGTTGCCGTTCACACTGGCGACAGGGCGTCCTTTGCTGGCCATTACACCAGCAATGATATAGTGCACAATCATGCAGGTAACAGATCCAATAAGAAGCAACTTCCTTCGTCCAACACGATCGATAACAGGAAGCATAGCGCCCGTGGTCACCAAGAAGATGACATATTGGATAGCAGAGGACCATAGAGTTGTATTACCCGTCTGTTATCGATGGTTAACAAAGCTGCCCGAGGGACGATATTTGAGGAGAAGCTTACCATGCCAGCCATCTCGAAAATATAAACGACATAATACATAGCAACGTTACCGCCCAGAAGCTGCTGCCACATTTGCACACTCATGCCGCACATCGTGCGCTTCCACACACGAGGCCCAAACAAGGCAAGGAAGGAGATATCCTGAGATTCGTGGGCCACTCGCACCGCCTCTTGGACCTCTTCAAAAGCTACCTGGACAGCTGGGTCATGGCGGTCGCCATCGGCGTGAATAATGGCCAAGGTCTCCAATGCTTCTTCCCATCGCTCCTGTGAAGCAAGCCAGCGAGGAGACTCGGGGAAGAAGAACAATGCGATGAAGAGAATCAGGCCAGGGACAGCCTGTATACCCCAGCAAATGCGGAACGCTGCCGGCCCGGAGACTCCCACCGCGCAGCCATATGCGATCAAGTACATGATCAGAATGCCCCATTCAATTGCCCACTGTTGAATACCAACGACGCGACCTCGGATGCGAGCAGGGGCAAGTTCTGACAGGTAAACGCACGTCTGCGAGGAGGTCACACCCACTGCAAGTCCACTGACAACACGACCAGCGACTAGATGCGTGACGTTTTGCGCACTACATTGAACCATGGCGCCCACGATCCATACAAGAGAGGCAACCATCAGTGCATAACGACGGCCTAGGATATCTGCAAGCCAGCCCGCTGCAATCGAACCGGCGAAAGAACCAGCGGACATCGAGGCTGTAATCTGTTGTGAAATGTCAGCTATGCAACGAGGCATAGTTGGGGACTGAGATCACGTACTCCGCCTTGGAGATTGGAGTCTGGCGAGCCGAAGTACTCGGTGTATGTATCGACACCAATCCAGGCGCTCATCGAACTACAGTCATATTAATTTCTCTGGTATCGAATACGAGGTGAAAGAAGGCTGCGAACCTGATATCGAAGCCGAAGAGGGCGCCTCCAATGGTGCCAAAGGCAGCAAGCACTGTGATAGGTTAGCACTGTGGTCATGCCCGATGGGCCAAATATACATACCGTAGATATTCGTTATAGTATACATGATGGCGCTTGAATCATGAACCTTGTCATCGCGATGTGGCTTGCGGCACGGCGTTTTATAAGTCACCAGTGGTGGCAGATCGGCAGGCCAATGCACAATTCCGCAGAAAACACGCCAAGTTCCACGGTAGAAGACCCCGGGACCGTAGAGCTCGGTTCGGAAAAGATCAACATGTCTACGGAGTACTACGCAGTAAAATGCGGAGGAGCGAGGAGAAATCCCGGGGCACAGAAGCCGGGGCACAGAAGCCGGGGGTGGGCACGGCGTCATTAAGCGGGGTGGGATCTTGCGGAGAGCCAGTCGGGGCATTCGATGCATCGGGGGGAAGCCGAACTATTAACCGCTATTAGCCCGCTATTAACCGAGACACTATTTACCCGCGGGATGATCACAACTCTGCAAAGAATTAGCCTAATATTCCACATCATTCATTGGACGCCTTGCCCCGAGACTTGAGTGTTTTGCCTGAGATTATTCTGTTCTTCCTTTTTCAGTGCTATCAAATGCGAGGTCGGCCCGCTACTCGCAATTTCGAACGGTATACCGACGTCATGCCCCCAGATAAAACAATATTATCCGGGATAGAGTCTCACTCTCACCATGGAGACAAAGTCTAGACCGTGGAGCTTTTGTTCGAAAGTATGTAGCGAGATGGTAGCGAGATGAGCAAGCTTCAGATTCAACGATACAAGTTGACCTGAAGCGGGCAGTGGGCACTATGCTCGGCTTTCGGCTTCCATTCGGTTGGGGGAATGCAGGGCTAAGAACAACAAAGAGCGTACCGTTGTAATGCTAACCGGGTTGGTATCAATTCAAGCCATCATATGAACGGGGTCTCTCCCCTTTCTGCTAGAGGGCTCTAATACTATCGAGGAACTCTGGCTTTCCTGCGCTGGGCCATCTCAAGTAGTCAGCAGGACCCGACAATCTCGATACAAAAGAGCCGATCGCGCTCTTAAGACTGGTTTATCTTTCCTTCCGATGTCAATGCCTTTGCTACCCGTTGAGAGCATCTATTCTGGCAAATAGGTGGCTTGTCGAGTGTGCAACAAGGCAACATTAGCGAATAGCGAGAGGCAAATTCAGACAATGCCCCGTGAGTTTACACATTTTGTCAGCATCTGAGGCCGCAGGACCAACAACTTCCGGAGGGAACTTATGTCAATTACCATTGCACATGTAACAATGGCGGCAATGGTGCTGGAGTGTCGAAACGATTCGAGAGATCCTGAAAACATCATCTGAGAAGGAAATCCTGCGTTTGTATTAACAGATTGACAGTGAAAGGCCCCCAACAAATTCTCGATGAAAACACCTGCGAGGAGGAAAAGCTAATCATTCTTGGCCTCGTCAACTGGAGCAAGTTGTATTCCTCAGACAAGTAGCCCAGCCCGAGGTGATCGGTCCTTTTGCGAGACTCGAGCTCCCTGGCCATTAGGGAGAGAACTAAAAGTGAAGGGTACTCCAACTCCAAACTGTTCTTTCCACAGTATATCCATTTCTGTGAAGTTGCCCGGTGAATCTGACAATGCGCGATCCGGATGTGACTGCCGTCGTCTTTCACAGGGCATAGTTAAAACTACCAGGTACAGATTGGCTAACGCGGGTGAAGAGGTAAGAATTAGCACAGTACATAACTACATAACTACTGCTTACACGTACCTATGGATTGATCATCGGGAGCAACCTTGGCCTTGATGACGGATAGATAGATTTGTTAGATTGAATTGTTTAGTAAGTCATTGACCATTCTATTGAGATGAAATCTATCACTCTATAGTCTAGCGAGGTGTATCTTGAACAAAACGGGGTAGTAAATACATCAGAAGAAAGCAAAAAGAAAGAGACCCTCCAGTTTTCATAGCTTACTCTTAGCCGGCTCATTCTTGAGCAATGCAGAGTTCCATGGGTAAGGGTCAAACACCAAGTCATTGACCGGGTTTTCCTCGCTTGCTCGGCGGAACAGATCCTCGTACACCTTGCCGTCATAGCGACCGAGACTGCTGTCCAGCTGCCAATCCGAAATCGCCCAGGCATCGACCAAGCGGACAGCGTGAGGACGGATCTCATCCAGCAACTTCATGACGGCAGTAGTCCGTGTGAGGGTAATCTGTCGCACGGTCACGGCGCCAGAGGAGAAGAACTCGGCCGCTTCACGCTCTAGAGTGTGCAAGGCGTAGAGACGGAACAGGGAGTGCATCAGACCCTTGGTCTCAGGATCCAAGGCGGCGGAGAGTTGGGGAGAGGAAACCGCCTCGTAGAAGTTCTTCACGACAAGGTACTGAGAGTGAGCAGTAGACAAGCGCCAGAAGTCAACGAGAAGGCTGTTCCAGGATCGCTGCTCGGCATCACGGTGCTTCAGAGCCTCGAAGGTCAGGTGCGCCGTGCGCCAGGCGAAGGCAGCCACGATGTCCTTGTCTTCCTCGAGCACATCAAAGGAAGCTCCCTTATCGCGCCGGTCAAGGTAGGTCTGGAGAATCTGGCTAGTGTCATTACCAGCAGCTTTGCCAGCGAGAACGGCACGGGCGGATTTGAGAAGCTGTGGATGATATTAGTTTCAAGCAAGCAGAATGGAATGAGAAGAGGATTGCCACATACGTAACGTGCGACTTGTTGGGTCAACATGTAGTTATCACCCTCCCAAGTCAGGGTAGGGAGATAGTCCGAGTACCAGGCACCAATGCCGCTGTAGCTGCTGTAGCCATGACCACCACATGCCCGGCGACAAATCTCCAAACCCTCACCAGCAGTTGTACTGGCCAGAGCCTTGAGACCACAAGAGGTGGCGTGCAGATCTGCCAGAAGATTCGCACCAGCACGAAGCTCCTCCGGTCCGGCACCTCGCGAGTCCTGACCAGGCGAGTTGGCGGCCTTCATGCGGCTTTGGTTTTGCTCATAAAGGCGCATCATGCCACGGCCAGTGAAATGCAAAGCATACATGGATGCCAGCAAGGGCAGTAACCGGATCTGCACCATCTTGTAGTTCAGAACCTGGTTCTCACCCGCATGTGCATCAGCATCCCGATCCTGGAACTGTCTCCGAACCGCACAGTATCGGGTCGCGATGGTGACACCGCGGGCTAGAACGCCGCCGGCCTGCAGAACAATGTTGGACCGCACCCAGGTCAATGTACCAAAGACAAGGGAAGGCATAGCAGGCTTGACGTAGTGGTTCGTCTCCTTGTCAATCCGCGAGAAGCGGGCCAGCATGTTCACATGCGGCACCTTGACGTTGTTGAACAACAGAAAGCCGTTGTCCATCGTGCTGAAGAAGGTGGTTAGTCGAGGAGCGAACCGGAGATAAGGACGATCTTACTTGTAGCCAAACTTGGGACCAATGTCTCCCACGTACACATTCTCCAATGGCTGGTGGGTTTCGAGGTCGCGGACCTGTACGACAAAGGGGTGAGGTCCGTAGTTCTTGCCATCAATGTATAGCTGGGCCATAACGACAGCGTGGTTGGCGGTGCGACCGAGAGAACCAATCCACCATTTCGAGGCAGTCAATGTGGGGGAGTTGATGGTGAAAGTCTTATCGCTGGAGTTCCAGGTGGCAGTGGTTTCCAAACCGCGGACGTTCGATCCGTGACCCAGTTCGGTTTGCGCATAGCAACCAATGATTTCGTATTTTTCTGCGCGCTCCAGGAACAGCTTGTGCTGCTCGGGGGTGCCTTGTTCCCGAAGGGTCACCTAGTTACATGAAAATGAAAACGATTAGTTTGAGTTTCTTTCTTTTGAGTGCGAGACACAATGCACGTACCAGGAACATGCTAGCATGCAAGCCGTAAGGAGTAGGTTCGCCAATCAACTCATTCGCTGCGTGGAGCTCTTCAAACGACCATTTGTGCTGTTCCGCAAGCTGCTGGAGACGCTTCGCCTTGCCCAGCGATCGCTGCAACCGCTCTACACGGCCGAGAGAGTGGTTCTGAGACTTATCAAACACCTTCTCTGGTTCCAACAGAGCCAGCAAGGACTTCTGTCGCTCCAAGGCTTCCTTGGTATGGAGCAACTCAGACAATTTCTCGACATTGACGTTGGATTGTGCGCGTTCCTGTTGGAGAAGCTCGGATCCTTGCGGACCCGATGGCTTCAAGGCCTTGACCCAATCAGGAGGAGGTGATGGCATGTTGAGAAGAAGAATAAATATGAGATACTAGTGAGAGGAGCAGATTCGAAAGGGATCAGTGAATGGTTATGAACTTATGAACCCCGGGGGTGGGGGGAAGAATGACGGAGACGAGGTTGCCCCAGGGCCGAGGGTCATTCTCAATGTGGAAAGTGCCTCGGCTTAACATGCTGGCCAATCAGGAAAGCGCAACGGAATCGATCGCCCGTTCCCGAGGAACGCCGGTTTTTCCGATACCCCATTGTGTGACTTTGTAGACTCATCTTCCTTCTTTACAACGTGTAAGCAGTAAATTATAAGTTTTCCATTGACCGGAGTAGCCGAGTCACCCCCGCAAATGAATTTTACCAGATCCATGGTTATGGGGAAGCGGAGAGCTAAGAATTGAAGGAAACAGGTGAGTCGGTGACTCGGCTCGATGACTCAGTCCGTCCCGAGATCAGCCAACTGGCCCGAAGATCGGGTACTGTGTAGAACGATCGTAAGATCCGCGAGTCCGCGGCCGGTGTTTCATCTGAGTATGTCACGTCTACGGTGTACCCCGAAACACTCAGTCAAGACTCAAGTGTTAGTGGATGACCTCGGTTTGGGATGTGGGCGCTGGCTATGGAGGCGAAGATAATAGGGTGTTCGATAAGGCTTACATGTATCTCCTCGGGATCTGGATCACACTGTATGGTCTTCAGTCAGCAGGAACAAAACTTGATAAACAAATAGGCGATAGTATTAGGATTAAAAAGTATAGGGAAGCTGCCACGTGCAACCTGGGACGACTGTAACCCTTTTCTAATGCAGAAGCACAAATAAATCCCTGTAGGCAGTAAAACAAGCTACGGGACTACGGGCAAGACACCCGACACATGATCAAGCACGGGAGCCAAAATTGGCCAGAGATAACCTAATAGTCGGATCTGATAAGGGACAGGCACAAAACATTTCACATGTCAGCCCCGGAAAAAACTCTTCCACATGTCTATTCGTTTCTCATCTTGGATGCCCGTGGCAATCAATCCCAGCCATGTAATTAAAATTGCACCTGATAAAGCAATGATAAACGGTTGCAACACTTTTACCCCCTTGGCTTGTGCCAGCACGCCAACTGCGAAGGAAGGGGAGAATGGCCGCCCCGCTACCCCCAAAGGCTGCCACAAATCCGATTGAGGGAACATGAAGGTGCCGAGGAATAAGCTTGGTGACTATCACGACTGCTCCGGGGAGAAGAGGGCCTAGAAAGAAACCTTAGAGAGATACAGCCGCGGCCGATGCATAAAACTGGGGCACGAGTCACAGAACCAGACCAAACGCCATGGAGGCGACAATGTAAGTCTGGTGCGGAGATTAGTTATGGTTCGACTATAAGTCAGGGTGATGCTCACAGCGATTGCGATTTTCTCGCCAACGCGGGGGTTTACAAACCCAAGAATGATCCGTCCAACTGTGATACCCAGCCAGAACCCAGTGGCCGTCATTCCACTGGCAAAAGCACTACCCTGCCGAACTCGGATCATAAAAGTAACAATCCACCCCCCAAGAGCAACTTCCACTCCCGCATAACCCAGCAAGAACAATGCGCAAAGCCAGGTCACCCGAGCAGTTGGGCGCGTAAAGAGCGCATCCCTCAGCCCGCCTTCATTGTCACTACCGACCGATGCCGTGTTAGATGCGCGGAAGTCTTCGGCGGTCGATTTCCAGAAGCATGCACCAGATAGCACCAACTCAATGACGGCACAGGCGACCTATCATGGAACTAGCTTATGGCCAAAGACTTGGAGCTGCCCAGGTGGACCCTCACCATGACATAATAAAAGTAGTACCACTACCCACGGCAAACCACCTTTGACAATCATTGACGTTGCGACCAATGGACTCACAACTGCACCAGCTCCATATATCCCATACAATACTCCCAGCAGCTCATTTGCATTGGCCGTGTTTCCAATCTATGCATTCCAGGTGCATCCTCAGACCATTTCCGAGCCCTGCGAAGATGAAAGCGACTACTAGTACCGGATACTGTGGATGCACACAATTAACGACGTAGGCAACGAGGTGGCACGCTGGACCGATAATGGCAACGCCACGTTGGCCTAGCGTATAGTGGATGCGGTGGTTGAGAAACGCGGTGGCGGTATAACCTACTAGTGTCGACAAGAACACTAGAGAGACGATGGTATAATAGATGATAGTATGATTCAAGCTGCATATATGATGAGACAGGGACCGCATAGGCCGGAAAATTAAGCACCTCACATATGGAATCAAGGCCTATGAGCAGTCAGAAATTGGCCGAACCAAGCTTAGAGCATGGCTTTGGACGTCATCTGCGCAATCAACTTACGCCGCACAGCACCCATGACGAGGAAACACCAGAATGTCGAGAAAGTTCGATAAATGTTTATGCGGGGATCATTCCACTTTTCAACTACTGGAAATGTGTCACTGGGAGCAGCCGCGGATACGACTACGTTGGACTGCTGGCTCTGAGGTAAGGTCTCAAGAGTAATGACACTATCCTCGCGCGATCCTTGAACCGCATAGGTCGTTGTCATAATGTCATTGCGTTTGATGAAGCAGATACAATTTCCTCGGAAACAACGTGGAAGTTGAGTGGAAGGAAATTGGAAAAGCAAGCGACAATATCCCAGTTTGTCTGCATCCATGAGGGGGCTTCATTGGCGCATTGGAGGGCCCGCACGGGGACCCCACATGGTCTAGAAAACTTCGGGAAAACTTCGGATGACAATGATATAATATTTGTCTTCATGTAGTTTATTTCTGGTTATTGCTTCGGGGTATGGTGCGAAAAAGATCTTACAAGAATCAACTTCTCGAGCACCACGTTGTCCTCTAAGCATAACATCCAGAGGACATAAAAAACTATTACCTACTACCTAACAGCTGAGGCAATGTCTATAGGGCTATGAGATGGAACGGGAAAGATGGAATAAGATCATCTTCTACCAACGAAAGGTAAGCATTCATACCTATCTTAGGTACTCATTCCCTGCTGCCCGCTAACTATCAAGTCATACCATAATGGATTCGGCTATGTATTCTGCGGCGGTTATTTCTCCACCAATCACGATAACTATACACGATACTCCGTATTCGTCTCGTTGGCGTTATAAGCCAACCCGACGCCGCCACTAACACAGGAAACTAGCACAAGGACAGAAATGACTTACAATAATCCGGTCATTCCAGGATTCAATCCCGACCCTTCCATCGTTCGGGTTGGCGAGGACTTTTACTTAATCACCTCCACGTTCGAGTACTTCCCTGGGATTCCTATCTATCACAGCCGGGATTTGATTCAATGGACGTTGATCGGTCATGCGTTGACGCGGACCAGTCAACTCCAAGTCCATACCCCGGAGCCCGGAGGAGGTGTCTGGGCACCCACAATTCGCTATCATGGGGGTATCTTCTACATCATGGCGGCGAGCTTTCAACGTTACCGTCCCCAGCAAGACGATCGGGTGTGGCCCCAGGGATTCTACGTCAAAACAATGGATATATGGAATGAGGAGACATGGTCTGATCCCATATTCTTTGATCAGGTTGGGTTTGACCAAGACGTGAGTTTTAGTAAATGTTATCGCCAGGAAACTTGGAATGACGCTTGTCTATTCGGATAGATTTTTTGGATGAAGATGGGACCATTTATCTATCATCCACCTACAGAAAGATCCATCCAACACCAGGCGACGAACTAAAAGACTTTGCCATTCACATCTGTACTGTCGACCTCGCAACTGGACACTCTACCTCCGAGCCTCAATTGATCCGCGAATCGCTTTCTGGTGTCGCCGAGGGATCCCATATCATCAAACGCGGTCGTTATTGGTATCTTTTCACAGCTGAAGGAGGCACCGAGGGTGGCCATAGTGAATGGGTCCATCGCAGTGAAGTCGGCCCCTTGGGACTGTGGGAGCTCGGACCAAACAACCCCCTTTGGCGTAATGGCGTTGAAGACGAAGTGCAAAACACCGGACACGCAGATTTGGTCGAGGACAGCAAAGGGAATTGGTGGGCAGTCTTGCTTGGAGTCCGCCCTACCAGACAGGGAAACACATGGGAAGACTCCGTACTAGGTAACGGTACCTCGCAGTCATATTTGGCGATTATACTAAATGTATTAGGCCGGGAGACATTCTTAGTGACTCTGGAATGGAAGAATGACTGGCCTGTAATTAACGGAGGACAGAAAATCTCTCTCATCTCACAAGGACCTGGCCTTTACCAGTTCGAAACCACTGTCGCATGGAGAGATGACTTTTCAGAGTCACGTATGCAGTTAGGATGGTATAGAAAGAGTAAGTCTGAAAGAGGTGAACCAGTGGCATACACTGATTAATGAGAAATTAGACACTCCATTTGTCAACGACTACTCGCTTACTGAGCGCCCCGGTCGCCTTCGTCTTTATGGAGGGCCTTACAACTTGTCAGTTCCGGCCTGTCCAACGATGTTTCTTCGCAAACAAATCCATCGCGTCTGCAGATGGGAGACCAAGCTGTCCTTTCACCCTATATCCAACCAAACCGAAGCCGGCACTGTGCTGTGGCTGAATTACTTCACATACAGTAGTATCGGTATCCGTAAGGACGACCAGGGCCGATTCATCCGTTTCCAGCCATCAGAGGGAGATGCCACGGAGTATCGGTTGAACGATCAAACTGATATTACTCTTATGATTGACTGTGGCACAAAGTATAGATTTGGGTATTGTGCAGGCACGGGAGATGATGTTCATTGGATTGGATCAGTCTCTAATGGTGCTGCAATGAAGGTGCCTCCGGTCGGGGCCATTTTTATTGGCATGATGACGGGCTTATATGCACTTGGAGAGCGACAGCGGTGCCTGGTTCCAGCAGACTTTGCGTATGCCGAGTTCAAATGAGCGATGGATTTGCCAGTGAGTTTCAGTAGAGAGCTCAGTAAGATGAACTAGATACATGTATGCCAATACCTATACTAGTTATAGAGGATAAAGTTTGCCGGGTGGGGCCTTTCCTATCTAGGCTGCCGCCGCTTTATGAGGGCGCTCATGCTCAGGATCACCGTGGGTCGATGGCCTCGCATGATACCATACAGAACACAAAGTAATTAATATCATGTAGACAAAAATGCGCTTACCACATTAGGACTAGCTCGGATGGGGAGTGGTGGGATATGAACTTTGGGTGGTGTCCCGAGTTCTTCCCTTCAAAGATTGTCGGATGCAATCGTCGTTCGTCAGTGTCTATAAGGGTCCGTAGACTGTAGTCCCAGGCCTGATAGTTTGACATGCCGGTCCAGCCACAAGTTGACCCATTGATCTGCTGTCCGCCGCAGAGCTACCATGGGTATGCGATATTTCTTCAAGAGTCATCTAATCAAGGCAGCAAGTCCGGGAGTCCCTATCCCTGCATGTATCCACCGGACCACCAGTACCACCGGCTGCTCGGCGACATAAAAACGGAGAGATACAAACGCCGAGATTAATCCAAGAAAGAAAGAAACGCGAAGAACGTCGCCCTCGGGCTTCGGCATCCGATTATGTTGGTAAGCAATCATCATTAATAAGCACCTTGTAACTAACTAACTATGGGGCCAATGTGTAACTACGCACTACATAATTACATGAAGCCATTGGGGTACCGTATCAAACGAATCGAACTATGTAGTTATAACACTGAAGACTAGCCCCTCGTTGCATCGTACACAACTCAGCCTATTCAAGTAAGAATAGTCAATCATTTGAATATGCCCGTTTACGTTATCACCGGAGTGTCCAGGGGAATTGGGGTGAGTCTGCCTTCTACTCTGACACACTGTCTTTATCTAACGTGGTCTAGTTTGAGCTCCTCAAACAGATCTCGGAGGACCAGGAGAACCTAGTCGTCGGTTTGGTCCGCGACAGAGCTGCGACGGAGAAGAAGATAGCGGCAGAGCTGGGCAGCCGTCCTAATGTCCACATCCGCCATGCAGACCTCACCGAGTACGCTAGCTTGAAGCAAGCCGCTACCGATACGGCCGAGATCGTTGGCGATCGTGGAATTGACTACCTAGTGGCCAACGCAGCTTACTTGCCCCTCTTGGACGCCTATGGACCCATTGGTGCATTGTAGGTCTACTTCCATCTGGCTATTGTACGGGTTGATCTGCAGTTAACGCTATGTGTCTAATAGGAGCGATAAGGCCGAGGAGGTCGACGCTGTGTTATCGGAGCTAATGCGGATCAATGTCGCTGGTAACATCCACCTCTTTCATGTCTTCCTTCCTCTTGTCCTAAAGGGCGAGATCAAGAAGGTTATTGCCATTTCGACCGGTCTGGCCGACCTCGACCTGACCAACGATTGCGAGATCGATATTGGGGCTTTATATGCATCCTCCAAGGCGGCTCTAAACGTCATCGTGGCCAAGTTCAATGCGCAATACAAGAAAGACGGTGTCCTCTTCCTGGCTATCAGCCCGGGCTTAGTGGATGTGGGCCATTATGCGGATGGTACGTATCCCATCATGTCTTCGAGATTGAAACATTTGGACGTTTTTTTAATGTATAACATAGCGACACCAGAAGAGCTCCAGGGCATGACGGGATTCGTAGGCAAGCTCGTAGCATATGCGCCTCACTTCAAGGGCCCAATCTCTCCGGAAGAGTCCATCCGGCATCTCCGCTCCACCTGGGAGAAAGCCAGCATTGAGGGTGGGTTTGGTGGTGCGTTTGTTTCTCATTTTGGAAACAAGCAGTGGGTGTAAACCCGGGATGCAGCTCGCTGAATTAGACTATTTACATTAAATAAATGATGTGCACCCAACAATGATAGTTGAAATGTCGATAGACTCAATTCCAACCAATTCAGTGGAATCGGCATGGAGGAGTCATAACCATCCCGCAAGTTTTTCATGACACTTTGAATCTGCATTGGATCATAATTGGAATACAATCGCCTAGGCAACTAATTACAAGATATTGTTGTTACCGGAAGTCGTGCTCATAACTTTATCTCTAGGCTGTACATGGTTTTGCAGTAAGGCCCATAGCAATATCACATTATTCTGGTAAGATTACATTGTTTCGGGAAAGACCAGGGTCAAGTTCACCAATGTCGTACCACCCACAAAGATCATCAAGAAAAGCCAATGAGGATAAAACATCCATGTTGTTGCTTGATACTTCGAACTCTGACGCCACACTCCCCTGTCCCTCGCCACCGGATAGGTCTGGCACATCACTCGACCTGGTTCCACCGCTGTCACTCATAGCCTTAGACCCTAGTCCGAGTACATGACGGGCTACTGTTTGGATCTCCCGCACGTTTCTCGCCGTTCTTGGCCATATCTCTCCCAATGCTTTCAGACATCCAATAGTCATTCGGATCTGCTCTCTGGTGACTGTTAAGTCTTTCCCCTCTAGTCGAAAGGCACATGCAGCAAGCAATGCCAGAGTCCCTTCACTGACCATGCAGGTCGTGAATGGGGTATGGTGAAAATGTAGAGCAGGTAATGCTAGAAGTCTGATCTGTGCCTCTGCGGACCGGAGGACTCGGTTGGTGTGCACGTTTGCGAGATCTGGCGTTGGACTGTCGAGGGGCGGTTCGCGTGCACAGCTTGAAATACCCTCGGCGCGGCTAAACTTGAGATCTGACAACGACCGGTGTAAGCCAATGGTGGCACTAAGAGCCTGTGGTCAGCGGTGTCTCATAGAAGTCAGTCGAAGAAGGATAAAGTAGTAGACTCACACATGTATCAGTAGGTGCGCTTGAAACATCATCTCATCAATCTCCCCGGCCTTGTCCATGACTTGCTTGTGTGTCTTTGGTAGTAGGAGTAGCCACCCATTCAGGGCCGAGTCCGCAGCTTGAATCATCCGTTCCGAGTTGTCCTTGTTCGTGGCCTTCGGCACTGTGGATATTGCCAAGGCTGCACATCGTACGGCACCGACTAAATAAGCGAACGATGAGAACCCGATATCATCGGAAGCAAATTCACGGCTGTCAAACTGATCTAATGTTTTGGGATCTGGAATATCCTGCGTCCGGTCAGCCATCCACTTTGCCCTCGAGACGGTGCACGCACATACCCCAGACTCGTATTCCGACTCTTCGCAGGGCAAGTCAACCGTAGCCGCAATAGCAGAGGCTTTGAAATTCATAGTACCCAAGGTCCCTGCATAATATGCGTCCACTATGTAAAGCATCCACCACGTCCGCCTCCAGCATTCCTGCAAAACGAGATCACCGGCCCCATATTTCGATGCAAAGTCCTGCTCAAACAACTTACACTCAGTGGCTAGCCAGATAGCAGAGTCCACTTGTGATTTAGCGTCGGTTTTGCGTTCAAACCAGAACAGTGCTATGGAGTATAGAAGTCGACACTGGACCATAACAGGATCTGTTGAGAGTAATTGTGAAAAGCTAGCCTTTATGTGATCTTCTAGCGCGATGGACCATCCTCGTGCAGTATATATGTACCCAACAAGCCGCATGACTGCGACGAGCGGTCGGAAGCTGGGTTGTCGGCTCGGATCTTGAAAAAGACGCGTGAAGTGTTTCCGCGGCAGTAGAAATGGATGAAATTTGTGGAAGTTGTTATAGTAAGCGTCGATCAACGAATCATTCTGAATATCGGTGATATCAAGTTGATGTTCTGGTGGCAAAGTCAGGTCTGAGGTCTCAACGCCTGGGTTGGGACGTTGAAGCTGGCTGAAGCAATCAGGAAGCTCCCCCCAGCGACCTCCTGGCTCACCTGACCAACGGCTGCCCTCTGCGGGCTTGGCGTAGTCACTACAACTGCATTTCCTGCAGTGCCGACTCTTTTGCGTCGTTCTTCTAGTGCTATGCGGCTTAGCCCACCTCGGCGCGATCGAGCATATTGGCATGGCTGGCCAAGCTCGGCGCAGCGAGTGCATGATGGTTGTTTGCCGTCGCATTTCACGTGACGTGATCGGCAGGGCAAACATGCCAACGGCGAACGTGTCGCTCTGTGGTAAACTGGAGTGCTCGTGGAAGTCATGCTAGTTGAGAAAGTCAGGAAAGCCGTTCGAAGTTCGCAATGCACCTACGTAGGAGGTGCGAGTTACGAAGCGGGGATCCGGGTACTCGGGAACCCGCACGAACGTAACGAACCTTGATCCCGCTGAACTACTAAACTTTATTAGGCAATCCGGTTTCCGGTGGATTGCCGGGCAGCGCTCATTGGCCATTAAATAATTTAAAGTTATCGTAATCAGACATCAGCCACAGTGCCACACTTTGTTGACAAGATTCATCATCTCAGGCATCAGTGCCTCCGGGAAAGTCGTAATGCCACCAGGTTGTACCTTGATGAATTTTGGAGCACTTGACACTGAGACTCAGACACTTGCGGGCGAACGGGCGAACGGATGCCATGGATTATATGCTGCAACAGAGAAGAGTAATTTTCCAAGGCTGCGCAAATCATAGTTCGAGGGCAACTGCCAACCACTTCGTGCGGCGTGCCTTAGGTAGTCCGCGCCCCGAATTCCATGATCCCCGAAATCCCGGTTTAAAGTGCGATCATCGACTTGGGTTACAAATTGACCGAAGCCATCTCATCGATTTTCCCTCCTCGGCGTGAATACCAAGCGAACAAATTCAAAGGAAGATCCTTGACTTCAACTACATGGCCTCGGACTCTCAATCGAAGACTTAGGTTTGATGCCAACAGTGTCTGTTGTATATCTACTAATTAAATCTTTCAGGCCCCGACCCCGAGAGGAAGTCAAAGTACTCTATGATTACGAGCTCACGAATGCACCCGGGAAGTCCATAATTGCCTTCGCTTTGGAGTATCCACCTGATGGATTCACCCCTCCGCATAGGCATGGCGGAGCCACTGTTGTTGCCTTCGTGACTCAAGGAACGATACTAAGTGGGGTGAATAGTAGCCCACCTCGGGTGTATCAAGCTGGGGAAAGTTTTATGGAGATACCTGGCTGCCACCACACCGTTTCGGAGAACAGCAGCCAAACTGAGAATGCTAAGATGATCGCTGTGTTTGTTGTAGATACTGAAGTAGTGAAGCAGGAGGGGTACGCGGGGCTTACAGTGCTCGATGATGAGTGAGCTTAGTTATGTCGTACCACGATTTTCTACCATAACCTTCCATTGGAAAATAGAAATTCAAATCCCACTGTACTGCCCGATCCAATGAGCCAGTGAGCTTCATAAGTCAATGAGCGTCAGCCACAGGTCTGAACCCCGGATCGCCGAAATCATTGATCACCTCCGAAAAATGGGCAAGCTATTCATACCCCAATTTTTCTACCGAGAGGTGTCCTAGGAGACCTATGATAGGTTTGACATTTGAGGTAGACCAGACGGGCATATGTCCAACTTTTGCAAGCTGGCGAGTTCACATTATTCTCTCTCATGATAGAGCCAAAGCCTATTTGCGTAAGTTGAAAGACTACAGATGGCCCCCGTAGAAGCGGCTAATGGGGACTTTACATACATGGACTCCTAGGAATATGCAAAGCTTTGATTCTGTAACTCATCCGACCACTTGAGCTAGCTCTCCAAACAACCTATAGGAATCCAAAGTAACAGGATCAGCTAATCTAAGAGCTTCTTGAATATCGTCCGGCGGATATATCAACTTTTGGTTGATATAGCATTTCACTCGCTTCGCTATATCTCCCGAAAGCTTGATGCCGTCCCTGTTCCAGCCACTGGCAACCAGCACACCCCAGGACCCGAGATCAAGGCAGCAGTTGTATTCAGCCTGCGAGTATTCCATGAGAGGCTTACCCAAGAGCACAGCTGCGGCATTGTAGCCTGATACACGACCGAGTTGATTTGCGTGCTGACAGCTCATTAAAGCGTACCGGCTGTGACCGTCGGCAATCGCACAGGCGGCATCACCTGTGGCAAAGACATCGCTTGCAGACGAGACGCGAAGATATTGATCAACATAGAGACGCGCCAAAGAATCCTTCCTGCCTGGGATTTGCGCTGTCAGGGCCGTGGCCCTCATGTTACGGAACACTTAAGCACACCACGCTAATGCGGGGGAAGACGCACTGATAACCAATCAACTTGGTGTCAACTGGCGAGGCATCCACGAATGACTGAACCACAGGATTACGAAGACATCAAGATCACGTGATGTCCCATCCCATCGTGGGATGAGAACCCATCCTATCGTGGGATGAGAACCCATCCTATCGTGGGATGAGAACCCATCCCACCAGGGGATAGGAAGGACTGGATATATAAGGACACTCATTCACCGTCATGTATTTAGTTCTTCGCGATCAATCATACAATGTTACTTGGTTACTACCTATTGGACTTTGCACTCTACGGTTCACCCTTAAGACAACCCAACCTACAAGTAGGGGAGCTCATCTTGTGGTAACACTTGGTGACTGACTTACTTGGCGCGCACTACTGGCACATCCTGCAAGATACTCAACAGGACCCGAGTCCGTGTAAGGCTTAGCACAGCAACGGTACGGTTGCGAGATACTCTTGGGATTCGAAGTAGAACTAGGCGAGTACAACCCGGAAGCAGCTCTACTCACAGTGACCAGCAGGCACCGCGTAACACGTGTATCCTTCCGCACCTGCAAACCTGTCTAGCATAGTATCAACAAGTCTGGACGGAAGATCTGCGCCGCATTGTTTTGGACCGCCGTAACGGCCACGCAGAACATCGGCGCGACCATAGTTCAGGTATCTTGTATCTGGGCGTGGAAGGATCTTTGAATGTGGCTTTGAGCTTCTCCGGCGTGATTTCTGTTTTGGAAAGGCCGTATTCGTGGGCCGTGCTGGCGTATTGCTCCGTGACGGGCTTGCGGGGGTGGAAGAGGGTGTCGAAGGCGTCGAAGGTTAGGAGGAGGGTTCGTGGGATCGCACTTGTAGTTGCTTTTCTGATTGCTTTACATGTTACTGAGCGGGCGTTGGTGAGGAGGGTCATTGTGGTGGTGGTTTGTTGGTGGAACTTGCATGACGCGCGGGTCGCGCCAAGTTGGGCGGAGAGCGGAGATCTTGATCGTCCCGGCGCCGATCTATTGGGGTTGATCTTGGTTTACGGGAAATTCTTGGAAGTTCTTGGCTCAACGTACCACTTAAAAGATAATTCAGATAAGTCACATCCTCAGAGGTATATTGAAAGACTAGGTAAATTCAACAAAGGCTTCATCGATCTTAGTCCACGGCGCGTTCAATTAAGATCGTGTAATCCTAACCTTGGAAGGCATGATAACGACTTTCTTGACTTGAAGCTAGTAGATTCATGGAAATCGACCCGGAGTAATGAATGAGAAGTGGGGGTGTGTGAAACTGGGGTCCTGCACCTTGATCATAACCTGCTTCTTAATTGACTCGATAGAGGCTGGCACAGTGAGACTGGTTAGGGGGTACTCTCCTCCGCGCCCTTCGGCCTCGAGAGCCAAGTAGCCCGGGGCATAAAGCTCAACATCACTTGTCCACTGCTCTCGGTCACATAGGACCATTGAGTTTGGAAGTTGGTTAGCGTCCTTGGCTTGACAGAGAATATCGATGATCGGTAGGTCCATGTCAAGTCTTTTGATATGCATCAGTTTGTTGGTCTGACATGTTAGGTCAAAGAATACTCACGGCGGATTTTGGTGTCTATAAGCACCGGCACAATGCTTGACATCGTCAAAACTTGACCAATTATGGAAAGCGCTTAAGTATGTGACACTGCAGGTGGGTTCTGCCAGGCCTGTCCAGGCGGTGAGTCGATTCAGGTCATGTGACAGGAGGAGGAGAGACGAGGGACTTGTTTTGTTGCGCGCCTCTTTCGTTTTCTTTCTTTTCTTTCTCTCTTCTTCCTTTCCTTAGACTAGTTATCTTGTCGAATTGGACTCTTTTGCAAGAATAGCCTACTGTCACATAATAACTAGTCTCTTTTTACTTTCATTTCTGGACCGCCGGCCGCACAGACGCGCGTTCCTGTAACGCGTATCTTGGCACCGGTCCACCCCACCGAATCCCGACTCGCTCCAGATCCCGATCCCGATCCCGATCCCGATCCCGATCCCGAACCACGGTTGCCGACCGTGCCGAGAAGCTAGGATGGCTTCTCCGAACCCAGATCCCGCGCCCAGCACTGCCGCTGGCAATGACGATACCACACCGAGACACGCATCTCGCCTGATCTCCTTCCGACTCGACTCGTCGTCGGTCGCGAGGCGACTCGAAAACACCGAAGAGAAAGATCGGTATCCTAAGCTCTCGACGCTGTACCAAGCCCTCGAACAGAAGTTTCACGAACTCGAGGCACGGAATATCGAGCTCCAGAACGACAACGATGAGGCCCTAGTCCAATACCAGGGAGCAATCGAGCAGCAGAACAGAGCTCAAACCACCCTCGAAGCCGCTCTAGTAGCAGAGAAAGCAGCCGTGGCGAAACAGAACGAGATGGCTATGAAGTTTTTCGATCTACAGAACCGGAGCACACCGAGTATGGAAGCTGCGGTCCCGAGGAAATCTGCTCGTATGCCTGACGCACCAATGTTTAGCGATGGGAAGGAAGTCCGATACGAAGCTTGGGCCACAACGATCCGCCAGAAGCTACTCGCAAATGCGGACCATTATCCTGAACCAGTACATCGTAAGCTCTATGTACAGAGTCGCTGCGAGGGCAAAGCCCAGCTCCATATTGCCCCCCGCATGGATGAAGCCTCCACCAGGCCATACGAGGATGCGGAAGATATCCTTAGTCACCTGCGAAGTGTGTTCGCTAACCCGAATCGGAAGGCGGAAGCCTACTCCGCCTACCATCAGCTAACGATGAAGCCCCGTGATGGTTTCACGGATTTCTTAGCTGAGTTCCTCCAGCTCGCTGAGGAAGCATGCGTGGTCCGAGAGAACTTGAAACGCGACCTCTACTTGAAACTGCCGAACTTACTTCAAACCCAGATGATGCTGGCCGTTAACCAGTCCCATGTCACGTTCGACAATTTCACTGAACAGTGCCAGAGCATCTCCCACGAGATCATGCTCCAACAGCATCGATCCACCGACCGCAGGAATCACCGGGGTGGCACAGTAGGAGGAAGCGCAAGAACCACGACCGCACACACCGCCCTTAACACATCGGGCACCAGCCAGCCGACCACCGCTCGAGTCAAACGAGAGGGATTTACGCCGGCTAGAATGACTGATGCGGAACGGAACAAACTGGTCAGTGAAGGAAAGTGTTTCTATTGCAAAGAACCCGGACACATCAGCCTCCAGTGCCCAAAGAAGACTACTACTACCCCCGCGGCTGTTGCGACAGCCTCCACTAAACCCAAGGAAACAGTGGTGACCCCGGATCCCCGCATTGTGGAACTCGAAGGATCGGATGACGAGCAGGGAAAAGAGTACGCCTAGGGCAAGTCTCCCGCCTAGGCGTCTCACGGCAATCTACTAGCGGAATTGACATCACGAAGCTGCTCTCATCTAAGAGCTTCCTGACCAAGGCACAAATTCCAATCAATTCGTTATTTTTTCAAGTCAACGCGTTAGTAGATTCTGGAGCAGATATGTACATTATGATTCACACCCGGGTGGTGGAGAAGTTAGGCAGGTACGGTCTACGCACTGCGAGAGTGCAGGATATGGGTGCACATTCGATCAGAGCGTACGATGGGCGACAGTCGGCGCCTATCACCCATGTCGCCAGAGTACCCCTGATCGTGGATAACCATCGCCAGCCATTGGCAACTATGATGATAGCTGACATCGGCCACCACAACATGATCATCGGCAGGCTATGGCTAGCAGAACAGGACGTGCTGCTGGACAGTCGGAACTCTCGACTACTATGGCCAGCTCAGATTCAAGCCATAAAGGAAGAGGTGGCGTGCCAATTGACACGGCCAATCCCCATGCAAATCCTCAGAAGGCCATGCGTGGAGGAGGATCTAGAGTACCAGAGAGACTGCGAACGACGTGACCGGAAGTTTGAGAAGGGTCTCCTCTCGGAAAAGGAATCTAAACCCCAGAAACGGATCCCACGGTCATATAACCATTCCCATGGAGAGGATACCCTGAAGAAAATGCACCGGGCGCTGTCGAATCAGAGTGTAACGCCGACTCCCTATCGGAAGGTACAGCCAGAGAAAGTTCTCCAAAACTTCGAAATTGCAGCGATCGGACGGGTCGGTTTCGAAAGATGTGCCCGTAAACCCGGTACGGAGACCTTTATTACCTCCCTCTGCGAGATCCAGCATGCCATCGATGAACTCTCCGAAAAAGAGACGGAGCTGCGGACAATCCGAGAAACGATCCCGAAGGAGTATCACCAGTTCGCGGATGTCTTCTCGAAGAAGGAATCGGATACACTACCGCCGTACCGACCTGGGACTGACCACAAGATCGAGTTAGTGGACCAGGCCACACCGGGATATTGCCCGCTGTACAAGATGTCCGTGGAGCAACTCGAGGCCGCAAAGACATATATCACAGAGAACTTAGAGAAAGGGTTCATCGTGCCTAGCAGCGCTCCGTTTGCCTCCCCAATCCTCCTCGCTAAGAAACCAGGAGGTGGATTACGTTTCTGTGTGGATTTCCGTAAACTAAATCAGGTCACGAAAAGGGATGTCTATCCATTACCGCTGATCGATGAGCTAATGCAGCGTGTACGAAAGGCTCGATACTTCACGAAGGTTGACATTCGACAAGGATTCCACCGAATCAGGATGGACCCGGATTCCGAGGATCTTACTACCTTCCGTTCTAGGTATGGGTCGTATAAGTATCGAGTGATGCCTTTCGGCCTCACGAACGGACCGGCGACTTTTCAGAGGTTCATGAACTCCGTTCTTGGGGATGCCCTCGACGTCTATGCCACGGCCTTTGTCGACGACATTCTGATTTACAGTGAAACATATGAGGACCATGTTCGGCATGTGACAGACGTCCTTCAAAGACTGAAGAGTGCCGGGCTGCAGGCGAGCCTCGGTAAGTGTGAGTTCCACACACAGAGGACGAAGTTCTTAGGATTCATCGTGGGCGCCGACGGAATCGCAGTGGACCCAGACAAGGTCCAGGTTATTCACGGCTGGAAGCCTCCATCAACGGTAAAGGGGGTACAGTCATTCTTAGGTTTCTGCAACTTTTACCGGCGTTTCATCGGGAACTATGGTCGGATCGCGAAACCGCTGTTTCACCTAACAAAGAAGACGTCCCCATGGCAATGGACCGCCGAACACGGAAGGGCCTTTTCCACGCTGAAAGAAATGCTCACGAACGCACCTATCCTGGCTCATTATGACCCAGCAGCGCAGACCCGGGTCGAGACAGACGCCTCGGATGGGGTCGTGGGAGCTGTTCTTTCCCAGCTCGGGAAGGATAATCATTGGCACCCGATCGCTTACTTTTCCAAGACCATGGACCCTGCGGAGCGGAACTATGAAATTCATGACAAGGAATTGCTAGCGGTTATTCGTGCTTTTCAGGAATGGGAAGCAGAGCTAATCGGCCTCCAAAACAAGAGGGCATTCGAGGTCTTCACTGACCACCAGGCGTTACAGTGGTTCCGAACAAAGAAAAAGCTAAATGCTAGACAGATTCGCTGGAGCCAGTTCATGGAAGATTACCACTTCGAGATTAAATATCGAGCTGGCAAAAAGAACGTACTCGCCGACGTTCTCTCAAGGAAGGACTTAGAGGATCGCCAAGATTCGAGTGAACTAGTGTTACTTCCTGAACGACATTGGAAGGACCCAGGAAACGTTACATTAGCGCCAGTGAACCCGACGTCAGTGGAACCAGCGCCAGTGAACCAGACCTCAGTGGAACCAGTGTCAACTACCGCCGACTTAGTTGACCGGGTGAAAGAGAGTAACCTTGCGCACGATAGCCTAGAGGAAAAAAGGCGGGAAGCCCTCGAAGACGAGGAATCCGAATGGACGATCCGGAATGGACTCTTGCTTCGTGATGGAAAACTTGTCGTGCCCGATGATGGAGACCTTCGTGCTCGACTACTCGACGAAATCCATCGGCAACCCAGCACTGCCCATCCCGGAATCGATAAAACGGCTCAACTCCTGGCAGCTCGCTATTACTGGCCGGGATGGCTTCGAGACGTACGAAGGTACGTGGATCACTGTTATGTCTGCAAGAGGACGAAGGCCTGGAGGGATCACCCTCCGGGACTCCTCCAGCCACTGCCGATACCCGAGCGACCTTGGCAACATGTTACCATCGATTTCTGCTCGTTCTCGAAGGATAAAGCGGGATACGACAATATCATGGTGGTTGTGTGCCGGCTCACAAAGCGGCCAATCTCCATTCCATGCACTAAGGAGGTCGATGCGAAGATTACTGCGGAACTCTTCGTTAAGCATATCTTACGATGGAGTGGTATCCCGGATTCCGTGGTATCTGACAGAGGGCCACAATTTATCTCTGATTTCTGGAAGGAGTTCTGTCGTGTCCTGCAAATCAAGAGGAAGCTATCGACGGCTCGGCACCCTCAAACGGACGGGCAGACTGAGATCGCAAACCAGTACATCACGCAGAG
Source organism: Penicillium bovifimosum (assembly GCF_028826915.1). Lineage (NCBI taxonomy): Eukaryota > Fungi > Ascomycota > Eurotiomycetes > Eurotiales > Aspergillaceae > Penicillium > Penicillium bovifimosum. Next base: position 4,898,631 of record NW_026622711.1, read on the forward strand.
GTTGCGACCGTACGTTAGCCACCATCAAGACGACTGGTCGGAGTGGTTACCCATGATCGATCTTGCCGCTGCTTCCCTTCCATCAGCGTCTACTGGCATGTCTCCTTTTTTCGTCGAGAGAGGTTACGAACCGAGAATGACATTCGACTGGCAAGACTCGGAGGACTCGACTGCCCAGGACCAGCCTGGAACCGTGGAAGCAAGGAACTACGTCCAGCGCATACACGATGCTTGGGAAACGGCGAAGGAGCAGATGGCTAAAGCACAAGACCGGCAGAGAACTCAGGCCAATCGGCACCGGAGGAGCGTGAATTTTGACGTGGGCGACTCCGTTTATCTTACCTTGCAAGGCCTACGACAGGAGAGGCCCAGCAAAAAGCTCTCCCACAAAGCCGCTGGGCCGTTCGAGGTCGTAAGAAAGGTGGGCCATGCGTTTGAATTACGACTGCCACCGGAATACGATATCCACCCTGTCTTCGCACCGGAGAAGCTCCGTCTGGCCAGTAAACCAGGTCAGCCACCCTTAACCAGCCAGATTCAAGATCCGGAACCTCCTGTGAATATAGCCGGCGAAGACGAATGGGAAGTTGACCACGTTTTGGATTCTCGCCTGTACTACCGCAAACTCCAGTACAAGGTCAAATGGAAAGGCTATGACATCGACAACACCTGGTATCCTGCAGGCAACCTACGCAATGCGCCGTACAAGGTGCAGGAATTCCATGAGAAATACCCGAGCAAACCGGGTCCTCCAGCGAGATTACAGCATTGGATAAACTGCGCCCTGCAGGACGAGTACCCAGATGAGCACCAGGATGATGGCAAAGTCGCTCAACGGGACTGAGCGAATCTTGGAGGGGGGAAATGTGACACTGCAGGTGGGTTCTGCCAGGCCTGTCCAGGCGGTGAGTCGATTCAGGTCATGTGACAGGAGGAGGAGAGACGAGGGACTTGTTTTGTTGCGCGCCTCTTTCGTTTTCTTTCTTTTCTTTCTCTCTTCTTCCTTTCCTTAGACTAGTTATCTTGTCGAATTGGACTCTTTTGCAAGAATAGCCTACTGTCACAGAAACGGACTGTAACACCGCTGATGATCGAAGCCCTCTGCGAACACCTGTCTGAAAAGCCCGGTTTATACCAGAATATACTGTGTAGAACATCGTGGAACTTGATGGCACATTCTATTAGCACGAAAGACCATATAGATGTCGTTTCTCTCCCAGGGCCTTCTTTTACAAAGACATTAGAAAATAGAGAGGGAATGACCATGCGAATGATTGACGCCTACTGTAGGCAAAATCGTAGGAAAGAAACCTGCCCTGATGCGTGTCCCAAGACAAGGAGGTCCCCATTAACCGCAAAACAGGTGGGCCGAAAGTCAGGAGGAAGCCATAATGCAGTTTTGCCGTTCAGGTTTATCCACAGTCCTTGCTCGATAAAAACCACCAGACACTCATGGGTTGAACTAGAAGCATGCTGTTGGAGCCCGAACTGAAGATCGAAGGTGCCTAAGTTGGTGATTAGATATGAACCATCTTGAGAAAATTCGAGTTTGGTGACCATTCCCGTGGCGTTCAAGGTCTGCCGTAGACCGCCCATCGCCGTGTCCCAGAGCCGCACAGTCTCATCAGAAGAGCCGGACGCCAGCAGCCGGCCATCGGGCGAGAAGGCTACCGAAACAACTGCGTTCGAATGGCCCTCGAGCGTCTGCTGTAGACCGCCTGTCGCCGTGTCCCAGAGCCGCACGGTCTTATCATGTCGGAACAACAGCAGCAGTGGAGATCGGAGAACGGAGATACCATATCCCACTTAGATTAGTCATTGTTATGCCCATACAAATTGCCAGCCAGGGGCTTCATAGAAATTCAGACCTGTTGATATCCGATTGGTACGCGCTATGATTTACTAAGCAGTTTCCGACTGTTATGAGCCCGGTTCGCAATTAAGAGGGTTAAATTCGTCAATTGAAGACATACGCAGGTTTACCGCGATAGCCAAACAGGACAGACGTCGACCCCGATCAGCTCCCCATCGAACGAAATTGCAAGAGAACGTGACAAATATGGACTCAACCGTTGTCTCCGCCATGAAGGGCGAAAAACTGAAGGAACCAAGTCAATGGAGGAATTGGTTCGCACGAATCAAGATCTATGCACGACAGAAGAGGGTATGGGAACTGATCGACCCTCACACCGCAGAAGAAGATCTGGAAAAGCCAATTCGCAAACCTCGAAGACCGCAATACCCGGAGGGTGGCAACGAACTTGCGAAGAGAGAGTGGAGAGATCGTATGGATATCTACAAGCTGGACCTTGCCGAATGGGAACAGCAAAACAAGAGCCTAGATGCCATCAATGAATGGATCATCTCAAATCTGGATCCAGTCCATCACACCTCGATGCTTAACTACGAAACCCCATACGGACGGCTTGTATATCTTCAAACCCGATTTGGCCGATCATCTGCGGCAGAAGAAGATATCCGTGCACAGTGGAAGCGAGTGTCAGCCTCACCACCAAAGAGGGGTTCTGATATCGATCAGTGGATCAATGAATGGGATGCACTAAGAGAGCAAGGTGTAAGCCTAGACCTGCCAGAAATGAAGAGTGCCAATAAGGACTTCCTCCGCGCTGTTAAAGATCTACTCCCTGTTTGGTGGCAGCTGAAATTTGAGGCGATCGTGCTGAACCAGGAAGAATGGGATACTCGCGATTTGATTGAAAACTTCAGAGGAAGTTATCGTGAGCTGCACCCACAGAGCGCGAGCACTGTCAGCACTATTTCCAAAGCATCGTTTTCGACACTGCAAGGTTTCGATGAAGCTAGACCAGAGCCACCGCAGGGAAAGCCGCAAGGCCAGCAAGCGCAGGAATCGCCACGTGAACGAACTTTACCACCGATCCCGAAGCGATATTGCCCCTGTGGTAACCGTCACCATAAGCCGTGGAAGTGCTGGGCGGTCAACCGGGATGCATTCCCTGACAAAGAAGTTTTTGAGAAGACCGCGAGGCGAGTGGAAGATCGTCTTTCGAAAGACCCGGCGTGGAAAGCCTGGATAGAGAAATCTGTCAGGGATCACAACGAGAAGAATGGAGTGAGGCCTGCCACGAATACGGCCAATAGCACACAACTGTATGGCTCCTTCCTCACCACAGGTTTTCCCGAACAGGTGTTCCAAAGCGTAAAGAACACGGGAGGCGCCGATGATGACATTCGACAACGTTGGTTCCTCGACAGTTGCTCGTCAGTACATGTATGCAACGACAAAGACCTCTTCATAACCTTTAAACCGATGAAATCAGGCCTGAAGACAGGTGATTCGATCACTGCGGTAGAAGGTATTGGAAACGTTGTCATGACTGGAGCGGGCCCTGACGGATCAACTCGACGAATTAAACTGAGCAATGTGTTATATTCGCCTCATTTCCATGCCAATTTGATGTCTTATGGAGCCCTGAAAAAGAAGGGTGTTCGCTGGGACGAGGATAACGAGTGCATCAGGGACTCGAGTGGCGAATCAGTCATTAGTGTACGCCTCATGGAGTCGTTAGGAATATGGGCATTTAATCAACCGAGAGAGCCTCGTTCCTCACCAGAAACCCTTGCCCACGCACATGCAGTACGAAGATCGGTGAAACCTCTCGTCTCGGAAGCCTCAGCAGATCGTTGGCATCGTCGATTAGCCCACGTATCCACGCGTGTGATGAAGAAAACTGCCGAAATGGTAGATGGTGTTAAAATCAACGAAGATCTGCCAGAAACACCATCCGAAGAAGGAGAGCTTTGTCAGGTGTGCAATCTCTCAAACGCACCGAGACAGATATCACGACGACCAATTGGCCAGACCTTTGGAAGATATGGCCGAATTCACTTCGATCTGGTCCAATTTTCACCCGCATACAACCGACATCGGTGGATGACACATTTTTACGTTGAAGGCATCAGATTTCACTGGCTATACACACACGAATTGAAGTCGCAGTGCAGAGATGGAATCAGGAAATTCATCGCTCTGATCAAAAACTGGTGGAACATACCAATCAAATCGTTTCATTATGACAATGAAACAGCTGCAGGCGCAGAGATTGAAGGCTTCTTGAACAATATGGGCATTGTGGTATCACATGGCATCCCCTACCATCCCGAGCAAAACGGACCTGCTGAACGTTCGGGAGGAGTGATTTTGACCATGACGAGACACCTTCAAATCGAGAGCAAGCTACCGAGTCAACTGTGGCCCGAGATGGTTAGCGCTGCTGTGTGGATCCTGAACCGTATCCCTACCCATCTAAAGGAGGAGAATCGTTGGATCGTGCCTTGGGATGAAGCACGAAGGGATTTTGGCGGCGAACGGATGAAGAAGGCTAATTTAGCCAACCTGCGCGTATATGGCTCGTTATCGTACTGCCGTATTCGCAATATCCCACGCACCAAGAAGACCTCTCCCCGTGCAGAGATTGGGTTCCTCGTTGGCTATGTCGCATCGAACGTGTGGAAGATCTGGTTTCCTGCCAGGAATACGATAGAATTCGTGAGAGATGCACGTTTCGATGAATCGAGGAAGTGGAAGTCTGATATGCGGTACTGGGAAGATATCGAAAGTGTACCTGAACCTGAAGCAACCATTTTGACTGAGGAGGAGCAACTTGAAGTCCTCCGTGAAGACATTGGAATACCGGAAGGATCAGTCAACCGGAACACGCAGGAAGATCGCCAACAAGAACTCCACGAGAGTAATCATGAAGGCACAGAGAATGAACACCAGGAAGAACTTGATCATGAGGACCGTACACCTGAGGGGGTGTATGCACCGATCACCCCGGAACCTGAGGAAGATCCCCCTAACAGCACACTCCCTGGTTCGTTTCCTCCAGAAGTGATACCGGAACTACCACCAAGTCCACCAGAGGAGAATACCGCTGAATTTGGCCCTGCCGCTGCTCAGGGGGTGGACCAGTGTGAAGAACAGAACGAGGAGGAAGACCAGCCGCCAGAACCAAATCCTCCGCTTGAAAGCCTAGAAAATCAACCTGATCCAGACGCGCTCTCCGAGAGCGAACAGCAGTTACATGCTGAGCTCCACACTCAAAGGAGAGACGGGATTGTCACGGCGAACATCATGAATGGACGCAGAGAAAGAAGACCGAGGGTAGATCCGGATTACCAAACATACGCAACGATCTTGCCAGAGACTGAAGAAGATCCACCGGAGCTACTGCGTACGTTTGCCGCCGCGCTGTACACAGAGAAGCCGTTGCAACGCCACCGAGACGACCTACCCCCTGCGCCTGATGGATGGAAGAACATGTTGAAGCACCCAATGGCTGAAGGTTTTCTGGCTGCCTGCGCGAAGGAGATACGATCCTTGCAGCAAAAGTCATCATTCACCGTCATTAAACGACCAAAAGACGTGTCGAAACAGATCCTGCCACTCCGATGGGTATTCGCATACAAGTTCGACCAAGACGGTTATCTGCTGAAGCTAAAAGCACGCATCTGTGTAAGAGGAGACCTTGAGACAATATCGCCTGAGGAAAAAAGAGCGGCGACACTAGCAGCGCGCACAGCACGGGTAATGTTTGCCCTGGTCGCAGCGTTTAATCTCGATCTACGTCAGCGAGATGCAGTCACCGCATTCCTAAACAGCATACTGCCCACAGAAACCTACACGAAGATGCCTGAAGGATTTGAACAGCTAGGGATGTGTTGGAAGCTTAATCGTGCGCTTTATGGTCTGCGCATCTCACCGAAGCTTTGGCAACAGGAAGCATCAAGGGTTCTCTTGAAACTTGGACTCACACAGGTCCCTGAAGACCCCTGCGTCTTCGTAACACAAGGCATAATCGTGTTCTTCTACGTTGATGACATGCTTATTGCGAACCACCCGTCAGAACGAGACAGAGCTCGCCAACTTGAGAAGGATCTGGAGGCACACTGGGAGCTTACGGATCATGGAGAAGCAGAATGGTTTTTGAATATTCGAATTGTACGCGATCGGAAGCAACAGAAACTTTGGCTTTGCCAAGACGCATATATCAGCAGTATGGCTGCTAGATATCATTTGACCGATCGACCACCTGTCTACACCCCTCTCCCGGTGGAAGAAATGAAGGCATTCGAAGGAACAGCAACACCGGCTGAGATCAAGTTATACCAAGGAAAGGTTGGTTCATTGCAGTATCCAACATCGATCACTA